>NW_024100595.1:0-2520000 GCF_016545835.1 Crotalus tigris | reverse complement strand
ATTGAGATCTAATCAGCCATCACGGCCAGCATATTTATAAATAGACACTGATACAACTTTTGCATGCAAGAAGCCAAATTTTCAAAGTATTTTATGTGCTTTGCATAAAGTTTCATGGATATTGGTCTTATAGTTTTTAAGGTGCTGGGAGCCATCCAGAGTCACATCTACGAGAATATAGCAGTAGAAATCAATTTAATCAATAAAATAATAAAATAATCATCATGTAAATGGCACAATAATCCCAGAGTTGCTTCAAAAGTGAGATGGCTGGTAGATAAATTTAATCATTTTTGTGTGTCATTTGTCTGACAAATTATGCAGTGACCAACTTCTGGATTTAACATTTGTGAAGGATTAACTATTTACTATTTCAAACACCACCAAATTCAAGCTGAATTCACAAGAATTCACTACCTCGTAATGAAATCTTCTGACTTTTGTTTAACAATGGTGCACAGTAGACATAATTGTTTATAAAGCTGTAATGTTCGCGGCTTAATGTTTTATGTGAACATACTTGCTCGTAAAGCAGGGTGTAGGACTTAGGTTACATTGGCTTGCTGAAAAGTACACAAGCATTAAAACAAACCATGATGAATGTTGGAGAAGCCATTACACTAATTTTGTGTTGAGTTTAGATTCAAGGAAGCTGCAAGGAAGAGTTATTAAACTACAGCCTTGGGAGCCCAGGACTCTGGGTGAGGATTAGGAGGGACAAAGAGGTGAAGGTCTCCGGACTGGGGGGCGGGGTGTCTAGTGGCACAAAAAGTAGGACTTGTCAACGGAAGCAGCACCAGAATACAAGTGAGGAAGCTGGTGAAGAAAGGCCTTCCACCATGAAAAGAGGAGGGCGAGAGAAATTCAAGCAAGGCCCACCTTTCAGAATCCATGTGACGGCGGCAGCTGCGACGGTGGAGGTCTCATCCCCGACCCCCACCCCCTTCAGCACTGCCTGGGTGGCCAGTGTCCCTGTGATGCTGCTTGCGAAGGCCTGCAGGTTGATGGGGGATGCAGAGGAAGAGAGGAAGGGCAACAGTTAGAACAGGATAAGGAACCTTCTGGGCCCAGTTCATCACCAGAATAACAGACCCCCTGCTCAAGCAGGAGATCCTACATCAGGGCTTTTCAACCAGTGGTATGGATACCACCTGTGGTACATTGGCACCTGGCAGGTGGTACGTGACCATCCTAGAAAAGTGGTAACGGGGGAGGGGAATGAGCTGAACCGGTGGCAGCACTGCACAAGCCTGAGCGAGAGATGGCTGGAGCTGCAGGGCTGTCAGAGGTCAGCGGAAGTGCCAGGATCAGTGCTGCTTTCCAGCTGATCAGCGCTTCTTTGGGGCTGCCAGGGCTCAGTGGAAGCACCAGGATTAGCGCCAGGCTCCAGCTGGAGCTCGGCACTGATCCTGGTACTTCTGCTGAGCCCTGAAGAAGCACCAATCAGCTGGAAAGCAGCGCTGATATATAAGTCTAAGGGCTATTCCTGTTGCTAATAAGCAGAGGCACTGCCATTAGCCACTCAGGCTTCAGGTCCCGCACTGTCAAAAATCATGTATTAGTTAGCATTTATAATTTATAAGATAGAGAACTATGATCTCCCTCCTGAAGCTAAAAGAGAGTGGCTATTAATGGCAAGGGGGGGCAATCTAGGGCAGGGCTTTTCAACCAGTGGTATGGGTACCACCTGTGGTACATTGGTACCTGGCAGGTGGTATGCGACCATCCTAGAAAAGTGGTAGTGGGGGAGAGGAATGAGCTGAACCGGTGGAAGCATCGCACAAGCCTGAGAGAGATGGCTGGAGCTGCAGGGCTGTCAGGGCTCAGTGGAAGTGCCAGGATCAGTGCCAGGCTCCAGCTGGAGCTCAACACTGATCCTGGCGCTTCTGCTGAGCCCTGAAGAAGCGCCGATCAGCTGGAATGTTGCAGCATCTCCAGGGTCTTGTGATTTACATTCAGATGCTTGGCAACTGATTCATATTTATGACGGTCACAGTGTCCCAGGTTCATGTGAAGTGACCAAAACCTGCTGCAACCACTGCCAATCCTCAACAGAAATGCTCACAACAATAAAAACCTCGGACAAAAGGAAAAGCACTGCCAGGTGGGCAGGCAGGTGTCTTGCTCGGCTATGGCTTGGGGGGCACTTTTTTCAGTGCCATTGTAACTTCGAACACTCACTAAGCGAGGACTACCTATACTTTATTACTTTTTTTCCTTTTGGGGGGGTTTTTGACACCTTGCTAGGTGACTGGTGGTACTCAGATATTGCCATATCCTAAAAGTGGTACAATGGGTGAAAAGGTTGAAAAGCCCTGCCCTACATCACTTCAGACCAGTGGTTGTCCCATCTCTTTTTAAAAAATATCTAATGATGGTGCACCCACAACCTCCAAAGGCCAGCTGTTCCACTGATTAATTGTCCTCACAGTCAGGAAATTTCTCCTTAGTTCTAGGTTGCTTCTCTCTTGGATTAGTTTCCATCCATTGCTTCGTGTTCTGCCTTCATCGCCTGGGGCTCCTCTTAGCTCACAGACCCCCAAAACCCACATACCCAAAGATCCCGTCAAAACAAGCCCTCTGTTCAAAAAATTGCTCTTCTACAGATCCCAAAACAGAGAAGCAGCCTTTCTGTATGAGAAGAGAAGGAAGGGTTGAGCTTCATGGATCCCATGGAAAGAGAGCAGCCCTGCCCCTCAGGAAGGAATCTCTCTCTCTCACCTGGATGGTGTCCCAGAACTGGTAGGCGAGGTAGTCCGTGCTTACACTCTCAGGATAACCTTGGGGCAGGAAGATGGACTGCAGGAAAGAGAAAGGGTGAGCACCTTCTTCCTTCTGAGCCCATGGATCTCCCCAACTTCTGCCCATGGATCCCCTCTCATTTTTGCCAATCTGCTTGCATTCTCTTCCCCAATGAAGCGCTTTACTGATTGATTTCTGGTACTTGGTACTCTAGCTCAGGGCTTTTCAACCAGTGGTACCACTTGTGGTACATTGGCACCTGGCAGGTGGTACGCGACCATCTTAGAAAAGTGGTAACGGGGAATGAGTTGAACCGGTGGCAGCACCACACAAGCCTGAGCGAGAGATGGCTGGAGCTGAAGGGCTGTCGGCTCAGCAGAATTGCCAGGATCAGTGCTTCTTTGGGACTGTCAGGGCTCAGTGGAAGCACCAGGATCAGCGCCAGGCTCCAGCTGGAGCTCGGCACTTATCCTGGTGCTTCTGCTGAGCCCTGAAGAAGTGCCGATCAACTGCATCTCCAGAATCTTGTGATTTACATTCAGATGCTTGGCAACTGATTCATATTTATGACGGTCACAGTGTCCCAGGATCATGTGAAGTGACCAAAACCTGCTGCAACCACACAGCAGACGGGGGGAATAAAAACCAAACACTCCCTCACCCCACCCCCGCTGCCAATCCTCAACAGAAATGCTCACAACAATGAAAACTCGGACAGGAGGAAGAGCGCCACCGGGCGGGCAGGCGGGTGTCTTGCTCAGCTGTGCCTTGGGGGGCATTTTTTTCAGTGCCATTGTAACTTCAAATAAGTGAACTGTTGTAAGTCAAGGACTGCCTGTACTTTATCACTTTTTTCCTTTTTTTTTTTTTTTTTTGGTCATCAAGTTTTTGACACCTTGCTAGGCGATTGGTGGTACTCAGATATTGCCATATCCTAAAAGTGGTACAATGGGTAAAAAAGTTGAAAAGCCCTGCTCTAGCTCACCTGCCATTGGCCCAGCAAGGGTCCTCACAAATCCTACAGCCAATGCGAGTCCAGAAGGAAAGGGTGTCTCAACTCATCAGCATCCATGTTTAGATGGGGAGAACCCCTGGCCATATTCATCAAGATTGTAAAATAATTATTTGACTTACAGTTGTGCAACCTGAGAACTTGGGACTTCTGAAAGCAATGACTTGCTTTCAGTCACAGACCTCTAAAAAAAAGTTGTGAAGTTGTAAGATTCTTTGGAGCACAACGAGAAAATTATTAGAAGTATGGCTGGGGAGAATCAGATCTACTGTATCTGTTTTTAATTAATCATCATTTGTGCATCCCTCACCGTCAAGTAGCTCTCTAAACTCTAAACCAGGGGTCTTCAAACTTGGCCCTTTTATGACTTGTGGACTTCAACTCCCAGAATTCCTCAGCCAGCGTGTCTGGCTGAGGAATTCTGGGAGTTGAAGTCCACAAGTCATAAAAGGGCCAAATTTGAAGACCCCTGCTCTAAACCAAGGTTTCCAAACCTCTGCAACTTTACAGACGTGTGGACTTCAACTCCCAGAATTCCCCAGCCAGCATGGAAATTGAAGTCCATGTGGCTTAAAGCTGCCAAGGTTAGGAAACTCTGATCTAAACCTTTTTAAAACCAGAACAGTTTACTCACCTTGAAGATACGATGAAATGAATTAAGGTACCAGTCTTTAGAGGCGTCTGTCACAGAGTTTAGCTTTCCATTAGGCAAGGCCTGGTAACGCCGAGCAAATTGAGAGCCATAACTTTCCGTGCAAAGTGTCTGAATCTCCAAGTCAGTCATGACTGTGCCTGAACTTTTAAAGATATGCAGCATTAATCAAGTGCCACTGTAATTCAGAAAAAAAAAATGTGATCTTTGCCTAACTAGATCATGCAAGACAATAGTTTTCAAGATCCTCTCCAACAGCAATCCTCACTCAAGCAATCTGGAAAGTCTGCATAAATATATGAGGGCAATTAGAAAATAAACCTCCGTCTGGTTATCAATGACAGAGACTGGCAGATATATTATACACATTAGAAAACTGCAACATTACGTTACTTTTCGACATAATCACCGTTCAAGTTGAGGCACTTGTCACAACGTCTTACAAGTTTTGAAATTCCTTCTACAAAAAAAAATCTCCCACCTGGGAATGAAGCCACCCTATAACAGCATCCTGAAGCACACTGTCATTGTCAAAGCAGGGCGACACAAGCCACTGTTTCATGTGCCTGAAGAGAGGGTAGTTGGTCAGTGCCAAATCTGGGCTATGGGAGGGGGTGATCAAAAACATCCCAACGGAACTGCTTCAAAGGTTCTTGGGTGCGTCTAGCGGTGTGCGGGCGAGCAGATATCGAGAACCAACGGACTTCACCAACCTTTTGTCAACTTCCTGCACGAGTTCAGCGCTGACTACAGAGAGGGCGGCCACTTCTTGACTCATCGTGCACGTCAGTTCGTCCATCTTTAAACATGCGACACCACTGATGTACGACACCTTCACTCATCACATTTGGTCCATAAACATTACATAGTTCCCAATGAATCGCAGCTGCTGAAAGTTTTTTCGCATACACGAATCATATTACTGCACGCACTTCACATTTGGCGGGATTTTCTATGGCAGCATTCATTTTCCATTGATCTAGCAGACAAGTCAACTGCAATACAACCTTCTCTTTCCACTCCTCACTGCCTACTGAACTATTACACACGGCGCCATAGGACGGGCGTCACTACCTCGCCTATTTCTCGCACATGCTCAAACGGAGGTTTATTTCCTAATTGCCCTCGTACATAAACATATCTAGATACCCACATATCTAGTGTGCACATGTCTATATATTTGTTTTTATTTACTTTTTAATATTGTTAGGCATATAGAGTCAGAGATGAGTGGCCATATAAATCAAATAAATAAATAAAAGTTAAAAACTTGCTGCTTGTGGTCAATCTTCCCAAAAGCCTTTAATTGGATAATTTTCTACCTATTTAATGGTAGAAATGGTATGCTCCTGGCTGCACCCATTTTTTACAACAGGGAAGGAGAAGCAGAAAATAAGCAGAACAGTGTTTCTAAATCTCAGCAATCTTAAGATGTATGGACTTCAATTCCCAGAACTCCTTAGCCTGGCTAGAGAATTCTGGGAGTTGTAGTGCACATATTTTAAAGTTGCTGAAGTTGAACAGCATATGCTTGTGTTGCTGCATCCTTCACCGTTGGTCATATTGTCAGAGAACTGCTAGAAGTTGTACTTTAGCCACCCCTAAAAGATCACACTTAGTCTATAGGTAGTGCACAAACAAGGTAGTGCACGAACAATGCAACAATTACACTATTCAACACAATCCGGCGTTTCCAGCATCTGGTTTTTGAACGCACACATCCTCCGTCAACAAGCACGCTTTTGTGAAGACTCAGGCTTTAATGTGGTGGAAAGATATCCCACATACCGACTCTATAAACTGATTAGAGAGGGCTGCAAAACACCATCAAGCCGTATATAAATCTAAGCGCTATGCGATCTTTAGAACTCCATTTAAGTAAAAACATATTAATGACGTGTCTCTAAAGGTTTCATCCAGTCATTCTAAATCTATTTATCTAATCATGAGACCCACTGACTTCCATAAATGTAAAGAAGTGCACAGTAAAATGCATTCAAATACATTGCTTGCAATAGCTTCCTCCACCCCCTAAGCCCTGAAAGTTTTGCACGTTAAATGTCGGTTTCCCAAAGAATCGTGAAAGACAAGAAGCGAAAGACCTTTGCAGAAAGGATGATGATGACCGTCCGCGTCTTTCCTGCCTGGATTTGAGTTGGGAACCCAGAATATAGCCAAACAACCCGGTTCCCTTTCCCTAAGGAGACATTTAGCCACGTCTTTAAGGCAGAAATGTAGCCACAAAAGCGTCTCCAGCGGGGACCGACTATAAACGCTGTTTTCGTCCAGCAGGGGGAACCAAAGAAAATGGCCAAATTGCAAACCCGGCTTCCTTTCATTGTCGCACCTTCTTCTTTTAGAGATCTCTGGGAAATGTAGTCGTCTGCCCATCCGTTTAGGACTCAGGGGTCTTCAAAATTGGCCTTTTATGACTTGTGGAATTCAACTCCCAGAATTCCTCAGCCAGGTTTAGGTTTAGGTTTAGGTTTAATTTAGTTGAAAAACTTCAATTACAACTTCACATTTCTCTATAATTTTTCTTTCATAGCTACAGATGTGTTTTACGGATCAAGATTGAGAGTAAAGGAAAAAAAACTCTGTTCAAGTGAATGCATTAAACATCCCTAATAGATGCTACAGCAAAGAAAAATATTGCCACTTTGCATTTAAAATACTTGAGTGCCTTTGAGGATCTCAGAAATTCCCAGATAAAATAAGCCTACTATAAAAAAAAAAAATCTAATAAGCATCAATTAAGTGAACACAGATCTGAAGTGGAGCAAACTGAAACTGAAGTCCTACAAAAATGAGGTAGAAGCTATATGCTCATTAGAAAAAGTTGTTAATCCTGCTATTCAAGCACCTTTTTCTGATTTTTTTTTTTTTTTTTTTACCAACTCCAAAATATGTCCTCTTTGCTAACATTTAAGCCACTGGGCTGATATAGTGCTGGTGCTGGAGCTGGAGCAGGAGACCTTGTTCAAATCCCCCTTCATCCATCAAAATTCACTGGGTGACATTAAGAAAATTGTGTTTTTGTTTGTTGTAGCTAAACCTATCTCACAGGGTTATTGTTGCAGGGAAAAATGGGGAGTGAAGGCAAATATACGTGTCCCAGCATAATGTTGCAGGATCCAATCTGGGTCCATCACTGGGAGTGGTTCTCAACCTTTTTAATGCCGCGACTCCCAACCGGTCGTAAGTCGAGGACTACTCAACCGGTCGTAAGTCGAGGACTACTCAACTGGTGCAGCACCGTTTGCAGAATGGGACTTTTGGCGGGCTCAGCAGGGCAGAGACAGCCTGGACAATTCCTATTGGCTTTTGAAAGCCAATAGAATTAGACTCTATTCAAGAGAGTCTATTCTATTGGCTTTCAAAAGCCAATAGAATAAAAGGGAGTAGCACAGCTAAGGAAAAGGGGGGGGGGGAAATGGCGGACTGTGTTGTTTGGCGACCCCCGTGAAGTGGTCATTCAACCCCAAATGGGGTCCCGACCTACAGATTGAGAACCACTGGACCAGAGGTTTAGTCTTCCAAGCTTTCGGACTTGTGCTAGAGCCCTTCCTTGGGGAACTTCTAACGGAATGTCTAACATATATAAGTTCCCTGAGGATGGGCTCCAGCACAAATCCGAATCCAGACTGGATTCTGCAAAAATAGGGAGTGCTGGGTATGCAGCTTCTGAACAAATACAGGCTATACATAAAATGAATAAATGCAGTCATCTTATTCCAGAGTGCTAGTAGACCTTGCTCTTTTTCCCTCCTACCTATGATTTGCATTGCTAAACAAAACACCTACACACACACACACACACAAAAATTGTCTCACTCACTAGGTCTCTCTATGGTCTTCAGGAATGGCTCCCCTTAAATACCATCCTCACCATCTTTCCCTTACCCAGACAGCTAGTGTGGTTAAGAGGGGGGCTCTTACCCCAAGAAATTGCAGAAGATACCCATGCCTCTACGTGTTCTTTCAGAACATGATGCCCCTTCTCCCTCCACTCCCTGCTTCTGAGTCAAGGATAGCTCCTGGCCTTCTGGATTTCATACAAATTTGGTCCTAGAAGGATTTGGTGATTGTGTGTTTTAGAGTTCCTTGTCCCAGGAATATTAATTATAATTTTTGTATTGTACTTCTGCAATTGCATGTTAATAAATTACTGTATTGGCTGCAAATACTGCTCTTCTGCTCCACAGAGTTGCCTTAGCTAAAGCTGTTTATAGTTTTGTACACAAATAATTCTCCAATTATTTTATTGGTGCACCAATAAAACAGACATACTTAGGTTCAGAGGAACAGAGAGGAAACTTGCAGGAGCAGACCACCTCTGCATTTATTTTCAAAACACTCAAGCAGTTCTTGAAATTCTTAAAAATTAGAAATGCCATTTTCAAGAGGGGGCATTACAACTGCGTGACTGCTGCCAGCAGCCAGCGATTGAGGATCCTGTGTTAAATCTGCAAAACGCTAGAAGAGAAACCACCGAATCCCAAGGCAAGTTGGAGGAGCCTCTTCAGCAAAGGCTAAAAGGAAGGAAAGCGCAATGGAGCGAGTTCTTCAGGATCCGGGGAAAGGATCCAACGTTACCCAAAAGAAAACCTGTGAGCAGTCTCAGAAGGGTTCCCAGCAGGAAGAGAGGGGGCACTTTGGGGAAAGGGATCCACTTGAACACGGACCCCAGGAATACCTTAGATGACTATGAAGGGATCCCCAGACTGGAGCCAACGAAAAAGCTGGAACAAGTTCTGGTGGATCTAAGGCTGGTCTTGAAAAGGTAAACCACGAGACCCACCCGCTCACTCACCCACCCACCCACCCCGGTAGTCCATGGATGGGAGGGCAAGTTAGGGGAAACGGGGCCAGCTGCTCAGCTGATGTAGATCCGGTGGAAGTCATTGGCACCAAAGGCAGCATTGCACTTGGGGCATTTCCGCTGGCGGGTGTCGTAGCGGGTCTTGACGCAGTCGAAGCAGAAGACGTGGAAGCATTTGGTGAGAACGGCGTCCTTCTTGCGCGTGTTGCAGCAGGGACAGGTGAGCTTAGCCTGAGGGTGTGCACAGACCGCAGCGTGAGGGGGCTGGGGCATCAGCGAGAGCTTCCCTTAATTTACAAACCTCCTTCCCCTGCTCTCCTCACCTTGTACTCCTTGATCTCCTCCTGTAGGATCTCATCAGCATCTGCATACACCTCCACTTTGCGCTGTTTTTCCAGTTTGCGCCGAAGGCGAGATATCTCCTCCTGGGAACAGCAGACACATCAATGAGTCGGGGAGGGGAAGGGAAGCGGGAGGGGGGAGAGGTACCATTTATTGGTTTGCTTGTTTGTTTATTGCATTTATAGGCTGGCCATCTCAATCAAGTGACTGGATGGCGCACAACAGCATAAAACAAGGATAAACAAACATTATAGTATTAGAAAAACATTTAAGATTAACAAGGAGTTGGGAACCCGGGTAAACAAGGAACCAGAAGATGAATGGATAAGGGTGGGATGTTGATCCACAGCTGAATTTGGAACATCAATTGACGGCTGTGGCTAGGAGGACCTTTGCACAACTTCGCCTGTTGCACCAGTTGTGACCCTACCTGGACTGGGAGGCTCTCCTTACAGTCACTCACGCCCTTCTCACCTCACGTTTGGACTACTGCAACGCGCTCTACATGGGGCTACCCTTGAAAAGTATTCGGAGACTGCAGTTGGTCCAGAATGCAGCTGCGCGAGTGATAGTGGGTGCTCCTCGATACACCCACGCTACACCTATCCTCCGTGAGCTGCACTGGTTGCCTATTGGTCTCCGGGTCCAATTCAAGGTGTTGGTCATTACCTTTAAAGCCCTATATGGCTCAGGGCCAGGCTATTTGCGAGACTGCCTACTATCTCATAGTCCCCTATGTCCGGTTAGATCCCACAGGCTGGGCCTCCTTCAGGCCCCGTCGGCCCAGCAGTGCCATTTGGCGGGGCCGCGGAGGAGGGCCTTCTCTATGATGGCGCCCACGCTTTGGAATCAGCTCCCCCCGGAGATTAGGACCGCTCCCACCCTGTTGGTCTTCTGTAAGCTACTTAAGACCTGGCTTTTCCGGCAGGCCTGGGGTTTATAAAACCTGACCCCTGGATGACTGTCTTTGCATTGTTTGTTCTGTTATGTTTTATGTGTTTTTTATTGTTAGTCGCCCAGAGTCCTTCGGGAATGGGGCGGCTTATAAATTTTAAAAATAAATAAATAAAATAAAATAAATAAATCCACTAACAAGCTCCAGGATGGAAACCACACACACACACAAACACACACACACACAGAGAGAGAGAGAGAGAGAGAGAGAGAGAGAGAGAGAGAGAGAGAGAGAGAGAGAGAGAGAGAGAGAGAGAGAGAGAGAGAGAGAGAGAGAGAGAGAGAGAGAGGGAGGGAAACCATGGCTGCCTCCTCAGGAGCATCTCCCTGAAGCCATGAGATCTAACGGCCTGTTTGACCGGTCCTGTCCTCCCCCTTCCCTCCTTCGCACCTGAGCTCTTTTGAGGTTGAAAGACTCCTTCTCCTTGGCCGCCCTGTTCTCAGCCATGAAGGTCTGGATCTCCTTCAGCTTAGTTTGCACGTGCTCCACCTGCACCTTCAGGTCTTCTGCCAGCTGGGCCGCCTCCACCGCCTGCAAGCAGAACATGGCGTTCCAAACCCGATCCGCACCAACATCTAAACGACGCCCCCATCATCCCCGGCTGTGAAAGCGCCCCGTGAGAGTCCCGTCAATCAGAATCCGATTTCGAGGGCTGTCCTTTTTTCCTACTTTTTTTTTTAAAAAAAAAAAAATTAATTAGGGATTCTCATCGGGAGTCACGGGTCCATCCGAGGCCCAGACTCGCTTCCTAACTTGGCAGCTCCCACGCCGGCTCCTCACCTTCCTCTTGTTGAGCTCCAGGGCCTGGCTGCGTAAAGTGAGCTCTTTCTCCACGGTGCCCAGATTGCCCTGCAGGACCCGTTCCTTCTCCTCCAGCTTCTGCACGACTAAGAGCTGGGTGTCCACCTGAGGAAAGCAACCGGAGGCGCAAGGGATTGGCACGTATTCCGGGAGCCGCCTACATTTAGTGGCCTCTTCCTGGTGGTGGTGGTGGTGGTGGTGGTGGTGGTGGTGGTGGTGGAGGGCTGGCTGCCTACCTGAGACTTGAGGGCCAGCACCTGCTCGGCCAGTTCTTCCTTCTCCTCCCGCAGGAGCTTGTGAATCTGGTTGGACTTGATGCGCTCCGACATCAGCTTGAAGTTGGCGTCATCCTTCTCACGCAGCTGCTGGTTTAGCCGCATGTTCTGCTCTTGCATGTCCTCGAAAGCTTGGCCTGTCACATCCATCTCCGAGAGAAGCGCCTCTTCCTCCTGATCCACAGAAAAAAAGAGAGAGAAAAAAAAAACCAATAGGAGAATTGGAATTTCCCCAGCCCAGCCCTTACTAATCATCTCATAACCACAATTTTTTTCTTTCTCATGCTAGAATGTCTAGATCAGTGGTGGCGAACCTATGGCACGCGTGTCAGAGGCGGCACTCGGAGCCCTCTCTGTGGGCACATGCGCTATGCCCCGGAGATGGCAACCATCCCTCTTCAAGCAGCTGCCCGCTAACTCGCCGAGGTCCCACATGGCCGGATGCATCCCAGTACTGCTGGTTTCCCCCCCACCCCCCGTCCCGTCCTTCCTGGCCTCGCATGCTCTCCTTTTTCAGGGCATGACCCACTGCATCACCTTCTCAGCTGTCGGCCGGCTGTCAAGCTCAGAGGTGGCTTCTCTGAACTGCTGAAAGCGGACTGCGGAGCCCTACAGTGCGCTGGTCGAGGGGCTGGCAGGCTGTGGCTGCTGACGGACACTGTCGGCCCCCATGCGCTCGCTGGCCTCTGTGTGCGCGGGCCGATGGTGTCAGGCAGCAGCCGCCCTGGCCCCTGCATCGTCTTGCCCTGCGACAATGGCACCCGTGCCCTACCTCGTCTCCCCTCACCCTGTAGGATGAGCCTCCTGCCCACTGTCCCACCAACCAGAGAACCCCTGGATCTCCCCCAACCCTGCCCACAGGAGTCCCTGCCCATGAGGAACATTGAGGTGATCACGCCCATCTTGGCCACACCCACTCATTCTGCCATGACCACCAGTCACGCCCACCCAGTGGGCCACACCCACCTGGCACCCAGCAATAAATAAGTGGGTTTTGGGTTGCAGTTTGGGCACTCAGTCTCTAAAAGGTTCACCATCACTAGTCTAGATGGACTTCTGGACTGATCTGTTGTTAGCAGGTTCTAACCACCAGGCCCTGAGCCTCATCTCTATGAATGTGGTCCTTCACAGCAACCAGCGGACCAGGTCAACACTGAGTTTTATGTTTATGGAAAAATTGCAACTGCCCTCAGAGCCTCTCCAGGCTCCTCCTGCTCTGGGGCATCGTTTCTGGCAGCACAAATCCCTCCCAGAAATACATACCTGCTTGGTTGCTGCCAGTTTTTTCTGCAGATGCTCAATTTGTTCCTCGGCCATCTTAATCTTGCGTAAGGCATCCTCGTCGGCCATTTTCTTACTCTCTTTCTTCTCTTTTTCCTCCAGTTCACGGATCCTCACGCGCAGCTCTTCCACCTGCCCAAAGAAATGAGTCAAAGGAAGCAGGGGCAACTTCTTCACTTGAGACCCCACCCCAGGAGAGAATCCTTCCAAGTACACCTGGCAGGTCAAACTAAGAGAACCAACCACAATGACAAATGGTCATAGAGTTATTTATCTAAAACACAGCCAACCCTTCTTTGGGGAGCTGGTTCTTCCCTACATGAGGAAGCCGTGGCCATTTTCTTCCTAAAGTCACACTGTCTTGCCCAGAACCAGATCCTGAAACACAGGATAGCACCGAAGAGCATGAAACCTGGCAGCCTCTAAGAGGACTGAGCTTAGCAGACCCAGGCACTGGAGTGATACACAGGTCCAGGTCTCCTGTGACAAAGAGTGAGCAGAAGAATTGGAACTTTGGGAAGACTCGTATCTCCAGAGAGGCCGCACCCTTGTCTCACCTCGGCTTTGGTCTTCTTCTCAGCTGCCATCAGCTGCACTTTGTCCCGCTGCTCCTTGGGGGCTGACTTGTACATGTCCAGGAGAAGCTTCATCTCCTTCTGGCTCTCCTGAGCCTTTCTGAGAAAAGAAGCAGAGTCCACGTGAAGAACAGGCCTCTGTTCCGGTCCGACCCCTGCTCTATAGCAGGGCTTTTCAACCAGTGGTACAGGTACCACCTGTGGTTCATTGGCACTTGGCAACCATCCTAGAAAAGTAGCAGGGGAGGGGAATGAACTGAACCGGTGGCAGCACCGCACAAGCCTGAGTGAGAGATGGCTGGAGCTGCAGGGCTGTCAGGGCTCAGCAGAAGCGCCAGGATCAGTGCCGCTTTCCAGCTGATCAGCGCTTCTTTGGGGCTGTCAGGGCTCAGTGGAAGCACCAGGATCAGCGCCAGGCTCCAGCTGGAGCTCAGCTCTGATCCTGGCACTTCTGCTGAGCCCAGAAGCGCCGATCAGCTAGAATGTTGCAGCATCTCCAGGGTCTTGTGATTTACATTCAGATGCTTGGCAACTGATTCATATTTATGACGGTCACAGTGTCCCACGGTCATGTGAAGTGACCAAAACCTGCTGCAACCACCCAGCAGACAGGGGAAATAAAAACCATACACTCCCCATCCCACCCCCGCTGCCAATCCTCAGTAGAAATGCTCACAACAATGAAAACCTCGGACAGGAGGAAGAGCGTTGCTGGGCACTGTCTTGCTCGGCTGTGGCTTGGGGGGCACTTTTTTCAGTGCCATTGTAACTTCGAACAGTCACTAAGCGAACTGTTGCAAGTCAAGGACTACCTGTACTTTATCACTTTTTTCCTTTTTTTCTTTTTGGGTCATCAGGTTTTTGACCCCATGCTAGGCGACTGGTGGTACTCGGATATTGCCATATCCTAAAAGAGGTACAATGAGTGAAAAGATTGAAAAGCCCTACTCTATAGCATGTCAGGCAAATGGCAATGACAATCTCTTTTTAAAAACTGACAGTGATGGGAGCAGCCACAACTTCTGAAGGCGGCTTGTGCTTATTATGCAGGATTCTGCGACTTACAGCCAACCTTCACAGCAATATTTCCAGCAGTGTTCCTGTGGAGATGATTTCCTGGTCTAGTCTACCTAATGCCGGGATAGGCAACCTTGGCTCTTTTATGACTCGTGGACTTCAACTCCCAGAATTCCTGAGCCGTCCACGGGTCATAAAAGAGCCAAGGCTGCCTACCCCTGCACTTGGTAAGGCCACACTTGGAATACTGCATCCACTTTTGGTCACCACGATGTAAAAAAGATGCTGAGACTCTAGAAAGAGTACAGAGAAGAGCAACAAAGATGATCAGGGGACTGGAGGCTAAAGCAAATAAGGAAAGGTTGCTGGAATTAGGTATGTCTAGTTTAACGAAGAGAAGGACGAGGGGGGACATGATAGCAGTATTCCAATATCTCAGGGGTTGCCACAAAGAAGAGGGAATCAAGCTATTCTCCAAAGCGCCTGAGGGCAGGACAAGAAGCAACAGGTGGAAACTAGTCAAGGAGAGAAGCAACCTAGAACTAAGGAGAAACTTCCTGACAGTTAGAACAATTAACCAGTGGAACAACCTGCCTCCAGAAGCAGTGAAAGCTCCTACACTGGAAGTTTTTAAGAAGAGACTGGACAGCCATTTGTCCAAAATGGTATAGGGTTTCCGCCTGAGCAGGGGGTTGGACTTGATGACTTCCTAGGTCCCTTCCAACTTATTATTACTATTACTATTATTATTATTACTATTACTATCATCATCATCATCATCGCACAGTCAGCCAGATGTTCAGACTGGATTTGGTATTTTGTCTACCTGTCAAGTCCTTACCAAGGACCTGGGATAGGCAGATGTTGTTATTGTTGTTACTACTACTACTAGTAGTAGTAGTAGTAGTAGTGGTGGAACCAACACTTCCTGACAGATTTTTTCTCCCCTTGCAATTAGCCTCCTTCCTAGGCCAATCGTCAAGGAAAGTTAGTTGAGTCTTTAGGCTTTATTGGCAATGTTCACAGTATCCAGCTGCGTTGTTTTCATAGGTGCTAACTGCCAGGCCTGCCTCTGCTACCCCAGCACCCCAATCCTCCCCTAGTTTGTGTGAATACACAGCAGCTCTACAGAGTCTCAGGATTGGCAGAGATCCTTCCCAGGTTAAGATTTTTTTCTCCCTTTCAGTCTAAAGTGCTTTCCAGACAGAACAGAACACTCAGAACGACAGCACGCTCTCACCCCATCTACGTTCCATGAACTATTCACAACCAGAATTTCAAACACGAAACACAATTTAACGCCTCCACCTTTCAGCCCCCCCCCTTTCCTCGCCCCCCCCCCGAGGCTCACTTGAGCTCAGTTCGCAGCTGCTTGAGCAGATCCGAATCCTTCTTCTTCACGTCTTCGCTACCTCCGCCACCCTTCTGCTTCTCCCGATCCCGTGAAGAAGAGGAAGAGGCCTCTTTCTCACGATCCCGTGACCTCTCCCGGTCAACGCCCCGGTCTCCGCCACGTCCCTTGGACCGCTCAGGCTCTTTGGCGCGGGGGGGCGGCGGGGGCTGGGGAGCAGGAGGCTGGGGGGGGCCAGGGGTCTCCTCTTCTTCTTTTTTCACTCCCTCCGGGTTCCCGAGCAGCTGAGGAGACACCACCTCTTCCTTGGGCTCTTTCTTTATTTGCACCTCCTTGAATTCTTTCTTTATGTCGGAGGACGTCGTTTCTTCCTCCTCTTTGACGGCAGCTACCCCAGGGTGGCCCTGGGGCCCACCGGGGTCTTCATTTCCTGGGGCTGGGGCTGCAGCGGCCAAACCAGAAGGGAACCCACTCTGTTGCATGCGAACCTGAGGAAACAATAAGCCGACCAGCGCTTTAAAACAAGGTGGTAGCCAAGCCAGGAGCGGCAATACCTTTTCCCAAGAGGGCACGTTGAGAAGCTGGGACTGTTAGGGAAGGCTGCCGTCCTTGCCGCCATCACCCTGCTGCCTCTCCCTGCCCGGGCAGGGGACACCCAAAGGGCCAGATGTGGCCCGTGGGTCATAAAAAATGACCAGGTCTGCTATACACAAACAAGTTTGATTCCATTTTCCACAGAGTATAGGACCGACTGCAAAATGAGATGAACAGGAAGCATGAGCTGAGGAGACCACCATGGCTGGCAGGAAACTGCCATAACACAAGTTAAGGCCACAGTAAAGCCAGGGCTAGATGAATCAAAAGTTGGAATTAAGATTGCCGGGAGAAATATCAACAACCTAAGATATGCAGATGATACCACTCTAATGGCAGAAAGTGAAGAGGAACTAAAGAGCCTCTTGATGCGGGTGAAGAAGGAGAGTGCAAAAGTTGGCTTGAAACTCAACATTAAGAAAACCAAAATCATGGCATCCGGCCCTCTCAATTCCTGGCAAATAGATGGGGAAGAAATGGAGGTAGTGACAGATTTTATCTTCCTGGGCTCCAAGATCACCACAGATGGGGACTGCAGCCAAGAAATTAAAAGACGCTTGCTCCTGGGGAGGAAAGCTATGGCAAATCTAGACAGCATACTAAAAAGCAGAGACATCACCCTGCCAACAAAAGTACATATAGTCCAGGCCATGGTTTTCCCAGTTGCAATGTATGGCTGTGAAAGTTGGACCATAAGAAAGACTGTGCGCAAAAGAATTGAGGCCTTTGAACTATGGTGGTTGGAGAAGACTCCTACGAGTCCCTTGGACTGCAAGGCGATCAAACCAGTCAGTCCTAGAGGAGATCAACCCCGACTGCTCTTTAGAAGGCCAGATCCTGAAGTTGAAACTCAAGTACTTTGGCCACCTAATGAGAAGGAAGGACTCACTGGAGAAGAGCCTAATGCTGGGAAAGATTGAGGGCAACAGAAGAAGGGGACGACAGAGAATGAGGTGGCTGGATGGAGTCACTGAAGTGGTAGGCAAGAGCTTAAAGGGACTCCAGAAGATGGTACAGGACAGGAAGGCCTGGAGGAACGTTGTCCATGGGGTCACGATGGGTCGGACACGACTTCGCAACTAACAACAACAAAGCCTGTCAGATTTTACATTCATAGTGAAAACAAGCATTTGAGAGCACGGATTTCTTTTTCAATGAAAATAAAAGAAGATCAAGATGACTTGCAGGTCCTCAGGTCCCCGGTTCTGAAGCAGAACTGCGTCCTTCCCAAATCCAAACCAGGCAGGAGAGAAGGGGTGAAAGCCCATTGACCTTGATGCCCGGCCTCCCTTCAGCCATTTCCCCGGGAGACCCACCTTGTTGATCTCGGCCTGCACCTCCCGCAGTTTGCGCTTGTACCGTTGCACGTCTCCCTTCAGCTGGTGGTTATGGTTCTGGAGGCTGCTGATGAGGTGGCGCATCTCCCGATTGATGGGACCTCGGATTTTAGAGGGGAGACAGAGGGAGAAAGAACAAGTGTTTGAGCCACTCTCTCCAGCCCAGCTCCCCACAGAGTGCTCAGCGTCTCCCCTTATTTAATCTTTCATTCAGGAGCTCAAGGCAACATATGCAAGGCTCCCTCCTCTATCTTTTCCCACAACCACTACCCTGTAAGGTGGACTGGGCACAAAGTCTCCCAGGGAGCTTCTGGGGATGAGGGAGGCCTGGATCCTGAGTTTTCACCTTCTAATCCAGCACCTGAACCACTATACCAGTGGTTCTCAACCTTTTTAATGCCGCGACCCCCAACCGATCGTAAGTCGAGGATTACTCAACCGGTCGTAAATCGAGGACTACTCAACTGGTGCAGCACCGTTTGCAGAATGGGACTTTTGGCGGGCTCAGCAGGGCAGAGACAGCCTGGGCAATTCCTATTGGCTTTTGAAAGCCAATAGAATTAGACTCTATTCAAGAGAGTCTATTCTATTGCCTTTCAAAAGCCAATAGAATAAAAGGGAGTAGCACAGCTAAGGAAAAGGGGGGAAAATGGCGGATTGTGTTGTTTGGCGACCCCCGTGAAATGGTCGTTCGACCCCAAATGGGGTCCCGACCCACAGGTTGAGAACCACTGCACTATACTGTAATAGCTCTGAACCCTCAAATTTCCAGTTAAACAAAAAAAAAATAATAATTTATTTTAAAATACTGGGAGTTCCAGCCCAACCTTTCTTCATTAAAAAAAAAAATATCTATACCACCTCCTTAGAAAGAATCTCAAAAGAGTTATAGGATGATCAGCAAGAACTTTCAAAGTTAAAAAAATTAAAAATGACTAAAACCGTTAAAAACAAACAAGATGGAGGAATGATTTAAAAGTGACTCCATGTCATG
The DNA here is from genome assembly GCF_016545835.1 of Crotalus tigris. Classification (NCBI taxonomy): domain Eukaryota; kingdom Metazoa; phylum Chordata; class Lepidosauria; order Squamata; family Viperidae; genus Crotalus; species Crotalus tigris. Next base: position 2,501,250 of record NW_024100595.1, on the reverse strand, counting down.
CCTCCGTGGCTTCGGAGGACTGGGAGGAGGAGCAGGCTGAGGCAGGCCAGGGCCCTTCAGGTTGGGAACAGGGAAGGCAGAGTTCAGGCGAGGAGCAAGGCCCCTCCCCACCTGATCCTAGAGCAAGGAGAGCGGAGAGGAGGAGGGAACAACGGAGGCAGGCTCCCTTGCTCGGGAGGAGAGCGTCCCGCCCCACTCCACAAGGCACACCTGGGGAATAGGATTTAAGGAGACGCTGTGGGGTGGGGCATTTGCCGGGAACAAACATGAACTCTTGAGACTGTGTGCTCTTGTAACCTGGACACTTTGTATTATGGACCAGTTTGCTTCCTGCTGATCTCTCCTTGCAGTCTGCAGTGTGCAGTTCACAGGCAAGCTGGGAGTTAAAAGGATTATACGTTTGCTTGTTATCTGTCTTGCTTTACAGGAACAGTGTAAACCTCCCTGGTTGTTTTGTTTGAACAGCATATATGGGGGCTGTTGGGTGAACACTGGCAGTGATTAAAAAGACTATTGCTCTGGCCAACTGATTGCTTTGCCTCTGTTTGGGGCCCTGGGTCATCACACTCCACAGAGAACTGGAACCTTTCCAACTTCCTGAACACGGCAGGGAGAAATGACCTTTCTTGAAGGGAGGAAAAAGAACAGGAGATAAAATTCGGGAAACAATTAGCAACACCAGGGACACCACTTGGTGCTCTCTCCTCGCAGCCAGAGATCAAAGACCTTGAAGTAGGAGGGAAAGGCCATCTCCTGGGAATGGGCTGCAGCATGACTGCACCCTCCCCCCAGGACAGGAGCATCCCAGGCTCCCCAGAGAGGAAACGGAAGCTCACCAGCTTGCTCGTTGGCTGCCAGGTTCTGCTCAAATTCAATGCGCAGCATCTCGTATTCCTTGCGCACCTGAGCCAGGGTGTCCTCCAGCTGGATCACCTCTGTCCGCAGCTTCTTCTGCACGTTCAGCTCGTCGCTCTGTCATCAAGCAGAAGGAAGCCGCATCAGCCCCCAGGAGCCAAAGGGCGCACCCAAGTGGGGGCTCACTCTGCAGTCCCTAACCAAAGATCTGACCGTATGACGACGATGATGATGGTACCCCATGGCTAAAGAGCATGAGAAGGAAAACACCCCAGCACCCCTGGCAGGAGGCGAGGGGCTAGAGAGCTCACCTCCATGTGCTCGATGTGGCGCAGGTGGCTGTTCTTGGTGGTGAGGAGCAGGGCCCGGGCCTCATCCAGCTGCGTTTTCACCTGCAGGCTCTCGTTGTACAGCAGTGAGAACTGGGACTGCAACACTTTGTACTCCAGAGTCTCCTTTACAGCCTCTTCCGGAAGACTCCGCAGTGCCACCTACAAGCCAGGGTAGAGAAGGGAAATAGCCAGGCGCAACGTATCATTATCCAATGTCAAAGCAAACCGGGAAAGGGCGGTGTGTGTGTGTGGGGGGGGAGTGTTCCTTCACTGTGGCCCAAACAGCCATGTAAAATTTCTACCTAATCGTCAGCAACAGATTAATACTAGGGACTAAAATGAAGACATCTGAAGCTAGCTGTTTGATTTTTTTATTTATTTATTTATTTAGAGACACTGCATACAAACTAAAGTATTGTTTCTCAGCCTTGGCTGATTTAAGAGGCGTGGACTTCAACTCCCAGAATTTGTTTTAAAAGACTTCTGAGAATCCTAGTTCCACACATCTTAAAGCGGCCAAGATTGAAAAATGCTGAGCTATAAGGGGCAGTAGTTTTTGCATGGGTTTATTTATATATTTCTCGGGAGAAAATGGGTGACTAGAAAGCAGGTACAGATTTAAGATTCCCAGAAAAGGTTGGCCACACTCAGTGACAGGAATGGAAATCCCACCACAAAGACTAAAAGCATCTAAATTAATTAGACTAAAAGAAGAACAGAGTTTGAGATTCCTAGTTCTGTCCTTAAAGCAAGATTGGATAAATTGCAATGTGATTTAGGGCAGGGCTTTTCAACCAGTGGTACAGGTACCACCTGTGGTACATTGGCACCTGGCAGGTGGTACGGGACCATCCCAGCTTCTTGAGAGCTGTCAAGGCTCAGTGGGAGCGCCAGGATCAGCAACAGGCTCCAGCTGGAGCTCGGCACTGATCCTGGTGCTTCTGCTGAGCTCAGAAGCACCTATCAGCTGGAATGTTGCAGCATCTCCAGGGTCTTGTGATTTACATTCAGATGCTTGGCAACCGATTCATATTTATGATGGTCACAGTGTCCCAGGGTCATGTGAAGTGACCAAAACCTGCTGCAACCACCCAGCAGACGGGGGATGGGGGGGGAATAAAAAACAAACACCCCCACCCCACCCCCGCTGCCAATCCTCAACAGAAATGCTCACAACAATGAAAACCTCGGACAAGAGGAAGAGCGCTGCCGGGTGGGCAGGCAGGTGTCTTGCTCGGCTGTGGCTTGGGGGGCACTTTTTTCAGTGCCATTGTAACTTCTAAGAGTCACTAAGCAAACTGTTGTAAATCGAGGACTACCTGTATTTTATCACTTTTTTCATTTTTTGTTTTGGTCAAGTTTTTGACACCTCGCTAGGCGACTGGTAGTACTTGGATGTTGCCATATCCTAAAAGTGGTACAATGGGTGAAAAGGTTGAAAAGCCCTGATTTAGGGGTCTACAGGAGTTGCAAAAGGAACTATGTGTTGCAATTTACCCAACCTTGCTTTAAAGACAGAATTAGAGATTAAGAGTTTAGAGCAGCATAATCTGCTGCTACAGGTAGTCCTCGTCTTATGACCACAATTGGGACGTAAACTTCTGTTGCTAAGCAATGCAGTCATTAAGTGAGTTGTTCCTGATTTTATGACTTCTTGCCGCAGTTTGCCGCAGTTGTTCAGTGAATCATACAGTTGTTAGTGAATCCAGCTTCCACTCCCCATTGACTATGCTCATTGGAAGCTTTCTGGGAAGGCCGCAAATGGCGATCATGTCAACCTGCAACCTGCAATGCTGCAACTGTATAAAAACATGCTGGTTGCCAAGCACCTGAACTGAGAGGAGGTGACCGTGGGCACTCTGTGATGGTTGTAACCGCGAGGACAGAGTGTAAGAAACTTTTCAGCATCATCATCATAACTTCGAATGGTTGTTAAACAAATGTTTGTAAGTTGAGGACGACCTGTCAAAAAATACACAGTAAAATTGTGTCTGATGAGTTAATTCACTGATTTTTAATGAAAAAAAGCTGACCCAGTTCCAAATATTGCATGAATAGCAATTAAAAAAAACCTCTGAATTTAAGCCTTTGATGTTCCCATTGATGTCACTGAATGCTTCCTGCCACTCTCGGTAGTCAGAATGTTTTTAAAAGTACAGGCTGTTAAGGGCTGTATTAGTTCTTTCTAGCTTATCACCACAGGGTGGTGTTATTTGACAGCTATCCAAATACCTTCAGCTTCTCATTAGTTCTAACAGCCTGCTGCATTTCCTGCTGCAGCTTCTCCAGCTCTGCCATGCGACTGTTGGCAAGTTCTTGATTCTCTTCCAGCTCTGCATTCAACATCTCAAACTGCAAAGCAAGCCCAAATTAAGTCAGCAGAAACTCGCACAGTCTTGCAAGCTGCAGGCCTACAATTTATTTTCCAGTCACGTTTTTTCCGGCTTACCTTCTGCATGCTAAGGGTGATCTGGCCCCCCTGGAACCCACCATAACTGCCTGAGGCGTAGTAACCTGAATTCAGCTGCCAAAAAAAAAAAAAAAAGAGTGAAAAATCAGTAACCTCTAAAACCAAACGGCAAATGTATAAATGCACACACACAAACACACACACACACACTGGTGTGAACAAAATCTTTCACAAGACACCTAGCCTTGCATAATACTGAAAGGTTAACTGCATTTTCTGAATTGTTCGTGTACTTCTGCAAAACTAGTCAGCTCTGGATTTCAATAGGTTCTGCCTGCAATAGTAGAGTTTTAGTGACGTTATTTGTCAAATGTATGCGCCATCTAATTTCAAGACTCAAATTAATTAGAACAGTTTTAGCTAAAGAGCAGAATCTGCCTAGTTTTGTTTCCATTTGGAAACCACATCTGGATTTTATACTCAAAACTGAAAAAAATGTTTGAATGGTTACAACAATTTTGTTGATAGGCTTTTTGGAAAATGTGTTGGTAAATACCGGTACTACCTTTCTTTAGTCTGCATCTTTTTCTAATTTTCTTAATTTTTCTATTTGCATTTTAACGTACAATAAACTTTAATAAAAACGTTCTCTGAAAAAATTTCAAGGCTCGCAGAAGCTTTCAACATAAGCTATAATAAAAATTCAACATTAATATATACTTGGATTTCCATCTTTCAAAATTTTTCACATATTGTATTGTTAAAAGTGTCGATACTTCATTGTATGAATAATTATACTATTTAGCCTACCAGATACAGACATCTGTGATAACTTGATTAAAATGTGAAAATCATTGTCTCCACGGTTGCGTGATCAAAATTTGGATGTTTGGCAACTGACTCGTATTTATGACGGCTGCAATGTATTGGGGTTATCACCTTTTGTGACCCTCTGACAATCAATAGGAAAGCCAGATTCACTTAACAACCATGTTACTAATTTAATAGCTGTAGTGATTCACTTAACAACTGTAGCAAAAAAAAGTTGTAAAATGGAGCAGAACTCTACTGAACAACTGCCTTGCTTAGCAATGGAAATTTGTGGCTCATTTGTGGTCGTAAGTCGGGTAGGCAACCTTGGCTTTTATGACTCGTGGACTTCAACTCCCAGAATTCCTGAGCCAGCCTGGCTCAGCTTGGAAACCTCTCCCTTTCCCCTCAGCATGGCTGGCTCAGGAATTCTGGGAGTTGAAGTCCACGAGTCATAAAAGAGCCAAGGTTGCCTACCCCTCTGCTAGTCCTTGATCTAATGCTTTTGTTAAACGTTTCCGTCAGAACCTTCTTCAAAGCTTTCCAGAACCCAAGAAATAAAAGGTCGTTGGGTCCATGAGGTCGGAAGAGAGCTCTTGTCTACTGAGTGAACAGATCCATCTTTCCCAAGGGACAGATGGGCTGATATGAAAGGGAAAGGAGTGATTCATAACTGAAGATCGGGAAATAGCTTGACCCTGAGGATCTGAGTCTTCTTTTGCCACACGGCATGTTATCGTCTTTGCAGCTTGACGCACATGGATGGATGCAGGACCGCAGTAGTAAATCCACCGTTTATCCAAATCTGCTGAACTGCAATTGCCAGCATTCCTCCTCACTAACTGCGATGGCTGGAAGACCGCTGGAAATCAAAGACCAGCAAGATCTGAAAGGGTAGCTTTCCAAAATGGTCTCCTGAAAGTAGGCAACCCACCAGACCTCCTGCTGCTCAGAGAGCATGACTGAGGCAGACACCTCAAGACGAGCTCCTCCTGCTTCCCTTGCAGTCTGGCTGTCCTTCAGAATGGAGAGCCATACAAGGACCTCCTGCCCTCTAGAGCAGTGATGGCGAACCTTTGAGCGACCGAGTGCCCAAACTGCAACCCAAAACCCACTTATTTATCGCCAGGTGCTAGGTGGGCGTGGCCCACTGGGTGGGCATGGCTGTGGTGGTCATGGCAGATTGGGTGGGTGTGGTCAAGGTGGGCATGGCCACCTCGATGTTACTCGTGGGGAGGGATCCCTGTGGGGGCCGGGCAGGATTGGGGGAGATCCAGGGGGTCTCTGGCAGGTGGAGCAGTGGGCAGGAGGCTTGTCCTCTGGGGTGAAGCAAGACGAGGCAGGGCGGGGGTGCCACTGTTGCAGGGCAAGGCGAGGCAGGGGCGGGCCGGCTGCTGCCTGACACCATCGGCCCCCGCAAAGAGGCCAGCAAGGGTGTCCGATAGTGTCCGTCAGCAGCCACAACCTGCTGACCCTTCGACCGGCGCACTCTGGGGCTCTGCAGCCCGCCACCAGAAGTTCAGTGAAGCCGCTTCTGAGCTGGACAACCAGCCCACAGCTGAGGAGGCGATGCAGTGGGTCGTACCCGGGAAAAGGAGAGCATGCGAGGCCAGGAGGGATGGGACAGGGGGAGGGAAAGCAGCCGTGCTGGGATGCATCCAGTCACGTAGGACCTCAGCGAGTTAGCAGGTGGCTGATTGAAGAGGGACAATTGCCATCTCCAGGGCATGGTGCGTGTGCCCACAGAGAGGGCTCTGAGAGCCACCTCAGGCACGCGTGCCATAGGTTCGCCACCACTGCTGTAGAGTTAGGCGTTCCCTCCCTCACTCAGCAGTTACAATTCAATGAAAACAAACAGTCCCCCCCCCCGTAAGCGAGAAAGGAAGAGGAGGAGACCCCCTTGAAGGCCATTCTTGCCTGCTCCAATGCTTCAGCCAGGTGCTTGTTGATCTTCTGTTCCCGTTTGCGCAGCTTCTCTATGTCCCACTGCAGGTCTTCAATGGTTGTCTCCATTTCCAGCACTTTGGTCTCCGATGAAGTCACTTTGTCCTGCAGTTCTGTGTACTGAAAATAGATGCCAGTCTCAGAACAGCTCCTGCCCCAAGCCAGCGGCTGCTGCCAGAAGAAGCCACAAGACCAAGACGGGACAAGGAACCTACCTCCAACGAAATCTGATGGTGTTTCTCCTGCATCTGGGTGATCAGGTCCTGCAGGTGGCGATTCTCCCTTGTCAGCTCCTTGTTGAGAGCCCTCACAACTTCTTCCAATTGGTCAAAGTCTACTGCAGAATAAGACATCAACTCTCAGAATGTAGACTTCCCAATTCTCCTTGCTCCAAACTGCGTTGGGGATCAATGGCTATTAGCCTTGGGGGCCGCACAACACATTCTGAAGGCTTCTGCTGGAAGACTGATGGCCTTCCCTGTGTAGTTGATTGGCCACTGTGAGGACAGACGGCTGGATTAGATGATCCAGCAAGGAACCGCTTATGTTCTCACATACATGTGTTTTGCTTCCCCAAAAAATCTTTTTTGTGGATTTGCTTTTTTTTTTTTTTTTTGCTTTGAGCTACACGTTTAAGCAAGAAAACACCGGAAGTAAGAATATTGCACTTGGATTGAATTTTAAAAAAAAATCCTCTCCAGGGGTAAAAATTATTTTCTTCAATCCTTTCTCTGGAAATACACAACAGCCTCCCTGAATAAGTGTAAACTGTCAGGCAACAAAAAAAAAAGTTACTAAAAAAGCATATTTTCAAAAACGCATTCCCCCCCCCCCAAAAAAAAGCATCTGTTAAGTGTACAAGAAATTCTTGGCTGGCTGAGCTTTCAGTTTTGACTGAAGAAAAATCTGAATTATTAAGTATTTAGGAAATATTCAATGCAGATTTCAAAGTGCTATTTTTGTAAGATGGGGACAGCCTAAAAATTATTAAGCACAACTAGGTCAAAGAGTGACACACAATACTATATGCGAACGTATTTTTAATGGGTTCACTCTGGAAACTCTATTAAGCCATGTCTTCTAGCTGGGACCAGTACATTTCCAGTTTTTCAAAGCAGGCATTTTTAACATCCTCACACAATGGTCTGGCGGAGTTTTTCTGTCTCAACTAACTCTACACAGTAGCACAGACATGTCAAACACAAGGGCCGGGGGGCTGGATGCGGCCTGCGAAGTGGTTTCGTGTCACCCGCAAAGCCATCCTGGAAACAGTGAGGGAACGGCCCCTGTTGCCTTGGTCCAGACCCAGGCTGGCCGGGAGCCAATGTACAATTTTGTGGTGGCCATCTATGCTGAAACGCATTCAGTCTTAGCTCCATAAGCCACACCCCCCCGCATGGCCTGAGAGGAACAGTGAGGCTCCTCCAGTGGACCATGCCTTGGCGCTTGCCCTGGTCCCACCCCCTTCTGCCAGAGACCTTCAGATCTGTCCCACTCCTGCCCAGGCCCCACAGGCACCCTTGATGCGAACGATGTAGAGCTGGCCACGTCCACCCAGTAGGCCACACCCACTCCATCCATGCCCACCCATTAGTGCGCACCCACCCTGGCCACACCCACCCGGCCCTCTGAGGGCAACCGCAATGCTGATGCGGCCCTCAATGAAATTGAATTTGACACCCCTGCAGTAGCACATCTTCAAGGTGTCTGAGAGATGTCTTTGATGTGATATATGTTGACGGCAGCAAGATTGGAAATGGAAGGACACTTTGACTCCCACAATGGACGAACGGCTGCAAAAGTTGATGGAGTTAGCAGAGATGGCTAAACTGAATGCTTTGATTAAAGAAAAGAACACAGTTCATTTTGTTTCTACCTGGAACACTTTTGGACTTTGTGTGCGAGGGGGGGAAAAATGAAACTTTCATTTTGGGTTTTGCTGATTAGATAGGTTTGTTGTTATAAAAATGGCTAGTATATAGTATGATGTAAAAGTAAAAAACTGAGATTTGATGTTATTATCTTATTCCACTGCACCAAAGTCTATGCCTTTTCTTTCTTTCCCACCCATCCCTTTCCTACACTTTTCCCTCCCCTATTTTTTTCTTTTGTATTTTTGTATTTTATCTTATATAAACCAAAAAAATTTTTTAAAAAAGATGTCTGAGAGGGGATAGGAAAAAATGCACATCTGAACCAACCCTTCTCCTTGCAACCAAGTCCACAGAAAAAAATTGAGGCCCCCAATCCTCCATTTTGGGAGTAATTTCAGAGGCAGAACAGACAGCGAGAGGCCAAGCGTGCATTTGGAAAGTTTTGAAGGTATCCCCTTAGGTGGGATCTAGTCTCACCCCGCGCGTGGATCTTCTGGCAAAGCTCCTCCATGCACCGGTGGATCTTATCCGAAGCCTCCACAATGCGGGAGACGGCAGCTTTGGAGAATTCCATGCGCTCTTGAAGCTGAAGCTCAATTTCTTCGTTGCTGCTGCTGGCCAAGGTAGCCAAGAAGGAAAGGGATGGCTCATTCAGCACAAGGTCCCCAGCCTTCCAGGGGGCAGGGGGCGTAACGGGGGACAGCACTGCCTCTGAATGGACCAAAAGAAAAAAGACAAAGGTCAGGGTTGTTGGCAGGCAGGAGAGCCCTTGGTCCATTCCTTACATGTTTAGCGTAATGTCCAAGGTACTGGGCTAGGAAAGGAGAGATAGTGAGTTCTAGTCTTCTCTTAGGCATGAAAGCCAGCTGGGTCAGTGACTCTGTCTTAGCTCAACCCATCTCACAGGGTTGTGACTGTAGGAAAATCAAGAGGAAGGAGCATCAGACGTGTATCCCGCCTCGAGTTGATCCCAAATAAAGGGAAGATAAAACATCTAATCCAGGGCTTTTTAACCTTTTCACCCGTTGCACCACTTTTAGGATATGGCAATATCCGAGTACCACCAGTCGCCTAGCAAGGGGTCAAAAACTTGATGACCAAAAAAAAAAAGTGATAAAGTACAGGTAGTCCTCGACTTACAATAGTTTGCTTAGTGACTGTTTGAAGTTACAACGGCACTGAAAAAAAAGTGCCCCCCAAGCTACAGCCGAGCAAGACACCTGCCTGCCCACCCAGTGGAGCTCTTCTTCCTGTCCGAGGTTTTCATTGTTGTGAGCATTTCTGTTGAGGATTGGCAGCAGGGGTGGGGTGGGGGGGGTGCTTGGTTTTTATTCCCCCCATCTGCTGGGTGGTTGCAGCAGGTTTTGGTTACTTCACATGACCCTGGGACACTGTGACCGTCATAAATATGAATCAGTTGCCAAGCATCTGAATGCAAATCACAAGACCCTGGAGATGCTGCAACATTCCAGCTGATCGGCGCTTCTTCTGGGCTCAGCAGAAGTGCCAGGATCAGTACTGCTTTCCAGCTGATTGGTGCTTCTTCAGGGCTCAGCAGAAGCACCAGGATTACCGCCAAGGTTCAGCTGGAGCCTGGCGCTGATCCTGGCGCTTCCACTGAGCCCTGATAGCCCCGAAGAAGCGTCAATCAGTTGGAAAGTGGCACTGATCCTGGCACTTCTGCTGAGTCTTGACAGCCCTGCAGCTCCAGCCATCTCTCGTTCAGGCTTGTGTGGTGCTGCCACAGGTTCAGCTCATTCCCCTCCCCCACTACCACTTTTCTAGGATGGTCGCGTATCACCTGCCAGGTGCCAATGTACCACAGGTGGTACCCGTACCACTGGCTGAAAAGCCCTGATCTAATAAATAAATGTTCCAGAATGTGAGAAACCTGGGCTTACCTCTCCTGTCAGAACTCTCTAAGAGAACAGCTTCCAATTCCGATCCTGGGATTTCCAATTTGGGCTCCTCGGGGGCCTGCCCACAATCACCATCATAACGTCTTAGGAGCACCTGCACCGTCTCATCTAGCTGTAGGAGGGAGGGAAAAAAAACCCTCTAGGACTGAAGAAACAGAAATGACCATAGAGAATTTTAAGAGCATATCAACAGACGTGTGCATATAGGAGGAAGGCAGCTTCTAGGCATAATATGAAATACAGTATTCTTTGACTTGCGACCAGTCCAAAGGTACCAATGATCCAAGTTCAAAATCCCAACAGCTGAGTCTCTCCCCCATTTTGGCCACTTGGCATCAGGCCCACACTTACAGTGTTTTGCACTCACATAACTGCAATTTCTTTCAGGTTGTCAGCAAAAAGGCCCCATTGCAAACAGTGGGTTTGCTTAACAACTGCAGCATTTGCTTGCAGATCGAGGATTCGTTTAACAACCATGACAAAGAAAGGTAATAAAATCAGGTTAGTCACGTGATGACCCACTTTAGGATTATTATAATTTACAACTGCGATGGACACACTCCGTTGTGACTGTTAAGTCGAGGACTATCTGTACGGCAGTATTTTCTATTCGGATTCTGCCTAGCACAGAGAAAAGTTAAAGACCCACAACAGCAGCTTCCTTTTTGCCCCTAAAAACCCTGCTAATGCCTTTAAGATTCCCCTAGGACACGGGTAAGCAACCTTGGCTCTTTTATGACTCGTGGACTTCAACTCCATGCTGGCTCAGGAATTCTGGGAGTTGAAGTCCACGAGTCATAAAAGAGCCAAGGTTGCCCACCCCTGCCCTAGTATGTTCATGGATGGATTAGAAGCCGAAAGGAGAAACAGGAGATTATCCAGGAGGGCTCTCTGACCTGCTTCCAGTAGCGGTTGACAATCAAGAGAGTGGCATCATCAGTGGCCTGCCTCTTCTCCAGCTTCTCTATGCGCTCCCGCAGCTCATCCTCAAAAGCTTGCCGCTGCTCCAGCCGTTCTGCTAGCTTCTTATTCTTGAACTGAAGCACTTTGAGGTCCATCTCCTCCTGCAAATGCAGCCACCCCGAGGCACAGCCAAGAATGAAACCCTCTCTAACAAACAAATTCTACATTCCAACGATTGAGCCTACAAATCTATACCTCGGTAATTCCCATCATCTCCACCCAATGGCCTCGCCAGCAAGAGATTATGGCCACTGCAGTCCACGAGAACTAGAGAGCATCAGACTGAGATGACTACCAAGCATATTATATCATGATCATAGCTAAATCTTCCACACAACAAGAGAGACAGATTGCTGCCTACGTCTGCTTTTTCCTCCCTTGCCTTTCCATCATATTAGCAATATATTGAAAACAAATTCATGAACCAATCTCTTTTGCTGTTTCAAAATAAGCATGAGTAATAACATTTTAACATATTTGAGATAGGATGAACCATTATTCACTCCCACCCATCATTTTTTTAATGAACCTTTCAGAGCATAAGATCTAAGAGCTGAACTGGTTCATAACTCAGACAACGTAAGCAGAGTCTTAAGTCTATTTGGTTCCAAAGATAGGTCAAAATTTGCACCTCAATTATTAAAAAGGAAAGAGAGGGAGGGAGGGAGGGAGGGAGGGAGGGAGAGAGGGAGGGGGAGGGGGAGGGAGGGAGGGAGAGAGAGAGAGAGAGAGAGAGAGAGAGAGAGAGAGAGAGAGAGAGAGAGAGAGAGAGAGAGAGAGAGAGAAAGAGAGATCAGGAGTAGCTTTTAAGGAGACTACTGGTACACCAATAGTTCAGATGCCACTAAAATAGATGGGCCTATGTCAGGTTTTCAAGCAAAATTCTAAGCCTAGGATTTTTCTGGCCTTGCTCTGTAATTTCTTTTAATTCTTTTGCTATTTCCTGATGTCCTGAATTCCCATTTTATAAACACAGGCTATGTCTATATGTGCAAGTGTTCTCAATATTTCTCCCTAATCCTGGATTCTAAAATAAATTACCACAGATTTTATCACTCAGCACTCAATCCCCAAATCCCTCACCGTGGAAGAGATGCCTCCAAGCCGAATTGGCTCCATCAGCGTAGTGGTGGTCTTCTCCTCCCGGTTGGATTTTTTCTCAGGAGGTCCTGCTCCTCCATCTCCAGCAGCCCGCTTGCTTCCAGCCCCTGACATAGTGGCTTTCGGCTGTGGGCCTGAACCCAGGAATCAGGCAGTTAGCCAAAGAGGCAGCTGTTCAGCTAAACAAGAGAAAAAGTTGAAATTACTCCAAAGCAAGACTAGAGTGCTATTTAATGCATAAAATGTCTAAAGGCCCTCATTTAATTTTGAATTTTAAATATTTTATTGTTTTAATCTACCTTGTATTATAATATTTAGACAGTTTTTATATTGCTATGTATTATTTGTACACCACCTAGAATCGCTGTGAGGGAGATAGATGATTTCTAAATGTGGCAAAAAAAAAAAAAAAAAAATCACTGGCCTTAAAACTGGCCAGAAGAGGGATTTAAAAAGCCCTATCACAAGGCTTTTGATGGAGAACATGAACAAAAACAGGGATTGTAGCAACATATTTTATTTTAAGAATTGACTTGGGCAACCAATTTGCAAAAGGGCAACTCTAGGCTATCAGGGTTGGGACCAGTCAAATTTCATGGGTGGGGGGAGCATTTCACCAGTACTAAACCGATACATTAAAAACTGCATTAAAATTAAAATTACATTAAAATTTTAAAAATGCAAGGATTTTTCAAGCACAAACCTGCTACTTCTCTCTCTCTCTCTCTATATATATATATATATATATATATATATATATTTTAAAAAATAGCTAGTAGGGTGGATGGGTGCTATTAAATACTCTAAGGATGGAGCACAAAATTGGGAATAGTGAAAAGATAAGGAATAAGGGGAACTGCTGCCCTTGTAGGGGAGATGGGCAGTATATATGTATGTGTGTATGTATATGTATAAATGTGTGTGTGTGTATGTATATATATGTATATGTAGGTATATATATGTATGTATATGTGTGTATATGTATGTGTGTACATTTATTTATGTATGTATACACAAATTTAAATAAACTGGAAGAAGGCTCAGAGAAGGTAGAGGGAACTTGGGCGAGAAAAAGGGAATAGAAACAGCCAAGAAGTGTGAAAATCTGGGTTGCTTAAAAAGGGGGGGGGGATGACTATTAGCTGCCTTTTCCCCTACCTAACTTTTATATTTCCACCTGGAGTGACACTTTACACACTGCTTTCCCCAAAGAAGCCCTCGTATCCGCTACAAATGGCAGTTTCAGTCATAACGTGTATTTTAAAATACGGTGTAAGAAGAAACGGTACGTTTGCAGAAAGGTAGGCAAGACGGGAGACCTCAGTGAGGAGAGGGAGTAATGGAGAGAGGCGAAAGGAAAGCCTCCGGTGTGGGAGAGGCTGCCCAACCACTCACCGGCCCAGACGGGTATCCCTCTCCTCCATAGCCCTCGGCTCCGTACGACGCTGCCGACAAGCAACGCCACCGCAACTACCGCGCATGCTCGCCCGACTCCCTTCCCGAAGGCCCAACCTCCGCCTCCGCTCTCAACGGAACTCAACGTCTTCGGCTTCGCTCTGCGCTCAGCAGAGTGCGCAGACGCGGACGCTCGTGCGAGCTAGGCGACCAACGCTCCAACTCTTCGACAACTGTAAGGAAAGTGGGCGGGATTATTATTCTGAAGTTGTTGGGGGAGGGGGACGGGGCAAGAAGACGATTGGATAAAGCGCGGAAGAGCTTGGGTTGTGGTCTCCTCTGATTGGAGCCTACGTTGGCGAAGATAGTGTTACCATAGCTACGCTAGGCTCTTTCCTTCTATTGATATTGAGATAGAGATAGAAAATATAGAGACAACTATTCTATTGGACTTTGAGAGGGAGCTACGTTTTCCCATCTAGGTAGCAAGAAGAAGATTTGATTATTAAATGTTAGATATTTTTTCTACGCAGGTTAGACAAATAAATGGATTCTTCTTCTTGGCCACCATTTCGTATTTTTTGTTACTTTCCTCTATTTTGTTATTATATTCTATCTATTGGAAGTCTTCCGTTTCTTTCACCCCAATGAAAGTATCTGCGATTGGCGAAGCGCTCGCTCGTTCTTTCTTAGTATACCTCGTTCTGATTGCACAGCTACCGATGGGACCCGGAAAGGCTGAAGCAGGGATTGCCATGGCAACGCGTGCTTTTCCCCACGCCTCGCCGCCCAGCTAGCCGAAATGGGGCCGGAGAGCCTCCAGCCGGTAAAACAGAAATATTAAATTAATAGTTATAAATTGCTGTCTTGGGTAAATTATTTCCTCTGGGGAGAATCTGGTGGCATTTGAGGGACAAAACAAGCAAGTTCAACAGATCAAGAATCCCTAGGAGGTTTCACCTGTTGAACGTCTGCCTGCTGTGCAACCGCAAGCTCAAATGGATCTCCGTCAAGGAGGAGAAAAAACATACACGGCAGAGAGCTACAGCTAAAAACCGCAAAGCTCGAGTCAGCTCCTTGGATGTTTAGGTTATGCTTTACTTAAATTGAATAATTGGGGTTGAAGATGATGACAAGTTGTTTTGTAGCCCTTGCTGTCATTGGGTCCCTCTTATCTTTACTATTATCCAGTGAAGATATCCAATACAGCCAGCCCTTGACTTACCAAAACAAAAGTGGTCGTTTTGGTCACCACGATCTAAAAAAGATGTTGAGACTCTAGAAAGAGTACAGAGAAAAGCAACAAAGATGATCAGGGGACTGGAGGCTAAAATATATAAGGAACGGCTGCTGGAATTGGGTATGTCTAGTTTAATGAAGAGAAGGACGAAGGAGGACATGGTAGCAGTGTTCCAATATCTCAGGGGCTGCCCCAAAGAAGAGGGAGTCAAGCTATTCTCCAAAGCGCCTGAAGGCAGGACAAGAAGCAATGGATGAAAACTAAACAAGGAGAGAAGCAACCTAGAACTAAGGAGAAACTTCCTGACAGTGAGAACAATTATCCAGTGGAACAACCTGCCTCCAGAAGCGGTGAATGCTCCAACACTGGAAGTTTTTAAGAAGAGACTGGACGGCCATTTATCTGAAATGGTATAGGGTTTCCTGCCTAAGCAGGGGGTTGGACTTGATGACCTCCAAGGTCCCTTCCAACTTTTTTATTATTATTATTACCCACAATTTCTGTTGCTAAGCAAGAGATTTGATAAGTAAATTTTGCCCAAGTTTATGACCTTTCTTGCCTGCTACAGTTGTTAAGTGAACTATTGCAGTGGTTAAGTTAGTAACAAGTTTGTTAAGTGAATCTGGCTTCCCCATTGACTTCCTTGGCAGAAAGTTACAAAAATTGATCACATGACCCTAGAACACTGCAACTATCATGAATATGAGTCGGTTGCCAAGTGTCCGAATTTTGATCATGTAACCATGGGGATGTTGCAACGATAACAAGTGTGGAAAAGGGTCATAAGTCACTTTTTTCAGTGCTCTTCTTGTAACTTTGAACAGTCAGTAAATGAATGGTTGTAAGTCAAGGACTACCTGGAGTGGAATTACCAGATATATATAATTTGACATAACAGTAATAAAATTAATGCAGCAGGCAGCATGATGGAAATAATTGAAACCTGTGTGGCTAGATATTCTGCAAGTAAACTTGGACACATCTCCTTATAGCAGACTTGACACATACTTTTTTGAACTGTGACTTGTAGAATAAACCATAATGCTACAAGTCGCATGCTGCTTCTTAGTAGATGTCTGAGAAACATGTGCAAATATAATTAATCACCACAAAGGTGAAGATACATATAAGCTTATGGTTATAGTAGACAATGCTTTTTTGCAATCTATTAAATGATAAAAGTTTATTGAATGAAACATGGTTTATAAGACATGGGTGTGTGAATTAAATCTCAGAGTTCTATCAATAAAATGTAGCAATTCATATGTTGATGCTTTTAATAAACAATGAACTAACTTTATTGTGGATTAGACATCACATTATCAGAAAATGTATCTAAAACTGATCTTTTTCTTTCAGCCCAAGCCACATAAGGCAAAAATATGTATGTGGTAAGTAGCTTTTCATTCTTGAGATTCAGAAGAGTTATTACATTTCTTGTCTAAGAGCCAGTTACATGTTGATCCATAGAGAGAGTTTTTTTGAATTTCTGGCTGACCGGGCTACATCCTTTATCCACTGTAAGCATCATTAAACTTATTTTGGGCCTTATTTTCAAGAAAACCTATACAAAATCACACCGCTAGAAACAAAATTGTTTGTGCTACATTAGCAACCCTTAGTTTTTCTCTTTTCTTTTTTTGTGACATTTCAGGAAATATTTAGATGTTCATTCCATGGACCTCATCAATAATGCTGGAACAACTGATGAACTGAAAAGGTAATGGGTGTTCATGAAACATTTCATGACTGGCTTTCTTAATCTGTTTCTAGAACAAAACATGAGAAGCGCACAGAATGAAGATCTGAATAAATTCCTTGCCAGCCTAGTGATTAATAAAACTGTTTTTCATCTATAGCACAACCCAGAAGTATATCCGTACACAATGATGCATAGTTGTTCTCAAATCTTGCAAAAAAGATTTGAAAATCCCAGCATAATGTGGTACAATAAACAAATTTATTTCCCTCCCCTCATTAACAGAGGAGATAACCACAGTATAAAAAGTATACATTTATCATTTTGGAGTGGTGGCAGTGAGATTTTAAACTGCGTTCAATTAAACTTAGAAGAAACAGAGATGAAATGATGCCAGTTCTGACCAAATAAACCTACCAGCCTTGCCATAGATGTAGATGCTTTTTAAAAAGGTTATTATCAAGTAATGAAAATAGCTGGTAAATGGTTGTGAATGTTCAAGCTGTCACATTTTTCCCAATTTCCCCTACTTTCTGCAGGCTCCTCTCTGACCTCTTTGATCTGAAGGATTTTGAATCAAATCCTCGCTCTGCTATCTTGTTAGATTTGTACTTCTACACCATCCAGTTCAGCCGGGAGCAGGGCTTCAACCGGGAGCAAACCGCTGCTTTCTTCTCAATCGTGAAGGATGTGCACGAGGCCTGTGTGGGTAAGGAACTGGGCGTTGAGAAAGACAGAAAAAAAGAAGGTTGTTATGAGTGGAGAAACGTGGGGGAAGAAGATGGAAACCGTATTTATTTAGTGACTTGAATAGCTGGACTTTCACACTGCTTCAGTCCCAAGGCTCTAAGCAGCGTATTTCTTTATTTACTTGGAGTTTTAATAGTGCAACAGGGGGTGCGGTAGATATGGGAGAAAATAATAGTTTTTTTCAGATGTCCAAATCACATTAAGCTTCTGCAGTTTGGCCTGATCCTGTTTGTCTTAGGCTGGCTATGGTACCGCCAGTCCCATGTGCTCTTTTTGCCTTTGATGTTATGTGGGCAGAATCATGAGAAAATGTCTCTGTAAGAGCAGCCAGCAATAGAAGTGGAAGGGAAAAGGATCCCACCAGTGATATGGAAGAACAGGCAGCAGAGTGAGTCTAGAACCGGAAAGGAGGACGCGGAGGAAAGGAGAAGCTGAAGTGGACCTTCTGCTTATTCTTACCATCTGGTTTTTGTGCAGAAACACCGCTGCCCAATGTGGAGGAATGCTACAAATATTTCTCCGAACTCCTGTTCTGCCACTCCATTCGGGTGAGTGTGTGAATGCCAGGCAGGCCAAAAGGGGCTTTACGTTTGCTTATCCACATACAAGTAAGTCCTCGACTTTCAGCAGTTCATTTAGTGACCGTTTGGAATTACAGCAGCACTGAAAAAAAGTGATTTACGAGCGTTTTTCACTCATATGACCCTTGCAGCATCCCCATGGTCACGTGATCAAAATGCAGATGCTTGGCAACTGACTCGTATTTATGACGGTTGCAGAGTCCTGGGGTTGTGCGATCCTCTTTTGCGACCTTCTGTCAAGCAAAGTCAACGGGGAAGCCAGATTTACTTAACAACCGTGTTACTAAATAACTGCAGTAATTAATTCAGCAACTGTGGCAAGAAAGGTCATAAAGTGGGGCAAAATTCACTTAACAACTGTCTCACCGAACAGAAATTTGAAGCTCAATTGTGGTCATAAGTCGAGGACTACATGCAGTTTGCTTTGAATGAAGCTCCCCTGCAGAGGGCCTTCCTCCCCTCGTGGTTCTTGCAGTGGTTCTATGGCTGTTTTCCTCTTCTCTTTCTCTCTCAGAGACCCCCCTTCAGCATCGATCTCTTCAATCAGGACCAGCTGGTGCTCCTCACTGACTACATGATTAACACTTACTTCCGTCACTACAAACTTTACAAGTACGCTTTCACCCCACAGGTAAGGCAGATTTCCTTAAGCGCAGACAGTGCTAGGGAAAGGCTGGTGTTCTCTTGCCATTTTCCTGCCCTGGGAAACGAAGAGCATCCCCTCTGGGAAATGGCCCAATTACAAAATGTGATCTCTGACATCGCTTGGCTACTCCTGAGAATTGTATTGCCGCGAGATGAAGCAGCAGCATCTTTATGAAGGGAGCATCAAGCATCCCAAACACAGAGGTTCCAAAAGATGAAATGCAAGTGTTAGTCCATCACTCTGGGCCATGGGTCAGCAATCCGCGGCTCTGGAGCCGCATGTGGCTCTTTGAGCCTTCTCCTGTGGCTCCCAGCCTCCTCCGCCGTTGACAGAGACAGAGAGAGGTACTTGCACTTCCCTTCTCTCTCTCTCTCTCTCTCTCTCTCTCTCTCTCTCTCTCTCTCTCTCTCTCTTTGTGTGTGTGTTTGTGTGTATAAAAAAGAGAGTAGCCTCACACGGTTCCGACGAGCTGACAAGCTTATTGGGCGGGGCTCCTGCCTTTGCTGTGTCTCTGCAGGAAGCAGGAAGAAGGAAGGGCAGGAGAGAGCCAGCACAATAATGTAAGTCAGCTTGTTGGAGAAGAGCCTGAAGCCAGTTTGCCAGGTGAGCAGAAGATCGGAGGGAGAAAGGGGGGGAGAGAGAAAAAGAGAGAGAGGGAGGGAGAGAAAGGGAGAGAGAGGGGGAGGGGGAGAGAGAGAAAGAGAGAAGGAAAGAGGGAGAAAGGAAAAGGGAGGGAGAGAAAGAAGGAGGGAGGGAGAGAAAGGGAGAGAAAAGAGAAAGGGAGAGAAAAAGGGAGGGAGAGAGAGAAAGAGAGGAAAGGGAGAGGAAAGAGAGAGAGAGGAAAGAAAGAGAGAGGGAGAGGAAAGAAAGAAGAAGAGGGAGAGAGAGGGGGGAGAGGAAAGAAAGAGAGAGCAAGAGAGAGAGAGAGAGAGAACTTATGCACAGCAACCTCTATTTCTTTTTAATTAAACTCTTCAATCAATCTTCCTACCCCTTGCATGCGCGCATGTGTGCGTGCAAGTTTTGCGGCTCCCAGTGTTTTCTTTTCTCTGGGAAACGGGTCCAAGTGGCTCTTTGAGTGTTTAAGGTTGCAGACTCCTGGTCTGGGATCACAACCCCGATTCTGCTTTAAATCAATAGGTGAGGCTGGACATCTCATTCACCTATGTTGGGATGCCTGAACCGGAGCCCAAAGAGGAAGGTGAGTGTGGAGGTGGGCCGGGACAATTTTGCATCTCACTTTTGAGATCTACTGTACATTGATCCATTCCTTTTTTTAGTTGGGAGGATGAAAAAAAGGAACAGAGCAGGCTGGGAAGCCTTCTTCCTCTAGAGCCAAAACTAGTGAGAATTGGATTGGAAAGATGGCTTAAGAGAGCTTTCCCCCAATCTGATATCCTCCAGATGTAGCTATCTTATCAGTCCTGTCAGTCAATTCAGTGACTGGGCACTGTGATCTAGGGGACAAGAGTAGGGAAGGTTGATACACTAATAGTGTTTCTCAACCTTGGCAATTTGAAGACGGGTAGACTTCAACTCCCAGAATTCAACTCTCCCAACGGGTTGGATCTGGAGACATGACATGGGCTTAGGCCAGGGGTAGGCAACCTTGGCTCTTTTATGACTCATAGACTTCAACTCCCAGAATTCCTGAGCCAGCCATGCTGAGGGGAAAGGGAGAGGTTTCCAAGCTGAGCCATGCTGGCTCAGGAATTCTGGGAGTTGAAGTCCACGAGTCATAAAAGAGCCACGGTTGCCTACCTCTGGCTTAGGCCATTGGCCAGTCTAGATATGAATTCCTTTTTCTGAAAGAGGTTTTCAGATGGAGATGGTCTTTCTCTGCTCCATCAGTTTGAGATCCTTTCACTTGGTAATGAACCTTGGACCTTGGGTGTGCAAGGTGGGTGTCCTGCAATTGTGGCCTTTCTTCCTTTCAGAGGCAAAGTTTTACAGGACACTGAAGGGCCCAAAACTCGCTAATAACCCTCCCTTCCAAGCTTGGCTTGCCTAAAACGAGCTAGCTTACATTAACCAATCGTGTAAAATAATAGGATTCAAAATAAAAAGAGTATTATCTGATCCCCCTTTTCTTCCAAGGCTGCCAAAAGATTTGGCATGTTTCTCTTTTCTGTATAGGAGCTACAGCTGAGAGTGCTGAAATGGGACTGTCTCCTTTGCAAGAGGAATTGGAAGACACTGGGGCTCCTGCAGAAAGTAAGTTTGGGGGGGGGCTCAGAAGCACAGGGCTTGGGGCTAGTCTGGTGTGGTGTCGGAATTTCGGAGGTGAGCTAAACCGGGGCTTTTCAACCAGTGGTAGGCCTACCAGCGGTGGTATATTGGCACCTGGCAGGTGGTACGCGACCCTGCCTAGCCTAGACAAGAGTAGCGGGGCAGGGAACGAGCTAAAGCGTGAGAGAGTCCTCAGGAGCTGCTGGGCTGCCGGGCCAAGACAAAGGCCCCAGGATCGGCGCTTCCGGCACATCCGGGAGAGGTAGAAGGAGGAGGGGGCAACAGAGACAGGAGAGGCTATAAAAGGAGGCAGTTTTGGTTGGAGAGGTAGAGAAAAAAAAAGACTCCAGAGAAAGAGACAGAAAAGGTTTTTGTTAGAGAAGCGGTAAGGAGAAAGAGGGGGGGGGGGAACGCTTTCTGGGAGAAGTGTGTGTGTGAGAGAGAGAGAGCAAGGGTGAAAGGGTGAAAGAAAAAAGGAAAAAAGTCAGGGGGAGAAGGGAAAAAGAAAAGGCACTGACTTCCGACTTTCTCTGGTGTAGTAGAAGGAAAGCATTAATAATGAACCTCAACTTTGTACTTTTCCAAACTAGCCATTTCTATAACAACAAATGAATCTAAGAGTAAAACCCAAAATCCTTTTTTTTTTTTTTTTAGTCATCAAGTTTTTGACCCCTTGCTAAGCCACTGGTGGTACTCAAATATTGTCATGTCCTAAAAGGCTGAAAAGGCTGAAAAGCCCCGAGCTAAACCATCCACAGCTCCCTAGATCAGGGCTTTTCAACCTTCTCAGCCTTTGTACCACTTTTAGAATATGGCAACATCCAAGTACTACCGGTTGCCTAGCAAGGTGTCAAAAACTTGATGACTGTTGTAGTCCTCGACTTACAACAGTTTGCTTAGTGACTGTTCGAAGTTACAATGGCACTGAAAAAAGTGCCCCCCAAGGCACAGCTGAGCAAGACACCCGCCTGCCCGCCTGGTGGCGCTCTTCCTCCTGTCCGAGGTTTTCATTGTTGTGAGCGTTTCTGTTGAGGATTGGCAGTGGGGGTGGGGGGGGTGTTTGGTTTTTATTCCCCTGTCTGCTGGGTGGTTGCAGCAGGTTTTGGTCACTTCACATGACCCTGGGACACAGTGGCCGTCATAAATATGAATCAGTTGCCAAGCATCTGAATGTAAATCACAAGACCCTGGAGATGCTGCAACATCCCAGCTGATCGGCGCTTCTTCAGGGCTCAGCAAAAGCGCCAGGATCAGTGTTGAGCTCCAGCTGGAGCCTGGCGCTGATCCTGGCGCTTCCGCTGATCCCTGACAGCCCTGCAGCTCCAGCCATCTCTCTCAGGCTTGTGCGATGCTGCCACCGGTTCAGCTCATTCCCCTCCCCCACTACCACTTTTCTAGGATGGTCGCGTACCACCTGCCAGGTACCAATGTACCACAGGTGGTACCCATACCACTGGTTGAAAAGCCCTGCCCTAGATTGCCCCCCTTGCCCCCCTCTTTTAGCCTCAGGAGGGAGATAATAGTTCTCTATCTTATAAATGCTAACTAATACATGATTTTTGACAGTGCCTCTGCTTATTAGCAATAGGAATAGCCCTTAGACTTATATACCACTTCACAGTGCTCTACAGCCCTCTCTAAGCGGTTTACAGAGCGGGCATGTTGCCCCCCCCCCAATCTGGGTCCTCATTTTACCCACCTCAGAAGGATGGAAAGCTGAGTCAACCTTGAGCCGGTGAGGATCGAACTGCCGGCAGTCGGCAGCATTAGCCTGCAATGCTGCCTTCTAAACACTGCGCCCCCACAGGGCTCTTTTTTTAGAATTACAATTCACTCTGCCTCGCCCGTTTATAGGTCCCACGGCTGCACTGCGGGACTTCATTGTCTCACAGCTCAACCAGGAGTTAACCCAGCTGCGCCTTTCCGTCGACCAGCGTCTAAAAGCCACAGAGGACCAGTTTAACGCCAAGCTGAACCAGCTGGAGAAAGGTTCTGCTGCCAGCAAGGGGGCTGCCAAGGGCAAGAAGAAGTAAGGAGATTAGAAAGGCTGGGGCGCAAGAGGGCCATTTCCTGTCCCAGGGTCATTCCTTTATTGCTGGAGCTTCTGCAGGAAGGGGTCACCGCAAGACCAAGACAGTTCACAGGGAATGACGGTTGAAACACGGGGGGGGGGGGGAACAAATGGATTTCTAAAAGGCTTTTGAAAATGTGATAAGGGTTTACAGAAAATCTCTTCTTGAGATGGTAAGGTCGTATAGTTAGTAGCAGGAACTGTTGCATAAAGCACCTGATATTAGGAGATTAAAGTGTGGTTAAAATATTGTCTACTGTTTATTCATTTTTTTTCTAGGTCAAAAGTAGCAGCATTATTAAGGTCACAGGCCAATCTGAGACCGAATACAGGTAGTCCTCGACTTATGTCCCCAAAATTGCTGTTGCTAAGCAAGGCAGTTGTTAAGTGAGCTTTGCCCCATTTTATGACCATTTTGTGCCACAATTATTAAGCAAATTTGGCTTTCCCCCACTGGCTTTGCTTGTTGGAAGCCAGCTGAGGTTACAAAGGGTGATCCCGTGATCCCAGGATGCTGCACCCGTCAGAAATACACGCCATTTGGCAAGCGTCTGAATTCTGATCGTGTAACTATGAGCATGCTGCAGTGGTCGTTAAGTGTGAAAAACAGTAAGTCATTTTTTTCAGCGCCGTTGCAACTTTGGAATGAACTGCCAAAGAACAGGCTTTATTGAAACCAAATTAATTGAGTCATTCCAATATGATTGGTTCCCATATTTAATTAGAGAAAAAAAAAACCTAGAGCAGTGATGGCGAACCTTTTAGAGCAGTAGTTCTCAACCTGTGGGTTGGGACCCCATTTGGGGTCGAACGACCATTTCACGGGGGTCGCCAAACAACGCAGTCCGCCATTTTTTCCCTCCTTTTCCTTAGCGGTGCTACTCCCTTTTATTCTATTGGCTTTTGAAAGCCAATAGAATAGACTCTCTTGAATAGAGTCTAATTCTATTGGCTTTCAAAAGCCAATAGGAATTGTCCAGGCTGTCTCTGCCCTGCTGAGCCCGCCAAAAGTCCCATTCTGCAAACGGTGCTGCACCAGTTGAGTAGTCCTCGACTTACGACCGGTTGAGTAGTCCTCAACTTACGACCGGTTGGGGGTCGCGACATTAAAAAGGTTGAGAACCACTGTTTTAGAGACTGAGTGCCCAAACTGCAACCCAAAACCCACTTATTTATTACCGGGTGCCAGGTAGGCATGGCCCACTGGGTAGGCGTGGCTACGGTGGTCATGGCAGACTGGGTGGGTGTGGCCAAGGTGGGCGTGGTCACCTCGATGTTGCTCATGGGGAGGGACGCCTGTGGAGTCCAGGCAGGGTTGGGGGAGATCCAGGGGGTCTCTGGCAGGTGGGGCGGTGGGCAGGAGGCTCGTCTTGCCGGGTGAGGCGAGGCGGGGGTGTGCCATTGTCGCAGGGCAAGGTGAGGCAGGGGCCATGGCGGCTGCTGCCTTACACCATCGCCCCCCGCACACAGAGGCCAGTGAGCGCATGGGGGCCGACAGTGTCCGTCAGCAGCCACAGCCTGCCGGCCCCTTGACCGGCGCACTCTGGGGCTCTGCAGCCTGCCGCCAGCAGTTCAGAGAAGCCACCTCGGAGTTGGATGGCTGGCCGACAGCTGAGGAGGCGATGCGGTGGGTTGTGCCCAGGAAAAGGATGGATGTGAGGCCAGGAGGGATGGGACAGGGGAGGGAAACCAGCCATGCTGGGATGGATCCAGCCATGTGGGACCTCAGCCAGTTAATGGACTGCTGGTTGAAGAGGACGGTTGCCACCTCCGGGGCATGGCACGCGTGCCCACAGAGAGGGCTCTGTGTGCCGCCTCTGGCACGCGTGCCATAAGTTCGCCACCACTGTCCTAGAGTCAGTTTGGTGTAGTGGTGTAAAATGCTGGATTAGAAAGGATCAGGTCTTGAATTCTAATCTCCTTTCAGCCACGAAAGCTGGCTGGGTGACTTTTGGGTGTCACACACTCTTAACCCAATCCCACAATGTGGTTCTTGTGAAGAAAACAGGAAGTGAGAGCGTTATCTGTACGCTACCTTGCATTGCACAAGATAGACGGGATATAAATATGTTCAGATTTTCAAGTTTCTGGGGAGCTTGGTGCCTTATAGGCTGAGCACTCTTGGCCAACATAATGCAGCCTGGCTGAGCAAAAAGAAATATTTCTTTCACTAGATTCTGCCTGGAATCTGGCTGTGCCATCTAGACGCCAAAGGATTTGGTATGGTTGTTTTTGGCAAACTTCCCCTCGTCCTATCCCAGTTCCACCCACTCTGTCATTGTGTGCCTAAGCATTTTCCCTGGGATATGCCAAATTCGAGATGCATCGTTCCCTCTCCTTTGGGCAGTGCTTGAGAATTTCTTGGGGCAGAACACAATGGGGTTAAATGAGTGTGTCTGGCAGGACCCCTGTTTCAGCAGGAAATTGTTATGAATTCCCGTTCCAAGTCTTGCAATGAAAGGGAAGCCCAAGTCCGAAGAGAGCTGAGGTCTCATTTCAACTTTTATTATAATCTGGACAATCGTAAGGTGGGGGAAGCAATTCAGCAGGAAGGTCACGTCCACTACCTGACTGCAGCAAAAAGGACAGATGCAAAACCTGATTCCACAACTGATCTCCAGTACTGACCAAATCCAGAGACATGGACTGTTCCTTCAGCCGAAGGGACTGCACTGACAGATGAGACCCCCTGAACAGTCCTTACAGTGCAAAGGGCTATGTCGGGCTCCGGGTCTTGCAGCAGAAGCATGTTGCTCTCCCCAGCCCCTCCCTTTGGACCAACACCATTGGTGTGATGTTAGCCCTACCCAGGTCCTTCCTGGTATAATCAGAGAAACTTGTCCCATCAGTCCAAAATTCAAGGTTCCCCAAATTCCAGCTCCCTAGAACGTCAGTCTCTTCCATGCACGAGGAACCCAAAGGACGACTCTAACCATTGGCTGTCCACCCCTAATGGGGCAAGGATAAGGTTCAGTTCTGTGTACACCCCCTGCCCCTCAGCATCCAGGGATCACCCGTGCTGTTTCACGGGGACTAGAAGGCTTTTCTCTAGTTGAGAGGATCTTCCACCGCTGACGACGGGGCCTCCTCTCCTTCTGTGCCTAACAAGACCAACTGGATGGCCTTTGGCACGTTTTCAAAGAGGGCAGCCCGGTTCTGTTGCTCGCCCTTCTTGACCCAGTGCCCGTAGATTCGGAAGGCACAAGCGTCGATCAGCTTGCGCACTCCCTTGAGGGCATAGGGGTCGCACAGCAGCAGCTCCTTTGTGACCGGGCGCACCCGCCGATAGCTGGAGTAGATGCGGATGGAAGCCCGTACCGTCCACGCAATGACCTGCCGGGGCAAAAAAAAAAAGAAAGACATCACACCAGGCCACAAGGCGAAGAGCAGAAGGCAAGGAGGCTCGTAAGTAAGCATTATCTTAGGCCTCTCCTCCCACAGGGTCACAAAAGAGGAAGTGGGACAGGCCATCGATCCACCGAGGGCAGCACTGACGGTGCCGACTAGCAGTACACGTAGTCCTCAACGTAAAACAGTTCATTGAGTGACCGTCTGAAATTACAACATCACTGGAAAAAAAGGGACTTGTGATTGTTTTTTCACACTTATGACCGCTGCAGCATCCCCACGGTCATGGGATCAAAATTTGGACGCCTGGCAACTGGTTCATATTTATGACGGTTGCAGCGTCCCGGCATCATGTGGTGATCACCTTTTGCGATCTCTTGACAAGCAAAGTCAAGGGGGAAGCCAGATTCACTTAACAACCCCGGGTCACTCGCTTAACAACTTCAGGGATTCGCTGAACAAGAAACCTGGTAAGAAACGTTGTAAGAATGGGGCAAAATTCAACAACTGTGTCACCTAGCAACAGAAATTTGGGGCTCAACTGTGGTCGTACGTTGGAGACTACTTGTAGTGCTTCAGGGTATTCGTAGAGCAGGGATGTCAAACTCAATTTCATTGAGGGCTGCATCAGCATTGCGGTTGCCCTCAGGGGGTGCAGGGGTGTGTGGCCAGGGTGAGTGCGGCCTACTGGGTGGGTGCAGCCTACTGGGTGGGCGTGGATGCAGTGGGTGTGGCCTACTGGGCATGGCCAGCTCTACATCGTTCGCGTCAAGGGTGCCTGTGGGGGCCTGGGCAGGAGTGAGACAGATCTGAGGGTCTCTGGCAGAAGGGGGTAGGACCAGGGCAAGCGCCAAGGCATGGTCCATTTCTTCATTCTTCACAAAGGGTGAACACCTCCCCAGCATGCACCCAGGGGGTGGGGCCGGCACGGCAGGGGCTTGTCCCTCGCTGTTTCCAGACGGCCTTGTGGAGTTAAGACTGAATGCGCTTCAGCATAGATGATGACCACAAAATTGTACATTGGCTCCCGGCCGGCCTGGGCCAGGACCAAGGCAGTGGGGGCCATCCCCTCACTGTTTCCAGGATGGCTTCACGGGCCAGATGAAACCACTTTGCGGGCCGCGTCCGGCTCCCGGGCCATGTCTGTCGTACAGGCTTCACTCTTCTGCAGTGATTCTCAGCAAGTTGAAGACGTGTGGACTTCAAGTCCCACAATCCCCCACCCAGCATACATAGATCTTCAACCCTGCTAAGGTTGAGAAACGCTGCTTTAGAGAGACATCAAGCTTCAGGCCTGGAACCTTTTGCATCCAAAGCATGTACTTTTAACATTTAAAAAACCACCAAAATAAGGCCTAGAATAAAATTGTAACTAAAACCTATACACCAGTGTTCCTCAACCTTCACAACTTTAAGATTTGTGGATTTCAACTCCCACCATACTCCAGCCACCGAACTCTGAGGAAAAAAAAAAAAAACCCTCATGAAGTGAACCATTTTGAAACTGTCTCCTACGCCCAGAAATGTTAGAAGCAGGCATCCTTTCGACCCAACCGTTTTATTTTGAGCCTCAGAACATCTGTTTTGCAGTTAAGACAGTATATATACACTGACACGTACCCTTTGGAGAATGAAGAATGGAGTAAAAATGACTTAAATGAATAAATATTTTTTATGTATTTGTAATTAAATAAGAATATGCCACTTACCCTGAATTTATGGAAGGGGCTGAAATGTCGCTGCTCCTTTCCGTAGCGCTGGAAAAAGGGGTGCTGCAATGCCTGCTCAGCACTCAACCTTTCGACAGGATCTACCTTCAGCAGTCGGGAGATCTGCCAAAAAAAAAGGGGGGGGGGAGTTCCCCAAGAAGCGTTCTGTGAACAAAGGCCTGCTAATGGATTCTGATATGGAAAGGGAGGAATTGAGACACAATGTGACGATTTAAACGTATATTTATATGATTTTTTCCCCCTCCCTGTTCTGTATGTCAGGCTAGGCAGGCCAGCCTGAGCTACAAAAAAACCCCACAGATAGTCCTTGACTTATGACTTATGAGGATCATGAGTCATGACAGTCATAAAGTGGGTCACCACATAACTGGACCCAGTTTTATGGCATTTTTGCAGCAGTCCTAAAGTGACCGCTATGGTCATAAAGCAAAACCCAGTTCACTATGACCGTTTTTTGCCAAAAACTAGAAGTAAAAACTTCCAACACTGGAAGTTTTTAAGAAGAGACTGGACAGCCATTTGTCCAAAATGGTATAGGGTTTCCTGCCTGGGCAGGGGGTTGGACTAGATGACCTCCAAGGTCCCTTCCAACGTTGTTGTTATTATTAAGTTATTATTAAATACTGGTTTTCAGCAAAAACGTTGAAACGCACAGTCATGTGACCATGGGACAATGCAAGTGGCCGTAAATGTGGCTGGTTACCAAGTGCCTGAATGCAGTCACATGACCATGGGAGGTGGGGGTGGCTAGGCTCTAAATACCTTTGGGGGTCTGTCATAACTTCAAATGGTCACTAAGTGACCAATCACAAGCCGAGGATTACCCTGTAGAGTTTGGGATGGCAAGGTCCCCTCCAGTTTAACTAGCTCCAGCCGGGAGGAGCTGCAGCCTTTTCATTTCTCTCCCTTACCACACGTGACCAGGAAGCTGCTGCCTTCTTACCAAATCCTTGACTGTGTCGGATCGGTCATCCCACTCTGGAGAACCAAACTGATACTGGCCTTCCATGATCATCCGAAGCATCAACATCTGTTTGCGGTGCCAGAAAGGGGGAGAGCCAGCCAGGAGGGTGAAAAAGATGACGCCACAGGCCCAGCTGCAGGGAGGGAGGAGGTCAACAGTAGAGAATATTTGCAGCACAGGGTGGAACCGTGGAGTCCTTGGCGCTCTCTGAGCTTAGTTGTTTCCTTGCAGACGTTTCCTTACCCAACTAATCATCAATACAATCAAGCAGTAAACAGTATCCTAATCAAGGAACCATCAAGGACACTCCCAACAACACTGACAGGGCAAGCCACTTGTATATAAACAACAGGCTCCCTCCCTTCTAGCACTGATGACGTTACCTAGTTGGGCAATGAAACGTCTGCAAGAAAACAACCAAGTTCAGAGAGTACCAAGGACCCCAAAAGAGATTATTTTCCAATGCCCCACCCCACCTTGTCTGGCAGGAGGGGACAACTGTAGGCCAGGATATCTGGCGCTCAGCAGGTTCAGGAAAGTTCCCTGACCCCCCCCCCCCGACCCCTTTCTGCAGAAGCCCCACTCCATTCCCTAATTATAACTTACAGGTCCACCTCCTTCCCGTAACCAGGATGAGTCTCATCCATGGAACATTTCAGTATCTCTGGTGCCAGATAGCCTGGGGTACCGCATAACTCTGCAGGGAACAGTCACAGACTCAGAGAACGTCAGAGAAATGCAAATTGGGAGAACTTTTCAGAACGAGAAAAGTGGATGCATAGCTTACGAAAAGACGCCATAGAAACAATGAGCTGAGCTTTCCTGCCCACCTCGTGGCTTAACAGGGGGGCTGCTCCATGGGGCAGGGCAAATGGAAAGGCCCGCCTTCGCTGTCTCCACCGCTCCAAAGATGGGCCACCAGATGGGACCCCCGCCTCACCTCGCAGTTTCTCCCCTGGCTCCAAATGGCAGGAGAAGCCAAAATCGGAGAGTTTGATGCTAAGATCATCGTTCATGAGGATGTTCTCCGGTTTGAGGTCTCGATGGATGATGCTATTCTCATGAAGGTAGCTCACGGCCTCTAGGAGGGCTCGCATGACGCATCTGAAAAATGGCAGAGGGAGGCCCAGTTGTTGCGAGGACCAGGCCTTGGGGCCCTCCACAAAACAGCGAGGAGGGCTCATTAAGTTATGTGGTAAGAACTTTCCACTACTCTAGGGCCAGCAGAAGACCTTCGGTTTTTACCTGGTCTCCTTTTCACTGAGGGTTACCTTCTCTGTAAGGTAGTCAAAAAGTTCACCTCGCCTCATCCTGCAGGAAAAACATAAATTAGAGACTAGGAGCAGAATCAGATTACTTCTGCTATGCTGTCTTTCTCGTATTTATTTAGCGTATGGCTCTCTTTTTCATAATTACAATTTAATATAGGATTATACTGGCGTCTTTTAAGATTTGTGTACTTCAACTCCCAGAATTCCCCAGCCACCATATCATTTTATTTCACAGAGTGAATCAACCCCTTGATTCCCCCTCACCACCATTTTCAAAGGTTTGTTACTTACAAATCAAAGACTAGGAACATGAAGGTGGATGTCTCGTAGGAATCTATAAGAGTAACTGGAGAAAAAAAAGAAGAATTGTCCCTTATATCGTAATTGCTTCAGTATTTATAAAATGGCACTTGTGTCTAATGGCAGAATACAAATGTGGAGCCCTCAATTAATGACCCACAAGCCCAGAATTTTGGTTGCAAGTCACTGAGGCCATTAAGGGGGTAACCACGTGACTTGATTTGATGTTATGACTGCTTACATAATCTCTTTACAAGTCACTGTGGGCATCAAGCAAATCACATGGTCATTAAGGGAATCCATTCTCCCAAATAGGTGGTTTTTACTGGAAACCAACAAAAATGCTAGAAAAGGCAAAAAAAAAAAAAAAAAGATACTCCAAATGGTGGTCACGTGACTGGGATGCTGCAACTGGTCATAAATGCAGATTGTCAAGGGCCCAAAATGCAATCACAGGACCGAAACGGGTTGGCACAGCAGCTTCCCCAAGACCAACCTTTCCTTTTGATTAGTGCCAATCATTTTATTTCTTTAACTGATAAATTTATACCCATATTTTCCCATCCAACAGTGCTCGGTTAATAAAAATATATAAGGCAGCAACAACTTTTTCAAAAGAAAGCTGTATAAATAGAACCCATGAATCGACCTCTTAGAACCACCACGATCTCTTTGTAGGATGCTACCCGTGATTACACCAACAATTTAAGGAGTCAGCAGAATCCGTTGATACAATGCAGAACTGTGCAGGAGCAGACCGCTCAATAATTGTGATTTTAGAAACAGCAAGGAACAAGCACAAAGATTAGCAATGAGTTATTTCAGTGTTTCCCAAACTTGACAATTTTAAGGCATGTGGACTTCAACTCTCAGAATTCCACAGCCAGCGTTGCTGGCTGTGGAATTCTGGGAGTTGAAGTCCTCATGCCTTAAAATTGTCAAGTTTGGGAAACACTGAGTTATTTGAAGGGGGGAGTTTTTTGTTTTACTTATTTTTCTCCCAGCCTTTATTAATCAAGTCATGATTAATCAGAAGAGAGGGGAAGCCTCACCCAG
Source organism: Crotalus tigris (assembly GCF_016545835.1). NCBI lineage: Eukaryota > Metazoa > Chordata > Lepidosauria > Squamata > Viperidae > Crotalus > Crotalus tigris. The sequence continues at coordinate 2,469,762 of NW_024100595.1, read as the reverse complement.
GCAGACTGACATCAGCAAAAATGGAACGGACAGGGAAGAATCAAAAAAGGGCATTCACTGACAGACCCAGTTTGATCCAATGGTTGAAGCACCAGACTAGAAACCAGGAGATTGTGAGTTCTGGTTCCGCCTTTGGTATGAAAACTGGCTGGGTGACTTTGAGCCAATCATTAGGAGACTGTGAGTTCTAATCCCGCCTTAGACATGAAAGCTGGTTGGGTAATTTTGGACCAATTACCAGGCGAATGAGCTCTAGTCCCATCTTAGGTACGAAAATTGGTTGGGTGACTTTTGGCCAGTCATTCTCTCTCTGCCCTGCATACTGCACAGGATTGTTGTTGTGGGGGAAAATAGGAGGAGGGAGGAGTATAGGCAGTCCTCGACTTATGACCACAACTGAGCCCAAAATTCACGTTGCTAAGTGGAGATATTTAAGTGTATTTTTGTCTCATTTTACGACCTTTCTTGCCACAGTTTTTAAATGAATCATTGCAGTTGTTAAGTTAGTAACATGGTTGTTAAGTGGCTTCCCCACTGACTTTGCTGGTCAGAAGGTCGCAAAAAGTGATCACATGACCACGGGACACTGCAACCGCCATAAATATGACTGTTGTCAAGCCTCTGAATTTTGATCACATGACCGCGGGGAGGCTACAGCAGTCGTAAGTGTGAAAAATGGTCATACGTCACTTTTTTCAGGGCCGTTGTAACTTTGATCGGTCACTAAACAAACTGTTGCAAGTCAAGGACTACCTGTATTATGTACGTTCACTACCTTTCATTATCTCTAAAGCAGGGGTCCCCAACTCCCAGTCTGTGGACTGGTACCGGGCCACAGCATGCCAGCAACCGGTCCGCACAAACAAGCAAAGCCCCGTCTGTGGGATGCAAGCAGCACACAAAACCACGCACCCTCCGGTCCGTGGAAAAAACTCTCTCCACCGAACCGGTCCCTGGTGCCCAAAAGGTTGGGGGCCTCTGCTCTAAAATAATAAAGGTGGGATAAAAATCAAATAAATAAATTTGCCGTAGAAAGAGATGCTAAGAGATGGGACAGCCACTCACTGATGAAAGGGTGACCGGAGACCTGGCGCAGGATGGCAATTTCTTTGCTGGTGGACAAGCGAACTTCTTCCAGCTGCTGGGGGGTCATGCGCTCCGGGGTTACCTCAATAATTTTTACTGCATACTCCTGGCCCGTCTGCTTGTGTATACATCGCCGGACCACACTGCTTACGCCTCTGAGAATGGGATGAGAATGTTACAGAAGAATCAAGTTTCGAGAAACACTAATGTCCCAGGCAGGAAAAATAAATAGAAGATGTTTCCATCCTTCCGAGCCATTCCATTGCGTCACGTCCCTTCTCCCTTCTAGCCTCACCTGCCAATAATATCCTTGGGGTCGTATTTCTGGTAGAATTCCTTGGCACCAGCCCAGTCTGGAAGCTCGTCATCCAGGCCCACGTCTCGCGTCATTTTACTGCAGGGCTGGTAAACTGCAAGTACCGGCTCAGCTTCTGAAATGCACAAAGAGGCAAAAGGAGACCTGTGTCAAAGCGTTGGATGCTCTCTGGACTCAGCTGCTCCCTGATCTGCATGCACACGTCCAAGAGGAGACCTAGACGGGGAAATCAACCTACGTGGGGGCAGCCTCGGGCCGAGACATTCCAATCCACACATGGCTTTCGTGGTGGACGTCATGGAAGAGACAAAGGAAAAGGACTTAAATTGGACCGAGGGGGACTAATCCCCTCTCTGAAAATTTCATTCAGTGGCAGGATGGATTTCAAGACACACTGTAGCCATCAAGATGCTCTCCCCTACAGTCAAATGGAGCTATAGTTCCTCCTTTGGATTTATGAACAAATAAAAATATAAATCAATCAACATTTTGCAACCTTGTGCTACAATGAGGTAGATTCCCCATTCCTGTGAGCAAATCAGGGCAAAATAAAAAGCCTGATGCATCCCACCCACCCACCCACCCCCCAGAGAGCAAAACTGCCACAAAGATTTGACACACAATCCATATACAGTATAGGAAATAATGGGATTAGAGGCATGACCGAGCAAAGATAATCCCTTTAGAATATTCCACATATACATCAGCCTCTACAATTCCGCATTTTGCCCACAGTCACACCTTCTTCCTATGCCTGCTTTTCCATCCCGATGGAATCCTTTACTTCTAAACCTCGAAGACTCATTTCAGAGCCTCGTTTTAGCCTTATCACAATCTTATAATCTGAATCCAGATCTCCCTTCAATAAGGGTGTAAAACTTGCAGATGTTTCCCTATAATATAAATGTCATAAATTTCAACTGAAATGGGTTATTTTTTTCAAGTAAAGAAGCATAAGCCTGACAGTATATCCAGTGAGGGATCCTTGGTGTTCTCTGAGCTTACAGATGTTTCATTACCCAAACTAGGTAACATCATCGCTGATTATGTTATGTAGTTTGGGCAATGAAGCGTCTGCAAGAAAACAATCAAGTTCAGAGACCACCAAGAACCCTTCATTTCAACCCTGAGCTACAAATATTCTCCTTTATTGGTATTTTAATAGCATGGTAAATCAATTGGCACTGAGAACATTCCACTTACTAGGCTAGCTTTCTCATCGTCGTGCCCTCTGGGGTGTTAGACAATAACTGTAACTGTCAGAATTCAAATATCCATTTTTCACACTTGCTAAGAAATCTATGAATTGTAGTCCAAGATTTCCAAATAATACCAGGAAAAAGGGGAGTTATCCCAAGGCATTCATTGGTTGTGTTGCTGAATCTATAGGCCGAAATTCTCCACAATTTAGTATTAAAAGGGCATTAGAAGGGCATCTCCCATCTCTAAGCGCTACTTACGGGTTTGATAAGAAATGATAGCAAGAACGGGAAGAATTAGCACAAGAAAATTTTACTTATTCTTGGTTCCAATATAGGCAACTACTAGATAGATGGAAGATGGATTGTAAGGTGGGTTTTCTTAGAGAAGATGAAAATCTTATTAAGCAACTTAAGGATCAAAGACAAACCCACATTAAGAGAATTTATGGGGTTTTAGTTGAATTGGACTCAGAAACGGAACTAATTAAAGATTGTATGATTAGATGGGCGCAGAACTTTGGTGAGCCAGTTTCATTGGACACCTGGGAAACTATTTGGGTGAGAAATGTCAAATTTACTCAAGCACAGAATCTAAGGGAGAATTTTTATAAAATGTTTTATAGATGGCACCTTGATCCACAAAAAATGTCTTACATGTACCCTGACGTGCAACCTAAATGTTGGAGATGTGGTTATAAGGAGGCTTCCTATTATCATATTTGGTGGTCATGTAGAGAGATAAAAGCATTTTGGATCAAAATATGGTGGAATATCCAGAGAATTTTTAGAAGGAGGGTAAAATTTACTCCGCAATTATTTTTGTTAGGTATTGTTACAGATTGTGATACAAAGGAGGTTGTATTGATGTTAAACTTGATCACAGCCGCGAGGCTGTTAGTTGGACAATATTGGAAGAAGGAATCTTTGCCTACATTGCAGGAATGGTTTTTTAAAGTAGCTTATCTGGCAGAAATGGCAAAGATTTCGGCTTTCTTAAAGCAACAAACGCAAGAGAAGTTTTTTGCTATCTGGGACAAATGGATAAAATTTATACAATTTAGATTGGGTATACAAAAATACTATATAGTTTTTTCATAAGTTTTATTTTTATATATATTATAGATATCTCTTTTATATATATAAATATAAAGTTTTTAATTTAATTTTTATTTTTTTTTTTTATTTATTTTTTTTTATTATTTCTTAAGCCTATATTCTGCTCTGGGAAGCTCAGGGGGGGGGAAGGGAGGGTTTTTGGGAGGGGTGTGGGGTGGGGGGTTTTTTTTTATATGTATTGTTTAATTTTTTTTTCTTTTGTATATGTTGTTTTTTGTTCTGTATTGTTTTTGTTTTTTTTGTAAAATTTATAAAACTTTTAATAAAAAAAAAAAAAAAAAAGAAAAAAAGAAATGATAGCAAGAAACCTGCTTTTAGGGTCTAGATTCGGTACATAAAGGTACGTCAAAGTATATAAAATCCACAGGATTTTATCTAGAGTATGGCATCGTTTCTATTTTATCTATGCCTTATCACAGACACACAAAACACACACAGATTTGGAGATCTGCCACTTTTTGCAGCACTTGGACCTTGCTTTCTAAGCATATCTATATTACTGGCCTACCTTCCAAGGTTGATGCAAAAATTACTTAGAAATCAGATATCACGCGTGAAGCCATCGGAGCACCTAAGACATAACACAGAAAGCGCTGATTATGCTACAAAACGGGCAGAGGCTGCTCTGCGGCGAAAGCTTCCTCCTCCACCCCAGATTCGCTCAGGCACGACAGAAATGCACTCTGCATGTTCTCAGAAACTAGAGGTTTACATTTCAGGACCGTGGCCTAGCACCGGCAATAGATTCCGGGGTTGAGTGGTTCTGGGTCCCACGATGCCACCAACCATTACCCGCCTATCTTAGCTTATAAGCGCGGTCCGCTCACCTCCTCTTTCTCTCGCCTCTGCGGGGGGACTCCCGTTAGGTAATCGACTCCCGCGCTTCCCGCACGAAAGGGCGCCCCGAGATCCTCACCCGGCGGTGCCTCCGCTTCAATTGACTGAATGACCCCCCCCCCCAACGATAGCCGGCGACTCCCGGGCCCCGCCCCTTCGATCTGATTGGTTCGCGCTCCTTCAATGCTCCGGGGAGTGACCAGAGCGACCAAAGGGATCCGTCCAGACCGGCGAGAACAGCGCCCAGTGGCCAGGCGAACAGAGACGGGAGGGAGGCGGGCTGTCGAAAGGCAGAAGCGAATCAAATAAAGAAGAAGAGGAAAAAGAAGAAACAGAAGAACGGGGATTAAAAGAGGAAGCGCCGTTTCCTACCCGCCACAGGAGAAAGCTCAGCCAATCAGAACGGAAGGTTGCAAGTGTCAGGAGGATGAACCAATCGTCTGCTGGATTTGGATAAGGGAGCGAGAGGAGAGCGGCTTGGTAAACAAACTTTGGATAAAATTAGCCAATCACGAAAGGGAAGGGGCGGGTGCTTGTGCGAAAAGGTTATTCTAGGTTTCACAATCGCCAAAGGAAAGGTCGAGAGGCGGTGGCGGGCGAATTTTCTCACGCCTTTCTTCAAGGCTTGGTCACGTGATCAACACAGGGCAGTGTTACTACACAAACACGCACACATACACAGAAAAGGTACACATCCCGCCCTAGCCGGACCCTCCGCCCGCAGTGCACGAACTTCACAACCTTCTGAAGTAGATTAGGATGGGCAGCTCAAGGTCATGCCCGCTTGTCACGGATCAGCAGCGATCTAAATCTGGGCTTCCTGCTTGATCTGGCCGACTTTCCTCCACCTTATGCTATGCAACTGTGCTGGAGCGGCCCTTGCGTGTTGTTCGGGAATTACGGGAGTTGCAGTCCTAACACATCTAGAGGGCATCAAGGCTGGGGAAGAGCGCTCTAACCACTACACCTCAGTGCAACCTGACTCCTTAGGAAAGCTATGTTGCTATTTTTAATCGTTTTTCATCCAAAAGAGGCTTCTGCTTTCCCGGTTTATCTGTACAACAACCCTCTGAGGTGGACCAGGACTAAGAGAATGAGTGGTCTGAGGTCACTTGAGGGGCTTTATAGATGGGGCAGGATTTGAAGCCAACTTTCCCTCCCCCCCCAACACAAGCTTTGATTCTGCCTTGATCTTTAGGCTGCCATCTGTGCCCAACCTTGCCATCTGTGATATCCACAAGAGGTTAAGAAAAAAAAAGTGCCAAAATAATTCCTGATTAAGATACGGAGCTTTCTGCCCCCTCCTTCAAAGGCAAACTACTTTTGGTACTGTGGGAAGAATCCAGAGAAATAAATATTTTGGGAAATATTAAAAAGGCAGAATATATTTCCCCAAAGGATCTTAAAGGCAGATCCCCCCCCCCCCAAGTCTCTCTGCTCCAAACAGAAACCAGGTCTGCAGAAATGCAGATGTGATAATCTTGTCAGAAAGATTAGAGCCAGGAAACTGGGATTAGAAAAAGATCCCTAGAATCAACAATCCCTCACAACAGTCATCAGCCAGATTCCCAGGGAAGCAGGATATGACCTTTGGGACATAATAGGATTAACCCACTACCATCAGAATATCAGAAAGGCACACTCAGATTCAAGTCAAAGTACATGACACAAGAAATACAAAGCCTCAAACAGGAAGACCTCCAAACAAAAGCCCAAGAAGGTATAAAAACTCACCACTCCCAACCACACGTGGTCAGTTTTTCCCAGAGCCATCTTTCTGTCTGGCTCTCTTCAATAAACCACAACCTTCTTTCTAAAGCAGTCTCCATTTTGTTTATTCCCAGCTTGGACTGGACCTCGGTGAAGATTTTTTTTTTCAACAGTACAAAGGGAGGGTTTCCTTGTGCTCAGATCAGATGGTTTGGATTGAAGCTAATTATAATTTCATGCCACAATAATTCAAGTCATCTGTGTGCCAGATAATTTGACTTCCTCTTTCCAAACTCAACCACTTTCACTGTCAGGGGATTTCTATAATAGGTATATATATATATATATATATATATATATATATATATATATATATATTTCCACCAGGAAAGAACATTTCATGAAACAGAAATACAAATATTTCAGTCAAGTATAGGTGCTTCTGGGAATCCGCATCACATGGCAATCCTGGCTAGGAATGATGGGAAGGGTAGTCCAACATCTGGAATACATCAAATGGAGAAGAATGGTAACAGATGAAATCAGCTGGGCTTCTTAGGTTAAGGAGAACAAATCCTTCTACATTCTCTGTAGGAAAACAAACATGATGTCCACCATTTTTCCCCTTCATGAAGCCAACACAATGAAGGAAGTGCCATCACAAAAAACGCTTCAGTGCCAGCTGAAGAAACCACAGTAGTCAATATGGATTCTGAAAGTCCAAAGTCACCGATCGATGTGGCTCATCATTCTGCTTTAGATATGAGGTAAGACAGGAGGACTAGTAACATGGGGGTCAGAATAAGAAGGGAAACCCAGACAATGATACTCAGGCAAGACATAAGTCGAGACTTCCGAGCCCAGTGATATGCTGCATTCTGGGAATGGGCCTTTTGCTTCTCATTAGCCTAAAGATGCAAAAAAACAGCTTTGTTATTCACTCTGATGTAAAGTAAGGACACCAGAAAGCATTAGTTTTAAAGAAAAAAAATTCTTAGCCTAACTTTTCATACATTACCTGCTGAAATGCTTAATATAGGTCTCAGAATTCTTGCCTTCTCTTCCCTAGTTAATTGCCATGTTTGTAAAACACACTGAATCACAAATGGTCCATTCACACATCAGCTGAGCATGCTGGGTCAGAGCCTATGTTTAGTTTATGACTCCTTGTATCATCAGAATCAAAACATTGGATTCAATCAGGGAATTTTCACTCAGTTAACCATTGGTAACCATGTCACGCAGATGTCCTTGGCCTGTATTTCTGCATATTGATCCTAAATCTAGAGTCCAGATAAACACACAAAGCTCAATATGGCAAGGGCCTCCTTTTTTCTCAGGTAAGATATCAAAATATGAGGTTGAAGTTTCGTTCCTCAAGCTTGTGGGTTGGTTTCGTTACCAGGCTAGGTAACGTCTTCAGCAGCATTTAGGGCAGAGGTCCCCAACCTTCTGGGCACCAGGGACTGGTTCCATGGAGAGGGATTTTTCCACGGACCGGAGGGGGCATGGTTTTGTGTGCTGCCTGCATCCCGCAGATGGGGCTTTGCTTGTTTGTGCAGACTGGTTGCTGACATGCCACGGCCTGGTACTGGTCCATGGACTGGGGGTTGGGGACCCCCTATGTCAAATGAGGATCTTGTGATGGATCAGGTGTGAGTCATCAGAGAGAGGCTTGTGATGGGTCTTGTGATGTCAGGGTTGTTGGAGGGTGGTGACACCTGACCCCTCACAAGACCTTCACTTGACACACACCATACCTGAAGCCCTTATAAACAGAGGAGCGCTGACACACACACATAAGCCCTACACTCCACTGAAGATGTTACCTAGCCTGGTAACGAAACGTTCGGAAATCAACCCACAAGCTCAGAGAACGAACCTTCGCCCTCATCCTACACCCGAGCTACAGATATTCGCCACTATTGCAAACATCAAAATAGGTTCCCCTTATGTTTACAAGACCAGCTCTAAAGATTTGCATTCTACCCACTCCTTATCTTTAAAGTCAATGCCTCCAAGGCTTTTCATCTGCTCCCACCTGGCAAAGAGGCTGGTAGGGATTTTCCAACCACCTGAGCCCAGCCAAGACTTTCCTTTCCTGCAGGCATTGCAGAAGAGCAGTGTTGGTCTCAGGTGGGAAAAAAAAAAGCCTAGAAAGACTCAGGTAGCACCTTCTTCAACTCACAAAGTTGATTAAAAGGCCCAAGCTTTGGCAAGCTGCTCAAGTAAAACGGGCAGGTGACATGTCTTAAGCCAACTTGAATTGTGAGCGTGGGCAACGTGTTTGGGTGTTGTGATGCCAAGAAAATCCAGTTTTATCCAATTTGGAGTCATTTATCCAGGTTGGGGCTAGAGTAATGAAGGCTTTCAATGGGGGGTGAGCAAAGGAGGGGTAACTAGGTTGGTGACCCGGATGCAGGTTAAATATGAGACCCATTACGTATTTCATGCAAAAAAAAATTAACTTTTCATTAAAAATTTAAAATAAAATTATGTTTAAAGAAAATAACATTACAGGTCAAATGGAAACATAGAAACATAGAATCATAGGGCTGGAAGGGACCTTCTAGTGCAGGGGTAGGCAACCTTGGCTTTTTTATGACTCGTGGACTTCAACTCCCAGAATTCCTGAGCCAGCATGGCTGAGCTTGGAAACCTCTCCCTTTCCCCTCAGCATGGCTGGCTCAGGAATTCTGGGAGATGAAGTCCACAAGTCATAAAAGAGCCAAGGTTGCCTACCCCTGGTCTAGTGCAACCCTTATAACCTCCTGGATAAAAGGAGTCTTTTCTTGAAAACCTCCAGCAATGGAGCACCCGCAATTCCAGGAGGCCAGCCATTCCATTGATTATTGGTTCTCTGCTATCAGAAAATGTCTCCTTACTTCTAGGTTACTTGTTTCTCTCTTTGATAGGTTTCTTTGAGAAACACTGATTTATAACTTTCCCACAGTGTGAACTAATAAAAACAAGTCAACCTGACCTTCCAAGTACAATTGTACCTTCCAAGTACAATTTCCCTTCTTGTCATGGATGAACATAAAAAAATTAGCAAGATTGGAACTCCAGGGAGGCGTTAACAGATTGAATGGCCACTGAGCATTTGAGAGAACAAATATACCTGTCCCAGGATAACGTTGCAGGATCCGAACTGGGTCGGTCACCGTGACCTGAGGTTTTGTCTTCCGAGCTTTCGGACTCGTCCTGCAGCCCCAATTCTCAGGGAACTTCTTTCTAGACACACAACTAAGTTGCTGAAGAAAAGTCAAAAAGCAAAGAAGTTCCCTGAAGATTTGGCTCTAGCACGAGTCCAAAAGCTCGTAAGACAAAACCTCGGGTCCTGATTACTGACCCAGATTGGATAGTAGTAGTAGTAGTAGTAGTAGTAGTAGTAGTAGTAGTAGTAGTAGTAGTAGTAGTAGTACCAAAAGTGCCAGGAAAGAAAAGATGAGTTTTTTGGGGGCTGACCAAATTCTGACGTGATTGAACATTGAAGGGTGTAATAAGAAACTGGGTGGAATTTTCATATTTGGTGGACTTGTAGAAATGTAAAAGCTTTTTGGATTAAAATTTGGTGGATCATTCAGAATATTTTTAAAAGAAAGATAAAGTTTACGCCTCAATTATTTTTGTTGGGTATTGTAGATTTTGATGTTAAATAAACTAATTTGATGTTGAATTTAATAACTGCAGCAAGGCTGTTGGTAGGGCAATATTGGATAGAAGGATTGTTTACCTACTATAGAAGAATGGATGCTTAAAGTGTTAAATTTAGCAGAAATGGCTAAGATTTCTGCTTATTTGAAGGATTATTCATAAGAAAGATATATTTCAGTTTGGAGAAGATGGATATATTATATTCAGAATAAATATGGGACTAAAAAGTTCCATTTATTTTATGAATAAATTATTGAATATTGTTGTTGTTATTATTATTATTATTAATAGTTTAGTGTAGTGGAATTTTTATTATATTGTATTGTTTATAAATTGGGATTTTAATTTGATTATATGATAAAGTTTATTTGCAAATTGTTTATTCTGTGTTAAAAGCGAGTTAAAGTGCATTATATTTGTTTATTTACATAGTTGGTTAATGTTAGTTTGATTATGATTATTATATTTGTTACCCTGTATTCAGCTCTGGGAAGTGAGGGAGGGGGTGGGGGGGTAGGGGGTGGGTTTGGGGTATATTTTGTAATTTTTAAAAAACTTTTCAATAAAAAGAAAAAAAAGAAAGAAACTGGGTGGAAAGAGAATTGCTTTGAAGGAACCAAAGTCACTTAGGCCAGATGGGTGGTGTAGAAATTTAATAAATACTTAAATAAACTACATAGAGCAGTGATGGCGAACCTTTTAGAGACTGAGTGCCCAAACTGCAATCCAAAACCCACATATTTATTGCAAAGTGCCAGGGCCGCATCAGCATTGTGATGCCCTCGTGGGGGGGAGGGAGGCGCCTTTGAGTGCCGCCTCTGGCACACAAAAACCGGGGTCGCAAAAATGGGCCACCGTGCTGCAAGGCACAAAAACGGCCACCGCCACGCCGTGGGGTACAGATACAAGGCACTGCATCACGCAAGAATGGGGCAGGACTAGTGAGTATCATGCAGGCACTAGCCCCACCCCATTTGCAGTGTGAGGGTGCTCACGGCCCTGTGCGCACATGCACGCATGTAAAATGCTTCCCTCTCCCTTTTCTTCCAGTCCACCAATCGACAATGGTTGGTGACCTCTGCTCTACTACCTCTACTAGAGCTTGCCAGTTGGCCGCTTCGCCTCCTTTGTGCTGGGTGGGGCTTCTGCTCCAGGCAGCGGTGGTGGTCTGATGGACCTGCTGCTGGCAACGGTGGCGTGCGTGCCAACAGAGAGGGCTCTGAGTGCCACCTCTGGCATGCGTGCCATAGGTTCGCCACCACTGACATAGAGGAAGCAGCCAGATGAAGTAGCGTTTTGTCATGGGTTCCGCTTGTGAATTGCTAAAGGCAAGGCTGATTTTTGGTTTCCTCCTGCCTGAAGGAACACTTTAGCCGTTGTCTTCCTGCCGTAAAAAATGCAAGGCTGTTGGGCTCCATTGTGAACTCTTGTGAAATGACAATGTGGCTGGATGCACTCCCGTAACACCCCTGAAGTTGCATTATACGGGCAGGATCAGTTGCATTGTAGGGGCAGGATCAGTGGTGGCACAAATCTTTTACAGGGATTATAAACTTCCCTGTAGTTTTATAGGGAATCTTGTCCCCCACAACTGGTTCTGCTTGCTCCATTGATTAATTCTGAATAAGCCTTTAGCTATGTTAGGACAAAACCAAGAGTCTTAAAAATCCACTCGTTTCTTCTAGCATTAGCTTTTTACAGCCCATTTCATGACAGGACCTGGATATCTTCCTCAGAGGAATGTGGATCCATGCTTTTTTGAACCTTACAAGCCCATGGAATGTAACTGGGTAGAACACAACAGTTTTCCTTAGTTCTGAAATTTGATACTTTGGCAAAATATTGATCAAGCTCTGCTGCCTGAAGGTAGGATGGGAATTTTAATGAGCATCAGCTCTGGGATGGTTATTTTCCCCATCTGCTTGAGGAATATCTTCTCCCGCTGTTCAAAATCCCACTCCATTGTTCTCAGTTGTTGAGAATTCTACAAGCCATTCTAGGTACCTTGTGAAAATGTGGGTCTTCAGCTTTGGGAAATGGAATACAATTCACTCCTTTTTCTTTTGGGTACAATTAGGGCTACTAGATGAAGAAATTAGCTGTGTGATTAGCCATTAACCAGAGCAAGAAGCCCTTAAGAACAAAACCCCTTTTCTCTAGGTGCCACTAGAGACACACCATAGGTAATTTTTTTTGGTATTCTTTTCTCTGGTAATGATGGGAACCAGGGCAAAGGTGATGAGGAAAAGATTACGTTGGCCTAGATTCTAAATACATCCTTTTTGGATCAGTAGATAAATTTGGGAAGGAAAGATCATACTATTAGTTAATAAGAGAGAAGAAGGGTATGTATTTCTTTTCTTAATATCCAGGAATTATTTTCACCAAGAAAATTGGACTCAAGTGTCGTTCCCTTTCTCGTTCAGGGAACACAGAAAAGCAAACATTAATTTTATCACCACCTTCCCAGCCAGCTCCTTCCAAATGGGGTGTCACTCACCTTGACTGCATAAATCAGAGCCAGGACTCCAATGCACGAACAGCCACAGATGATACTAGCTATAGCCAGATTGCGTAATCTGCGCACGTTCAAAGCAGGGGGTTTGCCAGGGATGCCACTCTCCAAGGTGTCCGGGGCTACCATCCCTCTGCTCTCCCCTTCATTGTGGACCCCCATTTCTTCATCCATGACTAAAGGGCACACAGCCAAGTTGCTGAAGAAAAGTCAAAAAGGCCAGAGAGAAGCTCTCTCAGGATGGGCTCCAGCACGAGTCTCAAAACTCGGAAGACAAAACCTCGGGTCCCGGTCGACGACCCAGATGGGATCCTGCGTCATTATCCTGGGACACGTATATCTTCGCCTTTGTTTGTAAAAGTCAAAAAGCTAGTCTCTTGCTATCTCAGTGATTCACATTAACTATCAGGATACTAGGAGGCATCAGGGTACTAGTCCAAGGCTGTGAGTCTAATTTCAGAGGCCGAAAGTGTGAATGTCTTCATTTCATTTGGGAGACCCGATTTCCAACTCTTGTGTCTTGTTGTGGCATGAGGAAAATCCCATCCTCTTGGTGTCCAGTCTTCTTTGAGCCAAGCTCTTGCGTCTTGAGTCGAGTCTGGCTAAATTGTCATAAAAGATAAGGCAGAACGCCGCCTGACGGATACCTTTTTCACAAATGGAATGTACGAGCTCAAGATTACAGAGCTTTTTGACCTGGTCATTCATTCAGTTCTTGTGGTGAAGGTAGGGAAGAGAGGAACAGAAGAAAAAAAAACATCTTGAGAAAAGACTCACATCCGGCAGGATCCACACCTCATTCGATGTTTACTATTCCTCTGGTTTTCTCCAACTGTTATGTACTCACACGCCCACCAGTTTCGCCTATCTTGGGTTGGGTTCCTACTGCTTTCTCCATGAAGTCATTTTTGAATCATTCCAGTTGAGCTCGTGGCCTCTCCTCCCCCCTTTTCCCAGTCTGCCTTCTGGGTGCTACAGTTTTGATAGGAAATGATCCAGCTGGAAAGCTCTCTCAGGTTATGCAGAAAACTGAGTGAGAAAGACTTATATAGGCTGCCCTCAATTGCTGAAATTGATTGATGGAGCCCGACAGATAAGACAGGGAATATTCTGAGCAATACCTTCTAGGCAGGGTGTGACAATGAATAGGAAATCAGGTGATCTAAGGAACAGCAGCTGGTTTGCACAGCCAAGCTGGCTTACTAATCACAATAGCAGTGGTGCTTAAGCTTATATACCACTTCATAGTGCTTTATTTACAGCACTAAGTGGTTTACAGTCCACATATTGCCCAACAATTTGGGTTCTCGTTTTACCATCCCTGGAAGGAGGGGAAGCTTGAGCCGGTGAGGATCAAACTCCTGACAGTGAGCTGAATTAGCCCGCAATAATGCATTTCTAATCACTGCACCACAGTGGTTACAATGAAGTATTGCAGGCTAACTCTGCCCACAGCCTGGAGTTCGATCCTGAAGGGCCTCAAGGTTGACTGAATCTTTTATCCTTCCGAGGTTGGTAAAATGAGGATCCAGATTGTTGGGGGGGAGAGGGGGGTGCGCAATAGACTCACATTGTAAACTGCCCAGAGTGCTATCAAGCACTACGGAACGGTATGTAAGTGCTATTAACTGATGTCCCTTTGCTAGTTCTCATCTTTTTCAGTGTTTATCAAGGAAGTGTTCAATTTGCTTCAACTTACCTTACTGCAGATATGCTCAAATTTGAAGTTCAGGTTGAAGAACAGAGAGAACTGAGCCAGGATACTCTTTTTTTCTGGTTCCTGTTTAGCCTGGTATTTCTTTCTCCATGGACCGTGCCACCAGCATATTCAATTCCATTTAACAACCCCTTAACAGGGATCCTTATTTTCAGGCAAGGTCAATGAGATGAAACAGGAAAGTAGCTGCAGCTTAGAAAGAACTCCATCAAGTCCAGATCAGGACACACCTCAGCTGCAGCCGTGGGGGCATCACACCAGGCTTTGTCAAGTAATGCCTGCAGACTGAGGAACAGGTTTGCCTACATTCCTAAACCAGAACTGCAAAGCACCAAATATTTATTGCTTCCTTTTAGGGCCTATTACAAGTTTGGTTGCTATTGGTTAATTTGTTGCCTGGCACACCTGGTTGCTAATGCAAAGGAGTTCATTTTCTCCCTGTTCCTTCCTGTGTAGATCAATAGAAGAAGGGGACGACAGAGAATGAGGTGGCTGGATGGAGTCACTGAAGCAGCAGGCGTGAGCTTAAATGGATTCCAGAAGATTAGGTAGAGGACAGGAAGACCTGGAGGAACGTTGTCCATGGGATCGCGATGGGTCAGACACAACTTCGCAACACCCCTGCAACCACCATGGCCTTGATTCATACCTAAATATTTCCCATTTTGGTATACAGTAATGGGAACAGCAAATCTGCAGTGTTCAAATAATGGACTACATCTCCCATGATCACCACCCTCGGTCCTGCTAGGATCACAGAATCACAAGGATGGAAGCAGGCCCCTGCTCAGGATAAGGCTCACCAGAGCATCCTCTGAGAAATGACCGTCCAGGCTGTTTAAAAGAACTGAATAAAGAATTCACTTCTTGTGGCAACTTGTTCCACTAGGGCAGGGCTTTTCAACCAGTGGTATGAGTACCACTTGTGGTACATTGGCACCTGGCAGATGGTACGCAACCATCTTAGAAAAGTGGTAGCGGGGGAGGGGAATGGGCTGAACCGGTGGCAGCACCGCACAAGCCTGAGTGAGAGACATCTGGAGCTGCAGGGCTGTCAGGGCTCAGCAGAAGCGCCAGGATCAGTGCCACTTTCCAACTGATTGGTGCTTCTTCAGGGCTGTCAGGGCTCAGTGGAAGCGCCGGAATCAGTGCCAGGCTCCAGCTGGAGCTCGGTGCTGATCCTGGCGCTTCTGCTGAGCCCTGAAGAAGCATCAATCAGCTGGAAAGCAGCACTGATCCTGGCACTTCTGCTGAGCCCAGAAAAAACACCGATCAGCTGGAATGTTGCAGCATCTCCAGAGTCTTGTGATTTGCATTCAGATGCTTGGCAACTGATTCATATTTAGATGGTCACAGTGTCCCAGCAGACGGGGGGGGGGGAATAAAAACCAAACACTCACTCACCCCACCTCCGCTGCCAATCCTCAACAGAAATGCTTACAACAATGAAAACCTCGGACAGGAGGAAGAGCATCACCAGGTGGGCAGGCAGGTGTCTTGCTCGGCTGTGGCTTGGGGGGCACTTTTTTCAGTGCCACTGTAACTTCGAACAGTCACTAAGCAAACTGTTGTAAGACAGTACCTGTACTTTATCACTTTTTTCCTTTAGGGGGGGTCATCAAGTTTTTGACACCTTACTAGGTGACTGGTGGTACTCGGATATTGCTATATTTTAAAAGTGGTACAATGGGTGAAAAGGTTGAAAAGCCCTGCACTAGGGGACAGCTTGCGAGTTCCCAATATCTACCTTACTTCGCGTGATTTTAACTCGACTGGGTTCTGATCCTGCCTTATGGAGCAAGAGAGGAATTCTGTTCTTTCTCCTATGGGCCAATCCTTGAGAGGTCTCTCCCCGTGGTTGTCTCTTCTGTAGGCTAGACAGGCTTCCTGCCCGATTTAGCATTGATACCCTTTTACCCAAAAGGTGAATGTGTTTCATCCCAGTCAGGCATGCCAGCAGAGAGAAGCCAGTTGTTTTGGCTGAGTGTAGATGGGCAGAATTTTTCTTCTCTGAAACAGTTCCCTGCTTCCACACAAGAACCAAACCAGCGCAAGGAAGAACGTTTTACTTAAAAATAGCATCTTCCTGTGGACAATGTTTCTAAATAAATTATGTGGACAAAGGATGATGTGAATGTTCAATTACAACAAGCAGAAGAGTTGATTTTGCTTCTGGCTTTTCGGTCTCCCAGAATTATTTATTTAGTACATTTATATCCCATCACGATCTTTTACGTAGTCTTGGTAGCAGGAAATAAATGCACTAAATGTTAGGTTACAATGGAAATGCTGTCACGATACAAAATTATGAAATTGGATACAACATTCACAATCTTTCATTTCTATCCCCAAATACTACTTTATAAAGTTTGACTATTTCCTAATATAATTTGCTACCATTCTTAGCACAATCTTTCATTTTAAGCGGCAGATATGCTAAAATAATGGGTTTGGCTACCAAAGCCAGACTGCACATCTTACTTAACCTATGGTTTGAAATGGGCAAGGAACCAGGGCAAATAAGAGATTTCAGTTTGCCCAACTGAGTATGACAGCAAATGAAACCTTATGCTACAGACCAAGTAAATTTGCTGAATTTGAGTTTGCAGCATGTGGACAAACACCAACCCACAGCTCCTTTACACAACCCAACCCACTGTGCCCAAGCAAGCTGTTTTCCAAAGAGATGGAGACACAGAAAATAAAACCATTTTTTTAAAAAAATTCCACAAATCCATGTGTGTGTGTGTGTTTTCCCCTTTTAACACTTTATTCATAGCATTATTCTGAAGAAAGATTACATCGGTCTTCTGTACAAGTTCTGAACATGCTTCAGTAGGAAAGACAGCTCCATGGGAACACTTCCCCCTCCACCCCAACTGCAGCCCATCCCCCAATCCAGAGAACCGCTGCCAACCCCCCCTAAAACCCACTGCAGTGAGGGAGGGGAGGGAAAGTTGTGCTCCCCTATACAAAATAACCTTTGCATAGTTTATGTTCAAAAGAATCTATTTTACAATGAGAGCTGTACACGAGAGGAGTGGAAGGGGAGAAGGATTTGACCCAACTCATGAAACCACAAAAAAAAAAAAAGTCCCTGGAGCAGTGAGGCTGTGATCGACATCATTAAAAGGTTATTTTTTTTCCCTCTGGGTGGCGATGCAGAAAAGGAGCACATAATCTTACTGGGTTGTGTCGTGTATCTCCTCTCCCTTGCCCTCCAGGTTGGGGAAATAACTGTCCCATCTCTTCATGCCTCAAAAGGGCCCGACGTGGTGAACGGAATAAGCAGGGAGACAATCAAAAGGGTTAGCCAGAAAAGGGGACCTAAGCATTTGGTCACTGTCATTTAAAAACCAACCCAAAGCCATTAAAAAAAGTAAGAGCTAATCGTGTTTATAAATCAGGAGGGCATCCTTTGCAGGACTTGGGTGGAAGAGGACAGAGGAACACCTGGGCCCAAAACATGACACGTGCCTATCAAAAGCCTTGGGCTGGACTTCCCAAAGCGCTGGGGCATTTAAGGTTAGCAGGTGCCCTGTAGTGTTATTCTAGGGGCAACAACTCTGAAACTACTCTCCTACTCTTTCTCTCTCTCTCTGCTCACGGTTAGGAAGTAGCAGAATTCATTGCAAAGTGCTGGCCCTGCCACTACAACCTGCTGGGGGGGGGGGCAACTGAGCTACCCAGCCCCAGCGAGTGACTTCAGCAGGAATGCCCCTTGCTTGTTCCCAGAGAAGCACCTGGGAATGAAGAGCCATGCTCACCGTCCTCCTCCTCCTTTCAAGTAGTACTCCAACAGTCAAGACTGGAATGCAGGGAGCTCCAGTAGCTGCCCCCACATTAAGGGGAGGAATAAGAGCGAAGGGAGGGGAGGGGCTAGATCTGTTTACGGTATGTGTGGGAAGAGAGGTGGCTGTCGAGCCATCCCCGCAGAGAAAAGACCGGTGGGACCTCTCGCGCTGTGGTCACGTCTTGGGCTTGCGGCCTCTGTTACTTTGTGACGAGGTAACCGGGGCAGTGGAGGAAGGGGTTGTTGGGGAAGAGAGGGCTCCAGTGACCCCCGCAGCCGAAGAAGCAAAAGCAGGACCCGTTTTCCTGGGGGGGATCGGGGAGGACCCCGATCGGGTACTGTCGGCAGGCTTCACTGCGCTGCGGAGGATGCGGTCAGCCATCCCACTCTGGTGACCCTGGCCCCTTTTTCGACCGTGCCCCCTGGCTGAGTCATAACACTGGCGCTTCGGTTGCTGGGTACACTTATAGCTGTTGGATTCCGAGGAGGACTTCAGAGAAGATTCCGACTCTCCGCCCTCCTGTTCAGAGATGCCTCGGGAAGCCGGTGACTTACTGCTGTTCCTCACCCGCTTGCCCTCCACGGAGCAGCGCCGTTTCCTTCGCTGGGTTTCCCGCTCCAGCGGTGGAACGAGGCAGCCAGGCCGCAGGCGAGTCGAGCGGGCAGGGGTGTCACTGGAAGGCTGTTCCCAAGTACTGCTCTCTGCCGATGAGGCCCTCTCAGTGCCTTTGTGCTTTGGAGAGGGCTGAACTAACGCCCCGCTGCAAGACTCCGGCTTTTCTTCCCGCTTGAGCAGGGCAAGTCTGGTGAGCGGTCGGGTGTCCTCGCCGTCCGAAGAGCTCTGATTGGCACTGGGCAACGACGGGCCAAGCTCATCTTTTCTCCTACGCCTTCGTCGCTTGCGGCCGGGAGGAGCCGGGGTGTGCTTCTCCAAAGAGGTCTCCTGGTCAGAGTTGGAGGCTGGAGGTTGTGCCACCTCCACCCGAGGTGAAGATGGGTTCTTTGGGGGACGACCCCTTTTCCGCTTAGGTGGAGAATTTGTTGCTGGGGAGCTGGGGGCACCTTTGGGCAGCGAGCGTGACACGGGGGACAGGTAAGGCGGATCT
The DNA here is from genome assembly GCF_016545835.1 of Crotalus tigris. Classification (NCBI taxonomy): domain Eukaryota; kingdom Metazoa; phylum Chordata; class Lepidosauria; order Squamata; family Viperidae; genus Crotalus; species Crotalus tigris. The sequence goes on along the minus strand of NW_024100595.1, from coordinate 2,450,707 downwards.
TGCATCTCCGGTGAAGCTTCTGTGGCAGAGGCCCCACGAGGGGAAGAAGCTCGGGGTTCACACACGTCAGTAGATGGTTTGGAAAGCGCTTTAGTGGAAACTGTTAATAATTCTCGTCCCTTCAAGGAGGAGTTGGAATCCGATCCGGGCTGAGAATGCAGTGAAGTTCGATTCCGTGCTTTAGGGGAGGTTTTTGAGACAGCCGTTTTGGGATGTAAGTCCAGCGGCTCGTGAAGCTTCGAGGGGCCCTCTGTTACGGAGACCGCCTCAGGAGATCTCTGCGGCTTCTTTTTCACCTTAATGGGAAGCTCTACAGTCTGAGGTTTTGTGGACGGGGATAGCAGCACTTCGGAAGCAGGAGACTTGGGAGGCATGACGGGGGATTGCCGAGTCTTAGGGGGCCGGCCACGCCTTCGCTTTTCCACAGGGGAGTCACCATTCTCACTGCTGTCTGTCTTGCTCTTGGGAGATTCACTCTTGGGAGTGGAGCTCTCAGGCACCTTCTGCTCTGGGGACTGAGTCCCTGCCTGGTCTTCAGGGGTTTTCCTCACTAGCGCTTTTCTTTGGGGGCTGATCTCCAGAGCCGGCTCAGGAAAGGGCCGGAGCAACCCTGGACTCTTCTGATCTGGTGACTTGTTTTTGGGAGGACGTCCTCGTTTGCGTTTGACAGGCTCAGAGGACGTATTGCCTAGCAGCTCCCCTTTTGAACCATCATCCTTTTCTTTGGCTGCTGCCCGGCTCTCCAGTTCGATTCTTCGTCGGGCGGGCAAGTCCCGCAGCAGAGGCAAGGCTTTAGTAGAAGGTGGAATTTCTGGCTCCGACAGGCTTTGGGCCAGGCCGCTGCCCAGATTGATCACAGCGCTGGGGGTGGAATCCAGCTTGCACATGCGATTACGTCGTCGACGAATGAGCTCTTTCTCTTCCACCACCGTGACCAGGCGGCCTGGCAACTTGCGTAAGACTTTGGCAGCTGGGCCATCTGGCGTTTGACAGCTTTTCTGGATTTGCACATCAGCGCTGGTTCGACGGCGTGGAGGTTTGTTCGGTGAAAGGCTGTCATCTGAAGACAAATTTCCTTGAAGTGATGAACTCTCCTGCGAAGAGGCAGAGCCGGGGCAGACTGCTGCAAGCCTAGTCTCCTGGGGCCCCTCCCCCTGATTGTTTTTCCCTACCGCTCCTTGATTCTGAGTGGTTGTTTCATCCAGACTATTCACTTTGTAGTCAGCTGGTTGAGATATTGGTGATGTAGCCCCCAAGGGCAAGATTTCTAGCTGGGGCTCAGTTAGCAAACTTGAAATACGAGAAGGGAGGTCTCCACTTCTCAGAGATTCCTTCAAGCCATTTTGTTCCTTGATACAGGTCAGGGTTTCCAGTTGAAGGAGAGAGCTCGTAGCCGGAGAGTGATCCAAGGAAGTAAACACAGGGGTGTCCATCTTGGGGACTTCACTGTCCAGCATAAATGATGCTGCACTGCCTGCGGTTTCCCAAGTGGTGTCTTTTGTGCTTTTAGAAGACAGAGGCTCAGACACTACCTTAGCAGTGTCATCAGGTGCTGTGGTCTCTCGAGTAGAGATTTGCCTGGTTGCCTCATCCGCAGAATTGACCGATTCTCCTTCGGCAGCATGGTAGCTGGTGCTCACATCCACCTCTTCTGTTGGCTTCTGCGCACTCATCTTTGGCTCAATCACAGGTAAATTTATTTCACCTGTAGCCTCAGACTTGCTCTCAGAAGTTAGTTTCACAGTGCCAAGTGGCACTGGAGTCGTTGCTTTCATTTTACTGCCCGGGATATTCAGCTTCCCGGCATCAGGTAATGTCTGTGTACCCAATGATTTCCCAGTAACCTGGGTGTCTTGTTCTTGGAATGCTGGAACTTCCTTATCCGCAGCAGACTCAACAGGGTGGAAATCCAGGATTGGTGGACCGAGCTGAGAAATTTCTTCTGTTTTTTGTTCTTCTACATCCGCTTTTAATTTAAATGCCTCTCCATCAAGTCCTTGCAAGTGAAATTCGGGAGCCTTTACCTCCGTCCTTGACCCCTCAGACTTAGGTGAGCTACATGTAAGTTTATCTGGCCCGGAAGTTTTTTCAGGCTTCTGGAGGCCTAGCCTTGGCCCTTTATCCAAGTTGGTGTCTGATGCTTGTGGGACACTTCCTGGTAATCTTTCATCAACAACCAGGGTCTCAGTCTTTGATGTGGTACCTCTTAGAATTCTGTCCCCAGCAACTCCAGGATCTGATTTCTGTGGAGCAGCTTGCAGCCATTTATCCCCCGCAGATGGGGTGTCTGTTCTATGGAGATTAGCTCTCAAAAACCTGTCACCAGAAGCTTCGCTTCTGTGGGGGGGCATTTTCTGCACCTTCTCCCCACTAGATGGTCCTTTATTCCATAGCTCTTCCCGACGGGTCAAAGTTCTGCGAGTATTTGGGACAATCTGAGCCCGCTTTTCTTCCCGCACCAGCTCTCTACGCACCGAAGCACTTCTGGTGTGCTGCGCTACTTGGGGCAGGTTGTCATCTTCATCTGTCACCATTCGGGAATGCCGGAGATTGGGCAGCCTTGACTGGGAGGATTCCACATCTCTGCCATCCCCATCCTTTGGTGGAAGACGAGTGCTACGCAGCCGTTCGCTCATGCGGGTGCCGGGCCTCTCTGAGCCTATTCGGCTAGGAAACCTGGCCTTCTTGCTTTTCTTGCTGGAGCCTTCCTCAAGGAGGTAACTCTCATCTTCATCCTCTGGCAGTTTAAAGACCACCTCATCCTTAGCCTGGTCAATATCTTTGCGGGCAGCTTCCACCTGTTCCTGGAACAACAGAGAAATCAGATAAGAAGGAATCAAAGGGGGATCACCACTAGCTTGGCAAGGATTCTGGCCCTGTGAGCTACTCAAAGGTATCTGAAAAAATAAGACTGAGAAACAACCCTTTCCCCTCCCCCTTCTCAATAGGACCAAATGCTAAATATCCTCATCATATTTCAAAACTGGAGAAGGTCCTGCTTTTTAACATACATAATGTGCTGATTGTCCTCTCCATGAAAGGTTGAGAGACCAGAAAAATGGGACTCTCAACAGCCTGGAAGATGGTTGCTTTACGGCTATTTTAAAGAAGTTGAATCAGACTGAGGAACTGACCAACATTTAACATAAGATTTAGCCAGCTTAAAAAGAAAAGTTCCATGGTCCTTGATTCCCATTTTTCTGACAAGTTATTATGCAAAAGAATGTCACCAACCAGGGAGCTGAAATTTACCTCGGCTTGCTTCAACTCCTCCCGACTGATGTCCTCCAGAGATGCCTCCAAAAAGTTCATGGCATAACGTTCAATAGGAGTGAGCTAGAAAATGGGGGGAAAAATTCACAGGGGATTTTGGAAAAGAATACATCATGGGTTTTATAATTATTTTGAGTATGGGGGTTGGAATGTAGGGCATTGTGAGATGTTTGTATTTGTGTTGAATGTTGAGTGCTTACATTTTTATTCCTACAGCCAATTACGGATTCACCGGTATGCTGCTGTTTTGATTGTATTTTTAAAGTTATGCTTGGCCTCACAGTCATGATGAGCCGGGCAGCCATATACACTTAAACAAACAAGCTAAAAAATAATAATTATCTGCCTGAATCTAAAACAGCGGTGTCCAATCTTGGCAAAATAATAATAATTATCTGCCTGAATCTAAAACAGCAGTGTCCAACTTTGGCAACTTCAAGATCCAAAGTTGCCAAGGAGGGACACTCCTGATCCAAAGGAAACGATATCTTGGTTATGATTGCAGCAGGTATATATTATAGAAAAAAAGGGCTAGCCTTCCACTTTCATCTCAGGTTAAAAGGCAGGATGTTATGTACCTGTTCTACGAGCGAAGCAATTTCCTGCTCTGCCTTAGAAATTTCTTCTTCTTCCTCTTTGCTGGATCGGTCTTCTGCATCCAAAGGAATGTTCTCATTGAATTCGGCCAGCTCAGCCACTTGCTCGGCCTTGGCCTGAGTAGCTGCCCGGATGTCTTCAGGGTCCTCGGCCTTGCACAGTGCCTGTGAGGGAAGACATTTCCAGGCAGAAATCACAACAGTCCTGGTCAAAAGGGTGGGGCTGCTCCCTTTTTGTTCAACATTATGAATAAAGTAACCTACCTGTTCTAGAATCTGTGTCTGCTTGGTGGCCATGGGATCCTCTTCCTCCTCCTGCACTGGAACTGGGACCTCTCCTTCTTTCTTCGTGGGTTCATCTAGTGGCATGTCAAACAGCTCACGGATAGTTTGCTGAGGGCAGAGAAATCAAATTACAAATTATCCTTAAGACAGAAACTGCTGACCTACACATCTGGTGATTTTTTTTTGTTACTTTTCTTGTAGCAGACTAACATAACTAAGGATATCTCAGAGTAACAGGGCAGCGTTAAGATGCTTAAGAATAAAGCACTGCCAATCAAACCACTGGTCGCATGCACCAAGGACAGCACAATTCAGCACCAAGGTCCAGGATCAATTCCAGATGTTTACAGTTACCTGCTTGAAGTAGGCTGTAGTGAAGTTGCCCCCCTCAATAGCCATATCTCCTAGCATCCTTTTCTGATTAGCTTTCTTCAGAATATTTTCCTCCACAGTCCTTTCGCTGATCAACCTAAAGGCATCAGAGAATTAATCTGTAAGTTACTGCTAGCCACTGTGTCTACAGGAAAAACCTATGAAACCTATGAAGAGTTTATTTTTCAAAAAAAGTTATTGCTATAATACAATTATTAAACGTCTCTAAATCCTTTTCTGCAGCTACCAGAGCTTCTTTTAATTGCTGGTGCTGAAAAATGGGAGTGTGGCTATCTATTATAATGACGCTGTAGGAGATGACTAGGCTGAGCCCCGAGGGATGGATCAAACGCATCATAAATCAGAAGTCCTTGCCGGCAAGACATGTAAGAACAGCCCATCTTGAATGCCTCTCTTATCCCCCGCTCATTTTCCTTAGCTGCTAGATGGTCAGATTCTTGTAGAGAGCTTAAACTTGCAATAAATCTTTATACAGGTATTCCTCGGCTTATAACCACAATTGAGCCCCACATTTCTGTTGCTAAGTGAAACATTAGTTAATTGAATTTGGCTCCATTTTACGACTTTTCCTGTCAGAGTTGTTAAGTAACACCGTTGTTAAATGAATCTGGTTCCCCACACTGACTTTGCTTGTCAGAAGATTGCAAAAGCTGATATGACCCCAAGGCACTACAAACGTCATAAATATGAGTCAGTTGCCGAGCGTCTGAATTTTGATCATGTGGCCACAGGGATGCTGCAACGATTGTAAGTGTGAAACAATTGTAAATGTGAAAAATGGTTGTCACTTTTTTTTAGGGCCGTTGTAACTTCAAATGGTCACTAAATGAACTGTTGTTAAGTCGAGGACTACTTGTATTCATTTGAACTGCCTGAATCTTCTGACTTCCCCGGGGCTTGATAAAGGCATAACCCCCTAGATCCATTGCTTTGTACATTTTCTTCAACTTCATTTGCCAAGTATGCAGACTGAAACCCTGGAGATTAGCATAGCTAAATTAGACTAGCCAATGCTGTCGCACATGGAGCAGAAAGCTTAGTTAACCTGTAGATGTGAACATCCCGTGTCTGCCCGATACGGTGGCAGCGATCTTGGGCCTGAGCATCCATGGTGGGGTTCCAGTCACTGTCATAGAACACCACAGTGTCAGCACCGGTCAGGTTCACTCCCACCCCACCGCTGCGTGTTGACAAGATGAAGCAGAAGATGCGCTTGTCTGCATTGAAACGCTCCATCAACGCCTGCCAAAATCAAAGAAAAGAAAGAAAATCCTGGACCAGGATTCTGCCTTTACCTCCTAGCTTCAGGAGAGGAAGGTAAGTGTATGAATTAACTTCATGTCTGAATTACATGATTAAAAGCAGGTGATACAATTATCTTAATTTGATAACCTAGAACAGCGATGGCAAAACTTTAAGACACCGAGTGCCCAAAAACTCCTCCGCCTGCTCCATTCCGCCTGTTCTGCCCCGTCCACCCCTCCCCTGCTCTGCCCCCCCGTCCAATCCACCCGCAGGGCAACCTATAGCCTCCATGGCCCGCCGCAGATCGCCCAGGTGGCCCTGCAGCACCATGGCAGCCATGCCCTCCGCCCATGCCCCGCAAGATCATCTGGCGTGAGAGTGGAGTCTTGTCCCTGCTGCCTGGCTGCTATGTCCTTGGCTGCGCTGCTCTGCGCGGGCTGCGCCCAGGAGCAACTCTTCTCCGGGGGGAATGCTGGTGAGGAGGGGGCCACAGGGGAAGACGGGGCTGGGGCGATGGCTCGCATGCCCACAGAAAGGGCTCTGCGTCCCGCCTCTGGCACATGTGCCATAGGTTTGCCACCACTGACCTAGAAAATCAATTTTCTTTCAAAACGACATTGTACATTGTTATTTTTTTAAAAAAACCTTCAATTACAAGCATAGTCTCCATAATTTGCAATAGTCGCATTCTGACATACACACACCCTCCCCAGTCTTGGACTGTCCCAGTTATTCCCTTATCTATACAGCATACCTCAACCAAAAAAAAAGCCAGAAGATTTTTTAAAAAATATTCTGAATTAAAGCTATTTTTTCCAAATATTCACACACCAATTTTCCCTGACTGTCTATCGATCTAAAGGGGAGGACAACTCCAGGTCCCTTCGATTAAACAATGTCAAATTGTTGGGATTCCAGAGTCGTGCATTCTCAATGGTAGTGTTTGCCCTATGAATCTGCATCTCTCCAGAGATTAGGATGGCCTCGATCCTTTTGAGTCCCTTGGTGTTCCCCCGGGTGTTTGGGCTGTATGGTTAATCAAGCTCTGCTGGTTAACATTGCTCACTGTGAATTGGACTCTTTTTTTTAAAAGAAGTTTTATTAGTTTTTCAATTTTACAGCCAAGTATTTAGGGAGCAGCGCGGTGATAGGGTAGTCAATAGTACAGTGATGGCGAACCTATGGCACGGGTGCCAGAGGCGGCACTCAGAGCCCTCTCTGTGGGCACGCGCACCGTCGCCGCAGTCCTAGGCCTTCAGCTGGGTTTTATAAAACCCTTTTGCTTTAGGCCTCCGCCGCTGTGTAAAAAAAAAAAAGGGTTCAATCAATCAGTCAATTTCAACTTCTTGTGGGAAAAAAAAAGATCTTGCAAAGTTGGAATTGATTTTAGTCTCACCCAGTCTGCCATTACCACTGCAGCCACGCCCACCCAATGGGCCACACCCAGCCAAGGGGCCACACCCACCCGGCACCCGACGATGCACGTGGGTTTTGGGTTGCAGTTTGGGCACTCAGTCTCTAAAAGGTTCGTCATCACTGCAATAGTCAAATAACAAAATCTTTCATACATATCTCAGGTTACATCATTAAAAACTCCCTCTCTATTTCCCTTAATTATTGTATCAAATTCAAGTTAATACATTTCTAATTATAACCCAGACATTCAATACATTTGTCAATATAATTTTGTTTGTACATATCCAAGTCCTGTTTTTAAATTTTACCTAATTCCAATTAACCTATTCCAATTTAGCCTTTAAATAACCATAATGTCTAAACTTTGGGTAACCCAAATTTCCCTAATTTCGTTACAAAATAGTTATCATGTCTAAAATGCACATATTATTCAAATAGCTACATTTTCAAAAGTATATTCTATTTCTCGCCCTAGTAGCTCATCATTTATTAATAAACTGACTTTCATTATCACAAACCCCTTTCCGTATTACATTTCAAAACTATAGTCTAATAACTAATTTTCATTTCGTTTATAAGCCTAAATCCTGGAGATTAGATCAGTCAATACCTCTAAAAGAAAACTCCTTAGCCCATTAAGTAAGATTTTAAACTGTTCCATCATCAATCAGCTATAAGGAGAAAGAGGAAAAGGAAGATCCCATTTTTGAATCTGACTCTAGCTTTCTTTTTGTGCCAAGCAGGTTTCCATACCAGTGCCCCTGAATACTCAAGTGGGTCTCCCTTCATACTGTGAATTGGAGTCTTGTTTATTGCTCTGGACATTTTGTTTTTGTTAAACTGTGGTTGTTCTTAATCTTTGGATGCAAGTCAGAATCGCTTCTGTGAGACGGGGCCTTACATATTGTTTAAATGAATAAAGCAACTAGGAAGAAAGCAGCATGAATCACTTCTGGGAGATGGGCAGGGATGTGCTTAACATTTCAGGAAGGGCACTAATGGCTATCGCTTACCTGCCGTTGCTCTACCCGAGTGCTACCATCCAATCGCAGGTAGATATGCCCGTGATAATTGAGGAACTGTTCCAACACATCCAACATGCGGGTCATCTGGGTGAAAATCAGGACCCGGTGGGATCCGGCCTTCAGCTGCCGTAGCAGAATATCCAAAGTCTGCAATTTCCCTGAAAACAAATGAAAGAACAGAGAGCAATGGGCAATGATATATCTGCCAACCCAAAAATAATGGGCTTGACCTTACAAAGCAGGCTAACGCATTGCCCTTATTTCCCGATCGGTGTCAAGTGCACCCTTACTCTTCCCCACATACCACAGTCGTACTGGATGAGGCGAAGGTCCGGGAACTGGGTCCTCATGTTGCAAATGATACGATGCAAACAACTTGCGTGTGGCGAGAGCTCTTGGCGCAAGGTCTCCTTGAAGACTGACTGCTGGAGCAGGAGTGTCGGGGGAGGGTGAGAGGTGTGCATGGTGATAGCAGGCGCCTCCACAGGAGGCATAACGAAAATGAACCTGCAAAGGTGAGCGAACAGTAAAGGAGAGACAAGGATACAAATTCAACAGCCGGCCTGGTGTAGTGGTGAAGGTGCTGGCCCAGAAACCAGGAGACCGTGAGTTGTAGTCCCACCTTAGGCTGGGTTACTTTGAGCCAGCCCAACTCACTTCACAGAGTTGCAGTTGTGGGGAAAGTAGCAAGAGGAAGGAGTATTAGGTATGTCTGCCACCTTGAGTTACTTGTAAACGTGGGTTAAAACTTCGATAAACACATTAAGTACCTCAAGAAGAGAGAGAGGAAGATCTGACTAAAGCTGGAACTTGCAGGAATATTTTGAAACGCTCAAAAAAAGATATCTTTGTGCTTCTTCTCTCCTTTAGCGCCACCCCTTCAAAGCAGCCAAGTATCTGCAGGAAAATATTACCTCTCTATAATGTCTGTCAGCTCCTCAATCCGTTGCTTGGGTGTCAAGATCGCTTGGGCCAAGGTTTCTGACCGTTGCCAATAGGCCTCGAGATGCTGAGCGCTCCTTTGCACTTGGGCCGCATAGCAATGGGTGTATCCAGATCCTCTTGAGCCCTTTGGCTCTACTTTCTGGGTTGCCCTGGCTCGTTCGTCACTCGCCTCCGCCATCACCTCCTCTTTCTCCTCCTCCTTTTCCTGCGGGGCTGGCGGAGCAGGAGGAAAGAGGCTGCAAAAGCGTAGCACTTCAGTACCGTAGATGGGCACAAGGTTGCAGTGCTGTTCATTGAGGCGGAAAAGCCGGTCAAGGCGCTCCTCCTTCTGCTTCTTCCTCTTGTCTTCAAGTGCTTCCTGGGAGGCCAGAGCAAGCGAAGCATAATAGAATTGTATTCAACTCCTGATCACCTCCCTGCCACAACCTCTCAACTGTCCTGTTTCTCCGGCCTTCCCCCCCCCCCACCCCGAAAACCACGTCCCTGAGCCAAGGAACTCACCAGAAAGAAAGGGGAGCGGGGCGGGGGAGGAGGCTGCCGTCTCGGCCTTGGGGCCAGGATGGAAAGGGGTGGTGGTGGTGTAGGTGTAGTAGAACGCAGAGTTAACATCTCCGGTTCCTCCTTGGGCATGGGGCTTGAGGCAATTTGGGACACCATGGTAGGAGAAGTGTTGGCTGAAACAGTAACAGTGGCAGCTGGGCTGATAGCAAATGAAGCAACTGTGGGAGGCGGGGAAGGAGGAACTGTGAAGGAAACAGAAGAGCAATCGTGAGGATTGCCAACACAATCTACAATCTCTTTCATGTTTACGGAGTGTGGTAATATGTCACTTGGCTCCCTCTTTGGATTGGAGCTATTGCGTTATGTTAATTTTGTTTCGAAGACTCACTGGCTTCTGTAGACGGGCGTCATCTTTTGAAATCCATTTTGAAAATACGACAAACAAAAAATGAGTACCACACACCTTTACGACTGCAAAATAGGTTGTAACACAGCTGGGAAGTTACCAGTTCTCCATCAACTACAAGACGATTTAAAGAATGCATGGGTTTTGCTATATTTGAACCATCATTTTACCAGAGTTTAGAGGGCTATGAAGAAATCTGAATCTATGCAGGACTGTCAGCATTTTGATAACAACTTTTTAGTCTCCACTATTGTCATTCAAAACTGGTAGAATTTAGCAATTATTATTCTGGATACCGAGAATGCTTTTGATATGATTTCCTGGAAGCTTTTGAAACAGGCACTGACTTATTATGGATTTCCTACAGTTTATAGCCTGCACTGATTTAAATAAGAGTTTAATTAATTTGGGGTACTTTCAGAGGCTAATCTTACGTTATGCACCTCGTCAAAGATGCCCTCTTTCACCTTTTCTTTTTAATTTAGCTTTAGAACTGTTTACATGTGCTATTAGAAATTCCGAACTCATAGGAGAGGTAAAAGTTACATTTTTGCTATATGCAGATGGCACGCTTCATGAACCAGCCACAATTTTCCATTCCTAATCCTATTTCACTTGCACCTTGTCTAACATACTAATTTATCTGTTTAACTTTTTCTTCTTATATGAACTAGCAGTCATTTATCTGCATAAAATTAGAAGAATATATCTACAGTTAGTCTCTGTTTACCAGATTAACATATTCCTTGATTTTTCTTTTTTTATATAACATCCTTTTTTAAAAAAAAAAAAAAAATCAGTTTGAAGCTGGCAGTGGGATCCAGCTCCCAAATTCTCTTTGATGCAGGAAATCCCACCTGGTGATTTTAAAACATGCTCACCCAGCTGTTGCTCCAGGTTAGGGTTTGAGGCTTGTATCATTCGCAGCATGGGTCTCACGAGAGTCTGTAGGGGGGCTGGTGCAGGTGGCCTCACTGGGACCAGGGGCTGATTGGGCAGCCTAACTGATGAGACGGGATTCACAGGAAGTGGGGCCCGCTGGGCCAAGAGGGCCGTTGGAAGGCCAGGTAAAGTACTGGCAGTTGTTGGCGTCACAGGGCGCATGGGTGGATGCTGTGGCCCCGGTGCTGGGGACACTAAGCCATCTCGAGGAGCCTGCCGTACGACAATCTTCACTACGCCAGAGCTATTCACTGCGGAGGACGGCACTGTGAGAAACAAAGGCAGAGGAGAGGCTCAATTTTGAAGCACAATTATTTCTGATTACTACTGCTGACTACAGGTAGTCCGTGACAGTTCATTTAGTGACCGTTCAAAGTTACAACAGGGCTGAAAAAAGCGACTTATGACCCTTTCTCACACTTACGACCACTGCAGCATCCCCACGGTCACGTGATCAAAATTCAGGCACTTAGCAACTAACTCACGTTTATGACACAATGCAGGATCCGGTGTGTGTGTGCGATGTGATCACCTTTTATGACTTTCTGACAAGCAAAGTCAATGGGGGAAGGCAGATTCACTTAACAGCCAGGTTACCAACTGAACAACTGCAGTCATTCAGTTAACAAACGGGGCAAGGAAAGCTGCAAAACGGGGGCAAAACTCACAACAACTCTGTCACTTAGCAACAGAAATTCTGGGCTCAATTGTGGTCATTCAGTCAAGGACTATTTGCATTTACATGTTGGGATAGGGAGAAAACTGAACCATAAATAAGGCATAGAAAAGAAAAAGATGGCCAAAAGACAACGAGAGACGACTGGCGATGTAAGTCAAGAGATAGCATGCCTCAAACACATGTCATCAGAAAGGGAAGCTGGTGGAGGGCCACCAGTTGCAGAAAGGGGCTTCATGTCCCCAAATCCATTTCCTGAAAGACGTATTTCCCTCACATGCCAGAAGGAAAATCTAGGCGACAAGAGATATGCTGACCTTGGGTCACAGCAATAGGGACGCTGATTGTTGCTGTGGAAGCAACAGGTGGGACAGTTGTGCTGGTAGCTGGGACCGGCAGGATGGTGGGAGGCTGGTGGCCTGGAACATTCTGCACGCCAACCGGGTTCTGCCCTGCCTGCTGGGCCATAGCCTGGATCAAAGCCACTTGAGCCGGCTGGCTGATTATGTGGTGCTGCCCCCCAGGGGACACCAAGTGAACTACGTTCCCTGGAGAAAGAGAAGGAAAGGAGAATTCTTGCCCATTCTGTCCGTTTCTGCCTGCAACGTGTAGTAACATTTTAAATATATCTGTGAGCCCTTCTTGAGAGATCCCACTGAGAAGCAGTGGTTCTCTGAGTCAAAGCAAGGCTCTAATTTTGCTCTATCCCTCGGGTCACCGGATGACTCACAAAGAGACACCAGGAGCTTAGAGGGACTGCTCCATTAAAAAAAAAAAACTACCGTAAATGCCGGCGTATAAGGCGACTTCCGCGAGCGCTGAAATCGGCGCCAAAGACGGGGGTCGTCTCATACGCCGAGTCGTCTTATACGCCGGAAATACTGGTAGTTTCTGGCGTATAAGACGACGTTCTAGGAATGCGGCCCGGCTATAAAGACGGGGGTCGTCTTATACGCCGGGTCGCCTTGTACGCCAGCATTTACGGTATCTAGCACTTCATTTCCCTTTCAACATTATCTCCACGACAGCCTGTCACTATTATTTTCCTCTAACAGGAGACATTTAACCTTGCAAGCGGTTTATCTTGTCAGTGGATTTATTAATTCGCATGTTTTAATTCTCTTCCATAAATGGCGTTAAATAACAGGAAGAAAGCATGCCTGTGCAGAGCAATTAATTTTAAGCGGCAAGTGCAAAGTTTAAAGTTGTCTCGTGGGATTTATAAGACACACACCGCGCAGGAGTCTTTCTTACGCTGAAAATATAGTAGTCCTTGACTTACAACAGGTAGTCCTTGACTTACAACAGTTTAATGACCGTTCAAAGTTCCAATGGCACTGAAAAAAAGCGACTTATGGCCGTTTTTCACCCTTACAACCGCTGCAGCATCCCCACAGTCACGTGACCAAAACTGAGGCACTTGGCAACTGACTCACATTTAGGACTGTTGTAGGGTCATGTGGTCACGTGATGACCTTTCGCAACCTTCTGACACGCTAATAATAATAATATTAATAATATTAAAGTTGGAAGGTCTTGGAGGTCATCTAGTCCAACCCCCTGCTCAGGCAGGTAACCTACGCCATTTTGGACAAATGGCTGTCCAGTCTCTTCTTAAAAACTTCCAGTGTTGGAGCATTCACCGCTTCTGGAGGCAGGTGGTTCCACTGGTTAATTGTTCTAACTGCCAGGAAGTTTCTCCTTACTTCTAGGTTGCTTCTCTCCTTGATTAGTTTTCATCCGTTGGTTCTTGTCCTGCCTTCAGGCGCTTTGGAGAATAGCTTGACTCCCTCTTCTTTGGGGCAGCCCCTGAGATACTGGAACAATGCTATCATGTCCCCCCTCGTCCTTCTCTTCACTAAACTGGACATACCCAATTCTTCATTAAACTAGACATATCCAATTCTTCAAGACAAAGGGAGTCATTGGGGCTGTTCAGGACTGGGGTTTACCTACTTGGCAGCTGTCGGGCTGGCTGAGGCATAGTGACCTGGCGAACTTGAGTACCCGTCAAGGTAAGCTTGTTGCCTTGGATCTGGAATGTGAGGGGTTTACTGCCTGGAGCACCTTGGAGAGGCCGATTAGCCAACGAGGCAAGTTGCCCAATGCTGACTACTTCACCCGCTGCAGTGAAGAAGCAACAACAACAACAACAACAAAAAAGGAGGGTTAGATTTTCAAACCATCATCATGGCACGGCTGCCTGCGTCTTGCTGGCTCCTTAATACTCACAAGGCAATCGCGCCTGCATATCCGGAGACAGCAAAAGCCTTTGCTGCACACCTCCAGCTGCAGCAGCAAAGTTGTACCCGGGCAAGGTGGGTACAGCAGAATGGATGTTCATGGGCTTCACCATGCCGACGGCGCTGGTGGATTGTTGAGCGGCAGCTGCTGCAGGTCCTGGGCCCAAAGGGTTGGTCGGGGGAGGCTGCTGCCCCCCAACAGGGGGTACACCCAGAGTGTTAAGGGGGGATATGCTGAGCGTGTTAATGGACTGGGTGTTGGTGGGTGGTTGCTGAGCCATGGGACTAATGCCCAGGGTGCTGATGGGGGGCTGCTGCTGGACAGAAGTGATACTCAAAGTATTAGTGGGTGCTTTCTGTCGCACTGTGGTGGCACTCAAGCTGCTAACTGGGGGCTGCTGCCCCATTGGGAGTGGGACTGGGGCAGCCTTAAGAGAGGAGGTGGTGGTAGGAGAAACAGGAGGCGGCGAGAGGAGAGGCCGGGGAGTGTTTGGGGCCAGCTGAGCTGCAGTCATTGCCATGGGCAGCACTGTAGGAAGGGGGGGAAAAAAAGAGAACAAGGTTAGAGACCCACAACTCTATCCTTTTCAAATATTACGGTACGAGCTTAAGCAAACCCAATACCAACATCATTTTGCAACCAAAAGGACAATTTGCTTTTTAAAAGTCAAACGAGAAATCTATTGTGTCTGCTTCAACATAAAACTCAAGAGATGCAGATATACTTTCACACAAAACTACTTTAAAAGTAAAGGCGAAGGTAAGAAGAAACAAGAGCTCAACCCCCCCCCACACCCTCAAACTTTTGCTCGTCCTCTTTCCTCATTTCTCCAAACAATTCCGAACCCTCACCCTGAGGAACGGAGGCCTGGCTCTGCAGCAAAGCAGCAGCTGGGTTGTTCTGGCTCAACGTAGGCACTAGAGTCGGGGTCTGTGGTCTGGCAGGAGGAGGCACTGGTACTGACATGGTCATGGATGAAGGAGGCATCGGGATAGGCACAGGGAGAGACAGCGAGACGGGAAGCGGGGTGGGCGGCAAAGGCCCTGGTAATCCCGGGCCTGGGTGTGGTCCGGGAGCTAGAGCAGGTGTCAATGATTCCGGAAGAACAGGAGTTATCGGTCTCTGCAGAGGGGCTGTGGGTCGAGGGCTGTTCACCAGTACTACCGTTCTGTTTTCTGGCTTGGGCATTGGCTGTAACATCCTGAAAGAGAGGACAATGGATATTCCTTTTCTTCTGCTAGACCAGTGGTGGCGAACCTATGGCACGCTTGCCAGACGTGACACTCGGCCCTCTCTGTGGGCACATGCGCTATGCCCCAGAGATGGCAACCGTCCCTCTTCAACCAGTCGCCCGCTAACTCGCCGAGGTCCCACCTGGCTGGATGCATCCCAGCATGGCTGGTTTCCCTCCCCCCCTCCTGTTCCAGCCCTCCTGGCCTTGCATGCTCTCCTTTTCCTGGGCACGACCCACTGCATCGCCTCCTCAGCTGTCGGCTGGCCATTCAGCTGAGGCAGCTTCTCTGAACTGCTGGCAGCAGGCTGCGGAGCCCGAGAGTGCGCTGGTCGAGGGCTGGCAGACTGTGGCTGCTGACGGACACTGTCAGCCCCCATGCGCTCGCTGGCCTCTGTGTGTGGGAGCCGATGGTATCAGGCAGCAGCTACCCCGGCCTGCCTCCCCTTGCCCTGCAACAATGGCACCCCCACCCTGCCTCCCCTCACCCCGCAGGATGAGCCTCCTGCCCACTGCCCCACCTGCCAGAGACTCCCTGGATCTCCCCCAACCCTGCCCCCACAAGCGTCCCTCCCCACGAGCAACATTGAGGTGACCACGCCCACCTTGGCCACACCCACCTAGTCTGCCATGACCACCACAGCCACGTCCACCCAGTGGGCCACACCCACCCGGCACCCAGCGATAAATAAGTGGGTTTTGGATTGCGGTTTGGGTACTCGGTCTCTAAAAGGTTCACCATCACTGTGCTATACAATAAATAATAGTAATAAAAAAAACCTTGGCTAAGAACTATTCCAGAGATGGAGAGATGTAACAGTCCCCTCCAGACAGCTCTCAGCCAAGATTATTGCATATTTATTCTAGTCAAGGTAATACTCAGAATTCAAAGTCAGGACAACAATGTAGAGCACATTAACTAATAGCACATATTCTTCCGCATAATTGCCATTGGAATAATCCCAACAATAACTTCTTCTTTAGGTCAGAAAACCCAAATTCTTCAGAGCTGGCAAGTTTATGTCCAAAGGGGAAAGTGTGAATTATGATGCAATGAAGTCTCTTGAGCAGTGAGAAGAATTACCAATACCTGTTCACTTTCATTTTGACTGGCTTGGGTCTGGGAGGAGGGTCTGGGGACTCAGCAATCTCTTCAATCATTTTCCTTGTCACCTTCCATTTGGGCAGGAATGTGTCCGTTTCATAGCGGGACACGGAGCCTTCCAAGTTGATCAGATCAAAAATGCCCAAGTCCACATTCTGCAAGAGGTTGAGATTCACGTGCAATCAAATCAGGATGCTTCGTTCTAGTTTTGCATCCTCCCCTTTGTCTCAAAAACAGCGGCCGCCTGTCTACCCAGATACCCCCTAAATGGAGCAATTCCACCCTTTCAAGGAGATCAGAAGAGGAGGCACTTGCCTTGAGTGGGTCGCAACCAAGAGCATGCAAGACGAGGGAAGCGGTGCGGAAGCAGATGCCCTCCGTGATGAATGGCGAGTGGATCGGCCGCGGGTCGAAAAGATTGGGGTGATTGCAGACCTTCCGGAGTTGCATCAGGATGTTGATGACACTCATGAAGTGCCCTGTTGCCAACGTCTCCTTGGTACTGATAAGGGGGACAGCCACATGTCATCAGCTTATGCCCACAGAGGCCAAGGAATGTAATAATCAATTTCAAAAATCATAAACACGGATGTGGCATGGAGCTGGAAAAACAAAAACTAGAGAAACACCACAGCCTATATTCCGTTCTCTCAATGACCAGCCTACTATTCTATGAGGCCCACACTATCAACTTAAACCAGTGATGGCGAACCTTTTAGAGACTGAGTGCCCAAACTGCAACCCAAAACCCACTTATTTATCGCAAAGTGTCAAGGGCCCATCAGCATTCTGGTGCCCTCGGGGGGGGGGGGGCAGGGAGGTGCCTCTGAGTGCCTCCTCTGGCATGCAAAAACCAGGGGCGCAAAAATGGGCCACCAAGCTGCAAGGTGCAAAAACAGTTGCCGCCGCGCCGTAGATACAAGGCGCTGCACCACGCAAGAATGGGGCAGGGATAGTATCACCCAGGCATTAGCCCCGCCTCATTTGCAGTGCATGCATGCTCATGACCCCGTGTGTGCACGCACACATGAAAAATGCTTCCTTTTCTTCCAGTCCGCCAATCAACAATGGTTGGTGACCTCTGCTCTACCATCTCTACTCGAGCTTGCTAGTCGGCTGCTTTGCTTCCTTTTTGCTGGGCGAGGCTCCTGCTCTGGGCGGTGGTGGTAGCCTGATGGACCTGCTGCTGGTGGTGGCGGCACATGTGCCAACAGAGAGGGCTCTGAGTGCCACCTCTGGCACGCGTGCCATAGGTTCACCACCACTGACTTAAACTTTCCTCACAAAATCCAAGAAGCCTAGTATCCACAGACATTCCCTCTGTCACTTCTCAACTAGCCTTCTATACCAGGGGTGTCAAAGTGCCGGCCCGTGGCCCAGTTGCATCATGCTGAGGCCGTGCCCACTCCAGCTCCGGCAAGGCGAAAAAAGTCACGATATATCATGTGACACTGCGAGTTTGGCACCCTGTTCTATACTTACGTCGCCTGGGCCATGAAGTCATCATAAAGATAACGCTGGCGCTTGGAAAGACGGCACTTGATGACGTGCTCGTATTTCTTTGGCATTTGCTTCTCTACGTCCACTTTTACCCTTCGCAAGAGGAAGGGGCGCAGCACCTGTTGGGATGATGACAAAGAAGGCACGTTTTGTTCCAGATCTTTTCTCTGTCCACTTTCAACAGTCCCTTGCAAAGGCCTTCTCCTTCCATGATGCTCACCTTGTGCAGTCTTTTGACTAAATTCTCATTGTACTCCTGGCTGCCTTCAATCATGCCTGTCAGTGGGTTGGAAAACCACTCCTTGAACTCCCGGTGTGACTGGAAGACGTGTGGCATCAGGAAGTGCATGAGGGACCACAACTCCATTAAGCTGTTCTGGAGAGGTGTCCCAGTCAGCAGTAGCCGCCGCTGGCTAGAACACAAGCGAGACACACATTTGAAAATCTCTGAAACCAAGGTGTTTCTATTTAATGCTGAGGAAAGCACCGTTATCGCCTCACCTGTTGAAGTTGAGCAAAGACTGCCAGCGTTGAGATTTGAAGTTCTTGATGTTCTGAGCCTCATCCAAGATCAGGTATTTCCAATTCTTGCGTCGAAAGGCCTGGTGATCCTGCAACACCAACTTATAGGAGGTGATGCAGATATGGAAGGCATTGGGCTTGGTCCAACCCTAAATGGAGGCAGCAAAGGAATTGCAACAGGGCTAGCACGAGAGATTCCTGCTACCTTTCTTCTAGTAGAAACAGTTAAAACAAAATTGCTCCTCAAGTCAATGATCTGCAAGATTTGCATTCCTAAGTCCATCACCGTAACACAACTCTGTGTACATTACCCACAAGGTCAAGCGTGCTTGTTGTTTCTAGAACCGTGATGCGTGGGTTTTTTTTTTATATATAACAACTTTTTATTGGTTTTCCAGTTTTACATTTAAATATTTGGAAAGCAGCATGGTGATTGGGTAGTCAATAGTACAATAACAAAATCTTTAGTACATATCTCAAGTTACATCGTCAAAAAATTCCTTCTCTATTTCCCTTAACATTTACTGTTATCATATTTAAGCTAATAGATTTCTAATTGTAACAAGCTCAGTTAAAACATTTGTCCTTATATTTTTGATTATACATATCCATATCCTATATGATGCATGTTCTACGATGGCACTGAAATCAGTGTCCAATCCCTTGCAAATAATTTTTTTCTGCTTTAACTACTAGGAAACAGCATTAACGTGAACATTTCTTGTTTGTACTACGTTTAGTGTGTGTATGTATGTGTGTGTGTGTGTATTTGTTTTCTGAGGTTTTCGCAGGTGTTTGTATGTAGGTCTTTGGTTATTCGGGTTTTCTCCTGCGTAAAATTGGAAGTGTCTTGGCGACGTTTCGACGAAGTCCCATTCGTCATCTTCAGGCTGGTGTTTTCAGCTTCGTGCTTCGAGGAGCAATGTGTGGTCTTAGCTGTTTCTTCCTTTTAACTGCCAGTGGGGTATGAACTGATTGGGTGGGAGCTTGGCTGTGTTCTGATTGGGTGGAGGTGTGTTCTGATTGGTTAGGGGTTTGGCTGTGCTCTGATTGGATGGGGGGTTAGCTGTGCTCTAATTGGATGGGGGGTTGGCTCTGCTCTGATTGGATGGAGGAGTGTTCTGTTTGGATGGGGGCTTTGTTGTGCTCAGGTCAGTCTGAATTGCAGGGGGGTTTAAGATGGTGGGCTGCCTTGCTATTTTTTGGCTTTGCGTTCGCGTTCGTGATCGTGCCTCATCTTCATGGTGGGTGTCAGTTTGCTTCATGTATGGATTGGAGGGGTTTAAAGTGGCTAATGATGCAGCTATGGTCCGGCTTCTGGTTTGTGGTCGTGTCTCATCATCGGTGTGGCTTTGGGTTTGCTTTTTGTGTAGATGTGTGATGGTGACATCCTGTGTGGTTTTAGTGAGTGTGGGTCGGGTGTCATTCTTTGTGTTAGGGAGTCATTTGTCAATAAGGACGGGTTATTGGCGGGTTATAACCAATCAGAACACATCTCCACCCAATCAGAACACAGCCAAGCTCCCACCCAATCAGTTCATACCCCACTGGCAGTTAAAAGGAAGAAACAGCTAAGACCACACATTGCTCCTCGAAGCACGAAGCTGAAAACACCGGCCTGAAGATGACGAATAGGACTTCGTCGAAACGTCGCCAAGACACTTCCAATTTTACGCGGGAGAAAACCCGAATAACCAAAGACATACATATACATACATACATACATACATATACATACGTACGTACGCGCGAGCACACGCACACACACACTGACTATACAGCTAAAAATTCTACTCTTGGGTATATTGTCCATAATAAATATCGATCACCAAGAGAAAGTAGTAAAATTTTAATAACCAAGCTTGGTTATTAAAATTTTACTACTTTCTCTTGGTGATTGATATTTATTATGGATATGGATATGGATATGGATATGGATATGGATATATATATATATAGATAGATAGATAGATAGATAGATAGATAGATAGATAGATAGATAGGTCTTTGGTTGTTCGGGTTTTCTCCCGCGTAAAATTGGAAGTGTCTTGGCAAGACACTTCCAATTTTACGCGGGAGAAAACCCGAACAACCAAAGACCTATATACAAATACCCGCGAAAACCTCAGAAAACAAATATACACACATATACACACACACACACACACACACATATATACACATATGTGTATATATATATATATATACACACACACACACATATATATACATATGTATATGTGTATGTATATGTATGTATGTATGTATGTGTATGTATATATATATATATATATATATATATATATATATATATATATATATATATATATATATATATATATCCATATCCATAATAAATACACACACACACACACACACACACACACACATGAATGCCAGATACTGGACACACAAGATGACGAAGCAGAAGGCGAACTTCTTAGGCATAACTGAAGAATAGGAAAGTTCAAAACCAGCTGCGAGTGGCTGAAAACTCTCACCTGTCGCTTTAGCTTACGCTCCTTCTGTGCCCCGTAATATGTTAGAATCTTGAAACTGGGGCACCAGCGCTTGATTTCCATTTCCCAGTTCAGCATTACACTGGTGGGAACGATGATCAGGTGAGGACCCCAACTGCCTGCAGGAGCAAACAAACATCGTACCCAGAGATGTTTATGTCTCTAAAGGCAAAAGTCACTTCTTCACCTTATCTCCCAGTTACACGTGTCCCCTGGATTCATTCAGTGCTATCAAAGATGACAATACCATCACAAGCAGAAAAAAGTACTATCAAATCTTCTTCCCAGCTGTATTTGCCAAGTGGGCTCTTTCAGGCTACTGGATGAATAATCCTGTAGTGACTCTGACCAGTGCCAGGTTCCATTTGAGCAATTTTGTGGCATTTTAAGGTCACTTTGGCTCAGGCTGGACTTTAAGTCAATTCAAGGCATACCACACTTTGGATGACCATAAACCACCTAGCAATGTTCTTTTGAATGAATCCCATGCATTGTCTCTTAAAGAAGTTAATAAGATTTTGGGAACTACTTCAACACAAGCTCATTCCCCACTCTGGTTTTTAAGGGCTACTAAAGACTCGGGCATGCTAGAGGTCATTCACACTTTTTTGCAGAGGGAATTCCCCATCCACTAAAAAAAGACCCAGCGAGGAGAGCCTACCTAAGAAAACACATTTCGGTTGGATCTATTCAACAATGTATTTATTCATTAAAATTATATGGCCATCCACCTCACAAGAAATTACTGTAGGTGGTATACAGCAAACACACACACACACACACACACACACACAGTCCTCAACCTACAACCACAATTGAGCTCAAAATTTCTGTTGCTCAGTGAGACAGTTGAGTTTTGCTTCATATTATGCGCTTTCAGGCCATAATTCTTAAGCTAGAATTTATTTATTTATTTATGAGACTTATATACCGCTTTTAAGTGCAAGCACTCTCTAAGCGGTGTACACCAGTAAGCAATGTATGTATGTATGTATGTATATGTGTGTGTGTGTGTGTGTGTGTGTGTGTGTGTGTGTGTGTGTATATATAATATATTATATATATATATATATATTATATATTATATATATATATATATATATGTATATATATATATATATATATTACATTGCTCCCAACAATCTGGGTCCTCATTTTACCTACCCGGAAGGATGGAAGGCTGAGTCAACCTTGAGCCGGTGAGATTTGAACCGCTGACCTGCTGAACAGTCAGCTAAAGTGGCCTGCAGTACTGCACTCTAACTGCTGCGCCACCTCGGCTCTTAACAACAATTCACTGCATTGCAAATTTAGTAACACGGTTAAGTGAACCTGGTTTCCCCATTGACTTTCATTGTCTGCGAAAGATTATTAAATGATCCGGGGGCCCTGCAACCATCATAAATAAGAGTCGGTTGCCAAGTGTCTGAATTTTGATCATGTGCCCATGGGGAATGCTGCAGCGGTCATGCGAAAAATAGTCACGTCACTTTCCCAGTGCCACTGTAACTTCCAACAGCCACTAAATGAACTGTTGTAAGTTGAGGACTATCTGTATACCATAAATATGTCAAAACAAGTCATAGTAAAAAGATTTTAAAAAGAACACCACAACGAGATGAGATCAGCAAGAGAGCCATCTCGAGATCTCACTGGACTCCTGAGAACTGCAGGCCTCCCGATTACACACGCATGGCTGCTCCAAGTTCTTGGATTAAACTAAATATCGTGACCTTTTCAATTTGGATTTAGTTGGATATGGCATGGAGAACCAATCTGATCACCCTGATTGATGGTGTATACCAGGGATAGGCAACCTTGGCTCTTTTATGACTCGTGGACTTCAACTCCAGAATTCCTGAGCCAGCCATGCTCAGGAATTCTGGGAGTTGAAGTCCACAAGTCATAAAAGGGCCAAGGTTGCCTATCCCTGCTGTATACTGAGAAAGATGGGGTGTGTGCAACTCTGTTAGTATCCTGCATCTCTTGGCAGCTTTTGGTACCATCAACCACTGTATTTTGTTGCAGTAGCTGAGGGAGCTGTAGTCTGATTTCCTTTACTGCTCTGCAGTGGTTCTGCTTATATTTCACCAAGTACTGATACTGGGATACTTCTACTTGACCTACAGGAATTGTCCCACAGGAATCTACAGACCTGTCCTTGGAATGGTGTTATTTAATATATTATTATGAACCACTGGGAGGGATTAATCACAGGTACAGTGTAACTAGCTTGGTTACTCTGCCAAGGGTCCAAGTGGACATCAGTACCCAATATAACTTAGCATGACATCAGCTGTGACTTTTTTCTTATGTGGAATCCATCTCCGCTCCCTGATCTCCTTCCTGCCCAAATAACCAGAGCTCTCTCCAAGCTATTTGCCCACCTTTTTCACAGGCCAGATGCGCCAACAGGGAAATTGTCTGGATTGTTTTACCAAGACCCATCTCATCAGCCAGGATACCGTTGAGTTTCTTCTCATACATGGTAACCAGCCAATCAAGGCCAATGTGCTGGTATTCTCGCAGCGTGCCACGCAACAAATAGGGAATTGGTGTCTTCACCTGCAAGGGAGAATGGTAATATAATTTGTCTGCTTTATTTCACTCCCTCCCTAACTGGTTGACCCTAGACATGACTCACTTGTGTGGTTGCCAAGGTGTATCCTTTTGGCTGTAGGCTCTCTGCTGCTGCTGCAATGTCTGTGATCTCCTTTTTCGGCCCCGGAGCAGGAGCTGAATCATTGTCTCCCTCACCGCCATTGTCATCATCCTGCTTCAACAGGTACTCAACACCAAAATCTTCCTCCTGGATTACTGAAGCGTCTCTCCTTTCCTCAAGGGCATCCTCTACTTCACTTTCCTCTTGCTCACTTTCTTCGATCTCTTCTGTGGAATCTGGAGGCAAAATCAGCAACATGGAGATTAAAGCCGTACTACATAATCCCGTAAACTATTGGACCAAATGTACTCCTGACCTCGGGGCCCGGCAGCTGGCTGCTTTCAATCAATTATTTACAATTGCTTAGAACTGTATATTGCTTTTCTACGTCAGACATCGCTCACGGCAGGCCCCGGTTTTCATTCAGAGAAATCCGACGCGTCGTTTTTAGACCAGCAGTTTTGCAAGGGGTCAGTTTGGGAGAACTAGGGCGAAACGTCTGAACAGCTCAAAGATCCATTTGGCTTTGACACCATGCAAAAACATTCCTTTACAGCAGAGGGATGGCAAATTATTCAACCCCCAAAGACATTGTAAAACTTCAACTCTCAACAGTTCTAACCCAGCATAGATTATAGTAAAGTGCAATCCACATTTTCAAATGTTCAAGCCCGAAACACAGGAATATCTCTAGCGGTATGTTACAGGCGCCGCTCCCTCTTCTTTCTATACCTGAGTGACTAGTGCTATTCTCCTCCTCTGATTCCTCCTCATACTCTGAAGTGCTGGGCTCCAGTGCCTCAGATGAAGTGTCTGATGCTTCCACTTCAAAGTCTGAAGCGTAAGCCCCAGCATATTTCTGCAGCAGCTCCTCCATGGGCAGTTCGCCTGTTAAAAAGTCCAAAAGAAAAACTTGTGTTTGGCCAACGGAACCCAAGGAGTTGGATTTCCCCAACCCCATCTGCTGCTTTACTTATGTTGAAGGGATCTCCCCTTTCTGGAGTGGTAAAGCTTTGAAACGACTTGCCAACTGTTAACTAGAGGTTACGTCTTAACCCTGACTACCCAACTCTAACTTAGGAGTAGATGCCGATGCTTTCTGTCCCTTTGGTACTGCATCACGGGTTCAAATTAGCCATTTTTTAAACTTTAGTCAGTAAAGTCATTTTTCCCCCATGCTTCTGAAAAAAGATTAAAAGGGGAAAAAAGAGCCAGCTCAACAAAGTTCATTAATAAAAAGGTTTGTGACAACACTTTTTTTAGAGGGGAGAAGGAGAAGTACTCCAAGACAAACAGTACTGTGTTGGGGCAGGTGCTTAAATTGACCCTTTGTTGCTTGAGCGAATTCTAGGAATGATGCTTCTTAGATCCAGCAGACATTCAGAAATACTATTCAAACATAATTATTGTTCTGAAGGATTATGGAACCCAACTCCTCATCCCCATTTGCTACAATGTCTCTTCGAACCTTCCTTAGCCAGATCATCCAGTTCTTTGCTGTGATCCACATTTCCTTCCAGCTTTTCTTCAGCATCTATGGTTTCCTCTACGTCTTCAGCTGGGAGAGAAAGGATTTCCTATGTTATTGGATTGCAATCCTAACCTCAGCCCGATTCTCGTTACGTTCAAGTCAACTCGTGACTCAAAATTGCACACTTACCTTCCTCTTCATTGGCCGTAAACTCCTCATCCTCTTCGTCTGGTTTCCACGGTTTCTTATTCCTCTGAGTAACAGGTTTGGGTTTCTCCTGCTGAGTAGAGGGGGAGGATAAGGCTTCAAGAGACAGACAGCAACGGGGCATGTAACAGTAGGACAGATGGTAATGGATGCTTCTTGGCCAATATCAATTGTGGGTACCAGTTAAATAGCAACAGCAATAGTATTTAGACTTATATACTGCTTCAGTATTTTATAGCTCTAAGTAGTTTACAGAGTCAGCATATTGCTCCCAACACTCTGAGTTTTCGTTTAACCGACCTTGGAAGGACGGAAGGCTGAGTCAACCTTGAGCCTGGTGAGAATCGAACTGCTGGTAGTTGACAGAATTGTCTGCAATACTGCATTCTAACCACTGTGCCACCACAGCATAGTACAATGATGGCGAACCTTTTAGAGACCGAGTGCCCAAACCGCAACCCAAAACCCACTTATTTATTGCAAAGTGCCAGGGCCGCATCAGCATTGTGGTGCCCTCATGGGGGGGGCAGGGAGGCGCCTCTGAGTGCCGCCTCTGGCACACAAAAACCGGGGGCGCAAAAATGGGCGACCATGCTGCAAAGCGCAAAAACGGCCGTGTCGTAGGGTGCAGATACAAGGCACTGCACCATGCAAGAACGGGGCAGGGCTAGTATCACGCAGGCACTAGCCCCGCCTCATTTGCAGCACGTGTGTGCTCACGGTCCCGTGCACTCAGGCACAATTCTTCCCCCTCCCTTTTCTCCCAGTCCACCAATCAACAATGGTTGGTGACCTCTGCTCTACCACCTCTACTCGAGCTTGTTAGTCAGCTGCTTCACTTCCTTTGTGCTGGGCGGGGCTCCTGCTCCGGGCGGCAGTGGTGGCCTGAGGCACCTGCTGCTGGTGGCGGTGGCGCGTCTGCCAACAGAGAGGGCTCTGAGTGCCGCCTCTGGCACGCGTGCCATAGGTTCGCCACCACTGGCACAGTATGAGTTTTAAAACTGAAAGGTTGGAGTCTTAATCCCAGCCTATAAATACAAAGCACCCCTATCTTCCCAGCTCAAGATTTGACTTGAAGGATACCTTTAGTGTTTCAGAGGTCTGACTTTCCTCCTGCTCAACTTCCTCTTCACTGTCACCCTCTTCCTCATCATCGTTGTCCGAGCTGGAGGCACAAGGAGAGACACTGAAGGAATTTTCTAAGATTTGGGATGGCAATGTCTGCAGTAGCTCCTCTAAGGGCAGCTCACTTTCCTGCTTTAGCAGCTCAATCTCCCGCAGCTGTGTTTCTGAATCGTTCCCTTCTTGTTGCTCCTCAGCTTCAATTGTCTCCTCGTCGTCTGACTCTTCATGTGGTTGAAAATCCCCATCTGTCAGAGAGAAAAAAGGACCAGCTGCAACGCGCCATTCAAGTCGCAAAACCAATTCTAGAATTGTGGGTCGGGAATGGAATGGACATTGAAATCCCACACACCATCCCTGGAAAACGAACACCATTTCTAACAAAGCAAATGTCTTTTAAGTGGGAAGGTGCAGTTTGAAACAGAAGCCATACTAAATGGATTAGGAATTGGCAAGCTCAAAGAACAGAGTTGAGGAAACTGACCATCTTCGATGAGCTGAGCAGGGGGAGGTGGACTAGAAGCAGTAGAGCCGGCACGGGAGCCACTGGTCTTGCTGGGAACTGGAAGAGTCTCATTGAGGCTTTGGGTTAGCAAGTCGGAATATTTCTCTGTCTGGCCCACTATAAAATCCAGCTGCAGATCCAGTGCTTTTTTCCGTTTTTCCTCCAGACGTGACTGCTGCTTGAATTGCACAACCTGAAGAGGTTTATTGTGTTTATAGGCTGCCCATCTCGCAGTTCAAGGCGACTTTGTGGCTTAAGTTAACAAACACCAAACTACATCAAGAATCTACTGTATATTCTGGCGTATAGGGTGACCCGGCATATAAGACGACCCCCTAGTTCGACACCGGGTCGCAAGACGATCGACGCCGAGTTGCAAGACGATCGACGCCGAGTCGCATGCCTAGAAAGTCGTCTTATACGCCGGAAACTACCGGTATTTCCGGCATATAAGACGATTGACGCCAAGTTGCATGCCGAGAAAGTCATCTTATACGCCGGAAACTACGTTATTTCCAGTGTATAAGACGATCGACACCAAGTCGCATGCCTAGAAAGTCGGCTTATACGCCAGAAACTACCTTATTTCCGGCGTATAAGACAACTCAGCGTATAAGACGACCCCCGAGTTCGGAGGCTGTTTCGACACTCTCAAAAGTCGTCTTATATGCCAGAATATACGGTAATCTTGAACTAAATTCATTCAAGTCCCGCAATGCACTTTAAATAGCATTATGCATAGTTATAGCCATCCTTTCCTCTGTAACCATGAAAATACAAAAATGGGCATGACTTCTTTGCACAGTTCAAAAGCTTCTTGCTAATAAGAAGAGATTGGACAGCCATCTGTCTGGAATGTTATAAGGCAGGGGTGTCAAACTCAATTTCATTGAGAGCTGCATCAGCACTGCAGTTGCCCTGGGGGTGTGTGTGGCCAGGGTGTGTGTGGCCTACTGGGTGGGTGTGGATAGAGTGGGTGTGGCCTATTGGGTGGGCATGGCCAGCTCTACTTCATTCACATCAAAGGTGCCTGTAGGGGCCTGGACAGGAGTGGGACAGATCTGAGTGTCTCTGGCAGAAGGGGGTGGGACCGAGGCAAGTGCCAAGGCATGGTCCATTGGAGGAGCCTCACTGCCTGCTGAAACCCCTCTGCCGGAGCCCATCAAGCCAGATATGCGAGGGCCATTTGCTGGCCGCTTCCAGGCGATGGTGCATTTCTTCATTCCTCACAAAGGGTGACACCTCCCCAGCATGCACTCAGGGGGAGGGGCCGGTTCCTCACTGTTTCCAGAGGGCCTTGTGGAGCTAAGACTGAATGCGTTTCAGCATAGATGGCCACCACAAAATTGTACATTGGCTCCCGGCCGGCCAGGGCCAGGGCCAAGGCAGTGGGGGCCGTTCCCTCACTGTTTCCAGGATGGCTTCACAGGCCACATGAAACCACTTTGCAGGCCGCATCCGGCCCCCGGACCTTGTGTTTGACATGTCTGTTATAGGTCTCCTGCTTGAGCAGGGGGTTGGACTAGAACAGTGTTTCCCAAACTTGATAATTTTAAGGCATGTGGACTTCAACTCCCAGAATTCCACAGCCAGCATTGCTGGCTGTAGAATTCTGGGAGTTGAAGTCCTCATGCCTTAAAATGGTCAAGTTTGGGAAACACTGGACTAGAAGACCTCAAGGTTCCTTTCAACTGTTATATAAAATAAAAACAATGAATCCAATTTCCTTAGAACAATAGCTCCAGTGCAAATTTTAAAAGGGGTAGCCCAGTGTGGTTTTGAACTTGGACTGAGACTACAAACCTATCCGACAATGGCAACTTACTGAATGGCTATTCCCCCAATTCAGCCTTTCTCGTGGAGTTGGTCTGTGGATAAAAATGAGGAGAAATCCCTCCATGCAAAAAGTGCCTGGAGTTCTGGAGGGACATAACTAGAACAACAGGCAAAAGTAACACTATGGTATAAAGGACCAGCTATTTCATGCGTACATTTTCAACACTTTTGATCAGACACATAAAATAAGAATAAACTCAATATGACATGGAAAATGGGCTGGCATGTACTTGCTTATATATTTAGGCTATCAAGATGTACACACACACTTTTCCTGACTCTGGACAAGGGCTTCACACACCTTCTCAACATTGCTCCAGAACTGCTTGACTTCTTTGGCAATGGAGGAAGCAATGCGGCGCAACTTGGCTTGCTCCTCGCGTTTGGCTCGTTCTTCTTTCTGCTTCTGTTCCTCGTGGTGCCTGATCACCATGCGCACAACCTGTATGCGACAGGAGAGAGAGGCGACAGGTCCAAATCACCAAAATCCATCACATCTCGCCATGTTTTTCCACTTTTATCCTGGACCGTATTTTAGGAAAGATTAGTTTTATGGAGGGAAATCTTATAGCCATATTGTGCACTATACCTAGTTGAAACAGCACCAATTACATCACTTAACTGCTAGGTTACATGAAACTCCAGAATTCCCACAGGAGTCATGAAAGAGTTAAGGAGCATCCCATTACATGGTATTTGCTTCAAAAAGGTATAAAGATGGGATTAGATGGACGAATGCAAACCTGCTGAAAAAGTCTGGAAACAGGACAGTTTAAAGGCGAGATAGTTTAAAGATGCCGGAACCCACCTTCCTGGCAACACCCCTCTTCCAGCGACGTTCTTGAGCAAAGTCAGCAGAGAGCCATTGCATTTCCTCACAAAGATAATCCCAGTGCACTTTGGGCCGAATTGGCTCAGGCACCTTCGAAAGCCTTTTCAAAGACCAGAATCCTTCCTTCTTCATTTCCGCAATTCGATTCTCGATCTCTGCTTCCTAAAACGGAGTATCCAGGTCAGATAGTTTGTTCCCATGCTTCCTGAAAGGCTCAGGGCTATCCTGCTATCCTCAGGGCTACTCTTACTATCTTAAGACTGCAAATGCTTACGCCCAACATAAAAAGGGCTAAAAGGGTCCAGTGGTTTGGACAAGAGCTTACATGCTTCGCCTGCTCAGCAATCTCTGCGTGCGTCTTGTCCCACATGCTCGCAGGATCAGGGGAGATGTACATCCCAGACGATACCAGGGCTCGGTTCTGCGATTTGGGACCATCAAAACTTAGGTGACTGTCCAAAGAGGAGTCGTGGGTGAGATGTGATGGTGAGATGCTCCCACTTGAGGAAGGTGAGCCTGAAGAGGCTGGTGACACTGGATTGCTCCCTGTCATTTTGTCTGATGTAGCCTGAAGCACACGATGTGATATGAAAGGCATGGAAGGAAGGAGAAATCAACAGCCAGGATTATCACAGCGCCCTTAATCATTAAAATATAGTAACTCCAGAAATAAGTCTCCGAGGGCTCAGAGAAGGACTTCCTTTGGCTTGCCACAAAGCTGCTCCCTACAATGGGTCTCACATTATCTTAACCATCACTGAAAATCCACAGATAGACTTGGCTAATCCAGAGGGATTTGCACACGGGTGCTTCTCACCTCCAACTCTACCTGTGCGTGCAGCATGTGGTGTTGTTGGGGAGGACTGGTCTGCATTTTAATTCGCTCTTGCTCTTTGCCTCTCGTCCCAATAGTTTCAGCTGAGGTTGTAGTGCTGGCGTCCTGTTCCAGTGCATGCTGCGAACCGGCCTCATTCTGGTCAGCCAGCCACTGGGACGAGCCGTCCAGCTCCTGGGTTCCTTGGCAGCCCAGCCTGCGCTCGGGACTGCCTGACTCAGAATTAGCTGAAGAGATGCATGAACAGAAATCAGCGTTAATGATTGCAGCCAAATTGAAAATCTTTCAAAACTGATGCACATATCCAAAAAGAGCTTCTTTTTTTTTTTTAAAAAAAGGTACAATTAACCAATCAAAACAAGTTGACTTCTGCCAACAGCATTTAAAGTAATTGGAAAAAAATGCATACAAAAACATCATCCACTAATTTAAAACACTCAATTGATTATTGAAACAATCCAGATGTTTTTGTATGATAATACAGATGTGGTAAGGCATGATAATCAATTGGATGAAATTTTAAATTTGCTTAACAAACTGAAATGATTTAAAGCTTAATATTATTTTGTCGCTTTAATTATATAACGGATTAAAGGTAATCTAGAAGATTATGAATGTATTTTTTAGAATGATAGGTTTATTTGTATGAAAATTATTATGTAATGGAATGAAGAAAATTTTGGATTGAATTAATATTGAGTTAATTTAACGAGATGATGTTTGATGACATGGATATTAGTAGTTATGATAATTAACTGGATGTAATTTGAAGTTTGTCTAATGCAGGGCTTTTCAACCTTTTCACCCATTGTACCACTTTTAGGATATGGCAATATCCGAGTATCACCAGCCACCTAGCAAGGTGTCAAAAACTTGACGACCCCCCCCCTCCGAAAAGGAAAAAAGTGATAAAGTACAGGTAGTCCTCGACTTACAACAGTTCGCTTAGTGATTGTTCGAAGTTACAATGGCACTGAAAAAAGTACCCCCCAAGCAAGACACCTGCCTGCCCACCCAGTGGCGCTCTTCCTCCTGTCCAAGGTTTTCACTGTGAGCATTTCTGTTGAGGATTGGCAGCGGGGGGGGGGGTTGGTTTTTATTTTCCTGTCTGCTGGGTGGTTGCAGCAAGTTTTGGTCACTTCACATGACCCTGGGACACTGTGACCATCATAAATATGAATCAGTTGCCAAGCATCTGAATGTAAATCACAAGACCCTGGAGATGTTGCAACATTCCAGCTGATCGGCACATCTGGGCTCACCAGAAGCACCAGGATCAGCGTTGAGCTCCAGCTGGAGCCTGGCGCTGATCCTGGTGCTTCCACTGAGCCCTGACAGTCCCGAAGAAGCATTGATCCTGGCATTTCCGCTGAGCCCTGACAGCCCTGCAGCTCCAGCCATCTCTCAGGCTTTTGCAGTGCTGCCACCGGTTCAGTTCGTTCCCCTCCCCGCTACTTTTCTAGGATGGTCGTGTACCACCTGTCAGGTGCCAATGTATCACAGGTGGTACCCGTACCACTGGTTGAAAAGCCCTGGTCTAATGGATTGAAATGATTTAAGGTCTGACATTATTCTGTCAGCTTAAAGAGATTGTGTCAAAGCAAGAATATACAATATTTGCATTCAATAGTAATAGACCTGTTCTCAAAGCAGGCTCATTTCAGATTGATTAATTGATTAGATATGTATAGGATAGATCAATATTTTATTTTAAATAGGGGATATTAGTGGAAGAAGAAATAAATAAGATGTATGTTAAAATTAAGGAACTATAATATATTTGGAAGGGATACCTGAATTGATAATGTTTTTATTTAAAGTTAATTTGATTACGGTATTTTAAATTCATAAAGCTTTAAAACAGGTTCAGGTTGAATAAATTTAAGCTAGAATTGGATTATTTTAAATATACTATGCTATCTGAGGGAAAAAGAGAGGGAATATTTGATGTATTGATTGTACTATGTCTAGATGTTTTGTTTTTGGATGTTTGATTACCCCACCACCAGTGTGTCCTGAGTACTTTGTTTTCAGAATTAAAAAACCCAATAAAATGTTTTTTTTAAAAAAGTAATTGGAAAAAAAAAATTGTAGGAAAAGGTCTTGAAAAGGGGATGCACTCTTTTTGCAAGGCCAACTTCATTGTCTGAGGATTATTTTAAAGTTGAGAAAGTTTCACTCTCCCAAAATATAGTTTCACTTCTCTTTTCAGTTTTTATAGATGCACCCTTAGGAAATCTGTATTTGTTTCTTTATTTCATTTGGCTGCCTGTATAGCTCTCTGAACATATCAGTGCTTTAAAAATTAATGCTTATTATTACCATGCTGTTCCCTAGCTCTGAAAATTGTAACAGTTTTGTTCATAGCTCACCACTTCCTCATCTCTATATCTTTGCAAAAACATAGCTGAATATATGTAGCCCTCGACTTATGACAATTGGGACCGGAACTCCCATTGCTAAGCAATGCCGTCATTAAGTGAACCGCAGCTGATTTTACAACCTTTTTTGCCACAGTTCTTAAGCAAATCATGCAGCTGTTAAGCAAATCCAGGTTTCCTCATTGGCTTTGCTTGTTGGAAAGCCCCCCGAAAAGATTGTCATAAACAATCGCATGACCTGGTTCTAGGACAGGGGTAGGCAACCTTGGCTCTTTTATGACTCGTGGACTTCAACTCCCAGAATTCCTGAGCCAGCCATGCTGGCTCAGGAATTCTGGGACTTGAAGTCCACGAGTCATAAAAGAGCCAAGGTTGCCTACCCCTGTTCTAGGAGGACCAGTTGTAAGTCATTTTTTTCACCACTGCCATAATTTTGAATAGTTGCTAAATGAATGGTCATCAGTTGAGAACCACCTATGCTATGATTTGAAATGTTACCGCAATGTAATGAAACACGAGAAGGGACTTTTGATACCACACCATCTTTCCCCAACAGAAATTTCCTAAGAAAATTTCTGTTTCCCCATTATGAGGAAATGTGTGGTTCCAAATTTGAGGGTGCTCACGGTATGTCAATGTGTGTGTTAGTTAAGATTTATCAAATATATTACCTGCCTTTTGACTGCAATAGTTCTCCGTATGCTCCCCTGCATATCACAGCAAGCAAAATCTAATACGCATAGCCCTCAATTTACCACTGTTAACAGAGCCCAGAATTTCTGTCGTTCGTCGTGATGGTTGTGAGGCACCCACATGACCAACTTCAATTCCTAACATTTTTTTGCAAAATTTGTTAAGCAAATTTGGTGGTTGTAAAGCAATCCCATTGGCTGTGAAGGGCTTTTTTTTTTTTTGTCAGAAATTAGACCTAAATACTGGTTTCCAGCAAAAATGTTGGAATTGGCAGTCACATGACTGCAGGACAGAGCAAAAGGCTGTAAATGTGGGCTGGTTACCAGGCATCCAAAATGCAATCATGTGACAATAGGAAGGAGGGTGGCCATCAGAAATTCAAATCTGGGCCGTATTTTTTTGGGGGGGGATCGGTCACAACTTTCAATGGTCACTAAGTTATCAGTTGTAAGTTGAGGACTTACCCTGTAGGTGATACAGAAACAAACTGCATCTAATTTTACTTTGGGACAGTGGTTCTCAACCTGTGGGTCGGGACCCCATTTGGGATCGAACGACCATTTCACGGGGGTCACCAAACAACACAGTTCACCATTTTTTCCCCCTTTTCCTTAGCTGTGCTACTCCCTTTTATTCTATTGGCTTTTGAAAGCCAACAGAATAGACTCTCTTGAATAGAATCTAATTCTATTGGCTTTCAAAAGCCAATAGGAATTGTCCAGGCTGTCTCTGCCCTGCTGAGCCTGCCAAAAGTCCCATTCTGCAAATGGTGCTGCACCAGTTGAGTAGTCCGACTTACGACCGGTTAAGTAGTCCTCGACTTATGACCGGTTGGGGGGTCGCAGCATTAAAAAGGTTGAGAACCACTGCTTTAGGAAGATATGGTAATTTCTTCTTTCCTTAGCATTTTCACAAATGTTTCCATATTCACAATATTTTTTAATTTTTTTACAAAATTTCAGCTGTACCTGTTTGAGCTGAGAATTCCACTTGCTTTTCAGACTGTACTTCCAGGGTTTCGCTTTCCAGGGGAAGACTACTCCTGAAAAAAAAAAGGTCAATCCAGGGCAAAGAATACCATGTTTTTACAAACACTTATTCGTTTTGCTGGAGTCTTGCTCTGTTTTTTTTTTTTTTAATTCTCTTCAAAGCACTAGCAAAAGGCTATCCATATTTCTCCATGATTGTAATGCAGACAGCACAGGAATAGCTTGACTACAGGTTACGATGGAGACGTTTAATGTAAGCACCAGCTACCAAATCCAAGTCTATGAGAAAAGGCAAGAACCTGTTTGAGATGCTACTAAATGTTCCAGAGACAATTTTCTTCCTTTCTGAAAGAGGTTAGTTATCTTTCGCTCGCAGACACAAATCCCAGATGATCAAAGTCACCAATTTTCTCAAGGTCAATTTTTATCCTCATTTCATTCCCTATGCACCGCACCTTTGTCCCTGAAGTGTCAATATTCTGTTACTTATATCATTGTCTTGACCTTTCTTTTTTCCTTTGACAAATATATAAATCCCCTCAACCTGAAGCTTTGCTCTTAAAGTGTACTTACTATTCTCTATACATTTTCTGCTTTTCCACTAATTTGTACTAATTCTTAAAACAACCCGATATCCCTAAACTCGTTGCATAATTTCTTTCACCAGTTACCTTGAAAATCTCAAACCTTTCTTGGACCTTGCTAACTCCATATCCTGCTTCAGTGCCTCAACTAGACTTTGTCCACCCACTTCCAAACCTGGAACTCTCTCATTTGTTACCTGCTGTGCCATTGTTAACACTCTTCTTTCAACGTGTCCCAAAATGGATCTCACCTTATGGGAGCTACTTGTGGGAACGTATGAATCCTCAGCTAACTTCCTCCCCTTTATGTGCAAACCAACTGGGCCTTCGCCCCACATAGCGAGTCTCATTGCATTGTATCTCCTGATGGCTATTCCCATCACCCCATCCCTCCAATCTTTTAGCTCTTTTTTCCTGGTAAACAAACCAGGGCTTTGCCTTTCAGTCATCAGGCCAGGACTTCCTTCATCATGAACCTTCTGATCTGCAACACTAAACCGAGAACCTGGTGGTCTTGGCCTCAATATCTCGTTCAGCCAATGGACATTGGCAGACTTGCTTCTAAGCTCAAACATCCTTCTTCTCATTCCAACATTTAATGGCTCAAGCTTCTGCGCTGCTGATTTTGTTGCACACTCACCCATCACCATCAAGTTAATTCTTTCTTTTATTCCTGCCCGAAATGACCTTGAAATACGCCCATGTCCTGGCCCTGTGCCTGCAGTCCACCCAGAACTTGCTTGTGCTGCTACATAATGTTGTGTCCATGGCCTTGCAAGCCATGCTTCTGGCAGTTCCTCTTCCTGTTCTTGCCTGGGTACCTTTACCTGTTCTACTGCAGGCTTTTTCTTAATCTCCTCTAACTTAGGACGCTGCTGAATTTTCACCATCTTCTTCTCTGCCTCTGACAAACAATACATTCTTTCCCGCCCAATTCGGTAACCCATGAAGACCATTGCTTCATTTGACCTCATGCTTATGCCAAAACGCCCCTGCTCAGCTGATCGGGTCTCCCTTTGTTCTAATCTCCTCTTACCCAACTCCATATGATCTTGTTTTGTTAGTCTCTTTTCCCCAGGCTTCCTTAAACCAGTTACAATTAACCCTGGAGCTACATGTGCCAACACTCCATTATAGCCTCCCGCTGACTGAATGGTCCTACGCGGTGTTACTTGAATTGGTCCTTGTCGTAGCCCTGCCAAGCCTAGAATTATTTTACCTTTCACTTGGTGGCTTTCTTCTTCGCTAGCCAATTTACCTAATTCTTCAGTGAGCCTTATGCTTGTTTCTAACAATGCTATTTGACTTAAGCCCAAATCTCTTCTTTCCTGGCCAATTCTCACCAATTCTGCAACAAGTTCTTGGCTTAGTTTATCCTCTTGCTTATATAACCTGGATATCCCTTCTCTGGAGCTCATCCCTGCTATCTCTTGAATTCGTCCTTCCAATTCTGGACTCCAGGATAAAATCTTTTCTTGAGATGGTAATTTTTCTCCCACTGCATCTACGACAGCAATCTCTGCCTTTTCCTGAGATGGCCTCAGGCCTTTCATCATTTCATTCTGATTAATTGCTAATGCCATCTCTAATTCTCCAGTTTCCACTCTATCAATCATGCCAGCTGAAGCCAATTGTTCTTCTTCCTTCTCTTCTACTTGTTCTTCTAGCCTTTGTTCTGGTTGTGTCAAATCTCCAACTTCCTCTTCAATCACCTCTGATTTCATCTTTTCTTTACTTCTACTATCCTGCGTTTGCTCAGGTATTTCCTCAATTACTATGAGAGGCATTTCTTCTTGTATTCTACTTATACTCTCTGGTGCTTCTGTTACTTCTCCACCTACATCTTCGTCTGCAATCAACTTCTCTGCAGTCTCTTCCTTTGCTTCTACATTTAGTGCCATGTCCTCCTCTCCCATCTGTATTTCATTAATGTCCATCAAATTTTCAACCTTAACTTTAGCTACTGCTAATGATACATCATCTTCTGTTGTCACCTTGTCAACAGCCTCTCTCTCTGCTTCCATGGCGGCTAAATCTTTCTCGCCCCTTACTACTTCACTTGTCTCTACCAAATCCTCAATGTTATCTTCAACCGGTATCATCACAACTTCTTCTGTAGTCACTTTCCCAATTTTCTCCTGCCCTATCTCTGCTAGTGGGATATCCTCTCCTCCCATTACCATCTCACTTACTTGTTGTTCTCCCACTGGTTCCCTACTTTCTCCCTGCCTTCCCTCAACTAACTTCTCAGTCTCTCCTTGATGTAGTATTGTTGCTGCATCTTTCTTTTCAGTTCCAATCTCTGCCTCCACCCGATCCACCTCTGTTTCTGGTGCTTTCCCAGCCTCTTCAACCTGTATTTGATTTGCTTCTAAAATCCTGGCTTCCTCCTCAGCCACTGTTGCATCCCTCACCACAGTCATCTCTCCAGCTTCCAACACCTCCTCAGGTTTTCCTTGGGTTTCTACTGATGTCTCAGTTTCCTGTGCAATTAAACTCTCTCTCTCTCTCTGATCTACTCCAGCTATTTCCTCATCCCCAGCTTTGGTGTACACCTTATTTTGCTCCATACCTAATCCTGCAGATTCTTCAGTCTCTCTCTGATATATTGGTGTTGCATCTGCTGCTACCTCCTTTCCCTCTTTAGTTATCTCTAAATTGCTGCCCTGGCCCAATCTCGACAGGTCATTATCTTTCTGAATCTCTGTGGTTTCAACAACCTCCGCTTCAGTCCCTCCCTCTAAATCTTTCTGGTCTAAAGCTAATACTTGAGCCTTCTCCAATGCCATGCCTTCCCTATCAGCTGTCTCCTCCGTGTTCTTCTCCTTTTCTTCAGTGTCTGCATGAACTTCTTTCTTCCCCTGATCCTGATTTGCCAAAACAACTTTTTCATCCTTTTCTAGAAAAAACCTACTCTCTTCAACAAGCCCTTCTTCTTCATGCTCCTTTATCTTCCACTGAACTCTCCCCCTTGGAGTTTTCTCCTCTTCTCCAGCAGACGGGCTCACAACTACACCAGTATCTTTTTTATCTGCTCCTCCCAATTCCTCAGATTCCTCTTCCTCTGCATTACTTTTCAGCTCCCCAAGACTTGATTTCCTCCCCGTTTTTACTTTCTCGGGATCTGGTTCTGTCATATCCTCGGTATAATTTCCGTCCTCACCTAACACTGCCTCTCCTTCAGACATATCAACTCTTCCTTGATTTAATTCACCCATGTCCCCCACAATGTCCTGATCTTGCCCCTCTAACTCAGCTGCCCCCTTGTTATTTTTTTCCACTGTAGTCTCTTGATTTAGCCCCTCATTCCCAGCACTATCCGCCTGATCTTCTTTATGTCTCTCCTCAGGCTCCATGTTCCTATGACTCCTTTCCTTTAGTTACTCTGCTTCTCGCAAGCCTTTTCTACACGATTTGATGACATGCAATAAATAGTTTCTCCACTCCGGTCCCAGCTTTATCCAACTATTATCCCAAGCTCCCTCACACGCCTGTACCCTTGACCACCCAACGCCTTGAGAGCCTGGCAATCACTCCGGCCGGCCACCCTAAAGCTCTCCAAACTTGCGACCCTTTATCCTCTCCGACCCGATTCCCTGAACGCCCAGATTGTACCGTAATCGCGTTTTCTAAACATGGCCCGCAGACACTTTCTTTCTTCAGCCTAAGTTCGCCACCGTTCGCTCCCTCCCCCCTCACTTTAACCCTTTGTCCCCCCTTATCCCCGCCCACTTCCCTCCCTCACCCCGTCCCGACGCCTCAAACCCCTCCCACCCACGCGCCCGACCCTCCCGAGCCCCGTCCCCTCAAGATCCCCACCCGCCCCTCCCCCCACGCACAGAGGAAGCTGCAGCCGTTGGTTGGTCAGCCGGGTCCGCGGCGCGCGCGAAGACGACGAGCTGCCGGGGAGGGAGGGAGGGGGGGAGCGAAAGAGAACGGCGACGGGCTGAAGTAATAATAGGCCGGCAGCGGCCGTTGGCTGAAAAAGCGCGTGCGCTCTCTCATTGGCCTCCCGCTACTTCCCGCCCCACTACGGTCAGAGAGCGCGCCCTCTAGAGGTAGGGGGAAAATGGGCACGCGGACGCTCTTATTTGTTTCCTCACTTTTCCCTCCCGACTCGACGCACAGGCTCGCACCGCTCCACGGAGGTGGGTGTGAGCGAGAGGAGTAGAGACCCGGCCGGTCCGCCATCTTACCTGGGTGGGAGGGGGGAGGAGTGAGGAGGGAGGGGAGGTGCCTCCTGCCCCGCCTCCTCCTGCCGCCACCTCAGCCCCAGCGCCGCCGCCTCGGTTGGATAGAATCTGCCGCCATCCGTGGCTCCTAAGCCGCTCCCGGTCGGCTTTTTCCTGTGCGTGGCCCCCGCCGGTATTGCTCGGCCCGTCGCTGACCCCTCCCACTCGGCTGTTAATCCCTAACCAGGCCCCGCCGAGGCAGACCCGACCCGCCGTGGCAAAATGGCGGCCGCCACCACCAAGCGCCAGGGCCAACCCCCCTCCCTCCTCCCACTGCTCCCTCCGCCCGCCGGCCTCGGCATTGAAGTCTCGCGAGAATTAAAGCTACGCGAGGGGGAGACGCGCGATACGGGGGTGGGAAAGGATTCAACCGGAAGTTGATTCATACAGAGATGATCGAGGACTGATAGAGGCCTCACGAAAGGCTGCGGCGAAAGCTTTGGGAAAGGCGAAGCTTTTTGTAACAATCAGACCAAGAAGAGGGAGCGGGTCTCTCAACCCACGGGGAAAGGGCAAGGCCATTTTGAGTGAAGGGCATGCTGGGAAACGAAGTCCTCAGGAATGCAGGGAGTTGCAGTCTCTCCGTCCCCCCTTTGGAAGCATGAAAACGAGTCAAGGTGCCTTGTTTTAGCTATTCGCTGAGCGAGCTGGCGCGACCATTCAAATTTATGTATGTGCTTGTGTGTATGAGGTTTTAGATTTACACACATGTGCCTATAGCCTCTGCTGTACGATTGTCAA
This sequence comes from Crotalus tigris, assembly GCF_016545835.1. NCBI lineage: Eukaryota > Metazoa > Chordata > Lepidosauria > Squamata > Viperidae > Crotalus > Crotalus tigris. The sequence goes on along the minus strand of NW_024100595.1, from coordinate 2,410,793 downwards.
TGGGGGGGGAACCCTATTTACATGTATTTAAAACATTTTACGGCCAGCTGGCAAAAACTGACCCAAGTATCTCAATGTTGCAAAACGTTAGAGCGCATCGTTTTAACAGGAACTGTTAATTTAGGTTGTGAAAAGCAGGGTACAAAATGTTACAACGCCTCAAACTCCTATCAACCCGGAATATGTTTTGATTAGGACAAATTTCTACCGCACTGATATTTTTTTCAGCAATAAAAAGTGGGGCTGGCTTATCAGCATGAAGGACTATAAATCTGCCAATACTTGAAATATTTATTGACAACACATTCACAGTGTGAACTTTGAATATATATATATTTTATCAGGAAAATATGCATGTTTTATCAGGAAAAAAATATATTATTTCCACCATATAGATTGAGTACCATTTTAATATTTTAAATTGCAGGCAATGTTACATGATTCAAGAAGGGCTTACATTTAGGTAAAAAGTAGTGTGCAACTAAGTTGTTCGTTTTTATGGTGTTATATACAGTTATTAAAAACTATACTGTACATTCTAATGTGCTTGATACTTAAAGACATGTCCAATTTATTGGAATATTTTATAAAATATGTTATACATGGGAAATATGGTAGTTTTAATCATTCAATTTTGGGTACATAATTTCTTGGACATGTCCAACACACAATGAATATTTTTGCTCTGTTTTTCCGGCCTATATCTTTGGCCATTTTCTGAATTGGAAAAATGGCGTTGTGGCTAGCACTGCCTAGGTTTCTTCAGGATGACTGCATATGCATTCCATTCCTTGATAACCCATCTTTTTATCCAAAGGATATTTAAGTTGCTTAATTCAGCTCCCCTAAACATATTTCAAGGGGAAAAAATTATTTAATACAATGTTATTTCAACAGAATGTTTGAGTTCAGTGTTTATCCTAAATTGTAATACAGATAGTCCTCAACTTATAACCATTCATTTAGCAACCATTCAAAGTTACAGCAGCGCTGGAAAGAGTGACTTACGACCAGTCCTCACACTTATAACTATTGCAGCATTCCTTGTGGTCACAAGATCAAAAGCCAGGTACTTGGCAATTGGCATGTATTTACACCAGTTGCAGTGTCCCGTGTGAACACCGTTTGTGATCTTCCCAGTCAGCTTCCCACATAAGGACGGATTATCTTAACAACTGCAGTTAACACTGTAGTAAAAAAAAGGTTGTAAAATCAGATGTGACTCACTTAACCACCTTAACAACGGAAATTCTGGTCCCAATTATGGTCATAAGTCAAGGACTACCCATATTTTTATTGTGAACTTAGTCAAGAAAATGTGAAAACATTTTCTACAGATATACAATAGCTGAGCAGTGCAAAAGCTTTTGCCCAGTGCAAAAGCTATGGCAGGAAAAATTGATGCAACAGAAAAGGACAACCTAACTGCTTTGCTGGGTTCTTCGATCAAAGCATATGCAAAAACAAATTCCTTCAATTTTGAAGTATCTAATTTTCTTTGATAGAATATTTTAGCATGATTTTGAATATTAGAATATATTATCTGTTAGATACATGAGTCAGTTTGAAACCACTGGATGTAATCATGGCTCTAAATGGGATTACCTCATCCATGTACATATTTATTTGAAAATGTATACCTGTCTATCAGAACTACATTTTTTCCTGCTGAAACATTTTTTTTCCTCCGTTAAACCCTATTATTCCATTCACTTTCTGAGTATATTCTTGACAACAAAAATGTAGTGGTTACAGTAAGTCAGCATGCTAGAAAGTGGGAGACTGTGACGGCTGGGTGACCTTGGGCCAGTCACTCTTTCTCAGTCCAAGTGAGTTGCAGGGAAAATAAATAGCAAGGTTATTGTAGGGAAAATAGGAAGAAAATGCATTGGATGTTTGCTGCCTTGAGTTATTTGTAAAAATAATACAGGTGGGATATAAATAAATGAAATAAACCCTTAATCCTATGTTTAATATATAATTATTTAAATACTTCAAAGTGACTGTTTACCAGGACATGTTTATGTATTTTAATTCCAATCTGAAAAAGGTACAGCTATTTTTTGAGTAACATTTTGGATCTGTAAGAAGCTACACCAAATGGATAGTAGGTTTATTTAATGAGAATTCTGTGTAGCGGTTCTTCATATTAAATATTTCTGCATTTTTAAATATACTTGACTTAAATCCATTGACCCTAATGGCACTTTGAAATGGAAATGCATATAGGTGTTTTGATTCAGAATGGTACAAAATATGGTTTTTGGTGATATTTGACTGAGATCTGATCTTCTAGAAGCTTTTCGATAAGAAATTTATTATGGCGTGTATTTGTACTTGCACCAATTTACCCACTTCAGATTGACTACAAAACGTTTGGTAAACAATGCATAAAAATTATGAAGATTATAGGAAAATAAGGATTAAACTGTGTATTGAGTATTTTTGTCTACTGCTGGAACTGTCAGCTCAGAATATTCAATGTTGCAGTTTATTTTGATGTTTTAATCCAAGTAATTTTGTAGGATAGTAGGAATGTGTGCATTTGTTTTCCATTTCATGTTTTTAAAATAAATTTATAAATTGTGTGTGTGTGTATTCTTAAAAACTGAGATTTAGAAAAATAGGAAAAAAATGGATGCTGAGGTCCCAGACATTTCAGGATTTAAAGATGTGTTTAAAGTTTATAGATCGCCTCCATTCATGGCAACATTAGTTAAGCCTATTCTAGATATTTAAGATCTTTTGATTTCCAGATTGGTAGAGGTAGAAGGGGAAAAAATAGTATTTTTACTGTGCTTTACACCTCTATTTTTTCCTGCTCTTGTGAGTTAGATTAGATTGCATTTAATACATGGGATATTGTACAAAAGAATGCTTTGAATTAATCCCAGTGAGGCCAGTTCTGGATTGAGCATAATTTCATTGGTGATCAGCACGTTGCTGTGCTGATCTCAGATTAGGCTATACTATTAAATAGACCACAGAGGATTTAGTGGGATATGGTGCACATACATACCAAATGTATTTGGAGCTAAAGAAAGTTGAAAGATATACCCGATGAATAACTTCACACTGGCTGCTTTGCTTTACAATTCAATATAACATTATGAGCCGTCTGGGGAGCAATTTGCCTTTATGAAGGCCTTCCAATATTAGGAGTATTTGTGCTATATTTGAAAGCTCAGGTGTGGCATCTAGTTGGCCTTGGCTCACCTCAGAAAAACTAAGGAGGCCTGGATAGCCTTAGAACAGTGGTTCTCAACCTTTTTAATGCCGCGACCCCCTCCCCCAACCGGTTATAAGTCGAGGACTACTCAACGGTTGTAAGTCGAGGACTACTCAACTGGTGCAGCACCGTTTGCAGAATGGGACTTTTGGCAGGCTCAGCAGGGCAGAGACAGCCTGGACAATTCCTATTGGCTTTTGAAAGCCAATAGACTCTATTCAAGAGAGTCTATTCTATTGGCTTTCAAAAGCCAATAGAATAAAAGGGAGTAGCACAGCTAAGGAAAAGGGGGGAAAATGGTGGACTGTGTTGTTTGGTGACCCCCGTGAAATGGTCGTTCGACCCCAAATGGGGTCCCGACCCACAGGTTGAGAACCACTGCCTTAGAACATTAGGAAGCTTAAGCTAGACTGAAAAGATTAAAAATATGGAAAGCAGCAATAAAAAAATCCAGTATTATTACCAATGAAATTACAGAGGTGTGCTCACTTAATATCCAGGTTGAACTGAACTTTACCTTGAACTACTTACTATCAAAGTTCCCTGCGGATAAGCAGACTACATCACAAAGGAACATTCTGGGCATGGTTCTCTCCCAGTTCATAATTCAACATCAGAAAAATGACAAATGACTTAATAGAAGCATAAGCACTCATTGAAAACCAGAGATGGGACTATGGAACACCGCATTCCATAGTATTCAAGGAAGGGGCAGAGATGCCAAAGCATCTGAATATTTTTATCTCACCCGCTTGGGCTCTCACCTAGCAGATACTTATTCTGGATGATTATATCTCACTCTAAGGCAGTGGTTCTCAACCTGTGGGTCGGGACCCCATTTGGGGTCGAACGACCATTTCACGGGGGTCGCCAAACAACGCAGTCCGCCATTTTTTCCCCCTTTTTCCTTAGCTGTGCTACTCCCTTTTATTCTATTGGCTTTTGAAAGCCAATAGAATAGACTCTCTTGAATAGAGTCTAATTCTATTGGCTTTCAAAAGCCAATAGGAATTGTCCAGGCTGTCTCTGCCCTGCTGAGCCCGCCAAAAGTCCCATTCTGCAAACGGTGCCGCACCAGTTGAATAGTCCTCGACTTACGACTGGTTGAGTAGTCCTTGACTTACGACCGGTTGGGGGGGGTCACGGCATTAAAAAGGTTGAGAACCACTGCTCTAAGGCATTTGGCTTTTTGAATTTAGCGATGTTTTATGACAGGAAACCCCTACTTTGCAGCCAAGAATTTATTAGATGAAACTTGTGGGCTTATTTTGTGCTACTGCAAAAAGATGAGGGTGGAGGAAACAAAATGCAAAAGCCCATTTTTAATTGCAATTATATGCAGAATCATATGCAGGACTTCCATTTATTCTTCAAGATGTGAGCAAAGTTTATAGATTAAGGAGCCCAATCTGTGCAGATGGGGAACACTTCAAACAGTGGGCTAAGCCATAACAAAGCAGGTAGTGCAGGAAAAACTATTTTTTTTAAAAAAACAACAACAATAGTCTATATGATTATTCCCCGTGTAATTAATAACTCTGCCCCTTTGCCATATTAACAAATATAATCCAGGGCAACTTTTACTGATACTTTGGGACTGCGGGCAGTACCTGAAGGAATTGCATGTTGAACAGCTCTACCTTAAAAACAGTGGAAGGAAGGGAAAAAAGGTTTTGATTCTTTCCCCAAAGCACTGCTGATTCTGCCAGTTTCTGCCTCCCCCAAACAGCAGCTCTACTTTTATATTATAACTGTGCTCTGTGAATACTTTCAGGACCACAAGGGTGTTTGCATTAAAACACTATAGAGAGGATTCTGTATCTAGCTCCATTTATGCTTTTCAGAGACTGCAAAAATTAAAAAAAGTTTCCAAGAGAGCAGCAGTTTCCCCATCCAAGAATTTCACCTTGTACTCCACCCGCTCTCTCGTTTGTTCTCTGCTGTCCTGGGAGAAGGTGAGCACCTGTGTCCTCCCCTCCCTTTTTCCTCCTCTAACACACACACAGCAAGGAATCGAGAAGCACCAGTTTGGAGTTTAATTAACCAGCCAGGGGGAAGAAAAGGACATTGGACAAGTGTGTTGCACCATCCCATTAATTACAGGAGGAGAAGGAAAGGGGTCGGGAAATTGGGCAGGAGCGAATACAGGTATAGAAAAGAGCAGTACAGTAAAAACAAGGGGGAACAAAAGAGGGCGGGGGGGGGAGGAGAGAGAAGTCACTTTTAAAATCACAATCTCAAACCTTTTATAAATGTACAAAAACCTTTTCCCCATCTGCCTAGGGGAGAATATATAAATATTTACACTGCCTCATGGGGAAGGTACCCCAAGATTCAAGCCCTCCCCCTTCCCCTGAAAGCAGCCTTCCCATCAGTCCACTGAGGATAAAGAACACACCAAGTCTGTTTTTAGCCCAGCAGGGACGCTGGAAGCAGGACAGAAATCCCGATGTCTTCAGAGGCCGGAAGAGGAGGCCTTTGCAGAAATCGGGAACGAGGACCGAGGGCACTCTGGCACCTGCATTCCTGACCTCTTCCACCCAAATGCACCCCGTTACTCAACTCCCAAGGTCGAAGTCCTTCTGGGCGACGACAGCAGCACATCCCTAACTCGGGCTATAGTGACCCAAAAGCCATTTCCTCTCCCCGCTAATTTAAGACGGGCGTCCTGGAGGCTGCTTGGTAAAAAGGTGTTCACGTTCCAGAGCGCCATTATCTGGAGTCCCGGTCCTTGTAGGAGGCCGCCAGTTCTCGGATGTCGGGGGCTCGTCGAGGAGAGCAGGGCCGCGCATTGGAAGCAGGGATGAGAGGCGGTGGGGCGCTCAGCAGTCCCACAGCTGCCACAGCGGCCGAGGGGGTGGCTTTCGCCAGCAGTCCGTTTTGATGGCGGGGGTAAGCCATGAGGCTGGGGTGCGGCGGGGGAGCCAAACCATACAACCGGGCTCTTTCGTAGTCCTCGGCGGCAGCGGCGGCGGCGGCAGCAGGCGATGGGGTCTCCAGGTAGCGGGGCAGGCGCTGTAGTGGGTGCAGCTCCAGGCCCCGGTGGTGGTAGGGCTCTCGCCAGGCGTCAAGGGCAGCATAGGAGGCAGCTGAGGGCGGGGCGGCCACCAAGTAGGGAGAGACGCTTCCTCCAGTCCCGGCTTGGGGTCTCTCAAACACGGCCAGCGTCCCAAGGGGGTGGGAGACATGCAAGGTACTGTGATAGGAAGCACCCGTGCGCAGAGCTCCCTCAAAGCCTGGCAACTCTGGCTCTTCCTTGACCTTCACTTCTTTCTTGAGAGGCAACTCTGGGTAAGGGGAGCGGGAGGTATGCCCTGAACTTGCCGGGCTGCCGTAGCGATGTTCTCGTTCTGCTTGTACGTGGGGTCGGCTTGGAGGCTCCTCGTGGATCAGCGATGGGTTCTTTGAGGTGGGAGTAGCTGGAGAGGAGCGCAGCGAATGGCGGGAGAAGAAGCCAGAATCTCTGGATCACAGAGAGACATAAAATGGAAGGGTCAAGACTTCCTGTGGGATCTGGCCCTCAATCATTGACTAGTAGTCACCCATTGCATCAGCTGCTTGGTCCCACTGTGGACCTGAATAATTGAAAGACCTTCTCCACCCTTTCAGAAAAGTCATCTATATCCCCCCCCCCCTTTTTTGCCATACGTATCCCTGAAAAAAGTGCTAAGTGTTCAGCGATTCCCAACCCAACAGCAGTAGGCAGCTTGAGAGGGCTGGTGGACACGTGGAAGTGAAGAGACCATAGTGTTGGCAGCCCTTACAAAATGGCTGAAGCGGAGAGGTTTGCCGGTTTACAAAATGGCTGCTCGGGTGAATGTGACCATCGCCATCCACCTCTAATCCCTCAGGATGCTTCTTACTGATTCAGTTTCTTTTTCTTTCTTTCTTTTGGAATACTCTTCACATTTAGCTGAGATGGCCTGTGATTTTTTTTTCTTTCTGAGAAAGGAGCCCAGAAGGATTTTTGTGGGCTTGTACGGCATGGTAGCTTCCCATTGTATAAGGCACTCTCAGAAACCTGTTTCTAAATGGCAGCATGTAATTTTTTATGTGTAGGTACCTATAATTACCCATCTCTGCAATGGTGGATGGGACACTTCTACATAGTAAGTCTCTGCCATTAAGCCGTGTCCTCCTTTTCCCCTTTATCCCTTACCTGTCCTTCTCATCCTTGATCACCGGCCCTTCAGACTTCTCACTCTCCTTCTCAAGTTGGCTGCTTCCACGCTCAGTCCCGTCACTGCCACCACCTTTGGGCCAGGCTGGGGCCGTAGGGAAGGAAGGAGGTGTACGGTGTAAGCGATTCCATGCCTCATGTGGACTAGGGAAGGCAGGAGCTCCAGGGCTGTCCTTCTGCCCAAAGACTGCACTTGAATCTGGGAAGGAGAAAAGAAAGATCAGACGGCCACACTACGTGCAGTGTTGCCCCTACAGCCCAGATCGATGACAAACAATATGGAAGGAACTGAATTATCTCATTAAAAGATTCATAGTTATCACACTAGCGCACAGAGCAATCCACACTCAGAGAAGCACATAGTGTGGTCTTATTAAATCAGTCTGCTTCTAAATGCTGGTGGAAGGATTCATTAAAAGGAGGAAGGGGGAGAATGCTCACTCACAAAAGAATTGTCAACACATTGGGAGTTATTATACAACAGAGAAAAACCTCTAGCCCAGGGATGGCGAACCTTTTAGAGCAGTGTTTCTCAACCTTGACAATTTTAAGGCATGTGGACTTCAACTCCCAGAATTCCACAGCCAGCAATGCTGGCTGTGAATTCTGGGAGTTGAAGTCCACATGCCTTAAAATTGTCAAGGTTGAGAAACACTGCTCTAGAGACTGAATGCCCCAAAACCGCCCCTGCCTCCCCACCCACCTCTCTCTGCGTCCCGCCCACTCCGCCCCCGCAAGGCCACCCACTGCCTCAGCGGCCCAGCAGCACCGTGGAAGCCATGCCCTCTCCCCCGTGCCCCGCAGCATCATCTGCGCATGACGGGGCACGAGGGCGGAGTCTTGTCTATGCTGCCTGGCTGCCATGTCCTTGGCTGTGCTGCTCTGTGTGGGCCACGCTCGGGGGCGACTCTCCTCCAGGGAGGCTGCTGGTAAGAAGAGGGCCGCGGGGGGAAGCGGGGCTGGGGCAACAGTACGCGTGCCCACAGAGAGGGCTCTGAGTGCCGCCTCCGGCACGCGTGCCATAGGTTCGCCACCATTGCTCTAGCCTAAGTTTCTCTCTTACATGTTTGATAAAGGCAGAGAGCTATCTGACTTTCCTGCCTATCTCTGCCTTTTCTAAAGGATAGAGATTTGCAACAGAAAAATTCAAAGCCTTACATAAACCTTGCAAAAATTATCAGATGGGCAGGAGAAGAAGAGGGAGATAAATCATGGAATTCTATGAACTGAGCAAACAAATCCAAAACCAGCGGTGAAGGGAAAGAGTAAAACAAGTAAAAAGTTAAAACTTCTGAAACTTTTTCCTCTTGGTAGTGTGCTGTGGAGGAGACAATTATTAGCTCTGGGTTACTTGGGAGCTATTAACAGAAAGGTGTTTAGTGTGTGATGCTTCATTATGCACTTGTTTGACTGGTAAAAAAAAAAAAACTGTTTAACCTGTACCCTTCTCAGTCTTCCATGTGGCCTTAGAAATCAACTGCCAAATTCCAAGATTCAACAATAGCCGACTAGGAAATCACCAAGATATGATTTCCTAGTGCAGTGGTGGCGAACCTATGGCACGGGTGCCAGAGGTGGCATTCAGAGCCCTCTCTGTGGGCACATGTGCCATTGCCCCAGCTTTGCCTCTCCCCACGACCCCTTCCTCACCAGCAACCCCTTTGGAGGAAGGTCACCCCCGAGCATGGCCCACGCGGAGCAGCACAGCCAGGGACATGGCAGCCAGGCAGCGTAGACAAGACTCTGCCCTCACGCCCCATCATGCAGGTGGGGTGCGGGCAGAGGGCGTGTCCGCCATGGTGCTGCTGGTTGCCTGGGCGATCTGCGGTGGGCCCTGGAGGGGGCGAGTGGCCCTGTGGGCAGGCGGGGTGGGGCCGGGGCAGGGGATGGAGCGGGGGTAGGGCCAGTTTTTGGGCACTCGGTCTCTAAAAGGTTTGCCATCACTGTCCTAGTGCTTGATAGAAAGAAAGGAAAATGAAGGATGCTATAATCTCAAAAAGAGATTTAACCTAAATCTTCAGGACTTAGAGGTGTTCATACAGCATGATTGACCTAGGCCAGGGCTTTTCAACCTTTTCAGAGATTGTACCACTTTTAGGGCATGACAATACTCGAGTACCACCAGTGCTTAGCAAGGGGTCAAAAACTTGATGACCTCCCCCCCCCCAAAAAAAAAGGGATTTGGGGTTTTACCGATTAGATCGATTTATTGTTATAGAAATGGCTAGTTTATACTATTATGGAAAAGTAAAAAGTTGCGGTTCAGTATTAATGCTTCCTTCTACTGCAAGAGAGGTAGTCGGAAGTCAGGGCCTTTTCTTTTTCCCTTCTCCCCCTGACTTTTCTTTCCCTTTTTCCTCCCCACTGTGTCCTACTATTTGCTTTTGTACTTTTGCATTTTATACTGTAATAAAATGTTATAAACCGTAAAAAAAAAAAAATAATAAAAAGGAAAAAAAGCACTGGTTTTAATTTCTTCGGTGGCGGTTCCTTTGCTGAATCCCTTTCCCTTTGCAATGACGAACGTATCACGAATGTATCCATGTTTATTAATATGCACCACTACCTTGTAATCAGGTGTCTGGTCGGCCCATCTTCCTCTCCCCCTTTCCTCCCCTTCCTCCCTGCCTGCTGGGCTCTCCTTCCACGGCCTCTACGCCCTCTCTTTCCCCCCCCGTCTTGTTTTTTCCTCCCCTGCCAAAACCTCTTCCTTTTATCTCCTCTCCTCTCTCCCCCCTCCTCCTCCTCTTCTCTTCCGTGTGTGAGTGCCGATCAACATGTAGCCACCCACGCCAAACCTGGGGCCTCTGCCTTGCCCCGGCAGCTCCAGCTGACTCTCTCACCCCCAAGGCCCTTCTGCTGCTCTTGGTGATAGCAGAGACTACTGGAAGCGCCGATCCTGGGCTCTCAGTAGAGTCCCTGCAACACCCCAGCTCCAGCTGACTCTCCGCCTGAAGACTGCATGCGGCTGCCGGCCACCCCCGAGGCCTCCGGAAGCGCCATCATCTGGAGCCATGCGCACCAATCCTGGGCCCTCAGCAGAGCTCCGGTAACACCGCAGCTCCAGCTGACTCTCCCCCAGGCCTATGCGGTGCTGCCGCCACTTCAGCTCATTCGCTCCACTACCCTTGTCTAGGTCGTGTACCGCCTGCCAGGCACCAAAGTACCATCCCTGGTACATGTGCCACTGGTTGAAAAGCCCTGGCCTAAATAACCCTGCGGCTGGAGAGTCCTGTTCTACTGAGCTGCAGTGTCTGCCAGTCATCCTGGCTGCCATTTTTCAAGTCATCCTTCGCTTGCAGAGACTAGGAAGCTTTCGCTGCCCCTTTAATATTTTTTTTAACTGCAGCTGAAACAATCATAGTACTATGATGTGAGTCAGTGTTACTGTGGATGGAGTCAAGGACTCTTTCTCTTATTTCTGTCCCAGTTTTCACACACAGCCATTGTAGAACAGGGAAAGATGACAACAGAGCTTATAGCTCTCTTAAGAGTTCACCAGAACCTCAGTGGTTGGAATGAACATCTAATGTTCAAGTAAGTAGTGGGGGAATTCGTAGTCTTTGGTTGCTTCCCCCACATACACATACACCCTCCCTTTTAAAATGCTAGTATCAAAATAAGGCCCATTCTTTGCCTAGCCGTTTTGATAACCCACCGAAAACTGCCTTCAATACTTGTGCCCCTTCTCTTAAAAATACTCACTGAAGGATGGGTTGCCCAGACCGCCAAATGCCCCGTTGGAGAGTGCGCCCAGAGAGGCAAAGCTAGGAGGCCTGCCAAAAGGATCTGGAAAAGAAGTCAGTGGAGGAGTCAGCAATCATACGGGAGCTAGTGGTTCCTGTTCTCTTGGCTGCGTTACTCTGGGACATCCGGTCTTACCAATGTGGGGGCTGGGGTTGAGGAAAGAGCCATGGGGAGTGGTGCCAGGACCAAAGGAGGGGGAATTGCCTGGATGGACGACACCTGCAAGAAAGAGGAAGTGAGCACAGGATAATAGATTAAAATAAAAAGAAGGGGGGGGGAGAGAACGATGAGTATATTTCACATCAAAAGAATGACGACTCCCAAAACAAAAATATTTCCAGGGTAAAATGTAATTTAGCCACAACATGTTTTCAAGTGCCTTGATTAGTTTTCTCTCATAACCCCTGTATTAAGGTAAGGCCTCCCTGTTCAGATTTCCAGACAGAAAACTGAGGAAAGCATAAAGGCTAACATTATGGGTCTTATTATCAAAACACCCAAGTGCCCAGCAGGTAGGCAAGGCCGCCCTTGGAATACTGCATCCAGTTTTGATCACAATGTAAAAATGATGTTGAGACTCTACAAAGAGTGCAGAGAAGAGCAACAAACATGATTAGGGGACTGGAGGCTAAAACATATAAGGAACGGCTGCTGGAATTGGGTCTGTCTAGCATCTAATGACAAGAAAGACGAGGGGGGGACATGATAGCAGTGTTCCAATATCTCAGGGGCTGCCACAAAGAAGAGGGAGTCAAGCTATTCTCCAAGGCGCCTGAAGGGAGGACAAGCAATGGGTGGAAACTAATCAAAGAGAGAAGCAACCTAGAATTAGAAGGAGAAACGTCTTGACAGTTAGAACAATTAATCAGTGGAACAACCTGCCTACAGAACAGGGGTGTCAAACTGCTGGCCCACGGGCTGGTTTCATCATACCGGAGCCGCGCCCACCCCATTGCCGGCAACGGCGAAAAAGCTCCGATACATTGCGCGACGTCACGTGACGTCGCGCGTTTGACATGTCTGCTCCAGAAGTTGTGAATGCTCCAACACTGGAAGTTTTAAAGAAGAGATTAGATAGCCATTTGTCTGAAATGCTTTAGGGCAGGGGTGTCAAACTCAATTTCATTGAGGGCCGCATCTGCATTGCGGTTGCCCTCGGGGGGGGGGGGCAGGTGGGTGCGGCCAGGGTGGGTGTGGCCTACTGGGTGAGCGTGGATGGAGTGGGTGTGGCCTACTGGGTGGGCATGGCCAGCTCTACATAGTTCGCATCAAGGGTGCCTGTGGGGGCCTGGTAAGGAGTGGGACAGATCTGAGGGTCTCTGGCAGAAGCGGGTGGGACCGGGGCCAGCGCCAAGGCATGGTGCATTTCTTCATTCCTCACAAAGGGTGACACCTCCTCAGCATGCATCCAGGGGGTGGGGCCGACATGGCAGGGGCTGGTTCCTCGCTATTTCCAGACGGCCTTGTGGAGCTAAGACTGAATGCGTTTCAGCATAGATGGCAACCACAAAATTGTACATTGGCTCCCGGCCGGCCTGGGCCAGGGCCAAGGCAGCGGGGGCTGTTCCCTCACTGTTTCCAGGATGGCTTTGCGGGCTACATGAAACCACTTTGCGGGCAACATCCAGCCCCCAGGCCTTGTGTTTGACATGTCTGCTTTAGGGTTTGCTGCCTGAGCAGGGGGTTGGACTAGATGACCTCCAAGGTCCCTTCCACCACCATCATCATCATCATTATTATTATATTACTGAATGGCACAATTAGTTGTAGTGGCAAACATTGGGCAGGGTGAGCTTTAAGAAGTCTCCGTTATTTAATCGTCAGGGAAAAGCCTTCCAGTATTTGCAAAAAGCACACTGACCAGCGGCTGTGAAGAGGGTGGCGGGGCGTGCCAGCTCCTGGCTGTGGGGCAGACTGCCGAAGGCTCCGGTCTCAGGCAAGCCAGTGAGGAGGTCATTCCGGAAATCCAACTTATGGGGATCCCCCTGCATCAGCTGTGAGAAGACAGAAGAGCAAGAAGCCCTGGTAAGCGGCAAGTCACGCACAGGGTTCAATCCAGCTGGCCTCACGCTAGACTTTGGCAGAGACCTCGCCTATTCTGCCTCACAACGCTCTCGCGATTCTGCTCTCCAACCTCTAACCCAGCACCACGAGCCCCAATTTGGATCCAGCACGGGAGACGTTGGAAGAGCAAGGTTTCCTCTCCGGTTGGCTGCAGGGACCTCCTGTGCCACACCCCAACACTGTACACAGCAGGTGGAGGGGAAAGGTGGCCCAGGCTCACCCTACCTTTATTTTCTCCTGGTGCCGCAGGATCATATATGCCACACGGACGTGCATGGCGCACCACTTCCCCGGCTTCTGCGAGAGAAGGGGGAACCATCAGCTCTGCACATTATGTCCCTGAGGGCCAGGCACATGTTGCCCTATACCCTGACTTCTTCGCTCTCCCCACTCACGGGGTGTATCTCCCCCTCCCACCACTTCTAGTCCTTTCACCTCACGTTATCCACCCTTTTGCAGTGGGGTCAAAGAGCGTCCCAATGTTACTCACTCTCAACGTCGGCCTGAAAGGATCGGTGATCTGCAAGGAGACAGAAAAAAAAAACACATGGGGGGGGGGTGGGTGGGCAATCCTCTTCCCGCTGTCCCTGCCCATTCTCCCGAACAGAGGGTAAACTCACCTGGCTGCCTTTCTGGGACATGCTGGGTGGGACAGCACCCAGCCGGGAAGGCAGGTCAGGATTAGTGCTCTGAGGAACCAAAGAAGCAAAACGGATCCTTAAGTATAAGCACAATTGGTTGATTAGCATTCCCTAGCATAGACCGTCTTGAAATCGTCCCCCTCCAGCTGCGGAGTTCAGGAACGATGAGCTCAAGCTTTCAGCTTCTTCCACTGGAATATTCTAGTTTCACATGCAGTTGCCAAGGAACTGCAATTCCTTTTCTTCACTACCAAATTATTGGCAGACACGAAATGGCACCGCTCTGTGAAGCCATATGCAACCCCACAGCTTTTTGCAAAACGTTGAGTTCTCTCTTAAAGTTCACGGCTGAACGGGCACATCAAGCACTTGCCCTCTCGTGCTCAGACGCATTGATCTGCATTCTTTTTTTTTTTTTGATTGCCGCGATTCCCTCATCTATCCCGCCAAACTCGCCACGTGCAGAAAACTCAAGCATCACAGTCCTTGATCCCGTTTCCCCCCCTCTCCACTACAACATGCAAAAGGCCTCTTATCACCAGAAAATAAGCAGAAAAGCCGGAAGCTCTGAATTCTAAAGCTTTCCCTCCACTCAAACTTCCGCAAAGACCCCGTTTTGTCCACTGCGCCTGGAGGGTTCACCTTAGGTTGGAATGCCCCCTGCAGGGAGCCAAAATTCACAGCAGGAGGCAGGACCGGGGAGATCCCCGACACGGTTGGGGGGTAGGCAGGATAAAACTGGAAGAAGAAGAGAAAGCAATGGAAGCGCCACCCAGAGAACTGAGGCAGGAGAGGGTTCTGCTCCTTGCTCAGGATGCAGTTTGGTAAATTTCATCGGGGTCCCTTTAAAAGGCCAGCCCCTCCTCCAAAATGAATGCACTTACATTATGTCTCAGAAGCCCATCCATTTTCCCAGGGTACTTCTCATACTGCAGGAAAAGAAAAGAAATCAGAACAGACCTGTTTAAATGGGTCAGGCAGGTCCCAGGAGAAGGGAGGAAAGAAAGAGAATTGTCAGGCCCCAAAACCAGGAAGGACACATGGTGATTTTCCCAAGCAAAGTTCTTTATTGTTCTGTGCCTATAGACAGAATCTTGCCAAACTAAAGCCTTCTATTCTTTACATCAAGCATGCATTCTGAGAACTATTAGGGAGGGGCTGTCTTCACCCCCTTTCTCTCACACAAAATATCTGGACTGAGCTGCCTCTTATTCCTCTGGGATGCGCCCCTCCCTCCTGGAACGCCATCTCACTACACTGCCTCTCAAAAATCCTTTTAAACTAACCTCTGAATTCTGATAGACCAGGGGTAGGCAACCTTGGCTCTTTTATGACTCGTGGACTTCAACTCCCAGAATTCCTGAGCCAGCCATGATGAGGGGAAAGGGAGAGGTTTCCAAGCTGAGCTATGCTGGCTCAGGAATTCTGGGAGTTGAAGTCCACGAGTCATAAAAGAGCCAAGGTTGCTTACCTCTGTGATAGACCAAGTTAATCCTACTAGATGCTGTTAAGACCCATGAGCCGTGAAGCCTTGCCTGCCACCTCAGTTCAGTCTGTACTGCACTTACCATGGCTGGGCTGGGTGTGGGCACCATGCTTGACGGGAAAGGAGTGAAGTGCTGGTGGGTGTGCTGGTGGGTGTGCTGGTGCTGGTGGTTGTGTTGGTGGAACTGGAAAGCCAGAGGGCGGATGGCAGCAGCTCCCATGTCGGCCCCGCCTTGCGTCGTGAGGAATCGGGAACTCAAGTCCTGGCGGATTAATTCTTGTTCTGAGGAGACAGAAGAACAACCCGTAATTGCCAACTTGTCAGGAGAAAAGGAACCAATGCTGAAAAAAAGAGAGAAAAGATTTGACTCGCCCCCTCCCCACAACTCTCCACCTCTCCATGTACAGGAAGTCCTTGACTTATGACCGGTCGCTTAATGATCAAGTTATGACAGACCACCCCAGAGCGACTTAAGAACCATTTTCAAAATTATATGGCTGCACACTACCACCCCAGGGTTGTGTGATCACATTTTCAGCACATTTCATGTATCTATTTTCGAACATTTATATAGCTGCCTGCTCGCTCACAGCAACTCTAGGCATACAAACAGTAAAAATACAAAATAGAAAATAAAATAAAAATAAAAGAGATAGAAATAACGAAGAACCCACCCCGGCAACAGCACACAATAAAATAAGCCACTTGATGGGGTCAATTGCACTCTGGGTTCCCTGGGCCTGCTGGCAAAACCACGTCTTCAGGGCCTTCTGAAAGACTGCCAAAGTGGGGGCCAGTCTAATCTCTGCAGGGATGATGTTCCAAAGGGAGGGAGCCACCACAGAGAAGGTCCTTCTGGGTTCCCAAACATTATTTGCCTCCCCTCTCTTTCACCCCTACAGCTGTTTGCAGTGTTCCGTGGTGACATGACCATGACATGACCATGAATTGCAATTGCTTTTTTGCCATTTTCTGGCATTCACTTCTGGTTTGTGGCAAAAATGACCACTGGGGATGGGAGGGGGAAGGTTTCACTTAACAACCCTTGTTAAAAAAAAGTCATAATTTCAAATCTAGTCACCTGATGCCAAACCTACAACTGTAATGACTTACAACAGTAATTCCAGGTTCAATCACAGTTGTTAGTTGAGGACTATTGGTATCTCTGCCCTATACAGTGGCTCCTAATTTTTCTACAAGTATCCAACTAGTCCAGATTTTGTATCTTGCCAGAGTCTTTCTCCGATGATTCATCATAATTTTCCAAAGCCAGTACAGTCCTATTAGTTTACAGCCTCCACATATCCTCTGATAACCTTATTCTTTTTAGTTTCCCTTTGAAAGTAGGTCCCCCCCCCTTCTTCTTGTTTCATGTTGCCAATTTGTATTCAAACTGTTCCTTCAAAATTAGGACTAGAAATTTAAGGAAGTTAAGCTTTCTTAAAATACTTTTATGACTACCCACTACATAGAGTCTTAAAGCCAGATTGTACAACTTCTGGTTCCTAGAGCAAATCTCAAACTTGCCACTAAATTGTAATGTTTAATGTAGTAAAAGAGTGCAATTATTAAATCGAAATGAAACATTTATCTTAACTATCTTTAAATTTGACTGTCATTAAAGTGATATCAAAACAAAGTTAAGTTTTTGTCCCAGTCCTGTCACGCTTATTTCATGAATTCATTCTCCAGCATGCAATTCAAAGACCAAATGTACTTCTGGGTCCTCAAAGAGCTTGTACCCCACTGCTCTAAACCATATGTTACAATTCGGCTAAGAATACTTTATGACAGTAGAATATTCTACATCCCTACATGTAGTCCTCAACTTACAACCATAACTGAGCACAAAATTTCCATCACTAGGGAAGAGAGTTGTTAAGCGAGTTTTGACCCATTTTTTTTTTGGCTGTTAAGTGAATCAGCTGCAGTTGTTAAATTAGTAACACAGTTGTTAAGTGAATCTGGCTTCCCTATTGACTTTGCTTATCAGAAAGTCGCAAACGGTGATCACATGACCCCGGGACACTGCAACGGTCATAAATATGAATCAGTTGCCAAGCACCCAAATGTCGATCATATGACCATGGGGATGCTGCAGGATCGTGTAAAAAACAGTCATAAATTACTTTTTTCAGTGCTGTTCTAACTTTGAACATTCACTAAACGAACGGTTGTAAGTTGAGGACTACCTTTACAGTGTATATTTTTATGCTGGTTTTTTTTTTTTTACAAACAATTTGCATCTAAATGCATGTATGCCTGCATCCTGAAATATATATACACAACATAGGCTAAACCAGGTGTGTCCATCCAGCACCCTGCGGGCCACATGTAGCCCTGGACAGCTAGTAAGGCAGCCCCACAAAGTAGTAAACTTTTAACATTGTTATGTTATTTATGTACATTATATACTTTATATGCATGCCAAGACAATCCCTCTTCGCTCAGTGCAGCCCAGGCAAGCCAAAAGTTTGGACCCCCCGTGGGCTAAACAGTTCAATCTTGTTTTATTCCTTCTTCTCGTCAATTTAGCCCCCGCCAATCTTCCCAAAGCACTTGTCACACCCTATCGTTCCCCTCCATTGAATTCTCTCTTACCAGATATGGCAGCGGCTGCAGCTGGGTGCCCAGCAACTTGAAGCAATGGGGGTGGCGGTGGGAGGCCAGGCGAGGGGGTGAACATGCCTGGGTGGTGGTGGGAAGGGGGACGAAGGGTGGAGGAAAAGGCGTGGGGGGGCAGGGCCAGCGAGGGGGTGGAGGGCCGGTGAGGGAGTTGAGAAGAAGGGGAGCAGGGCGGGAGGATGGGCTTGGGGTGAGCTGCACCGCGGCTGCACCTGAAAAAGGGAGAAAAAATAAATATATACTTGGAGTGCCTAGGTCAGGAAGAGACAATATGGATGGAAATACAGAGACGCTCAAGAAAGCCGTTCATTGGGCTCTGAGAGACTCGGGTTTCCATCTCAGTTCAGTAATGATGAACCCAGTTGGGATGTCTTGGATTAGAAGCTTCATCCAGCATCCTATCCTTAGTAATAGCATACAGGGAACAACGGGGACAGGTCTCGTGGAATTGTTAACAGTACAAGCCAGGGCACTATCTACTCAGAATAAACTTTTTTTTTTTTTAAAGACACCTCTTTCTAAAGAAAGAAATGAGAAAAACATTGAGAGAACGAGAGAAAGTGCAGCCCAACTACAGGATGTGGTCACTTCAACTGTGGGCCAGAAAGCCCCAGTCCAGTCTTATCCTTATCATAACCTCATTGTAGGGAGCAAGCTAGGCCAGTGATGGCGAACCTTTTAGATACTGAGTGCCCAAACTGCAACCCAAAACCCACTTATGCATCAAGTGCCGGGTGGGTGTGGCCCATTGGGTGGGCATGGCCCATTGGGTAGGGGTGGCTGCGGTGGTAACGGCAGTCTGGGTGGGACTAAAAAATTCAATCCATCAGTTCCAACTTTGCAAGATCTTTTTTTTCCCTGCGAGAAGTTGAAATTGACTGATTGAACCTTTTTTTTTTTTTTTTTTTTGCACATGGCGGCGGAGGCCTAAAGCGAAAAGGTTTTATAAAACCCAGCTGAAGGCCTAGGACTGGGGCGACGGCGTGCGTGCCCACAGAGAGGGCTCTGAGTGCCGCCTCTGGCACCCGTGCCATAGGTTCCCCACCACTGAGCTAGGTTATTCTCTCCATTTTAAGTAGTTAAGTCATCTTCAATGTAGCTGTAACAATATACAAACTATCTACAGGGCTGCTATAATAAGGATATACAAAGAGCTCTCAAACGTTATAAGACATAAAGGAAGGGAGGGAAATGTCTCGAAGAGGACAGAAGCAACAGCAGTTAAAAGGAAATAAAAACTATGAAAGTGTAGAAGGAAGAAGAACAAAAGGACAGAAAACTAACACGGGGACAGAAGAAAAGCTTGAAAGAGACGAACAGGTAAAGAGAATGTGGGGGGGAAAAAAACAGAGAGACGGCATCAGGACTCACCCTCCAGTGCTGAGGTCGAGCCCTACAGAGTACGGGGCCTGTGTCTGGCTGGCAAAGGGTGGCACCTTCATGTGCAGTTGGCTCTGGGCAAGGCTGTGGGTAACTGCTCCACCCTGAGGCATTGGAGGCAGCTGGCCTTTGGGCTGGGGCGTCCCACGAACAGTGTTAGGTGTCTGAGCCCGAGTCTTGACAGGAGGTGGGGCAGGAGGACTTGGAGGCAAGGCCTGAGCCAGAATAGGGGCAGTGGCTGCCTGAGAAGGGGGTTCCTTAGGCAGGAAAGGCACGAGCAGGGAGTCCCGGTCAGCCTCATAGTTACGCTCCTGGCTCCGCTCCAGGCCAGAGACTTTAGGGATCACAGAGAGTTTGGCTTCACAGCTCCCGTTTAATGCACCAATGGGTCCCGAGGCTGCCAGAAAAAAAAATGCAAACAGAGAAAACAGGAATCAGGCTGTTGGCAAAGGCTCAACAGATTGTGTTGGATTTTAAAACTTTTGGGGGTGGATCCCCATTTCACCGGCTAGTCAAATCTGTTAGCTACAAATGCCGATGTACACAACAAGAGTACGCGATGGTAAGTAACTAAGGGGAGGGGGTAAGTATCCACTGATGTTGCATGTTTTTAAAAATTCCACGAAAATAGCAGAGGCACAATGAATCAAAACCTTCCAGGAACAGAGGTGGCAACTGTCACAAAACCGTCCAGCAACAATATCATGGTTGATACTTTGGACCCCCAGTTAGGAGCAGGGAGTCTTAGCACCTCAGTAAAATGTTCCGAGGGACACTTTTGCGGTAACCTTCAAGCAAAGTACTCCTTTAGCTATCAGCGTGGTCACACCAGGAAATACTTTGCTTTGAAGGTTCATGCAAATGCTCCTTCACGGCACTTTATGGAGGGACCAAAGAGCGGTTGCTTCTCATTGGATGGAGAACACCTCGCTTAGCGAAAGTTGGGTCTGTGCACTTGGAGAAGCCATCTCTGCAATCAAAGTCTCCAAACAAAGCACATCAGCCTCCCCGATCCTGGCTAAGTTTTTTTTGCAGAGACACAAGTGATCCTGGTCTACGAGGTTCTTTGCTTGCGTTGAAACAGTGGTGACCCGCACAGGGCTCCTTAATACTACTACTTTTATGAAAGCAAACTCTTTTGAAACCCAGAACTGCTTATTTCCCTCTTTTTGACAAAATCCCATATAAACATATTCTCTTTTTCTGTTCAGCTGTTCCTCCTAAACCAGTGTTTCTCAACCTTGACAATTTTAAGGCAATGCTGGCTGTGGAATTCTGGGAGTTGAAGTCCACATGCCTTAAAATTGTCAAGGTTGAGAAACACTGTCCTAAACCTAAGATCTGGTTGGCTCCCATCCTGATAATGTTCAGGAACCTTTTAAAATCCTAGTTTCCCTCT
Organism: Crotalus tigris; assembly: GCF_016545835.1. NCBI lineage: Eukaryota > Metazoa > Chordata > Lepidosauria > Squamata > Viperidae > Crotalus > Crotalus tigris. Next base: position 2,390,042 of record NW_024100595.1, on the reverse strand, counting down.
TAAGCTTTGGGGCAGAGTGCAGGATGAGACCCTGCTAGATGTATTTTGGGGGACTATTCATATTTTTTTTTGTCATTTTTACTTTTTAAGTGTAAGCTGCCCAAACACATAGGGAGTTGGATAACCTACGAATTGTATAAATTAATAATTACAAGCATCAGGAGACAGAGGATCTAGTATAGGCTGTGAAATGAGACAGGTTTTTTCTGATTCTGATAATGCTCATTATTATAAATCTGGTTAGAATGATGTTCTAAACTGAACAGAGAACACTTATTTTGTTTTAAACCATACAAACCCAGTTTCTTCAAACTGTCCTGAAGATAGCAACACAGGACGTTAAGCTGGCATGATAACCAGGTAGGTTGGGAATTCTAGAAGCTGCCATTCCTACCCAGGTGGGGGTACTTTTGCCAACTGTAGCTCTCTCTCACAGTAGTTTCCACCATCTAAGGCGGAGGAAGATATTCCACCCCACTTGCTAATCAATTTTTTTAAAAATCAGATGGACCGAGTACTTGGTATAGGTCAGGGATAGGCAACCTTGGCTGTTTTATGACTTGTGGACTTCAACTCCCAGAATTCCTATAGCTGGCTCAGGAATTCTGGGAGTTGAAGTCCACGAGTCATAAAAGAGCCAAGGTTGCCTACCCCGGTATAGGTAAAACAGAACCACAGTGCACCAATCTCTCCACAGAAGCAAAAATCGTGCTCATTCAAGTCACACTGAGAAATGCTGCAATGTTTTCTTTAGTGCACAGAACCACAAGCAGACCCCACCCCCACCCCCACCCCCTTGCTATTTGCCCACACCCAACCTTTGCTGGTTGAGACAGTGAATGACTGTTCGAGGTCATCAATGGAGGCCTGCAGAAAGACAAGAAATACAGGGAGCTCATTATATTCCCCAAATACATTTTTTTAAAAAAACAAAACCCTACTTCTAAATGTATTTGGAACAGGCAGAAAAGCTACCTGAGAGCTTTTCAAGGACCCAGGTACTTTTCCTTTGAAAGTAGAAGCATGATAAGTTGTTTTTTTTTCTACTGTACAAGGTAAGATGGATTCGTGAGTTATCTTTAATGTACGGTTGGACTGCTTTCCATGACAGCAGTCATGGTTAGAAATGGTCGTTAACCAAGTCAAACTACTCTTAATTCATCACAATTCTCTCTTTTGCATTTCAAAACAAATACTCAAGTGTTTTTTTTTTAACGCAGGCCATTGATCACGTTCTATAAACTTTCAGATGCTGATTAAAGCCCTTGTGTTTTTATCTTCTACAAATTTCTCAATGGCTTATGTTGCACAATTGGAATTAGATGAGAGAGACCAAGAGTTGTTTTTTTTTATTATTATTGTATATAAGTGCGTGTCCGTAGGCATACACAGATAATTGTTTCCAGACTCTTGCTCTCTCATCCATCCTAAGGTCACTAAAGCACATGGGGTGCACTTCATACCTGGTACTATCTACCACCCAACTTACAGAAAAATCAGCCACAAATCCTTCCTGAAAACATTTGCAATAGACTGCAAAAAATATGGTTATTTCTACTAACCTACATTTTCTTAAAAAAAAAAAAAAACCCACCATCTCCCTAACCAATTTGGTCAATTGCCCTACCACCCAATTATTTCTTTGACTCGAAGGTAAAAGTGCTCCACGCTGTAAAACACCGAAAATAAAGCCCTCCATTTTGTCCCCAGCTCAGCACAAAACCTCAAAATATGGAGTGTTTTGTTTGGAGCTGTGAACACAAATAAAAGCCGTTTCAAGTTTTAACAATTTTGTGCGGGCCTGGAATTTTGGTGTACTTCTGGAAAAATGTACAACAGACATGTCAAACTTGCAACATCATGTGATGTCGCACAACACATCGGAGCTTTTTCGCCATTGCTGGCATGGTTTCCTGATGACGTGTCCGGCCCACGGGCCGGCAGTTTGACACTCCTGATGTACAAGGTTGAAATATTCACACACTAAATGTTTGTGCAGAAGAAAACCATCGAAAGCAGCTTCCCATACATAAAAGCAACCTTAATATATGTTCATAAAATAGAATTTCTCGCAATATTGCCCCTAGGTCAAGGGTAGGCAACCTCGGCTCTTTTATGTCTCGTGGACTTCAACTCCCAGAATTCCTGAGCCAGCTATGCTGGCTCAGGAATTCTGGGAGTTGAAGTCTACGAGTCATAAAAGAGCCGAGGTTGCCTACCCCTGCCCTAGGTCATTTCTAGAAAAGCATGCAACTATTGCTAAGTACTGAGAACATGTCATAAACTAGGCCCAGAAATTTATAGTTGCCTACCTGCTCCTCTGGGTCGCTTTCTGTATCACACTGTCAAGGAACAATGGAGAAAAAGAAACAGATGTCAAATGGAGCAATATAATGGCAAATATCTCTCTCTGGATCTTTGCTGTTCTATACATATCTACTACAAACGATAGATTTTACGGTATGACAGCAAGCTAGGTCTTGCTGTATCCAATATAGAATATCATAAAGAGTATTAAGAGCACAAAAACATTTCTAAAAATTGTAGAATGCAGGAAGAATGATCTGCTATTACTGTACATAGAATCCAGGAAATTAGTCAGGATACCCCCAAGAGACCCTTAAATGCATTGGAATCTATTATTTTTTAAAAAAATCAAAGCATGCAAATTAGCATCATTGCAAGAATTAACCATAACTAAGGGAGTGAATGGGCAGTTTTAGCACCTCCTAGCTGTTCTATACACAATCCATTGCTTGCTCTAGTATTAAGTATGAATTAGTATTAAGAGGAGTTGATTTCTCTGCTCTTCTGGGAAAACCATTTGTAACACAATTAAAGCCTGCCTTAATCTGAGGGACAGATAGAATGCTTGGGCAATTAAAATTCAGTCTTGTGGAACCCTGTTCTGAAGGGATTGAGGAAAGAACGTTCATACACTACCCACTTACTATATATCCAGTTTCCAGGTAAGACTGGAGAGAAGGCTGAATTTGATTTTAAAAAGAGACAAAAGAAAGAGAGAAATTGATTAGACTCACAATAATGAGGTTTGAACTCCACAACATACAAGCCAGAACTCTATATACCAAGTTTTGTTTGGTTGAGAGGGTAATGAAATTAAAACTATACTGAAAATACTTCCAAAACATGTGATCTGGATTTCTAAAATAGGTCAACCTTGATTTGTCTCTGGCTGTAAACATTATACAGGTCAATAAGAGCATGTTTGGAAAATAATTGCTCCACTCTTTGCTCTATTTTGCTGGGCATATGACGACATACTGATGATTGTGCTAAGATTATTCCTGTATAAACAATTTAGCAGATTCAGTTGAAAAGAAGAAAACACTGCACTTGTGAATCTCTCAATAGTAATAACAACAAATCTTCCATGAAGAGAAACCCAACTGTCTGCTTTTGAGAAACATAATCTGAGGACCCAGCAAACATCTTCAAAAATGGCCCCCAAAACTTATGTGCTAATGTTGCTAATGTGAAAGAAGGAAATGGTTATTAAATACATGGAAAATAATTATGTTAATAAATATAATTTAAATTAAAATATTTAAAATTAAGCATCAATTAAAGTTTATTTTCTTTCTATCCACATTTGAAGAATGTATCTGCAATGCCATTCAAACAGCTAATGCAGCCTCTGGCTGAAAAATATGGACCTTATGTCTTTTATTATATAGGAGTCCACAGTTTCAGGAAGCTGTCCTTTAGATTTATTTAATTATATACTTTCTTGGTTTTGCTCTTCAATTTTCCTTTATAAAGTGAAGATATAAAACATTTTTTTAATCCTTACGTATCTCTTTCTGTTTCGTCCTTTATTTTTTTCCAAGAAAATATGAACAGGTCAGCTTTGTTCCCACTTTATTGCTGTCAGTTTTACTTCAACTATATAGTGAAAAAAGCTGGGATTTCAACTAATTTTTGGATGATAGATTCAACTAACTAGCTGTTTTGGATATGGTATTAAACAAAAAACATTCAAAGGAACAGAAAATTCAAGAGCGCTACAGGCTGAGTTGTCCTGACTGCTTTTTTTGTCTTATTTCCAAGAAAAGGTTAGTAAATTTTATGCATGTATATTAAGACAGGGGGGCACAATTATGTAAATATTACAACTGTATAATATTCCCTTCCACCAAGTCTACGGAGTTATACATGCTTCGCTGCTCATGATCCTGCATAGCACAGAATGACAGTTTCCTGTTGCCAATGTTGCACTTTTGTGCTTTCCCCCTACTGAATATTAATGCTTACATCCCTTGTGTGGCAAATTATGATAGATGAGCAAGCCACTGTTTACCCCAATGGAACATCATTTTGGGTACAAAGCTGCACTGGCTCTAGGCAAGCACTGCCAGCATGTGGTTCCCTTGCTTGGATGCAGGCGGCTACACATCGCTCCTCACCTTTAGTACTTGCAAGGTCCCTTGCTTCACCTGGACCTAATCTTTTAAATTCTATTATTTCTAAAAACAAACGGGAAGCTGCAAAACAAAGCATCCACTGCCAAAGCCCTTTTGATTTTCAAATATGCATCTGGACCCACATTGGCACTATAAGTACACTCAGAAATAATATTGAGGGATTTCCGAATATAGATTAATAAAGTCTGGGCTCATAATACACTAGATTTAACTTTGATCGAAAAGAAGGTGTGGACAATACCTGTGGATAACAAAACATACACAAAGAATTTGGAGAAAATCCCTATCAAGATCTCAAAATCAAAACTGAAATATTATGGCATAAACCAGCCATGATGGTCCTAGTAGTTATCAGCACACTGTGTGCTATATCCCCAAAATATCTTGGATGGCACTTGGAAAATCTGTAGATTGACAAGTTACCCTCTGCTTGGATTTGCACATATACTATGCTGATATGGCATCCTACGCAGAATCTGATGCGTGGGTAGGCTAATACTAGCCAAAGACTTGGCAGCTGTGGCTTAACATTGTTGTGAATAGAAAATAATAATACAAACGTGTATGTTTAACACATTTAATACTTTGGGAATTGAAATTGCTTGGCTGCTCAGAAAAGAAAATTCACCCGGTGATTTGTTACAGGCCATAACGACCACAATGGCAATGTTATGAACAAACCAGGCTCCATTCCCATGATGGCTGCTGTACCGACTGGCTTGCCACAGTCTATTATTTACTAATTATTTGCCACAGTTTATTATTTGCTCCTCGGGACCTTCCAAATATCCTGAAGTAGCGTTTCCCAAAGCTTCTTCCCACTCATCCAGCCCACTAAAAAGGGCAAAGTGGAGCCTTCAAGAAACATCCTTTCAATGCAGCGAGTGATACTGGCTCCTGCTGTCCCAGCCTGCAATTTTCCAAATGATAGTGTTGAAAAACTGAGGTGTTCTCTGGAAGCATATTTCTAGGAAAAAAATCTCTGTGAGCGTAATCCAGCCCGCATGTTTCCCCAGTTCAAACTTTATCACACATCCACCCTGCCTGCTTCGGGTTCCTCCCCTTCGCCCCACTCCCTGAGCCCAAGACCTCACCTCTTTGTGCCGTCTCTTGTTCCGTTTCCTCAGTGCTCTCTCCCCTCCACAGCCCTGGCTGTGATCCTTTTCCGAGCCTTCCTCTTCATCTTCAGGCTCAGAATTGTTTCCCTCACCCCGTTTCCTCTTCCCTGAATGTTTCAGCCGAAGCTCCAATCGCTCTGGAGTCTTCAAGGTTGCATCCTTCTGCAGGAGTGACAAGGTGGGCAGTTATAATGGCTGCAGACAATCTACCCTCTGAATAAAAGCTGTGATAGAGCAGCTGCTGCTGCTGTGGGATGTAGAAATGTGCGTTTAAATATACAAACTGGAAAACACCTTACAAAATGCGATGCAAAACTTTGGGACAAAATGGAGATATCTAGCCTGGCTACTTACTATATCAGTACTAACAGCTATTTATTTCAGATCCAGAAACAATATTTACACTTTGTTTTGCACTGCATTGCAGATACTACACAAATGAACTATCCTGACATCTGAGGGGAAAAGAAGTGGGATTCCCACTTCTGCCAATATAATTATTGGCAGAATAATATCCTAGATATTATGAAAACACTTTCATATCGAAAGCCAGTAAACAGTTGTTAAAAGGTAAGAACTAGGACACCTGGTTTAAATCAATAGGTCCACAGACTAAATTGAGGCTCACTGTTCTTTCAGTCTAACATTCTAGTAGGGTAAAAGAGAAACAAAAAGGGGGGAAAGCTTTTTTTACATTGCTCTAAACCCGTGGTGGCGAACCTATGGCACGCGTGCCACAAGTGGCATGCAGAGCCCTCTCTGTGGGCACGCGTGCCGTCATCCCAGTCCTAGGCCTTCAGCTGGGTTTTATACAACCTTTTCGCTTTAGGCCTCTGCCTCCGAGTGCAAAAAAAAAGAGGTTCAATCAATCAATTTCAACTTCTGGGGGGGGGAGGGGGGGAGATCTTGCAAAGTTGGAATTGATTGATTGAACTTTTTAGTCCCACCCAGTCTGCCGTTACCACCGCAGCCACGCCCACCCAATGGGCCACAGCCACCCAATTGGCCACACTCACCCAATGGGCCATGCCTACCCGGCACCCAATGATATATAAGTGGGTTTTGGGTTGCAGTTTGGGCACTCGGTCTCTAAAAGGTTCGCCATCACTGCTCTAAACTCTTTTTTAAAAAAGGACAGATACGTGCAAAAAATAAATAAATAAATCTGGTCAGTCATGTCCCAAATGCCACAATCAGATCTTGTAGATCAAGAAGTTAGCTTGCCAATAACTATTCAAACAGACTCATAGTACAACATAAGGCAGCACTTAATTTAAGGCTACTGATTTACAACAAATGCTGTCCTAAACCAAAATGATCAACACTGCTCGGGGAGAGGGCATCATTTTTGTGAAAGACCTCTTTGAGTTCAAGGAAAATACCTACCGTTGGAAGGATACCAGAGGAGGACAAGAGCTCTAGAAAAGATAAATCATAGAAGGGATGGTATATTTCTGGATGGCGGGGTATTGCGTTAAAGATTATTGCATACTTTTCTCTGGTATTGCTTGACTGTGTATGGTGTCGTAATGTTTCTTAGAAGTGTATTGCACTACTTCAGAGTTTGGTAAAGACACCTGCATTCACGCCCTGCTCCTCACCCAATCTTGCCTAGCCAGAAAGACTGGCGAATCCAGTCTGAAACTAGTCTACATGCTCAGCTTTGAACATTCCTGAGTAAAGCAGGAATGCTTTCGCTCTGCTTCAGCAGGTAAAACAGCTGGGCCTGACATGTGGTCCAATAGCTGCACTGCTTATTGAAATCCTCTGATTTTCCCCTCCCAAGAAATATGTAGTTTACAAGGACAGATCCCAGCCCTACCAAAATGCCTAGGGGGGTAAGCTGAAACTCACACCTAAAAATACATCTCTTCGACCAAGCATAATAAATAAGCAGTTCCTCATACCGGATCAAGGAGGAAATAAGCTGATCTGAAATCATTTAGCAGCTCACTCAGTATTTCCAGGCTTTAAGTTCATCGTACACTTTTGTGTCCTCTGGCACAGAATATACTCACTATGCAAATTCAGAAACACTAAGATACATCCTTACTGTGAGATGGGCCTTGTCAAGAAAATTAACAAGGATTTCGTATTCTTTATATAAACAAGTAAGTGGTTCTGATATCGTGCTAAGTGTACACGGTCAGCCAAGACCATTTTTACAACTTTGATTATGGAAACTTCTCTGACTGCACCTCAACTGCCTAGGTATAGCCTCATTCCATCTCACCTTAAGAATCTTACTGTTTCTCTACTTGAGCAGAATCACAGTAAATAAAAAGTATTAACCTTTGGTCACCGTAATTCAAGATGTACAAACCAAAGACTATAATGCCTTTGTTTTCTTTTTATATCTTCCCTTGATCCCCTGGGTATAAGAAAACAATTTCAAATTTCTGAATTTCACCAATCACAGCTGGAAATCCCCCTTTGCCGTGTTCTTACACACAGTTTCCACTGGCAATCTTTTTTAAGGAGTATAAATCTACCCCTACTTAGCAACAATTCAGTTTCATCTGGTATTTCTTACCAACAACTGAGGTCATCATTGTAAGTTTCCTTTAACTAGAAGATCCATGGTAACAAAATATTAAAAATTACTTGCTACTAAGAAGACCCACCCTAGCAGGCATCATTCTGCAAAATCTATTAGAGCTATTATTTATCTGCACAGCTCCACAAAAATAGATGGATTTCCAGTTTACTTCCTCTTTCTTTCCTGTATCATATTGCGGATAAGGCCCAAAGACAATTTATTATTTTAGCCTTATAATGCATTAAAGGACATGACCCTCTGTTGAAACAGGTTAGGACCACCTCACCTCAAGTGCCTCTAAACTGACAAAGCTTGCAATGGCAAAGCCATCAATGAGGTCCTCCTCCTCCTCCTCTTCCTCTTCCTCCTCGCGACTGCAAGAGGATCCAGAAACTCTCTTTCGCCGTCGGAGGGGCCGTCGCCGTCGCCGTTGCTGTTGCAGGGGGCGTCCTTTGCTAGGAGCCACAGGGGCAGGTGGAGAGGGGCCTTCACTGTCTGATGCTGAAGATGAGGAGGAGGACAAGCCCCGATGGGGAGGGTCTCCAAGACGGCTTCCTCTACGGCGTGTACAACGACTCTCACGGTCCCGCCGTGAGCAACGTCGCTGTCTCCGTGCTCGGCTACTGCTGCCTCCTCCTCCACTCCAACATGGGGTAGGAGCTGCTGTTGTTCCTTCCATTATGCTCCCTTCTGAGGTACAGAAAATAAATTGTGTTATGTCCAATGGCTGTTGCAGGCACGAGGGGGAAAAAAAGGGAGACACCCTTCACCCCTCACCAGCCAAAAGCATTGCAGCTGTCTCTGCTGGGTTTCTGCTCTTCTGTGGAAGCCACAAAGAAAAGTACCACACTCCTGAAAAAGAGGTTCTCCTTTATATTGCTTTTGGAGGAAAAAAAAGTGAATTTTGTATTCCTTTATGAGAAGTCCTTGGCTCCTATAACTTAACTGTCCACAACTTTCCTTGATTTACATTTGAAAACCCATTCAAGGTTCAAAAAGTTCCTTTTTTTCTGCTCTGGAAAGTCAAAGAAGTAACTTTTGCTCAGGTTTAATTCTCTCTTAAGGAAAATACAAACGGCAACTTCTTCTTTTTGGACTTCCTCCTAAAGGCCAGACCAAGTCAATTACAAAATAATTAAATACTTTTGAAATAAAATTCTTCAGATCGAAACCGATCCAATAACCACTTAACAGGAAATTAGCCGGTGCCAGTGAACAGAATTCTCTTTTAAGGTACAACTTCACCTTTGGGTCCAGAAGGAAAAACAAAAACAAAATAAAAAGCAAACACCAAAAAAAAAAAATTGCTTTAATCGGAATTTTACATCCCTCCAATAGTGAATCAGCATGGAGAGATGGATCCTTGGAAAGCGACAAAACTGACAATCCCTTTGAATCAACTTTTAATACTTGTCCGGTCGCTGCTTCGCCCTTGAAGCTTCTGGTTTAAGTGCCGATCTTTGTTTAAAAGAGATATATCGTTTATGTTTACGTGTTTCTAACAAGCATAATCTAGCCTTAGGGCTTCTGCCTGGAAGGGGGGCTTTTTTACATTTACCCAGAGAGGGCTAAGTGCTTCAAAGAGCCTCCCCTTTAAGACTGCAGATGCGGCTTTCCTGCCAACAATGGCAAATGGCTTCCTCTCAGACAGCATTGGCTTCCTCCCTCCCTCCCTTTGAGGACGAGGGCTCCCAGAATTATTCCAGTGGCAGCATTTCCTCCGAAGCCACGCTTTCTTTGCAAACCTTACGTGGTTTTATTGTTATCCTAATTTTATTCAGATCTCCCGGATTCCTCCTGAAAGGTATGACCTTGCCCTTTAAAAGTCCAGGCTTCAGAATCTGCTTCCTTTCATTCCATCCCCTTTAAGAACGTCCGATTAAAAGTCCGCCACACGTTTCCTGTCGAAGCGTGGCCTCGCCTTTAAGCACCTTGATTTGTTTTTCTTTCTTTCTTTTTTTTTAAGTTCTCCTCGTCAGACAGCCACTTTTTCCACCAGCGGCATTAAAGAGCCTCCAAGCGCTTCCTTCGGCTCGGCTCGCCCTCCCCTTTAAGCGTCCAGCGGAACCCCCCGGCGGCCCCTTTAAGAGCCGGCCCTCCCTCTCAGTCACAATGAGGCCTGAAGACAACTCCCCTTTAAGAGGGCCGAGTTCCCTTTAAATCCATTGACAGGAGCTGGAGGCTTGAGGGGGTTTCTTGTCCTCCGGCGGAAAGTGTCCCCTCTTCTCGCTGCCCCCCCAGGCTGTACCTTTAAGAGCGCCGGCTGTTGAGGGTAATTTCAAGTTGCCGCCGCCCGTCTCGCCCCCGCTCGGGCGCGCGACGGGGCGTCCCGCGAGCCTCTACGCCTGACGGGCAGCGAGGCCGGTTTCCTGGGCTCGCCTGGCGGCCCCCCCCAGCTGATTGGCCGAAGCGGAGCGGTAAGGATGGGGGAGGGGCGGCGGCCTGCAGGGTCAGCGGCGCGGAAGGAGAGCAGCTGCCTTGGTCGCGTTGCATCCCCTTCCCCCGCGGGTGGGGGGGGGAAGTCCCGTCACCCTTTTTCCTCGCTTCGACTCAGCTGCTGCCCCCCGACTCCCTAGCTGTCTCTGCCGGATCTCCTTCCTCTCTGCGCACGGCACGCAACTCCGCCCACAGCGTCATATCCTTCCGCCTCCCGAGTGGATGGAGGCTGCTGCAAAATCCCTCCGCCGGAAGAGAGCCGAGGGATAGTGCCTCCTATTAAACTCCATTTCGGAGCGGGCGGAGGAGGGACGTCGTTCCCTCCACGCCTCAACCCCCGCGGAGTCACTTCCGTCCTGTGCGGGGGGGTGACATCACAGCCTTACGGCGGCGAACGTAAGGCGAGGAAGTCAAGAGTTTCCTCTCCGCAATCTCGCGCACAATGACGTCATAGCCGCCTCAAGTGGGATCACGCCTCGTTGACGGGGAAGGCCCATTGACGCTTCGCGGAGTGGCAGCCGGCTGATGACAAAAAACCCGCTGACGTCATAAAGCGGTCATGTGACACCCTATTCCAACAAGGGAATGAGTAATCTAGGCAATTCTAAGTAGGGGAGAACATCAGGACCTGACCCGTTTAACTGATTCTTGGCTGTTGTGCCTCAGAGCAGTGTTTTTCAAACTTGGCATCTTGGAAGGTGGGTGGACTACAACTCCCAGAATGCCCCAGCTGGCTGGGGGCTTCTGGGAGATGCAGTCCACCCTTCTTAAAACGTGCTGAGGGTGCAAACTAAAACTGGGAACTCAAAGCAGGCTTACCCAAACTTACTAAATTGGACACATTTTACAGTGTAATCTTTTCACAGCAGCAGTTTATTATTATTATTTCACAGCAGACATTAACAACATCTATAGATTATGCAAAAAAGACAATCAAGCAGCCTAAAAAAGACCCCAGCACCTCTCCAGTGGTAATCAGCACTCAGATCAGCATTCATCAACATCAGACCAACAATAAAGTAAGCAATACCCCAATCAAGAAACTGCCACAGAGCCATTAGTAAACAGCCCAATCAAAGAATCCTTAAGACTGCCCCCACCCACTCAGACAGGCAAGACACCAGAATATAAACCGACAGCAAACAGCACTCCTTACTACCGCTAGCACTGATGATGTTACCTAGATAGGGGAATGAAATGTCTGCAAGGAAAACAAGCAAGCTCAGCACCAAGGACCCCTCAGCAGTTTATTGGTGTAAAATGACATCACTTCCAGCTAATGTGTGCGAGGCAGTGTATGCTGTTAGCATCTTCAGAGAAGATCTTAAACAGAATTTAGCAACAGATGTCCTGTCCTTAGTCCCAGCTGTATGCAAAAGTTTAAGCACCTTTCATCCGTAAGTGAACAGAAACTGACATAACCTCTGTGATGTACAAAGTTTAGCTCAACAGTTCTGCCATTCATGCTCAGTTGTTTACAGATTCTAAATAAGAAAACAGTGAATGTAGTAGTGCAGAAATCTGGACATCCCTCCAGCTGATTTAGTGTTATTTTTTCCTTTTTCTCTTGTTTAATAGTGTTTATAGAGTTGTAAATAAAGCCCCAAAAGCGATTGACTATACAGTTAGTCACGTGAGGACAATTTTCACAAATACTACAATTCTTTTCACCTCTCAGATTGTGATTGTTCGGGCTGTTTTCAATAGCTAATTTGTTAAGACTGAAAACAAAGCTAATATAATTTAAATTTAGAACGCAGAGGAAGGCTACAAAACTCAGCAATTTTAACTGTGAGCAACATTGTTAAGAAATCGAAATTGTATGGAATAATTGAACTGAAGGGCAAGATTTGGAATATATAAACCAACCTCCAACCCCATCCGCTCTGCTAGAAATGATCAGATCTACACAATAAAAATCACTGCAAATGAACCCCTGTAGCTGGTGTTGCTTGTTGCCCTATTTCTCAGCCTTCACAATTTTAACTTATGTAGACTTTTAATTCCCAGAATTTTGGTAGTTGAAATCTACAATTTTTAAGATTGCTAAAATTGAAAAACACTGACTTATTCAACAATCTGTGCAGAACAATTGTCAGAAGAAAACCTCTGTGACCTCAGAACAAGTGTCATCAGGAACAGAAATTTTCAAATTTCTCAGATTGACGAAATTGTTAGTTTTTTTTTAAAAAAAATCTCTGATCAAGAAAGCATTTGCATTTGAGTAACATTTTTTTTAACGACAATAACCACTCATGGAGCATCAAGTCCTTCCATAACCCTAAAGTTTCACAGAACAGAGTTTTAATAAACCCCGATTGAAGGTACGCAAAAAAAGAAAAGAAAAAGCTGAAATAGTTTGGAACAATGTGCTTTGAACTGATGAAACAAGACTTGGACCATTCAGCCGCAGCCACATAAAATACATTTTGAATAACAAAAAATGAAAAATGTGAAGAAAATATCATTTTGCTAACTGTTAGGCAGGAGAGTTGCTCTGTTATACTTGTGGAACATGTGGCTTCTTGTGTAGATGCAAGGAAAAATAGATTCCCCAAATGCCAACATATCCCACGGTGAAAAAAATTGAAACTGAATTTGAAACCACACGGCTTGATGTTGCCGAGGTTCAGAAACACTGATCTAATTCTAAAGCAGGGGTTCTCAACCTGTGGGTGGGACCCCATTTGGGGTCGAACGACCATTTCATGGGGATCACCAAACAATGCAGTCCGCCATTTTTTCCCCCTTTTCCTTAGCTGTGCTACTCCCTTTTATTCTATTGGCTTTTGAAAGCCAATAGAATAGATTCTCTTGAATAGAGTCTAATTCTATTGGCTTTCAAAAGCCAATAGGAATTGTCCAGGCTGTCTCTGCCCTGCTGAGCCCAAAAGTCCCATTCTGCAAACAGTGCTGCACCAGTTGAATAGTCCTCGACTTACGACTGGTTGAGTAGTCCTTGACTTATGACCGGTTGGGGATTGCGGCATTAAAAAGGTTGAGAACCACTGTTCTAAAGAGCAACACAAGTACTGTAACTGGGGGAGATTATCTTCTATAGATAAAAGAGCCCACAATTATGGACACACCTGTAACATTTCTGCCTCTAACAGAGGCCCCTGACTTCCTTCCATTGGAATGAAGCTGGATCCAGGCAGGTGCAATGAAATCACAGACACACATGCCTTCAAACTGGGGGCATCCAAAAGGGAACATTCTTAAATTTGGGGAAATATGATCACCTGCCAACAGGTTCCCTGTTTTTCTGTTACTGCAAGTGGCATGGAGCAGAGTTCCCCAATGTTTTTGGCTTTGCAGACCGGCGGGGGAGAGGGGAAAGGGGATGGTTCCGTGTGCGTGGTGGGAAAGTGCATGTGCACAGCTCCATTTGCGCAAGCAGCGGGTTGCACAAATGGGGATGCGTGCGCATGCTCGTCCACCACTTCCGCAGCCCAGTTCTGAAAGGCTCAAGGCCTGGTAGTGGGCCGCAGCCCAAAGGTTGGGGACCCTTGGCACAGAGCAGACATAAGTCATTAAAGGACCAAGTTTGAAGACCCCTGGCATAGAGTATAGAGTGCTATATAAGTCTGTTGCATAATTTATTCTAGAAATATATTTTGATAGTAAATAGAAGCACAGAGCAACAGGAAAGACAACCAAATGTATTTAGGGCAAGATTATTTTTTTTTTCAACTGAAAAAAAAAAGTCTCTTGCTACTAGTTGAAGGCTGAGGCACCACCAAGCACGAAACAAAGAGATTAAGAGTACTAGTTAGTTTTCACTATCTGTGTCTTGAAACCAACGCTTCAGGGAAAGTCAATCACAAGAACCTGGCCCTGTGGCATCAAATGAAGTAGATCCATTGCTGCATCTTCAGTTTGCTAGATCTGGGGGGAGCACTGGCCTTGAGACGTACCTATGAGCTGTCTCAAAGGTGCTTTTTCAAAAGGCAACCGTACTGTTTTTTTTTTTCCTTTGAGGAAGAAGTTTTGCTTCTCCCCCCAAGAAGCTTCATCAGTTCTGGGTGGATGGTAGGGGGGATGGAGGGATTAGATCTGACAGGATGTTTGTGGGGTGGGATATTACATTGTTTCCCCCATCTACAACGCAATCCTTTCAGCAGTTCCAAGATTACGCACCCGTTTCCACTCTGATTCAAGTGACCTCCAAGTAACCTCAACAGCTTTCAGAAAGAGTATTAATGATCAGATGACTTCTTCATCTTGTGCCATATCCATTATCGGACGTTGGCGATCACGTTGGCGATCCTGTTTTTATCAGCAGCCGCATGAAAAAGTGCTGCCGAGTTTTGTCCAAACCAGTTCCTTAGATTTTGAAGCCACGATGTCCTTCTTCTGCCTTGATCTTGTTTGCCTTCCATCTTCCCCTGGAGGATTAAATGGAGTATGCCGTATTTTTCTGGGTGTCGCATCACATGTCCGAAATATTCTAATTTTCGTTCTTTAATTGTTTTGATGATTTCCCTTGGCTTTCCCAGGCAGCTTATCACCTCCTCATTTCTGATCTTGTCAACCCAGCTTATACGTGACAGCTGCCTGTAAATCCACATTTCAAATGCTTCTAGTCTCTTCAGGTGGCCTTCTGGCAGAGACCAACTCTCTACTCCATAGAGCAGGATAGAAAAAATATAACATCTGACAAGCCTGATTTTCAGTCTTAGGCTTATGTCAGATGACTACAAAAAAATATCTTTACACACACACACACACACACACACACACACACCTTGTTGGAACTAATCTTTCCATTCTCCACCACCACCAGCCAGCCAGAACTGAAGAAGCTTCTTGGATGAAAAGCAAAACTACTTCTTCTTCAAGGGAAAAAAAGGTTGTCCAGTTGCCTTTTGAAAAAGCGCCCTTGAGACAGCCATGATCTGGATGACAGAGAATCTCCATAGACATTTCCTATGAGCTATTTTTGGTACCCTCATAAACAAGATCAGAAAAAGAATAACTGAAAAAAAACCACTATTTTTTCCTTCCAAGCAGAAAAGTTTATTAGAAATATAGATTAATATAAAAATGCAAACAACTCCCTCACCCCCACCCCACCATGCCTAACAGAACACAACCCCAGTAAGTCCATTCAAACTTGGAATACTGAAGAAGGATTCACAGCCATTTATGTTTAACAATCCTTTCTTAGCTTTTTGACACACCTTCCCTTCCATTTTTTTCCCTACCCCCATTACAAGCCTGGTTTTGCTCTTTCTCTCCTGTCATTCTTTTGCAATCAATGGGTTTTCTGATTTTAATCAAAATGGCAACCACAGAACAGGGGTAACTTGATCTCCATGTTGTTGGATACATCCCTTGCTGTGCTAAATCTTGATCAGATGATCCATATCCTCTTTCTAACACAGGCACTGAAAGTCTGAGTGTGCGTTGGAAGCAGAATGCGAAGAATGGACACCACCAATTTTGGGGGCCATCAACATTTCATTCTTCAGACTGATGAGCCAAAGAAAAAGGGGAGTGCCAAAATAAAACATCAGGCAAGGAGGCAGTTAGCTGAGGGAGGGTGCTGGGTGACATCCAGCCCCATGTTCATAAGAACACTATCTGTGGTTTGGAGGGCAACATAGGATCTCTGGATGACGAAACACCTGTCACTAGAGAACAATAGGTAGGGACGATATGGAGAATAAAGAAAACCAGGGAAAAAGACTGGAGTGCTTGGGGTGACTTTGGTGCTTGGGGGAAAAAAAAATTAGACAATTTATGAGTAGTTTGAGGAATAGGTGCTTTGGGAAAGGTGGAAGGTTGGAAAGAAAGGACTCCTATAGATACTTTTCTGTAGACTCGGCTCAACACACTTCCTCCTCAAACAGGGCATCCAGTTCAGCCAGTTTTTGCTGTAGCATCTCCTCCAGTTCAGCGGACTGGGGCTGGGCCCGTCTTCCCTTTGCCCTCCGTCCCTTCTGGAGGCGGGGTTTGCGTTGCTTACGGGGAAGGCCCACCTCCCTGAACTCCACTGCCCTCTTCAGCTTGCGTTGGCTGGTGAAGACAAGGGCTCCATTGCGTTCCAGTGGTACCTCAAATATGGTCTCAAATGATCTGTAAGGAGAAAGAGGAGGAGATGGGACACCAAATTTAAAAAGGGGAAACCGTCTCTGAGGTTCCTAATAGCGAGACCAGCTTAGGCTGGTAGCTCTCACACAGGAACTGTAAAACTGCTCCCGATATTTAGCAGCAGGGGGCGGGGTTTGAGAGCGATGCCAATGTTCATGCAATCGTTCAGTGCAGAGCACATTCTTGGATGTAAGGCATGGAACTGCGATGTCATCTGACAATTCTGGCAATCTTCTCAGTGGGTGCACAAAAGATCAAGAGCGAAAGAAAAGGGAAGGGGCATAAAATGTGAAGACAAGGAAAAACTTAACACACCTCTATTGCAAAGTAGCTACCTACGATTCCCTTTTGAATGTAGAGCCTTTCGTATTCACTGCTTGCTTGTTAAAAGAACTGCTTGACCCACCCCAAGAATGAGAAGATTCTAAAAGGGACAACATTTACTATGGTGCAGTGGTTCTCAACCTTTCCTTCACCATGGACCCCTTTTCAATACCTTTTGTGGCCATGGACTAGCAAGACTTAACAAGATTTAAATCATAACATTTCTTTATGCCTTCGCAGACCCCCTACGACAGTGGTGGCGAACCTATGGCACGGGTGCCAGAGGTGGCACTCAGAGCCCTCTCTGTGGGCACACACACTGTCTCCCCAGCCCTGCCTCCTCCCACAGCCCCCTCCTCACCAGCAGCCCCCCTTTAGGAGAGTTGCCCCTGGGCGCGGCCCACACAAAGCAGCGGAGCCAAGGACATGGTAGCTGGGCAGCGGGGACAAGACACCACCCTTGCGCCCCGTTGCGTGCAGATAATGCTGCGGGGCAGGGGCAGAGGGCATGGCCGCCATGGCACTACTGGGCTGCCTGGGTGATCTGTGGAGGGCCGTGGAGGTGGTGGGTGGCACAATGGGCAGGGCGGAGCGGGGACGGGGGTGGGGAGCAGTTTTTGGGCACTCGGTCTCTAAAGGGTTCGCCATCACTGCCCTATGACAACATCCCAGCCCTCCAGGGGTCTGCGGACCACAGATTGAGAACCACTGCTATAGAGAATAGCCCAGAAATTCTGCATGGCAGCAGTAAATGGGAAGCATGAGATAAGCCTAGACTGGAATAGTTATTCAGTGTGGAATTCCATAAGTCCTCCATGGTCTATCAGGTAGCTGAGTATGGTTCACTGGTGCATTAGAGTCCAATGCAATTAACCTAACTTGCATGTTGCTTCCACAACAGGGAGAAAATGCTAACACAGTGTTTCTCAACCTCAGCAATTTTTTTGTTTGTAAAAGTTTCATTAATTTTTAAAAATTACAGTCTTTAGTGCTTAGTAAACAACATGTTGTCTGGGTTCAAATATAAATCTGTTCAGTACTACACAATCCAGTATTTTCCCCCTGATCCTCCTTGCTTCTCCATATTTTTTCCATTTTCCCTTCATTACACCATTACAATTTTTGGTAGTGTTAATGTATACAGAGTTAGATATAAGCATCTTCATCATGTTTTACTAATATCATGCAAATAATAATATCAATTCATTAATCAATATCCTGTTTTTCGTGCTCTAGTTAAATTTCCCATCAGTACTTGAAATATCTTTATCAGTTATGATTTTCTCAATATTAATTACATTTATGTAGCTGGAAGTTTTATTCAAATCAATCCTCCTATCTTCATATTTCCCACATGAAAAAAGAGAGAGAAAAATGCTATCTTAATTCTAAATCATATCTTTCATTATAACAGTCTAATTATATCTAAAAGTCTTTCGTTCTTTTAATCTTATTTAAAGAAGTATTTAAACATATAATGTCCCCTCTAAAAAGTCAAATCCTCTGTTTTTTAAATATAACTCTCGCTTTCGTTCTTTACCAAATCACTTTCCAAGCCAGGGCAATTGGATTGCCCAGGAATTTTCTTTCTATTTTTGTAAAAATTGCTTGGCACAAGGGAAACAATTTAGGTAGGGTATTTGGGGGGGAGGGAATTCCACCCATTTATATTCCTTAAACAACTCCCAGTTCCTTTCTCCCTCGATTTCTCTCCGTGATCAACAAGGCACCCCTCCTCTTCATCGCCTCTTTGGGGCGATTTTAGACCCTTTATAGAGCCCCCAGCAGGGCGAAATTGGGCGCAGAAGGCAGAGCCCTGCCTTCCTGCATCCTGTTCTGCCGTGACGCAAACCGGAAGTCTCAACTTCAGCCACTTTAAATGTGTGGCTTTCAACTCCCAGAATTTCCCCAGCCGGCATTCTGGAATGAAAGAAGTGTGGGCTTCACTCATGCTGGCCTGGGGGATTTCTGGGAGTTAAAAGTCCACACATCTTAAAATTGCTGAGGTGGAGAAACTCCGTGCTAAAGCAACACGTAGCTGATACTTCACTTGTGTTCTTTCAACACTGCTCCTCTAAAGCAATTGTCTTCTACCATGAAACAATCCAGTACTTTTATACGTGTTAGCTTTCTTCCACGGAGTGCCCTTCAAATCATTTGTCTCGACCTTCCCAGCCAATATAACCAGAGCATCTTTGGTTAGAAACTGCCAAAGCATTTCTTTTTCAAGCATGTTGACTCTACTTGGCTACTGTGAGTCCTAGATTGAACGCAGATGTTGTATTGTGGTTTGCTTAACTAGGGTTTGCAGAACTCATAATTTTTTTCACAAAGCTGTTGAGCCATAAACCAGAGTGTATAAATGGTCATGTTCCACCACCTTGTGACTCCACCACGTATCAGCCTGGCCAACCTGGACCAGGGGCCATACAAGCCATTAGCCAGCCTTCTCACCTCTTCTCCGTGGGTGTGTGATAGTTCTTGTTCGTGTAAATCTCCTCCAGACTGAACTCCTTCTTGTTCAGCCTGAGGAAGGAGAGAAAGAGAACATATTACCTTGGGATAACTTGGCCAGTGGGGAAAAATATCTGTCAGATAGGAGAATTGTTCTGCGGAAAACATTTTCTCACAGTGTACAAAGTTACAGTCTGCTCAATTTTCAGACAAGTTTCTTAGTCTGCCATTCCACTAGATCTTGACAGGACTGCCCACTGGGCCATGTTGTCCAGAGCATCTTTGAAAAATATCTCCGACGCGAGGTTCCAGGACTCCCTCCTCTTTACGTCCTGTTCTTCAGAGTTCCAAAAAAAGGTGGACTCTGATCCACCACCAGAAGGTGCAAGTCCTAGATCTGTTTCGATGCAATCGAAAAGCAAACGACCCAGCAGCAGAACAGAAAGGCCCGGCCCCGTTCTGCTTACACACTGCCTCCCTCCCCTTTGGGCTCAGGAGGAATCTGGATCCTAGGTTCGCAGACCGCCATTGGGTTCTTTTGAAGCTCACCCCCGTCTTTCTGCAGAAGCACTTTCATTTGGGGCCCGTTTTCCCAATTTGTTTAGGGCACGCTCTCACCTGACTGGACGGGGAAGGCCCATGGGGGTGAGATTGACTTGGTGCTTGGCTGGCGTCTTGCGGATCCTTATGCAGGACACTTTCCCTACCGTGTTCTTTTGGGATCCCTGTGGGTTTTAGGGATAAGAATGGGCATGACGGGACAGCCAATCCCTAGAGAGACAGAGGCGCGTCTTAATCCACCCCCACCCCTCACTGCACAGCACTTCCTCTGCTAGGCCCTACATCGAACCGTGGCTGACCTTCATCTCATCTTCTGACCGCTGTGATGCAACCATGCCTGGGCTAACCACGGGCACCCTTTGCTCGCCATCTGGGGAGAGGGAGGCATTCCTGAAAAGACCAAAGAAACACATCATGTACAGGTCAAAGACAGTCCAGATGTTCTCCCTCCCGAATCTGCTCATTCGGTTCAGAGAAGGGCAGGAGAAGGGCAGGAAAAGAATTTAAATGAGTCTTTTTCCTCCTCCTCCTCCTCCTCCCCCTCCCCCTCCTAAGTTTCCAGAGGTGTTACAATTACAAAAATCCTCATCCTCCGCATGTACAACCAAGAGCTGTGTAATTCTTATAAGGAAAAGAAAGAAAGCTGGCTGAACAGGAGGACCCATTAAATATGCAGCACTTCATGGGAGTTGTAAGAGAGGCGGAGCAAAGACGAAAGCAAAAAAAGTAATGACTCTCCTATGCAGATTCCAGAACTAGTCAAGAATCGGAAATGCAACCATGCCTTAGTCCAGGGGTAGGCAACCTTGGCTCTTTTATGACTCGTGGACTTCAACTCCCAGAATTCCTGAGTAATCCATGCTGAGGGGAAAGGGAGAGGAATTCTGGGAGTTGAAGTCCAGGAGTGAGTCCTGCCAGGCTGAAATTAGAGGCCAAGAAGAGTGCCAATTATGGGAAAGAGAATGACTACTTGATATTGCATGTTTTAACTGCTGCAAGGATAGTATTTGCCCAATTTTGGAAAAATGAGAATCTACCATCTGACCAGATTATTATCACCAAAATTTTAGAATGTGCAGAAATGGATAAACTAACATTAGAAATGAAAGAAAAAGATGATTCAATTTATTTTAGAACTTGGGAAAAATTTTATCAATGGTTAGAGACATGTTAGAACTTGAAGGATTTAATATTTTAGAATAGATGACTGATCTATTTTTGATGATACAATTACTTTTCCTGATTTACTGATTTTCATTTGTTACTTTTGATTGTTAGGATTTATATTTTTTTGAGATTTTATTAGTAGTGTTTACTTAATAGATCAACGTATTTGTTTACTAATTGTTTTTAATATGTTACAGTTTAAACTTTGTTAAAAATGTTGAATATGATATTTACTCATTATTATGATCCGGACGGTTGCTTGTTTGTTGAAATATGTGATTGTACCTATCCTTATTTTACCTTAATTCCTTATTTCCTTCCCCTCCCCCTTTCCTTTTACCCCTCCCTTTACCATACCTGTATTGTTCCTATTTTTCCTCAGCTATATAAATTTAATAACATTTTGTAAAAAAAAAAAAAGAGTGCCAATTTTGCGAAGATGATAATTTTAGGAAATGTCCATCCTGTTTTTGCTAGAGAGCCTCCACTTAGCAAGGAAGCAACTATTCCAACATCTCTCCCATCCCATTCTTCCTCTAACGCCGGGGAAGGCAACCTTGGTTCTTTTATGACTCGTGGACTTCAACTCCCAGAATTCCTGAGCCAGCAGGGGTCTGCTTGGAAACCTCTCCCTGTCCCCTCAGCATGGCTGGCTCAGGAATTCTGGGAGTTGAAGTCCACGAGTCATAAAAGAACCAAGGTTGCCTTCCCCTGCCTTAGTCTTAGGGAGAAATGGACCTCAGGGGATCCCGGCCTGGTGTAACCTCCATCTTAAAGAACAGTTTCTAATCATCTTGCTCAAAATCTTAAAAACAGCAGACAATGGCCTCCAACATATTCTTGGACTGCAGGTAGTCCTCGACTTACAATCACAACTGAGTCCAGAATTTCTGTTGCTAAGTGAGACAGTTGATCAATGAGTTTTGCACCCATTTTATGACCTTTCTTGCACATCTAAGTGAATCGTTGCGGCCGATTAGTAACCCGGCTTCTAAGTGAATCTGTCTTCCGCGTTGACTTTGCTTGTCGGAATGTCGCCAGAGGGGATCACGTGACCCCAGGACACTGCAACCATCATAAATATGAACCAGTTGCCAAGCGTCTGAATTTTGATCATGTAACCACGGGGATAATGAAATAGTGTGAAAAATGGTCATAAGTCACTTTTTTTTCAATGCTGTTGTAACTTCACTCATTAAATGAATTGTTGTTAAGTCAAAGATTACTTGTACACCCCTTTATTCCAGCTCATGCTGGCTGGGAACGGAGTCCAAGAATATGTCACCCCAAATCTCTCAACATAAAAAAAGATGCTGCAAAACGGGTGCCCAACCCCCGGGCCCACCACCAGACCTTGGCCCGTTTGGGACCGAGCCATGGAAGCGGCATGCGAGCAGCTCCATTTGTGCAAGCAGCATGGGTGTGTGCTCATCCCTCACGCAAATGGAGCCCCGTGTGCTCACCTGCTGCTCGCATGTTAACCCTTCCCTCTCCCTCCCCCACCCTGCCGGTCCGCAAAGGTTGGGGATCACTGCTATCAAACATCCAGCCTTTCCACGGGGAGGGATCAAGGATCCTGTTCCTTTCTTGCCCTTTCTTTCCACCAGCAGCCAGGAGGTGAAGCGTATGCCTCTGCCTTCAGGATTACTCTCGCCTTCTTGGGGTGCAGCTTAGGTTCTTTGAGGAGCAACATGCATCTTTGGGGAACAGGGGTGGAAAAGCTTTTACCTGGAATGCGCCGGATCAGGTTCATGACAGCAGGATGGTGCGAGAGAAGAGCAGGAGGACGGATCACAGTGGGCAGCGTGAACCAAGGGTCTTAGCAAGAGGCGGGCAGGGGGGGTGCTGAAGGGGTACACTTCCTTACGCAGGCAGGGCAGCGTGGGGCGGTCCAGTTCTCGGGATACTTCCAGACTGCAAACCGTGTGTCGGCGTTGCCGCAGCTGTGGCAAGGGAGAAAGCACCGAACAGACATTTTGCCAAGAGCAGGCTCTAGGAAAATCAGGGCAGGAGTTGCTACGTCCAAGGCGGGACTGCGGAACCGGCTCTCCTTGGCTCAAGCGCCACTGGTGGATGGAGGGTCTCCCGCTCACCACCAGGTGGTTCGCTTCTTCCTGCTGTTCTTCGCAGCAAGAGCTCCTCTTGCGGGGACGTGGTTCAGAAATGGCGATTTTCACCTCGATCTTGACTCCTGGGCGGGAGGTGGCTGGCGGAGTTGCGGCCGCCTCGTCCGCATTTGCTGGAGGACGCAAGGACGGGGACGGAGATCCCTCAGTAGGCGGCAGGGATGGTTTGGACGGGCTGAGGAAGATGTCAGCAAAGGCTTCAAGTTTTGAACGCATGCTTTGGAAGACTGGGGCCAGGCTCCAAGGCCTGAAGCGGGGGACCAAAGATGGACGCAAGAGAGTCAAAACCGAGGTAAGGCTGGATGCTTCAGAGGACGGACCTGATGGAAGGGGAAAGAAAAAGCTGTTACACAGGAAGCGGGTCAGAGAGGAAAAGCAGAAGTATCCCGAGGGCCATTTACACGAGATGTTCAAACACTGTTCCTCTTTTCTTGCTCTCGCTCTCTCTCATGCACAGCAATATTGCTAAATAGTTACAAGGGCACAGTAGCTCGCCTTCATTTTCATCCTCAACATTTGTGTCTGTAATGCTAGTATCTCAAGACTAATAAATAAAGGGAAGAGGAGGCATTCTCATCACCGATCAAGATAGAAAAGAATTCCTTTCCCCTTACATTAGTATTTCTTAACCGTGGCGGGTTGAGGAATTCTGGGAATTGGAGTCCACACATTTTAAGTCGCCACGGTTAAGAAATATTGCCAAATACTTTGGTGTGCTGGCCATGCGACCCTTGGCCACAGGAAGGGCGATCGTTTTTGCTATCGGTATATTTTGCACATTGCCCGGTGACTTTATTTAGTTCAGAGCTCCAACCTGTGCGATGCTCCTGGTCATGTAGATCTGAAGGCACTGACTTTTCTAAGCTTGATGATTGATGAGGCAATTCTCGCTGATCACTCCTGAGCAAGAGCAGAAACAGTGTGAAACGACGGATAATCGTTTTAGCTCTTCAGTCTAATGATGTTCTGGAACAGCCTTCTCCAACCAGGCAGCAGTTAGAAATTTACCCAGCTAGTGGCATTAAAGGATAAAAAGGGTTAAGTCCTCCCCAGTCCAAAGGCTCCAAATAAAATAGACTTCCATTCTGGCAACTGGCCTACCAGCAGGGCGTTTGGCAATCACGGTACCTGGAAGGCTAACACACCTGGAGAGCAGCCCGTTAAGGAAGGCAACTCTCAAGATCTGTTTGGCCGCACAGCCACAATCCTGGTGAAGGGAGAAGGACGGTTAGTCAGTCCTCTACCCTAAAGTGGAAATGCTCACCTGCAGGGAGGTGGAAAGTTCCTCAGCAGCTCCTTGCCAATGCCGGCATCCTGCCGGCGAGAAAAGAGGTCTGAACCAAAAAGTGGCCCCCTTCCCCTGACCCCACATGTGAAAGGTTTGCCCATGTGTCGCTTTCCCCAGGGGGATTTCCCGCAGTAAACTCACCTGGGCTTGGTTCAACGGAGAGTCCTCCAAAGCAGGGATTGGCCGATGAGCCTCCTCTCCTGGGACGGCCCGTGTTCCCTCTCTCCCATTCATTATAGGGACTCCGTTCTGCAGGCGCTGCCTCTTGGCCTGCAGGCGCTCTGAATCACGGCAGCGAGGGGGGAAGAGTCTTTGGTCCCTCAACTGCCAGCATGCCTGAGCCAACTGCTCCTGAGGTCCTTGGCAGGGCTGAGAACCTACCTTAGGGAGGAGCGATCTGGGGGAGCAAGACAAGACAGGTAGCTGCTGATATCCACAAGCCGCACTATCAGCCTTGGTCTCCTGTGTCCTTGCTCACCTGCACACAGTGCTATCCTGTCCGTTTCTTGACCAGGAAACTTTGGTCTCATTCTCAAAGGTCAGCTGGAGGGGTTTTGCGGAAGGAAACGAGGCAGGCCTTTCTAGAAGGGAGCATCTTTGTGGAATCTCCTGAACGGAGGGAGAGACAATCCAACTTTCAAACACCTCTGAACATCAGTTTAGAAGCCTCTTTTCCTCATCCCACAAGCCAGTCGTGCATTTTTTGCTTTAAAATAGAAATTCTTCCTTGGGTAGAAAAGATAAACTAGTCTCTTGCCTGCTGTGCCTGACAGAACCACAGATCATGTGATTAACTCCCCTGATTCAGTTACACAAAACGTGGCACTTGAACAATTTCCTGCCCTCTGAGACCCTCTAGGCTGGGAGGGACATTTAGGCCATGAAATCTACCCATCTGTTCTGTGCAAGTGTCCCAATTTCAGAACACAAGATTTGTGAAGAGTTTTGGAGAGACAAGATTGTAAGAAGTTTCCTTTTTCCTGTCTCATTCTGCCCTACCATCATAGGTCAGTACTAAAGACATTAATAACTCAATCCCAAAATGATGTCATATTATATTATTGTCATCCCACAAATGGTTAGAAACAGGAAAAGTAACTTGCAGATTCGAAAAGAATTCTAAACATAAAACAACTTGGATAAATCAAAAGGTCTCTGCTTAATAACAACAACAACAAAAGTCATGCATCAAGCCTGAAACAATCCCAGATAGCTTTCTGGGTCATCTGGTATGGAAGAGACACCTGTAAAATGACATTTTTAAAGTTGTTGTTTTTATTCTTTATTTATTAAGTAAATTTACATAGCTGCCCGACTCACACCTAGATGATTCCAGGTGGCTGTATCATGTTTTGATTCGTGCATTTCATTTATATTCAATAAGCACCAGCTTTTTACTTCAGAACAGCCAGTCCCAACTAGCAATGAGGGAACTGCCATCTTCCTATCCAAAGCCCGGGAGATACATGATCCGTTCAGCTTGGTAGCCTATCCCAGAAATCCCTTTAACATTCACCCCAGGTTTTACAGCATCCTTACGGGCACTCGGGTTGTGGAAAAGTCTTCCAGATCAACAGCCAACACCTTTCGCTGTTTCTTCTCCATGGGAGATGCCACATGCCACAGGATCTCTCCCATCCCATCGCAGTCACCCCTGCCCTCTTCCGCCATTAGTGGGGAGCCCTGCTGGAGCCGCTGCCTTTTCTTGGGTGACCACCTTTCATCCTCACACAAGGGGGGTGAAGTTCTGCCTCTGTCCAGGGGCTCCAGAAGATGTACAGGAGTTCTCTCCTCCTCAGCTGCAGGCCTGCAAAAAGATACAGAGAGAAAGTCTCAAAACAACAGCCTGATTCCTCCTCCTCCTCCTCCCATTCTTCCCACTTTGAATTCCTGCACAAAAGACGTGACAATCTCTCACCTGAATATGACTTTTCGCCGCCTGGCTATCCTCTCAAAAGTGGATAATGGCAAAGGATCTCCAACAGAGGTTCCTTCAAGAAGGGTGCATTCCATGGCTGGATTCAGATCCAACACCTTTTTGGGGTCAGGAATTGGGAAGCTCCTCCATTTTTCCACCAAAACCTCATTTCTCACCTCTCTGGGGAGTGAGTTGGGACAGAAAGCAAATGAATAAATGTTTACTTATTTCATTAAATAACAGATGCATATATACATAAGGCTTTGCGTTTTGAAATAATTGGCAATGAGAAAAACTATACTTCATTTAAAAATATCCCCAAATCAAGGTAAGAACAATGGCAGAGTTAATGGCTGGGAAATGCAAGATTTTTTTTAAAAAGATGGATTTTGTATGGCTAAAAGATAGCTAATTTGAAGCTTGGTATGCCCCAAAGGAATTCTACTGATTTTGTTGTAGTGAACTACCTTAGGTATTTCTCAAGGAAATATAAAACAATCAGAGAAGCCTAAAAAGAAAGGAAAACACTGATAAAAAGTGATCACCTTAAATAAGGTTAGTAGCGTCAAAATGCTGAGGAATTTGAAATAGCCCAAAAATACACTACTAACTAAAGACATGTTCATAAGGCACCCAAACCAACCTAACAAAGCTTCTTTCAAAAAGGATATTCAGTGAAAGTAATTAAAACTGTTTTTCAATCTTGGCAGCTTTAAGATTTGTGGACTTCAATTCTCAGAATTCTGCAAGTTGAAGTCCACACATCTCAAAACTGCCAAATTTGCCAGTGTTGAGAAACAATTAATTGAACTGTTATGCATCCATAGTTAATAGGTCTGTTATTCCCCCACCTTCTTCAGTTTGAAATTTTAATCATGTTTATTTTTTTAAAAAAATCATTATTAATCATTCCATCTTGGAATCAAAATGCATTTGTTTAAAAGATATTCCACCGTCCATCAGTTTCTATTCTCATAAACTATTAACCGACCTGAGTATCCTAAAAACGAGAGAAGGAATTCATTTTTATTAACAAAATAAAAATGAGAAAGCCTACTTCTACACACAAAGCTACACTTCAATGGAAGTGACTTACTTCCTGTTTTTTGACAGCAGATCAAGTGTGTGGTGGGGCGTGCTTTCCTAAGAACGATGGCAAACCCTGCTCTCATCTTTGAAAGATCTGCTATTTTAAATAGTTATTCTTCTAAACCAATGTTCTCTACCTTGGTAACTTTTAGATGTGTGGTCTCCAATTCTCAGAATTCCTCAGTCAGTATGACTGGCTAAGGAATTCTAGGAATTGGAACCCACACATCTTAGGAGTTGCCATGGTTGAGAAAAAATGTTCTACATGGTGCTGCACAATATACAGAGGTAAGTGAGGAAGTGTGATTATGCCTCAGAGAAGCCAATTATGAATCATTAGCAATCATCTAAATATGGGGCATTATAGTATGCTACTAAGACCCATTTTTCCTCCCACAGCAGTTTTCCAGAATAAGGCAAAGTTAAATTCAGATAGTGCTGGGAAGCTTTCCCAGCATGTCAGAATATTCCTCTATACCAGTGGTTCTCAACCTGTGGGTCGGGACCCCATTTGGGGTTGAATGACCATTTCACGGGGGTTGCCAAAAAACGCAGTCCGCCACTTTTTCCCCCTTTCCTTAGCTGTGCTACTCCCTTTTATTCTATTGGCTTTTGAAAGCCAATAGAATAGACTCTCTTGAATAGAGTCTAATTCTATTGGCTTTCAAAAGCCAGTAGGAATTGTCTAGGCTGTCTCTGCCCTGCTGAGCCCGCCAAAAGTCCCATTCTGCAAACGGTGCTTCACCAGTTGAGTAGTCCTCGACTTACGACCGGTTGAGTAGTCCTCGACTTACGACTGGTTGGGGGTCGCGGCATTAAAAAGGTTGAGAACCACTGCTCTATACAGCGTGCGTGTGTATATATTTGACTCTTGATGACTGCTGGACTAGTCTCAGCAGTGTTTTTAGCAAGATTTTTGGAAGTGGTTTGGCATTGTCCACTTTCTAGGGCTGAGTGATTGGCCCAAAATTATCCAGTTGGCTTTGTGCCGAAATGGGACTAGAACTCACAATCTATCGGATTCTAGCCTGGTGGCTTCTAGTCTGTTGCCTTAGCTACTATATCAAACTTAATGCCCTATATCAGGGGTAGGCAACCCAAAACACTTAAAGAGCCACTTGGACCCGTTTCCCACCAAAAACAAAACACTGGGAGCCGCAAAACCATTTTGATATCTAAAATGAAGATAACACTGCATATATCCTTTTTTACCTTTATTATATTGTGTGTAAAATATGTGTGTGTGTGTGTGTGTATGTATGTATGTCAAAAAACACAAAATAGTACATCAGCTGAGTGCACTCTCTTTTTTTTATACCACACACACACACAGAGAGAGAGAGAGAGAGAGAGAGAGAGAGAGGGAAGCAGGGAAGCACAATTCCTCTCTCTGTCTCTGTCTCTCTCTGCAAAGGCAGAGGAGGCTGGGAGCCGCAGGGGAAGGCTCAAAGAGCCGCATGCGGCTCCGGAGCCGCAGGTTGCCGACCTGTGCCCTATATAGTGGGATACTGGCACTGTACTTACACTAAAGCAATCAAACCAGGACAGAACTCATACCCCCCCCCCACATCGCTCCACATCTTTTAACAACAGCAATACTCATGATAGGTTAACATGTACAAATCAATTTGAGTCATTACATGATAAAATCAAAATTGTCAATTCTACCACCCCCACTTAGAGCTTTCGGGTTCCTTAGAAAGAAAGATGCCGGGAAAAGCAACTTTTCGTTTGCATCAGCCTTTTCCCAACAAGCTGACAAATGACAAATTCCTATGAAGTGAAAAGCTTTCACACACTTTCCTACACTGGGGGTTTACCTTAATAAAATACTTAAGAATTTTCCCCCCCTTACATGTAGCAACACAACTATGATTTCCCCTCTCTTTTTCTTGATGTTGCTCCCCATTATTGATAGAGTTTTGCAAATATCACAAAAGTTAAATGTTTCAGTGGGGGGAGGGGGGGAGAGAAACAGCAAAGGCCAAATCATGGGACAGGATAGAAATCAAGATAACTCACATCAGTGAGTCCTGCCCGGCTGAAATGAGAGGCCAAGAAGAGTGCCAATTTTGCCAAGATGATAATTTTAGGAAATGTCCATCCTGTTTTTGCTAGAGAGCCTCCACTTAGCAAGGAAGCAACTATTCCAACATCTCTCCCATCCCATTCTTCCTCTAACGCAGGGGTAAGCAACCTTGGCTTTTATGACTGGTGGACTTCAACTCCCAGAATTCCTGAGCCAGCATGGCTGGCTCAGCAATTCTGGGAGTTGAAGTCCACGAGTCATAAGAGCCAAGGTTGCCTACCCCTGCTCTAACGGTACTTTTTTCAAATCTTAACTTTCTGCATCACTTGGCTAGGAAAACACACCCAGAATCCCTTACTGGGAGTCCCTCTTGTTGTGTTTGTGTGACTCTTGGCCCCCGTTTTACTAACCTCCTTCCTTATTAAACAAGCGGAGGGAAGCAGCAGAGGGCATAACCCCAGGCAGGGCTTGAAGCAGCTTTAACCTCGGGCGGCATACAGGCACTCTCTTAAGCGCAGTGGAAGCGATCCCACAGAAAAGATCGCGTGTTTTTCTAACTTTTAAAAACGGGAGGAGGGGGGGACGGGGGATTTCGATTCCCAGAATTTTCCAGCCCGCCCGCCTGCCTGTGCGCGAGTGTGACGTCCACCCACGTTTTCCCAAGTTTGAAAAACACCGGGCTAGGGCGCACGCAAAGCCGAAGATCGTTTTTGTAGCCTTCGGGCACCTTCCTACCCGAGATGATGTCAGAGGATACAGACAGACACATACACAAGGACCACACATACACGCGCGCGCGCACTCGCGCGCAGCCCCCCCCTTCCACTTCTTCGCCCGGCATAGAAGAAGCCGCGCAGCCGCTCCCGCGCTGACGGTCGCCAAGGAAGCGAGCCGAGGATGCCCGGCTGCCAGCGTAACGGCAGGAGCGCTCCTTCGGTTCCCACAACGATTCTTCCCCGGGGCGCCCCGGCGTCTTCCCGGCTCTCCGGTCATCCGCCAGGGAGACCCGTCCAGCGCCCCCCCCCCATGCCCCGCGGGGGAAATCTCACCTCCAGCCTCCGCAGGAAAGAGACCGCAGTCACGTCGCGAAAACAGACGACGGGGGAAAAAAACAAAAAAACCCACGACCGCCTTTCCTCCGCTTACCAGCTCTTCCTCCTCCCTCAGCCCTTTTCTCATCACGCTTACCGCCAGGCCCGGCCCGGCCGGATCCTGCTCCAGAGCCAGCCCGTCCAATAGCGGCCCGCCTTGCTTCCTGCCGCAGCCAATGGCTTCCTGTTTTTTTACTCCGATGGCGGCTCAAGAATCACCATCATTACTTAGGGCAAAAGTGGTGGGCAATTTGTAGTCAAGGCCTGTATGTGGCGCCGAAGAGCCCGGTCGGGAAGGGCGGTGCTGGGGGTTCAGGAGGCGTGTCTTTAGAAATAGAATGGGTGGTTTTTAAACCTAGTAAAGCCTTAAAGAACCCATTTCAATTTAGTTCCATTCCCATCCCCTCGGGACTGATTTCCCGTCTCCCAAAAGTTAGTGAAAATATACCTATCTTGTCCCGAATTTTCTCCATTTTTTTAAAAGGGTCCACGCTTCGGTGACGTCACTGCCTCACCGGCAGCGCTTCGTTCGGCTCCAGAGGCGTGTTTTTTATCATTATTAACAGGGTCAACCTTGTCAGTTCCGGCTCAATGGCCAAAACGGGAAAAAAATGAAACTAGACATTGCGTTGCAAGAAAAACATTATAACCACTCTCTTAGTTCGAGTCAACGGGATGTTGAAGTCAATAGGCCCAACATTTTGGGGATGGGCAAAAAAAGCGAGGCTATCAAAATAAGGCACCCCATCTAAAATCGGTAGCCATTTTGGAATAAGGCAGATTCTAGATGGCGCCGTTTAGGGCGCCGCCATTTGAGGGGAGGGCCAGAAAGTGAAGATTTAAAGGCCCGGTGCTTTCTCCGTCTCGTTACTCTTTGAAAAGATGGACTCCCTCTGGCAGGAGGTTTGTACAAAGGGTCTGAATGACTGTCAGGTATACTTTGTGGGTTCCAGTGCTGAGCAGGGGGTTGGACTAGATGACCTTTGAGATCCCTTCCAATTCAACATCCTGTTTCTTTGTAGATAGTAGGTGTGCTTGAACACAGATGATCCTTGACTTACGATCACAATTGAGCCCAACATTTCTGTTGTTAGGTGAGGCATTTGTTAAGTGAGTTTTGCCCATTTGACCTTTTTTGCCACAGTTAAATGAATCACTGCACTTAGTAACATGGTTGCTAAGTGAATCTGGCTCCCCCATTGATTTTGCTTGCAAAAAGTGATCACATGACCTTGGGACATAGCAACAGTCATAAGTATGAACCAGTTGCCAAGTATCTGAATTTTGATCACATTATTATGGGACTGCTGCTGCAAAGATCATTAAGGGTGAAAAATAAGTTATAAGTCATTTTTTTAAGTGCTGTTGTTACTTTTAAGTCACTAAATCAACTGTTGTAAGTTGAGGATTACAAGTTCTTGATTTACAATCACAACTGAGACCAACATTTCTGTTGCTAAGCAAGACAGTTAAATGAGTTTTGCCCTAAATTAATAACACAGTTAAGGGAATCTGGCTTCCCCACTGACTTTTAACTTTTTTGATGTACTCTGTGAGCATCTTTGCATTGGAAACACACAAGTGTTTTATTACACAAACTATTTCACAAGCCTGTTACTTGCAACAACGGTAAATAGCATTTATTTCTCAGCTGTAGGTTTCTCTTCAAGATGCCCTCTCTGGAGCACTATTGTATAGTGATCACTCCAAGAGCAATCTTAAAAGACATGTGAACTTCAACTCCCAGTATTCCCCAGTCAACAGGCTGACAGTTGAAACCCACACGTCTGAAAGCTGCCAAGTTTGAAAAACACTGTACTAGAGGCATGAAACCTGATATCTGCGGAGCAAATGGAAACCGTCGCTTCTCAGTGCGGCAAAACGCTCTTGGAGTGGTATGGAACTCAACCGTGGGAATCAAGACTCCAGCCTGACTCCGTGCAGGGAATTTTCAGGGCAGCCTTTCTCTGCGCTAATCCCTTGCTTCTTTCCCGACCTTCCTTATGATTTATTTTATGGTTTAGGATTACCTTATGATTTATGATGATTGTATTTTATGATCATGATTTATCCCTTGTTGCTTGTACCTACACTGAGAGCTTATGCACCGCAGATAAATTCCTTGTGTGGCCAATCGCACTTGGCCAATAGAGTCCTATCCTATCCCAAGGGGGATCCCGACCTCGATGCGCTCCCCTTTCCAGCCGCGCGTTCCGTTAAAGCGACGGGGAGGTCCCGGCGAACGCGCGGCGCGGTTCCCGACTCTAGGAGGGCTTAGTGGAGGAAGAGGAGGGGGAGTGGGCGGGACCAGAACTCGGCCGTCCAAACCCCTGCTCGGGTCGGCGCCTCTCCAGCGGTTGCTCCTGTCTGTCCGCAGCCAATCACTCTCTCCGCCAATTACAAAGCAGGAGGAGGGGGGCCGGCCGCCTTAGCCAATCTGCACGAAGCGACCTCCTTCTGTCATTCTCCCCCCTCCCCTCCGCCCAGCATTCCTCCCGTCCCCCTCGGAGCCTCCCCCTCCCTTGAGGCAGGGTCGCTACTTCGAAAGGACGGGTGGATCGCGCGGGCTTTGGGGCGGCTGCCTAGGGCGGGGCGGGGATCCTTCGGATCTTCTTTGCCTGGTTCTTCCCCCTCTCTCCTCCCGCCCTCCTCCCCCCCATCGCCCTGTTCCCCAGCATCGGCGAAGATCTCCCCCTGCTCTCCTCTCCCCTCCAGAGGTCCGGGGGAGCCGGATCGCAGGAAGCAATCGCGTCCTCTCGCTCAACGTCCTATCCCGAGTGGTCCCGATCTCCTTCTCTCGGGTCGCCGGCTTCAGCCCAACCCCTCCCCCTCCACCCAGTTTCAGCCTCCCCAACTCTCCGGGTGCTGCGCGCAGAAAGAAAGATCGCCTGGAAAGGAAAGACACCCACGTGGGCTGGAGAAGCAGCTGTTGCTGTGGGTCCCCACCCCAGCCCCCCTCTCGCCCCAGCTGTGGAATGAAGGCTAAGCCTTCAGGTGAGTGTCAGACAGCCAAGCGATGGGGCTGGGGTCAGGGGCTCCTGGGTTCAATCTGTCAATCTGGGAGCTCCCGTGCCTCTTTGAACCCCTGGGAAGAAGCCTTCCTTCCTGACATTGATTTCCTTTTTTTAAAAAAATACAGGTAGTCCTTGACTTAACGCCACCACGATGGAGCCCAATATTTATGTTGCTAAGTGAGAAATTGGTTGAGTTTTGCCC
Organism: Crotalus tigris; assembly: GCF_016545835.1. Taxonomy (NCBI): domain Eukaryota; kingdom Metazoa; phylum Chordata; class Lepidosauria; order Squamata; family Viperidae; genus Crotalus; species Crotalus tigris. Next base: position 2,356,145 of record NW_024100595.1, on the reverse strand, counting down.
CATTTTACGATTTTTCTTGCCACATGTGTTAAGTGAATCACTAGCAGTTGTTGGTAACACGGTTGTTAAGTGAATCTGGCTTCCCCATTGACTTTGCTTGTCAGAAGTTTGCAAAAGGTGATCACATGACCTTGGGACACAGCAATGGTCATAAATATGAACCAGTTGCCAAACATCTGAATTTTGATCATGTGATCATGGGGATGCCTGCTGCAGTCGTAACTGTGAAAAATGGTCATAAGTCACTTTTTTCAGTGCCGTTGTAACCTCGAAAGGTCATTAAATGAACTGTTGTAAGTCGAGGACTACCTGTACAGGCAACCTCCTTTATTTTCTAGGGATCACAATTCAGACAGGACTAAGTCTTGGGGTCCTACTTTGCATCCTCCATGGAGATACCATATTGTCTTTAGGTCCTTCTGGGAACAAGGGTGATGCTAAGGATTTAACAAAAGTCTGGACTTTCTTCAAGGATGCAGCCAATTTGTGGGAGAGCGTTGAGTGCTATACTCAAAATTTCACTTTTTGTTTATGGATGTGATTTTTGTCCTGTCTTTATTATGGCCTCATTGACTTCATGGGGCTATTGCAGAGAAACTGATGGCTGGCAGTTGACAAGTTAGTTGCTTTCCAGCAGCTATATTAAAGAGGAAGATTGCTTTTAATCTGGTTTCTCTCCAAAATCCATTTACTTTTGCCTGACCTGTTCTAGAAGCTCCCACAGTGGATGAAGATGGGAGCAAGATAAATAACCCTGAACCCTGAACATCTCCTCCCACACACCCAATTTAAAAATGCCAAACATCTTATATTTCTTTCTACTCTGACTACTAGTATAGGAGAAGCCAAGTAGGATATAGGAGGTTCTTAGAATATTTTGATATCTAATTTGGATCTATGCCTAACTTTTTAATAGATTCCCTTTCTTCCTTTCTGTATTTTTCAGATGGATGGACCACTGGTGAAAGGTGAGGGCAAGTCCTGGGAATCCTTGGGACTGAGTGCTAGACTGAAGAAGGGAGTGGAAAGGATACGAGAGATCAAGGTGCACAAAGCCAAAATTTCTAGGGACGAAGCTATGTGTTTTTTCCTGAAGTTTGAAGGAATCAGCTGGATCTGAAATAGGCATATTTTTCTTGGCTGTAATGTGATTACTAAAAGCATGGTTAGGTTTAGGGTGACAAATGCCTTGTGCATGACTGGAGACCACTCATTTGAGAAAATGAGTGCAGAAAAGAAACAAAACCAGGCTTTTAGAAGTTGTGATATGAATCACATTTGGTATTTCAAATGCCTTCCCTGTGAAATGTAATTGGAACATATATCTAATCTGAAATAAATAGGCTTGACTTGCTGAGTGTTTAGCATTCATGTTGTCGTGTTTCAATTCACAGAATTCCTTGTGGACACTTAGTTGTAGCAATTTACAACCTAGTGATTACACATCTCACTGTGTAAATTCTTGTATGCATTTGCATGAGGAACTTGCAAACTGAAATATGTTGTTGACATTCACTTTTAAGATTGGTTGTAAGATGTGTCTGTCTCTGTGTTTGGGAACAAACTGAACCTAAGGTAAATGCTGAATCTTTTGTTCTGCTCCTTTGGCTTTCCCAGCTGGATTCTTCCTCCTTTCGGGATAGATTGCCTGCCAGAGTGGATGGTAATGAAGAAAAGCGATCGATTAGAGTAAAGACTGAAAAAAAGGAGAAAGCAGATCTGGAATTTGAGATGGAAATTTCTGCAGGTGGAAAACTGGTGAGTGGAGACAAGGAAGATAGAAACATTGAACGTTTAACTGGATGGGTGGAAGAACCAGCTTGTAAGGAAAGAAATAGTTCTTTAAAGATTGTTATTATTTGGATTGTTTTGTCTCTGCTCAAACCAGCTGGGCCCTGCACCTTCACGAGGTTCCTCAACCCAGGAAGAGATGAAGGTGGAAACAGAGGAGCAGAAGGTACAAGAATTTGAGGTGCAGAAAGTCACCATCCCAATAGAGGGTTCGGTGAGTAGTAAAGAAGTGCAACTGTGGGAACTTCAAGAGATGGGATGATTTAAGGACTTCTGCCTTGAGCAGAAGGTTGGACTAGAAAACCTCCAAGATCTCTTCCAACCCTATGATTCTATAATTCTATATCTTGAGGAATTGTTGAAACTTTCCCTGAGCTTTGTTCAGCAGTCTTGGGAATATGAGGTTCTCCTTTAGGTCCAGACCTATACCCTGAAGATAACTTTTTGGCTGAACCTTGCAACAGCATTGCTTTCTGGTTATTTGATGAAATAGTTCCACAGCTATGCATCAGGACTAAATGTAGCAGAGTTCCCAGGATCTAGCTGTATCATGGTTCACGTACCTGTCACACAGAGCATATTTTACCCCAGTCTTTGAAAGAAAATTTGGCTAGGTGCGTGTTTCACTTCAGAGAGCTGAAGCACTGGTAAAACTCCCTTAAATCAACTTCCAAGTTTGGTATCCTTAAGATGGGTCAGAATTGCTGTTTCCAGAATTCCCAGCCGATGTTACTTAGATTTTTTTTTAGTTCTTTTTTCCTGTGCCTGTTGGATTCACCCACCTCTTGTATACTAACCAGAAGCATCCATGTGGGAGGAGTCAAAAATGTCAAGATGGCTGCAATGACTATGCAACCAAAGCCCATGACATATGCACATGACATATTGAAAATGGGCGGAGCTTCAACTGTGGTTGTAGCTGCCATCTTGAATTTTTTGACCCTGCCCTTTTAGGCGTCTCTGATCCACGCATAATAATAAATGAATGTATGAGAGGCCCACATATTAGGAAAAGTTGAGCCTAAGTTTTTATCTTGGATGTTGAGCAGAACGTAGCACGTATTAGTTCCTGGGCTGATTGAGAAAGAAATTCTAAAGTTTGCTTCCCTACCTCAGGATAGAGTTGGTGGCCGATAATTAAAGTGATAAGAAGGAAAAAAAATAATTCTCCATGTGAGGTTTTCTAGAGTAGCACTCCAACCTTCTTTCCTAGAGGCTTCTATTCACCAAAGAGATTTGAATTTCCATTGTACAATTGAAAACAAAAATGAACTTGTAGACGGGGTCATCTTTCCCTATTCTGAGGGGAGGAATGTTAAAAGTCAAGATGGTGACCACAAGAATGCCCATACAGTAATCCTCAACTTACAACCACAACTGAGCCCAAAATTTCCCTCGATAAGCAAAACAGCTATTAAGCAAGTTTTGTATCATTTTACTAACTTTCTTGCCAGAATTGTTAAGTGAATCACTGCAGTTGTTAAGTTAGTAACTTGGTTGTTAAATGAATCTGTCTTCTCCACTGACTTTGCTTGTCAGAAGGTCGCAAAAGGTGATCACATGATCCCCAGAATATTGCAGCCATCATAAATACATGCCTGTTGCAAGCATGTGAATTTTGATCATATGACCACATGGATGCTGCAACGGTCATAAGTGTAAAAACTAGTCATAGGTGACTTTTTTCAGTGCCGTTGTAACTTTGAATGGTCACTAAACGAATGGTTGCAAGTCGAGGACTACCTGTAAAAAGTTGATTGTGCCTTTGCAGGTGCCATTTTAATTCTTTTTTGACCCTTTTCTGCAGAAGTCCCTGCTTGTAGAAATTCAGTTAGCTACAGTGCTTGGCAAAAATGCCACTGTGGAAAGGATGGAGCACAAATAAGCTGCACTTTCCTGAGCACCCATTTCAGAACGAGGTCTAGGCAGGTGTGTCCTTTTTTTTTCAAAACCCTCCTCCACGCTTTCTTCTCCATTCCTGCAGTCTTCCTCTTTGCACCCAAACACTTGTGGCGTGTGTGGGAAGAGTTTCAGCCGCCGCTCGAACCTGGCCAAGCACCAGATCATCCATACGGGAGAGAAGCCGTACCGTTGCAATGACTGCGGCCGCAGCTTCAACCAGAGCTCGGCGCTCACCAAGCACCAGCGGACGCACACCGGGGAGCGCCCCTATGTCTGTGGGGACTGTGGCAAGGCCTTCACAGCTAGTTCCAACCTCCTCCAGCATCGGCGTTTCCACACCGGGGAACGGCCCTATCGTTGTGAATTGTGCGGCAAGGCCTTTTCCCAGAGCTCCAACTACAACCTGCATCGGCGCGGCCACACAGGGGTTACGCCTTACCAGTGCAGCGTGTGCGGTAAGCGATTTACTGGGAGCTCATGCCTTACTCGCCATCAGCGGACTCACACCGGAGAGAAACCGTACCAATGCCAGGAATGCGGGAAGCGCTTTTCGGGGAGTTCCACGCTGGCTAACCACCGGCGTACCCACACGGGTGAGAAACCCTATGGTTGTGTTGAGTGTGGCAAGAGGTTCACCCACCACTCCAATCTGGTGGACCACTGGCGGGTGCACACGGGGGAAAAGCCCTACGTGTGCACTGAGTGCGGGAAGAGCTTTCGGCTCAGCTCGCACATCATTCGCCACCGTCGCACTCACACCAACGCTCGCAGCCCCAGCATGAGCCATGACCTCCTCTGCGAGGTTGACCCGGCTTTTGAGGATGGTAGCATCGAGGGCCACCACGATGGAAGCGTTGGGATGCCGCTCATGACTGGTCGTGAAACTCTGTGTGCTGATATCGGTGTTACCAATGGCAATAATAGCTCTGATGAAGAAGAGGGCGACCGGCTTCTTATCTGTGGCCACTGTGGTAAAGGTTTTCACCTGGAGTCTAGCCCCCGAAAACCCAACCAAGATGACTTGGCTCTGGGGGAAGGGCCTTATAGTTGTACGGAGTGTGGTAACAGCTGTTGGACGTAGCTAGTTCCTTCAGGTCCGGTTGCAAAGACCAGTATATAAGAAAAGAGAATGATTGATCTGTCAAATTGGGACATAGATTAGGTTGGAGAGGTAATTCTGGCTCCTCGTTCATGGAACAGGCTAACTTTGGCAAGGAGCTGGCCTTGAATCGGCTTCTTTGGCACCTTGAGTTCATCTCCAAATTCCTACCCTTGTTTCTGGTGTGAAATTTAGGTCAGTATTTTTCAACCTTGGCAACTTTAAGAAGTGAAGTCCACAGATTTTAAAGTTGCCATGGTTGAGAAACAACAATCTAAGTTAAAGGGTGGATTTCTCTGTTCAGCCTTCTTTTCTGACAGGGAAGGTTACAATGACCAAGTACAATAGAGAACAGGTAGAGAGGCCTGATGGGGCTTGTCCCATTGAGCGAAAAGTAAATAAATAAACAAAAGACTGGCTTTGTATCAGTCTCTCTCTCCCTCTCCTCTTCACCTCAATTCTTCAGGAGCTTCTAGAGCAGTGTTTCTCAACCTTGACAATTTTAAGGCATGTGGACTTCAACTCCCAGAATTCCACACCCAGCAATGCTGGCTGTGGAATTCTGGGAGTTGAAGTCCACATGCCTTAAAATTGTCAAGGTTGAGAAACACTGTAGAGTAGCTGAAAAAGTGAAGCAGGACATGGATGTAACCTAGTATACAGCAATGATAAAGAAGTTGAGAGGAGATTTTTTTTTAACACTTGTCCCTTGATCCTGAGAAATAATTTGCTTTCTAATAGTGGCCGATGTTTGATTGCAAAGCAAAACAAGCTATGCACCTGAAGAAATTCCAGAGCAAGGTTTTGCTGAGCCGCCGGGCAGGAATCTGATCACTGAAGCAAGCTTATTTTGTTAGCATGCATATAGAATTTTTACATTTCCTGGAGCTTTATATTTGGGTCCCTGTTTAGCTTTCTGCAGGAGACACAAAATGTCCCAAGATCGCACTTGTTTTCTCCAATACTTTGGTTAAGCTCTGATGCTCTGAAGAACAGCCTTACCGATTTTCTATTATAGAGACTGTTTGAAAGGCCACACTTACTCTGCTTGGATAAAAATTGAAAACAATATCTTTTAAAAAAAAATGCACACTAGGCTAACCTGAATAAACTGTGCCAATTAAGCCTGTTGTAGAAGGCTGCTTATTGTGTGTTATTTAGCTTGTTTCCCCAAGCCCCAAGTAAGGCCAGTAGCTCTGTAAATGGGAAGCCTCAAGTCATGAACATTGCAAGTCTCGATTATGTCCGTGGTTTATTTTGGGTCTCAGCCGGCACCAGCTCACACAGTACAATAGCCATACAGGGAGTCTCAACTTACAATCACAACTGGGACCAGAATTTCTGTGGCTAAGCGAGCGGCATCTGATTTTTATGACCTTTTTCTCATGGTTGTTAAGCAAATCACCCCAGTTGTTAAGTGAATCATGCAATCGTTAAGCAAATCCAGTTTCCTCTGCTGCCTTGCTTGTCAGAAGATGACTGGGAAGATCACAAATGATGATCATCTGACCCTGGGTTGCTGCAATCATTGTAAATACCTGCCAGTTGCCAAGCACCTAAATTTTGATCATGCAACTGTGGGGATGCTGCAGTGGTCATAAGTGTGAGGACTAGTCAAGTCAGGTTTTTTTCAGTGCCGTTGTGACTTTGAACAGTCGCTAAACAGATGGTTGTAAGTCAAGGACTGCCTGTAATTTATTTTACCTGAATTTATTGAAGGAAACCATACAGCTGATTAATACAACATATTGCTTGAAAACCACAAAGCTCATGATACTTGAGTTAGTCACTATAGCCATGGAGCAGACTGTTCTGTATCATCAGTAGGGCTATAAATGGTGAATATGTTTGAACTAATCTTTCTTGACCTCAGTAACTTTAAGATGCGTGGACCAATTCTCAGAATTCCCCAACTGCCATTATGTTAAGAATTTTCTCAATTTTGTAGAATGCTAATACTCAAAAAGGTAGCTGTAATATTTTTTTTCTGCTTCCAATTATGCTACCCACTATATTTTTTGCTATCCCACGTAGCAGAATAGGTTAAGCATATTTATGTATATTTAAATTTCTTTCCTGTGGCTGTCATTATATAGTCTCCCATAATGATCTAAAGAAAAACACTCCTTCAAAAGCCAGCAAATAATAGCAGATTAAAATAATAAATGGAAGACAAAGAGTGGCTTAAGGCATTTCAGAATTATTTAAAAAGTTTTAAAAACAGACTTGGTTCGAAAAACACCTTTCCTGAATCAGAATAAATGAGCGCGTAGTTTGGGGAGAGGGGCCATTCCAGGAGATATTTAAAAAGATCCTTAAGATTTGTCAGCAAAGATGGTTTCAGATGCAAACTTCAGTTAACGATTAGAGAATGTCCGGTGAATACAGTATGTGAGCTTTAAAGAAAAGTACCAAAACTCTGAAGTTATCAAAGCAGAAATGGGTCACTGAATCATTTTCAGATCAAGTAAAATACAATGCTAACACTTGATTCCAAAATGGCAATCAAGCAGGCAGATACAAATAAAATTGTTTATTAGATTTGTTTGCCATCCATCTTGGCAAACTCCCCAAGGTGACTCTGGGCAGCTTACAAATATTAAAAGTCAATAAAACTTTGAACAATAAGTACATATGGTCCTCAATTTACAAGCATTCATTTAGTGACTATTTAAAGTTGCAATGGCATTTGTCCAAGTGAGCCAAAAATGAATAAAGTACTAAGGTAATCAAAATAATTCAGTAATCCCATCTTTCCCTTATTGTTTTCCAAATAACTTTTGTGAAATGATAGAATTGGAAAATACATGAAGGCACCGTTTTTCAGATTAAAACAAAACGTTCTAAATTGTTTTACGAATATGACAGTCTGATTCCTGAAGCTCACTTTCTTGTAAAAAATACAAGAAAGAATTTGAAAGAGGGAAGACAAACACTATTAAAGGCACTGAATATGTGAAATAATTGTTTTGTTTCTGAACAAGCAAAAGTCATGTTTTTATCTTGGTTGCACTCCACAAGCCTTAGGCTATGCTTGGGTGATATTTATACAAGTAGTTACTTCACTTTATTAAGATGTATCTTAAAGATAATACACATGCAAATAATATATTGGGCTAGTAGGAACAACAAATACAAATAGATGCCTGTAATAATAATTCATTATATAACTGATTTTTTTTAATTAGTCCACCTAAGGGAAAAAAAAGCCTCAGTGGAAATAATCTTTGTTACAAGAACCTCACTGAAATAAATGGTGCAAATTCTTATCAACTTTCCCAACCTTTTTTAGCTTCTGCATAATTATACTCTTTGGAGGTGGTGACATGACATGCCAGGAGGGGAAAAAAAGATGTCTTGCTGTTTATGCTCCCCCTTCTTTTTAAAGAACTTCCTGGGAGTAATCTTCAATCTAACACAGTGTTTCTCAACCTTGGCAACTTTAATATGAATGGACTTCAACTCCCAGAATTCCATGCCGGCTGGGGAATTCTGGGAGTTGAAGTCCATATTAAAGTTGCCAAGGTTGAGAAACATAGGTTGGTCTGGAAAGTGCTTCACTGAGGAATGATTCATAAGAGGGTTTTCTCCATCACAACAATCTTAAATTGGACTGAGAGGAGATAGCTGATCCAAAGTCACCAAATTAATACTTCGGGCAGAGGATGGACTTGAACGCACATCTCCCTACTTGTCCAACACCTTAATCAATCCCTCATCCTAGCTCTCCAGTTGTTCCTTCCAAGTTTCTATTAATTTTAGCCACATCAGCTATTTGATAGCAATTACAGCCCATCAAGTTAAAGGATTTCAGTTTAGGAAAAGCTGGTCTGAATCCTCCTTTGGACTCTTTCATATTGCTCTCATAATCAAAACATTGAGGATTAATAGGATTTGTCAGAGACTGAGACCTATATTTCCTCCTTCCCCATCTCCTTTGAAAACAGCTGGATCTTATGAGAAAAAAAAATTGTAAGAGTTGAAGAGTACTCTGTAATGAGCTCCAATAAATGATGAATGGAAAGGAACTGGAAATCAGGATTAAATGAATGCAGGCAACCTCAAAGAAGTATACAGGTAGTCCTTGACTTATGACCACAATTGAGCCCAAAAGTTATATTGTTCATTGAGACATTTGTTAAGTGAGTTTTGCCCCATTTTATGACCTTGCCACAGTTAAGTGAATCACTAATTGCTAAGTTAGTAACACGGTTTTAAGTGAATTGGAATTCCCCATTGATTTTGCTTGTCAGGTTGCAAAAGGCGATCACATGACCCCAGGACACTGCAACTGTCATAAATATGAGTCAAGCATCTTAATTTTGATCACGTTATGGGGATGCTGCAAAGGTCGTAACTCTGAAAAACGCTCATTAAGTCTTTTTTCAGTGCCATTGTAACTTAGAATGGTCATTAAATGAACTGTTGTAAGTCAAGGACTATCTTATACATCTGCTTTTGTACATGTCTGTATATTTATGTCCTGGTGTAATTTTTTAGGTAAAATTGGAAACAGTCTTGCATAATTCTGTTGCTTCGCTGCTGTCACCTTTCTTAGGGTGAACATCTCCATGACCAGCAATCCTGCACCTGCCTCTCCCTTTCCGATATAGCCAAAAGAGCTTATATCATTAAAAGATGGGAAAAGCCAACCAGGGATAAGTGCAGAAGAAGGGCAGGATGCGGATCCAATTCTCAGGAACACGGTTCTACGTTTCTTTCACGGAATATACATTCTTCTGCTTGAAAATGACATTAAATGTATTAAAATGTCATTCAGGTGTCCTCGATCCGGATAAAAAAGGAGCAAATGAAATAAAGCGTGGATTAAAAACTAAAGTCCAGAATGGTGAGATGAATTTAATATATTTTTGTTTACAATACATTCATTAAGGTTCAGTAGTGAAAATTTTGGTTCCTGCAGACGTTGCGATCCCTCTGTTCTTTTAATACCATCTCAGACTCCGCTCGTCCTCCTCCTTCTCTGGTTGATATTTGTGTCACGCTCTTTACGGCAGAAGAGAACCCAGTCAAAGAGTTTCCGATTTTGCCACCTTGATTGGTGGGTCTTTAAACGGAAAACAGCCAATGAGAAGTGTCCTCTAGCCAATCCGCTCTTTTCCCCGCCTCTTCCTGGACAAATCTCCGCCCCCGAGAGGCGGAAGGGGTTCCGTGCGTGTTTAGATGTAGGAGATGGGGGGGAAAGGGTCGGTTTTCTGCTCTGTATTTCGGGAAGAATCTTTCGTTTGAAACTCCTTGAAGCTTTTCTCTGCGTTTTTTCCCCCCGCTTCCGCCTTTGCCTTGCACCCTCTCCTTCCTTGCTTCGGTTCTCCCCGCGATTCCTAAGTTACCATCCTGCATTGACTGATGGAGGGGCAACATATAATGGCCCAGGTCCACATCCAAGCCCCCTCGTCCAGTTCCGTAGCCGGGGAAGAATCCAGGCGGTTGCCGAACCCCGTGCGAGTTGCAGCCAGGGAAAGCATGGCCGGAGGACGTCTGTTGGACAGTCACAGCCTGGATGGGATAAGCCAGGTATACGGGGCATCCAAGAGCCAGGAAGGAAGGAGGGCCACTATATCAAGCGCCTTGGAATTGGAAGGAACAGTGAGTTACGATGGAGACCTGACGCACTTTGTGGCCAACAACCTGCAAATGAAGATCAAGATGAGTTCTCGGGGCAGTCTGGACGATACAGAGCCCACCTCCTCTTCAATGTCATCCCAACACTCTGTCCGAGGCAAAACTGCCGACATCCCTCCAGTGGACCCACAGGTCCTCCGGGATCTGGAAAGGCTGACCACGGATGTGGCCCAGAGAGTGGACCAGATGTTGAGAGCCTTGAACAGCGCGATCCAGAATATGACGGCGCTCAGCGTAGGGTACATCCAGACCTACCGAGATGCTGTGGACAGTTTGGGTGAATCCGTGGACATGAGCATCAAAGGGATGTACACTCTGATGGCCAGGTGTGAAGAGCTGGACCGCTCCATGCAGCCTGTTCACCTCCTTGCTAAGCAGATCCAGGAGATTAAGAGGACTCTGGAGATCTTTGAAGCAGTCTGCAAATAAGGCCCTTGTTTGGAAGGGATTGACTTGTGGAGTGGTGGGGAGTAAAGAAGAGTGGGATTTGGGCTTTGAAAGGGAAACTCGTGTTTTTATGAAATATTTCAAGAAATAAATTATGGCAATACTGTCCTTGTCTCCTGTTGTGATATTTGCCCTTTTCAGTGTTTACTAAACCTTTCCCAACCTAACCCAGAATGTTGGAGACCCTCCAATAATCACCAGGATTCTTCCGTCTATTTCTGTGACTTCCCCCCCCCACAAAATCTCACACATGCTACACGGTCTCTTGTAGTAACAATGGTTACTACTATCCATCAAAATATTGACTTGCAAGGCAGAAAATATTTTAGGCTCTCAAGAGTAACTTCCAACTCTTCCTGCAGCGTCCTTTTTTTCATATCATAAAACCTGTTATTTTTTTCCCATCCTAAGACTATACCCTGAACCAATAAGTCTGTCAGGAGACCTTATAGGCCAGTCACTCTCAGCCCAACCTTCTTCACAGGTTTGTTGTTGGGAAAACAGGAGGAAGATGTGTTGGATATGTTTGCTGACTTATTTGCAAAAATAATAAAGGCAGGATACAAATGTTATCATTTATAAGCTGCTGTGAGCCATTTGGGAACTGATAACGTGCCATTAATTAGTTTTTTCCCTCCAGAACTGAGCAGCTTAGAAATTGCAATCATAAATAAATAAAACCCTAATGTGTCACGCTCATATTAAGCGCAGGAGAGCTGAAATCGAGCAAATGAATTGGGGGTCGGGGAGGAACAGGGCTGGGCGGGGATCGGCATTATATCCGCCTCTCTTCTATGAAACACGAGACGGAGAAAAAATAACCTCAATGGTGCGAGATAAGCTGAAGAATGCACGTGCCTCACTAGGGCTATTTATAGAGCTGTCCGAGAAGGGGGCGGGGTTAAGGACGAACGCGCGCCCTCAGCCGTTGAAAAACCTCCCTCGCGCCCCCCCTCCTCCTCCCCCCTGCCAGAGGCGAAAGCCCGCCGTCTGTAGTAAAGTTTTCACCAGGTGCACGAAAGGGGTGTGATTATTTTGGCGGGCGCCCAATAAAATATCAGGAAACATTTCAGGATCCCAGTGAGTTTGACGCTTTGTGCTTTACATATGATAAACAGGGCATGTTGTTTTTATATAAAATATAGAATATACTATTTAGGACAGAGCTAATAGAAAAGTAGGGGGGGGAAGTAGATGCAACTGAGAAAATACTATTTTTGTTGCATCAATTATCAAACAATCTTGCCAATGTTCACTTGGAAGTAACATGGGTTATTTTTTCATTAATGCAGAGTCTGGCTTCTAGGGTATTCTGCACCACTGATCTGTGCTCAATTGTACACAGGTGGATTTAAAAGGTAGTGAAGGTCAAATATGGCTCTTTTTAGCCTCGTTCCTTGGCATGCATATTTTCCAGTGAGACAGACTGGGACAAGAAGACCATTTTATTACAATTTGTCAGAATATTCAGACAAAAGAGGTTCCTCTCATTCAAAGAAGGAACCCTGATCCTTAGCTTACATCCCCTTTTATAGTTAACAAAGAAAAAAACAAAAGAGGAAAGTTGATTGGACAAGATAAAAGTAAATCCTCCATTGCACAGTAAATCAACCATAAATGTTGTTTGAAGTTAGATAACCAAATGCCAGCTGACACTAAAACTTTTTCTTATCAGGAGATAGTATCCAGCCATCCTTTTACAACTTATCTTTTCAGTGTAGGGATGTTAGAAGCTATCTAATCAATCCACACAGCCATAGGATAAGAAGTCTAAAGGTGTTATCACCATGTTAAAAGAGAGAAAAGTGAGTCAAATGAAAATGCAAAGTATGTTTAAAATGCAAAGTAAAATGCAAAATAACTGTCTGCTAACAAATTACAAAGCCATGTCATGTGCTCCTCAGTTGCTAGTATTAATCAATGAAATTTTTATTACTTAAATTTATTTGCCGTCTATTTTACTATGGGGCTGTTCTGGGGGGGCAAATAATAAATAATAGTGACATAATGTCCAGAAGGTCACAAAAGGTGATTGCATGACCCTGGGACACTGCAACTGTCATAAATATGTGCTAGTTGCCAGGGCATGTGAATTTTGATGATGTAACCATGTGGATGCTGCAATGGTCATGTGAAAAATGGTCACATCACTTTTTTCAGTGCTGTTGTAACTTCAAATGGTCACCAAACAAATTGTTGTAAGTTGAGGGCTACCTGTACTATATTCAAAGTGGAAATTTAACAATGAACCTACCGAAGAAAAGAATTCAGAAGCCTAAATGTAGCTGCCAAAATGGTTCTCTCTCTCTACTCCCCGCAAATGTCTTTCTATGGACCCCTAAGAACATTAGATTTTGTGAGATTAGGAATCATAAAATCATTTTAGTATGGAGCAGGATTCATATGGACAATTTCTTCATCCCTATCACAGGGGTTTAATGGTCACAGAACTCTGAAATGAATGCAGAACAAAATAGAATACCTGTGTTGAAATTTTATGAAGATTGTAATTTATTTATTTGTTAATATCCTTCCTGTACTTAGATGCCATCCACAATCTGGCTGATGCATTCTGGACCAAGATCAGCTTCTGTTTCAAGGGTACTGTAGTATTAGTAGTAGTAGTAGAAGAAGAAGAAGCAATAATAAGCATCTTGGGTGCAATTTATTTATTTAACAATATTTATATGGCTGCCAAACACACTCTCAGTGACTTCAATAGCTTACAAGGATAAAATTCCAATTCCAAAATATTTGGGAGCACCACTTGAATACTGTTGATATTGACAAAATCACCATCAGTCAGTTGCAAAAGGCAGCTTTACTTGGAACAGTAAAGTCCTGTGACAATACTTTTAACACCTTCATCATCGACATCGGCCTATCTCAGGTTCTTGGGAAAACTTTATAGGTGGATAAAAATGCCAAATCCAGTCTAAATGTTTGGCTTTCAATGAGACCAATTGTAATATTTTGTTCAATTTCTATGCCACCTGTCTCTCAGTGACTCTGGGCAATTTATAATTCTTAAAACATCTAAAAAAAAGAACAATGTAAAACAGAACAAAAGAATAAGAATGAGGGAAAAGATAAACTCAGAGGGAAACAGAAAGGAAGAAAGAGGCACCAATCATCCTCTCCAAAGGAAGTAAGTATAATAATCCATAGATGATAAAACCTCAGGTGTCTGCAGGAATAGGTGTGCTTGAAGCTCCCACCGGTGCTTGTCAAAATGCCCAGCCATGCCACAACTTAGGCATTGTAGGTCAAGGCTACTGAACCAAGAAAATTTCCCAGCTGCAAACAATTGAGTCTTCAATCCATACAAGTAGTCCTCTACTTACAACCATTCATTTAGTGACCATTGGAAATTACAGTGGCATTGAAAGCAGTGACTTATGACCGCTTTTCACCTTTATGACCATTACAGCATCCTCATGATCAAAGTGATCAAAATTCAGAGACTTGGCAACTGGCTTATACTTATGACAGTTGTGGTGTTCTGGGGTCATGTGATCACCTTTTGTGACCTTCTGACAAGCAGTGTCAATGGGGAAGCCAGATTCACTTAACAACTGCAGTGATTCACTTAACAGCTATGGCAAGAAAGGTCATAAAATGGGGCAAAGCTCACCTGTGGTTGTAAGTCAAGAACAACCTGTATTCAGCTCTTCTGGCCAAAGGCACCTGGCTTTTGAGGCCATTCTGTTTGTTTGCCCAAATTCAGATTGCTGTCTTATATATAAGTACATTATATATGTACATAATGAGTGTTAACAATGGCATTCAGGATCTGCCAGAAAAAAAAGGGAATTATTTTAATACATTCTGCTTTGACTGCGTTTTTCTCAATCATCCTTCCTTGCAGAGTGACAGTTCTTTTTAAATAAAGAACTGCCACCCTGCAAGGAAGGATAGTTGAGAAAAACCACAGAGAAACAGTGTTTTGTTTTTAAATCCCGTTTGAATACTATATAAATACTGTTATTTGCAACAGCAGTAATACTGAATTAACGTCCACGAACCCTAAGAGGCATCTTGAGTGGGCATGAAATAAAATATAGACGGAAACCAGAATAATGCTTCAAAAAAATCCCCCGCCAATAACTTTGAAATAAAGGACCCGTATTAAATTCTTTAAGGCTGTTGCCGAATAAAGCCGTTTTTCTTAACGAGGGTCGCGCACAAGCGGCACTTGGGGAGCCGACTGAGTTAAAATAGTAGAGATAACAAGATTTCTGCTGCCTAGAAAGGACCCAGGAGGAAGTACGGATGGAGAAGGGTCTTAATCATGAAGGGACCTTCCTGTTCCAAGCGGATCTCTATAGCTAGGCATCTAGCAGCCTCCCCGTGCCCACTCTTTAATGAAAACAAAGCCAGTGGGGGACACGTCAGGGAGGGCACAACCAAGTAACAAGGTTTGACATGGCTGCGCTAGCAGTATCTCTCTGGACAGCCTGAGGAGAAGATGAAAGGGCTTGTGGACATGTGGGAATCAAAAGAACAACCTGGTCAGGAAATTGTAATGACAGCAAACTGGGGATGGGAGAGAAACTAAGGTGGAAAGCTCCAGTCCATTCTCGTTCGCTGTATTATTATTTTTTAATTGTCAAAATAGCCTTCGTTTGTTAGAGGAATGGCTTTGAAATAAAAAAAAAATCGAATGATTTTGGTAAATACTGTTTTTTTTTTTAAATCTATCCTTTCAAACTGAGGAGGAATGTGGTTGTTATAAGGAATAGAAATCTTGTTTCAAATGGTTGAGAATTGTGAAATACGTCTACACTGTAAAATGTAAGGGAACTTGAGCGTGCGAAGAAATTCTAGCAAATATGTGCATGTGGGAGGGGGGAGAAAATAATTTGGGGGGCTCTGGAGACTCAGGCGCTTTTTTTTTTTTTGGAGAAAGAATTTCACAGACATCTGTATTCCTCATGCTAAAGAAATCTGGGTTTTTCCCCCCAGAACCAGAATCCCTCAGAGCTAATTGTTGCAATTTTCCCACATGGAAAGTGGAAAACCAGCCTATGTTCTGGACCTCCAAGATTGTGAAAGAGAGACATTAAGAGGTGAGGAATAAATAATGTATTTCGCTCAGTAAGTGTGTTGTGAACTTGGAATTCTTATTTCAGATTTGCTTTTTGTCATTAAATGCCCCTAGCCTAGTCACAATTTCTTAATAGCTTTTTAAAAATATATTTATATTGGGCATATAAATATATCTCTTTATTTCAGCTCTACCATAGAAGAATGTTGACATAGATCTTAGATTCTGATAACAAGATTTAGTTTAAGTCTTATCTTTTAAATGTAAAGGTACTTCTAAGTTTTAATCATTGTATTTGCTTTTAATATATTGCTGCTTAAACATGTTTTATTGGGGCTGCTGCTTTTATTATGTTAAATATATGTATGTATGTATTAATGTTTGTGCTCTGTTTCAATTGTTTTATAATGTAGTTTGGTTTTACTCTGCTGTCCTAGATAATCTCAAGAGTATCATTGAACTTTGATAAATAAGTGCATGCTCTTCCCCCAATCTGTGACACAATCAAAGTCACTTTACAGTTATCTTTTTCCCTTGAGGCTTTAAATATTAAATTCTGTATGCACTTTATGGAAGAAATTCTAGACACTTAAAATACCTTTTAACTAAACTCTTTAACTTCTTTGTTTCATTACAAAGTATAGGAAATAAATTTTTCTGGCTTTGTCTCACTAAGAAATATGCTAATGACTGTGAGTAAGAATAAAAATGAAACACTATCATTTTTCAGAGCTAAATTCTGCATCATTTCAAGTCTTACAGAGATTCTCCTAGATGTAGGTGGACAATAATATTTAAATTTTCAAATATTTCTATGTTTTACAAGAATCCAAGAAAATGTACGTTCAGTCATCATAACTTAAATGGGAAAGTCAGTTAAATAAACTTCTGATATCTAAATTAACTTCCACACATCCTCTTAGTTGGTGTGGGTTTGTAGCAGTGTAAATCAGGAGTGGACTTGTTTAAAAAAAATATTTGACTTTGCCATCAGTTATGTTAAGATATAATCAACTTTCCTAAAGTAACATACAGTAAAAAGTTTAAATTTATTTGGTGAGAATGAGATTAAATTGTTGTGATATATCTTCTGACTGTAGGCATTGAGATGACATATGAAAACAAAGAAGAGGAAGCAGGATCAGAGAACAAACAGAAAGGAGACCAAAAAATGCAACATAGAGACTCTCCAGTGAAAGGTATTATAATAGAAGACCATCAGAAGGAAAGCACTCAGGATGAGATCTGTAACGGTGAATCTATCGTATCTCTGGAACAGGAATCCACAGATAATCTTTCTGACAATGACAGAGTGCCCAAAGCTACCATTTGTCCTGACTGTGGGAAGAGCTTTAGTAACAGCTCTCACCTAATCCGTCACCGTCGCGTCCATACAGGTGAGAAACCATACAAATGCCCCCATTGTGATAAAAGTTACCGCCAAGACTCTCACTTAGTTCAGCATATGCGTTCTCATACAGGTGAGAAGCCATACCGGTGCACACATTGCGGCAAGGGCTTCTCACAGAGTTCCAATCTCATCATCCACCAACGGACTCATACAGGCGAACGACCCTTCACCTGTCCAGAGTGTGGGCGGAGCTTCAGCCATAGTTCTGATCTCATTCAGCACAAGCGGATACACACCGGGGAGAAGCCTTACGTCTGCTCCATCTGTGGAAAATGCTTTTCTCAGAGCTCAAAGGTTACCCAACACAAACGCTTCCATTCTGGGGAACGTCCATTTTCCTGTGGGGAGTGTACCAAAACTTTTCGTCTCCGGGCTGATTTAGTCCGTCACCTCCGTGCTCATACCGGAGAGCGGCCTTTTGGCTGTCCTGAGTGTGGGAAACATTTTGCGGAGAGCTCCCATCTGATCCGTCACCAGAGGATCCACATGAGTGAGCGTCCCTTTCGTTGTCCAGACTGTGGGAAAGGATTCAATCAGAGCTCCAACCTCCAGCAGCATCAGCGGGTCCACCGGGGCCAGAAACCCTTCAAATGTGATGAGTGTGGGAAAGGTTTTGGCGTAAGCTCGGCACTCTTGCAACACCAGCGCACTCACACAGGTGAACGACCCTACTGCTGCAGCCAGTGTGGGAAGAGTTTCAGTGTCAGCTCCACCTACCATATACACCAGCGTATTCATGCAGGACAAAAGCCCTATGCATGTGCGGACTGTGGGAAAGGGTTTGTGCGTAGTTCAGCTCTCCTTCAGCATCAAGCCACTCACACCGGTGAGAAGCCCTTTCGATGTCCCTATTGTGGAAGAGGGTTTGGACAGAAATCGGCACTTTCTCAGCATCGGCGAGCCCATGTGAGGAGAGGGGAGACATTGACTTTGATAGAAGGATGGGAAACGGCTGGGATGGAAGAGGTCGGGGACCAGGGAGTGGGAGAGGAAGCAGACCACCTGTGGCAAAGGAATGGAATAGGGATTATGGAGCCCGAATGGCAGGGTGTTGGGGATGAGGCCACAAGGCAGGAATGGGGGGATGACGGGGATGAGGCCATGAGGGTGGAGTGGCAGGATGATGTTGACGAGTTGCCACAGTTGCAGGAGGATGGCAGAGAAAGCACGAGGCAGATCTGGAAAGATGGTGTGGAATCCTCCACGGGGACCGAGTGGCAGGACGAGGAGGATGAACAACTGGAACAGGGATCACAGGGGGATTGTACTGAAAGCATGAGGCTAGAATGTCAGGAGGACGATGACGATGATGATGATGACAATGATGATGACTTTAGGAGGGTGGAGGAGAGTTTCCAGGACGGCAATCTGAGTATGAGACTAGAGTGTCACGATGATGATGATGACGATGGTGAAAGCGTAGAAGAGTACATACAAGATGGCAGTAATTCAGACATGAGGGGAAAAGGTCAGGACGAGATCACAAAGCACGGCTGGCAGGATGATGGAGGTGAAAGCATGAGGGAAGAATGGGAGACTACTTTAGATCATTTAAGGCAGGAGAAATTAATTGAGGAAGAAGAGTGGCAGGACAGCGAAGGGGATAGTGAGAAGCAAAGTTGGCTAGGCAAAGGGGAGGACAGCTTGGAGAGAACAAGGAAGAAGTCGGAGACTGAGTCACCCTACTGAAGTTGGGGAGCTTAAGGAATTGAAACGATTGACTGGCATAGAGTAGAAGAGAGTAGAAGGCCTACAATGCTCAAAATAGCTCAAACCAGCAAGTCATCAAAAGTCATTGTGGACAAACAGCAGAACCCTACCTAGATGCAAAGCTGTCATGTCCTTCTGCAACAAATATTTGTCGTATTTGTTGTATTTATATTTGTAGGCTATTCTGTGGTGTCTGCTCCCTCACTCCAGTCCCTGCATGCCTGTGCTACAGAGCGCTGTGTGGTGGCTGCCTTATGGTCAAGCTATACGATCCGGCTCCCTGTATCATTCCAAGCCTTGTGCCCTTTGCTGATCAAAATAATTTCCAAAGGGTGATTTTATTCGGTCTGTTTTTAAACAGTACTCTACCTAAGTACATGATGTATTATACTTCCCAATCCAGCCCATGTTTTGTTAAAAAAAAAAGTTTCACAACACTTCCGAGGTAAGACATCTTTTTTTATAAATAAGTGGGTGCCTTTCCTTACAGTGGCAATTCTTGCTGGATTCGAGGAGTTGATTTGGGAGAAATCTTCCTTCAATTCAGTCTATAAGCTTTGAAGTTATTGACTTAGGAGGTTGGGATTCGGGGATGGGGCAAAAAAGATAATATCGTCGTTTTATTTTCACAGTTGTTACTTAGGAACCCAGCAGAATGTGGGGACACTGTAAGACTCCAGTATTTAACTAGAACAGCTTTTGAAAACTTCTGTTGCATGCTCTGAATCTCTCCCAACTGTAGTTATTTTTGTAACGTTCTAATCCTCTCTTTTCTGTGTCTCCTTCTGCTGAACTAATAAATGCTCTTTTTGATTCTACTCAAGCACCCTGCATTCTTTTAAATTGAGCCAGGATTATTACTCAACATACTTCAAATCAGTTTCAAGATGCTTGCATATAATTTGCATATATACTGATGCTTAACCTTGGGTTCCCCCCCCCCCAAGAAGCAGCACAACAAACCTGTTTTCAGAGTTAGGAAATTTCATTAGTGATTTGTGATATATGGAGATTCTGGATATGTGTATTTTTTTTTTGTTCTGGAAAATTGATTTCACTTATTAAAGTAAAAATTATCTAAAACAGCCATTTATTTTGACCACCATCTGTGAAAATGTTCAGTACCGTAATTTTACTTTTTCACATTACGGTTAAAGACTTTCTGAAAAAGTTACATTATGGCAAATACATTGCTAAAATGTATATTTAACAAGACCCCTATTGTAATATGGTGAGGAAAGAGAAATTTAACAAAATTTCCCAAAATACTTAAGCACAGACTAAAAATAAGTGCAAAAGTGATCAATGAAAAATTCAGACAATCCCAGAGTTTGAAAGTCGTGTAAGTTTGATGCCACACACACTGCCTATTTTTTGTTTTAAGTTGCATCCTAACTTACACATTCTGTTCTGCTCCAAATTTTCTGATGACAGAATACTTTACTATTTCCAAGGGCTTAGCCAGCAACAGATTGTCATTTGTTACCCTTCATGTTTTTTTTGTTTCAATGTTTGGGGGTGGATGTTCCCATCCCTTATTACGTTCCCATCCCATAGTAAACTTGGGAAGAAATATAAATCAAATCAAGAGTATTTAGAGACATCCTACAGGGCCAAAATGGTGCTTAAGATGGTGAAGCTCTTGACCAGGATCCAAGCCATTCTGTTTTCTCTCCTCTCACTCTTGAGGGTTTTAGACTCCGGTAAGAAAGCTGAAGTGGTAAGCTGGTGATTGGCTCTATGGAGTAGAGAGTTGGTCTCTGACAGAAGGCCACCTGAAGAGACTAGAAGCATTTGAAATGTGGATTTACAGGTGGCTGTTACGTATAAGCTGGGTTGACAAGATCAGAAATGAGGAGGCGATAAGCCGCCTGGGAAAGCCAAGGGAAATCATCAAAACAATTAAAAAATGAAAATTAGAATATTTCGGACATGTGATGCGACACCCAGAAAAATACGGCATACTCCATTTAATCCTCCAGGGAAAGATGGAAGGCAAACGAGGTCCAGGCAGAAGAAGAACATCGTGGCTTCAAAATCTAAGGGACTGGTTTGGACAAAACTCAGCAGCACTTTTTCGTGAGGCTGCTGATAAAAACATGATCGCCAACGTCCGATAACGGATATGGCACAAGAAGAAGAAGAAGAAAAATGTCCAAGGGGAATTAATGTGGTGGAATGTAGTCTGGATTCCCAGGAGGGAGGGGCCACATTCCAGAGGACCAAGAGACGACAAAGTTTAGATAGTTTGATTGGGAGGACGAGGCTCAAGGCAACTCCACCTTAAAAGTTCTCAAAGTATATCTTTATTGATGCTAGTAGTTTGCTTTAGTTTGGCAAGATTTCTGTCCATAGGTGAGGAACAATAAAGGAAACTGTTTTGGAGTAACTCGGCACATCTTTCTTGGTTTTGGAGCCTGACATTGATTTATCTAATGGTCTGTAGGTAGTTACTGTCCAGAATTCCAGAACATTTCTTTCATCCCTTGCCAAGTGGGGGAAGGTAGGATTGGCCCAATTCCCCTTTTAAGCCTTACCCATTTCTTAACGTGCAACCGATAAGAGGAACAAAGGCCAAAATCCAGAATCCAAAAGGCTGCTATTCTCTAGAAAAGAATCTTAAAACAGTTAGGCACACAAAACAGCTGATTTGTCTCAGATCAAGGGACTAGCAGAGAACACAGACAAACACATTGGTCTGCCTGCATCTTGTTCTGGTCATCTCATCATGTGTATCTGTCACCTGCTCCTGCAAACATCTATTATGGCTCTTTTTCTAAGACGGTCAGTAGAAGGACTTGAAATAAATGCCATGATAGCTTCTTTTTTTCTTTTTTAAAAGGGAAAAGGAAGTCTTCATTACCAGCACCACAAAAGTTTCCTGTTTTTTTTTCTTCTTCTTCTTTTTTTACACACTGAGCATTTATAACAAATAGCCTGGCTGCAGTCTCTGGAGAGGAACACGATTTGATCATTGGCTCTCGTTTTCATTACTCAATGGTTCCGTAAGGAGTTTGCTTTCATACTCATTCTCGGTTGCTGTCTTAGAACCATCCTCCTTTGCCCCATCCTCTAGATTGTCCGCTGCTTGTAAGCCATTCTCATTTTCTCCTTGAAGTTCTATTTTCTGTTTATAATTTCGTTTGAAGAACCCACACTGCAATGCAAAGTAAGAAAAACCATTAGAAGCAGAAATTAGACAGGGAGACTCAGCCTGAGCTTAACGATGTTGAATTGGTAAGGAAAGCCAGTTTGATCTAGTGGTTAACGTGCCAGGCTAGAAAGCGGGAGATTCTAGTTCTACCTTAGCCAGGAAAGCCAGCTGGGTGACTTTGGGCCAGTCCCTTTCTCTTAGTCCAAGTCACCTCATGAAGGAGGAAGATGTATTGAATATGTTCGCCACCTTGAATTATTTGTAAAAATAATAGAAGTGGGATACAAATAAATAGATAAAAACATGTCTTGCCTTCCAGCCATCTTTCATTTTTACAGCCTCAATTTTTAATACTGGATGAACATTAAATATAGTTCATAGTTAAGTAAGTCAAATGGTAGAGCAGCTAGATCAGATTTAAATCTGAACAATCTTAATAATTTAAGAATTCCAATCATTCTTTCTTGGAGCTGTGAAACAATTTGCCATGCTAGAGTTATCAACAATAATTAGTAACAATTGGGAAATTATCCCTCTCAGTGATACAATCCACATTTTGCAAACAAAAGATCCTAGGCTTAATTTCTGACATCTCAAAATAATGTTCAGAAATAATCCTAGCTGAAACTGTAGCCTGACAATATACTTCGGACATTATAAAGTAGTATTGGATGAATTGAATAATTTTTGGATGTTAGCAATGCTAGTTTGAAATATTACTGATCAAATCTTTTTTTAATTCAACTGACCAGGAAGAGCCCAACTCTCAGTTCCTCAAAATCGCTCTAGATTTTTGAAATAAAGTAATCTTACCTTCCAAAGTCCTACAATGCAGAGAATAAGCAAGAGCAAGCCTCCAAAGACACTGCCTATTATAATTGGGAGATAATTCATCGTGATTATCACCTCTACTTCTGTGACCTGTAGGGCATATAAAAGAAAGGCACAAAGTCACAATCATATCTTTACAGCCTGGGACACCCTTTAAATAAACATTTAAGATTGGCAACTGGCCATCTTTTCTCCATCGAATTTTTATTAAGTAGTTGCTTTAAATAATAATAACAGCTAGCAGAGCAAGTTTCTTATCCTCCCTCCTGTTCAGCTGGAGATTTTGATAATGCAAACTTTTATTACCTCATAACATTTTCCCTTCCGTTTTCCTCCTTAATTTATTATTACTTTGCCTTTCAATCCACTCAAAATGGCTAACACTCTTGAAAAAGCAATTAAAATCCCCCAAAATACCAATTCCAGAAGTGTGCTGAACATATTTTGTAATAATGTCTTGATAAGGAGATTTGGAGGATCTTGACTATTTATCCAATTGTTTGTGTTTTGGGTTGGTTCTAACAAAACCTACTTGCAAATTAGATTTTGGATTGTATTTGAAGGGATGATATGGCTTATTTAATACAGGAGGTAAAATTAGTAGATTGCATCAAAGCTGTTCTAAAAATCATGGGACTTAGGGTTTGTAGCCAGTTTGATCAGTTGACCATATTGTAGTAAAGAAAAATGTTCAATAAATTTAAAAGTGTTCTGCAACCTTTCTGTGAACTTCCTGAATGGTTCTAAGAAACTCCAGCCTAAATAAAATAGATGGATTGATTGGAGGAACATTATAGTAGAAGAGATAACAATACTATAAGAATATAGAAAATTCTTAGAGAAGGAGAGAAAGAAATAACTTCAGTCACAAACCCACCTGAACCTGGGCAAATTCATGACCATAGAAATTTTTATATCTTCCGGTATCAAATTCAACCCACAAGGCTGTGCAAAGCTTGGTTTGAAGAGAGTGCTAACAAGATAAAAAGGATAATGAAGTTTACATTGCATCAGGCAGCATAAATCATATGATGAATATGCCAGTTTTTTTAAAGACAAGTCATTTGCTTTCAAGCACATGTGGGTGCAAGAACTAAGTTCAAAGTCTTTGTGAGATTAAGTAGCCCGCCCAATAATGTCTGCATCTGCTTGAGGTTTTTAATTATAAACGTTGTAGGTGGAAAGCCATGTTAGTTTATGATGTCCCCAAATGGACGCTGGTGGCACCTCTTAAGTAAAAACTGCTAATCATAAGACGTGCAATTTTGTTATGAAGTAACTACAGTCACTTCATCGAATGCAATAATAGATGGAGAGGGGAAAACAAGGTTATTCGAGACGTATTACACGTACTGTGTGAATAGACAATTCTAAGATCACAATTACATTTGTGATCTTCAGAGAAAGCTAGAAAACTTTAATGTGTATAACCATTTGATGTTCAGCAATTTATCACTCAGTTGTGCTGCCGATTGTATTCCTATAGCATGCTAAGCTAAACCAAAAAAATCATAACATGGTGTAGTAGCAGGTTATTTTAAAATCTGGGTAATATGTATGACACCAAGATAGCTAGATTAGACATTTGCTCTGATCACAGACTCTTTCCTAATACCTCATCTCAGTTTATTGTAGGTCTGTAGTTTTTTTTCCTTTGCAAGCTTAATGAATGAATGCCCCTGCCTACTTATTCAGATATTGAATAAATTGGAACTAACATTTATTAGATGGGGGGGAATAAATTTTCCCATTCTCCAGGTTTCAGATTTAAGAGGAATAGGAAAATTCCTCTTATAAATAGAAATCATTGTTATTGACCTGTTTTTACCTCTGTATTGTTTAGGGTAGACATCACCCCAGTAATATGGATCGTAGATGAATTTATCTGTCCGAGATCACATTTGTAGATAAGATATTCATCAGTTGCACAATGCTAGAAAGAAAACAGTACAGTTAAAGATAGGTTCCAGCTGCACTTAACCATCTTTTTAAGGAATTGTTAGATTTCTTAAAATGACTGTTTATTTTGATTAAATTAATATTCCCATACATAGTAGGCCTCCTGATATACTGCCTTGTAAATAATAATACTGCCAAAGAAGAAATGATGGAAGACATTTTTAGATCATAGCCCTGTCCGAGGCTGGTAAGAAGAAATTGTTTCTTACTATTTCTTCAAAAGATAAATCAGAAAATAGAGTGTTACTTCTTTCATTAAGATGGGAATAGTTATATGGCGAGCTAATTGTTTAAATGACCAAGCAATTCCATGATGAGTCACACCATTTATTTAAAATATTTAAGAAACTGGCCATGCCCCCAAATAATCTACACAAATAAAAATAAAAAGGTAACATATGGATGACTACAGTCACTTCATCTCTGCTTCTTTTTCTCTTTCATCTCCCATCTGTTGTTTATATAACATGACCACCCAATGCACGAGCCTGCACGTGTACAGCAGCATATTTTTAATTACTTAATAATGTTGCATCAGATTTAGAGATATAAGCTACCTGAATTAACTTGGGATAGTTCTTCACAGTTGTGTTCGTTTTATCAGGCTGGCACATCACATTAGGATTCTAAAAAAAGAAAAAAGCTATTCCGTATTATTGTCATGCAAAACTTATATATAGTTCACCAATCTTTGAGCCGCTAGAAAAGTATGCCAGCATAAATTGTGCATCTTCTTTTTTCCCTGCAGTAGTGAGACTGGTGAGTTATTTGTTCTATGTACAGGAGAATCATATATATTGCATTTTAAGTAAATTAAATAATGCATTATCTTTAAGAATATAGAATTTGGTCATATGAGCTTGGTTATATGTAAGAAAGTGAGAGAATGGTAATGAATTTGAGCCAGTGTTTTTCAGCCTTGACCGTTTGAAGGTGGGTGGACTTCAACTACCAGAATTCTGGGAATTTAAGTCCATATATCTTCAAGTGACCAAGGTTGAGAAACAACAACAACAATAATAATAATAATCCCAAAACAACTGGAGCACCACTTGAACACCATTGGCATTGACAAATTTGCCATTAGTCAATTGCAAAAGGCGGCCTTACTAGGAACTGCTTCCATCCTGCAACGATACCTGTAATACCATCAAACATCCACATCTGCCTATGCCAGGTCCTGGGTAAGGACTCAATAGGTAGACAAAATACCAAATCCAGTCTGAACATCTGGCTGACTGTGCGATGATCCATAATAATATAATAAAGTTGGAAGGGACCTTGGAAGTCATCAAGGCCAACCCCCTACTCAGGCAGGAAACCCTACACCATTTCGGACAAATGGCTGTCCAGTCTCTTCTTAAAAACTTCCACTGTTGGAGCATTCACCGCTTTTGGAGGCAGGTTGTTCCACTGGTTAATTGTTCTAACTGTCACAAGTTTCTCCTTAGTTCTAGGTTGCTTCTCTCTTTGGTTAGTTTCCATCCGTTGCTTCTTATCCTGCCTTCAGGCGCCTTGGAGAATAGCTTGACTACCTCTTCTTTGTGGCAGCCCCTGAGATATTGGAACACTGCTATCATGTCCCCCCTCGTCCTTCTCTTCGTTAATATAGACATACCCAATTCCAGCAACCGTTCCTCATATGTTTTAGCCTCCATTCCCCTAATCATCTTTGTTGCTCTTCTCTGCACTCTTTCTAGAGCAGTGGTTCTCAACCTTTCTAATGCCGTGACCCCATAATATAGTTCCCCATGTTGTGGTGACCCCCAACCACTTATACATCACCGGGTGCCAGAGGTGTGGCCAAAGAAAAGGGGAAAAAAATGGCGGACAGCCTTGTTTGGCGACCCCCGTGAAATGGTCGTTCGACCCCAAATGGGGTCCCGACCCACAGGTTGAGAACCACTGTTCTAGAGTCTCAATATGTTTTTTACATCATGTGACCAAAACTGGATGCAGTATTCCAAGTGTAGCCTTACCAAGGCATTGTAAAGTGGTATTAATACTTCACGTGATCTTGATTCTATCCCTCTGTTAATGCAGCCAGCACTGTTTTGGCCTTTTTGGAAGCTGCAGCACAATGCTGGCTCATATTTAAGTGATTGTCCACTAGGACTCCGAAGTCCCTCTCACAGTTACTGCTATTGAGCAAGGCATCCCCTACATAAAAGATTTCCTTGGCAGGCATCTGTTGATACTATATTAGTAACTGAAGACTAGACATGATCTTTAAAGAGGGAGTCAAACTATTTTCCAAAGCGCCTGAAGGCAGGACAAGAAGCAATGGATGGAAACACTTCAAGGAGAGAAGCAACCTAGAACTAAGGAGAAACTTCCTGACAGTTAGAACAATTAACTAATGGAACAACCTACCTCCAGAAGCGTTGAATGCTCCAACACTGGAAGTTTTTAAGAAGAGACTGGACAGCCATTTGTCCGAAATGATATAGGGTTTCCTGCCTGAGCAGGGGGTTGGACTAGATGACCTCCAAGGTCCCTTCCAACATTATTATTATTATTATTATTAATAATAATAATAATAATAATAATAATAATAATAATAATAATAATAATATAGGATGTCAAACACTGGCATCTCTGAGGGAGGGGTAAACAGGGCCAGATGAATAAAAGCAGCATTGTGGCATCCCAAAGCACAAGTCCTACCCTTTTTTAAAATACACATTGTAACATCAAATGGATGGCTGAAGTGGGCAGAGCTTGTGCTGTGACACTACAACGTTTTTTTTTTTTCAGTCTACCTAAGGCAGCAAGGAGCTCCAGATGCTGCTGGCCTCAAAATCTTTAACTCATTGTGGACTTCCTAGACAACATGCCTTTAGAGAATTACAGAAAGATTTTTAAAAAGTTGTAAAACTACACAGTGAAACTTCAAGATTTTTTTTTCTACATTAATCCACCCCAAAAATGTTTTTCAAAAGAGTATTTTAAATACAGCAAAAACAAAGTACAGTAGCCTCAGATTATTTGTCATGATTTCCAATTAGACATAAGATATTAATTAAGTGCATAATTAGATCAGAACATAGTATGAGAAAGGAAGTTATACAGGAACCATTTCAGTGATCTGAAAAGGAGGACTCAAAATATTGGCTTACTGGTGTAATACAAGGGGACAAAATAAACTGTAAACTTTTTTAATATAGAAAAGTATACCTGGTTCATGTCAAACATGCTGTGTTACCTACCCTGCCTTTGTAAACCTATTCTCTCCTCCTATAATCCCTAACACACTTATATTTTAGAAAAGAGGACATTAACACTCTTTACCTTAGACAAAATCATTTAAAGATAAGGATATCCCAGGGAAGATTCATAGTATTCTTTTAAAAATTTAAATGTGTCTGGTAATTGTAAAGTGTGTATGCCTGTGTCTATGTGTGAAAATCTGGAAGATGTGGGTATGACATTGCAATCTAAGCCCCACCTCTTGTATAGATGCAACCATAGGCTTGGATCACAGGGCTGCACCTGCCAAATTGCAAGTTTTGATCTCACCTCCAGTAGATCCTTTTAATGGAACCAACCAGATTGTCTAAAATAGAGCCTTGGGAGTTTATATTTGAGCACAGAATAACAGTTCACATGAGTTTCCATTAAGTAAAGCTGACGTACCGCGGTTAGGACTTTATCAATCTTCCATATCAATCCAGCAGGAACTTTAGTTGGCACTTTGACATACACCGATACTTTAGGCGGTGGGAACACCCCCAGGGCCCAGTTAGTTACCTGGAAGTGAAGGAAGGGGAAGGGCAAAGTAGCAACAAAGGTGCATTGAAAACTCTGCAAAAAAATATCATTTGCCTGCAAGCAAGAACTGATGGGACCACAAAATAGACAAAGTAAGAGCAAATGAAGAAGCCAAAGTGCCCTGGAACTTGAGAATTCAAACAGACAAGCATCTGCCACACCACACTTAACCACTGTCATTAAGAAAGACAAAAAGGTCTTGATAGTGGACATTACAATACCTGGAGACAGCAGAAGAGAAGAGAAAGAAGTAGAGAAAATCATCACATACAAAGACCTGCAAATAGAAGTAGAACAACTGTGATAAAAGAAAGCAAAGATAGTACCAATAGTAATAGACATCTTGAGTGCAATCTCAAAACATCTGGAGTATCACTTGAACACCATCGTCACTGACAACATTACCATTGGTCAATTGCAAAAGGCAGCTTTGCTTGAAACAGTTTACATCCTGCAACAAGACCTTTAACACCATCAAACAATATCTGCCTACCGTATATGCCAGCGTACAAAGCGACCCGGCGTATAAGACGACCCCTGTCTTTGTCACCAAGCCGCATTCCTAGAACGTCGTCTTATACGCCGGAAACTACCAATATTTCCGGTGTATAAGACGACTCGGCGTATAAGACGACCCCCGTCTTTGGCGCTGATTTTAGCGCTTCCGGAAGTCGCCTTATACGCCGGCATATACGGTATATCCCAAGTACTTGAGATTTGATAGATGGACAAAAATAGATAGATGGACAAAAATACCAAACCCAATTTGGCTGACTGTGCGATCAACCGTTATATGGTTGGTAATATTTAACATTGTAAGCCACACAGAATCACCTGTGTGTGACTTGGGCAGCCATATAAATTCCTTTAATGAATAAAAACCCTGTCAAGCCCCTGGGCTTGCCATGAGCCGGGAGATGGGGAGCACGCAGCCAGCAGCCGACCGACGTCCGCATGGGGGCCTTGAGCACCACCCAACTCCCGACAGTCAGCTGGGAGTCGGGTTGGCGTCCGGAGTTCAGCGGAGAACCGGCGGAGCCGCTACACACCGCCCGGCTCCCGATAGCCAGCTGAGAGTCGGGCCGGCGTGCGCACGTCAGCTGGGAGTCGGTGGAAATGCCCATACGGACCAGATGCTGGCTTGCTGATTGGGGTGGGGTTGGTGGGTGGGGGACATCTATGTAAAGCGCTTTTGCATTAAAGTTTGCTGGTCACCTGTTCCTTCTGTGTCTGGAGTTTGTCGGCAGCTAGCAGAGGACAGCTGACAGTAAGTCAGCACTCTGCCTCCTCCCCCCTGCGCCCGGCCTTTATTAAAAATAAGCCTTTGGGCCGCACTCTCCCAAGTCCACTGGATTTAAGCACCATGAAGGACATTGCAGAGTTCTTATTTTGAGGTAAATCTTGCAAGTGCTGACTCACTTGGTAGGAGTGTGTCATGTTCTTGTTTTCTTGCTGCTTAGAACTGAAGTCAATGTATTGGCTAGATGTCTCTAACCTGCAAGAGACAAAAGCAGGAATGGTTAAGCAAGGAAGGAAACCCACCCCAAAGTGGAATTTATGCCATAGCAAGAGGTCTTATTATTACTAAAACTCTTCTCCTGCTTGAGCAGCGGGGCTGGACTAGAAGACCTCCAAGGTGCCTTCCAGCTCTATTCTAAATTCTAAGAACAGTCCACAATACAAGCTGAAAAGGGAAAAATAACACTGCAGTTATTTGCAGACAGAGGGCCCCTAATACTGTTAAAGTGAGAGACATTATGCAGCCATTCAGTCTTTTTAACTGGTTCTCTTTGTGGAAAGAAAGAAGACAAGTGGTGGGGGGGGGGGGAAGAGAGGGCTGCAACTCAAAGTTGGCAAGGGGTGGACTCTGCTTAATATTCTATGAACCCCCATAGCAAACCATACAATAAAAACCTCATTTAGAAGTTGGGACCAACCAAAGTAACTCTAGAGCAGGGGTGTCAAACTGCCAGCCAGTGGGCCGGATGCATCATAGCGAAACCACATCCACCCCATTGCCGGCAATGGCAAAAAAGCCGCGATACGTCACGTGATATTGCGAGTTTGACACCCCTGCTCTAGAGTATATTCTACATTTGTGATGGTGCCATAATAAGCAGCTATTGAAAGCCAAGGAAATGTCATATCTTCTGGGAAATGAGACTGGAAGATTTTGCAGGAATTTCAAACATAGGTATTTGTAAAGTTACATGATCAGAATGTGATTGATTCACAAGCACTAGCTTGTTCTGGATGTTAGATTCATTCTGCTTAATTATGGAATTATACTACAGTGACATACAGCTCTGCTATCATTTCCAGGAGAAAAATGGAAGAAAGGGCAACCAGAGTCTTACCCCTTAACAATGATGTTGATGGGGTACATTACAGGGATGCTACGATGAGCTTTGTTGTTTGGAAGAGTTGCATTGTCCTCATTCTCACTGTAAGAGAGTAATGCAAGATTACACAATACAATCTTAGAACTGCTTGTTCCAGAGATGATCCAAACTTCTGCATCCATAAGCAACAAGAACAATCTCCCCCTATCCCTGAAGAGAAAAGTTTTTGATCTGTGTGTGCCACCTGCTTTAACATATGCCGGCGAAACATGGACACTAACCCTCACAATTGATACAAAAGCTACGAATGGCGCAAAGAGCCATGGAAAGATACATGCTCAGCATTGCAAGACAAGACAGAAAGATCCACACATGGATTAGAGAACAAACAATAGTATAGGACAGTGGTGGCGAACCTATGGCACGTGTGCCAGAGGCGGCACTCAGAGCCCTCTCTGTGGGCACCTGTGCTGTTGCCCCAGCTCTGCCTCCTCCTGTGGCCACCTCCTCACCAGCAGCCCCTCTGGAGGAGAGTCGCCCCCGAGCGCTGCCCGCACTAAGCAGCACAGCCAAAGACATGCCAGCTGGGCAGCGGGACAAGACTCTGCCATCGCGCTCTGTCGCGTGCAGTTGATGCTGTAGGGCGCGGGGGGAGGGGGGCTGCCGTAGGCCGTGGAGGCGGTGGGTGGCCCTGTGGGCAGATGAGGCGCAGGGGCAGAGCAGGGCGGGTGGGGGGGGTGGAATGGAGGGGCAGGGCAGGGGCGGATTTTGGACACTCTAAAAGATTCTCCATCACTAGTATAGGATACCATCAAGAGAATAAAAGAATTAAAATGGAAATGGGCTGGTCATATAGCAAGAAGAAATGATTGGCAGATAGATCAAGGCAGCCACAGAATGGATCCCACTTCATAAAAAGCGTGCACAAAAGAAACCTAGAACAAGATGGATCAACGACATCAGTAATTATTGCAGGCCCAACAGGTAAAAGAAAGCTCAGGACCGTATTGGTTGGAAACATGCAGAAGTGGATAGAGAAAAGGCTAGAAGGAAAGCAACAAGTACATTTTGTTATAGCTGACATGCAGATAATCCTTCTCCAGCATCTGAAACAGGCAATCCTTGCTTAACAACCATTTGAAGTTATAAGAGACCACCCCCCCAAAAAAAGGTATTTATAACCCAATTCCAGAGTTCTGAGAGTTACACAGCTAGTTGCAGCATTCTGCAGTCACATGACCACGATTTATGACATTTTCCACCCTTTTTGGCAGGTTTCCAAAGAAAAATGCTCATGAATAGACTTTTGTAATGACCAAGGTGTTCACTTAATGACTACCATGCTCAACTAATGACAGCTACAAAAAAAGTAAAATTGGATACGGTCATGTGGGTGCCTTGAGTTATGACCATCATGACTTACGATGGAAATTTGGTGCTCCCTTATGGTCATAAGTGAGGAGTATCTGTACTACGTTATAGTAAATAAATACTAAATTAGCATTAAATTATAATAAATAGAAGCTATACGCGGATGGCTGCTATCACGGTTTTCTCGGCCGCTGCAAACTAATGTTTTTTTTTCAATCCACTTTCCTCTTTTCTTTAAGATCTTTACAGTTTCAGATCCACCCAATTTTACCATGTGCACCCTGCCATTTCTCCATGATTTTCCTTTCCAAAACTTCATTAATTTTCCATCTTTCCCTTCTCCTCCTGAGTGGAAGACCTAAGATTAGGACAGCTCATTTTACTTTCTAGGTAGCACCTAACATAATAAAGCTGCAAGAGATAAAACATAATGGTTCAGTAAAATAAGTAATTGAAGTTTACCTGGTGACATACGCCACCATCTCCAAGTCGTCTTTCCAGGCAATATTCTCGAGCACACCAAACTGAAGCTGGATCACAGTCTAAGAGGGAGTAGGTCAACACTGAGATAGTCTGCCAAGCATTTTACTGTCTTTTTCATTCTACATCTCTGGCCTGTGACACATCAGATCAAGCCCTTTCACTCCCATTAATCTCACTAAACAATGGAAGATGCATATCCTTACATTAGAATTATAATATATATAAATATATATGTGTATGTGTGTACATACATACATAAATATGTATATGTATGTGTGTGTGTATAATGAATAAAGCGCGTTCACCAGGAGAGTTTAAAGTTAAAATACTTTAATTAAAGTATTTTACTATATTAAAAGGTTGCCAAGCTTTCGTTGGGAAAACTCCCCAACATCTTCAGGGCTGTGAGACCGTTTCACAAGGTGGTTCAAACGGGTTCCATAGACGTCTGCGCTTGGTTCCTAGACTGTGCCAGTATTCTCTGCTGAACAGCTGATAGGTGGGAGGGGGAATCGGAGTAAAGATTTCTTCTGTCGTTCTCTTGAGCACTTGTGTTCACATATCTCAGGGGGTATTGTTAGAGCTATGTTTCGCCCTCTCTCGGCAGCACTGGTTCTCGAAAGCTTGGCAACCTTTTAATATAGTAAAATACTTTAATTAAAGTATTTTAACTTTAAACTCTCCTGGTGAACGCGCTTTATTCATTCCATTTATAATTATGCCCGGGAGTCGCATTTTCACCATCATTATTGAATATATATATATATATATATATATATATATATATATATATATATATATGTTTTCTGAGGTTTTCGCGGGTATTTGTATGTAGGTCTTTGGTTGTTCGGGTTTTCTCCCACGTAAAATTGGAAGTGTCTTGGCGACGTTTCGACGAAGTCCCATTCGTCATCTTCAGGCTGGTGCTTTCAGCTTCGTGCTTGAGCAGCAATGTGTGGTCTTAGCTGTTTCTTCCTTTTAACTGCCAGTGGGGGTATGAACTGATTGGGTGGGAGCTTGGCTGTGTTCTGATTGGGTGGAGGTGTGTTCTGATTGGTTAGGGGCTTGGCTGTGCTCTGATTGGCTGGGGGGTTGGCTGTGCTCTGATTGGCTGGGGGGTTGGCTGTGCTCTGATTGGCTGGGGGAGTGTTCTGTTTGGTTGTGCTCAGGTTAGTCTGAGTTGCAGAGGGATTCAAGATTTTGGGCTGCCCTGCCATTCCTTGGCTTCGCGTTCGTGGTCGTGCTTCCTCTTCATGGAGGGTGTCAGTTTGCTTCATGTAAACCCCCCCAATCCATACATGAAGCAAACTGACACCCTCCATGAAGAGGAAGCACGACCACGAACGCGAAGCCAAGGAATGGCAGGGCAGCCCAAAATCTTGAATCCCTCTGCAACTCAGACTAACCTGAGCACAACCAAACAGAACACTCCCCCAGCCAATCAGAGCACAGCCAACCCCCCAGCCAATCAGAGCACAGCCAACCCCCCAGCCAATCAGAGCACAGCCACGCCCCTAACCAATCAGAACACACCTCCACCCAATCAGAACACAGCCAAGCTCCCACCCAATCAGTTCATACCCCCACTGGCAGTTAAAAGGAAGAAACAGCTAAGACCACACATTGCTGCTCGAAGCACGAAGCTGAAAGCACCAGCCTGAAGATGACGAATGGGACTTCGTCGAAACGTCGCCAAGACACTTCCAATTTTACGTGGGAGAAAACCCGAACAACCAAAGACCTACATATATATATATATATATATATATATATATATAATATATATATGTGTGTGTGTGTGTGTGTGTGTGTGTGTGTGTGTGTGTAGGTCTTTGGTTGTTTGGGTTTTCTCCCACGTGAAATTGGAAGTGTCTTGGCGACGTTTCGACGAAACGTCGCCAAGACACTTCCAATTTTACGCGGGAGAAAACCCGAACAACCAAAGACCTACATACAAATACCTACGAAAACCTCAGAAAACATATATATATATATATACATATATACTGTATACTATATATATATATGTGTGTGTGTGTGTGTGTGTGTGTGTGTGTGTCTGTGTGTGTCTGTGTCTGTGTATGTATGTGTGTATATATATATGTAAATGTGTATGTATATATGTGTATGTTTATATATACATATACGTGTACGGGTACATGTATATACGCATATGTGTCTTATCTGTTGGGTAACTCTTTGTCAGCCACAACATTTTGAATATGTATATCAGTGATGGCGAACCTTTTAGAGACCAAGTGCCCCAAAACCGCCCCACCCCCACCCCATCGCTCCGCCCCGCTCGCTCCATCCCCGCCCCACCTGCCAGGCCACCCACCATCTATACGGCCTGCCGCAGATTGCTCAGGCAGCCCTGCAGTGTCATGGTGGCCACGCCCTCCACTCGCGCCCTGCATCATCTGTGCACAACGGGGCGCGAGGGCGGAGTCTTGTCTCTGCTGCCCAGCTGCCATGTGCTTACTGCATTGCTCTGCGTCCAGGGGTAATTCTCCTCGGGGGGGCTGCTGATGAGGGGGCCGCGGGGGGAGGCAGGGCTGGGGCAACGGCGTGAGTGCCCACAGAGAGGGCTCTGAGTGCCACCTCTGGCACGCGTGCCATAGGTTTGCCACCACTGATGTATACGTGCCATTAGTGGTTTGCCACCACTGATGTATACATTTTCTGCATTTTGCACCTGATCCTCTAAATTCCACAGCCAAGATGCTTAAATTGTCTCTAGAATCATGGGGGGGCGGGATTTTACCCAACAGTGCCATACCTAAATGTGACTGGGATTTTGTTGTTTGACACCATGTTGGGCCAAACACCACTGATATTGTTTGTAAGTTCCTGTTTCTAATTTAGCACAATATATGAGCCAGCCATTGTGGATGATTCAGGAAACCATGACTAAAGCAAATGGGGGCTTATTGTAAAGTGTGAAGTAGCCCATAATTTCTTTCAGGATACTTGTTTTGCTATAGGTCTCATCTTTCAGCAGCTTCTGCTTCCAAAAAGCGGGTAAGGTCATAATCTCTAGTTTAAGAAGATGCTGTTAGACAAAAAATTTAAATAACTGCAAGAGGGTCAGCTGTTCCATACTGCGTGATGTAAGATGACCAACTGATTTGCAAATTGTAACTCATCCCTAGGAGTACTTTAGGATTCTCGGCCCCTGTATTGACTAAGCCAGGGGTAGGCAACCCAAAACACTCAAAGAGCCACTTGTATCCGTTTCCCACCGAAAACAAAACACTGGGAGCCGCAAAATCCTTTTGGTGTGTGTGTGTGTGTGTGTGTGTGTGTGTGTGTGTGTGTATCTATATCATAAAGGTAAAAAAGGATATTTGCAGTATTATCTTCATTTTAGATGTCAAAAGGGTCTCTCTCTGTGTCTCTCTCCCTCCCTCTCCCTCTCTTTCTCTTTCCTCTCCCTCTCTGTTTCTCTTTTTCTTTCCTCTCTCTCTTTCTCTCTTTTCTCTTTTCTCTTTCTCTCTTTCCTCTCCCTCTCTTTCCTCCCCCCTCTTTCTTTCTCTCTCTCTTTCTCTCTCTCCCTCTCTCTCTCCCCTCTCCCTCTCTCTCTTTCTCTCCCTCTTTCTCTTTCTGCCCTTGGTCTGCCAGTCCTCTTCCCCCACTCTTTCTCTCTTCTTTCCTCTCTCTCTCTCTCTCTCCCTGTCTCTCTTTCCTTTCTCTCTCTTTCTCTTTCTCTTTCTCTCTCTTTCTCTCTTTCTCTCCGCCCCTTCCTCCCTCTCTCCGATCTTCTGCTCACCTGGCAAGCTGGCATCAAGCTGTTCTCCAACAAGCTCAGGGGTAGGCAACCTCCACTTTTTTATGACTCATGGACTTCAACTCCCAGAATTCCTGAATCAGCATAGCTAGCTCTCTCCTGCCCTTCCTGATTCCTGCAGAGGCGCAGCCAAGGCAGGAGCCCCGCCCAGTAAGCTTGTCAGCTCGTTGAACAGGGTGAGGCTACTCTCTTTTTACACACACACACACACACACACACACACACACACAGAGAGAGAGAGAGAGAGAGAGAGAGAGAAGGGAAGCACTAGTGCCTCTCTCTGTCTCTCTCTGCAAATGGCAGAGGAGGCTGGGAGCCGCAGAGGAAGGCTCAAAGAGCCGCAGGTTGCCGACCTGTGGACTAAGCCAATATAATGGTATGTGGGAATGACCTTGCCTTGCTCCTTCAACTATAGTTACTTTTGAGTGTCGTCTATTGCCCAGTCACAACACAGGATTGGCAAGATTTGGAAGCAACTATCCATACATTCTGCAAACTCAGCACATGTGCTTAGTTTTAATCCAGTGTGTCCTGCAAAGCCAGGAAATTAGGCTGGCTGATTAAACCATGGCTTAAGTACCAGTAAGCATTTCTTGTCATACAGCCATCATCCTGCATTGAAGATGATGAAGAGCCACCACTACAAGCCCCCTACCAGCCTCATTAGGTGATCGTATACCTTCGTGCTATTCCTGAAGATGGGATGACTGACATTGCAAGCAAGGCCTTGAAAGTCCGGACGATGAATCATTCCATCACAGTTCAGGGTGACGTGAGGATTGGACTGGGAAAAAAGAGAAGGGGTGGTGAGATTTGGTTTAATTGCTGCTATTTTCTCCTTTCCAACTCCGAGACCGGTTATCCTGTGCTGGAACGTGGACCAGCATCACAGGAGGGAGGGGCTTTTTTCCAGGGGGCCAGAGAGTGGCACTTGGAGTGACTGGTAGAATGTGAAGGAGGGCCCTCCCTAGCAGTTCACAGAGTCTACTGTATCTGTTATTTATGCAGATAGTTACTTTAATCTGGCAAGATTCATGTCAGTCCCAAAAATCAAGAATGACACGTGGAGTTACAGGTAATCCTTGATTTAGGATCACATCTGAGCCCAAAATTTCTGTTCTTAAGCGAGACAATTGTTAAGTGAGCTTTTCCCTATTTTACCACAGTTGTTAAGTGAATCACTGCGGTTGTTAGGTAGTAACACAGTTGTTAAGTGAATCTGGCTTCCCCATTGACTTTGCTTGTTAGAAGGTTACCAAAGGTGACCTGGGAGTCCTGCCACTGCCATAAACACGTCAGTTGCCAAGCGTCTGAGTTTTGATCACATAACCAGTGGGACGCTGCAACAATCATAAGTGTGAAAAATGGCCAGAAGTCATTTTTTTCAGTGCTATTGTAACTTCAAACAGTCACTTAACAAACTGTTATAAGTCAAGGACTGCCTATATTTCTGAATAGTTCTTTACTGTTCTCCTACAAACAGAATCTTGCCAGACCAAATCTGTATAACTATAGATCAGTGATGGCAAACCTTTTAGACATTGAGTGCTGCCCCTCCCCTCACCCGCCCCGCTCCGTCCCTGCCCCCGCTCCGCCCCTGTCCCCCTCCGCCTGCCCACAGGGCCACCTACCGCCTCCGCAGCCCACCGCAGATCGGCCAAGTGGCCCTGTAGTGCCATGGCAGCTACACCCTCCGCCCACACCCCGCGGCATCATCTGCACGCAATGGGACATGAGAGCAGAGTCTTGTCCCTGCTGCCTGGCTGCCATGTCCTTGGCTATGCTGCTCCGTGCGGGCCGCACCTGGGGGCAACTCTCCTCCGGGAATCCTGCTGGTAGGGCCTATAGGGGGAGGCGGGGCTGGGGCAATGGCGCGCATGCCCACAGAGACGGCTCTGCGTGGCGCCTCTGGCACATGTGCCATAGGTTCGCCACCACTGCTATAGATATACTCTATGAATTGCTAGGGAGGATCTGCCTTCACTCTCTTCTTGCTTACCAGACCTTCCCAGCTTTGCTGTCTCTTTGGTCTCTGGGAAAGAGCCCCCTGCTGCAGCTCCGGACCACATTTATTTATTTGTTTGTTTGTTTGTTTTGCTGTCCATCTCACTATCAAGCGACTCTAAGTGGCTTAGAACGTCATAAAATTCTCTCTCACTCTCTCTCAGCTCAATCCACCTCACAGGGTAGTGGTTGTGAGGAAACTAGGAGGAGAAAGGTATGTTGGGACCTGGTCGCCGCTTTGAGTTATTTATAAAAATAATAGAGGCAGGATGCAAATAAACAAACGACAAAATGACAATTCAAAACAATTAGAATGTTAAACGCATTAAAAACATTGAGCGCTAAAAGTTAAAACGTTCAAATTCACAACAAGCTGAGTAAAAAGGACCAATATGTAAATGGAGGGCAGGTGGGATCTTTTAATCTCCACACTGGGACACCTCCCTCTGGCCTCAAAGCCAAGTTTACAGGCTCTTTCAGAAAGCCAAAAAGGCGGTGGTGGATCCCACCTCAAGGGACATGATATTCCAGAGGGGGGAACCAGGGCAGAAAAGTCTGTTCTCCCTAACCCTGCCGGTTGGAATTCCCTGGCTGATGGGGTCCACAGCATGCCCCTTTGGCCAGAGTGGGTGGGGTGGGCCAATCCCACTGGGGTGAGACCGTTTGTCAGGACCCATGCCATAAAGAGCTTACACTCACCACATAGTCTGACCTTTGGGCCATTAGCAACACAAAAGTCCCAAATTTTGTGGCTTTTCCTTTAGCACAATTCTTCAGATGGGTAAAAGGGAGCTGCTGAAATATATGCTATTCCACCTGGGGGGCACCCATTGCAAAGTCCTGCCCTCAAAAAGGTGGCATACGCACCGAATATTTGCGAAAAGAAAGGCCTGGCAAATGGGGCACGTAGAGAGTCGTAAAATAAGCATCTTCCCGCTGATTCACCAATTCCAAATTCATTTCTAGCGGATGGTGAGGAGATACAACCAGTTCCTTAGACCTATTATACAGGAGAAGAAGGAGTTAACGCTATTCCGTTCCCAATTTTGATAAATATACAGAAAACAGAATCAAATACAGAATAACAGAGTTGGAAGGGACCTTGGAGATCTTCTAGTCCAACCCCATGCTCCAGCAGGAGACCTATACCATTCTGAACAAATGGCTGCCCAATCTTGTCTTAAAAATCTATTCCAAATATGGTTTTACCAGTACAATATACTAGCACTTTACATGTTCTTGATGCTATCCTTCTGTTGATGCAGCCTTGAGATCCGGCAAACTTGCTAAGTAGCCCCAAGAGTGTTTACACCAGGGCTTTTCAACCAGTGGTATGGGTACCACCTGTGGTACATTGGCACCTGGCAGGTGGTACGCGACCATCCTAGAAAAGTGGTAGCGGGGGAGGAGAATGAGCTGAACCGGTGGCAGCACCGCACAAGCCTGAGCGAGAGATGGCTGGAGCTGCAGGGCTGTCAGGGCTCAGAGGAAGCGCCAGGATCAGTGCCACTTTCCAGCTGATCAGCACTTCTTCGGGGCTGTCAAGGTTCAGTGGAAGTGCGAGGATCAGCGCCAGACTCCAGCTGGAGCTCAGTGCTGATCCTGGTGCTTCTGCTGAGCCCTGAAGAAGCACCAATCAGCTGGAATGTTGCAGAGTCTTGTGATTTACATTCAGATGCTTGGCAACTGATTCATATTTATGATGGTCACAGTGTCCCAGGGCCATGTGAAGTGACCACAACCTGCTGCAACCATCCAGCAGATGGGGGGAATAAAAATCAAACAGCCCCCACCCTATCCCCGCTGCCAATCCTCAACAGAAATGCTCACAACAATGAAAACCTCGGACAGGAGGAAGAGTGCCGCTGGGTGGGCAGGCAGGTGTCTTGCTCGGCTGTGGCTTGGGGAACACCTTTTTCAATGGCATTGTAACTTCGAACAGTCACTAAGTGAACTGTTTTAAGTCGAGGACTACCTGTATTTTATCCCTTTTTTCTGGGGTTTTTTCTTTTGGTCATTAAGTTTTTGACCCCTTGCTAGGCGACTGGTGATGTTCGGATATTGCCATCTCCTAAAAGTGGTACAATGGGTGAAAAGGTTGAAAAGCCCTGGTTTACACAATGTAATTTCACCCTGGAGCCATTAGAACTGCAGAAAATGGGGTAGAAAAGAAGCTAGGGGTTTCTGAAAGATCATTTATTCAACTCCAGCAGCCTAAATACTTGAGGATTCTTCCTTGTAGCCATGTTTGTAACCTGTACGCTTCACTCAGCTTCGTTCAGCTTCACATTACATTTCAACAGCTTACAAAACTAAATATAAGGATTATTAGAACAGATAGTCCTCACTTAACAATCACAACTGAACCCAGAAAATTTGATCGTAAATCTTTGCGATCCTTAAGTGGATCACCATATGACTTGACATGATTTTATGACCTTTTTTACAATGAGAGTTGCTTTAGTCATTAAGCTAATTATTTGGTCAATAAGCAGATCCATGCTCCCAAATGGGTGATTTTTGTACCAGAAACTGGAAAAAAAAAAACTCCCGCAAATCACATTCACAGAACCATGGGATTATGCTTCAACCAGTCATAAATAGGAACTGCTCGTCAAATGCCTGACATGCGATCACATGACTGCAAGGGGTAGGTCGTAAGTAACTTTCTGGGATCCATTTTAAGTTAGAACAATCATTAAGCAGCTGGAGGTTCAGTGAGGACTACCTGTTATGTCCTGAGCCTGTGCAAGCAGGCTCGGGGCATTGCAAACGGTTCCGGGCAGGTGCAAGTTGCCCGGGACCAGACAGACTGTCGCCAGTACTTGTGCGCATGCGCAAGTGCTGGCGCGCCAAAAGTTGCAGATTGACCCGGGAATAGCCTATATAAGAGGCCAAGAGTTTTGGGCGTTGTCGGCGTCTTGTACTGTGTATGCTGAACTGAATAAAGAAGTTTCCTGAGAACTACAACTGCTTCTCGTGTCTTGCCATTTCGCGAAGGACGCAACACTGGCGACGAGGATGGGATGCCTTACATCGACAGAAGAAAGGTGTAAGCTTACCCGAGTGAGTCCTGAGCGGCAGGAATGGCGTTGACTCGGCAGCTACCCGCCAATCCAGCAAGTATCGGGGGTAGGCTGGCTGGTAGACCCTTCCTTTCTACAAAATGGCAAAAATTGGAAGGCTTTCGGAGTTCGACGTCTCACATCCGGAGAGGTTGGAGTCCTACGCAGCCAGGGTAGAAAACTATCTCAAGGTAAATCAAGTAAGGGAAGATAGTTTAAAGGCTGCCACCCTGCTGTGCGTTTGCGGTCAAGACGCATTCGAAATTGCTGAGAACATTGCAGCACCTGTTCCTCTAGACTCTGTCAGCTACGCAGATCTAAAAAAGCTACTAAAGGAGCACTTCCAGCCCAAGTTGTCCGTCATCGCATGGTGCCACACCTTTGAACAGAGGGATCAACGACCCGGAGAATCGGCCAAAGAATACATTGCCGCACTGAGAAAAGCCGCTAAACACTGCGAGTTCAAGGATCTCGAAGAACGACTGAGAGACAGATTTGTATGCGGACTAAGGCATAGAGAGATACAGCAGAGACTTTTTGCCAAAGAAGACTTATCATTCCAAGATGCCTTGAGAGAGGTCACCGCAGAAGAAGCAGCGGGTGGCGCCATCAAGAACATGCGGCCGATCAGAAGCATTCCAGATGCTGCGTCCGTGCACCAGGAAGGAGTCCAAAGGAACTCTGAG
This sequence comes from Crotalus tigris, assembly GCF_016545835.1. Classification (NCBI taxonomy): domain Eukaryota; kingdom Metazoa; phylum Chordata; class Lepidosauria; order Squamata; family Viperidae; genus Crotalus; species Crotalus tigris. Next base: position 2,313,642 of record NW_024100595.1, on the reverse strand, counting down.
GAGGATCCTGACGATGAAGTGGACCGTCTCTACCCCACGAAGGAAGGGAATCAGAAAGGAAGCTCTTCAGCTCTCCCCAAGTGCCTCGGTTGTGGAGGTCGCCACAAGAGAACCGACTGCAAGTTCCGCTCCGCTATCTGCAGAGCATGCGGAAAACAAGGACACATTGCAGCTGTGTGCCTGGGCCGTCAGAAGGTACAACCTCAGGAAGAATTGCGCCTGAAAGGTACCAGGGTTCCCAGCCAAAACAGGGTGGGGTTTTGCACTTCGCGAAGAAGCATCTATAGGACAGGCACACACAAGCCCATTAAGAAAAAGCTGTCACTTAAGGTGAAGCTACAAGGGGTTCCATTGGCTATGGAACTGGATACGGGGTCTGCACTCTCAATCATTTCCATGCAAACGTTTAGGAAGATTTGTTCCAGTAGTGGAACTCAGGCCAAACTGAGGCCTTCTGACATTGTGTTAACAGACTTTCAAAACTCCAGAGTGTGTGTTAAGGGGGAGGCCACCCTTAACGTACAGTATAAAGATTTTGAAGGTCCACTAGATCTAATAGTAGTAGGGGGTGAACGAACGAGTCTCATAGGACTCGATTGGTTTGAGGCCTTGGGATACACGTCACAGGGCTCAATAGTCTGCAAACACTTGACCTACAAGAAGTCTGCAAAGAATTTGCAGATGTTTTCAGCCCCCAGCTGGGCACATACAAAGGACCCCCTGTGTCATTAAAACTAGACCCCACTGTCACTCCCATTAGAATTAAAGCAAGAAGGGTCCCTTTTGCTTTAAAAAGTAAAACTGACACTGAGTTGGACAAACTGATTCAGCAAGGAGTTCTAGAACCTGTTGACTCCAGTCCCTGGGAAACCCCCATTGTCACGCCTCTCAAGGCAAATGGAGACATTCACATCTGTGCTGATTACAAATGCACTCTGAACAAGGCATTGCAGCAACATGCCTATCCTGTTCCTGTGGTCAGTCATATTCTGGCCTCCCTCAAGGGGGCCCGTTTTGCAAAGCTTGACCTAGCTCAGGCATATCAACAGCTGCCTGTTGATGATGATGCTGCTGTAGCGCAGACCATTGTGACCCACAGAGGGGCCTTCAAGGTGAAAAGGCTACAATTTGGAGTAAATGTCGCTCCTGGAATTTTCCAAAGCATAATGGAAAACACACTACGGGGTATACCAGGGGTTTGCCCCTATTTTGATGATGTCTTAATTGCAGGAGATTCTACACACAATTTAGCTGAGAGATTAAGGGCTGTCCTGTTAAGGTTCAGGAAAACGGGCCTCAAGCTTAAGAAGGACAAATGTAAAATTGGGGTGCCTTCTACTGATTTTCTGGGATTCAAAATTGATGCTACTGGGATTCACCCTGCTGAATCCAAACTGAAAGCTATTATGCATGCTCCCAGGCCAAAGTCTAAGGCCGAACTACAGGCTTTCCTGGGCCTTCTGAATTTCTACAATTCCTTTCTTCCACATAAGGCTAGTGTAGCTGAGCCTCTTCACAGGCTATTAGACAAACAGGCAGTGTGGCAGTGGTCACAAAAACATGAGGCAAGTTTCAATGAGGTCAAAGCCTTACTCACTTCTAACAGTGTACTCGCACATTTCAATGAATCCCTTCCTGTGTGCATTGCTTGTGATGCTTCTCCTTATGGGGTAGGAGCTGTACTAAGCCACCTCAGGGCAGATGGAACTCAGGTTCCTGTTGCATACTACTCCAGAACCTTGTCTTCTGCTGAGCGTAATTATGCTCATATAGACAGGGAGGCTTTAGCTGTGGTTGCTGGAATTAAAAAATTCCATGATTTTTTATATGGCAGGCATTTCACGGTCTTCACTGACCATAAGCCTTTGTTGGGACTGTTTACCATACATAAGCAAACTCCCCAAATCATCTCCCCCAGAATGCTAAGATGGTCTATCTTTCTTTCTGCCTATGATTTCTCCCTATTTCATAAACCTGGGAAGGAAATGGGCCATGCTGATGGCCTCAGTAGGTTACCCCTGCCGGTAATAGAAGCTGACCCTGCACCAGCTATCAATCTTCTCTCCATTCAGGCCTTGCCCAAGTCTCCTTTGAATGCCAGAGATGTAGCCGCTGAATCAGGCACAGATCACACACTTTCACGTGTCCTTTCTTGGGTTTTATCTGGATGGCCAGAGAGCTGTCCTGGCACTGAGTTTCAGAGTTTCTGGTCTAAAAGGAACGAGTTGTCCACTTTCCAGGGTTGTCTGCTTTGGGGAAGCAGAGTTGTCATTCCTACCTCAATGAGGACTAGGGTCTTAGGTTCCCTCCACGAGGGTCATCCTGGCATTGTACGCATGAAGGCGCTCGCGCGCAGCCATTTGTGGTGGCCTGGGCTAGATAGTGACATTGAAGCTAAGGTGCACGCATGCCACCTTTGCCAACGCTCACGCCCAGAAATGCCACAAGCTCCTGTACATAGATGGGAGGAAACACAGTCTCCATGGTCTAGGGTGCACATTGACTACGCTGGGCCCTTTCAGGGTCAATTCTTCTTGGTCCTAGTTGACAGCCATTCAAAATGGCTTGAGGTTGTACCTGTATCTTCCACCACCACTGCAAAGACTATTCAAGTACTGAGGGGAATTTTTGCTGCACACAGGCTTCCAGATGTCCTCGTGTCTGACAACGGCCCTCAATTCACTTCTTCCAAATTCCAAGCTTTCTTGCAGGCTAACATGATTCGTCATGCCACCTCTGCACCGTTCCACCCGTCCACCAACGGTATGGCTGAACGCATGGTTCGCATCACCAAGGACGCCTTGAAGAAAATTACCTACGGAGACTGGCATCACAGGTTGGCTGACTTCTTCCTTTCTTATCGCACTACACCGTCCACTTCTACGGGGAGGAGCCCAGCTGAACTTCGTTGGGGGCGCAAACTGACTACCAAGCTTGACCGGTTGCATCCGGATAGACTGCCTTCTTCTTACACACACCCCAGGGCACCTAGACAACTCCTTGTGGGTGCCCCAGTTTGGACTCGTAATTACTGGCCTGGTCATTCATGGGTCCCCGCTTCTATATCCAGGGTCACAGGTCCTCTGTCTTACGAGGTGTCCCTGGACAACGGTCGTGTCCTGCGTCGACACATCAACCAACTTCGCCCTAGATGGGACCTTCCTGCTGAGACTCCTGGGTCTTCTCCAGGGGGGAGGGGGATCCCTTTGGGCAAAGGGAAGGGCATGGGCTGCTGCCCATTATCAATGAGGAAGCCACAAACGGCTCATCTCAAGATTCCGTGAGTGCTCCAAACAGGAATTCAAGGAGCCCAACTAGATACCAGGCATCAACGCCTACTCCAGCCAGGGAGTCACCCCGGGGGCATAATCACTACTCACCCACATCACACAGTACTCCAGTCAGGGAGGATACCGGGAGCATCCCAATAAACCATTCCCCGCAAGAGAGCTGGCACACACTCCTTCTAGTTGGCCCGACACTACCCCTGTCCCTAGAAGGGGGCAAACACACAGGGAGGTGGTCGTAGAGCCAAATCCCGACTACAACACCTTTGACTTCACTCAGGGGACAACTGAGTTTTGGGACAGTACTGAAAACCCCACAAGCCAGGGGACAGAACGGGAACCAGGGGACAGACAACCTCCTGACAGGTCTTGGACGGACCTTGGAGGTTCTACAGAATCGCCCAACAGTGACAGTCACTTAGAGGGGCCAGAGAGCCTGCAGCAAGGCAGGACAACCAGGTCAAACAAAGAAAGAAGCCCTGGCCTGACGAGCCCGGTGGGCAAGCAAGCAGGCCAGGCATTGGAGCACAGTCCTTGGGAACCTCCAGGGTGTAATAGGGGGGACAGATACGCATCAGTCAAGGGGTACTTGGCAGGTACCCAGAAGTTAGGAGGTCACAGAGAGCCAGGAAATCTCCTAAGTATTTAGAAGATTTTGTAACTCTATTGGCAAAACAGAGTTAACAGAGGGAACAGAACACTTAGACTAATGGAAGCAAAAGTAATACCTGGCATTGGGTAGTATGGCACTACACTCGTAATGGGTTATGTGTTACTATGGCATGGTTAATAGTTTTAACCCGGGGGGAAGGGGTGTTATGTCCTGAGCCTGTGCAAGCAGGCTCGGGGCATTGCAAACGGTTCCGGGCAGGTGCAAATTGCTCGGGACCAGACAGGCTGTCGTCAGTACTTGTGCGCATGCGCAAGTGCTGGCGCGCCAAAAGTTGCAGATTGACCCGGGAATGGCCTATATAAGAGGCCAAGAGTTTTGGGTGTTGTCGGCGTCTTGTACTGTGTATGCTGAACTGAATAAAGAAGTTTCCTGAGAACTACACCTGCTTCTCGTGTCTTGCCATTTCGCGAAGGATGCAACACTACCTATATCAGGGGTAGGCAACCTTGGCTCTTTTATGACTTGTGGACTTCAACTCCCAGAATTCCTGAGCCAGCATGGCTCAGCTTGGAAACCTCTCCTTTCCCCTCAGCATGGCTGGCTCAGGAATTCTGGGAGTTGAAGTCCATGAGTCATAAAAGAGCCACGGTTGCCTACCCCTGTCCGTGGTAATCAAAAGTTGAGTGTTGCCAAAACTGAAACCCTGCCATTCCTGGACAGCTTCTGATTTTTCTCATATTTTTGAAAGAAAAGTGACTGATGGTATCAAGGAATTTATACTTACCCTGAAGAATGGAAGGTAATGTTCAGGTCAGCCACACAGACGTCATCTGTTCCACAGTTCTTGTCAAAAGGAATCTGTTGTATTGGATAAGATAGGAAATATTTCCATATCTCCAGTGTAATACCTTACCCTGCTGAAATTTGCCAGATTGAGGCCCACTTCCTGGTTCCTTCCCACCTATTTCCGCCCTAGGGACATCAGTTGTCCCTAACTGCTGAAATTCAAGTTCAAATTCAAAATCCCAGTTCTTCCACAAGCCACTAAGCACATCTATCTTCATGGCTAAATCTGTGGGGTCCTTGGTGCTCTCTGAGCTTGATTGTTTTGTTGCAGACATTTCATTATCAAACTAGGTAACCTCATCAGGGCTAGCAGGGAATGAGATTTGCTCTCATTTTATATTCTCATTTTATATTCTGTTCTATTGGCTTGCCCTGTCAATGTCAGTGGGAGTGGTCTCTGTAGTTCCTTAATTGGGTTATTGTGTATTGTTAGCTTGTTTGGTAGTTCCTCCATCAGGGTATTGTTTGCGTCTCGATAGTTGGTCTAATGTTAATCTGTTAGCCAAACTAGCTAACAAGTAGACAACAGCCCAATCAAAGAACCACCAAGACCGTTCCCATCAACCCTGACAGAGCAAGCCACTGGTATGTAAACAGAGAGCAAACCCCACATCCCACTAGCACTGATGATATTACCTACTTTGGTAATGAAATGTCTGCCAGAAAACAACTGAGTTCAGAGGACATCACAATTCAACCCTGATTTACAAATACTCTCTTCTATTGATACCTAAATCTGTTGTTCTTGCCCCCCCACACACATAAAGAGGTCTCACCTCCACCATTGTCCTATTGCTTAAAGGATTCAGAATCGGCCTGGGAGGTCCACTCTTCAGCAACCCACCTTCCTCAAGGGAAAAATTCACCAGGAGTTTGATTGCTGACAAGTAATCCTCAATGCAATTCTGAAAGACAAAGGCAGGAGCTGCTTAAGCCAGGATTCTTGTACGATAATGTGGCTCGTAACCATCACATTAGCAATATCTGAGGGCAGACTAGCCAACCTTCTCAAGAAGATGCTAGTGCCTGCCCTGTTTCACCAACGCACGAAAGTCTAGAATCTATGAACAATGCACATAGTCCTCTACTTACGACCATTTGGTTCAGTGACCAAAGTTACAACAGCGCTAAAACAAGGGACTTATAACCAGTCCTCAAACTTATGGCCATTGTGGTGCGCCCATCATCCCATGATTGTGATTCAGGCCCTTGGTGAATGACACGTACTTAACACACTTACAGCATCTCACGGTTGTGTGATTGCCATTTGCAACCTTCCAGGCCAGCTTTCAGCAAACAAATTAATGGAAAAGCTGGCAGCGAAAGCTGCATGTTCAGTCATGTGATACCTCATTTAACAACTGCACCATTTAACAATGAATTCTTTGGTCCCCATTGTGGTTGTAAGTTGAGGGCTACCTGTAGATTTCATATTTGGAAGGAAGGTTACTTGCTGGAAATTCTTGTGTTTTTCATTTCACCCTTCCTCCTATAGATGTAATACTACCAGCTGTACCTTTAGCAATACAGGTAAGAGGTTTAAGAACGAGTTGTTCTGATTTACCGTGATATTAATTTCCTCTGATAGGCACACTGGCTTTAGAGAGATTTCTTTGGCCCCGTTTATAATATTCTTGCCATTCCTAAATTCTCCTCGGTACTTCACCCTGTCTGGGTCAATCTCCAGGCGAAACAAGAGTGTTGCAGACAGTTGTCCTGGGGGGAAGAAAATGGCTGGTGTGTATAAGGCAGAGCAAAAGGACTTGCAGAGAAAAAGACAGAGGACGAGCAGAAACTCTGCAAGTCCTCTGTCTTTTTCTCTGCAAGTCCTCTGTCTTTTTTGATGACTATCACAGCATATCTCTGGCTCCTGTTATATCAAATCTACAATTCCATCCCCTCACTCCAGTGCCTTCAAAAAAGAGTGAAAAGCCAGTAAACAGGAAGTTCTCATAAGTTTCCTTTTTCAGGTAGGTCGTAGCTTCAAACAGTCTTTAAGCAACCGATCATAAGTCAAGGACAACCTATACAAAACCTGTTATGTTTGGTGCTCAGTGAGGCATCCACGAGGCAGCAGGTGAACAATCAACTCTTTATTGCAGGTTTAAACAGAAGCCTGGTTAACTACTGCTCCATCTCTATTTATACATTCAGCAATAGGTGGCAGCCAATAGAATTCAAGTATCCTTCCTGCTTAAACATATTATAATGAGTCTGCAGGCAGCAAGTCTGGCACTTAACTGACACAGTCTAAACATATTATAATGAATCTGCAGATAGCAAGTCTGGCACTTAACTGACAGTTTTTTCAACAATTCCAAGTAATTCACTTCAATACATTACAAAACCAATTAAAACAATAAACATTTTTTAAATAAAAATGCTAAGGAAACAAACATTTTCTTTCCTTTTAGATAATTAAAGATAACATTGTGCTAAGGGGAAAAGTATTAGAAGGAATCATTACAGAAGATCCCCAAGGGGATTGTTACAGGTAGTCCTCGACTTACAACAGTTCATTTAGCGACCATTCAACATTACAACACTGCTGAAAAAAGTGGCGTGACCATTTTTCACACTTGCCAGGGTGGCAGAATCCCGATGGTCATGTGATCAAAATTCAGATGGTTGGCGAGTCACATTTAGGACGGTTGCAATGTCCCAAGATCATGTGATCACCTTTTGTGACAAACGGATAAGCAATGTCAATGGGTAAACCAGATTCACTTAACAACCATGTAACGAACCTAAGAACTGCCATAATTCATTTAACAACTGTAGCAAGAAAGGTTTGTAAAATGGAGCAAAACTCACTTAACAAATGTCTTCCTTAGTAACATACACTTTGGGCTCAATTGTGGTCGTAAGTCAAGGACTATCTGTTTAAGCCAGGGGTCTCCAAATCTGGTGACTTTAAGACTTGTGGACTTCAGTTCCTAGAATTTCTCAGCCAGCTGATTTAAGCAATTGGAGCCCATTCATAAAGCATGCCAAAGCCATTTGGTGCCTGAACAAAAAACTACTTTAAAAAAGGAGCAACATTAATAGCATTGAATGAAAGACAATGTTGTTGTTAGTTGCGAAGTCGTGTCCAACCCATCGCGACCCCATGGACAACGTTCCTCCAGGCCTTCCTGTCCTCTACCATCTTCTGGAGTCCCTTTAAGTTTAAGTTCATGCCTACTGCTTCAGTGACTCCATCCAGCCACCTCACTCTCTGTCATCCCCTTCTTCTATTGCCCTCAATCTTTCCCAGCATTAGGCTCTTCTCCAGTGAGTCCTTCCTTCTCATTAGGTGGCCAAAGTATTTGAGTTTCAACTTCAGGATCTGGCTTTCTAAAGAGCAGTCGGGGTCGAGTCCAAAGCCTTGATAGTGCTTTGCTAGCCTAACACCACCATTCCATTTTAAGTAATAAAAAAAAATGAAGACTATAGCAGGACTCAAACACAGAAAACACTCAAATGTATTGGACTGGCTGATTCTACATTTGGGTTCTTTTTTAAGTTGGCAATTTCATAGGAAAGCAACTAGCACCAAAGAAACCATGGTCTGTTTTGCCTTTCCCCCCATATCACTTGCTGTGTAACTGATTGTGAATGCTGGATTGTTCTTAGGATCAGGATCAGCCCCACAGATGCCTCACCTGTGTAACTCTTGGTGGCAAAGCTGTTGTCGAAGCAGATCCTGAGTTTCAGATTAACATTTTGCCAGGATTTGCTGTGCCCGGCGCATTCAACATCTTTCACTGGAATTTCCTTGGGCTCGAAAGTCACTTGTGTAGCCACGTTAACAATTGGTCTGGATCTGCAAGTGCCAGAAAACAAAAATAAATAATCTACTAGTCCCTGTGGATCAAACCTTCTACATTTAGGTGAGGAGGGAAGGAAATACCACTTTTTATTACAGAAAAGAAAGAAATGTAGGAGTTTAAAATGATAGATTCCATGGAAAGGAAAAAGCACTGTGTTTATGCAATTAAACAATTACGAGATAGTTTTAGACTTACAACCATTTGTTTAGTAGCTAATCAAAGTTACAATGGCCCTGAATAATAATAATACTAATAACAATAATAACAATAACAATAATACTAATAATAAAGTTGGAAGGGATCTTGGAGGTCATCTAGTCCAACCCTCTGCTCAGGCTTATGACCATAAAATGACTTATGACCAGTTTTCACATGACCATTACAACATCTCCTCAGTCACATGATCAAAATCCAGAAGCTTGGCAACTGGTTCATATTTATGACGGTCGCAGGGTGTCCCAGGGTCAGGTGATCACCTTTTGTGACATTCTGACAAGCAGAGTCAATGGGGAAGCCAGATTCATTCAACAACCATATTGACTAGGCTTTTTTTCTCACACAACGCCCAGAATGGAGTTCCGGCACCTTTTTTGGATGGAACCTTATAGGGTAGGCAAGGTGGGTTGTATGATGTGAGTTCTGGCACCTTTTTTTTTTTAGAAAAAAAGCACTGCATATTGCTATGGCTGAATGACTGCAGTGATTCACTTAACAGCTCTGGTAAGAAACATTGTAAAATGGGGCAAAACTTGGTTAACAAATGTCTCACTTAACAACATACGTTTTGGGCTCAGTTGTGGTCATAAGTCAACGACTACCTGTAATTATAATTTAATTTAAGAAATAATTTTCCAGCTCAGACAGACTTTTATCTTCCTAAAATCCAGGGATTTTATTTCCAATAATTGACTAATCTCAACCAATTAGAGAAAGATCAGTCACCTTTTGCAAAAGTAAGATTGTTGTGTTTTCTCTTTTTCCACAACTAATTATCATTAACAAGAGTCAAGAGTTTCTTTTTATTCTGCCTTTCATCTTTAATTCCACTTTCGAAACAAAGAGAAAGAAGCGAAATCAAACTGTTTCTCTCTCATGATATATAATATCTAGCGTAAATTTCAAATTCCTTATCCTCACTATCTAAATGAAAAGTCTATATTTTGTTTATTATTTTCCATGATTCTGGTGAAGCCTCAAGAAAGGAAAAATAAAACAATCTTTCAAATATGTAAAGCCTATTTTTTCTTTCTTTTAGAGCAGGGGTGTCAAACTCAATTTCACTGAGGGCCTCATGAGCATTGCAGTTGCTCTTGGGGGGGGGCGGGTGTGTGTGGTCAGGGTGTGTGCGGCCTACTGGGTGGGTGTGGATGGAGTGGATGTGGTCTACTAGGTGGGCGTGGCCAGCTCTACATAGTTCGCATCAAGGGTGCCTGTGGGGGCCTGGGCAGGAGTGGGACAGATCTGAGGGTCTCTGGCAGAAGGGGGTGGGACCGGGGCAAGCGCCGAGGTATGGTGCATTTCTTCATTCCTCACAAAGGGTGACACCTCCCCAGCATGCACCCAGGGGGCGGGGGCGATGCGGCAGGAGCTGGTTCCTCGCTGTTTCTAGACGGCCTTGTGGAGCTAAGACTGAATACGTTTCAGCATAGATGGCCACCACAAAATTGTACATTGGCCCCCGGCTGGCCTGGGCCAGGGCTATGGCAGTGGGGGCCGTTCCCTCACTGTTTCCAGGATGGCTTCGCGGGCCACATGAAACCACTTTGCGGGCCGCATCCGGCCCCCGGGCCTTGTGTTTGGCATGTCTGTTTTATAGTATCTTTTGAAGGTAACAAAAAGTGAATTGCTTTCTACAAGTTAGGAAATTTTGATTCTGAGGTTCGTTTAAATGTAATCCTTTCTCAAGTTTGTTTTATTGCTAGAGGAAATAAAAACTCTCATAATAAATTCCTAGTTTAAGAAATAGTGGAAACTGAAAATATCATTATGTGTGCTACAACTGCTCTTTCCTTTACTTTCTGGACTTTCTTTCACTTCCTGAAGTTTTATGGCCTCACCTGGGACAATCCAAGAATATAAACTCTCAATCACTTACTGGAGTACCATCACCTTTCCCAAGGCTCCCACCGCAATGCTGGTGAGGCCATCTCCACCGAGGTCTGTCTTTCCATGGATGGACTGTCCAAAGTATCTCAGACCAGGAGAAACGCTGGCTCCAGTAATCCTCTGCAGGAGATAAATGCAGTTGACTTAACTAGAAGTAAAGTTCCAGACTGGAAGAGTCTTTAGACTGATTCTTTCGGAAGGCTGGTGCTTCAAAAACTAATCTGTTAGACTACATTTTACAGTTTCTGTTGCCACATTTTAATATATTGTATTACTTTCTTGGAATAACAATAGACGGCCATCCCAAAGTTGTTGTTTTTTTAAAAATGAAGTCATCCTTCTCAAGCTTGAAGTCAGTGGTCTTCTTCTTCCATTTGTAATCCTTCTCCTACTATTATCACCCCCAGCATTTCATATTCTTTTTTCCTTATTACAAAAAAAAATCTATTAAGGAGGGAGTGACAGAACACATGCAGAATTTCTTTGGTCAGTCATGTTGGCGCTGTCCATTCAAAGATATAACTTTTGACAGACAGAAGAAACCTTGTAAACCAGGGGTGTCCAATCTTGGTAACTTTAAGACTTGTGGACTTCAATTCCCAGAATTCACGTTGACTAGGGAGTACTGGAAGTTGAAGTCCACAGCTCTTAAAGTTGCCAAGCTGTTGTACATTATCAGTCCTCTAGGACAGGGGTGTCAAACTATCGCCCCGCAGGCCGGATGCATCATGGCGAAACCACGCCCATCCCATTGCTGGCAATGACAAAAAAGTCGCGATACATCGCAACACGTTACGTGACATTGCAAGTTTGACACCCCTGATCTAGGAGTTAGTTCTAATGTTCTCCCAACCCAAGATTCACTTTCAAAATGTGAACTGAATGTGCCAGAGATACTCTGAGCACCTCTTATCCCGAGCACATCTAATTGATGGTGATTTGCATAGAAATGTTCAGGACAGGCTCTTGGCTAGTTAAGTGCCCTGGGCTCATAGGATCCTTAGTACTTCTTTTACAAATAAAATTTCTTATTTCTTATATCCTTCAGACTGCGTTCCACTCTTGGTTACTTTACAGAAATATCCATGTAGCTTCACTGGAACAATATGGAAACACTTGACCATTGGTGTCTTCTGAGAGGCCTATAGCTCTAGCATTTAGTAGTGGTTTCTAATCCAGGTACTACTCTGATCTCACCTATTAGCTTTGCAGATCAGCAGCGAACAGCTGGGTGTGGCATTCTAACAAATCTCTCAGGTGATACTAGCATGTAACATCATTGCTGTAGCCCTACCTGGCTATACTCCATCTGCAGAGTTTTCTCGTGGCTGTTGTAGATGTAGACAGCTCCCCTCTCTTCATCTTCTAAGGGAGCTCCTATAGCCACCTCCATCTGTCCATCCCCATTGACATCTGCCAGATCTGTGATGGCTGCTCCAAATCTGCCCAAGGGGTATCCTAAATCCCCATTAAATTCTCCAAGGAGAATGAGATTATCCTAGAAGGAAAAGGAATCTCTGAGAGAGTGTTCATTCTCCAAGTCTAGGATACAATGTGGGCATCTCACAGGTGTGTTGGATATGTATTGCCCTGCCCATTTTCATGCCTCACCTCTTCCCAGCCATATGCATAAACCCGGCCTCCTCTTGTTTCGGTGAAATATTGCTGGGCCCCGATAAGCAGTAGGTCTGTTTCTTGATCACCATCTATGTCCACAGCACAAAGCACCCCTCCAAAATATGACCCAGTCTGTAAAGGGAGTGTCAAAATGCATATAGTGAAAAGGCAGAATACCAGCACAGGATCCCCGATCATAGATCATAGACAGTTGATCTTTCTACGGTACTTTGAAATGATCATGTACATTTACATTGTCTAACTAAGTCTGACCTGTTTAAATATCTGAACACCCTGTGGGTTTTAATACATTACACCTGTTAATTGGCCAGTATTTGTAATCTTTCCCCTTGAATCTTCATCTGAAAAACCATCCCATCTCCCCATCATCCCTGTCTCATCTCTCTCTCTCTCTCTCCCCCCCCCCCGTACTCCATGTTTAACCATTCCATGCACCTGATGAAGTGAGCTACAAATGACAAAAGTCATACAGTAAAATCCGCTACTCAGTATTATCAGATCCCTTCTGATTTTTGCCATATTTAAATCCTACTTCAGTGAAGTCATCTCCACACATAATATTCGTTGTCTTAAATGGGGTTGTCAGTTTTTTTCTCATTTTTGACTACGAGAGACTTTGTGATTCTAGCTTAACCGCTCAGCCACTGCTCTTTACTAGGGAAACAAGGAGAAGAATCTTGATTAGGTTTTCTTGGGCCACCATGACCATCCTTTTGCTATCAGGGTTTCCCAATCTTGGCAGTTTCCGGGTATACAGACTTCAACTCTTAGAATTCCACAGCCAGCCTAACCACTGAAGAGACTTCTGGGAGTTGAAGTCCATTGCCTTCTGTTTGCCAAGATTGGGAAACACTGGCCTAGTTCACTGATGGCAAACCTTGTAGAGACCGAGTGCCCAAACTGCAACCCCAAACCCACTTATTTATCGCCAGGTGCCAGGTGGGCATGGCCCACTTGGTGGGCGTGGCTGTGGTCATGGCAGACTGGTTGAGTGTGGTCAAGATGGGCGTGGTCACCTCAATGTTGCTCGTGAGGAGGATGCCTGTGGGGGCCGGGCAGGGTTGGGGGAGATCCAGCGGGTCTCTGGCAGGTGGGGCGGTGGGCAGGAGGCTTGTCCTGCACAGTAAGGTGAGGCAAGGCAAGGTGGGGGTGCCATTGTCGCAGGGCAAGGAGAGGCAGAAGCCGGGGCTGCTGCTGCCTGACACCATCGGCCCCCGCACACACAGAGGCCAGCGAGCGCATGATGGCCCCTTGACTGGCGCACTCTGGGGCTCTGCAGTCCACCGCCAGCCTTTCAGAGAAGCCGCCTCTGAGCTGGACAGCCAGCCGACAGCTAAGGAAGCGATGCAGTGGGTTGTGCCCAGGAAAAGGAGAGCATGCGAGGCCAGGAGGGATGGGACGAGGGAGGGAGGCAAACCAGCCATGCTCGGATGCATCCGACCATGTGGGACCTCGGCGAGTTAGTGGGCGGCTGGTGCATGGTGCATGTGCCCACAGAGAGGGCTCTGAGTGCCGCCTCTGGCATGCGTGCTATAGGTTCACCACCACTGGCCTAGTTCTAATAATGATGGTAGGCAGCAGTGGACCAAAATATCTAGAAAGCTCCTTATGACTAGAAGACCTTCAAAGTTCCTTTCAACCCTATGATTATGTGATTTTTTTTTCTTTACCTGTTCCCCTTTGATTTCTTGCTTTAATGTCCAGTTCTGAGTTTTGGCATCAACCTCAAATAAGAGAACCCTTCCCAAATGTTGGTATCGAGGGGCACCAACAGCGTAGAACTCTTTCTGATGATGCTGGAGAAAGCTGATTGTGTACCCTGGGAAGGTTAAAAACAGATAGATGGAAACGCACAGAAGGTTAGGCCAATCTTTCTCCACCTTGGAACCATTAAGATGTGTGGACATCAACTCCTAGAATTCATGCTGACTGGGGAATTCTGAGAGTTATAGTCCATAGATTTTCAAGCTGCCAAGGTTAAGAAACACTGGGTTAGGCCTTCTGCACAATAAAGCAGCTTATTAATACCACTTTACAATGCCTTGGTAAGGCCACACTTGGAATACTGCATCCAGTTTCGGTCACCACGATGTAAAAAAGATGTTGAGACACTAAAAAGAGTACAGAGAAGAGTAACAAAGATGATTAGGGGACATATAAGCAATTGTTGCTGGAATTGGGTATGTCGTGTTTAATGGAAAGAAGGATGAAGGGTGACATAGCAGTGTTCCAATATCTTAGGGATTGCCACAAAGAAGAGGGAGTCAAGCTATTCTCCAAAGCACCTGAAGGCAGGACAAGAAGCAATGGATGAAAACTAACCAAGGAGAGAAGCAACCTAGAACTAAGGTGAAATTTCCTGACAGTTAGAGCAATTAATCAGTGGAACAAACTGCCTCCAGAAGCTGTGAATGCTCCAGCACTGGAAGTTTTTAAGAAGAGACTGGACAGTCATTTATCTGAAATGGTATAGGGTTTCCTGCCTGAGCAGGGGGTTGGACTAGATGACCTCCAAGGTCCCTTCCAAATTTACTACTACTACTACTACTACTACTACTACTACTACTACTACTACTATTGTTGTTGTTGCTGTTGTTGTTGTTGTTGTTATAAGATTACCTGCATTCATATTTGTGAATAATTTGAAATGTATCTGTACATTTAACAAGAAGTAACCACAAGATTGAAATAGAGACTTGACTCCTAACCCTCCGTTCCATAGGAAAGATAGCTGTATATATATATCCCAATTCTATACGATAAGCAAAAGCACAACAAAAACTAACCCCAGTTTGTATAAACACCCTCCATAAACTGGCACCCAGAATGGCCATAATCCTTAGCCAACATATTATGATGGATGGGGAAGAATGGTCCAGATTATATTAGGATGATGGCATCCCCTACTCACCTAAGTAGGCCCCTTCCATCTCTTTCCGGACTGAGGGAGTTGTGATGAATCTTTCACCGGCAAAATCCTTCTGCTGCTCCAGAATGCCCCCAGCCCAGTTGTCAGCACCCACAGCACCAAGAATCACCCGATCCTGCAGACCAAAAGTTCTTGTTTTTACAAAGGCAGATCACCAGGAAGCAGAGATTTGCCCTTAGAAACAAATGTTTCAGGGATGATGAATCCATACCAGTGTTTCTCAACCTTGGCAATTTTAAGATGTGTGGACTTCAATTCCCAGAATTCCCCAGCCAGCAAGATCTGGTCATGTGACCAAAATTCAGGCACTTGGCAACTGGCATGTATTTACAATAGTTACAGTGTCTTGAGGTCACACGATCGCCATTTTCAACGGTGGTTGTTAAGTTTAGCTTAAACACTGTGGCAAAAAAGGTCATAAAATCAGGGAAAACTAATTTAACAACCATCTTGCTTAGCAATGGAAATTCTGGTCCCAATTGAGGTCATAAGTCAAGGACTACTTGTAAATTTTTTGGGGTGTGTGTGTGATGGGGCCTTTCCAATCCTTCAGCCTCACCTGGGATATATCCGCGCTGAATCCACTGGATGACAATTCCAGATGGAAGGATCTGCTGTCACTGGTACCTGTCATGAAGAAAGATGGGGAATAATATTTCATTTGGGGGGGGCAATTTCACAGGGGGTGAGAAATTAATATTGCTGTAATATATTAATTAGTAATAATTAGTGATTAATATTAATATTCAACTAGTGGGGATTATATATATATGTGTGTATGTATATGTATATGTATATGTATATGTATATGTGTATATATATGTATTTATGTATGTATGTATGTATGTATGTATGTATGTATGTTAGGGTTTTTTAATGCACTTTTTAAATACCTTGTATGTTTGTGGTTTTTTAATCTTTATTTGGAAGAAAAACATTGAAGTTTTGTATTCATATTTTGCATTTTAACTTTTTTTTCAATAAAATAAAAATAGAACATGAAGAAAAATAGGAGGGACAGGGGGCAGAGGCATTTGCACAAACCTTTGCCCCCTCCCAACCCAGAAAACATGGGATCTGAATAAGAAAAAACATATCCACATAGACAAATCCAATTTAGAGATTTGATGGCCTACATCGCCAATCCAGTGGTGGGATTCAGCCGGTTCGGCAGAACCGGTAGCTAATTTTTTGTAGCCCAGGCCCAGGATGGACTTCCAGAAGTGGCATCCACACAGAGAACCAGTTGTTCACATATTTGAATCCCACCACTGCGTCAATCCCATATACCAGTGTTTCTCAACCTTGACAATTTTAAGGCATGTGGACTTCAACTCCCAGAATTCCACAGCCAGCAATTAAGACTCTGTTTTAAAAACAGACTGAAGTACCATTTCCCCCTCAATCTCTCCCTGGAGACACCCAGTGGGCCCGACTTACCTTCAATGGCAAAGATATTAGACTGGAGATCATTGAAACTGTCTTTGAGCTGATCAAAGCTGGCAAGAATTTTAAAAAATTGACTTGTGGGTTCTGAGGCAATCCGTTTGAGATTCCTTTGGGACTCAGGTTCATTAAGGTGATTCCCAATCTGGAGAGAGAAGGAAGGAATTATTAAGATAATATTTTGCATTTCTATGGTCAGTCTTTAAAAACGTCGAACTGCAGAAAAAGGAGAGAACAAGAAGGCAGTGTTTCCCAAACTTGACAATATTAAGGCATGAGGACTTCAATTCCCAGAATTTCACAGCCAGCAACGCTGGCTGTGGAATTCTGGGAGTTGAAGTCCACATGCCTTAAAATTGTCAAGTTTGGGAAACACTGCAATAAGGAGGTGAGAAGCAGTTAAGAATCAAGTACAGGTAGTCCTTAACTTACAACAGTTCATTTAACGACCATTTGAAGCTACAACGGCACTGAAAAGGTGACCTATGATCATTTTTCACACTTATGACCGTTGCAGCATTCCCATGGTCCTGTGATTTACATTTGGATGCTTGACAACTGGTTCATATTTATGGCAGCGGTTGCAGTGTCCCAGGGTCACGTGATCCCCTTTTGCGACATTCTGACAAGCAAAATCAATGGGGAAGCCAAATTCATTTAACAACCATGTGACTAATTTAACAACTGCAATGATTCACTTAACAATTGTGGCAAGAAAAGTCGTAAAATGGGGCAAAACTCACCTAACAAATTTCTCACTTAGCAACACAAATTCTGGGCTCAGTTGTGGTGGTATGTCAAGGACTACCTGTACATGAACATTTGTTACATATGGGTAGTCCTCGACTTACAACCGTTTGCTTAACAACTGTTCGAAGCTACAACAGCACTGAAAAAAGGGACATATAACGATCCTTGCATTTATGACTGTCACAGTATCTCCAGGTCACATGATCCAAATTTGGGCACTTGGCAACTGGGATGAATTCGCAATGGTTGTAGCATCCGAGATCATGTGATTCCCAGCCGGCTTCCAAAAAGCAAAATTAATGGAGGAAGCCATTAATTACCAAACTTAGCAAAAAAGGTCATAAAATCAGGCACAGTTCACTTAATTTGCTTAGCTGAGCAATAGAAATTCTGGTCCCAGCTGTTGTTATAAATTGAGGACTATCTATACGCAGACAGGTATAGAATTAACTTTTATTAATGCCTGAAAAATATCTGATCTTATTAATTAAAATATATTTCTTCACTTTTCTCCTTTTAAGCTACTTTTTACATATTAACAATTAACATAACATATAAGGTAGATCACTTCAACACTGCTTGGTGGTTCTGTCCATTAGCCAGATGGACAACACCTCTGGATACTTTACCCCAATGATTAGGCGTAAAATGTTCTTTTTCTTGACAGCTTCTATATGTCCCCTGTCCCTGTCTGAGGCGTCCCCATCCGTGATAATGACAATCACTTTGTTTGCTTCTTTTCGCGTGCCACGTTCGGGAATGAAGACTTCGTTTCTGCCACCAGCAAACACAGGAATTATTATCTAAACCAGTGTTTCTCAAACTTGACAACTGGGTGTTGTAGTCCACACATTTTGCAATTGACCAGTTTGAGAAACCCGGATCTAAACCAAGGAAAATGAAGAGTGGACTTTAATTATTTGGGACCTGAAGGAACATGTATAACTTCAAACATGCATTTGGCCTCTAGCAGCCTTGCCATAATTTGATCCTTCAGGCTAAAACTATGTGAACACAACCAAGGCTGTCTGCTAGGGTGAATTGAGGTTAAGGCTATTATTTATGGAAGGTATCTAATCTGGAAAGCTGTATCAGTTGAAAGCTAATACAGGTAGTCCTTGACTTACAATTATTCGTTTAGCGACCATTCAAAGTACCAATAGCACTGAAAAAAGTGAGTTATGACCATTTTTCACACTTTTGACCGTTGCAGCCTCCCTATGGTCATGTGATCAAAATTTGGATGTTTGGCAACCAGCAACCATTTCATCCTGGTGGGAATATCAGAACTAGGAATGCCACTCCAGCTTCCCACTAATCTAACCAGAGATTGGAAACATTATTTTACTACAATAAACCAGCTTTGAGCAACGTGCCAGAGTACATTAGACAAAATATAATTTCAAATTGTGGTTAAACCCCTCCGGTTCCTCCAATTTAATGCACATTCCATATCTGGATGTCCTGCTTGATTAATCACTATGTTTCTATGCAATTGTGATCTAAATCTTTAGAAAAGACACAGTATCTTAAATCCCCAACTTGATCGGATCTCTTATCAAGTTGCCTTTCCCCACCCAATCTCCTGCCACCAAAAGGAAAACTTTACTTACGCCACAAATTTGATAGCTTTGAAGGTGTTTGTTATTTGCTCAGCATGTAAGACGTTGGCCAAGAGTTCTTCAGGATTTGGATTACTGGTATAGTTGTTAAAATCAAATTCGAGTTTGGCATCTTCTGAAAACTGCACGGCAGCAAACTGGAAGGGTGGAAAGAGAAAGAGACTGGGGTTAATGGCATGGCTGGGAAGGTCTTCTGCAAAACACAGCACGTCTCTCATTGCCAAAGTGGCCGAATGAAAGGGTGCTGTTGAAAATCATTAATCTTAATCTTAATCTGGAGTCAGCACAGAATCTTGAAAACCCATAAGAAGAATTTCCCAGCCCTGATTATAATTAAGTCAACCTCCTTAATTAAGGCAGAATCATTCTGAATGATTTTCTTGTCAACGTCTCATAAATTGCCCTTTATGAAATCAGAGTCAACAGACCCACTTTCTGCATGTGGATCCACAATTACAACAGTGCAGCAGAAATGGGGAGGTCCAACCTCAGGTGCCTTTCTTCCTCCCTCCCTCCCTCCCTCTCTTCCTTCCATCCCTCCCTCCCTCCCTCCTTCCCTCCCTCCCTCCCTTCCATCCCTTCCTTCCTCTCTCCCTCCCTCCCTCCCTTCTTTCCATCCCTCCCTCCCTCCCACAGTATTATGTGAATTCATAGAAGAGGCAAATTAATGTTTTTAATGGTTATGTCCTCTGATATATCAAGTCAGTCTAAACATTTTCAGGCAGGAGTAAAGATATACTTTTCTGAGGAAGGAAGGAAGGAAGGAAGGAAGGAAGGAAGGAAGGAAGGAAGGAAGGAAGGAAGGAAGGAAGGAAGGAAGGAAGGAAGGAAAATGAGGGAGGAAGGGGAAGAAGGAAGGAAAATGAGGGAGGGAGGGAGGAGTGGAAGGAAGGAAGGAAGGAAGGAAGGAAGGAAGGAAGGAAGGAAGGAAGGAAGGAAGGAAGGAAAATGAGGGAGGGAGGAAGGAGTGGAAGGAAGGAAGGAAAGAAGGAAGAAGGAAGGAAGGTAATTTATCCATGGCAAGTACATGGTACTCAGTAAGTAGACCTTACATGTACAGAACTATTCCACAATTCTTTCATGACGTCAATCATGAACTCCTTGATAGTCAAGAACTCAGATGTTTTCATGCTTGCCGACCCGTCAAAAAGAAACACCAGGTCCACTTTTCCTTTCAGGCACTCTGTGGGATGAAAGAAAAGAAAGAACAACTCAGGTGAAAAAAGGGCAGTTACGATTTCCAGGCTGTGAGGAACTTCCTGTTGATGGTGGGCCAAAAATTAGACTGACCTCCAGATAAGGACATATGTGAAGCTGAACGGAAACTATACTGGATTCAATTAAATATTCTTCAGGTATTTAATAACGCCTTTCCTCTGTCATATTAACTATTACAATTAAAATATTAATAATAACGAATCTCCTTACTTTGATATCCCGTTGTTATATTCTTGGGGTTTTGCAGTTTGGTGTTAAACAGGTAGCAGATTCCACTTACATAAAGATTTTTGTCACAGTGTTGTTCAACGCCTGGCCCACATGCCTGCAGAGAGAAAGTTTTACTGTTCCTATTGTCATCAAGAAAATGAAGGAAACTGGAGACAAAGAAGTGCAGAGGTTAATGGCCATATTAAAAGCAAAAGGGATGTTGGGAATCTCGGAAAGGGGATCCAGAAGAGCAATGAAGATCACCAGTCCAGGATGAGCCACTCCTATCACCTAAAATGTATTTCCTTAAATTGGTACCTTTTCAAGATTTCTTTTGGGATTGTAACCCCAGGAGAAATTCTGAAGACCCAACCCATCTAGAGGTTGACATGTTGGAGAGGTCTAGGCTAAATTAAATGAAATAGTCCACCTTTGGCCCTGAGAAGAATGCTGATATAAGGGATGGAACAGACCTTCTCAGGTGCGATCCCCTTCTCTCTAGAACAGTGGTTCTCAACCTTTTTAATGCCGCGACCCCCCCCCAACCGGTCGTAAGTCGAGGACTACTCAACCGGTCGTAAGTCGAGGACTACTCAACTGGTGCAGCACCGTTTGCAGAATGGGACTTTTGGCGGGAGGGCAGCAGCAGGGCAGCAGCAGGGCAGAGACAGCCTGGACAATTCCTATTGGCTTTTGAAAGCCAATAGAATTAGACTCTATTCAAGAGTCAATAGAATAAAAGGGAGTAGCACAGCTAAGAAAAAGGGGGGAAAAATGGCGGACTGCGTTGTTTGGCGACCCCCGTGAAATGGTCGTTCGACCCCAAATGGGGTCCCGACCCACAGGTTGAGAACCACTGCTCTAGAACTCAGAAATATGCTTGGCTTTCTAACTCTTGGTCTTCTGGAAGCTTCTGAACAGCTTTCATTTTGGAAACATTTTTGATTGTTCCAATGCTTAGTGAGATTAGAGCAGCCATCAGATGTTATATTTGGGGGAATACTTGGTGCTCTCTAAGCTTGCTTTCCTTCCTGCAGACTTTTCATCACCAGGCTGAAGAATATCATCAATGCAGGAAGGACTAGAGTTGGCTCTTTATAGGTGGTATCTTGTCCTATCAACCTTGATTGGGGTGTTGCTTCTTCCCTAATTGCTTTTGGGGTAGGCATCATCTCTTCTTTGATTATTCTTGTTCATTTGGTGCTTCCCTTAATAGGTGTGGAATGGAAAAGGATGTCTATGAACATTCCCAATCATCCAGGTCATGGTTGTCCCAAAGGTGCTTTTTCAAGAGGCAACTGGATTTCCTTTGTTTTTCCTTGAAGATATTTTGCTTCTCATCCAAGAAGCTTCTCCAATTCTGAGTCAGAACTGAGTCAAAACTGAAGAAGCTTCTTGAATGAGAAGCAAAATGTCTTCAAGGAAAAACAAAGGAAGTCCAGTTGCCTCTTGAAAAAGCACCTTTGGGACAATGAAGAAGGATGTGAACCTACTAAAGAATCCCAAAGAAAAACCTATAGGAATTTTCTGATATTTGTGGATTAGGCTTGGTGTAAGTCTAAGATGTCTACGCTTCTCATTTGAAATTGTGGTTGAACATGTCATTGTGTTGCGAAATTAAGGAGTTTTTAGTGTGTCTCCTGACTGTCGGTTGATGTTCGTGCACGTACTCTCTCAATTTTCTACATAGTGGTTTTCACTGTCCTTCCACTTGTAGATGACTCCTGTTATGTCTTCCTTGGCTGTGGGCCTTTGGGTTGCTTAGGATAGTCTGGATAGATCTTGTTGGTTTAGGGACTATCATGATACCTAGGATTATATGGTGGAAGCTTCAAAGAGATATTTTTCATATAGGGTAGATGTATTCCTTTCATGGTTAGGAATTTGGGTAGTTATTGGATGCATGGATAAAACTTTTTGATGAATTTATAAGGATATCGTCTATTTCTGCTTTTTGGAATTCTGGATTATTGCAGTGTTTTCACTTGGCAGTAGAGAGAGTTTACATAGCTTCTCTTATGTACTATTGGGCTGTTGCTGTGCTACTTGAACACTTGATCAATGTGAGTTTTGCAGCACATTTGGGTTCATTGTTTTCCATAGTTTTCCTCATATGTGCAGGAAGACTCATTTCTTGTTGCTCTCTCTCTTCTGAATCTGATTCCATGAAAGAAATTACTGGTGGTTTTATCTTTTTTGATAATGAGGAATGTGCTAGTCACACAACTGAGATTATGGATATGGGATTGGACTGGATAGATCATATTCCTGATTGTGTCAGTAAGATTATTGTTTCTAAATATTCCATCACTGGTTTTTGCTATGAATCCTGAAATGGACGATCCTCTGGATATTCCTTTGCTCTGTTTGTGTATCTGTAGATTATGAGAGAGAGAGGACAGTAAACTTCAAAAGTCTGCGTGTTTCAAAGTTTGTGTGTTCTGATAAGAATAGAATGGAATAGAATAGAATAGAATAGAATAGAATAGAATAGAACAGAATAGAATAGAATAGAATAGAATTCTTTGTGGGCCAAGTGTGATTGGACACACAAGGAATTTGTCTCGAATGCATAAAGTAAGCTCTCTGTGTACACACATACAACAACAAAATGATAGATCAGAGATCATAAGTCATAGTTACAATCATTAATAATAAAGTACAAACAAGTGATAAATCATAAGATGTCAATAATAATAATAATGATAAAGTTGGAAGGACCTTGGAGGTCATCTAGTCCAACCCCCTGCTCAGGCAGGAAACCCTATACCAGTGGTTCTCAACCTGTGGGTCGGAACCCCATTTGGGGTCGAACGACCATTTCACGGGGGTCGCCAAACAACACAGTCCACCATTTTTTTCCCCTTTTCCTTAGCTGTGCTACTCCCTTTTATTCTATTGGCTTTTGAAAACCAATAGAATACTCTTGAATAGAGTCTAATTCTATTGGCTTTCAAAAGCCAATAGGAATTGTCCAGCTGTCTCTGCCCTGCTGAGCCTGCAAAAAGTCCCATTCTGCGAACAGTGCTGCACCAGTTGAGTAGTCCTCGACTTACGACTGGTTGGGGGTCGCGGCATTAAAAAGGTTGAGAACCACTGCCCTATACCATTTCAGACAAGTTTCTTCTTAAAAACTTCCAGTGTTGGAGCATTCACCGCTTCTGGAGGCAGGTTGTTCCACTGGTTAATTGTTCTAACTGTCAGGAAGTTTCTCCGTAATTCTAGGTTGCTTCTCTCCTTGATCAGATTCCATCCATTGCTCCTTGTCCTGCCTTCAGGGGCTTTGGAGAATAGCTTGACTCCCTCTTCTTTGTGGCAACCCCTGAGATATTGGAACACTGCTATCATGTCCCCCCTCGTCCTTCTCTTCGTTAAACTACTAAACATACCCAATTTCAGCAGCCGTTCCTTATATGTTTTAGCCTCCAGTCCCGTAATCATCTTTGTTGCTCTTCTCTGTACTCTTTCTAGAGTCTCAACATCTTTTTTACATCATGGTGACCAAAACTGGATGCAGTATTCCAAGTGTGGCATTGTAAAGTGGTATTAACACTTCACGTGATCTTGATTCTATCCGTCTGTTAATGCAGCCTAGCACTGTGTTGGCCTTTTTGGCAGCTGCAGCACACTGCTGGCTCATATTTAAATGATTGTCCACTAGGACTCCGAGGTCCCTCTCACAGTTACTGCTATTGAGCAAGGCACCCCCTATACTATACCTGTGCATTTGGTCCTACTAGCTTTGGGATTGAAGATTTGGGGGAGACTGTTATTTGAGATTCTTGACTACTCAGAATAATTTGCTTTTCAAAACACATGAACTAATTAACCCCCAAAATAATTCCCAGCACAAGTTTGATCAAAATACATGGAAGCTGAGTAAATACTTATCTGCAAGAAATTTTGCCTGCATTGTCATTCATGTTCACTTAAATACAGCTTTTCTTCCAACATTGATTCGGGGATGAGAAGCAGTTTTAAAGATCTGTCTCTGCCTGTCAGAAAGCAGCTTAAACCCCTGCCCATCTCTATCATCCAGTGGTTCTCAACCTGTGGGTCGGGACCCCATTTGGGGTCGAACGACCATTTCACGTGATCTTGATAGACTCTCTTGAATAGAGTCTAATTCTATTGGCTTTCAAAAGCCAATAGGAATTGCCCAGGCTGTCTTTGCCCTGCTGAGCCCGCCAAAAGTCCCATTCTGCAAACGGTGCTGCACCAGTTGAGTAGTCCTTGACTTACGACCGGTTGAGTAGTCCTCGACTTACAACCGGTTGGGGGTCGCGGCATTAAAAAGGTTGAGAACCACTGCTATTGTCCCTTCCAGAGCAAACTCACAATCATTTTATTTCCCTGCATATTGCTTGCCAGAGTCATGCCGAGATGGGGTACTGGAGAATTCTCTGCAAAAAGAGAGCGAGAGAGAGAGATTGATTGGTTAATGCTGAAGGAGATATTACCTAAATTTCCTCCTTACAGGTAGTCCTCGAC
Organism: Crotalus tigris; assembly: GCF_016545835.1. Classification (NCBI taxonomy): domain Eukaryota; kingdom Metazoa; phylum Chordata; class Lepidosauria; order Squamata; family Viperidae; genus Crotalus; species Crotalus tigris. The sequence goes on along the minus strand of NW_024100595.1, from coordinate 2,288,674 downwards.
TTATGACCACAACTGGGAACAGAACTTTCATTGCTAAGCGAGGTGGTTTTAAGTGAGTCGTGCCTGGGGTTTTTTTGTTGTTGTTTTTTTGCTATAGTTATTAAGTAGATCACTCCATTTGTTAAGTGAACTACATGGTTGTTAAGCAAATTTGGCTTCCCTCATTGCTTGTGGGAAGCCAGCTGGCAATCACATAATCCCGGCACACCACAACTGTCACAAATATATGCTGATTGTCAAGCGTCCAAATTTGGATCACATGACCCCAGGGATGCTGAGACGATTCTAAATGTATGGACAGGTCACAAGTCACTTTTTTCAGTGCTGTTGTAACTTCAAACAGTCGCTAAACAAATGGTTGTAAATCGAGGACTATCTGTATCCATAGATATTAATCCTTTCGGTCAGTTTCAGAATATTTCACTCAGCCTCTGAGCATATCTTTCTCTTCTCTTGCTTTCTCCTCACAGATGCGTAGAGGCATCCTACAATCATGACTGCAGGTCTTAGCACTTAGTAATAGCACTTAGACTGATATACCGCCTTCACAGTGCTTTACAGCCCTCTCTAAGCGGTTTTACAGAGTCAGCATATTGCCCCCAACAATCTGGGTCCTCATTTTACCGACCTCGGAAGCACAGAAGGCCGAATCAACCTTGAGTCATTCAGGATTGAACTGCTGGCAATCGGCAGAGTCAGCCTGCAATACTGCATTCTAACCACTGTGCCACCCTGGCATCTCCACCTTTTGGAAAATCATGTCCTTTCTCTGCCATTGTAGCCTTCAATGGGCTTTTTATTCACAACCATGGAGAATTTAGAAATCCTTCATTTTACCCTGGAATGGAATGTCCTTGCAGTCTTTGCTCTTCAAAGTACATTGGTACACTTTGCCTGTGGAGTTCTGCTCCCCAGGAGCTCCCACAATGACTCTGAAAGAGAATAAATAGAGGAGGTGGGATAACATCGATAGGCCACGTGCTGTAGGGCCATTCCTGTGAAAATGCAAGGTAAGGTCAATGGGGAAGCCAGATTCACTTAACAACCGTATTACTAATTTAACAACTGCAGTGATTCACTTAACAACTGCGTAAAAAAGGTCGTAAAATGGTGCAAAACTGTCTCGTTTAGCAACAGAAAATTTGGGCTCAGCTTTAAGGTGACCAACTGTCCTCCTTTAGGGAGGACAGTCCTCCTTTTGTAAGCTCTGTCCTCCCTCAAAAAGTGTCCTCCTTCATGTCCTCCTTTTCGATATTTGAAGACTAATCTGCAGGGCTTTTTTTTCCCTCATAGAACACTCAGAATGGCGTTCCGGCACCTTTTTTTTTTATGGTTTTTTTTTCAACTTTTGCATGAGCTGTGCTACTCCCCCTATTGGCTTTCGAAAGCCAATAGGAATTGCTGCTGAGCGCGCCAAAACACCCGGCTGGCAAACTTTGCACATGCAAGCTGTCTGTATTATTGTTGCAATGAATAAAATGTTTTTTTTTAATTTACGATTTTTTTTTCTTCAATTTATTTGTGTCCTCCTTTTCATTGTAAAAAAGTGGGTCACCTTATCAGTTTCAATCGTAACTCGAGGACTACCTGTATAAGATGGAGGAAGAGACGTGGCACAATCAGACTTGATATAAAAGAGAACCTTGCAAGTCTGACTGTGCCATCTCTCTTCCTCCATCTTATACAGGTAGTCCTCGAGTTACGACCAAAATTGAGCCTGATCCTACCGTGGGATAGAACTTTGGCCATGCAATCAGCACTTCTTTAAGACTGCCTGGTTTCCTGCCAATTCCTTCACCAGATGGCAGCACTTAGCTCTACTTTATGGAAGAGTCCAGAAACTGGTGCTTTGTGACAATGTCCTTCAATGGGGAAGTTGCACCATCTGAATTCCTGCCGATTGTATTGCTCTAAAGGGGAACCCTTCCCTCAAAAGAATAGGTATCCATTTTACTTCCTTCTCTATTCCACTATTAGTTTTTAACTCTCACTTCCTCAAAACTAGGGTGGGGTAGAAGGTAGGAAATGTGAAAACAAAAAGGGAACCTGGTTGGAAATAACCACTTTACTCCTAGCTACAAATAAATACAGAATAAACATGCCCTGAAATGGGGTTCAAACTCAGGACTAGGGAAAATAACAAGCATGAATATAGCGTCCAATTGACAGGAAACTAACTTGGAGCCAACTAGTGCTTGTAGACCGTGAGTATCTGAATGGGCCAAATCCAGATCCATTGACATCTCATTCAAACAGTGTAGTTGTCAACAGACGTCTGGACAAGTTATTAACAGTAACTCAAATAGTCCTCGATTAACAACTACAACTGAGCCCCAAATTTATGTTGCTAATCACGACATTTTACAACCTTTTTGCCACAGTTATTAAGAGAATGCCTGCAGTTGTTAAGTGAATCATTTGGTTATTAAGTGAATCTGGTTTCCCCCACTGATTTTGCTTGTCAGAAGCTGGCTGGGAGGATTACCCCCACCTCACCCCAATAATTAGAGGAACCCCAACCACAAAGATTCATCCAACAGGACAGTGGTGGCAAACCTATGGCACACGTGCCAGAGGTGGCACTCAGAGCCCTCTCTGTGGGCACGCGCGCCATTGCCCCAGCAGAGCTCGCCAGAGTAGTGAGCACGTGGCATTTGGAAGCGACAGGGCAGGAAGTGAGTGAGCAAGTGGCATTGGCCCCCCTGGGGATGCCATGCTCACCCAGTCTGCCGTGACCACTGCAGCCACGCCCACCCAGTGGGCCACGCCCCCCACCCCCCTGAGGGCACCACAATGCTGATGCAGCCCTGGCACTTTGCAATAAATAAGTGGGTTTTGGGTTGCAGTTTGGGCACTCGGTCTCTAAAAGGTTCGCCATCACTGCAATAGGCAAATTTCTCCCCCAAAACCTGGTAGTCCTCGACTTGCGACCATAATTAGGACCGGAACATTCTTTAGTTAAGTGGTATGGTTGTTAAGTGAGGGGTCACATGACAACACCCGATGTTATAACTGTTTTTTTGCCCTGGTCGTTAAGCGAGACATCACGTGACCGTGAGTTGCAACTTTCTGCCGGCTTCCTCATTGATTTTGCTGGTTGGAAAGCAGCTGGGCAGGCTGCAAGCGGCAAGAACATGACTCTCTTATGCTACAAGCACTATAAACATTTGCCAAGCACCCAAATCACGATCTGGTAACTGCAGGTAGTCCTCGACTTACGACCACAATTGAGCCCAACGTTTCTGTTGCTAAGCGAGACATTTGTCAAGTGAGTTTTGCTCCATTTTACAACTGTTCTTGCCAGTGAGCAACAAGGTTGTTAAGTGAATCTGGCTTCCCCATTGACTTTGCTTGTCAGAATGTCACAATAGGGGGGGGGTCACAGGACTCGGGGACAATATAACCGTCACAAATATGAGTCAGCTGACAAGCATCTGGATCTTGAGCACAGGACTATGGGGAATGCTGAAACTGTGAAAAACAGTCATGAGTCACTTTTTTCAGGGCCTCTGTAACTTTGAATGGCCGCTAAATGAACTGTTGTAAGTCGAGGACTACCTGTACAGCAGTGGTTCTCAACCTGTGGATCGGGACCCCATTTGGGGTTGAACGACCATTTCACGGGGGTCGCCAAACAACGCAGTCTGCCATTTCCCCCCCCCTTTTCCTTAGCTGTGCTACTCCCTTTTATTCTATTGGCTTTTGAAAGCCAATAGAATAGACTCTCTTGAATAGAGTCTAATTCTATTGGCTTTCAAAAGCCAATAGGAATTGTCCAGGCTGTCTCTGCCCTGCTGAGCCCGCCAAAAGTCCCATTCTGCAAACGGTGCTGCACCAGTTGAGTAGTCCTCGACTTACGACCGGTTGAGTAGTGCTTGATTTACGACCGTTTGGGGGTCGCGGCATTAAAAAGGTTGAGAACCACTGCTGTACAGGGACGTTCTAACCATCGTAAGTGCAAGGACCATTTGTAAGTCACTTTTCTCAGCGCCATTGCAAATTCAAACGGTCACTAAACAAACGGTCATAAGTTGAGGACTGCGATATACCGAATGTGGGAACAAGGTTTTTTTTGGGGGGGGGCTACCTTGCTGCAGAGCCTTTCCCAAGTTGGAGGACCTGATAGCCAAAGTGCTTGCTGTGGTTCGATGAGAAGAGAATTGCTGGAGAAGGATCGATGTTGTAGCCCAACAATCGCGGGAGGCCTGTAAAAAGAAGAGGGGCCATCTTTATTTAAGGTACAGTAGAGAAAGAAGAATAAATACAGTACAGGCAGTCCTTGACTTAACGACCATAATGGAGCCTGCTCATCATAGCTGTAAGTCAGGACACTCATAAATCCGATTTTACAAACTTTTTTGCATTGATCATTAAGCAAATGGTGTAGTGACTAAATAAACCTATGCTTCTCTATGGCAGGTGGTTTTTGCAGAAAACTGGAAGTAACTGCTGGTTTTTGTCAAAACCCTCATCAAAATCCTGCAAATGACTGTAAATGTGGCCTGGTTGGCAAAAAGAGGCTACAAAGTTGTTGTTGTTTTTTTTAAAAAATAATATATTAATTATTATTATTTGCATCTCAAAGTACAGGGTTCTTATTCAGAAAATTTCCTGGCCTGCTGAGTTAGCCTTTCTTATGAATCCGGACCAGAGAAGAAATTGATTTAAAAAAAACACACCTTAATCACATTTGCTCTTTTCTGAAAAGAATAAGATCCTCAACATAGGCTTCCTGCAGTGAATACTAAAGAAAGGCACCTATTATAGTATAGTATAGGGGGTACCTTGCTCAATAGTAGTCACTGTGAGAGGGACCTCAGAGTCCTAGTGGACAATCACCTAAACATGAGCCAGCAGTGTGCTGCAGCTGCCAAAAAGGCCAACACAGTACTAGGCTGCATTTACAGAGGCATAGAATCAAGATCACGTGAAGTATTAATACCACTTTACAATGCCTTGGTAAGGCCACACTTGGAATACTGCATCCAGTTTTGGTCACCATGATGTAAAAAAGATGTTGAGACTCTAGAAAGAGTACAGAGAAGAGCAACAAAGATGATTAGGGGACTGGAGCCTAAAGGCTATAAGGAACAGTTGCTGGAATTGGGTATGTCTAGTTTAACGAAGAGAAGGACAAGGGGGGGGGACATGATAGCAGTGTTCCAATATCTCAGGGGCTGCCACAAAGAAGAGGGAGTCAAGCTATTTTCCAAGGCGCCTGAAGGCAGAACAAGAAGCAATGGATGGAAACTAATCAAGGAGAGAAGCAATCTAGAACTAAGGAGAAACTTTCTGATAGTTAGAACAATTAGCCAGTGGAACAACCTGCCTCCAGAAATGGTGAATGCTCCAGCATTGGAAGTTTTTAAGAAAAGACTGGACAACCATTTGTCTGAAATGGTATAGGGTTTCCTGCCTGAGCAGGGGGTTGGACTAGATGACTTCTGTTGCGTCCTTGGAGGGAAAACAGACACGAGAAGCAGCTGGAGTTCTCAGTTTCTTTTATTCAGCGTTCAGCTTACAGGAAGATGGCTTCAGCCTCGCCCAAACGCCTCGCAGCCTCTTATATAGGCAACTCCCGGGTAAATGGGTTACTTTTCCCGCGCCAGCACCCGCGCATGCGCACGGCGCTGGCGACAGCCTGTCTGGTCCCGGGCAGCTTTGCACCTGCCCGGGACTGCCTGCAAACGCCCGAGCCGTTTGCAAAGGCTCGGGACATAACACCCCTTTCCCCGGGCTAAAACTACTACCAACATACAACATTTATTTTATATGACATTTTGCTCCCCAGTGCTCCCACTGTTTACTGGCCTTTGCCTTGCCAGCAATGTTATGTAGTCTTCTAGGTACTTAGGAGATTTCTTTGCTCTCTGTGACCTTCTTAGCTGTGGGTTACTGGCATAAGTCCCCTGACTGGAGGGAGGCGTGAGCCTGTTCTCTCTATTGTGCCCTGGTGTCTTCCAAGGACTGTGCCCCGATGCCTGGCCTGCTTGCTTGCCCACCGGGCTCGTCAGGCCAGGGCTTCTGTTACTTTGTGACCTGGTTGACCTACCTAGCTGTAGACCCTCAGTCCCCTTGAAGTGATAGCCGCTGCTGGGCGTCTCTGTAGAACCTCCTAGGTCAGTCCAAGACCTGTCAGGAGGCTGTCCATTCCCTGAACCCCATTCTGTGCTCGGGCTCGTGTGGGTTTCTGTACTTTCCCAAAACTCAGGTGTTCCCTGAGTTGTGCTAGGGTGTTGTAGTCGGGACTTGGTTCCTCGACTAGCTCTGTGTATGTTTGACCCCCTGTAGGATTTGGGGTAAGGTCAGGCCAACTTTGGGGATTGTGTGCCAGCTCTCTTGCGGGGACTGATTTGTTGGGATGCCCCCGGGTATCCTCCGTGACTGGAGTGCTGTGTGACGTGTGTGGAAAGTGAGTATGCCCCCGGGGTGACTCCCTGGCTGGAGTAGGCGTGAGTGCCTGTTGTGTGGGTAAGCTCCATGACTTCCTTTTCGGAGCAATTGCGGAATCTTGGGACGAGCCGTTTGTGGCTCCCTCAGTGGAGATGGGCAGTAGCTCTTGCCCTTCCCTTTGCTCCAAAGGGTCCCCCTCCCCCCCTGGAAAAGACCCAGGAGTCTCAGCAGAAAAAGTCTCGCCTAGAGCGAAGTTGGTCGATGTGCCGACGTAGGACACGACCGTTGTCCAGGGCAACCTCGTAGGAGAGAGGACCTGTGATCCTGGACACAGAAGCGGGGACCCATGTATGACCAGGCCCGTAATTGCGAGCCCAAACCGGGGCACCCACAAGTAGTCGTCTAGGTGCCCTAGGATGTGAGGTAGATGAAGGCAGTCTGTCCGGATGCAACCGGTCAAGTCTAGTAGTAAGTTGGCGCCCCCAACGAAGTTCAGCTGGACTTCACCCTGTAGAAGTGGACGGTGTGGTGCGATAAGAAAGGAGAAAGTCAGCCAACCTGTGATGCCAGTCCCCATAGGTGAGTCTCTTCAAGGCGTCCTTTGCGATGCGCACCATGCGTTCCGCCATACTGTTGGTGGACGGGTGAAAAGGCGCAGACGTGGCATGACGAATCAGGTTTGCCTGTAAGAAAGCTTGGAATTCGGAGGAGGTGAATTGAGGGCCGTTGTCGGACACGATGACATCTGGCAGCCCGTGTGCAGCAAAAATCCCCCTCAGTACCTGAATAGTCTTTGCAGTGGTGGTGGATGAGACAGGCACAACCTCAAGCCATTTTGAATGGCTGTCAACAAGGACCAAGAAGAACTGGCCCTGAAAGGGCCCAGCGTAGTCAATGTGCACCCTAGACCATGGGGACTGTGTTTCCTCCCATCTATGCACAGGAGCTTGGGGCATCTCTGGGCGAGATCGTTGGCAGAGGTGGCATGCGTGCACCTTAGCCTCAATATCTTTATCTAAAGCAGGCCACCACAAGTGGCTTCGTGCAAGAGCCTTCATACGGACAATGCCAGGATGACCCTCGTGGAGGGATTCTAAGACCCTAGTCCTCATTGAGGTGGGAATGACAACTCTGTTTCCCCAAAGCAGACAACCCTGAGAAAGGGACAGTTCGTTTCTTTTGGACCAGAAACTCTGAAACTCAGGACTAGGGCAGTGCTCAGGCCACCCGGACAGGACCCAGGAGCGGACACGTGAAAGTGTGTGATCTGTACCCGTTTCAGCGGTAACATCCCTGGCACTAAGAGGGAGCTCGGGCAAGGCTTGGATTGATAGAATGTTGACAGCTGGCGCGGGGTCAGCTTCTACTACTGGCAGAGGCAACCTACTGAGGCCATCAGCATGGCCCATTTCTTTCCCAGGCTTGTGGAGTAATGAAAAATCATATGCAGACAAGAAAATAGACCACCTAAGCATTCTAGGGGAAATGATGTGGGGAGTCTGCTTACGTGTGGTAAACAGTCCCAGCAGAGGCTTATGGTCAGTGAAGACCGTGAAATGCCTGCCATATAGAAAATCGTGGAATTTTTTAATTCCAGCAACAACAGCCAGAGCCTCCCTGTCTATCTGAGCGTAGTTGCGCTCGGCAGAAGACAGTGTTCTGGAGTAGTATGCAATAGGAACCTGAGTTCCATCAGACCTGAGGTGACTCAGGACAGCTCCAACCCCGTAGGGGGATGCATCACAAGCGATGCACACAGGAAGAGACTCGTTGAAATGTGCAAGAACACTGTTAGAAGTGAGCAAGGCCTTGACTTCTTTAAAGCAAGCCTCATGTGCTTGTGACCACAGCCACACAGCTTGTTTGTCTAGTAGCCTGTGAAGAGGCTCAGCTACACTAGCTTTATGTGGAAGAAAAGAATTGTAGAAATTCAGGAGGCCTAGGAAGGCCTGAAGTTCGGCCTTAGACTTTGGCCTGGGTGCTTGTAAAATAGCAGTTAGTTTGGATTCAGCAGGATGAATCCCAGCAGCATCAATTTTGAATCCCAGAAATTCAGTAGAAGGCACCCCGATCTTGCATTTGTCTTTTCTGAGCTTGAGGCCTGATTCCCTGAATCTTAACAGGACAGCCCTAAGTCTTTCAGCTAGAATGTGTGTGGAGTCTCCTGCAATCAAGACATCGTCAAAGTAGGGGCAGACCCCTGGTATACCTCGTAGTGTGTTTTCCATTACGCTTTGGAAAATCCCAGGAGCGACATTTACTCCAAACTGTAGCCTTTTTACTTTAAAGGCTCCCCTGTGGGTCACAATGGTCTGAGCTATGGCAGCATCATCATCAACAGGCAGCTGTTGATATGCTTGAGCTAGGTCAAGCTTTGCAAAAACACGCCCCCCCTTGAGAGAGGCCAGGATGTGACTGACCACAGGAACAGGATAGGCATGTTGCTGCAATGCCTTATTGAGTGTGCATTTGTAATCAGCACAAATGCGAATGTCCCCATTTGCCTTTAGAGGCGTGACAATGGGGGTCTCCCACGGGCTGGAATCAACAGGTTCTAGGATTCCCTGTTGGATTAGTTTGTCTAGTTCAGTGTCAATCTTACTTTTTAAAGCAAAAGGGACCCTTCTTGCTTTAATCCTAATGGGAGTGACAGTGGGGTCTAGCTTTAAGGACACAGGTGGTCCTTTGAATGTGCCCAGCTGGGGGCTGAAAACATCTGCAAATTCTTTGCAGACTTCCTGTAGGTCGAGTGTTTGTAAGCTGTTGAGTCCTGTGACGTGTATCCCCAGGGCCTCAAACCAATCGAGTCCTATGAGACTCGTTCGTTCACCCCCTACTACTAATAAGTCTAGTGGACCTTCAAAACTCTTGTATTGCACGTTAAGGGTGGCCTCCCCCTTAACACACACTCTTGAGTTCTGAAAATCTGTTAATACAATATCAGAAGGCCTTAACTTGGCCTTAGACCCACTACTGGAACAAATCTTCCTAAATGTATGCAATGAAATGATGGACAGGGCAGACCCTGTGTCTAGTTCCATAGATAATGGAACCCCTTGTAGCTTCACGTTGAGTGACAGCTTTTTCTTCATGGGCTTGTGTGTGCCTGTTCTACAGATGCTTCTTCGCGAAGCGCAAAACCCTACCCTATTCTGGCTGGGGAATCTGGTACCTTTCAGGCGTTCTTCTTGGGGTTGTGCCTTTCGTCGGCTCAGACACACAGCTGCAATATGCCCTTGTTTGCCGCATGCCCGGCAGGTAGCGGAGCGGAACTTGCAGTCGGTTCTCCTGTGGCGACCTCCACAGCCGATGCACTTGAGCAGAGCCGAAGAGCTTCCCTTCTGGTTCTCTTCCTTCGCGGGGTGTAGACGGTCGACTTCCTCGTCCGGATCCTCCTCGGAGTTTCGTCGGACGTCTTCCTGGTGCACGGACGCACCCTCTGCACTGTTTCTGATCGGCCGCATGTTTTTGATGGCGCTGCCTGCTGCTTCTTCTGCGGTGACTTCCCTTAAGGCGTCTTGGAAGGATAATTCTTCCTTGGCAAAAAGTCTCTGTTGTAGCTCTCGATGCCTTAGCCCGCACACGAATCGGTCCCTCAGTCGTTCCTCGAGGTCCTTGAACTCGCAGGGCTTGGCGGCCTTCCGTAGCGCGGCGATGTATTCCTTGGCTGTTTCACCGGACCGTTGATCCCTCTGCTCGAAGGTGTGGCGCCATGAGATAACGGACACCTTGGGGTGGAAGTGCTCTTTCAGCAGCTTCTTCAGGTCTGCGTAGCTTACAGACTCTACTGGAACAGGTGCTACAAGATTTTCTGCGATTTCGAAGGCGTCTTGGCCGCAAACGCAAAGCAGGGTGGCGGCCTTCAAGCTATCTTCCCTCACTTGGTTTGCCTTGAAGTAGTTCTCCATTCTGGATACGTAGGACTCCCACCGCTCTGGATGTGAGACGTCGAATTCCGAAAGCCTTCCGATTTTCGCCATCTTCGGATCTTCAGGAGACGGGTCTATCAGCCAGCCTACCCCCGAATGCGCACCGGATTGGCGGGCAGCTGCCGAGTCGACGCCGTTCCTCTTCCGCCGCTCAGGACTCCTCGGGTAAGCTTACACTTCTTCCTTTCCAGGTAGTGCAAGGCATCCCACCTTCGTCGCCAGTGTTGCGTCCTTGGCGGGAAAACAGACACGAGAAGCAGCTGGAGTTCTCAGTTTCTTTTATTCAGCGTTCAGCTTACAGGAAGATGGCTTCAGCCTCGCCCAAACGCCTCGCAGCCTCTTATATAGGCAACTCCCGGGTAAATGGGTTACTTTTCCCGCGCCAGCACCCGCGCATGCGCACGGCGCTGGCGACAGCCTGTCTTGTCCCGGGCAGCTTTGCACCTGCCCGGGACTGCCTGCAAACGCCCGAGCCGTTTGCAAAGGCTCGGGACATAACAACTTCCAAGGTCCCTTCCAACTTTATTATTATTATTAATTTCAGAATCTGTTCAAGCATACGAAGATGCTTCATCTGAAAGGTTAATGTGGGTGGTAGTTTTTAAAACAGATACCGGAATTCTCATAAAATCATCAGAAATGTATTTCCCTTTGTGTTACTTGTCACTGACCACATTGTCCCAATTGTGGTGAAAGAAATGCTGATCTAAGTGCAATTATATGCTCCCTCACTATGAAAAGCAACTTTAAAATATACTATTTTGTCTGTCAAAACAGAAAAAAAAATCCCCCAAGATTCAGATCTTCCTACATTACCATTTTTGTTCTCCAAAGACTCAGAGTATTTTTAGATCAAGCCATGAGTGTCCTCACTAAGACCAAAGTTGAATTCATGGATGGTACATGACATCACTCACACTGCTCGGTGGTCAGGGGTAGGCAACCTTGGCTCTTTTATGACTTGTGGACTTCAACTCCCAGAATTCCTGAGCCAGCATGGCTCAGCTTGGAAACCTCTCCCTTTCCCCTCAGCATGGCTGGCTCAGGAATTCTGGGAGTTGAAGTCCACAAGTCATAAAAGAGCCACGGTTGCCTACCCCTGTCCGTGGTAATCAAAAGTTGAGTGTGAAAATCAGCATCCAGCCTTCCTCTACCCTCCTGCCCATTCGTGGTCTGTTTTATTTGGCCATGACAATCAAAGTTAAGTTGAAAAGCTGACAAGGTTCCATTCTTCCACTTAATTTATCGAAACTTCAGTGAAAGGTAAGCGCGAAAATATTGTAGGTTTGTGTGGAAAGGAGAGCCCAGAAACCAGGAGGCAGCACGAAGCAGGAACATCCACCATGAAGAAAATGATCTACCACCACGTCTGCAGAAAAACTGAAGTCAAGGTGTTACTTCTGAATCCCAAATGAAATGGATGGCTTATCCAGGTTTGGGGAAATGATGGGTTATGGAGGATCATCAAGTTCTTCCCTGCCTACTGATCAGCAAGGTTGAGGATGTATGGGTATTCCTCAACTTACGACCATAACTGAGCCCAAAATTTCTGTTGCCAAGCAAGACAGCTGTTAAGTGAATTTTGCCCATATTACGTCCTCTCTTGCCACAGTTGTTAAGTGAATCACTCATGTTAGTAACACGATTGTTAAGTGAATCTGGCTTCCCCATTGACTTTGCTTGTCGGAAGGTTGCAAAGTTGATCACATGACCCTGGGACTGCCTGCACATTATCTACAGATTTTTTTACTGTTTGGACAAATATAATGATATATGGGACTCATTTTCACAAAATACAGTAGGTTAAAAACTTGATAGTTACATAAATGTATTAGCAATACAGGTAGTCCTCAACTCACAACATTTCGTTACAACAGCACTGAAAAAAAGAGACTTATGACAGTTTTTCACACTTACGACCACTGCAGCATCCCCGTGGTCACGTGAGTCAAAATTTAGACACTTGGCAACTGACTCATTTTTCTGACAATGTCCTGGGGTCATGTGATCACCTTTTGCGACCTTCTATCAAACTGTCAATGGGAAAGCCAGATTCACTTCACAACCATGTGACTCACTTAACATCTGCTGGGATTCACTTACCTGCTTGTCAGAAGCTTGCGAAAGCTGATTGTGTGGCTTCAGGACACTGTAACCATTTAAATATGAGTCCGTTGCCAAGCATCTGAGTTTTGATCACATGACCAACTGCTGTAAGTCAAGGACTACCTCTAGTTTGTTTGCCAATAAACAGATCTGTATACTGCACTTTAACCGATCCTTGGGGATAGGCCTTAAAAAGGACTTGGGAAGTTCTAGTGCTGGCCTAGATAGAGAATGGATTTAGCCATTTCATAGCCATCTGATTCCGTCATACCACCAAGTCTGTTTCAAGAGCCCATTCGTGGTTTTGGACTGGAGGCTAAAACATATAAGGAATGGTTGCTGGAATTGGGTATGTCTAATCTAATGAAGAGAAGGATGAGGGATGACATGATAGCAGTGTTCCTGTATCTAAGGGGCTGCCACAAAGAAGAGGGAGTCAAGCTATTCTCCAAAGCCCCTGAAGGCAGGACAAGAAGCAACGGATGGAAACTAACCAAAGAGAGAAGCAACCTAGAACTAAGGAGAAATTTCCTGACAGAACAATTAATCAGTGGAACTACCTGCCTCCAGAAGCTGTGAATGCTCCAACACTGGAAGTTTTTAAGAAGAGACTGGACAGCCATTTGACTGAAATGGTATAGTGTTTCCTGCCTGAGCAAAGGGTTGACTAGATGACCTCCAAGATCCCTTCGAACTTTATTATTATTATTATTGATCATTGCACAGTCAGCCAGATGTTCAGACTGGAGTTGGCATTTTTGTCTACCTATTGAGTCCTTACCAAGGACCTGGGATAGGCAGATGTGGATGTTTGATGGTATTACAGATATCGTTGCAGGATGGAAGCAGTTCCTAGTTAGGCCGCCTTTTGCAATTGACTAATGGCGAATTTGTTGTCACTACTACTACTACTACTACTACTACTACTACTACTACTATTACTACTATTATTATTATTATTATTATTATTATTATTATTATTATTATTCTCTTAAGAAAAAGTTCTGGAGCTCCAGTTCTGCATGAAAACCTTACAGACAGATGCTTGAGTTGTTACACAGGAAGAGGCTTTCTTTGATCCTATCTCTCCATTTTGCACCCACAAAGAGAAAGCAACACCTACAGTAATTCACAGAAAAATGTGCAGCTATTACTGTGCTGTGTGGGTTCTGAGGAGATTTCAGACATCCTTCCCCTGTGGGAATTGAAATAAAAAAACAGTTCAGATTCAACTCTTCCACCGTAAGCAGTTTCTTAAATTTATCAAATAAATAGGTCAAGAAAGCCCTGCCTGGTATGAATACAACTTGAAAGCCAAAGGATACTCCTTCTTTGTCTACTAAATTCAGGGTTACACACATCTGTTGCAATTGTACATATTCTTCCAATAAAGGGTTGCATTTGCATGTCAAGCTAGGAAGGGTGCAGGGAAGAGCAACAAAGATGATTAGGGGACTGGACAATAAAACATATGAAGAACGGTTGCAGGAATTGGGTATATCTAGACCCGTGGTGGCGAATCTATGGCACATGTGTCACAGTTGGCACACAACGCGCGCCGTCGCCCGAGTCCTAGGCCTTCAGCTGGGTTTTATAAAACCTATTTGCTTTAGGCCTCTGCCGCTGTGTGCAAAAAAAAAAGGTTCAATCAATCAATCAATTGCAACTTCTCGCGGGGGAAAAAAAAAGATCTCGCAAAGTTGGAATTGATTGAACTTTTTAGTCCCGCCCAGTCTGCTGTTACCATTGCAGCCACCCCATCCAATGGGCCACCCCCACCCAATGGGCCACACCCACTTGGCACCCAACGAAGCATAAGTGGGTTTTGGGTTGCAGTTTGGGCACTCGGTCTCTAAAAGGTTCACCATCACTGGTCTAGACTCTAGTTTAATGAAGAGAAGGACGAGGGGGGACATGATAGCTGTGTTCCAGTACCTCAAGGGCTGCTATTCTCCAAAGCACCTGGAGGCAGGACAAGAAACAATGGATGGAAATTAACCAAAGAGAGAAGCAACCTAGAACTAAGGAGAAACTTCCTGACAGTTAGAACAATTTATCCTTGGAACAACGTGTCTCCATAAGTGGTGGGCACTCCAACATTGGAGGTTTTTAAAAAGAGATTGGACAACTATTTGTCTGAAATGATATTCCTGCTTGAGAAGGTGATTGGACTAGAAGACTTCCCTTCCAAGTCTGTTATTCTGTATTCTATTCTGTACAGGTTGCTGCAAAGAGCCAGCCAGCCTACACACACGGCCTTCTCTTTCCCTTTCATGACAGTTCATGACCCAGATTTCAAGCTTACTGGAGGCCGCAGGTATCATGCAAATGCAGACTGGTTTCCATTGGCATTTTGCAGAATCTGTTTCCAAAATCTTATTTTCCACTAACCAATCATGTTCACTGCTGCAGTTGATATGATACAAGTGATCGAGGAGGAGGAGGAGGAAGAAGAGGAAGAAGAGGAAGAGGAAGAGGAAGAAGGAGGAGGAGGAGGAGGAGGAGGAGGAGGAGGAGGAGGAGGAGGAGGAGGAGGAGGAGGAGGAGAAGAAGATATCCATTCAGTTATGTCTAACTCTTGGTGCTTCTATGGGCCAGGTCTCTCCACACCTTCTAATCTTGCACTACCTCTTTGAGTTTTTCTATGCTCTGGCAGGTGTTAGCTTTGATGGTATCCAGCAACCATGTTCATTGATGGCCTGGTTTCCTTTTACTGCTAATTCTTCCAAACATAATTGCTTTCAATAGTGGCGAACATCTGTAGCTCGGGTGTAGGATGGGGACAAAGGTTCGTTCTCTGAGCTTGTGGGTTGGTTTCTGTTATCAGGCTAAGCAACGTCTTCAGTAGAGTTTAGAGTCTCCTAAACTCCGCTGAAGATGTTACCTAGCCTGGTAACAAAACATTAAGAAACCAACCCACAAGCTCAGAGAATGAATCTTCGCCTCATAATTGCTTTCTCCATTGAATTCCCCCGCATAACATGGCCAAAATAATTGAGACGCAGTTTCATGATTTTTTTCTTCTAGTGACATGTCTGGTAAGCCACTAGCTCTGGTTAACGTGCCATGCCCAAGTAGTCCTGCACATGTACGGGTGATCCTTGACCATTTGTTTAGTGACTTATGACCGTTTTTCAGTTGACTGTTGCAGCATCCCCACGGACACATGATCAAAATTCGGACACTTGGCAACTGGCATGTATTTTTGACGGTTGCAGTGTCCCTGGGTCATGTGATCACCCTTTATGACCTTCTGACAAGCAAAGTCAATGAGGAAGCTAGAGTCACTTAACAACCTTGTTACTAACTTAACAACAGCGATTCACTTAACAAGTGTGACAAAAAAGGTCATAAAATGAGGCAGAACTCACTTAACAATTGTCTTGCTTAGCAACAGAAATTTTGGGCTCAATTGTGGTCGTAAGTCGAGGGCTATCTGTATACAGTATGTATGTGTAAACGATGTCAGAGTACTAATGCTTGTTAAATGTTGTGGAGTGATGTAAACATTATATGAATGCAGCTAATGTCTCTACTTAGGGCTAGGTCAGTGGTGGCAAACCTATGGCACACGTGCCAGAGGTGGCACTCGGAGCCCTCTCTGTGGGCACGTGCGCCATTGCCCAACCCTGCCTCCTCCCGCAACCCCCTCCTCACCAGCAGCCTGCCCGGAGGAGAGGCTCCCCCAGGCGCGACCCACACGGAACAGCATAGCCAAGCACATGGCAGCTGGGCAGCAGGGGCAAGACTCCGCCCTTGCGCCCCATCACGTGCAGATGATGCTGCAGTGTGTGGGCGGAGGGTGTGGCCGCCATGGCGCTGCAAGGCTGCCTGGGCAATCTGTGGCGAGTGACTCTACAGGTGGGCGGAGTTGGGGGCAGAGCGGGGTGCAGAGTGGAGGCGGGCCAGGGGGCGGGCCAGTTTCTGGGCACTCGGTCTCTAAAAGGTTCGCCATCACTGGGCTAAGTTGTAACACCAGCCAGCCACCTAACATAAGTTTTCACAGACAGTGAGTCAATTCAAGCCCAGATATCTATATTAGGAATTCATGGCAAAGTAGATCTGGGAAAGAAATGAGTTTAGCTCACACTTGAAAGCCAAGTCATCCAACTTTGCATTTTCGAACAAATACAGAAACTGAAATATAGAACCTATTGGGAATGGACACTTTTCAGAGTTTTGCAATGTGATTTGCTAATGAAAATTCAATAATTGCAATGTTATACTAGGAAGAATTATTTGCAAAACTGTACATATTTGGAAAAATTGAAAACAAAGTGCCTTTGCCTCCATGCTCTTACACTTTCACAAAGTCAATAAGATGTAGCTTTTTACTTTGCTTTCTGGATTTGATATTATATCTTATCTTGTTTCTCCTAGCTGGGGAATGTGAGCTTGGGGTATTAGGGACTATATCTATTTATGATTTTCTTTTTATCCAGCTGTTGTATCAGGTATGTCTGCTGCTTAGCATTATGACTACAGTAAATATAGTAAATTAATTAAAATATGCATCAAATTATGTACAAAATTCAATGGGAACTTAAAACTAAAAATACCCAGGTTGACTGACTGAGGCTGATGTACTCTCATCAAGTGATGCAGAGAAACACAAATTAATATCAGAGAGAGAGGGGGGGAATAGACAAACACACACACACACACACACACACACACACACACACAAACACACCCTGAAAAATAGGAAATGTAGAAAACCTTCAATTGTACTTTTCATGCATTCTGTTGGTGGCCACTGCTGTACCAGGCCTGCAAACAGAAGTGCTGAAAAATTATCCAAAATTAGATAGATCACGACTCTGAACCCCGAAGCTTTTAGTTCTCAAGTTCTTAGCAGTACAACCTATTTAGAAATTATTTCTAACATTTCCCAAAAGGAAGAACAGACCAACAGAGCAGACATTATTCTGGAACTGGCTGCTTACAATATTGAGTTTTGATGCATGTAAATATACAATTTAAATAACATTTTATTGATTTGGGGTTGATCTGCAAACACCATCTATGGCAGTATTTCTCAACCTTGGCAAGTTAAAGAACAGACTTCCACTCCCAGAATTCTCCAGCCAGCACTACTGGTCTATAGGGCATGATTGTTTGCTAATGAAGTGCATTTAAATCATAAAATGTGTTTAGTAAACCATAATGCTTGCATTCATTCACACTATCTACTCAGGTCAGATCATACCACACCATGATTTAGCATCTTGTGTGTCTCCATTGATGTTAACCTACCTGAAAGGGCACCATTAGCTTACTCAGCACCACTGTAGTTATAAACTAATTTATTTTGGCTTAGGTGTTTTGTTTTGTTTTTTAGTTAGTCTGATGAGCTCACTTATGTCTCGGGCAAAGAAAAGTACACTGAAAAGACAGCCTGGAAATATTTTAATCAAATGACAGGCTTAATTTTCTGTCTTGATGCTGAAAGAGCAACTACTGTAGCTGCTATTTCTGTGCTTCTCCATACACTAAAATCAGGCAGTGTGGAGTAAAAGAGGAAGGATGCTTTCCCGTGCTGATGTGTGATCGAAATTGCCGTGTCTTGGGAGTTAATGAAAGTGAAATAGTTTAATAAAACGGAAGACACGCCTGGAACAAGAAGAAGATTTTGGATCAGTGTTTCTCAACCACGGCAATTTTAAGATGTGTAGACATCAACTCCCAGAATTCCCCGGCCAGCATAGTGCAGATGAATGGAATTTCCAGACGGGGCTTTTTCAGCTGGCTTTAGAACCACTCATCATGTACGGTAATTCATGTACAGTAGCAGCAAATGCTAAAGTTTGCTGCTAACTCTTCTACTTTGGCCACCGACTTAAATCAGCAGAAAATTACCAGAAGGAAGCTTTTTCCATGGTCTTTTAATAAACATCAAGGCGTCCTGATCAGTCTGCAGCTTAAGGGCCAGCCAAAGCATCCTGTTATGCAAAAATCAAGCCCGCAACAAACATCTTTTTCTCCACTATTTTTTCAATTTCCAGTTTTCTGTCAATTTTTTTCCCCTACCCTTCCCTTTAATACCCTTCAATTCAATGTCAGTCAATTGGACAATTCTGTCAACTGGAGGCTAAAACATATAAAGAAAGGAATTGCAGGAATTGGATATGTCTAGTTTGGTGAAAAGAAGGACTATGAGGCAACATGATGGCAATGTTTCTGTTATGTCCCGAGCCTTTGCAAACGGCTCGGGCGTTTGCAGGCAGTCCCGGGCAGGTGCAAAGCTGCCCGGGACCAGACAGGCTGTCGCCAGCGCCGTGCGCATGCGCGGGTGCTGGCGCGGGAAAAGTAACCCATTTACCCGGGAGTTGCCTATATAAGAGGCTGCGAGGCGTTTGGGCGAGGCTGAAGCCATCTTCCTGTAAGCTGAACGCTGAATAAAAGAAACTGAGAACTCCAGCTGCTTCTCGTGTCTGTTTTCCCGCCAAGGACGCAACACTGGCGACGAAGGTGGGATGCCTTGCACTACCTGGAAAGGAAAAAGTGTAAGCTTACCCAAGGAGTCCTGAGCGGCGGAAGAGGAACGGCGTCGACTCGGCAGCTGCCCGCCAATCCGGTGCGCATTCGGGGGTAGGCTGGCTGATAGACCCGTCTCCTGAAGATCCGAAGATGGCGAAAATCGGAAGGCTTTCGGAATTCGACGTCTCACATCCAGAGCGGTGGGAGTCCTACGTATCCAGAATGGAGAACTACTTCAAGGCAAACCAAGTGAGGGAAGATAGCTTGAAGGCCGCCACCCTGCTTTGCGTTTGCGGCCAAGACGCCTTCGAAATCGCAGAAAATCTTGTAGCACCTGTTCCAGTAGAGTCTGTAAGCTACGCAGACCTGAAGAAGCTGCTGAAAGAGCACTTCCACCCCAAGGTGTCCGTTATCTCATGGCGCCACACCTTCGAGCAGAGGGATCAACGGTCCGGTGAAACAGCCAAGGAATACATCGCCGCGCTACGGAAGGCCGCCAAGCCCTGCGAGTTCAAGGACCTCGAGGAACGACTGAGGGACCGATTCGTGTGCGGGCTAAGGCATCGAGAGCTACAACAGAGACTTTTTGCCAAGGAAGAATTATCCTTCCAAGACGCCTTAAGGGAAGTCACCGCAGAAGAAGCAGCAGGCGGCGCCATCAAAAACATGCGGCCGATCAGAAACAGTGCAGAGGGTGCGTCCGTGCACCAGGAAGACGTCCGACGAAACTCCGAGGAGGATCCGGACGAGGAAGTCGACCGTCTACACCCCGCGAAGGAAGAGAACCAGAAGGGAAGCTCTTCGGCTCTGCTCAAGTGCATCGGCTGTGGAGGTCGCCACAGGAGAACCGACTGCAAGTTCCGCTCCGCTACCTGCCGGGCATGCGGCAAACAAGGGCATATTGCAGCTGTGTGTCTGAGCCGACGAAAGGCACAACCCCAAGAAGAACGCCTGAAAGGTACCAGATTCCCCAGCCAGAATAGGGTAGGGTTTTGCGCTTCGCGAAGAAGCATCTGTAGAACAGGCACACACAAGCCCATGAAGAAAAAGCTGTCACTCAACGTGAAGCTACAAGGGGTTCCATTATCTATGGAACTAGACACAGGGTCTGCCCTGTCCATCATTTCATTGCATACTACTCCAGAACACTGTCTTCTGCCGAGCGCAACTACGCTCAGATAGACAGGGAGGCTCTGGTTGTTGTTGCTGGAATTAAAAAATTCCACGATTTTCTATATGGCAGGCATTTCACGGTCTTCACTGACCATAAGCCTCTGCTGGGACTGTTTACCACACGTAAGCAGACTCCCCACATCATTTCCCCTAGAATGCTTAGGTGGTCTATTTTCTTGTCTGCATATGATTTTTCATTACTCCACAAGCCTGGGAAAGAAATGGGCCATGCTGATGGCCTCAGTAGATTGCCTCTGCCAGTAGTAGAAGCTGACCCCGCGCCAGCTGTCAACATTCTATCAATCCAAGCCTTGCCCGAGCTCCCTCTTAGTGCCAGGGATGTTACCACTGAAACAGGTACAGATCACACACTTTCACGTGTCCGCTCCTGGGTCCTGTCCGGGTGGCCTGAGCACTGCCCTAGTCCTGAGTTTCAGAGTTTCTGGTCCAAAAGGAACGAACTGTCCCTTTCTCAGGGTTGTCTGCTTTGGGGAAACAGAGTTGTCATTCCCACCTCAATGAGGACTAGGGTCTTAGAATCCCTCCACGAGGGTCATCCTGGCATTGTTCGTATGAAGGCTCTTGCACGAAGCCACTTGTGGTGGCCTGCTTTAGATAAAGATATTGAGGCTAAGGTGCACGCATGCCACCTGTGCCAACGATCTCGCCCAGAGATGCCCCAAGCTCCTGTGCATAGATGGGAGGAAACACAGTCCCCATGGTCTAGGGTGCACATTGACTACGCTGGGCCCTTTCAGGGCCAGTTCTTCTTGGTCCTTGTTGACAGCCATTCAAAATGGCTTGAGGTTGTGCCTGTCTCATCCACCACCACTGCAAAGACTATTCAGGTACTGAGGGGGATTTTTGCTGCACACGGGCTGCCAGATGTCATTGTGTCCGACAACGGCCCTCAATTCACCTCCTCCGAATTCCAAGCTTTCTTACAGGCAAACCTGATTCGTCATGCCACGTCTGCGCCTTTTCACCCGTCCACCAACGGTATGGCTGAACGCATGGTGCGCATCGCAAAGGACGCCTTGAAGAGACTCACCTACGGGGACTGGCATCACAGGTTGGCTGACTTTCTCCTTTCTTATCGCACCACACCGTCCACTTCTACAGGGAGAAGTCCAGCTGAACTTCGTTGGGGGCGCCAACTTACTACTAGACTTGACCGGTTGCATCCGGACAGACTGCCTTCATCTACCTCACATCCTAGGGCACCTAGACAACTACTTGTGGGTGCCCCGGTTTGGGCTCGCAATTACGGGCCTGGTCATACATGGGTCCCCGCTTCTGTGTCCAGGATCACAGGTCCTCTCTCCTACGAGGTTGCCCTGGACAACGGTCGTGTCCTGCGTCGGCACATCGACCAACTTCGCTCTAGGCGAGACTTTTCTGCTGAGACTCCTGGGTCTTTTCCAGGGGGGGAGGGGGACCCTTTGGAGCAAAGGGAAGGGCAAGAGCTACTGCCCATCTCCACTGAGGGAGCCACAAACGGCTCGTCCCAAGGTTCTGCAATTGCTCCGAAAAGAAAGTCATGGAGCTTACCCACACAACAGGCACTCACGCCTACTCCAGCCAGGGAGTCACCCCGGGGGCATACTCACTTTCCACACACATCACACAGCACTCCAGCAACGGAGGATACCCGGGGGCATCCCAACAAATCATTCCCCGCAAGAGAACTGGCACACAATTCCCAAGGTTGGCCTGACCTTACCCCAAATCCTACAGGGGGTCAAACATACACAGAGTTAGTCGAGGAACCAAGTCCCGACTACAACAACCCTAGCACAAATCAGGGAACACCTGAGTTTTGGGAAAGTACAGAAACCCACACGAGCCCGAACACAGAATGGGGTTCAGGGAATGGACAGCCTCCTGACAGGTCTTGGACTGACCTAGGAGGTTCTACAGAGACGCCCAGCAGCGGCTATCACTTCAAGGGGCCTGAGGGTCTACAGCTAGGTAGGTCAACCAGGTCACAAAGTAACAGAAGCCCTGGCCTGACGAGCCCGGTGGGCAAGCAAGCAGGCCAGGCATCGGGGCACAGTCCTTGGAAGACACCAGGACACAATAGAGAGAACAGGCTCACGCCTCCCTCCAGTCAGGGGACTTATGCCAGTAATCCACAGCTAAGAAGGTCACAGAGAGCAAAGAAATCTCCCAAGTACCTAGAAGACTACATAACATTGCTGGCAAGGCAAAGGCCAGTAAACAGTGGGAGCACTGGGGAGCAAAATGTCATATAAAATAAATGTTGTATGTTGGTAGTAGTTTTAGCCCGGGGGAAAGGGGTGTTATGTCCCGAGCCTTTGCAAACGGCTCGGGCGTTTGCAGGCAGTCCCGGGCAGGTGCAAAGCTGCCCGGGACCAGACAGGCTGTCGCCAGCGCCGTGCGCATGCGCGGGTGCTGGCGCGGGAAAAGTAACCCATTTACCCGGGAGTTGCCTATATAAGAGGCTGCGAGGCGTTTGGGCGAGGCTGAAGCCATCTTCCTGTAAGCTGAACGCTGAATAAAAGAAACTGAGAACTCCAGCTGCTTCTCGTGTCTGTTTTCCCGCCAAGGACGCAACAGTTTCAATATCTGGGGGCCTTCCACAAAGAAGAGGGGAGTCAACCTATTCTCCAAAGCACCTGAGGGCAGGACAAGAAGCAATGAATGGAAACTAATCAAGGAGAGAAGCAACCTAGAACTAAGGAGAAACTTCCTGACAGTTAGAACAATTAATCAGTGGAACAACTTGCCTCCGGAAGTTTTGGGGGCTCCAACCCTGGAGGTTTTTAAGAAGACACTGCACAACCATCTGTTTGAAATGAACCAGAGTTTTCTGCTTGAGCAGGAAGTTGGACTAGAAGACCTTCAAGGTCTTTGCCAACTCTGTTATTCTGTTAATTTCTTTCAATTCTCAGTTTTCTATCAATTTCTTTCCATTTCCAGTCAATTCCCAGTTTTCTATCTAGTGAGGCCAATTCCCAGATATAACTCCTATAGGGAGGGAAGTGACAGAAGACGCATTATTTGCCTCTCAGTGTTCTTAATTTAGACAGAAAAATGACACACTCAATGGTGCCCACAGAGCTGATTAGGGAGCTAGGCATCCCTCAAAAAACAAGGGAGCACTGGGGGCCCTTGGCAAAACACATTGGGACATACCTACATTCATGGATGCTCCCTCCTGTGCACTTTCTCCCCTCCCCATGCCGGTTGTCTTTTCCCCAGTATTTTACTGTATTCCTATTCAGATTTAGCCTCTCTCTCCCTCCCCCCCCAATTTTTTCTCTCTCCCTTTCTTATTCTCTGTGTTTCTCTCCTTCCGTGCCATATAAGCAGTAGTGCAAAATTCTGTACTTTCTCTATTGCCTTCAACTTAAAATAAAACTTGATCCCTTGCAGAGCAATGCTGTTGCAATCAAATCCAGAAGCATTCTTTCTCCCAAGGGTCTCTAGAACAGTGGTTCTCAACTTGTGGGACGGGACCCCATTTGGGGTCGAACGACCATTTCACGGGGGTCGCCAAACAACGCAGTCTGCCATTTCCCCCCCTTTTCCTTAGCTGTGCTACTCCCTTTTATTCTATTGGCTTTTGAAAGCCAATAGAATAGACTCTCTTGAATAGAGTCTAATTCTATTGGCTTTCAAAAGCCAATAGGAATTGTCCAGGCTGTCTCTGCCCTGCTGAGCCCACCAAAAGCCCCCTTCTGCAAACGGTGCTGCACCTGTTGAGTAGTCCTTGACTTACGACCGGTTGAGTAGTCCTCAATTTATGACCGGTTGGGGGGTCGTGGCATTAAAAAGGTTGAGAACCACTGCTCTAGAAAGAGAAGAGGAAGAGGAAGGAACTGGATTACACCTCAGATATATTTCTAAAAAATGTCTGGGGTCTTCTAAGCTTTCTAGACTTGAAGTAGCCTCAGTAGCCCTGCTGAAATTAAGCCCACTGCAGTCAGAACTATAGCGGCTCAGGAACCATCTCATCCCAATTTCATTGACCTGTCCCACCTGGTCAGGTAGGGAGGACATCCATCGGTTAAAGAATTTTGAATTGTGGGATCTAGGAGGTGGGCCTTCTCAGGCACCCTCCCCATTCTTTCAAGTATCTTACCCCCAGAAATCAGGTGGACCCCCACTTTCAGGCCTTCCAGAAGAGGTTTAAGACCTGGGAGTCAAAGAGTGTGATGCAATCTTGCAGGTAGTGTAGTGGGCAGCTTGAGGGCACTCCTTCTGCCTCGTTAATTTTTTAATTTTGATTTCTTACTTTTAATTTGGTAAATTTTAACCTTACTTTTCATTTTCCTCTCAACTGTGCTTTTAGTCATGTTTTTACATTATTTTATGAGGCGGTTTGTCAGCCATTCAGAATTACTTAGACGAGAGGGGCAGGGTAGAGATTTGCTGAATGAATTAATAAATGAATGTCTAAAATCTGTCCTTACCCCTACAGTACAGGTAATCCTCGACTTACAACAGTTCATTTAGTGACCATCCACGGTTACAACGGCACTGGAAAAAAGTGACTAATGACCATTTTTCACACTTACGGCCATCGCTGCATCCCCTTTGGTCACATGATCAAAATGTGGATGCTTGACCACTGGTTCATATTTCTGCCCCAGGATTCACGTGATCCCCTTTTGTAACCTTCTGACAAGCAAAGTCAACTGAGAAGCCAGATTCACTTAACGGCAATGTTACTAACTTAACAACTGTAATGATTCACTTAACAACTGTGGCAAGACACTTAGTGGACACCTAGTGGACAATCAACTAAATATGAGCCAGCAGTGTGTTGCAGCTGCCAAAAAAGCCAACACAGTGCTAGGCTGCATTAACAGAGGGATAGAATCAAAATCGCGTGAAATATTAATACCACTTTACAATGCCTTTGTAAGGCCACACTTGGAATACTGTATCCAGTTTTGGTCACCACAATGTAAAAAAGATGTTGAGACTCTAGAAAGAGTACAGAGAAGAGCAACAAAGATGATTAGGGGACTGGAGGGTAAAGCATATAAGGAACGGCTGCTGGAATTGGGTCTGTCTAGTTTAATGATGAGAAGGATGAGGGGGGACATGATAGCAGTATTCCAATATCTCAGGGGCTGCCACAAAGAACAGGGAGTCAAGCTATTTTCCAAAGCGCCTGAGGGCAGGACAAGAAGCAATGGATGGAAACTAATCAAGGAGAGAAGCAACCTAGAACTAAGGAGAAACTTCCTGACAGTGAGAACAATTAACCAGTGGAACAACCTGCCTCCAGAAGCGGTGAATGCTCCAACATTGGAAGTTTTCAAGAAGAGACTGGACAGTCATTTGTCCAAAATGGTGTAGGGTTTCCTGCCTGAGCAGGGGGTTGGACTAGATGACCTCCAAGGTCCCTTCCAACTTTATATTATTATTATTATTAAGAAAGGTCATAAAATGAGGCAAAACTCACTTAACAAATGCTTCACTTGGCAACATAAATTTTGGGCTCAATTGTGGATAACAGTCGAGGACTACCTGTACTCTCCATCCTACCATTGTGGTGTTACATTTATTTCATTGTATTTATTTATTAAACAAATTTACATAGCTGCCCAACTTCCAAAGAGGTCACTCAAGGCGGCTTGCAAAATTGCATTCCTGTGCTGAGAAGCGGAATCATTGCAACATTTTATTTCTCTCCACTGAAACTGCAGCTAGAGGAAATGCTACTGCTTTCCCACATATTGGGGGAAAAAACAAAACATAATGTGCTAGCTTTTGCCAACTCTGCATCTCCTTTCCATCTTGGTCCAATGACAGAGCTGGCTGCAATAAGGCAGGGCACCAAGGCAGACTTTTTATGCACTATCACCTTGTCTCATTTCTCGTTTGAAGTTTGTAAATGAAATCAATTCTTAGGATTAGCAGCCTTCCATTTAGAACAGGGTTTTCCAACCTTGGCACCTTAAAACACATGAATTTCAACTCCCAGAATTCCCTAGCCAGCTGTGCCGGGGTGTGCTGGCTGGGGAATTCTGGGAATTGAAGTCCACGCATATTAAATTGCTGGTTGGAAAACCCTGATTTAGAATTTTTCTTACACCCCTCTGCTGGTTGAGTGTTATAGTATGTATTGCTTTCAAAATAGTTCAGGAACGTCCTCTGATCAACAACGCTCCAGCTGGATTATTGGTTGGGGCAGGGGTAAGCAACCTTGGCTCTTTTATGACTTGTGGACTTCAACTCTTTTATGACTCATGGACTTCAACTTCCAGAATTCCTGAGCCAGCCATGCTGAGGGGAAAAAGAGAGGTTTCCAAGCTGAGCCATGTTGGCTCAGGAATTCTGGGAGTTGAAGTCCACGAGTCATAAAAGAGCCAAGGTTGCCTACCCCTGGGTTAGGGCTAAGGTTACCAGACTTCAGGCAAAATGAACCACATCCTCCTTTTCATCTCATTTCAGGCATAGGTTCAAAATCGAATATTGTCTGGTTTTCTGAGTTCCTTGTTTTTCTCTTTTCTGGACTCTTCACAACAGTAGCGACTGAAACTTTTGTGTTCTTTGACTGTATTAGATTGCCTGTTCTTTCTTTTCCCCATCACCGATTCTTTGTTGTCACAAGCATAGATTCTTGAAAAGAATGCTTTGTTGGAAAAATATTGTGATTGAAAAATCTTTTTCTGATGCCGTAAAAAGTAATTTTATATACATGTAAGGCTAAATAATTTTTTTGCAGTTTTTGTCCTCCCCCCCCCTTTTTCTAATTGTCCATGTTCTTTTTTGCCTGTTCAGATATTTAATAATCCTAATTAGGGCTGATATACTCTGTTTTTTCTTTAGACTGTGTTTATTTATATGCTGTTATATGTAAAAAGAAAACAAGGTAGGGGAAACAGTGTTCATTACATGTGGGTGTTTATGTGTGATTTATGCAGCACCACATGGGGCTGACTGGAGTGTGACTTCCCCTCTTCTGGGTAATAATAGACTTATATACTTCACAGTGCTTTACAGCCCTCTCTAAGCGGTTTACAGAGTCAGCCTATTGCCCCCTCAACAATTGGGATCCTCATTTTACCAACCTCGGGAGAATGGAAGATTGAGTCAACCTTGAGCCGGTGAGAATCAAACTGCTGGCAGCCGGCAGTCAGCAGAAGTAGACTGCAATACAGCATTCTAGCCACTGTGCCACCACGGCTCTTAGGGTAGGAGTAGGGTACAGATTAGCGATGGGAAGGCCTGGAAAAAAACTGAAAAAATTGGGGGAAAAAACAGAGTTTTTTTCTTGTTTTTTTTCCAAATGGCTTTGGAAAAAAAAGAAAAAAAAACAGAAAAAAAGCTCTGTTGTTTTCCACATTTTTCCGTTTTTTTTTTCCAGGCCTTCGCATCTCTACATACTAGAGCAGGGGTAGGCAACCTTGGGTCTTTTATAACTCGTGGACTTCAACTCCCAGAATTCCTGAGCTAGCTATGCTGAGGGGAAAGGGAGAGGTTTCCATGCTGAGCCATGCTGGCTCAGGAATTCTGGGAGTTGAAGTCCACGAGTCATAAAAGAGCCAAGGTTGACTACCTCTGTACTAGGGACACTATACTTTGGCTTAAAAAAAGTACCTGATCACTAAATGGCCACCGGCTATTTTTATTCCCAGTTCAGATTTGTCAGCCTAATGTAATGGTCTGTAAAATTGACCTTGGGAAACAGGAGGAAGAAGAGTCAGAGTCTAGGGGGAAATGGTCAGACACGAGATGTCTCAGCCCACAGAAGGAAGGGAGGCATGGGAAGCATCTCAGAAAAAAAACCTCTGTAGTTCTTTGGAAAGTAAAGGTGAGGAAAAGGAGAAGTTCTTTCAGATTTGCAAGATTCTCAATGTAAAGATAGTGGTTTGGGTTTCTCCTTTGGACTACTGTACTTTGAATGGCTGACACCCTACCTCAGTGTGTTGAGGGAATAAAATTATAAGTCACACATTTCCAATATTTATATAACAGTAGGATCACATCACAACTTTGATTTTGGAGAAAATGGCTGAAAATACCACAGACAGCCTGGAAAGTAAACAAATGGATCATCAAACAATACAGAATTTCAAGAATTTTCACTTGGAATATCAATCACCAGTCTCAAGTTACAGAACCATGCTTTGGGAACATAACTGTGCAAAGGCTTTGCTCCCTTAATAAGTCTTATCATGCTGGGAAAGTGGAAGATCAGAGGAGAAGAGAACAAACAGATAGTCCTCTACCCTAACCCTAACCCAGAGGTAGGCAACCTTGGCTCTTTTATGACTCTGGACTTCAACTCCCAGAATTCCTGAGCCAGCATGGCTCAGCTTAACTCTCCTTTTCCCCTCAGTATGGCTGGCTCAGGAATTCTGGAAGTTGAAGTCCACAAGTCATAAAAGAGCCACGGTTGCCTAACCCTGCAAATCAGTACTGAGCCCAAAACTTACGTTGCTAACCGAGACATTTGTTAAGTGAGTTTTGCCCCATTTTACGACCTTTCTTGCCACATTTGCTAAGCGAATCACTGCAGTTTTTAAGTTAGTACCACAGTTGTTGAGTGAATCTGGCTTTCCGACTGATTTTGTTTGTCAGAAATTTTGCAAAAGGTGATCACATGATCCTGGGACACTGCAACCATCATAAATATGACTGAGTTGCCAAGCCGCTGAATTTCGATTGCGTGACCATGGGGGATGCTGCAATAGTTGTGTGAAAAAATGGTCATGTCACTTTTTTCAGTGCGTTGTAACTTTGAACGATCAGTAATTGAGCTGTTGTAAGTGGAGGATGTAGCAGCAAGGTGGATGAAGAAATTATAGCAATTATGGGTTCATTAATGAAAGATCTGAAGGACCAGGTTGAAGATAAATCTTCCTGGAGAAAGCTTGTGGTTTGATTGGTGAGAATTGACACCTATTTGACAAGATACAATCAGTCAAGACCATTTCACAAATAAAGCTCCCGATTTTTATAGTTCTATATTTTAAAGCAAACTTAACATTGCTGGCTGGGGAATTCTGGGAGTTGAATATATGATAAAGTGGGCTAAACCTTTGTCTCTTATTCTTCTATTTCAAATGAAATAGGTTCTCCTGCTTGAGCAGGGGGCTGGACTAGAAGACCTCCAAGGTCCCTTCCAGCTCTATTCTATTCTAAATTTCAACAATTTAAACATTTTAGCAATTATATGTCCATCGTTGTTATATCTGAAAGTGGCCAGGGTTGAGAAACGCTGGTCTAAACCATTGCTTTTTCACCGAGACTTCAGCACTGTAGATGCAGGGCTGACCAGCAATTAGCAAATCACTCAAGGGAAGGGAGAGAAAATTCTACATATGAGATACTATGAGTGTGGATGGGAGAGAAGTGTAAAGCACATTTACACCTTCCCTAACCAAGCAAATTATAAAAAATGCAAACAATCAGGCGAGAGTTTGCTTTAAGTCAGGCCCAGTAGCTGCAGAGGGCCTTTTCTTGAAGGAACATGATGGTTCTGAGTGGTTCCTTTGTGGTAGAGACAACAACACAGGAAATCTTATTGCCACAGTCTGACCTGTGGAGAAGGGCTTTTGCTGGAGAAGGGCTGAGGTATCTGCAGATGGGTGAGGCTCAGCCAAACACTGAGGGCCACACATGCAGTTTGGCTGCTAGCTCAGAGTGAGCCAAGCTCTGTCGATCCTACCACAATGTCTCCAATGTCTTCTGTCAGCACCAACCCACTTAAGGCTACTAGATTCAGGGTGGAGGAACACAGATGACCATGAGATGCCAGGAAAAAGCAGTTTTCCCTACAGCTCTTGCTGTCATCTAATGGCTATCCAGACCAGATGGTCTTATCCCATGCCAGAAGCAGCATAAATGAACTCCTCAACTGAGGAGAAACAATGGGCCATTGAGGGAGGCAGTTCTGGAAATCACTTTTCAAGCCATTTCTTTCCTCAAGCCCTTGTCAGGATAGGCTGGAGTTATTTGTTTAGTAACAGAAATTCTGGTCCCAATTGTGGTCGTAAATTGAGGACTATTTGTATTAGCTGTGGATTGGAAAAAAATCTACGAACCACTAGATGGCAGCAAAGAAATGCCTCTTTGCTGTCATCTAATGGCCATCTCAATTTTTGCAGTCCAAGTTTGGAAGCTCTAATGCAGTGGTTCTCAATCTGTGGGTCGGGACCCCATTTGGGGTCGAACGACCATTTCATGGGGGTCACCAAACAACACAGTCTGCCATTTTTTTCCCCCTTTCCTTAGCTGTGCTACTCCTTTATTCTATTGGCTTTTGAAAGCCAATAGAATAGACTCTCTTGAATAGAGTCTAATTCTATTGGCTTTCAAAAGCCAATAGGAATTGTCCAGGCTGTCTCTGCCCTGCTGAGCCCGCCAAAAGTCCCATTCTGCAAATGGTGCTGCACCAGTTTAGTAGTCCTCGACTTACGACTGGTTGAGTAATCCTCGACTTACGACCGGTTGGGGGTCACAGAATTAAAAAGGTTGAGAACCACTGCTCTAATGTGACCCCATCTGAGGACAGGCCATCAACTGCTGAGTATAAAGAAATATGGAGATAACTCTGATGAAGAATGAATGAACCGTTGAAGGAGAAATGACAAGTCAGTCCTGGGGAAGGAGGCGGTCTAAAGAGGCTCAGAATAATCCCTTCTATTCATGAGCACCTTTCATTACCAGGCTGGGTAGCATCATCAGTGCAGGGAGAAATGAGCTTGTTGGCTCTTTCTGTGTTGTAGCTTTTTTCTACCAACCTTGATTGGGGCATTGTTTCTTTCCTGACTGATTTTTGGCTAGGTATCTCTTTTTTGTTTACCTAGTGCTGGTTCCTGCTTCATTGGGAGTTGATTAAGAGGTAAGCCGAGGAAGGATGTGTTTAGGTCTTGTTTTGCTTGATCTTTGGTAGCTTCCATTCTTGAGTGGTTTATGGATCTTATCTCAATGGATGTGTTCATGGTCAAAGTGCCACACCTGTAGGAATTCTCTTGCATTTATGTACCAGGTTTGGTTTAAAGATGTCTAAAGTTTTCTAATTGAAATGTTGGCTGAACTGATCAATGTGTTATGAAATTAAGGAGGTTTTATTAAATCTCCTCATGGATGCATTCTCTCAATTTTCTGTCTGTTGCCCTATATAATCCTTGAATTGTATGTTGTAGATAATTCCTGTATTGGGCCTTTGAGTTCATGCTGTAGATAGATTTTGTTGGTTTATTAGCTATTATGATGCCTAAGGATGGTATGTTGGAAGCTTCAGAGATATTTTTCATACAAGGTAAAGTTATTCTGTTGGAGTACAATGGGTCATATGGTTAGGATGTTGGGTTGGAGGTAGCAAGCCAGTGTTTGAGACCTAAGTATTGCTGCGTGGTGGGGTGATCTCCCCTCATTTGCTCCCACCCCTTGAAGGGGACATGAAAGGAGCCCTCAAGGGTGTCACTGGCTAATCCTTTCAACCCAGAAACACCTTAAATAGTGTCTCCGACATGAATGGGAGGGGGAAAATATTCTGTTCATCAATTGGGCAAATTTTGTAGTGGATGCATGGAAAGATATTTTTTTGAGGAAGCTGTGTGGCTATCCATAGTTTTGGAGCATGCTATATTTCTCCTTTTTTGTTTCTGCTTTTTTGGAGTTCTGGGTTAATAGAGTGCATTTTTGCTTGACCATAGAAAGTTCAGACACAGCTTCTTATGTGCGACTTTGTTCTGTGATAATTGAGTACTTAACTGTTGGGGTTGTTTGGACTACACCTACATTTATAGTTTGTCATTTTCTTGCTGATGAGCATGTGCAGCAAGACTCATTTATTGCTGTTCTCTTCTTATAGTTCTCTTTGCATGGAATTATACATGGTTCTAAGTCAAGGGTCTTCAAACATGGCCCTTTTATGACTTGTAGACTTCCACTTCCAGAATTCCTCAGCCAGCGTGCCTGGCTGAGGAATTCTGGGAGTTGAAGTCCACAAGTCTTTAAGTTGTCAAAGTTGCAGACCCCTGTTTTAAGTGATCTTTTTTGATAATGATGAATGTGTCCTCCATATAATAGAATCATACAGATTGTATCTGT
The DNA here is from genome assembly GCF_016545835.1 of Crotalus tigris. Taxonomy (NCBI): domain Eukaryota; kingdom Metazoa; phylum Chordata; class Lepidosauria; order Squamata; family Viperidae; genus Crotalus; species Crotalus tigris. The sequence continues at coordinate 2,256,548 of NW_024100595.1, read as the reverse complement.
GGGAGGACTATTTTTTTCAGGAGTTGCTTTACTATTTCTGTTATGAATCTTGAGATGAGTGGTCTTTTGGGTGTTCCTTCAATAGGTTTGTATATTTGTCCATCAAACTGGAACTTCAGCTTGATGAAGGAGAATACATTAAGGTCCAAAAGTCCACATATTTGAGTGCTTGCATGTTTTGCTATGTATTATGTATAGTGTAGTACTGTTGCAATTGAGACTTTCATCAGTTTTGGATCCATGTGTGTGAAGAATGCAATGACATCAATTAAATCATGATTTCATCACCATCTTCTTCAATTCTCTTGAAGCAGACAAGTCTATTCAATGGTTAATACAATTCTGTTCTCTAATGGGTGTTGTTGTTGTTAGTTGCGAAGTCATGTCCGACCCATCGCGACCCCATGGACAACATTCCTCCAGGTCTTCCTGTCCTCTATCATCTTTTGGAGTCCATTTAAGTTCACTCCTACTGCTTCAGTGACTCCATCCAGCCACCTCATTCTCTGTTGTCCCCTCCTTCTGTTGCCCTCGATCTTTCCCAGCATTAGGCACTTCTCCAGTGAGTCCTTCCTTCTCATTAGGTGGCCAAAGTACTTGAGTTTCAATCTCTAATGGGTAGATTTGGTCTAAAAGAGTTTGACTGCCTGATGATTTTTGTATCCAATAACTTGATGGTTTTCAATACATAATTTTAACATCACCTTTGTCAGATATCCATGAAGACCGTTTGCACTGTTAATTTAGGGCTGGTATATAGTTAACTTTCCGATGAAGATAATATCAAAAGGATGAACTGAATGCTCTCCAAAGCTAGGCTTTTTATGATTCAACAATTCCCTTAAAAATAAGATGGCTATCTATTTACTTTTAGCAGCAAAACCAATTACTGCTCAATGTTGGAAATTTCTTGAAAATTTAACAAATGATTTGTGAATGTAAAAAACTTAGAATAGTGATGGTGGACCTTTTAGAGACCGAGTGCCCAAACTGCAACCCAAAACCCACTTATTTATCTCTGGGTGCCAGTTGGGCGTGGCCCACTGGGTGGGTGTGGCTGTGGTGGTCATGGCAGACTGGGTGGGTGTGGCCAAGGTGGGCGTGATCACCTCGATGTTGCTCATGGGGAGGGATGCCTGTGGGGGCCGGGCAGGGTGGGGGAGACCCAGGGGATCTGGCAGGTGGGATAGTGGGCAGGAGGGTCCTGTGGGGTGAGGAGCCAACAGTGTCCGTCGACTGGCACACTCTGGGGCTCCGCAGGCCGCCACCAGCAGTTCAGAGAAGCCACCTCTGAGCTGGACAGATGGCCAACAGCTGAGGAGGCGATGCTGGGATGCATCCGGCCTCATGGGACCTCAGCAAGTTAGCGGGTGGCTGGTTGAAGAGGGACGGTTGCCATCTCCGGAGAATGGCGTGCGTGCCCACAGAGAGGGCTCTGAGTGCCGCCTCTGGCATGCGTGCCATAAGTTCGCCACCACTGACTTAGAATAACGAAGTCTCGGGGCAATAATGGTACTTTTGTCAAATCAGGTTATTTTTATGATGTTAATTGCAGTGGGTATAGTTTTGTCGACTCTTAGAATACATGGAAACTTTCTATTTATTTATTTATTGTGTGTGTTTGTCCTTATAACCTTGTCTATTCTTTATTTAGTTCCTTCTTTTTTTGTGTACATTATTTACTTAATTAATTAAAATTAAAAGCAATGCACAAGCGTTAATTGCCTTTCCTGTCCCAAAGTGTGAGGCTGTCATCCTTTATATCACCATCCTGGCAGGAGAAAGAAGAAACAGAATGCAATTTTTTTTTATTACAAATGGGACTTGTTCTCCATCGTTGATCAATTTGTTGTTTAATGGGTTCCCTACTTCTTGTGATGAGTATATGAAAGACCCGTATCCTAGGACAATGGTGGCGAACCTATGGCACACATGCCAGAGGCGGCACTTGGAGACCTCTCTGTGGGCACGTGCACCATGCCCCAGAGATGGCAACCGTCCCTTTTCAACCAGCTGCCCGCTAACTCACCGAGGTCTCACATGGCCGGATGCATCCCAGCACCCATGCGCTCGCTGGCCTCTGTGTGCAGGGGCCAACGGTGTCAGGCAGCACCTGCCCGGCCCCTGCCTTGCCTTGCCCTGCAACAATGGCACTCCCGCCCTGTCTCACCTTGCCTCACCCCGCAGGACGAGCCTCCTGCCCACCGCCCCACCCACCAGAGACCCTCTGGATCTCCCCCAACCCTGCGCGGCCCCCACAGGCATCCCTCCCCATGAGCAACATCGAGGTGACCACACCCACCTTGGCCACACCTACCCAGTCTGCCATGACCACCAGAGCCACGCCCACCCAGTGGGCCATGCCCACCTGGCACCCAGCGATAAATAAGTGGGGTTTGGTTTGCAGTTTGGGGACTTGGTCTCTGAAAGGGTCGCCATCACTGTCCTAGAAGGTTCCAATATTATCTAGGAGGCCTGGGATTGCACTGGGCCAATTTTCTTAAACTGGGTGAAGTGCCTAACCTTCCACTTTATCAGACACCACAACAGTATCCATCTCTGCATCTCCAATGGATTTACTCAAGCAAATGTTGGGGGGGGGAACTGTACCGCTGATCCTCACAACCATCAGCCTTACCTCCACGAGAGGACAGGTTGCTAATATATCTTGAGGACAGGAATGTGTGATGTCTGCCTCCCCCAGTACCCCCCTCCAAAACAACCTCTGTCCACCACTTTGGTCCAATTTATGAGTTGAGCTTAACTTCATTACAGGTAGTGCTCAACTTACAACAGTTCACTTACTGGCTGTTCAAGTTACAACAGCATTGAAAAAAGTGACTTATGACCGTTTTTCACACTTACAACCATTGCAGCATCCCCAGGGCCATGTGATTTACTTTCGGATGCTTGGCAACTGACTCACATCTATGACAGTTGCAGTGTCCCGGGGTCATGTGATCACCTTTTGCAATCTTCTGACAAGTCAACGGGGAAACCAGATTCACTTATCAACCGGGTTACTAATTTAACAACTGCAGTGATTCACTTAATAAATGTGTCAAGAAAGGTCATAAAAAGGGGCAAAACTCACCTAACCCATTTCTTACTTAGCAACATGAATGTTGGGCTCAATTGTGGTGGTAGGTTGAGGACTATCTGTATAGACAAATGTTTTCACTCTGATTGGCCAGTCTATGCTACTTCCATGCTGGGGTCACTGGTTACTGCCCTCTCTGGACATTTCATCCTGAGCTGACACTCCCCTTTTCAAGGGATCTAATTCAGTCAACCTGGACTGTTTTCTTCATTTCATCAGTGGATGACACTTTTTAAAATAAATTTATTTGTGAAGAAGTGAAAATCTACCCATTAAATAAGACACAAGTCCCAAATAAGACACAAATTCTTCTCTTTCTCCTTCTCCTTCTCCTTCTCCTTCTCCTCCTTCTCCTTCCTTCCTTCCTTCCTTCCTTCCTTCCTTCCTTCCTTCCTTCCTTCCTTCCCCACTGGACACACCACCAATCACAAGGAGACCCATACAAAATATCCATCGTTGGAAACCACATTCCCTCAAAGATTGACACACAGAAAATAACATAATTGGTGTACAGGTGAGATGGTTAAAGGATCACGAGAATCCACCATTATGGCCAAACTAGAGGAAGGAGATGAAATCTGGAAAGTGATTCCTTAAGTTCATTTCCAACCAGTTAATCGACAAAATGGCTTAAAGCTATACTGTAATGCAGAAAACCTCTAAAGCAGCAGTTTTCAACCTGTGGGTCAGGACCACATTTGGGGTCAAACGACCATTTCACGGGGGTCGCCAAACAACGCAGTCCGCCATTTTTTTCCCCTTTTCCTTAGCTGTACTACTCCCTTTTATTCTATTGGCTTTTGAAAGCCAATAGAATAGACTCTTTTGAATAGAGTCTAATTCTATTGGCTTTCAAAAGCCAATAGGAATTGTCCAGGCTGTCTCTGCCCTGCTGAGCCCGCCAAAAGTCCCATTCTGCAAACGGTGCTGCAAATTGTCTGCAGTGAAGGCGAGTTGTCTGGAAGTTTCCACCCCTCCCTGTGAGCAACTACTAAAAATGTAAGTAAAAGAGGGCCAGGGGTGGGAGGTGGGCGCAGGGAGGGTTGCTGGCACGCGTGGGGCCTGGCAGGTGCCTTACCTCCCTTGGGCTGGGCCAGCTGGTGGCCCAGCCGGTGGTCAGCCTGCGCCGTGTCTGCCACTTTCCAACTACGCCTCGGCTGGCGCAGGGGGTGGCACCACGCATGCGCGGTGCTTCTGGGCAGGGAAAGTCCTCGACTTACGACCAGTTGGGCAGTCCTCGACTTACGACCGGTTGGGTAGTCCTTGACTTACGACCGGTTGGGGGTCGCGGCATTAAAAAGGTTGAGAACCACTGCTCTAAAGTTATCTAGAATGGTGATTGGTCTCAAGGAAAAATTACGCCTCTTTAAGAGCTAAATGTTCTGGGAAAGAAACCAGTTGCCATTGTGAGAATGATTGACATTGCATGACACTTAGCATAAGTGCTGCATGTCAAACTATAGAAGTATCCTTCAAACTGGGGAGTTTGATGCTATATTCAAGGAGCATTTTTTAAAAAAACCCTACTACATCACAACCTTATAAAGAAATCCAAAATGAGATCGCATAGTTCCTGACCAGAAACCAGAAAATGGTGATGGATTTAATGTCAGAAGCATTGATTAAGTTAGTTATTAGTTAGTTTCCTATAGCCTCCCAATTCAACCAAGTGATTCTAGGCAGCTTACAATTCTAAAATTAGAAAACAATTTAAAAATTACTTAGTTATTCCAGACAGCACACTTGGCATCAACCTTCTGGTGTGAAATAAATAAATAAATAAATAAATAAAATTTAACTGTGTACTGAGCAATAGACCCTACTAAAAATGTTTCTGCAGTGGTGACTGTCATTTTTTAGAACGAACGAAATATCCAATGATACTATATAGATAGAGCAGCGGTGGGCAACTATGGCAACTTTATGACCTGTGAACTTCAACTCCTACAATTCCTGAACCTGCATGGCTGGCTCAGGAATTCTGGGAGTTGAAGTTCACAGGTCGTAACGTTGCCATAATTGTCCGCCCCTGCTAATATAAGAGAGTATGACAACTCTGCTTTTTGAAAAGCTGGAAGGTGTGGTAGTTGCCATTGTTGCCATGAGAGGTCAGAGTTACAACACCCATGTGTCTGAAATGGTATAGGGTTTCCTGCTTGAACAGGGGGTTGGACTAGAAGACCTCCAAGGTCTCTTCCAACTCTATTATTATTGTTGTTGTTTTTGTTGTTGTTTTTATTGTTGTTGTTGCTGCTGCTGCTGTTGTTGTTGCTATTATTATTATTATTTTAACTCTGAAAGCTAAATCCTCTTGTTTTTGCCCTACCCATTTCTCATTCATAGAATTTGCAATCAGAGTTATTTCATCAACTTCTATTGAGACTGAATATTTTTTTTAATGGAATCAAAGCATCTATGGATAGTCCTTGACTTATAATCCAAATGGAACCCGGCCATTACGGTTGTAAGTCGTGATGGTCGTAAAGTGGGTTATGACATGATTTTATCATTGTTTTTCACAGTAGTTGTTAAGAGACTGCCAGAGGTCATTAAGCGAACTACTGTTCGCTATGGGGTACTTTGCCAAAATCTGAAAGTAAATGCTAGTTTTCAGCAAATCATCATGAATCATGGTCATGTGACTGTGGGATGCTGCAAATGGTCAAAAATGTGGGCTGATTGTGAGCGATCAAAATGGGGGAGGCAGCCATTACCTTTTGGGGGGGGCATTGTAACTTTCAATGGTCGCTAAGCAACAGGAAGGCTGTGCAAATTGTGGTGAGGATGGCAGAAAAGATTACTGGCAGTTTCCTCCCTTCTATCCAGGACATAGCATATAAGTGATGCTTGAGCAGGGTCCACAAGATTGTCTGGGACGCTACACATCCTCTTCACAACCTGTTTTCCTTGTTACCTTCTGGGAGGAGGCTCCATAGTATCCGAAGCAGAACAACCACATTCGGTCACAGTTTTGTGCCATATAGTATTAACCTTGTGAACGCTAAAGCTTCCTCCTTCCATTATATATTCAAGATGGACTGTGATTAATATTTATATGTTACTTATATGTAAGGGTGTAGATGTATACATATGTTGTTTATAATATGTTTAAATGTGTGCTATGTATGTGTACACTTTGAGAGTAAGCAACTAAATTTCATTTTTAATGTGTGCCGTTGTGCCCATAGTAAAAATTGACAAAGGTTATCTAATTTAATCTAATCTAATAAATCGAGGACTACCTATATGTTTTGTTCTCTGCATTGACTCATCAGTGTTAAATGTTGATGCAACATTTGGAACAACTTCTCCACTCTGAGTACTTTACAACAAGTTGCGGATGTCAGGTAAAAGAGGTAAAGCCTACACAACACCAAAGTGGAATAACAAAATGCGCCACAGCTCTCTTTGACAGGAATTGTTTCTGGGAGAAGGTCCTGGAATCTCAGAAATATCCCTATCTTCAAATTACTGACTGGTTTAATATGGTGACCTAACATAATATTTGAAGTAAATTTTGTTAGTAAGAGATTTCCAGACATTTAAGGTGGGAGCCAGCAGTTTGCAGGCTAAAAGAAGAGAAATATAAAACAATCTCACAGGGATGTTATTATAGTGAGGAACAATGATAGGAAATCCGTAAGTGAGTCAGGTTGAGCTCCTGGAGAAAAGACAGGTTATAAATTTAGCACAGAGAGCCAATTTGATCTAGTGGAGGTGTAGGCAACCTTGGCTCTTTTATGACTCGTGGACTTCAACTCCCAGAATTCCTGAGCCAGCCATGCTGAGGGGAAAGGGAGAGGTTTCCAAGCTGAGCCATGCTGGCTCAGGAATTCTGGGAGTTGAAGTCCACAAGTCATAAAAGAGCCAAGGTTGCCTACACCTGATATAGTGGTTAAGGCACTTAAGGTTAAGGCTAGAAAACCGGAGGTTGTGAGTTCAAGTCTCTCTTTAGCCATGAAAGACAGTTGGGTGACCTTGGGCCAATCACTCTCTCTCTCTGCCCAACCCATCTCACAGAGTTGCTGTAGGAGAAGGAAAATGAATTGGATATGTTTGCCTTATTTATAAAAATAATAAAGGAAAATACAGATAAATTAAAAAATATATAATTAAAATAAATAACAATTCACAATAAATATCTCAAGGAAAATTAGCATTACTGCACATGGAACTAATGAATTGGCAAGGAAGCAGCTATGAGGACGAACAGAAAAAACCCCAAATATATACATTACACTAATCAGGTTTAACATGATTAAGAGACCCATAAACATTTTTCAAACCATCCAGCAAAGCACAGCTAACTGCATTTTGCAATGGCATCTTATGCTGGTCAGATGGCACTTCCTGTGGTTGCAGAGAGTGTATGTGCGATTTGTCAATTTTTACATTTTCAGAGACAAGAAACCCCATTTTTGCGGTGAAAAATCGTTCATCCTAGTTCAAAATTAGAGCAGGTGAACTGTTTCATTATAAGTAACTTTGGCCAATTATTCAACTTTTCTTTTCCCCCTTGATTTTTTTTTTTTACTCCAGATTTATCAGACACAGAAGATTGTAGCAAACAGTAGAATAATCTGTAACAAGCCATGGATACGTAGGATTAGCAATTTAACCACCCTTTAGCAGTTGGTCTGAGTTTGAATGATGTCTGGAAGTGCTCAGAATCAAATCCGAGAATTTTGCATACAAGATACATGCTCCTTTTGCTAAATAACAGCTCCGCCTTGAGTCTCCGGTTGAGCGCTCAGTCATGATCCTCAACCCTACATACAGGCTTTGAAATCTCATTTATGACTTGTTCTTCACCTCCATCCCTCTCAGCTATCACCCATCTTTAAGAAAGAAAACAGCAAAGATACTCAGAGAGGACCCCCAAACTTTCACTCAGTTGGTGGGATTTACACAGTCTGTTCTCCTTTGGCCACAAGACCAACTTACCTCGCAGAGACAGTCCGAGCAGCAGAGTGAGCAAACCGCGTGGAAACACTAAGCCAGCCATGGTGGTGAAAAACAGGTGCAAAGAGATCACTTTCCAGAGCTCATGGCCAGAAGAGCCCACCACCAGGTCATTAATTTGATAGCCCCCTCTTCTCCCCAAAGCTACCGAGACTTCTCTCCAAAACCAGAAATGGGAAGAAGTGAGACTGAATTTCGACATCAAATAATCTTCTGCACAGCAAGATCTGAAGGGGAGGGAGGAGTGAAAAGAGGAGGAGAGAAAGCTTCTCAAGAATATGATTCTTTTTTCCCCCTCTGGGAACGACATCTAATATGGCCAATTTAAGTTTTAAATATTGGGGTCCTTGAGCAACCCTCAGAAAGCTGGTGCGATGCTGGACATTTAGCATCCGATCAACTTGAATGGGATTGTGTGGATTTAATAAAAGCTGTCTGAGAGACACCAGGGACTTCATTTAAAAAACATCTTAAAAATCATGTAATGCAAAATCAGCAGGATGTTCGGGTTGTGAGTCGCACTTTTTCTGTTTTGCACCTTCTGGGTGCAAAGTTCATCGGGGCAGACAATTAAAAAAATCTTATTTTTTTTCCTGTGTTTGCTTTGGGAGGAGATTTTAAAGGATGCAGTTTTTATTTATTTATGTTCTTCTTTTATCACACCTTTTTTACTTTATAAGTAACTCAAAGCAGCAAACATACAGCTCCTTCCTCCATCTATTTTCTCCACAAAAAAGTTGAGGATTTGGAATCTTTTTATACTGACTCCTTTGAACGTAGAAGAAGCAAACAACTTCAGCGTTTGAGCACATGAAAAACTGTTTCCAACCGAGAGCATTTGCAGCATGTCAGTAGCCGTCTCAGTCTGACATCCATCTGTGGTTTTGTTTATATTTTGTTTCCCCTGCCTTTGTTTATATTTTGTTTCTCCCATAAATAGCTTTAAAACATCTGTCAAATATCCACAAGGCCTTTTTCTTACTGCAGAAAAAGGGATGCAGGTTAGTACAGATAGTCCTCAATTTATGACCAATCACTTAGCAACCATTCAAAGTTACAATGGACCCCCCCCCAAGAGCAAATTAGGACCCAGTTTTAGGATTCCAATGGTCATCACCCCTCCTCCTGTGTCAAGTAATTGTATTTTGCATGCTTAGCAATCCACCCACATTTACGACGTTTTGCAGCATCTTTTACAGTCACACAACCAAAATTTATAGTCTTTTTTTTTTTTTTTGCCAAAACCTGGCATTTACTTTCGATTCCTGGCAAAAACTGCCCATTGGCTAAAATGGTTTTGCTTAACAACTGTGGTGTAAACTTAACTACCATGGTGTTCGCGCTTAATAATCACGGCATCAACTTAACAACTGCCACTAAAAAACTACATAAAATTGGGTGTAGTCGTGTGGAGACCTGCTTAACCACCAGAACGGCTTACAATATTGTTAATTCCGGGCTCAATTCCGGTCATAAGTCCAGGACTGCCTGTCAGTTGCCAAAGTTGAATGTTTGTTAGGCGTGAGCAGGACAGAAGAGAGAAGCAGATGCTATTTTGAAGACAGCTTATTTTCAGCTTCAAGGCAAGGCTAGCCACAGGTAGAAACTGGAGGAAATGAAAGCCAGGCGAACAACAGGAGATGTGGAGGCCTTGAAGGTAGATGCAAAATGGGCTTCCTGTTTCACCACCACAGGAAGTGGCGGGTAGAGGCACCAAGGTACACAAGCAGCAGACATTTCTGCCGTGCCTCACCGCTTCAGCAAGAGAGCCATTATGGTAAGAGAATCTTGAAAATATCCCCCCAAACCTTCATCGTCTTTCCTTTGGAACCCTTAGAGGAGGAAGTCTTGAGATGACCTTTCTTTGTGTGGCCTTCAGGATAAAGATTACGTTGGCTTCGCTACATTGCCTACCCAGGTCCACAGGAAGACCGTGAAGAAGGGCTTTGACTTCACGCTGATGGTAGCAGGTAAGCAGTTACACCACTAGCTTTCTCCATTGTAGGAAACAAGGTCCCCTGCTTCCCACCTTAACCCACCAAGCTTGCCTGCTTCTTCCCAGGAGATATTCTTGTGGCTGTTTTCTCCTCCTGAATTGATTTAGGCATGCTATATTCTGTGGTGCAGCATTCAAACGTAAGAGCTAGACTCAGAACAAGCACTTGGTACCCAGTGTGAGCAGACCTCTCCTCTGAAATTGAAGCAATCTTCTTCTTCTCCTCCTCCTCCTTCTTCTTCTTCCTCTTTCTCCTCCTCCTCCTCTTCCTCCAGAATTGCTCATTGTATTGTTATGTAAGATGTTGAGAATGGATGGTGTCTTATTTTGTTTGTATCTTGTTTGGTTAAGAACAGGCAGTTTTCACTTTTGAAATCTGGGCTAGGAGAATATAGTTAATATACAGTATTCCTAATTCTTAAATGTTTATATATATAAAAATATGAGGGCTAATGAGCCTGAAATAGCTATACCAGTCTCCTACTAACTCTTCGTCAGCCACAAATTTTGAAATATATATATATATATGTATATATGTTCAAGAATATTGGTAAAAATGCGACTCCCGGGCATAATTATAGATGAAAGAAATAAAACACGATCACCGGGAGGGTTTAAAGTAAGAATACTTTACTAAAAATATACTATACTTATGCTAAAAAGTTGCCAAGCTTTCGCTGGGGGAAACTCCCCAACATCGTCAGGGCTAAAAAGGCCACTTCAACAAAGGTGGTTTAAGTAGGTTCAAGTAACGTCTGCGCACGGCTCTTAGACCGCGTCACTGGCCCTGGTTGGCCAGCTGATAACCGAGATGTGTCTGTAACGTTATACTCTTTTCTTCGAATACCCCTCCCTATCTCTCCGTTGTTGGTCTTTGGAGGAGTTAGCAACCCTCCATCTCTTCCTCTTTCGATAGTGCTGATACCTATCCTGTTGGGGGGAGGATTCGGTCTGGTGTTTTATTGTGTCTTATAATGGGGATATAATGTGAGTTAATGCCCCTTTTCAATTGTATACTTCTCTCCTCCTCTACCATGTCAACAGCTCCTATCTGAGTATGATATACTTCAATGATCCTGTCTTTATCCTCCACCCCAGTCTTCCTTGTATCCGTTCCCTTTCGTTGTTTGGCATTTGAGCCGGATCCTTCCCATTCATGCCAATAAGGGTTCGTTAGTATTTGGGCATGGTCTCCACTCCCATTACTTTCCCTTTTACTGATCGAGCGAGTTGTCATTCTATGTTTTCTCTCCCCTCTCCATGTGGGACGCTCCTCCTCATTGTTATGGGCGATCGCACACTCCCGGTGATCGTGTTTTATTTCTTTCATATATATATATGTATATGCATATGTATATGTATATGTATATGTATGTGTGTGTGTGTGTATATGTATGTGTGTGTGTGTGTGTGTAGTCCTTGACCTATAACCACAATTGAGCCCCAAATTTCTGTTGCTAAGTGAAACACTTGTTAAGAGAGTTTTGCCCCATTTTACAACCGTTCTTGCCACGGTTATTAACTGAATCGCTGTGGTTGTTAAGTTAATAACAAGGTTGTTACAAGAATCTGGCTTCCCCATTGACTTTGTTTGTCTGAAAATTGCAAAAAGGGATTACATAACCCCAGGATGCTGCAATTATCATAAATATGAGTCAGTTGCCAAGCGTCTTAATTGTGATCACATGACCAGGTGATGCCTCAATGGCTGTGGGAAAAATAATCATAAGTCATAAGTGCCCAAATTTCAATCACCCGACTACAAGAAGGCAAGAATTGGTTATAAGTCATTTTTTAAATGCCTTTGCAACTTTGAATGGTCACTAAATGAATGGTTATAAGTCAAGGATTACCTGTATTGCTTCCTTCACTAACCCAATGGAAGTCTGAACATCCTGGCCAAAATAAGGTAAAATTGAGGCTTTCTCTTATTGCATTTTAGGTTATTGTTATATTTCTGCCACAAATTATACCCTGGACCTTGATTCAGTTTTGAAGGATACCTAGATGTTTAGCATGTTAAATGTTTAGATGTTAGATCATGTCAGTGGCTGAGTTCACATATATTGTATGTTATGCTGAACCATAGGAACAGGGGTTCTCAAACTTGGCCACTTTAAGACTTGTGGACTTCAACTCCCAGAATTCTCCAGCCAGTATGGCTGGCTGGGAAATTCTGGGAGTTGAAATCCACAAGTCTTAAAGTGGCCAGGTTTGAGGGCCCCTGCATAAGAATATTTGCTTGGCCTTGGCTTAGCATAGGAGTCTTCAAACTTGGCCCTTTTATGACTTGTGGACTTCAACTCCCAGAATTCCCCAGCAAATATGGCTGGCTGGGGAATTCTGGGAGATGAAATCCATAAGTCTTAAAGTGCCCAAGTTTGAGGACCCCTGCATAAGACCATTTGCTTGGCCTTAGCACAGGAGTCTTCAAACTTGGCCCTTTTATGACTTGTGGACTTCAACTCCCAGAATTCCTCAGTCAGCGTGCCTGGCTGAGGAATTCTGGGAGTTGAAGTCCACAAGTCATAAAAGGGCCAAGTTTGAAGACCCCTGGCTTAGCATGTCAGAGACCGCAGCCAATGACAACTTACCCAATACATCATCATGAAGCAGTGACATTGTAGATTCCCAACTTGTACTTCTGAAAGTTCTATAAAGATAGTCCTCAACTTACAACCATTCATTGAGTAACTGTTCCAATTTACAGTGGCACTGAAAAAAATGACTTAGGACCAATTCTTGCATTCTTGTAGTCGGGTGATCGAAACGTGGGCACTTGGCAACCAGCATTTACTATGGCTGAAAATGTGATTGCCATTTCTGACCTTTCCAATTGGCTTCCAAAAGCAAAGTCAAAGGGAGAAGGCAGATTCGCTTAACAACGATGTGATCCACTTAACATCTAAACCAGTGGTTCTCAACCTGTGGGTCGGGACCCCATTTGGGGTCGAATGACCATTTTCACGGGGTCGCCAAACAACACAGTCCACCATTTTTCCCCCCCCTTTTCCTTAGCTGTGCTACTCCCTTTTATTCTATTGGCTTTTGAAAGCCAATAGAATAGACTCTCTTGAATAGAGTCTAATTCTATTGGCTTTCAAAAGCCAATAGGAATTGCCCAGGCTGTCTCTGCCCTGCTGAGCCCGCCAAAAGTCCCATTCTGCAAACAGTGCTGCACCAGTTGAGTAGTCCTTGACTTACGACCAATTGAGTAGTCCTCGACTTACGACAGGTTGGGGGTCGCGGCATTAAAAAGGTTGAGAACCACTGATCTAAACTGATTCACTAAACTAGTGTGGCAAAAAAAGGACGTAAAATCGGGCCCAGCTCATTTAACTGTTTTGCCTAGTAACATAAATTCTGGTTCCTACCACAGTCGTTAAGTTGAGGACTGCTTGTAGTCAAACTTTCTGCATTTGTTCTATAGGAGAATCTGGCCTGGGGAAATCCACTCTCATCAACAGCCTTTTCTTGACTGATCTGTATAAGGACCGAGTACTTCCAGATGCACAAGGTGAGAGTACAGCTGATGATTTTGGGAAGATGGGCCGGGGGGGGGGGTAACTTGATTAGGAGACCTCGGGTTGGTCCTGCTTTCCTCTTCTTCCTCTTCATAGCCAGGATCTCCCAAACTCTGGAAATTGTCAAGCATGCCGTAGATATTGAGGAACAAGGAGTGAAAGTCAAGCTGACAGTGATTGATACTCCAGGACTTGGTGATGCAATAGACAACACAGAGTGGTAAGAGGCACCTACAGAATAAGAGAGTTGGAAAGGACTTTGGAGATCTTCTAGTCCACCCCCGGCTCAAGCAGGAGACCTATACCATTTCAAACAAGTGGCTGTCCAGTTTCTTCTTTAAAAAAAAAACTCTAGTGATGAAGCACCCACAACTTCTGGAGGCAAGCTGTTCCACTGGTTAATTGTCCTCACTGTTAGGAGGTTTCTCCTTAATTCCAGGTTGCTTCTCTCCTTGATTAATTCCATCCATTGTTTCTTGTCCTCCCCTCTGGTGTTTTGGAAAATAAGCTGACCCCCTTTTCTTTGTGGCAGCCCCTCAATTACTGGAACACTGCTATTGTGACACTCCTAGTCCTTCTTTTCTCTAAACTAGCCATACCCAAATTCTGCAACCGTTCTTCGTATGTTTTAATCTCTAGGCCTTTAATCATCTTTGTTGCTCTTCTCTGCACACTTTCCAAAGTCTCAACATCTTTTTTATAATGTGGTGACCAAAACTGGATGCAGTATTCCAGGTGTGCTCTCATTAGGGTTTGTATAAAGTGGTATAAATCTTTATAAACCTCTGGGCACACTTATGTGTTAATTCTGTGATTGAAAACCCTATTACATCTCTTCACACAAAAAAATGCGCACAGAATCCTGATTGGAAAGAGCCTTTTGGCATGAGTTTGCAGTAAACAGATTTAGAGATGACTTTGGGAGAGGTATGAAAAAAAAAACATTAAGATTTCAGCTTTCTTAAAAGAGCAAACGCAAGAGAAATTTTTTGCTGTATGGGAAAAATGGATAAATTTCATACAATTTAAATTGGATTTGAAAAAATATCATTTAGCTTTTTTATAATTTGTATAAAAACTCTACTTTTTCTTTTTCTTTTCTTTGTTTTTCTTTTTTAAATACTTTCTCTTTTTAAGGATTATAATTCTTTTTTCATATATATTTTATTTTTAATTATCTTATAATTTTGTTAATTTTTTTTAATTAAGCCTATATCCTGCTCTGGGAAGCTCCGGGGGGGGGAGGGAGGGGGTGGTTTGGAAGGGGTTGGGGGAGGGTTGTATTGTTTTGGGTTTTTTTGTGTTGTTGTTGTTATTGTTTTTTTTCTGTCTTTGTAAAAGTTTTTAAAAAATTTTTCAATTAAAAAAAAAAACATTAAGGAGAGACTGGGAAACAAGATTATAGCTAGTCCTTAACTTACAACCAGAGTATTGCCAGAATTACCAGAATTTCCATTGCTAAGGAAGAGGGTTGTTAAGCAAGGAAAGTTCAACTTTAAGAGGCAAGTTTAAGCGAGGCAAGTTTCCATTTTGTTTTGCCATGGTTGTTAAGTAAAACACAGCACAATCATGCGGTCATTAAGCGAATCCAGCTTCCTCCATTAACTCTACTTGCTGATTGGGAAGGTTGCAAATGGTGATCACATGACTCTGGGATGCTGAACTGTGGTAAATACAGGCTGATGGCCAAGAGGCCAAATGTTTATCACATAACCATGGGGATGGTGAAATGGACATAAGTGTGGGGACAGGTTGCAAGTCACTTTTTTCAGTGTTGTTGTAACCTTGAACAATCACTAAATCAATCGTTGGAAGTCAATGGGTCCCTGTACACCAGTGGTTCTCAACCTTTTTAATGCTGCGACCCCCCAACCGATCGTAAGTCAAGGACTACTCAACCGGTCGTAAGTCAAGGACTACTCAAGTGGTGCAGCACCGTTTGCAGAATGGCTCAGCAGGGCAGAGACAGCTTGGACAATTCCTATTGGCTTTTGAAAGCCAATAGAATTAGACTCTATTCAAGAGAGTCTAATTCTATTGGCTTTCAAAAGCCAATAGAATAAAAGGGAGTAGCACAGCTAAGGAAAAGGGAGAAAAAAATGGCAGATTGCATTGTTTGGCAACCCCCGTGAAATGGTTGTTCGACCCCAAATGGGGTCCCAGCCCACAGGTTGAGAACCACTGCTGTACACAGTTCAGAGACTGAAGCAAGTATGAGAAAGAAAATTAAAATAACTCCAAGTTGATTTCGTTTCGTGGAAAACGTGAGGAAAAATCTGGATAGAAACATTTCAGGTTCTATTCCTTTATCACCTCCAGTGATAAGGTCACATTCCACAAATCTTTTTTTTTTTTTAAACCTAGCTTACCACAAATTTATTTAATTTATTTGTATCCTGCCTTTATTATTTTTACAAATAACTCAATGCGGCTGATATAACCAACACACATTCTTCCTCTTCCTATTTTCCCTGTAACAGCAACCGAATGAGGTGGGTTAAGAGAAAGACTGACTGCCCCAAAGTCACCCAGCTGGATTTCCTGCCTAAGACAGGATTAGAACTCACAATCTCCTGCTTTCTAGACTGGTGCTTAACCACTAGACCAGGGGTCTGCAGCCATAAGAACTTTAAGATTTGTGGACTTCAATTCCCAGAATTCCTCAGCCAGCATAGCTGGCTGAGGAATTCTGGAAGCTGAAGTCCATAAGTCTTTAAGTTGTCAAAGTTGCAGACCTCTGCACTAGACTAGACCAAACTGGCTTTCTTTCTTTCCCTTTTATCTTACAGCTGGAAACCAATTGCCAATTATATCGATGGTCAGTTTGAACAGTATTTTCGGGATGAGAGCGGCCTCGACCGCAAGAATATTCAGGATGGCCGTGTTCATTGCTGCCTCTACGTCCTCTCACCTTTTGGACACGGGTACGATGCACACAAGTTTAGGAGTGAAGCAGAGTGAAAAGTAGGTGAGAGCCTTGCCCCTGTCTCCTGGGAGGACCAGGTATCTGCAAAGGAACAGCAAGTATTAACTTAGTTCAACACCGGCAAGGCAAGGTACTGTATATAAACAGGGAGCGAACTCCACACTCACTAGCACTGATGATGTTACTTAGTAAGATAATGAAACATCTGAAAGGAAACAACAAAGCTCAGAGAGCACCAAGCACTCCACAGCTTAACTTCAGATAGAACTTAACCCAGGATTTGAACCCACCATCCAGTACAATGTTTGTCCTGGCAAAAAGATAATAAAAATTTTACCAAACACGTTCAAAAGGCCTTGCATACCAACTGTCCATCCTGACCTCAGGATGAGATTCTTATTTTATTTGAAATAAATAATAATTAGCAAGGCAGAACCTAACAGCTTGGCTGTTATCGGTAACATTTTCCAAGGACGGGCAAACCTTTGGCTCCTCCTCTTTTGCTACAGGCTCCGCCCCCTGGATATAGAATTCCTCCGAGCCATCCATGACAAAGTCAACATTCTGCCTGTGATTGGAAAAGCGGACTGCTTGACGCCGTCAGAGGTGCAGCACAAAAAAGAGAAGGTATCCACAAGGAAAAACACCATGTAAATAAATCTTGTAGATTACGAGCAAATACAGACCCCTTTCGCCTGTATTACAGGTACCCTGTTTTCCCCGAAAGCAAGGCCTACTCCAAAAATAAGCCTTAGCTTGATTTTTGGGGGTAGGCCTAATATAAGCTCTACCTCAAAAGTAAGCCCTAGTTTTGGGGTGAGGCACAAATCTAAAAATCAAGCTAGGCGTCTTCTGCAGCCAGGTCTGCATTTCTCAGTCACAGGCCTTTCCGGAAGGCCACTGCAGCTGAGAACAGAGCTATGGATTGAATCCATAGCTCAGTACTCGGCTGCACAGGCCTTCCAGAAAGGCCTGACCGCAAAATGCAGGCCGGCTGGGGGGGCTGTCGGTGCCAAAGTTGAGTATAAAAGACACCCCCTGAAAATAAGACCTGGTGCCTTTTTTGGAGGCAAAAAAATAATAATACCCCGTCTTATTTTCAGGGAAACACGGGTAGTCCTTGACTTACGACTACAGCTGGGACCAGAATCTCCATTGCTAAGCAAGGCAGTTGATAAGAGAGTTGTGTCCTATTTTATGATCTTTTTTTGCCATGGATGTTAAGCAAATCACTGCAGTTGTTAAGTGAATCATGCGGTCATTAAGCAAATCCAGTTTCCCCCATTGACTTTGCTTGCTGGCCACCAGCTGAGAAGGTTGCAAATGCCAATCATATGACCCCGGGAGGCTGCAACTGTCATAAATGCGTACTGGTTGCCAAGCACCTGAATTTTGATCATGTGACCTTGGGGATGCTGGGACTTAGTGGAGATGCTAAGCATCAGGACCATCATAAGTCATAATTTTGGCTTCCTCCAGGATGATTTTTTAAAAATGTCCTCATCAAGATTTCCTTGTGACCTCCCATCCACTTCCCAGCCACGCCTGATTCTACCTGAAAGCACCTGCATTAAACTCCCACCATCCCTTTTGTAGTTATATTTCAAGGCTGTTTTAAAATTACAGATTCGGCAGGAGTTAGAAGCCAACAGCATCTGCATTTACGAATTTCCTGACTGTGACTCCGATGAAGACGAAGTGTTCAAAGCTCAGGATGCTGAGATGAAGGTGGGAGAATCGTAACCTACCTGTAGGTTTCACGGGATGCTCTCTGGGATTAGATTACTATTTCTCAAGCTTGGCAACTTGAAGATGCATGGACCTCAACTCCCAGAATTCCCCAGCCAGCCATGCTGGCTGGGGAATTCTGGGAGTTGAGGTCCATGCATCTTCAAGTTGCCAAAGTCTAGTTAAAGCAGCCAAGGATCTAATTAGCGTTCTCCCCGCAGAGAAGCATCCCTTTTGCTGTCGTTGGATCTAGCCACGTGGTCAGAGAGCTAAAGGGCAAAGTATTTCGGGGGAGGCAGTATGCGTGGGGAACCGTGGAAGGTAAATCTTTTTAAGATTTCTTAAAGAGCAACATGGGCAGCAGAGGGCGCTGTGCCATGGGAAGTCAGAAGTGGTACATGTACTAATCCCTTTGTTTGTTTGTTTTCTCTTCCCCTAGTGGAGAACACCGCTCACTGCGACTTCCTTAAACTTAGGAACATGCTGATTCAAACTCACATGCAAGACTTGAAGGATGTGACCCAGGAGGTTCATTATGAAAATTACCGCGCACAGTATATTCAGAGTCTCACCAGACCCGGGGCTCGGGATCGCAGTAGTCGCGCGTAAGCCCAGTTTGGGACTTTGGAAAAACGGGAAGTTAGCTAAGAGAACTCCGATGAATCAAGTGACTGGCTGTGTTTGTATGGCATAACAGAAACAAAAAACCACCAGCAATTGGTTTGTAGGTAATCCTTGACTTACGTCCAGAATGATGATGATGGTATAATAATAATAATAATAATAATAATAATAATAATAATAATAATAATAATAATAATAATAATAATAATAATAACCCCCAGTGAGGCACTACCTTGACGTGGTTGTGGGGCTTGTGTACTCTGAGGAAGATGAGAGCTATGCCAGAGGTTCAACCATACTGGACAGGTCTCATCAGAGGAGTCAGACAAAGAGTGTCTCTCCCATAAAAAATATGGTGAGACGTAAATTTCAGAATGCCATACCGGCTCGGACGTCGCCCGGGTTAACAAGGTCCGCGCTAGATATTGGAGTTCCTGGATATCTGGTGAAAAATGGGTTACAGGACTCAGGACTGTTGGCTGAGCAACCAGGGCCAGCAGCTGCAGAACTACTGGAAGAAAAGGTGTTTACTCGTCGCAGATACACAGTGATGGAAAACAAAGAAATAATGATCTGTTACTACAGATCAAGTCCAACAAGACGAGGATATCTAAAACGAATGCACGAATTCTGGAAAGAACAACATCCAGAATCAGAAATAACAGAACAGAGACTAGCAGATCAACGCCGATTTATAACACGAAATAAAGTATTTACAGAAACAGAATTGGACGAACTGCAAAGGTTTACCCAGGGCAAAGAAATCAAAGCCTTACCAGAAGTAATTCAGAATGTAGAGGCAAACCAGGGGGAGTTGGCAGTGAAGAATCCAGTAGAGATATACAACTGTTCTCATTTGGAAACCAGGCACCTCTTCCTCAGGAAGAACAAAACCCTCTAACTAAAGAAATAAAAGAATTGAAACAAAGAATAATTGAGCATCTAGAACAGCACAAAAACAACAGAATAAGGCTGCCTGCATTGAAGCTTGTTCCAAAGAAACAGCTAGCACAAGCATTAAAAGATGCAAATACTGCAATAGCAAGTATAAGCACCAATTCACTGCAAGAAACAAACCAACTAATGTACAGCACAGCTGCAGTTATAACAGAATACCTGGGATGCAAAATCAACAAAGAAGAAAAACAAACAAACAGTGCACCACAAAAATGGAAGGTTAGACTAGAAAATAAGATCAGCAAGTTAAGATCACATGCAAGCAAGCTAGAACAGATGAAAGAAAAGAAGCTGAAGAACAAGAAGACCAAAGAATACCTAATCAAGAAATACCACTTAGAAACAAGGAAGATCAAGGAAGCACTGGAAATAATAAAGCAACAAATAACAGCTATAGCCAGGAAAATCAGTAGATATGAAGCTCGAATTGCAAACTATAGGCAGAACCTCCAATTTCAATCCAATCAGAAACGTTTCTACCAATCCATCAATGGAGAAACTGCAAGGAATCAGTCAGTACCTGACAAGGAAGAAACAGTGCAATTCTGGAAGCAGATATGGGATAACCCAAAGAAATACAACAAGGATGCGGCTTGGTTAAAAGAGGTGGATGCAAATAAAACAGAAGTTGAAATGAAAGAACTAGTAATAACAACAAAAATGGTAGAAAAAAGAGCAAAGAAAATCAAAAATTGGTCAGCACCAGGTGAAGATGAACTGCATGGGTTTTGGTTGAAACATCTAACTGTTATACACCCACTCATTGCCAAGCAGTTCAACAATATACTACAAGGAGGAGAAATTGAAAAGTGGCTAACAACTGGGAAAACCTACCTAATAATGAAAAATCCAGCAAAAGGGGCAACACCAGGTAACTACAGGCCAATTACCTGCTTACCAACAACATTCAAATTACTAACTGGTGTGGTAGCTGATGCAGTACAACAGCATCTAGTTGAAAACAATCTCTTTCCACCTGAGCAGAAAGGAAACCGCCCCAATAGCAGAGGAACAAAAGATCAACTCCTAATAGACAAAATGATCTTGGAAAACTGCAAGAGAAGGAAGACCAACCTGAATGTGGCATGGATTGACTACAAAAAGGCATTTGACTCTCTGCCACATGATTGGATAATCAAGTGCCTAGAAATAACAGGAGTCAGTAGAAACATCAGAAAATTTGTGCAAAGATCGATGGCACAATGGAAGACACAGTTGCAGATCAATGGTGAAAGCTGGGAGAGGTTAATATCAAGAGAGGAATATTTCAAGGAGATTCATTATCACCATTACTATTTGTTATTGCACTGTTTCCTCTGTCAACAATACTGAATAACTCAGGACATGGCTATCAAACATCAAAAACATCTGCTAGACTATCCCACCTCCTTTACATGGATGATCTGAAGCTGTATGGAAAAACATCATCTGAAATAGAATCGCTGCTCAACACTGTCCGTATATATAGCCAAGATATTGTAATGGAGTTTGGCTTGGACAAATGTGCCACACTTACTATCAAACAAGGAAAAATAGTGAAAACTGAAGGAATCAAGATGCCCCACGAAAATAACATTAAGAGTCTGGATGAGGAAGAGTACTACAAATACTTGGGTATCCTTCAAGCTGACAACATCAAGCACACTGAAGTCAAGAAAAAGATTAGAGGTGAATACATCAAGAGAGTGAAGAAGATCTTAAAATCCAAACTCAATGGAGGAAATACCATAAAGGCAATCAACACCTGGGCAATCCCAGTCATTAGGTACACAGCTGGAATAGTGGACTGGACTCAAGCAGAACTAAAAGCAATGGATAGGCAGACCAGAAAAATAATGACAATGAATCATGCCCTTCATCCACGCAGTGACATTGATAGACTTTATCTACCAAGGCAAATAGGTGGGCGTGGAATGCTACAAGTACATCAGATGGTTGAAGAAGAAAAAATGCTTTGGAAGAATATCTGAAGAACAATGATGAAGATGCACTGAAATTAGTATATCAGGAAGGCTTACTAACTACTGGAGAGACCAAACTGGCCTACAAGAAAGACCAAATGAAGAACAGAATAGAGGCATGGGAAGACAAAGCACTACATGGCCAATACATGAAAAAAATAGCTGGGAAAGCAGATAATAATAAAACCTGGCAATGGCTAAGAGCAGGAAAATTGAAGAAAGAGACCGAGGGACTAATTCTGGCTGCACAAGACCAAGCCTTAAGGACAAATGCATACAAAGTCAAAATTGAGAAGACAGCAACAGACAGTAAGTGCCGCCTATGCAAAGAAGCTGAAGAAACAGTGGACCACTTGGTAAGCTGTTGCAAGAAGATTGCACAGACTGATTACAAGCAGCGGCATGACAAAGTAGCAACAATGGTGCATTGGAAGATCTGCAAAAAATATCATTTGCCTGTAAGCAAAAACTGGTGGGATCATAAAATAGAGAAAGTCATAGAAAATGATAAAATTAAACTGCTCTGGGACTTCAGAATTCAAACAGACAAGCACCTGCAACATAACACCCCAGACTTAACAATTGTCGATAAGAAAGACAAAAAAGTCTGGATAGTGGACGTGGCAGTGCCTGGAGATAGCAGAATAGAAGAGAAAGAACTGGAGAAGATAACAAAATACAAAGACCTACAAATAGAAATAGAAAGACTGTGGCAAAAGCAAGCAAGGGTAGTACCAATAGTCATAGGCTCCTTGGGTGCAATCCCAAAACAACTGGAGCACCACTTGAACACCATTGGCATTGACAAATTCGCTATTAGTCAATTGCAAAAGGCGGCCTTACTAGGAACTGCTTCCATCCTGCGACGATATCTGTAATACCATCAAACATCCACATCTGCCTATCCCAGGTCCTGGGTAAGGACTCGATAGGTAGACAAAATGCCAAATCCAGTCTGAACATCTGGCTGACTGTGCGATGATCTGTAATAATAATAATAATAATAATAATAATAATAATAATAATAATAATAATAATAATAATAATAATAATAATAATAATACTGTTTCCTCTGTCAACAATACTGAATAACTCAGGACATGGCTATCAAACATCAAAAACATCTACCAGACTATCCCATCTCCTTTACATGGATGATCTGAAGCTGTATGGAAAAACATCATTTGAAATAGAATCACTGCTCAACACTGTCTGTATATATAGACAAGATATTGTTATGGAGTTTGGCTTGGACAAATGTGCCACACTTACCATCAAAGAAGGAAAAGTAGTGAAAACTGAAGGACTCAAGATGCCCCATGAAAATAACATTAAGAGTCTGGATGAGGAAGATTACTACAAATACTTGGGTATCCTTCAAGCTGACAACATCAAGCACACTGAAGTCAAGAAAAAGATTAGAGGTGAATACATCAAGAGAGGGAAGAAGATCTTAAAGTCCAAACTCAATGGAGGAAATACCATAAAGGCAATCAACACCTGGGCAATTCCAGTCATTAGGTACACAGCTGGAATAGTGGACTGGACTCAAGCAGAACTAAAAGCAATGGATAGGCAGACCAGAAAAATAATGACAATGAATCATGCCCTTCATCCACGCAGTGACATTGATAGACTTTATCTACCAAAGCAAATAGGTGGGCGTGGAATGCTACAAGTACATCAGATGGTTGAAGAAGAAAAAATGGCTTTGGAAGAATATCTGAAGAACAATGATGAAGATGCACTGAAATTAGTATATCAGGAAGGCTTATTGACTATAGGAGAGACAAACTGGCCTACAAGAAAGACCAAATGAAGAACAGAATAGAGGCATGGGAAGACAAAGCACTACATGGCCAATACATTATAAAAATAGCTGGGAAAGCAGATAATAACAAGACTTGGCAATGGCTAAGAGCAGGAAAATTGAAGAAAGAGACCGAGGGACTAATTCTGGCTGCACAAGACCAAGCCTTAAGGACAAATGCATATAAAGTCAAAATTGAGAAGACAGCAACAGACAGTAAGTGCCGCCTATGCAAAGAAGCTGAAGAAACAGTGGACCACCTGGTAAGCTGCTGCAAGAAGATTGCACAGACTGACTACAAGCAGCGGCATGACAAAGCAGCAACAATGGTGCATTGGAAGATCTGCAAAAAATATAATTTGCCTGTAAGCAAAAACTGGTGGGATCATAAAATAGAGAAAGTCATAGAAAATGATAAAATTAAACTGCTCTGGGACTTCAGAATTCAAACAGACAAACACCTGCAACATAACACCCCAGACTTAACAATTGTCGATAAGAAAGACAAAAAAGTCTGGATAGTGGATGTGGCAGTGCCTGGAGACAGCAGAATAGACGAGAAAGAACTGGAGAAGATAACAAAATACAAAGACTACAAATAGAAATAGAAAGACTGTGGCAAAAGCAAGCAAGGGTAGTACCAATAGTCATAGGCTCCTTGGGCGCAATCCCAAAACAACTGGAGCACCACTTGAACACCATTGGCATTGACAAATTTGCTATTAGTCAATTGCCAAAGGCGGCCTTATTAGGAACTGCTTCCATCCTGCGACGATACCTGTAATACCATCAAACATCCACATCTGCCTATCCCAGATCCTGGGTAAGGACTCGATAGGTAGACAAAATGCCAAATCCAGTCTGAATATCTGGCTGACTGTGCGATGATCCATAATAATAATAATAATAATAATAATAATAATAATAATAATAATAATAATAAACAATAATAATAATAATTCCCTTGGGTGCAATCCCAAAATAATTGGAGCACTACTTGAACATCACTGGCATTGACAAATTCGCTATTTGTCAATTGCAAAAGGCAGCCTTACTAGGAACTGCTTCCATCCTGAGACGATATCTGTAATATCATCAAACATCCACATCTGCCTATCCCAGGTCCTTGGTAAGGACTCGATAGGTAGACAGAAATATCAAATCCAGTCTGAACATCTGGCTGACTGTGCGATGATCAATAATATTAATACTAATAGTAGTAGTAGCAGCAGTAGTAGTAGTAGTAATAATAATAATAATAATAATAATAATAATAATAATAATAATAATAATAAAAGTCGGAAAGGACCTTAGAGATCATCTAGTCTAAGCCCCTGCTCAGGCAAGAAAGCCTATACCATTTCAGACAAATGGCTGTCCAGTCTCTTCTTAAAAACTTCCAGTGTTGGAGCATTCACCGCTTCTGGAGGCAGGTTGTTCCACTGGTTAATTGTTCTCACTGTCAGGAAGTTTCTCCTTAGTTCTAGGTTGCTTCTCTCCTTGATTAGTTTCCATCTGTTGCTTCTTGTCCTGCCTTCAGGTGCTTTGGAGAATAGTTTGACTCCCTCTTCTTTGTGGCAGCCCCTAAGATATTGGAACACTGCTATCATGTCCCCCCTCATCCTTCTCTTCATTAAACTAGACATACCCAATTCCAGCAACCGTTCCTTGTATGTTTTAGCCTCCAATCCCCTAATCATCTTTGTTGCTCTTCTCTGTACTCTTTCTAGAGTCTCAACATCTTTTTTACATTGTGGTGACCAAAATTGGATGCAGTATTCCAAGTGTGGCCTTACCAAAGCATTGTAAAGTGGTATTAACACTTCACGTGACTTTGATTATCCATTCAGTCAAGTCCGACTCTTGATAATGCTATGGGGCAGGTCTCTCCACAACTTCTGATCTTCTACTACTTCTTTGAGTACGACGAAAATAGGGACCAGAATTTCTGTTGCTATGCAAGGCAGTTGTTAAGTAAGTCATGCAAAATTTTAGGACCTTTTTTGCCACACTTGTTAGGGCGAAACACTGCAGTTGTTAAGTCAAACATGCACCTGCGAGCAGATCCGGCTTCCCCCACTGATTTTGCTTGTCTCAAGCCAATTGGGAAGGTCACAAATGGTGATCACATGACCCCAAGACACTGCAACGGTCGTAAATACATCCTGGTTGCCAAGTGGCCGAATTTTGATCACGTAAGCCCATGCTGCAATGGTTGTAAGCATGAGGACTAGTTGTAAGTCACTTTTTTCCAAAGCTACTGTTAACTTTGAACGGCTATTAAAGGAATGGTTGTAAGTCAAGGACTACCTATAAATAAGCTCATAAATCATGGTTTCTAAACCACAGGCTAGGTTTACACAATTTGTTACGCCCAAACCAAACATGCATGATGGCGTAGCAATTTATCTGAACTAGGCCAGGATATGCCTTTCACCTGACTTAATGGAGTATTCAGAATCAGTTGAAACAAGATTTTTCTAAAAAAAAATCATTTGAAATTTTATTAATGAAGACACTGGCAGAAAAAAATATATAACAGAGGTAACACAGACTAGCTTTATTACCAATCCGGTGTATTTTTTAAAAAATAAAGCTTGTTAACCCTCAGGATTGTAGATGAACTGTACATAGATCCATATAAAAGACTGCTTGGATTATTAAAATGAAGTACAATTATTCTTAACTGAACCATTGTATAAAACTTTATATACATGTATAATATGTGTAAGAGGCCCAAAGATATATAATTTGCTGTGGTTTTGCTTTTCTTCTTTCCCCCCTTTTTCTAATCTTTCTTTTTCAGTTGAGCTTATTTAAATCAATGTTTTTTTCAAATTTGGCAACTTTTAAGACTTGTGGACTTTAACTCACAGCCAACGCTGGGTAGAAAATTCTGAGAGTTGAAGCCCATGCTTCTTAAAAGTTGCCATGTTTGGAAAACACCCATTTAAATAAAGCATAAATAAGCAAATCATCAGATACATACATATCAAGAATGTGACCTGGTGAAATTTAAAACTCTTGTCTCGCTAGGAAACTGTCCCGCCAGAGTGCCACCGACCTGCCTGTCCTGCCGATGTCCGAGACAGAGAAGTTAATTCGTGAGAAGGACGAGGAGGTGAGTCATAAAGAGAAGCAGGACCGTTATGCAACCGTCCTGCTATCATTTTCATGCAAGTGATGGGGTTGATGGCAAAGGAGAATGATGGACTTCTGCAACTTCCCATCTCATATTTTCTGCTTGGTTTCCCTCTTAGCTGCAAGGGGTGGGGAATACCTTGGCAATCTGTCAGCCTTGCGAGGTAGTCCAGACAAGAAACACACCCAGAAGTACTAGCTCTACTTTATTCTAAGGTCACGTTGACAGAATTTCAAAAATCTGAAAGAACATCTCTTCCCCCTCGCCTTTACAGCTTAAGAAACTAGAGAGAGTCTTTTCTGAGATGTTTGCCATGCCGTCATTCTGAGCATGGCTCTGACCCATGTCCCAAGGTCATTCCCACATTGTTGTTGTTAGTTGCGAAGTTGTGTCCAACCCATCACGACCCCATGGACAACGTTCCTCCAGGCCTTCCTGTCCTCTACCATCTTCTGGAGTCCATTTAAGCTCACGCCTACTGCTTCAGTGACTCCATCCAGCCACCTCATTCTCTGTCGTCCCCTTCTTCTATTGCCCTCAATCTTTCCCAGCATTAGGCCCTTCTCCAGTGAGTCCTTCCTTCTCATTAGGTGGCCAAAGTATTTGAGTTTCAACTTCAGGATCTGGCCTTCTAAAGAGCAGTCAGGGTTGATCTCTTCTAGGACTGACCAGTTTGAACGCCTTGCAGTCCAGGACACTAGCAGGAGACTTCTCCAGCACCATAGTTCAAAGGCCTCAATCCTTTGGCGCTCAGCCTTTCTTATGGTCCAACTTTCACAGCCATATATTGCAACTGGGGAAACCATGGCCTTGGTAAACCATGGTATTCCCACATGCCATTATGCAATCAGATGCAAAAGAGATCTCTCAGAGAAAAGATAAAGCGCTTTCTCCCATTTTCCTCAAAGAAGAAAAATATACCAATAAAAGAGAATATTTGTAGCTCAGATTTGAACTGTCTGCACTGTCCTTGATGCTCTCTGAGCTTGGTTGTTTTCTTGGCAGACATTTCATTACCCAAACTACATAACATCATCAGCGCTAGTCAGTGTAGACGTTGCTTCCTGTTTATTTTTATATATTTCATATTTCTAAACCACCCATCTCCTTCAGAGGGTCTCACTCGCTTATACGCTCACTAGCACTGATGATCCCAAAGGTGCTTTTTCAAGAGGCCACTGGAGTTTGCTTTTCCATGAAGACGTTTCGCTTCTTATCCAAGGTGCTTCTTCAGTTCTGACTGAATGGTGGAGAATGGAAGGATATTATATACTTTGCAGTCATCTGCTCGTTAGCACTCTTTCTGGGAGTCACTAGGGCTACTTGGAGGTTTATCTGTGCCCTTGGGGTCAACTGAATAGTGCAAATGGGTGTGGAACCTTTTCGGAACTGCTGAAAGGACTGTGTTGCACCTTTGGGACAACCATGAGGTGGATGACTGAGAATCTCCACAGACATTTAGCACTGATGATGTTACCTAGTTTGGTAATGAAACGTCTGCGAGGAAACAACCGAGCTCAAGAGAGCAGCCAAGACCTCACAAAAGACAAACAGATTTCATAATTGCCAACTACAGAGAGGGAAATGCAGATTCCTACCCTCTCAGTAAGGCTAGGTACAGGTTGAATTATTCAATTTGCCCATCAACTTCCCATCCTAGTCTGACAGCCCCAATCTCAGCCCCTCTTGCCTAATAATCTCGGGCGGAACGGTGAGCGCAAACTTCCATTTCTCCCTCGTTTTCCCCAGCTCCGTCGGATGCAGGAAATGTTACGGCAAATGCAGGAGCAGATGCTACACAGCAAGGGAGAACAGTGTGACAGCTTGTGAAGGAGCCTCTTTTTCCAAGTCAGAGGAATTCCCGAAGGAAGAAAACCCCTGGGTGATCTTTGGGTCAGAGGAGCCCACCAGCTTTGGAAAATGGCCAGGTTAGCTCTGGCTGATGAACTGTGCATTTGGAGAAGTTTGAAAAGGGAATTCTTCCCTTCGTTTCCCTCTCCCTCTTTCATACTCACCTCTTTGCCCATTCACTAAGACCCTGAGCATTTCTCACCTGCCAGCACAATAGTGCTTTAATAATAACTCAAGATGCTCCAATAAAACACAATGTTTGGATCCATGCCAGGCCTGGAATGTTTAGTAGTTATTCTCTCCCAATTTCTTACTTACAAGGTATTTGTATCTGAAGTATGATCTGTTAATGATTCGGGATCGAATCTTGTCCAGCATCAAATACAGGTAGTCCTTGACCCACAACCATAATTGAACCCAAGATATTGGTTGCTAAGAGAGACATTTATTAAGCGAAGTTTGCCCCAATTTATGACCTTCCTTGCCACAGTTAAGTGAATCACTGCAGTTGTTTAGTTAACACGGTTGTTAAGTGAATCTGGCCTCCCCATTGACTTTGCTTGTCAGAAGTCACAAAAGCGGATCATGTGATCCTGGGGACACACTGCGACCCTCATCAATATGAATCAGTTGACAAGCATCTTAATTTTGACCATGTGACCCTGGGGATGGTGCAATGGTCATAAGTGTGAAATTCAGTCATAAGTCACTTTTTTTTAGTGCCACTGTAACTTTGAACGGACACCAAACGGTTGCAAGTCGAGGATAACCTGTAGCGGCTTTTCAATAGGACCCAGTCATTAATCCAGATCTGATTAGGTCAGGATTTTGATTGGCTGAATTTACACAACTCTCTCAACTTGTTATGGAGGGCTGTTTTGTGCAATGGCAGGCAAACCCACCAGCTGGGATTAAACCACCATGGCTTAGTAGTTTAACAGGAAAACCAAATGATTTTCAACAATATCTACTGATCTTCTACAAGAATGCCGAGATGTTAAAAAGTCATAAGGTAAGAAGTCATTGGTAAGAAGCCACAAAAAGATGAACCTAGGACAGTGGTGGCGAACCTATGGCACGCGTGCCAGAGGCGGCACTCAGAGCCCTCTGTGGGCACAAGCGCCATGCACCGGAGATGGCAACCGTCTCTCTTCAACCAGCCACCCACTAACTCGCCGAGGTCCCATGTGGCCACAGCTGGTTTCCCTTCCCCCCGTCCCATTCTTCCTGGCCTTGTATGCTCTCCTTTTCCCAGGTAGGACTCACTGCATCGCCTCCTCAGCTGTCAGCCGTCCATCCAGCTCAGAGGTGGCTTCTCTGAACTGCTGGTGGTGGGCTACGGAGCCTGAGTGTGCCAGTCGACGGACACTGTCGGCTCCCATGCGCTCGCTGGCTTGTGTGAGGGAGCCGATGGTGTCAGGCAGCAGCCGCCCCAACCCTGCCTCGCCTTGCCCTGTAACAATGGCACCCCCACCCTGCCTCACCTCACCCTGCAGGACCTTCCTGCCCACTGCCCCACCTGCCAGATCCCCTGGGTCTCCCCAACCCTGCCCAGCCCCCACAGGCATCCCTCCCCATGAGCAACATCGAGGTGACCACGCCCACCTTGGCCACACCCGTCTGCCATGACCACCACAGCCACACCCACCCAGTGGGCCACGCCCACCTGGCACCCAGAGATAAATAAGTTTTGGGTTGCAGTTTGGGCACTCGGTCTCTAAAAGGCCCGCCATCACTGCCCTAGGAAAAATAACTCTTTAATTCTTGGCTTAATACTATAAAGGTAGGCCTCAACTTACAACCTTCGTTCAGCAACTGTTTGAAGTTACAACGGCAGTGAGAAAAGTGACTTATGAACAGTCCTTGCACTTGCGACTGTTGCAGTGATTCCACAGTAATGTGATCAAAATTTGGATGCTTGGCACCTATTTATGGTTGCCGTGTCCCATGGCCAAACTTTCCCAATTGGCTTCTGAGAAGCAAAGTCAATGTGGGAAATCAAATTCACTTAGCAACCATGTTACTCAACAACTGCAGTAATTCACGAAAAAAATCATGGCAAAAAAGATCATAAAACCTGGCACACTTCACTTACACTTTGCTTAGCAACAGAAATTGGTTCCAATTGTGTTTTTAAGTTGAGAGCTACCTGTAATAGGCAGAATCAGCAGGATGGTTGATTGGGCAAGAATAGAAATATGATGGAGGGGATACTAAAGTGCTGAAGAAGAAACACAGGTATCCATTTCTATCCATAGTATCTCCCACATTATGACATTTGTGCGCCCACCTCATGACGCGTGCTTCATTGTTTCTGCACCGGTGTTGCAATATCACACGCATGTGCTGACTATACATTGTACTGTCACGTGTTTATAAAAGGATGACACATTTGCATCATGACATCACTCGTCCTTTCTGCCGACTCGGTAGGAGCAAATGAATCAACACAGAGAAGGCGTATCTAACAACCTCTTGAAATTTTTATTATTTTACGACGACAGCCTTGTGATGTTGCCAGTCTGGGCAGGAAAACCCCCACAGCCATTTCATTCTTCAGCTTCCCACCATTTCTTCCCTCAGAGAAGCCCTTCGCGTTTGTTTTTAAGACCAAAGTGGATACCAAATGAGGTGTAATTTACACTTTGAGGTGGGCAATTCTACTGGAAAGAATGTGCAGTCAAGAAGAAATCGTCAATTCTTCAGGCCAAAATGGTGGCCACCTTTTTTTCTCTAAAAACTAAACTAAAACTACAGCCATAAGCTGGAGAGAAGAATCTAGCCTCACTCAGAAAGCAGAGTTTATAAAAATTCCTTGCACTTCTATGCTTGATACACCTCCACGAGGAGGGGGGCATGTATTTCTCTCTGTAAACTTTTTCCACAGCCAATGGGACATTTATGTTTTATCTCCCCCCCAGAGAAATTTCTCTGCACTCCCGTACATCCATCTGCAACCCTTGAGGTTTGGGATGGAGAATCTGGATGGACTCCAGTTCTTGGCCAACACGGTCTCAGAGTGATGGAATTGCAAATGGTCACAGGTTCTCCAGATCAACTTTGCAAAAGAAAAGACAGGGCAAAGGATCAAAAACTGAATCTCTACAACAGGTCCATTGGTCTATCTTTGAATTGCTCATCCCAAAGAAGTCATAAACCGTGAAAAGAGCATCTTCTGGAAGCCACAGAGTGATTCTTCTTCTCTCCATCCAGGAAGAGGTTCTCTCCATACTTATTCCTGATACTCCGTGTATTTCTTGGAGGAACCATAGACCCGCTTGGCTGGGTATTTGAGGCGGTTCTTCTCTATTTTACGGAGAGCAGCCGTAGGGAGGTCCACATGGCACTTGTTTGCCAGGGCAACCAGATAAATGAGGACATCACTGAGCTCATCAGCAAGGGCTTCACGCTCCAATGGGCTCCACCCTGGTAAGCCTTCGGGAGCTTCTTCCCGCCATTGGCTAAAAAAACAAACAAACAAAAAAAAACAGACAAAAGCATTGAGTGCAAAAAACAGCCTAGATAGAGCCAGATTGAAGAGGGGAGAGAAAACCTGAGGGAGATTCTCTTCTCATGCTAAACCAGAGTTTTTTTTAACCTTGACAAGCCAATATCCACGGAAAATTGAATCACTTAAAAACTACCTTGTTTAGCAATTAAATTCTGGTCCCAACTGTGGTTGTAAGTACCCTTTTCCCGAATTAAACTGCAGAGGGAGAGGACAATGGAAACCTACAATGTTCAAATTTAAATAACTTTATTGCGGTCATGAACTAGCACAATGGTTCTCAACCTTTTTAATGCCACAACCCCCAACCTGTCGTAAGTTGAGGACTATTCAACCGGTCGTAAGTTGAGGACTACTCAATTGGTCGTAAGTCGAGGACTAGTCAACTGGTGCAGCACCGTTTGCAGAATGGGACTTTTGGCGGGCTCAGCAGGGCAGAGACAGCCTGGACAATTCCTATTGGCTTTTGAAAGCCAATAGAATTAAACTAAAAGCCAATAGAATAAAAGGGAGTAGCACAGCTAAGGAAAAGTGGGAAAAAAATGGTGGACTGTGTTGTTTGGCGACCCCCATGAAATGGTCGTTCGACCCCAAATGGGGTCCCGACCCACAGGTTGAGAACCACTGAACTAGCAGAAGGAAAGCTTCTCTGCATTGCCTAACTCCTAGTGCAGGGGTGTCAAACTCAATTTCATTGAGGGCTGCATCAGCATTGCGGTTCCCCTCGGGGTGTGTGTGGCCTATTGGGTGGGCATGGCCAGCTCTACATCATTCGCGTTGGGTGCCTATGGTGGCCTGGGCAGGAATGGGACAGATCTGAGGGTCTCTGGCAGAAGGGGGTGGGACCAGGGCAAGGCATGGTCCACTGGAGGAGCCTCACTGCCTGACGAAACCCCTCCCCTGGAGCCCATCAAGCCGGATATGTGAAGTAGGTGAGGGCCATTTGCTGGCCACTTCCAGGCAATGGTGCATTTCTTCATTCCTCACAAAGGGTGACACCTCCCCAGCATGCACCCGGGGGCAGGGCTGACACTGCAGGGGCTGGTTCCTCACTGGTTCCAGACGGCCTTGTGGAGCTAAGACTGAATGTGTTTCAGCATAGATGGCCACCACAAAATTGTATATTGGCTCCCGGCTGGCCTGGGCCAGGGCCAAGGCAGGAGGGGCCATTCCCTCATTGTTTCCAGGATGGCTTCGCGGGCCGCATCCGGCCCCTGGGCCTTGTGTTTGACATGTCTGTCCTAGTGGGTGGGACTCTTATGGTCCCCAAGAAGGCATTTCTGGATCTACCTCCCCATTTCTTCCCCCCACTCCACAGACTGTTATACTCACAAGAGCTCTGCCAGCTCCCCAACTTCCCCAACCAGAGCAAGAAGCAGATTCCGAGGCTGGTGGTACTTCCCCCAGTCCCGCTCAGCTGCGAAGGCCGACTGGAGCCTCCGACTGCAGGAGACAAAGTAGAAGAGAAGATGAGAAGGCCGCAGAGGGAGAGATCTTTCATATGCACCCCCTCCAAAAAGGGGAAGCGGCATGAATTAGGGGTAAGTGGGGTGATATAAAGGGGTGTCTCACATGTCTTCCAGAGTGGGATTGGCACTAAACTGAAATGGTGCTTGAGATGCGCTGGGCCCATTAGTCACTACTGCCTCATCTACTTTTCCCTCGTTCATCTTCGTTGGGCAGGTGTACAAGGCCTGGCAAGGAAAATCAGAGTAAAGTCAATATTTAACTGGTTGGGAATAAGAGAATGGTCCCGCTCCTTTACAATGGCCTGTTTACAACTGGATAATAAGAAGTTAGAGCAATGGTTCTCAACCTTTTTAATGCCGCGACACCCAACCGGTCGTAAGTCGAGGACTACTCAACCGGTCATAAGTCAAGGACTACTCAAGTAGTGCAGCACCGTTTGCAGAATGGGACTTTTGGCAGGCTTAGCAGGGCAGAGACAACCTGGACAATTCCTATTGGCTTTTGAAAGCCAATAGAATTAGACTCTATTCAAGAGAGTCTATTCTATTGGCTTTCAAAAGCCAATAGAATAAAAGGGAGTAGCAAAGCTAAGGAAAAGGGGGAAAAATGGCGGACTGCGTTGTTTGGCGACCCCCGTGAAATGGTCGTTCGACCCCAAATGGGGTCCCGACCCACAGATTGAGAACCACTGAGTTAGAGGTATGCTTGAAGTGGAGGGCAGAGCAAAACTTAAAATGGATCTTTCTGTGGTATAGACTCTTTCTGTGTCTGAGCATTAAATAAAAACAAAAACAATAATGGGTCGCAGCTTCTTATAATCACTACTTCAGTTTTTTAGGGCAATTTGCAGTTAACAAAAGATTCACAATTTGTTGGATACTGGTTAAGATTTTTTAAATTAAATATTTATTTATAAAATATATTTATTTATAATTGGGTGCCCATTTTACCACAGGGTAACCCTGGGCAGCTTACGGTCATAAAAGATAAAAATTGTATAAACTAAAAACGTAAGTTAATATACAAGCAAACACTATGGGCCCAATTAAAGATGGGCAGGGTGGGAGCAGGACTGGGGGGAGGTGGGATCTGTTATTAATCAATCGATCATCACCACTGTGATGCTTCTCCATTGGAGCCCCAAGCTAACCGGCAGTATCTAGGAGACAAGATAGTTCACAGAGTTCAGATTTGTCTATAGAGTAAGCTGCCATGTAACAGAATGACACAATAACAGAGTTGGAAGGGACCTTGGAGGTCATCTAGTCCAATCCCCTGCTCAGGCAGGAAACCCTATATCATTTTGGACAAATGGCTGTCCAGTCTCTTCTTAAAAACTTCTATTGTTGGAGCATTCACAGGTTCTGGAGGCAGGTTGTTCCACTGATTGTTCTAACTGTATAATTGCCTTGGTCTAAGCATAGTGTTTTTGCATACTGCCAATCATAATTACTCAAGAAACTATGGCTAAACAAATCATAGTCTAGCACCACATATGAACTTTTCTCATTCGCTTTCCTCAAAACTGTGGCTTTAAATAATTCTTACAGTCTCCCAAGAAATTCTTAAGATCAAGAAGGCTCAGGAAATTCCTGAAGATGAGACTAATGATGAATGAGAGAGATGCATAAATACATAAATTAAGGCCTCAGTGCAATAGATGTGAAGATGCAGCAAATGATTGTGGATGAGCAAATACAACAGAAGCTCTGTTACCTCTGTCCTTTTGAATATGTTGTTGGCAAGACCACAATCCTCTGAAACACTAAGTTCTTCGCCAGTCTGGGACACAGAAGACTCTGTGGTGCTATCTTGTGCATTGGCGGACATATGCTGCTGAGAATCTGATGGATTTACACGCGTTTCATGTTTGCGGGTCTGGCAGGCTGTCCTCCCTTCCTTGCCTACAATGGCCTGAAACTGGGCATTTGAGTCCTTTTCCTTCCCTTTATCCCTCTCTGATGATGCCATGATCAGTTACACCTGGAGGGAAAGTGGTTTGCCAAAAAGAAGAGATACTATTTCAGACATTCTCCTGTAACACATTTCCTACACAAAAATCAAAAATCAATACAGGTACTTACGATCACAACTGAGGCCAAAACTCCTGTTGCTAAGCCAAAAGTTTGTTAAGTGAATTTTGCTCTAGTTTACGATCTTTCTTGCCATAGTTGTTAAGTGAATCACTGCAGTTGTTAAATTAGTAACACAGTTAAATGAATCTGGCTTTCCCATTGATCTCCTTTGCAGGTTGGTAGCTCGCAAAAAGTGATCACATGACGCCAAAACACTGCAACCATCCTAAATATGAACCTGTTTCCAAGCACCCAAATATAAATCACACGGCCATGGGGAGGCTGCAAAAGTTGTAAGTGTGAAAAACAGTCATAACTCACTTTTTTTCAGTGCTGTTGTAACTTTGAACGATCACTAAACAACTGTTGTAAGTTGAGGCCTACCTGTACTATAGGTATAGGATATTTTGCTATGTCAGAGCACTCTTAATATCCTCAAAAGTTTAGATGTGGCCTCCAGAAACTTCTAGTTTTTAACCATATTTTACTTTGGAAAAGTATTAAAAATATAATTAGAGAATAATCACCGTATTTAATTTCAATTATACATAAAAAATGGAAATCAAATCATTTTTTTATCCCAGCCATCCCTAACCTTTTTAGAGCACAATACCTGGCACTCCACTTAAAGGCCATGTTGGGCCTATGGTTTGGAAAAATTGCCCTTTTCTGAGATGATGAATGTCAATATTCCCTTTTCATCTGTTAGGCCAGGATGGAGTCTGGTCCTAGTGGAGCTTTGCCATAAAATTATCTTGGGTGAAGCAGCTGCCCCAGAGTTCTCTGGTTCATTTAGACACGCTTCCAAGACAGCAGAAATCCAGTTTAATCCCAATTTCCAAACTTCTCCAATTCACTAATCCTTACATCCTTAAATTTCGGCTTAACCTGAGTTCAAGACTTTCCAAAGCTGATCCCCTGAATAAAGGCTTACTTTCAGTATGAGGGCTTACATCTCAATCACCCAAGGAAGGAATGCCTCTAAGCATATGCAGAAGGCTATCCTCAAAAGCAGGGTTCAAAACCTTAACATTTGGAAGATGCACTTTCAGCAAATGAGAGGGATTTCTGATCATCTATCACCACAGCAACAGAAGCAAAATGCCCTTCTTATTTAATTCCATGGGCTACCAACTTCTTTGCAACCCTTGTGTGGCAGTTTCATATGCAAGGAATAAAGCAGATTAGGACATTAAAACAATCCATGGCAGCTTTTGAGGTAAAACAACTAAAGGAAACTGAATATCAATCGGTTTCTCCACCACTGGAGGTTTGGTTTCGACTTACCATAATAATACCAAATACAGTACTGTGGTTGATAAATCATGACCAGTGACATCAATCCTTGCAGGGACCCACCTAACTATGGATTGTTCAATAACCATGATGAAGCAAACCACTATTTAGCATGTAACCCAAAACTCTCAGGGTTTTTTTCCCCAGATCATACAGACTTCCCAAAACTTTTTGGCTGGGCTGTCTGGTGAATCGGAAACTGGGCTAGATAAATCCTTGCTCCAAGGATTTCACCTTTTACCACTCCAAAATATGTTTCTTTTTCTAAATCAGTTCCAGCCTCAGAAGCTGCAGAACCACTAAATGGGCTGATTTCTTCTCCCCGTCTTTTTTATCCTACTTTTTAAGGCTAGCAGACAAATCATCCTCATCATTAACCGGGACTCCTGGATCTGGGCTGCAAAATCCTGGACGATCATTAGATAGCAACAGAGAGGTTAACGTCTTGCTGCCCTCTAGAATTTAAAGGGAGTTCCGCAAGCCATAAATTCTATGAAATTCAATTAAGCACTGGATGAAATCTCATTTTCTGTGCAATTACTGAACTTAACCCCCCCCCCAGTA
Source organism: Crotalus tigris (assembly GCF_016545835.1). Taxonomy (NCBI): domain Eukaryota; kingdom Metazoa; phylum Chordata; class Lepidosauria; order Squamata; family Viperidae; genus Crotalus; species Crotalus tigris. Next base: position 2,219,054 of record NW_024100595.1, on the reverse strand, counting down.
TGTCTGGTGCTAAATGAATAAAAAAAACAGCACCCACCTGGATTTCTGCCGGTCCCAGATTGGAGAGCCACCCAAGGACACCCCACAACACACGAGGCTCCAGCTAGAACGCGGGATTTTTTTTCCCGGGTTCACCCTGTCTCTCCGCCAATCAACAAGAGACAGTCCGCTGGGCTCTCATTGGTTAGCAGGGTTGTGACGTCAGCAGCCCTGTTCGCTCAAAGGAAGCCATCAAAACACATGCCGAGTTCTGTAACCAATCAAAAAGGAAGGAAGTTAGAAGGGCGGAGATCTGCGCCTGATTTCATCCAATCAGAGAAGATCTAAGTAAAAGGAAGAAAACAATACAGTGTAGATGGAAACAAAGGCTGGTATGCGGAGTATGTGGGGGAGGGGAGAAAAGATTTTAAAAGATTTTTTTTTTCTTTATAAAACTAATCTGCTGCAGGCATGGCCTCAATACAAGCCTTTTAGTTCCACTTTTTTATTATTTTTCCCCTTTCCTATCAATCAGCGGGAGACCGTGAGTTCAAATCCTGCCTTAGCTTTGAAAGCCAGCTGGGTGGCTTTGGGCCAGTTGCTTTCTTTTTTTTTTTTTTTTTTATTAAAAGTTTTATAAATTTTACAAAAAAGAAAAAAGAATACAAAACAAGAGACAACATATACAAAAAAATAAAACTAAACAATACATATATATAAAAAAAAAACCCCCACCCCTCCCAAAACCCCCCCCTCCCTTCCCCCCCCCCTGAGCGTCCCAGAGCAGAATATAGGCTTAAGAAGTAAAAATAAAAATTAAATTAAGAACTTTATATTTATATATATAAAAAGATTATCTATAATATATATGAAAATAAAACTTATGAAAAAACTATATAATATTTTTGTATACCCAATCTAAATTGTATAAATTTTATCCATTTATCCCAAACAACAAGAAACTTCTCTTGCGTTTGTTGCTTTAAGAAAGCCGAAATCTTTGCCATTTCCGCCAGATAAGCTACTTTAAGAAACCATTCCTGCAATGTAGGCAAAGATTCCTTCTTCCAATATTGTCCTACTAACAGCCTAGCGGCTGTAATCAAATTTAACATCAAAACAACCTCCTTTGTATCACAATCTGTAACAATACCTAACAAAAATAATTGCGGAGTAAATTTTACCCTCCTTCTAAAAATTCTCTGGATATTCCACCATATTTTGATCCAAAATGCTTTTATCTCTCTGCATGACCACCAAATATGATAATAGGAAGCCTCCTTATAACCACATCTCCAACATTTGGGTTGCACGTCAGGGTACATATAAGACATTTTTTGTGGATCAAGGTGCCATCTATAAAACATTTTATAAAAATTCTCCCTTAAGTTCTGTGCTTGTGTAAATTTGACATTTCTCACCCAAATATTTTCCCAGGTGTCCAATGAGACTGGCTCACCAAAATTCTGCGCCCATCTTATCATACAATCTTTAATTAGTTCCGTTTCTGAATCCAATTCAACTAAAACCGCATAAATTCTCTTAATGTGGGTTTGTCTTGAATCCTTCACTTGCTTGATAAGATTTTCATCTTCTCTAAGAAAACCCACCTTACAATCCATCTTCCATCTGTCTAATAATTGCCTATATTGGAACCAAGAATAAATAAAGTTTTCTTGCGCTAACTCTTCCCGTGATTTTAATTGCCAGTTTTGTCCATCCCATTTAAGTAACTGTCTGTAAGACACCATATCCATTTTAACCCCTCTTTTTATTGCTTCTATCGCATGCCAAGGTATAGCCCATAATGGTACTTTGAAATCACTTTTATAATATTTTCTCCAAATCCTAAGTAAAGAAATTCTTAAGATATGAGATTTAAAAGCCCAATCCATTTTTTTATTGAATATTAAATAGGCATGCCACCCATAAAGTAAATCCCATCCCTCTAGATAAAGTATCTCAGAATTTGTCAAATTTACCCAATCACTGATTAGTGTTAAAACCACCGCATCATAATATAATTTCAAATTTGGTACCTTAAGTCCACCCCTCTCACGGAAGTCTTGCATAATTTTAAACTTAACCCTTGGCTTTTTCCCTGCCCAGATAAATTTATTAAGACCCTTCTGCCACTCATTTAAATTAATCTCATTTTTCAAAATTGGTAACATTTGAAACAGAAAAAGAAACTTGGGTAAAATATTCATTTTTATCACTGCAATTCTTCCCATGAGGGATAATTGCAACTTTTCCCAGTTCTTCAAGTCCTTCTGTACCCTGACCCACAACCTTTCATAATTATTTTTAAATAATTTTACATTAGAAACAGACAACATCACCCCCAAATATTTTACCTTATTAACAATCTCAAAACCCGTCAGGTTAGTCAAAATCTGCTTCTCCTGACTAGACATATTTTTAGGTAAAATTTTGGTCTTATTTACATTAATCTTAAAACCCGAGACCAAGCCATAATGATGAATCAACTGTAATAAGTTTACTACAGAATAATCAGGTTGCGACAAAGTAACAACCAAGTCATCCGCAAAAGCTCTTAACTTATATTCTTTTTTATTAACATATATTCCTTTAATTTCCTGAGACTCTCGAATTTTGATCAATAATATTTCCAATGTTAAAACAAACAACAAGGGCGATAAAGGACACCCCTGTCTAGTACCTTTCTCTATTGTGAAAACCTCCGAAAGACCTCCATTAACAATAAGTTGTGCTGTTTGTTTTTGATATATTACCTTAAGGGCTTGTAATATGTTTTCACCAAAATTCATTTCTTCCATTACTCTTAGCATAAAATGCCAATTCAATTGGTCAAATGCTTTTTCAGCATCTAAAAATATGAGCCCTGCAGGAACTTGGTTGTTCTTATCTAAGTATTCTAATAGATTAATAATTTGTCTAACATTGTTTTTCATATACCTTCCTGTTATAAACCCTGATTGATCTTTATGCACAAGATGATGCACCACCCTCATAAGCCTATTTACCAAAATTTTTACAAATATCTTATAATCCACGTTTAAAAGAGATATAGGCCTATAATTTTTTGGTAAAGTAAGATCTTGATCCTCCTTTGGAATCAATGATATAAAGGCACTACGCCATGAAGGAGGAATCTCTAAACCCTGTAAGATACCATTAAAAAGATCATTTAATGGTTGGATCATCTCCTCCATTAAAGCTTTATAATAAACAGCTGTTAACCCATCCGTACCCGGTGCTTTCCCTAATTTCAATTGTTGAATTGCTGAGGCAATTTCCTCCTTAGTAATTAAGCCATTAATTTCATATTTCTGATCCTCAGTCAGTTTAGGAAAACTTGCCTCAGCTAAATATTTATTTATATCTAACAATTGTACATTAGTAGATTTATATAAGTTTTGATAATAATCCAAAAAAGATTTTTAATTAATTCCTTCTGAGAAACTAGTTTACCCTTGTAATTTATTTTCTCTATTATTCTCTGTCTCTGTTTCTTTCTTAATTGATAAGCCAACCATCTCCCCGGCTTATTAGCATTACAAAATGTATTTTGTTTCATAAATAATAAATTGGTTGCAGCTTGATCTGCTATCAACATATTAAATTGTGACCTTAATAACTTTACAGATTCTTTAGTACTTTCATCAGAAGGATTTAGAATCAAAGCCCTTTCTTTTAATTTAATTTCATCTTCAAGTTCTCTACGTTTCTGAATCTGATTTCGCTTATAAAAATTATTCATTTTTATCAAAACACGCGCATAAATGCTTTACCTGCATCCCATACCATTGACATTGAAGTCCCCTTGTACATATTCAAAGCAAAATAGTCCTTTAAACACTCCTTTAATTTTTGAACATTCTTCTCTTGTCTAAACAAATTTTCATTAACTCTCCAGGATCTTCTTTCCTCTTTCTCTTGAATCAGCTCCATCCAAACTGGACTATGATCCGTCAGTGATCTAGGAAAAATCTTAACATTCTTTACTTTATTATACAAGTCCGTGGTAATCAAGAAAAAGTCAATTCTTGAAAAAGATTGGTGTCTATCAGAAAAAAAAGTAAAGTCTCTCTCCTCTTGGTTACGTTGTTTAAGAAAAGGAGAGGAACCTTTCTTGTCCCTTTGTATATCTAAGACACCATTCCAATCACCCATTAATACCACTGATCTATAATCAAGCAATGTTATTTTTTGATGTAACTGCTTATAAAATTGTTCCTGTTGTTGATTTGGAGCGTAAAGTCCAACTATAAGTATTTTCTTACCATAAATACCAAGTTCAATCATCACATATCTCCCCTGGGGATCTGATTCTACCAGACAAGCTGGTAGGTTTTGTTTAACATATATAACAACTCCCCCTTTCTTCCCAGGAGCAGAAGATATAAAATGAGATCCCAAACGAGCATTAACTAAATATTTCTGATCTTTAAGTAAAATATGAGTTTCCTGTAAGCAAATAACATCATTAGTATGTTGCTTCAAATAATACAAGATTTTTTTGCGTTTCTGAGGAGAATTCAATCCATTAACATTCCAGGTCAAAAACTTTGCCATCTCCCTTGGCACGCAGCCTGGAGAAGACACCATCAAACTATGAAAGAGCTGCGTGTGTTGCATAACTCTTGGGTCTTGCTCCTCCCACCGGCGGTGATGCACTTCCAGGAGAACTCTCTTTAGGCTCTTTTTTACGTTGCTCCTGCTCTTTACGCTTATAGGCTGCACGGGTCATCCTCTGCTCTTTAACCTCCGTCTGGCGTTGCTTTACAGCTTCTATCATCCCAGCGGAAACCAAATCTAATGCCTCAGATTGCTGCTCAACTTCCTTGCCACTCAGAGATTTCCGACCAGATGAGGTTGAGCCTGCACCCAGGACCGAAGTATAAAAATCTCTAGCTTTGTCAACTGTGTTCAATCTGTAGCGTGTCCCAGCATGGCTCAAAACAATACCCATCGGAAGTTCCCATCTAAATGGCATCGATCTAGCTTTAAGCTCATTGGTTAAAAAAGCAAAGTCTTTCCTGCTTCTTAAAATTTTGGATGGGATTTCCTTTAAAATGATGACATCTTGGTCAGCAATCTGAAATCTTTTATTGTAAAAAGCTTGTATAATCTCATTCCGCAGGGACTTCTTTGTAAAATAAATCACCACATCTCTAGGCAAGTTCTTCTGCTTAGCAATCCAGGAGTTGAGCCTATAAATTTTTTCCACTTCTCTCTGTAATTTTCCTTTATCCATATCCAAGGCCAGCGCCAGATCAGTAAGGACCACCTCCACCAGATCTTGATTCACATCTTCCTTGAGGCCTCTGATCCTCAGGGCATACTCCATTTGTCTGTACTGAAACATCAAAATATCTTCTTGTGAGGAGTCCACCTTCCTTTCCCCATCTTGAATTTTGTCATCCAAAGAGTCAACTTTGTCTTCCACTTCCTCAAGCCTTGCATCGAGCTTAACCACCACAGTAGCCAAACCTGAAACAGCTGCCAGTATATCTTGTCGTAAGTCATTATTGTTTTCTTGCAATTTAGTCTTTATCCCCGTTATCTCTTCTTTGAGATCAGATTTAATTTCTGATTTAATCTGTGAGACAAATTGATTCATTTCCTCTCTCATTTGAACTACAATCTCTCCCATTATGCCTCTAAACTCTTGTGCTGAAAGTCCAGATAGAGGAGGGGAGGGTGGTGGCTGAGCCGGTGGTACATGTTTAGATTGTTGTTGTAGCTGTGCAGTGGAAGTTATAGGAGAAGAAATAACCTTGGGTATTGAGGAAGGCTGCTGCCTCTTTTAAGCCATTTTAAAAAGCACAATTGTCACTTCCCTTTCCCCTCCAGCCAGGAAGGGAGGAGGGAAAAAAAAGAAAAAATTTTTTAAAAAGAGACAAACTATAGTCCTTGAAAGTCCAGAGTAAATCCAAAGAATAAAAAATAAAAGAGCAAACAATTCAAAAGAAAAAATTCTAAGCCAAAAGCAAAAGTAAAAGCAAAAACCAGTCCTTAAAAAGGGAAAGTAAAACAAACGAGAAAGGAAAAAAAAACTCCGACACTTTCAAAGCGCCATCTTAAATCCTTTCACTAATATAACAAAAAAAGGAGGAAAAATAGTAGAAATCAAAAAATAAAAAAAATAAACACCTAAATTATAACAAAAAATCCTTTAAACTGCTCCGTCCGTTTAAAAATTACTCACCAGAATGCTATAAACACGGAGATAGAAGCGGCGGTTTCTTTTGCTTCCTAGGAAGCAAAAACAGATGGGAGGCGGAGATCAGCAGGAGCTCCGAGGGAACACTCCTTTCACCCCCTCTAGAAACAAATCCAGAGGGGGGTCAGGGGTTCTACCTCTATCCCTGCACTCTCTGTCCCTTCCCTTTGCCCGGGAAGGGATTTTCGAGCCGCGGGCCAGCTGATGCACGCTGCGCTCCGCGGCTCTGACACTTCCCCAGCTGGACGGCTAAAAGCTAGCCGCCATCGCCGTCGCCTCACACCGGAAGCTCCTGGGCCAGTTGCTTTCATTCATTCAATCTATCAGAATAGAGCTGGAAGGAACCTCGGAGGTCTTCTAGTCCAACCCTCTGGCTCAAGCAGGAGATCCGGTCTACACTATTTCAGACAAGTGGTTTGTCTTATCAGTTGTCTCATCCCAACTTGCTCAGGGTTGTTGTGGGGAAAATAGGAGGAGGAAACTGTGTTGGATATGTTCACCACCTTGACTTACGTATTTGTGAAAATAATAAAGGCAGGAAAAATAGTTGTTAGTGGCTATATGTCCATCCTGCCTGATGGGGAGATTGTAGAAACACTTTTGGAAACTTTCACCTTGCAGAGAAAAAAACTGCTTCTTACACATTCAAGTGGGGAGGAAAATAAAAAATTAGTTCACTTATTATTTTTTCTTCTATTGGAAATTTAGTTCCCTATAAAACAATTTACAGCCTTCCTGTATAGCTAGTCCATAGGAACCCTACAGGCTGATTTGCCCTCTCCAAAGAAATGTTGATTTCAATAAAATAATTAAAGTTTCCTTTTCTTAATAACTAGTAACAGGGAGGGAAGACTTCAGGTGTCAAAACGAAGGTCATGTGGGATCCCCAGCTAAGGCGCTTGCATATTGAGGGGAGGGGAGAATATCAGATGTTAGTAAACTGGTGCTGTGGGATGGGTAATCTCTGAAAAGCTTAGTACTGCATCCCTGGAAGCAGGTCAGAGCCTGAGGGTTGCTAGGAGTTGTAGACCAGCAATATCGGGATTGTGATTGTTCTCAAGTCCTGAATAGTAGGTTGGGCGTGAATAACTCATTTTTTCCTTCTCTCTCCCAGAAAACTTTGTTATTGATCTCCTGCCTGTTTTAAACTCTATAGTCCCGAGATAAGTCATATCAGGCAGATCTAACTCAGATTTCAGCACTGCAGTGTCAGACTCCTTAACTTGGATAGGAGATTTCCAGCATCCTCCTGGGTGAAACTGGAAAATGTCCTAGAAAAAGGCCACGAGAGACTGCAACATTGCCCCAAAAAAACCCCTAATGTGGCCACAGAGTCATCAGGATTGAACTCAACTTGGATACTTTATCTTTCACCAGAGGAAATTGGGGAAATTATGATCAGACTTACTTTGTCTGATGCCTTCATCCCCAGCCAAAATAGCCTGGCTGAGCTTTTTCTAACCAGCAAGCCAGACTGATACGATGGCTGAAATTTGGTTTGTGATCTCTTATTGTAGATTGTCTCTGAGCCTGTTGTCATGTTTTTAATAGCAACTGAGCATACCGGCTTATCTAGGCCAGTGTTTCTCAACCTTGGCAGTGTTAAGATGTATGGACCTCAACCCAGAATTCCCCAGCCAGCATGTCCACACAGAGTGCAGAGAAGAGCAACAAAGATGATTAGAGGACCAACGGCTAAAACATATGAAGAACGGTTGCAGGAATTGGGTATGTCGAGTTGAATGAAAAGAAGAGAGTGGTCAACCTGTTCTCCAAAGCACCTGAAGATAGAAGCAATGGATGGAAACTAATCAAGGAGAGAAGCAACCTAGAACTAAGGAGAAATTTCCTGACAGTGAGAACAATTAATCAGTGGAATGACTTTCCTCCAGAAGTTGTGGGTACTTCAACACTGGAGGTTTTTAAGCAGAGATTGGACAACCATTTGTCTGAAATGGTATAGAGTTTCCTGCCTGAGCAAGGGGTTGGACTAGAAGACCTCCAAGGTCCCTTCCAACTCTGTTATTCTATTATCTTAAAAGTTGCCAAGGTTAAGCCCAGAATTTAAGGGAAAATTTTTATAAAATGTTTTATAGATGGCACCTTGATCCACAAAAGATGTCTCTCATGTATCCTGACTTACAGCCTAAATGTTGGAGATGTGGTTGTTTGGATGCCACTTATTATCATATTTGGTGGTCGTGTAAAAATATAAAAGCTTTTTGGATTAAGATATGGTGGAACATTCAGAGAATTTTTAGAAAGAGGGTAAAATTTACTCCACAATTGTTTTTGCTTGGTATTGTTACTGATTGTGATGCTAAGGAAGTTATATTGATGTTGAATTTGATCACAGCCGCAAGGCTGTTAGTAGGTCAATATTGGAAGAAGGAATCTTTGCCTACTTTGCAAGAGTGGTTTTTTAAAGTATCTTATTTGGCGGAAATGGCAAAGATTTCGGCTTTCTTAAAAGAGCAAACGCAAGAGAAATTTTTTGCTGTATGGGAAAAATGGATAAATTTTATACAATTTAAATTGGATATGAAAAAATACCATTTAGCTTTTTTATAATTTGTATAAAAACTCTACTTTTTCTTTTTCTTTTCTTTTCTTTTTTAAATACTTCTTCTTTTTAAGGTTTATAATTCTGTATTCATATATATTTTGTTCTTAATTATCTTATAATTTTGTTAATTTCTTTTAATTAAGCCTATATTCTGCTCTGGAAAGCTGGGGGGGGAGGGAGGGGGTGATTTGGGGGGGGTTGGGGGAGGGTTGTATTGTTTTTGTTTGTTTGTTTGTTTGTTTTTTGTGTTGTTGTTGTTATTGTTTTTTTTTCTGTCTCTGTAAAAGTTTTTAAAAAATTTTCAATAAAAAAGTTGCCAAGGTTGAGAAACACTAATTTGTAAACTTAATTTTTGCATGTCACATTAGTCCCGCAACTACACTAATTTCTCCTTAGTTTACAGCAGTCAGTAAAAATGTGGGGAAAAGTGAGTTCTGTGTATTGCAGAGGACAATTCTGTGAGAATTCCTTTCCAGAAACAGTTTGTAAAGTTAGGGATTATTTGTTTGTACTTTGACTTCAGCTTCAATTATCAGATGCTGAGCCAACAGACCAGGTCCATAAAGAGGTTTTCATAAGAAATTCCAATCAACTTCTAAAGGATTTATTCCAGGTAAACTTTATTCAAGTCCAACTGAAGAAGATACTTTGAATTAAGTTGAGAAGCTTCGGCTGTAGTGCTATAAAAATTTTACACAATAAATTGGCCTATTGTAGCTTTTTTTTTTATTTTAGCTTATAGAGTTTTAATTAAAAAGATATCAAGCCACAAAATATACTAATGATTATACAATATGAAAAGTCTACATACATAGTGATTAAAATAAAATAATAAAAGCAACAACAAAAAGTAATAAGATCCACACAGTGTCAGGACATATTTCTTTTTTTTTTAATGTTTTTTTATTGTAAAATATTTTTAGCATTTTAATTTTAATATATTTTTTTAATTGTAAGCTGCCCAAAGTAATTGAGATGAGTGGCTATGGTGACTGAAAAATAAATAAATATTCATATAATTGAATTTAATATTTAATCTTACTGTTAAATCTACAGCATATAAAAACATACCATTTCATCTTTTCATTTTTAAAATATAATAACATTTCAAAAATCAGTAACAAACAAATCCATTCCTAAACATCAGGAAGCTGATTTTCTTTCCATCTTTGCAAGTTTATTTTCTTTGCAAGACCCAGGCTTGATAAAGCCATTGCTTTTCATAAGATGACATCCCATAATTTAGAAATACAATTTAATGTCAATTAACATCTTTTGCTGTTATATTTCTTCTCAAAATTGTAAGGATAGTTAAAAAGAGGTGCTACAGAGTACCTTCTGATTTTTGACCCTGTTTGTACAATAATACTTGCAAAATTCAGCTGGACTATTTTTTCCCAAGGAAATGTGCTAGGATTGCAAATTTATCTGGGTATCATTGAAACCTGTGCTGATGTGCAACCAGTGTCCAATAATTGTTCCTTGACAGGGATGTTGCAAAGTTCTCCTATCCTTTTAAGAGAACTTAAAATCTTTATTCCCACAAAGGAATTTTGTCAACTGAGCCGCCTGTCACCGGATCTCCAGCTGTTGTGGAAGAGATTTGTTTAAACAGCTAAGGTCCAAAGTGCCAAAAAGCATCATCAGGGTTCTAATCCCACCCCTCTCCACGGAGCCTCCCACCTCCCAGGAATTCCAAAAATTTACTTAGTACAACCAGTTGGGCAAGAGAAAAGGCTACAGAGCGGACGATACCGGGAAGCCTAGACCAGACCTTCAGGTGAGCAGCTGCCCCCCTCCCCCTTTTAATTTGCCATAAGTGGGATCTAGAGAGAAATAAAGAGCAGGGTTGATCAATGTAAAATGAAGATCAAGAGGTAGCCAAAAAGGACCACGCCACTGTTTTACTTGATGTCCTTTTCCTTTCCTTGGCAATGAACCGGAAATACAGTAGTTTTCCTGAGATTTTATGTTTCTTTATTTGTTTGTGGGAGGTTTCGCTGGTTTAATGGGTTGCCTTGTTCCTCCGGGCTGTTTTAAGATTTGATCATGTCTGTCGAGCGGCACTAAACTGGCAGAGATTGCAAATCTTCTCTTAGCTTATCCTTTAAGGGGGGAAATAGTAGAATCAAATACCCATTTCTTTAGGAGGTAAATTTTATACATGTCTTTGTTGCCCTTTTTGAGGAAAAAACTTCCAAAAGGTACAATACTGTAACTTTTTTTAATTCACTTGAATAGGTGAGGAATTACAGAATAAGCTTCCTAAGAATTTCTTGGGAGGCTGTAAGAATTATTTAAAGCCACAGTTTTGAGGAAAGCGAATGACAGAGTTCATATGTGATGCTAAACTATGATTTGTTTAGCCACAGTTTCTTCATTATAATTGCTAATCTGTGTCTTTTTAACTTTTCCTGACACACCAACTTTATTGATTTGGGCTTCTCTCTGCTATGGGAATTACTGGGACTAACACATTCATTTTGGATGAAAAGGACCTGGAAACTTAGAATATTTCTGTAAAATTGATTTGAATCAGAAACGTTTGTGAGGGATTCTGGAGTGGGATTTCCCGAGTAAGAGGATCAGTATCACTTGTGTAGATAGTCCTCAAATTATGACAATTGTGACTAGAACTTCTGTCACTACATGATGCGGTCATTAAATGAGTCGTGCCTGGTTTTACGGCCTTTTTTGACATGGTTGTTAAGCGAATCACCATGGTCATTAAGGGACATGCAATTGTTAAGCAAATTCTCTTTTCTCACTGACATGGCTTGTCAGAAGCCCCAGAAAAGTTGCAAATGGCAATCACGTGACTTCAGGACACTGCAACTGTTGTTAATCCATGCCAGTTCCCAACAACCCAATTCTGATGACATCACCATGGAGACGCTGCCATGGTTTTAAGTGCAGGGACTGATTGTAACTATTTTCAGCGCCATTGTAAAGTTAAGCAGTCACTAAATGAATAGTCACAAATCAATCAGAATAGAGGTGGAAGGGCCCTTGGAGGTCTTCTAGTCCAACCCCTTGCTCAAACAGGAGACTCTAGTCTATACCTTTTCAGACAGTCTCTTCTTAAAAACCTCCAGTGATGAAACATCCACAACTTCTGATAGCAAACCATTCCACTAGTTAATTGTCCTCAATCTATCAAAATAGAGCTAGAAGGGATCTTGGAGGTCTTTTAAGTCCAATCCCCTGTTCAAACAGGAGATCCTATAACCTTTCAGATAGGTGGCTGTCCAGTCTTTTCTTAAAAACCTCCAGTGTTGGAGCATTCACAGCTTCTGGAGGCAGGTTGTTCCACTGGTTAATTGTTCTCACTGTTAGAAGTTTCTCCTTAATTCCAGGTTGCTTCTCTCCTTTATTAGTTTCCATCCATTGTTTCGTGTCTTGCCTCATGGTGCTTTGGAAAATAAGTTGACCCCTCCTCCTCTTTGTGGCAACCCTTCAAATACTGGAATACTGCTATCCTGTTCCCCCTAGTCCTTCTTTTCTCCAGACTAGCCATACCCAATTCCTGTTCTTCAGGTATTTTTGCCTCCAGGCCTTTAATCATCTTAGTTGCTCTTCTTTGCACCTGTATATGGTGATAATAATACACAGTTGCATTTTGAGCCAGACTCTTAAAAGGCACAGAGAGTCAACTGGGTATTTAGTAGTTATCTCAAAATCTGAGCCTAGAAGTCAGAAGTGAGAACAGTGGAATTTGTGTACCTGCTGAAGTTCTGAAACTGGGCCAGGCCATCCCTCTGGCTGCATCACCACATGCAATTTCCTGGTTTCTTTTCTGACCCCCAAGTGCCCTTGAACATTTTTGGATGGGGAACACTTAAGAACCTAGCAGAGATAAAACATACACTCCTTATGCTGCACTCAGGCTCAACCAGCATTAACCAACATTTGCTTAACAACAATCATGGCAAAAAAAACCTTGTAAAATGGGACACAACTCACAACAATTGCCTTGCTTAACTATGGGAATTCTGATTCTAATTGTAGTCACTGTGTCTGAACAGTTTATCCTCGACTTATGACCACAATTGAACCCAACATTTCTGTTGCTAAGTGAGATATCTGTTGAGTTTTGCCCCGTTTTGCGACCTTTCTATCTTGGCACGGTTGTTAAGCGAATCACTGCAGTTGTTAAAGTTAGTAACATGGTTGTTAAGTGAATCCGGCTTCCCTACTGTCAGAAGGGGATCCCATGACCCTGGGACATTGCAATGGTCATATGTATGAGTCAGTTGCCAAGTGTCTTAATTTTGATCACCTGACCATGGGCATGCTACAACGGTCATAAGTCACTTTGTTCAGTGCCATTGTAACTTCAGTCATTAAATGAACTGTTGTAAGCCAAGGACTACCTATATGGTCTGATACAACTTTGCCAACATCCTTGTGGTTTCCTTTTAGTCATCATGGCTTCCCACCCAAACCTCTCACACCTTCTCCCTGCCGCCCGACTGCGTCAGCTCGCCCGAGATTGGCTGCAAGAAGACGGCCCCAGCTTTGATTACGGTGGCTATGCCGTGGGCAACCATCGTGTGTGTGCTGTGCTCTTCTGTAAATCCCCCGGAGTCTTGGCTGGCTTCCCTTTCTTTGATGCCATCTTTGCCGAAGTCGGCTGCTCGGTGGAATGGCTCCAAAGCGAAGGAACCTGGGTTGAACCTGTCACCCGAGTGGCTGAAGTCCACGGTCGTGCCAATGACCTCTTGCTGGGTGAGCGAGTGGCTCTGAACTGTCTGGGACGCTGCAGTGGTGTTGCCACATCAGCAGCAAAAGCTTGTCGGGCAGCACAGGAAGCCGGGTGGCATGGAGAGGTCGCTGGGACAAGGAAGACCACCCCGGGGTTCCGTCTCCCAGAAAAATATGCACTTCTGGTCGGGGGAGCCTCCTGTCACCGTTACGATCTGGGAAGCCTCATCATGTTGAAGGACAACCATATCTGGGCGTCTGGCAGTATTACCCAAGTGAGTACACAAAAGCAAAGGTATTCATATCATACAATGATTGTGATCAAGGCTGCAATCTTCTAAATCAGTGGTTCTCAACCTGTGGGGTCGAACGACCATTTCACGGGGGTCGCCAAACAACGCAGTCCGCCATTTTTTTCCCCTTTTCCTTAGCTGTGCTACTCCCTTTTATTCTATTGGCTTTTGAAAGCCAATAGAATAGACTCTCTTGAATAGAGTCTAATTCTATTGGCTTTCAAAAGCCAATAGGAATTGTCCAGGCTGTCTCTGCCCTGCTGAGCCCGCCAAAAGTCCCATTCTGCAAACGGTGCTGCACCAGTTGAGTAGTCCTCAACTTACGACCGGTTGAGTAGTCCTCAACTTACGACCGGTTGGGGGTCGCGGCATTAAAAAGGTTGAGAACCACTGTTCTAAATGATTGCTAAAGGCAGCAGAGAATAAGGGTTTTCCATATCTCTCTGCTGCCCCCAGTAGTTGATCTGAGTGTTGCAGTCCAGCTTTGGAAGCTATACAAATCAGCCTTAAAAAAAAATGCCTAAATCCAATATAGACTCAGTTAAAAAAAAAAAAAAAAACCTTAACTGCTCTGCATTATTCATTAAATTGGTGTTAGTCTTAAAATTAGCACTGATTACAATCTTTAGATAATATTTAGTTTTGTACTACAGCGTGTGCTACATGATAATATAGTGACAAGGGGACGTATGTCTCAGTTTTGTTAACCATCACTTGTTATCTAGATTGAAAATTATATTGAGCTATAAACTATAGTTTACAAACAATAGTGGACAGATTCAGAATCATTTCAGCTTTTTTGACCTGGCAGGATCTTTTTGCTGTTATAACTGACTGTTTTTATATTTTATTAATAATTTCATTTAAATTGTTGCAAACTGAATGCACCTTTGAAAATAGAGGAAATAATTCTTTTAATTTTTTTTTAAAAATAATCTCCTTTTGTTGGCTGGGACTGTTTATAGCGGGATTTCCTAACCGGGGCGACTCTAAGACATGTGGACTTCAACTCCCAGAATTCCCCAGCCAGATTTGATAGCTGGGGATTTCTGGGAATTGAAGTCCACACGTCTTAAAGTTGCCAAGGTTGGGAAACCTGGATTGCAAAATTAGAAGCTGCATCCAAGTTTAAGCAGGCCTCATAGTGGCCCTCAATGGACCCAGTATAGGAGACCAGCTGTCCTAAGGAATGTCTTCTATAGCAGCGGCACCAAGGACCGGTTCCATGGAGAGAGGTTTTTCCTCTGACAAGAGGGGGTGTGTTTTCATGTGTTGCCTGCATCCCATGGATGGGGCTTCGCTTTTTTGCACAGCCGGGTTTCTGGCATGACATGGACCGATGCCCGCCCCTGGATTGAGGTTTGGGGACCCCTGTTCTACAGGAGACCTTTTCATGGAGGATCCAGCCATATGGCTGGCATTAGCATCCCTAAGGTTAGCTCAAGCTTCTGCAGGCATCAACATATAATCTAGACCGCTGCTGATATCACAATGTTTGCAATCCCACAGGCAGTTCACAATGCCCGACGGGTCGGTGGGTTTGCCCTGAAAATAGAAGTGGAGTGTGGCTCCTTAGAAGAAGCTCTCGAAGCATCAGGGTGTGGTGCTGATATTATCATGCTGGACAACTTTGCTCCTGAGGTATTTGGCTGAGAGAAGATGGGGCAGATCTAGAAACTAGAACTTATGACTGATTTTCTTTAAAAAAAAAAATAACAAAACAAAACTTGCAATTTATGGTTTGGTTCTTTTGGATTGATTTTGGTCGAAATAGTGACATTTGGAAGCTAAAATAGAGTTTCAAAGATTAAGAGGGCTGCTTTAAAAGCATCAGGCTCAAGATTGCATCTTCCTTCTGAAATCTCCCCCCCCCCAAAAAAATTATAATCAGCTGCCATTTCCTGGAAACAGGAATTAGGTTGCTGCAGGGTTTGGTTTAATTGTATTATTTATTTAGAATATGTATGTGTCACTATACATGACAGTTGTTCTTTGAAGAGTTTTACATAGTGAAACATGGCATACAAACATGTTTACAGTAAAACTGGTTAAACATGTTTACAGTAAAGCTGGTTACACTCACGATGTGGGCAAAGCTTTGACGTGGATATCTTCCACCCTTGAACAAAACATGATTGGTGAAGGTTCTGCTTCTGGAGAAGTCTTTAGGACCTCAGATTACACGTGTATTAAAAATAATAATAATCTTGTCTCATGTAGGACCATTCCCTCCCTTGGCTTGCCCTCAATTTGGACCTCATATTCCATATATTCCAAACTCTGATAGGTATCGTCATCGTTAAGACTGCAAAGGTCTCATCCTCTTGTTCATCTCTCTTATCTTCTCCTGCAGGACTTGCATCCTATAGCCAGCACCGTAAAGGCCTCATTCCCCCGTGTGACAATTGAAGCTAGTGGAGGAATCACCGAGCAGAATGTGATCCGCTTTGTGGGGCCCAATATTGATGTGATTTCCCTGGGTTGCCTCACCCAATCAGCCAAAGTGGTAGACTTCTCCCTCAAAATCAGCCGGGATCAGACTCCCAAGCCATCACTGCGCAATTTTGTTTTCTGAGGCGAGATGGGACAGCCAACCAAGATTTTCATGAAAATCTTTGGGAGATGGGTAGTTGAACAGGTTTGAAGAGGTAACAGGGGCTGAGTTGCACCTGCTGCTTATTAACTGTGTTGATCTAGGATGATGGGAGTTGTACTCCAAAATTTCTGGAAGACGGAAAATTTTTGTACAGGTTTTGCTTGGCAAAACCTCCCTAGGGATTTTTTTAAAGGATTATTTTCTTTCACAGGATCATTGGAACAGAACCAGCATCAGGGTTGAAGGGAGGGCAACTAGGTTTGCTGTCATAACTTCTTCAGCATATGTGATTTTTGACAGCAATAAAATGTACGCCATTCCCTTTCTACTTTCTCTGAATCTGTGCCTTGCATGCCTGCTGCAATCAATTTCACTAAGCTGGCCAAATAAATCTTTTTTTAAAAAATTAGTTGCTCCATTGTCATTTGTCAAAGTTGTTGTGGCCAGCAACATCAGCATTGCTCGTCTTCCACCCCACATTTGTCATGCATCTTTACATATGTCCAATCTCTTGAGTTGTCCAACCCAAATTGTGGTACTCTCTATCTTCATCACATCTCACCTCTTAGTCTACTGCATTCCTCAGCACTATTAACACTTTCCAGAGCAAATCACAACCAGGCTAACTGAAGGCTTCCTGGGATTTTCTTCCAGACACAATGAATTTGAGCTTACTTTAGAAAGCCTCAAATCTAATTCTCTGAAAAATCCCTCCAGTGGCTTTCTCCTCCTTGAATTTGCGGCAACCTTTGTGAAACCAAGATCAATAAATCAATTTGCTCTGCTACTTAAAAATCCTCATTTTGCCAGTTTATGAGCATTATAAGCATGGAGAGAAAACTTCCTATCACTTACCTTTGCTTTAATTCCCCCTAATAAGAATAATATGTAAAGTTAGAATAGAGCTACCACAATCCAGATGCCACTTGTGATCATCCTCACCCTTTTCTGCATGTTTGGCTAATTTTTGCAGCACCAATCCAGTAGCCTGAGCTAGAATTATTCTGCATCAGACTCCTTATAAAATAGGATCCTCAGTTAATTCAAAAGCCTGTAAAATGAACCATGTTTTCCTCTCATTATCTCACCCCATTCCACCTGTCACAAATAACTGATTGAGAAGGAAGAGCCTGAGCGGAGAAGCAATTTCAATTTTTGTTCACCCCACTGCGCTGTTAGCTTTGATTTCAAACCTTGCCAATCATTACCTTCCCCCTCTTGGTAGATTATCTGGGGGGGGGGGGAATCCACAATACTTTTTTTTTTTTAAAGACCTCTGGGTAAAAGGGCATGAATGGATTTAGTGAACTAACAGTTATGTCAACGTGAAACTCAGCACATAGGGCAACCAGTCACTAATATAAGAGCAACAGACAACACAAGTATTAATGAAGCATAATATGATGTGCAGACTTCACCAAGGATGTGGCTGGGAAAACACAAGAGGGTCCTATATGGGAGCCAGGATATTAAAATAAATGTATAAGTGAAGCAATATTAGGCCTGCTACCTGAGTTTAAAAATTTTGCTTGATTAATTAGGCTATTTTAATCAAATAATTCTTTAAATTGAATTATAGATTAAAAACAACTTATTTTGAATCCAGAAACAGACACTTTTCTTTTAGATGTCTCTAGTACTAGCAACATAAGAGGTGATCTTGTCTCATTTTTTTTCACAGAAGAAGGAATGATTTTTTAAGACTGTACTTGTTATTAAGGATATGTCTCAAAACTATTTTCTAACAATTGTACCGGACACACTAAAAAAAACCCTGAGTTAATTAATTAACTAACCATCGCAGCCCTAAACGAAAGAAAAACGATCACATTCAGAACCTGAAGCTAAATTAGTTTTAAAAATGGGAATAGGGGCATCATTCGAATTGGTGCTAACGTTCTGTGGCCTGAGCAAACAAGCAGACTGCGAAAACAAGGGCATTAGAAACAGAGCTGTCCTCATCTTTATTAAGATATTTGATGGAGTGAAGTCCCAGTTAGGTTAAGACTAGTCATAGTGAAAAGGGTCAGTTTTGGGGGGGTATAATTTTTCTCCCCATAAGATAATAAATAACAGATTGAGATGTTTGTTGTTTGGTTACAAAAGTGTGGATTATCAGGGACCAGCATAAATGAAATTCCCCAGCCTGGGGGTGTCTAGGTGGATCTCCCCACAAAGCAAGGTTGAAAAAAAATATCAGGGTTTATTCCCCTTCCTTGTCCTCTCCATGTGTGATGACATAGCAGATGTTCTTGTAGTCAACATTGCCAGCTACATCTGGAGGGAAAGCGTGCCACATGTTCTTGATCTGCCAGAAAGAGAGAAGATTATGTTGAGAAGTGATAGGATTGCAGCTGATGACTTTCAATGTTTTCAATGATCATTCTAAATCAGGAGGTCTCCAATCTCTGCAACTTTAAGACTTGTGGACTTCAACTCCCAGAATTCCTCAGCCAGCTCCTTACCCATGAAAGAGGATGATTATGCCTTTTGGCACTGCTCAAGAAAAGTTATGGGTGGCTAACAAAAGAAGGATATTTCATAAGTGCTTTGTTTAATATGCTATTCAGGGTTCAGATTTCTGCTAAAGGAGAACACTATAGTTCAGTGATGGCGAACCTTTTAGAGACCGAGTGCCGACAGAGAGGGCTTTGAGTGCTGCCTCTGGCATGCGTGCCACAGGTTCACCACCATTGCTATAGTTTGTTATAGATTTCTTTCCTGGCTTGATCCTCTCAAGTCTCTGATTTGCAAGTATGGTTTTGCTCAACTGTAGTTAAGCTGACTTATGTGCAAATAGAATGTGAGTGTTCATATCTGTTTTTATTCTGGAGTTAACAGAATAGTGCTATGCAATCCTTGGAAGAATCTTATTGAGTTGGAAAAAAGTTCAGCGTTGACTTTGGCCTCAGACTGATCTCATATATATTATCTTTTATCCTTTTGTCCTCGTTCTGCAGATTTTAGATTTAATTGTTGACAACATGGAAAAATAAAACTGAAATAAAAGATCTGGGCAAGGGGACTCTAACTGAATAAAGAAAAGAATGGGACATCTGCAGGATGAA
The DNA here is from genome assembly GCF_016545835.1 of Crotalus tigris. NCBI lineage: Eukaryota > Metazoa > Chordata > Lepidosauria > Squamata > Viperidae > Crotalus > Crotalus tigris. The sequence continues at coordinate 2,199,637 of NW_024100595.1, read as the reverse complement.
AAGAAATTTTCTTACCTCTTCTGGAGTGAACCGGTCACACTGGGTGGTCAAGAGTTCTTCCAAGCTGTAATGAGACAAGAAGAAACGTGGTATGTGACAAAGGCCCTAAATATATGTGATTTCTGATCCAATTGTCATCTAGGACATAATTTAATGGGAAGATGTAGGTGGCTTAAACAATTAATCAGGAGGAATACTGCAAAGTGCTTGCAACGAGGAGATCATGGGAACCTAGTAACAGCCATTTTAGAATTATGTCTGAACGGATTCAATGTTTCTGCTGGAAGGGAAATGGAAGGAAACACTCACAATTGCTTCTTGACACACCCCTTCCCGTCAGGGTCCAAAACTTTGAAGGCACCAATGATGACGTCCTCGGGATCAGCACCTGAGGAGATAAGACAGGAAGACTAGTGAGATGCTGGAACAGGTTATCTGTCATATAGAAGAAGACTGAGAAGAACAAGAGACTCACTCACCCTTCAGCTTCTCCCCAAACATGGTGAGGAAGACAGTGAAGTTGATGGGGCCATTGGCCTCCTTGAGCATGGCATCTAACTCCTCATTCTTCACGTTCAGGCGGCCTATGCAGAAAGGAAGAGAATTTAACTGCTGAGGATTTGATTTAAGGGTCTGATCATCCATCCAGCTTTACTTAAACTGCTCACATTATGATGCTGTTTCAGCCCCCTCCCTCTTTTCTTACCCATAGCAGCAAATGTATCTCGCAGGTCCTCCTTGTCAATGATGCCATCTCTGTTCTGGTCAATAACAGTGAAGGCCTAGGAAACAGGAGAGAAAGAGATACATTAAGCAAGTTCATGCATTATATTAAACTGGCTTGTTGACCTATTCACAATGGCTTGGTATAATGGCATAACATAATACATAAACCCAACATGTCGGGCTATAAAAAATTTACCTTCCTCTGCCTGTCCTATCAAAATGAACAGTTGCATCTCAAAATTGTAAAATAACTACATAATAGCTTTTGGATTTAAATCTATATTTAATTCTCAAGACATATCTAAACTGACTATATGTGCGTTATGTTATCACAACTTTTGCAAATCCCAATGTAGTAGAGTAGAGGCCTTCATTTCTTAAGATGAAGAGCAAGAAAGCTTTTTCTATTTTTCTGAGAACTCGTTCATCACCTGAGGACTGCCATATCAAGTGGCATGTAATTAACCCACAGCAGGGTTAAACTGGTGACGAAACTGTTTTGGTTACGTTGTTTTGGAGAGTGGCCAGTGGACAAAACCAGCAATGTGGGGTAGGTGGAAAGACAGGCAGTTGCGATGTCACAGCTGAAGCCCTGCTTTTTTGTAGAACAAAAAGGTGGGACTTTGATCACAATGATACAAAGACCAGCTTGCCCACTTTGGCCTTCTCCCTCATGGATGCCCTCAGCTGCAATGCTTTTTCTGTAGATGAAGTTCATGCCTTTAGTTCATTTAAATTTATTCATGAACCTTTGATTAATTAGAGCAGGGATCAGGAATTTGATCAGTGATTGAAGCCTGCCGGAACCGTAGCCCAAATCTAAATTGAGGACCCAACATTGTCTGTTCCTGAACTGGGTTAAGAAAAGAATGTGTATGAAAGGAGAACTTGTACAATCTGCAACAGATATGGTTGCTGAATGTATGCATCTACCTACATTTATTACTTAATAATTATATAGGTGATATATAAATGGAAAACTACATAAAACCCTACACTTGAACTAAGAGTATGTCATTTCTTCCGTTTCATAGCATAAGCACCTTTATAGTTGAGCCATATGGCCTGCCATCTTTGATTTTGCACAAATATCCTCTCAGAAAGGACATTTCAACTTGACTTTGAAAACTGGTGTCTACCAGGCAGGAGAAATAATTATGGAATTTTGAATAATGAGTCGCTTCTGTATCCCTCTCTCTTTCCAGTTCATTGTGCAAAGTCCTTCTGGTCTTCAGTGATGCAAACTGGATACAGCCTTTGATTTCAAATAACCATATTGTAACAGCAAAAGCTCAAGAAACCAATCAGTGAAAAATAACAGTAATTCAGTATTGTTGACCTAGCTGGTTACTATGCTAAGTCAGCTTTGAAAGAAACGTCCTTGGACAGATGCATGCAACATCAAGGCACAAATTGCGTTTTATCAATTGCAAGAGCTAGATTCATACAATACATTAATCCAAATTAAATAAAATGATAGCTTATTGTGAAACGCAAATCCAGCCAAAGAGATAACCATATAGAGCCAAAGAAAGAGGATCTGTCAGTGATTTTGGTAATCATCATCTTCACCCTCAACAGTTAAAATTTGTATGCCACTGGGCGTTCAACAACTCTGGAAGGCTCCTGATAAACAAATTGCAATAAAATCAATAAAACTTAAAAAGATGAGAAAGGCGATAAAGTGAGGGATCTCCCTTCTTTTGCCCAGATCTTCATGGCTTTTCTAAACAAGAGAAGTGGGCCCCATCTGAATCTCGGGAAGAACCTCATTCCAGAGAGCAGGGAACAAAAAATTAACTAGCTGCCGCTGAACCCTTGACACAAAATAGTAGCTCCCTTATGTCTGTGCATAGTTCAAGGCACTCGTAGTTGTTCTTTAGCGCTCAGTAGGTTTACCGGACAATTTAAATTAAAGTATTCTAATAAACATTCTGGACTGGATATTAAAAAAAGAACTCAGTTGTTTGTCTAGTTGTCTGCTTATAGGACTGGAAACATGTTAACTCCAGCTAATGGGATCCTCCTCACCCTCCTCCCTTTTCTGCAGCTGTGCCCTGGAAACACCTGTCATTCGATAGCCTTCTTCACTTCTGCCAGGAATGTGAACAACCTTAAACTGTCTCATGTTAAGCCCCAATCCCTCCCTAAGGGGACAGGTGGTACATTCTGAAGGGGCTGTTGATGAGGTCTCCAAGGGCTGGCAGGCACTGGTGGAATTCTCCCCTCCTCTTATGGGTATGCCCCCTCCTTTTTTCTTTCTTCTTGGGTCTAACTCTTTCCAAATAGAAATGAAATGCTATATTTTTTTCAAACTGAAAGGGGCTGCATCAGTCAAAACGTCCACCCCGTCAAGCAAGTCCTTGGTGTCTTACTCAGAGGGAATGAAGCTCTTTAATCCAAGGGTAATGTTTGCTGTGTCATCCAAACCTAGAATGGCTATCACTTAGGGTTCAGGAGAATCAAAATGTGTAATCTACAACCAGCCTGGATTTCAAATTCCACTTTTTAACACCCAAAAGCCAACAAACCAAGCCCAAGGAATTGGTTAAAGAGAAGCATGTAAATAAAGATGGTGGAGAAACTGGGCTTGTTTTTCAGATTTTTCAGACTCAGTATAATGTGTGAATTCAGTCCTGATCCGAAGAGCAATATGGATTCTCCACACTGTGAAAGAAGGGGAAACTATGATCTTCCAGAGAATCGATAATAGGTGGGTAGAAGTTGCATCATCTCAACAATCTAATCTTGTAATTTGGATGTTGGCTGGAGAAGTACCTCAGGAAGCTTTTCCAACGCATGTTAACACACACACACCCAACACACACAGATGAAAAGGTCCTAACTACTTTGGGTAGAAGCCGAGAGAGCTAAGGTAACACCAGCACCCCAGTGTCAGCAATGTATTCAGCACTTGTCTGTGGAGACTCTCAGTCACCCAGGTTCTAGTTGTCTCAAAGGAGCTTTTTCAAAAGGCAACTGCTCTGTTTTTTTCCTTGAGGGAGAAAACATTTCGCTTCTTCATCACAACTGGTGAAGCTTCTTGGATGAGAAGTGAAACATTTTCTTCTTCTTCCTCAAGGAAAAAACACACCAGTTGCCTTTTACTCAGCACTTGCTGAATAATGGCGAAAAAGATCCTCTGCTCTGAGGAAGTTTGCATTCTAGGTGTAAAAGCAGAAAGGGGTATTCTGAAGCAAAGCAAAGATAACTAGAAATCTTGATGGCAAACTTACCCTGTTTCCCACAAAAGTCTAAAAAATATTCTAGCTAGAAAAATACTGTGTATGACACACACCTTCATCCTGAGTCAGATCATCAGTTTATTCTCTTCACTGTTCCGGAGGGCAGGATCTCTCCAAAGAGATCCAATCCAGTATGGAATTCAACAAAGGCAGAGCTCAAAAAGCAGCTGATTGATCCCCGAAGAGGCAAACTGGCCAAGGAGAAATGTAGCTGAACCCAGGATTAAGCTGGGCTGCAAAAATCCTGATGCCTGCTAGATAATAGTCAATAATTGGGGGTTTTAAAATCCCTTTCTGCCATCTAGTGAATGTCCATCTGATATCCCTAGATCTAAATATCCAGATTGTTACTTCTACTAGCCCGTATTCAAGCAACCTTCCCAAACTTCATGTCCTCTCATGATGTTACTTAAACTCACACCATTCCTGTAATGGAAGTTGCAGTTTTGGATTAGATACCTCATCTATTGCGTGGGCCAATTTCACTTCTTTAAAATAATGCCAACAAATGCCTATAGATTTTAGCAGTATAAACCTGGGGGCTGTGGGACTAAAGACAAAGAGAATGTGTTTCCACCACGGATCTATCCAGTGGACTCTACCTCCACCAAGTAGAAATTTAATCTTTTCACCCTTATGGGAAACGTAAAAATGGTAGAAGGAATGGTAGGAAGGCCAAAAGAATTAAAATGAAGGAAATCATCACCTAGTCCTCCTGAAATTCCATGATTACATCAAGACTATTGCACGATGCAGGAGCCCACCTGAAGCACCTGAAGACTAAGGGGACCTGTGTTCTATCCTGACACAAAGATCTATAGGTGATCTTCAGTGTTATCAGTCTCATAGCATGCTTGTAGAGAGAAGTGAGGAGAAGGGGAGAAAGAAGGCAATTCTGGTTCTTTGTGTTTTCTGAAGGAAGGGCAGGTGACACACGCAATTAAAAATCATATGTATGTTGCAAGAACTGACCTGTCCTTCCATATTTTTTAAAAGCAGGAGGCCCTCAAAAAATAAAAAAGCACAAACATAGGTTGCAGGAAAAAGAAGAAAATCCAAAGGATCTTATATTGATAGTTTGCTACCAACTCTACTTCTAATGTAGCTTTGGTCTCCTTTATGGTAGATCATTGTCTTAAGACTGAAAGACCCACAGGCTTAATTTTCGATGGAAATGAGGAGGTTTTTTTTCCTCCTCCTCCTCCTCCCCCCCCCCCCAAACTAGCCAGCCAGAATGGGTTTCCAAAGTTCTCCTTGTAAGGCTCTGCCATTTGCTTCATCCAAGCACAGATGTCACCTCTTTGCTTAGTCCTCCTTCACCCAAAATAGACCTTGCTGCATTGCAAGGGTGTTGGAAAGGAAACACCATCAACTTTGGGGTGGGGGTGTGAGGAGGGCTATTGCCTGTCAAGGGCAAAAAATGTTCCTCTGAAATGAAGATTAAGAATTTAAGTGCGAGGAGAAGAGAATATCTCCATATGGAAAGCTGGTACTCACTCTCACTTTTACAGATGAGAAATTCTATTCAAACTCCAAATCAATTTAAAGAACAGGTGTCCTAAGGAGAATATCCTGGAATTACCCTTGGAAAGGAAAAGCAACTTTAATAGGACATAAAAAGCTGATCTTCCATGCACATTTAGTAGGCTCTAAGTTCCAAAGTAGGATTTTGTGAAAATACACTCTCATAGTTGCTCATTATTTTGGCTCTTCCAAAATATGGCCAGGTTTACATATTATAATAACCCATTACCCATGGTTTACAAACCCAATTTTTATCCTGCTTTACACTCAGCCTACATATCATAGGGAGACAGAAGAACATTTTTGGAAAGGGTTGGTCCATCTATAATATCTATAGATTTCCACACTCTCTCTCCCTCTTCAGGATGTTCTTCACAATAGCCTTCCTCAAGATAGCACCTCAGGTGTGGCAAAAAATAAATCCCATTATTCCCAAACAACAACCATTCTATCTGTGAACAATGGAAGCTGTAATTCAACATATATTGGAATGGACAATAAAATTAGGAAAATGACTTTAAAATTTAGAGGTATTGAACATGATCAAGTAATAGAACTATACAAAAGGCAAAGGAAAGGAAAATTAATGAATGTTAGGTCTCTATTTGATGGCAGAATTTCAGGAACAAAGAATCCCTATTTTTGTAAAGGTTCAGACTCAAATCAAACCACCACTAGTCCTATACATGAACAGATACCTACAAGTGGATTCTTGAGGTAAATCATGTTAAAAAAACCTCCTCTATAACTTATCTAGACCTTTTCTATCTTAGTCACTTCTGCTAAAGTTGAGAAAATATAGCTGGGATTCATACAATGACGTAAACTAAACTGGACGTACTTGCATATGTAAAATAGGCCCATTTCAAACAGTTAGTTAGGTTCTCTTATAACAGCCAAAATTTGTGATTAGTCAGCAATTTTTTTCAAAGGGAAAACAGAATCTGAACTTTATTCTTAAAGTTCATTCCTATATATTCACTGACGTAGTTAAAAATCTCCTAGAATGTCAGTTCTAGGTGATGCTCCTAGGCGATGCTTACTGGGGTCTAATCATTTACCCCAAAGTCATCCTTTAATGGCATCACTACATTTGTTGTATTTCCTAATGATTGACACCTCTTCCCACATCCATCTTTGTTCTTGTTCTTACCTCTTTAAACTCCTGGATCTGCGTTTGGTCAAACATGGAGAAGACATTGGAGCTTCCTTCTGCTGCCCTTCTCTTTGCCTTCTTGGGTGCCTGGAAGAGAAAAACAGGTATTCAAGATCAGGTCACTGCAGCCTTATCTAGGGCAACTCTACATCCCATTTTTAAAGGTGAGAGTCTCTATTCAAAGTTGAAACTAGTTGAATGAAAAAAAGGAGGGAACCAGTGGTACTGAGTACACCAAATCTTAGCACAGATATCACTGATTAAGGAAGTACATAGGTCACCTAGTCATGGCTTCCCCTTTACAATTAAATGAATTATCCTTCAATTTAAATTGCAGAACTGATTTATAGTTTAATACTTTTCTCTCTGCAAATGTGACATAAATCAGCACCTTTGGTATGCATTTTCTCTTTTTCGACAATGTGTAAACAGTCAATTCATCAGCAACACGAGAAGATCTTATTAAGAAAGAATTCCGACTATGCAAAATTTCCGGTTACTTGTTTGTGTGTTTTTACAAACAAATAAATGGCTTCAATAACAGTAGACTCTAAGCAATACAACTGAGGATCGTGTAAGACCACGCTTGATCGTTTTCTACATTTTGTCTCCAGGGGCCGAGAACCCTACTAAACGACAGAAAATATTATTTACTAATAAAGGAGAATATCTGTAGCTCAGGTTTGACATGATGAGTCCTTGGTGCTCTCTGAGGTTGCTTGTTTTCTTGCAGATGTTTCATTTGTCCATTTGTTAGCACTGATGATATTATCTAGTTTGGGTAATGAAACATCTGTGAGAAAACAAGCAAGCTCAGAGAGCACCAAGGGCCCCTCAGGTATTATTTACCGGTAGTTAATAATAACTTAATAATTAAAACTTCCTTTAATTGTCCTTTTATGTTAGATGTATATCTTCAAAACAAAGTATTGTTAATATTTGTTGTTTTCTATAAATACGAGGAAAGCTCCCTTATATTAAGGAAAGCTCAGCAAACATTTTTTTTCCTGAAGCAAAAGTCTGAAAATTTGGAACATTAAAGAGAAACATTAAAGAAAGAGTATACTTTAGTTTGAGAAACAGCAGAAGCAGCAACTCTCACTTTCAATCCAAATATGGAATTTATCTTTTCAAAGTGTTCATTTCATGTTTGTAACAATTAATTTCCATAACTTTTTAGGTAACCATGTTGTATGTGGGTATTACACTTTTAATCTTCACAAAAATCATTTTGGGAAGTTAATAATATATAAATAATGTATTGATAAAATAAGCAGGGATCTTTAATCTCTATTAAAATGATAGCCTGGGCAAATAAAACATATGAACAAGCCCAATTTGGTGCTAAATGACAACTGTTTCAGATAATAGCACTAATCCATAACTGGTGTACCTAATAGGAAAGACGGGAGGGGGCAGACTATATCCAATACAGTCCCATAAATAACTCCAGCTGTTTTTGCAAATCTACCTCATACATGAAAAGAAAAACATAAAATATATGTCTCCTGAATAACGTTTTTATATATGTAATATATAGGATCATGATCTATATCTCAGGAAGGTATTTAGAATCATTGTGATTATTTGGAAATAATCTCAAGAATCTCCTTTCTATCTTCAGTGTGGCGCTCTTTCTTGATCCTCAACTCCTGGAAACTGATATGTGTGTTACTTCTGAAAAAAACTAAAAATGAAACGAGAACCTAAAGATCCAGATGATCCAAGTGGGTCTCTCTCATGAATTGAACCAGAGCAAAAATAAGAACTTTGGGATATTGGCTAGAGATAATAGATGCATCTCAGTCCTCTAATCACACTCAGTTGGCTAGAATCTCGATAAAAACCCAGTAAAAATTTGGAAACCCTTATAGCAAGGCACAGAGACATAGCTAGAGATGATGGGATTGTAGGATGGAGGCCTCAGGTGGAGAAAGCTAACATATATCTGCATGCTGACAAACTAATCTTTTTGCATCAAGAAATGAGGTCCTGAGAGATTCAACAGTCCAAACTATTGTGGGTTGTCTTCTCTCCATTGCCAGACTTACAGCAATGTTCTGGAAGGATTGTTCTAAAAACACAACTTACAGCATTCACCCATTCCTACGTTTCCTCTGATGTGGCTTTTCAGAGGAGAGGTACACCAGGCATACAAAGAAACATCAAGGGTGAAGGAATAATAAATGTATTCCTTGTTTCTCATTTGGGGGGGAAAAAAACCCAGACAGGTTGCAACTTCCTTTGTCTGGATCTTGTGGTGCCTTGAGGAGTCTGACTCAGAGGCTCCTGTCTGCTCAGCAGCTGTCCAGCCACCCTTTGTTCCTTTTTGAAAAAAAAAAAAAAAAAAGTCAGGCAAAAACTCAAAATATTCCATGTGTATAATAAAACTTCCTGCTATGTTATTCAAGAAAAGCATTTTGCAATTATTCAGGGACTTGAAGGGATTCACCTGCCAGATTGAAGGCACAAAGCCAAGTATCACCAAGTATTAGTGAGCAGGAAGATGGCTTGGCGTAGGATACGTGTGCAAGATCAGATCCATTTCAGAAAGCGAAGAAAATGAGACACAACCATAGATGTTGAATCATCACCCGTAGGCAGTAATCTGAGAGTCTGCATGCCTTCAGCTCTTCCAAGTTCTCTTCCCCATCTCAAAACAGCACAGATGCCTTTGGATCCTCATAGCCCTCCCTGTCTCTCTAACAGCGCCAAAGCCTCCTCTTAACACCCATATTCCTTTTGCCCAAGTATTTAAAAAAAAGCCCTAGCTGAAAATACTCAAAATTCATTCACATATGTAGAAGAAAAAGCTAAACTGGAGGATTTTTTTAAAAATTGCCTAGATAACTTTTTTTAACCTACCTCTTCCTTTGCTGATTTGATCCTTCATCAAGAGCATTTGAGAAGCTGCCCTATTCCAACGCTTGACTTAAAAAGCAGGTCCAGAGACGATTCAACTTTTTTTTTTTAAAAATTCTCAGTGCTGTACATTTCCCGCTAGTTTGGACTGAGATGGGCCCCTGATTTCCTTAGACATCTACTACACTCTTGCCTGCACACCCAATTTTTTCCTCACTTACCATGTTTTTCTCAGTGGGCAGATAGATGGGTGAACAGCAGCTGTGGATGCGATGGGGATGTCCCAAGGGCCAGAAGGGCAAACAGCCTAGACACTTGGCTGTGAATTCCCCTGGGGTTATATAGGCTCCCTCGGTGGGAGGCGGGACAGCTAACTATAGACACATCTTCAAGTTTGGGTGGGTGGAGGATGGGGGTAACTAGAAATAGATTCCAGAGGAACCAAGTCCTTTCTTGGAGAGAGGGTAAGTCCATTAGGTTTGATGGTCCATAATTCAACAGCCTTTATTATTCTGGGGATCAGTGATTACCCAGCTCCAAATCTAATGGGGATGAGTTCACACCCCACACAAACCCATACTGTGGTTTGCCCGTTTATGGCTTGCCGATCTACCAATTAACCATGGTTCTGCAAACATGCTTTCAATCAATATATGAACCCAGTCAGAGGACAAGTCCTTGCTCAAAAATTAACCCATGGGGGGCCAAAGAGGAGAGGGGAAAAAAGAAAAAAAAAGAAGACACTTACACAAACACAACATCTCTTTAAATCTTACACATTTAGAATTCATCACAGCAAAAATCTGGGTAGGAAAAACAAAAGTGTTGAAGAATGTCAGAGATCCTGAATGACCTCCAATAAGTTTGCTAGATTTGATTGATCGGGATTTGCCAAGTTTAAAACAACTTTTTCAGTCTGAAATTTAAGCTGTTCCATGGATTTTAATACTTGCTGGCTAATTTTTAACAAAGGATCTAGACATTCACTGGCATGATTGGACAGCTCATCCCTAATAGGCTGGCCTGGAAGTTCGCACTGGGCTGAGCATTGGCCTTCTTCCTTCTTAGGACACCTGTATGGCACCTGTATGGCACCTGGATTGATCCCCTCCTGTTGAGACACAGGAAAGCTTCCAACATCAGCATGGAAGATCCCGCATGCCAAGAGAGCTTCTGTATTCCATCTTCTCCCTTCCTTCCCTCCCTCTTTCCCTCTGAGCTCAAGGTATCCAATGTCCCTGAGAAAATTTCCTTTTTGGGATCGCTGGTTCAGCTGTCACTGGTAGACACTCAGACAAGAGCAGAGGCTCCTAAAGATAGCTATTAGAATTTCTTCCCTTGCTTCACTATAGGCAGGCTGTCCATTTACACGCATCCTCTATTTCTTCTCTAAAAGAACTCCAATTATCCTCGCTGGCTGGAGTCACCCATCCATAATTGTTCCATGAGTTTTTGAATTGACCGCTATAGAGTGGTTGAATACGTACAGGTAGTCCTCGATTTACATCCACAATTGAACCCAAAATTTTTTGTTGGTGAAACATTTGGGCAAGCGGCGCACAAAGACAATGCTGTTCATATCAAAACATCACATGGCAAGCCATGGATCAATGGCGAATGATGAGAACTCTAATCCAACGGTCCCCGACTTTTGTGGCTTGGTGGCCCAGCTGGGAGGGGGAGAGGGGAACTAGGCCGCCTGCTCATGGGGGCCTGCTGCTCATGCCAGTGGAACTGTGTGTGCCCACCCATGCCCGCCAGCCCACCTCTCACACAGCCCAGTTCTGAATAGGCCGCGGCCCGGTAGTGGACTGTGGCCTGGGGGTTGGGGACCCCTGCTCTAATACAATCTAATTTAATCTAATCTCTAATACAACAGAAAGGCATAGATTGGGAAAGATGCCCTGGGAAAGAAATAAGACATTTTTAGATTCCTAAATAGCTCAGATCCTAGCTACATGCTGGGATCTTCAGTTTACTCGTCTCCGTTGAGAGTTGTGAAGGTTCCTGATCTACAAGAGGAGAGATCCTTGAGGGCTCAGAACAGGTATTTTCTTGGAGTGGCCATCACTTTATAGAAAATCTTCCTTTCTTTTCCAGACAGGCATAACTTTTGGTGGCATTTTGAAAAATTACAAGGTGGGGGATTTAACTAGGATGTTGACCAATGCAGATTGGTGCCACTATTTTTACAAGGTTTACTAGTTAATGTTAACTTTAATGTTGAATTTCTACTGAATTTTTAAAAACTTTGTTCCATTGTTTTTATGACTGTAAAATGATGAGTGCCATATGGTTTTAGGTGAGATATGCATAAAATAAATGAGTAACTTGCTGGGGGCTCCTGCTTTATCAAAAGGGAACTATTATTGGTTAAACGTGCTGTGATCCAAAAAAAACCAAAAACCCTCCCTCAAACAGGTACCATATATTTTCCAATGTGTTTATCCCTGGCCTAAACATGAACTGAAGGCAAGGTAAAGTTCACTAAATAGAAAGCAGTGATGGAATCCCAGATTGGGAACAGAATGAAAAAAAAAAAATTTTTTTTTAAAGAAAAGGATGAATAGATGACAGTTAATGGGAAACAAAGAGAAGGGAAAGAAAGAAATAAAGATACAGGACCACAATTGAGCCCAAAATTTCCATTCCTTAGCAATGGAAATTGTTAAGTGAGTTTTGCCCCATTTTATGAACTTCCTTGCCACAGTTGTTAAGTGAATCTGGTTTCCCCATTGACTTTGCTTGTCAGAAGGTTGCAAAAGGTGATCATGTGACCTCGGGACAGTGCAACCATCATAAATACATTCCAGTTGCTAAGAGTCCAAACTTTAATCATGTGATCATGGGAATTTGCAATGGCCATAAGTGCAAAAAAATGGTCCTAAGTCCCTTTTTTCAGTGCTATTGTAACTTCCAATGGTCACTAAACAAATGTTGTAAGTCAAGGACCACCTGTATAAAATGGACACAGACGAGGTTCATACAAAGCCATAAAGTATCATTTATACTCACAATTGGCTGGATTCATGAACCATCTCAAGTGGGAAACAAAACTGGGTTTAAACTTCACCCTTACATAAAACAAAAAATTACATACTGTAATCAGGGGGCCCAGCCACAGAAGGGCAGCCAAAGCATTGAGATATTTAAAAAACCAAAACTTGAAAGTTTATACTGGGATACAGAAGATTTGAATGAGATGCATAGATGGGGATGAGGACCTGACGTTTTGGCTAAGGTGGAATGACAGAGCCTATTCAGTTCAATTCAAGGTAACTTGATAGACCTCAACATAAATGACTCACGTCGAATTGACCCATCCTCATCCTGGATAAATGCCCCAAATAGAAAGCGATATGCACGGACAGCCTAGAGAAGTATCTTCTGGACTCCTGACTTGGGAATAAAACTCCGAAGACCATAAAACCTGTGACATAGTAAGCAAGGACTTAGTCCTCATTTAGTATTGTCCGCAAGGGTTAGTTTGATATGTAACTAGTCCTCTGAGCTTTCCTGCATCTTTGTGGATAGGTCCTAAGCAGGGGAAAGACTAAAATTCAGAGAGCGGAGGCACATTCTGGAAGAAGCCCCAGGAGGGGATAGGAAAGACTCTTGCTGAACATCTTGGAAAGCTGCAATTAGTCCAGGTATGGGAAACACTTCTGAGCTAATGGTTAATGTGCTAACATGCAACATCCCGTGTTTTGGATTTTTTTTTCCAGGTCAGGAGGGGTGGTAGATGATTAATAGGGAAAACTGAACTCTTCCCAGTCTAGTTGCTAAAGCAAATGAGATTCTGAAAGACAAAAGGGAGAAAAAGACAGACTTTATATTTTGTATTAGAATGTCACTTTATGCAGATCTAAAACTAATATTATAAAAGAATGGAGAGGAAGGTACCATTACAGGTGGATTTACAACCGTTCATTGAGCGACCGTTCAAAGTTACAACGGCACTTAAAAAAGTGATGTAGGAACCTTTTTCACACTAACAACTATTGTAGCATCTCCATAGTCATGTGATCGAAATTCAGATGTTTGGCAGCTGACTTATATTTACGATGGGGTTGCAGTGTCCTGGGGTCATGCGATTCCCTTTTGCAACCTTCTAACAAATAAAGTCAAGGGAAACTCATATTCACTTAACAACCGTGCTGTTAAGTAACCGTGTTACTAATTTAACAACTGCAATGTCCACTTAACAACTGTGGCAAGAAAATGAGGCAAAACTCATTTAACAGTTGTCTCACTTTGGAACAGGAATTTTTGGGCTCAATTGTGGTCGTAAATTGAGGATTATCTGCATTTGGCCTTGTTATTCATGTAGCACTGTCTATATAAAAAATGTGAAGGTGCTATCTGGTTCATGCATGAACAGGTAATCCAATTGGAACCAGAAATTCCACTGCTAACAAGGAGGTTAAGTGAGCCAAGCCAAATTTTATTTTATTTTTTCTGCCACAATTATTAAGAAAATCACTACAGTTGTTAAGTGAATCTGAATGCCCCCCATTGACTTTGCTTATCAGAAGCCAGTTGGAAAGATTGCAAATGGTGACTACATGACTCTGGGATGGGGCAACATTGCAAATAGATGATGATGATGATGATGATGGAAGGGACCTTGGAGGTCATCTAGTCCAACTGCCTGCTCAGGCAGGAAATCCTATACCATTTCAGACAAGTAGCTGTCCAGTCTCTTCTTAAAAACTTCCAGTGTTGGTGCATTCACAACTTCTGGAGGCAGATTGTTCCACTGATTAATTGTTCTAAATATGAGGAAGTTTCTCCTTAGTTCTAGGTATCTAGCACCTAGATACCTGATGCTAAGCACCCTAATGTTGATTACATGACTGTGAGGCTGCTATGATAGTCATAAACGCGAGGACTGATTGTTAAGTCACTTTTTTCAATGCCACTATAACTTTGGAATGTCACTAAACGAATGAAGGTAATTTGAGGCCTGTACATAGCACTTTAAAAAGAATAAAGGATAATAAGGGGATCCACAATCTAAAGTAGACATGTACATCTACAAAAATGAAATAAAGGAAGAAACATAAGCATGGATCACCTGGAGAGAATGTGATCATTTCAGTTATAGTAACTTGGCTTGGTTTCAACAAAATATAGAAATTAAAGGCCTTATTTGAACTTTCCCTGAAACTTCAAAGTAAATTTAGAATTAAGGGAAAGGAGGGTATCTGGGAGGCAGTTCCAGTCAAAAGGGGCTAAACAAAGATAATTTTGTTTCACCCAGGTGATAGTCTTGAGCTTTCTTTGACAAGGTTAAGCAGGATCAGTCTTGGTTAATACTTCGATGGGAAATTTTCAAGGATTCAGAGACTGATTGGGAAATCAAAGAAATCTTGAAAAACAATGAGAAATAATCTCTGTATTGCTGCTAAGGTAAATTCTTGTCTGCAACATCCTCAATACGACAGTCCAGCTTTTCAACAACAGAGGCGAGTCCTTGCAAAGCCTGTACTATATCCTCCCTCATAACTTTATTTCTTTCTTCTAAAAGATCCTTCACTTCTTCTCTAATTTGACACACATTACCCATAACATCTTGAATATCTTTTACCGTAAGTGGTGGTACAGGCAAAGAGGGTGGTGGTGATCTAGGTTTAGGTTGTTGAACTGTCAATATTGCCGGAGAAGAAGCCACCTTAGGCACAGCAGAGATCGCTTGACGCTTCGAAGCCATTTTAAAAAGTTTTTCTCCTTCTTAAAAAATCCAAAAGACCAAAAAAAAAAAAAAAGAGGGAAAACCCTCTTCTATCTATAAAAAGAAAAAAAATATTTATCCTTCTCTTACAAACACCCAAAGTCCCAAAATTTGCTAAAACTTTATAACAAGAAAAAATAATAAAGTAATAAAGATCCTTTCCTCACTTTCCTTTCATACACATGAGAAAGAAAGAGAAACCTCTCATCGCCATTTTACTTTCCCTTAAAATAAAGAAAGGGAAAAAAAAATGTTCTTCTCCAGAGTTAAAGTCCAAATTTAACATATAAATTCGTTCCACTGATCAGCTCTGTCCGCTTCAAAATCAACTCACCAGTTCACTTTAATTGCGGATGTGGGAGCAGCGTCTTGCTTTGTCCCAAAAAAAAAAAGGGACAAAGGCATCTGAGAAGTGGAGAATGCCTCGGACTCCATGGGAGCTCACCCTTCAACCCCCCCCCCCAAAAAAAATCTTTGAGATCTCGGAGGCTCTACCACTATCCAAGGAAAAAAACTCACCTCTTTCCTTTTGCCTGGGAAAGAAGTTTCAAACCGCGGGACAGCTGATGTCTACTGTCCTCCGCAGATTTTACACTGTCTCAGACGGACGGCTACAAAGTAGCCGCCATCGGCACAACGCAGCGCCACCGGAAGAGCTAAGGTAAATTCTTGAATGGGACAATGAAGTCATCAAAAATTGACTTGAGAAAGATTTAGGTATTTAATTACAGGACATAAAAACAAGACAGCAAAGAGTATGGAACTATCGGTTTATAGGAGGCCATGCATTACGATAAAACAAAACAAAGCCAAAAATAAGGTCAAGAAGCTTTTGAGCATTTGAGGACAGACAATAAGTCTGCAAAGCAGTTTTAAAAGTAAGTCAGATAGTCAGAACTGCTAGGAATGTATAGAACAGGTGTAAAGAGGTGAAAATGAGACAAGTCAAAGATAATATACAGTATGACTTTATCATGTTTAAAGGAGTCGTGGATAGAGTGTCTGCAGGGGTGCTCCCCTATTGTACTTTATTTCTCTACTTCCAGGTAGGTACAAGCAGCAGAGAAGCATAGAATTCCATTTTTATTTTGGAAAACAATGTGATCAATTGTTTCTGTTCCTTTCAAGAAACAGGAAGAAAAGTTATTTTCTACTTTATGTTAATATTTTAAGAGATATACTGCACAAGATATGAGACAACATTTAATCATTTTTATAAAGATTGTCTAGTATGCTGTATCTGGCAGACGGTACAGGATAATAAAAACAAAGACAAATAGGCTGAAAAATAGTTTTTATCCCAGAGCTATAACCATATTAAATGCTACTGTATAGAGCAACATGGAAGTGCAATATTAGGGGCAGCACAATGTGAATGTGAAGAATGTGTTTATATAATGTATGTTCTTATTTGTGGTTTTTACTTGTGTGTAGTGTGCCCTGTGGACAGCACTTCATTTCATTATGAATTACACAATAATATTCTATTCTATTCTACACTGAACCAAGGACCCAGAATATTTTAACATACTGAAAATGATTGGCACAAGCAACAGAATTTTGCTCCCTAATCTGTTTTCTGAAAAGTTAATCCAAACATGGATGGAATAGTTCTTTGAGAGCTGCAGGGTTGGATTCAATACTTAAGTATTAATACTTGCCCCATCTCTTCTAAAATTCAGGTTCCTAAGAATCTTCAGATCCTATGAGTGAGATTTTACAAAGGCCAACTTAAAGATAATTCTGGGATCAATTCATGTGCTGTAGCTAAGAATCATCATTGATTTGATGGCTCTTAATCAATGAGTCTCTATTGATTTGATGTTACTGGTCCTTTTTACCCTGTTTGCTGTTAATTTTAATGTTTTTAATTTTTAACGTCCAATGTTTTTCTTCAACTCCCATACCTCAAGGCAGGGTACAGTTGCTGTCAAAGGAAAACATGGTGTGATTTTGCAGGCTGACAGGATTATGGGCTTAAACTCAGCCCATCTGAGCTTCTAGATCAGTGGTTCTCAATCTTTTTAATGCCGCGACCCCCAACCGGTCGTAAGTCGAGGACTACTCAACCGGTCCTAAGTCGAGGACTACTCAACTGGTGCAGCACTGTTTGCAGAATGGGACTTTTGACGGGCTCAGCAGGACAGAGACAGCCTGGACAATTCCTATTGGCTTTTGAAAGCCAATAGAATTAGACTCTATTCAAGAATAGGGGAGACACGACAGCAGTGTTCCAGCATTTGAGGGGCTCCAAGATCACCTCAGATGGGGACTGCAGCCAAAAAATTAAAAGACACTTGCTCCTGGGGAGGAAAGCTATGGCAAATCTAGACAGCATAGTAAAAAGCAGAGAGATCACCCTGCCAACAAAAGCGTGTTTAGTCCAGGCCATGGTTTTCCCAGTTGCAATGTATGGATGTGAAAGTTGGACCATAAGAAAGGCTGAGCGCCAAAGAATTGAGGCCTTTGAACTATGGTGCTGGAGAAGACTCCTGCAAGTCCCTTGGACTGCAAGGGGTTCAAACTGGTCAGTCCTTGAAGAGATCAACCCCGACTGCTCTTTAGAAGGCCAGATCCTAAAGTTGAAACTCAAATACTTTGGCCACCTAATGAGAAGGAAGGACTCACTGGAGAAGAGCCTAATGCTGGGAAAGATTGAGGGCAATAGAAGAAGGGGATGACAGAGAATGAGGTGAGTGGATAGTCACTGGTGTGAGCTTAAATGGACTCCAGAAGATGGTAGAGGACAGGAAGATCTGGAGGAACATTGTCCATGGGGTTGCGATGGGTCAGACATGACTTCGCAATTAACAAGCCAAGAAATCATGGTTGGAAACTGACCAAAGAGAGAAGCAACCTGGAATTAAGGAGAAAGTTCCTAACAGTGAGGACGACGTCTGAGATGGTATAGATCAGGGGTAGGCAACCTCGGGTTTTATGACTTGTGGATTTCAATTCCCAGAATTCCTCAGCCAGCAAAGCTGGCTGAGGAATTCTGGGAATTGAAGTCCACAAGTCATAAAAGAGCCGAGATTGCCTACCCCTGGTATAGCGGGTTCTCTTGCTTGAGCGGGGGACTGGACTAGAAGACCTCCAAGCTCCCTTCCAGCTCTATTCTATTCTAAAAACGAAAGCATTTAGCAATGGCCCAAACAGGGAGAAACAAAAACTTCGGAGGGAAGCGAAAGCCGATCCCTGTTAGTCAATCAGCATAGCCGCTGCTTTTAGATTCCCTTACTTCGAGGATCCTGACGTTGCGCGGGAACACGCAAGACACCAGGATCGAGGAAACCCGGCGTGCAAAGACCGCCGGAACCAGCCAGTTTCTCGCAAAAGAACGTTAAAAACCGTCTTTCCCGGGCTTCGTGCCATTGGGACCCTCCCCTCGCCCCCGATTCGCCAACCCAGATGCCAATCAAAATCATCCGAAGCAACTCAGTCGATCACCTCGCTCGAATCGTTCCCTTATTGGTCTCTGGCTTCGACGCACGTTAGCTTGTAATGTGAGAAGCGCAGGAGGAGCTCGGCTTAGCGTCGTTGAGTCGTCTGGAGCCACCTCCCATCCCCACAAGAAATATGTGTGGCTTTTCAATCGATTGGCCAAGGTTGGAAATATTTGCGTCCACTTTAACAATCCGATGCTTTATTAGATGGGAAGGACGCTACTCTGAAAGACTTGCATTTACGGCTGCCGTTAATTTGACGACAACCGCCGCCTATACGGCACACGTACAAGTGTCACGTGCGTTGGTGGCGCCAAGAGGAGGGGTCTCCCTGCTGATTGGAGAAGGCTTGCCGGTTCGTCTTTTCATTGGTTGCGTAGTGTTTCAAGTTCACGCCTTCTTTGCCCCCCCGGACAAATGATTTCAGTCTACTTTATTGCGGCTTATAAAATCTTCAGTTCCTGGCTAAGAAAAACGGAATCCCGACCCTGGATTCCTGTCAGGGATTGGCGGACGCTTCCCGCTAGTCCCGCCTCTCGCCGGAGTACCTCATCGCCTCCTTTCCTCGTTTTGAGTCTCAGTTTCTTAAATCCCCTTAGTGATTGGCTATGTCCCCATGCCCCGATCTATTCCGATTGGCTTAGTTCTCCATAGGGCACTTCCCCCAGTCTTCGTTATAAGTTCCCTCAGCGTCCATTCCTTTTACTCGTTTCGTGATTGGATAAATCCATCTTCCTCCTCGCTATTCATTGGGTGAATGTCGGCCAGGGCACCCTGGAATGCGTGCGCAACTCGGGTGGCTCTCGCTGCCGTTCTGTTTCTCGCTCCCTCTTTTACTGAAGCTGCCGCCGTCGCTGCCGCCGTCTAGGTAGGCGGGCGGGGGGGAGAGGGAGCCGCCAAGCTTTGGGCTTCCTTCCTCTCTTTCCTCTCCTCACCGTCGCCCAGGCATTGGCTGGGCGACCAGGCCGCGTCCCCCCCATTGGGGGGGAGGGGGGCCATTGTTATGGAGACAGATTCTGGGGATCCCCCATCGCCGCCCCCTCGATCCCATGCCTCTCGTTCGGTCCTCCACGTTCTCAAGCGGAGGGCTCCGACTTCCGAGGCCTTAGAAGTGGCTACGAACGGCAGCAAGCCATGTTTGCCTCTGGCCACAGCCAATGATGCAACAACAACCATGGATCCCGGAGAAGCCACTCTGCCAACTGGCACTACGACCCCGGCAGCACCTTGCAACGCTACAGAGGTGACGTTAACCACGATGATGGCAGACATGACCCTGGTGGCCAACAATACTGGAAAGGGGGCAGATCCTGGAGAGACGAGGTCTGAAACCCTAACCATGGGTGCAGGAGATGGGTTTTCAGCAGACACGGGTCCTGTGGTCAATTCGGTGGCTCCTGTCCTTGCTAAGGCTATTGTGAGTGACGGCGTGGGGATGTCATCCGTGGCTTTGCCAAGAGACGTGGTAGTGAACCCCCTACCAGTTCCACCAGCTTCACCGACGGTGATCGTGGTGGCCCCAAGTCCTATGACCCCACCGGAGAAGACTTCACCAACATCTCCAGAGGGTTTCACACCTCATGACTTTTCCGTTCCTCGGCCCCCTCAAGACATGGGTTCCCAGTCTAGTCTGGGCACTACTGCATCCAAAGTCCCTCCGGCTTCTGATACTTTGAGTTATTTAGATTCTGTTAGTCTCATGTCAGGCACGTTGGAGTCACTGACTGGTCCTGGATTCCTTGACGATGTTAGCTCTCTGGGGTCTGATTCTGAAATCAATGGACTTGCCTACCGTAAGACTGATAAATATGGCTTCCTGGGGGGCAGCCAGTATTCTATTACACTGTAAGTATTGGCACCACTATGATGGCCTTTCTATGCTGGGGAGAAGAAATGCTTTATCCCAATCAAACTAGTCTAGTGATAGGCATCACTCTCACTTGGACTAGGATGCTGATAATGGAAAGCTTCAAATTTCTGCCCTGTGGGCCATCAGCTCTTATCCTGGTGAAAGTCAACTCAGGAGAAGTAGTTGTGTCTTAAGTACTATCCTAATTACGCTGCCACTAAGTTAAAGAGTATCAGTGGTCTATTATTGATTAGCTTTCTTAAATGACTTTTTTCTAGTTTGAGAGTAGTGGCTCTGGGATATAATGTTCTGGGGAGATAAAATAATGCTTCATTTTTCTGATTAGCATCCAGGAAAGAATAATGAAAAAACATCCTATTGGTTTTCAGCAAAAAAAACCTTCCCTTTCTTCTGATCTTTCTGTACTTGTCATGCATCAAATTTGAAGGGTGACACCAACAAATTGCATTTTACTTCCTCTAATGAAGTGGACAATACTGTGCACACTATTCATTTCTGCATGGGAGGGAAGGTCCATAAATGTGAGTAGCTTGGGGCAATAGAATAAACAATTGGACTATCTCAGGTTCTTTTTCCTTAAATACTTAAATATCACATTGTAACATTGGTTCTCTGGTGTGCCAAATGAGTCATTTCTCTGCTCCATATATAGCTAAGATGTATTTCTATCTTCTTTTCCATAACTATATTTTTCCTTTTCAGTTTTCATGTTCTTCCCTTTGGTGTGAAATCAGAATCATGTCCTTGGGGGTGTGGCTTCATACATTTTTTCATTGTGATTGAGTGGCTGTATTTCTTGACTTGGCCCATAAGTGTGATGGATTTTTTTCTTTTGTTTTGAGCACCAGTAATGTAATTCCAGACTTTCTATGGTTTCTCATTGGTCTGAATACTTGTAATAAAAATTGTTCCACATACCATTCTCTTTAAATCATCTCTATTGCAGTAACTGCATACTTTTGTAATGATGCAAAAAGAAAAGCAGCAAAAAAAATGTACTGCTTCAGGATTTTGACTGGTCAAAACTTGAAAGGATGAAGTCTTCTTAAAGCCAAGATTGAATCTGATAACTATCTGATATGTATAGACATTATAGTTTTCATGGTAATTATAGATAAGTAGCTTGCCACTGCCTCCTGGATTTATTTATTTATTTGCTTCCCAGTCTAGCCTATAATTCTGGCATTTCACTGGGGCACTGTTTCTCAGCCTTGGCAACTTGAAAATGTGTGGAAACATTGCACTAGGGTGAATATAAGCATTTCCCATCCAAATTCTTGCAAGTTTGCTTCTGCTTAATTTCTGAGCTAGATAAATTCAGGGAGATGCTGCCTCCCATTAGATAAATTTGTAAAAGCTCTGTGCACACATCCCACAAGCCTTAATTTCAAGCAGCTTTTAAAGCTCTTGATTGTTTTAGAATCAGCTTATGTTTCCCATGAGACTGCAGCTGAGAGAGGGTGGCAGCTACAGTAATGAATTTGTGCTGAGGTTGATGCATTCTTTGTGCAGTCTGAAAAAGCACGTGTTGCCGTTCCAGAAGAGTTTTCCAGCATTGCCATTTGGAATTTGACTATTTCTTTTCTCTTGGCTTTCTCTGCCACAGGGTCTCAACATCCTATTCAGCCAGGAAATTTAGAGTTGATTGAAAAGGTTATCATGCAGCAGTCTGGGAAGCGGTGAGCTTGTGGCCTTCGATCACAGATGCAGCATTATAACATGTACCGCTTTCCACGGTCCCTGAGTGGCAGGTGCCAAACTACACCCAGTTAGCATTTCAAACTCATATGGCTATTATAGACTGGTGACTGGAAGAGAGTATTTTTTTTCCCTGTGGCCGCAATCTCTTGTGGGATGTAACACTGTGTGTGTACACATCTAGACCTTGACCCATTCATTACGGTGTCCATTTGGGCACTAATGCAGAAATTCCAGCAATTGTCTCCGAAACTGATCATTCATTAAAGAAAAAGATTTGCTAACAAATGCCAACTTTTCTTATGCAGATTAGATTCAGCCTGAGGTATTTTGAGATGCTGAAGGAAATTTCACAACCATTTTTCTAGTTCTAGAAACCTTTAATGTCTGCCCCTTTGTCTAACAGCAGTCGGTCCTCTTTCAAGGGAAAACAGAAAACGGCAAGATCATAATTACTTTCTCATGTTGTTTTTTAATTCTCAGCAGCTAGCAGGTGAAATTACTCTTCTAAAAAGGAATAGGGTATGGTGCAGACTGTATTCTGTTATAAATTGTTGTAGCTAATTGCTATTTATAAGCATTATCTCCAAAGAATTGTCTCTGAACTCTTGTTTAGGTTGCCATTAAAATAATAGATGGAACAAACCATGCCAATTTTTGCTAAATATAAAAGTTTCTTATAGATTTACATATGTAAAAAAAAGTGTGCCTGCTGCCCATCCTGAGCCTGCTGAGGGTGCTGATATTTTTTCTGCAGGAAAGCAGCTAATAACAAAGCATGTTAACATTATAAATTATAGTATAAGTTTCGCTTTGTTTCAGTTGGCATACATACTGTGGGAGGGGATGATGGTGTTTCTTTGTGGCAAGATTCTCTTTTTGGTTGTGGATTAGCTGCTATTCCTGCCTAACCATGTGTACTAACCTTATGTCGTTCTCAGCTGCTTGTGGAGTGGGAACCCTCTACAGAAAGGGTTATTTTTTTTGAGGAAAGCTGATCAGCACATCCAGAGTAACCAATAGAAAAATAATTGTATGTTAAGAACTAACTTGGTTTACAATTGAAAAAGAGATGGTAGTATTTAGTATTTGACTAAGCTCTGGATATATTTTCCAGTTACATTCACTTTTATTCATAGCTTAACCTGGAACAGAGGGTTAGAAAAGCAGTCTAGAATTGGGGTTTGCAGTTTACACTTAATCATCTTTCCCCCCTACCTTATTCAATAATCAAACATTAGCTACAGCATGAGTGATATAATTTAGTCGTGCAATAGTATTTGCTTTTTTCCTCCCCTCACAAATCATTTCTTAGCAAATATAAAAGTTTGCCTTTGCCTTCTTCCAGAATGTTCCTTGGACTTCCTGGACTGGAGTTATCACCTTGGGATTTGCTGATGGGGTCCAATTCAACTACTAAGCAGGCTTCTCATGCTTTTGAGTCCAAATAAAATTGGCCAGGTGCTGAGACCTGGATATTGATCAGTGTGATCCAAATTACCTCTTGTCTATTTCGTGTTTATCCTTGCTAGGAAGATTTGATCAAGTCCAGGATTGCATCTGTGATACGATCATGGTCAATAAGTGACCGGAGGCTGGTTGATAGTCTTCTTTAGGGCAGTGAAAGACCTGCTTAATAATGTTCGGGCATCTGCTTCTTTTGACAGAGAAAATATGCTCCACAAAAGCATCAGTCACTGCCTTCTTCCTATTGGTGTGACTGTGGGAGAACAGTATTCTTTTCGCCCACTCAGAATATTTATTTCTATGACTTTTTTACAATCGGTCTCACCACTTCCTGTTTGGCAAGCAGCCCTTCCTGTTTTTTGCTGGGTTTTGTTAATGAGACCCTGCCTAGATCTTTCTTTATGATCACCATCATCCTGAACCCCCTTGCCTGAATCTAATGAAGTTGGGTACCCTTATAATTGGATGCTACACAATTCTAGTTTTTCATATAACCAACCAAATTCTCATTGCCCCATAAGCTCTCAGGGAAGGCTTGATGAATTGTGACTCACAGCAGGCTAAGGCAGTTTCCTAGTTTCAGATCATACTAGCCCAGCTGCCCTGCACGTTCTTTCATGTCTTTGTTTTATTGCTAAGGTGGAGGCTATGTGTGAACCTTGTTTGTGGTGGTGATGTGCATAAGCTGATCTTGGAGGCAATAATGGGCATTGAGAAACCATAAACAGAAACATTCAGTGAGATACTGTCAAACAGGAAAGACCACACACACAAAACTTCGATTAAGCTGATTTATTGCTAAATGCCTGTGCATACAGATCTTCTCAAGTAAAGGTCAGCACCTGGTTATAGTTAGATAAAGGTCAACAGCTTTGGGGGGGGTGTTGGACTTTGTAGCTTCATATGGATTTTAGGCTGATCCCTCTTTTCACTCCACTCCCAGGTTCTGCCTTTCCTTTTCCTACAGATACAGATGTATAAAGAACTGTTCTCCCATAATCCTCTTGGAACCATAAGGCAAGAGAGAGATGCCAAAAGTATAATTCAGGATTTTTTTTTATCATGTACAGCACCTGACTCTGTATGTGTGAACAGTGAAAAATGTGTTGTTATAGTGTCTATAGCCTATTTAGCTAAATATAGACTAACAAAGTTTGTATGTTCAGAATGGGATGACTGCATGCTAGCTTAGAGGGCGTTTGTGACCTGTCTTGTCACAATGAACTATGGGTTGTAGACGAGAGCTTCCAAGAACTAAGACTCTGGGGGAAAAGATAGATAAGCCTTTGAGAAGTTTAATTTGCCACCACCCCAAGCTTTGTCTTTTACAGTTTGAATTGTTTTGCTCTCCCTTCCTCAGTCAAACAGTGCTGGTATGAAATCTCATAATATGCAGGAGAGGCTGACAGACCCATCATGTTGCATAGCTCCTTAGCCTTTCCCCTGAAGAGCAGTAAAACTTAGAATTGTGCAAGACACGACATTTTAGCATATTTCTTAGCTCATCGTTTTCCTCAATTGCTTTTTTGTTGCAGGGAAAGCGCCATCCCGGTGGACGTGGCCAGGCAGAGGGAGCTTAAGTGGCTGGACATGTTTTCTCATTGGGATAAGTGGCTGTCACGTAGATTTCAGAAGGTGAGCAGAGATCAAGGTTAGAGACCTCTGTTCCTGGCTAATAAAGAAGAGCTTTAACTTCTGCTCGGGAGTTTTGAATTTCTGTTTCTTTATTTCACATATTAATGCTTGTTCATTTTATTGTAGGTGAAATTGCGGTGCCGGAAAGGGATTCCCTCTTCTCTCCGTGCCAAAGCATGGCAGCTACTCTCAAACAGCAAGGAGCTTTTGGATCAAAATCAGGGAAAATTTGAGGTATTTCCATGCACCCTTTGAGGCTACTAAAATAGGGAGGTTTACTGTCTTGGAGAATGCAGAATGTTGGATTTTCAACAGGTATATTTATATCCTACTTTTCCAAAGTCAACTTATTCTGAGGTAGCTTACAAGTAATATCAAGCTGTATTAATAAACTGCAATAAAAAGCCCCTAAACTTAACATCTGGGAACTCTCCTGAATAACTGAGTGAGAAGGAAGAAGGTTGGGCTAGAACAAGCAGTGACCTGGTGTCTTTCTGGAATCCTTTCCAGAACAGCAATTGATAATCGATCCTGTGGAGCAGGATTTCTCGACCTTGGCAGCTTGAAGATGGGTGGACTTCAATTTCCAGAATTCTGGGAGTAGTTGAAGCTGCCAGGGTTGAGAAACACTGCATAAAGGAAAAGTCTCTTAAGATAGGCTTCACCGACTTTCCTTGTTGGCTTTTTCTTTTCTGTTAGGAATTGGAACGTCAGCCTGGTGATCCCAAATGGCTAGATGTGATTGAGAAGGACCTCCATAGGCAATTCCCTTTCCACGAGATGTTTGCAGCTCGGGGAGGCCATGGGTGAGAGAATTAAAGAAGGGATTCTTTTTGTTCCAGTGCTCAGATCTTTACGATCCTTTCCTTTCTCAGAATTCATAGAACGGTTCTCCCTCTACACACCAGAGCAGCTCGATATCCCCAACTCCTTTTGAAACTTTCATAAGTAAACAGATACTCCTTGACTTAACCATTGGAACTAGAATTTCCATTGCTAAACAAGGCGGTTATTAAGTGAGTCGTGCCCGATTTTATGAACTTTTTTGCCACGGTTATTGAGTGAATTGCTGCAATTGTTAATCAGGTGGTCGTTCAGTGAATCCAGCTTCACCAATTGACTTTGTTTGTTGGAAGCTGGCTGGGAAGGTTGCAATTGCACGATCCTGGGGTGTTGCAACCCTCATAAATACAGGCTAGTTGCCAAGGGCCTGAATTTTGATCACATGATCACGGGAAAGCTGTAAATGCGGCCACCAATCGTAGGTCACTTTTTTCAGTGCTGTTGTAACTGAACAGTTGCTAAACAATGGGGTTGTAAGTCGAGGACTACCTATATTGGCCCAGCTCTTTCTTACATTGAATTTCCTCTACCACCCCAGCTCTACACCTGCTCCTGTGTCTGATGTGCCTTTCATTATCTCTAGACTTAAGATAATGGGACATAATGTTAATCAGGAATTCACGTCTGCCAGGCCACTTTTAGCTGTTTCATTAACATCCTGGCACAGGATCTGAGCAATGCTGAGCATTAACTAGCCCACAGGCTCTGTTTCTAATTAAATACCCTCAAAGAAACATAATGGAGAATTCTGCTTTCCTAAAGTTTGGTCTTGCGAACAGGGAGCTCCAATAGGGTCCAAAAGTCTAAATGAAATTAATTGCACTCCTCATCCTTCTCCATCGCAGGCAGCAGGACCTCTATCGCATCCTGAAAGCCTATACCATCTACAGGCCTGAAGAAGGTTATTGCCAAGCACAAGCACCCGTAGCTGCCGTTTTGCTGATGCATATGCCCGCGGAGGTGAGGAGCTGCTTCATTCACACTGCAGTTGCCAGTTTAGAAAGCATAGTTTCTCTGGGAAAGAACCATACTTCCTAATTTTAATTTATATTTTCCAAATATTTTAGCAGGTAGGGGCATGTATATAAGAGTCGCTGCAGCTTGGAAGTCTTCTTTTGCACCAGGCATCCTGCTTTGTTACATGCCAGGGTCTGTCCTTTTGAACTACCAGTGAATGTTACCAGTTCTAGAAGCAGGGTCCAGAGCATTGACAGTATCCGTGTTTTCATGCAGCGTTATGCATGTATGGTATTAAAACATAACGGTTACACTTTAACTGGCAGCCCTGAGGGATCTGGGCCTGTTCTCAAATTGTGACTTTGTTCTCCTCCTTTGGCTTTGCTACCAGCTCTGAGGTGTTACTTCTGTGTCATTGAAGCAACCTGGAAGCAAGGGTTTTCAAACTTGGGAACTTTAAGACTTGTGGACTTCAACTCCCAGAATTTCTCAGCCAGGGGTGGCTGAGGAATTCTGGGAATTGAAGTCCACAATTCTTAAAGTTGCCAAGTCTGAAGATTGCTGGTATAATACCTCTGAATTGAATTTGCTGGCTTAGTTCACCTAACTGGAATGTTTTAACTGAGAGTTTGCTAGAATGCTGGTCTGCCATGCATCCAGCTGTGGCTGCTGCGATTATCTGGGCTAAAGATTCCTTGATCTCTCTCCACAGCAAGCTTTCTGGTGCCTGGTGCAAATCTGTGAGAAATATCTTCCTGGATACTACAGTGCTGGATTGGTAAGTTTGACTGCATTCCCATAGAGAAAAGCAGTTTAGCATTCTTCACTGGGAATACCTTTTGTATTACATGTAGTCCTTGCGTAACAATCGGCCGCTTAGCAACTGTTTGAAGTTCCGATGGCTGCGCCCTCCCTCCCCCCTCCCCCTTGCATTCATGTGATTGCCTTTTGAGTACTTGGAAACTGGCCCACATTTATGACCATTTGCAGTGTCCTGCGGAGACATGACTATGATTTACGATGGTTTCTGGCAGAAAAACAGACAGTGGGTTAGCTTACTGACATGCTTAACAACAGCCGGACATTTGCTTAAGAGCTATTGCAAAATGAAATTGTAAAATTAGGTTGGTCATGTGGATGCCTCAACTTATGACCATCATAACTTACAGTGGAAAATCTTGGCTGCATTACAGTCGTAAGTTGAGGACTAGCTGTACACAAAAACTTCCAGTGTAAAGATCGGCGCTAGGGGTTCCATGTCTTATTAAAATGCTGAAGATCCTGGAAATAGTAACCTGGGTGTCACCAGAAGAAAAATAGCATAACAGCTCTTTTTTTTTAAAAGGTGGATTTTTTAAAACAGCCAAAATAGATGTGTACAAATAAATAAGTAAACACACAGGTAGTCCTCAACTTATAACAGTTCATTTAGTGATCATTCAAAGTTACAATGGTACTGAAAAAAGTGACTTCATACTTTATGACCATTGCAACTTCCCCCAGTCACATGATCAAAATTCAGACACTTGGCAACTGACTCATATTTATGATGTTCGCAGTGTCCTGAGATCATGTGATCCCCTTTTGCAATCTGACAAGCAAAGTCGAGGAAATCAGATTCATTTAAGAACCATGTTACTAATTTACTAACACCTATGTTGATTCACTTAACAACTATGGCAAGAAAGGTCGTAATACGGGGCAACATTCACTTAACAAATGAATCAAATTTCAACAGAAATTTTGGGCTCAATTGTGGTTGTAAATTGAGGACTACCTTGTTGGAAGCTTAACAAACCAGCTTTGATTTTACACATTGTTGACTTAAAAAAATAGGTTGCATTGATGAAAAATATTCATTGTTTGCTGAATCTTGGCAATGGAATCTTAAGAGTATTGGAGGGAATTATGAATGGAAGGGTACCTGATTCAGTTGTAGGTTTCCAATCTAGCTGAAACGGATGGAATTCCCTTATTAATTTGTACAGAAATTATGGTTCTTCTCGGTATGATTTAAGGAAGACTTAACATTATCTCTAATAGAGGGCTATGTTGTATTGGAGGATGGAATTTCCTGGAAAAGAGTGGGAGGCCCGGAGTTTGAAAAATATTCAGTAGGGCATTGAATTTGAAGGCAACCCCCCCCCCCGACTCCTTTACAGCTCTTTAAAGGAGCTCATCTTTTTCAGGATTGTGCAGGTGCAGAGCAGTTTTGAAAATAGATCTCTTGCCTTTAAGGAATTCCTGGCAGATGCCACCTGCAAACTTTTTGCCTTCCACAGCTAGAATCTGTACTTCTTACAAAGTTGGTTTTTTCTTCTTTTTTTGGCAGGTTTCTTCTCCAACTTCTCACTTCCCCTTCTCCCCCACTCTGGGTCAACTTGAAATTTCATATTCTGTGAATGATCTTAAGACTGAGTTAAATCATGAGTTATCTGTCACGAGTAGGTCAGGTTCTGGCAAGTGTCTATTGATGGGCAAAGCTGAGCCCTGCCGTGCCTCTGAGGTCAGTCTGGTTTGTTAATTGATTGAATTGAAAGGAGCAACACAATTTTGCCTACAGAAACCTTGAACAGTGGCAACCACTTCAGTCTTGCAGATTGTATTGGCCTTCAGGTAACAGGATGACCCCTTTGTAAAGTTTATTTGACTTTGGTTTGGAATGTCATATGAGCCATGCTTTAGGGCTCAGTCTGGTGTCTGAACTGAGCCAGTTGGACTGTGTTCATCAAACGGTGGCTAAGCAAACAATAGCTTGGTGCAATGTACTATTCAATTCTGCGTCTCATCTCCCCAACTTTCTTTGCTGCTCACAGAGGTTATAAACCCTGTCTAGGCCTCGGAGGAGAAGATAAAAGCATTGGTGGGGGAAATGCAGGCTATCACTTCCAGAGCCCCTGTATTCACTTCAGATCTCATCTGTGCTTCTTGTTCAGGAGGCAATCCAGTTAGATGGGGAGATCTTCTTTGCACTTCTCCGACGAGCGTCTCCCATCGCCTATCGTCACCTGAAGAGATACAAGATCGACCCCATCTTGTATATGACCGAGTGGTTTATGTGCATCTTCTCCCGGACCTTGCCTTGGTGCTCTGTGTTACGTGTGTGGGATATGTTTTTCTGTGAAGGTGAGCTGTGTCCTTCAATTCTCTTTGGCTTTCTGTCAAGTTCTGCATGCCTGTTTCTTCCCTTAACACAGATTTCATCAAGAAGGGAGAAAACCCACAGTGATTCTGCAATCTCCTGATTCCACATATACACACACCTCGAAATACTTTTAATTCACTGGATGAGGAAAACCTACCCAACCATTATTTATTGGCTGTCTTGATGGCTGTTTGACAAAACAAAAAAACGGGCGGAGGGAGAGAAAGAGCAGAATTATATGATGTCAAACCTAGTCTGACATAATTATTCTCGAAATGGTACTGGGGATCATTCAATATGTTTATTAGGAGAACTAAGCTGACGAGTCAGATGTTTGTGAATTATGCATGGTATTGAAAACATGGATTTTGTCTGTCTGGGTGCGGACTGATGCATTGTAACTTGGAATTTCATTGTATTCCACAAGGCTTGTCTTTGCAAAATGCTTGGAATGCTTGGGATAACAGCTGCAGTATTTATTTTATTCTTATTTATTTATTCAATCAAACCCACCTCAACCAAGTGATTCTGTGCTAGAACCCGGGATTATTAAATAAAAAATTGGATTATAGCGGTACGTTCAGAATAGGCCAAGTGCACAGGAGCTTATTATAGAACCCTCTCTGTTCTACAACAGTGTTTCTCAACCTTGGCAACTTTAAGATGGATGGACTTCAACTCCCAGAATTCCCCAGCCGGCTTGTCTCCCAGTTTGAGAGTCAGATTAAGATCACTTAGACCAGTGTTTTACAACCTTGGCAACATTAAGATGTGTAGACTTCAACTCCCAGAATTCCCTGCTTAAAATTGCCAAGGTTGAGAAACACTGTTCCACAATGTAATGATGATTACTCATTTAGTGAGCAATAAAATGCAGATTAAAATCAGGGGTAGGTGGTGCATTTTCCTAGCAGCTCGCAACATACATCTTCACAAACACCCAGAGGCCCCTGATTGGTTGCACATTGCTTAAAACGGGATGCTGGCTTTGAGAGCCAAATTCAGCTAGGATTGTTTTAAAACTTTATGACATTTCTCCTTTAGTGGACTCTGCATCAATTTTGCATTTGCAACCCTACCATTGTCCTTCTATTCTAACTTCCTGTGTCCCTTTTCTTTGATTTGGTCCTCTCTTCCTCCTCTTTATGTTCTTGCAGGAGTGAAGATAATTTTCCGGGTGGGCTTAGTGCTACTCCGGAACGCCTTGGGCTCGGTGGACAAGCTGCGATCTTGTCAAGGCATGTATGAGACAATGGAGAAATTGCGAAATCTCCCCATTCAGGCCATGCAGGAGGAATACTTGGTCCACGAGGTGAGAATCCCAACTTTTTTCTTCGTTGCTGTTCTTTATTTATATTGCTGCCCTGAAATTTCTGGCCATGTAATGGAACACGCTTTTCAAATATAATGTAAGCCAGGGATGGGCAGCTACGATAACTTTACAACCAGTGGACTTCAACTCCCAGAATCCCTGAGCCAGCCAGGCTGCAGGCTACTTCACCTGATCATTCCCTGGGCACCGTCTCTTGTCCTCTTCTCCCAAGGTCATCCCATTACATACTATTACATCATCCCACAATTACATTTCCCTGAGATCTTCAAGCCTGCTGAAATAAGTCACATTTTGAATTTATTAATGGACTTTAAATTCAGATACTTAGTTGGGATGCCTAATGCTTCTTGAATACCATATTTATGCAGTAATTTGAAATTGGCTGAGAAGAATGTCCTTAGCTTTTCTTTAAGTATGTAATAAAAAAAAATACTTAGAAGGTTTTTCCTGGCTTTAATGCTGTGATGGGCACTGCTAGGGGTGTGTGTGTGTGTGTGTGTATTGGGGCAATATGTTGACTCTGTAAATGCTTAGAGAGTGCTGTAAAGCACTTTGAAGTAGTATATAAATCTAAGTGCTGTGTGTGTGTGTGTGTGTGTGTAAGTGTGTAAAAGCAGAGGATCTCCTTCCACTGACAGGAATTTTGAATGAGATCTGCTCCTGGCTTACACGTACTTCATGACAAAGTCCTCACCTGTAGACGGGAAGATGGATCAAAAGATGCCACATGTAGTTATTCCTCCTTCTCCTCTTTCTTTCTCCCATCTCATTCAGGTGATTAATATTCCAGTTACTGAAGCCCTCATCGAGCGAGAGAATACCACCCAACTAAAAAAATGGCGGGAAACTCGGGGGGAGCTCCAGTACAAGCCCTCCCGCCGACTCCATGGCTCACGAGCCATCCTTGAGGAGCGCTACCGTATGAACCCTCCCCTGACCGCCAGTGCCAGCCTCCTTAGCCTCACAGGGCTAAAACACAGGGTTGCTCTAGGCAGCATCAGCGGCCCCTCCTTCTCCCCAGCACATTCCATAAGTACCCTGGCTGAGTCCCCTTCCCCGCTCCCTCCTGCTGCCCAGAACCAGGTGGTGGTCTCTGAAGGTCTTCATGCTGCTCTGCCCTCCCCTACTGGAAACAACACCCCCTTAGGTGGCCCTAAGAAAAGCAGCAGCAGCAAAGTGGAAAAGCGGAAAGAAAAAGAACGGGAGAAGCAAGAGAAGATAGAAAAGGAGAAGCAGAAGCTGCAGAAGGAACGGGAGAAGAAGCTGCAAAAGGAGCGGGAGAAGCAGGAAAAGGAGCGGGAGAAGAAGCAGCAGAAAGAACGAACCAAAGAGGAAGCCAAGCTAAAGAAAGAAAGAAAGATGTCTTTGAGAAAGAAAGAACCCAAATCAGCCCCTGAAGATGGAAAAGACGGGGAAACCCCAGGGGGGTCTGTGCTCCAGGACACTTATTTTTGAATAATACTGAGGGGTGGGACAACACAAGGCTGAACAATTCCCAAGGACCAAGAAGATAGTTGCCACTAGAGACATAGTGTGATTGAAGGACCCAAAGGACCAGAGGACGTACGCCAAAGGGACTCATTATTGGACGTGGAAAACCCCCAGACTGAAGGTGAGAGAGCGTTGGAGGAGAATTACTTAGGGTCCTCATGTTTACCTCTTTCGTGTGCCTGAGGTGGGCTGGAGCCCCCCATCCTGCTCTCCTCGACCGTAATGACCAGAGAGAAAAGGTCCATGGTAGATGCTGTGCTCTATGCATGGATATGGAACTTGGTGGTCCCCTGTGAATTTCACCACAACCTACAAATGCAACTGCACCTACCCTCCTTTGTTCCCCCCAAGCTGGGAGCCTAAACACGGAAGTAATTGCATTCTTAACAAGTACTTTGTATGGAACCATCTCCTTTTAAAACTGTCTAACCACTCCAGGGATGACATCACCTCCCTTAGCAGAGAGGCCAAATATGGACTCTGGCCCTTCCCCAATATTAACAGGCACTTCTGTCATTGCAAGGTGGATTGGCCCTTTTATCGCATATTTCCCCCCAATTCTCCTCAATGGAGCTGATGGGCTCCACAAGGCACTTAGGAAACATCTCACACACATACACACACACACACACACACACACATACACACACACGTATATAGGTACTTCCCCTTGCATGGCTTTCTACAGACTAAGCTAGCTGCCTTGTCTCCTGGCCAAATTGCCTCTCCAGAACCATTTGTTGATAGGCAGACATGGAACCAGGGTGGCTTCTTCGAGCTTGGACGTTCAGGAAAAGAGAAGCTCGATTCTGTTGGCTTTTTACAACAATCTGTCTCAAAACCGTGGTGGGAAATTAAGGAAGCCAGGCTTGGCCAGTTGGCTATTCCTATATAAGGGATTCCTAGCAGTCAACAAGGGGGAGAAAAAAAAATCTCAGTTTCTAGAAAAGTTTGCTGCATTAGCTCAGCAAAGAGAAGTAATTAGATTGGGTCCAAAAGAGAGGCTGCATTTTCTGGTTCTCTGTTTTTGGCATGTAGTCAAATAGTTTCAGTCAGAACAAAGAAAAAAAAAGTCAATTTCCTGCCCTTCAGAAATAGCTTTTGGCAGAAACATTCCTGAGAAATCTAGGAGGGTAACCTTTGTCTGATTGCTTGCTATTTTGTCCAAAAGAGGTATTTACTTTTGGGGAGAACTTCCGTCCCCAAGAGGAGATTTGAGCAAACTCTCTCCAAATGGCTATAGCTGTAAATTATTGAAATGTTTGTTACTGGATTACATTTAGCGTTTAATCCTATCCCTTAAAAACAAAAGGTCCTTCTCCATTACAGAATAAATTCCTTAAGAATTAGTTTTTCACCGTCACTGATTTACTTAGATAGTAAATGAAGATAACTGAGAATGTTTTCCTATTTTAGTGCTGCTCCCCTGTCTTCACAAAAGCTACAGGGTTTCTTGAGCAGTAGCTGATAAAGCTGGTTTAAAACTGGTTTATAGCTTGTTGATGTAGATATTAACAAATACGATGCATGCTTGATTTCCTTGTCCCACAAAAATGGATCTTTAAAGCAGTGTTTCTCAACCTTAGCAACTTTAATTCCCAGGATTCCCCAGCCAGCTTGGGGAATGGTTGCGGAATTCTGGGAGTTGAAGTCCACACATCTTAAAAGCTGCCAGGATTGGGAAACACTGTTTTAAAGTAATTGGAATGTATTTTGCTCTAGACATTTTTTTTTCTGTGGTTCATTGTGCGGCCACAGTGGAGTTCTGTTTCCTTTTAAGGAACTACATGCCGATACTCCCTTGCAAACCTTTAATGGTGGAGCAGAAGGCAATTGTCAAAACTCTGGGTTTCTATTCTATGCAGTCTAGGAAAATAATATTGGCAGGCCGTAGGGTTGATCAGCTTAGGAATGATGGAAAGAGATTTGGGGAATTTGAAACTGGAAGATAAATTCTTGCTGCCTTGGAAGTCAGATTGGGCTACAGTATTATGAGTCCATACTGGATTCGTGAGTTCCCAATTTTTCCGCAGCATCTTTTCCTTCTCTTGTGTCACGTTCTCTGCAGTTGTGAATAGTTTGAAAATCATGAGCCTGTTTCAGAATCTCACTTCCCCAAATATATCTGTACCAAATAGCAGTTTCTCTTTGGATTCACATCCCTAACAAAAATGTTCTATTAGACTATTTTCCTCTCTGTATATACTTTTTCTCTCTAACACATATATTATATATATGTTTCAGTATTGTAATTATGTATACAGATACTTGGGATTTTTTTGATTTTGTGCTCTTATTTAATGGGACAGACACTGGAAATTAGGAATCCATCATCTCCCCATGCCTTATTGTTATTTTTAAAGTTTTTTTTAACCACTGCCCCTAATTTGGTCAAGCAGTAAATTACAAATAACAACTCTTGGCTGTCCTACTTGTTAATAATTTTTCTTTGTTTTTTTTAATAATTTGTGCTTCATTTTTATTAGATTCCCCATCCTCCTGCATTGCTTTGTTTAAAAATGTGAACAAAACAAAATAGAGACCACATTTGTTGAGTGTCTTTGTTAACCAAGGATTAATTGGAAATTCCAACACCAGAAGTTTTTAAGAAGAGATTGGACAATCATTTGTCTGAAATGGTATAGGGCAGTGATGGCAAACCTTTTAGAGACCGAGTGCCCAAACTGCAACCCAAAACCCACTTATGTAATCGTCGGGTGCCGGGTGGATGTGGCCCATTGGGTGGGCATGGCCCATTGGGTGGGCGTGGCTTTGGTGGTAATGGCAGACTGGGTGGGACTAAAAAGTTCAATCAATCCTTTCCAACTTTGCGAGATCTTTTTTTTCCCGCAAGAAGTTGAAATTGATTGATTGAGTGAACCTCTTTTTTTTTTGCATATGGCAGCAGAGGCCTAAAGCAAAAAGGTTTTTTAAAACACAGCTGAAGGCCTAGGACTGGGGTGACAGCGTGCGTGCCCATACTCTGCGTGCCACCTGTGTATAGGGTTTCCTGCCTGAGCAGGTGGTTTGAATAGTAGACCTCCAAGGTCCCTTCCAGTTCTGTTGTTCTATTATTTCTGAATTAAGCTATTTATTTTTATGGGATTGTTCAGATCTAAAGCAGTGTTTTGTTTATTGAAGAAGTCCAGGTTCAGAAAGCCTGTACCATACAAATTTCAGTTAACCAGAAGGAGGTGGATTCAAACAACCCAGAGTGGTTTAGATTTAGTCCTAAATTGTGCTGGGAGTCAGACAGCTTCCTTCTGGACAGCTAACTGCATACTCTGACATTTGTGACTGAAATCAAGTCCTAGAGAGGCTTTGATTTTTCTAGGCACTCCATCTCATCGTACTTTTCATCCCATGCCCTGCGAGGGCAGAGTGCAAAATGGGCAGGGATGCGAGACTGTTTACTTTTCCACTAAACATGTCCAAGGTTGTACCAACCCTTATGGTGCCATCGCAGATTTGTTTTCCCCTTCAGAGGGAAAACTGTAGGAAATGGAAAGGGAGATTACGGCTCCTTTGGCAGCTGCCAAATGAATGATACAATCATCCAAGACTCGTGTGGACAAGCCTGGCATGGGGGAGAAGTGGAAGTCTTGGTTCACAGCAAAACCTCCAGTTGGTTCAGCTCTTTAAAGCATTTTATCCCTTGGGTCTGTTACAATGATTTGGACACACTGCACATCCTGTTCTTTGAATAGTACCTGGATGGGCCTCTGGTGGAATTTTATTTATTTTTATTTATTTATGAGACTTATATACCGCTTTAAGTGCAAGCACTCTCTAAGCGGTGTACACCAGTAAGCAATGTATATATATATTTACATTGCCCCCAACAATCTGGGTCCTCATTTTACCTACCCCGGAAGGATGGAAGGCTGAGTCAACCTTGAGCCGGTGAGATTTGAACCGCTGACCTGCTGAACACAGTCAGCTAAAGTGGCCTGCAGTACTGCACTCTAACTGCTGCGCCACCTCGGCTCTTCATTTGGCCTTCCCGCTAATCAGTAATATGAAGTATGATGAATCTGCCATGGTCTTCAGAGATTTGAAGTTGCATTCCCCTCCACATGTTTCTGTTGCAGTTCCTTAACCATTCCTAGGAGTTTAATTAGGCTGGGGAAGCGCTTTACTGGAAGGCTGTGATTCTGATAAGAAAATACAGTAGTACCTTGGTACTCATCATTAATTGGTTCTGGGAGGCATGATGAGTACCAAACAAATTTTTCCCATAAGGAATATAGTGAGTCACAACACAGCCGACACCAACAAGTTCTAGCTGGTATGTTGAGTACCAAACAAACAACGAGTACCGGGACAAAATTTTCATGTCAAAATGCATTGAGTACCAAATTCGGTGAGTTTCAAAGCAGTTGAGTACCAAGATACCACTGTAAATATTTCATATCTTCTTTTTTCTACAAGTAATTTCCATGATCCCTTCCCCTCTTCCTAGCCCATACATTGTGATTTTGTAGCCCTCCAGATGTTGAAGTCATCTTGGGTTTAGCCCAGAGTTCCCCCATCTTTCTGGCTTTGTGGAGCCAACGGGGGGGGGAAGGGAGATGGTTCTGCGTGAGCGGCAGGCAAGCGCACTCACATGCGCAGCACCATTTGCATGAGCGGCGGGCATACACGCCCCCTGCACATATTCGTTTGCCAATTCCGTGGCTCAGTTCCAAATGGCTCAAGGCCTGGTAGTGGGCCGTGCCCCAGAGGTTTGGGACCCCTGGTCTAGCCAACAGGGAATTAACAGCTGTACATCATCTGGAGAGCCATTTGTCACTCACATTGGTGAGTGTTCAAGTTTCATTGGAGACATGGCAGAAGTAGGAAAGGAAAATGAAGCACTATATTGTGGAAGCTAAAACAAGGAGTAAAAGATAAATATACTGGGATTATCTTGGGAACCTGATTCTCTATTCTCTTTGTTGCCAACCGAAACCCCCCCCCACACACACACACACTAAATTTTCATATGTATATTTGGTTTCATTGTAAATAAAGTACAGTAGTGTATGCTAGGCTTTTGCTCACAGCACACACTTCAGTTTTATTCTTTTTTGGTGTGTTTAAGAATCCGGATAGAAAATCTAAGATTTGAGATCTTCAGAATAAATAGTATGCAACATCCCATCTCTTCTGTCTGTCAAGAGTTTCCTGAAGAAGGGAAGCAGGTATTCCCAGGGTGCACTTCCTCCATTGGCTCCCCAAAATTAAAACATCCCCCAGACTCAATCTTTTATTACTGGGAGATCATGTGAGAATCACTGCCCAATGATTCTATGCAGGATCAGACTTCAGAAAAATCAGAAAAGGTGTGGACTCTTCTTGAAAGAGTTAACTGAAGTAAGGATTGCTTTTTTTTTTTCTAAAGCTGAGTTAAATAAAATGAGAATGCAGATGATGCAACTTGTAGTAAAGCTTGAGGAAATCCTTAATGATACATAGAAAACAATATTTCTACTTAAAGTGGGGGTAAAAGCTAATTATTAGGGAAACACCACCATCCCTGCTTTCTCTGTCTACAGTGGTATTTGATATTAGGCCAGAGAAGATCCTCTAACCTAGATACTGATGACCTCAACTAATAGCCCTGGTGGTGCAGTGGTTAGAATGCAGTATTGCAGGCTAGCTCTGCCCACTGCCAGGAGTTTGATCCTGATTAGCTCAAGGTTGACTCGGCCTTCAATCCTTCCAAGATTGATAAAATGAGAACCCAGATTGTTGGGGGCAATAAGCTAACATTTGTAAACCCTGCCCAGAGAGTGCTGTGGGGCGGTATATAAGTCTTAAGCAGTATTGCCAATACTTGTTTAATTAGCATGCCTGCACCACAGTGGCTGTGCTGACTAGAAGTTGTCAATTGTAGCCCCAGCCATCTAGAATCTAGATAGTATCAGACTGCAGAAGCCAATATAGATGGTCTTTTTTCAAAACTGGATTCCATATTTTATTCTAAACCTAATTTGGGAATCTGTGCCCATTTTTGTTAGTAATAGGACCCTGCTGTTTAGTATAGATCTGGCTGCAATATTTGTAGATCCCAGTCCTGCGTAACTGGAAAATAATATTTTGACTTCCTGGAAAAGACCTTGGGGGGGAGGAAACCACTGTTTAATTTTGTTCACTAGACATTGGTGTAACCAAAACCCACAATAAGAAACCCACAAATGTCCCTTTCCCAAGAAGAGCTCTTGTTCTTC
The DNA here is from genome assembly GCF_016545835.1 of Crotalus tigris. NCBI lineage: Eukaryota > Metazoa > Chordata > Lepidosauria > Squamata > Viperidae > Crotalus > Crotalus tigris. The sequence goes on along the minus strand of NW_024100595.1, from coordinate 2,160,296 downwards.
CTGAATGCAGTGACTGCCACAAAAAATGAAATGGCTCTCAACTTTTTCCAAAGACATATTTATTAAAAGCATTTAAAGAAGAACCAATATTTTGAAGCAAGAACTATATTTTTCACGATAATCGACTCGACTGAAACTTTAGGCGCCTCCAAATTCATCGATTGCAGCCAATTGTTTGGGGATTGCCGATCGCCCTAGTCCAGGGGTAGGCAACCTTGGCTCTTTTATGACCTGTGGACTTCAACTCCCACTGGCTCAGGAATTCTGGGAGTTGAAGTCCACGAGTCATAAAAGAGCCAAGGTTGCCTATCCCTGCCCTATTCAAAAGGCATCAAACTCTCACTTTCTGGGATGAGCTTCCTCTTCCCCTCCTGCCACTGTTTCCTAGCCCTTTTGACATCCTTCCCAAATTCCCGATGGAGGCAAGTGAAATCCATGTGATAGAACCTTCTTTGTTCTACCGGTTTTGGAGACAGCAAAGGAAGGTCTGTTGCCTTGCAACTTGCTTCTTCCTTTGAGTACTGTTGGCTCTTCAGCCGGTAAAATTGGCCTTCTAACTCAGTAACCAACGCTCGGAGGTACTCAAATCCCGCCGTGCTCAGAGCGCGCACCCAGTCTTCCATGGTCTCTTGATTCTCAGCTGCCATCTTATAGGTCTGCTCAGGGTAGTCATCAGGGTAGCAGATTTTAAAAGTATGAGGCTCAGAGGAGGATTCCTGCAACTCCACCGTGCAGCCTTCTAACACAATGAGCTGACAAGGAGCCCGGTCCCCAGGCTGTTCCCGGCAGATAAGAAGATTTCCTCGGAGCTCACACCAGCAGCGCTGGTAGGAAGCGGTGCGGTTATTTTTCTTGTAAAGGACGCCCTGCCGGTCTGGGGGCTGGTGCAGGTGAGAAGAGGTAAGAATGCTGGCGATGTGGAGTTTGGTAGCGGACTGGCTCTGAAACTGGAGAGAAAATCATAGAAAACAGAGATGAGGGAACCTACAAGAAGAAGATGAAGGAGCTAAAAGAGGAACGGAGCTGAGCACTTGTCCTTAAGCCGGGCTTCCAAAAGTGTGGAATTACATGTCCCCCAGCAACCTGGGCATGTTATAGTTCACTAGCAAAGGATGTTTAAGTCATGCTTAATAGCAAGGCAAAGAAGATCCTCTAACCTGGATACTGAGGATCTCAACTAATAGCCACAATGGCACAGTAGTTAGAATGCAGTATTGCAAGCTAACTCTGTTAACATCCAGCAGTTCAATTCTCACCAGATCAAAGTTGACTCAGCTTTCCATCCTTCCAAGGTCAGTAAAATGAGGATCCAGATTTTTGGCAGCAATATGCTAACTCTGTAAACTGCTTAGGGCTGTAAAGCACAGTGGAGCGGTATATAAGTCCAAGTGCTATTGCTATGCTCCCTTTACTTTAAGAAATGGTAGACAGCCATTCAAAACTGTCTAGCCATTTTGAGGCACTACAGAGAAGTTCTTTCTCTTTGGTCGTTGTGGTCACCCTAGTCATGTTCTGCTCCCACCTCCTTTGCACCTGTTGGAGGTGTGAGTCCAAGAGCACTGATATTTTAAGTGCCTCCTGACCTATTAAGCATAAGGGGCCAGTGGGATGTAGCTAGAGCAGTGTTTCTCAACCTTAGCCACTTTAAGATGCATGGATTTCAACTCCCAGAATTCCTCAGCCAGCATGACTGGCTGGAGAATTCTGGGAATTGAAGTCTACTCATCTTAACCTTCTCAAGATTGAGAAACATTGAATGACAGCATTATGATTTTACTCCATGCACTCTGCTAGTCAATCATTCCAATCTCGGGAGTGTTCATGGGAATACTTCAGCCTCCAACACTGAGGTGCCCAACAGCTGACCTAGTTTTGACCACAGAGGAAGGAAAAGAAAATTACCATTTTTTCTGTTGCTTGGTTTAGAAGGAGAAAGTGGCAGAATTCTTGTCGATTTCACCTAGTGGAGGGGGGAAAAAAAACCATGCAAGTCCAGCTTTCAAGACATGTTAGTGTTTCAATAGTGATTTTTTTAAAAAAAAAATCAGGTGCTTTATTTCTTTAGTGAAGTTATTATTTTTTTTAAAAAAAATGGAAAACAGTGACAAGAGAGGCATGTTTCTGGCCCACACACACAGTACTAGTAGATAGGTCAGAGTGGTATTTGCCTACCTTGAAAGGAAATGCAGCAGATGAACCAGTTATTGTTGTTAGCACTATTAGACAACACTGTTTTTGATATTTAATAGGAAAAGAGGGAGCTAGGGACCTTTTTGGTGGGCTGGGGGGGGCAGAGCAAGGATGACAATGTAACTAAACCACAATTTACTTGGGTTTGGCTGAGATAGGACTTCCCTGGACAGCCAGTTTGATGTAGTGATTAAGACAACAGGCTAGAAAGTAGGAGACCATGAGTTCTAGTCCTGCTTTGTGCACCATGGACTAGTCACTTTCAGCTCTGGGAACAAGACAATGGCAAACCGTTTCCAAAAACCCTTGCCAAGAAAATTGCCAGGATATATCCAATGAGTCACCAGAGTCAAAAATTGATCTGAAGGCACCAAAAATTGCCAACTTCATCATTGTGACTTGGAACCTGTCAAACAGCCCTATAATGTATTGACTATTGTATAGTAAAGATAAACTGAATGGGTGGCATCCCATGAGCGCTAATAGGCAGCCAATAATCCAAATCTATAATAATCTCAGAGAGAGATTAAGAAGGAGATTAAGAAGCAAATAAGAAGCAAATCCTCCTAGCCCCTACCTTTTTGTACTGGAAAGTTTTGTTTTAAAATAAAGATAGAGGCTGAGAGCCAGAGAAAGGAAATAAATAGCATCTTCCTCCTGATCCAAGTCTGAATCTATTAGGGCAAGAATTCAAGAAGCTTGACAACTGGAATTCTGGGAGTTGGCGTCCGCACCTCTTAAAGTTGTCAAGGTAGAAAAATATTGTATTAGGAGATGGAGAAAAAAATACAGGGAAGCAAACAAAATGCTTTACTTCAGGAATCTGTGTATTCCAGAGGAATTAGGTATAGGCAAAACTATTTAAGTTTTATCGTGTCTGAAATGTATTTTCTCTGTGCAACCTCAATATTTGTAATTTTTTTTTTTTTGCAATTTTATAAGCAGCTATTTCTACATTGGATCCAGACCAATAGCTTTGCTCAGAGGTTCATATTGTCCTTTATATTTTTCTAAAGTGCACTGGAATTTGAGTAGGTTTATATTCCCCCCCCCCACCCTTTTGCCAATGAATGTTTGGCTTGGGAGAATTTAAAGCTAAAAATTGCTTCTTCAAGTTGCATTTAAATTATCTCTAGAGGGACAATCTCCTCAACACTAAAGTTCCAGTATTTGGCACTCTAGATTTTTATTTTAAATTGCCAGACGAGCAACATAGCTTATGGGGATCCTCTGTCTCACATATACTGGAGAAGGATGCCAAGTGCGGGTGCCCCTTTGAAAACAGTCGGAACTACCAAGCCACTGCACTAAGACAGGAGAAAGAGGTAGGATATACAGATAGTCCTCGACTTACAACAGTTCATTTAGTGACTGTTCAAAGTTACAACAGCCCTGAAAATAGTGACTTATGACCATTTTTCACACTTAACCACTGTTGCAGCATCCCCATAGTCACATGATCAAAATTTGGAAACTTGGCAACTGACTCATATTTATGACACATGATCACCTTTTGCAATCTTTTTACATCTTTCCATTCCCCACCATCCAGTCAGAGCTGAAGAAGCTTCTTGGATCAGAAGGGAAAAGTCTTCAAAGAAAAACAAGAAAGTCCAGTTGCCTCATGAAAACGCATCTTTGGGGTAGAATGTAAAAGTAAACACAAAATTTGAAATTGAAGATACGGGAATGAAAGGAAAAGATAGTGAAAAGGAGAAATGATTTGAATGAGGAAATATAGCAAAAATTTCACAAAAAAACTGGTGAAGTAATACAGGGGAATGAAAAGAGACTTTGGAGAGTGGAAAGGCTGATACAAGGGAAATTAAAAATCTACACTGAAGTAGTACAAAAAAAAATCATCAGAAAAAGCCTTAAGATTTTGAGCATGAAAGGAAAGTGGATTGCAAGGAAAGGAAAAGTGACCAATTTTGTAATTGTATGTCTCCCACGTCACACTGCTCGATGTAATGACATGCAGCCTTCAGACATGCCCAAATGTGGACTTAAAATAGTGGTGCAAGATTCTGAGTTTGTTAAAAAAAAAAAAAAAAAAAAATCTTTAAAAGGAGGCTGGGTAGGGCATTTTCAGGGACATTTGTAAATTAATCATAAGATCCAGGTAGGATAATGAGAGAAAAATAGGACATGCAAGCACTTACCAAAGGTATTTTGCCCTTACCTTTGGGGCCAAATTCATCAGGTTTTCCCCTTAGATTTTTCGCCAGGAGTTTTCCTTTTAATTCAAAAGCAGTAATTTCCTAGGTGAAGAGGGTGAGGCTAATGCTCACCTATGTCCTCTATCCAAGTGGTACTAAAGTCATTTGATCTCTTGGTCCAGAGTGACAGAGATAAGAGCAGGAAATGACTTTGATCATGGTTTCTTGTTTACTTCATCCATACCTCCCCACAAATGCGTTTGGAGAACAAGTGGCTAGAAAAAGGAAGATAACTTGACCACAAGCTAGAGTTCTTTCTGGTTCTAAAGGGAACCAGTTTTAGGAGGAAAATGAATTGAATATAACACAAATTGCTCTCCAAAACAAAACCAAATAGCTAAAGTACTATGGGTTTTTATAGCACTCTGTTTAAACGTTTGGATCTATCAAGTTTGTATGGATGAACTTTACATTTGTTTCTAAAGTTTTCTTCTTTAAAATTTTTTCTATTTCCTTTCTATTATTCATATTGTAAGCTACTCTGAGATGGCATACTGTAATGAAATGATGAGGGTAAAGATGAGAAAAATCCTATTCAGAAAAACAATTCTAGAAATTAACTTTTCTGCTTACTTCTAGAGGGCACACAGTTCAGCTTCAGACTTATTGAAAGATGGATGGAGTTTAACTGCTAGGGGCAGGTAGTCCTGATTGGTAAGGCCACACTTGGAATACTGCATCCAGTTTTGGTCACCACGATGTAAAAAAGATGTTGAGACTCTAGAAAGAGTACAGAGAAGAGCAACAAAGATGATCAGGGGACTGGAAGCTAAAACATATAAGGAATGGTTGCTAGAATTGGGTATGTCTAATTTAACGAAGAGAAGGACGAGGGGAGACATGATAGCAGAGTTCCAATATCTCAGGGGCTGCCATAAAGAAGAGGGAATTAAGCTATTCCCCAAAGCACCTGAAGGCAGGACAAGAAGCAACGGGTGGAAACTAATCAAGGAGAGAAGCAACCTAGAACTAAGGAGAAACTTCCTGACAGTGAGAACAATTAATCAGTGGAACAGCCTGCCTCCAGAAGCAGTAAATGCTCCAACACTGGAAGTTTTTAAGAAGAGACTGGACAGCCATTTGTCCGAAATGGTGTAGGGTTTCCTGCCCGAGCAGGGGGTTGGACTAGATGACCTCCAAGGTCCCTTCCAACTTTACTACTACTACTATTATTATTATTATTTAGTGACTGCCTCGACTATTAGCAGTTATGACAGTGATGAAAAAGTACCTTTATAACCAATCCTCACATTTATAATCTTCGCAAGTGTATAAAGCAAAGCAAAGCTGAAGTGAAATCATAAGCATTGTCAGTTTCACTTAGTGATCACTTGGCTTTTTTTTTAATTATTAAAAGTTTTTTATTTTTTCCATATAAACATTATATATAAAAAAAGAAAGTACAATACAATTTTGAAATAAAATAAATTCATAACCATTAGTACGACCTGCCCACCCCCCCCCCCCCCGGTCGCGTCCACCCTCTCTTGAAACATTCCCTACTTCCCTCCTCTTTCTCACCTCCCATCCTACTCTCTTCCCCTCCCCCTCTCCTCTCACTACCCTACTTCCTCTCTACACTTTCTCACCTCTCATCCCTATCAAACCCAGGAACGCAGCATAAGGGGAGTGCCAGGGCCGCACCCCTATAAGCAACCATTATCTATATTACACTTTCCCCCCCACATTTCCTCCCTCCCTCCCACCCCCAACCCCCCTCCCTTCACTTCCCAGAGCAGAATACAGGGTTAATAATAAATTTTTTTATAATAATAAGAAAAAAGAAAAGAAAAAAAGAAAAAAGAAAATATCATACTTAACCTTTAACTCCAATAACCTATAAGACAATTCTCTATAATATTTACTATAATATTCATTCATAAAATAAATGAAACTTTTTAGTTCCATACTTTTTTGAATATAGCCCATCCATCTTCTCCATACAGCAATATATCTTTCTTGTGTGTGATCCTTTAAATAAGCAGAAATTTTTGCCATTTCTGCAAAACTAGATACTTTAAATACCCATTCTTCTAAAGTAGGCAAAGAATCTTTCTTCCAATATAAACCTATTAATAACCTTGCAGCAGTTAATAAATTCAACATCAAAATAGTTTATCATTTAAATCCACAAAAATACCCAATAAAAATAGCTGAGGAGTAAACTTTATCTTCCTTCTAAAAATCTTTTGAATGTTCCACCAAATCATAATCCAAAAAGCCTTTACCTTTTTACAATTCCACCAAATATGGAAATATGTCGCATCTTTATTGCCACATCTCCAACATTTGGGCTGTATATTAGAATACATACAAGATAATTTTTTAGGATCTAAATGCCATCTATAAAACATTTCATAAAAAATTTCTCTCAAATTTGGAGCTTGTGTAAATTTAACATTTCTAGTCCAAATTATCTCCCATAAATCCAATGAAATCGGTTCCTGTATATTTTGAGCCCATTTAATGATACAATCTTTAACCAATTCTGTTTCCGAATCTAACTCTAATAAAACATTATAAATTCTTTTTATATGAGCCTGACTCTGATTTTTAATCTGGATAACCAATTGTTTGTCTTCTAATGTTATTCCCTCTTTCTTGTCTACAGTCCATCTATCCACTATTTGTAAATATTGAAACCATGACTGTAGAATATTTTCTTGCCTTAATACATCTAGAGATTTCAAATGCCAATTCGAACCAGACCAAATTAACAATTCTTTATACGAGATTTTATCAAAATTTGTCCCCTTAGAAATTCCCTCAATTGCATGTCTGGGAATCCCCCAGATAGGTATTTTATAATTCAATCTGTAATAATACTTTTTCCAAACACGAAGTAGGGCATTCCTCAAAATATGTAATTTAAAAGTCCGGTCAACTTTCTTATTGAAAATCAGGTATGCATGCCAACCATATATTAAGTCCCAACCTTCCAAAGAAAGAATATCCTTATTTGTTAAATTAAGCCAATCGCCTAACCAAGTTAAAGTGGCTGCATCATAATATAATTTCAAATTAGGTGCCTTAAGTCCTCCTCTTTCTCGAGCATCCTGTAAAATCTTAAACTTAACCCTTGGTTTCTTTCCGGCCCATATAAAATTGTTGATACCCTTTTGCCATTCATCCAAATTTGCCTCTTTTTTAAAAATAGGTATCATCTGAAACAAAAAAAGGAACTTTGGTAGAACATTCATTTTTACAGCTGAAATTCTCCCCAACAATGACAATTGCAATTTTTTCCAGTCTTTTAAGACCTTTTGTACTTTTACCCATAGTGGTTCATAATTATTCTTATACAATTTTCCATTTGAAGCAGTTAAATATACTCCCAAATATTTAACCTTTTTTACCATCTGGAAACCTGTAGCTTTGACCAAACTTTCCCTATCCTTAACTGACATATTCTTAGATAATATCTTAGTCTTATAATTGTTGACTTTAAAACCAGAGACATTCCCATACTGTGTTATAAGTTCTAGTAAACAATCAATCGCTTGATTCGGCTGTTCCAAAATTAAAACCAAATCGTCCGCAAAAGCCTGCAATTTGTACTCATTCTTCCTTATCTTTACGCCCTTGACTACCTTTGATTCTTGAATCTGAATCAATAAAATTTCCAACGTTAAAACAAATAACAATGGGGATAATGGGCATCCTTGTCTTGTCCCTTTTTCAATATTAAAATTCTCAGTCAATCCCCCTCAGTCAATTTGTGCAGATTGTTGCTGATATATAGCTTTAAGTGCATGTAAAAAATTATCCCCAAAATTCATTTTCTCTACCAATGAAAATAAAAATTTCCAATCTAATTGATCAAAAGCTTTTTCAGCGTCCAAAAAGATAAAAGCCACAGGAATCTGATTATTCTTATCCAAATACTCAATTAAATTTATAATTTGTCTAACATTATATTTTACATATCGCCCTGTTATAAATCCTACTTGGTCATTATGAATCAAGTCCTTCATAACCTACATTAATCTGTTTGCCAAAATTTTTGTAAAAATCTTGTAATCAACATTTAATAATGAAATTGGCCTATAATTCTTAGGCTCTGTAAGATCCTGATCTTCCTTTGGAATCAGTGATATAAAAGCTCTTTTCCAAGAAGGAGGAACTTGTGTACCCAACAAAATACTATTAAAAAGTTCCTTTAATGGCTCCGTCATTTCTTCAGATAAAGTCTTATAATACCTCGAGGTCAGTCCATCTGTTCCCGGAGACTTTCCAACCTTTAACTGCTTAATAGCTAAATCAATTTCCTCCACAGTGATTAATCTATTCATCCCATTTTGTTGTTCCTCTGAAAGTTTAGGAAAATGCACTGATTGTAGATATTTATCTATATCCACACCCTTTATGTTGTCACTTGAATATAATTTTGTATAAAAATCTAAAAAACTCTTTTTGATCAAATTTTGCTGAAAAACCTCAATACCTTTATATTTTACTTTCTCTATAATTCTGGCTTTCTGTTTCTTTCGTAACTGGTAAGCCAACCACCTCCCAGGCTTATTCGCGTTACAGAAAGTATTATGTCTCATATACGACAAATTAGTAGCCACCTGATCTGCCATCAACATATTAAATTGTTCCTTAAGCATCTTTATAGATACCTTTAAATTATTATCAGTTAGATTAAAAACAAACTCTTGTTCCTTTAATTTAATCTCTTCTTCTATTTCTCTACATCTTTGTAACCCTTTTTCCTTAAAAACTTTATTCAATTGAATCAAAATTCCCCTCATATATGCCTTACTGGTGTCCCAAACCATGGACATCGATGTTCCCTTATTCATATTTATAGCAAAAAAGTCCTTTAAATGTTCTTTACATTTTTGTACAAACTCTTCCCGAGTAAACAAATTCTCATTCAATCTCCAGGGTCTTCTATTCCCATCTTCCAAATGTAGTTCCATCCACACCGGACTGTGATCTGACAAAGTTCTGGGGAAAATTTTCACCTTCCTCTCTCTAGAGAGAAAATCACTAGTAATAAAAAAAAAGTCAATTCTTGAAAATGACTGATGTCTATCCGAATAAAAAGTGAAATTATCACTTATATTCCTTTCTCGCCAAATATCAATGAGCTCCAATTCTTCTTTCAAATCAAAAAAAGTTTTAGGTAACCTAGTTTGGGTAAAAGTTTTAGAGGAGCTCCTTTTGTCTACAGTTGAATCTAAAACCCCATTCCAATCACCCATCAAAATTACAGATTTATAATCCAACTGAGATATCTTCCCATGCAAAAACTTATAAAATTGTTTCTGTTGCTGATTAGGAGCATATAATCCAACAATAAGAACTTTTTTACCTTGTAATAATAATTCCACAAAAAGATATCTTCCTTCAGAGTCAGTCTCAATTAATTTAGATGAAAAAATTTTCTTCACGTAGATTACCACTCCCCCTTTTTTCCCTGGAACTGGAGCAATAAAATGTGAACCCAAACGAGGATTCATCAAAAGTTTGGAGTCCTTTAAAGTTATATGAGTCTCTTGCAAACATATCAAATCATTGTTATGTTGTTTCAAATAATGAAAGACCTTTCTTCGTTTCTGTGGCACATTTAAGCCATTAACATTCCAGGTCAGGAACATGGCCATCTCCACTGGCCTGAAGCCTCTGGAGCATGGCCTGCAGATCCACTGTTGAAGATCTTTTTGGTCTTGCCCCTCCCACAGGCTCTGTGATAACCGTGCCTTCAACTTTATCACCACTTTTCTGCTGCTGCTCTTTTTCTTTACGTTTATGGGCAGCTCGTGTCATCCTTTGCTCTTTTATCTCAAGATTCTGTACAGCTTGTTCCATGACCATCATTGATGAGGCTCCTGCCATAACAGGCTCTTCCATTATCCTTGTTTGTGGGGGTGAGGGCGATCTTGACTTTAAGATAGAGTGATAAAAATCTCTTGCCTTCGAGACTGTAGTTAATCTGTGGCGTATCCCCTCATAATTCACTATTATTCCTCTTGGAATCCCCCATCTAAACTGAATTTGACGATGCTTTAACTCATCAGACAGAAAAGCAAAATCTTTTCTGCCTCTTAAAATTTTGGGAGGTATTTCTTTTAAAATTATCACATCTTGATCTGCAATTTGAAACTTTTGTTTATAAAAAGCCTGTATAATTTCGTTATGAGTAAATCTTCTGGAGAAGTAGATGACCACATCTCTTGGTAAGTTTCTCTGTCTAGCAACCCGTGAGTTGAGTCTAAAATTTTTTTCTATCTCATTCCCAATTATTTCAGGCCTCCAGCCCAGATTAAGAACAGTATCTTTCACAATAAGCATCTTTAAGTCCTCCTGAAGGTTCTCTCTCAACCCCGATACGCAATGCATATTCCATCTCTCTATATTGTGAAATGATTTGTTCATCCTGTGTAATTTCTATCTTATTCTCTACCTCCTCCATCCTAGATTCCATTCTTGTTGCATTTTCAGTAATCTCCTCGATTCTGTCGTCAATTCTCTCTATATACAGAGCAAGGCCCTGGAAAGCAAAAAGTATGTCTTCCCTTATTTGCTTATTCTTTGTCTCCAATAGTTCTTCTGTGACAGCCCTCTCTGCAATTATAAGATCTTTTACTTCCTCCTTAATATCCAAAGCATGCTTTTTTAAAGCTTCTTGTAGATCTTTAAGAGAAATTGCAGGAGGAGGAGAGGGTGGAGGTGATTTTGGTTTCTGAGAAACAGGCTGGGTCATTGGGGAAGAGATAGTGGCTTTAGGAGGAGGAGGCAAGCGTTTTGAAGCCATTTTCTTAAGTTCTAAGAAGAAAGATTCTTGTTTGAAGAAAAAAAAATCACAGTTCTTTGAATATTCTTTTAAAAAAATTACAGAGAAAAAAGAAAGAAAAAAGAATAAAAAAAAAACAAATTCTTGCTTCTATATTTAAAGCATTAATCTGTATCCAGATTTTAGCTTTATGATGCAAATCAAACAAGAAAGACAATCGCCATTTTGCCTTTCACTTTCCTTTTCTCCAAAAGGGAAAGTGAACAATAAAAAAAAAAAGAAGAGGATACTTGCTGGAGTTAAAGACACCATCAAACTTAAGCACAATTTCTCCTGGTCTGCTCCGTCTGCTTTTAAATACTCACAAGCGGCTAAAACAGTGATTCTCAACCTTTCTAATGCCGTGACCCCATAATACAGTTCCCCATGTTGTGGTGACCCCCAAGTGGGTGTGGCCACCAATAAGAGGGAGTAGGACAGCTAGGGAAAAGGGAAAAAAATGGCGGACAGCATGGTTTGGTGACCCCCGTGAAATGGTCATTCGACCCCAAATGGGATCCCGACCCACAGGTTGAGAACCACTGGGCTAAAAGAAGCAGATGTGGAAGTGGCAGCTTGCTTCATCCCAAAACTTCGGGACGAAGGCTCCCTGGAACGCGGAGACGCTCAGGCTCTGAGGGAGCTCTACCCTCCAATCCCCAAAATTATAGGGATCCAGGGGAGCTTTTACCTCTACCTGAGAGCTCTCCTCCTCCCTTTTGTCCAGGAAGGAGATTCAAGCCACGGGACAGCTGATTGTCAAAGTCCCGCAGCTTTTACACGGACCAGGAACGGGCGGCTTTGTAAAACACCGCCATCGTCGTTGCTGGAACCACCGGAAGCCGTGATCACTTGGCTTAATGACTATGTTGTCAGTTCAAATTGTGGTCACTAAACAAGAAATAGCTATATCTGACAAATTTTGGGTAAGTTGATCTCATATGTTATGGCAGATCTCCTCAATCTAATGCCCTCCTGAGGTATCTGATTTCAGTTCTACAAATCTTAGGCGGCTATGCTGCTTGACAAGTCCCATGCTGTGTTTGCATAACACCATGAACCAAATGAATGAACTTTATCTGGTTATTATATGTTATATTATGTGAAAACTGGACTAAGTAAACCCTGTGTAAATTAACTATGGATATGGTTAATCTATGTGGAAACAGATCTTTGCAGACAACTGTTATATGACAAAAATGTGTTTCTGTATATCATTGCCACACATCTGTTGGGTACCCAATTTTGGTAAGCTGCATTAGGGGAACATCTAGAGGATCCTGCCCTTGGTCTCATTTTCAAAGGCCCAGCATCAAGTAGAAAGAAGAGGCAATTACCACATATATCACTATCAGGAAGACTCATAAGATATAGTATTAGATTTAATGCCTATCAATCCATCAGCCAGATAGTAGTCACAATCATTTAAAACAATATTTTCAAATTTGGCAATTTTAAGGTGTATGGACTACAACTCTCAGAATTCCACATTTTCAAAGTTGCCAAGTTTGAAAAATAGAGATAAAACCACAGCTTCAGCACTGAACTAAAATAAGGAAGGGCAGCAATTCTGGATGGAAGAAAGCATATGCATTCTGTTTTTGCATGAGAACATTGGAGGAGTCCTATCTTAATAAGACCTGAACTGCTGAAGAGCCCCAGCAAATTATTCTATTTGATCCAAACTAGAATTTTAGGGATGAATGTATGTCCTAAGACCAAGAGTAAACCTAAGAGTCCAAGTTTTGCTTAAACATAACAACTGGTTTAATAGCATAGTTGTAGTGACCAGATATCTGTAATCAAGCTCTTTTGCTGAAGTTGCATCCTCATAGTTGTATAAGGACCTCTGTGTGCTTTAACTGGTGGAACACTGGAGGATAAATTACCTAAGCTAAGTGTGAACAAATTTGGTTAATATTTGACTGGAACCAATCAAGAAAACGTGAAAGCAATAGATATATTGGGAAAGCAATAAAAGGGGGAGGATTAGCAAATCACTTCCTTATTGTTGCCACAAAAAAAAACTTTTATCAAGTTGCCAGGAGCCAAGATTGATTCAAGGAAGAGTTACCCTAAGCCGGGAATTAAATAGTTTTATGAACAGCTCTGTAGATTCATCTTATTCTGGATATTATGTACAGTACATCGGAGAACAAAGGTATTCAATAACTAAGAAGCAGGGTAAAGAAACATAGGCTATTCTTGTCTATGGAGATTCTGTCATCCAGGTCATGGTTGTCCCAAAGGTACTTCTTCAAAAGGCAACTGGACTTTGTTTTTCCTTGAAGACATTTCACTTCTCATCCAAAAAGCTTCTTCAGTCTGAAGAACTGAAGGCTATTCTTCCTTGTTTAGAGCCTAATTAAGATAGACTTCCTCTGGCTATGGAGTTTTTAATCTAGCAATTAGAATTAATGGTAGGTCCATTTTTCACAAATTTATTTATTTAAAATATTTACATAGTTGCCCATCTTTTAACCAACTTTGGGATTCTGCCAATCTGGCGGGATTTCTTTACATTTCTTCAAGTTTTCTTGGAATACCAGCGCTTCTTAATCGCAAGAACACCATTTGTGTTCAATATAATCCGTCATTGAATAGAATAGAGCTGGAAGGGACCTTGGAAGTCTTCTAATCCAGCCCCTTGCTCAAACAGAAGAACATACCATTTCAGACAAGTGACTGTAGTCTCTTCTTAAAAACTTCCAGTGTTGGAGCACCCACAACTTCTGGTGGCAGACCGTTCCACTGGTATTGCATAATTACAGATTCAGAAAAGGGCGGAAAAAAGCCAGCAAGGGCTGAAATATAAATATACTATTCCTCCTAACAGGAGAAGCTCCAGATAGGGCGAAACTATTATTGAGCGGAGAGATCCAATTAAAATAATTATAATAATAATCCTCCTCTATCTAGCGCAGCATTTTATCAAAAGAGAAACACTTGATTCCCTGCCGCCAGTTTTGCCCACACTTCCCTTCGGCCAGATTGGGCGATGAAGTCACGGATTGCCAGAAACAACGTCACCTCCTGTGCGCTGAGTGGGAAAATGTCTCTACCTACGCATCATATCCGGCTCGAATGGCAGCAGGAGTCTGATGTCGATTTCTGCGCAGCACTGCTGGGAGACTTCGGGTGCTGTTGTTGCAGCCGCCTAGGTACTACCTGGGTCGCGTGTACGGAGATGGGGTGGAGGAGAAAGTGCAAATCCGCCAATTTTAATTTAGGGGTCCCCTTGGAGAATCGGGGTCCCCTTGGAGAATCGGAGGAATGGGAGTTCCAGTGATCCCTAAATGAATGTCGAGGTCGCCTCCTAAGTGTCTTCAAACGCGGTTGCTTTAGTGCACACTTGATTAGATGCACGAGAAAAGTCGTGGGGAACCCCCGTTGGCTCCCATACGTTTTATTGGGAGACGGGAGGGGGCGGTAGGCATCCCTTACATTCAATTCTCCAGTATGCCCAGTTGAGAAAGTATTTGGTGGGCTTCTGTTGAAATTAAAGGAGACGGTTTTGGAGTTCAGGAAGGGAAGGAAACTTATTTTAAGAGAAGGCAACAAAAGCCTCATTTTTGGAAGTAATGGTTTCTCATCTTTCTTGCCTCCAAAAGAAAGTGGAGAATTGTTGTCTGAAAACTGGGTTTAGCCTGGCACATGTGCCAGTCAGAACCAGAAACGAGAGGCGGTTCAAGGAACTTTTATTGAACTACTTCAGCAAAAGGGTCTCAGCAGCTAAAGGAGCCAAGACCTGGATCATATACAATACCAATTTTATACAGTTATGAATAAGGAAATTAACACCCTAAAATCAATCATTCATTGGTTCCTTGACACATGTTTCTTTTGATTGGATTCTTCTACTTTACCCTCCTTCATACATTGCATGTTTATGTTAATAAACTTTCTTATCAAAATGGGTGTGTTTTATTATTATAATAAGCTAGAGGTTGCCAAAGTTTATGTCTAGCATCTTTCTAACAGCGTCTTTCTAACTTAGGGATCTTCAAACTTGGCCCTTTAATGACTTGTGGAGTTCAACTCCCAGAATTCCTCAGCCAGGCATGCTGGCTGAGGAATTCTGGGAGTTGAGGTCCACAAGTCATCAAAGGGCCAAGTTTAAAGACCCCTGTATCTAACTTGTAGCTTTCTTGTTGCTAGGCCCTAGTGTCCCACCATTCGTTACTGGTTTTGTTACTCATTGCAGCTGCAATTTCCTGCTTCAGCAATTCCTTTAACAAACTTTCCCAATTCCAATCTGAGACCTTCAGAATGAAGGATTTTTCCTGTTATAATATTTGGGAATGCCTATTTGGAAAAAAACTGTCATGAGGGAGTATGCAGAATTTTTTTAGACTGTGATATTTTGGGCAGTGTTTTGGTTTTGAGAGTTTATGAAATTCTTCATTTATATTAACCTATCATTAATGCCAAAGGGTAGGCAATATGTATTGTGTGCATCTCCACTGGTATGGGTAGCAAAGGCAGAGTTGACAGTTACTTGTTTACAAACTTTCCCCAGAGGCAGTGTGTAGTAATGATAAGATCCTTATCAGTAGAGAAACCAGCATTCTGGTTAAGCTGCATACGACGATTATTAAAACTGCCAAGTTTGTGTTTTGGAAGAAGTTCAGTTTGTATGAGTTTGTTAAGTCTCTCTACTGTTGATTTGGGTTGCGTTTTACAGGGTCATCATGTCAAAACGGAAAGTCACATTCGAAGATCAAGGTGATGATGATGAAGAGGAGATGAGTCTCCCAAAGAAGAAGGTGAAATAAACCTTTCTAACACCTTTGCCTAATCTGAGCTCTTCTGCCTGTTTTTGGTTAGAGTTCCTATCAATACTGATCAATCTAGTGGTAGAAGCAACTCAAAACTGTAGGACAAACCACCTGGATGGAACTCAGATTGAGGAAGGATGTTCTTTAACTTGAGATCCAGAAAATAAAGCTAAGGGCAAACTTTTCATAACAGTGTTTCTCAATTTGGCAACTCATAAGATATAGATTTTAACTCTCATGCTGGCTGGGTTATTCTGGAAGTTGAAGTCCATACATCCTAAAGTTACCACATTTGAAAAACACCAATCTGTGAAGTTAAAGGCTATAGGATAGACTTAAATCAGGTAGTCCTCAATTTACAACCATTTGTTTAATGACCATGTTAAGTTACAACAGCACTGAAAAAAGTGACATGACCATTTTTCACATGTATCCCCATGGTCACATGATCAAAGTTCGGATGCTTGGCAACTGACTCATATTTATGGCGGTTGCAGTGTCCCGGGGTCATGTGATCACCTTTTGCGACCTTCTGACAAGCAAAGTCAATGGGGAAGCCACATTGACTTAACAGCTGTGTTACTAATGTAACAACTGCAGTGATTTGTTTAAGAACTGTGTCAAGAAAGGTCATAAAACAGGGCAAAACTCCCCTAACTGTCTTGCTTAGCAACAGAAATTTTGGGCTCAATTATGGTTGTAAATCCAAGACTGACTGTAAGTGCCTCAAGTTATTAGGGAAAAAAATAAAGAAAGCTACAGAGAGTAACTTGCTAATTTGAAAAGTTAGTTAATTTGTAACTTGACAATTGGGGGGGGGGGAAACAGATAAATCCTGAACTTCTGCATTCACTTCATCTCTTGAACAGTTGGTGGAACCTGCCATTGGAGGGCCAGGCAGCCGCTTTAAAGGCAAGCATTCATTGGACAGCGATGAGGAAGATGAAGAAGATGAAGGGCAGGGTAGTAAATATGACATCCTTGCATCAGATGATGTGGAGGGTAAGTAGGGAACTGTATTTATTATAGATTTCAGTAATCAGAGCTTCCATATTCTTTCCTCTCTCAGTTAAAAAAAAGTCAGTAGTCCTCAATATTTTTAGGTGGCAGTTAAGACACCACATAATCTTCAAATCTCAATAAGAAAAATGTTTTGAAGACTTTATAATTCAAGCAGAATGATTATTTTGGAGCAGAAGGTTTCATATTTACACTTTCTACTCCAGTAATTTACTGTTTGTTAACTGTGTTAAAAGTTAAAGTTAAATATTTGTATTGGTGTCAGGTCAATCAGAAATTAATCTGCTTACTTTATCTTTTTAGGGCAGGAATCTGCCACTATTGACTATGAAGATGGTATCCGGATCACCCCTTTCAATTTACAGGAGGAGATGGAAGAAGGTCATTTTGATTCAGAAGGCAACTATTTCTTGAAAAAAGAGGCAGTGATTCGGGACAATTGGTTGGACAACATAGATTGGGTAGGTCTTTTTGGGTAGAGTTGAAGGAAGATGACCAGTGCTATGGAAAAAGTGTGCATAAACATTATTTGAAGTAAATATAGGGGAGTTTTAGGACTGTGAAAGGAAATATCATGGACAAGCCATAGAATTCTCTGCCATCCATTCCATAATGGTCATCAGCTTAAACCAGTGTTTCTCAATCCTGGCAACTTTAAGATGTCGGGACTTCAATTCTTAGAATTCCCTAGCTTCCTCTACATTAGGGGTTCTCAACCTTGGTAACTTTAAGACCTGTGGACTTCAATTCTTTGAAGCTTTGCTGGCTGAGGAATTCTGGGAGTTGAAGTCCACAAGTCTTAAAATTGCCAAGGTTGAGAACCCCTGCTCTACATAGTACCACTCCACCAATCAAATTGAGAGCAATATTGACAGATGAAAGTGTGCTTGCAAAAAACGGAAATAATTGCAAGGATAAGCCATTTGTGTTCTTTTTCCAGACCTAAAATCCATTTTAATCCATAATATAGATAGTCCTTGACTACTGATCACAACTGAGCCCAAAATCTCTGTTGTTAAGTGAGACACTTGCTAAGTGAATTTTGCGCCATTTTACGATCTTTCTTGCCACAGTTGTTAAGTGAATCACTTTAGTTGATAAGTTAGTTATAGCAATAGGACTTAGACATATTTACCTCTCCACAGTGCCTTACAGCCCTCTCTAAGCGGTTTTACAGAGTCAGCCTCTTGGTTCCAACAATCTGGGTCTTCATTTTACCGACTTCAGAAGGGTGGAGGGCTGAGTCATAAGTTGGACCAGTTGCCAAGCAATTGAATTTTGATCACATGATCATGGGGAAGCTACAAATGTAAATGTAAAAAATGGTTCTAAGTCACTTTTTTCAATGCCGCTATAACTTCGAATGGTCACCAAATCAATTGTAAGTTGAGGACTACATACATACATACATACATACGTTTTCTGAGGTTTTCGCGGGTGTTTGTATGTAGGTCTTTGGTTGTTCGGGTTTTCTCCCGCGTAAAATTGGAAGTGTCTTGGCGACGTTTCGACGAAGTCCCATTCGTCATCTTCAGGCTGGTGTTTTCAGCTTCATGCTTCGAGGAGCAATATGTGGTCTTAGCTGTTTCTTCCTTTTAACTGCCAATGGGGGTATGAACTGATTGGATGGGAGCTTGGCTGTGTTCTGATTGGGTGGAGGTGTGTTCTGATTGGTTAGGGGCTTGGCTGTGCTCTGATTGGCTGGGGGGCTGGCTGTGCTCTGATTGGCTGGGGGGGTAGGCTGTGCTCTGATTGGTTCCTCGAAGCACGAAGCTGAAAACACCAGCCTGAAGATGATGAATGGGACTTTGTCGAAACGTCGCCAAGACACTTCCAATTTTACGCAGGAGAAAACCCGAACAACCAAAGACCTACATACATACATACATACATACATACATGCATACATACATTGCTTTTTCCCTTTACCTTATCTATACTTTTCTGATTTTCACCAGGTCAAGATAAAGGAACAGCCTCCCGGACAGAAGAAATCATTCAATTCTGCAGATAACAAGGAAGAAGATGAAGATGATGATGATGATGACGACGATGATGATGATCTTGAGGTAGGCCGGACACCTCTGGAGAAGAAAGAACTTCTGGAAAGGATGGTAGACTTAATGTTACCTGGTGAGACGGTGGCTAGAGCCATTCAAAGGTTTGGAGACAAGGGTGGCCCCAAAAGTAGTGGACGTCAGCGGAGGCCCTGGGCCCGCCTCAAAGTAGATGAAGTTGATCCAGCCGAGGAAGAGGATCCCCAGAAGCCTGGGTCACCTGAGCGGAAAGAGCAGCTGGAACAGCTGTCAGGGCTGGCTGACCAAATGGTAGCACGGGGGGTCTATGAGATCTACCAGGAAACCCGGGAGAAGCTGGCCGTGAGACTCCGGGCTTTGCAGCAACCACCTGCAGCACCTTCCTCTGCTGAACCAGAACTCGATATGTTTGCTGAGGAGATCGATGAAGCCAAACTGGGGGAGAAGACATCAGCAGGTGAGCATCGGGGGGGGGGGGCAACAGTATTCTGGGAGGAGCTGATTGGAAACACACAGTTGAGACGGTTTGCTGAATTTTATCACAGCAGGCGAGGGGTCACTTGTTGGAGTGTTTTTCTCTCTGTCAAGGAGAAATTTCCTTTCAAACTTGCAAAGCTGTGTGTCAAGAGCTTATTTGGGAAAGCATTGAAATATACAACCCCTCATCTAACACACTCAACAATCCTTAACTCAGTATTTCTCAACCTCAGGGACTTTAAGAAGTATGGACTTCAATTCCAAGAAACCCCCAGCCAGCATGGGATTCTGGGAGTTGAAGTCCATGTATCTTAAAAGTTCCCAAGGTTGAGAAATGTTGGCTTAACTGTCTGATGTTTAGGAGTAGGGGGGTAGGTGTCTTTTATTAGGAAATTTAGGAAAAATTCTTCTGACATATGTGCTTATTCTCCCACTACAGGAAGTCAGGTGCGTGGGGAGAGTGATGATAACACACTCTCTGAGGTGATGTGGGAATATAAGTGGGAGAACACAAACACATCTGAACTTTATGGACCCTTCAGCAGCTCTCAGATGCAGGTAAGAGACCAAAGGAGGATAGATGAACTTCTTGTTCACTTCCTCACTTTGTATCTGTTTTTCTCTATTCACTATCCTGTTAATGTCCTTCCCCCCCCCCCATTGGTGCAGATATCTTTTTCCCTTCTCCTATATCTCATTTATCTTTCTGTTTTCCCAAGTGACTTTTAAAAAGTGCATCTTTCTCCAATTCTATTCATTTTGATTGCCATCTGTTTAGTGTTACTGGTTGTTTGATTTCGCAGTTGTATATAAAATTTGATTTACATTGAATACAGGTAGTCCTTGACTTACAACTGTTCATTTAGTGACTGTTCAAAGTTACAGTGGCACTGAAAAAAGACCATTTTTCACACTTAGGACCATAACAGCATCCCTATGGTCATCTGATCAAAATTCAGACGCTTGACAACTGACTCACATTTATGACGGTCACAATGTCCCAGGCTTGTGTGATCCCCTTTTGCGATCTTCTGACAAGCAAAGTCAATGGGAAAGCCAGATTCACTTAACAACCGTGTTACTAATTTAACAACTGCACTGGTTCACTTAACAACTGTGGCAAGAAAAGTTGTAAAATGGGGCAAAGCTCACTTAACAAATTTCTCACTTAGCAACATAAATTTTGGGCTCAGTTGTGGTCGTAAGTTGAGGACTACCTGTACTGATGGAAGAAGGCTTCTGTTGGTGCACATTATTTTGGCCTTTCTTCCTGGCAATTGTGAGAAGGAAAGCCTGTTCCTAGGAAGATTTCCATATTGACAACCTTATGCATCAGAGGGATTTTTAATCAGTTGTCACATTTACATTGTTCATGGTTATAATTTATTTCCTTAGTCAGAATTTCTTTCTGGACGGTACATTTGCTGTGGGGATGGTGCTTGAGAATTAGTTTTGATTGATACAGCATCACCAGTTTCATAGTAACACACCCCATGTGCATCTTTTAGAATCTGGTTCTTTTCCTGACACCCTGTGGACGATGATTTCCTATTAGAATTTAAGAGTAACCTAAACCTAGGGCAGCATATTGGCAGGATCAGAAAGGGTGCGCAGCATTCGGTTGCCTTGGAATACCAGATCTGTGATAAATGATCTTCCAGTCCTTTATTAGCAAAACATTTGTGATTAATACGGTTTGATTTGTTCTGATATGGTCCTATCAGATCCCATATTGGCTGAGTGCATTTCAGATTGACCCTTTTGATAACGTTGCCAATTAAGTGACCCTCTTCGACATTGGTTGCCTCTCTCGTGAGTTCCATGCCAGATGGCTCTGTTTTCCTTCATGAATGAAGGTGGATATATACGTGTCCCAGGATAATGTCACAGGGTCCCGTCTGGGTCGGTCACCGGAGCTAGAGTTTTTGACTTCCGAGCTTTCAGACTCATGCTGGAGCCCATCCTCAAGGAACTTCTCTCTAGCAGAGCCTGTTTTCTTTCCTTTTCTCCTTTTCCCTGCCGTCCTTCTCTCTTTTCTTTCAAATTCTCTTTTCTGTCTCTTCAGGACTGGGTATCCCAAGGCTATTTCCCTGATGGGGTTTACTGCCGGAAGGCGGATAATTCCGAGGGCCCATTCTACAATTCCAAGCGGATTGATTTTGATCTCTACACATGATCGGAATCCACCTCCTGTTCTGCCGAGCACGAGGGATAGAGTTCAACCCAGCGACAGACTGAAAGAACTTGCCAGACTTTGGGGATGGGGGGAGGGTGAGGGCAAGGGGACAATATGTGTGTGCGTGTGTGGGTGCACTTGCTGAGGGGAAGAGGGGTTTGATTCACCATTTAAATTTGAGGGTGTTTGGGATTTTGTGAAAAAAATAAAATAACTTTAAATTGGCTGGGTATTACATCCCATTGCTGTAAGTGTTGTGTAGGGTAACAGTTGCCAGATACAAATAATCTTGTACAGATAGTCCTCGGCTTAGGAGCACAATTGAGCCCAGCACTTCTGCTGCTAAACAAGACAGTTAAGGGAATTTTGCCCCATTTTACGACCTTTCTTGCCACAGTTTTAAGTGAATTACTGCAGTTGTTAAATTAGTAACACGATCGCAAAAGGGGGAATCACGTGATTCTGGGACACGGCAACCGTCATAAATACATACCAGTTGCCAAGGGTCTACATTTTGATCACAGGACCATGGGGGTGCTGTCACAGTCCTAAGTGTGAAAAAACAGCCATATATCACTCTTCAGTGCCATAGTAACTTTGGACCGTCACTAAACAAATGGTTGTGAATTGAGGATTATCTGTATGGAGGCAGGATTACTTGGGCATAGCTCATTAATCAGAGCTATTAGGATCACATGCTTCATATCAACTGCAGCAGTCAACGTGATTATTGATGGAAAATAAGACTTTTCCATTACTAAATGAATGGTTTAAGTCAAGGACTACCTGAGATAATTTCTTTCAGCCCAGTGGTTTTAAGTTTATCATGTGATAATTGAAGCTTCTGCTTCAACCAGTCCAGAGCTCGTTAAACAAGGAAAATGTTTTTAAATAGATAAATATACAGATTTAAAAACACAAAAAAGGTAGATGACTAGCCTAATGGGCCTAGAATAAAATCAACATATTTTATATTCAGGCTTGCTTATTTTACAGCCATATAGTCACATGGACTACACATGAACAGCTGTGTCTGTTAGATTTATAGAAAGGAAATTATCTTTTCAAAAGATCCTTTAAAAATAAAATTTCAGATTTGGGAACATCGCTCTAAATAGTTCTCTGAATGGACTCAGCAAATTTATGGCAACTCAGGTAGAATGTGCTATTGTAGCAAGATATTAATGGTTAAGTAAAATGGATGCCTCAAGAGTATTCCCTTAAGACAGAGGTGGGCGACTATGGACCTTTATGACCTGTAGACTTCAACTCCCAGAATTCCTGGCTGGCTCAGGAATTCTGGGAATTGAAGTCCACGGATTGTAAATGGCCATAGTCGCCCACTCCTGCCTTAAGGGATTCTTTGCAAGTTCAAAAAAGCCCTCAACGTGGGTTCTTTTATAATATCAAAAGATCTGCTGATGAGACAAAATGATTCAGATTAAAGAAAAGATTAATATTTTTATGACTAAACAAGTTGTAGGCAATCTGCTGGAAATGTTTGGTAACCATCTTGAAATCCATATTTCTTAAAATTCAACTTGAGCCAGCTCATTGGCACAGGAAGGAAACTGGCAAATTATTTGAGCAATTGATCCTTTACTGTGTCTAATGAAGCAAGCTAGAGGTAGATAGATGAGGTTTTTTTTAAAAAAAAAAATAGAATGGATCAGGAAGGGGATAGGAACCTCAATTTGAGAGATGGTCCTGGTGGTTCTTATCCCTCCCCCCACTCTCCTGGAGAGATGAACCATATCTCATGGTATCCTCATAGAATTTCTGTGAAAATTTCTGTGATTGATTATTTCTTTATAGCTTTATTCTTGGAAGGTTAGCTTTTTGTTTCCTGTGAATTTAGTTGTCCCTGCCAAGAAGCAGATGTCGTATGTTCCAAACATTTGTGTGATTCCTTTAGCTGATTACTCTGCAACAAAATAAATTTGACCCTTTTTGTGGAAAGAAATGAAATTAAGCCTATTCAGTGAATCAGAATGAAGTTCTAGCTAGTTTTGTTTTTTAATCACAACTTTGAGCAACGCCATCGCTAGAAAGCTTGCCTGCCAATATCCATCTTTAAGATACAGGTAGTCTTTGACTTACAACCATTCGTTTAGTGACCATTTGAAGTTACAACGGCACTGAAAAAAGTGACTTATGATCATTTTTCACATTTACAACCATTGCAGCATCCCCATGGTCACGTGATCAAAATTCAGATGCTTGGCAACTGGCCTGTATTTATGACCGTTGCAGTGTTCTGGAGTCATACGATCAGCTTTTGTAACCTTCTGAGAAGGAAAATCAGTGGGGAAGCAGTTTCTCTTAACAACCGTGTTAGTAACTTAACAACTGCAATAATTCACTTAACAACTGTGGCAAGAAAGGTCATAAAATGAGGCAAAGCTCAAAAACTGTTTTGCTTGGAAATTTTGGGGTCAATTGTAGTCACAAGTCGAGGACCAGTGCCTTTGAACAGCAGAGAATCTAGTTGGCAATTTTGACTAAGAGGCATTTTTCTTTTTTTTTTTTTTAATTAAAAATTTTATTAAATTTTTTTAAAATTTTACAAAAAAGTTCCCTTCCCCCACCCTCCCAACCCACCCCCCCAACCTTCCCAGAGCTGAATACAGGCTTAATTAAAATTTAAAAGAAAAAAATTTAAACACAAATAAACCATATACAAATCATAAAATACTTTAACACCAATATTTAAAAAGCAGAAAGAGAAAAAAAAAGAAACAAGAAAAAGAAGAAGAAAAAAGAAATTAGAGAAAAAAAATCTAAAAAATATCTTAAACTTTAAATATAAATTATTCAAAAGCTAAATAATATTTTTTTATATCATACTTGTATAAAATTTATCCATCTTTTCCATACCAAAAGGTACTTCTCTTGCGATTGATCTTTCAAGAAAGCCGAAATCTTTGCCATTTGCACTAAATAAGAAACTTTAAGAAACCATTCTTGCAAAGTAGGCAAAGATTCCTTCTTCCAGCATTGCCCTACTAACAACCTAGCCGCTGTAATTAGATTATTATAGTTTCTTTACTGTCACAATCGGAAATAATACCCAACAAAAACAATTGTGGAGTAAATTTTATCCTTCTTTTAAAAATTCTTTGAATATTCCACCATATCTTAATCCAAAAAGCTTTTATATTTTTGCATAACCACCAAATATGATAATAAGTAGCATCCAAGCAACCACATCTCCAACATTTAGGCTGCAAGTTTGAATACATACGAGACATTTTTTGTGGATCAAGGTGCCATCTGTAAAACATTTTATAAAAGCTTTCCCGTAAGTTTTGGGCTTGTGTAAATTTGACATTCCTCACCCAAATAATCTCCCAAGTATCTAATGGGACCGATTCATTAAAGTTTTGTGCCCATTTAACCATACAATCTTTAACTAGTTCTGCTTCTGAATCCAGTTCCACTAACACCCCATAAATTCTTTTAATATGGGTTCGTCTTTGATCTTTTATTTGTTTTAACAAATTCTCATCCTCTCTGAGCAAACCCACCTTACAATCTATCTTCCACCTTTCCAATAATTGTTTATACTGAAACCATGAATAAATGATATTTTCCTGTGTTAAATCTTCCATAGATTTTAATTGCCAATTTTTACCATCCCATCTAAGTAATTGTGTATAAGAAATACTATCCAGCTTAACTCCTCTCCTTATCCCTTCTATCGCATGCCATCCTGTCAATTTTTCTTAACACCCGTCAAGCAAAAGTTTCCTAGGGTAGAATTGTAGAAGCGAAACCAGCATTGCCTGTGAGAGTTTTGCCCACTGGGTTCGCCTATAGCAGTAACGGCAAACCTTTTTGGCTCGGCATGTCAAAATTTTAGAAAATGCCTACCTTGACCTCTGCTGCTGTATCGCACACACTGAAACACAAAGACCGGACAACGGAGACCTCTCAGGACCTCCTTTCTGACTCTAAAAATCGCATGAGAGGGTCCTGCTCTCGTAGGGTCTCTGAAACTCCAAAAGCTGCGCAGGGGTACTCACATAATTTTTGGAGACCTCAGAGGCCACACAAGCAGGGCCCTCTTGAGTGACTTCCAGAAGGTCCAGAAGCCTGCCATGTCACCAAAAAATAGCCTGCTGTGTCACCTGTGATGTGTGTCCTAGGTCTGCCATCGTCAGCCTACAGCAGTGGTGGCGAACTTATGGCACAAGTGCCAGAGGTGGCACTCAGAGTCCTCTCTGTGGGCACTCACGCTGTTGCCAGAGCCCCACCTCCACCCATGGTTCCCTCCTCACCAGAAGCCCCCCCCAGAGGAGAGTCACCGCCGAGCACAGCCGGCATGGAGCAGCACAGCCAAGGACATGGCAATCAGGCAGCAGGGACTAGATTCTGCCCTTGTGCCCTGTCGTGCACAGATGGCTGTGGGGCGTGGGTGGAAGACATGGCCGCCATGGCGCTGCTGAGCCACCTGGGCAATCTGCGGCAGGCCATGGAGGCAGTGGGTGGCCCTGTGGGTGGGCAGGGGTGGGGCAGAGTGGGGGCAGAGAGGGTGGGATGGGGCAGACTGGGATTGGAGCGGGGGCAGGTGGGGCTGGTTTTTGGGTATTCGGTCTCTAAAAGGTTTGCCATCACTGGCCTACAGCATTAAATACACTCTAGTCAGGAGGAAAAAGGAGCCATATAATCACTCTGGTGCTCAATATACTACAGGAAGTGATTTAGAAATACTTCAGATAGAGATTGCACAAAGGAGGGCCAAAGCAGAAGTTGGAAGAACTAAGAATGTTGGGAGGAAATATATATTGGTGTACGAAGAAAAGGAAGTGAGAGGCAGAGGAATCAGTGAAGAGGCTCTAGAGAGGTGAAGCCACACATTATGGGTCCTATCATCAAAGTGAAGCTCTTCTACCAAGCCGTGTTCCTTCTTTGCCTCAGCTGCGGTATGTAGCAGAGCCCTATTGGGTTTGGTGGCTCAGGAACAGGGCAACAGGTGACCTGGGAAGTACCAGATTTACCTGGCGTTTCATAGATTTCAGAGCATTTTCTAGCTTGGGGGGGGTGGGGAATTATTACTCCTTTATACAACTAGATCAGCATCTTTCATCCAGAATGGGAGAATTGGCTGGGGAGGGTTGATAATTTCCATCCAAAGTAAAGAAGGCTGAGTTGCAAGGGTTGGACATCCCCCACAAAATGGAGAGCCTAGATGCTCTTGAATTAATTTCAGTAAGGATCACCTATTGGTATTTCGAAAAAAGAAAAGGTAATATTAGCACAGAAGCTCTTAAGTTTTGCACTGTCTGAACAACGAGAGGATCACTAAATATCGCTTCAACTTAAGCCCTTCTATCAAGCTCTGTAAAGTAGGTTAAATGCTCCTAGTCTGAGCCACACAAGTGAGGCTGAGACAATGGTGTGCTTAGATTTGTTTAAATTCATTGATGTTTGAAGGAGTGCTTCCTACATCTTACCCGATCTGAGCAGTTTTTATAAAATTAATATTTCTTCCGTACCTAATGTAGAAATCAGCATTAGAAAGGGCTGGTGTCTATTGCCCCTAGCTCCGGAATTAATTTTCACTGACAGCCTGTTTTGTTTTCTGCCTAAGGAGTTTTCAAGACAATTATTAAAATAGGGGATTGCTTTTGAGTTCCATTAACTTTTTCTACAGAATTATGCAAAAATCACTGCCTGAGGCGATTATAACATAAGGAACATTCCAAGACTTTATAAAATGTCATGTTATTCAGAACATGAAAGATGTAGTCTAATAATGCCATCAATTTATATCTGTTGTTCAACTTTACATGCTTGAAAAAGGACACAGTATTTCATCCTAATGAACTCCGATTTAATCTGGAGCGTTCTAAACATCTTAACCTAATCCTGGACAGCAGCTAAGAACTTGTGACACCAGACCAAATAGAAGGAAAAGATAGCACTGGCTTTTAAATATAATAATTTTCCAGGAATGGTGTGTAAAACAGATATGATTTCAAACTGTTTTGAAGATGAAATTTCCCATTCTGAGATCAAAACTGCTGTACTGAACATTCTAGCAGTATTTTGAACTTGGAACAATAATTTACAGAGTGAAATATTTTCAAAACACTTGTAACAGCCTATATTATATCATAAAAAAACCAACCATTTCAGATTTGATATACTTCAAAATAAGATGCCTCTAGTTCTTCGCATAATTCAAAATGCTTTGGCTTCTTTTTATGTAGTAAATTCTGTTTTTAATCCAATGTCATTTGCATTCCATTTTTAACTCTACTTAATCTATCGGGTTTTCTCCATATTTTTATAACAGTTTTTACTTGTGTTGATTGATATTTTATTCTAAGCCATTTTTGATTACTTCTCTGAATTCTAAAGTAAGAATAGGTAAAAAAGGTAAAAAAAGAACAGGTTGTACCACTTTCATCTGAATATGGATATTTTATTTTTTATTTATATGTTACTTGTTTTATTCAATTTGGACACCATTCAATTCTGACTGGGTAGTTCACAAATAATAAATCAGAGTGGGATCCAGGCAAATATTCAGATAGAAAACAAAATGCCTGCAAGGGGGTTCCTGTCTCATCTCAAGTTCAAGGAGACAAATCAGGTCTTTAAGGCTTTATGGAACATCAATGAATTTTGGGAGGATGGGGTGTGGAATATCATTCCAAAGGCCAGGCACCACAACAGAGAGAGAAGGCACACTTCCTGGGTCCCAGTGGATGGCATTATTAATTGAAAGTACCTAGAATGTGCAACTCTGCAAATATAGAATGCCCAAATGGAAACCATGGGAGATAGACAGTCATATAATTTGGGCCTATGTAGGACTTTATTGGCAATAACCATCACCTTCATTCACACCCAGAAACAGACTGGCAACTACTGCAGCTTGTAGAGCAAGGGTAGTACATGGGCATATTGAGGCATACACATCACTGACCGCACAGCTGCGGTCTGAACTGATTCAAGCTTCTGAATGATTGTCAAGGGCAGACCCATGCACAGTCATTGCAGTAGTCAAGTTCTAAGGTGACTAGGATGTGAATGACAGTCCAAAGTGTCTCCTAGACCAAAAAGGGTGGAACGGATACATCAGATGGAGGTGAACATCAGCCTTGAGTAGGCTGAGTCTGAAGGATCTTCAAATTATATGCTACTTTTGAGTGAGGACGTGCTACTGCATCTACCTGTAAGTATGGATGGAAAGTTTTTGGGTCCCTAAAAATCAAAGCCATTCAGATCCAACTACAGGTCACCTTTCTGGCTATCTTAACAAACCAGGAAGGACTTGGATCCAAAGACTAACAGAGCAGACAACTCTTTCCTCAAAGCCTATCCCAAATCACATAACAAGACTGAGCCCCAGGCATTTCAGCCCAAATATTCTTCATAGAGGTCCTGTAGATATATTTGCCTGACCCTCCCCATCAGAACTGGGTCACTCATGGCTATCAATGGACGCCATAAGGACATTGGCAGCAATTCCAAACATGATCTTAAGTCCAACTCAACCAGAAGACTTCACATCCCATCATCTCCAGAGCAAAACTCCTAAAAGCCTTGTAGGAGTAACATTACTGAGCATACACAAAAAATCTTTCTGTTTCTACACGTTCAAAAGAGAGAGAGAGAGAGAGAGAGAGAGAGAGAGAGGGGGGGGGTGGGGGGAGGGAGGGAGAGAGAGAGGGAGGGAGGGAGGAAAAGCCTGACACAACGTCCTGCACTGTTCTCCTTGATCAACTCCCAGAATTCCTGAGCCAGCATGGCTCAGCTTGGAAACCTCTCCCTTTGCCCTCAGCATGGCTGGCTCAGGAATTCTGGGAGTTGAAGTCCACGAGTCATAAAAGAGCCAAGGTTGCCTACCTCTGCTCTAGACCAGTGGTTCTCAACCTTTTTAATGCCACGACCCCCAACCGGTCGTAAGTCGAGGACTACTCAACTGGTGTAGCACCGTTTGCAGAATGGGACTTTTGGCGGGCTCAGCAGGGCAGAGAGTCTATTCTATTGGCTTTCAAAATCCAATAGAATAAAAGGGAGTAGCACAGCTAAGGAAAAGGGGGAAAAAATGGCGGACTGCATTGTTTGGCGACCGCCGTGAAATGGTCGTTCGACCCCAAATGGGGTCCCGACCCATAGGTTGAGAACCACTGCTCTAGACCTTCAGAAGAGCTTGCAACTCTATTGACTGCTTCTCTGGTTCTCTCCTGTTCTTCCTGACCATATTATCCAGGCAACCGAAGAGGAAGAGTGAGTTCATTTGCTTTTTTTTTTTTTTATTGAAAATTTTTATATGAGCAGACATGCTGCTTATTTTAACTGTGCCCATTATCTGCTTCAGCTTGGCCTCTTGTGACACAAGATGGGTCACTACTGGGCACCGAGGGCATCTTGCTCAAGAAAAGTCACAGAGATGTAGACAGCATAGGGATTTATGTGCCTGGGAGTTCATTTCTAAGGCAGCCCTGTGATTTTCTAAGAAAGGACTGCTGTGAATCATTAAAGAAAGTGAAAGAGTTATTCGCAATAATGGACTTCTTCTCTCTAACATACAATTCTGATCTGATGCATTTTGTGGGCTTTAAAAAAAACCTGAAATCAAATTGTCTGTCTAGGGTAACTGTAGAAGAGATAGAGATTTGTGGAAAAGAAAAATATGTGATTTATCAATTCTAAAGGAATTTTGGGCAGGGAAGATGTTTCAAATGTAGCCACTTTCCTCTGTCTTCATTTGTGCGTCAGAACAAAGTGCATTTTGTGGTTAAAAAAAGATGAAATGAAATTGAAATGGAAAAAGTGAAAGCTTTGTTCTAATGCAGCCAGAGAGAGCTAGGAGTTTCTCTGAATATTTTGTATGTTCAAAGCATATGATCCATTTTATTGGGTGTATTCACATGACACCTTCAACCACTCTGAAGAACATGAATACTTACATTCTTATTTTTTTTTCACTTTTTCCCATTTTTTGCACCTTCTACACTTTCTTTATATTCTTGTTTTTTTTAGTTTGTATGAGTTTTTAACTGATGTAATTATAATCTTTAATAAAATTACTATTGAACAAACGACCTCTTGCTGGTCAAGAATCAGGAACATGTGTAGTTTTGGCCACTCCAGCATGCTGATGGAGCACCATAACTATGTGAACTGCTGTGGCTCCCATAGGCTTCTGCATGCAATTCAAAGTGTTACTTATTACCTTTAAAGCCCTACATGGCCTGGGACCAGGTTATTTGCAGCCGTATTCTCAGAATGCTTCAGGTAGCCTAGGTAAACAGAATCACCGTGTGGGCTTCAGAAAGCATAAAACAGCCTCTCTCCTGAAGTATGCATAGCCCCAAATCTGTTGCTGTTTCATAAAGTTGTGAAAGTTGTCTATTCCCCCAGGCACAGGAGCTAGAAAATTAATTATGGGGGCTGTAATATGGATACATATGATTAGCGGTTTTGTGATTTTACAATCTGGATTTATCTGTTCTTTTTAATTTAATGAAAAGTCAAACTTGTTTTTTGCTGATCCACAAAAGTTTCTTGGATAGGTATGTGGCCATGTCAAGTGGATTAATAAACATTGGATTAATAATATAAATAAATCCTGGCCAACAGCTTACTGGGTTTGAGCTGAACCAGGAGTGGGCCGCAGCCCATAGGTTGGGGACCCCTGGTCTAGAAACCCTGGAGGACATCAGATTGCCTAACTCTGCCTCAGAACACACCAGTGTACAATAGTTAACTCAGAGTTATACAACCATAGGGCTAGAAAGGACTTTGGAGGTCTTCTGGACCAACCTCCTGCTCCAGAGTAACACTTGATCAGTATGAAATCTATTTAGCTGAATATTCTTACAGTGGACAAATCCATATTGGAGGTCCACAAGCAGACACAATAAGTTAGCTGCCACTTATTTTACGAATCGCATGTAGCTATATATCAAGTAGTCACCTTGATATCTGTATCTTCCACTTCAAAATGCTGGTGACCTCATCACCATGACATACCACAAAATCTCATTGCATGGAAGTTGCCAAAGGAAGGAATTATCTTTTCATGTTAACACTCACGGAGCTAGAGTAAAGGTTATTTGTTTGGCAACTCCTTGTTCTGGTTCATGGGTTTTACCCGGTTGACTCGCTCTCTGAAGTGGCCACAGATTGAATCAGAAGAGCAGCTAATCCTGGTTCAATAGAGCAAGTGAGGTTAGCATTCAGTGACCAACACAGAGTAAATAAATAGGTAATGTTTCCGCCCAATGATATACAGGTAGTCCAACTTATACAATTAAGCCCAAAATTTATGTTGCTAGGCGAGACATTTGTTAAATGAATTTTGCCCCATTTTATGACCTTTCCCATTATAGTTCTTAAGTGAATCACTGCAGTTGTTAAGTTAGTTACACGATTGTTAAGTGAATCTGGCTTCCCCATTGACTTTGCTTGTCAGAAAGTCGCAAAAGGGGAACACATGATCTTGGGACACTGCAACCGTCATATCTACGAACCAGTTGACAAGCATCATGTGACCCTGGGGATGCTGCAATAGCTTTCAGACAGCCTTTGCTATTTTTATTATGTCATTACAAGTAGCCCTCAACTTACGATCATTCGTTTAGCAGCCATTTGAAGTTACAATAGCATTGAAAAAAAGTGACTAACAACTGATCCTCACACTTAGGACTATCAAGGCATCCCCATAGTCACATAATCAAAATATGGGTGCTTGGCATCTGGCAGAGTTGGAAGGGATATTGGGGGTCTTCTAGTCCAACTCCTGCTTAAGTAGGAGACCCCATACCATTTCAGACAAGTGGCTGTCCAGTCTTTTCTTAAAAACCTCCAGTGTTGGAGTACCCACAACTTCCTGAGGCAAGTTGTTCTACTAATTCATTGTTCTAACTGTCAGGAAATTTCTCCTGGCATA
This sequence comes from Crotalus tigris, assembly GCF_016545835.1. Lineage (NCBI taxonomy): Eukaryota > Metazoa > Chordata > Lepidosauria > Squamata > Viperidae > Crotalus > Crotalus tigris. Next base: position 2,127,707 of record NW_024100595.1, on the reverse strand, counting down.
TATTTAGCAATAGAATAGAATAATTATAATAACTTTATTGTCACTTTGAATGTTCACTAAACAGCATACATTAAAATGAAATTTTGTTGCATTCAGCTCTCAAAGGGTCGCCACCTCCGATATACACTACATAAATATGACAAAAATAAATAAATACAGTATTATGCATATACCCACATATATTATATGTCACAGAGAAGCAACAGTCTAGTTCGGGTTATGTATATATGTACATAGCGAGAAAAACTAATTTTGTGAGTTTACCAGATGGATGGCATAGGGAACAAGGCTATTACAGAATCGGGTAGATAGTAATAGCAACAGCACTTAGACTTATATACTGCCTCACAGTGCTTTACAGCCCTCTCTAAGCAGTTTATAGAGTCATCATATTGCCCCCAACAACTTGGATCCTCATTTTACTGACCTCAGAAGGATGGAAGGGTGAATCAACCTTGAGCCAGTGAGAATTGAACTGCTGGCAGTCGGCAGAAATAGCCCGCAATACCGCATTCTAACCACTGCACCACCACCCGCTCTTTAGTATGCTTGCAGCTCCCCTGGGTCACATGAGTGCCATTTGCGACTTTCCCAGCAGACTTCCTATAAGCAGAGTCAAAGGGAGAAGCTGGAGTTCACTTAACAACTGCAGTGATTTGCTTAACAACAGTGGCAAAAAGGTCATAAGATCAGGCATGACTTTCTTAATGATTGGCTTGTGACAGACATTCCTATCCAATTGTGGTTGTACACTGAGGACTATCTGTATAGGAATAATTCACTATCCTACCTCCATTACTGTCATCTGGCTTCTCCTGCTCCTTTTTGAAAAAAATAGATGTTCAGTTTGCAGATGTCTTCGAACTTGGTCCTTTTATGACTTGTGGACTTCAATTCCCAGAATTCCTCAGCCAGGCACGCTGGCTGAGGAATTCTGGGAGTTGAAGTCCACAAGTCATAAAAAGGCCAAGTTTGAAGACCCCTATTCAGGAACATTGATTCTCTGTTGCCTTCCTCTCTTGTAGGCCTTCCGTGCTTTTCAGCTTTCAGTGTCTTTGATTTTGAGGCTCCTGTGATTTTCCTCGGGGAGAAAACTGACCAGTTTGGCTATCGCGTTATCCAGACAAGATCCGGTGGCACTTCCTGGTGAGGCTGGAGCTGATTACGTTAAGAACATTGATCACTGTTTTTGTTGATCTGCAGGTCTCAACTATTAATTCTAAAATAATATTTAAATATTAATTCTAAAACATTATTTCACATCCCTTTAGGTTGGTAGTGAGCGCTCCCTTTGCAAACAATCGGACAGGTTCCCTTTTCCGATGCTCATACGATACACAGAAATGCCAATCAATTGTCCTCAACCGTAAGTGCAAACTAAAACATATTTGTGACTCTCCCACATATGGATTTTTTCCCCATTTTATCTTAAGAAAAGAAAGTTTCTTAGAGTACACTGGCATTGACAGCTTAAACTGGTTTTACATAAGTTACTGGGTTCAAAGGTCCCTAAGCCATAATATAGTTTGATTTTTGTTAGCATATTACATGAAACTACTTTAATTTGTATATTATAGATTAGCAGGCCAGTGAGCCCAGTTAATCATGATTTGTTACCAAACCATGATTAAGGAAAAAAATGAATTATTGCAATTTAGGAATCCAGTCTAACTGTAGTCTTAGGAATTGTATTTTATGAGATAATTCTATTAGGACTCCAAGTCTAATTTTCTCAGTCTCCTCTCCTCCAAAGACAGGGAATTATTGCAATATGATCTTATGGTGAGAATAAATTTCAAAAAATAGGAAAGACTAGATGTTCTCACAGGAAGTAGGACACAATGATTTTTATTATTCTTTCCTGTGCTATTAATTAACCACACATTATTATTTCTGTTTTATTTTTTTCTATATATATTTTTGCTACCTTTGCAATCAATTTGCAGAATGTCAGTTATTGGACAGATTAGAAATATAATAGTAAAATCATTTTTAGAAAGTACATTCTTAGGCATTAGCATTTGATTTGCGCAATTTCTGACATTAATGCTCTGCAGTACACATGTGGGTGTGGGTCCTCGCTTCTACAAAATCCATCAGGAGATATTCTTTATTTTTTTTAAAGGCTATCTTGGTTAGATCTCTGTGTGTGTGTGTGTGTGTGTGTGTGAATGTGATAAGTCTGTGAAATAGAGACAAGTAGAATAACAGAATAACAGAGTTGAAAGGGACCTTGTAGATCTTGTAGTCCAACCCCCTGCTCTATCTTTTCAGATGCGAAAGACATTCCTAGAATATCCTTGGGTGTTTCGTTGGCTGCTGATGAAGCATCTGAATCTAAAATAATGGTAAGTAAGACTCAAGCAGAATTTAAAAAGACAAACTAAGTACAATATAAATATTAGTATGAATCCTAGAATCTATGTTGGTTTGCAGAGACTGTAAGCCCATTGCTCAGAGAGGCTTAGCTGCTTTGGGGGTATAATGGAGAATTCTTGTTGACTCTGCTAAAGATTACAAGAGCTATTTGTGTTGACTCTTCCTACACATAGGCCTGTGGTCCCACCTGGGAACGACGCTGTGGGCAACTCGATTATCTGAATGGTATCTGCTATATTCTAAATGACTTCGATGGAAATGTGAAGAAGATCCAGCCAACTTTCCAAGGTCAAATGAGAAGATCACATTTACACATTAGGTTTGAAAGCTAGATTGTGCCAAGATCTTTGTTACTTGAGAGATTTTAAAAATGGCACCCAATTCTCTCACAAGCTAGCCAAGGCAAAATATTCTATAAGGAATTCTTCTTCTCCTTGACAGTAAAAATGATAATGATAGCACATTAAATAATTATCGGTGATCTCTTGTGACACCCACAATTTATTGCTAGAGTAGCTATCTCATTCTGGTTCCTACTCAAACCAACCATGATAAGAAACCAGGTTGGGATGCACAGGTAATCCTCAACCTACAGCCCACAATTGAGTCCAAAATTCCTGTTGTCAAGCAAGAAAGTTGTTAAGTGCCCCATTTACGACCTTTCTTGCCACAGTTGTTAAATGAATCACTGCAGTTGTTGTTAGTAACACTTGGTTGTTAAGTGAATCTGGCTTCCCCATTGCCTTTGCTTGTCAAAAGGTCACAAAACGGGATCACCTGACACTGCAACCATCATAAATATGAGTCAGTTGCCAAGCCTCTGAATTTAGACCATGGGGATGCTGCAACGGTCGTAAGTGTGAAAAACAGTCGTAAAATCACTTTTTTCAGTGCTGTTGTAACTATGAATGGTCACTAAATGAACAGTTGTAAGTCGAAGATTAGCTGTAGTCAAAGAAATAAAGGAGATGAATTAAGCATGCAATTCTGCTTCAGCAAAGATTACTTCACATTTTCTTTGGTATCTACCTAGGAGTGGTCTACTTGGCCTTTCAAATACATACAATCTACAACTCCCATCATTCACAATGCTGCTTGGGCTACTGCAAGGTGTTAGAAATGTTTCTTGTGGTATTTAAGTATTACTTCAGAGATAGAAATTCATTACAGGTAGTTCTGAAAGTACAACCGTGACTGAGACCATATTTTCCATTGCTTGGCAAGGTAGCTGTTAACGGAGCTGTACACAGTTTTACAAACCTTTTTTTGCCTCAGTTATTAAGTTAATCGCTGCTGAGGTTAAATGAACCAGGCAGTCAAGCAAATCCATTGACTTCGCTTATCGGAAGCCAGCTGGGAAATGGTTGCAAATGGCAATCATGTGACCCTGGAATGCTGCACTGTTACATATTAATGCCTGAATTTTGATCACGTGACTGTGGGGATACCATGGCGGTCGTAAGTTTGAGGACTGGTTCTAAGTCATTTTTTTCAGTGCTGTTGTAGCTATAGCAATAGCACTTAAACTTATATACTGCTCCACAGTGCTTTATAGCCCTCTCTAAGCACTTTACAGATTCCATAAATTGCCCCCACTGGCTCCTCGTTTTACTGACCTCGGAAGGATGGAAGGCTGAGTCAACCTTGAGCACTGGTGAAAATCTAACCACTGCGCCACCACAGCTCTGTAACGTCAGACAGTCACTAAATGAAAGATTGTAAGTCGAGAACTACCTGTATGTGAATCTCTTCACCACTGAAACATCTCCTTCCAAAGGTTTTGGGTTTTTCTGAATGACTTTGGGAGGTATCAAGTAGTCTTTGAAATGTAAATCTTAAAAGAGTCTTCACCAATCCTATACCCACCACATATAGTGGACTTATATTCCCATAATATTTCAGTCAGGCTGCCTTTGATTAACTTTAGGGGACCATCATGCACAGATAATCAGGGAGAATGGTAACACGTCCCTCCAGGCTGTATCTTGGACATGGCTTGCAGAAATGTAATTATGAGTTAGGATAGAAGATAAAATATCCCTGATTTTAATGATCATAATGATATCATCATAATGACACGATAGCAGTGTTCCAGTATCTCAGGGGCTGCCACAAAGAAGAGGGGGTCAACCTATTCTCCAAAGCACCTGAGAGCAGGACAAGAAGGAATGGATGGAAACTAATCAAGGAGAGAACCAATATAAAAATAAGCAGAAATTTCCTCACAGTGAGAACAGTTAACCAATGGAACAGCTTGCTCTCATAAGTTTTGAGTGCTCCATCGCTGGAGGTTTTTAAGAAGAGACTGGACAGCCACTTGTCTGAAATTGTATAGGGTTTCCTGCCTGAGCAGGGGGTTGGACTAAATGACCTCCAAGGTCCCTTCCAACTCTGTTATTCTGTTATAAACTTGAGCTGACGTTGATGTTAGCTTCCACTTGGGAAGTGATCATACAGAAAAAGGGGTTAAATACCCAAAATTTCCTTAAGATTCTGCTACCAAGCAGCGAGATCAATTTTTTTTGTAATGAGTGAAGAATATTTATTTATTTATTTGTTTGTTAAATTTCTATGCCATATATGGGAAACGCAGAAAAATTTCCTCACCAACGTCTGGGAACTTGCTAGGCTTATTCAATCTTTCTTCCTTCTTGTCTATCCAGAGTGTGTCTTTGGTGTGGATGCTGTGATTTTATACGATGATTCTGGGAGCATTAATGACGACAACCTCCGCATCATGAAGGACTTCTTCCTGGACTTGATGGACTCAGTAGCTGGGGCACATGTACAGGTGAGAGCAACACTTGAAGCGTGTGGAGCCTGTGTGGCTGATAATTTCAACTGCTTTATGGAATAGCCGCACGTTTTTTGGTTTAGAGCTGTTCTATGCCAGAGGTCTGCAACCTTGACAATTTTAAGATTTATGGACTTCAGCTCCCAGAATTCCTCAGCCAGCTAGGCTGGCTGTGGAATTCTGGGAGCTGAAGTCCACAAGTCTTAAAGTCTATGCTCTATGCAACCCAATATTGGCTAGTTACATTCTAAGCCCAAATCTGAAGGATAGTTTTCAAAGCTATCAGAGTCTAATCTCCAATCATGGCTCTTCCTGTCCGTGTGTGTGCGTGTGCGTGCATGCGTGTGTGTTCTTTTATACAGGTAGTCCTCGACTTACAACATTTCGTTTAGTGACCATTTGAAGTTACAACGGCAATGAAAAAAGTGTCTTATGACCATATTTCACACTTATGACAATTGCAGCATCCCCACGATCAGGTGATCAAAATTCAGATGCTGGGCAACCGGTTTGTATTTATGACGGTTTCACTGTCCTGGGGTTGTGTGATCCCCTTTTGCAAACTTCTGACAAGAAAAGTTAATGGGGAAGCCAGATTCATTTACCAACTGTGTCACTAACTTAACAACTGTAGTGATTCTTAACAATGGTGGGAAGAAAGGTCGTAAAATGGGGCAAAATTCACTTAACAAACATCACACTTAGCAACAGAAATTTTGGGCTCAATTGTGGTCAGACGTTGAGGACCACCTGTATTCCTCCCTCTCTTTTGAGGATGTGGTTAGGGGCCAATCTGTAGAGCAACTTTGATACTTTGGTACTTACTGTGGCAATGACTTTAAATCTTTTTTTTTTATACTTGGCATAGAGTCCTGGAAATGATTAGTCCATCACATCTGGTGGATTGAGAATTTGATTACTACAGATTTCCTATACATATTGTGTGTGTGTGTGTGTGTGTGTGTGTGTGTGTGTATGTATATGTGTGTATGTGTGTGTGTTTATTACATACACTAACACACACAAACATCTTTTTTCTCTTTCTGTCCCCAGTTTGCTGTGGTTCAGTACTCCTCTATATTCACGGTTGTTTTTGATTTCACGACCTATAATAACACTAGAGAGAAGATTAAAGAACTTATCCACAACTTTGGTCGTTTCAGAGGAGAAACCTTCACTCCATCTGCTATTGTCCATGTGGTGTGAGTACCAGAGAAGGGAGGGAGGGAGGAAGGGATAAGTCTACGACGTGCCTTATAGACCTACTCAGTTGCGGTTCTATTTACAGGGATCAAGTCTTCACAGTAAATCGTGGCATGCGCCCTCACAGCAAGAAACTGCTCATTGTCCTGACGGATGGCATCTCCAATGACAGAAGGACCACATTTAAAGAGGCAACAGAAGCTGCTAATAAAAAAGGGATAATCCGCTATGCCATTGGGGTATGCAGGAAAAGGGGTTGAGACAGTGCTTCTAGATCAACGTTTCCCAGTCTTGACCATTTCCAGATGTGTGTGGACTTTAATTCCCAGAATTCTCATCACTGGCCACGCTGGTTGTGGACTGCAGATCCCAAAATTCCTCAGCCAACATGGCCACTGAAGAACATTCTGGTACTTGAAATCACACATTTGGAAGTTGCCTGGTTGGAACTCCTGCTCTAGATGGACCACAAAGGACTTATGGGAATTTGTAGTGGCACCCTATAGACAGAGACAGGAGTTCTCTAGTCATTGCCATCTTGTCAAGATCTGATTTTATTACAAATGAAACTTCGAGCATTCTTGTCACACTGGGCAAAAGCTAGCCAATGTTAGGAGCTTCTTTAAAGGGTTCAAGACAACATTAAACAACCTGATGATCTCTAAGTATTTTATCCCTGCTGGTTAATCAAGTTGAAGTCTGTCTGGAGAACATCAGGTTGGGGAAAGTTGGCCTGAGAATTTTGGAAGCCCAAGAGCTTGTTTAAAGGACCAGACACATTGGCTAGGGAATTCTGGGAATTGAAGTCCACATTTCTTAAAGTTACCAAGGTTGGGAAATCCTGCTCTAGTAGAATAGAGATTACTCAGGAGTCAAAGTACATAGGACAGGTGAAATAATTTTGGCTTCTGAGGAAGAAAATGGCACAGATTATGCTGACCTGAAATCAAACAGTGTGTTGGTTTAGCAAGACATGAATCCAGGTTCTGAGATTTACAAATGATAGTTTATGGCAGAAATATATATAAAAAATGTGATTCAGGGGTACTTGTGGCCTACCAACATCTGTTTAGTAGCTGTGAAACAACGGTCAAGTGTTCGAGAATTCTTTTTAATTTTTTATTTCTTGAAAGCTTGTGGAGAAGAGATTTCACTCCTCAAATGCTTTGAAATCTCCCTCCAAACTGGGTCCCCTCACTCCACTTTTGGAGGATGACCCTTGATATGCTGCATGAGGCTTCGTGTGTCCCTCAAGCTTCTGGTAGTGGTGTGCTCCTGGTTTATGGCTTAAAACAGTGTTTCTTAACCTTAGCCATTTTAAGACAGGTGGGCTTCAACTCCCAGAATTCCATGGCCAACATGGCTGGATGTAGAATTCTGGGAGTTGAAGTCCACCTGTCTTAAAATGGTCAAGGATGAGAAACCTTGGTAACATGTTTTGCAAACCCAACCACTGAGACATATACAACTGGCTAAATCAAACTGCAGCTTAGTATGAAGGGGGAATCCGCCCATTCTCACCCATGTTTGCCTATTGTTGAGCAGGATAGCAAAGTAGCTCTTTTTTTAAGTTATAAGACTAAAAGCAAGATAAGCAATATTTCTGCCTGACTTCTGGCTTACCAAGGAAGATTATGGGAACAATGTATTAGTAGATTCATTGGAAGTCACTTTTAAGTCCGGGAAACATCCTGACTGAAATTAGCCTAACTGGTAGCTAGAAAGCAAAGGGAATATAGAGTTCTGGGAAGTTAGTACAAATTTGTTTTTACAGGTAGTCCTCAACTTACAACCATTTATTTAGTGACTGTTCAAAGTTATAACAGCATTGAAAAAAGTGACTTATGACCATTTATCACACTTACAACTATTGTAGCATCTCCCTGGTCATATGATAAAATTTCAATTGCTTGGCAACTAGCATTTATTTGCCGTGTTCTGGGAACCTTTTGCAACCTTCTGACAAGCAAAGTCAATAGGGAAGCCAGATTCAACAACCATGTCACTAACTTAACAACTGTAGTGATTCATTTAACACAGGGGTCTTCAAACATGGCCCTTTTATGACTTGTGGACTTCAACTCCCAGAATTCCTCAGCCAGGCACGCTGATTTAACAACTGTGACAAGAAAATGGGGCAACTATCTCGCTTAGTAACAAAAATTTGGGGCTCAATTGTGGTCCTAAATCAAGGACTACCTGTATTATCCAGTGTGTGTATCCCTCTCCCTCCCTCCCCCTTGTATCCATCAGGTGGGTCAGAATTTCTTGACGGCTCAAGATGAGCTGCGCAAAATCGCTTCATCAAATGAAAATGTCTTCCCTGTGGAAAGTTTTGATGCACTTGATCAGCTTCAGAAACAGCTGGAGGATAAGATCTTTAATATTGAAGGTTTGAAACCATCCCTTTCCAATTATTCTCTCTCTGATGCTCTTTAGAGGGTGATTTGTTTATTTTTTTTTAATTCTTAAATTTTCTTTTGCTGGCAAACTATAAGAGCTTCCCTGCTCTTCTCTGCAATTTATCTCAAGGCTGAGGTAAATAAAAATGATTTATCTCAAGGCTGAGATAAATATTGTTGGATGAAGAATCAACCCACCTTCGTTCTGCAGGGCAGCTCTTCTTCAGCCCATCTCTAGGGAAACGGAAAAAGATAATAAAAAGATAAATGAAACTTTTTAAAATTTGGCAAACGGCATGCTGATGAGGGAACAAAGTTGTTTGCTTCATTCATTACAGATTATGTCACTATAGGAACTCCTTCTGACTGGTAGCTTAGTTCAAAATACAACCTGCCTCTATCTCTACTCGAAGACTTCCAAAGTCCCTTCCAACTGTTCTGTTCTGTTCTATTCTAGTTCTAGTTCTAGTCTATTTCTATTTCTATTATGACTCGGATTCGAAGTTCCAATACTACCCCCTCCTTCGTGGCCTCATGACCGGACTTCAGACGCTGGATAACATGGCCACATTTATAGCCATTTGCAGTGTCCAGCAATCATGTAACTCAGGGGTGGGATTCAAATAATTTAACAACCAGTTCTCTGCCCTAATGACCGTTTTAAGTATAAAAAAAGGACATACCGAAAGGTAGTACTTGTGGCCTCGCCCCCTTTCCCTTATGCACCAATCAGCAAACTAGAGAGGTGAAGCGTTTATTCCTGAAATTACCTCTGAGAAGCACCACCTAGTTTTCGCCTGAGTGACATGATCAAAGGTGCCGCATCTCCATTTGGTTTCTGTCGCTCCTCTTTTAGACTTTTGGGGAGGTTTTTTTTTCCCACCTGGGAGGAAGTTGAAGGATTTATATTCCTTGCAGATAGCTGGTCACTTGCATTCCTTTAGAGCAGGGGTGTCACGACATATTGTGACTTTTTTTTCATTGCCAGCAATGGAGTGGGTGGAGAGGTGGGATTCAAATATGTGAAAAACTGGTTCTCTGTGTGGATGCCACTTACGGAGGTCCATTCTGGGTCTGGGCAACAAAAAATTAGCTATTGGTTCTGCTGAACTTGTGCGAACCGGCTGAATCCCACCACTGGATGGGCGCGGTTTCGCCATGATGCATCCGGCCTGCAGGTTGGCAGTTTGACACCCCTGCTTTAGAGAGTCATTGAGACCATCTTGAGGTTTATCTGTGTCTTCAGGGTCACTTGAATAGTGCAAATGGCTGTGGAGCCTTCTTGCAACTGCTGAAAGGACTGTGATGTAGCTTGGAGATAGATGATGTCTTATCCCTCCCCCTCTGTTGAGAGAGGGCTGTTCAATTTTGACTTAGATGGCCTCTTTGATCCCTCTTTCAAACCAGTGGTCCTCTCTGTCCAAAAGACAAGCACAGGACCCAAAAACCAATAATCAAGGCTCAATGCAAAAATTATTTATTCAATGCATACCGGAGGAATTCCCTCCAGAAAATAATGGGCAGGACTTCTAGAGACAAAAGGATGCACTCGTATTTATACATTTTAAGAAAGGAGGAGAAGATGGTACAGTCATAAATATGCATGTAGCAAGTCAGCCTCCCAGAGAAGGAAATATAAAAAGGGAAGAAAATTTTTTTTCTCAAAGGATCTTAAAGAGGTAAAAAAGCATGCCCAGTTTTCTTAATAGCCCCAAGTCTCCCTCCCCCAAGCAGAAACCAGTTCTGTAGAAATGCAGATGTAAATAATCCAGGAAGGTTGGAGGCCCCCAGCTAGAAGATTAAGAAGACAAAGAAACCTAAAATCTACATACCCCACCCAAACTCTAAGACAGGACATAATAGGATTAACCCACAGATACCAAAGAGGCGCACTCAGACTCAGGTCAAAGTTCATGCCAGAGGAACAACTCCAAAAAAAAAAAAGGCTCCAGAGGGTATAAAACCCCACTCCCTACATGTACTCATTCTCTTTTCTTCCAGAGCCATCTGTCTGTCCGGCTCTTCTCTTCAATAAACTGCAACCTTCTTTCTAAATTAGTCGCCATGTTGTTTATTCCTGGCTTGGACTGAACCATGATGAAGACTTTTCCTTCAACAGTAATAAACCATGAATATTCATAATTAGCAAATTTCATCGCCCCTCCACTGTTACAATCCTCAAGAACAGGGGTGTCTGCCAGCCCACCGGCCAGATGCATCACATCAAAACCGTGCCCACCCCATTGCCAGGAATGGGGAAAAAGTCACAATACGTCACGACATGTCATGTGACGTCATGAGTGTGATCCCCATGCTCAAGAAGGAGTTATATTCACAGTCATGACATCACGCACAGGCCTCATAGCAGCAAAGCTCATAGAAGCCACTGATAGCGCTGGAAACTGCATAGATTGATCACATGGTTTATAAATTCAAGTATTTTGAATTTATTTTGAAGTATGCTGCTGCCAATTATTACTCCTAATTATTTTTTCTTTGTTGAAAAAGGAGTCTCTAAACCATTGCCTGATGCCTTGCCTAGCAGTTTTTTTGAGAAAGAATTTTCCCAAGGTGGATTCAGTTCCCTTCTTACACCAGTGAGTAGATAGCATGTACAACAGTAATTTGTATCCTTTGTGAAAATATAAGGCTTAGTCATATTTAAAAAGAAAAGAGGCTAAAAAAGCAGAGACTTAGGATTTTAAGGCATGGTGTGGATGTTTTAAGCACCCATTCTGACCTATAGTGCTTCTCTAAATGCAAAGGGCAAAAAAGGGGGGGGAGGGGAGAAATTTGAAAATTTTACTGACTGTTTTCATAGCTGAAAGTCACAGGAGACCCTGATTTGTTTACCACTATTTTAGGGAATAAAGCCATCCCCCTTTTTTAAAAAAAGAATCCTGCAGTAGGCTGCTCTGAACCTATAGGAGAGAGTAAGAAATAAGTTATTAAAACCTGCACGTAGTTTCCTTGTGGTTGGGGGAATGAGGATTTATTTACTTATTTATTTTTCACATTTTTGAACCATCCATCATCTGAGAGGGAATCTGGCTGCCATACAATAAAAAATTGCCCAGCTCTTTCACGTTTCTCCTAAATATTTCTGGTACCAATAGTTCTTGACTTACAACAGTTCATTTAGTGACCGTTTGAAATTACAAGGGCACTGAAAAAAGTGATTTAGGACCGTTTTTCACACTTAGGACAGTAGTAACATCCCCATGGTCACGTGATCAGAATTCAGATGCTTGGCAACTGGCTCGTATTTATGACAGTTGCAGTGCCCGGAGGTTGTTGTGATCACTTTTTGCAACCTTTCGACAAGTTAAGTCAATGGGGAAGCCAGATTCACTTAAGAACCATTTTACTAATTTAACAACTGCAGTGATTCACTTAACAATTGTGGGAAGAAAGGTCGTAAAATGGGGCAAAACTCACTTAAGAAATTCTCACTTAGCAACAAAATTTTGGGCTCACTTGGGGTTGTAAATTGAGGCCTACCTGTATTTGGTGGAAAGGCTATATGTATGGATTAGGACAGAGGTGGCGAACCTATGGCACTGGTGCCAGAGGCGGCACTCGGAGCCCTCTCTGTGGGCACACATGCCGTTGCCCCAGCCTTGCCTCCACCCGTGACCCCCTCACCATCAGCCTCCCTGGAGGAGAGTCATCCCTGAGCATGGCCCACACGGAGCAGCACAGCCAAGGACATGGCAGCCAGGCAACGTAGACAAGACTCTGCCCTCACACCCTATCATGCAGGGCGTGGGCAGAGGGCGTGGCTGCCATCGTGCTTCTGGGCTGCCTGGGCGATCTGTGGCGGGCCCTGGAGGGGGTGAGTGGCCCTGTGGGCAGGTAGGGTTGGGTGCGTCAGGGGCGGGGCAGGATGTGGAGCAAGGGCAGGGCCAGTTTTTGGGCACTCAGTCTCTAAAAGGTTTGCCATCACTGGATTAGGATTTATTCTCACTGGCTCATAGTTGACTCCGCTTTCCACCCTTCTGAGGTCAGTAAAATGAGGACCCAGATTGTTGGGAGGCCATATGCTGACTCTGCAAACAGCTAAGAGAGGGCTGTAAAGCACTGTGAAGCGGTATATAAGTCTAAGTGCTATTGCTAGATGACTTATCCCTCTTTCATGTCCTCCTTGTTTGCTTTCCTCTTCAGGAGCATGCAGTGACTGGAGCTGTCGGTGCTTATAGCTGGACTGGAGGTTTAGAAGAAGCATCCTTTGGAGAACCTCCTCAGATCAAATTCCTGAATGTCAGCATCGATGAGTCGTATATAGGTGAGTGATGGAGGCAGGTCTTATTCTCCACCCTTTGCCCCAAAGTGCTAAATTGACCACAGGTTGTTTCTTCTCTTTGCTGGACAGGTTATTCTGTGGCTTTAGCTCGCTTTCACCAAAGGACCTTCTATATCACTGGAGCTCCTCGCTTCCAGCACGTTGGCCAAGTCCTGGTCTTTGAAAGCAAGAGTGGAAGCTTAATAGGGAATATTCAGGGTCAACAGGTAAGGGAGGATAGGAAGTGGAATGCAGATCAACCTCTATTGTCATGGTGGAGGAATTGTAAAACTTCATAGGATTTTTGTTTTGCATCAAGAATAGGGTTTCATAGTCTAAATCAGGGGTCTTCAAACTTGGCTCTTTTATGACTTGTGGACTTCATTCTGGGAGTTGAAGTCCACAAGTCATAAAAGGGCCAAGTTTGAAGACCCCTGGTCTAAATTCATAACTAGTCTAAATCCAGCAGCAGTTCTGCTAGAATTTAGGCATAAATGGAAGAGAGAGAATTGTTCTCAGAGAAACTGAGATAGGGGAATCCTTGGTACAGATGGTCCTCACCTAATGGCCAGTCATTTAACAACCATTCAGAGTTAAAATGGACTTCCCCAGAGCTACTTACAACCCGGTTCAGAAGTCCCAGTTGCTGCAGCAACACATACATGACTGCACTTCTGTTTCTGCCTTTTGAGCACTTGGCAGCTGGCTCACATTTATGACCATTTGCAGCATCCTATGGTCACACGATCACAATTTTCACATTTTCTTTTCTTTTTTGCCAATTTCTGCCGTTGACATCCTAGTTCCAACAAATACTGTCCATTGAAGTAAATAGGTTCATTTAATAACCATTACATTTGCTTAACAACTTCAGCAAAAAAAGTCATAAAATCCGGCAGGATCCTGTGGTGATCCATTTAATGACTGCCATGACTTATAACCAAAGTTCAAGGTCAGTTACAGTTATATAGTATGTCAAGGACTATCTGTATACTGTTGGATTTGCTTGCTGGGACTAATGAGGGTTGGAATGCACCATCAACCATCTGTTTTATTTAGTAATTTATTTTTCAGACCCCATTTTTCTACTCAACCATGAGCATTTTAGGTGGCTAAGACTCAGGAAAAGGCAGTACGAAAATACAAATTCATAAATCACAATCAACCCAAGTATTCATTAGCTATTAAGAGTTTGGTAAAAGGAATATAATTTGGCCACTCTAATAATGGAACTGAACACTTCTCCCAAGGCAGCCGTGCAGAAAGTATTCTTTTCCCAGGTGCCAGAATACCAAGCCTCTGTTAAGAAGATCTCTAGATTCCTGTGGCTGGGTAGATGCTTAATAATAGAATTAGGCTCCCTTTGATAACCAGGTCTTCAGCTAATAAAACCTCTGTGATAGTCAAGCGCAAATAGCAAATAGCCATTCATTGAGTTCAAATTATAGAGGAGGTTATTATTGCTACCTATGCACAAGAATCTTGTTTTAGGTCTCTTTCGTGGACACTTTTTGCTAAGTGGGGTCTATTCTGTGGCTGCCTTGGTCCACCTGCTATGGGTTCTTCTTGCTATGTGACCATCCCATTTCCATTTCCATTCTTTTACTCTCTTGACGATATTGTATACTTTCATTTGTTCTCTAATACGTGTGCGGTTCTTTCTGTCTTGTCTTGTAATGCTGAGCCTGTATCTTTCCATGGCTCTTTGTGTCACTCGTAGCTTACAATAGAATAGAGCTAGAAGGGACCTTGGGAGTCTTCTAGTCCAGCCCCCCCCCACTTAAGCAGGAGAACCTATACCATCTCAGACTAGTGACTGTCCAGCCTCTTCTTAAAAGTCTCCAGTGATGGAGCGCCCACGATTTCTGGAGGCAGGGTGTTCCACTGGTTAATTGGTCTAACTGTCAGGAAGTTTCTCCTTAATTCCAGGTTGCTTCTCTCTTTGATCAGTTTCCAACCATTTCTCGTCCTGCCCTCTGGTGCTTTGGTGAATAACATGACCCCCTCTTCTTTGTGGCAGCCCCTCAAATACTGGAATACAGCTATCATATCACCCCTGTTTCTTCTTTTCTTTAGACTAGCCAAGCCCAAGTGTCAATTGTGATGATCGTGATGATATACAAGAATCTAGTCAATTAACAGTCAAAGCTAAATTGGTGTTCGTGCAGTACTATGTTGTCCTGTGTCTAATCTCTTTACTCACACACATACACACCAGAGTGGAGAGACTGCCTAAACAAGCTATCGATTGCTGGGCAGCTTTTCTTTGTGGCACAGCACTTCCTTAAAAACGGCTAACCACAAACTAGCCAGTTCAGCTCTGTGACCCTTTTCTTGCATAATTTTTCTATTAAGACTTTTGAAAAGTAGATTAAAAACTAACATGAATTAACAGAGAGCAAAGAAATGAAAGGAAAAAAAGAGGAGGGGGAGGCAAAAAGCAGAAAAAAGAAAGAAAGAATGAAAGAAAGGAAAGAAAGAGAAAGAAAGAGAAAGAAAGAAAGAAAGAAAGAAAGAAAGAAAGAAAGAAAAGACATAGAAAGAAGTAGCTTTCTATTTTCTTTACAGCGAATATAAGTACAATTACAGAATTACCTCCTTATGTTGCAAAAGGAAAGCTCATTTTTCCCACCATTATCTATTTCGTCTGATTGTCAAAGCCATAAGTCATAAGGGTTACAAGTAGATCATATGATAAACAAATAAATTATATGTTTTGACAGGATTGTCATATTAAAATGGCTGGATACGCACAAAATGCTGGGCCTACAGACTGTGTGTTGTGTGATCCCACAGAACGTGTTTTCTTCTTTTCAGGTGGGCTCTTACTTTGGTGCTGAACTTGCCTCCGTGGACTTAAATGAGGATGGAAATACGGACCTCCTTCTAATTGGGGCTCCTCATTACTACAATGGAAGCCAAGGTGGGAATGTCCATGTCTCCTCCATCAACAGCACGGTAAGTGAAACCATTGGAGGCAGGAAGAAAAGTCTAGGATTGGGGGGAAGCTTTCTCACATTTAGTGAATTGTCTTTCACTCCATCTGTTCATTTTTTTTGGAGGAAACGCTTGGTAATCTCAGCAGGCTCTTAATAATAATAATAATTAATAATAATGTAATAATAGTAAAGTTGGAAGGGACCTTGGAGGTCATCTAGTCCAGCCCCCTACTCAGGCAGGAAACCCTACACCACTTCGGACAAATGGCTGTCCAGTCTCTTCTTAAAAACTTCCAGTGTTGGAGCAGTCACCGCTTCTGGAGGCAGGTTGTTCCACTGGTTAATTGTTCTAACTGTCAGGAAGTTTCTCCTTAGTTCTAGGTTGCTTCTCTCTTTGGTTAGTTTCCATCCGTTGCTTCTTGTCCTGCCTTCGGGTGCTTTGGGGAATAGCTTAATTCCCTCTTCTTTATGGCAGCCCCTGAGATATTGGAAGACTGCTATCATGTCACCCCTCATCCTTCTCGTCATTAAACTACTAGACATACCCAATTCCAGCAGCCGTTCCTTATATGCTTTAGCTTCCAGTCCCCTAATCATCTTTGTTGCTCTTCTCTGTACTCTTTCTAGAGTCTCAACATCTTTTTTACATCATGGTGACCAAAAGTGGATGCAGTATTCCAAGTGTGGCCTTACCAAGACATTGTAGAGTGGTATTAATACTTCGTGTGATCTTGATTCTATGCCTCTGTTAATGCAGCCCAGCACTGTGTTGGCTTTTCTTCTCCAGGTATTTCTACCAAAGGAGGTAGATCATAACAAAATCTTCAAGGCTTCTCCTTCACAGCTTTCATTTTTTAGCTTCAAATGCCAAAGTCTTTTTTTTAAAATCTAAATTATACACAAGCAATCCCTTTATGGGTTCCAAATTTGCCTACTTGCTAAAATTAACTTGTAACTCCAAACTCAATCCTTCTGACATTGTTGAAATTTACAGGTAGTCCTTGTGTTATGATCACCATCGGGACCGGAAGTTTGGTTCCTAAGTGATGCAGTTGTTAAACAGGACATCATGTTTACTGGACAAGATTCTGTGACCACTTTTGTCCTGGTTATTAAGTGGATCACACAGTAGATAAGCAAATCCAACTTCCCCAGTTGATGTTGCTTGCAATCACATTGCAATCTCATGATCCCCCCCCCCAAAAAATGCCACAACCGTTGTAAATGCAAACTGGTTGACAAGTGCCCAAATTCTGATCAAGTGATGGTGGAGATAGGGTGACGGTTGTAACTTCGAGAATGAGTCATGTCACTTTTTTTAATGCCATCGTAACTTTGAATCGTCTTTAAACGAACCGTGGTAAATTGAGGACTAGCTGTATTCGTAGACATGCCCAGGGCAGTGAAAATTTTGAGTTGATACTCTGCACACATCTGGCTACTTTCAGTGATTTGCTGGTTGAAATGGCTATCTAAAGTAAGACTTTTCGATAAAACTTTTGAATGTTTCTTTTTCAGAACTTTATTTGTAATACACACATACACATACATTAAAGTGTCTTTAAACAAAAACACACATAAAACAAAGTTAGGTATGAATTAGTTGACAAATATGTGAACAGATGCTGGTAGGAACTTAATCCTGCCTTTCCCCAAGAACAACAGTTTGGTTCTGGCTAATACAACAATCGCAGTATCTTTGGGAATATAACAACTGCAGATAATAAGAATTTATTGTATGTCACTTTAATCTAGCTACTGCTTAGTTCATCTGGCCAGATGCTTTTAATGAGTGCATTTTTTGATATGAGTGCTTAAATATAGAAAATGTATGTTGTTTTTCACTTTGGTTAGCTCAACTGGATGAGATCCCTGGAAAGTGGTTAATAAGCAGCAAAGTAAAAGTACACTAACCAATGTAACTTACATGCTTCATTCCAGGGTAATCTTGTTCACCTTCAAACGTTGCATGGAGTCCCGGATAATGGACTTGGCCTTTTTGGGGCAGCTCTAGCTGCATTAGGGGATATCAGTGGCGATGGCCTTACGGATGTGGCCGTAGGAGCCCCGATGGAGAATGAAAATCGGGGGGCCATCTATATTTTCCTGGGAGAAGCAGACCGACTGAAGGAAGTGCACAGCCAGGTAAGTCCAAATGTTAAAAATAAGAAAGGTGAGAATAGCAGTCTGAAGTTTCTCTATGTGTATTGATGTGTCCCAGTCTTGATCTCTTTTTTACTTCCTTCTTCCCTGCAGCGGATTACTGCCACCTCTGTTTCTCCCGTGCTCCAGTTTTTTGGACAATCCATCCAAGGAAGGTTGGATCTGAGCAGGGATGAGCTGCCCGACTTAGCCATTGGAGCACTTGGAAGTGCAGTGGTGCTTCGGTAGGGATTAGTGGGGTGGAAATGGGCATGGATCAAACCTGGGCATTTTATGACCTCCAGGCCGCATCTGTCCCTTTGGCTGTCCCTGCCTTAACTGTGAAGATTGTTTTTATTTTGAAGGCGACTGCTATTTTTTTTCCAATTTATGTATGTGAGCATGTGCATGCCTGAGCACTTTCACAGCTCTATTGGTTCAGCCCCAACAGTCTCAGTTTCTCATGTGGCCTCTTGTGAAAACTTATAAATGAATTAACCCTCATGGTATAGGATGTATGTGCAAAGTGCACTGATAATATAGGAATAGAATAGAGTAGAATAGAGTAGGATAGGATAGGATAGAATAGAATAGAATAGAATAGAATAGAATAGAATAGAATAGAATAGAATAGAATAGAATAGAATAGAATAGAATAGTCATGGTTGATTCACTATGTAGCTCTGCTCCCAACCAGACAACAGTAATGGGAGGGGGGAAGAAAGGCTTTGAAATGTAAGGGAGATTTGGGAGGGAACTCCGGAATGCAAGTGTGCTGCCTGGAAGCCTGAGCCAGACCCAGGTCCCAAGGTCATTGACTGGGAATGTCCGAGGCACACAGGCTGTTTCCAAAATAAAGCAAGTACAACGGATTGGTGGACAATGGGACATCAGAGGTCCAGGAGGGGAAAAGGAAAAAGTTTCCTATACTGTTTGCACGCGAAAACATCAGAACTGCCTTTTCCACTTCTGTTCCCATATGGCTTTTCAGTAAAGTTATATTCTTGGAGAAAAAAATATACCAGGAGCTTCTTTTGCTGTCTAATGCAGTGGGACCGTTGACAAGAATAGAATATACTTCATTGGCCAAGTGTGATTGGGCACACAAGAAATTAATAAAATATCAGCTTAGGAGAGCTTCCCTCCCTCCCTCCCTCCCTCCCTCTCCCTCCCTGCCACCCACCCACCCACCCACCCACCTATCTATCTATCTATCTATCTATCTATCTATCTATCTATCTATCTATCTATCTATCTATCTATCTATCTATCTATCTATCTGTTTCTATGCTTGTGTCTGTGTGTAAATGATCTGGGATAAAATCAATAAAAATAATTAAAAAATACCTTTGGGGAAGTGGTGGTATTCAGCCAGTTCGCACCACTTCGGCAGAACCAGTAGCTAAGTTTTTGTTGCCTAAGCCCAGAGTGGATTTCTGGAAGCGGCATCCACCACAGAGAACCAGTTGTTCACATATTTGAATCCCATCACTGCTTTGGGGCATGGCTTGGCCTGTGGCACAGTGGTAGTTTCATATTGACTTGGAACATGTGTGAACTGAGATGGTTGTTATCTGCCATTGTTAGTTGTGGAATCATAGCAGCTGACAGCTTCTAGCCAATCTTGTCTGGTTTCGGAAGCTAACCAGGGCTGGTTATTAATTGTATGGGAAACCACCAGGATAGGGAACAAGGGTATAGAGTAGACAACGTGGAAGGAGGCAATGGCAGATCACTTCTTGTGGCCTAGAAAACTACATGAATGAGTCCACAAATTCGCCAGAATCTAAACTTGACTCAAAAGAGACTTCACCCTTGTTAATGGTAAAAGAGGAATTGTGATGCATATTGCATAGAAATACATGGGTATTGTGAAATGCTCTTTTTCCAGGCCCAGACTAGGCCTTACTAGAGATTTCTGTATTGTAGAAGACAATTGGTTATGAAAAATCATAATACTTTTTTTATTCTTTCCAGATCCCGGCCTGTTTTCACTGTCCTCACTTCACTGAGATTCTCCTCTGATTCGATCCCTCTGGATGATCCAGACTGTGGAAGCAGGAAGATTTCAAGAATTGATTCTCGTGGGCAAGTCAGTCTTTGCTTCACCTTAACGCTACTCAGCACGAAATGGAGCTCTGGTAACATCTCAGCATGACTGTTCTTTGGCTTAATAATCTTAATTTTTAGGTTTTGGAACTCTCGTCTTTCCCTCACATCTTAGGTGTTGATAGTTTGCTTTGCAATCACTCTTTTTATCTGTTAACTTCAGTTTCTCAGCAATTAACTTGTTTATTTGTATTCTACCTTTATTATTTGTATATATAACTCATATACTTAATACTCCTTCTGTGAGCCGTAGCCATCACTTCCTACTACTAGTTCCCCACAGCAACCCTGTGAGGTGATTGGACTGAGACAAAGTGATTGGCCCAAGGCCACTTAGCTGGCTTTGTGTCTGAAGTGGGACTAGAACATTCCATAATACAATATAAGATATTGGCATTTATGTTTAAAGTCCTTCATGGTTAGGGCCTGGCTATTTAAGGGACTGTCTGTCTTATTTTGTACTCATCTAGGTGTTAAGATTAACGGGAGAGGCTTATTTGAGAATTCCTCCCTGGTCCAAAGCCCATCTTCCTGATATAACAATAACAACAACAACAGTAATAATAATAATAATAATAATAATGATAATAATAGGTGCCTTGGGTGCAATCTCAAAACAACTGGAGCACCACTTGAACACCATTGGCATTGACAAATTCGCTATTAGTCAATTGCAAAAGGCGGCCTTACTAGGAACTGCTTCCATCCTGCGACGATATCTGTAATGCCATCAAACATCCACATCTGAACATCTGGCTGACTGTGCAATGATCCATAATAATAATAATAAAAATAAAGATGGAAAGGACCTTGGAGGTCTTGTAGTCCAGCCCCCTGCTCAGGAAGGAAACCCTATACCATATCAGACAAATGGCTGTCCATAGTCTCTTCTTAAAACCTTCCAGTCTTGGAGCATTCACCACTTCTGGAGGCCAGTTGTTCCATTGGTTAATTGTTCTAACTGTCAGGAAATTTTTCCTTAGTTCTAGGTTGCTTCTCTCTTTGGTTAGTTTCCACCCGTTGCTTCTTGTCCTGCCTTCAGGCACTTTGGAAAATAGCTTGACACCCTCTTCTTTGTGGCAGCCCCTGAGATATTGGAACACTGCTATAGGTCCCCCTTGTCCTTCTCTTCGTTAAACTAGACATACCCAATTCCAGCAACCGTTCCTTATATGTTTTAGCCTCCAGTCCCCTGATCATCTTTGTTGCTCTTCTCTGTACTCTTTCTAGAGTCTCAACATCTTTTTACATTGTGGTGACCAAAACTGGATGCAGTATTCCAAGGGTGGCTTTACCAAGGCATTGTAAATGTGGGAGCAGGTCAAGTCCTGTGTTGTGTTTCATAGCTGTCTTAGCTATGAAATATCCTTCTACAAGAACTGTGTTTAATCCTTATTCAGTTGAGTTCTAGAAAATCTGTAAAGATATGATTTCAATATTATTTTATTGTTAACTCAAACCTGAAATTTTAACTTTTTGGAGTTTTTAAATTATAAGCTTCCTTGATGGCTTGCCAGACTATATAGCGATACCTTGGTACCTATCATTAATTGGCACGATGAGTACAAAAAATGATGAATATGAAATTTTTCCCATAAGAAATAATGTAGTAAGTCACAAGGCAGCTGACACCAGCAGGTTCTAGCTTGTGGGTTGAGTATCAAACAAACAATGAGTATCAGGACAAAATTTTCACGTCAAAATGCATTGAATACCAAATTTGATGAGTTTCAAACCAATTGAGTACCAACAACAGTGTTTTTCAGATTTGTCGACTTTAAGATGTGTGGATATAGTGGCTGGGGAATTCTGGGAGTTGAAGGTGCCAAGTTTGAAAAACACTGCTCTATGACAATTATAAATAGCAATATATTCCCATGTTTTTTGAAATTTTTATCTGAATGCTCATTCATTAACTTGTTTATCAAGTTCTCTTAGTCAATGATCATTTGGTTGAGGTTTTTTTCTTCTGTCTTCCCCTTCGCTTTTTTTTAAACAAGGTTCTTTGAAAGCCAGAATCGACTTCAGCCTCCACGTTGATGTTAAACAGACCTTGCCACGCCTGATGCTAGAGAACGAGACACCCAGTTTTTCAGATTCTCTCCAAATTGAAATTATGCCCATCTGCATCAACAAGACTCTGTGGGCTCAGGTAGGCACAATCAATCAATCAGAATAAAGCTGGAAGGGACCCTTGAGGTCTTCTAGTCTAACCCCCTGCTCAAGCAGGAGACCCTATACCAGTGGTGGTAAACCTATGGCACATGTGCCAGAGGGGAGACTCAGAGCCCTCTCTGTGGGCACGTGCACCTCGCATTTTGGCTAAGTTTTCACAGGAAAAAGCTGTTTTCCAAGCCCCTTCCTAGCCAAAACAAGCCTCTGGAGCGAGCACACCTCACTTTTCTTAAGAGCAATCCTGTGAAAACAAGTCTTCAGAGAGAGCATGCTCACTCCGGAGGCTTGTTTTGGCTAGGAAGGGGCTTGAGAAATGTGTTGCTCTCAAACTTACAAAATATGAGTCAAGGTTAGACAAATTATCAGCATGCATAGAACAGCAAAAATCACATTAATTGTTCAAAAGCATGCCAAATGCAAACTTTTACCTTTCAATAAAAAGTTGTTTGTATCATTGAAAGCTTTGTTATTGTGTTTTTCTTTTAAGACAAAGGATGTTAATGTATGAGTTGTTTTTTTCTAAACTAAAACCTCAATATTCAGGTTAAATTGCCGTGTTGGCACTTTGTGATAGATAAGTGGGTTTTGGGTTTCAGTTTGGGCACTCGGTCTCTAAAAGGTTTGCCATCACTGCCCTTTACCATTTCAGACAAGTGACTGTCCAGTCTCTTCTTAAAAACTTCCATTGATGAAGCACTCACAACTTCTGACGGCAAACTTTTCCACTGATTAAGGGTACAATTATGTACTTATCCAAAGTGCCCAGAAGGGAATTCTAAGAATTGTACGTGGGTCCATTAAGAAGGCAGCATCAAGATATCACAAATTACATTTCACCAATCTTAAATTTCTGGCTTCTTTGGACAAATCACAGAACCTGTGATGTTAGTCCTCATTCCCTCCCCCCACTGTTAATAATTGATAGATACTGTTAATCTTTACTTTTTTTAAAAAAAAATAAGAATTTCTCCTAGAGTAAAAGACAAATTACAAGAAAAAAAGGAGAAAAAGAAATGCAGGAAATGGAAAAAAAGAAAGAAAAAACACTTCAGTTAAGAAGTATAACGACTTCTGACCTTCTTTTCAATGGATAACTACAATTTTATACTCTTCCCTTTTAGACAGTATAATCCCTTTTCCCTCTTTGATATTATGCAAATTGCTTCAGCTTCTGGTTGAGGCCTGTAATTACATTTGCATCGATTCAGAGGCCTGTCTCATCATATCAAATCAGCTGTTTTGAGGAGTGAAGCCCATTCATTTCTGGCTTTATACCAGCTTATTGGAACTTAAAGAAAAACTTGTACCTGTGAGCTGCTTCAGTTTTGATGGCCTTATGGATTGCCCATTTTCCCAATGACAAAATTGTCTGTCTACTGTCTTGCTTTTGGACTCAAGATTATTATTACTCTTCCCTCATTTCTCCAAATTTCAACATCTTGTCAGAGTGCCTTGTGCTGGCATTACAAAGAATATACAGCTAGTCCTTGATTTACGATGGTCGTTGAGCCTGGAATTATGATCCTAAGTTGTGCCAATCATTAATCCAGTCGCCATGTGACTGCATCAGTTTTATGACCTTTGTTACAGCCATTGATAAGCAAATTCATTCTACGCAATGGGTGTTTTTTTTTTGCCAGAAATCAGAAGTAAACGCCGATTGCCGGTAAAAATTGTAGTGAAATGAGGTTATGTACTGCTGGACACTGCAAGTGGACATAAATGTGAGCCAGTTGCTGAGTACTGAAAATGCAATCACATGACTATGGGGAAGGGCTGACTGTAAGAACTTTGAATCTGAGTTATAGGTAGCCCTGGTGAGGTGCATTGAAACTTTGAATGGTCACTAAATGACTGGGCATAAATTAAGGACCATCTGTATGTTCCTTCTCTATTCTGGCCACTGCAGAGAGTAGGAGATCATGGTTGCAGAAATGCTAAGTATGCAATCCTTTCACCTTCATAGGTGAAAGAACCGTGGTGGTGCAGTGGTTAGAGTGCCATATTGCAGGCTAATTCTGCCGAATGCCAGCAGTTCGATTCTCAGTGGCTCAAAGTTGACTCAGCCTTCCATCCTTTTGAGGTCGGTAAAGTGACCCAGATGGTTGGGGGCAATATGCTGACTCTACAAACCACTTAGAGAGGGCTGTAAAGCACTATAAAGCGTTATATAAGTCTATTGTTATAGTTTGAAGGGACTTTTAAATGCAGTAGAGGAATGGTAGTGTTACAGCCAGGAAACTCCCCCTCCTAGCAAGAACTCAGATGTTTTCACAGAAATGAATATATCATGTACTAAACCTGTAGATAGGTAGAGAATGCTAGAATTGTATTTGATTTCCATTTGGGGTCTAATTTGATTTCCATTTTGGATCTAATGGAAATGAAGGGGATTTTGTTGCTCCGGGCCTGAAGTCACCTGGGATCAGATAATCACATGATTAAATGAGATTTCTTGGCACTTTTTAATTGATTATCTGGAGAGATCATGAATTTGTTTGTGGTGTTCTGTGCATGTTTTCAGCATTTCAAAGTGATTAGAGGTAGGTTGCTTCAAATGGTTTGGTGACAAAATGGAGAATGGATGCCTTTGGAACTCCTACAGTGAGGAGTGTAGGCGTAAGAATTATTATAACACTGAATGGAGAAACGCACTGATTTGGGTGGAAATGTCTGATCTCCAGAATCTCTTTTTTAATTGGGGCCAGGTTTGCCTGGATGACTCCTTCTCTCCAGTTGTGCTGCAGACAAAGCTCTCAGTTCAGGAACAACCAGTTGTCTCTGACAGGAATCTGCGACCCGTACTTCATCCTGAGACAAAAACCTCCACGGACATTGAGGTATTTTTTTGTACTCTGTCTTTTCACTTTCCTCTCAGGAGCTGCATTGAGATGGTAGCCTGGAGGGGAGAAAATCTCAATGCAAGGGTCCACTCATTGTCTTACCCACCATTCTTATTTCATGACATTTTCAGTTCCTGAAGCAAATTTGAAGGCATGTTTATAAGCAAGTCTGTTAAAAAGAGGGTTCTTTCCATCACCCACAAAAGCTAGGTTTCTTATAAACCCAAGGCTTGGGTACAGATAGTCCTCGACTTATGACCACAATTGAGCCCAAAATTTTTGTTGCTAAGCTAGACAGTTGTTAAGTGAGTTTCGCCACAGTTTCTTGTCACAGTTGTTAAATGAATCACTGCAATTGTTAAATTGGTATCACGGTTGTTAAGTGAATCTGACTTCCCCATTCACTTTGCTTGTCAGAAGGTCGCAAAAGGTGATCACGTGACACTGGGACACTGCAACTGTCATAACTTTGAGCCAGTTGCGAAGCATCCAAATTTTGATTACGTGACCATGAGGATGCTGCAATGGTCATAAGTGTGAAAAACAGTCGTAACACACTTTTTTCAGTGCCATTGTAACTTTGAATGGTCGTTAAATGAATAGTTGTAAGTCGAGGACCACTTGTGTTGTCAAGCCCCACAGAGATGGCAAAACTGAGGAAGCAAGAACTACAGATATCGGCAAGGAATTTTGAATGGGGTCTCGGATAAATACGGAATCTTGGAAAGTGCCGTAGGACGTCCCCAGCCTCATTTATTAAGTTCACTAATGTGGAATCTCTAAAATGCTTTCGATTAAATCTCCCTCCACCTGAGTTATCAACTATAAAATAATCTGTCAGCTGACTTACCGTTTGTTTTACCCCCAAACTCTCACAGGCTTGCATGTCAATTATGAAGGGATTTCACAAGTGTGAAAGGTTCTGGAATGTTGTAACCTGGCTAAATTGAAACAGGTCACTGGTTATGACTGTGTGATCAAATGGATTCTTCTTGTGTCCATAAAAGCAGCGCCTTTCAATCTTGACAACTTTTAAGATGGATGGACTTCAACTCCAGAGTTTCCCAGTCAGTTGAAGTTCACCCATCTTAAAGTTGCCAAGGTTGAGAGACACTGACATAGAGGATAACTATCATTCAGATTCATAATGAGGAGACAGGAAAATGCCATCCTCCTAAAGAAATAAAACTAAACAACCCTGTGACCCATTGGGTCATCCTTTGAGAGAAAGGTGATGTGACCAAAACAAACATTAAATTATAATCTGACCATATGTTTTTACCCCCATGATGGAGGGCTCAATTCAAAAGAGTAAACATCATAAATAGAAAAATATTTGTAGGCGGAAACAAACTTCATAATAAGTTAACTAATATTAACTTACATAAACAAAGAAACAGGAAGATCACAGTTGGGCAAAAAGCAGTGGGAGCAGGAGCAATCTCTGTACTCCTGCCAGCTTCCCCATTTACGTTGCTTGGGGAATGGTAGAGAGAGTCAGGAATCACAATGAGGAGACCACAGGAACGCTGCAACAACCACAAGTATGCAATTCAAACTGGTTTGAACATTGTGAAAATTGCAATTCTGCAGAAGTAACGAGTCCTGGATTTTTGTCCATTCTTTAAGATAGAAAGTTTTAGGTAGTCAGTTCAAAAATTGTGGTAGTATAATGTCTCATTTGGGTTAACTGGAGGGTACAAGCAGACAAACAAAATGAAAGCTTTAGTACAGTGGTTCTTAACCTGGGCGATATCGCCCCCCAGGGGGCGATTTTGTTTTTCAGGGGGGCGAAGGAACGAAAAGGGGGTGATATGGGGGTGATGGAGCGAGAAGTTTTGGGGACACTTTTGAGCCTTCTCCTGTGGCTCCGAGCCTTCTCCGCCATTTGCAGAGAGAGACAGAGACAGAGAGAGGCACTTGTGCTTCTTTCTCTCTCTCTCTCTCTCTCTCTCATGTGGATTTGCCCCCTTGCAGGACTCCTGATTGGCCCTGCTGCTGGGTGCCCCGCCCCCTGGGAGAAGCGCAGTCAGAAAGTCCCTTTCCCTGGCTGGCCCCGTCTGAGGTGTATGTGGCCAGGGAACTGTGCAGGGAAGCCCCTGGATCCCTGTTGGGAGCAGCCCGCCCTAGCCTCAGCTAAGCGGGCCAGACTTCCCGCAAGCTGCGGCCCCGAGGGAGAGCAGCCCCTTCAAGCCCCACCCACGGGACTGTTGGCCCAGCTGGCCAGGAAGGCATGCCGGAGTCCCGGCTGCTTTGTCCGCGAAGAATGTGAGGTGAGCAAAAGATGGGGGGAGAGAAAGGGAGGGGGGAGGCATTTTTCAACCAGCAGCAGAAGAGCCCCAACCGGACCTGCAGGAGCACCTCCTCCTGGGGCCCAGCGCCAACTTTCTTGCCCTTCTCCTCCCCTTCTTCCTCCTGCTGCCCCGCAGGCAAAAGTCCCAGCTGGGGCGGCAGCCACGGAGGCATCGCTCACTGGGCAACGCTGGTGGGTCATGGATCACCGGGAGCACCGCGTGGTGCGGAGCGGCCCCAGCTCCTCCAGCATGACATACCTACCGGCAGCACGGGAGGCTCCAGCGTTGGTCCTGGCGGGAGGCGGATCATTGCCTTGGTTCCAACTGAGGATGCCGGCGGCACGGGAGAAGGTTTGACGACGCAGTTGATGAAGGGGCGTTCCGCAGATGCCCCGTGACTTAAGCTCGGGGACGCCGGCGGTGCGAGGGGAGGCTTGGCGATACAGCCGACGAGCGGGACATTCTGCAGATGCCCCGTGGCCCCGACTTGAGCCCAGTGATGCCAGTGGCATGTGGGACGGCCTGCCAACATGACCGTGAGCCAGGGCCTTCCCGTAGCCCAGCGAGCAGCAGAGCTGGGTGCCTCTAACAACAACAGAGGGTCTTCTGCTGCCTCCTGCCCCCCCTTCCCAACCCTTTGGCGCCCTCTGCCTTTCTCTCTCTCTCTCTCTCTCTCTCTCTCTCTCTCTCTCTCTCTCTCTCTCTCTTTCTCTCTCTCTCTTTCTCTCTCTCTCTCCTCACCTGGAGAAAGAAGGGGGAGGGAGGGAGAGGAAAGAGAGAAAGACAGGGAGAGGGAGAGAAAAAGAGAGAGAAAGAGAGAGAGAGAGGAAGCGCAAGTGCCTCTCTCTCCCCCCTCCCTCTCTCTCTTTCTCTCTCTCTCTCTCTCTCTCTCTCTCTCACACACACACACACACACACACACACACACACACACTGAGTGGGGGAAGAGGACTGGCAGACCAAGGGCAGAAAGAGAGGGAGAAAGAGAGAGAGAGAGAGAGACCCTTTTGACATCTAAAATGAAGATAACACTGAAGATATATATATAATAAAGGTAAAAAAGGATATATGCAGTGTTATCTTCATTTTAGATGTCAAAAGGGTTTTGCGGCTCCCAGTGTTTTGTTTTCAATGGTCATTACATTTAAGTGTCTTGAATAAATAAGATAATAATGAAATACATGCATCACAAAGTTTGGGAATAAAGTGATGGGTGCATCAAAATTTTTCACACAGTTGAGATATGGGAAAGAGACTGGAAATAAATTATTTTAAAGATAATTTTAAAGAAAACAAAAAAGTGTTTGCATAAATTGAAGAATTATTTCCTATGTTGTGATTGAGAGGTTATGTTGGGGGAGGGGGGGTGATGACAACTACCTCATTGGCTCAAGGGGGCAATTCGTTCAAAAAGGTTAAGAACCACTGCTTTAGTATATAGATGCTTGAGGAACTCATAATACATGTTATGCTGTGTTAGATATATGATTCTACCCAGCTGTACATCAATTTATGCCTTTGTCTCCTTCTATATGGGCCCTCCTTAAGAAAGCTCACTCTATCAGTTAGCCCATGTTGCTCACTTCATTGCTGTTTCTCTTATTCTATCAGGTTCCCTTCCAGAAAGACTGTGGTGAGGATGGAATTTGTGTTCCTGATCTTTCCGTATCTTTTAACTTCTCAGGGTGAGTAAGGTGTGGTGTCCATGTTTTTTTAATTATGTCCTTCGCTGGTGCAAACTTGGATCCCATGGAAAGACATATGGTGCAAGAGCCAAAAGATACACAATCAGAATAGAACTGGAAGGGATCTTGGAGATCTTCTAGTCCAGTGGTTCTCAACCTTTTTAATGCCGCGACCCCCAACCGGTCATAAGTCGAGGACTACTCAACCAGTCGTAAGTTGAGGACTACTCAACTGGTGCAGCACTGTTTGCAGAATGGGACTTTTGGCGGGCTCAGCAGGGCAGAGACAGCCTGGACAATTCCTATTGGCTTTTGAAAGCCAATAGAATTAGACTCTATTCAAGAGAGTCTATTCTATTGGCTTTCAAAAGCCAATAGAATAAAAGGGAGTAGCACAGCTAAGGAAAAGGGGAAAAAATGGCGGACTGCATTGTTTGGCGACCCCCGTGAAATGGTCGTTCGACCCCAAATGGGGTCCCGACCCACAGGTTGAGAACCACTGTTTTAGTCCAACCCCCTGCTCAAGCAGGAGACCCTATACTAGTGGTGGCAAACTATGGCACGGGTGCCAAAGGCGGCACTCAGAGCCCCCTCTGTGGGAACCTGTGCTGGTGCCCCAGCCTTGCCTCCCCCCGCGACCCCATCCTCTCCAGCAGCCCCCCTGAAGGAGAGTCACCCCCGAGTGTGGCCCACACGGAGCAGCGCAGCCAAGGACATGGCAGCCAGGCAGCGTAGACAAGACTCTGCCCTCACACCCCATCATGCAGTTGATGCTGCAGGGCGCGGGCAGAGGGTGTGGCCACCATAGCACTGCTGGGCTGCCTGGGCGATCTGTGGCGGGCCCTGGAGGCGGTGAGTGGTCCTGTGGGCAGGCGGGGCGGGAGGTGGGGGGGGGCATAGTGGGGGCGGGGCAGGAGGCTGGAGTGGCAGCGGAGCCAGTTTTGGGGCACTCGGTCTCTAAAAGGTTTGCCATCACTGCCCTATACCTTATACACCTCAGCCATCCACTTGGAAGTGCTACCTCTGATTGGTAGGAAGCTGTGCGCAAGCTGAGAGACAGACCCAAGATTATTGTGAAATCATAATAAAATACCAGAGCCTGTGAATGTTGTTTCTTCCACAATCCCCTTTATATAATGGGTCTGAGATGCATTGCTTGGATTGTGTCCTGTATCTGTTTCTATCACTCCTTTTGTGCTGGAAATGGGCAGTTTAGTGGTATGCAATCAGGGCCAGCCCATTAAATGCCCATTTTAATTGCTTTTGTGCTCTGCTAACATTGGCTATTGGATAAAAGGGGTTACATTCATTTCCTTGTAATTCATGTAGTAGATTTAGCGACAATTTCTACATTATGGATGTTGGAAAGTGGAGACAGACAGAAAGTCACCAGTGGTCCTTGGCACTGAGGAAATATTTTCCATTGTTGTATTTCAGATCTAAAGGACTGAAGCTGAGCCCAAATTTCATACTGAATCTAACAGTGAAACTAGAAAATCTGGGAGAATTGGCATATGAGCCGGCTATTTCCTTTCACTACTCTTCTGTTTTGTCCTTCCAGGGAGCTTCAGTTTTTCAAGTGAGTTTGATGAATTTGGGGGGGGGGAGATATAGTGGGGAGGAAAAGAATGGGAAGGGGGATTAAGGTGGCAATGCTGGACGTTTGTAGATCAGAATTCAGGTGTCACCAGTAGGGTCACCTGGCAGCTATGATCTTGCAGAGTTGATCTAGAAAAAGATCAGCCACTGTACAGTCAGCATAGAAGATCAGTTAGCAGGAGAAAATATACAGCTGCTGTATATAAACAGGGAGAAAACCCCACACTTGATGACATTAGCTAGCTGGGTAATGAAATGTCTGCCAGCAAACAACCAAGCTCAGAGAGCACCAAGGACTCCATGATCTAGAACAGTGGTGGCGAACATATGGCATGAGTGCCAGAGGCGGCACTCAGAGGCCTCTCTGTGGGCGCACACACTGTTGCCCCAGTCCTAGGCCTTCAGCTGGGTTTTATAAAACCTTTTCGCTTTAGGCCTCCGCCGCCATGTGCAAAAAAAAAAAAAAGGTTCAACTAGTCAATTTCAACTTCTCGCGGGAAAAAAAAAAATCTTGCAAAGTTGGAATTGAT
Source organism: Crotalus tigris (assembly GCF_016545835.1). Lineage (NCBI taxonomy): Eukaryota > Metazoa > Chordata > Lepidosauria > Squamata > Viperidae > Crotalus > Crotalus tigris. Next base: position 2,096,331 of record NW_024100595.1, on the reverse strand, counting down.
TGATTGAACTTTTTAGTCCCACCCAGTCTGCTGTTACCATCACAGCTATACCCACCCAATGGGCCATGCCCACCCAATTGGCCACACCCACTCAGCACTCGACGATGCATAAGTGGGTTTTGGGTTGCAGTTTGGGCACTCAGTCTCTAAAAGGTTCGCCATCACTGATCTGGAAAAAGCCAAGCAGCTTCAAACCAGCTTAAAACATACATACTGTAGATGGGAGAATATTAGGAAACCCCAGGGAAACTAATTCAGACAGAAATCTAGAAAAATTCCCCTCTGAAGATAACAATGGCAAGCTCCCCACATAGCAGTCTGTGGTGACTCCCTTGCAAAGCAATCCGAAGCTAATAGAAGTCTAAGCAACCAATCTATGCAACTATATATTAATTTCCCCTTAATTATTGGGAAAAAGAAAGAAGAGACTTGGAGGTCTTCTAGTCCAGAGGTCACCAACCTTTCTCAGTTGGCAAACCCAGAGGGAAAGGGTGGGGGAAGCATTTTACATGTGTGCGTGTGTGCACGTGTGCACAGGGCCGCGATGCAAACAGGGCGGGGCTAGTGCCCGCCTGATACTAGCCCTATCCCATTCTTGTGCAGCGCAATGCCCTGTTTCCATGCCCTGCGGCATGATGGCACCTGTTTTTGTGCCCCACATTGCAGCAGCAGCCCATTTTCGTGCCCCGAGGTGCAGCAGCAGCCCATTTTTGCACCCCACGGCATGGCAGCAGCCCATTTTCATGGCCCAAGGCACCACGGTATTTTTTGCATCCCGTGGTGCAGCAGTGTCCCGTTTTCATGCCCCGCAGTGTGGTGGCATCCCATTTTCATGCCCGAGGAATGGTGGCGTCCCATTTTCACGCCCCAAAGCATGGTGGTGGTCTGTTTTCATGCTTCAAGGCATGGCGGTGGCCCATTTTCATGCCCCACGGTTGCAGCACTAGTGCGAGTGGGTGTGTGTGCATGCACACGTACCTGCACTGGCCAGCCTATCCCACAGCCCGGTGGCCAGTAGGCCACTGTCCACTACCCCTGTTCTAGTCCAACCCCCTACTCAAGCAGGAAACCATATACCATTTCAGAAAAATGGTTGTCCAATCTCTTTTTAAAAAGCACCAGTGTAGAGCACCCACAACTTCAAGTCAGTCTCACTGTCAGGAAATTTCTCCTTATTTTTAGATTGCTTCTCTCCTTGATTAGTTTCCCTCCATGGCTTCTTGTCCTGCCTTGAGGTGCTTTGGAGAATGGGTTGACCCCTTCTTCTTTGTGGCAGCCCCTGAGATATTGGAACACTGCTATCATGTCCCCCCTAGTCCTTCTCTTCATTAGACTAGACCAGGGGTAGGCAACCTTGGCTCTTTTATGACTCGTGGACTTCAACTCCCAGAATTCCTGAGCCAGCCATGCTGAGGGGAAAGGGAGAGGTTTCCAAGCTGAGCCATGCTGGCTCAGGAATTCTGGGAGTTGAAGTCCACAAGTCATAAAAGAGCCAAGGTTGCCTACCCCTGGACTAGACATACCCAATTCCAGCAACCGTTTCTTATATGTTTTAGTTCCATAGCGTGGAACTATTCCCGAAGAAGGCCTTTGCTTGCATTCCCATTAAATGTACTTTGACAAAGGTATACCTGAGACTAAGCATCTATTGAAATTCTGGATGCCTGGGCAAGCTTGCAAAAGACAGCTAGCCTGGTTCTTGTATATCACTTTCCTTTATAATCTCTGGGCATGATCTGATTTTTTTTTTAAAATCTCTCTCTGCTTCAAGTCAAACTGGCCCCTGTTCCTGGCTTGTCAGATGCACAGATCCCAAGGAAATGACACCGTACGCCATAGCTCCTGCCGTTTCAGGCCGCCTGCTCTCAAGGGAGGCACTCGGGTAAGAAATAGGAAATGAAGTCAAGCACAGAAGTAAAGGAGAGCCATGAGAATAAAAATAGGTGAAAGCAAAATGTGAAAAAATAAAATGTTCCTATGTAGGATGCCAATGTAAGCGAAGCTAGCTGTGTGTCCTGGTTCTGCATAATTACTGTGCAGAGAGGAAAGAGAATTCAGCATTCTCTTGTTTTCAAAGAAAACCTTTCTATTCTGTACATTTATAAATGTAATCATGATATGATGCAACTTGAAAAACCAGCAGAAGAAAAGCGGAAAAGGGATTGAGAGACAGGGCACAAATTACGCTTTTCATTTATTTATTAAATTTATATGCCATCCATCTCACTGTCCAAAGTGGAATATAAATGTAGTAAATATATAAATAAGCAAATCCCATTCCTCGTTTCTCCCAATGATTGGTGGAAACAGTATCAACACCATAACCAAAACAAGCAAATATGTAGCATTTCTGCAAGCTAGGCTCTTTGAGTTCCCACCAACAATATAGAGTGGTGAGGTTTTGGAGGCAATGGGAACCGGCATCCCAAAATACAGGTAGTCCTTGAGTTACAACCATTTAGTGACTGTTTGAAGTTACAACGGTACTGAAAAAAGTGAATTAGGACCATTTGTTACATCTATGACCCTTGCAGTATCTCCATGGTCACATGATCAAAATTCAGATACTTGGCAACTGACTCGGTTGCAATGTTCTAGGATCATGTGATCCCTGCAGTGATTTACTTAACAATTGTGGCAAGAGTAAAATGGGGGCAAAATTCACTTAACAACTATCTGATTTAGCAACAGAAATTTGGGGCTCAATTGTGGTCGTAAGTTGAGGACTACCTGTATTTGGGGGGTGCTGCAGTTAGGGGGAGGAAGCTGTTTTAGCTGAAGGAAGGGCTGACGAAAGAAGGTGGGGTTTAACAGGAAGAGACGTTCTTATGGGCTCTGCCCTCTCTGATGTTCTCTCTTGAAGGCCTTCCTCCAGGTTTCCTTCCGCTCCTCCAAAGGTGATACCTGGCCTGACAAATTTGTTTACTTCACCATCCGTGCACAAAGGTAAGGAACCCCACAGAGTGTCTGCCTCTCTCTGCAGTTTTTGAATTGCTTTTCCTAACTGCCTTCTCCTTTTTGGTCTCTTCCAGTCAGAATGAGAGCAACGTGCAGGAGAATAATGAGGCTACCGGCCGGCTACCTGTTTTGCACCCTGTCAACGTCATAGTGAAAGAGTAATTCTGTCCCCTTTTTTGTGATTTCCTATCCCGAGAGCCCATTTCCCAGGAGTAATCTTCATTTGTGGTGAAAAAGTTGAAGTAGGAGCTGGAAAACTGGGATTCTAGCCTATTCTCAGCCACAGAAGCTCCCTGGTTGACTTTCGCTTAGTTCAGGGGTAGGCAACCTTGGCTCTTTTATGACTCGTAGACTTCAACTCCCAGAATTCCTAAGCCAGCCATGCTGAGGGGAAAGGGAGAGATTTCCAAGCTGAGCTCTGCTGGCTGAGGAATTCTGGGAGTTGAAGTCCATGAGTCATAAAAGAGCCAAGGTTGTCTACCCCTGGCCTAGTTTGTCCTTCCCAGCTCAAAAACCAGGGTGATGCTGGGCTATCAGCAGGGACTTCATATTATAGACAACCTTAGTGTGGCTTTGGCCCAGTCATGCTCTCTCAGCTCAGCCTACTTTACAGGGCTGTTGTTGAAGGAAGAAGTAGGACTTCCCCTTTCATGATCCAAATGAAGCCCTCTCCTTTCCCCTCTAGGCTTCAGTCCACTGCATATCTCAACTTCTCTACTGAGGACCCAGGGAAGAAAATACTTACGCATAGCTATGAGGTAATGGACTTGTGTTTTTTTTTCCTGTTGGTTAATAACTAACTGAATCCATATCTTTCTTATCCAAATTGATTCCATCCATCTGCTCTGGTCTTCTTAAGTAGAACTGCTGAAAGTCCAACCTGGTTATGAAGTTTGAGGGACTTGGATGAAAAAGGAGGCCTTTTTTGTGGTAACCCCATATTATGGAATAGGCTTCAAACAAGCAGTGCCCTCACATTCCAGAAGAGTATTAAAACTTCCTATTTTAGTGCATTTAGCTCTATTTGATTGTGGGCATCCATCTGTATAAGTGGAAGTAGTCTTTGACTTATGACAATTGGTTTAGCAACCACTGAAGTTACTACTGATCCAGAAAAGGAGAACTTAAGATCTGGATCCGAAGTTCTAATGGTCAACCACCTCCCAGGTCCTGTGACCTCAATTCAGATGTTCAGCAACACAGCTGCATCAATGGTGGTTTGTCGTGTCTTGCAGTCACATGGCCACATTTTACAATGGTTTTGTCGAAAACTGGCATTTTTTTTCTGGTTTTTGGCAAACCCGCGCCATAGCGAGCAATGGATTTGCTTAACAACTGTAGCAATCCCTTGAACATGGCATTCATTTTACAACCACTGTTTGCTTAATGATTGCTGCAAAAAAAAAAAAGGTTGAAAAATCAGGTAAATTATGTGACTGACCTCTTTTATGAACCATTATGAATTAAAACCATAATACAGGAAGTTCTCAACTTACAATCATAATTGAACCCCAAATTCATGTTAAGTGAGACATTTGTCAATTGAATTTTGTCCCATTTTTACCACTTTTTTGCCACAGTTCTTAAGTGAATCACTGCAGTTGTTAAATTAGTAACAGGGTTCTTAAGTGAATCTGGTTTCCCCATTGACTTTGCTTGTCAGAAGGTTGCAAAAGGGGATCATAGGGACATTACAACCGTCATAAATATGAGTCAATTTTCCAGCATCCGAATTTAAATCACTTGACCATGGGGATGCTACAATGGTCATAAGTGTGATAAATAGTCATGTCACTTTTTTCAGTGTCGTCGTAATTTTAAACAATCACTAAACGAACTGTTGTAAGTTGAGGACTGTCTGTAAGCAGTTTCCATTATGGTCATAACTCGAGTATTACCTGAATCTATTTCCATATTTTTATATTGTTTTGTGATCTTATTTTCCATCATGTTTCTATTTTATTCTTCATCACCCAGAATTATGTGATTAGAGTGACTCGCAAATAACGTTTAAACCAGTGGTTCTCAACCTGTGGGTCGGGACCCCATTTGGGGTCGAACGACCATTTCACGGGGGTCGTCAAACAACGCAGTCCGCCATTTTTTCCCCCCTTTTCCTTAGCTGTGCTACTCCCTTTTATTCTATTGGCTTTTGAAAGCCAATAGAATAGACTCTCTTGAATAGAGTCTAATTCTATTGGCTTTCAAAAGCCAATAGGAATTGTCCAGGCTGTCTCTGCCCTGCTGAGCCCGCCAAAAGTCCCATTCTGCAAACGGTGCTGCACCAGTTGAGTAGTCCTCAATTTACGACCAGTTGAGTAGTCCTCGACTTATGACCGGTTGGGGGTCGCGGTATTAAAAAGGTTGAGAACCACTGGTTTAAACAAAGGCATAAATAAATCTGCCTTTAGTCCTTCACTCAACCTGTCCGCCATTCCAGCTATCCAACTTTCTTTGCATACATACCTACAATTAACAATATGAGAGAGAGATCTCTCTCTATTTGTTTGATAGACAGAGAATTTCTCTCTCTCTGGGAAAAAAGGCGATTGAAAAAAAACCTGGGTGGGGGGGAAATGAAGAGATCACCCAAGTGTATTGAAGCAATCTGCTCACTCTGCTATTTTCAGTTGCAAATGGTTTGGTCCCAGCACTTGATATGTTCATTCTGCCAACATCTACTTCCATACCTGATTCCATGTCTTCCCAATTTATTCAATTTCCCTTTTTTTCTTCTGGCAGGTGAGGAATTTGGACTCAAACTCCACTGCAGTCAATGTGACTTTTGAGCTACCTTTGATGACAAAACAGGGGTTCTTTTGGAATATAACACCATCCTACAGCAATGTGGTAAGAAGAAGATTGCTGGTTGATTAGAGAACATCTGGATAATGTTTGTCAGGAGGAAGACTAGAAACCTGGAGGAAAGATTTAGTATTGGAAGGGTACAGATAGTCCTCGAATTTTGAACGGTCACTAAACAAATGGCTGCTAATCCTCGACCTGCTAATCCAGCCATTTGTTTAGTGACTGTTCAAAATGACAATGGCCCCGAAAAAAGTGAATTACAACCAGTCCTACCAATTACAACCATTGTAGCTCCTCACAGTCAGGTGATTAAAATTCGCCCCCCCTTGGCAACTGATAGTTACTTAGGGTGTTTGCAGCGTCCTGGGTCACGTGATCACCATTTGCAATCTTCCCAGCTGGCTTCTGATGAGCAAAGTCAATAGGGGAAGCCGGATTTGCTGAATGGCTACGTGATTCACTTAACAATTGTGGCAGAAAAGAGTGTAAAATCAGGTGACTCACTTAAAAACCGCCTTGCTTGGTGGTGGAAATTCTAGTTCCAACTGCGGTTGTAAGTCAAGGGCTACCATCAAATTTTCAAAAGCCCTCACTTGCAGAAATACTCTGGAGGGGTTTTGCAAATGGGTAGGATTGTTTGTTGTGGGAGGGACAGAAGATAGGCCTGACTGAATCATAAACATTGGTAACTGTCACAGTCCTCGACTTACAACAGTTCATTTAGTGACCATTTGAAGTTACAGCGGCACTGAAAAAAGTGACTTAGGACCGGTTTTCACACTTACGACCATAGCAGGCATCCCCATGGCCAGGTGGTCGAAATTTAGATGCTTGTACACTGACTCATATTTATGATGGCTGCAGTGTCCCAGGGTGATGTGATCACCTCTGGCGCCCTTCTGACAAGCAAAGTCAATGGGGAAGCCAGATTCACTTAACAACCGTGTTACCAACTTAACAACTGCAGTGATTCACTTAGCAACTGTGGCAAGAAAGGTTCTAACATGGGGCAAAACTCATTTAGCAAATGTCTCACTTAGCAGCAGAAATGTTGAGCTCAGTTGTGGTTGCAAGTCACAAGTTTCTGTTGCTAAGTGAGACATTTGTTAAATGGGTTTTGCCCTGTTTTACAATCTTTCTTGTCACAGTTCTTAAGCGAATCACTGCAGTTGTTAAGTTGGTAACAGGGTTGTTAAGTGAATCTGGCTCCCCCATTGACTTTGCTTGTCAGAAGGTCGCAAAACTGGATCACATCACCTTGGGACAGTGTGACCGTCATAAAAATGAGCCAATTGACAAGTGTCTGAATTTTGATCACTTGACCGTGGGGGTGCTGCTACGGTCATAAGGACTACCTGTATCCAGAAAGAATTGTGATGAAAGTCATAAGTTAGGGTTATTGTCAAAAAGATAATGGGCTTATATATACATTTTTGGAAATAACAAACTGTAGCACACATTTATTAGTTAAATCAGTTAAGGAAGAGTCTGTCTTTTGAACAGGTTTTTCCCAGCATGCAAGAAAGAAGGACTAATCATAGAGCTATTTATTGTTTTTCCAGATAAGATTGACCTTGAAATATCCATTAACTTGTTCACATTAATGTTTTGGGATACTCCTGTTTCTTTCATAGCATCAGTTGGTGCATTTTCTTGTAAGTTCCAATTGTGCAAAATTACTTTTCTTTTTTTCCCTAGAAAAATCACTTCTCCTGTACACCGTTGTTTACGCTCAGAACAGGAATCAACAGGAAGAATGTCACAAAACCTATCAAGGTAAAAATCTGGTACGGGTAGTCCTTGACGTACGACAACAATTCGCACCAGAATTTCCGTGGCAAAACAAGGTGGTTTTTTAAGCAAGTTAGGTCCAATTCTGCGACCTTTTTGCCATGGTTGTTAAGTGAATTGCTGCAGTTGTTAAGTTGTTAAGTGAATCCGGCTTCCCTCATTGACTTGCTTGTTGGAAGTCAGCTGGTAAGGTTGCTAATGTCAACCAAATGAATCCAGGACATCTCAACCGTTATAAATACGTGTTGGTTGCCAGGCAGCCAAATTTTGATCACAGGTCTGTAGGCATGCTGCGACTGTCATAAGTGGGAGGACTCATTGTAAGTCACCTTTTTCAGTGCTGCATTAACTTTGAACGGTTTCTAAATGAATGGTTGTAAGTCAAGGATTGCACCTTCCTTTGGGCTGATACCTTTTTATAAGAAGAAATTCCTCAACTGAAGCTGAGGGGTGTTTTTGTCTGAGATGGTGAAGAAAGCAGCAACACCAATTCTCACGAATGAAGGCAAATATATATGTGTCCCAGGATAATGTCACAGGATGCAATCTGGGTCAGTCACCAGAACTAGAGGTTCAATTTTCCGAGCATTCAGACTCGTGCTGGGAACTTTTCTCTCACCAGAATGTGCGCTATGGGTTATTCTATACATAGTATTTATGTGGTGCCTGGTTGTGTGTATGCAATGAACAAAGACATACAATCAATTTAACAGCCACTAAGATTGTTGGCTGAGCAGGGACAAAAATAGCCAGGGAAATTATTGAAGCCTGGGAAATGGGTCCCTTGTCAGTCAACAGGAGTGCTGATTTACCACCAGCTTATCAGTTCCTTAGGAACCAAAGCATCATACAACCAGGCACCACATAAATACTATGTGCAGAATAGCACAAAGCACACATTCTGATAGAAGTTCCCTGAGGCAGGCCTCCATCACAAGTCTCAAAGCTCAGAAGACTAAATCTTTGGTCCGGTGACTGACCCAGATTGGACTCTGCAATACAAATTCTCTTTTCTTATCTTCTTTTGACAGAGAGGCTGTCAGGGGGCTGTTGCTTGCCCCAAAGTTTACTGCTTTATCAACAGTCTTACTGAGGGAGAATGGATCAGATTCAATTTTTCTGGAGATTTTTACAGAGAAGACAAATCTCTCAAAGTAAGTACTACCTCTGTCAGATAATAGAACTATTACATTATTCTGTTTGGAATGTATATTTCTACTAAATACCTTGGGCGAAGAAAGCATTGTATAGAATTTCCTATTCATTGTTGATTCCTATAAGGGAAACGCTTATGACAGCTGCCTTAGATGTTTGATTTGAGATTCATGTGTGGAAAATAAGAAAAATGAACTCTCTTTTTTAGTCAATTGATTGGTGAGCTAAGCAAAAGGGAACAAAGAAAGAAATTTAAAAACATAAAATCATAGGCTGGAAGGGACCTTGGAGGTCTTCTAGTCCAACCTGGTTATTAGATTGGTTATTAGGAAATAACGGAGGAGCAGGGAGGCTTCCAGGGAAAGGTTGCCCAAACCTAAGCCAGATGCTCTAAACATGCTCAGGAGTGCCCCTATCTCATCTCCAAGACCAAATTATATTGACCTCTTTCATTGATCTTTCACTGACCAAGTTATATTGATCTCTTTCATTTGCTTATCACTTCTAAAGCTGAAGTACGAAATATTCCACGTTGGCAGCGAGGCGTCCATAAGAGTGGATGAGACCAGATTTTTCCTGAACGAACAAGAGGGTTTTCATTTCAGCCAGGTAATTCAGCCAGGATTGGTTGACTAAAGAGTTAATGGTTGAGCAGTGGAAATGCAAGGAAGGAGTCATAGAATCAGAGGGATGGATGGAAGGTCTGTCCAATCTTTTCTTGAAGAGTGGTGCATTCCATGAAGCAAGCTGTTCCATTGATTAATTGTTCTTACCGTCAGGAAGTTTCTCCTTAGTTCCAGATTGCATCTCTCTTTGATGAGCTCCCACCCATTGCTTCTGCCCTGCCCTCAAGTGCTTTGGAGAGCTCTCTTAGTTAGTCCATGCTGCAAATGAGTCATGGAATCTGATAGCATTTTCAAGATTAACCAACTTTCCTAGGGCAAAATCTTTCCTAAACATCAGATGCACAGAAAGGATTTGTTCTTATAGACTTGAAACATAGGGAACGCAAGAGAAGGGAGAGCAACGGGGAAGAACCAGGTGGGAAGCGAATGGATTTGGCTTCCCACCATCATATCTCCTCTGTCGTGATGAGTGAATCTTTATCGAAAGGAAGTGAAATGCCTGTTAGTAAAAAACATGCATCTGCCATCTTTGTAATGTGGAAGTGAGCGTTGGATTTGTCAGGAGAAATGCAATAATAAGCTGAACTTGGGAAAATGAAGAAAGAGAGTCAAGAATGAATGGGAACTGAATGAAGGTGGACTGAATGCAACACAAGTGACTGGTACAAAAGTATGCTGAGTAGTTCTGTCCTGGAGAGAGAATGAATGGTGAATAGTATCGTGCAAACTCAATTCATCCATTTTTCATTTTCTTACCTCATATCTTTTATTTGCCTACCAACAGAAGAGACTATTTGTAGATCAGGGTTGAACTGTGAAGTCCTTGGCTGTTTTCTTCTTGAATGTTTCATTACTGAACTAGGTAATATTAACATTGCTAGAAGAATCCAATTCCCTTCTAGCACTGATGATGTTACCTAGATGGGTAATAAAATGTCTACAAGAAAACAACCAAGTTCAGAGAGCACCTAGCAATTCCTTTGTCTGCAGTTCTTCCTCCTTTTTTGGCACATTGCATAAGGATGCTTATGCCAAAGGGGAATAACAAAATGAGTGTTCAGCAAAGGCTAATTTCTCCGAGTCTCTTATGCTATCTTTTGGGCAATTTTGCAATTGACTCTAGCAAGCAGGCTTCTGGGTAAACTGATTCCTAGAATTGAAACTAGTTGTAGGAACAGACTTCAGTTTCCTATTGCTTTTCTTTTTCAGATCACCACACAAATTGAGTTAATTTCACCGTTCAATCCTGTCCCCATCATCATTGGCAGCACCATTGGAGGCATTGTGCTTTTAGCCATTATAGTGGCTGTCTTGTATAAGGTTTGTGCTGGTTGTTTTGACTGTTTGATGTGGGTCTTGCTAGGATCTGGGCTTATGGGACCTTATTCCCATCTCTCCTTTAAATCAACCTCAGAACCTGTTTAAGTGGAGGCTGTCCGTCTGTCTCAGGGGTCTTCAAACTTGGCCCTTTTATGACTTGTGGACTTCAATTCCCAGAATTCCTCAGTCAGGCTGGCTGAGGAATTCTGGGGAAGTCTACAAGTCATGAAGGGCCACGTTTGAAGTTCCCTGCTCTATCTGATTGCAAAGTAGGACAGCTAATTTTTTAGCAGGAACTTCAGATAGAAATAAAGTATAAACATAGGCTGTGTTCCCCATACACTGTAAGTTACCACAGTATTATTAACCCCTGAAATATTTTTTGGCAATCCATATACTACATCAGAAAATCTCAGCCTCCTGTAGCTCAGAATATGGTCTGGCAGGAAGAACCAATAAAGTATTTAAGACCTGTCCCTTAGTGTCCGTTTGAAATATAATGGGCTCTCCAAAAGCTACTTATGCCCTGAATTTTGAAGTTCTGATGTCATCCCTTCCACAATTATGTGACTGCATTTTGGGTGCTCAGCAACTGGCCCACATTTACAGCCATTTGCCGGGCCCTGTGGTCATGTGACCACAATTTACGATGGCTTAAAACCAGCCCAAAGCGAACAATGGGTTCACTTTAAAAAAAGGTTGTAATATTAGATTCAGTCATAGGGTGACCTGCTTTACGACTGTCACAACTTCCTCCCTTCATTGCCAGGCTCAATTATGGTTGTAAATTGAGGACTACCTGTACAGTCATATACATTAGCAGAGTGTTTCTCAACCTTGGCAAAATTAAGATACATGGACTTCAACTCCCAGAATTCCCCAGCCAAATTAACTTCATCTGTCCTATGCACTTTAATCCTTAAGTTATCTCTGATCTGCTATATCAATGGCTGGCTGGGGAATTCTGGGAGTTGAAGCCCACAGGTCTTAAAATTCTCAAAGTTGAAAAATGCTGCATTAGCACATTTAAATTGTACGCCCTGGATCTTTTCAGAACCAAGGAAATCTGTTGGATAAAACAGATGGAACAGATTCCCTGTTAGGTACTCTTTGCAGTTACTTTTGTATTTTAGAAAAGAGGTTAGAAGATCCTGTTGTTATTGATCCTATTATTTTAGTATTGTTGAGAGATGCATTGCAATTTCTCCATCTTAAATCTGTTTTTCTCTCTCTTCCCTATCCCCCCTTGCCTCTATCATCTCTCCAGTTTGGATTCTTTAAACGCAAGCGTGCACCTCAAATGGATGCAAATGCAGCTGGAGCAGCTGCTCCCAGTGACCAAGCTCCTGCAACTTCAGCTGCTTCCTAAGGGAGGAAGGGATTCTGGATCTGGATGCAACTTGGAAGCCAGGATTCCCGCTTTGTCTGGAACAGGAATAATACAGCCAGTTGAACATGATCAAAAAACGGAGAGGCAGGACCTCTAGATTACTCGGAAATGAATGGAAGGAATGGGGAGGGATTGAGAGACGAGAGGGCTAGAAGCTAAGTAGAATTAACTAATTTAAAATTCAAATAAATTTATATATTAAAAAACAAAAATGTGGTGCCAGTTTTTTGCCCATGAAAATGGTTTGAACAAATTGATATCACTAGGAAAATGACCCACAGGAGGGTCATCCAGGAATGCTCTCACTCTGGAATCGAAGTTGGGGAATACTTCTGCAGGAATTCAAAACATGCTGCTTATGGCAAAGTAGCATTGCAGGAGAGCAGTCCAGCTGTCTCTTTCTTGGGTTCCTGCAAGTGCCTGACTCCAAGAGAAGATTTTAGATTTCAGATCATTAAATTCCTATGCACTGCCCATCCCTCTGGTTGACTTGATAGCAAAGAGAAGAATTTTGCCATAGTCATTTCTGAGCGACTGTCTCTCTTTTTTCTTTCTTATGATATTGCTCTGGGTTCCCCATTTACAGTCCAACAGTGGCTACACTTGCCTAATGTAGCATGTTTACACATACTGTACTAGCTTTGCACAACACAATAATTTAGCTGTGGTTTGCTATGTTGATTCAATTTCCAGGATTTATACAACTTAATGTATCATAAATCACTCACACAGATGGGGTTTTCAGAGCCATTAGATCAGGGGTAAGGTTGCCTACCCTTGCACTAGATAGTAGTGGCAGTTTGTGGTTCAATGTGTCATGCGGATGTAGTCAGGATACAGGTAGTGGTCACTTAATGAGCGGGTTGTTTTATAACTGTTTTGAGGTTATGACAGCCACAGTAAAATTGTTTTATGGCCCTAAAGCACTCCTGGCCATTTAAATTGTCACACTGTTCCCCTCTCCATGACTGCATAGTCATCTTTATGATCGGTCATGGCATCCCATGGTCATGTGACTGTTTTGTGATGCTTTTTGCCGGTTTCCAGCAAAAACGCCCACTCAAGTGAATGGGTTTACTTAATGACTGTGACATTCATTTAACAACTTTGGCATTTGCTTAATAATCATGATAAAAGCCAGAAAGTTACTTCCAGTCACGTGGGTGTATCTATTTATGACTGCAATGATTTATGACCATAATTCCAGCTTCATAAGTCGAGGACTACTTGTAATCCACATAAGGACTGGGTGGAGCTTCATATTCCAAGGCAAGTGGGTGCTTTGGAGCACTTGCGTTTGTGAGGTAAATCTTCTGCTTAATCCCCACCAGGGCCTCTGTGCTTCCAAATATATCTCAAAAGGCCAGGACGTGGCATGTTGAGTCAGCAAAGGCTGACTTCTCCAGTTTAGCTGTTAGTCTCTCTACACACAATCTACAACCTACCCAGCTTGGCAAATCCTAACCAGACAAGAGCTGGAATTTGTTTTGAGAATTCAAAAGACCTTGGGTTTCAAACAGGGCAACCTACTTCTCTGCAGGAAGCCCTGGCTCTTTCCAAGTTTTTGTCTCTAGCCTGCCCAGGGCCCTGAAGTCAGCCATACTTCTGTCTCTGGTAGCATCTAGAGAAGGCTGGCTTTTGAAAAGCAGAGTCCAGGCCTTGGTTTGTTCTTCGCATAAGGAGACTTTCCTCTAAATGCTCTTCTCTCCATCTGGATTGAAATCAAAATAGCCCACACTTAATGGCTTTTTGCCTAATGGATAAGAACAGCCTCCCTCCCTTTTTTCTTCCCCTGAGAGGCACGGCTGAGGGGTTGAGAAAGAGATAAGTGGCAAGAGTATTTAGAAACCTCTTGATCTTCTGTACCAATATGTTTCAGAGCTGCTGTTTTGAAAATAAGGAAGCTAAAGTGAGGTTAACAGGACCTTCCCATAAGCTCACCGGGATATGATTCAGTTTTCTGTTGACATCTTCCTGGGCTCTGCACAATTCACATCAAACCGCTGCATTTAAGGTTTCATAGAACGGTGTGGAAACCCATTTTTTTCCTCCTTGTGCACTAAATTAGGAAATCGTTCTTCAAGTACACATTTTGAAAAATCCCTGGCCTTAATGAAACCCACTCCCTTGGTCCAAAGTTGTGATTTTGGAAATGCAAAGTACCCCTCCCACTCTTCCCTAGCATCCCATGAGCCTTTGCAGGAAGGGAGGCCAAGCAAATGTCTTCCTCAATAGCTGGGTGGGCAACAACTATGGAAGGTATATTTGGCAAATTATATATGTGATGGTGTTTCAAAAGCCAATAGGAATTGTCCAGGCTGTCTCTGCCCTGCTGAGCCCGCCAAAAGCTCCAGTCTGCAAACGGTGCTGCAAGTTGTCTGCAGTGAAGGCAAGCTGTCTGGAAGCTTCCACCCCTCCCTGCTGAGCAACTACTAAAAATGTAAGTAAAAGAGGGCCAGGGGTGGGAGGTTGAGGGCCGGCGGGCGCAGGGAGGGTTGCTGGCACGTGTGGGGCCCGGTGGGTGCCTTACCTCCCTTGGGCTGGGCTAGCTGGTGTCCCAGCTGGTGGTCGCCCTGCGCCGTCGCTGCCCCTTGCCAGCTACGCCTCTGCCGGCGCAGGGGGTGGCACCATGCATGCGTGGCGCTCCCAGGCAGGGAAAGTCCTTGACTTAACGACTGGTTGGGTAGTCCTCAACTTACGACCGGTTGGGGTCGTGGCATTAAAAAGGTTGAGAACCACTGGTGTATCTTGATTTTTCAGTTCCTTTTTCATGGAGGGCAAAGTATGCAGAACAGATTGACCAGGCATGGTTTAGAATCTCTTTAAAGTTGCATTTAATAATAACCTATTTAACTGACCCATTTTTATTATATTTTTATCCCACATTTAATTCAGAGGTTCAAGACACTACACATAGTCTTTGACTTATGATAACAATTGGGACCAGAATTTTTGTTGCTAAGCAAAGAGGTTGTTAAGAGTTGCGTCTGATTTTATGAATTTTTTTTGCCATGGATGTTAAGTGAACCACTGCAGTTATTAAGTGGTTGTTAAGCAAATCACAAAGGCATGGAATATAATGTGGGATCCTGGTGATCTAACCCATTATTTCTTAACCTTAGTTACTTAAAGATGTGTTGACTACAACTCCGAGAATACTGGCTGGGGAATTTTGGGAATTGAAATCCACAAATCTTGAAATGGCCAAGGCTGAGTAATAGTGGTAATTGGATATCTTTAGATGCACAAAAATTATTTCTACAGGATCAAAACCAAGGAGCCAAATTATGCCCATAACTCAGACACTGACTTTGTTACTTTTCAAAGTCTTAGTTTTGTCTTAGGAGATGAGACCAAACAGCAATAGCAAGTCAGGATGGTTTTCTTCTGGGTTTTATTATTAAAATATGACGCATTTCTTCCTGGCTACTCTGCTCTTCCCTCCCCTCATCTCCAAGCAGATTTTAAATCATATTAAATTAACTTCCTTCAATGTTCTTGGGCTCTTCTCTTATAAGCTAAGCTCTGGACCTAAAATTTTTGAATCCTATACACTCCCAAATGGTGTTCATCCCACAAAGTCAAATGTACACAGACCATAATTGCCAGTACATAATATGACAATGACAGCAGCCATGCGGATGAGTTACTTTCCTGAGATATTCCTCAACCCTGGTTTTCTCACATTCTCCTTATTTATATGTGGATGTATTCACAGGTTAGACTTACTTTTCCAAAGGGTGGGTTTTTTTCCCTGTCTCCTACCTCTAGTGACATCCTGAAGACAAATCTGAGCTTAAACCTTATCTGCTTTCCACTCAGAGAAAGCACAAAGGGTATCACGTAATTTATGGTTAATCTGAGCTTTTTGGTACGTGACAGAATCAGAAAGATCAGCACCCCTGAGCACGCGCAGAAAGCATTTCCTTCGCCCCTGAGAAATGATATAATCACACATTCAGGATTAAGATCCAGGACTTCCATGTTAGTTTTAAGACTAAGCACTTCTTTTTCAGAAACTGAGCATGAGAGCAAAATTGCCAAGCCAGTATTGAATACTGAGAGCACCAAAAGAATAAAAGGAAAAGTATCCAGCACCTTTTGCTAGGGAATACCATATATCCCCCCCCCACTGTTTTGTTTTCTCTTCTCTTTATAATGTAAAGTGCATAGTTGTGTAGCTAACCTAGCAATCACCATATAATCCAAAGCAGAATTAAGATCCAAGCTGTGAAGGAGTTTTTGTTTTGTCCATTTGTCCCACAGAGGCATAGACCGTCCTCCCCTCTCTGCCCAGTTCTTGGTCCTTTGGGGGGAACCGTGGTAGGATCTGAGCAAAACATCAGGTCACGGGGAATGGAGCGTGGATGGGCTGAATCGGCCTCTACACTGCCACCTTTAAAGCGCCAGTAGTGAGTATCCTTGAAGAAATATATAAGGCCTGCAAGGGAAAGAAGAACGAATGGATGGATGGATGGATGGATGAATGAATGAATGAATGAATATGACATTTATTTTGTCCCTGAATTTGGAAGAACCCAGCTGAAGTGAACAATGCCTGAGATTACTATGGTAAGTGGCTCCATTACTTTACTGTGGAAATAAATGCATCTGGATTTTACTGTGTTAAAAGTACCTTGGCTATTTTTGAGACCACTTTTTTCCCCACCACTTTTAACTTGTAGTAGATGCATATTTTAGTAGAAAGAGAGGAAGACTTTTTCAGCTTGGAAGATGATTTAAAGAAAATTGAATGAATTTTAAGGGGCTGAAAAGATAAACAATCCTAGGGGAGTTTGGTAATATACTTTAAAATATGTATATGACTGTGACATAAATTACTTAACTAAAATGGGAATGAGAAGGATATCAGAATACAGAACAATTCCTCACATCACTGGCATTTTAAAGGAAAGTGATGGACAGAAAAAAATGCCTATAGGGCAGGAGTCTGCAACCTTGGCAATGTTAAGACTTGTGGACTTCAACTCCCAGAATTCCCTAGCCAGCACATGTTGGCTGGGGAATTCTGGGAGTTGAAGTCCACAAGTCTTAACATTGCCAAGGTTGGAGAGCCCTGCTATAGGCCCAGCAGTCTCACTTCTGAACATCCTTTGATGTTTAACAATAAACTTGCTATATTGCTTAAATGCTAGGAATTCTCAGATATAGACTTTTGTTCATTTGACTTAGAGGTTGTCCTCCCCCTTGTGATTTCCTATTTTACTATCGCTTTTCTATTTTGTTGAAGTTGGTTAACTGGATGTATATTTAAATATGGCCTGCTTTTTTTCTACGAATTTATTTTCAAAGATGAGCCTCAGTATCTGCAAGTTATTCTCGGCATTGTTGGGAGAATGGTTAAGTCAAAGACTCAATACAGGCAGTCCTCGACTTATGACCGCAACTGAGCTCAACATTTCCTTTGCTAATCAAGACAGTTGTTAAGTGAATTTTGCCCCATTTTACAACCTTTCTTGCCACAGTGGTTAAGTGAATCACTGTAGTTATTACGTTAGTTACAGTTAAGTTGTTAAGTGAATCTGGTTGTCAGAAGGTCACAACGGAGATCACGTGACTCCAGGACACTGCAACCATCATAAATATGAATCAGTTGCCAAGCGTCTGAATTTTGATCACATGACCCTGGGGACGCTGCAACGGTTGTATGTGTGAAAAATAGTTACAAGTCACTTTTTTCAGTGGTGCTGTACCTTCAAACGGTCACTAAAAGAATGGTTGTAAGTTGAGGACCACCTCAGTACCAAAATCTGCATAGTTCAGTGCTTTGATATGTGGGAACTGCACTGCGCATTTCTGCAACTGGGTGTCACTAAATAATTATTGGGGGAAAAAAACTAATGTCTGGAACAGGCTTGTTGGAGACTCCTTACAACAGCAGTCCCTAACCTTTCCACCTTGGTATACCAGCCTGGTGCAGGGTGAGGGGGGCGTGTGAGTGGCAGATGCATGCATACACACAGAGCTCCAATAGTGCGAGTGGCGGGCGCACACACCCTCCACTCAAGCAAATGGAGCCTTGCACGTGAGTGGTGGTGCTTGCACAAAGCTCTGCTCACTCAAGTGGAGGGTGCTTGTGCTCGCGCGCAAAACCTCACTCGCATGAACGAAAAATGCTCGCATGTGGAACTTTGCATGCAAGCACAAGCACCCTCTGCTCGCCAAGAGGAGCCCATCGCTAGCTTGGCTCGTATTCAAACAGGCCACGGCCTGGTAGTGGGCCACAGTCCTACAGTATTGTATGCCTTAGTTTGGTGTTTTTCACCCTCAGCAACTTTAAGTTGCTGGCTGGGGAATTCTGGGAGTTGAAGTCCACACATCTTAAAGTTGCTGCATTTGAGAAAGGAGAACATACCATCATTCCAATGGGTGATGTCATCCAGCTCAGAAGGGACTCCTTTCCAGAGGCTGACCGGTTTGGGATATCCCGGTTCCACGTGGCCCAGCTGATCATCATAGCGCCAGTAGCGGTTCTTCTCTAAGAGATACGTCTTACCATTGTGAGGCCAAACAAACACAGCCCCAACTACGGTGCCAGGAGGGAGTCCCAGATTGGATGTGGGGCGGGGATAACCATGATTGACTTGAGTGTCAGAAAAAACCCAGTAGTAGGGTCCTGCAAAGAGGAGGAAGCAAGAAATTAATTCTGTAGAAGAGAGGCAAATTCAATTCCATAAATAATTTCTGTTGGGGCCATATGCATTTGATCCATATTTTCCAGATATGAATCAGATATTTTCAAAATCTAATACCTAGCCCCCAAATCTATCTATCTATCTATCTATCTATCTATCTATCTATCTATCTATCTATCTATCTATCTATCTATCTATCTATCTATCTATCTATCATCTATCATCTATCTTCATCATCATCATCTTTTAATCTATCATCTATCTATCTATCTTCATCATCATCATCATCTTTTAATCTATCATTTATCTATCTTCATCATAATTTATCCATCATCTGTCTGTCTATCTATCATCATCTGTAATCTATCTATCATCATCTCCCTGGAAAAGCAGAGATATTGGTATAAATACAAAAAGCAAGCTAGTTAGAGCAATAGTCTTCCCTATAATGATGTATGGGAGTGAGAGTTGGACATTAAGAATGGCTGATCAAAGATGAATTGATCTTTGAACTGTAGTGCTGGTGTAAATTACTGTGTAAACCATGGACAGCAGAGCAACCAACACAAAGGTGCTGAATCATATAAAACCAGACACATTAGGAACCAAGCTCACAAGACTAAATCTGATTTACTTTGTTCACGTCATGCAAACAAAGTCATTGGAGAAGCCAATGATGCTAGGAATGGTTAGTGGAACAAGAACAAGGGGCAAGCAAAGAGCTTGCTGGCTTGGAACCATTGTAACCAATACAAAGATGAACATCCAACAACTGAAAGAAGCTGTGCTTGACAGGTTAGCATGGAGAGCATTTGCCTAGAAAGCACTCGCCAAAAGTCGGACACAACTGGTTAAAACAACAACATATGTATCTCCCATATATCAAATATCTATCTAACTTCCAAATTTCATAAGCTGCCCAGAGGCACTACTGTATCTGTGAGTTGGCCAGGTATATAAATTTGTTTAGTAAATAAATATATATATATAAAATCTATGTTGGCTAATTGATAGGCACGGTGAATTAATGTGTTTGTCAAAGCTGATTCGGCTTCATCATTGCCTGCACCTGATTTCAGTTCACAGTTTGCCAAACAGAAATGGGAGGGGTTTTTTTTCTGTAAATTCCTAGGGAATGGGGAAGGCTAAGAAACGCACAAGAACCCTCTGTTGCCTGTGCAATGTTATCCCCCAAGTCAAGTTCCGAGAACTTTTCAAATACTGCATTCAATTGGTGGACAAGGAATTATAGGTGGCCCAGGGATGAAAAGGGGTTTTTACTTATGTTGGTTTTCACAGGAAAACCTCAGAATTGACTTTGCTTCTGCTGTACCTAGATGGATCTTTCAATAAAGTTTTACTCTTGGTGTCTATGGAGATTCTCAGTCATCCAGGTCATAGTTATCCCAAAGATGCTTTTTTCACGAGGCAACTGGACTTTCTTGTTTCTCTTTGAAGATGTTTCACTTCTCATCCAAGAAGCTTCTTCAGCTCTGACTGGATGGTGGGGACTGGAAGGATTTATACCCCTTGCAGACAGCTGATCGTTTGCATTCTTTTAGAGAGACGTTGAAGCCACCTGGAGGTTTATCTATGTCAGTGGTGGCAAACCTATGGCAGGGATGCCAGAGGCGGCACTCAGAGCCCTCTCTGTGGGCACGTACGCCATCACTCCAGTCCTAGGCCTTCAGCTGGGTTTTATAAAACCTTTTTGCTTTAGACCTCAGCCGCCATGTTCCAAAAAAAAGAAGGTTCACTCAATTTCAACTTCTCGCGGAAAAAAAAAAGATCTTGCAAAGTTGGAATTGATTGATTGAACTGTTTAGTCCCACCCAGTCTGCCGTTACCACCGCAGCCACGCCCACCCAATTGGCCATGCCCAGCCAATGGGCCACACCCACCCGGCACTCGATGATGCATAAGTGGGTTTTGGGTTGCAGTTTGGGCACTCAGTCTCTAAAAGGTTCACCATCACTGATCTATGTCGTCAGGCCATCTACGTCAAAGTTGAACAACCTTCTCTCAGCAGAAGGGGAGGGATATGACATCATCTACACAATCCTTTCAGCAGTTCCAAGAAGGCTCCATGCCCATTTGCACTACTCAAGTGACCCTGACGACACAGATAAACCTCCAGGTGGCCTCAACCACTCTCTAAAAGAATGCAAACGACCAGCTGTTTGCAAAGAATATAAATCTTTTTATTCCCCACCATTCAGCCAGAACTAAAGAAACTTTTTGGATGAGAAGCAAAACGTCTTCAAAGAAAAAAACAAGAAAGTCCAGTTGCCTCGTGAAAAAACACCTTGGAGATTTTACTCTTTGTAAACTCTTTGGACCAGGAGTTCCTAATTTTTTTGAATATGCCAAACAGGACAACTGACAGTATTATGCTTCCACTTGTTTAGAAGTGAACTTGTTTCTTGCTCCCTCTCTCCTTCTGAGTTAGCCATAAAGCTACACAGAAGTCTGTTCCTCAAGAATTCTGCCTTATGGTGTGATCCACACTGGATTTTTGCAGTCTCTCGTGATGGTCTAGGATGGTCTAGGGAAGCAACCTTGGCTCTTTTATGACTCTTGGACTTCAACTCCCAGAATTCCTGAGCCAGCCATGCTGAGGGAAAAGGGAAAGGTTTCCAAGCTGAGCCATGCTGGCTCAGGAATTCTGGGAGTTGAAATCCACGAGTCATAAAAGAGCCAAGGTTGCCTTACCCCTGGTCTAGGAGGTGCTCATTTTTAGGTGTGTAATATGCTGTTTGATTTATATCAAAGAAGCTGCTTCTTCGAACTTCAGATCTAGGTGGTGCGTGTATGTGTGGTGCACATCTAGCTACTCCAAAGCTACACTCTCCTAGAGGAGTCATATCTCCAGAGCTACTCCAGGGGAAGGTGGGAAATGAAGTCGGCAGTCCCAGGAGGGAGGGGCTGCTTTGCAAAGAGACAGGAGCTTGGAATGTCTGGTAGGCAGGAAGAGGGCAAAGACGGACCCTCCCTAGCAGTTCACAGAATATGTATTTATGCAAATAGTTGTTTTAGTCTGGCAAGATTCTAATAAAGAAATTCTCAACAGAAAAGAATATTTATAGTTCAGGGTTGAATTATGGGCTCTTGGGTGCTTTCTGAGCTTGGTTGTTTTCTTGCAGACATTTCATTACCAAACTAAATATCATCATCAGTGTTAGCCACTTGTATATAAACAAAGCACTGATGATGTTATCTACTTGGGTAACAAAACATCTGCAAGAAAACAACCAAGCTCAAAGAGCATGAAGGACCCCACAGTAAAGAAACTATTCAGAAGTAAGTCCATGTGTCGTTCTTGGTTTGTTGGACCTGACAGTGAATGATTTACACATTCCTGGATTCTGACTTGCAGATTAATTGAAAGACCTCGGCCTTTAAGATTTTCCTCTAAAATCTTGATTTTAAGCTGATTTTTCCTATTTTAGCCTCCTTTTGCATTAGTATAGACTCTTCTTCCGAATAAATCTGCCACACACACACCCCATTGCCACCTTGCCACACTCACCAATAAAGAACACAATCTGGCTGTCGTTGGCACGTTCGTATGCAGCATCAATTGTCTTAAAATCTGGGGGGAGTCCGTTCCAGAAGCGAAGAGTCTGGGCTGGCTCCATAGAAACCAGATTCTGGGATGGCTGTATCCTCCAAAAATGTCTCGCTGCAAAAAATTATGTGGCCACATTCATAGAAACCAAAGTGGATGGGGGCAGCTCCCCGTTCCCTTTTAAACCTCCCAATCTCTCAAAATAATAATAAAAAAGACTGCATTGCCAAAAACCAATGGAGAGAAAGTAAGTAACACAAGTAAATTATGTAATTGTTTGCTGCAGTTTCCTGTCGCAGCAATCACTGTATTCCAGTTCCAAAAGTCCACACAACCAGTTATTATGGGTTTTCCCATTTTACAGATTGCTTTATGACCGATCACTTAGCAACCGCTGAAGTTACGACCAACCCAAAAAATGGGGACTTACAACCTGGATTCAAAATTCCAACAGTTGGGCCTCTCCGTGGTCATGTGATCAAACTTTGGCTGCTCAATAACACAGCTACATTAACAGCCGTCTGCAGCATCCTGCAGTCACATGACTCTGTTTCATGGCAGTTTTGCCAACAACCGGCATTTACTTCTAGTTTTTGACAAAACCACACCCATAGCAAATCAAAATTCAAGAACTGGCATATATTTGTAATGGTTGCAGCGTCCCAGGGTCACGTGATTGCAACCTTCCCAGCTGGCTTCTGACAAGCAAAGCCAATGGGTGAAGCTGGATTCAATTAACGACTATGTAATTCACTTAACAACCGTGGCCAAAAGAGTCATAAAACTGAGGGGGATTCACTTAACAGCTGCCTTGCTTACCAGCAAAAGTTCTGATCTAGTCATAAGTCAAGGACTATTTTTACGCTGCCCTGCTTGACTTACCTTTAAAGAAGAAAACTTCACCACGAATGTTAGCAATAGCATCAAACCCAGTTTTGCAACGTTCAGATGCTGGCAAGGAAGGCCTGGAAAGGAGAGAGAATTAATATGAAGACCAGTTAATTCATTGGGGTTAGGTTGAGACCACCAGGATAAAATATGGCCAGTGATTTTAAAACCAAACTTGGCTTTCCTCTTTAACACTGGATGTTTCTAAACTGATCCCAATAAACAAGATGACAAAGCTATTTTGTTCCCCTTGTTAATGGATTTCTTTATGGTAGGAAGAAAAAGAAATAGGGGAAACAGTGGGAAGACGAGGGGCAGTTACCAATGGAAATCAACAATGCTGCCTTCCATGCTAAATTCCATGCATGAAGCCTGAGGGCGCACAATAAAAGCCTTGTCTGGAATTCCCCTGTGCCTCACTTCCTCCTCCCCCTCCTCCATTGTATCCCATAATAGATATGCATATCAATCTTCCTCTCCCTGGACTTTGCATGAGATCATTATAGTTACCCCTCCTGTTCTTGATTCCTGCTGGTGCAATTGACAAATCCCAATTGCACCAACAGGAAAAAAATCAGCAGTCTGTTCCCTGCTGAACCTCACACACCCACACAACACATACACACCCATAAGCAGCCAAGGTGCCCTCATGACCTCTGCACTGCTGACCTAAGATAGAAGATGATTCTTAGGGTTTGGGAAAGCAGCAAAAAAAAAGTCCCCAGGGATAGAGGAACAAAAAATTATTTTTTTAAAAAAAAAACAAGTAGCACAAGAGTTTTTTTTTTTTTTGGGTAGCTACTTAAATACCAGAGTACCAGCTGCTAAATGCCTTCAGAATGGGACAACTCTGGCTGCCAATTCACCATGGCCAACTCACTTTGGCCAGCTCGCCATGGGACAATTTGCAGCGGGAAAACTTGCCGCAGGCCAGTTCAACGATTTTATTTCATTATTTAAAATAATTTTAAAAGTTATTAAATGATTTTAATGTTTGCCATTGCCATTTCATTTTGTCCCTCCTTTTGTGTGCTTTCTTTAATGATGCTATTTCACCATTTCTTTGATATTAAATAACTTTTGTCCCACAGTAAGTTGGCCATGGTGAACTATCCCATGGCGAGTTGGGTGTGGTGAGTTGGCCGTGCTGAATTAGCTGTGGTGAGTTGGCCGTGGCGAATTGTCCTAGACCAGTGGTTCTCAACCTTTTTAATGCCACGACCCCCAACCGGTCGTAAGTCGAGGACTACTCCACTGGTGCAGCACCGTTTGCAGAATGGGACTTTTGGCGGGCTCAGCAGGGCAGAGACAGCCTGGACAATTCCTATTGGCTTTTGAAAGCCAATAGAATTAGACTCTGTTCAAGAGAGTCTATTCTGTTGGCTTTCAAAAGCCAATAGAATAAAAGGGAGTAGCACAGCTAAGGAAAAGGGGGAAAAAATGGCGGACTGCGTTGTTTGGCGACCCCCGTGAAATGGTCGTTCGACCCCAAATGGGGTCCTGACCCACAGGTTGAGAACCACTGTCTAGAACCAATGCCTTAACTACTCATATTGTCTAGTAGGTTGCTCATTGGCTGTGGTTCTAGATATCAAAAATATAGATCCTTCATTTTCTACTCATCAAAAAGACACACTCCTGTTCATTAAGCGTTTTTTTCTTTTCTTTTCCTGGGTTCCTGGCCATTCCCAGTTGGTTCTTCTAGGCCAGGGCTTTCAACCTTTTCACAGATTGTACCGCTTTTCGGACATGACAATATTCGAGTTTCACCAGTGCTTAGCAAGGTGTGATGACCAAAAAAAAAAAAAAAAAGGAAAAAAGTACCAGTTTTAATTTCTTCAGAGGTGGTTCCTTTACTGAATCACTTTTCCTTTACACTGACGAATATATAATAAATTTATCCATATTTATTAATATGCACCACTTCCTTGGTGGTCAGGTGGCTGGTTGGCTCTTTTTTCTCTCTCCCTCTCCTCTCTCTTTCTTTCACAGTCTCTGCTCCCTCATTGATCCCTCTGTTTGTCTCACAGAAGCCTCTCCTCTTCTCCCTCTTCTTTCTCTGTCACCTTCTCTTTCCCCATTATCTTTTTTTCCCTCTCCCGCCAAAACCTCCTCTCCTCTCTCCCCCCCCCTCCTCCTTTTCTCTTCCTGGTGCACAACTCTCTGGGGCTCAGGGAGAGCTTTAGCATCAGTCACTCCCCCAGTCTCACTCCCCCATGCAGTCACCCACTCTCTGTCTGCGTGGGCCGATCCTGGGGCCTCTGCCGAGCCCAGGCAGCCCTGTCAGCTGACTCTCTCACTCCAAGGCCTATCTGCTGCTCCTGGTGATAGCAGAGGCTGCCGGAAGCACTGATCAGCTGGAGCTGCGTGCACCAATCCAGGGACCCTCAGCAGAGCCTCAACAACACCGCAGCTCCAGATGACTCTCTGCCCAAAGACTGCATGTGGCTGCCAGCCACCCCCAAAGCCACTGGAAGCACCAATCAGCTAGAGCCACGTGAGGCGATCCTGGGCCCTTAGCAGGCCTTTGTGGCACTGCCGCCACTTCAGCTCATGCCCCCGCTACACTTGTTTAGGTCCCATACCACCTGCCAGGTGCCGAGGTACCACCCGTGGTACGCACACCACCAGTTGAAAAATCCTGTTCTAGGCTGCTATTTCAGTTGGCATTAGTGTGGTCCTTTAAATCTAAACCTAGGTTGTGCTCTTCATCAGCTGCCATTGAGGTAGCCAGTGGCCGCGTTGGATGATATCGTCCCATAAGACTTTCAAGATCAAGTGGTTCCTCACTAAGAAGCAGAAGCAGAACTGTCCCATTCCACAGTGGATTCGCATGAAAACTGGCAATAAGATCAGGTACAATTCCAAGAGGTAGCATTGGAGAAGGACCAAGCTGGAACAACTGCAACTGCAACCTTCACCCTGTCTGTCTGTCAGTTGGTTTTTATGCCCCAGTATTAAGGGAGTTGCACCTGATTTTACAATCTTTTATGTCACCACAGTTGTTTAGTGACTCATGCAGTCATTCAGAAATCTGGCTTCCTCCATTGACTTTTCTTATCAGAAGCCAGCTGGGAAGGATGCAAATGGCCATCACAAGACCCCAGGACCAGTGGCGGGATTCAAATATGTGAACAACCAGTTCTCTGTGTGGATACTGTTTCCAGAAGTCCATTCTGGGCCTGGGCAACAAAAAATTAGCTACCAATTCTGTTGAGGTAGTGCGAACTGGCTGAATCCCACCACTGCCCAGAATACTGCAACTATTGTAAATACCTACTGGTTGCCAAGCACCCAAATTTTGATCACGTGACCATGGGAGCACTGCAATGGTTATAAGTAGAAGGACCAATTATAAGTCACTTTTTTCAGTGCTGTTGCAACTTTGAATGGTCACTAAATGGTTGTAAGTTGAGGACCACCTGCATTGAATTGTGCTCAGATTTGGCTCAGTGGCTGTCATTCTATGGAAAGGACTCTTGTTGCATCACAGTTACAAGAGCCAATGAGGAAAGGGAGAATTAGTAGGCTCAACCAATCAGAAAAGAGGCTCACTTTTCTTTCGGCTTGTCTGGTGGTAGGTCTGGGATCGGGGGTGCTGTGGGAACCGGTGGCACTGGAATGTCTTGATCTGGATATGAACTATGATGCCGCCTACCTACAAACAGGAGAGAAATAATGAGGTGGCCACAGATCAAATGGACTAACAGACGGTATGAGATATTTCCTGACATGAGAAAGGAGAAGGAATGTTCTGTTGCTAAGTGAAAGTGAGTTTGTCCCATTTTACGACTTTTCTTGCCACAGTTGCTAAGTGAATCACTGCAGTTGGTACATTAGTAACACGGTTGTTAATTGAATCCTAGCTTCCCCATTGACTTTGCTGGTCAGAAGGTCGTAAAAGAAGATCACGTGATCCCGGGACACTGCAACTGTCATAAATATGAGGCAGCTGCCAAGCATCTGAATTTTGATCACATGACCACGGTGGTGCTACAATGAACATAAGAGTGAAAAACGGTCATAAATCACCTTTTTCAGTGACATTGTAACTTTGAACAGTCACTAAATGAACTGTTGTAAGTCAAGGACTACGTCTATATATCAAAAGATGAAAGAAAAGAACAACTTCCTCAAATTCAATCTTAGTAGCTTGTTGTGTACAACATCCATGCTCCCTAATCATCGTGGTCATTGCAAAGCACGAGAGGAAAGCAATACAGAAACGGTGGTTGGTACAAGTAAAATATCTCAGGAAGTAGAAGAAATACGAGTCAAGGTGGAAAGAAAGAGGGTAGCATTAAAGAATTGTGTTTTTGTAAACTTGTTTTGTACAACATCCATGGTTCCTAATCATTTGCAGAGCACAAGAGAAAGCAATAGAGAAACAGTGATTGGTACATGTAAAATGCTCCAGAAGGAGGAGAAGTATCAATCAAGGCAGAAAGAAAGAGGATGGCATTAAAGAATTGCGTTTTTGGTAAGACCAAAACCTCTCACCATAGATTTGTTGAATTCCCATGGCGTCATCTGTGGAAAGTTGATAGAGGTGGGGCAAACCGACAGGACCTTGGTAATATGGCATCATGATGGACTCTTTAACAGAAGAGTGAGTCAGTCCCAAGGCATGGCCAAACTCATGCACTGCTACAGCAAATAGATCTGTGCCACGATCTGAAATCAGGAGAAAAAGGACATTTTAGTCAAGATTTGAGGTTCTTTGGACAATATTTTTAGCAGATTCTGAAGTCCGGTAATGTGGTGTGTCATAATTCTGAAGATACCTGGTGATTCGTTCTGTGGGTCATAAATCCAGGTCTCTTCATTATCAAAATGGGTATTGCCTGAAATGGGATGTTCTCCAGGGAAGAAGGCATGGGCCAGGGTGCCTCCAGGCCCATCAAAGGGGTATGGGTCGTCATGATAAGAGGCCGTAAAATCCACCACAATGTCCGCTTGCTGAGAAGACACTTCTTTGAAGGTCAAGGTTGAAGAATTGCTCCAAGCTCGAAAAGCGTAGAAAATGAGATTCCGGACATGATTGTGGGACAGTTGCGAGGAATGAGGGAAGGAATGGATGCTGGTGTGGGAAACAAAGAATAGAAAGAAAGAATAAGGCAGTGGCTCCCAACCTTTTCTATACCCTGCACCGCTAGAACTCTTCTGATATATTCTCACACCCCTTACAAAAGTTCAAAATAATGACAACGAATTATACATATACACTATAATTTTTAAAACCCAAGTTTTTGCACCCCCTGGAATATTGTCTCACACCCCCAGGGGGTGTGAACACCCTGGTTGAGAACCCCTTGGAATAAGGTAAGGCCAGATGAGTCTCGATGGATGAGGGTATAACAAAGTCCTATGTGGTTCACTATCTTGTTTTGCAAGATGTCCAACCAAAGACTTACTGGAAGCCCACAAACAGGATGTGTAGGCAATATCCTCTTACAGGATACATTTGTTCCCAGCTTGTGATATTCAGTGTCACAAGAAAAAAAGAATAATGAAAATTAATTACAGATGGCAAAGTGAATAAAGGTGCAGGAACAAGAGAGACATAAGGAAAAAATGAAACAGAAGCAGTAAATTGTAGTAGCTTTTTTCCAAATGGGAGCAACGGCTATGATAGAGTATAGGTAGTTCTCAACTTATAGACATTCATCTAGTGACTGTTTGAAGTTACAATGGCATGGAAAAAAGTGACTTATGACCATTTAACACTTACGACCATTGCAGCATTCCTGTGGTCACGTGATCAGAATTTGGAGTCTTGGCATTTGGCTCACATTTATGACGGCTGCAATGTCCTGGGTCACTTTTTTGCAACCGTCCGACAAGCAAAGTCCATGGGGAAACCAGATTCACTTAATAACCGTGTTACTAACTTAACAACTGCAGTGATCCATTTAGCAATGGGGACTAGAAGGGTCGTAAAATGGAGCAAAACTCACTTATCTTGCTCAGCAGTGGAAATTTTGGGCTCAGTTGCGCTTGTAAGTCAGGGGTCTTCAAGCTTGGCAACTTTAAGACTTGTGGACTTCAACTCCCAGAATTCCTCAGCCAGCTGGATGAGGAATTCTGGGAATTGAAGTCCACAAGTCTTAAAGCTGCCAAGTTTCAAGACCCTTGTCGTGGGTCAAGGACTACCTGTAACTCCATCAGTTGCCCAGTCAGTAAGTTATGTAATAAGAAGTAGATAACAAAATTCAGTAGAGAAGAAATTAACAAGAGAGTATTCAGGTAGTCCTCAACTTATGTTCAGTCGCTTGGCAACCGTTTGAAGTTATAGTGGACCCTCTCAAAAGCTATTTGCAAAGTTCCAATGGCTGCTGCTTTCCATGATCACATGACTGCATTTTGGGTGCTTGGCAAGCAGTCTGCATCTACAGCCATTTGCAATGTCCTGCAGTCACATGATCACTATTTACAACACTTTTGCCCCAAAATGGCTTTTATTTCTGTTTTTCAGCCAAACACCCCATAGCAAACAATGAGTTTGCTTAAAAATCACATTGTTCACTTAATGACCATGGATTTACTTAATGACCACTGCAAAACAGCTCATAAAATCGGGTTGGTCACATGATTGATCTGCTTTATGTCCGTCACTACTTACAAAGTAGTGGGCAGGCTTCATTACGGTCGTAAGCCGGGGATGACCTGCACACCGTAAGTATAATTCTTCAATTTAGAGGAGATGCTGAATTATGATTCTTATGAGAACTGGAAGTCAGAACACAAATCACAGGAAGACAAAAACCACAGCAAAGAAGATGTGGTTAGCTTAACTCCGCATTCGCAGGATTCCTCCTTCAAAAGAAAGGGGATTATTAGACTTACTGCCATGTCAAGTCGGTCTTTTTCCAGGCAGTTTCACTGAGAGCATAGCGTTTCTTCCTACGTCGCATCAACTCCGAGGTGCCAATGAAATCAGGGAGAGAGCAGCGAGGCCTGTCCATCATTTTCAAAGTCTCATGATCTGCAAAAGAGAGAGGAATTTCCATGTTTTGATTTTAATTCAAGGTCCCTTTCTCTGCTCCCATCTGAAATTACAATTTGCCCTCGACTTACGACCAGAACTGAGCCCATTTCTGTTGCTATGCAAGACAGTTGATAAGTGAATTTTACCCCACTTTACGACCCTTCTTGCCACAGTTGTTAAGTGAATCATTGCAGTTGTTAAGTTAGTAACACGGTTGTTAAGTGAATCTGGCTTCTTCATTGACTTTGCTTGTCAGAAGGTCACAAAAAGGGATCATATGACCCGGGGATACAGTATTTTAATTGTCAAAAATACAAGCCAGTTGCCAAGCGCCCAGATTTTGATCATGTGACCTTAGGGATGCTGCAACCTCAAAAATTACTTTTTTTCTGCGCTGGTATCATGTTGAACAGTCACTAAACCATTATCTTGAAGTAAGATGGGGGTGGCTTATATGTTTTATAAAGACCTAACTAAATAAATAAACGGTTGTAAGTCGAGGACTACCTGTATAGCTCCTGTATGTGAGAATATTTAAAAGACACTTGCTTGGACTCTAGTATCAGTATCTCCAATCCTAAACCAGTGCAAATAGGTGATGGTCAGGCCACAAATATTGCTTTTAATAGATGGTGTCACAACCTACATCAAATTTGGAACTATTGAAGAACATCTTGAGCCATGAAAAGGAATATCATTCAGAAAATTGGCATAAATTAAGAGAAGCCAGGGAGCACAGATCAGGAGGATAGGCCTTGGAGGCTCTATTTATCCCAGTTTACTAGCAAGAAGCATGATGTGACTCCATCAGAATGCATCTAGGGTTACCAGACCTCTGAACAGGCCAAGGAAGACAGGGAACATTGGAAAGGAGGACACACACTAATTAGTTTAATTTTCTTGGTATTTGCAACAAAAATTATAGTGAAAAACTACAAAACAAAAGTAATTAGGCATGCAGTTGGTCCTTGACTTATGACAGTAATGGAGCCTGTACATCATGGTTGTAAGTCACGATAGTTGTAAAACAGATTGTTCACATGACAGAACCAATTTTATTTTCCTTTTTGCGGCAGTCGTTAAGCAAACGACTTAACGTTAAAAGTAAATGGCAGTTTTGGCAAAACCATTGTAAAACACAGTCACATGACCACAGGATGCTGCAAACAGCAGTAAATATGGCCTAGTTACCAAGTGCTTCAGGTTTGGTCACATGATCTGGAGGACAACCGTTGGAAATTTGAATCAGCAGGCCCACAGATAGGTCCATTGTAACTTTGAAGGGTGACTAAGTGACCAATTGTAAGTTGAGAACTACTGTACTTGCACATGAATATGAAATTACTTTTTCTAGCCTCAGAAAAATTTGCTTTTTCAAGTGCAATTATTTTTCCAAGAAATCTTTATATCAACACTGCTAACATCGGATGTTTTTGCATTGACAACAAAGAGAAATGTAGCCATCTTTTACCTTTTGCTTTTACAGTTAGATGATGCTGGGAGAGGGGATGTGAACAAGAGTCCAGCTAGACATAATAACACTAGACCTAGCCGAGAAAACAAGGTTATTGTAACCAGAGCTGATAAGGACTTGGCAGGGCTGGAGAACTGGAGAGGAGACCTGCCTTCAAGCTAATTGGGGAATGTGATTTATGACTGTAAATTGAAGGAGGGAATTGTGCTTTGATACTAGGTGCTCAGGGGAGGGGAATTAAATTTTTGGCTTCAATTATGCAGTGCCGAAGTTATGCTACTCAAAACAAAGATTCTTTAAGGTAAACAATGCCTCCAAGTTCTTTTGAAGAGTCTCATCTGTCGGAACCATGACACTTTACTTTCAAAAACATGTGCTAACAATAATATCAAATTGATGACGACATACTTTTCAAATTTCATCCTAAAAAAATACAGCAAATCATATGATCTGTAGATTATAGCAATAATAAATTTGACTGGTTGGCTTTAAGCCAATTGCTGGAGTCACAAAATCAATGAAATGACAAATAACTTAGGGTGTTGAGTCTGTTGGGAAAGAATGAAGCAACAATTTATGTCACAATATAGTTGTCCTCGACTTACGACTGTAATTGAACAAGGAATTACGGTTATAAGTCATACTGGTCGTTAAGTGGGTCATCACACGAGAGAGCTGTTTTTACCATGTTTGTGGTGGTCATTAAGTGAATGCTGTGGTCATTAAACAAACCCATTGTTTCCAATGGATGGTTTTTGCCAGAAACAGGAAGTAAATACTGGTTTCCAGCAAAAATGTCATAAATCATGATCACACAATCACAGGATGCTGCAAACAGTCATAAATTCAGGGGGAAGACTGGCAATCCGGAACTTCAAATGCAGATTGTGAGTACCTTTTGGGGGTGGAATCTGTCATTACTTTGAATTGTTGCTAAGTGACTGGTCATTAAGTGAGGACAACTTTACATGAAAATTTGAATGTCTACTTTTATTAAAACAGTCCAGAACACACACACTCACACATCCACAAAAATAATACTTAAAAAGCTGTTGGATGGAAAACTAGAGTTTAGTGCAGGGGCCCCCAACTTTTTGGGAACCAGGGACCGGTTATGTGGAGAGAGATTTTTCCGCAGACTGGAGGGGGCATGGTTTTGTGTGCTGCCTGCATCCTGTGGATGGGGCTTTCCTGGACTGGTTGCTGGCATGTTACGGCCTAGTACTGATCCAGCAGGGTGACCCCTGGTCTAATAGTTAAGGCACCAGACTAGAAAGCAGGAGACCACATGTTCTAGTCCCACCTTAGGCATGAAAGCAAGCTGGGTGATCTTGGGCCAGTCATTTATTTTCAACCCAACCCACCTCACAGGGTTGTTGTTGTGGGAAAAATAGGAGGAGGAAGATGTGCTAGATATGTTTGCCAATTTGTGTTATTTGTAAAAATAATACAGGTGAGACATAAATAAAAAAATAATAAAAACTTGAGGGCAAAAAGAGGACATGTCCTCCTTTGTTGGCTGTCTAGTAATCCTACATTCATGCCAGCATCCTTCAGTGGACAAAGACACCTACCCAGTTTCCCAGTTACAGGCAGACCTGCAAACCTTTGCATTGTTTTAACAGCAGCAGATAACTCCTTTTGGCTTTGAAGAGTTGCTGCTCTGGGATCCGGTGGGGGAAGGTAGCCATAGCGCATCAGCCATTCCTGTGAGGACACAATTCACATGGTACATCAAGTCAGCAGACAGGCAGAGATGGCAGGATAGTGCTTTTTGTGAGCAGAGCCCCTCAGCCTTGGTTAGCCACAGGAATTCAGAAATTGTTTTCCTTCACTTAACATAGAGACACAGTTACTGGGGAAGGTTTGCTTGCCTGAACCCAAAATGGGGCAGCTCTACAAAGAACAAGGTGAATGGGTTGACACATTACAGGTATTCCTCGGCTTATTTAGTGCAGGGGTCTTCATACTTGGCCCTTTTATGACTTGTGGACTTCAACTCCAAGAATTCCTCAGCCAGGCACACTGGCTGAGGAATTCTGGGAGTTGAAGTCCACAAGTCATAAAAGGGCCAAGTTTGAAGACCCCTGGTTTAGTGACTGCTCAAAGTTACAATGGCACTGAAAAAAGGACTTATGACCATTTTTCACACTTACGACCGTTGCAGCATCCCCATGGTCATGTGATCAGCATTTAGATTCTTGGCAACTGACTCAATTATGATGGTTGCAGTGTCCCAGAGTCATGTGATCACCTTTTGTGACCTTCTGACAAAGCAAAATCAATAGGAAAGTCAGATTCATTTAACAACGGCCTTACTAAACCTAAGAACTGCAGTGATTCCCTTAACAATTGTGGCAAGAAAGGCTGCAAAATGGGGCAAAACTCAGTTAACTGTCTTGCTTAGCAGCAGAAATTTTGCGTTCAATTGTGATCGTAAGCCAAGGACTTATCTGTACACCAGGGCACAATCTGTTTAATAGTAGCTTATTGATTAAAACACCCCCCCCCCGAGTTCAACCAACAGGCTAAGTGAAAATGAAGCAAACCACACCAGCTAGGTCAGGGGTAGGCAACCTTGGCTCTTTTACGACTCGTGTCATTCCCAGAATTCCTGTGCCAGCATGGCTCAGCTTGGAAACCTCTCCCTTTCCCCTCATCATGGCTGGCTCAGGAATTCTGGGAGTTGAAGTCCACGAGTCATAAAAGAGCTAAGGTTGCCTACCCCTGACCTAGGTTCATACAACACTGTAAGCCATAACGCAGTTTGCTTTTGGGGGTGTGAACCTTCCCCTGTGATCTGTAAACCCTGCTTAAGGTCAAGCAGGTTGTGTGAGCCCAGTCAATTGTAAAATCTAATTAGGGCATATTATATAAACATAACTATTATATCGTGGCACAGTACAAGTAGTCCTTGTTTAGGAACCCAATTTGGAACTGGTAAATCAGTTGTTAAGTGAAGTGGCCATTGAATGAAACTGTGACTGTGCTTACAATCTTTCTTCAACTTTCCTTTGCTTTATAGATCTGCAAAAATTGTAAATGTGAGGACTGACCATAAAGTTACTTTTTTCATCACTGTCATAACTGGGAATGGTTGCTGTAGGTCAGGCATGTCAAACTGCCGGCCCACGGGCCGGATGATTGGCTAACAAATAATAGGTTATTCTTCTCCAGTTGAGCAAGCTCCCAGTGCCATGGATCTACAATTCCCTGTATCTACAATACAGTTCTTGGCTCGCATGCTAGCTATGCATTTTGGGAGTTGCAGTTCCAACCTATCTGGAGCATGCTCAGTTGAAGCAAGCTGCTCTAGGGGAATTCAAGCCAAAAAATCCCCAAAGGAGCATCTTGTTCTTGTTTGTACTACGTCTTTCTGTTCTCACCTGGGGATTCCCTTTTGAGGCTGTGCTAGGACAGCAGTTTTTCTCCCCAGCTGCCTGGAGGGCTGTCTCTCAGGAGGATTCATCACTGCTTCTCCTTCCATTTCTCTAGATTAGAGCAATGGTTCCTCCTTCTTTACGAAGAACTGAGAACTGAGATGCAGAACCATGGAGGGGAAGCCTTAAAATGGCTTCCCGTTTGCTTTGGGACAGAAATGGCTTCTGCTGATGCCTTCAACTTTCAGAAGAATCCAGATGAGCTGTTCCTCAAAGCCTCTTTCCATCATTAAGGAACAGAAAGCAAGAGCATTCTGTAAGACAGCGTTTCTCAATCTCAACAACTTTAAAATGCGTGGACTATAACTCTCATGGTTCCCCAGCCAGCATAGGTTTAAACATAGGTCAAAAACATCATAAACTATGGTCATGTGACTCTGGGGCTCTGCAAACAGCTGTAAATCTCAACTGGTGATTTGACTGGGTAGAAAAAAAGAATAAAAGTGCAGTCAACTCTTACATCCAAAGTGGTTTGCATATTACATCACAAACCATAGTAATAAGTGCTAAAAAGCACCTTTGGGACAATGCTTTAGCTATAGGTAATAATCCCAGATATAGAGGACAACTCACTTGCAGTTGGAGGTAATTCTCTGCCTGCATCTCTCTCTATGACCAGCAGACAGCACTCTAGGAAGTAAGGAACTTAGAGGCAACTCTAGCCAAACCCCAATAGTGGAAGTATGTCACACATAGAAGGAAATACCATGCTCAAAGAAAGAAGCAGCATACAACTAACAAACCCCTCCTGCCCAATCCATCCCAACCAGAAACAGCCCCACTAAAACTGAGCAATTGATTTCTCCCCTAGGTGGAAACACGCAGAGTCACAACCTCTCCCTCAAAGAAAACATGCAGAAAACATGCCTAGCAAAGAAACAACTTCAAATATCCCTAAAAAAGTCACATCAACAAACACACCAGAGATAAACAGAAAAGCACCCCAGACTGCAGCCCCCCCCAAAGGAAGGCGAGTGTTGGTAATAGGAGATTCTATCCTCAAAGGAACGGAATCATCCATCTGCAGACCAGACATACAATCCAGAGAGGTATGTTGTGTCCCTGGAGCAAAAATTAAAGATGTGGCTGAGAATCTAACCAAAATAATTAGGCCTACTGATTACTACTCTTTCCTCTTCCTCCACATTGGGACGAATGACACAACAGAGAACCTGAGTACAATAGTGAGAGACTGCAAACAATTGGGCAATAAAGTTAAGAAGCTAGGAACACAAGTAGTGTTCTCATCTGTACTCCAACGAAAGGCTATCACCCATTGAGGGGAAAAAAGAATTCTAGAAATAAACCATTGGCTAAAGGATTGGTGTCGCCAAGAAAACTTTGGTTTCCTGGATCATGGACTGCATTTCCAATGTGAAGGACTCCTGGCAAGGAATGGGCTGTACCTCACAAAAACAGGGGGAAATGTACTCAGAAAAAGACTGGCCCAATTCATCAGGAGGGCTTTAAACTAAAATTGAGGGGGGAGGGTGACCAATCTTTAGAATCTCTAGAACCCAAAACTAATCATAAATCCCAAGAAAACAAATCAAACCATGAGATAGGCAGAGACGAGAAAAAAGAAAAACCCAAACAACAATCAGGAGATGCAGGAAACATGCCCACAAACAGGTATAAAGTCTTAAATGCTTATATACAAATGCTCAAAGCTTGGGGAACAAACAGGACGAACTAGAAGCAATAGTAACGAGGGAGGGTATGACATAGTTGGCATTACAGAAATCTGGTAGGATGAAACCCATGAATGGATTGGACTAATGAATGGATACAAATTATTTTTTTAAAAAAAACAGGTCTACAAAAAGAGGAGGGGGAGTTGCACTATATGTAAGAGAACACAACATATCTACAGAAATGCACATGATCCAAGATACAATCTCTCCAGAATGTATATGGGTCAATATAAAAGAGAAAAAAAGTGACATTACCTTAGGTGTATATTACAGGCCACCCAACCACTCAGAAGAAATATAGGTTCTCCTGCTTGAGCAGGGGGCTGGACTAGAAGACCTTCAAGGTCCCTTTCAGCTCTATTCTATTCTAAGTGGCTCTGAACAGCTTTTGAGTGAGTTTAATACATTCCCAATTTACCACAGCCCCTTGGCCCGTTGAAAGCCTCCTTTGTCTGACTCCATGGAGGCTTCTGCAGAATTCAAGAGCCGCCCCCTGGTTTCTCGAGACCTCCGTGACCTCACTACAACCACCCTTTTGCCTCAGTTTCCAGGACGGGTCAATTTCCCCCAATGTATCTTACCCATTGATGTATAACATCCATACACATGGCCCCTGCTGTTTGCAGCTGGTTGGGTTAGTTGTCTTTTTTTAAAAAAAAGAAAGAAAGAAAAGGTCAAGCAGCTAGTCAACATTACTTTCCACTGGAAGGAAAGACAGAAATGCAGCTGCAATTATTGGGAAAAATGGTCCAAGCCTGGAAATACTGGATTTTTTCCAAAGATACTAATTTTTTGAATGGCCTCTTCTCAAAGAAGGGAAAAATGTGAAGGAAATGAGGCACAGGACAGAGAGGCTGAGATTTTAGGAGTGTCAGGTAAGATAAGATAAGATAAGATAACCTTTATTTTTCCATCCTGGTTGCAGAACAAAAAAACCAACAGCTCTAAAGTATGTTATTAATCTTTCATAGAAGGCACTTTTGAAACACTTGCAGTATTTATTGCTCTTGTCCTCCAAATAGATTTGAAAGCTGGGCTGCCTTTTTCCCTGTTTCACAGTGAGGAGAGTAGAACAGAAGGTCTCTTTTAAAGCATATAAAACAGGATCATAAGTATTTATTTATCCAATTTCTTCTTTCAACTTGTATTCAGTGATGAGCAGCTCCTGAATTATTCCAAGCTGCATCTTTCAGGAGATTTTTTTTTTTAAAGTGAATTCTGCAAATTCATTAGGTATTGTGGGAGGAAACCATAGATTTCAGTGACTAAATATGTTTTATTAACCCAAAGTAAAACTCTTTATCCCTAGTTTAGCCACCCTCCATTCCTGCTAAATTAAGTACGCTGCAAAATTGATAGCGCTTCTACAGAGAATTGCTTCTTCAAGCAAGTGAGCCAAATTATACATTAAGAGAAACAGCAATCAACTCAGCTTGAAGCTACTTCAGTTTTAGCAGCAGAGGAAGGGAAAGGAATTTCATTCTAGCTATGGAGTCTGTGGAATAGCTCAGGCACCAAGCAGCAGGCATATTTCCACATTGTAAATAAATGCTAGTTGCCAAGCACCTGGATTTTCAATAAAAGGTGAAACATTTATATGATCTGAAGAGAAACCAAGCACCTGAATTTTGACCTCGGGACCGTGGGGATGCTGCAAGATTTTACGTGCAAGCACTAGTCATAAGTCATTTTTTTCAGTACCATTGTAACTTTGAATGGTCGCTAAACAAATGATTGTAAGTTGAAGACCTACTTGTAGCTTACTCTACTTTTTCATAAGAACAGAAAATGAGATACATTTAAAGACACCAAAATATAGTAGCAATAAAACATTGGATTTCTGAATGGCGGTAGAATTAAGGCAGTAGAAATATTATTATTATTATTATTATTATTATTATTATTATTATTATTATTATTATTACCGTATATTCTGGCATATAAGACGACTTTTGAGAGCGTTGAAACAGGCGCCGAACTCGGGGGTCATCTTATACGCCGAGTCGTCTTATATGCCAGAAATAAAGTAGTTTCTGGTGTATAAGACGACTTTCTAGGCATGCGACTTGGCGTCGATCGTCTTATACGCCGGAAATATCAGTAGTTTCCGACGTACAAGATGACTTTCTAGGCATGCGACTCGGCGTCGATTGTCTTGCGACCCCGGCGTCGAACTCGGGGGTCGTCTTGTATGCCGGAATATACGGTATTATTATTATGGATCATTGCACAGTCAGCCAGATGTTCAGACTGGATTTGGCATTTTGTCTACCCATCGAGTCCTTCCCAAGGACCTGGCATAGGCAGATGTGGATGTTTGATGGTATTACAGATATCGTTGTAAGTTGGAAGCAGTTCCTAGTAAGGCCGCCTTTTGCAATTGACTAATGGCAAATTTGTCAATACCAATGGTGTTCAAATGGTGCTCCAGTTGTTTTGGGATTGCACCCAAGGCGCCTATTACTGTTGCTAATACCCTTGCTGACTTTTGCCAGAATCTTTCTATTTCTATTTGTAGGTTTTTGTATTTTGTTGTTGTTGTTGCTGTTGTTGTTGTTGTTATTATTATTATTATTATCTTCATCATCATCCCAGGTCCTTGATAAGGACTTGATAGGTAGACAAAAATGCCAAATCCACTCTAAACATCTGGCTGACTGTGCAATGAATAATAATAATAATAATAATGATGATGATGATGATGATGATGATGATGCCTTGGGTGCAATCCCAAAACAACTGGAGCACCACTTGAACACCATTGGTATTGACAAATTTGCCATTAGTCAATTGCAAAAGGCGGCCTTACTAGGAACTGCTTCCATCTTGCGACGATATCTGTAATACCATCAAACATTCACATCTGCCTATCCCAGGTCCTTGGGAAGGACTCGATAGATAGACAAAATGCCAAATCCAGTCTGAACATCTGGCTGACTGTGCGATGATCAATAATAATAATAATAAAGTTGGAGCTGAGCTGAAATGTCACAAAGCATGTGGTGGCTTAGAGCCTTGTAACCCATTCAGTGTTTCCAAGTGATGGCAAGGGCACAATGTATGCTTTCTAAAATTTTTCACAAAATCCTTTTACCTTTATTAGTTGCTTAGCAAACAAGAGTTTCAAGAATCACCATTCCCCATGATCAAAATTAGTGCCTGAGCGAGGATCAGAACTGCTCAAGAACCAAATATGCCATCAGGAAAAAGATGAGGGCAATTTTCACAGGCGAAAGGGTTTGTTCAAAGAATTCCACAAATTCCCACTGTGGGAATTTGGGAGCCTAACAAATGTCTCCTCCCCGTGGCCAAAATCTGGAAGTCAGCAAATCCCAAATCTGAAAGGCAGCTTGGTTCTGAATCGACTTACATTGTTAGGCAGCTCGTTGGGGAGCTTCCACAACATTTCAAAAACCATAGTTTGTTAAATTTTTGAATAAATTGCAGCTGGCTCATGCAAGATGCTAAGTCGGGATCAAACCACATCCTCTTAAGGTTTCGTGTGTTTGTAAATCACATTTGCAGATGTGAAACACTCTGTAAATGCTTCAGGTATTTCCAAACCCTGCCAGTACTGAAAAAACAGATGCATATACTGCTGAATCTCATTATGATGCTCTGGACAACGAGAAAGAGGATCAAAAAGATCTGTAAATCTGATAATATATTACTGCTCTCAGGGCCCCCAGTTTCCCACAATTTATTACCTAGTTACAGGGGGAGAGAAAGAGGAAAGAAACTGATGCTAGGGATCAATGATTTCCTGCCTGTGGGCAGCCTGTAACTTGAAACTCCAAGGAGTCAATCTGATCTTTCTTGAAAGAGGAACAAAATGCTACAAAAGACACATGCACAACAAATCTGTGAATCCCATTCAGCCTTTATTATAATCCTCCCAGGTGAGTTATATTTATCTTGCAAGCTTTGTCTTTTCCTACCTCTCTTAATCCCAGGCACCAATTTCTTTCCCCAACTCATGATCTGTCCTCTCTGCCTTATAATAGCCTCCCAAAGTCCAATAATCTCCCCCCAAATAGTGTTCTCCTTCCTTCACATTCAGCCTTCTGCCCCCTCCCTTTGGGCAGGGGAAATGGGAAGAGATTATTCTCAATTACCCAACCGTTTATCCTAACTCTCTGGACCCTTCCCCACTTTTCCTGCTTTCTTGAGGGTATCTGTACTCACCAGCCCTTTTATCTTGTCTCGAGAACTAGATTGGGAACTAGATCGTAGGACTCTAGATGGTCCTGCCTTGATCTGAGGGATGTGGCAGAGCGATGCCAGGAAAATAAGCAATACA
This sequence comes from Crotalus tigris, assembly GCF_016545835.1. Classification (NCBI taxonomy): domain Eukaryota; kingdom Metazoa; phylum Chordata; class Lepidosauria; order Squamata; family Viperidae; genus Crotalus; species Crotalus tigris. The sequence continues at coordinate 2,055,275 of NW_024100595.1, read as the reverse complement.
AGCATCTTGGCAGTGATCGTCTCCGGCACAGCTGAAATCCTATATAGTCTCTCTCCTCTCCCCCCACTTATCTCCCCTCCCCTCCTTCCTGTCTCTCTCTTCTCTCCGCCCTGCTGGTCAATTTAAGAGGGGATGTGGAAAATGGGATGAGAACCCCTCGGATTTTCTAGTCAGGGAGAACTGGTTGTAATGGAAAAAACTAATAATAATAATAATAATAATAATAATAATAATAATAATAATAATAAGTTGGAAGGGACCTTGGAGGTCATCAAGTCCAACCCCCTGCTCAGGCAGGTAACCCTATACCATTTTGGACAAATGGCTGTCCTGTTTCTTTTTAAACACTTCCAGTGTTGGAGCATTCACTGCTTCTGGAGGCAGGTTGTTCCACTGGTTAATTGTTCTAACTGTCAGGAAGTTTCTTCTTAGTTCTAGGTTGCTTCTCTCCTTGTTTAGTTTTCCATCCGTTGCTTCTTGTCCTGCCCTTAGGCACTTTGGAAAATAGCTTGACTCCCTCTTCTTTGTGGCAGCTAATTTCCAGGACAGGACAGCACAAGAAGCAATGGATGGAAACTAATCAAGGTTGATACAGAATTTACAGAGCTTGTAAGATGAAGCTGGTTGGTAGATTAATTGTCTGTTTATAGGGCAGAGCTCAGCAGATGAAACTTAGGTATGTTCACTACCTATTGAACTTCTGCCTGTCAGAAAGCTGGAAAGGGAGACAGAGGAAGATTTGAGAATCAGGACGAGTCCAGTTGTACCTTTTCAGGCAAACAAATACTATTAAAAGGCAAGTACACTACGTTTTCATAAAGTGTACTGATCTAAGGTACCACCAGACTGCTTTCGAATTTCGACTACCATAAACTCACACGGTTTTCCTCCTACAGGATTTATTAATACTTAAAATGTCTTATTAGGGACTTAACAGTTGAGTCAAAATTAATGCAGGATGTGAAAGAGAAGACTGCCAATCAAACTGCTGGGTTCTTGCTTCTGTAGCCTAAGTTGTGGGAGGAACGGGAGAAGGAAGCTGTTAACCTTAAACCAGCATTTCACCCATGGAGTCTGGTAAATCAGTTTACAACATCTTAATCTCCTTCCCCACCACCACCTTTATTCCTGACTTGGCTCATACATTGCACTAAGCCTTGTGCTAAATACTAAAAAGGGTTTTGATATGGTTCAAACTACATTTTTGGAGCACATTCTCAAAATACCTAGATTTTTTTACAACAGGGCTTCTTCATCCTAAGCTAAAGCAATGTTTCTCAACCTTGACAACTTGAAGATGGGTGGACTTCAACTCCCAGAATTCCCTGCCAGCATGGAGCACCCATTGACATTCTACACAAGAGAGGAATAAGAAATCTTCATTCCACAAACATATAGATGTTAAAAGAAAAGTGGAAAATTTAACAAATTAAAGCCACTGTCTGGCCCTATTTGGCTAAAATGAATTGAAATTTGGCCAGAGTGAATTGAAGAGACTTATCCTGTGTAGAGTGTCAATGGGTGCTCCATGCTGGCAGGGAATTCTGGGAGTTGAAGTCCACCTATCTTCAAACTTATCAAGGTTGAGAAACACTGCTCCTTTGAATACTTCACAAGTTATTTGGTCAACATCAGAGGTTGATCTTCCCAGCTTTGAAAGCTGCTAGATGCAACTGGGCATTAATTAATTGGAAAGCCATTAAATTCTGATCTGGAATCCCATGAAAACCCTTATGAGAAAGATAAAAGCAGCATTGTCAAATAGGCTCCACCCCTTTTTGGCATGTGGATGCTGTTTTTCACCAGTCTGTCACTCCTGCTGCTTAATCTTTGTAGGCTCGAGCTATTTGCTGATATTCTGTCTTAGTTGCGTACCCCTCTTTCCACTTTTTTTAATGACATTGGACTAATCCTAATTTGAAAATGGGGGAGATGTTTCATTGGAAGTCAAGCAATTAAGACCTTAATGCAACTGATTAGTCTTCTAAGCTTTTTCAGAAGCTATGTTCTGAATGTAGCTTATATCAATACAGGTAATACTCAACTTACAACAATATAATGACATTCAATGCAACTGAAAAAAAATGTTTCACAGTTACAACCTTTGTAGCATCCCCATGATCATGTGATCAAAATTCAGATGCTTGGCAACTGGTTCATACTTATGATGGTTGCAGTGTTCCAAGGTCACATGATCACCTGTTGCAACCTTCTGACAAGCAAACTCAATGGGGAAACCAGATTCACTTAACAACCAGATTAATAACTTATCAACTGCAGTAATTCACTTAACAACTGTGGCAAGAAAGGTCATAAAATGGGGCAAAACTCACTTAACAAATGTCTCATTTAACAACAGAAATTTTGGGCTCAGTTGTGGTGATAAAGTCGAGGACTATCTGTAACTTGCTTGCCAGTGTAATACAATTAAAACATGTAAATATGCTAACAAAATATGGCTCAGATGCTTTAGATTTTTAAAAGTACATGGAAAATTAAGATATGTAGTTGAAATAAAATCAACAATTTAATTTTATTTGAAAGTAAAAAGACAAAAGTTAATATGTATGTATGATACATGGAAAAATTGAATTTGAATGTCCAATTTTGGAAACTCAGTGGGCCCAAGGTTTTAAGAAACATAAAATATATTTCTTAAGATTGGAGTGAATTCACCTGAAGAACCATACGGAATAGCTATCACTGTTTGTATTTTAGTTTCCTCTGATTGCACTACTACTGTTTATAAGGTTCCTCAAATAATGTCTTAAATAGGATGAGAATCAGGATTTTTCTGTGATTGGTATAAAAAAGTTGAAGTCTCTTTGACTCAGATGATTTAGTTAAGCTCCTTTATGGATCCTTTTTGGATTTAAGTCATAATTTATATTAGAACAGACTTTAGGGAAAACAGTTACATGAAATGCAATCATGAATGATACCATAAAAACATGGAATTTCATTTTTTAAATGATTTCTACCTTTGTCAGGGCTAGAATTTGTCAAAGGAAATTATAAAGGTGCAAAACAATCAGTGCTCCAAATATTAAAAAGTAGATCTAAGAAATGTGTTTCCTACCAATAACTGAAATCCATTTATGTTACAAAAATGATAAGATGGAGAAATAAGTTTCCTAATAGTATAGATTTAATATTACGTTGAAGAATTTGGCTACTTCTATATTAATACTGTATAAATCTTTCTCACCCACCCTTTTGAGTTCATTTTATTCACTACCACTGTGTGCATTTTTAAGGTGATCAACTGTCCTCCTTTAGGGAGGACAGTCCTCCTCCCTCAAAAAGTATCCTCCTTCATGTCCTCCTTTTCGATATTTGAAGACTAATCTGCAGGGCTCTTTTTTCCCCTCATAGAACGTCAGAATGGCGTACCCCAGCACCTTTTTTTGATGGGTTTTTTTTTTCAACTTTTGCATGAGCTGTGCTACTCCCACTATTGGCTTTCGAAAGCCAATAGGAATTGCTGCTGAGCACGCCAAAACACCCAGCTGGCAAACTTTGCACATGCAAGTTGTCTGTATTATTGTTGCAATCAATAAAATGTTTCTTTTATTTACGATATTTTTTTCTTCAATTTATTTGTGTCCTCCTTTTCATTGTAAAAAAGTTGGTCACCTTAGCATTTTACTTTCCTTTGATTGTACTACCACTGTTGCATTTTTTTTTTGTCTTTCTTTGCAGACGTTTAGTAAATAAACATGCTTTTTAAAAAATACTATACTGTCATATTTGGGATTTAGCTTAGGATGTTATGCCCAAGCAAGTTTTTTTCTTTTTTCTTTGTAGACCATTTAACTTTGTTTCTCTTTTGTGGTGGGTAGGTGGGTGGGTGGATGCATCAACACAGCTCCTGTTTACCCACATTCCTTCAAGCCTGCCTGTTTAATTTCAGGCTTTACACCTGGCTAACTCTTGACGAAGCTGAAGGTGAAAGGTGAGAGACTGAAGGCCAGATCTCACAGGTTGGAAAATGATTGGGGGGAAGGGAGATGAAGGCTGAAGGGAAGGCAGGTTTACTGATTTACAGGTAGTCCTCAACTTACAACAGTTCGTTTAGTGACTGTTTGAAGTTACAAAGACACTGAAAAAAAACAACCGATGACCGTTTTTCACATTGACAACCGTTGCAGCATCGCTGTGGTCACATGATCAAAATTCAGATGCCTGGGACCTGATTCCTATTTATGACGGGTCAGTAGATGTAACTGGGAAAGCACAGTCTTTGAAATAACTTGGCCCTAGACCATGCGGGGTGACAAAGGTGACAACCAGTACATTGAATTGGACCTGGAAGCAAATCCGCAGCCAGTACAGCTCCTGCAACAGAAGTGACACATGTTCAAATTTAGACTTGCAAAAACCATGTGGGCCATCGGATTTTGAACCAATGGAAGCTTCTGGATACTTTTTGACGGCAGCCCCATGTCGAGTGCAATGCAGTAGTCAAAAGAGGAAGTGACTAGGGCAGTGGTTCTCAACCTGTGGTCTGCAGATACCTGGGAGGCCTCAATGTCATCACAGGGGGATCTGTAAAGGTTTGAAGAAATGTTGTGATTTAATTCTTGAGTTAAGGCTTGGTGGTCTGTGGCCAGAAAAGGTATTTAAAGAGGGTTTGTGGTGAAGAAACTATTGAGAACCACTGAATTAGGGCATGGACTATGAGCAGGGCTAGATTCATTTCTGAGTGTGTGTGGGGGAGGGGAGTGCATTTTTTTTAAAGACTTTCAGTCACAGAACAATTTAATGCTGAGCCACAGCCTAAACATAGCTTATTTATGAAACCCCATGCTCTGCTATTAACTGCACTGGTTAGATTCTCCAAACAGAATAATACAGTTGTAAAACCACAGAAGAAAAAGCTACCTGAACTTTTGGGTATTGAATTCTCCCCTTGAACTGTTCTTGCTAGTGAGAAGTTGTTTCTAAATTCACATGGAACTGGACTTCCTGTAACTTAAGATCATTCTTTTGTGTCCCACTTTGAGAGACAAAGAAGATCAGAACCGGGCAAGCCATATGTCCTTACGTGTTGTGTACATGCAGTGTATATTAATAACTTCCTTCAACAAAGCCAGATGTAGTTTACTGTAGGGAACATTTGGGGAAGAAAAAAAATCTTTAAAAAAACAACTTTTCCCATCCTAGAGGATTATATATTAGTGGAACAGGGTATCTTATAGAAGTGGTCCTCCTAAAATTCTCCTGCTTGCTTTGCAGAGAAAGAGACCCCTATATAGATAGTCCTTAACTTATGACTGTTTATTTAGTGACTGAAGTTACAAAGGCACTGAAAAAAGTGACTCATGACCATTTTTCACACTTATGACTGTTGCAGCATCCTCCTAATTACGTGATCAAAATTCAGATGCTTGACAACTGACTCATATTTATAATGGTTGCAGTGTCCCAGGATCACGTGATCCCCATTTGTGATCTTCTGACAAGCAAAGTCAATAGGGAAGCCAAATTCACTTAACAACCGTGTTACTTAACAACCGTGGCAAGAAAGGTTTGTAAAGTGGGGCAAAATTCACTTAAATGTCTCATTTAACAACAGACATTTTGGGCTCAATTGTGGTCATAAGTCGAGGACTACCTGTACAAATGGGCAGCTTAACTATTTGATATTATAAATGATGAACATATGATAGAAAATAATTGCAGTGCAAGTGCTTTGGGTTTTCCTCAAATACATTTTATGCTGCAGTCAGTGTAAGATTGAATATGCATTAATAAACCTCTGCATAGATCCAGGGTCAATTGGATTTTGCATGAGTGGCTGGCCTATTCTTTTCTGGCAGCTGTTTGCATGGTATATAGGTAGTCCTCGACTTTTGACCATAATGGAGCCTAGGATTACAATCGTATGTCATACTGGTTATTAAGTAGGTCACCATGTGGCTGTACCTGATTTTATGACCTTTAATGCGGTAATCATTAAATGAACGCCATGGTTGCTAAGAGAATGCCACAGTCATTAAGCTAGGGGTCTTCAAACTTGGTCCTTTTATGACTTATGGACTTCAATTCCCAGAATTCCTCAGCCAGGCACACTGGCTCAGGAATTCTGGGAGTTGAAGTCCACAAGTCATAAAAGGGCCAAGTTTGAAGACCCCTGCATTAAGCGATCGCTGCGGTTAAATGAATCCATTTTACCAATGGGTGCCTTTTGCTGGAAACCAGAAATAAGTACCAGTTTCTGGCAAAAAAAGTTGTAAATCATGGTCCCATGACTGGGACATTGAAAACAGCTGTAAATGCAAACCAGTTGCCAAGCACCCAAACTGCAATCATGTAACCAGAGGGGTGTCAGAACTTTGAAACTGGGTCATAATACATATGTGTACATAATACATTTTTGGGGGGTCCTTTGTAACTTTGATTGCTAATTATGATCATTCATAAGTCAAAGATTAGCTGTATTCAATTGCTAGTTCTTGCACTGGTGTAAAAAATTGGAAATTGGTCATAAATCACAAAGGAACATAAATTCAAAGCAGCAAAAACAGGAGGTGGGGTTGGCTAGCTCATAAATAAAAGGGGAAAAAAGAATAAATCTCTTTGTAAAAGATGGTGGGATATTAGCAGAAGAGAGGGAGAAGGTAGCAACTTCTTTAAAAAAAAAAAATCAGTTCCATTCTGTCCAGTTCTCAGAATCTGTTGGACAAGTTCCAGGAGTTTTCTAGGCAAGGTTTTTCAGGAGTGGCTTGCCATTGCCTCCTTCCTAGGGCTGAGAGAGATGGATTGGCTCAAGGCCACCTAGTTGGCTTTGTGCATAAGATCAGACTAGAATTCACAACCTCCTAGTTTCTAGCCTGATAACTTATCCCAGTGTTTCTCATCCATAGCAACTTTTATGAAGTGTGAACTTCAACTCCTAGGATTCCCCAGCCAGCAAAACTCTAGTCCACACATCATAAAGTTGCTAAAGTTGAGAAACACTGCCTTAAACACTACACCAAACTGGCTATCAACTCCTACTTTGTTCCTATCCTCCCCCAAAGAGAAGGTGGTTCAGACGGATCTAAGCAAACAACTGATGGAACAAATGAAAAATAGCTAAAGAAAAAAAGATTAGGGATTATCTGGTTACTTTAGCTCTCCAGGATCAGAGCATTGCACCCAAGTGTCTTGCAGACACCATCCTGCAGCTGTTTTCTGTGATCTTTGAAAAATCATGGACAACAGATGTAGTCCCTGAGGACAAGAAAAGGGCAGAAAACCAAGCTAAACAAAACGAAAATAGCAACCCCAAGAAAAGTACTAGCAATTATAGAACAGTCAACTTGATCTCAATGTCAGGCAAATCTTTGGAACAAATGATTAAGCAGTTCGTTTGCAGGAATGTACCCCCCAAAAAATTCATGACACCAGTCAGCATGGGTCTGATTTATTTTTATTTGTAGAATTTTAAAATTTTATCAATTTTGTATCGCCAATCCAATTGGACAGTTTTGCTATCATTGGCTGGCTGGAACAGTCATGCCCAAAAATATGTCAGTGGCTTCATATAGAGCTAGAACAAAATGCTGTGTGGTGTACCATATGCTCCACCTTAAACATTGTGGTATTCACATCTTCATAAATGACTTGAAAGAAGGATTTGAAGATAGAGTCTCTCATTCACAGATAACGGAAAAAATAGGTAGGGTGTGCCTAGAGACACCCTTAAAAGTTGTGTTAAGATTCAGGAGAATCTTGACAAGGTGGAAATAAGCAGAAATCAAAAAGATATCATAAATGCCAAATGTGAAGTCCTGGGTTCTGGATTGCAGCAAAAACAAAAATATCTGGGTGTCTTGTTGAATTATAAATTGAACAGAGCCAGGAGGAAGAGGAGGAGGTCATTGCAAACAAAAGGAAATGCAATCCTAGGCTGCATCAACAGATAACAGATTCATGCTGGCTAAGGAATTCTTGGTGCTGAAGTCCACACATCTTAATATGACAGAGGTTGAGGAACACTACTTTAAATTATTTTCTGGAAGTCCTCTTCCTCTACCACAGGGGTGTCAAACTCGCAACCTCACATTATATGTTGCGATATATCGCACCTTTTTTGCCATTGCCATTAGTGGGGTGGGCGCGATTTCGCCATGATGCATCCAGCCTGCGGGCCAGCAGTTTGACACCCCAGCTATACAAGATCCTGTCTTTCCTGAGTAGTAGTCCCTTCTTTTGAACTTTTTGGTTATGACAAAGAATAACAGAGTTGGAAAGGAAATTTCTAGTCCAATCCCCTGCTCAAGCAGAGACTCTAGCCCAGTGGTGGCTAACCTATGGCACGGGTGCCAAAGGCGGCACTCAGAGCCCTCTCTGTGGGCACACGTGCCATTGCCCCAGCCTTGCCTCTGCCCGTGACCCCTTCCTCACCAGCAACCCCTCTGGAGGAGAGTCGCCCCGACATGGCCCACGTGGAGCAGCACAGCCAAGAACATGGCAGCCAGGCAGCATAGACAAGACTCTGCCCTCACGCCCCAACGCGCACAGTTGATGCTGCAGGGTGTGGGCAGGGGGCGTGGCCGTCATGGTGCTGCTGGGCTGCCTGGGCAATCTGCAGTGGGCCCTGGAGGCGATGAGTGGCCCTGCGGGCAGGCAGGGTAGGGCGAGGCAGGGGCAGGGCAGGGGGTGGAGCAGGGGCGGGGCCAGTTTTTGGGCACTTGGTCTCTAAAAGGTTCACCATCACTGCTCTATACCATTTCAGACAAATGGTTGCCCAATATCTTCTTAAACTCCTCCAGTGTTGGAGCATCTACAACTTCTGAAGGCAATTTGTTCCACTGATTAATTGTTCTGGCAGGAAATTTCTCCTTCATTCCAGGTTGTTTCTTTCCTTGGTCAGTTTCCAATCATTGCTTCTTGTCTGTCATTCTGATGCTTTGGAGAATAGGTTGACCCCCTTCTTGTGAAGTGAATTGCTGAAGTTGTTAAGTGGCTGGTAAGAGAATCCAGTTTCCCCCATTGACTTTGCTTGTCAGAAGCAGGTTGGTAAGGTTGCAAATGGCGATCCATGACCCCAGAACACTGCAGCTATTGTAAATACATGCTGGTTGCCAAGAGTGCAAATTTTGAACACATGACTGAGGGGATGCTGTGATGGTTCTAAGCACAAAGGCTGGTTTTAAGATACTTTTTAAAGTGGATTGTAACTTTCTATGGTCACTAAATGAATGCTTGTAAATCGAGGATTCCTTGTGTGGGAACAATCTAAAGAAAGAAATATTTTTGGGGAATATTAAAAAGGCAGAATATATTTCCCCAAAGGAATAATGGAGAAGACCTTTAAAAAGGCAGAAACTTCTCTACACACACACACCCAGCTAGACAGCAGAAACCAGCTTTTAGAAATGCAGATGTAATAATCCATTCAGGAAGGTTGGAGGCCTCCAGCTAGAAGGTGAAGAGATCAGGAAGACAAAGTTCCTTAAAATCTACATACCCCACCCAAACTCTAAGACAGGACATAATAGGATTAATCCACCACCATCAGAATACCAGAAAGGCACACTCAGACTCAGGTCAAAGTTCATGACACAGGAACAACTCCAAAGAAAAGCCCAAGAAGGTGTAAAAACCCACTCACTACTATATGTGCTCTCTCTTTTTTCCAGAGCCATCTTTCTGTCTGGGTCTCCTCTTCAATAAACTACAACCTTCTTTCTAAAGCAGTTGCAATGTTGTTTATTCCCAGCTTGTACTGGACCCTAATGAAGATTTTTCCTTCAACACTTGTGTTCCAACCAGGTCTCTGAGCCAATGATTGGCTTCAATACCTGGCAGCAGAGAAATCCGCAGGAAGGGAGGGTCAAAGAAATCAAGATGGCTGCTACAACCATGTGACCAAAGCCTCTTCCTTTTCATGTCCATGTAAACAGGGGTGGAGCTTCAACTGATTGGTTGTGGGTACCATCTTGACTTTTTTGTCTTTTGAGGAGCATTCCTACCCAGTCATCACAGATCCTCTACTTCTTTAGCAGCTGCCTCTTCCAGCTTGGACATTTGATCCTCAGGCCAAGGCTGGGGGCTCTCTGACAGATGGTTAAAACTGCAGGTCTTGCCATCTGCCCAAACCATCTCTGGTTACACCAATGGTGCAATTGTTGGGTCGTTTTCTCTCCAGCTGGTGATGATAAAGGAGCAGCTTTGCCTGCCTGGGGAGTGTGGACAAAATGGAGGATCTTGCAACTGGCCGGCCAAATTCATTTTTTTGTGGTTTTCTGCTGGCTCTCAGATGAGAGAAAATTAGAAATATTTGAGGAGAAAGAAGAGTAATTGCTTCACTTCCTTCCTGCCTGAACTGTAGAAACAGGATGTTGTGGCATGAAAAACGATACTCCTGTCCCCGTTATCTGAAGAGCTTTGATGATAAGCTAGCACATACTGCCAGAACATTTGTCATTTCTAACCATTCTTCTCTGAAAATAGAGCAAAATCACAAACCACAAGGATTGTGAAAATGGCAAGCACTCCCACCCCACTTATCAGTTGGCATCACAGTGGTGCGCTCAAAATGGATACCAGTTCTCCATCCTCCACCACAATTCCTCACATTCACGCACTAATTTGTGTGGGTTTCTCCTTATCTAATCATTCAGAGACAATCTTCACCCACCAGATGCAAGAGGCAGATTCTTTGTCTTTACCAGTGCAACAAAGTCGTCAATCTCTTTTTAATGTCTCAAATGCATGTAGGACCTGCATTTTAACCCAATGTTACTTACGGGGTTATTTTTTTAAAACGTAGTTCAGGAAAAAGTTTATAGTCTGGAAAGACACGGCACAAAGGGAAACAGCAGCAAAGTGGGAAAAGAAAAACAATACGCAATTTTTTTAATATTACAGGTAGTCCTCGACCTACAACAGGTCATTTAGTGACTGTTCGAAGTTACAACAGCACTGAAAAAAGTAACATGACCATTTTTCACACTTATGACTGTTGCAGCATCCACATAGTCATGGGATTTATATTCGGATGCTTGACAAGTGGTTCATATTTATGATGGTTGCAGTGTCCTGGGGCTATGTGATCGTTTTTTGCGATGTTTTGACAAGCAAAGTCAATGGGGAAGTCAGATTCACTTAACAACTGTGTTACTAATTTAACAACTTCAGTGGTTCACTTAGCAACTGTGGCAAAAAAAGTCATAAAATGGGGAAAAGCTCACTTAACAAATGTCTCACTTAGCAACACAAATTCTGGGCTCCATTGTGATCATAAATTAAGGACTACCTGTACCGTATAAAAATATCATAATTTCTGGCCCAGCCAAGTGAAATTGTTGATGAATTATGGGTGGGGTGAGACCAAGATAGATGGAGCTGCTTTTCTGCAGGCCTAAGAGAGGTCTCCCTTTTTTTCAATATTTGCTTGCAGGTTGGGCAAGGCCCGTATTGGGAAATGGTGGTCCTCACTTAATGTTCACTCGTTCAGCAACTGTTCAAACTTAGCATGGTGCTGAATGAATAGTACAGGTAGTCCCTGAGTTATGATCAGATGCTTAGTTCCTTTCAAATTTATGAAAGTTATGCCAAAAAAACTATGTACAACCAAATACAAAGTTTCAATAGCTAGCCCCTCCCCCAATCATGTAATTGCATTTTGGGTGCTTAGCAATTGACTGGCATTTATAGCCATCTATAGCAGTCACATGATCACAATTTATGAGATTTCTTTTGCCAGAAACTGGTGTTTACTTCTGGTTTTCATCAAAAAATCCATCGTGGACAATGGGTTTGTTTAATGACCTCGGCATTCATTTAACCACCTTCAGCTTTTAACCAAGAGTTGCACTGTAGCAAGATAGGTGGCTAATAAATTTTACATACAAATAAACCACTGCAAATAATGTTATAAAATCATGTCAGTCACGTGGGTCCTTCAGCTTATGACTGTTATAACATATGATGGAAATTCTGGGCTCCATTTAATGACCTACAGTGATAGCAACCCCCTTTATGGATTACTGCCTTGTCGTGGCGAAGGGGCTTACATAACTCAGTGAAGCTATGAATTATGCCATGCAGGGCCACCCAAGACGGACAGGTCATAGCAGAGAGTTCTGACAAAATGTGATCCACTGGAGAAGGAAATGGCAAACCACTCCAGTATCTCTGCCATGAAAACCCCATGGACAGTACTAAAAGGCAAAAAGATATGACGCTGGAAGATGAGCCCCTCAGGTTGGAAGGTGTCCAATATGCTACTGGGGAAGAGCAGAGGGCTAGTATTAGTAGCGCCAAAAAGAATGAAGCTACTGGGCCAAAGCCGAAAGGATGCTCAGCTGTGGATATATCTGGTGGTGAAAGAAAAGTCCGATGCTGTAAAGATCTTTTCTCCATAGGAACCTGGAATGTAAGATCCATGAGTCATGGCAAGCTAGACATAGTCAAACAAGAGATGACAAAACTGAACATCGACATCTAAAATGGACAGAAATGGGTGAATTTAACTCAGATGACCATCAGATATACTACTGCGGGCAAGAATCCCTCAGAAGAAATGGAGTAGCCTTCATAGTCAATAAAAGAATAGGAAAAGCAATACTGGGATACAATCTCCAAAATGACAGAATGATCTCAGTTCGAATCCAAGGCAAACCATTCAATATCACAGTATTCAAATCTATGCCCCAACCATGGTGCTGAAGAGGATGAAATTGACTGGTTCTATGAAGCCCTACAGCACCTTATGGAATTAACACCAAAAAATGATGTCCTTATCATCATGGAGGATTGGAATGCTAAAGTAGGAAGCCAAAAGATAACCGGAATAACAGGCAAGTTTGGCCTTGGAGTACAAAATGAAGCAGGGCACAGGCTGATAGAATTTTGTCAAGAGAATACGATGGTCATAACAAACACTCTTTTCCAACAACCCAAGAGACAGCTCTACACATGGACATCACCAGATGGTCAACACAGAAATCAGATTGACTATGTGGTCTGCAGCCAAAGATGGAGAAGCTCTATACAGTCAGTAAAAACAAGACCAGGAGCTGACTGTGGCTCAGATCATGAGCTTCTCGTTGCAAAATTTAGGCTTAAATTGAAGAAAGTAGGGAAAAGCACTAGGCCATTCAGAGTGATAGACAGAGTGCCTGAAGAACTACGGACGGAGGTTGGCAACATTGTACAAGAGGTAGCAACTAAAACCATCCCACCAAAAAAAGAAATGCAAGAAAGCAAAATGGCTGTCTGAGGAAGCTTTGCAAATAGCTGAAGAAAGAAAGGAAGCGAAAGGCAAAGGAGAAAGAGAAAGATACACCCAATTGAATGCAGAATTCCAGAGAATAGCTAGAAGAGATAAGAATACCTTCTTAAATGAACAGTGCAAAGGAATAGAAGAAAACAACAGAATAGGGAGGACCAGAGATCTCTTCAAGAAAATTAGAGATATGAAGGGAACGTTTCATGCAAAGATGGGCATGATACATAATGGCCGGGACCTAACAGAGGTAGAGAAGATTAAGAAGAGGTGGCAAAACTACACAGAAGAACTATACAAGAACGAGCTTAACGTCCCAGATAACCACAATGAGATGGTCACTGACCTCGAGCCAGACATCCTAGAATGTGAAGTGAAATGGGCCTTAGGAAATCTGAGCAACAACAAAGCTAGTGGAGGTGACAGTATTCAAAATCTTAAAAGACAATGCAGTAAAAGTGCTACACTCAATTTGCCAGCAAAATTTGAAAACTCAACAGTGGCCACAGGATTGGAAAAGGTCAGTTTACATTCCAATTCCAAAGAAAGGCAATGCCAAAGAATGTTCAAACTATCGCATCATTGCACTCATTTCACATGCTAGTAAAGCTATGCTTAAAATCCTACAAGCTAGACTCCAGCAGTATGTGGGTCGAGAACTACCAGAAGTACAGGCAGGATTTTGAAGAGGCAGAGGAACTAAGATTAAATTGCCAACATACGCTGGATCATGGAGAAAGCTAGTGAGTTCCAGAAAAATATCTACTTCTGCTTCATTGACTATGCTAAAGCCTTTGATTGTGTGGATCACAACAAATTGTGGCAGGTCCTTAAAGAGATGGGAGTACCAGACTATCTTATTTGTCTCTTGAGAAACCTATATGCGGGTCAAGAAGCAACAGTGAGAACTGGACACGGAACTACTGATTGGTTCAAAATTGGGAAAGGAGTCCGGCAAGGTTGTATACTATCGCCCTGCCTATTTAACTTATATGCAGAACACATCATAAGAAAGGCAGGGCTAGATGAATCAAAAGTTGGAATTAAGATTGCCGGGAGAAATATCAATAACCTAAGATATGCAGATGATACCACTCTAATGGCAGAAAGTGAAGAGGAACTAAAGAGCCTCTTGATGTGGGTAAAGGAGAGTGCAAAAATTGGCTTGAAACTCAACATTAAGAAAACCAAAATCATGGCATCCGGCCCTCTCAATTCCTGGCAAATAGATGGGGAAGAAATGGAGGTAGTGACAGATTTTATTTTCCTGGGCTCCAAGATCCCCTCAGATGGGGACTGCAGCCAAGAAATTAAAGGACGCTTGCTCCTGGGGAGGAAAGCTACGGCAAATCTAGACAGCATACTAAAAAGCAGAGACATCACCCTGCCAACAAAAGTGCATATAGTCAAGGCCATGGTTTTCCCAGTTGCAATGTATGGATGTGAAAGTTGGACCATAAGAAAATCTGAGTGACAAAGAATTGAGACCTTTGAACTATGGTGCTGGAGAAGACTCCTGCAAGTCCCTTGGACTGCAAGGCATTCAAACCGGTCAGTCCTAGAAGAGATCAACCCTGACTGCTCTTTAGAAGGCCAGATCCTGAAGTTGAAACTCAAATACTTTGGCCACCTAATGAGAAGGAAGGACTCACTGGAGAAGGGCCTAATGCTGGGAAAGATTGAGGGCAATAGAAAAAGGGGATGACAGAGAATGAAGTGGCTGGATGGAAACACTGAAGCAGTAGGTGTGAGCTTAAATGGACTCCAGAAGATGGTACAGGACAGGAAGGCCTAGAGCAGCGTTTCTCAACGTTCGTGTGACGGCAACCCCCGTCACACGAACGTGCTGCGCATGCGCGGCGCCGCCCCCTGAGGGGGGAAATGGCGGATCGCATTGTTTGGCGACCCCCATAAAATGGTCGACCCATAGGTTGAGAACCGCTGGCTTAGAGGAACGTTGTCCATGGGGTCGCGATGGGTCAGACACGACTTCGCAATTAACAACAACAGGTGATACCAACAGAAAGTTCTGGGATTTCCTTTCTAAGTGGCACAGCATATGATGTGATACTTTAGAAACACATCGCTCAGCAATGAAAATTCTGGCTCCAGTTACTGTTGTTAAATGAGGACTACCTATATTTCTCTTCTAAGGAGATTTTCTTTTTAACTGAAAGGGGTTTTAAAGGATGCAAGAAGAAGTCTTTTGATTCAAGCAGAGGTGGAGAACTATGGCCCCTTTATGACTTGTGGACTTCAATTCCCAGAATTCCCGGGTCAGGAATTCTGGGAATTGACATCAACAAGTCATAAAAGGGCCATAATTCCCTACCCCTGAATTAAAGCAGTAATTAAAGTTTTGTCCTTAAATGATGAACCACACAAAGAATTATTTCCCATATTGGTCTAAGGCTAAACCATTGTGGGTTTTCCTTGGTTTTGGCTTGGCTTAGTCAGCAAACTCAACAAACTATGGTTTATCCCACACGTAATTAAGGAAACTATAATTAAACTCAATGTGTGAGTGTAATCATTGTAGTCACTGACATCTACACTGTGTACACAACTCATTACTATTTCATTTAACCATGATTTCTTAAATTAACCCAATTTCCTGAATTCATACAGCACAGCATAGTGTTGCTTCACAACAGCTTATCAAATTAAGAAGTACACAGGTAATTTTTAAAAAAATGCTTTTTTTAAAAAAAGCATTTCCTGGTAGCCACCATTGCTTAGTGCTTAAGAGATGTTTAAGTGCATAATAATAAATTCTTTTTATTATTCATGCATGTGTTTATTTTTTTAGTTCAATAATTTCTGCACTGCCTTTCACTGGGTTCTAGGCAGTTTACCAAATTAAAAGTATACAAACTCAGTTCATTTCTCTCAGACTACAAATAGTCCTCCACTTAAAACCATTTGTTTAGTGACCGTTTGAAGTTACAACAGCACTGAAAAAAAGTGACTTAGGAGCAGTTTTCACATTTGCAACTGCGGTAGTAGTCTGAGAGATAAAAGTTATTACAAGTATTCCTCAACTCGTAACTGAAATTGAACCTGGAATTACAGTCATAAATTGTTGTTGAGGCACACGAATAACCTGAAGTAAAATTTCCACCTTTTTCACAAAGGTCATTAAGCAAACACGGCAGTTGTTAAGCGAGGCCATTCATTTGAAGGAGTGCTTTTGCCAGAAACCAGCAAAAAATGCCAAAAACTGACAAAAAATATGGCGAATCGTGGTCACGACCCTAAAACATTGTGATGAGCCATGCAGATGACCCACCTGACAGGGAAGGTAGGGGAAGGGGCATTTATGATGGGCGGGGTGTGCTTTACCATAAAGCATCCATTCCATGCCTGTCATCACTTTGACAGGTCGCCAAAGACCAGTCGTTAAGTGAAGAATACTTCTGCTGTCTTCAAAATGCCTCCTGGTCATTTAATTTTTTCCTTCTTAGGCCCGTTTTTCATGTTAAACCATGCAGACATGGTTTGAAAAGATGGCATTTCAATATTAATAGTAATTACTAAGCTTGTATGTTACCCAACTCTGGGCAGTTCACAATGATCAAACGATGACATTACAATAAAATGGATTAAAGATAAACGATGCCACTCATGATGAAGTGAGAGGTCTTCCTCTCTCTTGCTGAAGGCCTGGGTGAGATGGGGACCATCTGGATCTGGGGGGGGGAGCCTCTTTCCGAAGGTCAGGAACAACATGCGTTTGCAAGATGTTCTAAAAATAAGAAGTGTGTGCTTCCTTCTCCTCAGAAATCATGCCCATTAGATGGAAGGAACTGTCAATTTTTTTTCCTCCAGCTTTTGCTCCTTAACATTAACAAGGGGTCGATCTGCAAACATTAGAGGCAGGCAACAGTCATCTGCATGCATTAATAATTTCCTTGCTTATTTCTGCAGATCCTGAATTGCTCTCAAGAGCAGATTCTTCCCTCTCCTAGTATGGATGCACTTTGTCAGCGCTTTGCTTCCTTGGGAGTGAACAAAGACCAAAAAAATCATAATCAGTAGCTCTTGAGTCTAAATAAATGATGGAAAGGCCTGTACTCACCCCACTTGGTGGCACGTACCCTTGGCAATACTTTCAAGGGAATTATTATTGTTTTTCTCCTCTCTTCTGGGGAAGGAAAAAGCCAGGCTGGAGCCAGGAATATTGATCATGCGTTTCAGATCTGAACTCTGGAACAAATGGCTGAGATGCCAACATTTGCAGGAGTGACAGTCAACTTCTGAGAGGGGATTTTCTTGTAAAATAGAGAAGGAAGTTACTGCTCTTGAACTGGGGAAAAAAGTGGGGGGGATTATCTTCCCAGCAACTCAGGTAAAATGCTGGAAGGACCCCCAGATGTTGGGGGAAAACACAGAAAAGACATGGAGGGCTTTCCTTTGGGGTTCAGGTTGTCTGTAAAAGGCAGATTTCAGGCAGAAGCCATGTTAAATTTTAATCTCTCTTGTCTGTGAGTGCTTAAGTCAGGGGTAGGCAACCTTGGCTCTTTTATGACACGTGGACTTCAACTCCCAGAATTCTTGAGCCAGCTGTGCTGGCTCAGGAATTCTGGGAATTGAAGTCCTCGAGTCATAAAAGAGCCGAGGTTGCCTATCGTTGGCTTAAGTCAACCTGATTTGGCAAGAGCCAGTTTGGGTTAAAGCTAAGGTGACCAACTTTTTTACAATGAAAAGGAGGACACAAATAAATTGAAGAAAAAAATATCGTAAATAAAAGAAACATTTTATTCATTGCAACAATAATACAGAATACACTATAAATGCATAATAAAAACATTTGTAACAATAACATTTTATATTGTAATTATGCTTACATGCCGTGTCCCCGCCCGCAGCCACCCCGCCGGCACTGTGGCCCTGCCGTGTAGAGTGGGCCCTGTGGCTCCCAAAGCACCAGCTGTGCCGGCTCCGGCCCCGGGGGACAGCCCGCCATCAACACCCCCTCCCTGCAGTCGCCCTGCCAGTACCACCGCCCACCCTGCATAGCCTGTGTAAAGCAGGCCCCACGGCTCCCACAGCACGGGGGGGGGGGGGCAGCCAGCCACCGCCGCTCCTCACACCCCCGCCCACAGCAGCCCCGCTGCCTCTGCCTCTTGCATCCACAGCCATTATTGCCCTAGCAGGGCCGAAGATCAAGAGAAAGTTACTGTGGCGTCACCCCTCCAGTCTCCTCCAGGCATCTTTGGGACTAACTGGGAGGTGGTGTAGTTGGAAAGCAGGGAAGGGTGCAAAGTTCCTGCCAATTTACCTTCGCTGCAGACAACTTAGATGTGCAAAGTTTGCTGGCCGGGTGTTTTGGCATGTTCAGCAGCAATTCCTATTGGCTTTCAAAAGCCAATAGGGGGAGTAGCACAGCTCATGCAAAAGTTGAAAAAAAACCCAACAAAAAAAGGTGCTGGAACACCGTTCTGAGCGTTCTATGAGAAAAAAAAGCCCTGCTGATTAGTCTTCAAATATCGAAAAGGAGGACATGTAGGAGGACACTTTTTGCGTGAGGACAGAACTTTAAAAAGGAGGACTGTCCTCCCTAAAGGAGGACGGTTGGTCACCTTATTAAAGCACCAGGTTAGAAGCCAAGAGACGGTAAATTCTAGTCTTCTAATCCTTAGGCATGAAAGCAAGCTGGATGACTTTGGGCTAATCACTAGGAGACAGTGAGCTAATTCCACCATAGGCATCTTATATGGCAGGGGTCCTCAAACTTGGCCACTTTAAAACTTGTGTACTTCAATTCCCAGAATTCCCCAGCCAGCATGCTTTCTTATATGAGACATCTTATATATATATATATATATATATATATATATATATATATATATATATACACACATACATACAGAGAGAGAGAGAGAGAGAGAGAGAGAGAGAGAGAGAGAGAGAGAGAGAGAGAGAGAGACATCTTATATATATTATCATAGGAGAATATATGGTCAGGAGACAGGGCAATTGCAATTGCGGTATTTTATTATTTCTATTTTATTTTAATATTTAATTTTAATTATCACATTAGAAACTGCCTATCTCCCTTACAGAGGGACTCTGGGCAACGTACAGATAACATATCAAAAACATAAAACCTGAAGATCAAAATTTAAAATAGAGGCCAGGATAGTTAAACATTGACATTAAAAATTAATTTGTTTCTCTTTATTTTTTGCCAGAAAGGCAGCAGGAAGAGAGCACCCCTGCCCCCACAACAAAAATGAAGAAGGAGGCAGTGAAGGAAATTTAGGGGCATCAGTGGAAACTACCAAGCTGCTATTTCCGATAAAAAGGTGACAAGGTGTGAAAAAGGATTTGGAGAGAGAAGAGTTGACACATCCAGCCTATGTCCCACTACCACCCAAAATGGGCTCAGCCCTCTCATGGAGATCATGGGCAAAATTAATTACAAGCATAGATTGTCTTCTTTTATTACTCTCAAAATGTTCATACAAGAGTTTAAAAACCCAAGTAAGGGTTCTCTGCAGGGCAGCAACAGGATACCAGAATAACAGTTGGAAGGGACGTTGTAGTCCCTCAAGCAGGAGACCCTGTATACCATTTCAGACCAATGATTGTCTAATCTCCTCATAAAAACCTCTAGTGATGCAGCACCCACAACTTCTGAAGGCAGGTTGTTCCACTGATTAATTGTTCTCACAGTTAGGAAATTTCTCCTTAGTTCTAGGTTGCTTCTCTCCTTGGTTAGTTGCCATCCACTGTTTCTTGACCTGCCTTCGGGTGCTTTGGATAATAGGTGATCTGTTGAGTCCGTGGCGGGAAAATAGACACGAGAAGCAGCTGGAGTTCTCAGTTTCTTTTATTCAGCGTTCAGCTTACAGGAAGATGGCTTCAGCCTCGCCCAAACGCCTCGCAGCCTCTTATATAGGCAACTCCCGGGTAAATGGGTTACTTTTCCCGCGCCAGCACCCGCGCATGCGCACGGCGCTGGCGACAGCCTGTCTGGTCCCGGGCAGCTTTGCACCTGCCCGGGACTGCCTGCAAACGCCCGAGCCGTTTGCAAAGGCTCGGGACATAACACCCCTTTCCCCCGGGCTAAAACTACTACCAACATACAACATTTATTTTATATGACATTTTGCTCCCCAGTGCTCCCACTGTTTACTGGCTTTTGCCTTGCCAGCAATGTTATGTAATCTTCTAGGTACTTAGGAGATTTCTTTGCTCTCTGTGACCTTCTTAGCTCTGGGTTACTGGCATAAGTCCCCTGACTGGAGGGAGGCGTGAGCCTGTTCTCTCTACTGTGCCCTGGTGTCTTCCAAGGACCGTGCCCCGATGCCTGGCCTGCTTGCTTGCCCACCGGGCTCGTCAGGCCAGGGCTTCTGTTGCTTTGTGACCTGGTTGTCCTACCTAGCTGTAGACCCTAAGGCCCCTTGAAGTGATAGCCACTGCTGGGCGTCTCTGTAGAACCTCCTAGATCAGTCCAAGACCTGTCAGGAGGCTGTCCATTCCCTGAACCCCATTCTGTGCTCGGGCTCGTGTGGGTTTCTGTACTTTCCCAAAACTCAGGTGTTCCCTGATTTGTGCTAGGGGTGTTGTAGTCGGGACTTGGCTCCTCGACTAGTTCTGTGTATGTTTGACCCCCTGTAGGATTTGGGGTAAGGTCAGGCCAACCTTGGGAATTGTGTGCCAGCTCTCTTGTAGGGAATGATTTGTTGGGATGCCCCCGGGTATCCTCCGTTGCTGGAGTGCTGTGTGATGTGTGTGGAAAGTGAGTATGCCCCCGGGGTGACTCCCTGGCTGGAGTAGGCGTGAGTGCCTGTTGTGTGGGTAAGCTCCATGACTTTCTTTTAGGAGCAATTGCGGAAACCTGGGATGGGCCGTTTGTGGCTCCCTCAGTGGAGATGGGAGAGCTATTGCCCTTCCTTTGCTCCAAAAAGGGGTCCCCCTCCCCCTGGAAAAGACCCAGGAGTCTCCTCTGAAAGGTCCCGCCTAGGGCGGAGTTGGTCAATGTGCCGACGCAGGACACGACCGTTGTCCAGGGCTACCTCGTAGGAGAGAGGACCTGTGACCCTGGAAATAGAAGCGGGGACCCATGTAGGACCAGGCCCGTAATTGCGAGCCCAAACCGGGGCACCCACAAGTAGTTGTCTAGGTGCCCTAGGATGTGAGGTAGATGAAGGCAGTCTGTCCGGATGCAACCGGTCAAGTCTAGTAGTAAGTTGGCGCCCCCAACGAAGTTCAGATGGACTTCTCCCTGTAGAAGTGGACGGTGTGGTGCGATAAGAAAGGAGAAAGTCAGCCAACCTGTGATGCCAGTCCCCGTAGGTGAGTCTCTTCAGGGCGTCCTTGCGTGCCACCATGCGTTCAGCCATACCGTTGTTTGGACGGGTGAAAAAGGCGCAGACGTGCATGACGAATCAGGTTTGCCTGTAGAAAGCTTGGAATTCGGAGGAGTGATTGAGGGCGTGTCGGACACAAGAAATCTGGCAGCCCGGTGAGCAAAAATCCCATCAGTACCTGAATATCTTTGCAGTGGTGGTGGATGAGACAGCACAACCTCAAGCTTTGAATGGGCTGTCAACAAGGACAAGAAGAACTGGCCCTGAAAGGGCTAGCGTAGTCAATGTGCACCCTAGGACCATGGGGACTGTGTTTCCATCCCATCTATGCACAGGAGCTTGGGGCATCTCTGGGACGAGATCGTTGGCACAGGTGGTATGCGTGCACCGTAGCCTCAATACCTTTATCTAAACCAGGCCACCACAAGTGGCTCGTGCAAGAGCCTTCATACGAACAATGCCAGGATGACCCTCGTGGAGGGATTCTAAGACCCTAGTCCTCATTGAGGTGGGAATGACAACTCTGTTTCCCCAAAGCAGACAACCTGAGAAAGGGACAGTTCGTTCCTTTTGGACCAGAAACTCTGAAACTCAGGACTAGGGCAGTGCTCAGGCCACCCGGACAGAACCCAGGAGCGGACACGTGAAAGTGTGTGATCTGTACCTGTTTCAGCGGTAACATCCCTGGCACTAAGAGGGAGCTCGGGCAAGGCTTGGATTGATAGAATGTTGACAGCTGGCGCGGGGTCAGCTTCTACTACTGGCAGAGGCAACCTACTGAGGCCATCAGCATGGCCCATTTCTTTCCCAGGCTTGTGGAGTAATGAAAAATCATATGCAGACAAAAAAATAGACCACCTAAGCATTCTAGGGGAAATGATGTGGGGAGTCTGCTTACGTGTGGTAAACAGTCCCAGCAGAGGCTTATGGTCAGTGAAGACCGTGAAATGCCTGCCATATAGAAAATCGTGGAATTTTTTAATTCCAGCAACAACAGCCAGAGCCTCCCTGTCTATCTGAGCGTAGTTGCGCTCGGCAGAAGACAGTGTTCTGGAGTAGTATGCAATAGGAACCTGAGTTCCATCAGACCTGAGGTGACTCAGGACAGCTCCAACCCCGTAGGGGGACGCATCACAAGCGATGCACACAGGAAGAGACTCGTTGAAATGTGCAAGAACACTGTTAGAAGTGAGCAAGGCCTTGACTTTTTTAAAGCAAGCCTCATGTGCTTGTGACCACAGCCACACAGCTTGTTTGTCTAGTAGCCTGTGAAGAGGCTCAGCTACACTAGCTTTATGTGGAAGAAAAGAATTGTAGAAATTCAGGAGGCCTAAGAAGGCCTGAAGTTCGGCCTTAGACTTTGGCCTGGGTGCTTCTAAAATAGCAGTTAGTTTGGATTCAGCAGGATGAATCCCAGCAGCATCAATTTTGAATCCCAGAAATTCAGTAGAAGGCACCCCAATCTTGCATTTGTCTTTTCTGAGCTTGAGGCCTGATTTCCTGAATCTTAACAGGACAGCCCTAAGCCTTTCAGCTAGAATGTGTGTGGAGTCTCCTGCAATCAAGACATCGTCAAAGTAGGGGCAGACCCCTGGTATACCTCGTAGTGTGTTTTCCATTACGCTTTGGAAAATCCCAGGAGCGACATTCACTCCAAACTGTAGCCTTTTTACCTTAAAGGCTCCCCTGTGGGTCACAATGGTCTGAGCTATAGCAGCATCATCATCAACAGGCAGCTGTTGATATGCTTGAGCTAGGTCAAGCTTTGCAAAAACACGCCCCCCCTTGAGAGAGGCCAGGATGTGACTGACCACAGGAACAGGATAGGCATGTTGCTGCAATGCCTTATTGAGTGTGCATTTGTAATCAGCACAAATGCGAATGTCCCCATTTGCCTTTAGAGGCGTGACAATGGGGGTCTCCCACGGGCTGGAATCAACAGGTTCTAGGATTCCCTGTTGGATTAGTTTGTCTAATTCAGTGTCAATCTTACTTTTTAAAGCAAAAGGGACCCTTCTTGCTTTAATCCTAATGGGAGTGACAGTGGGGTCTAGCTTTAAGGACACAGGTGGTCCTTTGAATGTGCCCAGCTGGGGGCTGAAAACATCTGCAAATTCTTTGCAGACTTCCTGTAGGTCGAGTGTTTGTAAGCTGTTGAGTCCTGTGACGTGTATCCCCAGGGCCTCAAACCAATCGAGTCCTATGAGACTCGTTCGTTCACCCCCTACTACTAATAAGTCTAGTGGACCTTCAAAACTCTTGTATTGCACGTTAAGGGTGGCCTCCCCCTTAACACACACTCTTGAGTTCTGAAAATCTGTTAATACAATATCAGAAGGCCTTAACTTGGCCTTAGTCCCACTACTGGAACAAATCTTCCTAAATGTATGCAATGAAATGATGGAAAGGGCAGACCCTGTGTCTAGTTCCATAGATAATGGAACCCCTTGTAGCTTCACGTTGAGTGACAGCTTTTTCTTCATGGGCTTGTGTGTGCCTGTCCTACAGATGCTTCTTCGCGAAGCGCAAAAACCTACCCTATTCTGGCTGGGGAGTCTGGTACCCTTCAGGCGTTCTTCTTGGGGTTGTGCCTTTCGTCGGCCCAGACACACAGCTGCAATGTGCCCTAGTTTGCCGCATGCCTGGCAGGTAGCGGAGCGGAACTTGCAGTCGGTTCTCCTGTGGCGACCTCCACAGCCGATGCACTTGAGCGGAGCCGAAGAGCTTCCCTTCTGGTTTCCTTCCTTCGCGGGGTGTAGACGGTCGACTTCCTCGTCCGGATCCTCCTCGGAGTTTCGTTGGACGTCTTCCTGGTGCACGGACGCACCCTCTGCACTGCTTCTGATCGGCCGCATGTTCTTGACGGCGCCGCCTACTGCTTCTTCTGCGGTGACTTCCCTTAAGGCGTCTTGGAAGGATAATTCTTCCTTAGCGAAAAGTCTCTGTTGTAGCTCTCGATGCCTTAACCCGCACACGAATCGGTCCCTCAGTCGTTCCTCGAGGTCCTTGAACTCGCAGGGCTTGGCGGCCTTCCGTAACGCGGCGATGTATTCCTTGGCTGACTCACCGGACCGTTGATCCCTCTGTTCGAAGGTGTGGCGCCATGAGATAACGGACACCTTGGGGTGGAAGTGCTCCTTCAACAGCTTCTTCAGGTCTGCGTAGCTTACAGACTCTACTGGGACAGGTGCTGCAAGGTTTTCTGCGATTTCGAAGGTGTCTTGGCCGCAAACGCAAAGCAGGGTGGCAGCCTTCAAGCTATCTTCCGTCACTTGGTTTGCCTTGAAGTAGTTCTCCATTCTGGATACGTAGGACTCCCACCGCTCTGGATGTGAGACATCGAATTCCGAAAGCCTTCCGATTTTCGCCATCTTCGGATCTTCAGGAGACGGGTCTATCAGCCAGCCTACCCCCGAATGCGCACCGGATTGGCGGGCAGCTGCCGAGTCGACGCCGTTCCTCTTCCGCCGCTCAGGACTCCTTGGGTAAGCTTACACTTTTTCCTTTCCAGGTAGTGCAAGGCATCCCATCCTTCGTCGCCAGTGTTGAGTCCGTGGCGGGAAAACAGACACGAGAAGCAGCTGGAGTTCTCAGTTTCTTTTATTCAGCGTTCAGCTTACAGGAAGATGGCTTCAGCCTCGCCCAAACGCCTCGCAGCCTCTTATATAGGCAACTCCCGGGTAAATGGGTTACTTTTCCCGCGCCAGCACCCGCGCATGCGCACGGCGCTGGCGACAGCCTGTCTGGTCCCGGGCAGCTTTGCACCTGCCCGGGACTGCCTGCAAATGCCCGAGCCGTTTGCAAGGCTCGGGACATAACATGATCCCCACTTCTTTGTGGTAGCCTCTCAAATATTGGAACACTGTTATCATGTCACCCTAATCCTTCAATACCCCAAGTTCCTGAGATTTTAAATAAGGTTGTGTTTTGGCTGCACTTTTTTGTTAGTAAAATTGCCATATATTGAAGCAGATTCCCCCCCCCCCACACACCACCACCACCAACATGCCTAGGAGGAAAGTTTATCCTATATATCAGTGGTGGCGAAACTATGGCATGGGTGCCAGAGCCGTCATTCAGAGCCCTCTCTGTGGGCATGCGTGTCGTCACCCCCGTCCTAGCCTTCAGCTGGGTTTTATAAAACCTTTTCACTTTAGGCCTCCGCCGCCATGTGCAAAAAAAAAAAAAAAAAAGGTTCAATCAGTCAATTTCAATTTCTTGTGGGGGGAAAAAAGTTCTTGCAAAGTTGGAATTGATTGATTGAACTTTTTAGTCCCACCCAGTCTGCCGTTACCACTGCAGCCGTGCCCACCCAATGAGCCACACCCACAGCACTCGACAATGCATAAGTGGATTTTGGGTTGCAGTTTAGGCACTCAGCCTCTAAAAGGTTCGCTATCACTGCTGTATATTTTTGCTGAGAGGTTAATCTGGGCTTCTTGGCCTCCAGTTACGCTTTAGCTAAGTATCTGAGAAAACTAATTAGCCAGCAGTTATAGCAAGATCAAGGTTATTAATCTGAAAAAAAGTCGTTGAGATCTAAGGGGAGTGGCACTCCTTGGTAGAACAGATTGCATTTTTTTATATATTGTCTGACTTTTTCCTTGATCTGGTAGTAGAGCTGGATATTATCAATCAAGCTTTGAATTTGACAGCTGGCCAGCAAATGAACAAAGTAGTTTAATGTTTGCATACGGCAGGCGGATATCAAATTCAGCCATTTTATATCTACTGCAATAAAAATGTATTGCTTGTTTTTCCTGCAGTGCTGAAAGTTTAGCTTTAAAATCTACCTCAGGCCTCAAATATTTTTGGAGTAAATTGTTGAGGTCAATACTTAGAACATCCAAGTCCACAGCTTGGGACTTGGATTTTTTTTTTCATTGATGAAATTGGTCCTATCTCAGATCTATCACCAGAATTAGATTATTGAATTATTCACTCAAATGGTTTCTGCTTGGTACCACATTTATTAAACTAGTCTTTTAGACCAGGGGTTCCCAACCGGTGTGCGAGACGATATTGCAGGGGATTATAGTATATGTGCATAATTTGTTGCCATTATTTTGAACTTTTGTAAGGGATGCGAGAATATATCAGAAGTGTTCTAGGGGTGCGGGGTATAGAAAAGATTGGGAGCCGCTGTTTTAGACCAAAGGGGAATTAGGCCAGTTAATTGTTTAATGTTACTCCTGATTTCAAAGTCTAGTTTATAATTATTTTCTCTTAGAACTTTTTAGTTCTTTGAGGTTTTTCTTTTAAACAAATGTTGATCTTGGATATATATGAAAATGACTTAAGAAATGTTAAAATAATGAGGTTGCTTCCTAAATAATGGGGTGAAAAATTGGCTTGAATTTGAATTTTATTTAAAGCATATTTCTAATTGTATTTTTAGAAGTTCTATGACTTGATTAAAGATCAGCTAACTTCTGTCAACAACAATATTAATACTGTTTTAAGAGAACTTCACATATCATAAATTTTGCCCACATGGTGAAAATTTCTCCCTTGTTTTCTGACATTCAATCAATATTTTTAAATCTAACTTTGGATGCAAAGTTAATTGAATCAAGCCATAAATTTTTTATTTTCTGGTTTCTTACACATAATTTTGACCAGAGTAGCAGTTTTACTTTATCAGCTTTATCTTCACAGCTGCCTGCCAAAAATAAATCCCATTATCACACTTATAAATGCCATTTATAATGCTCACTTTAAAATAACTAGCCTAAGAGCCAGTTAGCAGGCTAGAAAGTGGGAGACTGTGAGTTCTAGTCCCGCTTTAGCCGTGAAAGCCAGCTGTGTGGCTTTGGGCCAGTCACTTTCTCTCAACTCAGCCTACCTCACAGGGTTACAGGGAAAATTGTTGTTACAGGGAAAATAGGAGGAAGAAAGTGTGGTGGATATGTTAACTGCATTGAGTTATTTGTAAAAATAATAAAGGCTGGATACAAATACATTTTATGTGATGATCCAGTTTATTTTATTGTCAATGTTATCCCATCTTTGCTGTAACCTTTAGATGCATGTTTTCTTCATGCTTGTGTTTATCAATGTATGTATGAAGATTTCCCCAGAATTTCTGTATTGTTTCTTGCTTTGCTTGGTGTGGGGTATTTTTAAACTTGTTTTACTTAATATGCAGTCCATGTGGATTTACAGATGGGAAGAGTTGGAACTGGATTTACTAATTCTGTCACAAAACACAGAGACTGATTATATTTGAGAGTCAAATATAATCTAGTTGCTAAAGAGAGAAGAGTTATAAATCTCAGTTCTGCTGTGAGAGTACTGATGTCTGTAACCAACTGATTCATTCATCTCTAGTTTCCAAACTTCAGTAGGAAATTGCAAAAGGTGCTTAAAAGCCTTTTGTAACCTTTGCCGTAAAGGCAGGAAACAGGAAATAAACAGGGAAACTATTCGGGAAGAAAAGAAATAGAAAATGCAGCCTAAACTGATGCTTTCACTTGAGAGTTTAAATTTCATCTGGATGGCCCTGCTCATCTGGCATTTCCCATTTGAAGGATTAGAGGACTCCTTTTGGTGGGAAATAATTTTAGGCTGCGTGACTCAATAATCCAAAAAATGTGGTTTGGCCTAGAAAAAGGCTGAGCATTTAGAAAACAGGCTTGAGAAGATGTTTTTCCCTGCCTTTAAGCCACAGGATTTGGTTGCTTTTGTGATACACCAAGGCAGTGGAAAAACTGCACTGTCAGAAATTTCCCAGGAGAGGAGAAACACTAGCAACAGGTGAGGCTGTGAGTTAGAAAAGGTGGAGCAAGCAGCGTCAAACCTCACCTGTCACCTGGGAGGGTGGAGGTTGGAATCGGGAAACAAACAGCGAAACCTGATCAGAAGGAAAGGATCTGGAGATTGCCTAGGCTGATTGTCCAATTATAGAGCCTTTGGTGGACCTCAGGAGTTTGATATTTCTCCTGAAACCTTGAATGGCATAGATCATCTTTGGTTTTCTTTTCTTGAAGATGCCTTATTCCATGGGGAAATAGGACAAGCCAGGTCCTGCATGCCAGCTCTTTCTCTGGCCTTTTGAACCCGCCTGAAACCAGTTGAGACCAGCATCCTGGCTTGCAAAATCTCCCCACTCTAACCAGTCTGAGGGACAGGTCTTCCTAGACTACTCTAGAGACTCTATGGCTCCATGACTTCCTCCAGGAACCCAGAGGAAGAGCACCTTCGCAGTCCTTTCCCTCTTACTCCCCCACCAGCTCTGCGGGATGAGTACTACCCTTTTGGGGATGAGGGCCAGCCCCCCTTTCGCGGGGATGCTGCTGCGGCTGGAGCCACAGGGGAAGGGGATCCCGATGACACAGATCTGGGGGTGCTGCTTCAGAGGAAAGAACAGGACTTGTTGTTGGCAGCAGAATTGGGAAAGATGCTCCTGGAACGTAACGAGGAACTGGAACGACGCTATGATGAACTGATGAAGGAACATTTGGAAGTCAAAGAGGTGAGGCAGGTGACTGGAGTAAAGAGCAGATAGGAGAAGACCTGATACAGACCAACATTCTTTCATCAGATGCAAAATTGCTAGGATTAGGGTTGAGGTTAGGATTAGAGTTAGGTTGGAGTTGAGGTTGGGATTAGGGTTAAATTTGGGGTTGAGATTAGGATAGAGGTTGGAGTTAGGGTTAGATCTGGGATTAGAGTCAGAATTAAAGTCATGGTTGGGATTAGGGTTGGGATTAGGCCAGTGGTGGGATTCAAATATGTCAACAACCGGTTCTCTGTGTGGATGCCACTTCCATTCTGGGCCTAAGCAACAAAAAATTAGCTGTCAAAGTGGTGCAAACCGGCTGAATCCCATAACTAGATTAGGCCACGTCATGTTCTCTCTGTCCAGTGTATTTGCTAGGTTGTTATGAAAAGAAAAAGAAAGTCTCAAAGATAGGATTTTCTTATGTGCTGTGCTGTATTGTACTTTCTTGGCAAAGTTCTGGATTCAAATCCACCCCTTCTTCAGTCTCATTTTGGAACCCTTTACCCTGTCTGCTTCCCAGGTTTGTTTTTCCCATCCTTATTGCCCAGAGTTTATCATTGGGATTTCACTGAGCATCTACACCCCAGCAGCCTTCAAACATCCAACCATATTTTATTCCTTGTTCATCTCTTTGATTTCTTTCCAGGAGGGAGACGATACATTTAGTTGAAAAATAACTTTGGTTGCATAAGGGCATTCTTCGAAGTAGGAATGTGCTGTAGTCTTCCATAGGTTTTCTCACAGCAGGAGTAGCAGTTTGACCTCAATAGTGATATAGAGGTATCTGCTGTATCTCCACACTCTTTGTTCTGAGCACAGATGCATGCCAGGATCCCCATTCACTCCCTTGTATTTACACCTATTTTTATTCAGCACCTAGTAACCACTCATTTTCAAAACTTCTTGTTTTGAAATTGCTTCATGCTTTGCTTTTCTCTTCTCTTCTGTCATTTAATCATTATTTATTTGACTTTATGAACCGCCCGATTCCTACTTCTGGTTGATTTGCCCAATAGCGGTTGATTTGCCTAACTCTTTGAAGCGGAAGAGCTACACGGTGGCCTCCCACAAGCTATGGACAAACATGAACTTGTGACATTTAGGGTGGAATTCTGAACAAAATAAAATAGTGCGCAGGTGCGTGAACCAGCTGCATGTAACTCCACAGTGTGTTCAGGAGTGTGAAGCGGAGTTGCTAAGGAAAAGAGGCTGTGCGAAGTGAACTCCAAAATCCTATGTAGGTACTTTAGTCCTCCACTTACGACCGCAACTAGGACCCAGAATGTCCACTGTTAAACAAGATGGTTGTTAAGTGAGTTGCATCCAATTTTACGATCTTTTTTGCTACGGCTGTTAAGTGAATCACTGCAGTTGTGAAGGGAATCACATGGTCATTAAGCAAACCCTGCTTCCCCCCCAATGACTTTGTTGTTAGAAATGAACTGGGAAGGTCACAAATGGTGATCAAATGACCCCAGGTTGCAGCAACTATCTTAAATGCATGCCGGTTGCTAAGCACCCAAATTCACACAATGCTGTGATGGTCATAAGTGCAGAGGGCCAGTCATAACTTTTTTCAGTGTCATTGTAATGTTTGAACCGTCGCTAAACAAATGGTTGTAAGTAGAGAACTAGCTATATACCCCATCCCGACATAACTCACTGCTGTAGACTGGATTGTGAGGTTGTCTTCCGGAGTTATTTACTAGAGTTACTGGAATGGCAGAGCCATCCCTGCCTCCTGAGGCTGCCTGTGTCTTGTCATCAGATCATGATTTACACAGTTTCATCCCATTGCTTTTCATGTCACAAAACATGAAAGTCGGGAGCTTTGTTTGGCAGAAGCTCCTCTTCCCCCCCCCCACACACTCCCAAGGGCTGTTTCCATTCAGAACTGCAAATCAGAAAACTTTTCCAAATCAGAAAACATTTCAATATATGACTTAACAGGAATGTATTAAGTGGATTTACATTGTGCAGCTAGTCCTTATGATCAGACATGGGACCAGAATTGCCATTGTTAAGCAAGACAGCTGTTAGTCATGACCAATTTTTTTAAAATCATAAAATGGTCATTAAGTGAATCTGGCTTCCCCCATTGACTTTGCTTGTCAGAAGACGGCTGGGAAATGATCACAAATGGCAATCGCATAACCTCTGGATGCTGTAAATACGTGCTGGTTATTTAGCACCTGATTTTGATCATGTGACCGTGAGGGTGCTACAGATGTGAGGATCGGTCCCAAGTCACTTTTTCATTGCCATTGTAACATCAAACAGTTGCTAAACAAATGGTTGTAAATTGAGAACCACTTGTGATCCCACAAGATACAAATCACCAACATGAGAAAGAATGCTTAATACAGTACGTGGAGGTTTTAGACCTCTACTTGAAAAACTGGACAACCATTTGTCTGAAATTGTATAGGGTTTCCTGCCTGAGCAGGGGGTTGGACTAGAAGACCTCCAAGGTCCCTTCCAACTTTGTTATTCTGTTAAAACATTACCCTTTGCTTCAACTGATCATATATCTAAGGCAGGGGTTCTCAACCTTGGCAACTTTAAGACTTGTGGACTTCAACTCCCAGAATTCCTCAGCCAGCAAAGCTTTGCTGGCTGAGGAATTCTGGGAGTTGAAGTCCACAAGTCTTAAAGTTGCCAAGGTTGAGAACCCCTGATCCAAGGCATTGTGCCTATCCCCAGTGAGGAGCAGGTGGACAATAAGTAGAATTAGTGTTTTCCAGATATATGTAGGCTATCCACCATTAGGCCTTGCAGTCCAGCAGATCTGGAAAATTGCCAGGTTAGTTTTCTTCAAGCTGTGCCTACCACATGTTTAAACATTGCTCGTTCTAACATGGGAATTCTTGTTTAGCATGTGCAGCAACATTGGCATCTGCTGGAGTCAACTGTGTTTTTTCAGAGAAGCCAGAGAAATGGACTTTTCAGGAAGTCTACTTTTCCCTGCCTTCTCTCATTGTTTTCCCCTCTCAAACACCTTGCTCTCCAAGTCCTTAACCTCAGATGGAACAGATACCAATTAGGGACTTTCTGGACACACTACCCATGGCAACTGGGAGAACCAGTTTGGCCCAGAGGAAGTCACTGCAGAAGCAATGTGAGTCTGCTACCAGGGTGGATATAATTAGCTAAGAGGGAAAGAAGGATATAAAAGTGACTGAAACTGGCAGGAACAGAAGTGAGAAAGCACCCAGTGTGAATCACTCTGTTTCCACAGGACCTCACCCACCAAATATTCTGCAAAGGGCTGTGGCTCTTTTTAAGCCATGGCAATTACAGCTTTACGACACTCTTGCAAAGCAGTGTTCTTTTGCTGTCCAAAGCCTGCTTGACTGTTGTTAGTGTGATCCTCTTAGGAGATCTACCTTCCCATACTTCCTCCAGGTGTGCGTAAATGGAGTAAGATTCCTTTTTTAAAATACTTGTCCCTCTGTGTGCATTTGTATTTTATTGGCACTGCCTGGGGAAACTGCTGCTGGGGAAGTTGACAACCTGTTCATTAGAGATTATATAGCCTGTGGAATCTGTTGCTGTAACTTGATTTCCAGGAGAGTTCAACAAAAATCCAAGCAAAGGAAGGAAAAATAGAAAAAAAAAAACCCAATAACTTTAATTATTGCTAGGCAGCAAATAAAACAAGCTACAAGACAAAACACAAGATTGGCAGTAGCAGCAGGCTGCAATTCATTTACTGTTTGTTTACTCTCAGCCACTAATTGGTGGATTGCTGGCAGAAAACAAGGCAGCTAACCTGGCAGGTCTGTTTTTTGCTGGCAAGCAAGCAACAAGTTGTACCATTGTGGTGTCTCAGCACATGCAGTAAAGTCTCCACATAAGGTCTGACCCACCCTGGCTTCATATCCCAGGCACATAAAATTTCTGTATAGGTAGTCCTTGATTTATGACCACAATTGGGCATTTCTGTTGCTAAACAAGGCAGTTATTTTACAGCCATTTTTTGCAGAGGTTGTTAAAAAAAATCACTGCACTTATTAAGTGAATCATGCAGTCATTCAGAGAATCTGGCTTCCACCACTGAGTCTCCTTGTTGGAATCTGGCTTAGAAAGTTGCTAGTGGCAATCACACAACCCTGAAACATTGCTACCGTTTGGTCTAGTGCAGAGGTATGCAACCTTGACATCTTTAAGACTTGTGGACTTCAGCTCCCAGAATTCCCCAGCCAGCATAGCCAACTGGGTGACTTTGGGCCAGTCACTCTCTCTTAGTCCAACTCACCTCACAGGGTTGTTGTGAGGGAAAATAGATGAAGGCGTTTTGTCTCTGTTCGCTGCCTAATTTTTAAAAGTAGTAAATGTGGACTACAAACAAACAATGGCAAAGGCATGTCAATGGCAAAGTGGCCTTCTTTTGATTGTGTGATAGTAAGGAATGCTGCAACCATCATAAGTGTGTGAGAACCGGCTATAAGTCACATTTTTTCAGTTCTATTGCAACTTTGAACAGTCACTAACTGAATGGTTGTTAAGTCGAGGACTATCTGTATAGGGCAGTGGTTCTCAACCTGTGGGTCGGGACCCCATTTGGGGTCGAACGACCATTTCACGGGGGTTGCCAAAAAACACAGTCCGCCATTTTTTTCCCCTTTTCCTTAGCTGTGCTACTCCCTTTTATTCTATTGGCTTTTGAAAGCCAATAGAATAGACTCTCTTGAATCGAGTCTAATTCTATTGGCTTTCAAAAGCCAATAGGAATTGTCCAGGCTGTCTCTGCCCTGCTGAGCCCGCCAAAAGTCCCATTCTGCAAATGGTGCAGCACCAGTTGAGTAGTCCTCGACTTACGACCGGTTGAGTAGTCCTCGACTTACGACCGGTTGAATAGTCCTCAACTTAAGACCGGTTGGGGGTCGAGGCATTAAAAAGGTTGAGACCACTGGTATAGGGTGAGGCCAGCTGTACCTTGTGGCACTCAGTTATGGATAATTCGGCTAGAAAATTCTTGAATAGGGTGACTTCCTCTATGGCAGTGATGGCGAACTTTTTAGAGACTGAGTGCCCAAACTGCAACCCAAAACCCACTTATGCATCATCAAGTGCTGGGTGGGTGTGGCCCATTGGGTGGGCGTGGCTGTGGTGGTAACGGCAAACTGGGTGGGACTAAAAAGTTCAATCAATCAATCAATTCCAACTTTGCAAGATCTTTTTTTTCCCACGAGAAGTTGAACTTGACTGAACCTTTTTTTTTTTTGCACATGGCAGTGGAGGCCTAAAGCAAAAAGGTTTTATAAAACGCAGCTGAAAGCCTAGGACTGGGGTGACGGTACGTGTGCCCAGAGAGAGGGCTCTGAGTGCCGCCCCTGGCACCCGTGCCATAGGTTCACCACCACTGGTGTAGGTTCTCCTGCTCAGGCAGAGGGCTGGACTAGAAAACCTCCAAGATTTCTTCCAGTTCCATTCCAGTTCCATTCCATTCCATTCTATTCTATTCTATTCTATTCTATTCTATTCTATTCTATTCTATTCTATTCTATTCTATTCTATTCTATTCTATTCGGCAGTGGTGGCGAACCTATGGCACGCGTGCCAGAGGCAGCACTCAGAGCCCTCTCTGTGGGCACTTCTCTGAAGTGCTGGTGGTGGACTGCGGAGCCCTAGATTGCGTCAGTCGAGAGGCCATCAGGCTGTGGTTGCCGACAGACACTGTCGGCCCCCATGCGCTCACTGGCCTCTGTGTGCAGGGGCCGATGGTATCAGGCAGCAGCTGCCCCGACCCCTTCCTTGCCTTGCCCTGAGATAATAGCACCCCCACTCTGCCTCACTTCACCCCACAGGACGAGCCTCCTACCCACCACCCCACCTGCCAGAGACCCCCTGGATCTCCCCCAACCCTTCCTGGCCCCCACAGGCATTGCTCCCCATGAACAACATTGAGGTGACCACGCCCATCTTGGCCACACCCACCCAGTCTGCCATGACCACCACGGCCATGCCCACCCAGTGGGCCATGCCCACCTGGCACCCAGCAATAAATAAGTGGGTTTTGGGTTGCAGTTTGGGCACTCGGCCTCTAAAAGTTTCACCATCACTGACCTACACCGTCTCAGACCTCTAGTGATGGTCTCAGACCTCCAGTGACGGAGCACCCACGATTTCTGGGGGTAAGCTGTTCCACTGGTCGATTGTCCTCACTGTCAGGAAGTTTCTCCTTAGTTCCAGGTTGCTTCTCTCTAGTCAGTTTCCAACCATTGTTTCTCCTCCTTCCCTCTGGTGCTCTGGTGAACAACCTGGCCCCCTCTGCCTTGTGGCAGCCCCTCAGATACTGGGACACTGCTATCATGTCTCCGCTGTTTCTTCTTTTCTTTAGACTAGCCAAACACAAATCCCGTCGCCGTTCTTTGTATGTTTTAGCCTCCAGGCCTTTGGTCATCTTAGATGCTCTTCTCTGAATTTTTTCCAAACTCTCAACATCTTTTTTGTGATATGGTGACCAAAACTGGTTGCAGTATACCAGGTGTGATCTTAATAGGGCTTTATAAAGCGGTAATAGTACTTCGCGTGATCTTGATTCTATGCCTTTCTTCCCAAATTACTTGGGCTGCCCCAGGGACCTTCTGACTCTCAATAATGGACCCTTGTCTTTCTTGTGGGACTTGGCTGCAGAGTCAAAGTTCACGTTAATACTTCGTGTCCATCTGCATGAAAGACTAATGAGGCAGGGCCACTTTTCTACATGCAGAAGCAGGTTGGGTTGGCAATTGAAACTTAATTCCAGGTGATACCCACTGTCACAGCCAAGGCAATTGGCTGGTTTAGGGAGCCATAAGATAGGCCAGATGGCTTGAGTCAATCTGGCTTTTGTTATATGTTCTTAGACTCTTCTGTCACAGGGGCTGGCAGTTTGACCTTCCCTAATAACAGGAAGGTCCTGTCTCTGGTGCCCAGTGAGATGCTGCCTCAAAAGAAAGAAAGAAAGAAAGAAAGAAAGGGTTACATTCATGAAGCTTTTGAAAAAAATGATTTTTGCATTCAAGAGTAGAGCCTGGAGCTTATGGTGTCCTGTTTTCAGAATTGCTGACTGTAGGATGTCTACCATCTGGTGTCCTCCAGATATGATGGACTCTCCTTCCAGTATTTTGCATCTGATGTTGAATGCAGCAGATCTCTAAAAAGTCAGATTTTATAAAAAATGAGAGCTTCTAGAGAAACTTTGAGCACTGAGCTTTGAACAAATCCAGCCTGAAGTCCTGGAAATTGGGACCACTCAGGGAAATGCAGCAGATTTAATGGACAGCAAGGCTAGCAGAGACCTCTATATCCCTGTGCTCCAATTTAATACCACAATTTGGCTGAAGGTTTAATAATTTTTGCTAATAATTAAAGAACACCTAGAGCCAGGGGTAGGCAACCTTGACTCTTTTATGACTTGTGGACTTCAACTCCCAGAATTCCTGAGCCAGCATGGCTCAGCTTGGAAACTCTCCCTTTCCCCTCAGCATGGCTAGCTCAGGAATTCTGGGAGTTGAAGTCCACGAGTCATAAAAGAGCCAAGGTTGCCTACCCCTGACCTAGACCCTGAAAAGATTTCTCTTTCCAACTGAAAATCATTCATGGGTTACATCTGAATATGTATTCTGAATAGGGAAGATGGCTTACCAGTTGTAGAGCTTTTTGTTTACATAATTAGGGCATTTGATATCTAATCATCTTTTTACTCTTCCTTAAAATCATCCTTTGAGATAGACCAAAATAGTCCTCGACATTTGACCACAATTGAGCCCAAAATTTCTGTTGCTAAGCAAAACAGTTGTTAAGTGAATTTTGCCTCACTTTGTGACTTTCTTGCTTCAGTTAAGTGAATCACTGTAGTTGTTAAATTAGTAACAGGATTATGAAGTGAATCTGGCTTCCCCATTGACTTTGTCTGTCAGAGGATCGCAAATGGTGATCACATGATGCCGGGTCACTGCAATCCTCATAGATATGAACCAGTTGCCAAGCATCTGAATTTTGATCACGTGACCGTGAGGATATTGCAACAGTTATAAGAAAAATGGTCATGTCACTTTTTTCAGTGCTGTTGTAACTCCGAACAGTCACTAAATGAACTGTTGTAAGTCGAGGACTACCTGTATCAAAAATTTGAATGCTTAGTACAGGGGTAGGCAACCTTAGCTCTTTTATAACTCGTGGATTATGCTCAGGAATTCTTGGAGTTGAAGTCCACGAGTCATAAAAGAGCCAAGGTTGCCTATCCCTGGCTTAGTAGAAGGCGAAATTTGAAGTCAAGATACTCTGGATCCCAGATCACCTTCTGAATCCTTCTTCTACACCGGCCTTGAGTCCTCTCCTCCTGGCCCTCACATCTCTGCTTTGCTTTCTGCAGCATCTTGAACAAGAGAAACATGAACTCCGGCGACACCTCAAATCAGGCCGGGCAGAATTTGAGACCCGGACGGCAGAGCTGGAGGCTGACTGGGTGGCCGCCCGAGCCCAGCTGGGGCAGAAGCGTCTGGAACAGCAGGACACCAGTCGAGAGAGCTCACAGGCGGTCTTGGACCTTTCAGAGCAGAATCAACGTCTGGTGGAACAGCTCAGTCAGGTGAGGTGGAACTTTGACGGGGGTTTTGTCTACCCTATTGGGAAGGATAAGGGCTAAGAGGGAGGCCTTCTGGTGTATTTCACCAGCTGCAGAGCGGTTAGGTCAATCAACAGAGAAAGTTCTTTTATGGACAAGGAAGCACCATGTTAATTTTATTCATGCAACAAATCAGTCAAAGGTTGCTTCTGCTTCCCATTCCTTGCCCATGAAGGTAAAGGGGCAAAAGATCAAATTTATGACTGCAATCTAGTAGGTTTTGGTTCTCAATGTTCTTGTTAAGAGAAGAGGAAGCTTGGCTTCTAGGCTAAAGGCCTATACTGTAATATATTTTAGCATACTGTCATATCCAGCAGTTGAGAATATATGAGGCTCAAGGTTGAGCTGACAAGTTCTTAATGTTCTCTGGGCTTGGCTGTTTTCCTGCAGATGTTTAATAAACATCCAGCCTGGGAAACAGGGAAACAAGCAAGAACTCAACGCTGGATATGAGTCATCTGGATTAGAGGCTGAGGTTGTTTTCAGGTGAATCACTCATGTTAAAAAAGGTGTACTGAGTACCCTGAAGGGGATTCTATAAGTTTCAGAGGAAAGTAAAAGATGGCCGAATGAGGTGCCATCTTTTAAAATATCTCACGTCTTGTTTGATCTGCTGGTTGCAGAAATGCACAAGAGATGGAGGATTCAAATCACTGAAATCTCAGACGTGTGTGTCAGGCTAAGCCATTGTAAATCTTAAAATAAATCAGTGTGGTCAATCTTGCTGAGTTCATAGACCTTTGCTGAATCCCATCCTTGTTAAAAAGGCTAAATTCACCAGTATCCGTAAATGGAATATTGTGGGTAGGGGTAGGAAGAGATAAGGAGAGGAATCTTCCCTAGCCAAGTTCCTTCCAAAAGTTAAGCTACAATTTCCATCATCCTGGCCTATATCACACTGGAAAACTTACCAAGCCTCCATCTCCCATCAGTCTCAAGCTCTTGGTATGAATGATGGAGATTGTAGTTCACCAATATTTGAAAAGTCCTAGGGTCCCCACAGGTGAGGTGAATGATGTTAAACATTTTTGAAATGGGGACTTCATTTTTCGATGCAAATAAAAGTTCCTTCTCACTGCAATAACAGCCCAGTGGATGGAATTAGATCAAAAAACATCTGAGTCACATTATATTGTTCCTGTAACAGCACTAACAAGACTGGCAGGATTCTAACAACGTAGGAATCTAACCACAAGTAAGATAAGAAAGTCAAACAAGTGACGATAAGGGCTCTAAAATACTCCCTGCTCTCAAAAGTTAAATGAAGAGATGACATCATAGATAAAAAAAACCATTTAAAAATTAAAGTCACTGGCCTAATTCTTTTTGTGCCTTTGCATTTCTGAAATTTATTAATGGGATGTAAAAGTGGGTTTAGGGTTTCTTTTTGTAAAATGGACAATTATATTGTTCGGTGGCACACAGCCAAAGTATTACTGAAATCTAGTAAAGGTAAGTCTTCAATGTACGGCCTCAACTGAGCCCAAAATTTCTGTTGCTAAGCGAGACAGTTAAGTGAGTTTTGCTCCATTTTATGACCTTCCTTGCCACAGTTGTTAAGTGAATCATTGCAGTTGTTAGGTTAGCAACACAGTTGTTAAGTGAATCTGGCTTTCCCATTCACTTTGCTTGTCAGAAAGTTGCAAAACGGGATCACGTGACCCCAGGGCACTGCAGCTGTCATAAATAAGAGCCAGTTGCCAAGCATCCAAATTTTGATCACCATAACCATGGGGACGCTACAATGGTCGTAAGTGTGAAAAAAGGTAATAAGTCACTTTTTTCAGTACCATTGTAACTTCAAATGATCACTGAATGAACTGTTGTAAGTTGAGGACTACCTGTAGTATTCTCTTTCTCTTATTAATATTTGATACTTGCATTGGTGTCCAATAAAGCCAGCAAACTAAGAAGTTGTTTGATTAAAATATATTTGTGCAAATCTTTATTTTTCTTTTAATATTCAGGCTTGGAGTCTGTTCTTATCTTTGGGAAATTAAGGCAAAGTAAAGCCTGCATATCTTAGAGATACTGTTAGGGGGCCTTAAGGCAAAGATCAAACCAAGTCTCTTGGCTCAGCTAATAAGAAAGAGGGACTCCTAGTTATGACTTTTTTCCAGAAACAACATCCCCTTAAAAAGTTTGTAGCTCAGTTGCAGATGTTCATGTCCCAAGTCATTAAATTGATAAGGAAAGGCATTCTTTACATATGCTAACAGGACATTCTTCCTTAGACAACTACCCAGTACACATTTCACACAGTTTTTTCATGAGCCTGAGTATTGGATTGCACTGATAGTCCTCCTCTTATGACCAGTCACTTAGCAACCATTCAGAGTTACAGTTGACGTACAGGTAGTCCTCGATTTATGACTGCAATTGAGCCCAAATTTTCTGTCATTGTTAAGTGAATTCCCCTCCCCATTTTATGACCTTTCTTGCCACATGTGTTAAGTGAATCACTGCAGCTGTTAAGTTAGCAACATGGTTTTCAATGAATCTGGCTTCCCCACTGACTTTGCTTATCAGAAGGTCACAAAAGGTGATCACATGACCCCGGGACACTGCAACCGTCATAAATACGAGTCAGTTGGCAAGCGTCTAAATTTTGATCGTGTGACCACAAGGATGCTGCAATGATTATAAACATGAAAAACAGTCATAAGTCACTTTTTTCAGAGCTGTTGTAACTTTGAACAATAACTGAATGAACTGTTGTAAGTCGAGGACTACTTGTTCCTGGGAGCTACGTACAACCCAGGTTTGAAGCTCAGCCAGTCCCCTCCCCAAGTAATGTGACTGAACTTCAGGCTCTTAGCAACTTGACCCCACTTAACGGCTGCTTGCAGCATCCCATGGTCAACTGATTGTGCTTTGCAATGATTTTGCCAAAATTCAGCACTTCCACTTTGGGGCAAAACTGCACCCATCGTGAACTCTTGGTTTGCTTAATGACTGTGTTTGTTTAATGACCATGGTAACTGCTTTATGATCCCCGTGTGAGTTAAACAACCATCACAAAATAGATTGCAAAATTGGGTTAGTCACCTGGTTGACCTTTTTTACAATTGTCATGACTTACGAATGGGA
Organism: Crotalus tigris; assembly: GCF_016545835.1. NCBI lineage: Eukaryota > Metazoa > Chordata > Lepidosauria > Squamata > Viperidae > Crotalus > Crotalus tigris. The sequence continues at coordinate 2,014,524 of NW_024100595.1, read as the reverse complement.
AGGGCAGAGTCTATTATAGTCGTGAGACAAGGACTACCTGCATTTGGAGGCGAAGCACATTTTGCACCATCCAGAGCCAAGAATAGCTTGGAAAAGAGATTTAAAGAAGCTCCCCTGTTATCAAATCCTAACCAAGAGCTGTCTGCTCCATCCCCTATAATAGGTCACTCACTTGGAGCAGCAGCTCCAGGAAGATCTGGCTGTATTACGTGCAGAACATCGGACCCTGAGCCTTTGCAATGCTGAGCATGCTGCACGGATGCAAAGTCTGCAAGCTGAGGTAAGAAAAAAGGCTGTCGATTAATGCCCCTCTTTGGGCCAGGGATGGCAGGCAGATAAAAGACTAATCCTTTCTTTTCCATCACTCTAGGGGTGTTATAGCTTAATCTGAAAATGGTTGATTTAGCATGCACAGTCTTATTGCGTGAGATAACCTGGGAGTAAGTTGAAACTCAAGTACTTTGGCCACCTAATGAGAAGGAAGGACTCACTGGAGAAGAGCCTAATGCTGGGAAAGATTGAGGGCAATAGAAGAATGGGATGACAGAAAATGAGGTGGCTGGATGGAGTCACTGAAGCAGTAGGCGTGAGCTTAAATGGACTCCAGAAGATGGTGGAGGACAGGAAGGCCTGGAGGAACATTGTCCATGGGGTCGCGATGGATCGGACATGACTTCGCAACTAACAACAACAAAACACAGTAAACAGTCTATAGTAAATGGTGGTTTATCTTACACTATCTACAATATCATACACCAGGAACAATATACATACATGTGCTAATACAGCAGGATCCAACAAACCACAGTTACAGCAGGAAACGGAAGAGAGAGAACACGTCAGTGGAGCCTTCCCTTTATACAAAGGCTCTTAAAGAGACACAGACGCTGCTGGGTCATTCCCATCATTATATCTTATATCTTACATTATATAAGTGGGTTAGCTGTTAAATCAATACCTTGACAACACACACTAAACTGGTAACTGATGACTCAGAGCTACTGTACTAGATCTAGGCTTCAAAAATACTGACAACCATCTGATGGCAGCACACACTTGGTGTTTGCTGCCATTTTGCTGCCATCTAGAAGTCATCTGGAATTCTGCAGCCCCCATCTAGTAGCCCTAAACAACTCTCCCTTCTGTTCTCAAACCTATGTTGCACAGTTCAGGTTGGCCAAAGCTAAAGAAAGGACATGGTTTGTTGTGTTCAAGTTGGTCTTCCTTCCCTCTTCATACACATTCTGTTTCTGAAACAAAGAAGCCATGCCCTCCAACTCTTAAAAACATCCAATAGTCCAGGGGTTCCCAACCCAGTACTAGGCCTTGAGTCTTTCAGAACTGGGCCATGGAAGTGGCAGGTGAACATGTGTGTTCATGCATGCATTCACACTTATGCAAGCAGTGGGCAAGCATGTTTGTGTGGCACTCCATTTGCCCAAGAAGTGGATGCATTTGCCAATGCAAATGGAGTTGCAAACACGCTCACCAACTTCTTACACAAAACCATCCCCTCCCCCCCACTTGCTGGTCCACAAAGCCAAAAAGATTGGGGAATTCTGCAATAGCCCCATGTCTGTCCTATTTGAACATCTGATTCTAAACATCACTGTGAAAGTCTTCATCTGTAGAGGCAATAATCAATCTTTGAGTTCCTTCAGCCCCCAATATGATTGATTCTTAGCATGTATCCTAGGTCTTTTTCCCCCCAAGATTCAGGAAATGCTGGGCAATTTGGAGTCTCTATTTATATTTCCTACAAAGCCCTTGAGCATCACTCTGGAGCATTGTGGAATCCTTAAGTAAACCTCTTTTTCTGAAGAATTGCAATATTAATACAGTAGAATATATAATCACGAGAGGATGCCCAGTTCTCAAAAATTGCTGATGGAGCAGCAGATTTGATTATGTCAAGGAAAATGTGTTAGTCACTGAATGGAAGCCATTTTGAGAAGTACAGGTAGTCCTCGACTTATGACCATTTGTTTCGTGACTGTTCAAAGCTATAATGGTGCTGAAAAGAGTGACTTATGATCAATCACAGCATCCCTGCAGTTAAGTGATCCCAATTTAAGCGCTGGGCAACCAGCATCTATTTACAAAGGTCATAGCATCCTGGGGTCATATGATCACCATTTGTTACCTTCCCAGGTAGCTTCCAACAAGCAAGGTCAATGGGGGAAGCTAGATTCACTTAATGACTGTGTGATTTGCTTAATGACCCTGGCAAAAAAGGTCATAAAATCAGGTGTGGTCACATGATGATTCACCTAACAAATGCATTGCTTAGCAATGGAAGTTCCAGTCACAATTTTGGTCATAAGCTGAGGACTATCTGTATTACATCAACAACTTTGCATGTACAAAAAGATGGAGGATGAAAACCTGTGTTTGAGGGGTCCTTGGTGCTCTCTGAGCTTGGTTGATTTCTTGCAGATGTTACAATTACCCAAACTAGGTAACATCCTTTGTTACAATCCTTTATTACAGGCATGTCAAACTGCCGGCCCGCGGATCAGATGCATCACACCGAAACCGTGCCGGCAATGGGAAAAAAGTCGCGATACATCGTGTGACGCCACGAGTTTGACATGCCTGCTTAATTAGGAACCGTGATGATGCAGTGGTTAAAATGCAGCATTGCAGGATAACTCTGTCTATAGCCAGGAGTTGGATCCTGACCAGCGCAAGGTTGACTCAGCCTTCCACCCTTCTGAGGTCGATAAAATGAGGACTCAGATTGCTGCGGGCAATATGCTGACGTTTGTATACCGCTTAGAGAGGGCTATATAAAGCAGTATATAAGTGCTATTGCTATTTGTTCTTCAGTGGGTGCAATCTCCTATTACAAATGGATAATCTATTGCCCAATCTGAATTGGCAACCCCACTTTGGTGATATCTATTATCTATTATCTTTTTATTTTATTTTAACAAAGATAGGTATACAGTATTATTCCAGATTTTCTGGGTTTGGAAGAAAACTTTTCTACTTTTCCCAAACCAAAACTGGGCTCGAGGCATTGAGCTGACTGAGCAGGGAATGGTGATATGGAGCTGATCTTTGAAGTGTTCCCTCCTTTCTTATGTTCATTTCTGATGTCTTCCTTCGCAGAATCGTCTGCTTCAAGAGCGGAAGCAAGATATGGAGAAACAGATCCGTCGGCTTCGGGAGGAGAACGAATCCATCCAGGTGCTGGTGGACACGTTACACGACAACCTCCTCCTTCTCCGCAAAGAGAGCTGTGAAAAGCAGCTGCGGGTATGTGGTTTATGTACTTGCACATAAAAAGGTTACTTTTCAGGGGAAACAATGGCCAGTCTTGAAATGGGATGAAACTGAAAGAGATATGAAACCACTGATGGGAAAATGAGTCACCCTGGGGCGGTTATGCACAGAATTAGGAAGAAGAATTCCATGAAAGCAGCCGCATCTCGGGGAAAAATTCTTCCCCAGAAAGCTATTTTCATCCTCTCTGCTTCCTGTTTCTCTTCCCATCCAAAGTTTAAACAGGTAGAAGCAGAAGCTGAGGAACTCCGGACTGCCAATCGGCGCCTCCAGCATCAGGTCAAAGATTTGAAGGAAGAGATCCGTCTTCATGAGTTAGATACCTCTGTTACTTCCATCCAATCTGAGATTGAAAGCAGTTTAGGCGATGCTCCAGGAGCCCCTGGACAGACACCAAAGGTAAACTAGAAGGATACACCTGAGAAGGGAGGTTCAGATTCCCTTTTTAGTGTCACTGGGGAAATTTTCAATGTCAAAAGAAGGTTGTAATTTGTGTGCTAATTTGAGAGAGCGCGCAGCATTACACATACCTGACCAATCCTTCCCAAATTTCTATGGCAGGGATAGGCAACCTCGGCTCTTTTATAACTTCAACTCCCAGAATTCCTGAGCCAGCCATGTTGAGGGGACAGGGAGAGGTTTCCAAGCTGAGCCATGCTGGCTCAGGAATTCTGGGAGTTGAAGTCCCCGAGTCATAAAAGAGCCAAGTTTGCCTACCCATGACTTAGGTGAAAACGTCATTAAACTGGGCATAATTCACTTAACAGTCATCTTGCTTAGCAAAAGAAATTCTGGTTCGAAATGTGATCGTAAATTGAATACCTGTATTCAAAATATATTGATTGGGACATCTGAAGCATGTTATCTTCATACGTAGCTGGAACAAATTATAAGACACTTCTGCCCAGCACAATATTCGCTCTTGTTTCCAGCCATAATGCCTCACCACCCAATTGGAAAATGACCTTTGTATATCTTCCATTCTGTGAGACTTGAAACAATGGAAAAAGACAAGGAACACCGTGAGCCAGTCAGTCAGTTCTCTCATCACTGGATCAAGAAGGAACCCTAAAACTGCGACTTAAATAATGTCTGGTTGCAGAGCTGTCCGGTCGCCTGAATGATTACAAATCCTCTCACTCATAGCCTATGCACAGACCATCACTGTTTTATTTTCTAAAAGACATAAATTGCCTCCACACCTGCCAGATGTTTAATCTTGTTTGGCAGTTGAAAATAATAATAAATAAACGAACTCTTGTCGTGGAAGCCACTGGGCTCTGAAAATAACATCTCTTCTGTCCTCATCAAAAAGCCTCTGAAAAGAGTAATATTAGAACAATAGTAGGGTGATAGGTGTTCTCCTGAGCCCAGGTAGGCTTATTCCTAACAAACCATGCACACAATTGCAATTTGGTCCAAAGGGAGATAGTTGGTATCTTAATGCAACATGGGAGACACCCATGAAGACTTGTCCTGGTGAGATTCACATGAAGACAATGTGGCTGTATAAATAGTCCTTGGCTTACAACCACAATTGAAACCCACAATTTCCATTGCTAAGCAATACAGTTGTTTTGCCCTGTTTTACGACCTTTCTTGCCACAGTTGCTGAGTGAATCACTGCATTTGTTAAGTTGGTAACAGGATTGATAAATGAATCTAGGTTTCCCGCTGATTTTTGCTTTTGCAGAAGGTTGGAAAAGGTGATCACCCGACCACGGGATACTGCAACCGTCATGAATACATGGTAGTTGCCAAGCATCCAAATTTTGACTATGGGGACGCTGCAGTGGTTGTAAGTGTGAAAAACAGTCATAAGTCACTTTTTTCAATGGCATTGTAACTTTGAATGGTCGCTAAACGGATAGTTATAAGTCTCCTACTTTCTAGCACTAAGCTTTCTGACTCCTTGGGCGGGCATCTATTTATCTGCTTTAGTCAATCACCCACGGCATCCACAAGACTGGTTCCACTCCAAAGAAGGCCTCTCCAAGACTGGAGGAGAACATCTCTGAATACACCAAAAGGGTTTCGGCCTTGAGCCATCAGCAGCAAGACATCCTGGCCCAGAAAGAAATGGAGATAGCGAAACTCCAGGATCAGGTAATCTGGCGCTGTACTTCTCTCTTAATAATAATAATAATAATAATAATAATAATAATAATAATAATAATAATAACAACAACAACAACAACAACAACAACAATAAAAAGTTGAAAGGGACCTTGGAGGTCATTTAGTCAGGGAGGAAACCCAGTGTTGGAGAATTCACAACTTCTGGAGGTAGGTTATTCCACTGATTAATTGTTCTAACTGTCAGGAAATTTCTCCTTAGTTCTAGGTTGCTTCTCTCCTTGATTAGTTTTCATCCATTGCGTCTTGTCCTGCCTTCAGGTGCTTTGGAGAATAGCTTGACTCCCTCTTCTTTCTGGCAGCCCCTGAGATATTGGAACACTGCTATCATGTCAACCCTCGTCCTTCTCTTCGTTAAACTAGACATACCCAATTCCAGCAACCGTTCCTTATATGTTTTAGCCTCCAGTCCCCTGATCATCTTTGTTGCTCTTCTCTGTACTCTTTCTAGAGTCCTTTTTACATCGTGGTGACCAAAACTGGATGCAGTATTCCAAGTGTGGCCTTACCAAGGCATTATAAAGTGGTATTAATACTTCACGTGATCTTAATTCTATCCCTCTGTTAATGCAGCCTAGCACTGTGTTGGCTTTTTTGGCAGCTGCAGCACACTGCTGGCTTAATATTTAAGTGATTGTCCACTAGGACTCCAAGATCCCGCTTATAGTTGCTACTATTGAGCAAGGTGCCACCTATACTATACGTGTGCATTTTTCTTGCCTAAATGTAGAACCGTATTTATGGGAGGCCAATCTCTTGTGTAGCTTGGGGAATCGCACATTGCATGTCTTCTTCTCCATCCCTAGGTGACCTTGCAATACGTGGAGCTCAGCGGTTTGAAGTCTGAGATAGAGAACCAGAGGCGGCTATACCAAGAAAGCAATCGGGACAAGGCCTTGAAGTTAGCTGTAGCAGACCGGGATGAGGCTATATTCAAGTGAGCTCTGACGATTGGCTTTGCAAACCACATACACTGTATTGATTTGACTTAATGATCCTTCGTTTAGCAACCATTCAGAGTTACAAAAAAAAGTAATTTATGACTGGTCCTTGTACTTAGGATCGTTGCAGCATCCCCCACAGTCATGTGATCAAATTTGGGTGCTTGCAACCAGCACGTTTTTAGAATGGTAGCAGTGTCCCAAGGTCATGTGATCACCATTTGCAACCTTACAAACCTGCTTCTGACAAGAAAAGTCAATGGCGGAAGCCAGATTTGCTTAGCAACCCTATGATTCACTTAACAACCATGGTGATTCACCAAATGGCTATGTCAAAAAAATAAAGCAGTCGTGATTCACTTAACATCTGCCTAGCTTAGCAACAGAAGTTCCAGTCCCAATTGTCATAAATTGAGGACTATCTATAATCCCTTTGCTCCTGATACTATGATTGCTGCTGGGCTCGTTACCTGTCAAAGCAGCTGGACCAGCCTGTCTATCATGGAGAGGCAACTTTCAAAGTCCCCGGAAGTCATTAATAAAGCCACTACATTTGGAGTTATCAGATTGGGGAAAACTGAGTTAGACCCAATCATATGGGCTCACTGACAAGGCAGATTAAACGAGACTCATATGGGCTCATCTTCCAAGGCAGTTTACCATAGGCTAGGGGTAGGCAACCTTGGCTCTTTTATGACTCGTGGACTTCAACTCCCAGAATTCCTGAGCCAGCCATGTTGAGGGGAAAGGGAGAGGTTTCCAAGCTGAGCCATGCTGGCTCAGGAATTCTGGGAGTCATAAAAGAGCCAAGGTTGCCTACCCCTGCCATTGGTTAATGTTTCCCAACCTTGCCACCTTTAAGATCTCTAAACCTCAACTCCCAGAGTTCTTTAGCCAGCCTGGCTGACTGAGGAATTCTGGGAACTGAAGTCCACACATCTTAAATCTGCCAAAGTTAAGAACCACTGTTCCATGGCAGGAGCCATTATGGAATGGAGATACCCTTCTCCATCCCAGTTAGGGCTCCCTCATTATGTGAGAACAAAAGCTAGAATTTGTACTTTGCTGTAAATGCAACTAAAAAATAATCAAAGTTATAATCTCTACCATTACATTGATGATGTTACATAGTTTAGGTAATGAAATGTCTGCAAGAAAACAGCCAAGCTCCTCATTTTAACCCTAAGCTACAAATATTCTCCTTTTTTGCCACCATTGCATTTTCTTACAGTGAATGGCCTTATTTATGATGATGGTACATTATTACGAGGGTTGAAAGGATGGAAATGAGACCTTGGAGGAAATCTTTATGCATCGGCCTTGAATCTTTCCAATTTTAGCCAAATCGTGTTCCTTTTCTGCTTATCAAACTTATTCAACCTGAATAAACTTGCTGACTTCACTATACACTCTGCAAAGGTTGCTTGTTTGAACAACTGTAATGTTTATTGCTAGCGGGTTAATTAATAACAGCAAAACCGCACCTTTAATGGAATTGCCACACAATAACACCAAATTTGAAGTCACTGCACTGATACTATTAGACTAGAAAATTCAATTGAAAATGCTGCCCATTTCCTAAAAAGCTTTTTTATAGCATAGCACCAGGTTATATCAGAACCAAAGGAGAATCCAGCAAGGACACATTTAGCAAGTATTATAGCAACTGCCAGCTACCCAAAATTCAATGTCACAAATTTATGACATCACAAAATAATGTCTACTCAGGAAGGTGAAAATAAATAGAAGTAATGATGACAATTCTCTCTATTTGTAATAATACAAGAAATGACCTTGGAAGACCAGCCAAAGAGTTGCTGCCTATGGACTGGTCAGATAAGAGGGAGTTAACTCGTGGACTTCAATTCCCAGAATTCCTGAGCCAGCCATGCTGGCTCAGGAATTCTGGGAGTTGAAGTCCATGAGCCATGCTGGCTCAGGAATTCTGGGAGTTGAAGTCCATGAGCCATGCTGGCTCAAGAATTCTGGGAGTTGAAGTCCATGAGCCATGCTGGCTCAAGAATTATGGGAGTTGAAGTCCATGAGCCATGCTGGCTCAGGAATTCTGGGAGTTGAAGTCCATGAGCCATGCTGGCTCAGGAATTCTGGGAGTTGAAGTCCATGAGCCATGCTGTCTCAGGAATTCTGGGAGTTGAAGTCCATGAGCCATGCTGTCTCAGGAATTCTGGGAGTTGAAGTCCATGAGCCATGCTGTCTCAGGAATTCTGGGAGTTGAAGTCCATGAGCCATGCTGGCTCAGGAATTCTGGGAGTTGAAGTCCATGAGCCATGCTGTCTCAGGAATTCTGGGAGTTGAAGTCCATGAGCCATGCTGTCTCAGGAATTCTGGGAGTTGAAGTCCATGAGCCATGCTGTCTCAGGAATTCTGGGAGTTGAAGTCCATGAGCCATGCTGGTTCAGGAATTCTGGGAGTTGAAGTCCATGAGCCATGCTGGCTCAGGAATTCTGGGAGTTGAAGTCCATGAGCCATGCTGGCTCAGGAATTCTGGGAGTTGAAGTCCATGAGTCATAAAAGAGCCGAGGTTGCCTACCCCTGAACTAGACATAGGAAACAATTTTTTCCCTTGGCCATCGCTTGGCTAAACACCTAATTCTCACAGAGCTGTCTAATATCTATGTATACAGTCAACGTATGACCACAATTGAGCCCAAAATTTGTTGCTAAGTGAGAAATTTGTGAAATGAATTTTGCCCCATTTGACGACTTTTCTTGCCACATTTGTTAAGTGAATCACTGCAGTTGTTAAATTAGTACATGGTTGTTAGCGTAAATCTGACTTCCCCATTGACTTTGCTTGTCAGAAGATTAGTGATCACATGACCCCGGAACACTGCAACCATCATAAATGTAAGTCAGTTGTCAAGCAGCCCAATGTAAATCATGTGAGCATGGGGATGCTGCAATGGTCATAAATGTGAAAAATGGTCAAGTCACTTTTTTCAGTGCCGTTGTAACGTCGGTCACTTAGCAAACTGTTGTAAGTTAAGGACTACCTGTATTTACTGATGTAGTATGACGGTAGCATTATTATCCTTCTTACCTTCTTTATTAACTCCTCTTATACTGTAGGTAAGATTATTATGATTATTCTACTGTTGCTTTGCATGTACACTTTGAGCTTCTGCACCAGAGACACTAATCACACTTGGCCAAGTTAAGTTATTCTCCTCTTCTCTCCCCTTCCCTTCCCTCCCCTCCCCTCCCCTTTCCTCTCCTCTCCTCTCCTACCCTCCCCTCCCCTCCCCTACCCTACCCCACTCCACTCTATTCTAATTTATTGTATATATTATAATATAAAAATAATAAAATTATGATTAGTTACACAGTCAGCCAGATGTTTAGACAGGATTTGTCATTTTTTGTCTACCTTTTAAGTCCTTCCCAAGAGACTGGGATAGACAGATGCTGTTGTTTGATGATGTTAAAGGTATCATCACAGGGTGACACTTACTGTTCCAAGTAAAGCTGCCTTTTGCAATTGACTGATGGGTATTTCATCAATGCCGATGGTGTTCACATAGTGCTCCAGATGTATGACTATGACTATACTTTTTTTCCTACCAGGAAAGGTGAAATAGAATTGGAATTGGCAAAAATCTCCCTGGAGCGAGATTCGCTGAGCCAACAGTTGCTGCGTGTCATTCGCCAGAAGATGGCACTTACTCAGGAGCTGGAAGCTTGGCAAGTGAGTAAGCAGATATGAGAACCATCAGGAAACATGTCCTCCTGAGGTTTAACTGTTAATCCGTTTGCAAGCTGTGAACCATGTGTCAGGAACTGTAACAGTCCTGATGCCTCCTTTTTTAAAAAACCCACTCAGATACAGCTTTGGCTCCTTCAACATTTCCTCGGTTCCAGATGCATTTTGTGACATAGCTGAATGGAGTGTGGGGCTGCATCCCACCTGCATTCCAGGTTCACTGAATGAATCTCATCCCTTTTCAAATAGGCCCCTTTTTTGGGGGGGGGGGAGAGGAAGGCTCAATGATGGGATATAAAAGGGGAGCTTGCAGGAAAGCAAATGCAAAAAGAAATATTTACTGAAGAATAAAGGTAGTCTTCAACATACGACCACAACTGAGCCCAAAATTTATGTTGCTAAGCGAGACATTTCTTAAGTGAGTTGTGCCCCCATTTTGCAACCTTTCTTGCCACAGATGCTAAGTGAATTACTACAGTTATTAAGTTAGTAACACAGTTGTTGAATGAATCTGGCTTCCCCATTGACTTTGCTTGTCAGAAGGCCGCAAAAGGTGATCACATGACCCTGGGACTCTGCAACCGTCATAAATATGAATCAATTGCCAAGTGTCTGAGTATTGATCACGTGACCACAGGGCTGCTGCAACGATCATAAGTGTGAAAAATGCCCATAAGTCACTTTTTTCAGTGCTGTTGTAACTTCAAACGGTCACTTAATGAAAAGTTGTAAGTTGAGGACTAGCCATAGTTAAAAACAAATGAGTTATAGCAGGGGTCTTCAAACTTGGCAACTTTAAGATTTGTGGACTTCAACTCCCAGAATTCCTCAGCCAGCCAGGGCTGGCTGAGGAATTCTGGGAGTTGAAGTCCACAAGTCTTAAAGTTGCCAAGTTTGAAGACCCCTGAGTTATAGGAAGGCGAATGCTAAGATGTTATTAGTGCAAAAACAAAAAATGAAGTGGAGTGGGAAGGTGTAGCAGGAAATTTAGAAACAAATAGGTGAGGAGTTAAAATATTTTTTCTGCTTCTGTGTTGCATTTGTGATGCTACACATGAAACCAGCTAAGCATTGAATGGTCTGAAGCTTGGGCCAGCAGAGCAAACCCTGAGCAAAAATTACTGATAGAGCTCTGGATCGCAAGTACGTGCCTCTAACTATATGAGGAAAGGAAACATCACTTTCAGAATAATGCAACGGTATTGTTGGGGGCCAAATTATGACATTTTGTTTCCGCAAAGCCAAAATGAAATCACAGGAATCTTTTTTTGTCTTTGCTTTGAGCATTTGGGGCAGAAATACTTTACAAATGGGAGTCTTCAAGAGCAAAATTGTGTCTTTTGTTCAAAATAACAGGTGGTCCTCAACTTACAACCATTTGTTTAATGATGGTTCAAAGTTGCAAAGGCACTGAAAAAAGTGACCTAGAAGCAGCCCTCACACTTGCAGTACAACTATCACAGCATCCCCACTGCCACATGATGAAAATTTGGCCACTGTTTATGTGAGGAAAGAACTATGGTGGCACGGTGTTTAGAATGCAGTATTGCAGTCTAACTCTGCCAACTGCTAGCAGTTTGATCCTGACCAGCTCAAGGTTGACTCAGTCTTCCATCCTTCCGAGGTCTGTAAAAAGAGGACCCAGATTGTTGGGGGCAATATGGTAAACTGCTTAGAGAGGGCTATAAAACACTGTGAAGCAGTATATAAATTTAGGTACTACTGCCAATGATATTGATGGTTGCACTGTCCCAGGATCATGTGCTTTTCATTTGCAACCATTTCCCAGCTGGCTTCTGACAAGCAAAGTCAACAGGAGAATCCGAATTTACTTAACAACTGCATGATTAATTTAAAATCTACAGCGTCACTTAACAACTGTGGCAAGGAAGGTCACAAAATCAGGCATGAATCACTTAACAACGTCCTTGCTTAGCAATGGAAATTTTGTTCCCAAATGTGATCATAAGTTGAGGACTTATCTGTACTGTAGGCAGATGAACCTTTTAAATGAAAATGGGTTGGGACAGCATATCTGATATTGCTTCAGAGAGACTCAAGAGAGGATTTCTGGATTCTACTTCATGTTGATCAGAATATTCTTTTTTTCTTTGTGACCTACAGGATGATATTCAGTATATTATTCACCAGCAACTTCTCCAGAAACAGCGGGAAGAACGCCATTGCCTCACCCCGCCACCAAAGCCACCAACACAAGGCAAGGGTCCTGAATTATTTCGGGCTGGTGCCAGCATTCCCAGTGGTACAGGCTTCTTCTCATTCTTCCGGAAAAGCTGAATTGTTGAAGGTGTGGAACTTCTAATATGGCTGAAGGCAGGATAGTGGGCGAAGGGAATGCAAAGGCTGGACTGGATGATAAGAGATGCAGTAGAGGTTTCTATGAGGGACATATTGGAGGGACAAGGGCTGAATGAGTTCAAGAGCTTTATAGAATGGAATGGAATAGAATAGAACAGAACAGAACAGAATAGAACAGAACCGAATAGAATAGAGCTGAAAGGGACCTTGGAGATCTTCTAGTCCAGCCTCCTGCTCAAGCAGGAGAATCTCCTATACCATTTCAGACACGTCTCTTCTTAAAAACCTCCAGTGATGGGAGTGCCCACAATTTCTGGAGGCAAGCTGTTCCACTGGTTAATTGTCCTCACTGTTCATAGGTTGACCCCCTCCTTTGTAGCAGCCCCTCAGATACTGGAATGCTGCTATTCTGTCCTACCTAGTTCTTCTTTTCTCTAGACTGGCCATACACAAATCCTGCAACCGTTCTTCGTATATTTTAGTCTCCAGGCCTTTAATCTTCTTAGGTGCTCTTCTTTGCACTTTTTCCCAAAGTCTCAACATCTTTTATGTAATGTGGTGACCAAAACTGGATGCCAGCTAAAGTCATGCAATTGAATGCGATTCTCTTTAATAGTTACCGGTATAGTGGATTTGTAAAACACTAACTTTGGGTCTGGTTTCTCTTTTAAAACACATCTAGGTTTCCAACAACAGCTGGCCAATCTCTGCTCCAAGTTCTAAGATCACCCTCTTCTGGCAAATTGGGGACATGACTGAGCTAAGTGGATTATTCCAGAACAGCAAGCCAGTAGCCTGGAGACATCCACAGGTCCCAGCGCCCTGCACTTGATGGAATAGGCCTAGAAACTTGGCTTCTGATCCTCCACTTTTTCTTAGAATCAAGACTGATGGGAAGGGGCATATTAATCTCACGTTCCTCCCTTGCAAGAAGAAATAGATTACAGGTAGTTCTCAACTTACAACCATTGATTTAGTAACCGTTCAAAATTGCAACAGCACTGAAAAACAGTGGCTTATGATCATTTTTCACACTTATGACCATTGCAGCATCCCCTTGGTCATATGATCAAAATTCGGAGGCTTGGCAACTGGTTCATATTTATGACGGTTGCAGTGTCCCGGGGTCATGTGATCAAAAGTCAATGGGAAAGCCACACTCACTTAACAACCATGTTATTAACTTAACAACTGTGGCAAGAAATGTCATAAAATGGAGCACAAGTCACTTAACAACGGTCTTGCTTAGCAATGGAAATTTTGGGCTCAGTTGTGGTCGTAAGTCAAGAACGACTCGTAGTGTTCACTTCTTTCAAGTGGGAGACAACTGCTGGCAAAACAGGAATGTCCCTGGAGGGGGAAATGAAAAAAAATCAAGATGGCAGCTTCATTCATGCAACGGCCATCTTGAATTTTTGACCCACATCCCATGGATACCCTCTGGAAAACTGTTCTTTGCAGCAGACTCTATTTTACTTTTCATGATTAAAAAAAAAGTACCCGTATATTCTGGCGTATAAGGTGACCCGGCGAATAAGACGACCCGTCTTCGGCGCCGAGTCGCAGGCCTAGAAAGTCGTCTTATATGCCGGAAACTACTGTTATTTCCAGCGCATAAGACGACTCGACGTATAAGACGACCCCCTACTCCGGTGCCGATTTTAACGCTTGCAAAAGTTGTCTTATACGCCGGAAAGTATGGTAATTTTCCCTTGGGTTGAGGTCAGCTGCTAATAGCTATGTAGACACATGTGTTTTCTGGGAAGCATTGAGTTCAGCCTCAAGGTTCTCTTCTTGCCTTAAAGAATGAATACCAAAGAATGTATCCAAGGTTTTGATATTTAAATAGGATAGATAATGGGAAATAAAGAGAATTTGGGCCAAATTCTTAAAATCCTGGCAGACAGAGGACAAAGCATTTTGTCAATTCCATCTGAAATAGTGCACAGGACCATGGGCATAAGAATATCCTTTCAAAAGGCACCAGTATTATATTCTGCAATGCATTAGAGCAGAGGTCTTCAAACCTGACAACTTTAAAACTTGTGGACTTCAACTCTCAGAATTCCCCAACAGCATGGCTGGCTGAGGAAATCTAGGAGTTGAAGTCCACAAGTCCTAAAGTTGTCAGATTTGGAGATCCCTGCATTAGGATGTCCTCTTCAATACGATCAACCTGTAGCAGCTTCCCTCTGGCAGTTTTGGGACTGCAAATTCCAGAATTCCTAGCCAATATTGCCATATTTCTGGGAATTCTGGTTGCGGTGGCCCAATATTTTTCAGCTTTGACAACTTTTTAAAGATGTGTGGACTTATAACTCCCTGAATTCCCCAGCTAGCCATGCTGGCTGAGGAATTCTGGGAGTTGTAGTTCTACACATCTCAAAGTTGCCATAGTTGAGAAACGCTGCTATAGCCCCTATTCATCAGAAGAACACCAAATTGGGGAAGGCTGATTGAGGTTTTCTCTATAACTTGCTTTTTTATAAAGTATACACCGGTATATTTGTGGCTCTTAAAAAAATCTGCATATATTTTCGCAGATAAGATTCAGTCATGTTGCCGGAATACCAGCAGGGGGCAGTAATGCTCTTTCCTCTTCCTCCTCCCCTTTCTCTTCCTGTTGCATGCAAACAAGAAACAAGACACTATTTTGCACGTATAATTTCTATTTAACATACAGAGGAATATATATATGTCAGGTTTCAATACTAAAGATGACAGGCCGGATCCAAACAGAGATTTATTTATCTATGAAGAAGAAATTCTATATTGTTATAGAGTATTTTTGTTGTAAATTTGTTAATACAGATTTAATAAAGATTTAATTAAATTGTGGAACTTGCCCTTCACACTTCTCTGACGCTTCTGTTGGAAACTTGGGCTTTACAACACTGAGCAGGGGATTCTGTGAAACCAGATTCTTCAACAAATCAAGACGGGAAAGAATCTAACAATATACTCAGGAACCTCAGAGGAGAATTTATGACCAGACTTTGGAATTCTGCTCATGCCGCAGTGACCTCATAGTTATTTACCATCTCATAAGGGTTTGCATCTTTGCTAGTCCTAGTCCAGCTGCTTCCTGAAAGATATGCAAATACATTTTGGGCTCAATTGTGTTCATAAGTCAAGGCCAACCTGTAACAAGCAAGTGCAACACACCTTCCTTCTATTTTCCCCACAACAACCCTGTGAGGTGGGTTGGTCTGAGCAAGAGTTCAAAGTCACCTGGCTGGCATGGTCTCCTGTTTCCTATTGGAAGAACTGCGGGACTTAAGTACAAAATCCATTCAATACAGTAACTGACATAATTGCTGCCTAGAGTCACTCTGTGTGAGTTGGGTGGTTATATACATTTGTTAAAAAATAAATAATAAACAAATTGAGGCCAGTGAAAGGATTCTGCATCCTTCTGTTCTAACTCTACATGTTTGAACAAAACTGACCATATACACCTGAAAAGCATAATCTGGGGTGAGTTTAGATAAGTCTTCCATTTCACTTGCACAATGTCACACACACACACACAACACACACAACACACACACACACACACACACACACACACACACACACACGCAGCATCTAAATTGCTTCGGATTCCCTGCTGGGTCTTTCAGAATTACAATGGCACTGAAAAATGTGACTTCTGACTGTTGTAGCATCCTGATGGCCATACGATCAACATTCGAACTCTTGGCAACTGGCATGTACTTATGACAGTTGCAGCATCCTGGGGTTACATAATTGCCTTTTGCCACCTTCTGACAAGCAAAGTCAATGGTGAAGCCAGATTCACTTAACAGCCATGTCAGTAATTTAACAACTGCAGTAATTTACTTAACAATTGTGGCAAGGGCATAAAATGGGATAAAACTTAAGTAACAACCGTCTTGCTTAGCAACAGAAATTTTGGACTCAATTGTGGTCGTAAGTCGATGACTACCTGTATTTGGGATAGTTCTGTGTCTGTGTTGTTTTTAATCTTGATAGCTTTTTTGTTATTATTGGTTAGCAGGAAAACTCCCCCCCCCCAGAATCCTAATCTTTAAAATAAAGGTTGGGAACAAAATAATGCCAGTAGGGATCAAAAGAGAAAGCAGAGTTTGCCAAGAATTTCTTAAGGAGTAAAAAGTTATACTGTTACCACTTGTAAGGATTTAAACCAAAGTGACCTCTTTTTTTTAATTTTTCCTTTGAATGAGACTTGAATACAAGCTCACAGACAACGAGTCTGCCCTTTGATTTTACAGTAGTGAAAGTTGTGATTCTAACTGTGCCTCAGTTCCTGGGCTGTGGGCACCCTGGTCTTTCTGCGCCAGCTGTATCCCTCTGGGTGGCATTTTTCTTTTCTCATGGTGGACCTAAGCAGAGAACAATGTGCATCTCTTGCAAATCCGAGGGGGCGGCTGCAGTTGGCATCCCAATCCTCCCGAGAGGAATGCAGAACGGATGGGTCAAGCAGATGGTCAAAGCAAACAGCCACAGGCATGGATAATCCGTACCCCACCCCTTCATTCCTCTCTCAAACTAGGAAGCTGCATTTAGATCAGTGCTTTTCAATCGCAACAGCTTTAAGATGTGTGGACTTCAACTCCCAGAATTCCCCAGCCAGCCAGCTATGCTAAACTAAGCTATGCTGGCTGGAGAGTTCTGGGAGTTGAAGTCCACACAATTTAAAATTGCTGAGATTGAGAAACACAGATGTAGATTATTTGGACACCTTTGGACGCTTCAGATCCTAGGAAGGAGGGGGGGGGGAAAGGACCCTGAGCTGGGGATCCTGTCAATGCCTTCTTCTGCCAAAAGTTAAAAAAATCTGGTTTATTTCTGGTACCTTGGGGGGGACACACTCACCCTACTTTCTCAGCAGTAAAAGAGAAGCGGTTTACCACTGACTTCTGCAAAGCTTTCCTCCCCCCTTCCCAGGCTAGTCTTGGGATTTCCTTGTGGTCTCCCATCCATCAGCTCCAATTCCACTGAACTGTTGGAGATCAGCCAAGGTGCTGTCCCCACCTGGGGCTCTTTTCTGCCAAACGTTGCTCCAAATCCAGCCAACTCCAGCCACCAATTTGGAAGCTGCGACCCACAGTTTCCCGGTTGAGATGCTACAAAGGAAATTGCTGTGCCCAGTGCCCAGTGCAGCTGTTAAAAGGCGAAACCTCGTCCAGAGCCGCGTATTTGGATGCAGCCAAATAGACACACCCTGAAATGTATGTTTCCCTTTTATTAATGCGTGCCACCTTCCGCTGGGTTGTATCCCCTCCCTTCCCAAATGATTTTTTTATTTTTTTTCCCTTTGCCTCATTTCCCCAGGTCGTTACTCTTTATTTTTCATTAAGCTTTCTTCCCTATGTCGACCATGCTCGGAAACCCACCCATCTCCACGAAGCCCGCCCATCTCTTCTCCGCATCCTCGTTGAGCGGGGGGGGGGGAGAGGGGAGAGGAAATAAATCCTGGTTTTGACCCTGGGACGCAAACCTTGGCGGCCTTTTTTCCGGTTGCTGCCATCCTTAAGCAGGCAGCCTCGAGATGCATGCGATTCCCATTCCCTGCAGGCCGGGGAGGATAGTTATTGTAGTCCCCTTCGTCTGTGGGCGCCAGGTTGGGGCCCGCTACCGCATGCAGCATTTTAACCCTCGAAGAGGGAGGTCCGGCTGGACTGCTCAGGCTGCACGTCCGAATAAATAAATCTTGTATCAATTAATTAAAGAAAGAAAAAGTGATCTGCTTCTTTAACCTGGAGGACCCCTCGCGCGGTCATACTCACTCCACCCCGCAAAGGGGCGGGCCCCGCGACTCCTCCAAGCCCCGCCCCCTCTTTATTCCTCCTTCTTGCGGCCCCGCCCAGCCCTCGGCCGCGGTCGCTAAGCGCCGCCCATTATAGGACAGGCGCCGCCCATTACAAGGCGGGCTTCGCCCCTCGCTCTCCCTCAGCCTGGTTCGAATGCTACTCTGGCGTTCCAGCGGGCAAGCCGCGGCCGTCGGAGGGGAGAGGCAGGAAGCCGCGGGCTGCGGGGACCTGTCGGTCATCTGATCCCAGCCAGAGCAGCGTCCGGCAGGGATCGAGGAGGGAAGGCAGCCGCCGCCGCCACCCGCGCAAGACCCGCCTAGCCTGGCAGCTGATTCAGCGTTGTGCTCCTTGGCTCCCGTCGCAATGCCTCCTGCAGGCCGCCTTGCGCCCGGCTCTCCTCGTCTCCTTCATTGATTCCTGCACAGCGGCGTCTTTCCTGCTCCCTTCCTTTGGCCTTTCCTTCTCCTGGCTTCTTTTCTTGGAAAAAAGAGAAGGCCGGGTACTTGGGGAAACTTTGCGATCTTTCCTCTTGGCCAAACCCTTCTAGGGAAACTCCCAACCTGCTTCCTTCCAGCCTCGAGTAGGTGTTCTGATCCCCCCCCCCCCGTTTCTCCTTCTTTTAAAAAGCTGATCGGATCATCATCTTCATCATGGCAAGTGGTTTTCTCTGATGCTACTACACTCCTTTCGATACTGTGCATTTGTTTTCTGGAGCCAGGCAGATCTTTTTGGAATGGAGATCTAAATTCTCACCTCCTTGCTATCCTTTTTCTGGATATCCTTTAAACACTAACTACCTTTGTGTCCTGCTTTCGTTTTTAACAGTCAGAATTATTGCTTAAGGGAGTTGAATCTCGTTCTCTTTTAAAAGCTGGGATTAAAAGACAGAAGAAGAAGAGGAAACACGTTTCTTCCTCTCCCTGCCTTTTTTTTGTTGTTGTTCTCAGTTACAATATTTTGGCTTTTGGGTAAGCCAAGAATTTGGGAAAAATCCTCCCCCCCCCCCCAATTGGCTCAGAAATATTGAACGATTTCTGTCTGTTTCCCTTCCCGTGACAAGCGAAGCCAAGATTTTAGTAAACCGTGATTCCGGTATTGGAGGACAAAACTCCAGAACAATCAACGCACATCCTACAGTTTGGCAGAAGAAAAAAGTGCTTTTGGATAGACAAACTGGGCTGTGTTCCTCTGTCATTTGACCTCAAGGGAAGGAAAACATTTGGAAGAAAAAAAGTTTTGACATCTTCCCAGCTGAGGCTAAGTTACAAACATTTCCATGTTCTTTACAGTAACTCTTTGGAGGAAAAGACAGTGAATCCTCGTGGATTGACTCAGTTCCCCTTCTTGGAAATTGTTGGCAATCTTTGGACCCTGTTCGGCCTTGGGAAGCTGTGATGGGGCTGTGAGGCCAAACTGATTTCCCACTGGATCCTGTGGGAGTTGAGGAAAAGGATCCTGAGGGGCTGAGAGAAAAAGCTCTCCAGGGAGGAACTGAGTGCAAGATAAAAGCAGTGACGGAAGCTGACCCAGCACTGTGAATGGCTGCCAAGGATTATGACCACTTGTTTAAACTGCTTATCATCGGAGATTCGGGTAAGAATGTTTGTTTTTTCATTGTCATCCATCTTCAATCTTATCTAACTCTGTCCTTGGGGTATTTGTTAGATTTTTTTTATCCTGCCTTTATTAATTTATAAGTAACTCAAGGCAGAGAACATACATAATACAGGTAGTCCTTGATTTACAACAGTTCGTTTAGTGATAGTCCAAAGTTACAACAGCATTGAAAAAAATGGCATGACCGTTTTTCACACTTATGACCACTGCAGCATCCTCATAGTCATGTGATCAAAATTGACTCATATCTATGACTATTCCACTGTCCTGGGGTCATGTGATCCCCTTTTGTGACCTTTTGAGAAGCAGAGTCAATGGGGAAGTCAGATTTGCTTAACAACTTAACAACTGCAGTGATTCACTGAACAACTGTGGCAAGAAAGGTAGTAAGATGGGGCAACTTAATGAATGTTTTACTTAGCAACAGAAATTTTGGGCTCAATTGTGGTTGTAAGTCGAGAAATACCTGTTCTCTTTTTTCTTCCTGTTTTTCCCACAACAACAACCCTGTGAAGTAAGCTGGGCTGAGAGAAAATGATTGGCCCAATGTCACCTCAGTCAAGTGCCCAAGGCAGGACTAGAACTCACATTCTCCTGATTTCTTGGCCAGCATCTTAACCACTATACTAAACTGCCTCTTGCTGGTTTCCTTTCCCTCCAAATATTATTTCAACCATTTTGCTGTCTTTTCTGGACATTTTCAGATCTTCCTAGCACTTTTCATGCTAGACTTATCTGTTACTCTTTTGCCATTTTCATTCTGAACACTTAGCCTGGTTCTTTCCAATGTTTCTGCCTTCGTAGACTTTTATGTCAATCTTCCATTTTCTTCCTCCAGTTCATTGTGAGCATTTGGGATGGGCTGAATGCGGCCCTCCCTCCATATATAATCTCCTTCTTACCTGTCCTTTATTTTTGTTCTTTTGTTCTTCCCCACCCTTTCTGCCTCGCTTTCATTTCCGCAAATATCTCTGGGCAGAATAAAGATCCACACAACTCTGAGAGGAAATCATTGGACCAATGATTTACTCCTTAATTCTACCTCTCTTCTGGTTCTTCACTACTTTTAAGATACTCTAATTCTCTATAGCAGTGTTTTCCAACCTTAGCAATTTTAAGATGTCTGGATTTCAATTCCCAGAATTCCCCTCCTTGCATGGAATTCTGGGAGTTGAAGTCCAAACATCTTCAAGTTACCATAGTTAAACATTGCTTTATAGACTCCACTGACTTACAGAAAGATCCATTAAATATGTTAAAGGCTGAATTTTATTTTAGTGACATAATAATGGTTTTCTTTAAGACTTAATTCAAATTATAGAATTCCCAGCATCCTTTGAGCTGTTGTTTTCTCAACCCTGGAATGTTTTCATTTGGCTTTAGTGATGAGGGAACAATCTTGGTAGTTTCCTTCCTATGTTTTTTATTGTCTTGAGATTGTTGACCTATCATCTCCAAGTGGATGGCCTCCAGGAATGCTGGGACTACACAGTCAGACTGACTTTGAATTCTGGGAATTGTAGTTCAAGTGCATCTGAAACTAAGAATGGCTGATTATCATTCCTCAAATTGTTTGTAATACTATTTCCTGCATTTATTAAATATATAGGTCATTTCCTGTGTAGTTATCTTAAAGCAAAGCACAAATGTACAAATAAAAGCTATTGATGTATTATTAACATTTAAGGATGACATTAAAAAACTGAATAGCAAAATAAAAATGCGAGTGTAGAAGCAGGGTGGAAAACTAAGATTAAGCAGGATGGACTTTTCGATTTTCACCCGATTATAAGAGCCCTTTCTCATTGGCCATATGTTTCACATCCTGTTATAATCCTGTAGCTCTTTACCTAAGGGTAAGCTGAATTTACTCAAAGATATTAACTTTTAATCATGTACAGCAGCCGTATCCAACCTTTTGCCTTGCCTGGGCCGCATTAAGTGAAGAGGAATTCTTTTGGACTGCATATAAAATATATAATACAGTTAATAAGATGGCTCAGTAATTAAAGATGCTGAGCTTGTCAGCTGGAAAGCTTACAACCTGGGTTCAAAGTAACCTTTCGTTACTTGCCCCAGTTCTTGCCAGCCTACCAGTTCAAAAGCATATAAATGCAAATACATAAATAGGCACCACTTCGGTGGAAAGCTAACAGTGCTCTGTGCACCTTGACGTATAGTCATGTTGGCCACATGATCATGGAAGCATCTTCGGACAACACTGACTCCCTTCCCTAAGAAACAGAAATGAGCACTACCCCCTAGAGTTAGACACAATTGGACACAGGAAAACCTTTACTTTATAAATAATAATAAAAGTTTATGATCTTGTGGGGCCATATTACTAGCTGTCCAGGGCTGCATGCAGTCTGTGGGCTGCAGGTTGGCTACCCCCCCCCCATGTACAAGATTGCACTGCTACTTTCTTTATATAGACTTTTCAGCTCTTTAAAGAAAGTTAGAAATTAAAGAAATCAGGCAGGTGATTTGGGGCCTTCCAGATAACTTAGATTTTGTCCCTCGCCAGACTCAGCCAGCTTGGCCAAATCCAGAGATGGATTTATAATCCAAAACATCTGGAAAGCAGCAGATTGCATATGTTCGGGCAAAACTATTCCATTCAACTCATCTGGTTAAGTCCCATCTTTCTGTTTCCCAGGCTGCATTTTGAGCTCTAGTGTTCTTTGGCCATAGCTTAAAAGCTTGATTTCCTGTTAAAGATGCGGCTGCCAGCAGGGAGAACTGGGGGATTTGCTGGGGTGCACCTGCTGTGAAATTTGAGGTATTAACACGGATGTGGAATTCCTCAATTTAGGATGAATGATTCATACAGATGGTATGGCAGCTTGTAGACACATTGTGGTCTGCCACAAACCGCTGACCTCACACAGCTGCTTGGGAAAGTTTGAGAATGAGAATGAGGTGGGAACTCTACCTTCCAGCTGACTCACTGCAAAACCAAGAAGTGGAAAGGAAGACTGGTTGGGGCAGACTGGTCCAGTTGAAGCTGAGCTGATCTTCCACTGCTAGCACAGGTAGCCCTCATGTTACAATTATTTGTTTAGCGACTATTCAACAGCACTGAAAAAAAAAGACGTACGATCAGTCATTGCCCTTACAGCATCCCCATGGTCACGTGATCAAAATCCTGGGAACCAACATATATTTATGACAGTTGCAGCATTCCAAAACCAAGTAATCACCATTTGTAACCTTCTCAGCCAACAACCAAAATCAATGGAAGAAGCTGGATTTGCTTAACAACTGCATGATTCACTTAACAATTGCAGCGATTCGTTTAACAGCTGGGGCAAAAAATGTAGAAGTGGGCGCGACTCGCATAACAATTGCCTTGCTTACAGCAGAAATTCTGGAAACAATTGTGGTTGTAAGTTGAGCACTACTTGTAGTACAATCATCCAGAAATCTTTTCCTCTGAATAGTCACACGGGTGTTGCAAACGGAACTGTGACAGAACTGGATTACTCTTCCTTTGTTATTATATTCTGTTTGAAAAGGCCCCCACATGGTCTTAGCTTCTGTCTCCAGTTGGAAAGCCCAGAGAGATGAAGATTTCAGCGCCTCACTTTCTCTTTAGCCCTTTGCAAGTGGTATGGCTTATATTCTCACTTTAGGGTTTTGGGAAGTTTTAATGGCTTCCTCTGTTTGGTTCTGCTCTTGATAAAGCTGATTTTGAGGCGGATCAAAGTAAGATTAGTAGAAGCAGCAATCTTGGTATGAGTTCATGCATATTTTAATGTATTCAAGAATCAGGGTTTGCTCCAACCTGGCAATCATTTCAATCTATTTTGCAGCTACTAAGATTGTGGGCTGAGCAGGGACAAAAATAGCCAGGGAAATGATTGAAGCCTAGGAAATGGGCTCCTTGTCAATCAACATGAGTGCTGATTTACCACCAGCTTATCAGATATTTAAAAGCCTTTGGCAGCATAGGGAAACAACAGCCAGTGAGTTAATATTCTGCAATCAACATCCAATCAATAACTAAAAAGCCACACACAACCAGGCACTACATAAATACTACACATAGAATAACCCAAAGCACACATTCTGCTAGAGAGAAGTTTACTGAGGATGGACTCCACCATAAGTCTGAAAGCTCGAAAGAATAAACCTCTGGTCCTAGACCCAAATTGGATCCTGCAATATTATCCTGAGACACGTATATTTGCCTTCATTCGTGAAGAAATTGATTTGTGTAGAAATACAAATGAAGTCTCCGTCAGTTGAAAGTAGATGCTGACTGCAGAAGAGAGAAAAGTTGATGAAATGATTTTGCTGGTGCAAAAAAGGCTGTTGATCTCTGGCGATCACATTTCAGTGGTGGAGGATCCCAGGTTGTTTGCTGGTTTTTCTGGGATCTGCTTGGATCAGGTTGCTCCAAGACTTGTCTGATTTACAGCAGATTTTAGGATTTAGATGCCTGCCACGTAGTCATGGCCCTTAGTACAAATAGGCATGCTAAATCAGAGGGACTGGCTAAGAGGTATTTGGGGGCAGAAACAGGTTAACCTTTATTAAAATGTATTCATTGGCAGATGGGGGCAGGGGATCTTCTATTCATGTGATAATTCACATAATCAAATCATTATGGGAAGAATGTAAATTGGGTCATTGGCATCAGTTTTCATTGTTTGCATAATTATGTCATTGTGCTAATCAGTGTGGAAAATTGGTCCGCTCCATGTGAAGGCCATTGAAAGAGTCTGAAAGAGGGCAGATATTTTAGAACTTTAAATATGGGCTGGAGGGCGTATTTCTTAGGCGGGTCTAAGAAAACAGTTCAATTTTGGTCACCATGATATAAAAAAGATGAGATTCTAGAATGAGTACAGGGAAGAGCAACAAAGATGATCAGGGGGCTGGAGGCTAAAACAAACAAGGAACAGTTGCTGGAACTGGGTATGTCTAGATCAGGGGTAGGCAACCTTGGCTCTTTTATGACTCAACTTCAACTCCCAGAATTCCTGAGCCAGCCATGCTGAGGAGAAAGGAAGAGGTTTGCACGCTGAGCCATGCAGGCTCAGGAATTCTGGGATTTGAAGTCCACGAGTCATAAAAGAACCAAGATTGCCTATCCCTGGTCTAGTTTAATGAAGAGGAGGGGGGGGGGACATGATAGCAGTGTTCCAATATCTCAGGGGCTGCCACAAAGAAGAAGCTATTCTCCAAAGCACCTGAAGGCAGGACAAGAACAATGGATGGAAACTAATCAAGGAGAGAACCAATCTAAAAATGAGAAATTTCCTGACAGAACAATTAACTTTACTGGGAATAGCTTGCCTCTGAAAGTTTTGTTATGACCCAGGTCAGAGGTAGGCAACCTTGGCTCTTTTATGATTCTTGGACTTCAACTCCCAGAATTTCTGAGCCACCCATGGCTGGCTGAGGAATTCTGGGAGTTGAAGTCCACGAGTCATGAAAGAGCCAAGGTTGCCTACCTTTGACCCAGGTGGTCAAGGTGAGGCAGGCCTTTAGAGAGTCCTTTATTGTATTCAAGAAGTGTTCTACAAACTGCCCTCCAATGACAAGTAAGGCTCCGCCCCATGCTACCTTAAAGACAGCCACCGTCAATCCCCCAAACAACAACCTATATACTACCAGGAAAGTCCACTAGGCAAAGTCTAGGCATAAGACAAATGACAGTCCTCAGGGCAAAGACAAGGTGCAAGGCAAAGGCAGTTCTGAAGGTAAAGCAAAGCAAAGGCCAAAAACAGTCCACAAGGCCAGGGCAAGACAAATGGCAATCCTTAAAGCAAAAACGAAAAGCAGTCCTCGAAGCAAGATGAAAAGGCATGAGTCCAAGCTGGGGGAGTGTAATCCAAAGCTAACAATTGTTCCTGGCAAAGACTAACACCTCACTGCTTCTCCTAAAGTCATTCTACTCCAGGTGTTCCTTGTGAGGAGGGATGGGGCAGCCTTCTCCTGAGTAGTTTTGCAGCCCTTCTCTGAGCTTACTTGAATCGGTGGAGGAGGCAGCCATTCCTCATAGGAGATCTGCTGCCTATCAGCACCACTGCCTGTCAGCAGCCGATCTGTGTCTGTGAAGGCAAGCAGCTCTCTGTCTGGTCGACCATCTTCCCCCAATGCCCGAGGAGCCTGGGACAGCACCGTCCTCATCCCCTGGCCTCTCCAAACATGCCAAGGGAGATGTGCTATCTCTGTGAAATGGTCCCGGTTCCAACTCCTCCTCCTTCGAACCGAACTCTCGACAGTTTTGGGTTCTCCATCACTGGAGGTTTCAAGAAGAGATCAGATAACCATTTGTCTGAAATGGTATAGACTCAGTTTTCTGCTTGAGCAGGAGATTGGACTAGAATGGGTAGGCAACGTTGGCTCTTTTATGACTCGTGGACTTCAACTCCCAGAATTCCTGAGCCAGCACAGCTCAGCTTGGAAACCTCTCCCTTTCCCCTCAGCATGGCTGGCTCAGGGGAAAGGGAGAGGTTTCCAAGCTGAGCTGTGCTGGCTCAGGAATTCTGGGAGTTGAAGTCCACAAAAGAGCCAACGTTGCCTACCCCTGGACTAGAAGACCTCCAAGGTCCCTTCCAAATCTGTTTTTTTGTTAATTCAAATTAAATCTAGAATGAAATCTGAAGTGGGGTGGCAGCAAGGCTTGGTCTTGGGTTTTGTATGCTTCTATGTTGGGTCAATTGTTTGGGTGAAAAGGTGGGAGAAAGCTTTGCTAAATTTTCAGTTGAAAAATATGAGTGGGACAGTTCCTATTCTGGAAAACAATCACTGCATTCAAAATATCTTGATAAGTAGATCAGCTGAATAACATCTAGTAGTGACCAATGCAAAACTTTTCCCTCAGGAAATCAAAATAAAATGCACAATTATAAGATGGGAGATAGAGGATCGATAAGAGGATTTGTGGAAAAGATCTCAAAGCAGTTGTTGACTGCAAACTGCATATGAGTCAGCAGAGAGATAAGACTGCAAAAAAAATGTAACTACAGAGTTTGGTCACTATTTCTAGGTGTTATTCAGCTCTAGATGTTATTCAGCTCATCTACTTATCAAGATATTTTGAATGCAGTGATAGATAGAAGCATCATCCCCAGATCAGTGTATTCTTCACTGATACATCACTTTCAGTGTTGTGTTCCTTTCTGGGCCTCATAATTTAAAGATTCAGAAAAATTATAATAGATACAGGAAAGGGTAAGTCTTCAACATACGACCACAATTGGGACTGGAATTTTGGTCGTAACTCCTGATGGTCATACATTGAGGCTCCAGGTGACTGAATCCAATTTTACAACCCTTTTTATGGCACTTGTTAAGTGAATCATGTTGGCCATAAGTCCAAATCCATTCTCCTAAATGGGTGTTTTTGCCAGAAACAAAAGAAACCTGCAAAAAAAGTCGCAAATCGTGATCATTATCAGAGCATCAAAGATGATCAAGGATCTGGGAGGCTAAACTGTACAAGGAATGGTTAAAGGAACTGGATATGTCTAGTCTAATGAAGAGAAGGACTAGGGGTGACATGAAAACTGTCTTCCAGTAGTTGAAAAACTGTCACAGAGAAAGGGGCTCAATCTATTCTCCAAAGCACTAGAGGGCCGGACAAGAAGTAGTGGATGGAGAATTATCAAAAAGGGATCCAACCTGGAACTAAAGAGAAATTTCCTGACAGTAAGAAAATTTATCAGTGGACAGCTTGCCTCCTGAAGTTATGGATGTTCCATCACTGGAGGTTTTCAAGAAGAGATTGGACGGCCACTTGTCTGGAATGGTATAAGGTCTCCTGCTCCAGCAGGGGGGTAGATTAGAAGACCTCCAAGATGCCTTCCAACCCTATGATTCTGGTTTGGCTAGGCAAGGGATAGGCAACCTTGGCTCTTTTATGACTTGTGGGCTTCAACTCCCAGAATTCCTGAGCCAGCCATGCTGAGGGGAAAGGGAAAGGTTTCCATGCTGAGCCATGCTGGTTCAGGAATTCTGGGAATTGAAGTCCACGAGTTACAAAAGAGCCAAGGTTGCTTACCCCTGGGCTAAGCAGAAGAGACAAGTAACTGATAGGCCTTGGATAGTCTGTCTTTCGTTAATGTCCCTGAGATGACAATTTTGGGAACTAGTTTCCAAATATCAGTGATCTAGGATTTGTAAGGAAAAAACCTCCCACTAACTCTTGGCTTAGAATTATGTGTGACTACATAACTCGAGTTAGCAACCATTTTTAGTGAAGGTATAACATCACTGAAAATAGTGATTAATGATCATTTTTCACACTTAGGTCGTGTTCACCTTTTGCAACCTTCTGACAAGTAGACTCAACACGGAAGCCAGATTCACTTAACAACTGTATTACTAGCTAACTGCAGTAATTCACTTAACAATTGTATTACTAGCTAACTGCAGTGATTCACTTAACAACTGTAGCAAGAAAGGTTGTAAAATGGGGCAAAACTCACTTCTTCTGTCTTGCTTAACAATAGAATTTGTGGTTGTATGTCAAGGAATACCTGTACCAGATTTTCAGAAACATTTTTATCCCTCACTTGTAGAAATCTTGTTAACCAATGTCTTCATCCATTGTGGTGGCCAACCGCTTACCACAGCCTTTTCAACCTGTTTTCGCTTCACATGAGTGGACTTCAACTCCCAGAATCCACCAGGAGTCACACTATTGCTTGAGATAGGACATTGCTGCCTGGGGAATTCTAGAAGTTGAAGTCCAACCATCTGAAAGTGACTGAAATTGAGAAAAATTAAAGTTGAAATCCAAGCAACTCTTTGGAGAAAACTCTCCTTGAGGTATCTCCTTTCATCCCTGGTCAGGCAAGGCTTTATGTTACGTGAAAAACAATCCAGTGATGGCATTCATACATAAGCAGGAATCCCAGGTGTAATAAACCATGAAACTCTAGATAACCTAATTACCTCCATTTTCTTCTTTCCAGTAGGTACTATGTCATAATAGTGTCAAATAAGAGAATTTTGTACACCATCTTAACACAGCTTTGTAAATAGGAGTGCTCAAACAATGAAGCTAGTTAAAATGAAGGCTTGGGTTTTTTTTAGGAATCTTGATCCTTGGGTGTGTTTAACCCAGTAGCCTGGTTTTGGGCATTCTGTGAAGCTTTTCTGTGTCTGGTTATGTCATGTACTGTAAAAATATAGAAGTTGCACGTATATACATGCAGCTATCTTACATTTTGGGATACAAACTCCACAGATTCCTTTCCTGTTATGTGTTGACGTTTCTTCAGAAGTCTCCCTTGGAGAGGAACAGAGAGGGCTAGAAGAGGGTCATACAGCTGCAAGCTCTTTTCCTCTACTTATTGTTTCCCAGCTATTCCACCACCAAGTCTCTTCAAAAATTAACATGTCGGGAAGATAACAGAGATGGTGTAGATGGAGAACAGGTGCTGTGATCTCTTCATTTGAACTGGAGTGTCCTTCTGAAAGTTAAATTACCCCAGTGTTGCAGAATGGATCGTTGGGTCAACTTTCCAGCCAGGCAGCCTTGCCCTTGTTGTAGAGACTCCATTCCTTGACTATTTTCTTATTTTGTTTTCTGTTTGCCTCTAGCAAATTCTTTGCATTCCGTGGCCTTTCAGCTTACTCCATTAGACCATTTGGGAAGGTTGCTCCTTCAACCTCCTTTCTTCTCTTAAAAGTTTGTTCTTCTGCAAACATTTGGTTTCCCCTGAGTCTGCTTGATATTTCTCTCTTGTGGCTCAGTAGCCGTATTTTGGCCTCTTTCCTGGTGGCATTCCTGCTAAATTCAGTGCTAGGAGGAGAATTAGATTTCATGTATGGCCTTCATCAGTTTGACTAGCTCAACGTATTCTAGCATATTCTCTTCCAGTTTTTTTTCTCTTCTGTCTGTGTCCATTTTGCGGTGATGAAGACTAGAACTTTCACCTGTAGGAACCCGTCTGCATCTTGAGTTACTTTACAAAATAGATTACATGCTAACTACATTGTGTGAAAAGCCCAAGCCATTTTAGCACAGAATAATTAAAGAGAACAGCCATGCTCAGATGTGGAGAGTGTCTTCAAAAGTTGGCAGTTTTTAAATGAAAAAGGACAATATGCATTCCCTGAAAAGAATTCTGTGTAATAAGTAGCCAGGCTCTACATAGCTCAAGGAATATGCGATTGACACAGTGCCTAAGTAAAATATGCTGAGTTTGGTTTGCTTTAGCATGCTACATGAACTCAAGTGTCGTGGTTGGCAAACTGAGTTTTGCATTAGTGCAAGGGTATCCAACCTTGGCAACTTTTTAAGATTTGTGAATTTCAACTCCCAGAATTTCCCAGCCAGAATTCTGAGAGTTGAAATCCACAAGTCTTAACAGTTGCCAAGGTTGGACCTCCCTGCCCTAGTGTGTGGGATGTGGAGAGCCAAGAGGCTCCTACAGGAACCAAAGGAAATCAGCTGGCACACAAAGGGACCTAGCTGGTTTATGAAATCTGGGAAGAAAAACAGATTTCCGTCAGTGTGTATATATTGTATGTGTGGGAGAGGGAGAGAAAGAGAGAAAGCGACGGCCTAGCATACAGCCAAGATCAGCCAAGAAAGCTTGCGCTGGGGAACTCAATCTTGGCTTATCTCCCACTGCAGCTTTAGAAACTGGAGATGCAGTTGTGTACTCTCAACCTTCACAGGAAGGGGTCTGTTCGAGAAGCTGTGAGGAAGGAAAGGAGAAGAACTGGAGAAGTTGATTTCCAGGGTTATGTCAACAGGTGACCTCAGAAGTTGCCAGAGAGGATTTGTGTCCTGTGACATCTGTGGTGCCACCCTTGTAGGTGTCTTGATTACTTTAAGCCAGAGTATCGAGGTGTGCCTTCCCTCTTCTTCCTGCTCATAACCTTTCAACTTCCTATTTAGAAGCAAAAGTTTTTGACTACTCAGCATCACACTGATCTGGTTATTATTTATCCTATGTTCTCACCACTGCCTGAGAGTTCACATCCGCTGCATGGAAGATAATCCACAATCTCTGGTGGTCCCCCCTCCCCCTCCAATGCTGTGCAAGCTTCTCTTCCAGTCCTGTGGTTCCCCCCCCTTCTTCTTCTTGTAGTAGGACACAATAGGTTGAGACAGGAGTGGCCCTTTTTAAATAAATACTCCAAGGTTGTTTGCTTTGGGCAGGAAGCTTCTCAGTGGCTTTGCTGAGGGCCATCTGTTGCACCAGAGGCCGTTAAGAAATGGTGGGGAGGATTAAATTCTCATTTTGCGTTTGTGTGATTTGTTCCCTTTTGTTTCTGTCCAGGGGTTGGCAAAAGTAGCCTTCTGCTCCGCTTTGCAGATAACACCTTCTCAGGTAAGGAACTGCCTCCTGCATCAATGATCATTGGATGGGTTGGGAGACCTGATTCTTGCTGTGCACCAAAGATGCTGCAATAATCAGCCCAGTCCAGGTCAAGCATCTTTGGATAAGATGGATTCTTGGCTTTAACATCTCATTTTTAAAAGCAGTTGTAATAGGCCCACTAGAGAAGACTATTTTAATGCAAAGACTCAAAAAAAAAAAAAAAAAAAAGCAGGATAACTGTGCTGGTCTGTGAAATGCAAAAAAATCACAATGCCCAACTGGGCAATTAGGAGAAGCAGAAATTCCACAAATGAGTGTGTGAGTTTTCCAGAGATTTTTCTCAGGTCTGTTCCGAAGAATGTAAAGACTCCCTCCCTGCTTTGTGACACTTTAATTGGTCACAATAACGATATTGCCCAATTGTGGATTGTTTTTTTTTTTAATTTAGCCAGCGTTCTTTTATTCCGTTTTGCTATAAAAAAAAGCAAATTGTACTATCTGCTCTAACTAAATGTATTTCTATGCTGATTGTGTTTTCCTGCTAGGGGAATGCTGTAATTGAATACTTGCTTGTTTAAGATTGTATGTCTTTGCAAAGTATTGCAACATGAATTCTTTTCAAAATAAATTCTTTCTCGTTTGTCCCTCTCTCCTGCTTTGGTTGAGTTACTTCTCTCCATTTTATTTGGCTCATTTTCAGTATGCAAAGTTAGATTGTAATTTGCTGGTTGGCCAAACTGTTGATTAAATGACCAGTAAAAACCTGCCAAAAATTCAGACTGTATTGATTCTCTCATAGCATTTATTTTGAGCAAAATTCCTATATTTTCCTGTTAGAAATAGGTTGCGCCCATAACTGATATTAGAATCCTGCAAATTCTAAGAATATTATATCTCTTTTTCCCATTGAGTTATTCAGTGGTCTCAGTAGTCCTCAGGTTAATGACCATTCATTCAATGGCCATTCCAAACTACAATGGCACTGGAAAAAGTAGTTTACTAGTCCTTGTGCTTACAACTGTCGCAACATCCTAATGGCCACATGATCAAAATTTGGGTACTTGTCAATCAGGGTGTATTTATGACATTTGCAGTATCCCGGGGTCATGTAAACACTATTCGCAACTTTCCCAGCTGTCTTCTAACACAGGGGTCCTCAATCTTGGCAACTTTACTTTGCTGGCTGAGGAATTCTGGGAGTTGAAGTCCACAAGTCTTAAAGTTGCCAAAGTTGAGGACCCCTGTTCTAACAAGTAAAGTCAATGGGAGAAGATGGATTGGCCTAATGACTGTATGATTTACTCAACAATTGCACTGACTTGCTTAACTATGACAATCTCTTTAACAATCAGAAGCAGAAATTCATCTCCCAATTGAGATTATAAATTGAGGACTACCTTTCTTTGATCTTTTGAGTTTCACAATGAAATTTCTAACCCTTCACAATCCTGACTATTTTTTCCCCCTTAGTAATAACAAGATTGGATCTCGCTTCTCTTTTGCAATAATGCATCGTAAAACCTAGCTTTAATATTTCTGGGTTTGTGCATTAAAAAGCCATATTTTTTTACTGTTTTCTGATTTCTTTTAATTCTTTCTTCTTTCTTCCCTGTGTCTCTCCAGGTAGCTATATCACAACAATTGGGGTCGATTTCAAAATCCGGACACTAGTGATTAATGGAGAAAGAGTGAAGCTGCAAATCTGGGATACAGCTGGACAGGAACGGTTCAGAACTATTACCTCCACGTAAGTCTAGGACACAAGCTGAATGGAGTGGTAGGGCCTGAATACTGAAGAGTGGGGATAAATTAATGAGAGGCCTATGAGGGAGCCTAGGTCAGTGGTGGCGAACCTATGGCATGTGTACCAGAGGCGGCACTCAGAGCTCTCTCTGTGGGCATCCGCACTGTTGCCCCAGCCCCGCCTCCTCCCACGGCTCCCTTCTCCCCATCAGCCCCCCCGGAGGAGAGTCACCCCCGAGTACAGCCTGCATGGAGCAGCACAGTCAAGGACATGGCAGCTGGGCTGCAGGGACAAGACTCCACTGTTGCGCCCCGGCGTGCGCAGTTGACGCTGCGGGGTGCAGGCGGAAGGGCGGGCGGCCATGGCACTGAACTGCCTGGGTGATCTGCTGTGGGCCATGGAGGCAGTAGGTGGCCCTGTGGGTGGGGGGGGGCGTGGGGGTGGAGTGAGGCGGGTGGGGGCAGAGTGGGGGCGGGGAAGAGCTGGGTTTTGGGCACTCGGTCTCTAAAAGGTTTGTCATTACTGGCCTAGGTATTAATTAGCTAGTCAGCAGTAAGCAACCTTTTCACATGATGATTCTCATTTACAATTTTGCAAGGTAAAATAAATAAAAGTTCAAAAAAATTGTGTGAATGTGCTTCCTTAAAAAGCCACAAGATTTTTGATCCAGAATGAGAAATTATTTTAAAAAGTTGAATACAGGCAGTCTTCGGCTTACGACCACAATGGAGCCCAAAATTTCTGTTGCTAAGCAAGAAATTTTGTTAAGTGAATTTTGTCCCATTTTACGACCTTTCTTGCCACGGTTGTTAAGGGAACCACTGCAGTTGTTAAGTTAGTAACAGGGCTGTTAGGTGACTCTGGCTTCCCCATTGACTTTGCTTGTCAGAAGACCACAAAAGGTGATCACATGACTGCGACCGTCATAAATATGAGTCAATTGCCAAGCATCCAAATTTTGATCACATGACCATGGGGATGCTGCAATGGTTCTAAGTATAAAACGGTTATAAGTCACTTTTTTCAGTGCTGTTGTAATTTAGAATGATCACTAAATGAACTGTTGTAAGTTGCGGACTGTCTGTACTTGGATAATGTGGTAGGATTCTAGCCATTTTTATTTTTTTAATATGGGGGGGGTGTCTTCCCTCCTGAGGTTTTATGGACACCTCAGGGCTAATCACTAAACTAAATGTAACTCTTGGTGGGCCTACAGAACTGCTTTGAAACCTCTCGCTGAAGGAAGGAGAAAGATAGATAATTATTTTCTCAGTTCAAAGCAAGTCATTGTTTCATTTTCTTTGGTGCAGGTATTACCGCAACACCCATGGTGTCATCATTGTTTATGATGTGACAAACGCCGAGTCCTTTGTTAATGTCAAACGTTGGCTGCATGAGATTGGACAAAACTGTGACAATGTGTGCAAGATTTTGGGTGAGTGGTTTTGCTATCATCCTGTCTTCCCTCTCATCTTTCAGTTCAATGACCGAGGTTGTGAGTTTTCGTAATTCTATCACATTACATTGGAACCTGATCGGGCTAATAGAAAATGCATGAAATTTTCTCCAATAGTTTTTATTCATACCAGAAGCAGAGGAAGTAGATTATGAATACTTCATGGTGTCCTGCTTGTTTCTCAGAGGGTGAGGTATTTTTCTTATTTCAGGAATATCCAAACTAGAAAAGTATCTTCAGGGGCATTGAGGTTTTGGCCTCTTCATGTGTCTGTTCACATGTTTACAATTGCTTAATTCTTCTTGGTTGCTCTAGAAACAAACATTAACTCCAGAGATATCTCATTGAAGGTTAGCTACGGAAACTTGATAGAAGAGTCTTTATTTATTTATTTATTGCAATAGTAGCATTGCATTTGAGGAAATTATTTGAGTTGCTATGGTTGCATCTAGGAGCAGGACAGGCAGTATTGTGTTTCCATTCTCCTTGCATTTCAGATTATGAAGCACCGATTTGGGCCATTTGAACAAGTTTTTGGTTGGTACGTTCTTCCTCAATGGAATATTCCAGCTACTTTATGTTGGAACTACAACTCCCACAATCCTCATGTTCGTTAGGGCTTCTGTAGGCCCTGCCTATTGTTTGTAGTGATAGGAAGAATATTTTACTGAGATACTTTGCAGAGTGATACTGTGGTGGGTCTTTGAGGATTGAAGATAAGCTGCTAGATCCACTAACTAATGATTGGCCAAAGCTAATCATCTGAACATTTGTCACATGCCTTTCACTTTGATATGAGTGATGGCTTATGACAAAAAAAACATTGTGGTTTACTGACTGCAGGACAATTCTTTCTTTAACTTTCTTTATTTAATACTGCCAACTATTAAAATCTCTCAGCGGGTTTATAAAAGGGTAAAATAAAAATTCAGCTGAGATATTGGCATAGAACTAAACCCAGTGACTGGGATTTCTAGAGAAGAAAAGATATGAAATTATTATATTTTTATCTCATCTTTCCCTAAAAACTCAAATGTAACAAAGATGAATATATTGCTTATAGAAAATTGTCCCAAACAAAATTAAAGCTAGTTTTTTTTATCACATTGATTTACTTGCTTTATCCAAGAGATGAAGAACTAATTGATCATCTGTTGTGGATTAGAAGGCCAAGTAAATATGGAATTTTGGCTTTGCCTATTGCAAAAACTGAGAGACCTTAGTTAGGGTTAATTCTTGCTTTGTTTGCTGCATTGTTCTCTGGTAAGCCAAACAAAAACCCTCTATCTATCTGCAAATAATTTAACCAAACTATGAATGGCTTGTTACCACAGGCCACTCTAGTGAGTGAAAAGGCAGATTTCTTAACAAGTCGCTCTTCCATCTTAAGCAATTAGTTCACAGAATTATCTTCTTTAGAGTCTTTTCCCCAAAGCGTAAGACAGAAAAAGTACTATTTAATATTATCTGCTTACCAGTGCCTTTTAAAATGGGACACATGGAAATTGGGGCATTTATTTGGACAACATATGCTATGCCACTGAACTGTGTCTTTGTGAAAATCCTTTTACACAGATACAAAAAGGATCACTGCAGAAATCATTAAAAGGAGCCAGGTTGAGCTGCTCAAGATTAGGGAGAGGACTATAGCTTAAAGACAGTCTGATTGGTTTTAAGATGGGATAGGTTCAGAATGAAGACGCAGGGGGCCTGAATTATCTACTGCTTGTGCAGAATGTATCCCATAGTATATTAAAGGATTTGGATTGTTTTCGTTGCTCTAATTCGCCTCTTCTATCCCCTCAAAACAGTGGGTAATAAATGTGAGGACCTGTCACGGAAGCAAGTAGAGACAGCTGATGCCCGGCGGTTCAGTGAGCAAATGGGAGTGCGGCTTTTTGAGACCAGCGCTAAGGAGAACCTCAACGTTGAAGAGGTAGAGGCAGAGGTGGTTAGGAGGGCAAAAGTGGGAAGAGAAACGGAGGCCTTCGTTGTTTCCAGAGGGGATGGCTGGGGCTTTGGGCTGAAAAAAACCTGGTAAGATTTTTCAGTTCCCTCCCCCTTGTATATTCCATCCATAGATGTTCAACGCCATTACCACCATGGTGCTCCGAACGAAACAGGAAAACCTGGCACGGCGGCAACAGCAGAACGAGGTTGTCAAAATCAACAAGCCCAAAAAGAAGCCTTCGGTCAAGAAATGCTGCTGAAGGGACAGCCCCTGTAGATGCCCTTTTCTTTTGGATGGGGGGGGATGATGAACTGTGGGGAGTTGGGTGGGTGAAAAAAAATCATGGCTCATGTGATGTTGGGGATGGGGCTTCTGGATCTTGATCAGAGGGGCAGGAGAATCAGTATGAATCCTCCTAGCCCTGGAATTCTTCTGTTCCCCTTTGCTGGGAAAGTTGCGTTGTGGGGATAGAAAACCAAATTGAAGCACTGCGTTCCCTGCCTGCTGATAGGCTGGGGTGGTGGTGTAGGTCGTGCTTACAAAAAGGGTGGGTGGGTGGGAAGTACCGAGCAACATTAAAAAGACTACTGAAACAAATTATTAAGGTGATCAAAATAAAGAAGATGTGGGGCGTAGCTGAGCCCAAGGGAATTGTCCTTCTCCCCACAACTGGAAAAAAAAACCCCTCTTCTCTACAGTGATGCCTGCTCATTGTATTTTATTTCTCCATTTCTGGTCTGAAGGCTGGGTGCTGGAATTGCAGTATACAACCGATAATCAAATTTCACTCATGGCAAGAATGCTGCAGGGTGAGGGAGAAGGTGGGCATTATAATTATTTTGCCACAAGCTCCTCCTCTGTAGCTGTACCTCAGTTTACATAATAATAGGAGGAAGTGGAAGAAATCCAGCAAAACATTTCAGAATTTCCCAGCCGATAGTATTGGGGTTTTTCCTTCTCATCTTTCTTTAGCCTTGCTCTGAATAGGAATGGTTTAGGACCAAGCTATGTTGCTCTCCTCTTAGGATTTGGAGAGTTTTCCATCTCTTCATTAGCCCCATCCTTCAATCCAGATGTTGTGAGAAAATAGCTAACTGTCCACATGGTGAGTTTGAAAAAGGACTTTGTCACCTTTGCAGCTATAATTGAAGTACCATTCAGTCATTCATGTTTACCTCCAGAAACAAAGTAAGAAATGGAGGCATAAACTTTTAATATAGGAATATGAAATTATGTCTGGATTCAGCTGATAAGTTGCCAACTTATGATTCCCAACCTTTGGGTATTACAGAGACTGTCCCCTTTCAACATTGGGGCCCTTATACAATTTATTTGCTTCATTAATTATTTTATATACACCCAACTCTGTAGATAAACTAAAACATCTCATTTTAACCCACTGCTAATGGCATTAGACTTGTTAAGGATATACCACTGTTCAATAAAGACATTTAGATATAAAAACACTTCTGCTTTTATTTGCCTGTTAACACCCATTCCTTAGATACCAAAAGGAAGAGTTCATCTTTATGCCTCTCAAATAACATTTGGCAGTGTAAAAGTGTTGAATTCTCTTTATTGGAAACAAAAAGTCAAGAAAAAAAAACTTAAATTCTTCCAACTTCGATGGACATTAAAAATATGTGCTAATCAAGTATAAAAGAAGTGGTTGGAATGCCCATTTAACCCTTATTTAAAGTATATTACAGTATCCAAGTAAGTATTCACTGATTGCTTATTGAAAGAGAAAATATAGTGATATATATTGAACTTAGTTGCAGGTATACTGTACATTATGGGGATGGAAGAGATAAGATCAGATTATTGCAGCTGGCTAAAAACAAATGCCACCATGGCCAAGTAAAATATTTGTAGTAAAATGTTTATATTGACTGGATAAAGGTGCTTTTTGTTGACACAGCCAGACAGAGAACTGAATTTCACTTCAAAGGGAAGTAAAATTAGGGTTGGTGGTTCATATTTCCATTTCCTCTTGGTTTGACACTGCTTCTAGATGGGGCTGGACCGATGAGGGAGACATCAGTGTCCTAATGGTGTGCAAGAGGGAGTTACTCTGAGGGCTCCACAGGACAACTTCGGTACAAGGATTCCTGTGAAAATTAGGGAAGCCGATTAATTTTCAGTCCATTTTCCTTATTATATCTTCTTTCCTGCAAGTAATCTTTGACATACGACCGTAATGGAGCCTGCCCATTATGATCGCAAGTGGTGATAGCTCTTAAGCGAGGTGGCCTTGCTTAAGAAATTCCCACCTCACCAGTCGTTAAGCAAGGACTACCTGTACTTCATTAATACTCACAGAGAAAGAAACATTTCTTCAGGGGTGACACTGCTTTCTTCAAGTCCTTCTAACATGAAAGAAGACGGCACCAGCATAGGGCAGTCTCCCATCATGAATTCACCATCTACAATGACTGTAGTCAGCTCTTCCTCTGTAAAGTTGGTTTCTTCACTTGCTCCATCTTGAGACAGCCTGAGATGTAGAAGGCTTTATGTGAGGAAGTCATAATATTCTACTTCCCTGAACCCAGTTTTGTTAAAAGCAGAAAGCTGCTATGCTTTCTGGTACCTCTGTTGTAGCTCTTTCAACTGTGTGTATGCCTGCTGCCATCTGGGGTTTTCACAGCGGACAGGGAAGCCGTTAGAACTGTAGATGTGGTCATTGTCCAGGCTAAGGGAGTTAAAACGGGCAGCCATCTTCTCCTCTGAGAGAAAATGTTTAGAACTGGGTTCCCTGTTGAGGTGCAGAAAGCAGTAAAAATTCACTCCCCGATCCAATAAAATCCTAGTTAGAACCGAGGAGTGCCGAGCAAACCATGGTTAAACTAATACACCCCTTATGGAAGGTGGCACTTCATTACAAACATTTTGGAAGGTTCTGCAAACAAGGAGGACCTCCAAAACACAAGGTGGTCCTTTATACAGTGTTTCTCATCACTTATGTTGTTGAATGTCTACACCATGATAGCATGAGAAGGTTCCAGAAAGCAACATGAAGGGGCAAGCTTAATCACAGGTTATTAATTGACAGCTTGGTTTGTTGGGTTACTGCTTAGTCTTGTAAACATATAGTGACTTAACATCTACCTCTGAACAAAAACTTAAATTTTGCCAGACTAAGCCATCAAGTGCCATCTATATACCCAACAATATGGAATACAAAAATGAATTGGGGCAATTTTTTTTTTGTCAATGCCTTCTTAGCTGTACAGTAGCTGTCATTTTCCTCCACACTTACTGATCTTGGCTTTCCAGATGTCGCTTGAAAGCAAGGGATACTGATCGGTACCTAAAAAAGGGAATTAGACTTGCATTAAGAAGCTAAACATTCTTGATTATTTTTGCACCAGCAACATACCCTTAAAATAAAATATTAATAGCACTTAGACTTATATACCACTCCATAGCCCTTTACAGTACTCTCTAAGCAGTTTACAGTGTCAGCATATTTCCCCCAATAATCTGGGTTCTCATTTTAGATCTCAAAAGGATGGAAGGCTGAATCAACCTCAAGTTGGTCAGAATCGAACTCCTGGCGGTGGGCAGAGTCAACTTGCAATACTGCATTTTAACTACTATGCCACCACAGCTTATAAAATGTCTAACACAGACATGTCAAACTTGCGACGTCATGTGACGTCACACAACATATTGGAGCTTTTTTGCCATTGCCGGCAATGTGGTGGGCGGGCTCCGGTATGATGAAACCGGCCTGCGGGCTGGCAGTTTGACACCCCTGGTAACGGCTCCTTACTGCCTTTGAAAATCCAAAACCTTCCTTTTGGTATCACTTTTATAGTATTTTTATATGGCAAACCCCAAGGTGTAGTCCACTCCCAAGTCCTTCACAGCTTAGGTGCAGTTTTTTAAATATTTCCCAATCTGTTTATTGTCATAGTTATTTCAGCAGCAGACAAAACTCCTGACCAAGCTTTTGTTATCTTTTATGGTTTAATTGTTGGATGCTACTATATAAATGATTTTACAGTTTAACTAAGCTGTGCTTTTTAAATGTTTTTGTACAGAAGGCAGGTTATATGCCACCAAGTTGGCAACAACTCTTTGTAAATAAATAGATTTTCTCTAAAAGTAATGCATATTAGGGTGCTACTCAAAAATACTATTAAATATCCAAATAAACCTGCTGATACATAGCTTGCTGTTGCCTTCTTTGCCTCAGCACCCTTCATCATCTTTCCTTTGAAGCAGAACTGGGCATTTTACACCCCCCCTGGGCCATATCCAGCCCCTTGGCTGTCCCTGTTTGGCTTGCATGAGGTCAATCGGAAATTAGAAATCAAGTGTAATAAGTGTACAATCCTCTTAGTTCAGCCTTCCACAACAATCCGAGTTTCTCATGTGGCCTCTTGGGAAAATTGCCTATCCCTGCTTTGAAGGAAGGCTAGTTGAACCACAGCTTGAGTGCCACAAAGATGC
Source organism: Crotalus tigris (assembly GCF_016545835.1). Lineage (NCBI taxonomy): Eukaryota > Metazoa > Chordata > Lepidosauria > Squamata > Viperidae > Crotalus > Crotalus tigris. The sequence continues at coordinate 1,973,798 of NW_024100595.1, read as the reverse complement.
CTCTAGCAGCTCTCTTGACATCTTTTTAGATGCTGTGTGAATAAATGCTAGATGGATAAGTTCTCCTCTATCTCACACCTAAGCATAAACAGAATCTTTTCATATTTATCTGAAAGCCTCACAGCATATGATTACCGAGACCCTTGTACACCACTGAAATTCACCAATCTGTGTCTGGGTTTCATCCGTGGAATGGTGCATGGCACATCACGTTCCCAGTTTGGGAGGATGTTGTGGCTACAGCCCATATTCCTTGACAAGACAGAGCAGTGCAAAAAATGCCCAGAAGAAATAGCTGAAGGAGACCCTGGGTTTATTGTAGGATTCATCTGTGGAATAAAGCAAAAGAATTTTTTTTAAAAAAAATTCTCAACAGAGATGTGAGCGTATTGAACGGGTCATGCTGAATTTGAGCACTTTTGAGAAGGGCAACTTAAGTCAGACTTGGACAGCATTTATTGGGTTTTTTATATATATAACTTTATTAAATTAAAAAAAGCAAATACAAACTAAAATAAAAATAAGGGAGCAGATAACAGGGAAAGATTAAAAGGTGACAAAAATATATAAAAAGTGACCAACTTTCTGTACAATTACAAAATACAGAAACCTCTAAGATTTAAGTTCTTTCTTGAGCCCCAAAATTCTACCTGGGCATTTATCAGGAACATAACTGAGCTCTGCTAAAAGTATCTTGACTTTTAAAAAATATTAGTAGAGAGCATAAAAAACCATGCAGAACACTTAAGTGCACACCAATTGTAGGTAGTCCTTGACTTATTACCACAATTGTTAAGTGAATCACTGCAGTTAAGTTAGTAACATGATTGAATGTTACTGAAGCCATGGAATCTGGCTTCCCCCATTGATTTTGTCAGGTTACAAAAGGAGATCATATGATCCCAGGACACTGCAATTATCATAAATATATGCCAGTTGCCAAGCATCTGAATTTTGGTCATGTGATCACATGGATGCTGCAACAGCCTTGTGAAAAGCAATCATGTCCCTTTTTTCAGTGCCGTTGTAACTCTGAACAAATGGTTGTAAATCAAGGACTATCTGTATAGTAAACGTATATTCTTGGAAAAAAATAAAGAACACATCCAAAGAAATGGGCAAATCTGAAAAGAGTTTTAAAAAATCTGTTTGTAAATTTTCTTTACAAAGGAAAATTCAAGAGCAAAACCAAGGAAAACTTTATAAAATCACGTATTGTAATAAAAACACCCTAAATCAAATCATTTATTTGCAAAAACTCCATTCAATTAAGAATCAGCTACATCAGGGATTGCAATTTTTTTTTTACAAAGCAAATGCCTTGATTTTCAGAGCTCTTGGCAGTTCAACTCCTGAGCACAATCGCCGCTAAAAAAACACCTTGCAATTTCTTAGGCAGGGGATCAAGGATTACAAGGCTCATAGGGGATTTCCTTAACCCTCCAAGGTCATCAGGCCCTTTCAGGGTAACACAAATTCGCTTTGACTGGACTTTCCTTTGCTGATACAGCCCACCTTACATATTGTGTGTTTGTGGGGGGGGGGGAAGAAGTGAGTTCCCAGCAAGCTTTGCGCCCTTTGGCAGCCATTTTTCGGGCGTTCCCGATGCCTTAGAACGCGCAATCAAGAAATTCGAATCCCAGCATGCCTTGCGCTGGCCTAATGGCCCGCCACTAAGCCGGGGTGGCGTGACCATGATCACAGGAAAGGGCGTGGCTCTCTGAGCGTGCGGTAGGGTGCCCGGTTGATCCTTTGCACGTGCGCGTTGTGGAGAAGAAATTGAGCAACTAGTAACGGTCAGTGCACGCGCACGCTGCCGGGTGGGAGGCGGGGAATGAAAGAGAGGTTAGAGTGTGTACCGGACGGTAGGATGTGCGCATGCTCTATTCCATTGCAAAATTTACCAAGAAGAAAAACAATTCTTACCGTCCTTAAGATTATTTCTCACTCTGTTCTCACAATAGTTGCAGCACAGCCAGACGGGAAAATTAGAAACGCCACAATATCACGTGAAGAGAAGTGATGCTTAATGTCAGGGATTGTGGGAAATGTAGTTCCCCAATAACCAGTGCTGTGTAGGCTGAAACGAGGAATCCCGTCATATTTTGGGTTTTACATTCGGGTCTCTCTATCTCCGTTTAACCATGGAGATGCTGAATTGATGACTCGCGCCCCCTACCGTCTGCTTTTTCCGTTTCGAAAATGATTGGACTCAACCAGTGATTTATCGGATTCGCTGGGGTACAAGGGAGTTGTAGTTCAGAATAGGTGAAAATTGATTGATTAAATAGATTAAAATGCAAAGCACATTTCCCGCCACTTGAGCTCTAAATTTGGGCTAGGAAGGAAATTTGGAAAGGAGCAACTAAATTAGCAATTTAGTATATACTGTGCTTTAAGCCGGCAAACCATGACAACTTTAAGATATGTGGACTTCAACTCCCAGAATTCCCTAGCCACCATGCTAGCAAGAGACTTCTGGGAGTTGAAATCCACACAACATAAAATTGTCAAGATTGAGAAATACTATGTTAAGCAGTTCAGTGTGGTTTCTATTTTATCCAGTTATGTCTGTTTTTAATTATTTTAATTAGAATTTTTTGGAGAATTAAATATAAATATATCCAATTTTTTTGGGATCAAATCAAATGTATGGTGACAAAATATATTCCTTGCAACAAAATCAGAAGCAAATAGTAATTAAGCAGACAGGGCAACAAAGTAAATAACAATGAAATCAGGACAGAATGAAACTCAGTTGTTGCTTATTGATCACACCAACTTACGTTGAATCCAATTTGTTTCCAATGAAATTGAATATACTGTATTGGTCAGTGTGGGCATGCAGAATAGTGTAGTATTAAAGTGGAGACTGCTGCCAGTCTGTCTTTTGCAGTCATCCCAAGAGGATCTGCTGAAAATACAAGTAGTCCTTGAATTACAACCTTAATGGAGCCTGCCCATTACAGTTGTTTTGCTAAAAACTGAAAGTAACTGGTTTTCAGCGAAACATCATAAAATACAGTCAGGTGACTGTGGGACGCTGCAAAATGGCCATACATGAAGCCATGTTGCCGAGTGCCTAAAGCAGGGGTGTCAAACTCGTGATGTCATGTGATGTGTTGCGCTGTATCGGAACTTTTTTTCCCATTGTCAGCACTGGGGTGGGCGCGGTTTCATTGTGACATATCTGGCCCGCGGGCTGGCAGTTTGACACCCCTGGCCTAAAGCGCAGTCATGATTGCAGGGAGATGACAGTCAGAACTTCAGATCTGGGTCGTAAGTTCTCTTTTTTGGGTTGGGTTGTAACTTCAAATATTGCTAAAGTCGTAAGTTGAGGACTACAGCTACAAGGGTGCTAGGGAAGGCTTCTGCTTTTCTACTTTATCTCCATGTCAGGAAATTGTGAATTTATTACAGATTTCCTTTGGAGTTAGTTTTTTTAGCTTACTTCATTGTGGGTATACTGAAATTAAAGTTGATTTTTGTGATTGTTGCATCTCTTTCCATTCCCCCAAAAACTTCCCAGTCTGTAGAAGCCCATTGACGTCTTTCTTTGGGATTTATTTATTTAGAGTATGGCATATCATATATGGACTAGCAATATAAATTAACATTTCAACTAGATTAGTAGAACCCAATAAAATATAAGTGTGAAAAAGAACCATGTTCAAATATGTCTAGGCCATCTAACCATTGAAGCGCAGCATTGTTTATATTAAAAAAATCAGATACTGGTCTGGTATATGCCCTCAGCTAGCTGGTGATGATTTCTTTGGGATATCATTGAGGCACAGGGAGCATCCTAGGTGTAGAAGGTTGGAAATGTGATTGCATGGTGAAAGGCAGTTCATACACACACATGCATGAGTGTGCGTTGGACAACTTGTACAAGTGCAAGAACACCATCCCTTGTATTCATGAGTATTTGCTGAAATTATCCTTTGAAATAAATATGGGAAGTGAATTTTGTCATCACAATGAAGGGCATTTTTTTTAACAGTTCTGTGTGCTAGTCTCAAAAGAATCAGAGTTAGACCTCCTGTTGTGGGTAAGACTATTTCTGTACCAAGAGAAGCTAGTTGCTACTTAAGAAATCCACAAAGAACATCTCTGGATGCAGCCTAAATGCATCTCTGCTTTATCAACACAGGTTTTTTTTAATTTGCCTTCTCTTTTGCTAGATGGACATTCAACGATCTCTTGAGCTCTTGCACATGACCATATACACTCAGAGCATCTCACCTTGTGGCAAATATTTAGCAGCCGGAAACAACTATGGAGAAATTGCCATATTCAGGTATTTGGGCGTGGCTTATCACTGGATATGCTTTTCTTTTATTGTTTTTTAAAAAGCAACCATCCTTGGGTTAACCTTCACTGTTTTTTTTCTTGGATAGCCTGTCAGCAGCATTAAGTTCAGAAGCCAAAGAGGACAGCAAGAAGCCGGTAGTGTCCTTTGCAGGTTGGTGATGGTGGTTTGGCTAGCAGAGAAAAGCTAGAGGTGCCTTAGCTTTGCCTATAGCAAAGTTTCTGAATCTTGGCAATTTTAAGATGTGTGGACTTCAACAGAAACATTAGTGTATAATAACCTGGCTTGTTCTTCTATGCTCAAGTTAGGGCTGTGTGTAGTCAGCAGACAGCATGGTTGGGCCATCTGTCTCTAATCCAGAAGGAGTTCTTCATTTGGCATCAATGTGGTTGAGTTTCTTTGGTTCAGCTGAGGATTCCCCAGAAGATATCACTCTCCTGAGGCAACTTCCCTGTTAAAATATCCTTCTTCTTTCCATAGCCCACAGTGGAGCTATCTATGCCATGCTGTCCACCGATCGGCAGTTGTTAAGTGCTGGCAATGGAGAGGTCAAAGCCTGGAACTGGAGCGAGATTGTGAAAAAAGTATGAGTTGGGTTGCTGTCCTCCCCCTTCCCTCCTAGCCTGGCTGTAGTTTTCTGATTTGTTATTCTTAAAATGCCTTTCCTTGCCTTCTGTTATAGAGTTGCAAAGAGGCTTGGAGTAGGAGGCCACCTTATGGGTAAAGCCTAGTTTCCTTTTTTTTTGTTATTATTTTTTACCTGCCCATGAAAATGTTGAATTTGAAGGTTTGCCTGTCCTTTCCTCTTTAGAAGCAGACTTGAAGTGCCAGAAATCAACAGCCTTCAATTGAACCTGAAGGTATGGCCATTGGGCTGTCTTGGGATGGGTCAATACAGCTCAGGAGGCTTCATCATGCCACATTCTTTCTTTTCTCCCCCCACCTTTTCCAGGATAATACTCTTCTGATGGCTGGAGGTGACTGTGTCATTCACATGATGGACTTGGAGACTGGAACCTTTACTGTGAGTCCTCCCTGTGTGGAGAAATAAACCAAAAAGATTTTATGGACCTTTCAGCCTTTCTAATTTACTCAAATAGCCTTTTCTCATTTGGTATTCTCAAATTGTTCTTAAGATCTGGATAAATGTTGATAGTTTAACCAGCAGATCATGTCAAGAACAAAAGATCAGGTCCACATATGAAGCTCCAATTAAACTGATTTATTCCTAATCTTTCTGTGCAGAGGAATCTTTTCAACTCACCTTCTTGGAGTTAGATAAATGGAATGGAATTCAAGGGAAATTAGTTCACGTGGCTACATAGGGGTTCTAGGTTGAACCCTCTTTTGACTCTGCCCAGGTTCTGCCACTCCTTCTCCTACAGAATTGGTACTTTTTATCCAGATTGAGGGAGGGAGATGATAGATAGATAGATAGATAGATAGATAGATAGATAGATAGATAGATAGATAGATAGATAAATAGATAGATAGATAGATAGACAGACAGACAGACAGACAGACAGACAGACAGAGCATTAAAAACACACTCTAAATAAATGTTGATTACCAATCTTAATGCATCTATTTTGAGTACTCAGCCTTGTGCATTTGCCCATGTTTTTACTTTCTAAACTTCCAGTGTGATTTTTCTCAACCAGGGAGCTTTTCATCATATCACTTTCAGTGCTGTTGCTGAGAATCCAGAAGTTGAATTCAATAGATCTGAAAGTGTTTTCAACTTTCTTCTGTAAAGTCTGGTGAAACATGGTTATGTGTTTTATGAAAAGTAACCAGTTCCCTCATCAACACACATAATCGGTGCTGTCTGTACTATCGCAGGTCTGAAACCTGCCTTGAGCAGGTCTAGATAATCCTTCCATGGTCCTCTGAAGATGTAGTCTGATCACTTCTCAACAACCTTGTTCAGGAAGGGAAGGTTGAAGACTACACAAAAACTATTCAAAAACATTGGGTCCAGCAATGACTTCTTGAAGAGAAAGGGTATTACTGCCTCTCATATTCACCACAGCATGGATTTAATGAACAGATAGCTTAACTCCCTTAAATATCCTGTTTATTCTTCAGCCTAATGACTTTCCACAGGAGAATTGCAGCTCTCAGAATTCATTGGGAGAGATGTTCAGGGGATTTTGGGAATAGTGTGTATCCATATAGATCAGAGGCATATTCTCTTTTGTTAGGAGTGAATAGCAACTCTGAGTGTGAGCCCCTCTGGTATCCTCTGTCTCTTTTACTGTTAACCAAAGTTAGAGAGTTGATTTGCATGGGCCATTGGAACATCAATATAAGTAATCCCAAAGGTGCTTTTTCAAGAGGCAACTGGACTTTCTTGTTTTTCTTTGAAGACGTTTTGCTTCTCATCCAAGAAGTTTCAGTTCTGATTGGAGGTGGGGAATGGAAGTCAGAGCTGAAGAAGTTCTTGGACGGGAAGCAAAAAATCTTCAAATAAAAACAAGAAAGTCCAGTTGTCTCTTGAAAAAGCACCTTTTGGGACAACCATGACCTGAATGACTGAGAATCTCCATAGACACCTATATAGGTAGACTTGAACTCACTTTGCCTTCTCTGTCCCTTCCTCCCCATCTCAGCGTGAATTTCAGGGCCACACTGATTATATCCACTGTTTGGCCCTTCGGGAGCAGCTCCGAGAATGTCTATCAGGAAGTGAAGATGGCACCGTACGTCTTTGGGGTAGGTGTCTCCTATGTCAGACTCTGACTCTCTCTTCCTTTCATATGTGTCCCCATGTCTTTATAAAAGATCTAATGGTCTTTTAGACCAGGGGCTCAGGAATTCTGGGAGTTAAAGTCTACAGGTCATAAGGTTGCCATAGTTGCCTAACTCTGCTTTGGACAAATGCAGTGTTCTCTGGATATGTGAACTTCAGTTCCCAGAATTCTCAGCAGAGGCCATACCAGCTAGGGAATTCTGGGAGTACCTCCACAAATCTGACAGGCTGTACTACAGGAGCATAATATATGTGCCTTACATTAAATTCATTAACAGTCCACTTACCTCTAGAAGCATGGTGACTCAGTGGCTTAAAAGATGCCGGAGAAGATCTGTGCTCTGAAAGTTTGAGTTCTACCACAGTGTGACGGAGTGAGCTCTTGTTACTTGCTCCAGTTCCTACCAACCTAACAAGCAAATGGACATAGCTAAATAAGTACCACTTTGGTGGGAAGGTAACAATGTTCCGTGTTTTGCTGCATGCTCTGCGTTATGGTGTGATGTCATGCTGGCCGCATGATTGCGGAAACGTCTTCGGACAGCGTTGGCTCAGTGGCCTAGAAATAGAGATGGGCACTGTCTCCTAAAGTTGGCTCTGACTAGTTGAGTAAAACCTACAGGGACTCCTTTTCCGACTTATTTCATGTTGCATGATTAGTAGCAGACCTCTGGGATTTCTGACTGAACATGTCGGATTGATCTGAGACTTCTGCTTACAAAGTTTGTGCTTTATCACTCAGCTGCATTCCTTCCCTTCACCTTGTGGGAAGTCAGCCCCCCAGAAAGAAAAGTCTTCATCGTGGTTCAGTCCAAGCTGGGTTTAAACATGGCAACTGCTTTAGAAAGAAGGTTGCAGTTTATTGAAGAGGAGAGCCAGACAGAAATATGGCTTTGGCAGAAAAGAGAGTGAGCACATATAGGGAGTGGGTTTTTATACCCTCTTGAGCCTTTTGTTTGGAGTTGTTTCCTGTTCCTGTTTGAGGCTATTTCCTGTGTCATGTATTTTGACCTGTGTCCCTTTGGTATCTGTGAGTTAATCCTATTATGTCCTGTCTTAGATTTTGGATTGGGGTATGTGGATTTTAGGTGTCTTTGCATCTGGGTCCTGTCAGGGCAGAACTTCATCTATGTTGGCCCTACTGTTGTGGAACAGGCTCTTTATGCAAAGCTACCAGAGCAGAATGCAGTTTGAGCAGAATGCAGAATGATAAGGCTTCTTTGGGTGATTGTAAATACAGATGTTTCTGAACTACAGCTCCCAGGAATCCTTCACTGTAAGTTGTATTGGCTTGATCCAGCTTAAGCAGAGTTTGAAGAGCTGTATGTTTCTAGTCTATTTGGTGTTGTTTTTGTTTCTGCCCCTAATTTGCTGCCTTCCAGATGCAAGGGGAATGAATGCTGGGCAGCTCAACACATCTGAAGGATGTTGTTGTGATTTTAAATCAAAAGAAAATGCTGTTTTAAGGCCATCTTTTATTTTTTTCTTTTAATCTGGTTTTCAGATTTACGTACAGGAGGTCAAGTCCAATCAATTGAAGTCCACAAATATGAGGTATTTTCATCTTAACCTGAATTTTGAATTGTAAGCCTTGCAGAGTCATTGATTGGGACGGGTGGCTATAGACATTGAATGAATGAATGAGTGAATCTTCTTTCTCCAAAACTCAGAATGCATAATAATTCTGTACTCCTTATCCTTTTTTCTAGATTTGACCATAGATATTTTTTTTAAAATTAGGAATTTAAGTCTTATTGATTTCAGTGAGCCTGTTGGAGGGGGATTAATCCAAAGATCAGTTTTTAATACTGTGAGTCTAACTACTCCTTAACTCAGCAGTTTTCCTCTAAAAACTCTCCTTAATTTTTTTAGGAATGCAGCCGCCCGCAGAATGGGAAGTGGATCAGTTGTTTGGCGACTGACTCTGACTGGATGGTGAGTCTCTCAGCAACTTGCATTTCTGGAGATGCAGCAGGCAAGGGTGTTCCAATTGTTTGCATCATTAATGGGGCTTTCATGATTCCTGGGTTAGCTCTCTTCATACCATGAGCTCATCTGCATACTATTCAAAACAGACAACCAAAAAGCTCAAAAGGAAACAAAAAGACCAGAAATACCTCCTTGCCAGCAATCAACACCCAGATAAGGAGAGAATAATACCAAGATTAATACTAGGTAGGCTAACAAGCAGTAAACATTACCCCAATCAAGGAACTGCCAAACAAACAGCCTAATCAAGGAACCCACTGAGAATACTCCCAACAATACTGACAGGGCAAGCCACTGATTTATTTATTTTCAGTATTAAATTTCTACATAGCCCATCTCCCCTACAAGGTGACTCTTAAATAAATAGAGAGGAAACACCACTCCCTTTCTAGCACTGATGATGTTACCTAGCTGGGTAATGAAACATCTGCCAAAAACAACCACATTCAGAGAACACCAAGGACCCCATAGCTCTTCCTTTTGGAGCCCCCGATCTCCAGTTTATTCTGAAGCGGGTGATTGATTTATAGATTGAGAGTTCAAGCTTATAGAGCACCGGGTTGGGGAACGAATAATCTGAAACATACTTTTTTTAATGACACAGGTGTGTGGCGGGGGCCCAGCGCTCACTCTTTGGCACCTACGTTCAGTGACACCCACCACTGTATTTCCCTTGCCTCAATGCCAGCAACAAGCCATGTTCTACCAAGATCTGGTAAGTCTTACATCCTTGAATTTTAGGTCCTGCACAATTGCCCCACGATATATTTTGACATCCTTGCTTTTTCTTAATGTTGGTTGTTGCTTTGCTGCCTTTGCCTCTTTACTTAACTATTATTATTCTCATTCTTCCGTCCCGTTAAGCAGTCTTCCTTTCCTCATCTTTCACAGATTCTCTCTGCTGGCCACAGCCCGACCATTAATCACTTACAGATCAGCGGAGAAGTGAAGGCCCAAATCCCTTGCATCCCACGTTGCGTTCATTCCATTTCCATCAACGAACACTCTGCAGAGCATAAGGTACCTCCAAGTTTGGGAGCAGAATGAGGGATAGTAGATGTTGCGGCTATAAAATTGGACGAACGGGGTGGAGCTCAAATTGGCTAGTCAGAGCCTAAAATCCCAACGAGCTCCCCTCCCCCATAGCTTAGGCCCCTTTTGTATAAGGGACCTAACCTATGTGGGAGAGGAGAAGGTGGTTGCGGGGTTTTTTTTCCCCGTTTTGGGAAGGAGACAGATACTTGTGTCTTTGATTTTGAAGAAACTCAGATCTTGCTAACAACATAGATTCATTAACCATAGTGTTTGTATCTAACATCCTGTCCCATAAAGGGAGACTCCAATTCAGCTAATAAATACAGTGACGAAACCAAAAACAGCAGTTGAACCAACGTGAAATGAGAAATTTTAGCTATCGCTTAATAGCAATAGCACATAGACTTATATACCGCTTCACAGGGCTTTATAGCCCTTTCTAAGCGATTTACAGAGTCAGCATATGGCCCTCAAGAGTCTGGGTCCTCAGAAGGATGGATGGCTAAGTCAACCTTGAGCCTGTCAGAATCCAGTTGCTGGCAATTGGCAAAATTAGCCTCCAATATTGCTTTTTAACTACTGCACCACTATGGCTCTCTTAAGAGTCTGTTGTATCCTGGGGCAGAAGATTGCACAGTATAGTTGAGAAGAAAATGTTCTGAGGTCCAATAGCTGCTAGGACTCTTCTGGAAATGGTGCCAGTGCCAGTCAGTTATATTTGGAAACAGCAGTGCACAAACCAGGAAGCTGGAGTTGTGGCTAGCTAGTCTGGTTCAGGCACCTCATGTAAACTCATCCCTAAAATCTTTTTCTCTCCCTTCAGGTATTGACAGCAGCTGGAAGCAGCCACTGCATTGACGTCTTCACCAACTTTGGATACCGAGCCTTTTCTCTAACTTTTACCTAAGATGTACATAGTGTCCTTTTGTGAATAATCTTAGTTTTGTGAATTTCAAATCTGATATGGTCTAGGGCAGGGATAGGCAACCTTGGCTCTTTTATGACTTGTGGACTTCAACTCCCAGAATTCCTGAGCCAACTCATAAAAGAGCCAAAACTGCCTACCCCTGGTCTAGGGAACATCTTCATTCTAGGGGCATCTCTGATTGCTGAGGAGCCTGCAAAGTTTGCCTGCAAAGGGAGTCACTCCACCCACAAGTTTGTGAGAGAAACTCCAAAAAGAGGCACCTGAAACAAGATTACTTAACATAAAAATGAATGAAAGGAACTGAAACTTGCCTGTGTTTTCAGAAAGCGGACGTCCTAATTCTACTATTGAACTGCGTGTTTCATCCTAGGACTGGACTGTTGAATCTATTCCCGAAGACATGGAAACTATCCTTCCCCCTTGTTTTTCTCCACTTAAAAATCAACATATTTTCATTTATACTTTCCTTTTTAATTTTCATAGATATTTCAACAAGGATTCTTGTTTGTTGGTCTGTTGGGTTTTTGAAGGTGGGAATAGCAATGGGAACTTTTGCAAGTTTAACTGCTTCAATTTATATATTTAAAAATATTGCACTGATCTCCCCCAAACAGCTGGAATGAGCTGCTAGAGTTTGGCAGCAGAGTATAGGTATTAGAAGGTCTTCAGATGGCTTCACACCCAGTTTCCACCCTTTTTTTTTATCTCCCCCCCCATACAGCTCCTTCCTCCTATTTTCCCTACAACAGCTTTGTGAGGTAGATTGAACTGAGAGAGAGTGACTGGCCCAAAGTCATCCAGCCAGCCTTCATGTCTAAGGTGAGACTAGGACTCACAGTCTCCTAACGGTTGGCTCAAAGTCATATGTCCAGCTTTCATGAGTAAGGTAGGACTAGAAATTACCGTCTCCTAATTTTTAGCCTGATGCATTAACCACTAGACCAAATTGACTCTTATTGGAGGGTGTGTTTGGAAATTCCACAATTATTTTTTTAAATTGGCCCTTTTGCCACTGTATGTTTGGTTACCAGTTGGATACTGTGGGGAGGGCATATCAACCTTACTCTGCTCTTGCTACCGTATCTTACCATTCTGGCTCTCATCCAGAACCAGCTAAGGATGATGGGAACAGAATAGCCAAGCTATTCAGGAACTAGCACCCTTGGATTTGAAGCCCTTGAATCTTCTGCCAAAATTTGCCTAGACAGTTTCAGCCTCTTTCTTCTGTGATCTGAAGGTTGGAATAACTTCACAGTACGAAACAATTCCTTGAGATGGAGGAAAACTTATTTATTTATCATTATTTCATACTATTAGAGCTGTCCGACTCCAGTGGACTCTGAGCAGCATACAATCCCCTCGCCTCCCAAAAACCCATAAGAAGAGATTAAATGCTAAAATCACATTCACAACTTGGATTAAAATAATCTAGAAATGACATAAACTGAATCACATATTCCCTCCAAACTCCCAAAATAATTATCCACAGACCTGGGAACAAAGCCAGATTTCATGGCAGTATAAAGCAGTTTGTTCCCAAAGGGATCTCACAGGGATTTTTCTTCAGTGGTTTCCACTTCCTCGTACATACGTTCATCTTCCATTCTCTTCAGCTCTCTCAGTTCTTCCCGATGTATTTCTTTAAACTCTCGAAGAGCTGTGGCTTTCTCCTCATAGTCTTGGTTGACCGAGCAATCTGCTGATTTGTGGCCTGGAACGAGATAGGCCGTGGCGTCCGCCAGCATGGCTGAAACCTCATGGGTGAGGACCTCCAAGGACAAAAGCTGGTGGATGTGGTTGCTGGTTTTGTACTGTTTGTTGAAGAGATTGAGAGGCTGTAGGAAGTAATGAGGGAGGTGTTTCTTGGCCAGGGTGTGTTGCAGCAGCCCCAGGAGGGTCTTTAGAGAGGACAGCAGAGTCTCCCAGTCCTCTTTGCCATGATAGATCTCACAGCACCACAGTAAAACGGTCTGCAAGATATGAAAAAGCAACAGAGCAATTCTTAGATCTTATGCTGACTTTGGAGGCCTCATGACTTCCTGGGTTTGAGTCAATCTTCATGCTCCTAGGTTTATATCAAGAAGTGGGAGGAGGAGAGGAATTTAGGCAGTGTGATGGTTTTATTGCAGAGGGAGGTGAGAGGGAGCTGAGAGATTATGAAAGTAGAAGTCAGCAATTGGTGCTATCTGGATTAAATCAAGCAAAGCTCTGGATAACACACACCACAGCAGCAGAGAAGGAAAGGAGATTGCAGAAGAGAGGTGTTTTTATTGCTACACAATTTTACATGATCTCATGCAGGGTAGAAGTGAGCTTGTTGTACATTTATACATGTGCGAGTAGTCTTTGTTTAGTGACTGAAGTTACAACATTGAAAAAGGCATTGACTTGTGACCAGTCCTCACACTTAACAACCATCACAGCTTCCCCACAGTTAGATGATCAAAATTTGGGTGCTTGAAAACCAGCTGCATTTATGATAGTTGCAGCACCCTGAGGTCACCTGTTTGCCATTTGCAACCTTCCCAGCCAGCTTACAACAAGCTAAATCAGTGGGGGAAGCCAGATTCACTTAACCATCGCATGCTTCACTTAACAACTGCAGTGATTCGCTTAAAAACTGGCAAATAAAGATCATGAAATCAGGCTTGACTGACTTAACAAATGCCTTGCTTATCAATGGAAATTCTAGTCCCAATTCTGGTCATAGGCCAAGGACCACCTGCATAAGGGGGAATTTCAATGTATCTTCATGAGGGCTAGGTGGAAGCTTAATCTGGCCTAGCGTACAGTTAGTTCCAACAGATTCACCTTAAGATGGTAGGAAGTCAAGAGTTTGCCATACTCCGGGGTCCACCTAGTCTTGTTAACAAACTTAAGCAGTCGTAAAGCTGCCCGTCTCTGCCCTCCATCGGCGTCAACTTCCTTAAGGACCATCTCTTCAGCACAGCTGAAAGATAACCTAGTTCCAAGGGAAAATGGTGGTTAGGAATATTGTAACCATTCTGCAAATAGGAGCTTTAGAAGTATGTATTCATCTCCGGCATCCTCCCTGTATGTTGTATGTTTGCAGCTTGCCTTCTTTCTTAACTTGGGCAGAAAAAATGAAATGATGGAGCCTAGACTAGTCCATAATCTGGGAAAAGATGCAGCTGCTTTAAAGAGTTCCAAAGAGGTGCTAGATTGGCATCTCTATACATTAGGAAGCATCTTTTTTTGATGAATTTTTCGAAGTAGATTGGTCACCTGGATATGATGGGCATAGTTAGCAACCAGTTTAGTGTTTCTCAACCTTGGCCACTTTAAGATGGGTGGACTTAAGACACGCTGGCTGGGGAATTCTAGGAGTTGAAGTCCACTCATCTTAAAGTGGCCAAAGTTGAGAAACACTCAAGTGCAGAGCAACAGAAGCATACAACTTCTCAAAAGAGGCTTTCTTTCCAGTGAATCAATGAGCATGTCATTCTTTCATTAAGGAAGGTAATATCAGCATAGCCCTCCTTAGATGAGGGTTCAAGAATTCCATTAAAAGCAGAGTTTGGCAAACACTTAAAACATTTTTTTTTTTAAACCCAGATAACCATTCTGAGGCTCTAGTGAAAAATCCTGGCCCTGTTCCAATCAGGTGTTTTATTTTGCATCAATATCCAGCATCCATGCAGGGCTTAAAGCCATGTCCTGTTGCACTGCCTCAGCCTTGGCCACCCCCTGCTCCCTCACCAAATGACTAGGGGGGGGGGGTTACCTCCAGAATCCTTCCTTTGGGACGAGCTCAGGCCCCACTTCTTTAAGGGCTTGTACCTTCTGGAGGAAGCTTTTCTTTTCATTGCTGAGATCACCGTCCCACCAGTCAGAAAGGTGGGTGAGATCTTCCCTCATCCATTCGTTGGAGAACTCTATTGCCCCCCGAATGGTCGGCACCAGCTTCACTGGGACAGTTTCGTTCCCTTCGTTGAAAACTAACCGGACGGCTGGACCACTCAAATCCAAGGGCTCTAATTTGATGTTCCCTAAAAATGTGTCGGAGGAAAGCAACATCCAGGGTATTATTACCCAAAGCGATACACAACCCTGAGTTGTAACTACAGATAGTGTTCGACTTACGACCGCAATTGGGATCAGAATGTCCGTTTCTAAGCGAGACAGTTAAGTGAGTCTTGCCCAATTTTATATTATTATTATTATTATTATTATTTTGCCAAGGCAGTTAAGCAGTCATAAAATGAATCTGGCTTCTCCCCATTGATTTTGCTGGTTGGAAGCCAGCTGGGAAGGCTGCACATGGAGATCGTGTGACCCCTAGGATGCTGCAACCCTCATCAATTCATGACAGTTGTCAAGTCGCCTGAATTTTGATTACGCCAT
The DNA here is from genome assembly GCF_016545835.1 of Crotalus tigris. Lineage (NCBI taxonomy): Eukaryota > Metazoa > Chordata > Lepidosauria > Squamata > Viperidae > Crotalus > Crotalus tigris. The sequence goes on along the minus strand of NW_024100595.1, from coordinate 1,958,417 downwards.
GGGGAGGGTGCAACGGTCATAAACGTGAAAGCTGGTCATAAGGCACTTTGGTTCTGTGCTGTTGTAATTTCAAACAGTCACTAAACAAATTGTTGTAAGTCGAGAATTACCTGTACTGCATTGCACAGTGGGAAAAATAAACTAGTAAAAACAATGGCAGATATAAAGTCTAACTCAGTGGTTCTCAACCTTTTTAATGCCGCGACTCCCAACTGGTCGTAAGTCGACGACTACTCAACCGGTCGTAAGTCAAGGACTACTCAACTGGTGCAGCACCGTTTGCAGAATGGGACTTTTGGCGGGCTCAGCAGGGCAGAGACGGCCTGGACAATTCCTATTGGCTTTTGAATAGGAAGTGCACACACACACGTCACTCATATTTTGAAGTAAGGCAGGTGAAATATTAGGGCAGACATGTCAAACACAAGTCATCTTGGTTGTTAATACTCTCTCTGAGAGTCATTAAGGCCACTTGGAGGGCACAGTAGCCTCAACGATTCCCAGAAAGAGTGCTAATGACCAGGGGACTGCAAGGAATATAAATCCTTCCATTCCCTATCATTCAGTCAGAACTGAAGAAGCTTCTTGGATGAGAAGTGAAACATTTTCAAGGAAAAACAAAAGGAAGTCCAATTGCCTATTGAAAAAGCACCTTTGGGGCATTCCTGAGAAGCTAATTTCTCGCTATGCAGTTTTCTAAGATAATTTTTAAATTTGTTAATCTATGGTCAGTTAATTTTTATAGCCCGGCAACTCAAAGGACAACAAAGATGTAGCTGGGCAATAAAAAAAAATCAACTTACCTCTTATACTATTATGTATACTGGGTACTCGGGAAGGGAACAGCCGACGCTGGAAAACAGGATCTAAAGGTTGAAGAGGAATCCAGTATAAATTTAAGAAATGCAGTCTGGTTTTAAGGTTTTATAATATGTAATCACTGCATTTGTTTTTAAAACCCAGTAAACCAGCAAGAGGACCACTGGAGCCCAGTCCAATCCCTCAACATGTTCTCCCACTAGAAAAACATTTACATTTTATGCTTTCTGGACTTACCGTTTTGTCGAGGATGAGTGTACTCTGGGGAGATGGGAAAGAAAAATAGGAAAAAGTCAAGGAGAATCTGTTGTAATTTCGAGAACAATCCCATTTAAGAACCGGGGAACAGACCAACGTTCATCCCAGCAGACACAACTTTCTATGGTATCTTGATATACAGATAATCCTCAACTTGCAACCATTCATTTAACAATTATTTGAAGTTGCAACAGCATTGAAAAAAGTGACATACAATCAGCTTTTAGACTTAGAACCGTTGCAGTATCTCCACAGTCACATGATCAAAATGTAGGCACTTGGCAACCAGCATGTATCTAGGGCATGTATCTAGGGCAGGTGCCAATCTGTGACTTTCCCAGCAGCTTCCAACAAGCAAAGGCAATCAGGAATGCCATATTCGCTTAATGACATGATTCACTTAACAACTTCAGTAATTTGCTTAATAACTGTGGCAAAAAAAGGTTGTAAAATTGGACACAATTCACTTAACATTCAATTTGATTTGCAACGGAAATCTGCTCCAGTTGTGATCGTAACCTTGAGGACTAACTGTAGTGAGAAGCCTATAAATTTCTATCTCATGATTTTTGGGAACTGAGCAGTGCAGCATAACAACAGCAGCTATTATGTTGATGTCTTTGGAAAAGATGCGACTTTTCACACAATAAAAGTTTCTAAAAACTGGCTAGGAGTCCCCAAATTTTACTCACAAACAACATTTTTGTGATGTCTAGCCCAATGAAGAGCCTGCATGCTTTCCTCTATTTGAATTGGCCTTAATTAAAATATAAAGCAAGTAGGTCACATCTGACTTTACTTTTCTACAATTATTTCATTCAAAAGGCAAATAGGATGCTTGGTACATGGCAAAATGCTAGTTTCTACCAGCATCTTTATTCACAAAAATGTATCTGGATGACTGATCTTTGAACACTGAAATGGTTAATAGTGTAGGGTTAATTTTCAAGTCTGCCCATCTCAAAAAGAAAGACGAAGGACTGTCTTTTCCCAGTTACATTTATCCAACCTGCCAGAGCAGGGAAATAGGTGATTTTATGGATCCTCTCTCTTAAGGATTTCCATCTGGGAGAACCAAGAAGAAGGGCCTTCTCTGTGGTGGCTCCCTCTCTGTGCAATATCATCCCTGCAGAAATAAGATTGGCCCATCTTGACACTCTTTTGAAAGGCCCTGAAGACAGTTTTGCCAGTGGACCTGGGAACTCCAGGTTGATATGGAGCCCCATCAAGAGTTGCTTGTTGTCACAAGGGGGGCGGGATGGAGGGTTATTGGGTTCTGCATTGAGATTTTATTTCTGAAAGCCACCCATGAGTTGGGCAGCCTTTTTAATGTTCCCCAACTTTTCCGGCTTTGTGGACTGGCAGGGGGAGAGATGGAGTGTTCCCGCACATCCTTGTCTGCTGCTTGCACAAATGAGGATGCACACGTGTGTGCATGCACGACCACTGCTTTCACACCCCAGTTCCCAACATCTCACAGCTGACTAGTGAGCCATGGCCCAGGGATTGGGGACTCTTGCTCCCCCTTATCAGGTTCCTTCTGCTAATTGAATCCTTCCTAAACAGCCACAACCCATCAAGAAAATTAATTTTGTGAATCTGCAAGGTCCAGCCCATATTTTTTTTTAGCATTCAGAACATTCTCTCTCTTATTCTAACGATGTCTGGTCGACACAGTTGTTCACCCCTGTTCTGGATTCCCACTGCATTAGCTAATTTTTCTGAAATGGTGCACCTGGATTCAAGGCAATCCCTACATATTGATGAAAGTCCTTCAGGATTTGCTCTGGGTCCAAATTATGATAGCCGAGACTCTCCTAGAAAAGAAAGAAAAAAACAAAGAGCTTTTTTTTTTTCACCCCCCAGAAAAAGACCTTTTCCCAGCAAACATGCCCCAGATTTCAGCACTAGGGTGCACCACCTTCCCTCCTGGCCAGGGGTAGGCAACCTTGGCTCTTTTATGATTCGTGGACTTCAACTCCCAGAATTCCTGAGCCAGCCATGCTGAGGGGAAAGGGAGAGGTTTCCATGCTGAGCCATGCTGGCTGAGGAATTCTGGGAGTTGAAGTCCACGAGTCATAAAAGAGCTAAGGTTGCCTACCCCTGCTCCTGGTCATCCTGTTAATACCTACCTGGCACATTTCTAATTTATAATATTCAGGGTCATCATCTTCTTCCTCATCTTCCCCCAACTGTGATTTTGGCTTATCACAATAGATCTTCACATCTGTCTCCGCCACATCCTCTATGTCTACCAACAGTTTGGTGCCCTGGCAAAAGACCGGCAGCCCTTTGTCAGGAAAGTTGCAGATTCCTCTGTGGCGAAAAATGTAGGTAGGGAGCTGGTGGGTGGGACGGCTGGAGGAATTACTGGGGACGACTCTGCTCCGGAGCGCCAACTTGGAGTTATACCGCATTGGGATGAGGAAGTCAAAGTCGTTGGAAGTGTTCTCCACTTGAAGGTGCAGCCCTTCCTTGTAGCTGCCCACGGGAATGGGGTCAAAGGGGTACAACCCAGTGCTGGATTCATAAGCCCACTTCACAATCTTCTCCACTGTGCTTTTCACGACAAAGTAATTCTTCTCTACCAGCCATTCCTTGTTTCCTGAAAGGAAAACTGTTTCTGCGTGGAATTCCTGAAGGATTCTGTCTCGCTCATTGAGATCTGCGTTGCTCATTTTGAACCTTCCTCCTCGTCAATTATTCTTTCTTCCGTTCCTTCTCTAAAGCCCTCTGGGCTTCCTTTCGCTTTTCCTTTTGTTTTTCATTTCAGAGTTGCTTTCCGGTTGGTTGACAGGCTCTTTGTGACTTTTCTACTTGGCAGAAGGAAGAGGGAGAAAAAGTGGACCCCCCCCCCAGCAAGTGATAAGTAAAAGAGACGAGCATTAACCCTCAAGCTACAGGTTTTTGCAGCTTCTCTTTCAAGCAAGAGAGGGGGAAGTTTTAAGCTGCTTTTAACCTTCTTGTTATTGTGAGGGCATTTTCCAGAATTCTGAGCAATTATAACACTGAGATCTTAATAATGTACATTTCACATTATTGGAATTAAGTTCTAACACAATTTCCAGGAGGTGAAAAGATCAGAGCCGAGAAACAGCAATATCACTACAGCTAGTCCTTGACTTACAACCATAGTGAAGCCTGGCCACCATAGTCATAAATTGTGACAGTCATAAATCAGGGTCACCCCTGTGACTGACTCAATTTTACAGCCTTATTTGCAGCAGTTGCTAAGCAAGTGGTTTGTTATGGGCTGTTTTGCCAAAAACAGGAAATAAAGTTTTCAGCAAAACTGTCAAAAACATGGTCACATGACTGCAGGATACTGAAAGCAGCCATAAATGAGGGCCAGTTGCCAAATGATCCAACAACAACAATAATAATAGAGTTGGAAGGGACCTTGGAGGTCTTCTAGTCCAGCCCCCTGCTCAGGCAGGAAGCCCTATACCATTTCAGACAAATGGTTGTCCAGTCTCTTCTTAAAAACTTCCAATGTTGGAGCATTCACAACTTCTGGAGGCAGGTTGTTCCACTGATGAATTGTTCTAACTGTCAGAAAATTTATCCTTAGTTCTAGGTTGCTTCTCTCCTTGATTAGTTTCCATCCGTTGCTTCTTGTCCTGCCTTCAGGCGCTTTGGAAAATAGCTTGACTCCCTCTTCTTTGTGGCAGCCCCAGAGATATTGGAACTCTGCTATCATGTCCCCCCTCATCCTTCTCTTCATTAAACTAGACATACCCAATTCCAGCAACTATTCTTTATATGTTTTAGCTTCAAGTCCCCTGATCATCTTTGTTGCTCTTCTTTGTACTCTTCTCTGAACTGGTCATAAGGACCACCTATAGAAGGGAATATCTGTAGTTCAGAGTTGAATTGTGGAATCCTTGGTGCTCTCTGAGCTTGTGTGTTTTCTTGCAGACGTTTCATTACCCAACTAGGTAACATCATCGGTGCTAATGAGTGTACAAATAGGGAGCAAACCTCTCACTCACTAGCACTGATGTTACCTACTTGTGTAACGAAACATTTGCAAGAAAACAGCCAAGCACAGAGAATACCAAGGATGCCAGAGTAGCAAAATAATTCACATGTCAGAGAGTAATCCAGCTCTTTTTATGGCAGTGTTTCTCAACCTCGACAATTTTAAGGCATGTGGAGTTGAAGTCCACATGCCTTAAAATTGTCAAGGTTGAGAAACACTATTCTATGGTGTTAGCAGAGTGTTTCAAACAGGATTTCTACCAAAAAAAAACTAAAGTTCCAGAACTCATTCTGTCCCAGTCTTCTGCTTCCTGGAGAGACTACAAGTAGTCCTCAACTACGACCACAATTGAGCCCAAAATTTCTGTTGCTAAGTGAGACATTTGTTAAGTGAATTTTGCCCCATTTTACAACCTTTCTTGCCACAGTCGTTAAGAGAATCACTGCAGTTGTTAAATTAGGAACATGGTTGTTAAGTGAATCTGGCTTCCCCATTGATTTTGCTTGTCGGGAGGTTGAAAAAAGTGATTCCCATGACCCAGGGACACTGCAACCATCATAAGTCAGTTGCCAAGTGTCTGAATTTTGATCACGTGAACGTGGGGATGCTGCAAGGATCATGTGTGAAAAACATAAGTCACTTTTATCAGTGTTGTTGTAACTTCAAGCCTCACTAAATGAAGTGTTGTAAGCCGAGAACTATCTGCATTCCACCAACCCAGTATTCCCCTTTATGGATTACTGCCTTGTCGTGGCGAAGGGGCTTGTGTAACTCAATGAAGCTATAAGCTATGCCGTGCAGGGCCACCCAAGATGGACAGGTCATAGCAGAGAGTTCTGACAAAATGTGATCCACTGGAGAAGGAAATGGCAAACCACTCCAGTATCTTTGCCATGAAAACCCCATGGACAGTACTAAAAGGCAAAAAGATATGATGCTGGAAGATGAGCCCCTCAGGTCGGAAGGTGTCCAATATGCTACTGGGGAAGAGCAGAGGGCTAATACTAGTAGCGCCAGAAAGAATGAAGCGACTGGGCCAAAGCTGAAAGGACGCTCAGCTGTGGATATATCTGGTGGTGAAAGGAAAGTCCGATGCTGTAAAGATTTTTTCTCCATAGGAACCTGGAATGTAAGATCCATGAATCAAGGCAAGCTAGACGTAGTCAAAAAAGAGATGACAAGACTGAACATTGACATCTTAGGAATCAGCGAACTAAAATGGACAGGAATGGGTGAATTTAACTCAGATGACCATCAGGTATACTACTGTGGGCAAGAATCCCTCAGAAGAAATGGAGTAGCCTTCATAGTCAATAAAAGAATAGGAAAAGCAATACTGGGATACAATCCCCAAAATGACAGAATGATCTCAATTCGAATCCAAGGCAAACCATTCAATATCACAATAAGTCCAAATCTATGCCCCAACCACTGGTGCTGAAGAGAATGAAATTGACCGGTTCTATGAAGCCCTACAGCACCTTATGGAATTAACACCAAAAAATGATGTCCTTATCATCATGGGGGATTGGAATGCTAAAGTAGGAAGCCAAAAGATAACCGGAATAACAGGCAAGTTTGGCCTTGGAGTACAAAATGAAGCAGGGCACAGGCTAATAGAATTTTGTCAAGAGAATACGATGGTCATAACAAACACTCTTTTCCAACAACCCAAGAGACGGCTCTACACATGGACATCACCAGACGGTCAACATAGAAATCAGATTGACTATGTGCTCTGCAGCCAAAGATGGAGAAGCTCTATACAGTCAGTAAAAACAAGACCAGGAGCTGACTGTGGCTCAGATCATGAGCTTCTCGTTGCAAAATTTAGGCTTAAATTGAAAAAAGTAGGGAAAAGCACTAGGCCACTCAGGTATGAACTAAATCATATTCCTGATGAATATACAGTAGAGGTGACAAATAGATTTAAGGAACTAGATCTGATAGACAGAGTGCCTGAAGAACTATGGATGGAAGTTCGCAACATTGTACAAGAGGTAGCAACTAAAACCATCCCAAAGAAAAAGAAATGCAAGAAAGCAAAATGGCTGTCTGAGGAAGCTTTGCAAATAGCTGAGGAAAGAAGGGAAGCGAAAGGCAAAGGAGAAAGAGAAAGATACACCCAATTGAATGCAGAATTCCAGAGAATAGCTAGAAGAGATAAGAATGCCTTCTTAAATGAACAGTGCAAAGAAATAGAAGAAAACAACAGAATAGGGAGGACCAGAGATCTCTTCAAGAAAATTGGAGATATGAAGGGAACGTTTCATGCAAAGATGGGCATGATAAAGGACCAAAATGGCAGGGACCTAACAGAGGCAGAAGAGATTAAGAAGAGATGGCAAAACTACACAGAAGAACTATACAAGAATGAGCTTAACATCCCAGATAACCACAATGAGATGGTCACTGACCTCGAACCAGACATCCTAGAATGTGAAGTGAAATGGGCCTTAGAAAATCTGAGCAACAACAAAGCTAGTGGAGGTGACAGTATTCCAGCTGAGCTATTCGAAATCTTAAAAGACGATGCAGTAAAAGTGCTACACTCAATTTGCCAGCAAATTTGGAAAACTCAACAGTGGCCACAGGATTGGAAAAGGTCAGTTTACATTCCAATTCCAAAGAAAGGCAATGCCAAAGAATGTTCAAACTATCGCACCATTGCACTCATTTCACATGCTAGTAAAGTTATGCTTAAAATCCTACAAGCTAGACTCCAGCAGTATGTGGATCGAGAACTACCAGAAGTACAGGCAGGATTTCGAAGAGGCAGAGGAACTAGAGATCAAATTGCCAACATACGCTGGATCATGGAGAAAGCTAGTGAGTTCCAGAAAAACATCTACTTCTGCTTCATTGACTATGCAAAAGCCTTTGATTGTGTGGATCACAACAAATTGTGGCAAGTTCTTAAAGAGATGGGAATACCAGACCATTTATTTGTCTCTTGAGAAACCTATATGCGGGTCAAGAAGCAACAGTGAGAACTGGACACGGAACCACTGATTGGTTCAAAATTGGAAAAGGAGTCCGGCAAGGCTGTATACTGTCGCCCTGCCTATTTAACTTATATGCAGAGCACATCATGAGAAAGGCAGGGCTAGATGAAACAAAAGTTGGAAATGCAGAGGACACCACAATAATGGCAGAAAGTGAAAAGGAACTAAAGAACCTCTTGATGCGGGTGAAGAAGGAGAGTGCAAAAGTTGGCTTGAAACTCAACATTAAGAAAACCAAAATCATGGCATCCGGCCCTCTCAATTCCTGGCAAATAGATGGGGAAGAAATGGAGGTAGTGACAGATTTTATTTTTCTGGGCTCCAAGATCACCTCAGATGGGGACTGCAGCCAAGAAATTAAAAGACGTTTGCTCCTGGGGAGGAAAGCTATGGCAAATCTAGACAGCATACTAAAAAGCAGAGACATCACCCTGCCAACAAAAGTGCGTATAGTCCAGGCCATGGTTTTCCCAGTTGCAATGTATGGCTGTGAAAGTTGGACCATAAGAAAGGCTGAGCGCCAAAGAATTGAGGCCTTTGAACTATGGTGCTGGAGAAGACTCCTGCGAGTCCCTTGGACTGCAAGGCGTTCAAACCGGTCAGTCCTAGAAGAGATCAACCCTAACTGCTCTTTAGAAGGCCAGATCCTGAAGTTGAAACTCAAGTACTTTGGCCACCTAATGAGAAGGAAGGACTCACTGGAGAAGGGCCTAATGCTGGGAAAGTTTGAGGGCAATAGAAGAAGGGGACGACAGAGAATGAGATGGCTGGATGGAGTCACTGAAGCAGTAGGTGTGAACCTACCAGAAGATGGTAGAGGACAGAAAGACCTGGAGGAACATTGTCCATGGGGTCGCGATGGGTCGGACATGACTTCGCAATTAACAACAACAACAAACTCAGTATTTCTCAAGCTTGGCAGCTTTGATCTATCCAAATTCAGGGGGCTCCCAATTAGTCAGTACAAGCCCTCTTGGCCTTTAGCCAACATACCCACAAGCACATGATGGATAGTACACACAATTCCCTCCCACATACTTCCCCAGGTCTACCACTGCTTCTACTAATCTTAGGACTACTTAGCCCTAGGACAATGGTGGTGAACCTATGGCACAGGTGCCAGAGGTGGCACTCGGAGCCCTCTCTGTGGGCACGCATGCCATCGCCCCAGCCCCGCTTCCCCCCGCAGCCCCCTCCTCATCATCAGCCCCCACAGAGGAGAGTCACCCCCAGGTGCGGCCTGGGCAGAGCAGAGCAATCTTCTTATCATCTGTGATCTCCCTTCCTCTATATCATTTGTATCCACCCTTTAGATTCTGTTGCCAGTTTTATTTTCCCCTCTTCCAATTATGTTCCACTTTTAATTCTACACCCCACCTTGCTCCGGGAACTTTGGATGGCTGCATTTTATCCAGATCAAATTAACAACCTTCTTGAAATAGATGGGATCAAAGCTGAGATGTATTCTAGCATTAGGATGGAGATTCTGTGCGGATCCAGCGCTTGTACCAGATCACGAGGCGCCCTTAGCCAAATCATGTACCCTGTGGTCAGCCCTTCAAAGTAGACCAGACTAAGAAACAAAGTTATGAATACTAATACTACTTTTATTGTAAGGTTATAATAACAGAATCTTGAAAATCTGAATGCGTTTCTCCTTGCCCTCCCTTTATTTTTGTGAGAACTTAAGAGGGTCTCGTTTTAGAGGCTTTCTTAGATGATAGTTCTGCCCCAGACTATTTATTGTCCTGGTTGTGTCTCTTCTGCTCCACAAGGTTATTCCTTCTTCCCATCATATCTGTTGGATGAGCTGAGCAAATAGCTTTCAAGGAACATCCCTCATCTTTTTCTGTGGGTTCCAGTGTCTCCAGATAGAGTTAGATATGCAGGAGATAAGATTACAGATAATCCTTGACTTAGAACCACAATTGGGACTAGATATTCCATTGCTAAACAAGGCAGTTGTTGAGTCATGACTAATTTTACGATCTTTTTGCCGTGTTAAATAAATCACTGCCATTATTAAGAGAATCACATGGTTGTTAAACACATCTGGCTTTCACCATTGATTTTCCTTGTCAAAAGCTGGCTGGGAAAGTCACAAATGGCAATCAAATGACCCCAGGATGTTGCAACCATTGTAAAAAAGCCAGTTGCCAAGTGCCCAAATTTTTATCACGTGATGGTCGTAAGCCTGAGGACCAGTTGTAAATACAAGGACCAATGTCACTTTTTTCAAAACGCTGCAACTTTGAATGGTGGCTAAATGTATGATTGTAAATCGAGGACTACCTGTATAATATTTTCTTAGTGCTTTGATCCATGCTCCGAGCTTAACATCTCTTTAATGAGCCAAGTCAAAATTAATGAAAGAGAATCAAAATGAAGGAAGCAAAATCAAAATGAAGGAAGCAAAATCAAAATGAAGGAAGCAAAATCAAAATCAAGGAAGGGACTATCAAAAATCAAAATGAAGGAAGCAAAATCAAAATTAAGAGACTATCAAAACCATGGTATCAACAACAAAAGGGTATCACTCCCTATCCTTTCCTCTTTTCTTTTCCCATACAACCCCCCCCGAAGATCCAAAGAAAACAACAGAAGAGATTGTGTAATATTTGTATTAATTTTAAGGGTGAGGACTAAATGTAGAGAGATCTATATCTGGGTCACTGGAGGTGAAGCTGGAGAGTGAAGGGATTCATTCCACCCTTTCATCCATGGATCTTCATCCCAGTGGAAACCGAGGGCATTGACCATCAATCCTGACCTCCCACTGATGAACCTCAGAACCGTGTTGGGGTGCGAGGGCTCTGCAGTGAAAGGCGTTCCCAAACCGGAATTCAGCCCAAAGGCAAAGACATGGCCCATGTTGGTACGGAAGGCCAGGTATTCCACGGTGTTTCCGAAACGGCCATTCACCTGCACCAATCCCTCCCCAAAGGACAGGTGCATGTCTGAAGGGTGGCCTGCTGTGCTGCCTTCAGTACTGGACCATGTGTTACCATAGCGAACCTGGATGCTGCATTAACAAGAGAAGGATGATGTTAGAGAGGCATCTTAAATGGAAATGAATGACGATGCTCATGAAGGATCCTTGAGGTTCTCTGACCTTGCTTGTTTTCTTGCAGGCATTTTGTTACCCAAACTAGGTAACATATCAGTGTTACAGGTAGGCTGATGATGTTACCTAGTTGGGTAATAAAAAGTCTGCAAGAAAACAAGGAAGCTCAGTAAGTACCCAGGACCCTTCGTTTCAACCTTGTGCTACAAAGATTCTCTTTTATTGATGATGCTCATCTCCGTAAGAAGAGGTCTTTCACCTATATTATACTTCCATCTTCTTACCAAGAATGAAGAAGAGCTAGGAAATGGTTCCAGAACAGTGTTTCTCCATTTTAGCAATTTGAAGATCTGTGGACTTCAATTCCCAGAATTCCCCAACCAGCCAGGCTGGCTGGAGAATTCTGGGAGTTGAAGTTCATTCATCTTCACTTTGCTGAGATTGAGAAACACTGATCTAAGAAGCAACCATCCTCCTTTCATTCATACTTTATTTTCCTTCAGTATTGATCTAGATATGTTCTTTATACACAATCTGCAGCCCTTAGACTTACGTTTTCACATAAAAATAGCTTGACTGATTAGTCAATTATCAATAAACTGTTTCTACAGCTATATTATTTATGCTCTCCTCAGTTGATTCATAAATTTTCAGATGTCAAGTTCTGCCCAGCTGTAGACCTCTGGGGTTCATGTAAACATACGTACCTTAGTATACAGTCACTTGACCTTATTTTCATCGCTGATATAGGGCCTTCAAACTGGTTGCTGGATTGATCAAAAGAGTCCCCACCATTTCCACCGTATTCCCCAGAGTAGGAAGAGAACTCTTCCTGGTCTGGATCCATAAAGAAGAGTGAGAACCAGTTAACTGAATGAGTCTATTAATCAATCAACCATCCCAGAGCTTCGTATATCCCTGCAGAATAGCTTATGAGGCTATGTCCCATTTTGTGTCCCATTGATTAAACAGCCTTGTATTTGTATATGGATTGGTCACTCAGAGGTGAATTAGAGTTCCAGACAAAGAATCACATAGGCTGGTGGAGGATGACTGCTGGAGATAGGAAGTCCCCTTGCAGATTCCTGGTCTCACTTCCCATCCTCTAGGAGCTCAAATATTATTGAAACAATTGTTCGATAACCATGGTAATTCTCTTTACGACCATTGTAAAAATGGTCATCAAATTGAGTTGTCATTTGGTGCTTTCACTTATGATTGCAACAACTTATGACTGAAACTCTGGGTTCCATTGTAAGTCAAGGACTACCTGTATAAGCAATGTTAGATAATAGGAGTGTCGGGATTATAAATTTAGAATTCTATAATTGTATAAATGTTCTTTCTACTTTATAAATCCATTATGGTTGGGGGCTCTTTTGCCTCTAATTTTTGCCTATTGTACATATCTGATCCTTGTAATTGACAAATTGTGGGCACTCCATCACTGGAGGTTTTTAAGAAGAGACTAGACAGTCACTTGTCTGAAATGGTATATTTTCTCCTGCTTGAGCAGGAGGCTGAAGACCTCCAAGGTTCCTTCCAGCTCTATTCTATTCTAATTCTAATTTCAAATCCATGCATATACACACATACAAACACACAATAATTCTTAGTGCAAATTATTAGATTTTTTTGTATTTTGTTCTTATTCCTCAGGCACTGGACAGAATTCAGGGAGAATTGCTCTCTTTCAAATCAGTGGTTTTCAACCTGGCCAGCTTGAAGATGTATGGACACAACTCCCAGAATTCCTCAGCCAGCCAGTTGGCTGGGGAATTCTGGGAGTTGAGTCCATACATCTTCAAATTGACAAGTTTGAGAGACATTGTTCTAGAATCTAGAGCTTACCCAAAATAGTTGATACTCTGGCACAAAGAAGGCAAAGAAACACAAAAAACAGCATCTGGGAAGATGAAATAGGCTTAATCTGAAGATTACAGAACAAAAGAGAGTTATAGTTAACATGTTATCTTTGACAATGCATGTTATTGGAGCCTGACCTACCATTGAATTAAACAATTCTTCCTTGTAAATACATCTGTTTAGAAAGCCAGCCTTAAATTCATTACAACAATACATGTAGTCCTTGACACATTCATTTAGCAACCATCCAAAGTTATAGTGGCATCGAAAAAGTGACTTATGACTGGTCCTCATGCTTATGACTGTTGCAACATCCCCGTGGTCATGTGATTAAAATTCAGGCACGCGATAATCGGCATGTATTTATGATGGTTGTGCCATGTTAGGATCATGGGATTGCCATGTTTCCAACAAGCCTGTTTCCCACAAGCAAAGTCAATGGGGGAAAGGGATTCATTTAATGACTGCATGATTCACTTAACAATTGCAGCAATTCTTTTAACAACTGTGGCAAAAAATCAGATGTGACTCACTTAACCACGGCCTTCTTTAGCAACAGAAAGTCCCAATTATGGTTGTAAGTCAAGAACTACCTGTAAAACGGGCTGGGATATCAATTTAAGACAGTGACGGCAGGCAGTTGAAATAGAAGCAGGTAAAATGCAGCAAGATATGAAAAGCAAACGTTAGCTCCTATGAAATAACATAGATTTTTTTTTCCTCGGGGAGAGACAACTGAAAGAAGGAACTGTTGATTTAAGAATGCTATTTAAAATGCACAAATAACCTTTCCCAAGGTTATTGTTAAAGTTCACAAGTTACTCTATCTAAAATTTAGTCTTCTACTACAGCATTAGGGTACTGTAGGATTTAGGATTTCATGTTGTTGGCTGAAATAAGAATTTGAAGGCAAAAATGTAAATAGAAAAAAAATCATGCAAGGAAAACAAAAAAGCTCTGATTGTGGTGTGATTATAATACCATCCCTTCCATATTTCTAGATCAATTGAGAAGCAGATCCTATTTTAGTGACATTTATGAGTCAATGTATTTTGGACTGGATTTACAAGTCTTCTCCTCCTTCTCCCCTTCCTCTCTCCCTCCCCCCTTCCACCTATTTTCCTTTCTCCCCTCCATCTCTCCTTCCTTCCTTCCTTCCTTCCTTCCTTCCTTCCTTCCTTCCTTCCTTCCTTCCTTCCTTCCTTCCTTCCTTCCTTGCCTTCTTTTACTCTGATTCCATCCATCCACCCATCTATCCATCCATCCCAGAGATTGTCCCCATGAAAATGTCCTCAGATGCACCATGCAACTTTTTAGCCCTGTAATTATCACCATAGGCGAATCTACATATAATATTACATATTTCTGCAGTGCAACTCTGTAATTTACCTTACAAAATCGAATTGTTCTTTGGTGAGAGGAGCCCTAGGCAACAGGTTTCCTTCTCTTTATCTTCCTAAGGTTTTAGATTTCAAAGAATCCCTTGTTTTCAATCTCTGCTGCAAGTGTGGCCTGAGCACCTATTGGTTTGGCAACAATTTGGAAAATTTCTGGAGTTTCTTTTTACCTGTGGTTACTTGCAGGGCACACAAACAGTGTTTCTATTGTGAGCTTTCCTGCTCCCTTTTAGAAGATCTTCATTCCAGAAAGCAGTCATTGGATAAACTTACCTTTGAGTGCTTGCACCGTGCTGTCTTTTTAACCAAAAAATTGTTCAATCTTTAGTTTTCAGTTATTTGCATGGCAAATAAAAATATGGGCTGCTCTCCTAATTCACTGCTACTTTGGATAAAGAGAAATTGATTGAGGCCTAGGGGGAAAAAGTTACTTTTCTGTATTGGTAGTGACTCCTCAGTCATCTTATTAAGTGACTATTCAAAGTTATAAGGGCAAAGTAATAATGACTTACAACTGGTTCTTGCACTTAATGACTATTGTAGCATCCCTAGGATCACCGGATCAAAATTTGGGCTCTTTGTAACTGGAATGTATTTAGGATAGTTGCCACATGTCAGGTGATCACCCTTTGCATCCTTCCTATCTGCCTTCCGACAAGCAGGGTCAATGGAGGAAGCCAAATTCAGTCAATGACTGCATGAGTCACTTACCAACTATGGCAAAAAAAAAAAACCTTTCTAAAACTTTAAATAAGGATTGTAACAGGATCTATGATAAGACAACCAGAATGATTGGATAGAAAAGAAATATTATATTGATGTGATTATTATTTTTAGGAATATTGGGAAAAATTATACATTTAATTGTTATCTATCAAAACAATAAGAATTGTATTAACTCAATGTTTGCAAAAGAGGGCATTTTGGGGAAAAGAGGAAATCAACTAAAACCATTATGTGGATTATGGATTATAGTAACCAATTGTTAGTGATTGTTTTACAAATGTAAAACCAGACAGCACAAAGTTCACCAATTATTAAGTGATTTATGTTTTAAAAAATCAATAAAATATATTACCAAAAAAAGAGAAAAGGTTGTAAAACTGAGTGTAACTCACTTAACAAGCATCTTGCTTAGCAATGGAAATTCTTGTTCTAATGGTGGGGATGCTGCAACAATTGTATGTGTGTGGACTGGTCATAAATCACTTTTTTAGTGCAGTTGTAACCTTTAACAGTCACTAAGTAAATGGTTATAAGTCGAGGACTTCCTGGGAGAATCGCAGGATTAAAAATTGGAAAAAAAAATCTAATAACCGCATAGTGGCCTTAACACAGCATACTAACCCATGAAAAATTACCCAGTGTTCATACGGAGCAAGCTTACCATGTTATGTTAATACAGTTACTGGATATTCATTTCCAATGAATGCCAAATTTTGTGGTTTGTGAACCTGAAGATGGTAAGAGCTGCATTTGAAGCAAGTGAATTCAGAGCCCTGTGGAATTACTGTATTTCTTGTGTGGATGGTGTGTTCCTATTAGGATACAATGCACAGAGGAACAATATGCAAAGGCACATAACTGCCACACGATGGCAGCAGAGCCCATAGTGTTGTGGCTCAGCCGATCTTTTCTTAATCTTGTTTCTCAACCTTAACAACTTTAAAAAGTGGTCTTGAACTCCCAAGGTTGAAGTCTGGGAGTTCTAGGACTTGAAGTCCACACATCTTAAAGTTGTCAAGACTGCAAAACACTGATCTTAATTTTCCACAGTATCATGTATAAGAAACTGCCTTTGAGTTCAGCAAAGTCTGGTGATTTTTATCTGCTGATTTGTATTATTACTCTTCATAAATAAAATAGCTAGTATAGCTTTAATCCCAGCATTCCATTTCTGGATGGATGATAGGTGGAATGGGCCAGGAATTCTGGGAACTGAAGTCTAGAAATGCCGGATCACGGATAGCTTGTCCTGATGTTTATCACCACAGCAAGAGAATCAAAAGAAACCAAAATGGTGGACTGAAGTCCCGCCTCTTTTGATGGACATTTAAAAAGGGCAGAGCTTTGGTCCACACCAGTGTTTCTCAATCTTGGTCAGTTTAAGGTGTGTGGACTTCAACTCCCAGAATCCCCAGCCAGCATGATGTCCCCGTCATATTGTTTTCATCTCATCTTCAGTCCATGACTGGGAGAAGCTGAAGTCATCCTCAGTGGTGTCCCAGTATTTAAATATTATTTCCCCCATAATTTTGATCCCAGGCAAGTGAAATCAATAAGGCTCTGCCATACATTATGGGCATTCCTCAACTTACAACCACAAGCCCAAAATTTCTGTTGTTAAGTGAAGTTTAACCCCATTTTACAATCTTTCTTGCCACAGTTGTTAAGTGAATCACTGCAGTTGATCAATGTGTAACCTGGTTGTTAAGTGACTCTGGATTCCCCATTGACTTTGCTTGTCAGAAAGTCACATAATTGTGATCACATGATCTTGGAACACAGCAACAATCATAAATATGAATCAGTTGCCAAACATCTGAATTTTGATCACGTGATCATGGGGATGCTACAACGGTCGAGGTGTGAAAAATGGTCAGAAGTCACATTTTTCAGTGTCGTTGTAATTCTGACCGGTCAATAAACAAACTGTTGTAAGTTGAGGACTACCTATATCTTGGAAAAATCAGGCAATCTGACTGAATCCAGGGACGCAGAGGTGTTTGCAGGATGTGATTTTAAAAAGTCAAGATAAAGCTATAATGGTGCCACTAAAGCTCCAATTCATTTTTTATGTGCAATGTTGCAGTCCCTGTCTTGACTTTTTTCTGGTCACGATTTGCAAACTCCTTTCAGTCCACCAGAAGTAAATTTTAAAAACTTGTTTTCTTCCACCTGTGAATGGCTGCAATGGATTAGGGGAATTAAAAGTTGGTGATACCAGGGGGCAACATTTCTACAGCCAGGAAATTTTCAGAAGTTGCAAAATAATCTGTGTCTTTTTTAAAGACAGAATTTATAAGAGACTGTGGGGAAGCTAGCAAAAGGATAGAAGGACATGAGCATAAAATGTCCAGATAGTGGATGAGTCAATGGACAGTTATCTCATAAAGTGCAGCTTAACCATGTTGAGAGAGACTGGGAGGAAACATGAAAAAAAAATTGAGAAACTCCTCATACAGTTTCCAAAAATTCTGTATTTGTTCCAAACTAGGTTTAAAGCTACTTTAGGGAAATTAATGCACTTTTTGCTTCTTTGATGTTTCTCTGATGGATGGGGCTTTGCTGATCTGTACTGTTGACATTCCTCTTTCTTTTTAAACTCCAGGAACAGATTGGTAATTAAAAGTTGTGATGGTTTCTTTCTTTCTAGAGAAATAGCAAAAGCACTTAGACTTCACAGTGCTTTACAGCCCTCTCTAAGCAGTTTTACAGAGTCAGCATATTGCCCCCCAACTTTCTGGGTCCTCACTTTCTTGGAGAGATTCTTTAACTTCTTTCTTTTGTTGTTCCTTTTCCTTGCGTCTATGTGCTGCACGGGTCATTCTTTGCTCTTTGATCTCTGTTTGTCGCGACCATTCCGTCTGTAACTTTCCAGCAACCATCACACCTAATCCTTCAGACTGCTGTTCCGCCTCTTTAGCATCCAGAACTTTCTGCATCATAGATGACAATGAGCCTGCTCCCAGGACCGAAGTATAAAACTCCTTTGCTTTAGCGACTGTGTTAAGTCTGTAACATGTCCCCGCATGGCTCAAAACAATACCCATTGGAATCTCCCATCTGAATGGCATCATTCTTGTTTTAAGTTCATTGGCTAAAAAAGAAAAGTCTTTTCTATTTCTTAAAATTTTAGATGGGATCTCCTTTAAAATGATAACATCTTGAGCAGCAATCTGGAACCTCTTATTATAAAAAGCTTGTATGATTTCATTGCGCAGAGATCTCTTTGCAAAATAAATCACAACATCTCTTGGTAAGTTCTTCTGTTTTGCGACCCAGGAGTTAACTCTGTAAATTTTTTCCACTTCTCTACGTAATCCATCTTTCTCCCTATTCAAAACGATGGCAAAGTCATTAACCACAATCTCTATCAAATCTTGATTCATATCCTCTTTCAAACCCCTGATTCTTAGGGCATATTCCATTTCCCTATACTGAGATATAACAATATCATCTTGTGAAATTTCCATCTTTTTTTCCATACCTTCAAATTTATCTTCCAGGATATCAACTTTGTCTGCGACCTCTTCCACTCTAGAATCAAGCTTCTCAACCACAGAGGCCAATCCTGATAGAGCCGTAACTATATCTTGCCTCAGAATAGTATTATTCTGCTCTAAGAGGTTCTTCATTTCTCCTCTAATTTGAATTTTATTCTGATCAAAAAGCTCCTTCATTTCCCCTTTAGTTTCAGATTTGTTCTGATCTAGAAGCTCCTTCATTTCCTCTCTGATTTGGGATACAGCATTTCCCATTATATCTTTCATATCTTGTACAGATAATACTGGCAAAAGAGGAGAAGATGGTGGTGTAGCTTTAGGTTGTTGTACTGGTAAGATTGCAGGAGAAGAAGCCACCTTAGGAACTGTAGGAACTGCTTGCCTCTTTGAAGTCATTTTTTAAAAAGGATCTTGTTCCCTCTTTCTTCCTTCTTGAAAAAAAAAAAATACTAGAATCCTCAAGAATTAAAAGGGAGCAAAGGAGAGTCCAAAAGAAACTTTAAAACCACAAAACCACTTTCAAAAAAAAGTTTAGAAAGTTTAAAAGAGAAAGAGCTATATAGTCCTTTACATTCCGTTTAACTTGCTTCTTTCCGGAAAAAAAAAAAGGGCACTTTCAAATCGCCATTTTACTTTCACTCTCCAAACCGACAAAGAACAAAAGAAAAAGAAATCAACATAAACTAAAAAGCAAATAAAACTCAGTAAGTAAAATCCTTTATCCGGCTCTGTCCGCTTTAAAAGTCACTCACCTGATCGTTTTAGGTGCGGAGATGGTAGCGGCGTTTCGCTTTGCTTCCGAAGAAGCAAAAACAGCTGGGAGGCGGAGATAACACGAACTCCAAGGGAACTCTCTTTTCACCCCCCAAAAAGAAAAGTCCTGGGGGGTTTAAGAGGCTCTACCTCTATTCGTGTACTTCTCTACCCTCTCCCTTCGCCCAGGAGGGGGATTTCGAGCCGCGGGACAGCTGGTATACGCTGTGCTCCGCGGTTCTGACGCCGTCCCAGGAGGACGGCTACAATGTAGCCGCCATCATTGACGCTGACCACCGGAAGTCGGTGGCCAGAAGTAAATTTTAAAAACCTGTTTTCTTCCATCTGTGAATGGCTGCAATGGATTAGGGGAATTAAAAGTTGGTGATACCAGGGGGCAACATTTCTACAGCCAGGAAATTTTCAGAAGTTGCAAAATAATCTGTGTCTTTTTTAAAGACAGAATTTATAAGAGACTGTGGGGAAGCTAGCAAAAGGATAGAAGGACATGAGCATAAAATGTCCAGATAGTGGATGAGTCAATGGACAGTTATCTCATAAAGTGCAGCTTAACCATGTTGAGAGAGACTGGGAGGAAACATGAAAAAAAAATTGAGAAACTCCTCATACAGTTTCCAAAAATTCTGTATTTGTTCCAAACTAGGTTTAAAGCTACTTTAGGGAAATTAATGCACTTTTTGCTTCTTTGATGTTTCTCTGATGGATGGGGCTTTGCTGATTTGTACTGTTGACATTCCTTTACAGCCCTCTCTAAGCAGTTTTACAGAGTCAGCATATTGCCCCCCAACTTTCTGGGTCCTCATTTTACTGACCTTGGAAAGATGGAAGGCTGAGTCAACCTTGAGCCAGCGACAATAGAACTGCCGAACTGCTGGCAGCCGGCAGTCTGCAGAATTAGCCTGCAGTACTGCATTCTAGCCACTGTGCCACCAGAGCTCTAGAACTATTTATTTATAAGAGTCTCTGGAGATTCTCAGTCATCCAGGACATGGTTGACCCAAAGATACTTTTTCAAGAGGCAACTGAACTTTCTTGTTTTTCTTTGAAGACATTTTGCTTCTCATCCAAGAAGCTTCCAAAATGGGGAATGGAAGGATTTATACTCCTTGCAGACAGCTGGTCATTTGCATTCTTTTAGAGAGTTGTTCAGGCCACTTGGAGGTTTACCTGTGTCCTCAGGGTCACTTGAGTAGTGCAAATGGGCGTGGAGCCTTCTTGGATCTGCTGAAAGAACTGTGATGTAGACTGGAGATAGATGGTGTCTTATCCCTTCCCCTCTGTTGAGAGAGGGCTGTTCAGTTTTGACATAGATGGCCTCTTTGATCCCTCTTCTAAACCAGCAGTCCAAAATCTCTTCAAAAAAATGGCCTTTGTCTTTTAAACCGTTTCCTCCCTGAGCAGAGGGTTGGACTAGA
Source organism: Crotalus tigris (assembly GCF_016545835.1). Taxonomy (NCBI): domain Eukaryota; kingdom Metazoa; phylum Chordata; class Lepidosauria; order Squamata; family Viperidae; genus Crotalus; species Crotalus tigris. Next base: position 1,937,611 of record NW_024100595.1, on the reverse strand, counting down.
TGACCTCCAAGGTCCTTTCCAACTTTGTTGTTGTTGTTGTTGTTGTTGTTATTATATGCAGATGGACTGCTGAATCTTGTAATTTTTTTGTAAGCTGAATCTTGTAATTATTTAAGAAAAAACCCAGAGTCTTTTTTTCCAACAGGCTTTATCCCTCCTAGACCTTCACCCTAAGATGTGTACAAAATGTCTCAGAAGATACAAGAATCAGAAAAACTTAATTTAACCTGCTTATTTTTTCAAGCTGTTGTTTGAAAAAAATGGGAACTATGAGGGCAAAATGGCTACCAGGTAGTCCTCAATTTGCGACTACAGTTGGATTGGAACTTCCATTACTAAGTGAAGTGGTCATTAAGTGAGTTCTGTCTGATTTTACAACCTTTTTGCTGCATTTGTTAAGCCATTCACCACATGGTGGTATTCCAAATGCCCGGATTTTGATCCCATGACTGGAGGGAAGCGGCAATGGTTGTTAAGTATAAGAACTGTTTGCAAGTCACTTTGCTCAGTGCTCATAACTTTGAATGGTTGCTAAACAAATGGTTGTAAGTTGAGACTTTAACTAAGATGGTTAAAGGCCTGGAGACAAAAACATATGAAGAACAGTTGCAGGATTTGGGAATGGCCAGTCTAGAGGGAAGAAGGACTATGGGTTATCTGATAGCATTGTTCAAGTATCCAAGGGGCTGCTACGAAGGTCAACTTATTTTGCAAAGCACCAGAGGGAAGGACAAGAATGGATGGAAACTGATCAAGGAAAGAACCAATCTAGAACTAAGGAGAAACTTCCTAAAAGTGAGGACAATTAGTCAATAAATCAGGGTTGCCTTCAGAAGTTGTGGGTGCTTCATCACTGGAGGTTTTTAAGAAAAGACTGGACAGCCACCTATCTGAAAGAGTATAGGATCTCCTGCTTGAGCAGGTGGGTTGACTAGAAGACCTTTAAGATCCCTTCCAGCTCTATTCTGATTGATTGATTGAGAATTACCTATATTGATAAACCACGGTACATGTACCCTGGTTTATGAATAATTTTTGAAGATAAGATATTCAGAGTATCTTTTAATATCTTTTAATTCAGCCCTCCTCTTAAGGATTGAAAGCATTTTACATTCACTGTCTCAGCCATGGCTGAATTCCTCCCGGAAACCTGACTATTAAGGACATCAAACATGATTACAGTGAAAAAAGGAGAGTCGGTCCTCCCCCACTTCCGCTCTGTCCCATCCTTCTTTTCTGACTCATTCTGTCTTTCCAGCAATCATTGTTCTCCTTTTTTGCATTTTGCAAGGGCTGAAAAACTGAAGGGTGTTTTTGATGGGGAAGCTGTCGCCTCGCCAGAGAGGTGTGAACGGGCCTCTTAGGCACCATCGTTGACGGACAAGCTCGTCAAATCCTCCTTGCTAGCCCAGGTTGGGTTGGGAACCATAGATGGTGCCCAGACTCCCAAGTTCTCCTCTGAGGGTGCCTGGGGCTGTCTGAAACAGCCTTGGCTTCGCTCCGATTCTCCTTCTGTGTCTGTGAATCATTTGCCTGTTCCGGCTGGGTTGTTCTCTCCAGCCGCCCAGCGCACACACGCAACTAAAGAGTGTTATGCATTCCTTCCCTATGACTTTATCCGTCTGGGCTTCCTCGTCTTCTGGTTTACATCTCTTTAATCTTCCTCCTCCCTCCCTTTGCTGGCGGTTTCTTTCTTTTTTGCCCAATGGGATGGGAAAGGTGGTTTTTCCACTTTATGGATTTCGTGATCATCATCGGCTTCGTTCTCTTTACATGGCCTAGGAGACTAGGTGCTCCGTGAGTTTGGCACTGTAGGAGGACCACTCTACCTAAGCCTTAGAGTGCTTTGGAAGCAGCCTTTGCTCACTGGATTCCAGAGGTGGCACGGAATGGCTGGGTTCAGCCAACCAGCCAACCCCTAGGTCAGTGTTTCCCAAACTTGACAATTTTAAGGCATGAGGACTTCAACTCCCAGAATTCCACAGCCAGCAACGCTGGCTGTGGAATTCTGGGAGTTGAAGTCCACATGCCTTAAAATTGTCAAGTTTGGGAAACACTGCCCTAGGTAAACCAAGCACAGTTACAGAGTGATTTCCCCCTTTAGCTAGGTTCACACAATATAAGCCAATTACTGCATTTTAATCTGAGGGTTGTGTGAATTCAGTCAAGGTGATCTAAGGATCACCTTCCTTCACCATAAGAAAGCAATTACTATAGTTTTACATGGAACAAAATTATCCCATTCAAGGATGTGTATTTTTACATGGAGAATTAAAAAGAAAAAAATGATATAAAATGGATCTCTTTTTTCCTGACTTAAAACCCAGCGCATTCATGGTTCTACCTTAGGATTTACCCCCAATTTTCAACCTGGCAGCCTTTTAGATTGATCAAATCACAGTGAACGATGGGAGTTGTAGTCTGACATCCAGAGAGCTGCCTGATGGAAGAAGGCTACCTTGTAGTTACAATCCAAGTTGTTCCTCAATCTAGTTTTGAAACTAACCCGCCTTACTTTTGGGCAATGAATAGAAATCCCACACAGATAAGAACAAAAATTCATACTTAAAATCAGGCAATTTATTGAAAAATTGATTGCTAACTGAAAATCATATTTTAATTAAATTACCACATCTGGCCTGCAAAGTTCTGAATGGCCACTAGTTGGCAGCAAGGAGTGGGAACTTTGGCATAACACTGTTGCCATCTAGTGATCCTCTGAAATTTTGCACCCCAGATATGGTACCTCTATTTTGATTCTTTAAGAAACTTATTGTGTATACTAGGGGTGTCAATTTCACTGAGGACCGCATCAGCATTGCAGTTGCCCTTGGGGGGCCAGGTGGGTGTGGCCAGAGTGGGTGCAACCTACTGGGTGGGTGAGGATGGAGTGGGTGTGGCCTACTGGGTGGGCGTGGCCAGTTCTACATCATTCGCGTCAAGGGTACCTGGGCAAGAGTGGGACAGATCTGAGGATCTCTGGCAGAAGGGGGTGGGACCAGGGCAAATGCCAACATGGCCACCACAAAATTGTACATTGGCTCCTGGCTGGTCTGGACCAGGGCCAAGGCAGAGGGGGCCGTTCCCTCACTGTTTCCAGGATGGTTTCGTGGGCCACATGAAACCACTTCACGGGCTGCATCCAGCCCCCGGGCCTTGTGTTTGACATTTCTGGCATATACAGATAATCATTGACTTACAACCGTTTGTTTAGTGACTGTTCAAAGTTACAAAGCACTGAAAAAGAGTGATTTACAACTGGTCCTTAACTTATGATCATGGCAACATCCCTACAATCACATGATCAAAATTTTGGTGCTTGGCAAGTGGCATGGGTTTACAATGATTGCAGTGTCCCAAGGTCATGTGATCAATATTTGCAACTTTTCTAGCAGAGCAAAGTCAACTGTGGGGGGGGGAAGCTGGATTTGCTTCATAACCGCAATTAATAATTGCACAGGTTCACTTAGCAACCGTGGGAAGAAAGGTTGTAAAATTGGGTGTGATTCACGCACTTACCAATGAAAATTCTGATCCCAATTTTCATCGTAAGTTGAGAACGACCTGTATAATTAATTAATTAAACAAATACCTACACAGATGGATGTGTGTATGCTATAATTAAAACCAAAATAAAATTAAAATAGATCTATTGCAGTTAGGGCGAACCTTTTAGAAACCGAGTGCTCAAAAACCGCCCTGCCCCTGCCCCTGCCCCCGCCTCTGCCCCACCCCACCCCCATCCGGCCACTCAATGCCTCCATGGCTCAGCACAGATCGCCCAGGCAGTCCAGCAGCGCCATGCCAGCCACTGTCTCCACTGCGCATGACGGGGCGTGAGGGTGGAGTCTTGTCCTTGTTGCCCAGCTGCCATATCCTGTGCTGCTCTGCACAGGCCGCGCCCGGGGTTGACTCTTCTCTGGGGGGGGCTGCTTGTGAGGAGGGGTCGCGGGAGGAGGCAGGGCTGGGGCGACAGCACACGTGCCCACAGAGAACGCTCTGAGTACTGCCTCTGGCACACGTGCCATAGGTTCGCCACCACTGATCTATGGTATTTCAACAAAAGAAAAAAAATATGGGTTAAGGTCTGAACTGCCTTAAACCAGTTGGATCCCTGGCATTTTGGTGCAGAGGAGACTCTGCCTCCATTTGCATAATTTTGGGAAGTCACCCAGAATAATTAATTCCCACAGAAACTACTGACGCCTTTACTGACTAATCTGAATCTTGGTACAGTATTTCTCTTCAGATTAGAGGTGGAGCTTAATGACTTCGGCCCTTTGCTTTGACCACAAAATAGCTTCCAGGCAGGAAACAAGAAGATACGTTTCAGCGAACATTTTAAAGTTGCTCCTGCCAAGAAATTCTGGAAATTAGACTAAATACTAAACAGTTCCTCTCATCAAGCAGAACTTCAAGTCCTCTGGTTTGTGGGTGAAAGTTGCAATAATTAAATTCGTACAGGCCTTATAAATCAAATATGGGGATTTTTTTTCCCCACTCATGTGAAGATCGACATTATCACCCACATCACATGAGCCTCAGCTAGAAAACACTGTTTGCCTTACCTGGGAAATCCAGATTCTTTTCCAATTTTTGCTAGAAAGCCCTGGCAAGTCTCTACCTGTCAGTTGTTCATTGGAAACAGAGAATACCTGGTACCTTTCAAGCCTTAGATAAATCCCCCAAGTAGTGTGAAATAAGCTGAAAGACTGAATATCTGTGACTGCAGTTGAGAGGCAAGTAATATTATTCCATTTGGTTGGTGGAAGAATCGTCTAATCCAGAAATATGCATATTTGCTGCCCTAAAGCAGTTTTTCTTGATCTTGGCAGCTTTAAGATGCGTGGACTTTAAGATGTGTTGCTATGCATACTGTAACATAGCATAGCTTGCTGGGGAATTCTGGGAAAGTTGAAGTCCATACATCTTAAAGTTGCCAAGGTTGAGAAACACTTCTCTAAACCAAAGTGCCACTCAAAGTAATCTGAGTTATAAAAAATTCTACACCTGTAATTATCACCTGTGGTGTTTGTCTGTGGTGTTTGTAGGGCTGAGATTAAAAAAAAAAGTCAACATGTTACCCACAGCCATGAAGCACGGTTTCATTTGCATGGTTGAGGCATCCATCTTGACATTTTTACACCCCGTGTACCCTCTTGTGTCTACCAGATAGCAACTATCTTCATGTAACAGGCCCAGCCAAGTCAGCTAAATTCCCAACCACTGCAGTCACAAAACACCCTATGCTTCTTTCATTTTAAGATGATCACTTGACTATGAGCCAGCCCTGTGCAACAGCAACCAAAAAAGCTAATATAATCCTGGGTCGTATAAACAGAGGCATAGAATCAAGATCACACGAAGTATTAGTACCATTTTATAAAACCCTAACAAGACCACACCTGGAATACTGCAGCCAATTTTGGTCACCATATCACAAAAAAGACAGTTTGGAAAAAATTCAGAAAAGAGCAACTAAGATGACCAAAGGCCTGGAGGCTAAAACATAACAGCTGCAGGACTTGGGTTTGGCTAGTCAGAAAAGAAGAAATAGCGGAGACATGATAGTAGTGTTCCAGTATCTGAGGGGCTGCCACAAGGCAGAGGGGGCCAGGTTGTTTACCAGAGCACCAAAGGGAAGGAGGAGAAACAATGGTTGGAAACTGACCAGAGAGAGAAGCAACCTAGAACTAAAGAGAAACTTCCTGACAGTGAGGACAATTAAACAGTGGAACAATCTGCCTCCAGAAATTGTGGGTGCTTCATCACTGGAGATTTTTAAGAGGAGACTGGATATTCACCTGTCTGAGACGGTATAGGTTCTCCTGCTTGAGCAGAGGGTTGGATTAGAAGACCTCCAAGGTCCCTTCCAGCTCTATTCCTATTCTATTCTGTCAGCGGTTCTCCACCTGTGGGTCGGGACCCCATTTGGGGTCGAATGACCATTTCACGGGGGTTGCCAAACAACGCAGTCCGCCATTTTTTCCCCCTTTTCCTTAGCTGTGCTACTCCTGCATGGGGCCCAGTGGGTACCTTACCTCCCTTGGGCTGGGCCAGCTGGTGGCCCGGCCAGTGGTCACCCTGCGCCGTCGCTGCCCCTTGCCAGCTACGCCTCGGCCGGCGCAGGGGGCGGCACCACGCATGCGCGGTGCTCCCAGGCAGGGAAAGTCCTCGACATGACCGGTTGGGTAGTCCTCGACTTACAATCGGTTGCGGGTCGCGGCATTAAAAAGGTTGAGAACCACTGTTCTATTCATTTGTTTTCCTGTCTTAGAATGCTGTGTGAGTCCGGCTTGTTTAGTTTAGTTAGTATTTTGATTTTTTTCCCCCCTGCAACAATCTCACATCCCCACAAAGAAAAGCAACAGAATTAAAGCAAACTTACATTCCCAAACTGGAAAAATAAAAAGAAAGAGGCAGAAGAGGAGAAAATAATAAGAACAAGAGGCGTTAAGGAATAATTCTTGGAAAAAGTTCTGTTTTTAAGAAATTCCTAAAAGCTACTTGGGAGGGGGGGGGCCAGTCGGATCTCCTTGGGGGTTCCAGGACACATTGCTACTGCAGAGAAGCTGTGCTTTATGGTGCAGGCTCTCTTAATATTTGGTTTGTTATGCAAACCTAGAAAATCAGTGATGTGTGAACACAGCCAACACATAGCAAAAGAAACCTTTACACGCTGCCTATTCCCCTCTATGTGCCATACTGCAAAAAAGTCCTGGGCCAGCTCCAGTAAAAACGCATAAATGACTTTCTCTCCTCACTTGACTAAAGCAGAGAATTAAATCCTGTTTTTCATGCAACCTCAGGACAAAGAAACTGATTTAATCAAGAAGCTTGCACATTTGTCATGCCAACTAAGAGGTTGCAAAGCTTCCCCTATGCCCCCTCCCCCCGTTCAGAGATACAGTGTGCTGGTCTAATGGAAAACACTCTGTGCATGCCCCAATACTGTGAAGCCTCTAGTCCTCAATTTATGACCGTAACGGAACCCAGAATTTCCATCGTAATTTGTGGTAAATTGTGGATATGTGACTGGGAACGCTGCAACTGACCATAAAAGTGAGCGGGTTGCCACGGACCCAAAATGCAGTCACATTCTCTCTCTCTCTCTCTCTCTCTCTCTCTCTCTCTCTCTCTCTCTCTCTCTCTCTCTGTGTGTGTGTGTGTGCGCTCTCTCTCTCTCTCTCTCTCTCTCTCTCTCTCTCTCTCTGTGTGTGTGTGTGTGTGTGTGTGAGAGAGAGAGATCATTGGAACTCTGAAACAGGGTCCTAAGCACCTTTCATGGGGTTCTCTTAACTTTGACTATCAAAGTCAATGGTTGTCACTGAGTGATGGGTCATTAAGTGAGGATGATCTGTACTGTAAGTATTCAATTGTTACAGGTCTGAATATCCCAAGACTTTCTCACCTCTTCCTATATTCGGATTCCATTTATATCAGAACCTAACAAATGTTTTCCTTCATTACCTAAACTGTTTGTCAGTTTAACCAATGTAGTAAATTACTTCAAGTTGGGGTCAGCAAACTAAAGCCTCTTTATGACCTCTGGACTTCAATTCCCAGAATTCCATGCTGGTTCAGGAATTCTGGGAGTTGAAGTCCACAGGTCTTGCAAAGGGGCCCATAGTTGCCCACTCCTGCTTTAAATCAATGTAGAAGATATTCCCGTTGTGAATTGTATTGTTAGCCAAATCAAAACCACTACTACCCAATTTTGGCTAATTAAGTTTGGGAAGCCCTGGGTTAGTTTAAATTCAGTCTGGAGCTGTTTCAGGCTGTCATTCGGGGGGGGGGGAGTTTTGAAAAGTTGAATTTGGCTGGGTCTCCTGGACTCAGGTGCTGGGAAGTTCTCTAGAGAGCTACTGACTGACCACAAGGAGGGAGAAACACCTCTGATTTTGCCCTCTTTCTCTCCTCCTCCCTGCCCCCCCACCTTCAGATGAGTCACTGGGTGGTGTCCCGAACAGGCTGGTATGAACTAAGGGGACAGGAATGCAGAGCCAGGAGGCCGTAAGGGCAAGGAGAAGAAAAGGGAAAATGAGTCAGAGAGACGGAGAAGGAAATTCTGGGGAAGGAGGAGGCGGTGAAGAATTGAACAAAAGGAATCAGAGGCTGGAAAGAAAAGCGGGAGGGGGGGGATTAGTACAGGGAAGTGAGAAAGGAAATTAGTGGGAACAAAAAGTGAGAATTAATGAAAAGAAAGCAAAAGTTCGAAATAATAATAACAACAATCTTTTAAGACTGCTTAAGAAAAAAAAAGTTGGGAAAAAAAATACGGAATACCAGGACTACCAGAATACCAGAGCAACAAAGATGATTAGGGGACTGGAGGCTAAAACATATATAGAAAGTTGCTGGAATTGAGTATGTCTAGTTTAATGAAGAGAAGGACGAGGGGGGACAGGATAGCAGAGTTCCAATATCTCAGGGGCTGCCACAAAGAAAAGGGAGTCAAGCTATTTTCCAAAGCGCCTGAAGGCAGGATAAGAAGCAACGGGTGGAAACTAATCAAGGAGAGAAGCAACCTAAAACTAAGGAGAAACTTCCTGACAGTTAGAACAATTAACCAGTGGAACAACCTGCCTCCAGAAGCAGTGAATGCTCCAATACTAGAAGTCTTTAAGAAGAGTCTGGACAACCATTTGTCTGAAATGGTATAGGGTTTCCTGCCTGAGCAGGGGGTTGGACTAGATTACCTCCAAGGTCCCTTCCAATTCTGTTATTCTATTCTATTCTATTCTATTCTATTCGGACTACAGATTGAAGTTGAATCCTTATGACAAAAGAAATCCATTATTGTAGCAATTGTGAATGGAATCTTGGAGGGCTACTTAAAGAATTTCCTCAATATCTGGAAATATTGAATTAATCTGATCTGAACACCTCAATTTTACTAAAAAGCTACCCTGCTTGGAACTATATTCTTAGATGCTACCTTAATAATTTTTAGGTCTTTGGTTAGGACTTGAATTATTAAGTTTTCACCAGTTTTGAATATGATTCTAACTGAGGATTATCAACATACAGCAATAATAATACCACCAAACAACATCCACTTAGCCCAGGTCCTCAGGAAGGGCTCAATAGTTGGATAAAAATACCAAATCTGGTCTAAACGTCTGGCTATGTGACCAACTATAATAATAACAAATCATCTGTGCTAGTTCAAGTGGTTATCGGCTTGGTGACATACCAAAAAATCTTGGATAGTCATTAGAAAAATCTGTGCATTGCAAAATTTCCATCTATCAATTGCAACAGGCAACATCCTAGATTCTTGGGCTTGATTTGTATGAAGGTCAACACCAGCTAAAGAAATGACATTGCTGTGTGTATAATGACAACAATAGCATTTAGAACAATAGCACTGAGACTTATATACCACTCTACAGTGCTTTACAGCCCTCTCTAAGCAGTTTACAGAGTCAACATATTGCCCCCAACAATCAGGGTCCTCATTTTACTGATGTCAGAAGGATGGAAGGCTGAGTCAACTTTGAGCCAATCAGAATTGAACCACTGGCAGTCGGCAGAATTAGCTTGCAATACTACATTCTAACCACTGTACCGCCATTCACAATGGTTTGTTTAATCCCCCAGTTTTTAAAACTCCTGTGATATTTCCCCTCTACCTGTCTACTAAATAATTGAGTTTGTGTAAAAGGTAGACTTGAAGGATGGGGAAATAGTAAAAATAAATAGAATGAACTTAGCATTGAGAAGCTGAAAAGCTGTATAAAGATCTATCTGTACCAGCAAGCTCTATGCTGAAAAAACAATGTACCCTTTTCTGGATCCCTCAAAAGAAACAACTCAGTTATTGGGGTGGAGGTTTTTGAAAACTGAAAGGATGATGTTGTACCAGCAAAAGTGGAATTTGAGCACTGTGACAATTTAACATGACCTTCCTTTATGACTGCGTTGCAGTCTCTTTATTCAACATATTTTTAAAAGTACTCTTTCTCCACTGTGGGCATAAGATGACTGAACTGCACACAACATGACCCTCAAAAACATCACATCAACCAAAAAGCAAACAACAATAAAAGAACCCAAACCCACAACAATTAGCCAAAGAGAAACCCAGGTCAGCTGGTTATTCCTCAAATGCCAAAACATCAAAATAAACTTAATGTTGTGGATACCCACAATTCTTCAGGGCGAAGGTAATCTTAAAAGGAGATATTATCCTCAGAGATTACAGTGTCCATAGCCACCACCTGCTGAATCTCCAAATTATGCAGAACCGGTTGGAAACGTTTTACGGGGTCACATGAATTTAAAGGAGCCATAATTTGGGGTTTACCGATATAGGAACTCAGAGCCAAAGTTTACATTCCATTTTTCACAAGTCCCAAATAACGACCTTCCTGGTTCACTCGCTGAGCTTTTTAACTCCTCCATTAGCCCTCCAGGTAAGATTAAGAAAAAGAAAAACCGAATGGAGATGCGAGATACAGTGAAAATGAAGAGTACAGTCTATTTGGTAAGCCAATAATTTTGGTTAAAGAGTCTTTTGTAAAAGGACCAGAAGTGATTCCCATTTTGCTAGTCTGAGGGCAATTCGGAAATAAACCTCCATTTGGTTATCAATGACAGACACTCACAGATACAGAACTTTTATTATACACATTAGAAAACTTACAACACTACATTACTTTTTGACATAATAGCCATTCAAACTGAAGCACTTGTATAATGTCTTATAAGATTTGAAATTCCTTAGTAGTAGTCGCTCAGCGCCAAATCTGGCCTATGGGGGGGGGGGTGATCAAAAACAATCGAGCATTATTGTGAACCAACACACCGGAAGTGGTGCCGTAGAAAATCCGACCAAATGTGAAGATGCCAAAGGAGCACTGCTAGTGAAGTTCATGGAGCGTGGTTCGGCCATCAATTCAGAAGTCTACTGTGAAACATTACGAAAACTCAGACGAGCCATCCATAACAAGCATCGGGTCACACTGACTTCCGGTATGGTGTTGGTTCACGATAATGCTCACCCGCACACTGCTAGATGCACCCAAGAACTTTTGAAGCAGTTCCGTTGGGATGTTTTTGATCACACACACACAAACCCCCATGGCCTAGATTTGGCGCCGAGCGACTGCTATTAAAGAATTTTAAACCTTGTAAGACATTATGACAAGTGCCTCAATTTGAATGGCGACTATGTCGAAAAGTAATGTTGTAGTTTTCTAACGTGTATAATAAAAGTTTTGTATTTGCGAATGTCTGTCATTGATAACCAAACAGAGGTTTATTTCCGAATTGCCCTTGTATATTGAAATTAAAACTTCTTCAGTTTTGACAATCAATAACTCCTGGAATTTCCCCAACTATTGAGAGAGAAAAAATACTTCTAAGGTATTTCAGCTTCATTTGTGAAGAATCCTAGTGTTTCAAAGCATTTTTCTCTTTATTTCCAAGTCTTGGCTAGAGTCAGATCCACTTAGCTGCAGAGAGGGAGCACATCAGGATGCCTTTAGGCTATACTTTAGCTACAAAGGAAACAGGAAGACTTTTTTTTTCCATGCCTGCCTGCCAACTAGGCACTCCTCAATTTGCTTTCTCACAAAGAAAAACTTGGAAATTCACTTTTCCTCTAGCCCTTTGAAGGGCCCAGATTTTAACTGGTACCTCCTATTTAAGTGACAAGCAGGACTCAGACAGGGCTACAGAGCCAGATGGTGAAAACTCAGCCGTAGGACCTGTGGAAAAAGAGTTCCTGAGCATGCAGAGAGAGCTTTTTGTTTGTACTTCTGGATTTAGAAAAAAGATGGTCAGGCAGGCTGATGTTTCAGAATTCTTCTGACAATGAAACAAAACTCTTATTTATAACACTGGCTTATTTTTTGACTGACCCACCCAATTATATGAAAAACCAATCACACCCCCAAAGAGCAATGAATTGGGGAACAGCATTATTGCTTTAAACACTTTATTTGCGCTGGCCTACGACAGTGTTTTTCAGAATTGGCAACTTTTAAGATGTATGGACTTCAGTTCCCAGAATTCCTCCGCCAGCAGGGAATTCTGAGAGTTGAAGTCTACACATCTTCAAGTTGCCAAGTTTGTAAAACATTGGTCTAAATCAGGGGTAGTCAACCTTGGTTCTTTTATGACTCGTGGACTTCAACTCCCAGAATTCCTGAGCCAGCTGGCTCAGGAATTCTGTGAGTTGAAGTCCACAAGTCATAAAACAGCCAACGTTGACTACCCCTGGTCTAAATGAAGAGTAAGGGAGCTTAATCTGATTCTCAAATTGGGAGAGATGTCTCTGAAACAGCTGTCCAAGGGATATACACTGGAGAAAACTGAAAAGCTTCAGTCCCCAGAATTCCCTAGGCAGCATTGCTAAGAATTTTGGGACCTGAAGTCCAGACAACTGAAAGTAGCCAAAATTGATCAAGACACTGATTTATTCATTAGCATAGTATTTACCTGCTCTGATGTACAGCAGATTTTAAGCGTAGTGTTTCCTATCATCTGCTACCTTTTAACTGGAGATTTTACTTGGATTATTGAAACATATAATATATGCTTTACAACTTAGTTGGTGTAGGAGAAGAAACACAAGTGAAAATGCCTCTGCCTCCATCTAGAAATCTCATCATGCTGAACAACCTTACAGGACTCATAAAAAGAGACTCATCTCATTTATGTGAAATGCTTTAAAGATTAAAAAAAAATAGAATCTCACACTAAACCTTAAGATGGTTTATTCAGCTTCAGCTTTTTGTTATCATGCAAATCTGGCAAATTGTGGTTTATTTAATACATCAAACAAACTATGATTTAGAATGGTGGTCAATATCAAACTCATCAACATTCACATTCACTTCCTGGGGACAATTTGCAACATTTTCATACCAAACTTAAAGCATTTTTATTTTTAGTTCACAAATGCTGTGTCAGGAAATAAAAGTTTTTTTTTCTCTTTTTTTTCTGAATGCAGTTTAAAAAAAAACCCAATCACACCATAAAATTAAAATTCTCTTATGAGAGCAGAAGACATAAATAGAATCTCAACAGGGAGCACCAAAGGGAAGAGAAAGAGAAAGAGCAGATACCGAGGAAAATCAGAGGAAACAAACTGATAAAACTGAGGCAACCTGTGATTTTTCATGGCATTATGGGAACTGTAGTCCAGAACATCTGGAGCTACACCTACATTGTCTTTCTGATATAGTGGCCAGCCACTGATTGGAAGAAATGGTGCAGGAAGTTCTGTTGAGGCTAGTCCGTATTCCTCTCTCATGGAGAGTTTTAGCACCCAATATCTCTCTATATACAGATAATCTAAAAATCACATTCATCTTTTTCCTTAAAAGGGAGGGAAAGGACAAAGGAGGAAGCCCACAATGCAGATCTAGGAACTGCAGAGTTCCCCAAACTGTAACCCCTGTAGAAAAATAAATCACCCCAATATGAGGCATTAAGCCTGGGGTACGTATGTGCCAGAAGTAAGAGTTTTTTTCCCCTCCTCTCACAGCACAAGGCATTTAACAAGGAAGATGGTCACCCTTTCCCCAGAGGGGCCTGTTTCCTGAAATGGGAACAAGAGACAGTAGGTTTCACAGCTCGTTGCTGAGTGTGCAAAATGTAAGGCCCCAGAATGCCAGGGCAGGTGAACAATGTCTCTCCTGCAGCTTCAAGAAAAGTCGAGGTAATCAAAAGTGACATTTTCTTTGCTGTTTCCTGAATCTGAAGTGGTGAAAAAAACCCAGATCTGTGGGGGAAAAAACAACAACCATAAGATAAATTTGCACTCAGTATGATTCTTTCTTCTCCCCCCCCCCAATTCCCATCATTCTATGGCAGTGTTTCTTCACCTTGGCTACTTTTAAGATGTGTGGACTTCAACTCCCAGAATTCCTCAGCCAGCCTGTTGAAGTCCACATATCTTAAAGTGGTCAAGGAGGGCAGCTGGTTGGGAATGATAGCTGGGATATGCCGAAATATATCAGAGATATTATTTTGGGAAAGGAAAGCACTGAAAACACTGGTGAAACTAGAGGTTGGGACTTTTCTTGGACCAGATTGACCCACCTCCCAGGGTTGTCGTGAAGTTTAAAAAAGGGCCATACTGTCATTTATCTATTATTTATTTGTTGGATTTCTTATTCCCACCTTTATAACGATCCCTTTATATCAGCCAATCTGATGAAGAGCGGAATGTTTTAAAAACAAAAATATCCCAAGTATTGAGGGTTCCTTGGTGCTCTCTGAGCTAACTTGTTTTCTTGCAGACATTCCATTACCCAAACTAGGTAACATCATCAGTACAAGTTGTATGTACTGCTCATTCCAAGTATGAAGTTTGAGGTTTTCATAGAGGGTATGAGATCAGCAAAACAATCCTAGGCAGTTTTACTCAGAAATTACACTTAATCGGGCGTTAGTCCCAGTTAAATATGTGAACTAGGAAAATTTTCTGAGATTATTCAAACATGAAAGTGCTTAGGAATGAACAGGGAAGTATGCCCAATGGGAAAAAAAAGACTTCTGTTATCACAGTATGACTTCATTGTACTTCACACAAATATACTGAGTTTCTGTAAATGTTTCACTAGCTAGAAAAAAAAGTTTTCTGCTCAAGGTTATTGGGGAGGTTTCTGAAAAAGAGGGAAAGCTAAGAATGTTTGATTTTGAGAACTAGAAACTTGGTTTCTCTTTCCACTTCTTCAAGTGTCACTTTATTTCTTTATTCATTTACGTATTTAATTTGCCACTCATCTCGCCACAGGTAACTCTGGGCAGCTTACAATATTAAAAGCAATAAAACCAATAGATATTTCTAATAAAAATAATAAAAGTGTTCCACCCACAAGCAGAAAGGAAGGAAGGCCAAGAAAAGGAAGTGAGATTAGGAGTATCCTGATCTCACCTTCAGTGTATCAGTGATTCTTGAGCTGAATGGCCTCCAGTTTCTTCAATTGGGGCTGGAAAGAGTAAAAATAAAGTTAAAAGTTTATCAATGTGATAGAGAGGTGGATACTCTACTGCAGAGATGTTCGCTGTTCAGTAATCTTTGAATTGCGATGACAATTGGGACTAGAATTTCTGTTGCTAAGTGTGGCAATTGGTAAGTGCATCATGCCCAATTTTATGACCTTTTTTGACACAATTGTTAAGCAAACCACTCCAATTGTTAACTGAATCACATGGCTGTTAAGTGAATCCATCTTCCCCCACTATCTTTGCAGAGCCTTAGTGGCGAAGTGGTTAGAATGCAGTATTGCAGGGTAATTCTGCCAGCTGCCAGGAGTTCGATCCTCACCGGCTCAAGGTTGATTCAGCCTTCCATCCTTCCAAGGTCAATAAAATGAGGATCCATATTGTTGGGGGCAACATCCTGAGTCTGTAAACCGCTTAGAGAGGGCTGTAAAGCACTATGAAGCTGTATATAAGTCTTAAGTGCTATTGCTATTGTTGGGAGCCAGCTGGGAAGGTTGCAAAGGGCAATCATATGACCCTGGCATGCTGGTAAATACATGCCAGTTGCCAAGCACCCAAACTTTGATCATGTAACTGTGGGGATGCTGCGACGGTCGTAAGTGTGAAGACCCACCATAAGTCATTTGCCATTGCAACTTCAAATGGTCACTAAATTAATGGTTGTAAGTCGAGGACTAGCTGTGGCAACAATTTCAACTAGAATGAAATATCACCAAAAGGAAGAAGAACTTACTGGTGAATTTTTCTCGCCTTCGGCAGCGGGCATAAATGATTGTGCCCGCAATGATGCTAGCCAGAAAAACAGCACCAAGCGATGCCCCAACGAGCACCCACAAATTGAGGGTGTTGGTGGGCTGGGGGTCTCCACCTGCAAGAGTGAGGAGAGAAGAACACCTTAAATTCTCCTGAAAAAATAGCCTTTAGTTGATCCCAAAGGATCTTTGGCTGATGCAGCCAATTTCTTAATCTGAAACAGACATTTACTGTTTAAAAATCCTTTCCCTTCCTGCCTACCTAGGCGCCTCAAGGCAGATTTGCCACAAGCAGTGGAATAAAACTGTATACAAAGACTTTACTTTTTCCAGTTTTAAAAGTTGGAATAGAGATGGGGGGAAAAAAACACAATTATCTTTTTCATTGCCAGCAGCACAACGGCAAAATCCTGCTCATAAAAAGGCTGGCCAAAAACTGAGCCTCTGCTTCTTTCTGAACTCTAATTAACTCCAGCCCTCCCCCCCCCAAATGAGCTTGGAGATGACGCAGAGCAGCGGCTAGAGTAGATTTGAACGGCGGCATCAGTGGCTGCTCTCAGGATTGGTGGAAGATGCCAACGCTTGCTTCCATTTATATATTTATTTATTAAATTTATATGTTACTGTCCCATTATCAAGCTACCATTTGCTCCCAAAAGAAAGGGGGGGGGGAGAATTAAAAACAAAGACTATAGTCAGCAGAACTACAGCTAATAGAAGTGGGCTGAGTATCCTCAAAAGCCAAGATGGCAGCCATAATCATGTGACAGAAGCCCTTGCCCCCTTTCATGGGTGCTGTGGAGTTGTGATTGTGCAACCCAGGTACAAATGGGGAAAAGTTTTAATCAGTGGTTGAGGCTGAATTTTTCACTTTTTTGACCATCCCTGAATAAACCTTGGCCCTCGCTTGCCCAAAGTTGGGAAAAGAAAGAGGGCTGCCTTCTCCGGTGGTGGATGTGACAGGGAAGGGAATCATAGTAGCTCTATCCAGGTATATGGGATGGCGTTATGAGTGCCATTTGGCCTGCCTGACAGATGGGATCCTGTCTCCAGATTAGTTTAATTGATTGGCTTTTGAATATACAACGACAGGAAGCAGTATCTTAACTTTGAGCTCTGGGCCGGGCCTGCACTCAACCATTCCACCATCCAAACATTCAACCCCAAAGAACCATATGTTGTAGCATCAGGCTGAACATCCAACCACTCATCATCTCTCCCAGAGTGTTCCAGGAGCTATCCCAGCAATACCAAAGATGTATGGAGCCCTCCTCCACCACAGTACCAGGCATAGTTGGAAGCCACTTACAAGTAGAGCAAAAATCGTTCTTATTTTGACGTTGGCACACTGAGCAATCCATGCACTTTTCCAAGTCAGGACTCCAGGACTGGCCTCCAGGACAGCTAGTTTCTGAGGGGAAAAAAAATCAGAAAGGGAGTTGAGAGTTCACCCACCCTCCTTTTCACACAAACAACATCAGAAAGTTTCTGCCTCCCTAAAGCAAAGTGGAATTAACCAAAGTTGTGGTATTTCTGATTCTGCCCGCTTGCAGGTATGTTGGACTCTAGTTCCAATAGTCCCCGGCTTCCTAGGGTTATGGAAATTGAAATCCAGCATGTTTTCAGCCACAGCTGCTCTCCTAAAAATTCATGAACTTTTGGAAGAAAGGAAGAAAGAAAGAAAGAAAAAGAGAGAGAGAGAGAGAGAGAGAGAGAAAGAAAGAAAGAAAGAAAGAAAGAAAGAAAGAAAGAAAGAAAGAAAGAAAGAAAGAAAGAAAGAAAGAAAATGAGAAGCATTATCAGCTGGGTGAAAATAGGGAAGCAAAATAAGATTCAGAAATGGGGGGCCATTGCACTTAATCCATGTGATCCCAGCCCCCCCCCATGACACCAGGGCTATTTCCAGAGGCGTAACGTCACTGGGGTGAGTGGATATTGTGTTTCACCCCGAAACGTGAACCAGTCTTAGGAACAGGAGAACATGGGGGGAGGGGGGTCAACTCAGGGAGCATCACATGGCAAAATGGGAGGGGGGATTAAAAGAAGGAGAGGAACCTTCCTCCCTCCCCTCCTCCCTGCCATCACGTCCCTCACTTTTAAATGACTTCATTGATAAAATATGCCCCGAGTGAGCAAGGCAACCAGATGGCGTTGAGCCCAGAAGCGAGTCGGACAGATGACTCAGAGTGGGTCGCATGACGCCGACGTCAGATGGCTCAGCCTGCCCGCCGACCCCACTTGTCTCACTTGCAGGAATAAGACGCCCCGAGACTTTCATCCGGAGAGCCCGCCAATAGAAAAGAGACAAGGTCGAGCGGGGCGGGGCCTTGCATTCATAAACATTCCAATTCTGACAACTTCTGTGATTGATTTCGCGGGGAGGGGCGGGCTTCAACTCAGCGCAGGATTTTGCCAGCCGATAAGAAAGCGCCACTAAGCGTGTGCAGATTGCTTAGTCGGGGTGAACTGTTATTTTATTTATTTATTTATTTAATTTTATCCCGCTTTTCTTACTTTTATAAGTAACTCAAGGCGTCGAACGTGCGTAAAACCCTTTTCCACTTTTATTATTAATTATTTTATATTAGTATAAAGTTTATACTAATACAGAAAGAATAAATTAATAATAAAAGTGGGAAAGGGTTTTACGCACGTTCGCCGCCTTGAGTTACTTATAAAGTAATAAAAGCGGGATAGAAGAAAAATTATACTGTGTTCGTTTTCGTAAATCTCCTAGCCGCATCGTTACGTTAGCGGCTCCTTAAGATTCAACAGGTTCAGCCCTGAGAAGTAAAAGAGCCGTGATAGAGTTGCACCTGCTGAAAAACTGTGCAGGGAATCTGTGTTAGATTGAGAAGATGACCGCGCCGACTTTATACTGAATTTCTCTCCTCCTTGGAGGGTTTGCAGATCTAAGTCTTTTCCTTAACATCACGTGTGAACGCACCATGCTTTGCGCCGAACGCACCCCAGCATCTGTATCAACTAGGCTAGAAAGCTGGGTTAGTGGGAAACCGGCATACTTGACTAGTTAAAAATCGCTGCGAGGTCCTCTTTTCACGTTTTCTCCACAAAGGAAGCCACGGCCGTCCGCAAAGGTTTGGCCGGGATTCCTGACGGGCGGTCTTGTACTCAAATCACAAAAGGGATCCGGACAAACTACAAACTACATCCGTTCATTCATTCGTTCATTTATATTCCTATACTCATTCATTCACTCGCCAGCCCTCCCCCCCATCCTCTGTTTTACCTCCATTTGCCGGCTCTTCCTCATCCCTCCGAATCCCTTCCCAATGTTGCTTCAACCAGCGCTTTGGGACCTCGGCCATTCAACAGGTAGAGCTTCCGTACCAACCCTGAAAGCCGCACCTATTTGCTCCATCGACTCTCCGGTTGTTGAAAAGTTTGTCGAGGGAGGAGAAAGGGACCCCCCCACCACCACCACGTCCTAAATGCTCCCTGATCCCCAATTACCTGCGATGGGCTCTCCCCGGGCGGACCTCAGCAACACGGGCAAGAGCCCCAGGATGACACCCCAGGCAAGCATGGCAGGTGAGTCTCGCTGCTCCTTCGCCGCCACCGAGGACGTCCGATAGCAAACGACTGACCGCCAACCTCGCTCTGACTCAGTGCCGAAAACTCTCCCCGGCTCGGCCCGGCCCGGCTCCCGGCGAGAGACACCCCCGCAGTCGGGGATTGGCGGGCGCGCGGCCAGGCTCCGCGTTCCATCCTTTGATCTGCGGGGGAGGTGCGGGGGGGGAGAAGGGGGAGCGGCAGCGAGTCAGCGCAGGAAAGGAAACGGCCCGGCCGGAGAAGGAAAGACGGGGGAGGCGAGGACAGGGAGGGGGCACTCGAGCTTTGGCCCGGCCCGGCCCGGCCCGGCTTCTCGGAAGTCCCGCTGGGCTGGAAATCCTGTGGCCCCTGGAAAGGGACGCTTTCCGTCGTTAGGGCTTTTCCTTTCGTGTTTCCAGCGGGGTGTTTTGAAGCCAGCAACTGTAACAATAATAATCATAATCATAATTTACAAAAAAAAAAGCTGCAGGACTTGGAACAGCACGTAATTTAAGATGGTAACCTTAACTATTCAAGATGCGGGGGAGGGGGGGACGGAATCCCACAATCAGAAGTGCTGTACCAAACACAGTTCACCAGTCAGTTGCTCTTTATGTCAACAACAAAACAATAACATAACATGACATGAGATAACATATATATTATATATTAATTATATCTTATATATTATAGAATATATAATTAATAAATATAATATAATATAGCATAATATAATATAGCAAATTGTATCTGGGGGGTACTGACGAACCAGCTCTGAAGTTTTTCCTCAGGCACTTATTATTTAGGGCTCGCTATACCTTGTAATTTACAATATACTAGCCTCATTTATTTTTTTATGTCTTTATTGTTTCATTTCCCACCTTTATTCTGTATAACTCGGGATAGGGGCACAAGATGCTCGTTCTTCCCATTTTTCCCACAACAACACTGCGAGATGGACTGGGCTGGAAGGGGAATGATCCAAACTCATCCAGCCACCTTTCATCCCTAGAACTTATCATTTCCTAATTTCTAAGCCAGCATCTTAACCACTAGAGCCAGGGGTAGGCAACCTTGTCTCTTTTATGACTCATGGACCTCAACTCCCAGAATTCATGCTGAGGGGAAAGGGAGAGTTTCCAAGCTGAGCCATGCTGGCTCAGGAATTCTGGGAATTGAAGTCCACGAGTCATAAAAGAGCCAAGGTTGCCTATCTCTGCACTAGACTAGACCAACCTGATTGTCCTACTGGTAACGTTAGAAGCCATGGGCAGCTTGTCCCTCCAGGATCTTGTCCAGCTCCCTTTCAACACTGTCGCAATTGGCTGCCATCCTGGGTGGTGTGCAGAAGGTTTCATTTAGTTTCAGTGTGTGACCTTGAGCCCTCATGTGTGAGAGAAGGAGGAAGGGAGAAATCTCTCAGGCCAACTACGTGCATGATTTAAATATTTATCATGCAAGAAATATATTAAATTCCTGTGAACTTCGAAAGCATGTCATAATTTCTGAATCCATTTTAGTGGGGGGTAAAGCCTCTTTGTGGATCTTTGGTCTAGGTAACTGCACGGTGTTGCCCTTTCATACTCTTTTTTATTTTTATTTTTTAGCCCTTTCATACTCTTGTGCTTATTGTTCCCATCAGCCACAGCCAGTGCTTGCAGAAAGATGGAAATTGTAATCCAGCCCATTAAGAGGCTGTGGATGTTTCTATACATGTTGTAGGAGGTGTAATTGCCAGCCTTGGCTGATCTCTTTTTTTTACTGGATGGGATATCAACAGGAAAGCCTAAGAAGAAGACTGCTCAAATCATACCATAAGAAGGCAGTTGTGAATTGCTTCTATGAAATTAGTCCTTGATCTACAACTTTTTATTTAGTGACTGTTCAAAGTTATAAGGGCACTGAAAAAAGTGACTTATGGCCATTTTTCACACTTAGGAAAACTTTGCAGCATCCCCATTGTCACATGATCAAACTTCAGACGCCTGGCAATTGGCTCATACTTATGACGGTTGCAGTGTCCCGAGATCATGTGATCATCTTTTGCGAACTTCTGAGAAGCAAAGTCAATAGGGAAGCTAGATTCACTTTATAGCCATGTAACTAATTTAACTGCAATGATTCACTTAACAATTGCATCAAGAAAGGTCATAAAATGGGACAAAACTCACTTAACAAATGTTTCACTTAGCAAGAGAAATTCTGGGCTCCATTGTGGTCATAAGTCAAGGACTATTTATACAATATTGCTCCAAGAAAATCATGTGGACCTGTCCTTGTGATCAACATGGATTGAACTCAAGAAAGAACTCATTTTTAAATTCTTTGAGAGGGAGAGAGAATGTAGTTGCTGGCATATAGAGAATGGATAGATATTTAAAAAATGCTTTTTCAACATACAGATTGTACAGAGAGATACTTTCATTTTGGGTCAATCCAAGTACTGAGGTTTTGGAGCAGATCCACCTGAGCGGGGGCAGAAATAGGACATTTTGGAAATTAAAACCAAAGAAGCTTGGAGACATAATAATTGGATATTTCTGGAACTGTCTAGACAGCAAGAAAGCAGTGCAACCGTCATGCAACAGATTGGAAAAGAGTTTTTAAAGGGAAAAAGAGGAGAGGAGAAACAGGCTTCCTAACTTGGCTGAGGACAGGCCAAATTGAAATGTTATAAATTTTAAATAAAAGGTAAAGCTGCTTTAGCAGAAGACATGATACAATTTTGAAAGTAATTTCTGTTTTAGACATCAAATATTCTGGGGATGGATCAGCCTCCCAGAAACACCCTTTATCTCTTCTGACTTATTTGGTATTCCTCCTGCCATCTTTGTCCATAATTATAGCAAAGTCAGGATTCCTTGTGGCTGGCCTAAAAGCATGATGGACAGTAGATCAGTGTTTTTCAAACTTGACTACTTTATGTTGTGTGGACTTCATGTCCCAGAATTCCTCAGGCAGTATGCTGGGATTTGAAGCTCATACTTCTTAAAATTGCCAAGTTCAAAAATTGAATTGAATACTTTATTTGGCCAAGTGTGATTAGACACACAAGGAATTTGTTTTCAGTACAGAAGACCTCACTGTATATGCAGAGCAATAGATGGAATAATCTAGTCTGAACATCTGGCTGACTGGACAAGCCATAATAATAGTAATACCACCAATAAAAGGGGGAAGTAAAGAAGGTAATAAAACAGGATAAATAATACTGCTACACTGCTGTATTGTAAATACATAAAATTGTACATAAATAAAATCACTGCTGCATTGAAGATACTCAGAGACATTCTCCCTCTCGTTATTTCAAACTCTAGGAACAGCAAAAGTGTTGCATTTGAGGGTTTGAGCTGGAAAAATAGTATCCTGAAGAAGGGGGAGAAGAAGCAGAAACTGGGACAAATCCACCTGGCAAACAATTTTCCAAACATTTAATTTCTTTGCAAAATGTTTTATCTACCCTCCAATCTCAATTAATCCTTCGTTTTGGATGGTTAAAGATGATCCCTTTTCTTTGCCAACTGCCAGGAGTAAAGACATGGCCCACATTACACTGAGTGAAGAGTCAGCCCCAAGTGAACTGAATATGAGGTTATAGATCTTCCAGATGTTGTCCTGGCTGAAAGTGTAGTAGATTCTAGCTCCCATAATTACAGGTAGTTCTCGATTTACAACCACTTACTTAGTGATTGTGTGAAGTTACAATGGCACTGAAAAAAGTGACTTACGACTATTTTTCACATTTAAAACCATTGCAGCATCCCCACGGTCATGTGATCAAAATTGAGACTCTTGGCAACTGATTCATATTGATGATGGTCGCAGTGTCCCAGGGTCATATGATCACCATTTGCAATCTTTCTGACAAGCGAAGTCGATGGGAAAGCCAGATTCACTTAGCAAATGTATCACTGCAAGAAAGGTTGTAAAATGGGGCACAAAACTCACTTAACAACTGTCTTGCTTAGCAACAGAAATGTTGGGCTCAATTGTGGTTGTAAATCGAGGACTACCTGTGTCAGCCAGGTAGTCTGTGAGGGTCCATCCATCCAGGGAGCCAACTGACCTGTCATTTTAGTTCTGTGCTGATCAACTTATGTTAAATGGACTCCCTTCATTCACTCTGAGTGGTCTCCCCTCCTTCGCTCCCAGAGGGCTAACTTCCCTCCCTCCTCCTCCAAGGGCTATCCTCTTTTATTCTTGGTGGATTCCCCTTCTTTGCCCCCAATGTCCAGTAAAGTCACATGCAATTTCACACATCTAACTGTTAGTGCATATAATTCTTTGCCTTTCCGTCATTGGCTTCATACCACAATGTAGGAATGCCCAGGGTTTCAATAGGCAGGAACTCGTTTCAGGGAGTTGTGCAACCTTAGAAATTCCCTGGTGACAGAGAGGCAAGGCTGGTTGCCAAACTGTTGCAGCCATCTGGCAAGGCCCGGCCCTCCCGTTAGTTACCCTCCACTGTATGTGGAGGCATGTGACTCAGCAGAGGGTAAGATTTGAAGTCGGCTCTTCCAAAGCCCAGGAGCAATTAAAAATAACTGGTTAAAATGCACACTGTGCTCTCAGAAGTGCTTTTGTCTTTAAGTAACTATTAAATTCCACCAGCTATGAGGCTGTCAGGCTGAAGATGGATGGATAGAGATGAGCCACCTGGCGATTCCCAGATGTGGTTTAGACTCTAATTCCCATCAGCCCTGCCATCAGGCCAATTCTGAGCCCCATTATTCCCATGGAGGATAGCCGAGTTAGCCAGGTATATTATGTGTGTGGAGACTGGATAAGGTAGCTAGAAAGGGCTAGGTTGTGGAATGCCTCACTCTTCATACAGCACTCCTTAACTGAGGCTTTTGACACCTCAGCCAGTGCGGTTTCAGATGGCTTTTACCACCCGTGCATCAGCCCTACTGCCTGACGACTTCCAAACCTTCCGGTCTGGATAACGGGGAACTAGCCTTCTCTACCGCTGGTCTCCACAATCAGGGCAGGCCACTAGCTCATTCTTTATCAGCGATCTCATTTCCTGCCCTCACCCGCCCCTTCGGGGTAAAGGGATCTTAAAATGGGGTTGGGGAGGCGGCAGTTCTCCCCGCTTCTTCCACTTTTAATTCCCCCTTTCTGTACCTTGAACTCGCCATTTCCCCATGGCCCCGATGAGAGAGCCTTTAGCGCCACCTGCTGGTCGGTTTGAATCTTGTTTCACCATTTGTAATCAAATATGTGAACTGCCGGGAGAAATATCAACAACCTAAAATATGCAGATGATACCACTCTAATGGCAGAAGGTGAAGAGGAACTAAAGAGCCTCTTGATGCGGGTGAAGAAGGAGAGTGCAAAAGTTGGCTTGAAACTCAACATTAAGAAAACCAAAATCATGGCATCCGGCCCTCTCAATTCCTGGCAAATAGATGGGGAAGAAATGGAGGTAGTGACAGATTTTATTTTTCTGGGCTCCAAGATCACCTCAGATGGGGACTGCAGCCAAGAAATTAAAAGACGCTTGCTCCTGGGGAGGAAAGCTATGGCAAATCTAGACAGCATACTAAAAAGCAGAGACATCACCCTGCCAACAAAAGTGCGTATAGTCCAGGCCATGGTTTTCCCAGTTGCAATGTATGGCTGTGAAAGTTGGACCATAAGAAAGGCTGAGCGCCAAAGAATTGAGGCCTTTGAACTATGGTGCTGGAGAAGACTCCTACGAGTCCCTTGGACTGCAAGGCGTTCAAACCGATCAGTCCTAGAAGAGATCAACCCCGACTGCTCTTTAGAAGGCCAGATCCTGAAGTTGAAACTCAAGTACTTTGGCCACCTAATGAGAAGGAAGGATTCACTGGAGAAGAGCCTAATGCTGGGAAAGATTGAGGGCAATAGAAGAAGGGGACGACAGAGAATGAGATGGCTGGATGGAGTCACTGAAGCAGTAGGTGTGAATTTAAATGGACTCCAGAAGATGGTAGAGGACAGGAAGACCTGGAGGAACATTGTCCATGGGGTCGCGATGGGTCGGACGCGACTTCGCAATTAACAACAACATGTGAACTTCCTTTTGTGTGTGTTTGTGCACGCGCGTTTGTGAGTGTGTCAGTTTTTGATTCCTCGTTGACTGGCTTGAGCAGTCCCCTGAAGTTTTCTGGGCAAGATTTTCTTTCTTCCAGAATTGGTTTGTCTTGGTCTGCTTTGTAGTGCTGAGACACACACTCTCTCTCTTTCTCTCTCTCTCTCTCTCCCCTTCCCTCCCTCCCTCCTTCCCTCCCTCTTCCCCCCTCTCTCCCTCTCCCCCTCCCTCCTATATATTAGCATTGGATTACATCCCACAATATACATCAAATTAGCAGCAGAGAGAAATTTAAATATAAATTGGTCTTCTGTCCTATAGCCTGTCTCCAAAGAACACAAAAACCACATAAAATGGGCTCCTCTAACATCCTAGTTCTGTGCCTGGGGAAACATCCAAGTCTTTTAACATCTGCAGGGAATAAGCAGGATCGGGATTGTAAGAATTCTGAGATGGGAGGACAGACTATGCTATTCCAGAGGAAGGATGACGTTGGGAATAAGCTTTATAGCGTCTCAGTGATGATTAGAATATTTAGTGTGCGGCATAGAGTACATAGATAACTAGTAAAAATATAAAAGGAGCACATAATGCTATGGTACACATATGATGGAATATGTAGTCAATTTTGTAAGGTATGAGGAATTCAAGAAGCTACATATAAGTTATAGGTTACATTTTGAAGTACATTGGTTCATGAGAATGGAATAAGTGTTCTGTATATTAATAGCTTGCTAGGCCATTTATCCAATTAGGCATAGTATTTGTTATTTTGGCCGTGGTTTGTTCTCCAACCTTGTTTTAATATAATTCCTGAACTTTTCGTTACCAAGCTAGGTACATCAGCAGGATTTTCTTGTCCTGTTCTCCTTAGTTCATATGCATCTTGTGTGCCAGAGTGGTCAGTTGTTTGGAGTTATATTTGAATTCTGAGCAGCTGATTGGTTCTCTTGTTGATTGGCACTTCCAATCAACTTGTGTGCCACTGACCACACTGGCACACAAGACACTTATGAGTTAAGGAGAACAGGACAAGAAAATCCTGCTGCTGATGTTACCTAGTTTGGTAACGAAACGTTCAGGAATTATATTAAAACAAGTTTGGAGAACAAACCACGGCCAAAATCTAAAACCTGAGTTACAAACATTTCCTATTATTTCATAGTATTTGTTAGTTGGAGAAAATCTGTTTTTCCTCCTGTGTAGGCTCTCAAATGGCAGCTGGTCACTATATTAAGGTAGAATAATATAGAATAATAATAATAATAATAATAATAATAATAATAATAATGAAAAATCATTAAAATGATGTGTCTGCATAATTACTGGAATAAAGCTGTATTAACAATATGTGACTAACCAAATGCGCAGCAGATTCTCCATTGTGTGCCCGTGAGAAATGAATCTAATGTATTACAATGTAGATTTCTATATGTGTTCCTTTGTTCCTGAGAAAGGGAAAGTATAAAACTGTAGTTTGAACCCGCCCCCAAGGTTCAGAATTGCTTGTAGTCACTGCTTCTGAACCTTGCGCAATAAATCTCTCTGTTACACCCTCTGGAATTCGTAAAAGTCTCTTTCGTTTTCCACAAGAATTCTGGCACTCCAGACGGGATTTTTAGGAAGAGGCCATTGACCTTCCAGAAGGACTGCTCTGGTGGGGAGCCCCTCTCCTAATGATGACTCCTCCAAGCTGGCTCCGTGGCCTTTGTCTACAGGGAGACCTCGATGGGAAGGGAGGGGAACTTACCTGCCAGCGAAGCACTCTAGTCAAGGATCCACCGAAGGTAGCAGATGGGTCTTTAATCCTGGGAAGAATCTGGAATGCCTGCAGGCAAGTATCGTAAAAGGGGATACCTGATCCCTTTTGGATCAGAAGAGGGGACTGATCACCCCCTAGAAGACAAGGCGGCATCCTTAAGTCTTCAATAGGTAGGATTGTGTGTGTGGTTAAGCCATCGCATTTCCTGCAGAGTGACCGTTGGAACGTCCAGCACCTCAGGTTGGTGGTAGTGTGCTAGGAGAAATGGGGGGGGGGGAACCAGACAAAGAAGGGCGTTGGTCAGATGCCGCTTCAGTGCATGTTAGGAAATTTAAAAAGGGGTTTTCTAAGGATTATGGGGACCCAAGACCAAATCCAGCCATGTTAAAAAGATTCTGTGAATCTGAATGGACCACCTTTGGCATAGGGTGGCCCAAAGAGGGATCGGCGAATCCCGAATTCGTGGCATAGGTTCATCAAATTGTGACTGGAAGTGGTCATTGGGACCAATATCCCTATATAGACCAATAGCAGATTAATATTGAGGAAAAGCCTCGATGGTTAGCAAAGTGTCAGATAGAATGTGCTAAAATATATTTGGCAAGCCAAAAAGCAAAACCTCAGACAAAAGCTAAGATTTTGAGCCAGGAAGACAGGGAGGAAATTGCCAGACCCCCTCCCTATGTTCCTAGAAGAGAAGAAGGAAAGATACATCAGCAAATTCCACCCCCTCTGGTTGAAAGAAATGAAGTCCATCTTCAACCAGAAGCCGGTATGGAAAGAAAGATAAAAGAAGATAAAACCATTCAGAAGACAGAACAGACTTGGATACCGATGACAGTAAAACATCAGTTTCTAGTCGAATTAGAAGTAAAACAGGGGTCAAAACAGAAGAAATGATAGCCCCTCTAAGAAAGGTCTTGGTCCCTGGACCAAATAACACCAATATTCAAATGCTTCAGTATGTTCCCTTTACAACCACTGATCTATTTAATTGGCATCAGCAATATGGACCATTTTCAGAAAAACCTCAAGAAATAATAGACATATTCTCCACCATTATTCAGACACATAATCCCACCTGGGATGATACACAACAACTTATTTCTACTTTATTGGATATGGAAGGAAGAGAAAAATATAATTAGGGAAATTGAAAGTACTTGCCTGCCGACACCCCGAGGGAGAAGCGAATTCTCAGGCAAGCAGAAATACCGAAGCAGTAGAAGAAAGACCAAACTGGAATGCTAACGATGCACAGCACCAAACTTTGTTGCAGAATTATCGGCTTTTGTGTTTAGAAGACCTGAGAGAAGCAGCAATCCATCCAGTTAATTATGATGCAGTAACTAGTATTTGGCAAGAGAAACATGAGTCACCAACCACTTTTCTCAGCAGACTGATAGAAGCTTATAAAATAAACACAGGTCTTGATATGGAGATGGCACAAAACCGCCCCCTCCTAATTGAAAGATATATCACCCAAAGTGCCCCAGACATAAGAAAAACAGCGCACAGAAGCGGCATTAGGCAAGAATGTAGCAGAGATTATGGAAATAGCACAGAAGGTGTTCTGTAACCGTGAAAAGGAAGAAGAGCGTAAATCAGATCAGAAAGAGAAAAAGAAAGTTGAAATGGTAGCAGTGGCATTGGGGGGATGCGTATTGGACCCAACCAATGTGCCATCTGTAAATAGGAAGGACACTGGCAAAGGAAGTGCCCCCAGAGGACTGGCCAACCTAGGGGATAATCTCACCAGCATGGAAGAGGACGAGGAAGAGGATTTAGAGGGACTTTCCAAGGAAGTTACAGGGGAAGCTTCAGGGGAAGAGGGCGTCCAGCCTATCCCAGTCAGACAGAAGAAAGAGAAGAAAACATGATCGGCTTAGCTGACATGGAATGGGGAGACTGAAGAGGACAGGGCTCTATGGTCCCACCCCTGGAGCCCATTGTTAAAATATGGGTGGGAGGACAGATTGTCCTGATGTTAGTTGACACAGGAGCCACCAGATCAGTCCTAAATAAATCTATTGGCAAGCCATCAAACCAGACCATCCAAATTCAGGGAATATCCGGAGAAACTCAATCCCGACCACTCCTGGAACCCCTAATATGCCAAGTGGGACAAGGAATCATTAACATCAATTTCTATATGCCCCAGACTGTCCAATTCCATTATTGGGGAGGGACTTGCTTACTAAGTTGAAAGTAACAATATCCTTTGACCATGGGAAACAATTAATGCAAGTGCGCCACCCAGTGGAAGAAATATGGTGTTTGATGATAGTGACAGAAAAAGAGGAAGTAGGAGATAATACGTGGCAGCAGTTTAATGTCCCACTCCTGTGGGCGGAGGATAACCCCCCTGGATTTGCAAAATATGCACGCCCATTATGGTGGAACTAAAACTCCAGGCATATCCTGTTAGGGTGCCCCAACGATATTGTACTTCAGAGGCTACAATTGCCATTCAAGAATTAATCCAAAAATACTTGATAGCAAAAATCATTAGAAAAATTCAGTCACCCTGGAATACTGCAATTCTACCTGTTCGTAAGCCCGACGGACAGTGGAGACCAGCACAAGATCTACACCCCATTAATAAGTTGACCTTGACCCTAATCCATATATTCTTTTGAGGACAATACCCGCATCCGCTAAATGGTTTTCAGTTGTGGACTTAAAGGATGCATTTTTCACCATACCTTTAGCTGAGAATTGTCAGCCAATCTTTGCATTTGAATAGGCTAATCCAAAGACACAAGTTAAGACTCAATATACCTGGACTAGAGTACCACAAGGTTTTAAGAATTCACCTACGTGTTTTGGTCAAGCTTTAGCCCAAGATCTTGCATATTTGAAGTTAGTCAGACAAGAGGACTGTTGTCTTCAATATGTAAATGATATTCTGATAACTGGACAAAGCAGGGAGGATTGCTTTGAAAACATATCCAGACTGCTTCAAATCTTACAAGACTGTGGCTACAGAGCATCCAGAAAGAAAGCACAATTAGTTCAAATAACTGTAATGTATTTAGGCTATGAACTATCACAAGGACAAAGAACTCTGGGCCCCCAGAGAAAGCAAGCTGTGTTACAGATTCCCATTCCCAAAACAAAGCAGAAAGTTAGAGCCTTTTGGGGAATTGCAGGCTTCTGTAGAATTTGGATTCCTAACTTTGCTCTCACAGCTAAACCATTATACCAAGTTTTAAGGGGACCAGAAAAGGAACCTCTTTTGTGGCAACAAGAACAGACCCTAGCAATGGAACATCTTCAACAGGCACTTACTACAGCACCAGTTTTAGGACTACCTGATATATCTAGGCCATTCTCACTTTATGTCGATGTGAGACAGAATGTGGCTTTAGGAGTTCTTACCCAAAAGCAGGGAAACAGGAACCATCCAGTCACTTATCTGTCAAAACAGCAGTTATACTGTTACTACAGGAGGCAAATAAGTTAACCTTTTCAGCACTGGTGGCTGTTTGTACTAGTCATGCCCTGAAGACTATTATTGACAATAAGGGACATTTATGGATCAGCAATCAGAGGATGCATAAGATACAGGCCCTTTTATTAGAAAATCCACAAGTTACACTGCAACAGTGCTCAACACAATCCAGCCACTCTCATGCCAATACCAGATTCAGCTATGCCCGGGCATAACTGCATGCAAACAATAGGACTACAATATTCTTGCAGACCTGACATTACGGACCAACCATTGCATAATCCAGACTTTCAGTGGTTTACTGATGGATCCAGCTTTATGGATCAAGGAATTAGATACTCTGGTTACGCAACTGTTTCTCATACTGCAACTGTAGAATCAGCACAGTTACCTAGCCAAGCAGGTGCACAATTTGCAGAATTATATGCCTTAACCCGAGCATTAGAAATAGCTGCAGGAATGATTTTAAATGTATATACAGGCAGTAAATATGCATTTTTGACAATTCACGCACATGAAGCAATCTACAAGGAGAGAGGATATTTGGACTCCACGAGCAAGATCATCCAATATGCAACTTTGATTAAAAGACTTATTAAGGCAGCTCAATTGCCGTCCAAAGTTGCGATCATCCATTGTCCTGGACATCAAAAAGACTCAAACCTTATTACCCAGGGCAATAGGAAGGCAGACAAAGAAGCCAAGCGATCTGTGTCAGAAGGCCCCCCTCTCCAGTCAGATTCACCAGGTTTATATATTTAGATACTTATTTAGAACAACTTGATCCTACATATACGAAAGAGGAAAGCCAAAAGTTGAAGCAGGATGTACAAGCTGAACTGGTTAAAGGCTGGTACACCCTTCCCAATGGGCACATTGCTGTTCCTCTGGCACTTACCTGCCCCCTTATTTTTCAAGCCCATAAGCAACATCATCTGGGAAAAACTGCATTATTACAACAGCTTGAATGGTTTTTCTATCTTCCCTTTGCTTCTTCGCTAACAGCCCAAGTATGTTCTCAATGTTCCATTTGTGCCCAAACCAATGCACCTGGTCGACAACCCATCACTTATTTTCCAATGGACTATGTTGTTGTTGATTTTATTGATATGCCTAGGAATAAGAAATATGTAGCCCTGTTAGTAATAATTGATACCTATTCAGGGTGGATTGAAGCATTTCCAACTGTAAATAAGAAAGCTATACAGGTTGCCAGAATATTTCTAAAAGAAATTATTCCTAGATTTGATTGCCCTTCTAGGATTTCATCAGATAATGGCCCTGAGTTTGTACACCAAATTAACAAAGCTTTAGCCCAGGCATTAGCAATTAAGTGGAGATTTCACTGTGCCTTTCACCCCCAATCGGCTGGAAGGGTGGAACATGCTAATTGCACAATTAAAACCCTCATTACCAAATTTTGTTTGGAAACTCATCTCCATTGGCCAGATGTTTTGCCCATGGTTTTGTATGCAATCAGACTGGCCCCACGCACTAAACTACAACTTAGTCCTTATGAGCTCATGTTTGGCCGCCCCCCTTGTCTATTTAAACCTGACAGTCAGGGCTGGCCGGACTTGGCTCATAAGGGAGGAATAGACCAACAGAAATTGTTACATCAGTTACAGCTTCATAATTTAGCTGTTTCAAATTTGCGCCATTATATGATGGAACAACAACCTCCAGTGGTCACGGCAACACATGGGTTCAAAC
Organism: Crotalus tigris; assembly: GCF_016545835.1. Lineage (NCBI taxonomy): Eukaryota > Metazoa > Chordata > Lepidosauria > Squamata > Viperidae > Crotalus > Crotalus tigris. The sequence continues at coordinate 1,905,356 of NW_024100595.1, read as the reverse complement.
CAGGAGATAGAGTATGGGTGAAACACTGGAAATCAGACCCCTTGAGCCCAAGATAGAAAGGACCCTGTACTGTTGTCATGTGTTCTCCTTTGGCAGTGAAAACCTTGGAGGGAAAGTCCTGGATCCATTGGAGTAGATTGAAAGCAGCTGCACCTGCCGATCCAGTAACTTACAAGATGGATGAAGCAGACAAACCTTTGGTGTTGAAATTTACAAGAAATACACTCTGTTGAACTCTACCGGCAATGGGTTCTCAACACACGGTGTGAACAAACCCTGCTGAGACACCCCAGAAGCTGTCTCTCTACGCACGGTGGAAGATATGAGGATTCTACAGCTCGTAATATCTGTTAGTTATTTAATATGGGGAACATACATACACAAAGAAAGAACAAAAACACAGGGGAACCAGGGTTGTCAAAACTGCATCAAAATTACAAAACAAGGAAGCCAGATAACTAAGACCTTGATTTATTATACAGTGAAACCAGAAGGGTGCCAAGATAGTTCCCCTAGCTCCTGTACATACAATAGAAAAAAAAAAAAAACAGGCACCAAGACCAGGCACTATTAGGGATCTCTCAATGGAAATCCAACCCACACTGCAGTTTTATAATGTTTGATGTTTGTAAGGCAGCTAATTATTGGGCTGCAATATATGGTTGCGGAGGGATCGGTTATATCCACAGCTATATCCCAAACCATAAGTACTTGTGCCCACCGGATGGATGTGCAGTCTCCACGGTCAGAAGTAAGTGGTGGTCATGTATTAAGTGGCATACCCAAGACCTGAAGGAGATGGAACACATCTTGTTTGAAAAGAATAATACAAAAGCAGACTTCTTTGGAAGGGATAACTGTAATTTGGTGACTCTCACAGTCAAGAATGGTAGTTGATTCCTGGAACAAAATAGATGGGAAAGAAAAAACTGGATGTTTGGGATAGGAATAGAAGCCAGTGACTATGACCCAATATCAGAGGTAGAATGATGGAAGTTTAAGCAAGCAAACTTCCAAAGGGGGGAATAAGGTAGAATAATATAGAATAATGTGGAATAATAATAATAATGAAAAATCATTAAAATGATGTGTCTACATAATTACTGGAATAAAGCTGTGTTAACAATATGTGACTAACCAAATGCGCATTGCATTCAGATACAATGTATGTAGCAGATTCTCCATTGTGTGCCCGTGAGAAATGAATCTAATGTATTACAATGTAGATTTCTATGTGTGTTCCTTTGTTCCTGAGAAAGGGAAAGTATAAAACTGTAGTTTGAACCCGCCCCCAGGGTTCAGAATCGCTTGTCTTCACTGCTTCTGAACCTTGCGCAATAAATCTCTCTGCTACACCCTCTGGAATTCGTAAAAGTCTCTTTCGTTTTCCACAAGAATATGAGCCAGTATAGTATCACTTCTTTTTTTTTGTATAAACTTTATTAGTTTTTATAGGGTTAGGAATGAGGTGGGATCGGGATTGGGATCAGGATTTGGGTTAGGGTTCAGATTAGGTTTGGGATTGGGGTTAGGGTTTTTCCAAATAACATTCTCAATATTTAGCAAACAGCATAATGTCTCGGTTCATGTGTTTAACAATAGATAATAATTAATTATCATAAACAATATGTTAATTAATCTCTCGATAGTCTTCTTACTAATATATATTCAAAGTTACATATCACATTCCTTTCTCTCTAACTCATGTTTCTAGCCATTGATAGAAATTATCCCATGTTCTAAAATACACTGAATCTTCTTTCTCTTTTATTTTTAAAGTCAATCTGTCCACTCTAAAATTTTCTAAATTAATACTTCTTCAGTTGGTAAATTTTCATTTTTCCAATGTTGAACAAATACAATTCTTGCTGCAGTTAGTATGTGTAGAATTAATTATATAAATCTTTCTCATAATTTTCTCCTACTATTCCTAACAAGAATAATTCTGGCTTAAAGTCTATTTGTTTTTTAGTCATTTTCTCCAACCATAAATGTATTTTTACCCAAAATCTTTTTGCTTTTGGGCATGTCCATCAGACGTAATAGTAAGTACCTGGTCTTTGTTTGCATTTCCAATACTTGTTTGAAGTTTTTTTAAAACGCTTTTGCTAATCTCACTGGTGTCATATGCCATCTGTAAGACATTTTATATAAGTTTTCTATATATGCCACTGCTTTAGTTAATTTAACATTTCTTTCCCATAACTTTTGCCAGTCTTCTAATTCTATATTATATCCAAAGTTCTTTGCCCATAGTATCATCACTTCTTTAACTTGTTCTTCCTCCATCTTTAAGTTTAACAGAAATTTGTAGAGTTTCTTAATCAACTTTTCATCTGTTTTTAACAGTATCTGATCAAATTCTGTCTGTTCTTTATAGAATCCCATTGTTTTAACATCTTTTTTGTATCTCATTTGAATTTGCAGATATGGCCATTATGATAAATTAATACCTTGTTCTTGTAAATCTTGTCTGTCTTTCAATTTTCCTTCATTGCCCAAAATATCTTTATAAGTCACAACTTTGTTGTAATTAATTAAATTTGGGTGAGCGAAAGTTTCCATTGTTGAAAGCCGTCCAGGTATCTTAATATAAATTTTTGTTTTTATTTTTTCCCATTGTGAAAGAAGTGTATTTCTTATAAAGTGGTTTTGAAAGTATCTATATGTTTTATTCTTCCCATACCACAGAAAGGCATACTAACCAATTTGTAGCTCATGCCCTATAGGTATAATAGTCTTTTGTCTCTAAGTATTATCTATTCTTTAAGCTATGTTAAAATAGTTGCTTGATAGTATAAAGTCCAGTCCGGAAGTCCAAATCCTCCACTTTCTTTCACTTCTTGTAGCATTTTCAGTTTAATTCTAGCTTTTTTTCCTTGCCAGATAAATTTCAATAAATTCAGTTCATCAAAAAAGGCTTTTCCCAGTTTACCGGAATCATTTGAAATAAAAAGAGTATTGTTCTGAATCCTGAACTAAGATGCTTTGTAATTCAAGACCAGACAGGGACAACTCAATGAAGATGGTTATAAAACAAATATTTATTCCAGAAATACTTGGCAGAACTCACGATTCTGTAGTTTCATCTGGATGCTGTACATTTGTTCATTTTTGTAGGTAAAATCAGTAATTTCTCCATATTCACTTTACCCTGATTACAGATGGTATCCATGCGTGCTGCATGGTTGGTTTTGCACAAAGACAATTAAACACGTAGCCAGGATATCCTGTGATGAACTTAGTAGCCTCTCCCACTCATTTGTTAACATAGGATTCACTGAACAGCTAAAACTATATTACCCATAAGCCATCTCTTAAGGAGACAGCATTTAACTCTATAAATGCCAAACATTCTAACATACAGATCTATATACTCTGGTCAGGGTTACGTTGATCCAGCACAAGTATTTTTGGTAAGATATTCATTTTCACTGTTGCTGTTCTCCCCAGTATTGAAAGTTGTAAATTTTTCCACTTTTCCAGATCCAATTTTATTTGTTTTAGCATTCTTACATAGTTATCTTTTTTATTGTTACACTTTTTGCTGTTAGATAAATTCCCAAAGATTTGACTTTTTTAACTATTTGAAGATTTGTTTTTTGTTAGAAGATTTTTTTGTTTTTCTGTTAGATTCTTTGTTAGCACTTTAATCTTTTCTTTGTTTATTTCCAACCCTGCCACTTCTCCAAATTTTTCCATTTTCTCCATAAGTTTAGTGCTTATTTCCAATGGATCTCCCAATATAAAAACCAAGTCATCTGCACATGCTTGTAGTTTATATTTTTCATCTTTTATCTCCAATCCTTTAATTTCTATATCTTGTCTGATGTTTCTATTCAATATTTCCAGTGTTAGTATAAATAGTAATGGTGATAGTGACTTGTGTCTTTTTTAATGTTAAAGTTTTTTTTTATAAAATCTCCATTTACAATTATTTTGGCTGTTTGTTTACGATAAATTGTTTTAATTACATTTATAAAGTTTTCTCCAAAGTCCATTTCTGCAAGTTGCTGAAACATAAATTGCCAGTTTACATTGTCAAACACTTTCTGTGCATCAAGGAATATTAAAGCCACCTGTTTCCCTGGATGAATTTCATAGTACTCTAACACATCAAGAGTCATTCTTAAATTATTTTTTATCTGTCTTTTGGGTAGAAAACCATTTTGGTCTGTATGTATAAATTCAATCAAAAATTTATTTAGTCTTTCTGCTATTATTGAGGTGAAAATTTTATAGCCTACATTTAATAGCGATATTGGTTTATAATTTTTTTATTTGCGTTATATCAGAGTCTTCTTTGGATATTAAAGTAATGTTGGCTTCAGTCCATGTATTTGGAATTTTAGCCTCCAGGAGTATTTCATTACACAGTTCTTTCAAAGTAGGACTTAATACATCTTGTAATGATTTATAAAGCTCTGCAGGTAATCCATCTGGACCTGGAGTCTTATCATTTTTTTGCCTTTTTATAGCCTCTATAATCTCCATCACTGATATTTTTCCATTTAGTATATTTTGAATATTCTCTGAAATTTTTGGTAAATCTGCTTTTTTAAAATATTGCTTTATTTTTTCTTTTGGAATTTCCTCTGCTTTATAAAGTATCTCATAATAATCTTTGATAAGTGTTTTAATTGTATCATTTTGAAACTGTAATTCACTTTTTGGATCTTGCAGCTTGTTTATCAGTTTTTTCTCTTTTTCTTTTTTCAGTCTATATGCTAACCATTTCCCCAATTTGTTGGCATTTTCAAAGAAGTTCTGTTTAGCCCTTTTAATTTTTTCCATCTCGGCTAGATTTAATTTATGTTTTATTATCTCCATTTGTTTCTTAAGTATTTTCTTTTGTGGGTCTATTTGTAATTCTGATTCTAACTTTCTAAATTCTTCCTTCAACTTTAACTGTTGTTTCTTTTCTTTATTCTTTTTAGCGATATAGGTTATAGCCAACCGTCTGAAATATGCTTTAGTCATATCCCACACATTTTGAAGCAATGTTTCTTCTTTCTTGTTTATTCTGAAGAAAAAAACCATTTCCTTTGTTGCTAATTGTATAAATTCTTTTTCTTTCAGTATAGATCATAGGACCATCTTGATTTTTTTCTTAGTTCCTCTCCAAATCATCTTTATTGGGTTATGATCTGCCCAAATATTAGTTTCTATCTCAGTTTCTTGTATCATCATATTAAGTTCCAAAGATGTCCATATCATATCAATTCTAGACCATGATCTATGTCTATTTGAGTAAAATGCATATTGTAATTTCTTGGATTTTTTTCTCTCCAAATATCTTGGATTCAAAGTTCTTCTGCCATTTTTAAAAATGTTTAAAGTACTATATTTCCTCCTTTCCTCTTTAGCGCTTTTATAGACCAAAGTTCCATCTGTTATTGCATTGAAGTCTTCCATTAGACAAAGATTTTGATAGTTTAAATCTAATATTTTTAATGTAATTTTTGGTAAAATTATTATTGTTTATCGTTTGCTGCATATATTGCTATCATCAGTGTCTGTTTTTGTTCCATCATTATTCATTGGCATAAATTTGTTTAAGGTTCATTGTTTCTTTAATGTATAAAGCTATTCCACTTTTCTTTTGAAGTGCTAATGCAAAGTTAAGTTTACTGATTTTTGGTTGTTCTAACAGCTTATAATGTTGTCTCTTAATATGCGTTTCTTGGAGGCAAATTATATCCTTTTTTAATTTTTGTATTCGTGTAAAGATTTTTCTCTTTTTTGAGGGAGAATTTAGTCCATTTATATTCATTGACAAGATGCCACTCTCCATCTCTTTCAATTATATCTAGGTCTTAATCTTCTAGTAGTTGATCTTATCTGTCTCTGGTCTCTTAGTCTTGCTCTTTTTTCTGTATATGTGTTTTTAATTTTTTCCTCCTCTCTTGATTTGACTACACCTTCTACTGCCATTTCTTCCTGTTTCTTTGTTTCTCTCTTTGTACCAGATTCAGAGTCACCTCTTTCCAGAAATGCTCTATGGTTGTCGAAGAATTCCATTGCTTTAAGTGGCATATCCAATCTATATCTTTTTGTATCCCAATAGATTAAAATCCCTTCTGGAATCAGCCATCTGAAATTTACTCCTTTTTCAATTAATTTATTAGTTAGAAACTGGTATTCTCTTCAAGATTCTCTTATTCTCCTAGGAATTTGTTTGAAGACTACAATTTCTTTTTCTTTGTATTTCAAGGGTTCATCTCTTACTCTTTTCTGAATCTCATCTCATATAAATCTTTTGAGAAATCTAACATGTACTTTCTGGGGACTTTATTTCTTCTAGCATAGTTGAGTTGACTCGATATATCTGATCTAATTCTCCTTCCATTTGCTGTTTCCCAATTCCTAATGTGTCTGCCAATAATTCCACTATCAGGTTTAGGAGATCCTCTTCCTTATCTTCCATTATATTTTGAACTTTAAAAGTATGAGGCTCTTTCCATCTCCATCTCAGCTACCGAGTCTTCCAGTTCTCCATTTATTTGCATCAATTTCTGATTTTCGTCTTTTAAGACTTCTAATTTCTGGTCAACCTCAGTTGATTTATCTTCTATTTTTTGGATTCTTTGTTGATTATCTGTAATCATCTGTTTAAAATTTTTAAATTGAGAGTCCATGTTGTTAATTTTTTTATTCATTTTATCAAAATCACTTTTCATCTCATGATTTCTCATTGTAACTACCATGTGAGTAGCGATTGCCTCTTGAATTGTAGAGTCACGAGTTTCCTTTTGGAAGTTATTAGCCTTTTCTTTTTGGAGTATTGTATCAATTGATCTCTGATAAATTGGACTTGCAGAAGCAGAAGAGGGAGAAGAAGATCCTTTTTTCCCAACTCTAGATAAATTAGGGATACTCATCTTTATCTTTTAATCATATTTTATAATCCACCAAGTAAATCAAAATCCAATAGGCTCCTAACAAATAGGAAAGGTAAATAGTGAGTGGTAAAAAAAGATCAAAAGGGGAAAAAGAAAGAAAAAAATTATATACCAAAATTTTTAATCCAAAGTGTTCTGTTTAAAGAGATTTCTTGTTATTTACTCTTTCTAAATAGCTTGTAAAAATTCCAGGTCAAGCTGTATTTGTAATCCAGCAAAGTCAGATGACTTCAAAAACAATTTATTTATAATTGTAATCCATCCTGTAGAAAAGGGCAATCCAAAAAGATTTCTTTTTCAGCCACAATCTTCAGGACCATAAATTCCAAGGACACCAAAATGTTTAAACTATAAGCTGTGTCTCAGCATATAGCCAAGTTTTAAAACTCCAATCAAAACAACTCAGTAAGATAAAGAAAAGGAGAAAAAAAAAGCAAGGTTAAATATAGTTCCCAATTATGCCACTAGATGTCGATAGATGTTTATTCCCACCATACTTTAAACAAGTTTAAAAAGTTAAAACTCAATGGTTTTCAAACAAGGAATAAAAAAAAGATTTATAAATCCAAAAGTTCCTTCTTTTATGGCTCAGTTATCTTCACATTATTGTTATAAGTCAGTTTTAATTTTTCCCAAAGCTTAAGCCACTGCTTATAATTCAGGAGGGAGGGGTAAGAAAAAAGCCCCCCCCCCAGAGCTTGGGGATTTCTTGCTTTTGAATGCTTTTTCCCAGAACCGGTATTTTTGCTTGTAGAGAGATAAGGAAAGTAGTCTCACCTGGATCAGCTGTTTTGCTTTCTGCTTTTAGAATTCATTGTCTCTGATGATCAGCTGGTTTCTTCCTGCCGGTCCCAAGGGCTCTTTCGGATCAAGTGGGCCAGCTACTGGTAGTAGCTACAGCTACTTTCAGTCTTATTGGACTCCCCAGATGGTAGAAATCAGGCTTGGGGAACGAAACTTCATTCCCCAGTGCCCATCTTGCAGCAACGTCCTAGTATCACTTCTTCAGAGCTGAAGAAGCTTCTTGAATGAGAAGTGAAACATCTTCCAAGAAAAACAAGAAAGTCCAGTTGCCTTTGGTATATGATCCAATGTCTGACGAGGAGCACCACATGATCAGAATAGATGAGAAATCACTATTGGAGAAGTGACCTTTACTGGAAATGAGGACCACTGACCCTCAGGCCTCCCAGGCCAGCATCACCGTGTCACCTGTCTTGACCACTTGACATCTTCATTAAAGGAGGAAGATGCCAGGTAATCCACATGGCTCTAACTTATTTGCACATGCCCCAAGTACATCCTTAGCCACTCAGTGTCCCCTCATACTGCATATACATTTGGTCCATTTGAGGTCATGAGGTCACCACTTCCTCCCCAATGGACTCCAAGATGGAAGACTGGTAATGCTTTGACTAAGACATCTTGTACTGAGAGGTCAAGAGTAGAAAGGCATGAGTAGATAGACTTCCTGACCCCTGTTAGCTGGCAAACTCCCTGGAGCACGTTTAGGAATAGCAGTTAAACATGCCCCCTGTTCTGATCTCCTCAACTCTGACTTTCCCTTGAGCTGTGGATTTGGGGTGCCAGTCCCACTCTGATTGGTGGGATGTGGCTTTTTACTTAAAATGCTTTCAGAATGATATCTGGAATCTGGCAGCATCCAGGCTATGTTAACCACAGCTAAGGAAATATGGGAACTGCCACCCTGTGGACTTGTTGAAACCTGCACACCAGATGTTAAGCACCTTCCATTCGAGGATCTGATTTCTCTCCTCATTGTAATTGCATCTGTGAGATCATTGCATAAAAGTTCCAGAAAACCTGTTTTTATTATTAATATTTTGCAGCTACATCCTGGTGCTTATGTTTCTCCATTCTCCACACTAAGCCCTGATTCATTGTCCTGTATTGAATTCTTTTTATCCAATGTATATTTTCCCGCAAAGTAATGGCTTCTCCAAATAGAGAGATCCCGCTTTAAATGCCCTATTTATTGAAATCTCCTGGGAAAACAGCATGGTTCAGAGCTTTATTATTCCCAGTTTGTGTGGCTACAACACAGTCTGCAAATGAAGCTTATTGCTGTAGCCAACAGAAATTGTAATAGGTGAGTGAGGGACTACAAGATTCCTGTTCCTACCTCCCCCATTTAATTGTTGCAAGTTTCATTTCATGTTTCAAGGACATGCTCCATGGTTTAATGCCTCTGAAGAGCACCAGGTTGGAGAAAACTGACATACTGGGGGCTACTTAAAAACCATTTTACTTCAAATCACTCTGGCTTTCTCCTTCTTCTCCTCCTTCACCTCCTCCTCCTCTTTTTCTGCAGAGTCAACCTTTGGATCCTATCTTCTGGCTTTGTGGCAGAACCTGGACCAAGATTTCTGGACAGCTGATGCAATGTATCCACACACATCCCTGATCCATCACAGGGCAGGATATGCAAAAAACATACTCTAGTAAATTCTCAAAGAATATGGCTTTTCTGTTCTACAGCCTATAGCTATGGCTGGCCCTGAGCAAAGGACCAGAAGTTGTTATTTTCACATGACCTGTATTCATAATAGGGGATTTAGAGTTGAACCAAAGCCAAGCACTTGCAAGGGCTGGTTTGCAAGCAGAAATCCTGATTTTCTCTATTTGCGGTGCTGAAAATGACAAGCACATGGTGACTTCATCATGCTATTTGTATTTCAGTATCTGTCATGATGCCAACAATCATGCATTTTTTGTTGTTTTGATCTGGTGGGATGTAGAGATGTAATGTGAAACAAATAAATAGGTATAATATAGGTTGTACCTGGCTCAATAATAGTAACTGCAAGAGGGATCTTGGAGTCCTGGACAATCACTTAAATATGAGCCAGCAGTGTGCTGCAGCTGCCAAAAAAGTCAACACAGTTCTAGGCTGCATTAACAGAGGGACAGAATCAAAATCATGTGACATGTTAATATCACTTTATAATTCCTTGGTAAAACCACACTTGGAATATTGCATCCAGTTTTGGTCACTATGATATAAAAAAGATGTAGAACCTCTAGAAAGAGTGCAGAGAAGAACAACAAAGATGATTAGGGGACTGGAGGCTAAAACATATGAAGAACGGTTGCTGGAATTGGGTATGTCTAGTTTAATGAAGAGAAGGATGAGGGGTGACTTGATAGCAGTCTTCCAATATCTAAGGAACTGCCGCAAAGAAGAGGGAGTAAACTTATTCTCCAAAGGACCAGAAGACAAGACAAGAAACAATGGATGGAAACTAATCAAGGAGAAAAGCAACCTGGAATTAAGGAGAAACTTCCTAACAGTCAGAACAATTAATCAGTGGCACAACTTGTCTCCAGAAGTTGTAGGTGCTCAACACTGGAGGTTTTAAAGAAGAGATTGGACAACCATTTGTCTGAAATGGTTTCAGGGTTTCCGGCTTCAATAGGGGGTTGGACTAGAAGATCTCCAAGGCCCCTTCCAACTCTGTTATTCTGTTAAACCCACCTTTAGTTCAGGAGGAGGGGACATGCTTACATCACAGGCTGTATCTGCATCCTTGCTATTTGTGACCTGTAGCTAGTATTCTGTGAAACTTCGCACAGCTTTGCTTTTGTTAGAGACTTGTTTTGAATCTGTTCCCTGGAAGCATCTGTGGAAGGGAGGAAAACAGATTCCCCAGGGTCCTAGTTCATTCCTTCCATCTCTGGATGCACAGACTGGGCGGGACATGGAAAGGCCATTAATAAAAGAAACCCACAGCATATAAAAGCTCACAAGAGGAGAGGGTGTCCAATGAATGCAGATGCATTGTGCTTTGTTCACATCTCTTTGTGGGGAAGTAGCAACTTTCAGTGTGCAGCTGGATGGGACAGTGGCTATTCTTACTTGGAGAAGTGGTTTTCAGTTCAGCTTTCCATTTTTCACTAAGCAGCCCATCCTATTTCCGATCATCTGGGACAAAAAATAAATACTTTTTCTACTTCGAAGTACCAGACAGAGGGCCGATCCAAGAAAGTGAAGAAGTCTAAAGAGGTGGAAGGAAAGACACGAGAACACACTAAAGGTAAAAACTAAAAACTTGGCGCTCCAGAGACAGGGAAATTTCACGATGTAAAACGTTTGACTGAATATTAAGAGAATTATTGGACAGGTTATAAAAGCAGAAGAAACGAAGGAGGGGATAGGAAGGAGGGATGCTAAAATTTTTTTTTTCACATGCATGTTTTAATCCAAGGAGATCTTTACTGACCCAGACTTCCTCTCTTGGCTGAATGGGTTGAAGGTAAGAAAGTTGGGTTGCTTATGTGCACTATTGTGAATTTTGAGATTTATCCACAAACAAAAATGCCCAGCTGTGTTCTGGAATGTCTACTCAATCCTGCTCCAAGTTTTAACTTCGCAAAGTGGCTGCCTTTCTCCTTTCTATCACTTTCTCTCTTTTGTGGGAAACAAGTCTAGACTACTTGCAATCCTCTTGTATCTTCATTTCCTTTGTCTTAGAAATGGGGAAAAAGAAAAGGAGGAGGGGAGGAAAGAAATTCATTAAAACTGAAAAGTTGCAACGTTTGCATTTTGGGTCCTTCCACATAAACAGCTCCTAGTATTACCAGCCCCAAAGCCCTGTGCAGTTTGTTCATTGTCCTCATTTTATTTACTATTATTTGAAGTAAGGAAGGAAAAGGCAGCATAAAAGTGGAGAAGGCTTTTCTACAAGTGGAATATATAAAATTCAGCAACTTTGGCAGCTAAAAAAATGATTGCCATAATGGAGCCCAAAATTTCCGTTTCCAAGCAAGGCAGTTGTTAAGTGGGTTTTGCCCCATTTTACAAGTTTTCTTGTTAAGTGAATCACTGCAGTTGTGGCAAATGGGGCAAAACTCACTTAACAACTGCCTTGCTTGGAAACGGAAATTTTGGGCTCAATTGTGATCATAAGTTGAGGACCACCTGCATAAACTGTTACAATATTACCACTAATCTTCCTGTATCACCTGCTTCCTCTAGTACATTTCTCTTGATTTAATTTATAGTCATAAATTAATAGTTCACCTTTGCTAATTTCCAGGGAGTTTTAATGCAACAAATCTTGGCTGAGATATGAATATTATTATTTACACATTTTATCATTAACCTTCCCTTAGATAACTTCCCGTCACACCACCCTCTTAGTTCTTTTTGGAAACTACCAGGGAAATGCATAGACATCACATGTCCTGAAAAAAGTGGTGTTAGGGGAAGGAGTAACAATTTATGTTATTTTCATTTTGTGCAGAGAAAAAGTTGTAGGGGACTTTTTAATTTATACATAGCAGTAGCTCAGGGGATGGTGCAGTGATTGGATAATGTTCTTCTTCTTTTGGTCAATTGATGGAAGTCGATTGAGTGTGATTGGTTCAGGGCTTCCTTTCCTTTCTTTTCCTTTCCCTTTCCTTTCCTCTCCATTTCCTTTCCTTTCCCTTTCCTTTCCTTTCCTCTCCATTTCCTTTCCTTTCCCTTCCCTTTCCTTTCCTTTTCTTTCCTGATTCAGCAAATGTAATTTTCTTCAAATGCTTGGAAAAATACCACTTGCTGAATTTGTGCCTCAGTTACTTGAGAAACAGAAATTGGAAGAGAAGAAGCAGCTACTAAAGAACAAGCAGGAGATTTAGTGAACCCAGCCGATTCTCCCCTTCTCTTGTTTTGCCTCATTTAGTTCCACCCTCCCTTCTTTAACATTGATTCTGATTTGCAACTTCATCTTGAGTGAAAAAAAACTCTGTAGGACACCAAATGCTGCGATCTCTTCACTCTCTGCACCGACTATGTAGATGGCCATTTTCACACATCAACAATGTTTCTACTTCCCAATCCCATGTGAGCAATTTGGAATCAACTCCTAAAAATTCCTTTTATAGTAACCTATCTCTCTCTCCTGTCATATCTGCATGTTTAGGAACCTATTTGGGAGGGAGGGAGGGAGGAAGGAAGGAAGGAGTGGACATATGGAAAAGAGGGAGGGAAGAAGGGAAGAAAGAAGGAGTGGATGGAAGAAAGGGAGAAAGGAAGGAAGGAGTGGAAGGGAGGAAGGAAGGAGTGGACTTATGGAAAAGGGAGGGAAGGAGGGAAGAAAGGAAGGAAGTGGAAGGGAGAGAGGGAGAGAGGAAGGAAGGAAGGAAGGAAGGAAGGAAGGAAGGAAGGAAGGAAGGAAGGAAGGAAGGAGAAATGGCTTTCTTAATGAGCTTTATCTCTCTCTTATCCCTTCCCTTGTCTCCATAGATGGCGGCTTTGGTTACTGGTCTGGCCCGACTCTTTCAGCCAACTATGATGCTTCCTGGAGGAAAATCTGATGGTCTTGGCCTAGCCCCATGGTACCTCCTCTTGGGCCTACGCCTGGTGGCCCTCCTCCTAGCCAATGACCCCTGGTCCTCTGCAAAGGCAGACCTGGTCTGTAACTGGACGAAGGCAACAATGGAGGAACATCTTCAGCCTTTTTGCCAAGCTCTCTGCTTCAACCAGCACTTCTCTTCTCCCGTATCTTCAGTGTGGGGCCTTGGTTTTTTGCTTGGCTTGTTCCCTGTGGGGCTTATGGGGTTCATAAGGGTTGTATCTAACTACCAGAAAAAAGCTGGAAGAGCAGCAGAGGAAGCTCAAACAAACCCTGATAATTATGCCATGGTGACTGCCGAATCGCCTCCATCTCTCAAAGAAGTCACCTTAGAAAGAAATGTAACTCCATCTGATGCCAAGAATTCTTCTCCATCTACCTGGCATTTAGCAGCCTTTGCTTTTCTGGTGATTCTTCTCCTGGTAATGGAGTTGGTCTTCCTCTGGGTTGTAATTGCTCTGCAGATTCCGCTGGTATCTGAAATGACCTTCCGGTGCCTTCTGGGTGGACGGGCCTGTCCCCCAATTCTTGAGTGTGCCATGTTGGGCCAAGTGGACAAGCAGGTGGCCTTGTGGGGATTGATCTTTACAGCCATTGTCAATGTGGTTGTTTGCCTCTCCTGCCTACTCTTAAGACTTATGAAGATTTCTCGGTGCCACCAGTGATACATGTGAACAGTGACAAAAAATAAATAAATAATCCTTCTACTAGCTGCCCAAAGAACTTTCTTTTTCAAGTTTTGTATTTTCAAGAATAGTATTCCTTGTTCTTTCGTTGCTATCTTCCATCTTCTTTTATGAGCTATTTTTTAAAAAGTAATTGGTTTAAAATATATGAATGGTTAGATTTTTACTAGAAGTATTAAACTTTGTAACAGGACATTTTGGAAAAGAAAGCATGTGAAGATTCTGTTTATAAACAGTGGTATTCTTTAGGCTCTAGAGCAGGGCTTTTCAACCTTTTCACAGATTGTACCACTTTTAGGACATGACAGTATTTGAGTACCACCAATGCTTAGCAAGGTGTCAAAAACTTGATGACTTAAAAAAAGGGGTTTTTTTTTTTAGTTTTACTGATTAGATTCATTTGTTGTTATAGAAATGGCTAGTTTATAATATTATGGAAAAGTAAAAAGTTGAGGTTCAATGTTAATGCTTCCTTCTACTGCAACAGAGGAAGTGTGTTCTTTTCCCCTTCTTCCCCTCACTTCCCCCCTTTTCCTCCCCACTGTGTCCTACTATTTGCTTTTGTATTTTTGTATTTTATTCTATAATGTAATAAAGTATTACAAACTGTAGAAAAAAAGGGAAAAAAGTACCAGTTTTAATTTCTTTGATGGCTGTTCCTTTGCTGAATCACTTTCCCTTTGCACTGACAAATGTATGATGAAGGGCCAACCAGCTAGTTCAGGGGTCTTCAAACTTGGCACTTTTAAGACTTATGGACTTCAACTCCTAGAATTCCTCAGCCATCATGGTTGATTGAGGAATTCTGGAAGTCCACAGATCTTAAAGTTGCTAAGTTTATAGATCCCTGAGCTAGCTGGTCGGCAATTCTTAGCTCTCCTTCCACAGTGTAGTAAGAATGCACCCCCCCCAATCCTTTCCCTGTACAGGAATATAGAAATCAAGTACAAAGCAAGAAAGGCTCACAAAATAAAGAAACACATAAACTTCGGGAGGGGGGTTTCTTCTTCTTTAAGCTGCCTCAGGTGTGCCACATGTCACAATGTTGCAACTCAAGATTGAAAAGCTCTGGCAATTGCAAAAAGCTTTAGCTTTATATTAAACCTGTTTACCTTCAAAGAAAACTTTCTAAAAGCCATAGACAGACTCAAGATAAGGGGGCAAAACTAATTACATTTGTTTAAAGTGATTAAACCTACAGAAGTCAATATTTTGGACTCATTGCTAGCCTAAAATACAGACTAAAATATTCCAATAACCAAAGTACACAAAGGAGCTTCTGAATTACCAAACACTGTAAAAACTGTACAAAAATCCTTATGGTAACCCAATAAAGCTGCCAGCTGATCCAGAACTAAATAAACCCCTCTCCTTTCCAACATGCCGGCTTTTCATTTCATCAGCGCTGATTGCATTCTCCTGGCTGAAGAAAACGAACCAGGGGATCTTTTTTTCCAGCAACAGCTGCTGCTTCTTCTCTGTCTCTGTTTCCTCCCTGCTGGCTGACCTCTCCTTCTCTTGCCCTGTTGTCTTTTTTTTCCCTTTCCCACCCAAACCACTTCCTTTTATAATCTCTCCTCTCCTCCCCCTTTTTCTTCAGTTCACCTCCAGCTCCGAGCTGCTTCTGGAAGTGCCAATCAGCTGAAGCCAATCAGCTGGAGCTCTGCCGGCTCCTGGGGCTTCTGCTGAGCCCAGACAGTCCTGCAGCTGCAGCTGCCTCTCCCTCAGGCTTGGCTCGCTTCAGCTCATTCCCCTCCCCCACTACCCTTGGCTAGCAGTCATGTACCACTTGCCACGTGGCAAAGTACCACAGGTGGTACGCGTACCACCAGTTGAAAAGCCCTGCTCTAGAGACCCAGTATGGGATAGAAGCTAAGATTTTGTACTGATGCCAAGGAAACCAGGTTTAAATTACTCCTTGGTCACAGAAATGCACTGTTTGACCTTGGGCCAGTCTCTGTCTCTGTCTCTCTCCCTCTCTCCCCATCCCTCCCTCCCTCCCTTGTTGTGAGGATGTACAGGTAGTCCTTGACTTATGATAGTTTAAAAATAATTTTTGAATTATTTTTAAACTATTTACTCTCTAATTGAAAATTATTTTCTAAAAGGCAGGTTTTTAACTACAGCAAAATTGTGCAAAAATTTTCTAGCCAATTTATCTGTAACAGGAAAAGGAAAGTTAATACAATCCAGTTAACTTTTTGACAACAGGAAGAGGGGCCAGCGTTGTTTCCATTGTTCTCCTTGGTCAGGATGATGGTATGTGTTAGAATCATAGAATCATAGGTTAGAAGGAACCTTGGAGGTCTTCTAGCCAACAACCTTGAGATGGAATTTTTATGGCATCCCAGTCAAATGGTTGTCCAGTCTATTCTTGAAAATTTCTATTGATGGAGCACTGTCAGCTCTGGGAGGCAAACTATTCTATTGATTAATTGCTTTCACTGTCAGAAAATTTATCTCATTTCTAGATTGGATCGCTCTTTGACAAGCTTTCAGCCACCCAAGAAGTGGAAGACAGCTATCACATACCCCCTAATCATTCTTTTCAGTAGGCTAGACATACCTAGTTTTACATAGTTTTATGGTTTACATAGTCAGTATATCACCCCCAACAATCTAGCTCCTCATTTTACTGACTTTGGAAGAAAGGAAGGCTGAATCAGCCTTGAGCCGATCAGGATTGAACTGTTGGCAGTAGGCAGAGTTAGCCTGCAATACTGCATTTTAACCACTGCGCTACCACAGCTCATTCATAATAAACCAATATATAAAAAAAATATGCCACAAAGGAGTCAAGCTATTCTCCAAAGTGCCTGAAGGCAGGACAAGAAGCAATGGATGGAAACTAATCAAGGAGAAAAGCAACCTAGAACTAAAGAGAAACTTCCTGACAGTTAGAACAATTAACCAGTGGAACAACCTGCCTCCAGAAGCGGTAAATGCTCCAACGTTGGAAGTTTTTAAGAAGAGACTGGATAGCCATTTGTTTGAATGTAGTTCCCATCCTCAAAAAAGGAAAAAAAATGGATCCAGGAAATTACAGACCTATCAGCCTGACCTCAATACCTGGGAAGATCCTGGAAAAGATAATCAAACAATGAATCAATGAACACCTAGAGGCAAACAAAGTCATTACTAAAAGCCAACATGGGTTTGTCAAAAATAGATCATGTCAGACAAACCTTATTGCATTCTTTGACCAAGTGACAAAATTAGTGGATCAGAGGAATGCTGTGGACATAATTTACTTGGACTTCAGTAAGGCATTTGATAAAGTAGATCACAATCTACTACTTGATAAGATAGAAAAATGTGGGGTAGACAGAATCACCACCAGATGGATCCGTAGCTGGCTGACTGGCCGTACTCAGCGAGTGGTCCTCAATGGAACTGCATCTATATGGAGGGAAGTGTGTAGTGGGGTGCCCCAGGGCTCTGTTCTGGGCCCAGTACTCTTCAACATCTTCATCAACGATTTGGATGAAGGGATAGATGGGGAACTCATCAAATTTGCAGACGACACCAAGCTGGCAGGAATAGCCAACACTCCAGAAGACAGGCTTAAGATACAGAAGGATCTGGACAGACTTGAACACTGGGCACTAACTAACAAAATGAAATTCAATGGTGAAAAAAGCAAGGTTCTACATTTAGGCAAGAAAAACCAAATGCACAAGTACAGCATAGGTGGCACCATGCTCAATAGTAGTAACTGTGAGAGGGACCTCGGAGTCCTAGTAGACAATCACTAAATATGAGCCAGCAGTGTGCTGCAGCTGCCAAAAAGGCCAACACAGTGCTAGGCTGCATTAACAGAGGGATAGAATCAAGATCACGTGAAGTATTAATACCACTCTTCAATGCCTTGGTAAGGCCACACTTGGAATACTGCATCCAGTTTTGGTCACCATGATGCAAAAAAGATGTTGAGACTCTAGAAAGAGTACAGAGAAGAGCAACAAAGATGATTAGGGGACTGGAGGCTAAAACATATAAGGAACGGTTGCGAGAATTGGGTATGTCTAGTTTAACGAAGAGAAGGACAAGGGGGGACATGATAGCAGTATTCCAATATCTCAGGGGCTGCCATAAAGAAGAGGGAATTAAGCTATTTTCCAAAGCACCTGAAGGCAGGACAAGAAGCAACGGGTGGAAACTAATCAAGGAGAGAAGCAACCTAGAACTAAGGAGAAACTTCCTGACAGTGAGAACAATTAATCAGTGGAACAGCCTGCCTCCAGAAGCAGTAAATGCTCCAACACTGGAAATTTTTAAGAAGAGACTGGACAGCCATTTGTCCGAAATGGTATAGGGTTTCCTGCCTGAGCAGGGGGTTGGACTAGATGACCTCCAAGGTACCTTTCAACTTTACTACTATTACTACTATTACTAAATGGTATAGGGTTTCCTGCCTGAGCAGGGGGTTGGACTAGATGACCTCCAAGGTCCCTTCCAACTTTATTATTGTTGTTGTTGTTATTGTTATTGCTATTATATATATATATATATATATATATATATATATATATATATATATATATATATATATATAAACAATTGGAAAAGAGTACCAGCAGGTATTCCTGCATTACTTTAAGGACATAAATATCTCAACAAGACTTTGAATTTAATTTAGTTTCATTGTGAAGACACACCTAGATATTGCAGGAAATGAGGAAACGTCTTCAGGAAGAAAATAAATCTCTCATGATTCAGATTTGTGTATCATATGAAGATTCATTTTCTTTCCAAAGATGTCTCCCCTTGTGTCCTCATTTATGTCATGGTAGAAGAATTGGCAAGGTGTGTGCATGAATCCAAATCTTGAGTTACACAGGGAAGAGGATTAACAGTGAAAATAGTTATTAAGACAAAGGTAGATGGTAGAAACATTTAAAGCCCCAATCCTGTAAAACCTTAATGTGTGCTTTCACTCAGATTAACACTGGAATAACAATGTCTGTTTGGGAGTTTTGTCTAATTATTTTTCAATTTAACATGCCTCGTGTTTAACCCACTTTTCTGACTTTTGCGCTACAGTATGATAATCCCAGTTTTAAATCCTGTTAGGATTTCATTCTTCAATTAAAAAGTAATTATTAGAACAGCAGAAGATTTATTGCATTTCATGTCTCAGCCTGAAGACTGTGGTGGTTTGCATTTCTGAAACCAACAGGGAAAATAACACGTCGGTTTTTATGCCTAGCATCCAAAATGCAAGTTATTTGCAAAAGAAAGAGAGATGGGGCCTCACGAAAAAGTGTTGAAAAGAAAAATCTGATCAAGGATTATCATCCTAATAGGATGGAAATGCTATATTCAATCATGATGGATAAAGAAAGCTCTCCTTCTTGGACTTGGGGATGCAATTAAATGAGGGCAAAGTTAAATAAAAAAGAAAAACAAGAAATCCAAGAAGAAACCAGTATGGTTGCACAAAGATCTCTCTGATAAACTGAAAGACAAAAAGGACAAGTAGAAAAAATGGAAAGAGGAACACATAACTAAGGCAGAATATCAGCAGATAGCCAGAATCTTCTGCAAAGGTGACGTCAGGAAAACAAAAGTTTAGAAGGAACAAAGACTTGCAACAAAAGTCAAAGATAATTACAAAAGTTTCTTTCAACACATAAATAACAAGAAAAAAAAGTCAAGGAAACAATCAGTCCATTAAAGAGAGAAGATGGCAAAGAACTAACAGACAGCAGAGAGAAAGCAGAACTGCTTAACTCATTCTTTGCATCAATCTTCATGCAAAAAGAAACTATAGCCCAGCCTATCAAAAACTTAACTGTAAAAGACAAACTAACAATAAAAATTAAAATAAGCAAGAAAATGGTAAGACAATAGCTGTCTGATCTTGATGAATATAAATCATGGATTATATCCCAGAGTTCTGAAGGAACTGGCAGATGTTATCTAACAACTGTTGTACTATATCTTTCAAAAATCCTGGAGCACTGGGGAACTACCTGAGGATTGGAAAAGAGCTGATGTGGTTCCCATCCTCAAAAAAGGAAAAAAAATCAGACCCAGGAAACTACAGACCAATCAGTCTAACACAGTGGTTCTCAACCTGTGGGTCGGGACCCCATTTGGGGTCGAACGACCATTTCACGGGGGTCGCCAAACAACGCAGTCCGCCATTTTTTTCCCCCTTTTCCTTAGCTGTGCTACTCCTTTTTATTCTATTGGCTTTTGAAAGCCAATAGAATAGACTCTCTTGAATAGAGTCTAATTCCATTGGCTTTCAAAAGCCAATAGTAATTGTCCAGGTTGTCTCTGCCCTGCTGAGCCCGCCAAAAGTCCCATTCTGCAAACGGTGCTGCACCAGTTGAGTAGTCCTCGACTTACGACCGGTTGAGTAGTCCTCGACTTACGACCGGTTGGGGGTCGCGGCATTAAAAAGGTTGAGAACCACTGGTCTAACAGGTTCCTTCCAACTCAGTTATTCTAAGTCTAAATTCAGTTTTATAAATCTTAACTCTGCACATAGGGATCTTACTGCTCTTAAAACTCCCTAAAAACTCTTGTCCAAAAAAAGTGATGGTCTCTGTACCATCATTTTTGACTTGAGCAATGGCATGGGGTGATTTTTTTTTTCTTTCAGAATAGCTGTTTTCTATTTTTCAGAATTAGAACAGAGTTGGAAGGGACCTTGGAGGTCTTCTAGTCCAACCCCCTGCTCAGGCAGGAACCCCTATACCATTTCAGACAAATGGCTGTCCAATCTCTTCTTAAAAACTTCCAGTGTTGGAGCATTCACAACTTTTGGAGGCAAGTTGTTCCACTGGTTAATTGTCTTCACTGTTAGGAAGTTTCTCCCTAATTCCAGGTTGCTTCTCTCCTTGATTAGTTTCCATCCATTATTTCTTGTCTTGCCTTCTGGTGCTTTGAAAAATAAGTTGACTCCCTCATCTTTATGGCAGCCCCACAAATACTAGAACACTGCTATCATATTACCCCTAGTCCAGCCACACCCAATTCCTGCAACTGTTCTTGATATGTTTTTAATGTTTTTAATTTTAATCATTGTAATCTTTTTTTCAGAGAAGAATAAACGAAAGCAGAAAAATCAATTTTCATTATATTTTGTCAGAAACAGATCACTTACCTCCATGGAAAGATACCCCTATTACATTTCACTGTTGACAAAGAAAAGACATGCTGCACTTATAATGTTCAGTCAGCACAACAAAATGTAATTAATATTGCATGTTATTTCATTAGCACTATTGTTTTCAATTGAATGCATCGGGTGACTATTCCTGCTTGCATTCTGCTGAATGCTGGAACAGATTTCTGTCCAATCTGTTTTTCATTAAGAATTAGTATGCATAAAAATCTTGATGTACTTGTTTATTGATCGAGCATCTTCCCAAAACAAAACCAAAATGCTGAGCTGTGAACACTCGGCTTGTTAAATATCTGGAACAATTCCATGTAAATGTGCTCTGTTTCCCTTCCAAGTTCAGTTTCAGGAATGTACTTTCTATGAGCACCTGGTCAGAGACAATCAATTAATGTCCAGAAAAAAAGATGGTGTCATTTTGGAAGGTTAGTGGGGTTAGCATTATGCTGTATTGTGTTGAGTGAAATATGGGCTATTGGCTTAGGGCAGGGTCTCCAACTTGGCAACTTGAAGACTTGTGGACTTCAACTCCCAGAATTCCTCAACCAGCCATGGTGACTGGAGAATTCTGGGAGTTGAAGTCCACAAGTCTTCAAGTTGCCAAGTTTGGAGACCCCAGGTTTAGGGATACATTTATATTGTTGTATAAGTCTAGTAGTTGGGCTATCTTATCCTAGATTTATGATAGTCTGCTATAGAAACCTTGTCTTATTAGCACATATGTCATGTTCTGATAGAAAAAGACTATCAGTAGCACAAGGATGAATTATGGTTTTCTTGGTGCTCTCTGAGGTTGGATGTTTGTTTGCACCCAACTAGGGAATGTTTTCAGTGTGAGTAAGTATGGGAATTCTTGGCTTTTTATATATAGTAGTTTGCCCTCCCAATTTTGGTGTGTGTGTGTGTATCGTTTTCTCCTTGGCAGTTTCTTCATTAGAGTATTGTTTTCTTCTCTGATTGTTTGTCTGACTGTGTTGATCTCTGCTTATCTGAGTGTTGGCTGTTGGAGAGATATGTTTTAATCTTTTTGTTTTCTTCCCAGATTTTTTTTACTGTGTCTTTTGAATGGTGTGTAAATATAGTTTAACTTTACATGTCTACTGAAGGCTGATTTATCTAAATGCCAAGCTTCCAGGAATTTCCTAGCATTTTTGGATTTGACTTGGCCTATGAGGCTAATAGTTTTCCCAAGTGAAACTATGGTTGAGTCAGTCCCGTGTGTTGTGAGATTTAGGAGTTGTCATGTCTTTTGACAGCTAGTTGGTGTCACTGCTATTCTGCTATTCTTCTGCCTATCTCCCTTATTTAATGGCAGATGCAGTCCTTGCATTTTATGTTGTAGCTGGCCCCTGTTTTTTCCCTTCTTGGGCTACTGGGTCTTTTGCATATAAACAAGCAGCTCACCCACACTGATGATATTACTTAGTTTGGTAATGAAATGTCTCAAGCAAACAACCTCTTCAAAACTTTATCCATTCCGAATATAGATGAAGGGTGTTGTGTCCTGGGCCTGCTGAAGCACTTCAGCAGGCCCAGAAATGTTGCAAATGGTCCCGGGCAACTGAAAAGCTGACCGGGACCAGATTGGCTGGCGCCAGACTTGTGCGCATGCATAAGGCGCAAAAAAAGGTTCTTCCCTATTGGCTGGACTGCCTGGATTTGGGAGACTATAAAAGGCCTGCGTGCCTGTTTGGTTGTGAGTTGAGTTGAGGAATGAATAAAGAAGTACTTGATTGCAACATGTGTCTTGCTTCAATGCCGCGAACTCCAAAACATAAAAAAGGGCAGTAGGGCTAATTAAAGGCTGTGCAAAATTTAGCAAATTAAAATAATTTAGAGTTCAAAATGCCCTACATTGGTTTCGAAAGCAGCCCATTTCAAGGGCTGTTCGGAGTGTAAATAGTAACTGCTTAGTGGCTGGTAATTGGTACTGAGGTTGCCTTTGCTATCTTTTCTTTCCATCTTTGCCAGAAGTCACTTTCTATGTCAGAAGCCGCTTAACATAGAATAAGCCTTTTTCGGTATACTGAAAGTCTTTTCATCTCCTTCCCTGCCAAAGAAGGTCATATCAAAGTGCCAATGAGTGGCATACTTTGAAATCTCTTGTAAAGACTTGGTACTGGTTGAGTAGGGACTGTCAGGCAAAAATAAGATTAAAGTGCTTGGTGAATGAATATGTTGTAAAATATAGGTAGTCCTCGACTTGCAACCACAATTGAGCCAAAAATTTATGTTGCCAAGTGAGAAATTTATTAAGTGAGTTTTGCCCCATTTTACAAGCTTTCTTGCCATGTTTGTTAAGTGAATCACTATAATTGTTAAATTAGTAACACTGATGTTAAATGAATCTGCATAATTTCTCATGTATGAACCTAAAGGCACTGATGAAAATAAACAATCGTGCCTGACAATCCCAGTTCCGTTTTCATCATTATATTAAGCAACACTCCATTAGAATATAAATCCTATACAGTAAATATAGAAATATGTATGACATAAGGCTTTGATAGCAAGACAGGAAAGATCGAGATATTGATAAAGTATTGTGCTATGCTGAAAGACTACACAGCCACTGGATTGTGCTAGATATGATGTATAAATTAGACTACACTATAATCACCATCTTATTTTCTATAAACTTTTGTCATGGTGGTAGTTAGGACTAAGTAGGCATTTAGGTAACCCCTTATGGAGAAAATCTTTCTTTGTGGTGGCTGGAGTTGAAAACAATTTGATGGCATATAATCAATCATAATCAATAGTAACCTCTCACCAATCATGAGCTTTCTGTTCTTTAAAACATTTGGATAATTCTTGGTTGACAAATTTAAGGTTTCAGTTCAAGTAGTGTCAGGGGAACTAAGTCATTATTGAAGTCTCTTAATGACGTTTAAATCCTATATTATACAGGTAGTCCTTGAGTTACAACCACAAAATTTTCACTGCTAAGCAAGAGAGTTGTTAACTGAGTTTTGCCCCATTTTATGACCTTTCTTGAACAGTTGTGAAGAAAATCACTGCAGTTCTTAAGTTAGTAACACAGTTGTTAAGTGAATCTGGGAACATGGGAACATGGACTTTGCTTGTCAAAAGGTCACAAAAAGTGATCACGTGATCTTGGAAGACTGCAACCATCATAAATACATGCCAGTTGCAATTTTCTGAATTTTGACCATATGACAGTGGGGGTACTGCAATGGTCATAAGAGTGAAAAATGGTCATAAGTCACTTTTTTCAATGCCATTGTAACTTCAAGCAGTCCCTAAACGAATAGTTGTAAGTTGAGGACTGTAGTAGAATACAGTTCATCCTCAGCAACCACAATTTGGACTGGCAACTCTGTCACTATTAATTTACTTATTAATTAAATTAAGCAGTTTTAAAAGACAGCTTTGAAACGACTGTCCTTTATATTAATAAAGAACTGTAGCTCTGCCATGTACTCGGGGGGATACAAATTCAGTCATTCGTTTCAGGAAGCAGCTTCTTGACTTTCTTTTCCTTCTCTTTTTTCACTTTCAGTCATTCAGCCAGCGACTGAATTCCTTTGATTGACTGAAATATAGTATTGCTTCATTGTGAGTGGTCAGCCTGGGGTAGCGTGCTCTTCCCTAAAGTGATTGGGGGGGGGGCGATTCTAAATATTTCTTCTAAAGAAATAGACAGCAATAAAACAATCTATAGCTTAGATGTAATTTTCAGATAGGATGCTAACTGCTATTCATTTTAAATATGCCTGTATAGGATGAATTTTGCCTGCTTTAGTTTCTTTTAAACATTACAGGTAGTCCTCAATTTACAACAGTTCATTCAGTGACCATTCGTAGTTTCAATGGCTCTGAAAAAAGTGACATGGGCATTTTTCACACTTAGGAGTCCCATGATCAAAATTCAGATGCTTGGCAACTGACTCGTACTTAGGATGGTTGCAGTGTCTTAGGGTCGTGTGATTGCCTAAGCAAAGTCAATAGGGAAGCCAGATTCACTTAACTATTGTGTTACTAATTTAACAACTGCAGTGATTCACTTAACAACTGTGGCAAAAAGGTCATAAAATGAGGCATAACTCACTTAACAACTGTCTTGCTTAACAACAGAAATGTTGGGCTACACTGAAGTTGTACATTGACACGTGGCTGGCTCAGTTGCCCACCCCAGCCGGGACTGCCGCCCAGCCCGGTGAGACATGTGGCTGGCTCAGCTGCCCAGGGACGGTCCGCAGAGCGATGCCCTGCCAGCTGCCGCCCCAGTCCGGCCCAGCGAGACACGTAGCCGGCTCGGCTGCCAGGGAGCGGCTCGGGAACGGCCCAGGGAGCAATGCCCCCGCCGGCCGCCACCCCAGCCGGGACTGCCGCCCACCCGGCGAGACATGTGGCTGGCTCAGCTGTCTGGGGACGGCCCAGGGAGTGATGCCCCCTGGCTGGTTCAGGAATTCTGGGAGTTGAAGTCCACGAGTCATAAAAGAGCCAAGGTTGCCTACCTCTGAACTAGACATACCCAATTCCAGCTACTGTTCCTTACATGTTTTAGCCTCCTGTCCCCTAATCATCTTTGTTGCTCTTCTCTGTACTCTTTCTAGAGTCTCATCTTTTTTACATCGTGGTGACCAAAACTGGATGCAATAGCACTGTGTTGCCTCTTTTGGCAGCTGCAGCACACTGTTGGCTCATATTTAAGTGATTGTTCACTAGGACTCCAAGATCCCTCTCACAGTTGCTACTATTGAGCAAGGTGGCACTTACTATACCTGTGCATTTGGTTTTCCTTGCCTAAATGTAGAACCTTACTTTTTTCACCATTGAGTTTCATTTTGTTAGATAGCACCCAATGTTCAAGTCTGTCCAGATCCTTCTGTATCTTAAGCCTATCTTCTAGAGTGTTGGCTATTCCTGCCAGCTTGGTGTCATCTGCAAATTTGATGAGTTCCCCATCTATCCAAATCATTGATGAAGATGTTGAAGAGCACTGAGCCCAGAACAGAGCTCTGGGGCACCCCACTATATACTTCCCTCCATGTAGATGCAGTTCCATTGAGGGCCACATGTTGAGTACGGCTGGTCAACCAGCTACGGATCCATCTGGTGGTGATGCTGTCTAACCCACATTTTTCTATCTTATCAAGTAGTAGATTGTGATCTACTTTATCAAATGCCTTACTGAAGTCCAAGTAAATTATATCCACAGCATTCCTCTGGTCCACTAATTTTGTCACCTAGTCAAAGAATGCAATAAGATTTGTCTGGCATAATCTGTTTTTGACATACCCATGTTGGCTTTTGGTAATGACTTTGTTTGCCTCTAGGTGTTCGCTGATTCATTGCTTGATTATCTTTTCCAAGATCCTCCCAGGTATTGAAGTCAGGCTGATAGGTCTGTAGTTTCCTGGATCCATTTTTTGCTCCTTTTTTGAAGAGGGGAACTACATCAGCTCTTTTCCAGTCCTCTGGTAGTTGCCCAGTGCTGCAGGATCTTTGAAAGATATGGTTCAGTGGTTCTGAGATCACATCTGCCAGTTCCTTCAGAACCTTGGGGTGTAGTCCATCTGGTCCTGGTGATTTGAACTCATCTAGGTTGGACAAGTATTCACTTACCATTTTCCTGCCTATCTTAACGTGTTTCTAATCTATTTTTTTGGTACTGTTTTCGTTAGGTTGGACTGTTTGTTCCCCTTTGTGTAAATATGGATGCAAAAAACGAGTTGAGTAGTTCTGCTTTCTCCCTGTTGCTTGTCACCTTCTTGCCACTTTCTCCCACTAGTGGGCCAATCATTTCCTTAACTTTTTTCTTGTTTTTTACATGTTGAAAGAAGCTTTTTTTTTGTTATTTTTGACTTTTGTTGCAAGCCTTAGTTCATTTTGAGCCTTAGCTTTCCTCGCTTCATCTTCTGAAGCGGTCGAGTGCCTATCTCTGATTGTACCTTGACTGAGAACTCTGGGTTGATTTGTTCTAAAATTCATTGGTTTGTTTTCCTGATTGTCCATAGTATTCTCAAGAATCTTATCTAATCTCAAAGTTCAAAAGCAAACATGGAGATAAGGATTCCTGGTGTTGTTTCCTTTAATGTGGTAAAAATATTCTATTATACTGGCATCAAAGAACTTTCTTTTCTTCACTCCATGATAGTCCTACCACACCTACTTTAAAGGGACCTTTCTTTTCTAACCCTTCTACCTACCATTATGTACTGGCTAAATCTAATATTTTCTATGCACAATATAGGTGGTCCTCAACTTACAACCACAATTGACCCCCAACATTTCTGTTGTTAAAACAAGACAATTGTTAAGTGAGTTTTGCCCTATTTTATGATCTTTCTTCCCACAGTTGTTAAGTGAAACACTGCAGTTGTTAAGTTAGTAACATGGTTGTTAAGTGAATCTGGCTTCCCCATTGACTTTCCTTAACAGAATATCACAAAAGGCAATCACATGATCTGGGACACCACACCCATCATAAATATGAGTCAATTGCCAAGCCTCCGAACTTTGATCACACGACTCTGGGGATGCTGCAAGGATCATAAGTGGGGAAAATAGTCAAAAGTCACTTTTTCAGTGCTATTATAACTTTGAACCATCACTAAATGATTAGTTGTAAGTAAAAGGCTATCTGTACTGTTCTTCTTATATTTAACTTATGGGGGAACTGAAAATAAAATTCTTCCATTCCTATTAAATTCCATTATTTCTTCTGCGCTTCTACCTAAAACCCATCTATTTATTTAATTCTACCAGCTCTGAATCAAATGCCACAAAAAAGACTTTTCTGGTTTTGGAAACAAAGATCTAATTTTTTCAGACTCCTTTTAAAATCTTTTTTTTTAATTCAATTGTTTCAAGTTAGCCAATAAAACTGTTTTTTCTCCTGAAATATTATACAGTAAGAGATGTCTGCTAGTTCTTTAGTCAAACTTAGGCTGACTTTGATGAATTGTTCAAGCTTTTGTTCCACCTTTCAGTAATTCTCTCAAATCTGAAAAGCAGAATCTTGTTTGTGAAGATTAAATTGCAACATTTTCTTTTTATGTTGAGCTTTCTTATCTCTGACATTTGTGGGCTTTTATTTCCCTTTGCTGCTCCTTTTCTTTCATCCTCATTTTCTCAGTCAATTTTGTTTGCTTAACATCTTTAAATATTCAGTACTTGACAAGTTTCATTTTTTTTTGTAGTTTCTTTTTTTTTTTTACAATTACCCTGTAGTAAGTATCAGTCTCATATCTTCCACAGGGATTTTCTCAAATTGTAAATGTTGTTCCTTAAGTTCCTTTATAGCAGTGATTCTCAACTTTCCTAATGCCACGACCCTTTAATACAGTTCCTCATGTTGTGGTGACCCCCAACCCCCCATCCAGATGGCTGGGGAGGGCGGGCTCCACCAGCTCCGCCCAGCCTGTTTGGAGAAGCGCCATTCCAACTTTGCTCAGTGTTGAGAATCTGTCCAGGTCACCAATTCATCAAACCATAGCTAAAATAAGACTTTTCCCCCCTCCGTGTGCATATTGTTGCTTTCATCTCATCCATAGCCCAGGAGTGGGACAAGCATAAATCATCCTTAGCTGTTCTGGTGTTAAAGTAACACTTTTTTATTTTACCTTATTCTGCCCCTCCACAGGGGCAGCCTCAAGTTATATGAGGTCTTCTGCACTCATGACCTTGAAAGGAATTCACAGTGAGTTGAAACAGACAGGAAATGCTGAATATTGGCAATAGAGACCAAATGTTTTAGGCCAATATATTTCTGCCAGTTCAGGAATGGTTGAAGAGTACTTACTCTGAAAGACCCTCTAGAACAGGGATCTCCAATTCCCAGTCTGCAACCCAAATCCGGTCTGTGGCCTATTGGGAAGCAGGCCACAAAGTGGTATGCGAGGGTGTAAAGATCTATTTGCACAAGCGGTGGGCATGCATGTGAAATCATCCCTTCTTACTCCCTCCTCACGGAACTAGAAAGGTTGGGGACTGCTGCTCTAGAAATGGCGAAAATCTCCGCCTATTTGAAGGACCATTCACAAGAAAGATACATTATGGTTTGGAGAAGAGGGATTGATTATATTCAAAGAAATATGAAACTGAAAAGTATTACCTTGCTTTTGAATAGATTTTAGATAATTATTAATAGTTTTAATTATATTATTATTTTTGTTTTAATTTGTTAATATTTGTTTTGAGAAGGAGTTAAAGTGTGTTATGGTTTTGATTGATAGTATAGTTGGTTTATGTTAGATAGATTATGTTTGTTTATTTGTTACCCTGTAATCAGCTCTGGGAAGTGGGGGAGGGGGGAAAGGGGAGAGGGGTGGGGGGGTTATATTGTAATAAATTTTTAAAAACTTTTAATAATAATAAAAAAAGAAAGGTTGGGGACTGCTGTTCTGGAAGCTATTTCTGTTTATATTGATTTTTTTCTTCTTATTTCCCTGTGTAACTATCTTCTCTATAAGTGTTTTGGGCCCCTTCTAAAACAAATCTAGATCCTCCCTTAGACTTTCTTAATGTCTCTCATTTTTTCCTTTATGCTTTTCAGTCGGAGATAAAATCTTCCTTCTCAATCCATGCTATTGCCTTATATTTCTTCTCTGTCTTATACAGGCTGTTCTTAACTTACAACCGTTTGCTTAGTGACTGTTCAAATTTGCAATGGCAGCAAAAAAAAAAAGCAACTTACAACTGGTTCTTGCACTTACAACCAATGCAGCATCTCCAGAGTGATGGGATCAAACTTTGGGTGCTTGGCAACCAGCATGTGGCAGCGTCCTGGGGTCGTATGATCACCATTTTTGACCTTCCTAGCCAACTTCTAGCAAGTAAAATCAATGTGAGAAGCAAGACTCATTTAATGACTGCATGATTCCCTTAACAATTGCAGTGATTTGTTTAACAATTGTAGCAAAAAAGGCAACAAAATTGGGCATGCCTCACTTAATAACTGCCTTGCTTAGCAACAGAAATTCTGGTCTCAGCTGTGGTAGTAAGATGACTATTGGGATGTTCTTTTCCTAGTAGTGTAATATCTTAGAGGTGTGGAGAGTTATTATCCTGTAAATCTTATTTGCAGTAGTCACATAAAAATTTGTTTTAACCTTTGGTTGATATTAAGCGATTAACTCCTCCACTGTGTGTAATGATAGTTTTTGTTTCAAGGATTGTTTTCTGAGAATTGACCACAGAGAAGAAAGACATCTGTCAGCAGCTTGTCTTTCAGGCCAGACAGGGAGTTTCTCTCCCATTTGTACCATCAGCTGAATTATATAACCAATTTGATTTAATTTGATCTGAGTTAGGTGGTTTTCATTAATAAGAAGAAACTACCTGCTTATCACCAAAACTGAAAGAATTAAAAGAATCGTATGACTAATCTTTGAAGAAAGCATACATTACTTACACATGTGTGTGGGGGTAGGTGGGGGGGGGAAGGTGGCCTAGCGATGAAAATGCGGGGATTGTCCACTGGAAGGTTGGCAGTTCAAGTCCCAAACACTGCAATGGGGTGGGCTCCTGTTCTTGACCCAGCTCCTGCCCACCTAGCAGTTGGGAAGCATGCAAATGCGAGTAGATAAATAGGTACCACTTTGATGGGAAGGTAACAGCATTCAATGCATCTCAGCAGGTAGTCATGCCAGCCACATGACCACGGAAGTGTCTTTAGATAACACAGGCTCTCTCAGCTAGGAAACAGACATTAGCACCGCCCCCTAGAGTCAGACACAAATGGACAGGGGAAACCTTTACCTTTTTATATTTCCTGAAATGGCAATCAGGTTGGCTGTTGAACAATATCCCCGGTCTGATTAGTTGGCGACCTTCATAAAATCTATAACGTGAATGATTCGGGGTATATGTGGAGTCAGGATTGTGTAGCACTGGTGGGGGAATATGTTGAATCCTGCTTGTAGGGTTGTTTATCCATCTGTGGTCTATCTGTGTCTCACCTCTGGCTTCTAGAACCATCATTAAAAAGGCACAACAAAGAATGTTCTTCTTATGTCAACTCAGAAAGCTCAGATTGCCCAAGGATCTGCTGATACAGTTCTATAGAGGAATTATTGAATCTGTCATACGTACCTCAGTAGCTGTCTGGTTTGGAACAGCAACCAAACAGGACAGGTACAGACTTCAATGGATAGTTAGGACTGCAGAATAAACAATTGCAGCCTTCCTTCCATTGAAGATCTGTATACTGCATGAACCAGAAAGAGGGCCAAGAAAATATCTACAGACCCCTCATATCCTGGACATAAACTATTTTAATTTCTCCCCTCAGGACACTGCTATAGGGCATTGCATGCCAAAACAACTAGACACAAATGTATTTTTCCCCCCATGCCATCACCCTGCTGAACACCTAATTCCCACAGCAACTGTCTGAGGCCTAAAGATATTTACCCATGTAGTAGGTTGCATCGCAATTTTCATTCTCATCTTCTCATCTTTTCTCATCCTCATCTTTCCTACTACCTTCTCCTATTGGTTTCTTATTATTTATCACTTGTATCTTATGATTAATGATTATAACTATAATTTATGATCTATGACTTATCATTTTGTTATTTGTATGTACACTGAGAGCTTATGTACTGGAGACAAATTTGTTGTGTGTCCAATCACACTTGGCCAATAAAGAATTCTGTTCTATTCTGTTCTGTTCCATTCCATTCCCACAACTCTTTGCATGTGACAGGGGCCATATCGCAGGCAATGACTTTCAACAAATTGGCTAAATCAGGTGAAGGTAGTCAATGGGTTTTCAATCTTTGGTGAGATAGGGAATTGTCTATCCCAGTATGTGAGGACAGACACCGACAGGCTGAGTGATGAGACCTTTGGAAAGTTCAACAGTCAAGAAGCAGCTCTGAAAGCCTCATGGAATATGTAGACTATAAAAAGACACTGAAGGCATCCTGGTCACCTACTGCACTTTGTCCCATCTCCAGTCATTTTGTCCTGCTCCTGGATCCAGATACGAATTGGGAAGAGATAGTTACAGTAGGTTGACATTGCATAACTCTTTCTCACTTAAATCCAAATGACACACACTAGTTTTGACTTTTTTTATCTGCAACACTACTTATTTTCTCTTTCATCAGAAGTCCTGTGGGCAAGTGATGAAGCATCAGGTGTGGATACACTGGGAGCTATCATCATAGATTTCCACACAGGAAGCTCAAGTCTAATGATCTTTTTTTGCTGATCAAAGCAGCAGTGAAACTTGGTGTCTACCAGCATGATTTAGCAGCCCAGCTGGATAATCCTACAGCAGACACACCAAAGAGAAGAACAACCTTGGTTGCCAGAGAGCTTGCAAGATGCCACATTGACATTGTAGCTCTTAGTGATCGGCTGATGACACTAGAGCTTCACTACAGAAGTCAGGATTGGTCATGCTTATACTCCTACAGTGACCAACCCAGATCAGGTGATAAACAGATTCTATGAAGAACTAGATGGTCTCTTATCAGCAATAACCTGATAAGCTGATCTTGCTTGGCAATCTCAATAGAAAAGTAGGGTGCAATTCTACAACCTGTCAGGGAGTCATTGGAGACATGGAGTGGACAAGTGTAACAGTGATGGCCTACTTTTACTACAGATCTGTGCAGTGCACAGTCTCTTCTTCCCCAACATGACTTTCTGCCTGTCTACATGTATCCCTATCCTAAGTATTGGCATCTTACTGACTACATCAAAGTTAGGAGAAAAGACAGGCAGGAAGTCAGAATAACCAAGGCCATGATCATACTGATTGTTGGACAAATCACTATTGGAAAAATTGATTCCAAAATGAAATTCCATATTAGACCCAAGAAATGGCCCCAAGGAAACAAGGCCACAAAAAGAATCACTGTGGTCAGGCTGAGGAACCCCAACACAACTTCAGCTCTGGTTGAAGACCTAGAAACCAAGCTTGCTGACCTATTGAGCATGACTGAAAATGTTCCCGGGATGCTGTCCATTCATTAGCTTTGAAAGATGCTAAGACCTTCAGTGAGCATGATGAGGAGATACAGGCTCTGTTTGCTGAAAAGCCTCCCCTTCATCCTGCCCATCAGAAGACCTACCATCAGCTGCCAAGAATAATGCCTTTACCAGTGTCCCAGGGGAATCCAGAATAAATTTTATAAAATGGAAGATGACTGGCTGAGTGTCAAGGCAGAAGAGACAGAGGAACATGCTGTCAGAAACAACTTCAAATGATCTTAGGAAGCCCTCTACCCTCTTTACAGATCTCAATCTCTTCAGAGTTCCCCCCTCCTGAATATCTCTCATTAAAGAGAAGGTTCAGATCCTGCAGAGACGATTGAACAGTTTGAAGCTGTCCTCAACCAACCATCATCTATTAATTATAAGGTGATAGACAAGATTCCCCAAGTTGACTTCAACAGCACTATGGACGACTCTCTAGGGTAGCAGTGGAAGTTACAAAAACTGTCAGTCTGCTCTCTTGGGGCAAAGCTCCAGGGGTAGATGCCATACTTCAGAGATCTACAAAGCTGGTGGTCCTGTACTTATAGAAATCTCACTGAGTTCTGAAAGCAAGAATTTATTCCCAAAGAATTAAAAAAATGCATTTATTGCACATCTACACAAGAAGGGCAATCCATAAGTATGCAACAACTATTGAGGAATTTCACTGCTCAGCCTTGCAGGAAAAAATCCTTGCAAAATCCTGCTAAATTATCCGGCCACTCAAGAGTCTCAGCCTGGGACCTCTGAAGGTTGTGGGACTTATTGGCCTATTAAATAAAAGCACAGGAGCCTTGAGAAATCTCAAAAGTCCACTACTGGAACACATTGGTGCTGTTACACAGGTAGTCCTCAACTTACCACCACAATTGAGCCTAAAATGAATGTTGTTAAGTGAGACATTTGTGAGATTTGCCCCGTTTTATGACCTTTCTTGCCCCGTTCTTAAGTGAATCACTACAATTGTTCAGTAAGTAACATAGTTGTTAAATGAATCTGGCTTCCCCAGATTGACTTTGCTTGTCGCAAAAGATGGATCACATGACCCTGAGATACTACAAACAGCATAAATATGAGCTAGTTAACATGTGTCCAAATTTTGATCATGTGACCGTGGGGATGCTACAACGGTCGTAAGTATGAAAAACTGTCATAAGTCATTTTTTTCAGTGCCTTTGTAACTTCAAATAGTCATGTAGTCGAAGACTGCAACCATTGTCTTTTAATATGTGCACATTTTTATTAAATCACTGAAAGTGACATATGAAAAAGAATAATATATATATAGTATGTATAAACAAATATGCCTGCAACTCAAGACAGTCTTGCAATGGATTGTAAGTAGGAGTGGAAAGATCCTTGTTCTGAAATAATGGTGGCTCCAGAGTTAAACAACTGATTTCCATGAAATCAATAGAACTTTTACTCCCATTCATTTTAACTGGGACTAAAATATTTGGTGTAATTACAGATATTTAATTCTAAGTTCCACTGTGCAAATATACTTCCTTTGTATTATTTACTTTATTTGCAGACCTGGAACCAAATTTTTAGATTAGAAAACCTAGGGAATTCTTTCTTGCCAACAAATGACTTAACACCCAGGCATCCTTTTAAGTGAGCTTAAATAATGATTTCGTTAAAATGTACATTAAAGCCCAATGAAGATGGATAGTAGTGTAAATGCGTGGGACTTAAAACTGATGCTCAAAGTTGCAGCTGTCGCAGTGCCTCTCTGCTTCCATGATTGCGATTTGGGTGCTTGGCAAATGGCCCACGTTGACAATAATTGCAGCACTCCATCTTCTCTGCCAGCTTTCAACAAGCAAAGTCAATGTGGAAGCTGACAGGAAATTGCAAGTTGTGCTCACGTGACATCCCACTCAACAATCGTGGCTGATTTGCTTTACAACAACAGTTAGGATTGCCAGAACTGTTGTTGTAAATCAGTGCAGTGACAAAAGCTGGATCTATATCTCACATGCTGGCTGGGGGATTCTGGGAGTTGAAGTCCATCCGTCGTAAAGTGACAAAAGCTGGATCTATATCTCACATGCTGGCTGGGGGATTCTGGGAGTTGAAGTCCACCTGTCTTAAAGTGACAAAAGCTGCATCTATATCTCACATGCTGGCTGGGGGATTCTGGGAGTCGAAGTCCACCCGTCTTAAAGTGGCCAAAACGCTACCCTAGATTCTTTGCCCAGCCCTTTAAAGAGGGTTAAAGACCCCTTTCAAGACCCCAGCTTAAAAAAAATGTGATTTTTCTGCTTTAAGTCTGCATCTCTTTTTGTCAGTCCCAATTGCTGTCATTAAGTGAGGACTAGTTCAGGTTTGTTTAGGATCAATCATACAACTGCAGATACTGAACATTTTGCTTTTTTCCCTCTGGGTTTCTGCCCATTCTTGGGTCAAACATGGGGAATCTGAAGATCTTTTTATTTATTTTACTAGTTTCAGAGTAAATTGCAGGTTTCCCGTGTCATGTTACATTATACTTCCTCCCTTAATTTGATAGAACATCTACAAGATCGAATCTTTCTTTCATGACAAAAGAGATAAGTTATAAATACTTCAGAACTGATAGAACAATCCACAGGTGCATTTTCCCCCTAATATGATCATCCTATTTCAAAATAGCAGGAATAACAAAAAAAAACAACAACCCACAATTGATTAGGGCCATTTCCTGCTCATCTCAAAACAGTCTAAAGCATGCCAGGCAAGAAAAGAGAAGAGGGGTGGCATTTCCAATAGTAATGATGAAGCCCCAATTTCCTGATTTCTTTAAACCTGTCCAGCTGGTTTAGTTTGATTGTTTTTTTTCCCTCAACTGGGAAGTACTCATACAACATTAATGCTGAGAATATCTGGCTGGAGTTGTGTAGGAGGTGTGCAGCATTAGTACTGACAGCAGGTTTTCCTTAAATAATACCTGCTTGGGATGATCTGAGATTGAGAGAGCGTGACTGCACTGGGAGGATCACTAAGCCCAAAGGAAGAGAGAGGAGAAGAAGTGAGGTGAACAAGAAGTAAGGAGAATCTAGGAAAATAAGGTAATGGGAACTTATGTAAAAAAAAAAATTAGAAGGGAATTGACAGGATACCCTGAGAAGGATAAAATCGGAGTGGGAAAGACCTACCCACTTTCCAAGTGAGAAGGATCTGGGGAAGATGGGATCGGGAATTCTGCAGCGCAGGAGCAGTGCATATATTTTCAACAACTTTTTTTTAAAATCAATCCTTCGATACAGCAAACTACAGTGCCTATATGTCTATGGAGAGTTAATCTAGAATCTCCATCTAGAATCTAGATTCCATCTAGTCATGGTTGGCTCAAAGGTGTACTTTCAAGAAGCAACTGGACTTCCTTTGTTTTTCCTTGAAGACGTTTCACTTCTCTTTCAAGAAGCTTCTTCAGTTCTGAAGAAGAACTGAAGAAGCTTGTTGGATAAGAAGCAAAACATCTTCAAGGAAAATCAAAGAAACAGCACCTTTGGGACTGCAGTGCCTATACTGTATTATAGCACTGTAGCAAGCTATGATGCCCAGTTGCTGTGCTGGTTGAAGGCATGAGCAGAAGGGGCCTTTTTCCACAAGGGAAGATTAAATAAACCTGGGATCCATATCGAAAGAGCAGGAAGATACAAGCAAAGTTTATAAAATGTTGGACCAGGAGGATGAATTGAATAATACCAGAACTCAAAGTCATGTGGCTGAAATTTGATGGCTAGGAGAATCAGGTTAAGCTTATGTATTTCATACATCTCTAGCCTAAATTATGGAATTTACCAATAGGAGGTGATGATAGTATGCTAGTGGCAGAGATAGCTTTGTTAGTAGATAAGATAAATCTGCAAAAGTTAGCTAGATCAATCAGTTGCTATTTTGAAGATCAAATAGATCTGTTAACTGCTAATAGATTTTCACTTTGCACTTTCCCAACTTGGCCAGCTTTACATGTGTTGGGACTAATACTTCCAGATTCACAATTGTTGGTCATGTGCCATTTCCAAAACATCTGGATGGTGTTAGTTGGAGGAAATTTGTGTAATCAACTGCTGTTAGTTTAGGCATACAAAGTGCAGAAGCTAAGATGGATACAAAGTATTCTACCCTGTCTCATAAATATTGACCTGTCCTTTCTGCCTGTTTAACTGTATGATAGAAAGAGAAAAGCAGAGAGGAAGTAAAAGGATACTAAGGACATATGCAGGCATATGTGTTGTCTGATATTCATTTTTTCCAAATCTGTCCCATGCACAGGTCACACTTTTGATTGCAGAAATGTCTATTGTGGATATTGTAACCTTGAAACTAATGGGGTATTCTGGCGTGAGAAAAAAATCTGCCTTTCGCTCAGGAAAATCTGTAAGGGAGATAGAAAGAGAATTGGTGTCTGTGTTCAAAATAGATTTGCCATATATTTCCTTATAATGGTGTAGGCTTTCACAGTTGACATCAATCAAGCAGTGATAAACGTTCAGACTTGTCTAGTTTTCTGGTGCCCCGCCAGCAGCTGCAGCTGGCATCTTTGGAGGCA
Organism: Crotalus tigris; assembly: GCF_016545835.1. Classification (NCBI taxonomy): domain Eukaryota; kingdom Metazoa; phylum Chordata; class Lepidosauria; order Squamata; family Viperidae; genus Crotalus; species Crotalus tigris. The sequence goes on along the minus strand of NW_024100595.1, from coordinate 1,867,776 downwards.
AGGTAAGCTGCTCAAGATGCCAGCCACAATTGCCGGTGCAAAGTCAGGACCCCAGAAAACAAGACCACAGCCATTCAGCCCCAAAGCTTCATATACATTACATTTTTCTTAATTTTTAAAATACCACATGGTATTATGTTTTATTTCTAGTGGCTTTTAATTATGCTGTCTTGGAATTCTGGCACTTGAAAGCTCAGTACATCTGGAGAAGGCAACCAAGGGGAAGGGCATCTTAGATTCATCCTGATCTTAATATATGAATTGAAATGTTCTTCAGACCTGGGAATCCGTTTCTATCTGCCTGCTCAATGAGAGCTGGAAAAGAAGGTTGCGTCCCTCTCCTTTCTTTAAGGAGTGTTTTTATCAGGATTATGGAAACTGCCCACAGAAGTTTCCAAAGATCAAATATCCATATTTTTATCAGATTTCAAAAAACCATAAAGTTATTTTTTCCCAGAAGGCCTTTTCAGTTAAGATCAGTTTATCTTCTCCTGACACAAGAGTTTCTGGTTGTTAGTGCTTGTTGTTGTTGGTATTTTGATAGAATTGTTATTGTTATTTAATTCTTATATTTAATTTTAATCTTGTAGCACACCCTTGCTTAATTTCATAACAACATTATGAAGCAGGCAGATGACAATAATAAGGTTGCTGTTGATCTATGGGTCAGAGGCAATGCAGAATTAATGATATCTTTATTTGGCCTGATATACACATTTTTGAATTCTCTAGAGCATTTCATTAGGAAAAATGAAAAAAGAATCAGACGGAGAAACAATAGTAACAATAACAATGACATCTAAAAGATTAGGCTGATGGTTTCCATTGAGCAGCTTGCAGTTTAAAGTCAGACCCTTTTCCTACAGCTTTGCTAAAATGTTCTTTATCTCTCCTTGAATCAGCTGGAAGCAATACCATGAGGATGCCCTTTGCCTATCCTTTATTCTGCTTCTCTCCCTAATTGCTGTACTGTAGTGATTTGACTTCTGGCAGGGGAATTCTGGGAGTTGAAGTCCTACATCTTAAAGTTGCCAAGCTTGAAAAATGCTGCTCTAAGATAATAGATGTAGGACAGGAGTGTCAAACTCGCAACGTCATGTGATGTGTCACGACATATTGCGACTTTTTCTCCATTGCCGGCAATGGGGTGGGCACAGTTTCAGCATGATGCATCTGGCCTGCGGGCCGGCAGTTTGACACCCCTGATGTAGGAGAAATAGAAGCAGAACCTAGGGGTGGAGTTAAAAAAGAAATCAGCCTAGAATCTCTAAGTAGCCACAAGTGGACTACATCTAACCCTTCTTGAATTCCGTTGACCCTTACCTAACTCCAAGCAAGTGCAAACCTTTAGTTGAAAAGATTTCTTTGAAGATTGGCTGTTTAGCAATAAATTAATTTAATTGGACCTTCATGTATGGACCTGATCTTTCACACCTAACAATGGCTGGTAAAGTCTGTCCATTTACCTATCCTGAATTTATTGTATTAAACTGTATTATATAATACAGTATACTATATTATTGTATTATAAAGTATACGGTATTACTGTAGGGTTTCCTGCCCGAGCGGGGGGTTGGACTAGATGACCTCCAAGGTCCCTTCCAACTTTACTACTATTACTATTACTATATAATAAGTATACAGTATATAATACTGTATATTGTATTATAAGAGGAAGGTACACTGGAACAGCTAATGATAACTGAAGACTGTAGATGAGATTTGGTAGCTCCCTTTCTCCCTTTTAGGCTTTTGTAAGATACAAGTAATCCCTGACTTACAACTTTGTTTAACAATGGTCTGGAATTAGGATGGCCATGGAATGGGTGCTTTATGGCCATTGTTGCACCATCTCTCCTATGGTCACATAATTGTGTCCTGGATGCTTGACAATCTGTATGCACTTACAACTGGTTGTCAAGTGTCAGGCAATCATGTTATTGCCATTTGCAATATTCTCTGCTGGCTTCTCCAGAAAATCAATGGGGAAGCCAGAGGGAAGTTGCAAGCTGCTGCTGTCTACTGTAGAGCTGAGATTCCCTCCTAGAAGGCAGCTCTTCAAGAGCAAAAAGGATTCCTGCTTAAGAGAAGGGAACTCCTTTGGCAGTTGCAGAAATGGAGGTCAGGTTCTGAAGATCTGTTCCTGCACCCTTCGGAGGAGTTTCCTTCTATGCATGAAAGGAAGCTGGACTCAGGAGATACCGTATATGCTGGCGTATAAGGCCACTTCCGCAAGCGCTAAAATCGGCGCCAAAGACAGGGGTCGTCTTATACGCCGAGTCGTCTTATATGCCGGAAATACTGGTAGTTTCTGGCGTATAAGATGACGTTCTAGGAATGCGGCTCGGCGACAAAGACGGGGGTCATCTTGTACGCCAGCATATACGATAGCTTTTTTTGCTCTGTCTGCTTAATAACCCAGGAGATTGCTTAACAACTGAACTAAAAGTTCCTGGATTGTGGTCATTGAGTGAAGCAATCATGTGGGTATCTCGCTTAACATTTACTTCATTCAGTGACCAAGATTCCAGTCCCAATCGTGGTCATAAGTTGAGGACTGCTTGTACTCAAAAACTGTCTGCCCTGCTGATTAATTGCTTGATTGGTTTTATTGCTGCTTTTTAATGATAAATTGGGAATGATTCTTCTTGTTCCTGGATATTGGTTAGGTGAATTATTAGTTGTTCAAGTTTTTTTGCTGCCTGGTTTTGAATATTTGCATGCTGCTCAGAGTCATTACCAGGACTGTGATGGCCACATAAATGGTTTTAAATAAATAAATAGGAATGTGGGAGAAAAAAGATTTTACATGTAGCATGGTTGGGTACAGGTGGGGACACATCTCTCAATTTCAAAACAGACACTGTAGCACGACAGCAGCAGTTAATGGTACAGTAGGTATATCTACCTGTGTGCAGCATTTTGGATCTTAATATGCTCACATTTTGTCTCCTTAAAGAAGTTGTGCATTTTCTTAGTTGAAAGTAGAATCCGGGTAATCCTAGGAAATTCTGAGTTAAGGCCAGGCCCATAGCATACTACTGCTTGCTCTGAAATTTGTGCTCTGACAGCACCAATAAACTCTGATGATTAGCAAACATTTGAATCAGGCATTCTCCGGTTTAAAGCCAGCTTTTAAATTATTACAACTCATTGGTTTTCTGTTTGTATTTCATCTAATTTGAAAGAGATTATTAATATGCACATCAAATTTACCTCAAGCAATGGGTTTGCTTTAGATTAAAATGCCATTCTAAGTTATATCAGATATTTCAGCAAATATTTAATTCCTTCAAAGGCATTTTTAAGTCTTGTGCATAAAATATCAAACATATAAGAAAATATTGGTGAGAAAAGCCAAGATGAGGGGAGAAAAAGAGATAAGAGGAATAGAGCATAAAGAAAAAAATCAAAAGATAGGAAGAGCAACATGAAGAAAAATTACTTTTGCTCGATCTTGACAAAGTCTGTTTGGTTTGGCTTTGCCATAGCTAAATCGCATCACAGAAAAAGAAAAGTGGAGAAAAAGAGGATCGAAAAAGGAATCAGGCCTAGCATGATAGTCCTTTTTTAAAAAGATGTTTTAATTTCTAATCAATTATCTTCCATATGTTTCCTTCTTCGCTTTCTGGTGGTGAAGATGGCTACGGTGATCGGTGGTATTTCCCGGCTCTTTCAGCCAACAATTGCAGTACTCTCAGCGGAGAAGATATGCCGGGGGACCAACCCATGGTACTTCCTTATTGGCCTTCGCATGGTGACTCTATTTTTCGCTTATGGGCCTTGGGACTCCCTCAAGGCCGACTTGGTTTGCCGTTGGCCCTCCAACATTGGGGATGCAAATAAATTTTGTTCGGCCATCTGCTATAACCAGCGTTTCCCTGTCCCCATCTCTGGCTTCTGGGTTTTCCACTTCATTGCCATCATCTTCACTGTAGCTCTCCTGAAGTTTGTTTACATTACAAAGAAAAGCCCCACAGACAAGGATGCAGAAGCAGCCCGAAAACCCATTTCAGGGACCGAACATTCTCCCAAAGTGGGGGAAGAGCTTCACTTTGGAGGCTGGAGATATGGGATCTACATCTTCTGCATCGCCCTCCTTCTGGCAATAGATGTCGCCTTCATCTGGACACTTCTGGGCTTTCAGTTACCCAACCTGATCCAAGAGGTCACAAATTGCTATCCTAATAACCCAGCTTGCCCCGCCACAGCCCAGTGTGCTGTTAATAGCATCAGCGATAAGCGGGCCATCCTCTGGGTTTTGGCCTTCTGCTCTGCGGCCAACATTGTCTTCTGTATTGGTGTGCTGTCCGCACAGTGCTGTCATTCCTGTGGTTTATGTAGAGGCCCAGAGAAGGCCAGGCCAGCGGAATATGGCAGTCATGATCATAGTGCTGGTTGCCCGGGTGACCGTGGTAGATGGACAGAGGTGCTTAGCAACCGTGAGCTAATCCAGGCAGGGGCAGCAAGGTGTGGATGCCAGCCAGAGGGAGTCAGCTGCTGCTGTCGCCAAGGCAACGAGGGAAGCAGGGGCATGGCCTGCGGTTGCCAGAACAACCGGCTTTGCCCCTGCTTCTTCCAGGGAAGTGACACAGGTCTGTCCTCCCTGACAGGCAGGGAAGATTCGGAGGGGAAGCTCTTAAGAGGAGACACAGAAATAGAGGGAGAAAGGAAAAAGTGGGGAGCAGCAGAGAATTGGATGCCAACAAATGAGCCTGTCAAGATGGAGGCCCAGAGGAGCCAAGGCAGCTCAAGGGGGGGCGCCGCAGTAAAAAACATGGCCAAATATCAGCCTCAGAGAAACTGGAGGTTGTAGCATGTAGGGTCTGGCAAGGTAGAAAAGTAAATTTTTAGATCTGCTGCCTTGAAAGTACAGTCAGAGTTTGCACATTTTCCTGACGGATTAAAGAGACCATCATTCAGGCCACGGTTTTGCTGGCTGGGGAATTATGAGAGTTGAAGTCCAAACATGTTAGCTGCCGAGTTTGAAAAACACTAATCTAGTGTTTGTAAGTTCAGGTTTTTGCAGGATGTGTTTGTGTGCATATATATTTATACACACACACACACATGTATATAACATACAGTATATAATTTTATTAAATATTTTTAAAGGAAGATAAAAACTAATACAAAATAAGAAAAAGAAGACAAAAAGATCAAAGAAAAAGCCAAAAGTGCAAGAAAGAGGAAAAGAAGTAAAAGAAAAATAGAAAAAAAAGGTATAACGAAGTAGTTTCTGCTCTTCTTTACAGCAATTACAATTTCAGATTCACTTCTTATTCTATGGCTACAACATATCTCTCTTCTTTTTATATAATCTATCCTGTCTAGTCATCAATCGTAAGTTCATAAAACAAAAACAAGTTCAACCAGAAATGATGAGTACATTTTGTCATCTGAAAAATCCATAAGAGGTTTCCAGTCATCAATAAACATCAATATTGTCCTTCTTCTGATCAAAGAAGTCAGTTTAGACATCTTAGCAAGTTCTGTCATCTTCACCAACCTTTCCTCCATTGCGAGTAATGCTGAATCTGGGTGTAAATATTTTCATACATGTGTATAACAATTAATATAGTTTTAAAGGAGATGATAACATCCTGTTAATTTTTATATATGAAAATATTTATCCAAATCCTGCAGTTTAAATATTGCTAAAATAGGTCAGATGAAAGGTGAGCAATTATGCCACAGCTTTCTGCCTGCCATTCTGATGTATCTTACTGCACACTTGAGTCAGAGAAAGGGAAGGAGAGACAAAAAGTTAAAGGCAACAATTAATGGAAGTTATCTTACATAATTTAATTAGGTAATTATTGTTACAAGGCTAAGGCACTAATTATTTTCTTGGAAAACAACTTATTTATTTATTTGTAATGTAATGTAAACTAGTCTTCCAGCATAGGTTCAAATAAGCTTCCAAACAGAGAGAAAGAAAAATTAACTAAAAATATCAATTAAAAAAAAGTTAATTATGGGACAAAATTGCTGTAAGTGTATATGTTTTCAAAGGCCAATTAAAAATCACAGCCTTTAAGATTGGAACAGACAGCAGAATTAATTTCTCAATGCTACAGTGTTGTAGTGCAGATGCCAAGATGTAAAAATACATACTCCATACTTCTAAGTGCTTCCAAATGTAAATATGATCTTCTATTGATATGCTTATGATGCAATCTTATTTTTCCCAGTTTCTTGTAAAGGAATTGGCACCAAATTATTTATACTAAAGACCATTCCTGAGTTCTTTCAGTTGATCAAGGGCACATTGGTCAAAAGGCAGCTGAGTAAGAATATATGACTTTGAATTTCAACTAGGCTTAATCACAATGAAGAGTTCTTTTCTCCCCTCACTATATATGTTAAGTTGATTGTGTTACAGGTAATCCTTGACTTACAACCATTTATTCAGCAACCATTTGAAGTTACAACAGCATTGAAACAAGTGACTTAAGATCAGTCCTCACACTTATGACTATCACATGATTAAAATTCAAGCACTTGACAACTGTGTGTCATGATTGCAGCATCCAAAGGTCATGTGATCATTATTTGCAACCTTCCCAGCCAACAGCTGACAAGCAAAGTCAATGGGGGAAGCTGGATTTTCTTAACTGGGTGGTTCACTTGACAAATGTAGTGTTTTGCTTAATAGTCGTGGCAACAAAGGCCATAAAATCAGGCACAACTCCCCTAACAGCTGTTTAGCAATGGAAATTCTGCTCCCACTTGTGGTCATAAGTCAAGGACTACCTGTGTTACCAGTTACTTGGTCTTGTGAATGATTGTTGTGCTTATCTTGTAACAACTTATTTGTCTTACATTTCAGTTTCTTGGAACTTGAAACTCTTGAAATACAGTAGGTATATGTATGTATACTATACTGTCTTCTTGTCTCGTGTTTCGGAAAACAGGATGAGGAAAGATCAAAGGGGACAGGGAAAATCCAGCATAATTTGTTGTGGCCAAAGCTTGACTCATCTAAAGCAGCCAAATCACTTCAAAGATGCAACATAATTTTATTAGCATGCAAACAATAGAACAGTATATTCTAGGCTTCCAAAAAAGCATTGACACTTTGCTGACAGCCCTGATCAAAGGCAGAACTTATAGATCCTTGTCTTAATACTACTTTGCAGAAATAGTGAAAATTACAGCATGAAGTTGGAATGCTTTTAATAAATCAATCTGAGTGTCATCATCATCATCATCATCATCATCATCATCATCTTATTATTGTTGTTATTATTGTTGTTGTTGTTATTATTATTATTATTATTATTATTATTATTATTATTATTTCCTCCCCATTAGGTCAACATGCTAGCTAGCCCATACTATCTCTGAAATATACAGTGGATATACAGATACTCCTTGATTTATAATGGGAGTCTGCCCATTATGATCATAAGTTGTGACATTGTAAAATGGCTCATCATGTGACTAACCTGATTTTATGACCTTTTTTTGCAGTGGTCGATAAGTGAATCACCATGGTTGTTAAGTGAATCTTTGGTTGTTCAGCAAACCCAGTTTTTGCTATGGGGCATTTTTGTCAAAAACCAGAAGTAAGTGCCATTTTGTTTGGCAAAAACACCATAAATTTACATCACATGACCACAGGACCTAAAAGGAGCCATAAATGCGGGCCAGTTGCCAAGCACTTGAAATGTGGTAAGGTGACTACAAGGGGGAGGGAGGTGCATCTGTCACAACTTAGGAATTGGGTTGTAAGTGCCTTTTGGGGGATGTCCCTTTGAATGGTTACTAAACAACCAGTCGTAAGTTGAGGACTACATGTAAACAATTTGGTTCCCTGGACCACAAGTTCCTGACAGATTCCTTTCCCTGTCACTCCTCAGGGTCACTTCATCTTGCTATAAATGTTTTCTTACAAGTGGATTTTAAGCAATTCATGCATGTTTCTGGATGTGGGAGGGGATGTCATAGGTTTGGGTTTACTTGTATATGGAGGGATATGGATGATCTCTCTGATGAAGCTAACAAATGGTCCTATTGATAGGTTGCATCTAGTTAGGATAAATTCCTTATTCTGCAAGTCCTTGATTATTACAGAGGCAACATAATTAACCCCAGTCTTTCTCGATTGTTTGTCCAACAACCTCCATTGATGCATCAGTTGGTTATCTAAGACAGGGCTTTTCAACCTTTTCACCCATTGTGCCACTTTTATGATATGGCAACATCCGAGTACCACCAGTCACCTAGCAAGGTGTCAAAAACTTGATGACCAAAAAAAAAAAAGGAAAAAAGTGATGAAGTATAGGTAGTCCTCGACTTACACAGTTCGCTTAGTGACTATTTGAAGTTACAATGGCACTGAAAAAGTGCCCCCCAAGCCACAGCTGAACAAGACGCCTGCCTGCCTGGTCACACTCTTCCTCCTGTCCGAGGTTTTCACTGTTGTGAGCATTTCTGTTGAGGATTGGCAGCGGGGGTGGGGTGGGGGGTATTTGGTTCCCCCCCCCCCATCTGCTGGATGGTTGCAGCAGGTTTTGGTCACTTCACATGACCCTGGGACACTGTGACTGTCATAAATATGAATCAGTTGCCAAGCATCTGAATATAAATCACAAGACCCTGGAGATGCTGCAACATTCCAGCTGATTGGAACTTCTTCTGGGCTCAGCAGAAGCACCAGGATCAGCGCCGAGCTCCAGCTGGAGCCTGGCACTGATCCTGGCGCTTCCCCTGAGCCCTGACAGCCCCGAAGAAGTGCCAATCAGCTGGAAAGCGGCTCTGATTCTGGCACTTCTGCTGAGCCCTGACAGCCCTGCAGCTCCAGCCATCTCTCGCTCAGGCTTATGCGATGCTGCCACCTGTTCAGCTCTTTCCCCTCCCCCGCTATCACTTTTCTAGGATGGTCGCGTACCACCTGCCAGGTGCCAATGTACCACAGGTTGTACCCGTACCACTGCTTGAAAAGCCCTGATCTAAGATGACAAAATGCTTTTATGTGGAGTGCATCTATCATTGGTTGAGCCAGATAAATCATCCGATGATGCCAGAAATCAATACCAGATGCATTCCTTAAACAGGGAACAAAAATGGGGTTCCTAATTACAGCCTGCAAGAATTGAAAAGGGGGGGGGAGGAACAACCCCCCTTGCAGGGGGGTCTGCTCAACCTGTCCAAGATTAACATCAAATTGTGTTTTCTTTTTATTTTGACATAAAGGGGGATTTATTTATTTAACTATTATTAAATACACAGGGAACCACCCTACAAGTGCTTTCATTTAAATGTAAAGATAATAAAAAAGAAAGAAATTAAGGTTGTTGCTTTTTTTTTTAACTCTGGAGTTATCAACTTTTGGGAATATAGTCTCCCACCTCCTATCCTAGTTTAAATGCTCTGTTCTTCAGTCAGCAGAAAACTATGCCAGCTGTGGGAATTATAGCCCCATTGCCAGTCCTTATTGCACTTCCACTGCTTTTCCTCCCAGTCACTGCAGTCCTCTCCCAAAGTTATGGGTTACAGATTTTATCCATCTTAAAGTTGCGAATGTATGGTCTGGTCTGGAAGTAACACAACTTTGTCATAACTGTGACTAAAATAGAAGCCATAAAATTTTGTTGAGGGAACTTAAATTTTTATCCTGCCTTTATTATTTTATTTTATAAATAACTCATGGAGTGAACATACTCCTTCCTTCTCCTATTTTCTCCATAACAGTCACCCTATGAGGTGGGTTGGAGAGACTGGCCCCAAATCACCCAGCCGACTTTCATGCCTAAGACAGGACCAGACGTCATTGTCTCCTGGTGATTTGGCCCAAAATCATCCAACTATTTTTCATGCCTAAGGCGGGACTAGAACTCACCATCTCCTGGTGATTGGCCCAAAGTCATCCATCACTCACCATCTCCTGGTGATTGGCCCAAAGTCATCCATCTAGTTTTCATACTTAAGGGGGGATTAAAATTCTAGGTTTCTATCCTGCTGCCTTAGCCACTAGACGAAATTTAATTAAGAGGGTGAGGGGTGGCAATGGACCACTTCACTCCCCTTCCCTCTTCTCCTTGATCTTTCAGGCTGAGGGTATCTGAAGCATCAGTTCTTGAGTAGAACAAACTGGCCCGTTAACTTGGAGAAGACTGTCCTGTAGAAACCCTGGCCCATACCATAGCACTTTATTAATAAAACCAGCATTTTGAACTGTATCCAGAAACACACTCCAAGCCAGCAAATATCTCATCTCATTGTGCTCATACCACATGACTTTTCTGTGGTAGCCTGAACTCTATGGAAGATTCTTCCTGCCTTAGTTTGGTACAAGATGGGCAGCTATATAAATGTTTTAAATACATAGATTCTTCCCAGGCACGATTCAGCTGATGCATTCTGTGCTAATTTCAGCGTCTTGTTCGTCTTGTAGGCAGCACCAGGTGAGTAAATTTCACCACCCCACAGGTTCTTCAGCTTTCCCCTAAGGATTAAAAGATGTTTAGGCCCAGCATCAATTTCCTACAGTTGGCATCCAAGCAAATCCACACTGAGCAGAGAACTGCTGCTGTTGGGCGATTGAAACTTTGTAATAACTCTATCAAATGTATGTAAATATTATATTATTATATCACTATTATATTATTATTATTTTATATATAATAATATTATGTACAGATGTATGTTTAACATAATTTATGCAAAATGTTATAAAATGGTGATGAAAAAATACACAGACTGAAGTAATTTGTGGACTTCAACTCCCAGAATTCCTCAGCCAGCGTAAAAATTAACTAAAATGAAAAGTGTTGTGGGAAGTAAAGTCTTCATCCTGGTTCATCCAAGCCGGGAATAAATAAGCAACATGGTAACTGCTTTGGAAAGATGGTTACAGTTTATTGAAGAAGCAGAAAGATGGTTCTTGAAGGAAAGAGCAGAGGAGAGAGGGGCAGAGCACATGGGCAAGGGGTTTTTATACCCCCTCTAGCCTTTTGTTTGGAATAGTTTCCTGTTCCTGAGGCATGACCTTTGAGGCTATTTAGGTGGTTTAATCCTATTATCATATCCTGCTTCCCTGGTGATGGGGCTAATGACTCCTAGAGTTTGGGTGGGGTATGCAGATTTCTCTTTGTCTTCTTGAGTTCTCTGGCTCCAACTTTCTGATGGTTTTACATCTGCATTTGTATAGGGCTGGCTCCTGCTTGGGACAAAGAGATTTGAGGCCAGAATTGGTTTCTGGGTTTAAAAATCCTTTTGAGGAAAACTTTATTTTCCTGCCCTTTTAATATTTTCTTCTCTGGGCTAACTTCCCTCAGCGTCATCCAGGCTCATTTTGGGGCAAAGCAATCCTGATTCAAATTTTGTCAATTGAGGCTTTCTTGTGTAGCTTGTGATTTTAGATTTTAGCCATAGTGTCAACGCTGCAAATATTGTATATTCTTGCTTTTGACAATATGCAGAACTGTCTGGTATTTATGGGGTTAATACAGAGCAGAAGGGGGGAAAGAAAACCTATGACCTTCACACTAATTGGATAATGTGATATATGAAGGCTAATTTAGGGAGGGAACATGCTGATAATTTAACTGCTCATAGGAAGAGAACTTAGATCCTAGCATCCCTCCGTTGTGCCTGTGCCGACATTTTGTAACAATAAAAAACTTTTAGGAAAATAAATGCCTGGAAGTTCTTTGAAGTGTTTCATTAGCCGGAACCATAACACATAGCTTCAACATATTTCTGCAGTATCCATCAGAGGAGGAAGAAGCTGCTTTTGAAGCTTCGTTTAATTTTTTTTTCCAATGCCAAATTGGGGAGAAACGCAGTGATGCCATTTTTATAGTTGGAACAGCAAAGGGTATTTTGACATTCAAGTCAAATAAATATATTACAAAGATATTTGTGCAATAGAGAGAGGCTATTGCTCAAGAACAGTCTTATTCCTGGATGCATTGTGTTGCAGAAAATGAAGGGATATCGGCAGAGTGTGGTCAGCACTGTCAAGATGGTTGCCACAAGGATGTGATCCCAACTCTACACTTGAGCACATAAAACACAGGAGGACTTCAAACACACTCTCATACATGGTGTCACAAAACCTTGACTTTTTCAACACCATTCCAGATTAAATTACCAGCAATAATTACCAGAAACAAACAAACAAACAAACCCAGGACAGATTCAGAAGAGAGACACTGCAGAGCTGGAAGATTAAGCTGTATCCCATCTATTAGTTTCTCACAAAAAGGTAATATTCATTTATCTGAGCAGTGAGGAGCAGCCCATCCACATGAAGAATGCTTGTCCACCCCTTCAGTCGTCTTTGAGCCCAGATATTCTGAAATGGGCTGCTTTCATATTAAAGCGTTAATCGTATTAAACATGGAATTGTTCTCTCGAAGTCTTGCAGTTATGTGCTGTTTATGAAGAAATTGCTTGTAGCTATTGATTGCATATGGATGGTTACAATGAAAGATTGATTGATTGATTGATTATGTGCCATCATGTCAGTGTCTGTCCTTAACAAGTATCTAGCTAGATGTTTTCAGCAGGAGAATCTGTCTCCAACTTGGTTCTTCAGGTCTTCCCACAGTGCACAGTAATTGTTGTAATCAAGACTATCTCCCTTGTTACTGGCTCTCTTCTCTTCTCTTCTTTTCTCTGCTCTGCTCTGTTCTACTCTATTCTACCCCACCCCACCCCACTCCATCCCATCCCCTTTTACAGGTAGTGCTTAACTTACAACCATTTGTTTAGCAACCATTCAAAGTTACAATAGCACTGAAAAAACTGGTCCTCGCATTTACAATCGTCTCAGCATCCCTGTGGTCATGTAATCAAAATTTGGGCAATTGACAACCAGCATCTATTTATGGCAGTTGAAACATGAAGCATCCTGGGTCATGTGATCACCATCTATGCCCTTCCTAGCTGGCTTCCAACAAACAAAGTCAATGCGGGAAGCTGGATTTACTTAACAGCCATGTGATTCATTTAACAATGTTTCACTTAACAACCATGGCAAAAAGGGTTGTAAAATTGGATGTGACTCACTTAACAAGTGCCTTGCTTAACAACATAAATTCTGGTCCCAATTTTGGTTGAAAGTAAAGGATCTATTCTATTCTATTCTATTCTATTCTATTCTATTCTATTCTATTCCATTTCATTCTATCCCATTCCTGAGGCCTGACATTGCTGAAATTAAAGACGAAGGCTACAATTCTATACACAATTCCCTGAGTAAAGCTTCTGAGCAGTTATATAATACACTGGAACTTATTTCTGAGAAGATATTGGATTGCACTGTAAAACAGTGATCTCAGTACAGCTGCTAAAGAAAAAGCCTTAGCAAGGGATGAAAAGAAAATCTATAAAACTAAATCAAGCTTGAGGTCTTGTCAAGAGCTGCTGAAGGCAACCAATAAGAGATTTATCAGTCTGAAAAAGAGAAAAACAAAAACAAAAGTGGAACAGGTTTCCTGGGATGCTACAATGACAATTTGAAGAATATTTCCTCAAATACATAGGTAGCATGGAAGGACTTGGGAAGACTGAAATGTTTTACTGTTTTTAAGCAGGAGAGAGATGTATGAGAACATTAAGCATCACAAAGTGACACCAAATTCTCCATAATTCTGTTTTGAAATGGATATTGACCAAAATATAGGAAGAGGTAGATATAGTGCCTAATGACAATGCTAGATAGCTATTTGTCATTTCTTTTAAGAAGTCTGTCTGTCTGTCTGTCTGTCTCTGTCTTTCTCTTTGTCTCTGTCTCTCTGTGTGTGCGTCTCTCTCTTCTTCCAGCAGGGGGCAATAAAAGATTAACAAAATGAAGCCATCTCCCCAAAAAAAAAGGATGCTGACATTTTAAGGCTCCAGGGAGTAAAGTGCATAATATTCACACAGAGACATTTTCATGAAATATGTCTTTTTCTCTGACACTTCACTTCCAACATCCCTTCTCTCTGACATTACAGGTAGTCCTCGACTTACAACAGTTATAGACTGTTCAAAGTTACAACAGCACTGAAAAAAGTGAGTTATGACCATTTTTCACACTTCAGACCATTGTAGCATCCCCATGGTCATGTGATCAAAATTCAGACACTTGGCAACTGATCTGTATTTATGACAGTCACAGTGTCCTGGGATCATGTGATCATCTTTTGCAACCTTCTGACAAGCCAAGTCAATGGGGAAGCCAGATTCACGTAACAGTCGGGTTACTAATTTAACAACTGCAATGATTCACTTAACAACTGTGACAAGAAAAGTCGTAAAATGGGGCAAAACTCAGTTAATAAATGTCTCACTTGGCAACAAAAAAATTGCGCTCAGTTGTGGTTGTAAGTCGAGGACTATCTGTATCCACTTATATCTCCCAGATGGACTGTTGTGTTATTCTTCTGCAGCAAATCCAGAACACACTGTGGCATATTCTCACGTAAATTTGCATGTATACCTTCAATTTGCCAGAAATAATGTTACATTGTGCAGAATGGATGTATACATTTATGGTAAAGACAGTGTTAAATGAGTCTTCCAGGCGATGGTTTCTCAACCTTGGCAATTTTAAGATGTGTGGACTTCAACTATTGATGTCCACACCTCTTGAAATTGCCAAACTTAGGAAAACCTGGTCTACGATGACTACATTTGGGCTGCAAAACTCCAGACAATTGCTAGATGGCAGCAAAATGGTGGAGTTTTTCTATTTCCTTGCTACCACCATCTGCCATTTTGCAGCTTAGATATTAAAATATTCATCTTACCACTATCCACTTCCCACAGAGGCCAAAGCAATCTGAATTACAGAAGTGAGGCCCTTAAAAATTTCTGGCAAAATTTCTCCCTCAGGATATCTTAGCTAACTATTTGAGAGCCTCAGTTTCAGCTAACTGATCAATGTTGCAGGATAAAACCCACTTCTGCTTAAACCAAAAGCTACTGAATGTTGGAAATACTGTGACATTATTTTTTTTGTATGAGAGCTGGACTTTAAGATGATGGTGCTTAAAGATGGATAATAAAAAGTCAGCTATACTCACTTTCCAGGGAAGTGAAGTGCTTTTTATGTGGAAAGAGATACTAACAGAATGATATTAATGGTGTCATTTTGTGTTGAACAGTGATTCTTTTGTGATATGATGCTCCAAATGTTGAACCAGATTCAAACAATGGTGGTTAGGACCATTAGTTATTTTATTGTATTTCGGTTTGGCCATGGCAGTCCAATTTTTTAAACATGTCCACAGTGTATCTTGTACATAACATTTATATTCATTTTCTTCTTGTGGGATATATAGCTGAGATTTGAATGTAGCTGTTTTACAAAAGCAGCTGTATGCCACATAACAATGAAGAGGTGGTGTGAAACCCAATGACAAAACAATTGCAAACTGCTAAAAACTGGCAACTGGAAATGTAATAAAGAGGAAATCAACCCTTTCTTTATTTATTAAACAAGTTTATATGGCTGATTTTGGGTGACTTGCATTAAAAATCACAACATAAACATGCATAAATATCCTATATCATCCCACCCCATCCCATGGCAGAATACAGAAAACAGTGGAAGGAGAACTTGTTTGCAGAAATGACTAAATTGACTTGTTTGATCAAGAAAGGAAATAAAACCATTTTTATAAAAGACTCAAATAGGAAAAAATTAAAAGCAACTGAAAAAGAGGAAATTGTCAAAAGAGTAAACAGCAGTATTGATTTAAAGGAAGTCCCAGAGGGACTAGTGTCATAAATTGCTGATGTTGTGAGAATTTATAGTAAATCTTCAAAGATTCCCTTATTCAGGCAAATTATACTAAGAACCATTTCTTAATATTTTCCAGAATAGTTCAATTCAATTCAATCAGAATAGAATTGAAAGGGACCTTGGAGATCTTCTAGTCCAACTCCCTGCTCAAGCACGAGACTCTATACCATTTCACATAAATGGTTGTCCAATCTCTTCTTAAAACCTCCAGTGATGGAGCACCCACAATCTTTGGAAGGAAGTTGTTTCACTGATTAATTGTCCTCACTGTTAGGAGGTTTCTCCTTAATTCCAGGTTGCTTGTCTCCTTGATCAGTTTCCATACATTGTTTCTTGTCTTGCCTTCTATTGCTTTGGAAAAAGCAGCCACTTAACCGAGTTCATCTTTATTCATGTTCCTCAGGCCCACTGACAAAAAACCATGTCTTAGGACCTTTCAAAAAAGCAGCAGGATGGAGGCCAACCATAAATTGGGGGGAATGCTAAAAATGATAAATGATAAATAGGAAACCAACAATGTCTGTAAATACTGTAACTCAGAATTTAGGGGTTTGGACATCAGCTCTTGCAGGAAACAACAATGTTTACAACAGTAAATAGCAGGAAGTACTGTGTGAACTTGCTCAATACTCTAGCCAGGGGTAGGTAACCTTGGCTCTTTTATGACTCGTGGACTTCAACTCCCAGAATTCCTGAGCTAGCCATGCTGAGGGAAAGGGAGAGGTTTCCAAGCTCAGCCATGCTGGCTCAGGAATTCTGGGAGTTGAAGTCCATGAGTCATAAGAGCCAAGGTTGCCTACCCCTGCTCTAGGTAGGAGTGTTATCAGAATGTGAGGGAAGTTTTGTTTTGTTTCAGGGTTTACCTGTCAAATGTTTTCTTTTACAGTAAATAGACGGAAGGTCAAAGTAGCTGAGTAAATAAAATTGCAGAAGTTTATAAAGTGTAGACCAGCTTTGGAAGGGGGGGGGAAACTATTATTGTTGCAATATATTAATCAGTATTCAACCACGTTGATAATATATGTCTATGTTTGTTTTTTATGCACATTTTTGTCTTGTTTATTTTTGCTTTGTTTGTTGTTGTTTCCCCTTTTTTGTTGAAGTTTGTATTTTAACTTTGGAAATAAAATAAAAAAAATATCAAAAAAGGGGAAATAAATAAAAGACACGAGCAGTCTTTGAGGGGGAAATTGCCGATGTCTAAGTAAAAAAAAAAAATCCTTTATTAATTTACAACCAGAGACACACACATACAAAAAAGGTTAGGGTTTAGGACAGGAGTAGGCAACCTTGGCTCTTTTATGACTTGTGGACTTCAACTCCCAGAATTCCTGAGTCAGCCATGCTGACTGAGGGGAAAGGAAGAGGTTTCCAAGCTGAGCCATGCTGGCTCAGGAATTCTGGAAGTTGAATCTTGCTAACATGAACATTCGTTGTGTGGTGCAGAAGTAATTTTATATAAAGCTTTTCCCTCCACCCTGACCCCAGATCTGCGGTAGGTTGATTCCTTTCAGTTTTTCAATCCTGTTTTTTTTTTCATATCGAGTTTTACAGCATAATTCCTATTCTGATCCTTTTATTTGTCTGAGAATTGAAAATAATTCTCATTCTCCTCTGTATAACTCATTGTACCTTTCCTGACTCTTTGTGACTGCCTGTCATCATTGCTGAAAGTTATGAAGTACTGAAGGAAATGAGGAAATATATTCCCTCATGACTACATTTCTGTTTTGGGGGTGTTATTATTATAAAAAAGATCAGCCTTATAAGTCAAGTTTTATTTGAGAGCTTTAGCTTAAATCTCTCGGTCGGTATAGTCTGTGAAGTGTAAATTGTAAAGGAATTTCACAATAATTGGACCACGGGATAAGTGTTGGTGAAGGAGCTGCTGAGCTTAAATATGGGTCTAAAATATCAGCTTCATTGGACTGAGAGATGTTCTACCAAAAATCTCCTTGGGGAGCTCATTCTCTTTAGCATCATTTCCATCAACTAGATTATATAAGAAACATAAGAACATTTTGCCCACTTCTGAAAAAGCTCTTCTTTAGCTTCAGGGAAAAGTCACCTTGAAAGAAAAGCATGTTTTTTTAAAAAGATTCATTTTGTTTTTAGATGCTGTTGGGTCTTATTATTTCATTAGATGGTGTGGACATGTCCATGATGACATTAGGGGCAATCACAGCAACCTAAAGTGACCTCCTGAAGCAAATCCTGGCCTTACATAACTGGGCTAATGTCTAATCTAAGTACAGATAGTCCTTGACTTATAATATAAATATAGGTAGTCCTTGGACCTTAACACAACTGTGTTAAGTCAATCTGACTTCCCCCATTGACTTTGATTGTCAGAAGCCAGCTGGGAAGGTTAACAGATTCACTGAACAATTGCATAATTCACTTAACAACTGCAGTGTGTCGAGCCGCAGGGAACTCAGAAAATCCAAGCAGTTCAAATGAATATGAAGATTTATTGCAAGCTTACAAGAATCTGAACTACTAACAGTCAAAGCCAATCGGTGGTAGATAAGAGTCAAAGGAATTCAAGATGGGCTGGACTTAGATCTCTTACAGGTGTGAAGGGACTCATGACTAATGACATGTTTGATCTCTCCCTCAGGCTCAGCCTGGTCATCTCCTACACCTATACAGTGATTTGCTTAACAATTATGGCAATAAAGATCATAATAACTGCCTCGCCTGGCAACGGAAATTTGAGGTTCAATTGTGGCCATAAGTCAAGGACTTCCTTTACAAGCAGTTACTTTTAATGCAGGAACAGGGATGAAAAGAGTAACATTCCTTCTAAATCTTGAATGGGAAAAAAGCTGGGGATTATTGAAGTTGTTATTTGACCTAAGAAGTGTCCATAGATGATATAAAAAAGCCAAGAAAGCAGTCACAACCGCACAAAGTTTCAGACATGCATTTTGCACACAAAAAGGGCAGGGTTTTGATTGACGTTGTGGCCACTAGATTGATATTTTGAACCTCCCTTTCTGCAGATGTCCAGATGACACATCTGGAAACACCCAGCTGGGCCCTGGAGTTAGAAGCTAATGGATTAAGGGGTGCCTATATATTGTACATGCATATTAAATTTTTGTATGCAATGTTTGCATACATGTAGCCATCTCCTGAATATATTTTAATTTCTTCCGTTCAGCATTTGTTCCTTTGCATTTAAGATGGCTCATTAAACTCTGTGCTGGATTAAAGATATGGGATGTTTTCCCTTATAAGCTAAGGGAGCCCAAGATCCTTAACATTTTCTATTTGAAACATCCATTCATTTTATGTTTTATATTCCCAAATGTCATTTGATACATCCTCTCTAGAAAGATTTCACAGAAAACAAGGGTACACTTTTGGTTTTGGCCCTACATGGAAAAACAAAAACATTTAAATTTTATCCTAGCAAGCAATTAAGCCAAAAGATTTAAGCCCAAAGGAACTCAATATATCAACATACCGTACTTTTCATCTACATCTCCACTCCCACAAGCGGAAACTATAACTACATATATACATAAAACACAGAACATAACATAAATGATTTCAGCAATGTCCTTTATATTGCCTGGTTGACATCTGCACTCTAATTTTAAATTTTCTCCCAGTAATTTTTAAAATACATTCCGAGGTGGATTGATGGCAGATTCCACCTCTCCCCTTGCTCTGTTCTCCCCACCCACCCATCTTTGGTTATCATATTGGGGTATTCTCTTTGCTTTTTTCATTGTTTATTTTATTGTTCTATAATTTTACTTTTGTTTTGTTTACACTCTTTTCATCTCTTTCTTTTTATTATTGTAAGCTGTCTAGGACAGGCAGCAAATATTATTTATTTATTTACTTATTTATTTGTAAAATTTACTAGTTAACAAATAAATACAATTTAACAAATAATTAGGCAGGGATATTGGTAAGTTTTTATTCGTGTGTCTTTTACGGTATGTCCTGCTTATTAATTTTTATTGTTGTCAGGATAAATACTTTAGATGGCTTTATAATCTGCCCATATTCTTTCAGATAGTAAAAGAATGAGATAATGATCACATAAATAAATTTTTGTTAGATGTGGATACGTGGGTTGATGTTTCCTCAAAGGGAACTAATGGATAATACATAGCTCTGATTCTATCTCTGTGTTGGAATGTGAGGCAGCTGGCATAGGAAATATATATAAGCATGTGTGGGGAAAAAACAGCTGAAGTTTGGAGAGATATCCATGAAGGAAAAAGGAAGCTTTGATTGAAATAGTCTGTTTATTGCTGACCAACAACACAGGGAGCATGCCTAGACTGAAAGACACACTCATCTTTTAGATTTCAGATTTAGACTTGAGATAAATAGAAGACATCTAGAAAAGAACACACAAATTATATGTTGCCATTCCGTGCTAGTGTTTTCAGTATTCTGATTAAATAATGTTTGGGGAATATTCTCAATAACACATTTTAACATGTTATAAGCCACCCAGAGTCACTTCTTCTGAGATGGGTGGCTATATATATAAATTAGATAGATAAATAAATAAGATTGCTTGAAGAAGCCAATAAAAATAGGCTTAAATGAAGCCTACTCTCTTCACAGCAACATTTTGCTAAGAAGTTTAAAGGCTTTTCTATATGACCTACTAACCGTGGATAGACACTGCCTTAGTGAAGGACACACCCAGTGTATTCATATAAACCAATGTCTAATTAGTTTAATATAAGCCTTGTCTAAATGCCAAAGCAGTCTTTCACTTTTTTGCTCAAGTCATAGAAGGTTATTGGTGCTTTCACAATATAAAAGAGTCAAGAATAGTGTAAGGAACCCAATTGTTTCCTTCCTTCCTTCCTTCCTTCCTTCCTTCCTTCCTTCCTTCCTTCCTTCCTTCCTTCCTTCCTTCCTTCCTTCCTTCCTTCCTTCCTCTCTCCCTCCCTCCCTCCCTCCCTCCCTTCTTTCCTATATAGTGGTACTATAATGAAATAGTCCTTTTCAGAAGTGTCATGCTGGCAGGAATAGCCAACACCCAGAAGACATGCTCAGGATCCAAAAAGATCTTGATAGACTTGAACAATGGGCTCTATCCAACAAAATGAAATTTAATGTGGAGAAAAGCAAGGCTTTACATTTAGGCAGGGAAAACCAAAGGTACAAGTACAGATTAGGCGAAATATGGCTCAAAAACAGTAACTGTGAGAGGGACCTTGGAGTCCTAGTGAACCATCACTTAAATATGAGTAAGTAGTATGAAGCAACAGGCAAAAAAACTAATAGAATCCTGGGTTGTATAAACGGAGGCATAGAAACAAAAGCACGTGAAGTATTAGTACCACTTTATGAAACCTTAGTAATACCACACCTGGAATAGTTCATCCAGTTTTAGTCAACACATTACAAAAAAGATGTTGAGACTTCTGAAAAAGTGCAGAGAAGAGCATCTAAGATGATTAAAGGCCTGGAGACTAAAACATTTGAAGAACGGTTGCAAGAAAGGCTGATCTAGAGAAAAGAAGAAATAGGGGTGACATGATAGCAGAATTCCAGTATTTGAGGGGCTGCCACAAAGAAGAGGAGGTCAAATTATTCTCCAAAGCACCCAGAAGGCAAGACAAGAAATAATGGTTGGAAATTGACCAAAGAGAGAAGCAACTTGGAATTAAGGAGAACTTCCTAACAGAACAATTAACTAGTGGAACAGCTTGCCTTCAGATGTTGTGGGTGTTTCATCACTGGAAGTTTTAAAGAAGAGACTGGACAGCCACTTGTCTGAAATGGTATAGGGTCTCCTGCTTGAGCAGGGGGTTGGACTAGAAGACTTCCAAGGTCCTTTCCAGCTCTATTCTGATTGGATTGAATTGAATTGAAATATCCTGGAAAATATTAAGGTTCTTAGCATAATTTGCCTGAATAAGGGAATCTTTGAAGATTTACTTTAAATTCTCACAACATCAGCAATTTATGACACTAGTCCCTCTGGGACTTCCTTTAAATCAATGCTGCTGTTTATTTTAGTTGCTCTTCTCTGCACATTTTCCAAAGTCTCAACATCTTTTTTGTAGTATGGTAACCAAAATTGGTTGTATTCCAGGTGCAGTCTCACTAGGGTTTTATAAAGATAGAACATAGAACATCAAACAACAGTGCTGGAGGGACATTGGAGAGTTTCTAGTCCAACCTGCTGCACATGGTAGGATGTCCTATACCAGGGGTAGGCAACCTTGGCCCTTTTATGATTCGTGGACTTCAACTCCCAGAATTCCTGAGCCAGCATGGCTCAGCTTGGAAACTCTCATTTTCCCCTCAGCATGGCTGGCTCAGGAATTCTGGGAATTGAAGTCCACGAGTCATAAAAGAGCCAAGGTTGCCTATCCCTGTCCTATACCATTCCAGACAAATGACTGTCCAGTCTCTTCTTGAAAATCTCCAGTGATGAAGCACCCACAACTTCCAGAGACAAGCCGTTCCACTGATTAATTGTTCTCACTGTCAGGAAATTTCAAGTTCATGTGAAGTGATAGTACTGCTTTATATCCCACTGGTGAGACCACACTTAGAATACTGCGTCCATTTGTGGTTACCATGGTATAAAAAAGAAGTTCAGGCTGTAGAAAGAGTGCAGAGGAGAGCAACCAAGATGATAAGGAGTCTGGAGGCTAGCCCATATGATGAACAATTGAGAGAACTAAGTATGTCTAGTCTAACAAAGAGCAGGACTAGGGGTAATATGAAACTATCCCTCTGTTGATGCAGCCTAGAATTGCATTGGCTTTTTTGGCAGCTGCAGCACACTGCTGGCCCATATTTAAGTGATTGTCCACTAGGACACCTAAATCTCTCTCACAGCTGTTGAGCCAAATACCACCTATTCTATATCTGTGCACTTGGTTTGTCTTCCCTATGTGCAGGATTTTACTTTTCTCATCACCGAATAGCATTTTATTGGATACGGCCCACGGTTCAAGTCTGTCAAGGTATTTCTGAATCTTGAGTCTATCATCTAAATTGTTAGCTATTCCCCTCTATCTCCTCATCTATATCATTTATAAAGATGTTGAAGAGCACTGGGCCTAACACAGAACCTTCTTCCCTCCATGTAGATGTAGTTCCATTGAGGACTCCCTGTTGAGTGAGGTGGTGCTGCCTATCCCACATTGTTCTATCTTACAAAGGTAAGATAATGGTCTACTTTTCAAATGTCTTACTAAAGTCTAAATAAATTATGTCCACAGCATTTCTCTTATCCAAAGGTTTGTCTGGCATGATCTATTTTTGACAAACATGCCGATTTCTATTAATTGTCTTCTTCATTTCTAGATGCTCACAAACTGATTATCTTTTCTAGGATCTTCCCAGGTATTGATGCCCGGCTGATTGATCCACCTTTTACCCTTTTTGTAGAAAGAGAAGGAGAAGAAAGAAAAGGAGAAGGAGGAGAAAGAGAAGGGAGCAGCAGGAGAAGAGAGAAGAGGAAGAAGGGAGAAGCAGAAGTTATTTAGTCTTCTCCTTTCGACCTTCCAAAGCTGCCAAAGGGGAAAAAAAAACTTTTGAATGGCAACCACCTGAACTTATTGCAGCAAAAGCAAAACAGACACCGTGTCACCTTAAAGATTAAGAAAGTGTGAGTGACACAAGCTTTTCATGGTCTGCATCCATCCAAGAAAACATATGGTATAATGGGTAACATATATTAGTCTTCAAGGTGACACAAGACTCATTTTAAAATCAAAGATGATAAATTACAGTCCCAGCTTTTTTATTTTTTATTTAATTAACACTAGCACCATGACTTGGGAATAAGCTTCTGATCTGGGGGTGGGGTGGGGTGGGGGACCCTGCTTCTCATTTGTTTCTTCAGCAGCTTTCTTTGCATAGGGTGACTTTCTATATATATTCCCGGTAAGCAAAGAGGTGATTATCTCTCTGAAGAAATTATCATAGCATTTTGTTTTCAGTTAGTAAATCAGTTTATTTTTTTTCAGAAGCCCTAGCAATTACCTTTGGGTAATGATAAAGTATTTATTAAGAGTACATTTAAGCTGTAACCATTTTCTAAGCAGCATTTACAAGGTAAAATCAAAATCCCTCAAGCTGAGAGATGAAGTCCTGGTGATTACATTAAACCTGTCACTTTTATTCTGATGCCATATTTCAGTATTTTTCCCCCCTAGTCTAGTCTACAGTCCTGATAATCCTGGTATCTCCTATTCATGTACTAATTGGGTCCAACTCTGTTTAGCATGTTTGAGATCTTGGCCGAAGATCAGTTTGTTGCTATCAGCACTTGTAACGAACAGTATTGCATGGGTCTAATATGTGAACAATGCTGTCAGTTTATATTTGTATCATGCCTTTCCTCAAAGAGGAACATACAGGTAGTCCTCAACGTACGACCATAGTTAGGACCAATATTTCTAAACAAATGGTTGCTAAGTTGAGGCTACGACCTTTTTGCCATGGTTGTTAAGTGAATCACTGCAATTGCTAGATGAATCCTGTGGTTGTTAAGCGAATCTGGCTTTCTCCATTGACTTGCTTGTTAGAAGCCAGCTGGGAAGATCCCAAATGGGTGATCACCTGATTCAAGGAGGCTGCAACTGTTGTAAATACATGCAGGTTGCCAAACACACACACACACACACACAGACACACACGCACAAATGGATCAGTCATAGATCACTTTTTTCAGTGCCGTTGTAATGTTGAACGGTCGCTAAATGAATGGTTGTAAGCCGGGGACTACCTGCACACAGGACTTTGGTTTCTAATACTTCTCTACAGAAGCAGCCTCTTAATATAGTTCGGCTGGGAGAGAGTGACTTCCCCAAAGCCAAAAATGGCGAATGCAAAATTCTGTTCAATGGAATTTTATAATAAAGATAGTGTACTAACATTTCATACGATAATGGTAGAGAAAGAGATTAGGAAGGGACTTTCTCTTGCTTCTTGTTAAGTAGAGATTTGTACTTTCAGAACTGTAAAATTCTGCTAATGTAGCCTTACAATAAAGTAGAATTAGCGCATCTGGTCATATCTCCTGTCTAGTTTATCTGTGAAGGCTGACAATGAGGCACCAGAAGAGAAACTATAAACAAGATTTCCCTCATCTGGATCCTTTTAAGGTGCCTTAGGCTTACCTGATTTTGCTGCTTTGCGAGATGCACTGGTTGCTGTTTGTCTGCTGGGTGTAATTCAAGGTACCAGATGATTACTTTAATGTCTTGCAAGTCATAGGGCCTGGCTATCTGAGGGGGCTAGTTATTTCCAATTGTTTCTGCCTATTCTGTGTTATCCAGCAGGGTGGATACACTTTATCCATCAAATAGTGCAAGACCCAGGAGGAATGGTTTGCAGCACCTGTCCTCTGAAATAATAACCTCCCAAGGATTTGTGCAGCTCCCACACATACTAAATTAGATTAAAACATTGTTATTCTAAGCTTTGGAACAGATGATTGTGGAGCCTGTTGAGTCCTCGGTTAATGGCAATGACGGCGCGAGATATTCTTGTTGTTTCAGGAACGCTTTATTGGTCTTCAGTAGCCCCGTTACAACTCAAGGCAGCACAGATCTCTCAGCCTCTCTTAAGGACGTTCCCCGGGCCAAAAAGATACATTTTGGCGCGCTGAGCGCCTCGCGCATGCGCACGAGGCTGGCGCCGACCAGTCTGGTCCCAGGCAGCTTGCAGCTGCCCGGGACCATTGCAACGTCCCAAGCCTGCCTTCGCAGGCTCAGGACACAACACTCCTCCCCCCCCCCGGCTAAGACTACATGAACAATTAACGCGACCTCAACACGAGTGTGGTAAATCCACTTTGCTCGAGGTACCAAGCTATTGTTCTGGGCATTACTCCCAGTGTTTCCTTTTCTGGCTTTCATAGAAGCACGCTCTTATTGTTTCTGCCTGGCCAATAAGGTTATAAAATCTTCAAGATATTTGGGAGACCTCTTATCTCTCTGTGACCTGCGTAGGCCTGGATGATTTCCAAGTACACCTTGTCCCGTGGAGGTTATAGGTTCACCCCCCTTCTCAGACCCTGGTGGCCCCTGTGGACCGTGCCCTGATGCCTGACCTGCTTGCTTGCCCACTCGTCAGGCCAGGACTTTGCTCTCTCTCTAACCTGGTTGACCTGTCTAGTTGCAGGCGATCTGGCCCTTCTATTAAGCTACCATCTGAATGGCCTCTCAAGCCCACGCT
Organism: Crotalus tigris; assembly: GCF_016545835.1. Classification (NCBI taxonomy): domain Eukaryota; kingdom Metazoa; phylum Chordata; class Lepidosauria; order Squamata; family Viperidae; genus Crotalus; species Crotalus tigris. The sequence continues at coordinate 1,841,843 of NW_024100595.1, read as the reverse complement.
GGACCTAACGTGAGACTGGCTTCCTCCACTTCCCAGTTCCATAGGAGGACTGTCTGTTATTTCAGCATTGTCCCAAAACTCAGTTGCCCCCTCCATTGTACCAGAGGGTTCAGTGTCTAAAATTGGCCCTTCTCCCACTTCCCTGTGGCAGTGTCCTTCTCTGGGAACTGTGACTATGTTGGGCCAATTGTATTGATTGTGTGCCAGCTCTCTTGCAATGTTTGAGTTATTAGGATGCTCCCGGTTATTCTCCCTAACTGGAGTGCTGAAAGGTGTAAGTGTGTAATGATTATGCCCCCGGGGTGACTCCCTGGCTGGAGTCTGCACTGTAGCCTGTGCGCTAACTGGTTCCCTTGAATTCCTGTTTGGAACACTTGCGGAATCTTGCAATAGGCCGTCTGTGGCCTCACTGTGAGAGTCTGAATTCTGCCAACACCCTTCCCTTTGCCCGTAGGGGTCCCCTTCCCCCCTGGAAAAGAACCAGGAGTCTCTGCAGGTGCGTCCAGCCTTGTGCGCAGCTGGTCAATATGCCGTCGTAGAATACGACCGTCTTCCAAGGAGACCTCATAAGACAAAGGTCCTGTAACTTGCAAACAGTGGCAGGAACCCATAAATGGCCTGGCCCGTAGTTACGGGTCCATACTGGGGCACCCACTTGCAATTGCCGCAGTGCCCTGGGTTGTGTACCCCTAGGCGGCAGTCTGTCCGGGTGCAACCGGTCAAGTTTAGTAATCAGTTTGCGCCCCCAACAAAGTTCAGCTGGGCTCCTCCCGGTAGAAGTGGACGGTATAGTGCGGTAAGCAAGGAGGAAGTCAGCCAACCTGTGATGCCAGTCCCCATAGGTCAGTCTCTTTAAAGCATCCTTGGTGATGCGGACCATCCGTTCAGCCATCCCGTTGGTGGAAGGATGGAAAGGTGCAGAAGTGGCATGACGAATCATGTTGGCCTGTAAGAAAGCTTGGAATTCGGAAGAAGTAAATTGTGGGCCATTGTCAGACACCAAAACATCCGGGAGCCCGTGTGCAGCAAAAATTCCCCACAGTACTTGGATAGTCTTTGCAGTGGTGGTGGACGAGACAGGTACAACCTCAAGCCATTTTGAATAGCTATCAACCAGGACCAAGAAGAATTGACCCTGAAAGGGCCCAGCGTAGTCAATGTGCACCCTAGACCATGGAGACTGTGTTTCTTCCCACCTATGTACGGGAGCCTGAGGCATTTCTGGGTGTGAACGTTGACAAAGGTGGCAAGCATGCACCTTAGCCTCAATTTCCTTATCTAACCTGGGCCACTACAAGTGGCTGCGTGCAAGCGCCTTCATTCGAACAATGCCAGGATGACCCTCGTGAAGGGATCCTAAGACTCTAGACCTCATTGAGGTAGGAATGACAACTCTGCTACCCCACAGCAAGCAACTGTGGAAAGTGGACAACTCGTTCCTTTTTAGACAGAAACTCTGAAACTCAGTACCTGGACAGCTCTCCGGCCATCTGGACAAAACCCAGGATAAGACACGAGAGAGTGTGAGATCTGTGGCTGATTCAGCAGCCACATCCCTGGCGTTGAGAGGTGACTCAGGCAGTGCCTGAATTGAAAGGATGTTGATTGCCGGGGCGGGGTCAGCCTCAACAACCTGTAAGGGTAATCTACTGAGGCCATCAGCATGGCCCATTTCTTTGCCAGGTTTGTGAATTAAGGAAAAGTCATATACTGACAGGAATATTGACCATCTGAGCATTCTGGGGGATATGATATGAGGAGTCTGTTTGTTAGTTGTGAACAACCCCAACAGAGGCTTATGGTCAGTGTAGACCGTGAAATGTCTGCCATATAAGAAATCATGGAACTTTTTAATTCCAGCAACAACAGCTAAGGCTTCCCTGTCAATCTGGGGATAGTTCCTCTCAGCAGAGGACAAGGTTCTGGAGTAATAAGCAACAGGAACCTGAGTTCCATCAGGTCTAAGATGGCTGAGTACAGCTCCTACGCCATAAGGAGAAGCATCACAAGCGATGCACACAGGAAGAGTTTCATTAAAATGTGCAAGCACACTGTTGGATGTTAGCAAAACCTTATTGAAACTAGCTTCATGTGCTTGTGACCATTCCCACACTGCTGTTTGTCCAGAAGTCTATGAAGTGGTTCAGCTACATTAGCCTTGTTAGGAATGAATGAATTGTAAAAATTCAAAAGTCCCAGAAAAGCTTGCAGTTCAACTTTGGACTTAGGTCTAGGAGTGATGGCTCTTAATTTGGACTCAGCAGGATGAATCCCATTGGCATCAATTTTGAACCCCAGAAAATCTGTAGAAAGCACCCCAATTTTACATTTGTCCTTTTTTAGCTTGAGGCCTGTTTTTCGGAATCTCAGCAGAATAGCCCTCAATCTCTCAGCTAGGTTTTGGGTGGAGTCTCCAGCAATTAAGACATCATCAAAATAGGGGCAAACTCCAGGTATATCTCTCAAGGTATTTTCCATTACACTTTGGAAGATTCCAGGAGCCATGTTTACTCCAAATTGTAGTCTCTTGACCTTAAATGCTCCCCTATGAGTTACAATGGTTTGTGCCACAGCAGCAACAGCATCAACAGGCAACTGTTGGTATGCTTGTGCTTAATCAAGCTTTGCAAAAACGCGCTCCCCCTTGAGGGAGGCCAGAATATGGCTGACAACAGGCACAGGATAGGCACGTTGTTGTATCGCCTTGTTGAGAGTACCTTTGTAATCTGCACAGATGCGAACATCCCCATTAGCCTTAAGAGGCGTGACTATGGGAGTTTCCCATGGACTGGAGTCAACAGGTTCTAAGATTCCTTGCTGAATTAATTTGTCCAATTCAGCATCAATCTTCCCTTTTAAAGCAAAGGGTACCCTTCTTGCCTTTACTCTGATAGGCGTGACAGTGGGGTCCAACTTCAAGGACACTGGGGGTCCCTTGTATGTGCCCAGCTGTGGGCTGAAAACATCTGCAAATTCCTTGCAGACTTCCTGTAAGTCTACTGTTTGCAAACTATTGAGCCCTGTAACTTGTATTCCCAGAGCCTCAAACCAATCGAGTCCTATGAGACTCATACGCTCCCCCCCACTATCAATACATCTAATGGACCTTCAAAATCCTTATACTGTACGTTAAGGGTGGCCTCCCCCTTAACACACACTTTGGAGTTTTGAAAATCTGTGAGTACAATGTTAGAAGGCCTAAGCTTGGCCTGAAAACCACTACCAGAACAAATCTTTCTGAATGTGTGAATAGAAATGATTGAAAGTGCAGACCCAGTGTCTAGCTCCATGACCAATGGAACTCCTTGCAACTTCACCCTAAGTGACAATTTCTTTTTGAGTGGTCTCTGTGTGCCTGTCCTATAAATGCTTCTTCGTGAAGCATAGAAACCCACCCTGTTTTGGCTGGGGACCCTGGTACCTTTCAGGCGCAATTCTTCTCGGGGTTGTACCTTCTGTCGGCCCAGACATACAGTTGCTATGTGGCCTTGCTTCCCACATGCTCTACAGATTGCAGAACGGAACTTGCAGTCGGTCCTCTTGTGGCGACCTCCACACCCGAAGCACTTGGGTACAGTTGAAGACTTTTCTTTGCCTTCCCTCTGCTTTCCTTCTTTGGTTGGGTAGAGATGATCTATTTCTTCATCAGGCTCCTCTTCTGAGCTTCCTTGAACTCCTTTGTGGTGCACGCAAACAGCTTCTGGAGAGCTTTTGATAGGCCTCATATTCTTGATTGCCCCACTTGCTGCCTCTTCTGCAGTAACCTCTCTCAAGGCATCTTGGAATGATATGTCCTCTTTGGCAAAAAGTCTTTGTTGTACATCTCTGTTTCTCAGTCCACATACAAATCTGTCTCTCAGTCTTTCTCTAAATCTTTAAATTCACAATGCTTAGCTGCCCTTCTTAATGCAGCAATGTACTCTTTAGCTGATTCACCAGCCCGTTGATCCCGCTGTTCAAAAGTATGTCTCCAAGCAATAACAGACAACTTGGGTTGAAAATGCTTTTTCAGTAATTTCTTAAGATCTGTGTAGGTAACAGATTCAAGAGGTGCAGGGGCTACTAAGTTTTCAGCAATTTCAAATGCATCTTGACCACAAACACAAAGTAGGGTGGCGGCCTTTAAGCCATCTTCTCTTACTTGATTAACTCTGAAATAATTTTCTGCTCGGGCCACGTAAGATTCCCATCTTTCGGGATGTGAAATATCAAACTCTGAAAGTTTTCCAATCTTTGCCATCTTTAGTAAAGCAGGAAGGGTCTATCAGCCAGTTTACCTCCAACGAAGCTGTATTGGCAGGCAGTTGCTGAATTTAACGCCGTTTCCTTGCTGTGCTGGACTCCAGGGTAAGCTTACAATTGTCTGCCTAATTGCAAGGCCATCCCACATTCGTCGCCAGTGTTGAGTCCTCGGTTAATGGCAATGACGGCGCGAGACATTCTTGTTGTTTCAGGAACGCTTTATTGGTCTTCAGTAGCCCCGTTACAACTCAAGGCAGCACAGATCTCTCAGCCTCTCTTAAGGACGTTCCCCGGGCCAAAAAGATACATTTTGGCACGCTGAGCGCCGACCAGTCTCGTCCCGGGCAGCTTGCAGCTGCCCAGGACCGTTGCAACGTCCCGAGCCTACCTTCGCAGGCTCAGAACACAACAGAGCCTCTTTAAATGAGCTTAGTTTTCTTCTCCTGGTTTATTGTGGTTTTTCTTTTTAAAATGTACACATAGTCCTCGATCTACAACCACAATTTGGACAAGGATTTCTGTGACTAGCACTGATGATGTTATCTAGTTTGGGTAAGGAAATATCTTCAAGAAAACAAGGAGGGTCAGAGAGGACCAAGGACACTTCATGTCAACCCTGAGTTACAGATATTCTCCTTTATAAGAATTTCTGTTGCTCAGCAAGGTGGTTGTTAAATGAATCACACTCAGTTTTACAATCTTTTTTGACACGGTTCTTAAGCAAACCACTACAGTTGTTAAGTGAATCATGTGGTTGTTAAGCGAATCCAGCTTCCCCCATTGTCGGAAGACACCATAGTGATCACATGACCGTGATGCATTGCCACTGTCATAAATACATGCTACCCACTGCCTGAATTATGATCGTGCGACCGTGTGGATGCTATGACAGTTGTAAGTGTAAGGACCAGTCATAAGGCACTTCTTTCAGTGCTGTTATAACTTCAAACAGTCACTAAACAAATGGTTGTAAGTTGAGGACTATCTGCATTTCTCATCTTAGTATATCTGTGAGCTATCCAGAGTTGACAAGGATTCAGTTGGCCTTGAAGTTGAAACCCTTTTGTGCAACTGGATTCTTGATTTTCTTACCAACAGGCCCCAATATGTGGAACAAATACCTCTAATACCATTTTCTTGAGCACAAGTTCTCCTCAGGGCTGCGTCCTAAGTCCGCTGCTGTTCACCCTGTTGACCCATGACTGTTGTGCTAGGTTTGCCACCAACCATATTGTGAAGTTCACAGATGATACAACAGTAGTGGGCCTTATTCATGATGACAATGTGGAAGCGTACTGCAAGGAGGTTGAAGGGTTGGTGAACTGTGTAAGGAAAAAAGCCTAGTTTTAAACCAAAGAGATTACTGTCAATTTCAGAAAAGGCAGGCACAGCCACACTTCTCTGTGCATTAATGATTCATCTGTGGAAATGGTTACCAGCATCAAATTTCTGGGTGTGCAGCTAATGAGTAGGCTGGCTTGGTCACTCAACAGTGAGACACCTGCAACACCTGCATTTTCTGTGTCACATGAGAAAAGCACATCTTCCTTCCCCTGTCCTTCCCACTTTCTACAAGGGGACAATCAAGAGCATCCTGTCATACAGCATCACAGTCTGGTTTGGAAGCATACCTGCTTCCGACAGGAAGGTGGTGAAGAGAGTGGTGAGGATGGCTGAAAAGATCACTGGCTGTTCTCTCCCTCACATCCAGGACATTGCACAGAAGCGTTGCTTGAGCAGGGTCCATAAGATTATCTTGAATACTACACATCCTCTTCACGACCTGTTTTCCTTGTTACATTCTGGGAGGAGGCTTCGTGGTATCCGAAGCAGAATATCCATATTCAGCCAGTTTCATTCCATACAGCATTAAACTTGTAAATTCTCAAGCTTTCTCCTTCCATTATATATTCAAGATGGACAGTATTTAATATTCATTTATTATGTATATGTAGGGGTGTGGGTCTATACATACGTTGTATATAGTATATTTAGGTATATGTCATGTATGTGTTTCACTTTGAGAGCGGGCAACTAAATTTCATTTTTGATGTGTGCCATTGTGCCCACAGTAAAAAAATGACAGTAAAGGTTATCTTAATATTAATCTTAAATATAGGAAATTAAATTAAATTACATTTAAATTTGGACTCCAGTGATTTATGCAAGTTAGGTTTACCCTGCATTATTAGTTTGATGTAGAATGCCTCAGTTGCCCAAAGGACATCAAAAATTGAGCCATCACAATTTCTGAAGGATCCCTTCAGGTAATCCAAAAGCTTTGGCACATAAGAAGGAGAAAAAGACTATATTTTCTTTTTGCAGATCGTACTTATATGAGATTAACCTTGTGTAAGAAGAAATTGTTGACTGGCAGTCATGCCACAAACCTGGTTAAACCAGTGTTCCTTGAAGTTATCCAAACCTCTTTTAAACGCATCCAAGTTAGTAGCCATCGTGTGATTACATAATGAATTTCACAGCTTAATTATGTGCAAAGCATTGTGCTATCTGTTCTAAATCTCTTTTCAATAAGTTTCATCGCAGAATACCTGGTTCTGGAGACAATCAGGTAAACTCGGGCTTGGTAATTAGGTTGCAAACATTTTGTCTCCGTTCAGGGGGACATCTTCAGCGTGGTTTGAATTGTGTTCAGTTTGTTTGGAATGTTGTTTCCGATATTTCAGTTGAAGTCGCTCTCTCGCTCTCAGTGGTTGGTAGGTGTGGTCAATACCAATGTGTCTTTCACTGATTGGGTGGTGGAGAACCAGGCCTCGAGAAATTCTCTTTCTCTTCTTCATTTTGCTTGGGTTATAATTGTGATCCTCGTTAGATCGAACTTATGTCCTTCTGAGTCCTCGTGGATGGACATGAGGGACAACGGGTCGTGTCTTTTGATAGCCAGGGAATGCTCATGCAGCCTGGTAGATATCTTTTTTCCTGTTTGGCCCATATAATTTTTTTCTCAGTTGTTGCACTGGACTCGGTATATGACGCCTGATCTTTGATTTGTTTCTGTTGGCTCTTTAGGTTTTGATAGTTGAGGCTGGTTTGATGGTTGAGGCTGCTTTGTGAGCTACTGTGAGGTCATGTCCGCATAATAGTCTGCTGTCTGGTTCTCCACCAGCCAATCAGTGAACAGACACATTGACATCGAGCCCGCCTACCAACCACTGAGAGTGAGAGAGCGACTTCAACTGAAATACCAGAAGCAACATTCCAAACAAACAGAACACAATTCAAACTGCACTGAAGATGTCCCCCTGACGTTTGCAACCTAATTACCAAGAATATACATATATATATATTTAGTGTTATTAACTATATATACGATAGAGCAGTTTTGCTCAGAGCCAGGAAGTGGGAGAGGCTTGCATGCCGCGTTTCATCTGATTATTGCAAGTTAGCATTTCTGCACGGCTGTATTAAGGAGAACCTGGTTCCAAACTCGCTGCGAAGAAGACCAACGGTTGACTCCTTGGAATGTCGGCAGGCAGTTTGCCAATTCCAGCGGCGCACTTGTATGCGCTAATTAACGACCAACATAGGCGAATAAGAAATTTAAAAGCATGGATCCAAGACCATCGGAACTTTTGCAATATGGAGTTAACAAACCACCATTTCTGGATGCTGGATCAGCATATCCAACAAGCTGCAACACAAACAACTCGACATATGACTGAGACATTCTTAAGGAGAAAGAACCGGCTACGCAACTCCAGCAACAACCATCCGTCGGGAAGAGTGGTATGCAATTTGTCCTCTAAAATCTTAACCCAGTCACAACTTGCTCTATTACAACGAGATGTGGGTTACACTCTCACAGATGCGGGCGCCCTTGACTTTGTAGCAGCATTAGAACCCGCTTTACATCATATTGGAGCAGGGGAGGAGGCCAAGAATCATATCAGGCAACAAGTCACGGGCCTCATTATGAATCACAGACGCTACCAAACATTATCTGGGAGTGAAAGAGAGGCCCTGATACAACTTAAGAAAGATGACACTATTGTCATACTCCCAGCTGATAAGGGGAGGGCAACTGTTGTCATGGACAAAGTGGTGTATATTAACAAGGCGCTGGAATTGCTCAATGACAGTGCTGCATATAAAACAGTGAGTAAAGACCCCTCTACCACTTTGAGGAATCGTATTAATAAGCTTCTTGATGACTTAAAACGCAATAGGAGGATGGGGGAAGATGTGTTGAGAAGGGTACGCCCTGGCGATTCAGCTCTTGCCAGATTTTACGGCTTACCCAAGATACACAAATCCAACGTCCCCCTCCGTCCTATTGTTGCATTTAGGGGCACGCCCACCTCTAAATTGGCCAAGTGGCTGAGCGTACGCATCAGCCACTTGGCCAATAATAGTAACACCACCATGAGATCAGCAGACGAGTTCCTTAATAGGATTAGAACCCTGAGGGTGGAGGAAGACGAACTTATGGTATCTTTTGATGTGGTCTCCTTATTCACCTCTATTCCGCAAAATCTTGCGATCTCAGTATTAAGAGACCGGTTGAATCAAGGAGAACAGGAACAACATCAGGACTCCCTCCAGATGGAAGACCTTAGAAAACTGGTGGGAGTCTGCTTAAAGACCTACTTCACTTTTCAGGGCACTATATTTGAGCAGATCAAGGGAACACCAATGGGGTCTCCGATCTCAAGTGTAATTGCAGAGGTGGTGCTCCAACGTTTGGAACACATAGTGATGGCCCAGTACCAACCAAAATTTTGGGCCCGCTATATGGACGATACATTTGTAGTCATCAAGAAGCAACACAAGACTGACTTTATGGGCATTTTGAATTCGGTATACCCGGACATCCAGTTCACCATGGAAGAGGAAAATCAGGGCGCACTAGCATTTCTAGACGTATTGGTGCAACGCCAACTGGATGGATTTTTGACCACCAGGGTATACCGAAAAGCAACTTGCACAGATAGGATCCTCCATTTTGAGAGCAACCATCCGATAGCCCATAAAGTCAGTTGTGTTAAGACTCTATTCACATTGCAGCACTGTCAAATCTAAGAGGGAGGAAAGAAACCACCTCTTCCAAGTGTGTAAGCACAATGGGTACCTGGCAAGATTCATCAACCGGTTTAGTATACCATCTGAACCCCGAAGTAACCCCACACCTAATGAGTTGACACCACAGACAACATGTATTACCTTCCCCTACATCTGCAATGTATCAGAGGCTACGGCGAGAATTTTGGCGCCATATAATATACAGGTAGCACATAGACCCAGCCAAACGCTATGAGCAGCCATTATGCGCCCCAAGGACCCGCTCCCCAACATGGAGAGATCGGCAGCCATATATAAGATCGAATGTATGGACTGTCCGTGCAACTATGTTGGGGAGACTTCCAAACGAGTGAAGACCAGGGTCCACAAACACAGACTAGCTGTGAAAAGGGGCGAACAGCACTCCCAGATATGGACTCATATGGCGGAATTGGGCCACCGCTTTAATTTTAATGAAGTAGACGTCTTGGCAAGTGACAGTACTAAGGGAGGCCGACTGCTTAAGGAAGCATGGCTATCCAATGGCAGCTCTATCAACCGGCATATTGACCTCTGTCCGGCACACTTAGCACTTAGATCATGGAGTGCGACCAACCACCCATCTCGCTACCACTGGCCCGATAGTAAATCCAGTGAGAGAACCATAGGGGATGTGCCAACCCCCCAACCAACTCGATGCAATTCAGAAGAGGAGGGACAACGATTGAGAATTCCCACTACCCCCGCAATGTTAACACGCTTGCAAAAAACTAAGAGAGCGATAGAAATTAAAGCTCAGAACCCCTGCATCACGAACATCGGAGATATCCCAATTGGCGTGCAAGGAGATACGATAGACAAAGATGGGGAGAGATCATTAGACCTAACACCTCACCGACGCTCAGAAAGAAACAGGATGACTCATTTGAGGGGAAAGAAGCGATCCCCCCACTCTGCATCGTCAGCTGGCTCAAAAAAATATGGAGTGCGGGGTGACACCGAGCATGACAGCAAGCTTGCGGACGCTCTGGAAAGTAAGGAGAAAAATGAGTCTAGACAGAGAGGTGCGTGAGAGGGCGGAGCTAATGAGATCAGCTCACTGCGTCTTGTGCCGACAACACCCATGGACTCCAAAGACTCCTGTCGTGCACGCGCAGGAGCGAGAGGCGGCGGAATGAGGAGAAGAGTAGGGAAGGAGTGTTGTGACGCTCAGGAAGATCGCAACTCCACCCCCCCCCAGATCAAGACCTTGGATTGTGGTATACGCGATGGGAGCACAGAGGATAAAAAGGAAGGGAAGGGTGTGATGGCCAAAGATAATTATAACCATGAGATCACCCCCATAGAAAAACAATCCATTGAGCCACCCCAGCCAGTCTGGAACATTGTGCACGACCATTCTAATGACAGTTGGGCACGAGGGAGGGGCATTAAGGATGAAAAGAAAGATACTCATAGAGAAAGTGACTGGGTGAAGCGTGATTGGAGAAAGGAAAAGGACAAATGCAAACTACCACTCGAACCCGAAAGGGGGAATGGATTGAGGGATAGAGACAATCGAAGAGATAAGGGGTTTACATCACCTGCCTTAGAATCCAAAGAAAAGAAGGTAGATGAAGATACACATGCAGCTAGAAAGGACAGAAAGAAACGAACCACCGGAGCACAATTTAACCAATTGGGTCCGGTGACGAGATCAAGGAGCTGAGTGCAGACTCCGGCCTGCCTATAAAATGACTCTCCCACACCCTGGCGGTCCAGCCCTGATGATGTCGGCAGGTGACGGCGAAAGCTTGGCGTTTTTAAATTAAACTTTTATAGTTTTAATCAATACCTTGGTGTTCATTTTATTTTGGATATGAATATTCCCAGGGTTCATATTTTTAGTGTTATTAACTATATATACGATAGAGCAGTTTTGCTCAGAGTCAGGAAGTGGGAGAGGCTTGCATGCCGCGTTTCATCTGATTATTGCAAGTTAGCATTTCTGCACGGCTGTATTAAGGAGAACCTGGTTCCAAACTCGCTGCGAAGAAGACCAACGGTTGACTCCTTGGAATGTCGGCAGGCAGTTTGCCAATTCCAGCGGCGCACTTTGTATGCGCTAATTAACGACCAACATAGGCAAATAAGAAATTTAAAAGCATGGATCCAAGACCATCGGAACTTTTGCAATATGGAGTTAACAAACCACCATTTCTGGATGCTGGATCAGCATATCCAACAAGCTGCAACACAAACAACTCGACATATGACTGAGACATTCTTAAGGAGAAAGAACCGGCTACGCAACTCCAGCAACAATCATCCGTCGGGAAGAGTGGTATGCAATTTGTCTTCTAAAATCTTAACCCAGTCACAACTTGCTCTATTACAACGAGATGTGGGTTACAATCTCACAGATGCGGGCGCCCTTAACTTTGTAGCAGCATTAGAACCCGCTTTACATCATATTGGAGCAGGGGAGGAGGCCAAGAATCATATCAGGCAACAAGTCACGGGCCTCATTATGAATCACAGACGGTACCAAACATTATCTGGGAGTGAAAGAGAGGCCCTGATACAACTTAAGAAAGATGACACTATTGTCATACTCCCAGCTGATAAGGGGAGGGCAACTGTTGTCATGGACAAAGTGGTGTATATTAACAAGGCGCTGGAATTGCTCAATGACAGTGCTGCATATAAAACAGTGAGTAAAGACCCCTCCACCACTTTGAGGAATCGTATTAATAAGCTTCTTGATGACTTAAAACGCAATAGGAGGATGGGGGAAGATGTGTTGAGAAGGGTACGCCCTGGCGATTCAGCTCTTGCCAGATTTTACGGCTTACCTAAGATACACAAATCCAACGTCCCCCTCCGTCCTATTGTTGCATTTAGGGGCACGCCCACCTGCCTTAGAATCCAAAGAAAAGAAGATAGATGAAGATACACACGCAGCTAGGAAGGACAGAAAGAAACGAACCACTGGAGCACAATTTAACCAATTGGGTCCGGTGACGAGATCGAGGAGCCGAATGCAGACTCCGGCCTGCCTATAAAATGACTCTCCCACACCCTGGCGGTCCAGCCCTGATGATGCCGGCAGGTGACGGCGAAAGCTTGGCGTTTTTAAATTAAACTTTTATAGTTTTAATCAATACCTTGGTGTTCATTTTATTTTGGATATGAATATTCCCAGAGTTCATATTTTTAGTGTTATTAACTATATATATATATACACACACACACACACACATACATACAAACACTCACGAAAACCTCAGAAAACGTGTGTGTGTGTGTGTGTGTGTGTGTATGTGTGTGTGTGTTTTAAATTTTTGGATTGCTAACAAAGAATTAAGGGAGACTGGAATAGCTATTTCAAGTTAATTAGCTCTCATCAGCCAGACACACCTCATCAGCCAGACATAGCCTCCCATATTTGGGCCGACAGGGTACATAAAAAAAAAAAAAATACTCAGGGTAATATATATATATATATATATGTGTGTGTGTGTGTGTGTGTGTGTGTTTGTGTGTGAAAAGTAGTTGAACACCAGGATAAATATAAAAACAACTGTTTAATAAATTAACAACTGTTTGATAAACTTAGCTTTCATCAGCTAACTGCCGACATCGTCAGAGTGGAATGCCAGAGGTTTGAAAGCCTGCTTATAAGACTGGCAGTTTGTGCATTACCAATCTACCTGCCCCAGCTGACCGTATTGCTTCTAATAGTCTCGCATCCATCTATATACTTGTAAGCTCAGGTAATATATACACATATTACCATGTAAGATAGATAAAGATATGTATCATAACATTTGGCTGTTTTAACTTATTTTTGTTCCAATTAAAGATGAGGAGGGAGCAGGATGGAATCTGAGGTCTATGGAGATTCTTAGTCTTTCAGGTCATGGTATCTGGATGGCGATAGAATCTGTTGTCCAGTTGATGGGATCTGTTGTTAATCGATCAACCATCTCCACTGTGATACTCTCCCATTAGAGCTGCAAGCTAGCTGGTGGAGCCAAGTCTTTAGGCTCTTATGGAAGGCCAGGAGGGTTGGGGCTGACCTCACACGGGGGGGGGGGAGATGTTCCAGAGGGCAGGAGCAACAGCAGAGACGGCCTTTCTCCTGGATTCCAGGAGGTGGGGTGGGAATAGGGGTGGGACGGACCAATCACAGTAAGATAGGTGTTCCCTCAAGTAGCCTGGACCTATGCTATGAAGGACTTTAAAGGTGCAATTTGTTGGTAATCCTTTCCATGCCATGAAAAATTTGATATAACTTGATCATTGTCCCACCTTAGCAATTAGCTAAAGAGTCTCAAAACTTCAGAGGAAGAGGTCAGTTTAGGTTGACCTACTCTATGTAGGAAGTTCTTGACTTATGACAGTTCATTTACTGACCGTTCAAAGTTACAATAGCCCTGAAAAAAGTGATTGTTTTTCACACTTACGATCCATTGCAGCATCCCCATGGTAACTGACTCATATTTCTGATGTCCTGGGGTGATGTGATGCCCTTTCTGATAAGCCATGTCAGTGGGGAAGCTAAATTCACTTAACAACTCTGTTACTAACTTAACAACTGCAGGGATTCCCTTAACAACTGTGGCAAGAAAGGTCATAAAATGGGGCAAAATTCACTTAACAACTGTTTCCCTTAGCAACAAAAATTTTGGACTCAGCTGTGATTGTAAGTCGAGGACCACCTGTATTTTCCTCAAATTTTATTACATCTTGTTTTGAGTGTTGATCAAAACTGTATTTAGTATACTAGACAAACCATTTTTTTTTTTAGACTTTGTCATGGTGTGTGGTTGCCTCCACCCTATGGAACAGCCTCCCGCCAGGGGTGAGGTTGGCCCCCACTTTCCTTGCCTTCTGGAAGAGCGTGAAGACCAGGCTCTGCCAATTTGCGTGGGGATCAAAGAGCATCATGTCACCTTGGGAGTGGTTGGTGCTTTGAGGGTTCTCCCTCTGCCTTTTAGCTTCTCTTTTATCTTTATTTTTTCTTTGTTTCTTGCCCTGTTTTAATTCCATTTTAATTGTATCTTTTTTACACAGTTTTATGAGTTTTACCTGTAAAGCACCCAGAGTTGCTTAAATAGTGAGATGGGTGGTGCCTAAATTTGATTAATTAATAAATTAAATAAATATTGGTACATAAGCTTTTAGGATTTTCTCCTTTATTAACAAGATACAAATGAATTGGAGCAATGTTAATTTTGTTTGTTTGTTACATATATTTGCATGCACAGATCGTAAGACAGTTACAACATCTGATTACATTCCAGTATTCAAATCTGGTAGGGTTTTTTTTTTTTCCATTTTCTTCTGTAGACAGATACATACAAATGCATATGTGGTATACCCAAAATTAGGGAACATAAATCTATTGCAATATTTTATTTTATATTTTATTTTATTTTATTTATAGACATTTAACCTGCCTCTATTATGTTTAATTAATTAATTTTTTTAGAGAAATTGGTACTGTACTGTAGTTAGAAGTGTTTAAAAGCTATGTGTCAAGTTTTAAGGTCTAAGATTTAGAGTTGAAAATTTGTGATTATTAGAATATATATGTTAAACAGAGTAAGAATATACTTTTTGGAATAATATGTTTATTTGTATGAAAATTATTTTGTAATGGAATGAGAATAAGAATATGAAAGAGCATTCTGTTATAAAAGTTAAAAAAACAATAAAATTTGTTAAAAAAAGGCTATGTGTCAAGTAAGGAAGGAAGTGTTTAAAGAAAATAACCACAACTTTGATTATTTAATGTACTTTATATAAAAAATGTTTATGGGGCTTTTTAGTTCTCTATATCTATAATCTCTCTTTCTCTTTCTCTTCCATAACTGAAAAAACAAAGAATTAATTATCTTATTCAATTTAATAATCATCTAACATTAAGAGAGCCACTTATATCAAGCATTTGTAAAAAATTTAAATATGAAGATTGCTGCTTCTGTTGATTTCCCCCCATTTTTTTAACTAATACTGATAATAGAATAACAGAATAACGGAGTTGGAAGGGACATTGGAGATCTTCAAGTCTAACCTCCTGCTCAGCAGAAAACCCTGTACCATTTCAGACAAATGATTTATTTATTTATTTATTTATGTATGAGACTTATATACCGCTTTAAGTGCAAGCATTCTCTAAGTGGTGTACACCAGTAAGCAATGTATATATATATTTACATTGCCCCCAACAATCTGAGTCCTCATTTTACCTACCCCGGAAGGATGAAAGGTTGAGTCACCCTTGAGCTGGTGAGATTTGAACCGCTGACCTGCTGAACACAGTCAGCTAAAGTGGCCTGCAGTACTGCACTCTAACTGCTGCGCCACCTGTCCAGTCTCTTCTTAAAAACTTCCAGTGTTGGAGCATTCACTGCTTCTGGAGGCAGGTTGTTCCACTGGTTAATTGTTCTCACTGTCAGGAAGTTTCTCCTTAGTTCCAGGTTGCTTCTCTCCTTGATTAGTTTCTATCCATTGCTTCTTATCCTGCCCTCAGGTGCCTTGGAGAATAGGTTGACTCCCCTTTTCTTTGTGGCAGACCCTTAGATATTGAAACACCGCTATCATCCCTAGTTCTTCTTTTCATTAAACTAAACATACCCAATTTCAGCAACCATGCTTTATATCAGGGGTCTCCAACCCCTGGTCCGTGGACCGGCACTGGGCGGCATGCCAGAAACTGGGCTGCACAGAAAAGCAAAGCTCCATCCCCAGGATGCAGGCAGTACAGGAAACCACGCCCCCTCCAGTCTGCAGAAAAACCTCTCTCTGTGGAACCAGTCCCTGGTGCCCAAAAGGTGGGGGCCTCTGCTTTATATGTTTTAAGAGCTGTGGTGGCGCAGTGGTTAGTATTGCAGGCTAACTCTGCTCACTGCCAGGAGTTCGATCCTCACCAGCTCAAGCTTTCCATCCTTCCAAGGTCAGTAAAATGAGGACCCAGATTTTAGGGGGCAATATGCTGACTCTGTAAACCACTTAGAGAGGGTGGTAAAGCACTATGAAGCGGTATATAAGTCTAAGCGCTATTGCTATTGCTATACTGTATGTTTTAGCCTCCAGTCCCCTAATCAACTTTGTTGCTCTTCTCTATATTCTTTCTAAAGTCTCATCTTTTTTACATTGTGGTGACCAAAACTGGATGCAGTATTCCAAATGTGGTCTTACCAGGGCTGTCAACGCTGCAAATATTGTATATTCTTGCTTTTGACAATATGCAGAACTGTCTGGCAAAAACCTCGGTTATGCCTGTGCTGACATTTTGTAACAATAAAAGGCTTTAGGACAGTGGTTCTCAACCTTTTTAATGCCGCGACCCCCAACCGGTGGTAAGTCGAGGACTACTCAACCGGTCGTAAGTCGAGGACTACTCAACTGGTGCAGCACCGTTTGCAGAATGGGACTTTTGGTGGGCTCAGCAGGGCAGAGACATCCTGGACAATTCCTATTGGCTTTTGAAAGCCAATAGAATTAGACTCTATTCAAGAGAGTCTATTCTATTGGCTTTCAAAAGCCAATAGAATAAAAGGGAGTAGCACAGCTAAGGAAAAGGGAAAAAAAATGGCGGACTGCGTTGTTTGGTGACCCCCGTGAAATTGTCGTTCGACCCCAAATGGGGTCCCAACCCACAGGTTGAGAACCACTGCTTTAGGATAAACATGTCTGGAAGTTCTTTGAAGTGTTTCATTAGTCGGAACCATGACAAAGGCATTGTAGAGTGGTATTAACACTTCACATGATTTTGATTCTATCCCTCTGTTAATGCAGCCTAACACTGTGTTGGCCTTTTTGGCAGCTGCGGCACATTGCTGGCTCATATTTAAGTGATTGTTCAGTAAGATTCTAAGATCCCTTGTATATGATTTCTATATGCTGCAGTTTCTCTTGCTTAAAAATATACATGGAACTCTTAGATTCTAAATCTGATTTTTTATTTTATTTTAATGGCTGGCTATTCAAGTCCAATTGATTGTAGGAAAGTTTTTACTCTTCTCAGACTTTTAAAACTTAGATCACTTACATCAGGGCTGTCCAAACTTGGCAACTTTAAGATTTGTGGACTTCAAATCCAGAGGTTTTACAGTTGCCAAGATTGGAGACCTCTGACTTAGATGAAAAAGGTTCTTCTCTATAGATCAGCCGATCAATTAAATATTTGTCTTTTTTGGTCCAGAAACTCTAATAAAGAAATATTGTACATGTTCAGTTATTGTTTCTGTTCTCACCTTTTTGTATTTTATTTGTGATGTTTTTTCCTCTTCCCTTTTTGAAGTTTTCCAGGTTTTGACACCTTTGCATTAGTTATCTGCTTTTATCCATAAATCTTGTCTGATGCTTATCGAAAACACCCAGTAATCACTGAGAGGAAAAATAGATTTTGTTTCTGACACAACTATATGTTAATGTCCCAACTTAATCCATTCATAATTTGGTTTGCTACTCACTCCATCAGATAAACCTATTTTAATAATACAGTCACCAAAGAAACTTACCTTTCATACTTCTTCAACAAGTTTTAATTTTTTAATTAATTTATCCACCATATAGTCACCCATTTCACCATCAAGTATCTTTGGGTGGCATACAACAAAGTTCAAAACAAACCAAGTAAGGAGGCTGTAAAATGATTTGGGGAGGGAACATCATTTTATTTTTTCTTGACCTAGATTAACCACGAAATTTCATGTTCCACATTCATTTAATATCTTACAGAAATGTAATACATTAATGACTTGGCTGTAGTCATTAACGAGTAAATGGCATTCAAGCATATAGGCTTAAGGAACACCCAACTATATTGAGAAAGAAATATTCACACCCCTCAAAAGAACTGTGTGGTGGGGACAGGTATAATGGAGGGGGCTGATAGGAGAGGTGAGTAGGAATCTGGAAAATAGTTGTGGTCCTGTGAACCAAGATGAACCAGAATATTGGTTAAATTTTGAACCTAGGCCTGCCAAAAGACAAATTTGCACTGTGGAACAGAGTTTTGAAGCAGAACCACAAAACAGCTATTTTGCTTGGATGGATATTTAACTACCGTAGTCCAAGTAGATAAGTTTGAATCCTACCACTGTGTGCCAGAGTGAACTCCCATCCTTTGCCCCAGGTCCTGCCAACCAGCAGTTCAAAAGCATGTAAATGCGAGTAGATAAATAGGCACCACTTTGGTGGGAAGGTAATAGAGCTTTATGCTCTGGCAGTTATGTGATGTCATGATGGCCACACGATTGCGGAAATATCTTTGGACGGTGCTGGCTGAAGGGCTTAGAAATGGAGGCAAGCACCACCCCCTAAAGTTGGCTATGACTAGTGGAAAAAATCCGCAGGTTTTCACCTTACCTTACTTAACTACAGGTAGTCCTCAGCTTACAACAGTTCACTTAGTGACCATTCGAATTTACAATGGCACTGAAAAAAGAGTCTTATGATCATTTTTCACACTTATGACCATTGCATAACCCCATGGTCACATGATTTACATTTGGATGCTTGACAACTGACTCACATTTATGACAGTTGCAGTGTCCTCAGATCATGTGGTGACCTTTTGCATCCTTCTGACAAGGAAAGTCCATGGGGAAGCCAGATTCACTTAACCACCGTGTTAGTAATTTAACATCTGCAGTGATTCGCTTAACAAATGTGGCAAAGGAGTCGTAAAATGGGGCAAAATTCACTGAACAATTTTCTCACTTAGCAACATAAATTTTGGCTTCTGTTGTGGTCATAAGTTGAGGACTACCTGTATTAATATTTTTCATTAACCAGAACACCAGTACAGGGAGTCCTTGACTTACAACTATTCATTTCACGACCATTCAAATCACAATGGCAGTGAACAAAGTGACTTTTGACTTGTCCTCACACTTATGACCCTCTCAGCGTCTCTATGGTCACATGATCAAAATTTGGGTGCTTAGGAATCGGCATGTATTTAGGACATTTGCAGCACCCTGGGATCATGTGATCTCCATTTGCGATCTTCCCAGCTGGCTTCTAACAAGCAAAGTCAATGAAGGAAGCTGGATTCACTTGTCAACTACACGACTCACTTAGCAACTGCAGTGATTCACTTAACAACCATGGAAGAAAAAGTCATAACATTGGGCATGATTCATGCAGCAACCTAAGAAATATTGGTCTCAATTGTGGTCATAAGTTGGGGACTACCTGTACTGTGTTTTACTGCTTTTTTAATAACATAGTACAGTTTCAGGACTCCTGAAAGCCCTTTGAGCTATATCAAACTAGGAAACCAGAACTATGAATGCTAATATTATAAACCAGAACTATGAATGCTAATATTATACAGCAGGGGTCTTCAAACTTGGCCACTTTAAGACTTGTGGACTTCAACTCCCAGAATTCCTCAGCCAGTCTTGGGATTTCTGGGAGTTGAAGTCTACAAGTCTTGAAGTAGCCAAGTTTGAAAACCTCTGCTTACACAGGTTGTCCTCTGCTAACATCCAGTCATTTGGTGACTGTTCAAAGTTACAACGGTCCTTGAAAAACTTATGACCTGGATTCAAAGTTCCGACAGCCACCCCACCACCACCATCCGGTCCTGTGACTGAGTTACAACCATTTGCAGCATCCATCAGTGACCATGATTTATGGCCTTTAATGCAATAACAGCATTTACTTCTGGTTTCTGGCAAAACAAACAAACAATGGTTTTGCTTCTCTGCCACCACTTTCACTTCCTGATTGCCGAAAAAAAGGTCATGAAGTGCAGTCATGATTTACAGCCGTAATTGAAGGCTCAATTATCGTCATAAATCAAGGTTTATCTGTAGTGTGTTTATTATAAGATTACAGTAATAGAAATGTGCAAGCCCGAATGGGCTTCCTTCTTTCCTATCTTTATCTTGATGAAAAACGGGGGGGGGGGGTGTCTTCTCTCAGATGCTTTTTCAAATTACATTACTGCCTCGCTTGGATTTCTTTTATCTGACTGCTGTGTTGTATTTATCTTTGGTATCCAGAAGATGGTAGAGGACAGGAAGACCTGGAGGAACATTGTCCATGGGGTCACGATTCCCTGCTAGGTTTACTAAGGTGGAGGGTCCTTACAGAGTACCGAATAACAGAGTTGGAAGGGACTTTGGGGGTCTTCTAGTCCAATCCTCTACTCAAGCAGGAGACCTATACCATTCTGGACAAATGGCTACCCAATCTCTTCTTAAAAACCTCCAGTGATGGAGCACCCACATCTTCTGGAGGCAGGTCGTTCCACCGATTGATTGTTCTCACTGACAGGAAATTTCTTTTTAGTTTTAGCTTGGAGCTCTTTTTGATACTCCTCCATCCATTACTTCTTATCCTGCCCTCTGGTTCATTGGAGAACAATTTGATCCTCTCTTCTCTGTGACAGCCCCTTAAATATTGGAAGACTGCTGTCATGACAGCCCTAGTCTTTCTCTTAGTGTTAGAGTTGTTGTTGTTAGTTGTGAAGTCGTGTCTGACCCATCGTGACCCCATGGACAACATTCCTCCAGGTCTTCCTATCCTCTACCATCTTCTGGAGTCCATTTAAGCTCATGCCTACTGCTTTAGTGACTCCATCCAGCCGCCTTACTCTCTGTGTCCCCTTCTTCTATTGCCCTCAATCTTCCCCAGCATTAGGCTCTTCTCCAGTGAGTCCTTCCTTCTCATTAGGTGGCCAAAGTACTTGAGTTTCAACTTCAGGATCTGGCTTTCTAAAGAGCAGTCAGGGTTGATCTCCTCTAGGACTGGCCGGTTTGATCGCCTTGCAGTCCAGGGGTCTCGCAGGAGTCTTTTCCAGCACCATAATTCAAAGGCCTCAATTCTTTGGCGCTCAGCTTTTCTTATGGTCCAACTTTCACAGCCATACATTGCAACTGGGAAAACCATGGCCTGGACTATACGCACTTTTGTTGGCAGGGTGACGTCTCTGCTTTTTAATATGCTGTCTAGATTTGCCATAGCTTACCTCCACAAGAGCAAGCGTCTTTTAATTTCTTGGCTGCAGTCCCCATCGGAGGTGATCTTGGAGCCCAGGAAAATAAAATCTGTCACTACTTCCGATTCTTCCCCATCTATTTGCCAGGAATTGAGAGGGCTGGATGCCAATTTCTCCAATATAACAGGTTCACTTTTTTCCATATAACTTCTTAGTTCTTCTAAAGTTTTAAGACATTCCTGTCTTACAGTACATGCAGGTAGTCCTTGAATTACAACAGTTCATTTACTGACCATTCGAAGTTGAAACAGCACCGAAGAAAGTGACTTATTACCATTTTTCACACTTAGGACTGTGGCAGCATCCCCATCGTCACATGCTCAAAATTCAGATGTTTGGCAACTGATTCATATTTATGATGGTTGCAGTGTCCTGGGATCCTGTGATCACCGTATGTGACCTTCTGACCAGCAAAGTCAATGGGGAAGCCAGATCTACATAACAATCATGTTACTAATTTAACAACTGCAATGATTCACTTAACAACTGTGGCAAGAAAGAAAGTCGTAAAATGGGGGCAAAACTCACTTAACAAATGTCTCACTTAAGAATGGAAATTTTGGGCTCAATTGTGGTCGTAAGTTGAGAACCATCTGTAGCTGTTTTTGCTGACCATAAGAACAAACAGGGATATATTTAAAAGAAGGCAAAAGTGGAGCTCCAGAGCATCAAAGCTGGGTACTATTCAAAAAATGGAAGGACTAGAAGAGTGGGATAATAGCCAGCTTTTATCCTTTTTAGATCTTCTAGACCAGCAGTCCCCAACCTTTCTGGCTCTGTGGATGGCAGAGTGGGAGGAGAAGGGATGGTTTCATGTGTGTGTGTGTGCCACTTAAACAAATGCAGCTTCGCACCCTTGCTTCCTCACCCACTACTTGTGCAGCCTGGTTCCCAATGGGCCAGGCCTAGTACTGGGCCACAGACCGGGGTTGGTGGCCCCTGTTCTACACCCTCAAGATGGTCATGATGTACTTGCTGATATCTTAAATATCTTTCTGTTCTGAATTTTCAGTAGCATTGATTTGTATGGCAGGATATACCATTCTTTACCTCATTGGACGACATTGCCCTTATTCAGCTGGATTGGGTTTGATAACGTACCTTATTAAGGGAAGAACAGGAGCAAAATTATAGTTGGCAAAAGTGCAAAAAGATTGCCATGCCACCTGCAGCAGCCTTGGCTACATCATTCAATAAGGTTGGCATCTTTAAATTGCCAGCGTGCCATCTGCCCCTTCCTTTTTTATTTTTTGAAAGAAGAAGATGGGGTCAATTTATTTTCCAAAGCACCAGAAGGCAAGACGAGAAGCGATAGACGGAAACTTATCAAGGAGAGAAGCAAGAAGCTTCTTCAGCTCTGACTGGATGGTAGGGAACAGAAGGAAATATATCCCTTGCAGAGGAGGACGGATATGACATCATCTATCTCCAATCCACAATATAATCCTTTCAACAGTTCCAAGAAGGCTCTACACCCATTTGCACTACTCAAGTGACACTATGACACAGATAAGTCTCCAAGTGGCATCAACGACTCTCTAAAAGAATGCAAATGACCAGCTGTCTGCAAGGAGTATAAATCCTTCCATTCGCCACCATCCAGCCAGAGCTGAAGAAGCTTCTTGGATGAGAAGTGAAACATCTTCAAAGAGAAAAAAGTAAGTCCAGTTGCCACACGAAAAAGCACCTTTGGGACAACCATGATCTGGATGACTGAGACTCTCCATAGACATAAACCTGGAATTAAGGAGAAACTTAATTAATGAAAAAGTCTCAAACATAATAAAGGACAGAAAGGTAAACAGTGAAAGAATGCTTCCATATCCGTTAAAAACAATCCAAACTAGTTCCCAGTTTTAGTACTGGAAAAACTGCATTGGCAGCAGGTCAGAGACATCTTCCTGGATGCCAGACAGGCAGTGCCAGAACACATTTTTGCCCAAGATGGATGTTATGATAACAAACATATACTGACTATTAAACAATTCGAGCCTGATAACTTTTTTTAAAAAAATAAGGTGCACACCCAAAGGTATATCTATATTAATTATTAGCTTAAATCTAGCAACTTCCTGTGTTTCATATATATGCAGATAATGACTAGATAGAGATAACATTCATATGACATTCCTTTCTTTGAAGGAACAAATGAATCTTTTGTGCCTGGCTGATAGTAAAATAATAGCCCAAGAAGAGAATCATATAATAGCAACACCAGTCCAAGAATAAATTGTAGGGTTACAAATCTCTGTCTCAGGTCTATATGGTTTAGAGACAGGATTGGTCATACTTCTAAATGGACTCTAGTGAGACAGACATAGAATATCTGTCCTTGCTCTTCTGGATTTCTTGATGGCCTTTGATACCATCAATCATGGTATCGTTCAGGATCCATGGCTCTGCGGGCTGGGGGGGTGGCTCAATATCATGTTGGTTCACTTCCTTTCTGTAGGCCGATACCAGTCAGCCTTAATTAGGTGTGAAAGGTCCTGCCTTCAATCCTTATTATGTGGGGTTCCACAGGATTGTCTGTACTCTTCCCCGCTATTTAACATCTACATGAAGCCACAGGGTGAGGTCATCTGTTGCCCTTGAGTGAGATATGCCTAGTGCGCTGATTAAATATCTTAAATACTTAAGTATCTCTCCCTTTGGTGAAGCAATGTGGTTGATGTCTGGTCTCCATGCTTGAAGGCTGTAGAGTTAAGGGTAGGCAACCTTGGCTTTTTTATGACTCGTGGACTTCAACTCCCAGAATTCCTGAGCCAGCCATGCTGAGGGGAAAGGGAGAGGTTTCCAAGCGGACCCATGCTGGCTCAGGAATTCTGGGAGTTGAAGTCCACGAGTCATAAAAGAGTCAAGGTTGCCTACCCCTGCTGTAGAGGTTTGGATGAGAACAACTGAAGCCTGGCAAGACTGAGTGGCTCTGGATTTTTGGGCTTCCTGATTCTGGGACTTGGTACTGGATGGGGTGGCACTACCTTAGCAATGTGTGCAATTTGACAGTTCTTCTAGACCAGGAGTGGGGAACCTTGGCTCTTTTATGACATGTGGACTTCCAGAATTGCTGAGCCAGTGCTCAGTCATAAAAGAGCCAAGGTTCCCCACCCCTGTTCTAAGCGCACGAGCCCTGCTTGAGGAGCAGGTGGAAGTCATGGCTAGGAGGACCCTTGCAAAGCTTGGTGTTGTGCTCCAGTTGTGCAGCTTTCTGGGCCAAGAGATTGTACTCACAGTTGCTTTTGCCCTGGTCACCTCCAGAACAGATTACTATAACATGCTCTGCATGGGGCTGCTCTTGAAGAGCGTCCAACAGTTTCAGCTGATGCAGCATTGCAGACATTGATGTGTTTCCCTAGGAAGGTACATATTACTATACAGATAGTCCTCGAATTATTACAGTTCGTTTAGTGACTGTTCAAAATTGCAATGGCACTGAAAATGTGACTTATGACCATTTTTCACAGTTATGACCTTTGCAAGGATCCCCTTGATCATGTGATCAAAATTCAGAGGCTTGGCAACTGGTTCATATTTATGACCATTGTTGTGTCCCAAGGTCATGTGACCACCTTTTGTGACCTTCTGACAAGCACAGTCAATGGGGAAGCCAGATTCGCTTAACAGCCAGGTTACTAACTTAACAACTGCAATGATTCACTTAACAACTGTGGCAAGAAAGGTTGTAAAATGAGGCAAAACTCAGTTAACAAATGTCTCACTTAACAACAGAAATTTTGGGTTCAATTGTTGTCATAAGTCGAGGATTACTTGTACCTCAATTTCATGAACTGCCTTGCTTTCCAGTTTGCTTCTGAGTGCAATTCAAAGTGCTGGTTTTGACTTTTAAACTGGCCTTGGCATGGCACCAGGTTATTTGAAGGACTTCTTCTTCCCAGTTACAGGTAGTCCTCAACTTAACTTCCAATGAGTTCTGGAAAAGTTCCTCAGATTGCAAAGGAAGAATTAAATACCAATTATTCCATGAAATAATTTCATTTTCAGTGAATAGTCGTGAGATCCTTTCTACAGTCTTCTATACCAGATGCAATACACTAAAAAACTTACTATAAAGATTTCTGTCCTAATATTCAAATCTCTCCTCCTCCTCCCCCCTCCTCCTCCCTTCTTCTTTATATTGTTTTCAGTATTTCACCCACAGGGTGTTAGATAGCACCCAATGTTCAAGTCTGTCAAGATCCTTAAGCCTGTCTTCTGGAGTGTTGGCTATTCCTGCCAGCTTGGTGTTGTCTGCAAATTTGATGAGTTCCCCATCTATCCCCTTATCCAAATCATTGATGAAGATGTTGAAGAGCACTGGGCCCAGAACAGAGCTCTGGGGCACCCCACTATATACTTCCCTCATGTAGATGTGGTTCCACTGAGGACCACATGCTGAGTACGGCCAGTCAGCCAGCTACGGATCCGCCTGGTGGTGATGCTGTCTAACCCACATTTTTCTATCTTATCAAGTAGTAGGTTGTGATCTACTTTATCAAATGCCTTACTGAAATCCAAGTAAATCATATCCACAGCATTCCTCTGGTCCACTAATTTTGTCACCTAGTCAAAGAATGCAATAAGATTTGTCTGGCATGATCTGTTTTTGACAAACCCATGTTGGCTTTTAGTAATGACTTTGTTTGCCTCTAGGTGTTTGCTGATTTGTTGTTTGATATCTTTTCCAGAATCTTCCCAGGTATTGAGGTCAGGCTGATAGGTCTGTAATTTCCTGGGTCCATTTTTTTTCCTTTTTTGAAGAGGGGAACTACATCAGCTCTTTTCCAGTCCTCTGGTAGTTCCCCAGTGCTCCAGGATCTTTGAAAAATATAGTTCAATGGTTCTGAGATCACATCTGCCAGTTCCTTGAGAACCTTGGGGTGTAATCCATCTGGTCCTGGTGATTTGAACTCGTCAAGGCTGGATAAGTGCTCACTTACCGTTTTCTTGCCTATCTTAACTTGCGTTTCTATTCTGTTTTTTATGGCACTATTGTTGGTAGGTTGGTCTGTTTTTTCCCTTTGTGTAAAGACATGCAAAAAATGAGTTAAATAGTTCTGCTTTCGCCTTGTTGCTTGTCACCTTCTTGCCACTTTCACCCACTAATGGACTAATCATTTCCTTCACTTTTTTCTTGTTTTTTACATGTTGAAAGAAGCCTTTTTTGTTATTTTTGACTTTTGTTGCAAGCCTTAGTTCATTTTGAGCCTTAGCTTTCCTCACTTCATCTTTGCAGGCTCGGGCTATTTGTTGATATTCTTAGTTATGTGCCCCTCTTTCCACTTTCTATACTTGTCCTTTTTATCTTTCAATTTATCGGAGAGTTCTTTATGCAGCCATGCTGGTTTCTTTTGAGAAGTGTTATTTTTCCTCTTTGTTGGTATTGTGCTGGACTGGGCTTTTATTATCTCACTTTTTAAAATTTCCCAAGCCTCCTGAGTTGTTTTCCCCTTGAGGATTCTCATCCATGGAATCCTTCCCAAGTCCTCTCTAAGTTTATTGAAATTAGCTCTCTTAAAGTCCAAGACTCTAGTTTCTGTGTTCTATTGCTTGTGCTTCCATAATGTTGAATTCCAATATTGCATGATCACTTCCTCCCAAGGTTCCTGTGGCTTCAACACCTTCTATTATTTCATCTCTGTTAGTGAGAATTAGATCCCAAATGGCTAATCCCCTAGTTCCCTTCTCTACTTTTGGGGAGACAAAATTGTCTGCTAGGTTTGCAAGAAATCTGTTTGATCTTTCACTTGGTGCAGAGTTTGTCTGCACCAAATGGACAGGGTAGTTAAAGTCCCCCATTACTATTGTGATATGCTTCCCACATACCTTAATTATCTATTATCTATCTATCTATCTATCTATCTATCTATCTATCTATCTATCTATCTATCTATCTATCTGCTCCCCATGGAACATAGCTCCATCAATTCAGCCCCTTCAAACACAAAATAAATAAATATATAAAAATAAGGATTCTCATCCCTGACTGAATAAAAGCAAAAAAAAAATTTCCAGCAGCATTGTTGAATACAATATCTGTTTATATTACAATTCCATTATTTCTCAGAATCACTGTGCCTCCTTCCATTTTTGATATGTGTTAATAAAAAAAACACTCTGTGAAGAGTGTTAGCTGTCTACCAAAGAGAAGGGCTGTTCAGGAACCATGGCAGCCCTTCCCAGGAACAGCATGAAGGCTGAAATGTCTGTGTGAAATAGAGAGAGGTGTTGGTTCAGACTCTTGCAATGTTCATATCTTCTTTGATGTCACAGGACAGAATGAAATTGCTTGGATTTTGATCAGAGCAGCAATGCAGAAGGAGGAGGAGGAGTGGATCCAGCAGAAACCCCACGGCTATTGTGAACTAAAAACTAAAAGATATTTCGAAGAGTAATTGCTTTCTAAATGAAGGTCCCTGTGGATTGCAACCCTCTTGCAGCTTCTGTTTTCCCAGTGAGTTATGAGGGGTAGCAAGGACTTCCATAAAAGGATAAACAAATTGGATCGTTTATAAAGTTTCGTGGTTTCAATTTTAAAAAAAGAGGTCACACTTTCTTCAGCCCACTCAGCTAATTTCTTAAGTATGGTGTGTTTACGTTGATGGAAATACTGCACGAAAGGCGAGGTCCTCCAGAAAAATATGGCTCAAGACAATGATCATTTTCAACCCAAAGATCCTGTTTTATGGACTATGATTATCTTTTGAAATTCTTCTCTGAATCTTTCAGGGGTCTCCACAGGGTGTGTTCAAACAAAGTCAAAAGGGGTTGCAATGATGTGGTTGAAACTTTGACTCTGGACACGTATGAAATCTTTGAGAGTTGGACAGATTTCTGCCAAGGGAAGAGTTCGTTTTGGTTGGAATTGTCCCATTTATGGGATTTCCATCATGGAGTTGCATTGAAGGCCAGTTTCTCACCTTCTTACACCCTCCTGTTTATCAGTATCACCAAGAGCAATGCAAACTCACCACAGTTGTTTCATCAGCATTTCAGTTTTTATAACTTATAAAATGATCTAATCTGTTTTTTAAAAGCATGTCCTTTTTCACATTTGTTGTCGTCATTGTCGGGTAATGGGAGAATTAGTGACCACAAAGATTTCAGGGATCAAAGGTGAGAAAAAAATGTTTTTTTAAAAAAATAAAATTACATGTATATTTGGGCTTTGCCAACACTATCACTTCCTTTTGGAAAAAATGGAATCTAAACATAAGGTTTAGCAATTATGGGAAAGGGTAAGGAAGGAATCTCATTAAATTTTAAATTTTCACATCTCCCATCCCTCAGGGGATACAGCAGTTGTTCCTTTCATTAAAAAGATGAATTTCTCCCAGGCACATGGGAATTGTGGGCAACACTTGAAAAACCAGCGCCCGTTAATCCTTTCTTGACACGTGGAACTTTGCCAAGTGCTATTTGTAAGAAAGGATCCCATGAAGATCCAAGGGTATATAAATCACTCATCCTCACATCTCTTCTGCTCAAAAGGTAGCATTAGCCAGTGTGGTGAAGAATGTCGTTGAAAACACGGCATGACCTCAGAGGTAAGTCTATTTCTTATGAAGTAGATATTACATCCAGTTTTGGTTGCCATGATATTAAAAAAAAAGATGTTGAGAATCTAGAAAGTTCCAGAGAAGAGCAACAAAGATGATTAAGGGAGTGGAGGCGAAAATGTATGAACAGTTGCAAGAACTGGGTACATATAGTCTAATGAAAAGAAGGACTGGGGTGACAGGATTGCAGTGTTCCAATATCTCAGGGGTTGCCACAAAGAAGAGGGGGTCAACCTATTCTCCAAAGCACCTGAAAGCAGAACAAGAAGCAATGGATGAAAACTAATCAAGAAGAAATCTAATCTAGAAATGAGGAGCAACTTCCTGACAGTTAGAACAATTAATCGGTGGAACGGTTTGCGTTCAGAAGTTATGGGTGCCTCAACACTGGAGGTTTTTAAGAAGAGATTGGACAGGCATTTGTCGGAAGTGGTTTGGGTCTCTTGTTTGAGCAGAGGGTTGGACTAGATGACCTCCAAGTTCCTTTCCAATTCTGTTATTCTGTTACTATGTTACAAAGCCCATGGATTCATCCAAGTTTTTTTCCATATATTTTATTTATTTTTTAAAACATAAATCACTTAATAGTTGATAGTGTGTTTGCTGGGTTTACATTTGTAAAGAAAAATCATTAACAATTGGTTTCTATAATCCATAATCCTCATAGTACATTTAGTTGATTTCCCCCTTTCCCCAAAATGTCTTCTTTGAAAACCTTGAAATAATACAGTTCTTATTATTTTGATAAATAACAGTTACATATATTATTTTCCCCCAATATTCCTAGAAATAATGATCACATCAATATAATGTTTCTTTTCTATCTAATCATTCTGATTGCCTCATCTTATATCCTGTTGCAGTCTTTCTTTAGATTTGTTTCTCCCATAAAGTTCAAAGTATTCTTGCTGGTTAAGATTTTCTCAACAGATAATTACATTTAAAGATTTAAATCTGTTTTTCCCATGTAAACTATTTCAATACTTTTACATTTCTTAAAGAATAGGTAAAAACAGTAAAGCAAAGGAAAAAAGAGCAAGAGTAAAAAAACATAAAAAATAAAATACTACTTAAAATATATTTTTCTCCTAAGCTAATATATATTCATTTCCAAAATTTCTTATTCTTTTTAACCATGATTAAAACATGTATTTAATCTTTAAATATTCCATTTATTGTGTCTAGTCATCTAATCCTTTAACTCTTATTCAAAACATTTTTTTTCTTTTTTATACATCATAATTTCCCTAAATTCTGATACATTTAATTATCTAAAACGTTTCCTTCATCTAGGTCCTTTTAGCAGTATTATATTATATTACTTATATCAAGAAATAAAATAAAAAAGGGGGGAAGCATACAGTATTATTTAAGGAATTTATCTCTCTTAGAATGACATACGTATTCAGAATCTTTTCTATTTCTTTAACCATATTCAAACAAATATTTCTTTTTAAAATATTCTCTCTGGTAGATCCCATCATCTATTTTCTTAATTTTCACTTTGGTCTCTAAGTTAACTTAGAGACAGATTGATTTGTATATTCAAAGTTATTTTGGATTTCTTTGTGATTTGAACTCAGTGTTATTTGAATTAATTGCAGCATGCTACCGTATTTTCCGGTGTATAAGACAACTCAGCGTATAAGATGACCCCCGACTTTGGAGACAATTTGCATGGTTTAGAAAGTTGTCTTATACACTGGAAAATAAGTATATATCTCCTCCTGGGAGGTATTTATGTTTTCTTGGTGTGTTCTGTCTACATGTCTTTGATCCATGATGGCCAAAAGTTAAAGTTTTCCTTCTTATTCAAAAATAGCTTTAGAGTCTCAGTTAAATAGATATTTGTAATCCAAAGAGTTCAAAAAAGATTTTTTTCTAAAGTTTATAATTCTCTCTTTGTCTGCAGCCCAGATTGTTGTGTTTTTTGTCACAGCTGTTCTTTATTATTAAAGGTTTGAAGGTCACAAACACATATTAGCTTTTCCCAGGTTTTGGCAAGTTCTCTATGGAAAACATAGCTGTCATAATCTTCATCTACCATTAGGTGTCAGCATTTATTTAGTTTTCAATTTGAATAATGGTCTTTAAAATGAGAGTCTTAACCATTCAACAATCTTAAATTTGTCCAAAGTTAAATTTTAGCTTTCAAGTTTATAAATTTATTTCACTACCATATATTTTGATCCTCCATAGAAATTTTAATTCACCACTTCTGTTAGCAAAAGGCTAGGGTGGAAGTCTCTCTCCTTCATTTCAGAGGTATTTTGTTTCTTGGGGATCTTTTCCAGGAAATTAAGTGTAGGATAGAAAAAGGAAAATCAGATTCCTCATCCAGTTTCACGCACGTTGTTTACTGTAGTGCTGGTTAGTTCTTTTGGACTCCGGTTGCAAGTAGCTTGGGCTGATCAATGAAATACAGCCTTTCTCCTATCCGGTTAGAAGGCTTTTCCCAAAACGAACAGAATGACCGCTGTCATTCCAGTGTCACCGGGGCATCCTTCTTTCTTCACCATCTCTCCGGGGAGCTTGGATTCATTAGGATCTCCAGGCAGGATGAAAGTTAGCTGCGGGGGTGCAGCAGTCCACAAGCCCGCAACCAGTTGCTACCGCGCAGGATCAGAAGTCCCAGATTCATCCAAGTTTTAATAAGCATGCCAATAAGCAGATCAAGTTTCTTCCAGCCACTTCTTTTATCCCGCACATAGCTTTAGTTTGCATGGTATGCATTACATACCATTTGGAGTTGTTGTCTTTTTTTTTCAAATTAATTTGAAATGTATGCCTTTCTATATATTATTTTCAGGAGCATATGCATTTCTGGGAGGGCATATCTCTAATATAGCTGGGGTTTTTTTCAAAGTGGCAAACTTGGATTGTACAATTCAGATATTTTTTTTTTTAGGGCAAACCAAGTTCAAGCATTGGTAAGAATATGCAGGATTAGGTACTTTCATTTGCAAAATATAAAGCAAGTTTAAAAACCTCCCTCATTTATACTGTGGTTAGATGTGATAATATAAATCTTGCCTCAGAATATTTGAAGTCTTGGCAGGAAGGAACCAAGGAACAAATCTCACAATGCAAAGAGTTAAGAAGGAACATCTTGCGAGGGCTTCAGTAGAACCTGGTGCTTTTTAACTCGCTCATGAAGGATCAGGTTTTTGTGGGGAACAACAAAGCAACCCAATTTGCATATGATCCAAATTTCCCATAACATTCAATGATTTAAAGGAGTGAAAGAAAAAAGGGATTGAGAAGTGATACCCCCCCCAAAAAAAAGATTTTTAAAACCATGACTATTATCAGTCCACATCCAAAGTCTTGCACGTTGCAGTTGGAAATTCTAACATATAAAGTGAGAGTGAGTGTGTTGGTATCTGACATCATAGACGTGAAAAAAAAATCAGAAATAATTTGGAAAAGGATTGAAAATAAAACTGACACTAGAAAAGGGCTTTTATACCTTGAATGGGTGGGCAAAACATCATTTTATAATGAGACCAACATGCCTTTTTCATTTTATAGGAGTGGAGTTGATAGATTTAAAACCCAACATACTTGCATTAAGCCTATGGGAGACTTGCATGTCTTTGTTTAATTTCGTTGAAGTTAAAGCAATATTATCACGAATCAGATGGCCACAGCTTGCCCATATACTGTGAAAGATTGTTGTTGTGGTCTTAGGGAACTCTCTAGATTTGCTATATATATATATAGCAAAATATATGTGTGTGTTTTCTGAGGTTTTCGCGGGTGTAAATAAGAGAACCATTGACAGCTATATCCCTCTGCCATCAGTTCTTCTCCTAATTTCGTTTTACATTCCCCTTGACCAAATTCTAATATCTCACAAGTTACCTATTTATGTTTGCTATTATGTCTCTTCTATGTAGGTCTTTGGTTATTCGGGTTTTCTCCCACGTAAAAATGGAAGTGTCTTGGCGACGTTTCGATGAAGTCCCATTCGTCATCTTCAGGCTGGTGTTTTCAGCTTCGTGCTCCTTGAAGCAGCTCCAAAATGGTGGACAAAAATACAAAAAGGGCAACTAAAATAATCAGTAGAACAATGTCCCTGCCGGGAAACA
This sequence comes from Crotalus tigris, assembly GCF_016545835.1. Classification (NCBI taxonomy): domain Eukaryota; kingdom Metazoa; phylum Chordata; class Lepidosauria; order Squamata; family Viperidae; genus Crotalus; species Crotalus tigris. The sequence continues at coordinate 1,808,928 of NW_024100595.1, read as the reverse complement.
TTGCAAAGCTTATCCCAAAGGGGCTTTTTCAAAAGGCAACTGGGCTTCCATTATTTTCTCTTGAAGACATTTCACTTCTCATCCAAGAAGCTTTTTCAGTTTTGTTCTTGGAATTTCAGTTCTTGATTGAGAAGCAAAACGTCTTCAAGCAAAAACAAAGAAAGTCCAGTTGCCTTTTGAAAAAGCTCCTTCGTGACAACCATGATCTGGGTGACTGAGAATCTCCTTAGACAGTTGCAAAATTTGGAACTGTTTGAGTTTAGGAAATATGGAAGATCGGACATGACAGAAATATATAAAATTACAAATGGTGTAAAGAAAAGATAGAAGAAAATTTTATTCCCCACGCTCTTCCCTTACAATTAGGGATTGTTCAGTTCAGATTGCTGGGAGATCCAGGATGGGCAGAACTGAAATCTAGCACTGAATTCAGAATTTTCTAGTGTTTTTTTTTAAACGTCCACCAAACATAATAAAATGTCCCTTCTTGTTCCCATTTCCAATGAAGAATCTGAAAGTGCCTTTATACATTCTAAACAATTTATCTGGTGACATGAATTAACAGTACATCGTTTCATATAAATTCTCTTTAACATAATTTCAATACTTTCTACCACATATTTCCCTTTGTTCCACTTGTATGTTACAATACAAATGTTTAGCCCACTTTATCATACACTCTTTCACTTCTTCTTCTATTTTAAACTTCAATAAAAGCTTATACGTTTTAGTAACTACATATTCTTTATTTGTACACAATTCTCTTTCAAACTCAGTTTTAGAAACTTCAGACCTATAAACTTGTTTTGTCTACTTTAAATCTTTCTAATAATAATAAGAAATAAATAAATAAGAGAACCATTGACAGCTATATCCCTCTGCCATCAGTTCTTCTCCTGATTTCGTTTTACATTCCCCTTGACCAAATTCTAATATCTCACAAGTTACCTATTTATGTTTGCTATTATGTCTCTTCTATAAAATGCCTCTTGTGCTGACAGCCAGACAGTTGTTTTTGGATACTGAGTTGTATCTATTTCATATTCTCAGTAAGGCACGCCTAACATAATGATTTTTAAAATCCACATAAACCTTATCGTACCACAGGAAATAAACATATTTTTTCATCAAGCACTGTTTGGAGCATTTGTTATTGTCTGTTGCTTCTTTTGAAGAAGTAGCCAGTTTTGCCATCAGAGAAGAGATCTAACCCTAGAAAAAGAAGGTCACTATAGTGGTCCCTAGAAATGTAGGTTTACAGTGTTGGGATAAAACCATGTTGGGATAGCAATGCAAATATAAACTGAAGTCTTGTGATGCAGAGATACTTTCTAAAGTTTTGTCCTTAGGACGAACCATAGAAAAAGCATCTGGTTCTTTACTTCCACCTACAAAATAGCTTTTACTAGTGACATGAAGCTGCATGTAACTTGGGCTTGGGGAAGTCTTAAAAGAGAGGTGATATAAGCACCTGATATTGTGGGAGAGGCTGATTTTTCTCCCCTTATCTTTCTGATGATTAGCAGCTGCTGTTTTTTTCATAAATCTAAAAAGCGTGGGGCAAAGCTATTGTGGTTCAGTCTGTGTAGGCAAGACCCACTTGATTGGGGGTGCCCTCGTGCAGGAAAGCAAATCAGGCTGTCATTCAGGACTAGCCTCAATTTTGCTGTAACAACCCCGGGATGCCCCGTGGGTGGCTGAGAAATTCATTGGTAGGTGGAACAGGGCGTGTCTCAGGATATTGCCAGCTAGTACCCAGCATCAGCCTTGAGAGCCTCTGTTCTTGTCCAGCTGGCAAGCTGTTTGGCAGCAGCTCACCTGGAATATACCTTCCTTAATTTAGGACCTTTTGGCCTTTGGCAAGGGAGACCGGGCTTCGAAAGAGGACGAATGAAAGAAGAGGGGAAAACTCAAATAGCCACAGGTATGGAGGAGTCATCTTGGTTACTGCACATTGGACAGAATTAAGGGATTAATTTGGGTGGACCAGTATGTGTCTTTTCTGGGAAGTAAAGCAATCTGGCTGATGCAGGATGGCAAGCAGACCTGTCTCCATCAGGGTCACCATCCATTCTAACCTTTTGAGATGCAGTATACAAATTTAATCAGTAAGAACAACCATGCAGTAATATACAGGTGGTCTTTGTATAGTGAACATAGTCAGTTGTTAAGTCAGTTGTTTAAGTGAAGTGGTTGCTAAGTGAAACGGCAACAGTGATTATGGTCTTACTTCAGCTTTCCTTTGCTTTACAGACCTGTGAAGGTCATACATATGAGGACTGATTTCAAAGTTACTCTTTCATCACTGTGAACGGCTGCTAAGTGAGTTGCTAAATGAGGACTACCTGTATGACCGCATCAATGCAATATATTATATGGCTGCTTGCTTTATTTTCATCCCTTCGCTGAATAAATTAGATCAGCAGGCTTTTTTTAAAGGGCTTTTCTCTGAAATTAGGTTTTTATGGGTATCACTCCACGGAACCTCAAGATTTTTTAAAGTTTTTGCTTAGTTGGATCAAGTTTAATGAATTCCTCCCCCTCACCTGCAGTCAATAGGTGTCCTGTTTCTGATTATTTTGAAGGAAATTATTGATTTATACGATAGTCAGATTCGTTGTTTTTATTTCCCAAAGTCTGTATCATTGTCTTAGTTACTTTTACTGAAATGATCTGGGATTCCTTGTCTAACTTGTCTCTTCACTCTACCCAATGACCTTATCAGCATCCTCTGAACTTTGATGTCACACGTTGACCTCTAAACAGCTTATATACTCATTGAACCGTAGTTTAGGCAATGAGGCTGAGTCACGCTGCCTTTGATTCTCCTGCTAAAAGAGATGTGTTGGTTTCAAACTTAACAAAGCAATTCATTCATCTGCTTTATTCTCATATTCTTTATAAGGTTCTTAATACAGGTAGTCCTCCTCAACATACAATCACAACTGAGTCCCAAATTTACGTTGTTAAATGAAAAAAAATTTTTTTTATTGAAAATTTTTATAAGTTTTTACAAAAAAACAGAAAAAAATACAACAATTCAAAAACAGAAAACAACATATACAAAAAACTAAACATAACATCCCCTTCCCCATCCCCCCCAAAACACCCCCCCTTCCCCCCTCTGAGCTTCCCAGAGCAGAATATAGGCTTAATTAAAAAAGAATTAAAAAAATATATATATAAAAAAGAAAAAAAGTTAAGACTGAAATATATATATATGTATATAGAAATAAAAATTATGAAAAAGCAATATGATATTTTTTTATATCCAATTTAAATTGTATAAATTCTATCCATTTATCCCAAACAGCAAATGAAAATTTTGTTAAGTGAGTTTTGTTCCATTTAACGATTTTTTTGCCATGCTTGTTAAGTGAATCACTGCAGTTGTTAAACGAGTAGCATGGTTGATAGGTGAATCTGTTTTCCCCATTTGCTTGTCAGAAGGTCTCAAAACAGGATCACATGACCCCGGGACACTGCGAGCATCATAAAGATCAGTCAGTTGTCAAGCATCTCAATATAAATCACATGACCACAGGGATGCTACAACGGTCATAAGTGTGAAAAAATGGTCATAAGTCCTTTTTTAGTGCTGTTGTAACTTCAAGGTCACTAAATGAACTGTTGTAAGCCAAAGGCTTCTTGTAATAGGAGCCTTAAGGACAGGGGCAGATACAAATCAAAATCAATGGAATGGTCTCTTAGGAACAGATTAGTTTTTTGCTGGACCTGGGCTAAAGAAGAAATTATGACAAATCAGAAGAAAAGAAACAGAAACAGTGCTGAGAAGGGAATGATCATTCCACTGAAGATGGAGGGAGCTTTGGAGATCTTTTTGATCTGGACTTTAGTTAATAATAAAGACTCATCTTTAAGGCAGCAGATCCATTCTCCCTATCAGTTTTCTAGAGAGAAGTCCAAAACCTTTATGCCTTCCACTCCTCCCCACCACCATCCATGGTCCTCAAGATCTGGTGTTGGGGCAGGAGGAAGATTTTGCTTGAGTAAATTATGCCCTTCTTCAAAGAAGGGATAGTTCTATCCTCCTGTTTTATATTGTCCCCCGTGTTTGAGGACACCCAGTGTTAGAGTTTTCTCCTTCAGTTGATCACAAACAAGAGCTGTTTGGAGATCTGTTTGAAGATCTGTACAATTGGACATGCTTTGCATGCTACTCATGCTGGAGGGCGGGGGATACAATCAAGGGAAGCCATCAGAGGTGAAGAAGGGTGAGTAGTCTGATGCTTATTGGGCACTTTAAGCTCATACAAATATATTCTATTTCTGTTTTTCCTTCCTGCTAAGAGGACAATGCTGTAGGGCTTCTGTTAGCACAGTGGTTCTCAACCTGTGGGTCGGGACCCCATTTGGAGTCGAACGACCATTTCACGGGGGTCGCCAAACAACGAAGTCCGCCATTTTTTCCCCCTTTTCCTTAGCTGTGCTACTCCCTTTTATTCTATTGGCTTTTGAAAGCCAATAGAATAGACTCTCTTGAATAGAGTCTAATTCTATTGGCTTTCAAAAGCCAATAGGAATTGTCCAGGCTGTCTCTGCCCTGCTGAGCCCGCCAAAAGTCCCATTCTGCAAACGGTGCTGCACCAGTTGAGTAGTCCTTGACTTACGACCGGTTGAGTAGTCCTTGACTTACGACCGGTTGGGGGTCGCGGCAATAAAAAGGTTGAGAACCACTGTGTTAGCAGATGTATAGAGCTGTGAGAGACCCTTAAACCCATGTTCTCTGAAAACCGACCTAAAGCAAAAGTGCAGGGCAGGGGGTCATGCTTTCTCCAGATCACACTTATGGGTTTGTTGAACACAGTGGAAGCCTCACATCAGCCAGTAAATAAATCACCATCACAAACGGAGGATATTTTGCAGCCAGGTGGCAATGTTTTCAGAGGGAAGGATGGTGAACTGGATGGAGAACTTGAGAAATCCAGGAGGACTTCTGCTTAACATGCAGTAAGAACTCCTCCAATTGGAGGCAAAGTAGAACAAAAGCACCAGAGGTTGGAGAAGATCAAGGAGAAGTGGGTAGCAGAGGCATCCATTGGGCTGTGCCCCAAAAGTCAAGATACTTACAACCACATGATTAAAAGCCTAAAGGGAGCAGGATTTGGATGTCACAGTTGCAACCACCATCTTGCCTATTTGGACTTTTTAAAGTTCCGCTAAAAGTACCCATGGTGTATAGCAATTTAATTCTGAAGATAAAAAAAAAACAAATGGAGGAAACAGGATGAGAAATAAAATAATATGTGAAAAAGAAGGAATAGCCTGTAGTTCAAGAACCAAGGAAGGGAGGAAAGGAAGGAAAAAGCCAATGCAGATCAAAGCCAAGCTGAGCTTGAATCTGTATAGGAATGCAAGTCTCCTGATGTTATTTAGAATTATTTTTCTAAAGATTGATTGGATATCTTATCTAAGTTATACAATCGGCACTTGCTTCTCTTGATGTCAAGGCAAGATCTGGGATTGCTCAAGAGAAGTCTGTGGATGAGTTCATACAGCAGATCAGATCAGTTGCTTTCCCCAGGCCAGCACCCTTCAGATAAATTGGGACTACAATGCCTAGAATTTTCAGCCACCGTCCTAGTCTTATAATTATGGTCCCAATCCATGTGGAGGGTGCTGAGATGGGGAAGACTTTATGTTCTGCCATCTTCCGCTTTATATCTTTATACCTCCTTTCAGTAAGGAGTTGGCTTTGGGTGAAATGGCTCCTTAGACAGAAAAGGCCTTTGCTAACCCCAGCACTTTTGCCAGTAACTTGCTAAATTACTTAATTCCTAAATTAAGAATAACTTCTCTGTTTGTGTTTTTCCTGTCCCCAACAGATGTCCGTTATCCTTACCGGTCTTATCCAGTTCTTTCGGCCACTGCTATCATCCCTCTCTGGCGTACTCGAGTGCAAGGGTGTCGCTCCATGGTACTTCCTCACAGGTCTCCGCATTGTGGCCATCTTCTTCTCCAGCGGGCCCTGGGATTCCTTGAAGCAGGACGTGATCTGCAGTTGGGTATCCCCAACCCAAGACAAATCAAAGGAATTCTGTACGGTCCTGTGCCAAAATCAATATTTCCCCCTCGCGGTTTCATCCACAGGGGCGCTGGCATTCATGGTCGTGCTCCTCCTGGTGGGGCTTATGAGGCTCACCACCCCCAGGAAAAAGAAAAAGAAAGATGATGAGAATGACAAAATCACTGGTAGCACCAGTGGGAGTAGTAACAGAGGTGTGGCTGTGGTTACTGCTGGGGCAGGTGGGGCATCAGGTGTCTACCTGGCTGGACCTCATGGTCTTCCAATGCGCAATAATCCCTCCAATTACCGATCGCACAATTACCGACATTTTCACCACAATGTTTGGCATGATCGTGATGGTATGCCTATGGCCCACATGCCTGGAGGTTATGGTCCCCGTGTTGGCTCGTGGCCATATGGAGGCTATGGCATGCCTTCTCATCCTGGATATGCTGACACCTCTGAAATGCCCGGCCACTGGTATGATATGTCTCCACACACAATGTCTGCATACCCAATAGATATGCAACATGCCAAGATGACTCCCCATGGCCCTGAAACAGATCAATATGAAATGCCTTCCCTTCGGGGTTCTAAAGAATCGATCAGTGCTGCATCCTATTTTAATGAAACACTACCCAGCACTGTTCCTACCAACTATGCGTCTGTTCCCGTGATACATCAAAGTAAAATGCTTCCTCAGTATGGGTCCGAGGACAAAGATCATGAGGGTCTTCAAAAGAGGTACAGAGGCCCTAAAGAATATGGTGAAGGTACTGACTATGCATACACCATGGGTAGAAAGGGTGTGGGGAGAGGCAAGATGAACCCCAGATACTCTGAGGAAATCAAATATAGCATGGCAACCAAATGCCAAACAATCTCTGAAAGCAATATGGACCAAACTGCAGCCCAGCCTAGGCCAGATGCCATGAACGTGGCCATCAAACGTAGACCAGGTCCTGGAGGTAAAATGAAAACCAAGCAGCAATTAGCTTTTGATGCTCATGGGAGGAGTGATATGGGCTTGGGCAATAGGATGGGGCCCCAACCTTGGATGGCAGGGGATTCCCACCACAGATCCACTGATGAAAATAAAGCCATGAGTGGGGCTGGCATGATCCCTGGACCGACTCTACCTTGCCCTGGTGGTGCAGCATGTACATGTGCTGGGAATAATCCATGCCACCCGGGCCCTTCATCTCAACCCCAAAGAGACCCAGGTTCCAATGCTGCACCCACCAGTAATGCACCATCTATACCTGGTCCACAGGATCATGCCAAGTTAGTCCTCGCAAACATCTGTGGCATCCCTCTCTTTGACATCTGGGTGGCACTTCTCCTAACGAGTGAGACCTGCTTCCTGTGTATTATACTTCTCATCCAGATGCCCAGACTGGTAGGACGTTCCTGGATCTGCTCTCCAAATGCCATCAGTTGCCCCGAAGCAGTTGAATGTGCAGTGAAAGGAAGAGCTGACAAACGGATGGCATTATGGGGGATGGCATTCACCGCCATCCTTTTCATAATAGCTTGCTGTGGCTACTTTCACATACGGTTCTGCTGGAACAAAAGGTGTCGTCGTATGTGCAGCGAGCCTCAGGGGAATTGCCCGAGAGCTTGTGCTGCGGACACAACACCGGAAGGCCATGTGATTAGGGGAGATGTAGAAAATGACACCGAGGAGAAGGAAGAAGGGTTATAGGAAGATGGCAGGAGAGTGAAAGGAATTGCTGATGAGTCCAGCCAACCCATTTCATACTGCTGATCAGAGTTACCCAAGGTTTAGGTTACCTAAGCAAGGCAACAACCAGTTCCAGTGATAATTTATTGTGTTAGCTTTTTGAAGCAATTAAAGATTGCATCTGCTAAAATGTCCAAAACCACATTGAAACAGGGGTTTTCCAATGTTGCAAACATTCTAAAATTCCATCACTTTTTCCATCACCCTGATACCACAAATCCAAAAGACAGCTCTAAATAGCAATTTTAATGAAAGAGCAGCATTTGACAAAGACAGGGATTGTGTTGGATGGAAAAAAAGAATCCATATAAAGAATTCCTTTTGAACTGTATTGACATTTTGTGATAAAAAGGAAAGGAAAAAGTTCTGGAAATATAAGAGAAAATTAGTAATAGTAGTAAAGTTGGAAGGGACCTTGGAGGTCATTTAGTCCAACCCCCTGCTCAGGCAGGAAACCCTACACCATTTCGGACAAATGGCTGTCCAGTCTCTTCTTAAAAACTTCCAGTGTTGGAGCATTTACTGTTTCTGGAGGCAGGCTGTTCCACTGATTAATTGTTCTCACTGTCAGGAAGTTTCTCCTTAGTTCTAGGTTGCTTCTCTCCTTGATTAGTTTCCACCCGTTGCTTCTTGTCCTGCCTTCAGGTGCTTTGGAAAATAGCTTGATTCCCTCTTCTTTATTGCAGCCCCTGAGATATTGGAATAATGCTATCATGTCCCCCCTTGTCCTTCTCTTCGTTAAACTAGACATACCCAATTCTATCAACCATTCCTTATATGTTTTAGCCTCCAGTCCCCTAATCATCTTTGTTGCTCTTCTCTGTACTCTTTCTAGAGTCTCAACATTTTTTTACATCGTGGTGACCAAAACTGGATGCAGTATTCCAGGTGTGGCCTTACCAAGGCATTGAAGAGTGGTATTAATACTTCACGTGATCTTGATTCTATCCCTCTGTTAATGCAGCCTAGCACTGTGTTGGCCTTTTTGGCAGCTGCAGCACACTGCTGGCTCATATTTAGGTGATTGTCTACTAGGACTCTGAGGTCCCTCTCACAGTTACTACTATTGAGCATGGTGCCACCTGTGCTGTACTTATGCATTTGGTTTTTCTTGCCTAAATGTAGAATAACTGGGTGGTGAAGGTATAAGGGATTTGGGTATGGTTTCCCCCCCCCCTTTATTTAATTTCCTCCTCCTTTTTAATATTGCTAATGTGGCACATAAATTATTTTAAAGGTCTAACTTGTTAAGGAGTATTGCTTTTGTTTAGAACTGGGCTGATGTAACACAATTTTGTGCCCAAAGTCCTATTGAACTAAACAGGAATTTGTATACACAAAATACTGAGAGAAACTTTCAACTGCAAGTCTCAGTTATGAACATCAAGGTATGTTAAAAAGAAATCAATAGAAATCAAATAATTCATTAATTGCTTAAGTCCTGGTATTTTCAATAAAATTCGAGCCAAGTCAAGACCTTACATTTTTTTTTTCAGTTTTGAGTGTCGTTTTGCCTAAATCTCTAGTGTGACATCTGGATCTGGCTGCATAGACAAAGTCTGATTTTAATTAATCAATAAGGCTGTCAGTTTAGCCAGGCAAAAATAGGAAAAATATAATTTTTGACTTAGCTGTAATGTGTATAACAATTTATCAGTTGGTTCACACAAACCAGACTGAATGAGATTTTTCTAAATGAATCCCCAGATTTTTTTTGGGGGGGGGGGGGAGAAAGTATCTCATATCACCAGTAATCATAGCCAATAGCTAGCCATGAAACGAAATGTATTCTAACAATATCATAAACCCATGACTGAAAAAGCTTGCAGAATTTCCTCTTCGCTAAGACTAAGTTTTCAAGGTGGGGGGAGAGAATTCAAGCAGTCATCACCCCACTTTGGAATTTTAGTTTTCTCACCTGTAGAATATTTTTTATTAGTTTCTTAAAGGGGAAGAACATTTGAGTCCTTATGTGCGATCTGAATAGACATGGTTCAGAATTTTTCACTTCATCTTGGGAATAGAGATGGCTCAGAACTTTCCAGTCTTATTTCTTATTATGGGATCAGACTCAAGAACAGCAAATATCTTAATATCCTTCCTCCCTTTTAATATTTCCTTTCATATTGTTAGATGTCAAAGCTTGCATGTCGCTTGGTTGCTGACATCCCTGTTGTTTATTTGCAAGCGCCTTTGTAAAAGGCCGCAAGTGTGAGCCTACTTAAAGGGAATGAGTGTCAACCCGAAGCATCTTTGGGACCCATCTACCTTTCCTATCAGTTGTGATCAAGTGGCTCAGCCAAATTAGAGTTTAAATTCCCCTCAATGCTTCTTTGCTCTTGAGTCTTGCAGCAAATGTTAAAAGATGGTTAGATCTAATTGGTTAACACCATTTGGGATACCACCACAGTCAGGTAAGACCCCCCCCTCCAGGTCCATTGGAGGACCCTTAGCCCCATAGAGTCCAATTGCTAGCTAGGAAAGCAGCATTAGAGAACTGATGAAATGAATAAAGAAGGCCCAATATTTCTGACTGGCCAGAATGATAGAGGAGAAGTGGTCATTCTGTGCCATTTACTTGACTGTTCTTGGCTTTCAAGATTGAGGGAGTTTATCTCTGCCGTGAACTGAGACAGTGGATAGGACAAGCTGGTCAGCAGAAGAAAAAAAGGAAGGAAGGAGTTAAAAGCTTAGTGACTATAAGATATGGAAAATAGCAAGCCAGAGAGTGAAAGAAGTCATTGGTGCTCTCTGAGCTTGGTGGTTTTCTTGTACATGTTTCATTACCAAATCATAAGCCCCAGATAAAACTTTTAGTAAAAAAAAAAAAAGTAGAAAATTTCAGGCCAAGAACCTTTGTATTAAATCTTAGATTACATTCTACTCTTGAACATGGAAGTCCAGAAAGATCCTGTTTGCATATCTTTAGCTGTTCTTGGTAAAATATATATTTACTATTTTATTTTTTTCATATTTTTTTTAAAAAATCTATCATTTGGTGCAATATATTTAAATAGCTCCAGGTTCTTCAACCTGTGGGGAGTGCTTAATTAGTTGAAAGAGATTCTTAAGGTACATCCCAGACATTCTCCAGGATAGTTATTAAAAAGCAATTCCATAAATGTTTGTTCAAAGATCATTGTTTATAAAGCAAGAAGCCCCTTTAATTATTTTTTTCAGCAAGTTATCTCTTATTTTTCGCCTGATGACTTGAAACCAAGTGTGTGGGTGGATCCAATATAATGTGGATCAAATTGAGAAGACAGAGTGATTTATGTACCATCATTTAATTAGCCAAGAATATCTGCTATCAGATCCATTTTGCTTAGCAACCTTTCTCTCCAGGGTTACACTCCAAATTCCATTGCTATTTTCTTAGCAGCAATGAGAAGGGCTTTGTTATCCTTTTCTTCTGAGATGTTTTAGAATCCAAACAAGGTCAGCCAATAGCATTTAGATCAGGGGTAGGCAACCTTGGCTCTTTTATGACTTTTGGATTTCAACTCCCAGAATTCCTGAGCCAGCATGGCTCACCTTGGAAATCTCTCCCTTTCCCCTCAGCATGACTGGCTCAGGAATTCTGGGAGTTGAAGTCCACGAGTCATAAAAGAGCCAAGGTTGCCTACCCCTGATTTAGACTGATGTACCACTTCACAGTACTTTACAGACCTCTCTAAGCAGTTTACAAAGTCAGCCTATTGGTCCCAACAATCTGGGTCCTCATTTTACCCACCTCGGAAGGATGGAAGGTTGAGTCAACCTGGAACCAGTCAGGATCGAACTGCTGGCAATTGGCACAATTAGTCTGCAATACTGCATTCTAACCATTGCGCCACCAAGGTTCTACATAGGTAGTCCTCGACTTACGATTATTTGTTTAACAACCGTTCAGAGCTACAACACTGCTGAAAAATGTGGCCGATGACCTGTCCTTGCACTGACGCCTGTCACAATGTTTCCACAGCCATGTGATCAAAATTCAAGAGCTTGACAATTGCAGCACCATGGAATCATGTGACTGTCATTTGCAACCTTCTCAGAGGTTCTCCAACAATCAAAGTAATGGAGGAAGCCGGATTCACTTAAAACCATGCAATTCATCTAACAACCATGGTCCTCACTTAATGACTATGGAAAAAGAGGTCATAAAATCTGGTGCGACTCACTTAATGACTGCATCACTTAACGATGGACAATCCAATCCCACTTGTGATCATAAGTGGAGGACTAACTGGTATAATAATTTGGAGATAAATGGATAATCTTTTTTTTATTTAACCTTACAAAGAGACCACACTTACAGTTCTTATGGGTGGAACCGAGTGATCCGTCACATTCAACAATAGATTTAACAGAGTTCCTAAAATGGAAAAGCCATTTGAAATATATCCTCAAACACAAGGAAAAAATAATTTTACCCAGTATGCAATAGGTAAAAGGCAGTAATTCTCCATATCAGCTTAGCGTGGTTGTAGATGCCATACATGCATCCATATGCTGGTTTCACAAAGGATTTTACAATCCTGGCATATAACAGGATGTCCTGCAATAACTCCTCCCACTGTCTAGATAAGCTATAGCAGTGGTGGCAAACCTACGGCACGGGTGCCAGAGGCGGCACTCAGAGCCCTCTCTGTGGGCATGCAAGCCGTCGCCCCAGTCCTAGGCTTTCAGCTGGATTTTATAAAACCTTTTTGCTTTAGGCCTCTGCTGCCGTGTACAAAAAAAAAGGGTTCAATCAATCAATTTCAACTTCGTGTGGGAAAAAAAAGATCTTGCAAAGTTGGAATTGATTGGTTGAACTTTTTAGTCCCACCCAGTCTGCTGTTACCACAGCAGCCACGCCCATCCAATGGGCCACACCCATCTAATGGGCCACACCCACCCAGCACCCGATGATGTATAAGTGGGTTTTGGGTTGCAGTTTGGGCACTCGGTCTCTAAAAGGTTCACCATCACTGAGCTATAGGATTAACTAACAACTGAACTACATTACCCAGAAGCCATCTCTTAAGGAAATGGCGTTTAACCCTTTAAATGCTATATGTTCTTACATACAGTTCTCTCAATGATACAACATTAACCCTGTAAATGCTCAATACTCTAACACAGTTCTTAAACCAGGAGTTCTCAACCTTGGCAACTTTAAGACTTGTGGATTTTGAGCCAGCTTTGCTGGCTGAGAAATTCTGGGAGTTGAAGTCCACAAGTCTTAAAGTTGCCAAGGTTGAAAACCCCTGTGGACTTAAACTAACTAACTGGTCTGGCACATGCACTATTATCCTACCAATTGTGATCATCAGATTTCCAAAAATATTAAGAGAAATTCTCAGTCACCATAATAATAATAGTAATAGTAATAATAGTAAAGTTGGAAGGGACCTTAGAGGTCATCTTGTCCAACCCCCTGCTAAGGCAGGAAATCCTATACCATTTCAGACAAATGGCTGTCCAGTCTCTTCTTAAAAACTTCCAGTGTTGGAGCATTCACAGATTTGGAGGCAGGTTGTTCCACTGGTTAATTGTTCTAATTGTCAGGAAGTTTCTCCTTAGTTCTAGGTTGCTTCTCTCCTTGATTAGTTCCCATCCGTTGCTTCTTGTCCTGTTACCTGTTTCTGCCCTGTGATGATAAGGATCCTGTTTCAGGTTTCAAACACACACACACACACACACACACACACACACACACACACACACACACTCAGCGTTGCTAGGTGACAGCAGAAATTTACTCAAGGCTAAATAGATAAACAGCAGACAAGGAAAGGAATGTAAATCAAATCAAAACAAAGTTTCTGGGAAAGAAAGCTTATCTGAGTAATTTCACTCTCAACAGAAACTTCCAGAAAAAAATGTCAAAGCCCAGAATTCAAAGTTCAAAGAGTCAAGCCAGGATTGTCAGCCAATCCAAAGATTAGAGTTTCAATTTTTTTTTACACAAGTAGAATACAGGTAGTCCATGACTTATGGCCACAACTGAGTGATTGTAAGTTGTTGCATTTGTAAGCTGAGTCACATGATTGGACGATTTAAGACTGTTTTTACAATGGCCCTTGAAGCAATCCCCTGGTTGTAATCCAAATTTACCTTTTCCAATGAGAAACTTTTGCCAGAAAATGTAAAAAAAGTGTAGGGAAACACAATCATGTGGCTATGGGCCACTGCAACTGACCATCAATGCTAGCCAGTTGCCAAACACCCAAAATATGATCCCTTGGCTGTGGAGGTGGTGAGGCAGCCATAACTTTGAGTCTGAGTTGTAAGTAACTTTTTTTGAGCCATAACTTTGAATGCCTCCTAATGAGAAGGAAGGACTCACTGGATAAGAGCCTAATGATGGGAAAGATTGAGGGCAATAGAAGAAGGAGACGACAGAGAATGAGATGGCTGGATGGAGTCACTGAAGCAGTAGGCATGAGCTTAAATGGACTCCAGAAGATGGTGGAGGACAGGAAGGCCTGGAGAAACATTGTCCATAGGGTCGCGATGGATCAGACATGACTTCACAACTAACAACAACAACCAATCATAAGTTGACTGCCATCTGTACACAAGAATGACACAGAGCAGGAAACCATACAGTTGTTTCCAACAAAGAAACATAGGTCAGGGCTACCTCTTAAATCAGGCTGTAGCCAGCTAGGTAGAGTTTGCCCTTGCTTGGCAAGGAGCCTCACTGAACATCTTTGCTCTGCTCTCTGCTTTGCTAACTGAGTCCAGGGTCTTGGAGGCTAGTCATGCACCATCTTCTGACTAGCCAGCTGTTCTCATGATACCCGCCTTTGATCAGCTTCAGATGATTCCTGGCTTGGTGTCTCCTGAAGCTGACTTTCCACTAGACCAGCTTCTTCAGAGCCAGATTGAGACCTGAGCCACGAGAAGCAGATCTGAGATAGGTATGCATAGAGGTTACAATTGCCTTTTATTCCTATGAGTTTGGGCCAGAGATGGAGAGGTCCTCAAAATGTCAGGAAATTGTTCCTCTGAAGTCTGGAAAAAATAGCTTCTCAGGCACTATGAAGTCCAAAGGTCTTGGGTGACCTACCCCCGGTTTCAAATCCATAATCCAGATCTAAGCCTTCCCCCCCCCCCAAAAGCAGGGGTGGAGAACTATGACCCTTTTATGACCTGTGGACCTCAAGTCCCAGAATTCCTGAGCCAGCCATGGTCATAAAGGTATCATAGTTCCCCATCCCTGCCCTAAAGCTATATACTTGGACAATGTTCTCAAATGTTTTGAGAACATTGGTTTTCAACATCCATCCTGCATGTTGGCTGAAACTTATAGGACCTGATATCCAGCACATGCAGAAAATTTCAACTCCAAAAAAGCTTCCCAGAATTGAAATAGCCTGCAAGCTGTGACACAAGACTCCAGGAAGTTTATTCTCTGCAAAATAATCAGCATGTAGAGAGATTAGATCAAATAATTCTGGTGTCCTAAATATCTTCTTAATTTTCTTGGAGAGGGAAGCCTGTTATTAGAAATGTTTACTGCTTCATCAATGCCCAATGACAACAAAGAACATTGCCAATTTACTGTGAAGGCAGACATTACAAACTTGCTCCCAAAATATTGGCAAGGAAAACAAAAGAGGTTTGACAAGTAATTATGCTCAGACAGGTGTGTGCTTTAATGTAATGCCAGAAAGACAATGCCCTCCAGTGGTCTTCTGGCTTCACTGGGACATTTCATCAAGGCTGATCACTTCTAAGGAAATTTCAAAGGACTTGACTGATTATACAAAATACTGACATTATCCCCTCGGCAAGCCTCTGAGTCTTAGCATTAATATCCTAAATATATCCCAATTGCCTGCTTCTCAAATGGCTTTGAAACCTGAGGAGAGACAAGATCCTGTAGAGTGTTTCCCAACTGTGACAATTTCCAGATGGGTGAACTTCTACTCCCAGAATTCTCAGCACTGGCTAAAGGGTCTGGAGAATTCTGGGAAAAGAAGTTTCTATATCTGGACAGCACTTAAATTGGGAAACTTTGATTGAAAGGCTTGAGGATTAGCTAGCAAGAGTTCCATCTGTTGGAGAACTTTATGATAGCTCCTGGGGATTTCAAAGAGTATTACTTTTTTTTTTTTTTATTGAAAGTTTTATAAATTTTACAAAAAGACAAAAACAATACAAAACAAAAGACAACATATACAAAAAAGAAACTAAACATTACATATATATAAAAAAACCCCCCCATCCCCCACCCCTCACAAAAACCCTCCCTTCCCCCCCCTGAGCTTCCCAGAGCAGAATATAGGCTTAATTAAAAATTAAGAAATAAAAATAAAAAATTAAATTAAAAAATTTATATATATATATATATATATATATATAAATATCTATATATATATATATATATATAAATAAAACTTATAAAAAAGCTATATGATATTTTTGTATACCCAATCTAAATTGTATAAATTTTATCCATTTGTCCCAAACAGCAAGGAACTTCTCTTGCGTTTGTTGCTTTAAGAAAGCCGAAATCTTTGCCATTTCAGAGTATTACTTTTGATAGCTAGATAGCTGGACAGATAGACAGACAGAAGATATATATCAGACATGTCAAATACAAGGTCCGGGGGCAGGATGCGGCCTGCGAACTGGTTTCATGTGACCCGTGAAGCCATCCTGGAAACAGTGAGGGAACGGCCCCCGCTGCTTTGGCCCTGGCCCAGGCCAGCCAGGAGCCAATGTACAATTTTGTAATGGCCATCTATGCTGAAACACATTCAGTCTTAGCTCCATAAGCCTCCCCCCCCATGGCCTGAGAGGAACAGTGAGGCTCCTTCAGTGGACCATGCCTTGGCACTTGCCCTGGTCCTACCCCCTTCTGCCAGAGACCTTCAGATCTGTCCCACTCCTACCCAGGCCCCCACAGGCACCCTTGACGCGAACAATGTAGAGCTGGCCACACCTACCCAGTAGGCCACACCCACTCCATCCACACCCACCCATTAGGGCGCACCCACCCTGGCCACACCCACCCCGGTCCTCTGAGGGCAACCGCAATGCTGATGCAGCCCTCAATGAAATTGAGTTTGACACCCCTGATATAGATGATAGATGTGTGTGTGTGTGTGTGTGAGAGAGAGAGAGAGAGAGAAAGAGAGAGAGAGAGAGAGAAAGTCTCTTTTCAAGCTTACATTATATTTTGTGAGCATTTTCCATCTCAAAATCACCAGAAACATAGAGGTACAGCTGATTGGAATAATTTCTACCCTGGGTGAAGAGCATGGAGAAGCAGAAGCTGTTTATAGCAATACTAGTAGCTAGAAACTTTGAGAGAGAAAATGAAAATTGGTGACAAGGTAGCCATCTTGGAGATTTAGTGGCAGATTCCTTCCTTTCAAAGCCTATTCTACTTCCTTGGATAAATTTAAATGACCAGCTAGCTAGATGTTAGACAGGTAGATGATAGATAGATAGATAGATAGATAGATAGATAGATAGATAGATAGATAGATAGATATGGATGGATAGATGGATGAATGGATGGATGGATGGATGGATGGATAATTGATAGATGGTAGACTGATATGGATGGATGCATCGATGGATGATAGACAAATACATAGATATGGATGGAGAGAGAGAATTTAGAAATAGTGGTGTCCCCTTATCCTTCTTCAAATTGCTGTATGCAAGCACATTTTTTAGTCTCAGAATTTTTTATATATTCACAACTAAAAGCATATTCATTCTTAAATCCAGGAAATGTGGTAGATCTGCCCTCCAGAGTGTCAAAATAAATAACTCAGAATGTCCATCCGATGGCAAACAATGTTCAAAACTAGTATTTTCCAACATCGCTGCTCTCCAGATGTGTCAACCTCAACTCCCATAACACCCCGGTAAATGGGGCCATTACTAAGAATTCTGGGAACTGAAGTCCATAGAACTGGAAGGTAACAAAGTCTAAGTTAGTGTTTCTCAATTTAGCAACTTGAAGATGGGTGGACCTCAACTCCCAGAATTTCCCAGATGGCTTCCCCAAGTCACATCTTCAAGCTGCCCAGGTTGAGAGACACTGGACTAAATCATTCTTGGTAGGTCCCAGGTCTGTCTTATAGGCCTCTTTGTGCTGAGGGGAGAGAATTAAAATGAAGCCAAGCTGATCATAATAGCTGGTTTCAACTTCATCAAGAACCATGCTGCAAACATTTAAATTGAACTTAAGATTTTTTTATTGGGTAGACTTGAATGAAGCTCCACACATTCTTATAAAATACACTTCTGAAATAAATGAATAAAAAAATATTGAACTAACAATTACAGAAAATACAGGGGAATCCTAAAGAATTTAGAATTCTAAAGAAGCTGTGAAAGGAAGAGAAAAGTTAAGTCAGAAACTGGCACATAAGTTCTTATTTAGCTCCTCTTCATTTCAATGAGTTTTACACAAGAGAAATTCAAATTGACTAAGTCCTAGACCTAATATATAAAACTGAATGGAAATCAATGAAACAACAACAACAAAAAAAACAATTGTCAGGTATCGTATTAGTGGGGCAATATAAAACAAAAACAAAAAGGCTGTGATTGCACTCCCCTTATGCTGCATTCATGGGTTTGATAGGGATGAGAGGTGAGAAAGTGTAGAGAGGAAGTAGGGAAGTGAGAGGAGAGGGGGAGGGGAAGAGAGTAGGATGGGAGGTGAGAAAGAGGAGGGAAGTAGGGAATGTTTCAAGAGAGGGTGGATGCAACGGGGGGGGGGAGTGGGCAGATCGTACTAATGGTTATGAATTTATTTTATTTCAAAATTGTATTGTATTTTTTTTTAATGTTTACATGGAAAAAATAAAGAACTTTTAATAAAAAAAGAGGTTGTGATTGAAGTCCCATCTTTTTTTACATATGCACATAAAAATGGGTGGTGCTTAAAGTAGGCCATGGTAGCCACCATCTTAACCTTTTTGATAGTCCCCACCAGCAGATACCCCTGCTGTCATATGTTTCCTTCTAAGGAATCTTAGAACCAATCATGATCAAACAGTATTGTCGGATAACATCGGATGTTCTTGCTTGACATAAATGAAGAAGCAAACCTGTTTTATTTAATCTGTATATCACTTCTAGAGTTAAAATCAAACAATGTTAGAATAGCGGGTGGGAAAATATGTAATTGGGGAATAGTTAGCCACAACATATTTCAGTACAGTATTTCCAAGGTCAGATGTAACTAGAGGAGTTACAGGAGGGAAAGTTCGCACTTCAAACTAATTGGAAAATGTGATTGATGACTATTAAATGAAGGAGTGAGTTATGCTTTGTTATGGGTGATTGGGGGAGGGAGGATTCAGTTTTTGGCTTCATTATGTACATGCCGAAGCTATGTAGCAATAAAAGGATTCTTTAAGGTAAACAAAGCCTCAAAGTTCTTTGAAAAGCTGCTTCTTTCGGAACTATGACAAGTATCTTATGAAGCATGCTAGATGTTCCTCAGAAAATTCTCTCTTAGAAAGACATTGATTTGAAATTTTGTTCAGGAACACAGCACAGGTGAGGAAGCTGAGTATTACTGATAATTGTCTGGCCATCATGAGTATAATTCATCAACCTATGGAGGATCAGAAGTTCCCCATTTCTAATAATGGAAAAACAGAATTATAGAATTGAAAAAGATCTACAGATTCTCTGGACAACCTTTAAGTGCTTGAAAACATTAAATGAAGTAATCATTTCCTTACAGCAATTTATTATTTGTATTTATTAGCTGGTTTATTTACTTAAATGTTTATCTTCTGCCATTGTGTAATTGGTCTGCTGTTCATTAAAAATGTCTAACTGTATTTTCTAACAACCACTACCAAAAGACCTCAGATGACTGGGTATTTGAAGGATATCAACTGACTTCATTGATTATGCTGAGCTACAATATTGGATCATGGTTTAGCATATTCTCCAGATGCAGCAAATATGGCTTGCAAACCAAGCTTAGCATGAACTGAGACAAGAGTGGTTTATTCAATAAATAAAATTAAGCAAGACATTGCTTATGTAATGGGGGACACTAGCACAGATAAAGCTGTACCAATAGAAGAGAATATTTATAGCTCAGGATTAAATTGTGGAGTCCTTGGTGCTCTAGCACTGATGATGTTACCTAGTTTGGTAATGAAACATCTGCAAGAAAACAACGAAGCTTAGAGAGCACCAAAGGCCCCACGAATAAAGCTGTAGTTCACTGGATTGACTTTAAAGATCTGTTCGAATCCAAATCTGAATTGAGACAGATTTTTTAAAAAAACAAACAAACTGAGAATATCAATTCAAGAAAGCAAATAAGTACTAGGGTACAAAAAACTTGGAAATTAAGCCAACTTTTCCAAATATTATGCTGTCTTGATGTCTTCTTAACTGTGGTGGGAAAGGCTGCCTCACATTTTATTTTAAAAAGGAGACAACAAACACTCTATACTTGGTTTTTTTTAAATGAGTGTGACATGATTACTGCATATAATTTAAAGACTGAAGCTCTATTAGAGAAGTTTAGTTACACAGGCTTTTAGAAGGTGATAATATTCCTGATCAACCTTGTCTTGTCTCAGGGTTGATCTGCTTTGTCCTGAGATGGGAGACCTGCAAGACTATAAACTAGCCTGGGAAGAAGAGAGTGACATATCATGAGTGTGTTTTTGTCAAGAAAATAACAGGAACACATGCATGAAGTCACCTAGAGTCCACCTTGATTTGAGGGTATCTTAACTTAGTTCCATAAGACCTGGGTTTTTTATTAGTCTGCAAGATTCTCCAATCTTGAGTCCCTCACTCCAGTCCAGCCCATGACAAAATACCTCTGTGCAAAGTTCCCCTTGTTTTTGAAAACAAGCATGGTCAAATGGGCTCAAAATTTTGATGAGCCAGTTTTATTAGAAACATGGGAGATAATTTGGGTGAGGAATGTTAAATTTACGCAAACTCAAAATTTACGGGAAAATTTTTATAAAATGTTTTATAGATGGCACCTTGATCCACAAAAGATGTCTCGTATGTATTCAAATTTGCAACCTAAATGTTGGAGATGTGGTTGTTTGGATGCAACGTATTATCATATTTGGTGGTCATGCAAAAGTATAAAAGCTTTTTGGATAAAGATATGGTGGAATATTCAAAAAATTTTTAAGAGAAGGATAAAATTCACTCCACAATTGTTTTTGTTAGGTATTATTGTTGATTGTGATGATAAAGAAATTATTTTAATATTAAATTTAATTACAGCGGCAAGGTTGTTGATAGGACAATATTGGAAGAAGGAATTTTTGCCTACTTTGGAGGAATGATTTTTTAAAGTTTCTTATTTATCTGAAATGGCAAAAATTCCGGCTTATTTGAAAGATCAATCGCAAGAGAAATATCTCTTGGTGTGAAAAAGATGGATAAACTTTATACAGTATAAGTATGATATTAAAAGATATTATTTAGCTTTTGAATAATTTATGTTTAAAGTTTAAAGTTTAAGATAATGTATTTATTATTATGTATATATATATTGGACTTTTTTATTATATATATATATTGGACTTTTTTTTAATGTAATTTTTGTTTGAGGTTTACTTAAGTTTAAATGTTTTGTATTTTTAGTTCTAGCTAACCCTGTATTCAGCTCTGGGAAGAGGGGGGGGGAGGGTTTTTGGGAGGGTAGGGAGGTAGTGGGAGAGGGATTTTATTGTAAAATTGCAAAAACTTTCAATAAAAAAAAACAAATAGGGATGCCTTTCTACTATTTTCAGAAAACACATATTTGGTCTTCTAATTTTGTGTCTCACAGGGGCAAAGATAAATGAAGTGTGGGAGAGGAACAATCTTGCCAAACATCTTCATTAAGTCTATGAGTTCTCAATCTCAGTGAGTTTAAGAAACATTGTATAGTATGTTATCTCAAGGCTAATGAGAAAAGAGATTGCCTTCAGAAAGCCATTTCAGCATCAAGAGTAAAATTATTCAGGATCAAATGTTATTTACCCTAGAAAAAAATGTAAAAGTTACGTAATAAGATGAACTATTTTAACCTGCCAAGTTCTCTGAAATC
Organism: Crotalus tigris; assembly: GCF_016545835.1. NCBI lineage: Eukaryota > Metazoa > Chordata > Lepidosauria > Squamata > Viperidae > Crotalus > Crotalus tigris. Next base: position 1,787,115 of record NW_024100595.1, on the reverse strand, counting down.
CACTGGAACCTACAGAAACAAACCTTTAATATATGAGCAAGGACAGGCAAAGCATAATACTATTTCCTACTTAATATATGTTATATAACTCAAAATTTAAACTCTTATATTTATACATTTTGTACATTGTGTCTATCAGATATTTCCATTTTGCCTTTATCTTAATCCAGAGACTTTTTAGAAAGGAAAAAATACCCTCTCCTATGGCTATTTTAAACTTAGTATTTCTGAAGTGATGCAAAGGACAAAGCACTGCAGAATAATTGGAAAGGTCTCTGAATGAAATAAAAGCATTTAAACCTACATATATCTTACTGCCAGCTATATCAGCTCTTTGGGGGTGCCCATATAAAGCCTTTCTTTTGTAGACATCCCAGAGAGATGATTTAATGAAAAATCTGATTTAATAAAATCTGAGTTAAAAAAAAGAAAATCTAGTTAGGATATTCCTACATGTGTACACAAAAGCCATTCACACAGCACTTCTGAGCATGACTCAGCCAAGCAATTTGCAGCATCATAAAGAAAATTAGCAAACAGAACTTTTGTTAGTATACTTTCTTTCTGGCAATGGGGATTAAGACTTTCTTCTACAATATAGACTCAAACCCTGATCAATGCTCATCATTCTTCAAACACAGCCCCTCACAGACCCTTCTTCACCTGGAAATCTGTCAACCATCCACCTCCCATCAACCTTTTAATCCTCTAAAAGAAGAGGGAAAATGAAAAAAAATGTTCTTAGTGAAACTGGGCTGGGCCAATGTTTTAGTTTCTCTCTGCTTTCGGATCTGCCATACCTATGGCTTACAAGAAAGCAGGAGAAATGAGATGCTGAGGACTTTCAGAAGAGGAGAGAAAGAAATCTCTCTTTCACTCCTCTATCTTCCACTCATCCCTCATATATGAACAAGGGACATCATAACATAATGATCAGCGTATAGAGCAGGGGTAGGCAACCTTGGCTCTTTTATGACTCGTGGACTTCAACTCCCAGAATTCCTGAGCCAGCATGGCTGGCTCAGGAATTCTGGGAGTTGAAGTCCTCGAGTCATAAAAGAGCCAAGGTTGCCTACCCCTGGTATAGAGGATATAGGATACATCTATCCTGTAGGATAATGAGACATACCCAACAATGCCTATGTAAATCATAAAAACTATCTGCTCCAGAAGAGGCCTAAGAGGTGATTCTATCTTCTACTCTCTATTTAGGAGTTATGTCTATGGAGATTCTCAATCATCTGAGTCATGGTGGTCCAAAGGTGCTTTTTCAAATGGCAACTGGGCTTTCCTGGTTTTTCCCTGAAGACCTTTTGCTTCTCATCTAAACTGAACTGAAAAGGTTTCTGGGATGAGAAGTGAAATGTCTTCAAGGGAAGGCAAAGAAAGTCCCATTTAGGAGGAACTTTCTCCTAACTTATTGAAGGCTGGGGACACCTAAGAAGAGTCCTTAAGGGGCTCTGATACTTTGCCATTGGCATCCCCAGTCGCCTGTGAAGTGGACCCTGTCTCAGCCTCTCCACAAAGCAGCTGCTCTGTTTCCCCCATGCCTCCCTTCCCATTCATGTCTTCCATAGCTATTGAAGGCACCCTAGACTGACGCTTCCCAAAGAAAGTCACAAGAGTCCCACGCCGGGTTTCCCCTTCCCCTACAGCCCCCACCTGTTGCTCCACGTCCTTATCCAAACCTGTATCATCTGGCAATGTTGCTTGTCCAGGCCATTCTGGGGCATTGAAGCTGGTAGAGCCAGAATGACGGCGACGCCTAAAGTACAGGAAAGCTATGAGGCCGACAAGCAGCAGGATGGAGACAACAACGACCAAAATGATGACAGGACGTTTCGTCTCTGAAGGACTTTGATCAGCAGTGTCAGATTTTGATGCATTGTTGGTAGATGTCACCAATGTGGTGAAAGGACCAGATGGATGGTGGCTGCCGGTCTCAGGAGTCTGAGTTAATTCTGGGACAGCTTGATCCGGTGATATTGGTCCTTTTCTGCCCTGTTTTGATTTTGTGCTCTTTGTAGTTTCTGTGTAGGCGATTGTGTGGGATGATTGCTCAAGGAAGCTCCCTTGGGATCTGGTTCCAAAATCCTTTGTTGGAGAAGATACCTTCTCACTATCAAAGTGTGGTGTGATAGTCATTTTAGAGGAAATTTCCTTCTGACCAAGAGGTGTTGTGGATTCTCGTACCTCCGCTGCTTCTCTATCAAAGTGTGGTGTGACAGTCATTTTAGAGGAAACTTCCTTTTGACCAAGAGGTGTTGTGGATTCTCGTACCTCCGCTGCTTCTCTATGAGATTTTTTTCCTTCAGTAGAGACAGTGACAGTACTTGGCATAGGGGAGGAAGTGTCTTCTGGGGCAACAGCGTTCATGACAGTGGAAGAATGTAGTTCCTGTTTTGAGACTGGAGGTGCCGCTCTGAGGGATGATGCTGGTTGCACTGAAGTGCTCATACTTCTGCTAAGAATGCCAGACATGGTGGCATCAAGAGATGACATAACAGGTGTCATGGAAATCACCTTAGGAGATACTACAAAAGATGAGTTGCTTATATTTAAACTGGATGTCGTACTTACATAGGTGGCCACATTTTGGGGGTCAATGACCTCACTTGTATTTTGTCCCTCTATAAGAATATCTGTGGGAAAAAGTAGGAAGACAACAAAGAGCATCTTGTGGCCAATTACTTGCTGGAACAAGAATCTTGATTTTTCCATGGTAGCAGAATTCCCGAGTCCAGGCCCTCTTGATGTGGAATAAGTAATGGCTATAAAGAATCTGGGAACAAAAAATGTGACAAGTTGTAAAAGAAAATTGTATACTTAAGACAGAGGAGCAAAACTATAGAATGACTTGAAAGCTTCAGTCTGAGGAGAATGGCCTAAACTGGCAAAGGGCTGTACCCAAGGATTTTTTATATGCCCAGAGTATTTGGAGATCCATATCCAAAGATATGCCTATGTTGATGCAAAGAGAACCATATGGCTCTTTCCTGTTAAGTTTTGGATAGAGATGAGGAATTGCAAGCACTAGCTCACTCTGGCTCAGATTTTTTGATGCCCCTCCATCCACCCACCCACCCATACCTCTGGTGGTCCAAAGGTATGTTTCCCTAGTTCCATGTCATGTGTGAATACTGAAGAAGAGACACCTTACCAATGATACACAACTTACAATCCACCTTCAGAAAATGCATTCCAAAATCTAGAGTTAAAAATAGGCTTGTGAGCAGGCGGTGAAAGAGTGGAACTGTAATCTTAAAGCAAAGAACAGGAGATCCTCTTTAGGTGACTTTAAGCCACGTTTCATCACTGGAGATTGGCTGTGAATTATCAACAGGTCTGTGTGAATTGTGAGTTCTGCAGAAAAACTGCTGAATGTGACAAGGGGTGCAGAACTCAGCTTTATGAAGCCATATAATTAGTCACCAGTGTTACATCTGTAAAATGGAACAATACTTGGTGTTCAGTCCCTTTTCACGTCACTCTCGATCTGGTAGCCAACATGCAACCACATGGCTAAAAGTCCAGAGATGCGACATGCCCTTTTCCTAAAAGAACATTTTGACTTCCAACCACTAGGTGGCAATAGCAGATAGAGTTTACATTTGCCCTATGTAAACTGTGAGGAAATAGTGAAGTTAGGCAAGAAAGAATTCTCCGCCCAGGGATGACATCAGCTGGAAGCCAGGGCTAACACACATAGTAAACAGGAAAAAATAAATTATTTCTGAAAGAATTAGGGTTTGTTTGTTTTTTAAAAAAATCTTTGGTTCCTTTGCCTCAAGAGTGGGCCAAAGATGAGTATGGCCCAAGGAACCAAGAACGAGATGTAGAGTTACTTCCAAGTCATTTCTTTGGCAAACAGGAAAAATAAATTATTTCTGAAAGAAAGAGGGGACTATGTTTCTTCTTGAGGAAGAAATGTTTTTTCCTTGAAGAAAACGATGTAGGAAGAGATTTCTTTCTTCAAGGGAAAAACATTTCTTCCTCAATGAGAAAAAGCATAGCCCAGTTTCTTTTTGGAAAAAAAAAAAGCACCTTTCAGATAACCATGACCTGGATGACTGAGAATCTCCATAGATATTGACAAAAACCTTACCAGACTAAAGCTACTATCTGCATAACTACTACATATTGTTAGGGAGGGTCTGCCTTCACCTTCTTTCTGCATATGAAAGACTCCAAGTTTCTCTGTCTCTTTGCTCTCTCCCTCCTGTAACTCTAGACTATGTTCCACCCCATTTCCTCTGTAATTTTCCAGTTGTTTTCCTTGAAGAAGAATATTTTTTTTAAAAAAAAACCATTTTATTATCTCCAACTCATTTACAGAAGATGAATGTGGTGACTACTTATGTTCATTAATGAATGAACAAAGGGAACAGAATAACCTTAAAAAGTTGACCCTTCCATTCTTCACTGGTCAGTTAGAACTGAAGAAACTTCTCGGATGAGAAGTAAAATGTTTTACTTCTCAAAGCCCCAAGAAAATCCAGTTGCCTTTGAGGGGGGGGGGTAGGAAGCACCTTTGGGACAACCATGATCCGGACGATTGAGAATCTCCATAAACAATTGACCCTGTGTTTTGAAGTCTTTTTTCCTGCTCTTTAGGAGGCAATTGTTACACATCCCATGGACCGCAAAAATAACAAACAAAGAAGTCCTAGCCCGAATCTCACCAAAAATATCACTTGAAGCCAGGATCACCAAACAGAGGCTGTCATACTTTGGTCATGTCATGAGAGATGATTCACTCAAAAAGTCAGTCATGCTGGGGGTGATCAGCAGGAAAAGGAGAAGGGGCCACCCTAGTACAGCCTGGCCAAACACTATAAAGGATGACACCAGGATGATCATTGCAGATCTGAAGGAGACAGAGGGTGTAAGACAGAGGGGCATGGAGAGCGCTGATCCATAAAGTGGCCGAGAGTTGGACATGACTGAATGGCTGACAATGACAATGACACCAAAGTCTGAAGAAAAAAAACAAGGCGTATTTATTCAAGCCTTGACAAACAACACTTGGAAGCAATTTGTTGCTGCAAAGTGAGTGTAGAGTTCTCCGTCTATTGTGTAATCATTCTCTCAGCCACATGGAGGGGCCTGGCTTTGTGACAGAGCCATGGAAGGGAAGTCTAGTAGAGAAGATGAAGGTGTCTGGATATAAATGGCAAAGAATCTCTCATAAACAGCCAAGGGACTGCCACCAACCTTCAGAGAGACTGGAGGTCCTATAGGGCTTCTTAGTGGTATAGCCTCTGTGAGGCCAAACCCATATAAAACATGTGAGTTTTGCAACATGCAAGGTCATGTGTGTTGCTCACCCATTTGAACCATCATCTTCTTCACCTTCCAAGTAGACTCTCATGTTGGAGACAAAGTTGAAGAAGAGATGATAGCACCATGAGTTTGTCAGCCTGAAGGCGGACCTCTTTGCAGCTTTCCTTGCTGTTTCACAGGGCAGGAAATTTCCTACCAACACCACACTCAACACAACTGAATGAGAATTGTTTGGAGACCTTTCTTCATACATGAGGAGAGGAGAGGAAAGGAAAGGAAAGGAAAGGAGAGGAAAGAGGGGGGGGGGAAGGAGAGGGAGATATTTATTTTAAGAAAGTACAATAGAAAGCTGGACAGAAAAATAAGTCCCAAACTGTCCACAGGAAACCTTCAACTATAGTTAAAAACTAGGAGAGCAGAAACTTTCAAGTGCTCATACATTTAATGAAGATGTTTGGCAAGATTACAAGGAAATAGAAACTAAAAAACAGCTTTCTAGTGTTGCAACTGCTTATCTTTCTCAAGACTCTCTTCGTTTACTCCTATGTTGAAAAGACATCTGTCTATTTCTCTTTGCTTAGGAAGTGACGGTTTTTAAAATCTTTTAAAGAAATATTAAATATTATGTTTAAAATTTCGTCACCATCAAATGGGAGTTCCCCCCCCCCGCCCCAGATTTTAGCCTGGATGACTACTGAAGCATTTTTTATCTTTTTGTCCTTAGGGCAGTCTCCCTCCCCCCCCCGTGACCTTTATCAAGGTCATTAAAACTCCATTATCTCGCCTTGCAATACACACCATGCTAGGGTATTGAAACTGTTTTGCTAACAGTAGATCATTAAAGTTAAAATACCAAGTGTATTTGGATAATGGAAGACAAATCTAGAAGAGAACAACATAACTGGAGCATTTAGAGAGTTTTGAAAATAAAATATTGTGTTCTAAAGATGAAAGGCCTTTGATAACTATTCTATATGCCACTAAACCCTATATGACTTGCACTTGCCTCAGAGCCGGTACTTTTTCTTATAAACCTGCTGCCTTTTCTTCTTCATTTGGTAACTCCATCCCCAGAGACCAGGAGGCAAACAAGCCCCTATAGCAGGTGTTTCCAAACTTGGCAACTTTAAGACTTGTGGACATCAGCTCTCAGAATTCTATGCTATGCTGGCTGAGGAATTCTGGGAGTTGAAGTCCACAAGTCTTAACGTTGCCTGGTTTGGAGACCCCTGCCCTATAGGAATCCCCACATGCAGTTATGTTCTAAGCCAAATGAAGCAGTTGACATATAGTCTCTTCCACCAGCAAGAGAAAAATGCCCCATTTTGGCCTGAAGTATTCATGGCTTATCTTCATCTATACATCACCAGTTGTTTTAAATGTCAGGTTGGAGAATTAACCTGACTTGCTCAGCAGAAGGGGCGTCCTACAAGCACCAGAAGCCAGGGAGGGTGTTGTCACTTCTGCAACTGGGATTTGGTGACAGGGTGACAGGCTAGGCCATCACATCATGGCAAGGTTCTTGATCAACAGGAAAGATGCTAAGTGGCCCAATTGGAGCTGTCCCATTAATAAAAGCTGGGATCCAGAGTAATCCGGATTTGAAGGTTGAAAAGTAAGAAGCTCGTGGGGAAATGAAGATAATCAGGACAATGTTTCTCAACCTCAGCAACTTGAAGATGTGTGAACTTCAAGTCCCAGAATCCCCCAGCCATGCTGGGAGTTGAAGTCCACACATTTTAAACTAGTGGAGATTGGGGAATATTGCATTAGGAGACTAAAAATCAGAGAAGTAAGAGAATCGGTCTCACTAAAGTAACTGAGCTCAGCTGCCAGAGTTTTTAAGGAAAGCCACTGAGAATTTCTATTTCAGTCCTATTTTTCACATTCAACAAGCAGAGCTATGTCCTTAGCACTCTATTTGGGCAGAGAGACTCCAGTGGTGCTACTGTGGCATGGCTGGCCAGAAATGATTCAAGGAAAAATCTAGTCTAGCTGGAAGACTCGAGGTGAGGAGATTGGTACAAACAATATCATGGGTTGACGCCTTCCTCGTGGCAGCTCTGCTTTTTGCTGCATGCAAACACAAACCCCATCGCTTGCGGCATCTTATTTGCTGCACATCAGTGAGTTTTAGTGCAAGGATTTGGGAACAGGATATATCCGCCAAAGATTCGAGAGTGGTACCGAAGGAAGAACAGCGAGATCTGTAAGGTGGTCTGGATGACAATGCTTACCAGCCCCAAATATTTATTTTGTGAAGTCAAATCCCATCTCCATTTCCACCTCCCCACTGTACACCATCTGTTCTGGCTACCACATTCACTTCTGCCTTGACTAAACTTCCCTTCTAATGCAAACTGAAGCTTGTTTCTGGAAGGCTAGGAGAGAAGATCAGAAGGGGGGACCCTACATGCCAGCTTTCCTTTCAAATTTTTCTCAGCTCACTAACATCTCCTCTTCCAAATATGATGGAGGGAAACTTTGTCCCCAAACCAGTGTTCTCCAGACTATGTCAATCTGGTCTAGATGATGGGACTCAGAGCCCAGTTAATTGGAGAAGGCCTCGATTGGAGAAGACCTGCACTGTAGCTTGATTGAGCCTTACATTCCACATCATCTATTCCGCTAGATCATAACCCTAATCCACCTTGCAGGATTGTTGTGAATCCAAAATTGAGACATAGATATCCAACTACATTTGGTGATCAAGCATTTGGCTGAAGAACAACAATAAAACTTACACCTCTCTCTCTAGTAATACACTCACCTCCTTTACCTTGACTCCCTGCAACAACTTCCTACTGATATTTCTCCCCCCCCCATAATTTTGTAGGGAGTGAATAAGTAAGATGCATCCCACCCCCGCCTCCCTGCCCACCAACCCACCCTGCTATACCTTCTTCTAGGTTTCTTCAGAGAAAGCCAGGATGGGTCTCGGGATTTTCAAGGAAAAGTTCTTTTCTGCTAACCATGAACTGCCTCCATTTCCCCCCGTTCTCGCTTGATTGGGCAGGAAGGAGTGAATGAAACCAGAGCAGGTGGTGCTGCTGGAAAGTGTAGAAAAAGAAGAAGCTAACCGTTATATTCAGAGGAAGTGGCTTTGAGTGGTGGCAATCATGTCAATTCCACCCACTTCTGTAGCATCAGGTCTGTGGGACCAATCTGAGGCTGAAGACTTGGATAAGGTATTCAGGGTTGAAAAGAAGATTCTGTCCCCCCCCCGCCCCCCGTTTTGCCTTCTCTTGATATATCCCCAGAGTGGGCAAAAGATGAAAGAGTACTTCTGAGCAGATACAAAGCACATTTCCCTAGACAAAGGCTCCAGAAGTGTCTGTGCCTCACCGTTTCTACCAAAAGCAAAAAGTTAGGCAACTGCATAAAAGTGACACAAAACCCAAGTCATTTGTTCATTTCGGCCAACTTCCTGTGTTTTTTCAGAGTTGCAAAGGTGAGTCATATGCAAGTACACAGAAATGTGCACCCTCATCTATACAGGGAAGAGATCGAGCAGAGGGACCAGAAATGGACAAATGAAATTGCAGGCGGAGCTGAACATTTGAGCAACCAGCACCCAGGGACCAATCCCAGGTTTTCAGGTGAGACTTGCAAGGAGTTAGCAGAAGGAAGAGATTTTTAGCTTACCAATCCACAGTCTTGATTGGTCTACAAGCAGCAGCTCTTTGTACGCCTGAAGCACATGAAAGAAGAAGAAGTAATACATCTCAAAAGCTTGCATGTCTTATCATTGCTTGCATGTCTTCCTCTTATCAAGGGTGGGTCCTCCCGCTCCTGAGTTCCTCAGAACCAGGCTAGTTCCTCCAAACAAGTCTTAGAGACTCTATAGATGTCCTGGTAACTACAACAGAGAGAGCTTTTTAATGGTGCCCCCCCAAAAAAAATTTCAACACTCTGTGCCCACTGAGGCTGGCCAAAGAGATGGAACTATTCAAAATTATTCATCATTGTTCCATAGAGGCAATTGAAGATCTTTTTCAATAAAAAAAGCATTTAATCTTTGCAGTTGTTATCATATTAAATGCCAGTTCAGTGGTCTTGAAACTTGCTGAGATTCTACTCTTTGGCCAGGGATGGGGATGGGAGAGTCACTACTAATAAGTTCTTTCTGTTGTGGTCACCAGGACATTATTTCCCCACTAATATGTAGTCTTCCCTTACTGATGTCTAAACTAAGCAACTCTGGAGTGGACGTCCCAAAGATGCTTTTTCACGAGGCAACTGGACTTCCTTGTTTTTCTTTGAAGACGTTTTGCTTCTCATCCAAGAAGTTTCTTCAGCTCTGACTGGATGGTGGGGAATAGAAGGATTTATATTCCTTACAGACAGCTGGCCATTTGCATTCTTTTAGAGAGTCGTTGAGGTCACCTGGAGGTTTTATCTGTGTCCTCAATGTCACCTGAATGTGCAAATGTATGTGGAGCCTTCTTGGAACTGTTGAAAGGACTGTGTTGTAGACTGGAGTTAGATGGTGTCATATCCCTTCCACTCTTCAGAGAGGGCTGTTCAGTTTTGACATAGATGGCCTCTTTGACCCCTCTTTTAAACCAGCAGTCCTCTATGTCCAAAATGTGGACTTTGCTGTCTGCTGAATGCAGAGGGGCTGTGAATCTTATCCTGATGGGTTCTCCTATGTTGTGCCTGCATTTACGAAGCATTTTTTTTATTTCTCCAATGTACAGATCTGCACATGGATCTGGAGTGGATGGACTGAGAGTGGTTAAAGGGCTACGATCACATTTAAGCCCAAAATTTCCAGTGCTAAGCAAGATAGTTGTTAAGTGAGTCTTGCCTTATTTTACAACCTTTTATCACAGTTATTAAATGTATCACTGGAGTTGTTATAGGAATTGCGCAATCATTAAGCAAATCTGGCCTCCCCCACTGACCTTGCTTGTCGGAAGCTGGCTGAGAAGGTGATACATGGCGATTATATGACATGATCCCAGGATACATATGACCCTAGGACAGCTCAGCTTGCCCAATTAGAGGTAGTCCTTGACTTACAACCACAACTGAGCCCAAAATTTCCATTGCTAAACAAGACAGTTATTAAGTGAGTTTTGCTCCATTTCATAACATTTCTTGCCAGAATTGTTAAGCAGTTGTTAAGTTAGTAACACAGTAGTTAATTGAATCTGGCTTCCCTATTGACTTTGTTTGTCATAAGTTCGCAAACGTCAGTCACATGATCCAGGACACTGCAATTGTCATAAATACATGCCAGTTACCCAGTGTCCAAATTTTGATCATGTGACCCTGGGGATGCTGCAACAGTCTTAAGTGTGAAAAATGGTCATAAGTCATTTTTTACGTGCCATTGTAACTTCAAATGGTCACTAAATGAACTGTTGTAAGTTGACGACTGCCTGTAGTTGGGTTTTGTTCAGTTTATTATTCTTATTATAATTCCAAACAACAGAGGAAAAGAAACAATACTAACACTACTTAAAAAGAACATAAGAAATATAAGCAAAAAGGGGGGGGGATAAGCCAATACAAACATAGAGGCGGACTGCCACCTTGAATAACAAGCAGATCTAAATTGTGATATGCTTAATATAGTCTAATGTGCCATTAATGCTTTAACATACTATAAAGGATTTCATATTCAGCTTTCAGTCAAGCCATGTCTTCATTGATCTGAAAAAAAGGTTTAATTAGCACAGTTAAAATCAATAAAGGAAGAAGAAAAATTATAAATAATAAACAATATATTGAAGTAATTCTTTAAATAATATATAATATATAAACTAGATTAAAATATAAACTCTAGAAGCCAAATCTGAGCTGTGGTACAATATATAACAACAATATATACAAATTGGAATCCTGAAATGGTTACCAAATAAGACTAACTTCTATATCAGAGTTACTTTTCCAATATGAAGTTATTCTAGATATCAAAGCATACACCCATAATTTAATTAATCATTGTTCCGTAGAGGGGATCAGAAATCTTTTCCAATAAAAACTGTATAATCATTGGTGGGATTCATATATGTGAACAACCGGTTCTCTCTGTTGATGCCACTCCTGGAAGTGCGTTCTGGGCCTGGGCAACAAAAAATTAGCTACCAGTTCTGCCGAAGTGATGCGAACCAGCTGAATCCCATCACTGCATATAATCCTGCAACTGCATATAATCCTGCAATCATATGTACTTTAATGTCAGTTCAGTGTGTGTGTGTGTGTGTGTGTGTGTGTGTATAAAGGGTGTTTTAGCAAAGGTTAATAAAAATAAGTCTAGCTGAAATATAATTATGCCTTTCTTCCTTTCTATGATGAATTTGTTTCCAATATTGTTGCAACATTGTCACCACAAATGGAAGAAAGGGAGTTTACATGTTTTTGCAATTTTGACCGCAGTAAAGATTTCTGATGTAAAATATCTTATACTAGTTCTTCTTAAATATAATATTTATAGTAAAGTTAATATACTTTTTCCATTGAAATTCCCATAGTCCATTTAGCAGAATAGCAGAGTTGGAAGGGACGGTGGAGGTTTCTAGTCCAACCCCCTGCTCAGGTAGGAAACCTTATACCATTTCAGACAAATGGCTGTCTTAAAAACCTCCAGTGTTGGAGTACCCACAACTTCTGGAGGCAAGTTGTTCCACTGGTTAATTGTTCTAACTGTCAGGAAATTTCTCCTTAGTTCTGGGTTGCTTCTCTCTTTGGTTAGTTTCCATCTGTTGCTTCTTGTCCTGCCTGTCAGAATAGGTTGACCCCCCCCCTCTATTCTGTGGCAGCCCCTTAAATATTGAAACACTGCTTTAATGTCACCCCCCCCCCCAGTCTTTCTTTTCAGTAAAGTAGACATACTCAATTCCAGCAATCATTCGTTATATGTGTTAAGATTCATGGTGGCACAGTGGTTAGAATGCAGTATTGCAGGCTAACTCTGCTCACTGCCAGGAGTTTGATCCTCACCCTCTCAAGGTTTACTCAGCCTTGCATACTTCCGAGGTCAGTAAAATGAGGACCCAGATTGTTGGGGGCAATATGCTAACTTTATAAACCGCTTAGAGATGACTGTAAAACACTATGAAGCAGTATATAAGTCTAAGTCAGTGGCTCCCAACCTCTTCTATACCTCGCACCTCTAGAATGCTTCTGATATATTCTCGCACCCTTACAAAGGTCGAAATAATGGCAACGAATTATGCATATACACTATAATTTTGAAAACTCAAGTTTTTGCATCTCCTGGAATATTGTCTCGCACCCCAGTTGGGAACCCCTAGTCTAGGGATAGGCAACCTTGGCTCTTTTATGACTCGTGGACTTCAACTCCCATTCTGGCTCAGGAATTCTGGGAGTTGGTCCACGAGTCATAAAAGAGCCAGGGTTGCCTACCCCTGCCCTAGTCTAAATGCTATTGCTATATGTTTTAGCCTCCAATCCTCTCTTGGCTGCTCTTCTCTATATTCTTTCTAGAGTCCAAACATCTTTTTTACATTGTGATGACCAAAACTGGGTGCAGTATTCCAATTGTGGTCTTACCAAGGCATTATAAAGATACTGTATTCTAATATTACATCCATGTAATCATGCAATGTCATGCAAAATTCTGAAATGCAGAGCACATGCAAAAACGGAACCATATTTATTGCAAAGGGAGGGGTCCCTGCTTTGCAAGAACGAGGGACCTGGAACAATGACAAAACAAAGACTTTTTTTTTTTACATAGAAGCTGGGAGCCACATGGAATCTGACAAGACCGAGCGGCTCTGGGTCTTGCCCCCCCAAGGGTCATCCTGATGGTCCATCATTGGTCCTGGTGGGGAGGTAAACTTACCTCCCTCAGTGCAGGCACGCAACTTGGGTGTCCTCCTGGACTCACAGCTAAATTTGGAACAACATCTATCGGCTGTGGCCAGGGGGACCTTTGCCCAGGTTTGCCTGGTGCACCAGTTGTGGCCTTATTTGGACCGGGAGGCTCTACTCACGGTTACTCATGCCCTTGTCACCTCAAGACTGGATTACTGTAATGCGCTCTACATGGGGCTACCCTTGAAGAGCGTTCGGAGGCTGCAGTTGGTTCAGAATGCAGCCGCGAGAGCGATTGTGGGTGCACCAAGGTACACCCATGTGTCACCTATCCTCTGTGAGCTGCACTGGCTTCCTGTGGGTCTCCAGATGCAATTCAAGGTGTTGGTTATCACCTTTAAAGCCCTTCATGGCTTAGGACCAGGTTACTTACAGGACCGTATACTGCCGCATAGTTCCCAGAGACCGGTGAGGTCCCACAGATTGGGCCTCCTTCAGGTCCCGTTGGCCAGACAATGTCAGCCGGCGGGCCCTCGGGGAAGGGCCTTTTCTGTGGTGGCTCCAATGTGGTGGAATCAACTTCCCCCCGCGATTCGAACTACTCCCACCTTGCCGGCCTTCAAGAAAGCCATTAAAACTCTCCTGTTCCGGCAGGCCTGGGGTTGATGTCCCCGGGGGGGCCAGGACACGATTGGGACATGCTGTATGAATGCACTCCTTTTTATTGTTATATTTATTGTTTTAATTTTGTACGCCGCCCTGAGTCCCTAGGGATTGGGCGGCATATAAATTTTATTAATAAATAAATAAATCTGTCTGGCAATTTTGGGAGAAATTAGGTAGGTCATTGTTCAGGCATCCAGGGTTATTTCTATATTTAGGCAAAGCAGCCCTTTCAGAGGGCAGCAGAGCTGGGGCAATGTTAACAAGATACAATATGGAGATAATAAATTTAATAGATATATTTAAAAAATTAAGGGCACGTCCCTGATTGAGGATAAAAGGTTGGGGTGTCTCTAGATTGCAATTTCCCTGTAACAGTTACTCTTGGGTTTGCTGTGTGCTGGTGAGGAGGTTTTGATTCCTGGTCTAGTTGATGTGGCTGGATGAGGCTTTATTTGGGGCAGGGTCAACTTGAGCCTGATTAGGGTTAGAGAAATAGAGAAACAGGGATTGGCCCCAGGCACATCCAAAACACAGGCAGGAAAAAAAGTACACCCTCCATTTTATTTACAACATTCATTTTCTCCACCACAACAATATTTGACTCGTTGAGGTTCTGAGTTATGTTTCACCAATACATTATAAATCATGCCAAGTAAAAGTTCACTATGATGAGTTAGCCAATTTTCAAATTCAGCAAAATTTTCCCCTTATTCTCCATAATTCTCTTGTGCCTCTATGTCTTTTTTTGACAGTATTGAACAGCAAAAAACTGGAAAGATCTTAATTTTTGTCCTGTTAATGATAAAATCTTTACAGATTACTGACTTTTCACTGAGCAAAACATTTAGTGCTTTCATCACCATAAAAGTAGATATTCAGAATGAAAAAAGAGGGGAAAGACCTGGGCATATTCAAACCTTCAATATGTTTTCAGTTGTTTAAATTTAGTATTCTATGTTGTAAGCTCCCCAGAGTCCATATTAAATCTAATTAACAACAGCAATAATACAAGTAGCCCTTGACTTGCAACTATTTGTTTGGTGACCATTCAAACTTACAACAGCACTGAAGAAAAGTGACTTATGACACTTGAAGTTGCAGCATCCCCATGGATGGTCAAGTGATCAAAATTTGGACATTTGGCACTTGGCTTGTATTTATGACTGTTGCTGTGTCCATCGGTCATGTGATCAGCTTTTGTGACCTGACAAAGTCAATGGAGAAATCAGATTCATTTCACAATCATGTTACTAATGTAACTGCAGTGATTCATTTAACAACTGTGGCAAGAAAGGTTGTAAAATGAGGCAAAATTCACTTAGCCACTGTCTTGCTTAGTAATGAAAATTTGGGGCTCCATTGTGGCTGTAAGTGGAGGACTAGAAACAATGCATTGTCTATTGAAAATAGCTTATTTCTATGAATATAACCCAGATTTATTTGAGTAGTCCCTGGAAAGCTTCTGCCTCTTGCATTGAGGAGGTAGAATGATAAAGAAATATGATCTGCTCTGGAATTCAGGTTGGGCAGCTGGCATGAAAATAGAATCTGAAGTTTGGGGACACTTCCATCTTTTGAATTTTGCAAGTTCTGGAATGTAATCCTTGGCCTTTTGTTAGCTCATATATAATCCATTCTTTCTCTGTGCCAGTTATTTAATACTTTATTGTCGATAGAAATGGGAATAGTTGGGGTTTTATGGATCTTCCTTCCCATTTTCTTCCTACCTATTACTGCATTTCATTTTTATCTTATCTTGTTTCAGTCTGTGGAGAGATTACTTTCCTGAAACCAGAAGCAATCAAACCCAGTTTTTTAACACATAATTGCAGTCTGGGTCAACTCTGCTGGGCAATCATGTCAACCAATTTCTTGCAGGCAGTAACCTGAAAATGGATTGGGAGATGAGCAACTAAATTTGGACCTTGATGTAAGATTTATTGAATATTGATCCTAGGCGGGAGATGTTCGATAAGTGCACAAACATTCTCAGCATTTGAGGCTTCTCCAGAGAGCTAGGTCTTGGCATAATGTGTCTGAAATAGGATAATTTGAAACTGGGCATTTGTGCCTTGAGTGAAAACATTGGGGTCATTTGCTCAATGATCTGTTTGTTTTCTTGGCTGTCCACTGTATGCACAAAAGTCTTCTCCAACTTTTGACCAAAGCTTGAAAGCATCAGCATTCTTTCCATTGTATCTAGTAAAACTATGATCTGCATGATTCTGTTTTAGATATAATCTCATTATGCAGTGTTTCTCAACCGTAGCAACTTGAAGATGTGTGGACTTCAAATCACGAAACAAACATGGCTGGCTGGGGAATTCTGGGAGTTAAAGTCCGCACATCTTCAAGTTTCTAAGGTTGAAAAATATTACATTAGAGCATCTGAATTTATTTTCTTAGATCTTTAATTCAATTCTACCAAGTACTAGTTTCTGGTACTAGTTTCTGGTTTCTTGGCTACTGGTTCCTTTACTGCTGATAACTAATTCTAAAAGGCAGAGACTTTCCACTCCTTCAGTATCTTCACTATTTGTTCTAAGATAGGCTGCTATATTTGCTGTTATTGGCTTGGTCTTCTTTATATTTAATCTGAGTCCCATTTTTTTCACTGTGTTCTTTGACTTTCCTTATCAGAGCTTGCTAATTATTTGCATGTTTAGTTATCTGAATAGTATTATCAGCAGAGCTCAGATTATTGATGCTTCTTCCTCCAGTTTTAAAATCATGCTCAATGTTCTAGACCAATGTTTCTTAACCTTAGCCATTTTAAGAAGTGTGTACTTCAGCTCTCAGAATACCCCAGGCAGGACTGGTTATGCTAGCATGTGAAATTAAGGATATTGTACAATAGTCTGCACACCCTCTTAAGTTTCCTTTCTTTGATGGTAGGAAGCTTGACTCTTCATTCCTTTCCATATTTCAGCAGGTACTGCATCAGTTTTGTATCCTTCTGACTTAGTAGTGACCAGAGTTCTTCACAGTCTAGTACTAAATGTTCTTGTAAGTAGTAATAGTAATAGTAGTAAAGTTGGAAGGGACCTTGGAGGTCATTTAGTCCAACCCCCTGCTCAGGCAGGAAACCCTACACCATTTCGGACAAATGGCTGTCCAGTCTCTTCTTAAAAACTTCCAGTGTTGGAGCATTTACTGCTTCTGGAGGCAGGCTGTTCCACTGATTAATTGTTCTCACTGTCAGGAAGTTTCTCCTTAGTTCTAGGTGGCTTCTCTCCTTGATACAACTTACGACTGTAATTGTTGTGTCCCGAGCCTGCAAAAGCAGGCTCGGGACATTGGTATGGTCCCGGGTGTTTGCAAGCTGCCCGGGACCAGACTGAATGGCACCAGCCTTGCGCGCATGTGCGAGGTGCGAAAGCGCGCCATTCCCTGTAACCGTTTTGTCCGGGGATCCGGTCACAAGATAAGAGGCCTGCAAGCCTCAGAGTTGTTGTTGGAGTGAGCAGAAGAGAAATAAAGAGCTGTTGGTTACCGAATGTGTGCTCTTCATTCGCCATTAAACCAAGAACTTAACACTAGCGACGAAGGTGGGATAACTTGCAGGCTTAAAGAAGAAGGCTGTAAGACTTACCCAAGGAGTCCTTGAGGAAGGGAAGACGGCATTAAACTCAGCGTCTGGCCTGCCAGTACAGCGTCACTGGAGGTAAGCTCAGCTGATAGACTCCTTCCCAGGCCTAGAAGTAAGGATGGCGAAGATAGATCATTTGTCAGGATTCGATGTTGCCCACCCAGATAGATGGGAGTCCTATGTTGCTAGAGTAGAAAATTACTTTAGGGTGAACCAAGTCAGAGAAGATGGCTTGAAGGCTGCAACCCTATTCTGTGTCTGTGGTCAGGATGCATTTGAAATCATGGAAAATTTGGCGGCCCCTGCTCCTCTAGAGTCTGTAACATACACAGACTTAAAGAAGTTATTGAAAGAACATTTCCAGCCCAAGATGTCTGTCATTGCGTGGAGACATACTTTTGAACGGAGGGACCAGAGGGCAGGTGAATCAGCCAAGGAATTCATTGCAGCTTTGAGAAGAGCAGCCAAACCCTGCAAATTCAATGATTTGGGAGAAAGGCTGAGAGACCGTTTTGTATGTGGTTTAAGGAACAGATACTTACAACAGACTCTTTGCAAAAGAAGATATTTAATTCCAAGATGCTTTGAGAGAGGTGACGGCCGAGGAGGCAGCAGGTGGGGCAGTCAAGAATATGCAGCCCATCAAGAACAATCCAGAAGCAGTCTTCATGCACCCTGAGGGTGTCCAAGAAGGCTCGGAGGAAGATCCTGAAGAAGAGGTGGATTGTCTTTACCAGTCCACGGAAAGGAAGCAGAAGGAAGGCAAAGAGAAAGCTCCAGCTGCGTCCAAATGCTTCAGGTGCCATCTGCAGAGCGTGTGGCAGGCAAGGCCACATAGCACCCATCTATTTGGGTCGCCAGAAGGTACAACCTTGAGAAGAATTGTGTCTGAAAGGTACCAGGTTCCCCAGCCAAAACAGGGTGGGTTTCTGCGCATCGCACAGAAGTATTTGCAGAACAGGCACACACAAACCCCTTAAAAAGAAGTTGTCACTTAAGGTGAGGTTGCAAAGGGTTCCTTTAACCATGGAGCTGGACACTGGGTCCGCTCTTTCAATCATTTCCATTCATACATTTAGAAAGATTTGCAATAGTAGTGGGTTCCAGGCCAAACTTAGGCCATCCAACATAATCTTAACATATTTTCAAAATTCCAAGGTGTGTGTAAAAGGGGAGGCCACCCTTACAGTGCAGCACAAGGATTTTGAAAGTCCATCGGATGTGTTGGTTGTTGGGGGTGAACGAATGAGTCTTATAGGACTCGATTGGTTTGAGGCCTTGGGAATCCAGGTTACTGAGCTGCAATATTTGCAAACATTGGGCCTAGCAGAAGTCTGTGAGGAGTTTGCAGATGTCTTTAGTCCACAGCTTTTGTCCTACAATGGGCCTCCAGTTTCATTAAGGCTTGACCCCACTATCACACCCATTAGGGTTAAAGCTAGGAGAGTACCTTTTGCACTAAAGGGTAAAATTGATGCTGAGCTGGATAAATTGATCCAGCAAGGCATTTTAGAGCCTATAGATTCAAGTCCATGGGAAACCCCCATAGTCACTCCTCTCAAGGCTAATGGGGACATACGCATATGTGCAGACTACAAGTGCTCACTAAACAAGGCACTGTAACAGCATGCATACCCAGTACCAGTAGTCAGCCATATTTTGGCCTCCCTCAAAGCTCCATCTGGCACAGGCATATCAACAGTTACCTGTTGATGAAGCAGCTGCTGAAGCACAGACCATTGTAATGCATAGGGGTGCATTCAAGGTCAAGAGACTGCAATTTGGGGTAAATGTAGCCCCTGGCATATTCCAAAATGTCATGGAGAGTACACTTAGGGGTATCCTTGGAGTTTGCCCCTATTTTGATGATGTCCTTATTGCTGGAGAATCTACTCAGAATTTAGCAGAGAGATTAAGGGCTGTTTTGCTTCATTTCCGAAGAGCAGGCCTAAAACTAAAAAAAGACAAGTGTAAGATAGGAGTCACTTCTACAGATTTCTTAGGATTCAGAATAGATGCCCAAGGTATTCACCCTGTTAAATCTAAATTGAAGGCTATACAACAGGTTCCTAGCCCCAAGTCTAAAAGTGAACTGCAGGCTTTCCTAGGCCTCTTGAATTTTTACAATGCTTTTCTACCTCACAAAGCTGGTGTAGCAGGACTACTACATCGGCTTTTAGACAAGCAGGCAGCTTGGCAGTGGACAAAAATCCACAAAAAGAGCTTCAATGAGGTCAAGGCCTTGCTAACGTCCAATGATGTGCTTGCACATTTCAATGAACAATTACCTGTCTGCATCGCTTGAGATGCATCTGCTTATGGGGTAGAAGCTGTACTTAGCCACTTGAGGGCTGATGGAACTTAGGTTCCTGTGGCATATTATTCTAGGACATTGGTTCTCAACCTGTGGGTCGGGACCTCATTTGGGGTCGAACGACCATTTCACGGGGGTCGCTAAACAACGCAGTCTGCCATTTTTTCCCCCTTTTCCTTAGCTGTGCTACTCCCTTTTATTCTATTGGCTTTTGAAAGCCAATAGAATAGACTCTCTTGAATAGAGTCTAATTCTATTGGTTTTCAAAAGCCAATATGAATTGTCCAGGCTGTCTATGCCCTGCTGAGCCCACCAAAAGTCCCATTCTGCAAATGGTGCTGCACCAGTTGAGTAGTCCTCAACTTACGAATGGTTGAGTAGTCCTCGACTTACGATCGGTTGGGGGTCACGGCATTAAAAAGGTTGAGAACCACTGTTCTAGGACTCTGTCTTCTGCTGAGTGTAATTACGCTCAAATAAACAGGGAAGCAATGGCCATAGTGGCTGGCATTAAGAAATTTCATGATTTCTTATACGGCCGCCATTTCATGGTCTACACAGACCACAAGCCTCTGCTGGGTTGTTTACCACTAACAAACAAACCCCTCACATTATATCCCCTAGAATGCTGAGGTGGTCCATTTTCCTATCAGCTTATGATTATACTTTAGTTCACAAATCAGGTAAGGAAATGGGTCACGCTGAGGGCCTAAGTCGTCTACCTCTGAAGCTGGTAGAAGCAGATCCTGCTCCTTCCATCAATATTCTCTCCATTCAGGAGTTGCCAGAATCTCCCCTCAATGCCAGGAATGTGGCTGCAGAAACTGCCACAGATCACACTCTTACACGTGTGCTTTCATGGGTTTTGTCTGGATGGCCTGACAGAAGTCCAGGTACTGAGTTCCAAAGCTTCTGGCTCAAGAAGCATGAGTTATCCACCTTTAAGGGTTGCCTGTTGTGGGGCAGCAGGATTGTTATCCCTGCCTCCTTGAGACCAAGAAGCTTGGTCTCCCTACATGAGGGTCATCCTAGCATTGTCAGGATGAAAGTGCTTGTGCACAGCCATCTGTGGTGGCCTGGGTTCAACAAGACTATAGAGGCTCATGTGCACGGATGTCATTTGTGCCAGCACTCATGGCCAGAAGTGCCTCAGGCCCCTGTGCATAGGTGGGAGGAAACCCAATCACCTTGGTCCAGAGTCCATATAGATTACGCTGGGCCCTTTCAGGGACAATTCTTCTTGGTCCTTGTTGATAACCATTCAAAGTGGCTAGAGGTTGTTCCTGTTTCCTCCACTACTACTGCCAGGACAATCCAGGTGTTGAGAGGCATTTTTGCAGCACATGGCCTTCCAGATGTTCTGGTTTCAGATAACGGTCCTCAATTCACTTCTTCTGAGTTCCAGGCTTTTCTTCAAGCCAACACGATCTGTCATGCGACTTTGACTCCTTTCTACCCAACCATCAACGGTATGGCTGAGCGTATGGTGAGCACCACCAAGGATGCTCTCAATAAACTGACTTACGGTGACTGGCATCACAGGTTAGCAGACTTTCTTCTTGCACACCGCACCACACCTTGTACATCCACTGGAAAGAGCCCAGATGAACTCCGCTGGGTCGCAGACTAATAACTAAACTTGACAGATTGCACCCTGATCGGGTGCCACCTTCAGTCTCACAGCCACGGGCACCTAGGTGTTTGCAAGTGGGCGCTCCGGTTTGGACCTGAAACTATGGGCCCAGTCATCTTTGGATTCCAGCTGTGATCTGCAAGGTCTCTGGACCTTTGTCCTACGACATGTCCTTGGGCAACAGTTGTGTTCTTCAGCGGCACATAGATCATCTGCGTACGAGACTGGACTCTTCCTCTTCCGCTCCTACTTCTTCTCTGGGGCGGGAGGAGGTTTATAATGTGAGTGTTGAAGGTCACTGTCAGCAGTCAAGGGCAGCTGAGAAGGCCAGGGAAGGCACCTCTCAAGGTTCCGCAAGTGTGCCCAACAGGAATTCATGGGGACATGGGAAAATGCCCACACCATTAATTACTCCGGCCAGGGAGTCACACGGGGGTACCCACACTATTCACACACACACTACAGCACTCCAGACAGAGAGACTAACTGGGGGTATCCAAACAAATCAAAGACTACAAGAGAACTGGCATCAACCCAAGGAAACTGGCCCAATTCTGCAATTGCTCCCAGAAGAAAGTCACTGGGAAAGGGGGTAGACAGAGAGGCGAATCCTGACTCTGGTACCTCTGGCACAGAATGGGGAACCATAGGGTATTGGGGCACCGCAGCTACCCCAGACAACCCTTCTGTTGGGCTTGGGAGTGAAGGACTGTGTTCCCAAGGAAGGTCCATTGTGGATCTGGAGAATACCACAAGTCCACGAAATACTGAGTGGGACTCAGAGAGTCCAGCCAGCCTACACAGGTCAACTGGGTATGGGATGGAACAAAGTCCTGGTCTGCCAAGCCAGGTGGGCGAGCAAGCAGGCCAGGCAACAGAACCAAGGTCACTGGGACTACTAGGGCAGCAAAGAGAGGGCATCTCAACCCTGGTAGTTGAACAAGAAAGCCAAGGGTGTTCCCAAGGTCCAAGGAGGTCGCAACAGGTTAAACACCCACCCAAACACTTTAAGAAGTTTGTGACGTTGTCAAGTCAGGAAAAAAAAACAAGGCAGCAATGCTATAAATAAATGGTGTAGTTTGGGTTTTGAAGTGCTGGTACCATAATTCCCAAAACAATGGCATGGCATCATACAAGGGTGTGATCCACGAGATAGATAGATAGATAGATAGATAGATAGATAGATAGATAGATAGATAGATAGATAGATAGATAGATAGATAGATATCTACAGTCCATGCATTTAAATGATGGATTCAGATACCACGTCCCTTCAGAGAGGTCGCACATGTGTACCCGGTAAGCTTTATCCGGGGGGAAGGGGTGTTGTGTCCGGAGCCTGCAAAAGCAGGCTAGGGACATTGCTATGGTCCTGGGCATTTGCAAGCTGCCCGGGACCAGACTGAATGGCGCCAGCCTTGCGCACATGCGTGAGGCACGAAAGCGTGCCATTCCCTGTAACCGTTTTGTCCAGGGATCCGGTCACAAGATAAGAGGCCTGTGAGCCTCAGAGTTGTTGTTGGAGTGAGCAGAAGAGAAATAAAGAGCTGTTGGTTACAGAATGCGTGCTCTTCATTTGCCATTAAACCAAGGACTTAACAGTAATGTCGATGAAGATTCTCAAATCATACAGATAGAGTTGTCTGGAGGTTGAGCCATGTCAATTAGACATCTTTACTTCTTATCTGTGAAGAAGCTATCCAAGTAGCTTCTTCACAGGTGCACAGGAGAAGCAACATCAGAGGACCAGAATCAGCAGTATGCCTTCACTTAAAAGAAAAAGGGCACTCTTTTGAGGACCATAATGTTCACATTTTGATCAGGGAAGATAGATGGTTTGAGAGAGAAGTGAGGAAATCCATGTATGCTAAAGTGAACAATCCTTCCCTCAATAGAGGTGGAGGCCTCAGACCCAACTTGTCCTCCATTTTTTTTAATGCTGCTCTTGCATAAGTTCCCAAGATAGGGACCACCAAGATAGGGATCACTTCAAAGGTTCACCAGGAAGGTGACCCAACTAAGAGAAGGTTTTAGGAACAAGGCCCTTAATGCCTCTCTGCCTACTCATCTAAGCAGCCTATTTAGATTAGGTGAAAAAATGAAAAATGGAGGGGTTCCCCCTGACCAACGTGCTCAGACTAAGGAAGCTACTTGAATAAATATCTATGGAGTTTCTCAGATATCCAAGTCATGGCTGTTCCAAAGGTGCTCTTTCAAGGGGCAACTTGACTTTCTTGAAGATATTTCATTTCTCATCCAAGAAGCTTCTTCAGTTCTCAAATGAAGTGAATTGAAATAGCTTCTTGGGTGAGAAGCAAAACATCTTCAAGGAAAAACAAAGAAGGTCCAGTTGCTTCTTGAAAAAAGACCTTTGAGATTCTTGGATAAGTAGCGAAATGTTTCGAACCAAAAAGAAAAGAAGCCCAGATGCCATGACTCCCTTACTAATGTAAAAGCTGCTTTTAGAAGCTTTTCCCCCACACACACCCTCCTAGTCCCTGCCTATTTCGAAACTGGAGTTGGACTTAGCACCTTTTCCAAGTAAAATTGCTGCCTTTCCTAACCATGGAGATGTTGGAGGCAAAGATGCTCCTTAACCAATGTTGAGAACTAGTAGCCATATCGTCAGATCTGAAGACAACAGGCTGGAGAAGTGCTTCAATTCGTCACACATTTGGGTGGCAACCACAGGTTGAAGACCACAAAGGAAAAGGAAAGAAGCAAAAGAAATGAAACTAGTGAAGGAATTTGTAAGAAACAGGAAACAATCTGGGAGGGCTTGATAACGGCCTTTATGTAACGGCTATTGGAAGATACTCAACAGTGGAAGACAAAATAAGATCAGGATACAGTAATGAAGCTGCAAAAGTTAATCTTCATTTTCCTTCTGTGTGGCTAGCCAGATAAATATATTTTAGTCAAGGTAGGAACAAGCAACTGGGCTAACAAGTTGCTGTCAAATTAACGTGTCATCACTATAGTCACTGTGGGAAACTTTCATTCTATCCTATTGTTTCACAGACGGTTCTTGCAACAATTTCTAGGCACATTACGAGGGGCTTCTGCTGTCTGGAGAAGTGGAGGAACTTTCTATCTGTATTTTCATATAAAAGGTAAATTTATTATGTTTATCAGTTGGAGAACGCTTACAAGTCCTGGGTCACATCTGAACTGTTCAGTCACAGAACATCTCCACTTCGTTGTGGCTCCAAGTGCAATTCAAAGTGCACTTGTCACTTCTAGAACCTACAGGACCTGGATACTGTAGATTCAGAACAGCCTTCTTCTGATTGTTATTCAGATAGATAAAGAATATTAGGTTTCCTTAGGTTCTTTAATCAAGGAATGTCATCAGCAAGAACTTAATAATAATAATAGTAAAGTTGGAAGGGACCTTGGAGTCATCTAGTCCAACCCCCTGCTCAGGCAGGAAACCCTATACCATTTAGGACAAATGGCTGTCCATTCTCTTCTTAAAAACTTCCAATGTTGGAGCATTCACAACTTCTGGAGGCAGGTTGTTCCACTGGTTAATTGTTCTAACTGCCAGGAAGTTTCTCCTTAGTTCTAGGTTGCTTCTCT
Organism: Crotalus tigris; assembly: GCF_016545835.1. NCBI lineage: Eukaryota > Metazoa > Chordata > Lepidosauria > Squamata > Viperidae > Crotalus > Crotalus tigris. The sequence goes on along the minus strand of NW_024100595.1, from coordinate 1,762,257 downwards.
CCTTGATTAGTTTCCATCCGTTGCTTCTTATCCTGTCTTCAGGCGCTTTGGAGAATAGGTTGACTCCCCCTTCTTTGTGGCAGCCCCTGAGATATTGGAACACTGCTACCATGGATGCTTCAGTTGCAGCCTCTCTCCCTTGGAAAAACATCAAATTCTGAAACCTTCCTAGGTCCAATCTTGCTGGATGTTAGAAGTTTCTTAAAAACTGTTCTTGGAGAAAACTCCTGAAAATACCATGGACAGCAAGGGAATAAACAAATGGACATTGAATAAATCAATCCGTAGTTCTCATTCAAGGCACAAATGATCCAGCTCAAATTATCTACTAAGGACACATTAAGTGCTTGGTGAGAGGTGGAACTCGATGACCTACAAGGTCCCTTCCAATTCTGTTATTTTATTCTATTCTATTCATTATGCAAAGACCTAGCTCTCTGGACTAGGCTTGGGAAAGGCAGGAGGAAAGAGGATGACCAGTAGCAAGGTGAACGGACTGAGTGATAGTGGTGAAGGGTTAGAAGACAAATAGAGGAGAATATTGATAGCTCAGGGTTGAAATGAGGGGTCCTTGCTGCTCTCTGAGCTTGGTTGCTTTTTTGCAGATGTTTTATTACCAAACTAGGTAAGAGCCGAGGTGGCGCAGCAGTTAGAGTGCAGTACTGCAGGCCATTTTAGCTGACTGTGTTCAGCAGGTCAGCGGTTCAAATCTCACCGGCTCAAGGTTGACTCAGCCTTCCATCCTTCCGGGGTAGGTAAAATGAGGACCCATACATACATACATACATACATACATTGCTTACTGGTCTACACCGCTTAGAGAGTGCTTGCACTTAAAGCGGTATATAAGTCTCATAAATAAATAAATAAATAAATATCACCCGTCCCAGTACTAGTACTGATGTGGTTACCTAGTTTGGGTAATGAAATGTTTGTAGGAAAACAACCAAGCTCAGAGAACACCAAGGTTAGAAGGCTTTAAAGAACAGATTGGGGATAGATCATCATGTGATGATGTGGTTGCTAAGAATGAACATTGACTTAACAACCCATCGCCAATCAATCTTAAACCTTCCATATCCCATCAGGATTTGAGATATTGTGAATTTGCTTTCTCTTGCAAAGTGGGGTCTTGGCTTGCTTACCTGGTGGGAAACAAAGTAGAATTGCTGATTTGTTAAATGTTTTTTTTTTTTTCCCTGATCTTACCACTCACATTATCCATCTGGAGGCGGGCACTAGCTCCCCACTTTTATCCTAATTGACACTTGTCAGATGTAGGTAGCTGTGTATTATTTGATGGGGTTCAAACCCTCAGTGGGGAACTGAAATGGACTTTAGCACTTTAAGTAACTATATGCAAAGTCTCAGGAGCTATCTAAGTCAGGGGTCCTCAACCTTGGCAAGTTTAAGACTTGTGGACGTCAACTCCCAGAATTCTGAGAGTTGAAGTCCACAAATCTTAAACTTGCCAAGGTTGAGGACCCCTGATCTAAGTCCTGATGCTCTAAAGTGCCAAGATCCATGAGTTCAACCCCCCATAGTGGTTTGAACCCCATTGACTAAGATCTGTCTACCTGTGTCTGATAAATCCCATATAGGCTGAAAGCAGTCATAGAGTACCTGCCTCTTGAAACCACCACATAGGATATAAAAATAGGGGAGAGGTGGGTAGATGGAAGACTTGTAACCTCCCCCCCCCCATTTGTAGACATGACAAATGTAAACATCTGCATCTCTCACTTCTTCTGAAGAGATGTATATATATACCATTCTGGTAATTTCTCGTGTTACATACAGGAAGTCCACAACCTACAACATAATGGAGAATTCCATTGTTAACTCATGACATCAAAAATCTCATATGACTTGACCTGACTTTATGACATTTTTCGCAGCAGTCATTAAATGAATGCCAGGCCTTAAGTGAACATCGTGGTTTTTCAGTGATCCAATGTATTTGCATGGATGTTTTTTGCCAGAAACTGCCAAAGAAGCATCATAAATGCTCACATGATCCATGGAACACTGCAGGTAGCTATAAAGGTGAGCTAATTGTCAAGTGCCCTGGAACCAAGGTCTGTTGTAACTTCAGTCGCTAACTGACAGGTTGTTAAGTGAGAACTACCTGTGTACTAAATGTTTTTAGTATACCAAAAAGAGATTGGGTATGTACCATAAATTGCTCAGAGCTGATGGTGATTGGGGTCATGTAAGCCAATTAAACAAATAACTAAACTTCTACAGGCCAATTTAACCAGTAAAGAGCAAATGTGGCAAGATAAGAAACTGATGATCCGAGTTAATGAAACAAAACCCTTGCCACCTTCAATATAGCTAGGATGATATACAACTCCCAGGATAGCTCTGATAATAGGGAGGGCTGCATCAAGAATCTAGGGAGTGCCAGAAGTTTGCCAGTGTTACACTTGAGTTTGTAGTACCGTGTTTCCCTGAAAATAAGACCGGGTCTTATATTAATTTTTGCTCCAAGACACATTAGGGCTTATTTTCTGGTTAGGGCTTATATTCGGGGAAATACAGTACTAAATGCATCTGTCTGGCTGACAACCTTAACTGGGGCTGATTTTGGGGGGAGGGCTTATATTACAAGCATCCTAAAAAATCTTGCTAGGGCTTATTTTCCAGATGGGTCTTATTTTCTTGAAAACAAAGTATTCATCTGCATTTCGGCAGTTCTTTTGGTCACAGAAGGCCTAATTCAGTTCACACAGAAAAGCAAGGAGTATGACGCAAAGAGCTTTTTTTAATGGTTACTGACTCAGATCTCCAGGTTAGTTTCACATTTCACATTGGTGGTGATGGTACAGTCCTTTCTCTATGGTTTCCTTCCACTCTACAGAGCCAGTCATGACTCAAGACCACAAAAGAACACAAGCAATGTTTCATGGAGGTAGTTTATCAATGTCTTTGTCACCGCAAGATGTACAGAGCAACTAATCACACTAACATTATTCTAACAGTAAAACACGAACCCATAAAAATAAACATGATTAAAGCCTTGGCAACACAACCAATGAAATGATGCATTTGGCATTAAAGTCTGCGGTTCTGTCATCCTTCAAAGGATATCCGAGGGATGTTGCCATCTTTCATAAGCAGAGATCTTCACAGACGTCCCTTCCTGTGTTGTGGTGGACAAATCACAGAAATCAGCCATGAGCGCCAAAAGCAGAAAGATAGAGATGGCTGGAGAAATCAAGGGCATACATCACTTTTCCTCCAAAAGGCGCCAACTGTGTTGAGTGAATAGTGTTTGCATGCAACTTTTCCCAGTGTTATACATTTGGTTCACTTTTTTACTGTTTTTTTAAAAAATCCTTTTTGCCTTTTTAGGTAGACATTTTTGTAATATTTGTGCTTTTAAGAATTGCAGTTCACTCCTTTGAACAATAAAGGTTAAAGGATTGGAACTTTAGAACGTAGGTCTGGTGCCTTGCTCCAGAAATGCAAAATTAGATAAATTAACATTCATACCCTCTGTCCTTAGGAACAGTCAGTTCCAAAATATTCTCATTCCACCTTAGACCAGGAGAATATAAGGTCTTAATTAGGCACCACAAAGGCCCTGGGCTTAGTCCAGATCAGTCACTGTGGAGAACAACCTGCAACCAAGGCACTACAGGATAAAATGCAAATTTCGTGGTCATTACCAGCCTTATTCTGAACCGCAAGAAAATTCAACAGTGCCTTCAGAATGCACCTTAATATTGGGACAGGTTGGTTAGGAGAAATTAGGCCTTCGTGGCTGTGCTCTAAAAGGACACAAAAATCCCAGTTCCTTCCTTTTATGCCAACCAGCATTTGGGTGGCAGATGATAAAAAATACGTAATCTGGGGGATATAATTTAGGGATTATTGAAAAATCATGGAGGAGAGATGAATGGTACACAAAAGTTTAGAAAGCTTTTTTTTTTTTTAAGGAGCGATACAAGTAGCCCTTGACTTATAACTATAATGGACCCAATTTTACAATGCTTTTTGTAAAGCAACTGCCGTGGTCGATAAGAGACTGCTGTGCTTAAGAAGACCCACTGTTTGTTATATTTAGGTTTTCAGTAAAAAAGTTGTAAAATGCATTCATGGGATATTGCAAATGGCCATAGGTGTGGGGTCAGTTGCTGAGCACCCCAAAAGGCAGTGATGCAAGCATGGAGGGGAGGGAGACGGCGGCTGTCAGAACTTGGAACCAAGTCAGAAGGACCTCCATGGAGGTCCATCATGACTTTGCAGAGTGACTAGGTGACTGTTCATAAATCAAGGACTGTTCATAAATTTAATATCAACAGTTGCAGGTACTCCTCAACTTACAGCCATTCAATGACCGTTCGAAGTTACAACAGCGCTGAAAAAAGTGAGTTTTTCATACTTACAACTGTTGCAGCCTCCCTGTAATTCAAAATGATCAAAATTCAGATGCTTAGCAACCATGTCACAAGCAAAGTCAATGAGGGAAGCCAGATTTACTTAACAACCCTGTTACTAATTTAACAACTGAAGTGATTCAGTTAACAAGGGGCAAGAAAGGTCATAAAATGAGGCAAAACTCATTTAACAACTGCCTCACTTAGCAATGGAAATTTGGGGCTCAGTTGTGGTCATAGGTCAAGAATATCAGTTTTATTGCTGTTTTTAACTATTTTTATGACTACCGTGTTTTTCCAAGGAACACACCTCTAGTTCCAAAACTCCAGTTTTGGTATCCTTTCATCCCAGTCTTTAAATACTTGCCCCAGTCACCAGGTTGACAATGATCTTTTCCAAGACCTGTTTTCCATTCTCCTCCCTTGCTCCTAAGTAGGAGAGTCTTGTGGAACAATGTTTGTGTTTTCTCACTCATACACGTACACATATCAAAGCGTTTTTGGTATGTTTTGAAGTTGAACATATATTGATCAGCCATCAGGTAAGCTAGTCTAAGATCTTTGAACCTTAGAGAGTAGAACAGTGGCACCTTTTGCCCTGGACACCTTCCATTAAACCAAGTGCTGAGAACTATAGGTAACATGGCTATTCTTTCGGAAGAAATTATCTATGTCTGGCAGAGTTACGTGTGGCTGGATCCCCCACAATGGCTCGCTGTGGTTCCAGAGAGGGCTAGTGCTGCTGGGACTGGGGGTCTCTCTCTGGAGGTCCTCAGTGGAATGGTAGCTCTCCAGTCCTGCAGGAGAAACGTCCAGAAACCAGTCATTTGAACGCTGAATCCAAAGTGGGACTGTAGCTGATGGCCTTGAGAGGACATCTGGTTGTCTATTATTGTTTGTGGGCTCAATCCACAGCGTCCCTCCTTGCCTCCACACAGTTGGCACAGCTCCTGTTTCTTGGGGCAGGGACCCCCGGAAAACCCATTCACAGAGGACAGCTGAGACCACAATGAACACAGCTGCAACGATCGCCAGGCTTACCATGATCAGCAAGCAGTTACCACAATCACTTAGTGGGGAGGCAGTGGAAGGAGGCGGCAACTCAACACTTGTTGAGGGACCCAACATGACAGCGAATGGACAAGGACCAAGTCAGATCAAGTTGGCTGCATCTGGAACCAATATTACTTTTGTTAGAAAAAAGCTGGATGGAGAAGAAAATGGGAGGAGACGGGTCAGAGAACCGTATGTAAAAGAGTTAGCAATCTTTGACGCAACTGAGGGATGTGAGAGAGTTGTGCAAACTTAGCCCAACAACTCAAAAACAACTCATATTCGTCAGCCCAACAAAATGCTCTAAGTGCAATACCAGTACTAACTTGGTGCTTTCCCAATGTGTAGGATGAGATCTCCAAATATCCAGCCATTGTAATTATTATTAGGTAGAAATTCTGTGAATTGTAGCCTAAAGACATTTGAAAGACAGATGACTGAGAAAGGCTAGAATAGAACAAGAACTCTGCCTTGCAAATCCCAACCATTTTAAAAGTCCTTCTAAGCCAACTGTATCTTGTATCCCGGACAGTTTCCTCCAGTTTGAACTATTTCAATACTAGGGCTATTTATTGCTTTGGATATATATACCAAATATAGCATATGTCTGCAACTTTTTAAAGCATCCGTATCTTTTCCTAGAATATCATGACAGCTGCACAGGGCAGTTGTAAGATCCCAGAAGACATGGATGCTTTAAAGAGTTGCAGGAAAGCATTATATTCGTGTCCGCATATGTTCCAAAGCACTTTTTGGAATCAATTCCAAATTGCTGCATAGCTATACTCTACACCAGGCATATATAGGCCAAAATATCTGGACAACACAAGGTTAAAGGAGGCTGTCGTATCTTTTTCTATATAATTTTAGGTACAATCTTCTGTGGTAGCCTTAAAAAAATCTGAAGATAGCTTTGGACAAAGTAGGTTATCCTTAATTTATCAAACAAGACTAAATGGAAAGATTTTTTTAAGGAAAGGTGGGATGTAAACTTAGTTAATCGCCATAAAAATAAAAATCCAAAACATATAAGGCAGGGTCTAAGCTAGCCACGAGTTTCTCTGTATTTTCTTCTTGTAAGGTTATGCTACTTTCCCTTCAGATGATAGCTGAGATGTCTGAAGCCATAATCCCAGCCCAATCATAGGATGCCAGGTTAAGAAATGCGAGGTATGTTTTCAGCTCAGAGGCATGGGAAAAGGGGCCATACTTAAGGGAAGTGAGGGAGGGGTGGAAGAAGGGGAGGCAGAGGGAAAAGTTGGAAGAAGGGGAGGAAAAAAAGAATTCTAACCTCAGATATCGGAAATTATGCTGGATTTCTGTCTTCAATGTTCAAGCATTTTGGCCTCCAAAGAGCGTCATACCCTTGACTTGCCTTTGACAACAGTGGAGAAAAGGATGTGGGATACATGGCGAGTCACATCACTTCCTGGGCACACCCACTCGGAGTTGTGGGCTAAGAGCAAAGCACTTCCTCCTAACAGACTTATCTTTCAACTCAGGTGACAGCTTGTCCCCTGCTCAGCAGTGATAACAACTGGTCCCCTTCCAAGGAAAAAAGACTAGGAGACAAACCAAACCCACCACAGGAGAAAAATATACAGCATAAATTTAATTCAGCTACTATGCAGCACAATTAAATTAAGGAAGGGGATTATTACAGCCAAAGACAGTTCAAGTTTCCAGGTTATTGGTTCTGTGTTATTGGTTTTTTTTTTTCCCCTCTCATGCGTTTTTTTTTTTTTTTTCCAGACACAAGGAAGAAATACACGCACACATTTGGGATTTAAACTAGTATATAAACTGCTCTGATCATAAATTAATAATGGGTCATTGACAAAAAGAGATGAAACACCAGCCAAGTAAAGAAATCATCAACCACCAACAAAATAAAAATACAAAATTAATAACACAAGTGTCCCAAACACATGCACACATGAAATCCACTAGGAGAAAAGAGGTAGATTTTTGAAGGGGGGAGGGAATTAATTGAGGAATACATTGAATAAAGGAAGGAGGTTGAGTTGACTGCAGGCAGGAAAGGTGGAGGGGCGGGGAGGGGAGGACTTTTACAGGCATTCCACATCCAGCATCAAGGTCAAAAACTCAAATTTTTCAGAAAATGCCACATATTTTTAAAGAAAAGAAGCATTTTCTGAAATGCAGAAGAAATGTGTCAGGGCCTCCAACGGCTTCTTACAACAGGAAGTGTCCATGCTGGGACAAGGGAAATCTGGAAAGAAGGCAGTCGGGAGAGGCCAAAAGCACACACCAAAGAATTTAGTATCTTATTCCAAAATTTAATTTTATGTGTGTGTGGGGGGGAACTACTGCTCTTTCTTTGAAGCAATGTTTACTCCAACCTAACATGTCCTTTTGGCCTGTTTAGGGTAACAGAAAATTGTTTGGGAAGGAGAAAGGTGAGGGGGAAGGAATGCAGTGTTTCTCAACCTTGACAATTTTAAGGCATGTGGACTTCAACTCCCAGAATTCCACAGCCAGCATTGCTGGCTGTGGAATTCTGGGAGTTGAAGTCACATGCCTTAAAATTGTCAAGGTTGAGAAACACTGGAATAAAGGGATATCATTATTGGTGTGCTCTTTCTACTCAAAGTTGTGTCCCCCCCCCCCCAGCTATACAGGACAGGTTTGAGGAAGCCACACGGATGTTGTACAGGTTTCCCAGAAGCTCCTGGAGACCAAAGACAAGTCCTCAAAACAAAACCCTTGGTTGCAGGAAATGTGTGAACCCCGTTGTAGATTCGAAAAATTGAGCTTATCTATTTCTCCCACCTATCCCTGTCTGGGAAAACTTTTAAGGGGAAAGCGATTTGAAGGGAAACACATCCATCCTTAGCCTAAGGCAGTGTTTAGCCTTGTCTGCTTTAAGATGTTAGACTTCAGCTTCCAGAATTCCCCAGCCAGAAAGAACAGACACCCCTCATTTCAAGAACACTACTTCTCTTCATTCCAACCTGGCCATCTCTTTTGGGAGGAAGCCAGGTAAGACCCCATGTGTATAGGGAAAGGAAAATATTGGTGCAGAGCTAGGGAGAAGAGAAAGAACTCACAAAGACAGTGCCCACAACCCAGAGTTTTCCAGTGCAGTACAGGAACGGGGGAAGGGAAAAGACACCCATCAGTGGGGAAAAAAAATCCCTTCCCCCAACTTCTCCACTTTCAAATAATAATAATAATAATAATATAATAACGACCCAGACACCCCCTTTCCCAAATGTCTGGCCATAAGTCAAAATATTCAAGAGTGCAGGATGAAGGGCAGCGTTTCCCTCTTCTTTTCATCTCTCCGCTGCCAGCAGCAATGCCATCCCTTTGTGTCCTCTGTCCCTTTTCTTCGGTCTTTCTTTTCTTTTTCCGTCATGACCATCCAAGGGGCAGCTTCATCTCTCTTCCTTTCTGGACACCTTGGAAGAATGCCATGCTGTGGAGCTGCCGAGTGGGAGAAAAATAAAATAAAAAAAAGTATTACAGGTAGTCCTCGACTTACGACCAAAATTGAGCCCAAAATTTCTGCTGCTAAGTGAGATATTTGTTAGATGGGTTTTGCCTCTTTTTATCACCTTTCTTGCCACAGGTGTTAAAGGAATCACTGCAGTTGATAACTTAGTAACCCCGGTTGTGAAGTGAATCTGGCTTCCCCATGGACTTTGCTTGTTAGAAAGTCGCAAAAGGTGATCACATAACCCTGGGACACCGCAACGGTCATAAATACGAACCAGTTGCCAAGCATCTGAATTCTGATCACATGATCATGGGAAGCTGCAAAGGTCAAAACTGTAAAGAAGTCTCGTTTTTCAGCACAGTGGTAACTTTGAACGGTCACTAAACAAACTGTTGTAAGTCGAGGAGTACCTGTCTTACCTCCTCTTTCTCCTTCTGTAAAGACAGAGCCCCCAACCTGCTGGTAAGGGACGGTACAACAAGCTACCAATTTCAAAGACTCACCGGATGAAGGTTTTGAAGGCAGCTGACTGGGGGTTGATGCAGAGTGGGACCCGTTTCCCATGCTGCTGTTCCAAGATAAACCTGTGCACCAGTTCTGAAAAACAAAGAGTACACTTTTATTTGGTCACCATCAGGGCCACAAAAATCCCCCCCTCCCCAATTTTTGCAGCCCAAATCTGTAGACCTACCGTATTTTCCGGCGTATAAGACGACTTTCTAAACCATGCAAATCTTCTCCAAAGTCGGGGGTCATCTTATACGCCGAGTCATCTTATATGCCGGAAAATACGGTATATTTACATAATATATGCCCCTCTCTTCTTCTCCTCTATTTTTCTATGTATTTTCATTCTGCCTCTCCTAACTCAGGCAAGCCAAGGCCATCACACCTGTTTGGGATAATAGAAGCAGCAAATCACAACCGAATCGCACATTCGGACACTTGCCATCCAAGTGACTTGCCCCATGGACACTTAGAACATCACCTGCAGATTCAGATAAATCCCTACTTCTGCAAAATCTTCGTCCCCTCTTTGTAAATCTCCTCCTCCTCCAAAATGAATAAATGCCATTAGTGCTACATGGTTGCACAGGGGAATTGGAATTTGGGAAGCAACCCAAATGGGATGTGCTTCTTAGCATGAAGTGACACAAAAGGATGTGTTAACGTTTGACTTCTCCATAATTATATAAGATGATACAAAAAAAAACAAGGAGGATGAAGAAGAACTGAAATCACAAAGTCTGGTGGAATTCATGGAAGAATTATGTACATTAATTGCTCTCACGTACTTAGTGTAAGACAGTTAAGATCAATATTTAGCTCCTAAATTAGCAACTAGCAATAGCAATGTCCCAAAGGTGCTTTTTCAAGAAGCAACTGGACTTTCTTGTTTTTCTTTGAGGACGTTTCACTTCTCATTCAAGCTTCTTCAGCTCTTGCCTCTTGAAAAAGCACCTTTGGGACAACCATGACCTGGATGACTAAGAATCTCCACAGACCGTTAGCAATAACACTTAAGACTTATATACCGTTTCATAGTTTCATAATCCAGCATTGTAACCACTGCGCCATCACTATGTTAAAAATGGAGCCCTCTGAACACCCCAGGATTTGTGAGGTGGTTTGGACTCAATCAACTACCTTTGACCTGCCAGACAGAAGCAAGGTTCTTTTCATAAGAGCCGTCAAATTTGGGGTCGGCCCGGGGTTCAAAGTCACTGGTGTAAATGCGGCCGGAGGAGACCGAAAAGCAGCAAGTGCACATACAGGTGTGGTATCTCAGTCGCCCTTCATCTAAGTAAGGATGAGAAAGGGCATCCTTGGCCGAGATCCGCTTGGCCTGCAGAAAAAGGAAGGACTGTGAGCATCACCAAAAAAGTCCCACTGGGAGAACTCTATTGTATAGAGGCAGTTCTAGACTTATGACTGTAAGGGAGCCTTCCCATTAGTCACAGATCATAATGGTTGAAAAAAATGGGTCAGTCATATGACCAGCCTGCTTCTATGACTTTTTGTGGCGGTTATTAAGTGAACATCATGATCGTTGAGTGATCTGTTCGCTATGGCATGGTTTTGCCTAAAATTGAAAGCAAATGCCATTTTTTTGACAAAACCATCGTAGCATGCAGTCATGTGGTCATGGGATAATGCAAACGGCGGTAAATATGGCCATGTTGTTGAGTGCCCCAAATGCAGCCACTTGAACTGTGGTGGTGGTGAGGAACCATCGGAACTTCAGATCCAGGTCACAAGTCCCTTTATCTGGTAGGTCATAACTTTGAACGGTTGCTAAGAGCGACTGTCCTAAGTTGAGGACCACCTGTACAATAGCATTTCTCAACATGCTGGCTGGAGAAACATGGGAGTCCGCACATCTTAAAGTTGCTACGGTTGAGAAACACTGGTGTACAGTATCAACCAATTAAAAAATCTCAATTCAATGCCTGATTTTGCAAAGAGATTTTTTTTTTCATTTTGCCAAAAACATCCAGATGGCTCCCTCTATGACTTACTAGCAATATGTATACAGAAGAGCTCTTGAGTTATTCTCTTAAGCCAGGGTCTCCAAACTTGGCCCTTTTATGACTTGTGGACTTCAACTCCCAGAATTCCTCAGCCAGTGTGCCTGGCTGAGGAATTCTGGGAGTTGGTCCACAAGTCATAAAAGGGCCAAGTTTGAAGACCCCTGTCTTAAGCCATGGTATCTTTTTGGCTTCTGCCTTACAGTAGACCAAGATGAGACAAACCAATCCTCCAACAAGACACTAATTTTAACTCTATGCACTCCCCTATAGAAATCCTATTTTAATTAATTTTATTTAATGTATATGTTGTCCAGAGTTGCTTCAGATAGTGAGATAGCTGGCATGTAAATTTCATAAATAAAAAACATAAAATTTCTGATTACTAAAAGGACCAGACAAATGGTACATATGGCTGAGTTACATCATGTAACAATCACCACTGATTATAACTTTATAATAAATCCAAGTTTGATTAAATGTTTTCAAGCATAATCACATATTGGAGAGTAGTATGTTGCTCAGAGTTGGCAGATAGGAGTAGCCTGTAAGGACAGTGACCATATATTCTTGGGAAAAACAGAGAACAAATCTGAAAAGGGGGCAAATCTGAATGAAGACCAGAAAGGAATTGAAAAGATTAAAACAAATCCTCAATTTAAAACCCTCAACTCATTTAGTAACCATTCGAAGTTACAACGGGATTAAAAAAAAGTGACTTATGACTGTTTTTCACACTTACGACCACTGCAGCAGCCCTGTGGTCATGTGATCAAAATTTGGATGCTTGGCAATTGGTTCATCTTTATGACAATTGCAGTGTCCCGGGATCATGTGATCACCTTCTGACAAGCAAAGTCAGTGGCGAAGACAGATTCCCTTAACAACTATGTTACTAACTTAACAACTGCAGTGATTCACTAAACAAGTGTGGCAAGAAAAGTTGTAAAATGGGGCAAAACTCACTTAACAAATTTCTCACTTAGCAACATAAATTTTGGACTCAATTGTGGTCGCAAGCCGAGGATTACCTGTTAATTCTTTAAGTTTATAAGGAGACAGCCAGCATCACTTTTATTCCAGTGTATATTGTCTTAAGGCACACAAAATTTGATCAAAAATGCTTACAATGCTCAGAAAATAAACTTCTTAATACTGCTGTATTTGCAAATGGTTGCTAACTGAGATTGCCACTAAGTGAGGAGTGGATGTATACTGTCTCTATCATTTGGCATATCTGAGGGTTTATCTCTACCTCTTCAATTTTATGCCCCTAACAACTGAACAACAATAGCGAGGTGAATGTGAGAGAGAGACAACCTGACTAGTCTAAAGTTTTCCTTGGACTACATGGCCAACTCACTGGATCAAAGACCAACATCCGGCAGAGCAAATGCACAGCTTCGTGGGTGGCTTCTCCAGAGAGCATGTAAAGGACAGACAACGATGGCTAGGGGGAAAAAAATGCCAAGTGTTAAAAGACTTTCTTTGTTCCCATGGCTCTTACCGTCCCAGCCCTGGTGGTACTCACCGGCTTGTGACTGCCACGCAGGATGTGGGCCCGGGCCCCCTCACAGGCTGAACGGAGGGCACCAATGGGAGGAGTCCCCAGGAGATCTGTAATCAGGTCCAACTGCCACCCGTAGATCAAAGGAAGAAGAGAAGAAGAAGAAATGGAGAAAGAGAGAGAAAAGGGAAAGAAGTTACTCCTTTGGTGCCGAGTAGTGGACATTTTGTGGAAGCACAAGCTGAAATGTTCTTTCATGCCTTCTGCAACCACACACTTTCGCAACTCTTTCTTCAATACCTGCTGAATTGGGCTCTGGGCCTGAAAGAGGATACGCCTGCCAAGGAGTTCGGCGAAAATGCAGCCCACGGACCAAATGTCAATTGGACGTCCGTAATGCCTGCTGCCCATCAGGATTTCAGGGGCCCGGTAATATTGAGTAACCACCTCTTGAGTCATGTGCTGGGACTCATCTGGCTCCTCTACCCGGGCCAAACCAAAATCACAGATCTGAAGGAAAGATGAAAAGGTGTGGTCAACCTGAAGAAGCTTCTAGAGAAATAAAACTTCCAGACCTATTTTTCTCCATTATTTGCTGCTCCTTCTGGGAATCAATATTCTTTCAATGCCACTGAATGGTATTAATTAATGCATTCTAAAATGGGAGCTGGATGGATGCTTCCTAACCCTGGCAACTTTAAGAGGTGTGGACTTCAACTCCCAGAATTCTCTGGCCAGCATTAGGGAAGCTCACAAGGCTTGTAAGGACCTTGCTGGGGGAGAGGGGTGAGAAAGGCCTGTGGACCCCAGTAGTGGTGAGGGAAGCAGGCCCAAGGCCTATGGGAACATCAAGGGGCAGGAAGCAGATCACAGAGGATGGGGGAGGCCCTACGAGTCTGGGGCAGGTGGGCCTGGGCCTGCGCTAGGTTTCCCAAGTTATCCCCTACCCGAGGCATCCAGTGCTCCACTTAACGGCTACATGAAGGATGGCAGAGGTGGGATCGTTAAGCAAGATCACGTGGTTGCCTCACTTAAATGAACATCACAACTTACAACCGTAATGGGCAGATGCCATTAAATTCATAATTTGCGGACTACTTGTACACAAATAAAGGTTTCTGTGCCTCAAATTCAAGTACACTGCATTAAATTAAATACAATTCATTTGATCACTTCTTGCATGGTTAATTTTTTTTCTTTTGTCACATCAAAAATAGCAATTTGCTGGCTGTGACTATATCAGCTGCAAGACTATGAGACAGAGAATTATTGAAGATATGTATGTGTTAAAATCTACAGCATGGTGGGCACCGTGTCACCACCAATAGCTTTGGGTACAATGGCGTACGTGACAACTTATAGATTTGTCACAACTATACACATATGTATACACCCAACATCCTTATTCTTAGCATAGTATGATTCACAGTGATTGGAGTGGGAGGGTGGGTGAAAACATTTAATCTTTGGCCATAATAGCTAAAAATGCTGGACGTGACAGTCTCCCCAGAGGTGGCTATCTTGAAAACTGCCTGGGTTGGCTAGGATGAATTACCTTGAGGACACAGTTGCTGTTGACCAGCAAATTCCCAGGCTTGATGTCCCGATGAAGGACACCAGCAGAGTGCAAATATTTTAGCCCTGGAGAAGTAAGGCAAAAGAAAAAAATACATTGGGTGTTCCCAAACTTAACTGGAGTGAACAGATGCAATAAAAATTAAAACTAAAATTAAACTCATTATCAACATAGTTTTCAAAACTAAAACTTTTATGTAAGTTCTGAACTACTGCCAAAGTGCTGAGCCTAGTGTTGAGTTTGATTCCAAATATATTTTACTTAACATTAAATAACTAAGAAAATTTAAAAAGGGACACTCATTATCTCTTCTAAGAAAATAGCCTCTTAAGTCGCACATATGCATGATTTTTAAATCCTGAAAAGAAACTCCTTGCTTCAGAGCTGTTGCTTCCAATTCTGTTACAACAGTGAACTCAAATGATCAATTTTCTCAGGTGTATTTTATGGAATTGCAACTATGCAAGGATCGTCAGAAAAGAAGGGAATGGGAGGAACTTTTAAAATAAATGACTTGCAACAGGACATAATTAGGAAGGACAGGAGCAAAGGAAACGAGCAGGACAAAAGGGCAAAAGAAATCTGGTAATATTAGAGGACATATGGAAGAGACCTTCAAGAGGGTTAACAGAAATACAACTTGTCTGGTCATCTTATCAAACCCCTGCTGGATCTCCGCCCCCATGGCTCTCCATCCCAATTCAAAAACATGCACAAGGAAGATCTCAACATTTTTCCAACCCCTCTACTGTCAAAGCATTAGACAGATAGCAACCCATCAATGAATTGTACCTTCTTCTTCATGGGACCTGAAGCCCCTGAGATCCAGTCTCCCCTTTGAGACAATGTAAAATACCCTTTACTCTCTTTGATTCTTCATCCTTAAACTTTCCTACTTCTGATTATTCTCACCCTCGCTTCTTGTCCCCTTCAATTAATTCTAGTCTTGACTAAATTCTGGCACCCATAACTTTGATCACCAGTGGAGTTATGGAATCTTGTAACTTCGAATTGAGGATTCTACAACTGCAGGCTATGCATATGATTTAGAAGCTAACCAATTTGTATAATGTGAGATGAATGGTGCAATGTTAGGAATGACTCAGCAGGAGTCTGTATTCCTTTAAGAGCTTGAGTATAAAAGGGAAGGCCTTGCTGGAGTCTTTCTCTCTTAATTGCTGTATATTGGAGTTTGCTGAATTATCACCATGTATATGTATTTTGTTTCTAGTGTATATTTGTAGATAGTGTAATACAAACCACCATTTAATACAAACCACTGTTTACTGTATTTACTCCTGGGTTACCTCAGCGCAATAAGACTGTGCATGCTCTGACAGCATAGCATCAGCCAACTCTGTATAGACATTGTCCTATTTGTTCACATTCTTCTCCTGAATGATTACAATCCTTGCCATGTTATACGGCTGCCAAGCCAGACAGCTCTACATTCGCACTGAATCTAAATAAAAAACTTTGCCCAAATGGACAGAGTTCCCAATTTATGGCATTTCCAAGTCAGACTTACCCCTGAGGATCTGATACAAAAAGACCTTGATATGATCAGAGCTGAGTGGTTGCGGAGAAACTATGACTTTGTGAAGGTCACTTTGCATCAATTCAGTGATAACATAACTGATGATCATTGTCAAGGAAGGTGATGGGGAACAGAACAGAGAAAGGAGGTTATCTGAATACCCAGCTCTTCCCATTGGAAGCAAAAAGAAAAATTACTTTCCCACCATTTTGTAAAACCAACAAGCTCAGAATAAGGAGGCATATATACCAAACAGCAGGACAAAGTGAGATAAAATAAAATAAGAAAATATAGAAAGAAAACTGTTTTACAAATCAGCCATCGCTAACCTGATACTCTGCATATAGGCTGGAATGCCAACTCATATCAATTTTGGAGGACACAAAACTAAGGAAAGACTGGCATAAATCAAAAAGAACTAAAGAACCTCAAAAGCATCTCCAGTGCAGAACTGAGACATGAAATGTGTGTGAGACTGGACTAACCTAACTACTAAGAAATTTTAAAAATCAGTACGGAAACCCTTTTCTTAACTGCAAGGAAAATAAAAGAAGACAAAAGTACAGATAAAATAAGCAAAAGCAATCTTTTCTAGTACTTTATACTACTGCACAATCTCAAAATGAGGTACTTCCTGCCCACAAATGCCACTCAAATTTCATGCAATTTTGACAATCACACCACAGACTCTAATGGGGGATTATGAAAAAGTTAGAATATTTGTAACAAAAAAAAAACCCAACTGAGCATCAATATATGAGGCCACGGCTTCTGTGAATATTGATGATTGTACGCTGCCCAGAGTTACTTGTTAATGAGATGAGCAGCATATAAATTAAATAAACAAATTTAATAAATAAATACACATTAATTATACAATTACTAGCTAAAGTTGTGTTGTTGACCTCTGAGGTTAAAAGAATAGTATCATAACTTTCAGTAATAAACTGCTTGCTAGCTATAACTAGGTATTTATTACTAAAAGTTATGATTCTATTCTTTTAAGGCAGGGGTCCCCTACCCCTGGACCACAGCCCACTATAGGGCTGCAGCCTCTTTGAAACCAGGCCTTGTGAGCGATGGGCAAGCATGTGTGCATGCAAAGCTCCACTCACATGAGTGACGCAAATGGAAGCACCATCCACTCAAGCACCCTTCACTCCATTCATGTGGAGGGCATGTGCACCCAGTGCTCACACCAATGAAGCTGTGCGCGTGCAGGCACCTGGCACTCACATGCTCCCCCTTGCCAGGCTAGGCCGCCAAAGTAGAAAGGTTGGTGAGCACTATTTTAAGGAGATGAAACTGGAAGAAAACATAACATGTAAGATATGACAGCTCTACCTAGGTGCTGCTGCAACATTTACGCATGAAAAGATAAAGTAGGAACAATCAGACCTGATGGTCTTTTCAACTTGCAAACAGAGCTTGGTGGCCTCTGAGCAAACAAATAACCAAATTCAGACAGCACCAAGGACACCACAGTCAGACCATCCGTGACCATCCACTCTCATTACTCTTCATATATAGAAAGCCACGGTCTCCGGCAAGGATCTGACTTCAGACCTCAATCTCTAGCATGGTATCCAGACCCCACAAACCTCAATGGCCACCAGGTTCCATGCCCTCCTCATATTCCATTAGATTCATGTATTTACTGTCCAAAGAAGTTAAATGGGAAGCTAGCAGGTCCAGAATAAAGTCCTACCACCATTTCTAAGAAAGCCTCTGGGTCAGACCCCAAGGAACTCATAAAAGTGGAGGAAGCTGCCCAGAAACAACTGAGGAACTTAGACTGGTATGAAACTTCTTAGGAGTGTTGAAGGAATGATGGAGAGCAGCTTCACCAAGTTACCATTAGGTAAATAAGGACCATCTATGCCAACTATAAGAGACTTAAAATAGCAACTGTACCTATTGGTGTCCAAAGGCTGTGGACATCTGGCTTAGGAGACTGAGCACTTAGATTTCCTAGCATTCTCAAGCTCAGAGAGAACCTATTGGGAATACCATGCTGCAGTTGACTTCAAAACCCAAAGACTGGAGCAAAGCTAGTGAACCATTCAATCATCTTCAGGTAAGTAAACATACAGACTGGGGCAAGAGGGAAGGGATTTCACATAAACTTGGATCATCTGAAAATAGCCGACAGAGGCTGAAAAACTTGGCAAGGAACAGTGGCAAGGACAACCTCAAAGAACTGCATGAGAATATAAGGAGGGAAATCCAAAGCAGTACTGTAAATGAAGGAAATAAAAAAATATGTGAGAAGTAAAAGAGAAAAATCAAAAGAAATAGAACATAAGGATACTGCAAAAAAAAAAGAATCAAATCAAACTTAAGAAAAGCAAGAACAATCAATAAGTATTTCACTTCCTCTTCTCACATGTAGCATGTGTAGAGGGGGAAAAAGCAACAAAAGGTAACGGTAGCACAAAATGGAGCATGGGAACAGTAGGGAAAATGAGGAAAGAACTTAGCTACAGGTGGAATGAAGGATACATTTCCTCAAAACAGTCAATCTGTGGAGGTTGGAGGATATCCAGTGCTGAGAGGACCTGAAAAGAAAAAAAAAAGACATTTTTTTTTATCTGAAATAGGGTCTCCTGCCTGAGCAGAGGGTTGGACTAGAAGACCTCCAAGGTCCCTTTCAACTTTGTTATTCTATTAAAATCTGAAAATATCCCATCACAGACAGAAAGGATGAAACCAGTGATGGAACCTAATATCTGTACTGTAATCTGGTGTTTTGGCATGACAGGCCTATCAAGATTAATGTACCACTCGCCCCCTCCTAGTAATAAAAATAGGACAACAGCAACTAATAATGTATCTACTCGGAAACAGGACTGAAACTTAGCTGGTAAGAGCAGCCTGCACAGTTTGTCTAATAATAGGGTCAGCCCTGCCACCCACACCTGCAATGACTTGGTCAGTGCAAGAGACCCTTCATAACTTCACGAACAAGGCACACCATCCAACCGTCCTATGCTGGCTGAGGAATTCTGAGAGCTGAAGTCCACAAGTCTTAAAGTTGTCAAGGTTGCAGACCCTTGCTATACACCATCAATTTATGCCCATCTCTTTCAATCTTCCAGCTTTGTCCCTGAGGTGAAATGGCCCTTCACCAGCTTCTTTGTGCCAGGGAGCAAGGCCTACCACTGGCCCTGGCCTACCATCAGAGGCCATCTCCTCCTTCCACTGCTTCTCAATGAATTATATTACTCTTGTCTGCAAGAAAACAACCAAGATCAGAGAGCACCAAGGACCCCACAATTTTGAAACTGCCCATTTCCCTCACAGAGAGACACTGGGCAATGTACAAATTATTAGAACATAAAAACAGTAAATAAAAGAAAATTTAAAAAAAAGGTCAGAATGATTGAAAATCAAAATATACACCTACACATTTCCACAATGCACATTCCTAAATCTGGGGAAACTTAACCCAAACCCAGGGTGCCATAGAAGGACCATATCTGTCCCAGAAGTGGCTCTGCAAACTGATCCACACTCACATTGTCATGTTTGAAGTAACAGAGCATTCTCAATTCTCTGAAGACCCGTTTGCAAGAGACCAAGTTCTGGAAAACATTGGGCATCTTTTTGAGTGCAACTCGTGACCCATCCCGAGGGTCTGTCACAGACCTGCAGGAAGAAGAAAAATGTCCTTCCATTTACATTTTGGTAATAAGAAAGGGTAGACCACAGCAAGGAGGCAATTACAATGTAATTTTAGAAAGAGAGAGCAAAAGACGAAAATACATTTTAAGATCTGTTCTTAAGAAGATTGGAAAACATTTCTTTATATTTTTTTCCGTTTTTTTTTTCTATTTCCTTTCTTACAATTCACTATTTTTCTCTATTTCTTTTCTAAATTCTGTACTGCTTTTTATCCTAAAAATTTCTTTAATAAAAATTATTTTTAAACAGGTAGTCCTCGACTTAGAACCACCTGTTTAGGGACCGTTCGATGTTACAAGTGTACAAAGTTACTTATGACCGATCCTCAGACTTTAGGAGTGTTGCACCATCCCCCCAATCATGTGATCAAACTTCCGGCCCTTGGCAACCATTTTGTATTTACAATGGTTGCTGTGTCCCAGGGTCATGTGATCATCCTATGCAACTTTCCTGGCTGACAGTCCGATAAACAAAGTCAATGCGGGGAACCAGATTTGCTGAACAACTGCATGATTCACTTAACAACTGCAGTGAATCGCTTAACAACCAGGGCAAAAAAGCTTGTGAAATCGGGTGCTTAGCAATGGAAATTCTAGTCTGAATTGTAATTGTAACTATCAATCCTTTCCTGCCTCTATTACCTTCATCCTTCTCTACTATCATACAGCAGTAAATAACTCCTCACTCACCATACCACACCAAAAGCACCATAACCGATGGGTCGATCTGGTTCTGGGTCCACCATCATCGCACTGCCAAGTGTTGTCTGCTGTTGCTGGGGGGGAGCTATCTGTACCCCATTATTGCAATAATATTTCTGCCCCCCACCTAGCCCAGCAGCAAAAGGTGGCTGGATTAACCCCGTCAATGCCCCAAAAACATTGCTACAAAGCTGAGCTTGAAGCGGATGGTTAGGGTCTTGGAAAGCCATCAGACAAATTAGGACAGGGGTATGTGAGAGACACTAATTTTGGACAAGAAGATTGGGAGAGGCGCAAAACAGCCCTCTGGAATTGAAATCAATTGTGGTTTGCAAAAAGGAGGCTCGGGAATATTGAGCAGAAAATACCTGGCTTATTAGGGCAAATCTCACAAGCAAAATAAATGCATGCAAAATTGTGCGCTCCAACGAAGGAGTGTTTTTATACAAGTAGTATTTTTTCTCCTTTAAGGTTTAAAAAAATCTTTAAAGAGGTATCTTGGCTTATTTTAAATTTAAAATGATTATTACAATAAAGGGTAAAATATTCTGGGACAGTTTGATATGTTTCAGGGACTGTATTCACCCTGGCTGAAAGTGGGGGGGGGCGACAGAGCAACTGATGAAAATCAGTTCTCTAACCAAATCTCTGATGTGGGGGGCATCAGGGAAGATTTCTAAGAAGGTGCGTTTTCTCCAGAATGCACAGAAAAATTTGGAATATTGTACTTACATTAAACATAAAAGGGGAGAATGATTAAGAATAGATGTAAAGCCTTGACAATCTATAGGAAAAGAGCAGAAATGTTGTATAACATTTTTCTCTTAATAGGTGAGCTCTGTGTAACCATAAGACATTTAAACAGGATTTCTGGGATTACGTTAATTTTAAAAAATATTAAACAGAGAACAGAGCACTGAGGTTTTATCTCACCATATAACCAAGATGATGGATATCCTGGGCTGTACTGAAATATCAAGAGGCCTAAAAAAAATTTGGGAATCTTATCCACACGTTAGGAAATACAAGCTATGCAAGGGAGGCACTCTCTAGATTAGAGCAAGAGAAATGGAAGTAAGTTTAGGAAGAGCACTTCACGAATTGGAGTACGAGGTCTATTGCCTTTCTAGTGAGGTGTGAAAATGCTGCGGTATTCCCAGCAAAATATTAGAAGGGGGTTCGGTGACCCGAAACGCCCAAAATTGCAAAAATATCCCCTTCCAACAGAATGGAAAACCTCAAATGAGGATGTGGTATAACTATAACAGAACAGCTGCCATCTGAATCAACCTTAACTCACTTGTACACTTTGGGGAAAGTTTCTCAACAATCAAAAGGGGGGAGGGGCAGACCCAATAAAAAGGGGGTGCAGAGAAAGCAACTCTCTTGGCAACCAGCCCTGTTAGGCTACAGGAATATGTGATTAAATCTGGAGATATCAAAGAACCACCACCCCCTTACTTCTACGCAACAAGAGGGGCAACAGATTGGAAAAAAGATGCCCGGATAAGTGCGGAAGTAAAGTTTAGGGGTTTAGATCTGCAAGGTGTGAGTGGGGGGGGGAGGAATAAACAGGGTGCAAAGGGAGGCCTAAGGGAGGCTTGCCTTGAAAACGGCAAGCGAGGCAAGGCAGATCTTGGGGTGTTCTCAACTTTTCTTCCCCGACAGGGAAAAGGATTCAATCCTCAGCCCAAGACGGGTCCTAGCGACGGGCCAGTGGGGGGGAAGGTGGGGGCTCCCATGCTGCAGAAGGGGGTCCTTCCCCCACCCGCCCCCCCCGGGTGGGCTTCGCAGCGTCTCAGCAAGGCATGGGTGCGGAGGGGGGGCGCTGCGGTCGGAGACAAAAGGGGTTCCCCGGGACGCAGACGCGCCAAGCACCCCACTTCCCCGGCAGACCAGCAAACCCCGGGCGAGCAGGAGCTGGAAGAGGAGCAGGAGCGGCAGCCGAGGCGGCGGCAGCGGCGAAAGCTGGGCGGGCGGGGTGCCTGGCGGGGTCTTTGTTAGAGGCGCCGGGGGTCCATCTTTAC
The DNA here is from genome assembly GCF_016545835.1 of Crotalus tigris. NCBI lineage: Eukaryota > Metazoa > Chordata > Lepidosauria > Squamata > Viperidae > Crotalus > Crotalus tigris. Next base: position 1,739,796 of record NW_024100595.1, on the reverse strand, counting down.
GGGGCCGGAGGAAGGAAGGAAGGCAGGAAGGCAGGAACCAGGCAGGAAGGAAAAGGCAAGCTGCGTGCGAGGAGGCCAGCGACGCCGGCGGACCCCATCTGCTGGCCGCGGGGAGAGAGGCAGGCGGGCGGGCGGGCGATGGGTTGCGGGGAGCGGGCGGGAGGAAGCCAGCCTGGGGCGCCGAGGGATTAAAACGGCTCGGAAAGGAAAAGCCCGGCTGCTTTGCAGAAGCCACGTGGCCAAACAATACGTAGGTTTTCTAGCTGGAAAGCCTTTGCCTCGTCTGGATTTGGGGTTGAAAATGTGTGTCCGCGGAGAGAGAGAGGGGGGGGAACACAATTTCTAGATTTGAGGATGGGGAAAAAAAGGATGGAATGGGGGGGGGCTGGATTTTTGCAACACTTAAGGGATGGAGGAAGGGCAAAGTGTTCGCTGATCGCTGTTGAAAAGAAGGTCGGGAGCCCAGTAACTTATTTTCTTTTTTTCTGAGGAGTATTTAATAATCTTTGTTTATTTATTGAATCTTTAATAATCGTTAGTCTTTGTCTCCCCCCTTTGTTTGCCTGTTTTATTTCCTGCACTTGCCCTTATTCTTTTCCTTTTGTAAGGAATAAAAATTCAACTCCAAGGGTGTTGGAAAACAAAAGTTTTATTGAAACATTTGCAAAGGCTGGTGGATCTCTTGGTAATTGCAAATCCCAGAGACCACACTTGAATCACTTTCAGCATAAACTTTTATATCTTGTCCCGTAGAATATGCCACATCCTTCTTTTCCAGGCCCAGTTAATAGGTCCAGTCTGGTCACATGCTTTCCTACTGCTTAGCAACCAGACCCTCCAATTATTAGATGAAAGGCCCCTTTTGTTTCTGTCTTATCTCTCCTTCCTTGTCTGTGGCATGATTTGTAACATCCTGCTAACTCAGGGTGTAGTTTATCTACAAGGTGAACCTGTCTACCTAAACTGAATAATTGCAGTTAAAAAGGATTTATATCTTCCCTTGTTTATCTGGACAGCCATTTGTCTGAAATGGTATAGGATTTCCTGCCTGAGCAGGGGATTGGACTAGATGACCTCCAAGGTCCCTTCCAACATCATCATCATCATTATTATGGATCATCGCATAGTCAGCCAGATGTTCAGACTGGATTTGGCATTTTGTCTACCTACTAAGGATCTGGGATAGGCAGATGTGGATGTTTGATGGTATTACAGATATCGTCACAGGATGGAAGCAGTTCCTAGTAAGGCCGCCTTTTGCAATTGACTAATGGCGAATTTGTCAATGCCAATGGTGTCCAAGTGGTGCCCCAGATGTTTTGGGATTGCACCCAAGGCGCCTATTACTATTGGTACTACCCTTGCTTGCCTTTGCCACAGTCTTTCTATTTCTATTTGTAAGTCTTTGTATTTTGTTATCTTCTTCAGTTCTTTCTTGTCTATTCTGCTGTCTCCAGGCATCATCATCATCATTATTATTATTATCTGTAGGAGTGCTTGCTTTTTATCTAGAAGCTATGTATGTAATAGAGTTCATGCTTCAGTTAAACAGGGCTACACTTTGGTTCATAGTTATGCTTTAAAATACTGACTCTGGGCAATTTTTATAAAGAATAAACCTTATATAAATTGAATAATATTTCATTCATAAACTATATACTATTCTACAGTAGTGTGCACTATTCTAAAAGTATGCTTTGAGTCAGTGTGTATAGTCTCTCTCTGTTCCTCCAGCTTACTACATCTCCTTTCCTAAAAGTAGCTTAGCTAAGTGTCTCTACATGTCTATTCGTTAAGCAGAAATGGAAAAATACAACATGTACATTTATGGTAGACTTGGTATGTTTTATGTCAATCTTTGGTCTAGGTCAGGGGTGTCAAACTGCTGGCCTGCCGGCCGGATGCATCATGCTGAAACCGCACCTACCCCATTGCCGGCAATGGAAAAAAAGTTGTGATAACATTGTGACACATTACGTGACGTTGCGAGTTTGACACGCCTGGTCTAGGTGAAAACTTTTAATAAAAATTCTGTAAAAAAACAAAACAAAATCACATTGCCTGCTAGGCAAGAGATGAGGGAGAAAGAGAAGTAAGGAAAAATGGACGCAGAGAGAAAAAAGAGAAATGTTTTTGAGAGGAATGAAGAGCAGGAATTGTATTTTTGTTTTATTGTTTATTTCATTTTGTTTTGCACCGGTTTTGGTGCTGGCAGGGATCTTAACTTTGGGGGGAAGGGAAGTGGTAGGTTAAAATCTATACTCCTTAAAGCTGACAAGTTTGACACATCTGATTTATTTAATATTTTTCCTTTGATTTGAGCTAATAACCAAAGCACAGAAAAAACCAACAGAACAAAGTTATCAGATGTAAATGCTAGGCTTGGATTTAAATAATCGCTTGCTGGACAAGTCACAGCACCTCACTACAGTTAGTCCTAAATTTATAACCATTTGTTTAGTGACCATTAAAACAGCACTAAAAAAGGTGACTTACTACCAGTCCTCATATTTACAACTGTTGCAGCAATCCCACTATTGTTACGTGATCAAAATTCAGGCACTTGGCAACCAGCATGTATTTAAATGGATGCAGTGTCCCAGGGTCATATAATCACCATTTGAAACCTTGCCAACCACTTCTGACAAGCAGAGTCAATGGGGGAAACTGGATTCACTTAACGACTGCAGGAATCACTTAAGAACTACTTAAGATTGCTTAACAATCTTGTCAAAAGAAATCGGATGTGATTCACTTAACAACTGCCTTGTTTGGGACTGGAAGTTCTTGCCCAATATGATTATAAGTCAAGGATTACACATAGTTCAGAAAGTTAAGCAATTGTAGTTGGCCGTCAGTGGTTGCCAATGTGTTCACAGATCCTGCTCTCTGGGAATGTTCTGTCCTGTAAAACTAGTTCCTTCAACAAAAAACTCCCAGTGTCCAGACCCACCCTTTCCCTTATGTGAAATTTCTATTTGCAAGGTTTAAAAAATAATAGATTTATTTCTCAACAATTTGTCTGTACAAGTTGGAATAGTGGCTGACCATTCTTCTCTACAAGCTTCTCCACTCATTCTGTCTTTTCACCCCCACACAAAAGGGGTGGGAGCTGGATAAAGGGAATCCAGACAGCTTGATTCAGAGCTGAAACATCACTTGCACATAAATGCAACACAAATATGCCATGGCTGTATTTCATCCCACTGATGTGCCAGGCTGAAATGATCTTAAGCTGTTTTATTTTAAAGTCATGTTTTTTTCTCTTAGAGCTGGGTTTTCCCCACCTTGGCAACTTTAACATGTGTAGATTCCAGCTCCCAGAATTTCCTAGCTAGCATGGCTGGCTGAGGACTTCTGGGAGTTGAAGTCCATGCATCTTGGCAAGATTGCAAAACCCGCCTTATGGTGCCAGTTTAGTATAGTGGTTAAGGCAGACTTCTCCAGGCAATTGCCAGGCATCCGTGCTGGTTTTAAGGCCTCAATCAATCAATATTTTTCCCTTAAGTTATTTTAGGATGTGGAAAACCTGGTGCAGTTCTCTGTTCTTTTATTGCAAAATAATGATTTGCAGATGGTGGGAACAGCCATTTTCTCCCCTTGTCATAAAAGAGTTGGGCACAGCTGTGGGTTGCTTCAACACCTAGGAGAAACTAGATATTTGAAAGAGCTCTGAACTCAGGCTGGCTTAAGCTGGCTGGTAAAGTGAGAGAGGTTGTGCTGTCAGGTTTGGAGAGAGCGAGCTGTCTGACTTTATTGCACAACAACCTCAATCCAGTGACCAGCCATTCAGGTTTTATGGGAGCTTCGATCTCTCTTTTCTTTCAGTTCTCCCTGATTGACAGATTTGGTCTCCTGTTGGATGGCTCAGTTGGACAAACACTGTGATCATCTGTCAGAACTCATCACTTGCCCAAGCTCTGTTTCTGCCCTGTTTCCCTTTTGTTATTCTATTAGCAGATGGCTGGTGGCATTGATGGATTATGTGCCATCAAGTCATTGTCAATGCTTAGCAACTACATGGGTAGATTTTTCTCCATGATGTTTGCACATACAAAAGAAGACAATGCCATTTAGTAGCAAACCAAAACAGGCAATACAGCACAGGTAGTCCTCGACTTACAAGCATTCGCTTAGCAATTGTTCAAAATTAACAGTGGCACTGAAAAAAATGACTTACACCCAATCCCCAGTCATGTGATCATGTGACTTACACCCACTCCCCACAGTCACATGATCAAAATTTGGACACTTGGCAACTGACATTATTTATGATTGTGATTGCCATTTGCAACCTTCCCAGCCAGCTTCCAATGGTAAAGTCAATAGAGGAAGCTGGAGTCACTTAACCAACAGCATGCTTTGTTTAACAATCTTGGTGATTTGCTTAATGATTACAGCAAAAAAGTCAATCAGAATAGAGTTGGAAGGGACCTTGGAGGTCTTCTAGTCTAACTCCCTGCTCAAGTAGGAGACCCTATACCATTTCAGACAGGTGGCTGACCAGTCTCTTCTTAAAAACCTCCAGTGATGAAGCACCCACAACTTCTGGTGACAAGCTGCTCCAGTAGTTAATTGTTCTCACTATTAGGAAGTTTTTCTTAATTCCAGGTTGCGTCTCCTTGATTAGTTTCTATCCATTGTTTCTTGTCGTGTTTTCTGGTGCTTTGGAAAATATTCGACCCCATCTTTTTTGCAGCAGCGCCTCAAATACTGGAATACTGCTATCATATCACCCGTAGTCCTTTTCTCTAGACTGGCCAAACCCAAATCCTGCAACCGTTCTTCATATGTTTTAGTCTCCAGGCCTTTTATCATCTTAGTTGCTCTTCTTTGCACTTTTTCCAAAGTCTCAACATCTGAAAGTGAAACCAAGAAATTACTTAATGACCATTTTGCTTAGCAACAAACATTCCAGCCCCACTTATAGATCTAGTAGGAATTGGAGATAGAAATAGCAAATGTTATGACTGGATAGTTTTCTGCCAATTCAAAGATAGGAAGGTAATCAGAAGTCAGGAAAGGCATCAGATTTCTATAGACTGAGTGTGTTATTCTGACCCCATAGGTGTTACACAGAGTGATGTGTATAAATCACAACTTTCCCATTGACTCTGATGAGAAATGGTATAGTCCAGTGGTTCTCACCCTGTGGTCTGCGGACCCCTGAGGGTGGCGTGTTACAAGGTGTCCACAAAGGCTTGAAGAAATGTTATGATTTAAATTTTGAGTTAAGTCTTGGTGGTCCATGGCCTTGGTCTATGGTAGGGGTCTTCAAATCTGGCCCTTTTATGACTTGTGGACTTCAATTCCCAGAATTCCTCAGCCTGGTACTCTGGCTGAGGAATTCTGAGAGTTGAAGTCCACAAGTCATAAAAGGGCCAAGTCTGAAGAGCCCTGGTCTATGGCCACAAAGGGGGTCCATGATGAAGAAAAGATTGAGAACGACTGGTAGTGTCTTTTCTATCATAGCAGGCATTAACAGCCATTTTTGCTAAAATGAGAAATCCACCTTCTGTTTTTATTGAACTCATCAGGGTTTACTTCCTGGTGAATATTTACATGTAATTCATCTCTTAACTTTATCCTCCATCTTCATCAGTTCTGTTTATACATCTCCATAAAAGAGAAAATCCATCATTAAAGAAAGACAATAGAGGACGCTGATTTGCATTAACTGTGCATATATTCATCTATATGCGTCAAATGTAGAAGTATAAATCACACTGAAATGCAGTACAAGCTCACCATAGTTTATATTAAAAGCAGCATTTTGATGTGATACATATGGGAGGGCTCCAGTGTGCCATTTGGTCTAATTAGTTTGGGGTAGTTTTCAAATCTTTGAATCCTGAAGACATAAACTGGATGTATAATAGCTGTACAGATGTTCTTTGAGGACATTTAAAAGCCAGCTAGAATTGACTTTGGAACAGAATTAATCTGGGTGGCCCTGCTTGGTAATCTCCTGCAGGACTAAAAGAGAGTGTGACTCCATTGATCCTATTTGATCCTTCAGCAGCCTTGGATGAGATTGGTAACCCTATTCTCCTGAATTAACTCCATGATTTAGAGGCTGAGCACTTAAGGTTATGTTCAAGGAGCAGCACTGAGTAATCATTCCTCTTCACTGTAAATGACAGCTGCTTGGAGCCACAAGTTATTAATTTTGATCCAAAAGCTATTTAGCATGTATGAAGCTGCTGGGGGCAGTCGTCAGATGTTTTGCATCTATTTGGTATCAATGCACTGATGACATGCAGTTTTACTTTTCAATAAGACCTAAATTTGAAAAAGTTCTGTAGCTAGTTTTATTTGCTTATTGACCTAAATGGCAACAGCACTGGAAAAACAATGACTTATGAGTGATCCTTACACCTAGGACCATCACAGCATCCCCAGTCAGGTGATCAAAACCGGGGTGCTCGGCAACTGGCGTGTATTTACAACGGTTTCAGCATCCCCAGTTTGTGTGATTGCCATTTGCAACCTTCCCAGAAGGCTTTTGACAAGCAAAGGAAAGGGGAAGCCGATTCCAGTTTAACGACCTAATGATTCATTTAACAACTTAAAATGTCTTATTTAGCAATAGAAATGCTGGTCCCAGTTATGATTGTAAATTGAGGGCTGCTTGTATGTTTTGAACGAATGTCCGGCAACGGTGGTGGTATTGTGGAGGGGTGATAAACAAATTCAATCCTGGTAAAACATTCAGATGGATAGTTCCCAGGCACAAAAATTGGGAGCAGGAATTCTAACTGTTCAAATGGGGGGGATGTCCTCTTTTCAGGAACCACAAACTCTTGAACTGCCATTGGAGGGCAAGAGCACCTGTTATCATCTTCAGCTGGTATGTCAGCTGCGACCTTTCCTGGACCTAATCTGTTCAGGCATTGGTGACCTCATATTCAGAGTCCTGTGATGTATTTATCTGGCAGGTGCAGAATGCTGTGCCCAGGCCTTTCGAAGTGTGTATATGCACGGACTGCCACTTAACTTCCAAATCTGATTCAAAAGTTTGCATATTTGAGAGGACAGGTTGCCTATAAAATGGCAGCACCTGTTCTTTCACACACACACTGTGTGTGTGTGTGTGTGTGTGTGAGTGTGTGTGTGAGAGAGAGAGAGAGAGAGAGGGAGGGAGGGAGGAAGGGAGGGGTGGTAGTGGTGTTGGTGTTGGTCTATGGAAGTAAAGTAGCCTAAAGCAGATAGAAAAAGATATTATTCTCCAGCAGTAGGATTCATAAGGAATATTAGTTGGAGGAATAAAGGTATAATAGGAAAGAGTAGAAGAGAGACCAGTGAGTACTAGCCTTTGAGTCTTTGTGTATGTATTGACCTGATCTCCTGGAGCCTGCTGACTTGGGAATTCTTAAAAGAACCTGTGACAAAGTAGTGGTATTAGTGGGATGTCCAAAAAAGATACGACAGGACAGACTGCCCACAAAATGGCCAGCCCCTGTGTTACTGTTTCCCTTGAGAGCATCTGACATACAAAAGGATCAAGAGCCAGTGGAGAAGTGCAACATAAGGGAGAATCTGGCTTCATGTGTGTAGATTGGTAGAGTGCAATCTTTGTTTGGAGACTTTCTGTGGAGTGGTGCTTGTGCTCTAGAGCAGTGTTTCTTAACCTTGATAACCAAGGTAGGTGGACTTCAAATTCCAGAATTCCCCAGCCAACAAGCCCACCTATCTTAAAGTTGCTAAAGTTGAGAAACACTGCTCTAGAGCAGGGGTGTCAAACTCACAATGTCACGTGACGTGTCACAACGTATCACGACTTTTTTTCCATTGCCGGCAATGGACCATGACACGTTCGGCCTGCGGGCGGCAGTTTGACACCCCTGCTCTAGAGTATTTTCTTACCTCTAATTTTTAAGGTATCTGTCATTTTATCTTTCTTCCAGGCCCTCCCTGTATAAATCCTGGATTAAACTGTTTACTTTTGTTTTTCTTGCTCTTCCTCATTTTTAAAAATACACGAGAGTTTTCAATACATACATACATGAAACATTAGATCAAAGAGAACCAGCTATGTCAGCTGTTCAGGTGAACTATGGACCTCCTCAGGTAACCTGTGGGTCTTCTCAGTTTACTAATGATGAGCAACTTCAAAGCTTTGCTTCCTTCAAACCAGTTTGTAAGTCCTTTAGTTGGAAAACACCTTCAGACAAATGCCACTCCTAAGTGAATAAGTTTCACTTATTCTATGAGTAATGATTTTGTTTATAAACTTATAATGTTAAAGTTTGAAGAGAATTAAGGGTTTTTATGATTTTGTTCATTGTATAATTAGTAAACTTAAATAGATTATGTTTAATATGTTTGCATAATCCTGTATTTTGCTCTGGGAAGTCGGGGGGAGGGGGTGGGGGTGGATGGGTTGAAGTTTAAGTAGTTCAGATAAAGTAGAAATAGTCTTATTGTATATAATATTAATGTTTTAATTTTGAGAGAGGAACTGCTTGGGCATTTCCCCTGGACCGCATCAAGAGGGAGAAGAAGAAGGTGAGAAGTAAGTAGGAAGGTGGAGGTGAAGGAGGAGAGGGGGTGAGTGAAGAAAAAGAGGGAAAGAAGTAAGTTGGTTTGAGGTGAGATGCGGTTTGGGGGGAAATGGGCGGGCAAGACCGAATGTGGTGTGTATCAATTTGTTTTATTTTTTATCTGAAGTATTTGTAAGATTGTTATGTATTATAAAATTGAAAATAAAAATTTTTACAAAAAAAAAAAAAAAAGACAAATGCCACTCCTTAGCAAAGTTGGTCAGAAGGACAGGCTTATCCTAGAATTCGAAGCCAAGCCGGGGCCACCAGGCAGCCAGGAAAAAGAGAGAGGGGGTTCCTTGGCTGACTTCCAGGAAAGTGCCAGCCCAAGAAATCTATAAGAAATTATGATGTTGATTCAGCAGGCCTGTTCCCAAGATAACGGTGATACATATGGTGCAATGGAAGCAGTATAAAAGAGGTTGAAGGTTCCCATAGAGGACTTTTTAGGAGATAGCCACAGATCTCCAAACCTGGGACTGCGTTGGTCACGATGTAAGTAAGAAATGGGACAAGAATTTTTTTTCTACTTAACACAGTCAAAGAAAACCAACAATCCATTCTTACCAATCTAGGTGAAAAATTTATATACTGCCCTTAATCTAAGTTTTTAAGAATTGCTTCAGTGGTAGAGAGGGAGCTGGATGGTTTCTAAATTTAATAAAATAATTAATAGGGGAAAAACTTCCTAAATCTCAAAAATTGTGTTGATACAGGTGACCCGTAAATGGTCGTGCTTTTTATATCCCGGTGGCTCTAGAGTTCTTTCTAGCAGCAGCTTTCTGGAAAGAGAAGTCAGTCTGGGATTTGTAGAGAGTACGGTAGAATTGGATTTTAAAGCTCTGCCATTAAGCCCTTTGTTCCCATGTAAAAATTGGAGCATGAGGAATATTAAGGCTTCGGTGACCAATGTCACCCCTTGGAGATACTGCAAGAAATACAGTGAGCAGATTGGAAGTATGCCTGCTACCTATGGGGAAAAGGGCAGTGTCACAATATACAGGCAGTCCTCGACTTAATGACCACAATTGGGACCAAAATTTCCATTGCTAAGCAAGGCAGTTACGGTAAGTGTGTGTAGTGTGTAGTGAGGTGCCCCAGGGTTCTGTTCTGGACCCAGTGCTTTTCAACATTTTCATCAATGATCTGGACAAGGGGATCGATGTGGAACTCATCAAATTTGCAATGACACCAAGCTGGCAGGAATAGCCAACACTCCAGAAGACAGGCTTAGGATACTGGAGGATCCTGACAGACTTGAACACTGGGCGCTATCTATAGTGAAAAAAAGTAAGGTTCTACATTTAGGCAAGAAAAACCAAATGCACAGGTATAGTATAGGGGGTACCTTGCTCAATAGTAGTAATTGTGAGAGGGACCTCGGAGTCCTAGTGGACAATCACTTAACTATGAGCCAGCAGTGTGCTGCAGCTGCCAAAAAGGCCAACACTGTGCTAGGCTGCATTAACAGAGGGATAGAATCAAGATCACATGAAGTATTAATACCACTTTATAATGCCTTGATAAAGCCACACTTGGAATACTGCATCCAGTTTTGGTCACCGCGCTGTAAAAAAGATGTTGAGACTCTAGAAAGAGTATAGAGAAGAGCAACAAAGATGATCAGGAGATTGGAGACTAAAACATAAGGAACGATTGCTGGAATTGGGTATGTCTAGTTTAATAAAGAGAAGGACGAGGGTTGACATGATAGCAGTATTCCAATATCTCAAGGGCTGCCACAAAGAAGAGGGAGTCAAGCTATCCTCCAAAGCACCTGAAGGCAGGACAAGAAGCAACGGGTGGAAAGTAATCAGTGAGAGACGCAACCTAGAACTAAGGAGAAACTTCCTGACAGTTAGAACAATTAATCAGTGGAACAACCTGCCTCCAGAAGCAGTAAATGCTCCAACACTGGAAGTTTTTAAGAAGAGACTGGACAGCCATTTGTCTGAAATGGTATAGGGTTTCCTGCCTGAGCAGGGGGTTGGACTAGATTACCTCCAAGGTCCCTTCTAACATTATTATTATTATTGATCATTGCACAGTCAGCCAGATGTTCAGACTGGATTTGGCATTTTTGTCTACCTATTGAGTCCTTACCAAGGACCTGGGATAGGCAGATGTGGATGTTTGATGGTATTACAGAGTTATTATTATTGTTGTTATTTCTAATTTTATGGTTTTTTTGTTTGGGTTTTTTTTGCCAAGGTCAAATGAATCATTGAAGTTGCTAAGGGAATCACATGGTGGTTAAGCAAATCCGGCTTCCCCCCACTCATTTTTGCCTTGTCAGAAGCTGGCTGGGAATGTTGCAAATGGCCATCACATGGCCCTCAGGATGGTGTGACAACCCGTCGCCAAGTGCCCAAATTTTGATCACATGACCATGGGGAATGCTGTAATGGTTGTAATTGTGAGGAATGGCTTAAACTCGCTTCAGTGTCGTTGTAACTGGTCACTAAACAAATGATTATAAGTCGAGGACTACCTATAATAGTAAAAAAAAAGGAAGCTTATTGATTGTATACACAATTGTCTTTCCAGGAAGAATTGTTTCATCCTCATCGTCCTCCTTTTGTGTGGCCTCAACCTCCATGCAGGTAAATTCAAGGAAAGTCTGTTCCACAGTGAGTGGGGCTATTACCCACACATCCCTACCACAGCTCAACCCTTTCTCCCCCCCCCTAATTTTATTTCAGAGTTTGCTCGGACTTCCTCCTTTTCTGGGGAGTATGGGGGGACAGGTGGAAAGCGCTTTTCTCATTCTGGGAACCAACTTGAGGGGCCCATAACAGCCATAAGGGTCCGGGTTAACAGTTGGTACATTGTGGGGTAAGTACGTGAATGGTTGAGAGGGCTGTGGCTCAGGATTATGTATGATGAAGGAAAAACCTGCTAGGGTTGGTGGAAATTAAAATACCCCGTGTGTCAACACAACTTTGTAGGGTATGGCTGGCTGGGGAATGCTGGGAGTTGAAGTCCATGCATCGAAAAGTTGCCAAGCTTGAGAAACTCTCATCTTCACTAGAGTATCTTTGGGATAAGACACTGGATCACTTGTAACATAGGGAATAATAATAATAATAATAATAATAATAATAATAATAATGGCTTGGGACCACGTTAGCCGAGGTGGCGCAGCAGTTAGGGTGCAGTACTGCAGGCCACTTTAGCTGACTGTGTTCAGCAGGTCAGCGGTTCAAATCTCACCGGCTCAAGGTTGACTCAGCCTTCCATCCTTCCGGGGTAGGTAAAATGAGGACCCAGATTGTTGGGGGCAATGTAAATATATATATATATATATCGGTATATAAGTCTCATAAATAAATAAATAAATATTTGAAGGGCTGTCTTTTCCCGGCCACATCTACCCAACTCACCAAAGCACGGAAGTAGGGGATGCTATGGGTCCCCTCTCCTAAGGAGGTCCCTCTAGCAAGACCACGAAGAAGGGCCTTCCTTCTCTATATAGTTCCTGTGTCAACACAATTTTGTGGGGAAGCAGATCAGATTTGTTTATTTAACTTCTAAAGCTGCCCATCTCAGTGACTTTGGGTGACTTACATTTCCCATATTAATAAAACAATAAAAAGCATTTTGCAATCAAAACAGCCAACATAAATATAAACAGAAGCCTATTTATTTACTTATTCCATTTCCACAGCACCCATCCCAATCAATGGCTCTGGGCAGCTTACACTTCCAAAACTATAAAAAAAATTTAATTAAAGCAACCAGTCTGTAAAATCTAAAATGTACTTGAATATGTAGAGATATCTCAAGGAAGGGCTTAAAAGAGATTAAGATGGCAGTAATGACCACGTACGCAGCACATATAAAAAGAGGAAGGATTTCAGCTACGCTATTGCATGTAAGATGCATACACAAACAAGTGTCATCATAAGGATATTTGTTCTTTAGAGCAGGGGTCTCCAACCTTGGCCATTTTAAGACGTGTGGACTTCAACTCCCAGAATTCAACCAATTCAGAGATGGCTATGCTGGCCAAGCCTGATGGGATTTTTAGTCAGTTCATCTGAAGCAAGGTTGGCTGTGCAAGATTAATCTGGATCATGACTGGCTGGGGAATTCTGGGAGTTGAAGTCCACAAGTCTTCATGTGGCCGAGGTTGAGGACCCCTGCTCTAGAGATCTTCTCTGTTCATGTGGAAGAGGGAAAGGCTTGGGGATAACTTTTGTATTCCTTCAGTTTGATTTTGGCTCCCTTTCAGGTTTTAGAAATAGCCTGAATCAGTTTCATGGACAAATGTGAAAACTTACGTTTGCCAGAATTCCAATTTGTGGATATTTCTGGAATCAGACTTGTATACCATCTGTCCCTAACTTTCCCAGCTCTGGGGATCAGCAGGGGCAGTGGCGGATGGTGGCAGCGGAGGGTAGGGGTGGGAGATGGTTTTGTACATGCAACTTAATTCCATGAATGTGCATATGGAGCTTTGTGCACTTGCCCGTCACTTGCACAGCCCAGTTTCTAGGGGCCATGGACTGGTAGTGGTCTGCGGACCGGGGGTTGGGGACCCCTGTTGTACACAGCAGAGTAGTGATTAAACCTTGTTTATGAAAATATTGCTTATAATTATGATTATGTGCCATTAGGTTGTGAATTCCCGACTCCATAATTAGGTTTTCTTCATGATGATCTGTCCCTGACCTGTCCTTCAGATCTTCCAACAAGAGGAACCATCTCGACTGCTGGTCATCCTTTTTTTCTCTTTCCTTCCCCAGTTATTATACTTAAATCCATGTTTTTTGCTTGTTAATCATTGATGAGTCCAGAAAGATAATAGGCTACATCATATTAAAGCCATGGCTCTGAGAACTTCGTGCTGGATCTGAAACTGAATTACTCTGCTTGTTATCAAATTCAGCTTTGAAATGAGATACTCAATCTTAGTTATTTGAGAAAATTTATATGGCCGCCCAATTCAATCTCAGTGATTCCAAGGAGCTTGCAAAAATAAAAGGCCAATATAAAACAATAAAAAGCAATAACTCCCTACCCTCCCAGTTGACCATAATCAAATAATTTGGCTTGGACAAATGTGCCACACTTACTATCAAACAAGGAAAAATAGTGAAAACTGAAGGAATCAAGATGCCCCACGAAAATAACATTAAGAGTCTGGATGAGGAAGAGTACTATAAATACTTGGGTATTCTTCAAGCTGACAACATCAAGCACACTGAAGTCAAGAAAAAGATTAGAGGTGAATACATCAAGAGAGTGAAGAAGATCTTAAAGTCCAAACTCAATGGAGGAAATACCATAAAGGCAATAAACACCTGGGCAATCCCAGTCATTAGGTACACAGCTGGAATAGTGGACTGGACTCAAGCAGAACTAAAAGCAATGGATAGGCAGACCAGAAAAATAATGACAATGAATCATGCCCTTCATCCACGCAGTGACATTGATAGACTTTATCTACCAAGGCAAATAGGTGGGCGTGGAATGCTACAAGTACATCAGATGGTTGAAGAAGAAAAAATGGCTTTGTAAGAATATCTGAAGAACAATGATGAAGATGCACTGAAATTAGTATATCAGGAAGGCTTACTAACTACTGGAGAGACCAAACTGGCCTACAAGAAAGACCAAATGAAGAACAGAATAGAGGCATGGGAAGACAAAGCACTACATGGCCAATACATGAAAAAATAGCTGGGAAAGCAGATAATAATAAAACCTGGCAATGGCTAAGAGCAGGAAAATTGAAGAAAGAGACCGAGGGACTAATTCTGGCTGCACAAGACCAAGCCTTAAGGACAAATGCATACAAAGTCAAAATTGAGAAGACAGCAACAGACAGTAAGTGCCGCCTATGCAAAGAAGCTGAAGAAACAGTGGACCACTTGGTAAGCTGTTGCAAGCAGATTGCACAGACTGATTACAAGCAGCGACATGACAAAGTAGCAACAATGGTGCATTGGAAGATCTGCAAAAAATATCATTTGCCTGTAAGCAAAAACTGGTGGGATCATAAAATAGAGAAAGTCATAGAAAATGATAAATTAAACTGCTCTGGGACTTCAGAATTCAAACAGACAAGCACCTGCAACATAACACCCCAGACTTAACACTTGTCGATAAGAAAGACAAAAAAGTCTGGATAGTGGACGTGGCAATGCCTGGAGATAGCAGAATAGAAGAGAAAGAACTGGAGAAGATAACAAAATACAAAGACCTACAAATAGAAATAGAAAGACTGTGGCAAAAGCAAGCAAGGGTAGTACCAATAGTCATAGGCTCCTGGGTGCAATCCCAAAACAACTGGAGCACCACTTGAACACAATTGGCATTGACAAATTCGCTATTAGTCAATTGCAAAAGGCGGCCTTACTAGGAACTGCTTCCATCCTGCGACGATACCTGTAACACCATCAAACATCCACATCTGCCTATCCCAGGTCCTGGGTAAGGACTCGATAGGTAGACAAAATGCCAAATCCAGTCTGAACATCTGGCTGACTGTGCGATGATCCATAATAATAATAATAATAATGTTGGAAGGGACCTTGGAGGTCATCAGGAAACTCTATACCATTTCAGACAAATGGCTGTCCAGTCTCTTCTTAAAAACTTCCAGTGTTGGAGCATTCACCGCTTCTGGAAACAGATTGTTCCACTAGTTAATTGTTCTAACTGTCAGGAAGTTTCTCCTTAGTTCTAGATTGCTTTGTAGATTGCTCCCTCTTCTTTGTAGCAGCCCCTGAAATATTGGAATACTGCTATCATGTCAACCCTCGTCCTTCTCTTCATTAAACTAGACATACCCAATTCCAGCAGCCGTTCCTTATATGCTTTAGCCTCCAGTCCCCGAATCATCTTTGTTGCTCTTCTCTATACTCTTTCTAGAGTCTCAACATTTTTTTACATTGTGGTGACCAAAACTGGATGCAGTATTCCAAGTGTGGCCTTACCAAGGCATTTAAAGTGGTATTAATACTTCACGTGATCTTGATTCTATTCCTCTGTTAAATAAGTCACTTAACGAACTCCATCCCACTTTGGGGTTTCCAGCCTCTTGGTAAAACTTTAACTTAGGGGCCTTGTGAAAGAACGTCATGGGGATGATGTTCCACATGGAGGCAGCCACCATGGAGAAGGCCCTTTCTCATGTTGCTGGATGGACTTCCTTAGGAGAAGGGATCCATAGAATTCCTATGCTGGCTGGGGAATTCTGGGACTGGAAGTCCACACATCTTCAAGCTGCCAAGTTTGAGAAACACTCATCTACACTATAGTATCTTTGGGATAAGACACTGGATCAAATTTAACATAGGGACCACATCATTTGAATGCCTATGTTTTCCCAATCATATCTACCCAACCCACAAGAGCAGGGAAGTACGGAATGCTGGTTGGGGAATTCTGGGAGTTGAGGTCCATGCAACTTCAAGTTGCCAAGCTTGAGAAATATTCATCTAGATTCTTCTGTTGTTTCATTTTGAATTGTCAATGGCTCTTCTTCCAACCCATGTTTTTTCACATGGCAGAGTAACTATAGGATTACTTAACCGAACGTTGATGTATAGTGCCAGATGAAATGAATAACCTGTGTGGTTTAGTATGCGAGCAAACACACTCTCGGAGAAAGGCTTCTGACAGCCCAGGAATAATTTCTACACTTGTTGGAAATAAAGACTGTTCCCGATGTTGGTTTAGTCATCATTAAGCCAGTTCTCCCTTTAATCAGTGTAGGTGTAATTAAGACCAAACAAAAGCTCCATTGTGCAGTTGTCTTGACGTTCTTTGCAGAATTTTAAGAAGAGTTATTACAAAGGTAGCCTCAGTTTCTAACCTCCGTTTTTTCCCCCCATTGCTCATTTCTTCATTGTTCTTCTCAAAGAAAATCTATTAAGGAAACTAAGATGCCTTTTTATTGGTAATAATATGATTCTAATCTGGAAACTCATACTTCACAGATTGAAATTGGTCCGAGAGAACTAAGATCCTGTTTATGTATTCTAGCTTGCAGGTCCGTTATGGAAAAGACTGGAGTAACTACCTTGGTGGCAATTCGGGAGATTTGGAGGAAATCTTCTTGTTCCCAGGAGAGTCCATCATTCAAGTATCTGGAAGATATAAAACTTATCTCCAGAAAGTGGTCTTCGTCACGAACCGGGGGCGCTACTTTCCTCTCGGCAGGGACGACGGCACCAGTTTCAGTGGGGCACCACTCTACCCAAACACCGTCTTGCGTTATTTCAGCGGACGTTCCGGTTCCCTCATTGATGCCATTGGATTCCACTGGGATAAGTATCCTTGCAGTTGCAGCAATTGTAGAAATCAGACGCAGCAACAAGAGGTTGCAGAGAGTGAGCAGAGTAGCGGAAAGCCTCTGCTACCCGTGAGATTAGTGTAATAAGTTCCTTCAACCTCCAAGGATACTAGCCTCCCTTGCCCTATTGCCAATTATCTGTCTCTCTACAGATGCCTACTAAACCAATAAACCATCCTAAACCGAAACAACCTTTTCTTCCAACATATTTCCCACCCCTCCTTTATCCTTAAAAGGAAAGGAAAGAAAAGCTACCATCCATCTGATCTGCCTCAACTTTGCTTTGGAGCCGTTCTTCCTACAAAGGATCCAGCCCTGAACACTGTGGCTAATAAAAGGCAAACTGGAAACAAAGCATCGTTGTTTTTATTTGCTGATTGTCCACCCTTGAAGCTGGTGCCATCACTCTGCTGAAATAACATAGGAATTTCTTACAACCTAATTTTGCAATTATGAATTCACATAATGGGAAAAATGGAGCAATGCTTAAAGGTATCAACCATGAGCTCCTACTCTTCTCTCAATCACAGCCTTCCTGTTTGATCCTAAGTAAACTGCTACCTGGCCTCCTTAGCTTTCCTGATATAAATGAAAGGACAAAATAATGCTGTTTTTCTAAAGCTATTGTGAAGATGAATGAACTTACGCACTTTACCCAAGCCATAGCTTTCTTTAACCATAATTCTTGAGTAGGTAATAACGGCTGTGCTGACATACAGGTAGTGCTTAACTTATGACCATACCAGAATTTTCATTTCTAAGCAGGGTGTTTGTTAAGTCACACTCAGTTTTACGACCTTTTTGCCATGGTTGTTAAGTGAATCACATGGTTGTTAAGCAAATTCAACTTCCCCCGTTGACTTTGTTTGACCGTAACCAGATGGGAAGGTCACAGGTAGCTTTCACATGACCCTGGGATGCTGCAACCATCGTAAATACGTGCCAGTTGCCAATTGTCCAAATTTTGATCACGTGACCCTGGGGACGCTCTGACAATTGAAAGTGCGAGGACCAGTTATAAGTCACCTTTTCAGTGTTGATGTAACTTCAACTGGTTGCAAAATGAATGGTTGTAAGTTGAGGACTACCAGTACGTGAGCCAAACCCAAGAAATCATGTTATGCTTTGGTGTGATGTACAAACCCAGCCATACACTTTAAAAAAAGATAAATGATGCTGGAATGGATGGAAGGTTGTTTTGTGGGGAGGGAGGTTCAAAAAAAAAGCTGATTGGTTGATGTCTTCTATGTTTTGTGTGCTTTGTTGTTTAAGCATGTTGAGCATGTTAATATTCGCAGGAGTATAAATGCAACAGCTATGCAAACATCCCCAAACAACAGACACACATTTTCCCTGATGTGCAGTGATGCAGAAGTCTAAATCAAGCCTAGGGCGTCAAGTTAGCCTAGAAGCCAGGAGACAGTAAATTCTAGACCCACCTCAAGTATAAAAGTCGGCTGGATGACTTTGGCCCAATCACCAGAAGACTGTGAATTCTAGTCCCATTGGAAAGTAGTCAGATATCTGCTTTCCATTTTTCAGGGCTTGGAAGTGTAAGTTTTATGGCCCTCAAAATAACTTTGGGAGGAGCCAAAATTGTTGGCTTTTCTTGGGTTTGGCTTTTACGATGGGCTGAATAGCCAAAATGGGACAGATATTGAACACCGCTACCCAAGTTTGCTTTCCATTAGACATTCACAAGGAGACTGTGAGTTCTAGTCCCACTTTGGGCATGAAAAACCGGGTGGATGACTTGGGGCCAGTCACTCTTTCTGAGCCCAACAATCCACAGGGTTGTTGTGAGGAAAATAGGAGGAGGAAGATATATTGGATATCAGAATATACAATATTCAGATTGGATCCTGTTATTGCAGGGGTCCACAGTCTGGTGCTGGGCTGCAGCCTGTTTAGAATGGGGCTGAAGAAGTGATGGGGAAGCATGTGTGTTCCTGCATGTGTGCCTGAAGCTGTATTTGTGAAAGTGGCATGCATGCGGGCAAGAAACCATCTCTCTTTCCCCCCCGCCACTGCTGCTGCTGCCATCGCCTCCACCAGTCCACCGAATTAGAAAGCTTGGGGATTGCTGTGTATTGGATATGTTCACTGCCTTGAGTTATTTATAAAAATAATAAAGCCAGTATTTAAATAAATAAAAACTTGGCAAATCCACTCCCCTGAACTTGTCCTCACTAATATCATCAATGAAGAGTTGTGCATGGTCAGCAGACTGTGGAAAACACTTCCGTAACATAGGAATGATAAAGGATAAATTCAGGTCCCCTTGGTAGTTAGCCAAGGATGAAATAAAGGCAATTGCGTGAAAATATGGCCTTTAAAAATGGTATTTTTGTGTCACGACAAGAAGAAAGAAAGAAGATGAAGATCCATATGGAAGCTCCTGTAGGGCTGCTAAGAATCTCTTGCTTGGAGACATTATCAATTCCAAGCATTCTCCGTGTAAAAAGGAAGACCAAGTGAGCTATTTGGAATCAATAACTGTCAGTTGCTAGGCACTCTTATGTCGTTTCCTGCAATCCTGTAGACCTCCCAAGATTTTGGTGTTCTTGTCTGAAACCCCATGTGAGAATGTTGAAATGTCACATAATTAGGGCCATCTCATGAGATACTGGCCATTTTCAAAGAAAATATTTTCAGTTTTTACTAGTTATCTCTAATGGGCAGGGCCAGGAGGAACACCTGAGGATAGTTGACCCATCAGTGTTGTGGCACCTGCATTGGGCCTTGTTGTGGATCCCTAACTGCGATGAATGCTAGACACCAATGCAGATCTATATCTCTAGATGGGGATGTTTGGTTGCACAAAACCAAAGCAGAATGTGTATGTTCTTCCCTTCCCCTTGTGGTTGTTGTACCTTCATTTAAGCTAGTTTGTGTCTAGATCAGGTTGTCTAACATAGGCAACCTTAAGACCGATGGACTTCAACTCCCAAAATTCCTCAGCCTGCCATGAGGGCTCGGGAATTCTGGGAGTTGAAGTCCATAAATCTTAATGTTGTCCAGGTTAGATACAATACCACTGGCCTGGACCATCACTTCTTTTTCTATTAGTTAGCAGCCTTGATTTTTTTTTCCCTGTGTCTGAGCAGCTAAGCATTTATTTCTATGTCACCTTATCTCCAGAGAGTAGCTCTTTAATTCTCAGAGCAATCCCGTAAGCTAAGTTGTGTGAAAAGATATTAGCTAGCCCAACGTTTGTCAGCTGACTTCCACAATCCAGGAGGACTTGATCCAAGTTCTCTGCTTGAAACCACCACCCTGCCTGAGATATTTTAAAACAGCAGGAGAAGCAGAAAATCCTTCTTCCCTTATGTACGTCTCAGCTCAGCAAGAAGAGACAACGAAAGCTTTGATTTTATTATAATCCATCAATTCAGTGTTGACTGTTGGTATCCACACAGATTTTCTCCAAGATATAGATCTTCAATCACCACTATAAGAGAGCCCATATAATTTACCCCTGGCCACTGAAACTTTCTCTTTCCATTCAACGTTCCCAGCATGATGGACTTCTCCCAAGAGAAAGGTCTATGTCCAAAATACAATATGGTAATTTGAGCTGGGTCATTTATGCTTTGAGTGAGAATTCTGGATTGATTTGTTCAACAATCCATTGGTTTATTTTCTTAATCATTTGTGGCATTCTCAAGAATCTTCTCCAGCACCAAATTTCAAAAGCACCAAAATTCTTTCTATCTTGTTCTTTGATCCTATTTCTATCTCGTTTCTTTAAAGCCCAGCTTTTGCTTCTGCAGAGAGTCATGGGGAAAAGCATTGTCTGAATGATTCTGGTCTTTCATTCATTCATTCATTCATTCATTCATTCATTCATTCATATTTTTATTTATTTCTTGTATCCTTTGTTATTTTTATAAACAACTCAAAAACAGTGAACATCCAATACTCTTTCCCCCTCCTATTTCTCCCACAATAAGCTTGTAATGACTGACCCAAAGTCACCCGTCAGCTTTCATGCCTAAAGTGAGACTAGAACTCACAGTCTCCTCGTGATTGGCCCAAAATTACCCATCTGGCCTTCATGCCTAAGATAGAGCTAGAACTCACTGTCTTCTGGTTTCTAGCCCGGTTCCTTAACCATTATACCAAACTGCCTCTACAGCATAGACTCACTGCAGCATCTGAATGTCATTTCCAAGACTTGCATAATTTCCCTACCAAGTGCTGGTCTGTGGTGTATTTTTGGCTGCTGGTTCTTTCACCACTGATAGTTGATCCCCAAAAGGCAGAAGCTAGCCTGAATTTCTAATGGAAAGCAAACTCTGGTACTGCTATTCGCTATTCATTCCATTTTGGTTATTCACCCCATCCCTCCAAAAAATAATAATAAAAAAAAAATATCAAGAAAAGCGAACAACTTTGGCTCCTTCCAAAAGTGTTATTTTGGCCATAAAATTGCATCTCCATGCCCTGCAGAATGGAAAGAAGACATTTGACTACGTTCCAGTCTTTATTGCTTAATGTCACCAACTTTTGATAGGAGAAATTCCTACCAGGAGAAGGTTAATTAGATGTTAAGGGAAGCATTGTTTGCTTCAGCAGGTGACCAAGAAAGAGAAAATGTATGTAATATTTGGATGCCCATCTTGAATTCCTGCCCTCCCACTTTTTAAAATTGATTCTTTTGATCTCAACATCAATCAACCAACAGGAAGCTTTCATGGTGTGAAAAAAAAAACCATGTTCTCTCTTTGCAAGAATGCCTCTGGACTCTGCATGTTCTCCATGCACAATTTTGAAAACATCAGATAGGTGCAACCTAGAACTTTCCTAGGAAGGTGGATCACCTATCCAGCAAAAAAAGTGAGAGTGAATCTGGTGGGGATGTTTTTACAGTGAATGGATGTGAATAGTGCAGGAAAACTTTCTTTTAACAAATTGGCAGGGAGGCCAATTGCATGTTAAACTGAACAGTACTTATCCACACCTTCCAGATAGAAGATTTTTTTAGCATGAATAATCAAAACTAGCCCATGAAAGTGGTGCCCCTCAGACTTTTTTAAAAAATTGAAATGATCAGCTTTGTTTTTTCTTTAAAAAAAACCCAATAATTTCAAAAATACTTTCAAGCAGAAAATATTACAGGTAGTCCTTGACTTACCCCAGTTCATTTAGTGACCGTTCAAAGTTACAATGGCACTGAAAAAAGTGACTTATGACCGTTTTCAC
Source organism: Crotalus tigris (assembly GCF_016545835.1). Classification (NCBI taxonomy): domain Eukaryota; kingdom Metazoa; phylum Chordata; class Lepidosauria; order Squamata; family Viperidae; genus Crotalus; species Crotalus tigris. Next base: position 1,717,743 of record NW_024100595.1, on the reverse strand, counting down.
ACTTATGACCATTGCAGCATCTCCTTGGTCATGTGACCAAAATTTGGACGCTTGGCAAATGGTTCATATTTACGGCGGCAGCAGTGTCCCAGGGGTCATCTGATCCCCTTCCGACAAGCAAAGGCAATGGAGAAGCCAGTTTCACTTAACAATCATGTTACTAACTTAACCACTGCAATGATTTGCTTAATAACTATGTCAAGAAAGATCGTAAAATGGAACAAAACTAACAAGAAATGTCTCACTTAACAACATAAATGTTTGGCTCAATTGTGGTCGTAAGTCGAGGACTGCTTGGGTACATGAGAACAATCCATGGAATTCTAACTTGAAGATTCTAACTTGAAACCATGTACTTTTAGAAACTTGATGCTGCTAACAAGTAGACTGGCTTGGTCCTCAACAGTGAGAAACTGGTAAAGCAGGCACAGCAGCGCCTGCATTTTCTGCGTCGCATGAGAAAAGCACATCTTCCTTCCCCTGTCTTGGCCACTTTCTACAGGGGGATGATTGAGAGCATCCTGTCATACAGCATCACAGTCTGGTTTGGAGGCATCGCTGCTTCAGACAGGAAGGCGGTGCAGAGAGTGGCGAGAATGGCCAAAAAGATCATTGGCTGTTCCCTCCCTCCCATCTAGGACATTGCACAGAAGCATTGCTTGAGCAGGGTCCGTAAGATTATCTGGGACACTACACATCCTCTTCACAACCTGTTTTCCTTGTTACCTTCTGGGAAGAGGCTTCGTGGTATCTGAAGCAGAACATCCAGAGCAGTGGTTCTCAACCTGTGGGTCGGGACCCCATTTGGGGTCGAACGACCATTTCACGGGGGTCGACAAACAAGGCTGTCTGCTATTTTTTCCCCTTTTCTTTGGCCACGCCCCTGGCACCCGGTGATGTATAAGTGGTTGGGGGTCACCACAACATGGGGAACTGTATTATGGGGTCATGGCATTAGAAAGGTTGAGAACCACTGATCCGGAGTCAGTTGTAGTTTCATTCCATACAGTATTAACCTTGTGAACTCTCAAGCTTCCTCCTTCCATTATATATTCAAGATGAACAGTATTTAATATTTATTTGTTACGTATATGTAGGGATGTGGGTCTATACATATGTTGTACATAGTATGTTTAGGTGTGTGTCATGTATGTGTTGAGAGCGGGCAACTAAATTTCATTTTTGATGTGTGCTGTTGTGCCCACAGTAAAAAAATTACAATAAAGGTTATCTTATCTTATCTTATCTTATCTTACCTTACCTTACCTTATTGTAAATTATAATATATGTGTGTGTGTATATATATATATATATATATATATATATATATATATATATATATATATATAAAGCGATGTGATACCACCAAATTCTTACAGAAACTGAATTCATTCCATCCAGACATCCAATTACAGCAGAAGAGGAGGACAACAACACCTTACCCTTCCTGGATGTCTTGGTCCATCGCCTTCCAGATGGCAACCTATCAACCACCGTCTATCGCAAAACCACTCACACTGATAGAATTCTCCACTACCAAAGCAATCACCCTAGATCGCATAAAATCAGCTGTTTAAGAACTTTATTCAAAAGAATCAAGACCCACTGCAGCACAGAAACAGCAAAATCTAAAGAGAAAGCACACCTTCTCAGCATATGCAAACAAAATAATTATCCACCAAGCTTCATCAAACGTTGCTGCAAAGATAAAACACCACACTCAAACTACAATGCTCCAACGAATACAACTTGGGCAACACTCCCATACATCAATGGAGTCTCAGAAGCAACCGCCAGGATCAACATAGCACATAAACCCAACCAAACATTACGTTCCCAGTTGATGCAACCCAAAGAACCATTACCAATCAGTGATTTGTCCTCCATCGTATACAAGATCAGCTGCAACACATGCCAATGTAACTACATTGGAGAAACATCAAAAAGACTTAAGACCAGAATACATGAGCATGTTTTGGCAGTAAGAAGACAAGAACAGCGCTCCCAAGTCTGGACCCATATAGCTGAGCATGGCCACACTTTCAACTTTAAAGGAGCAGAAGTCATTGCTCATGATTCCACCAAAGGAGGCCGTCTTTTAAAAGAAGCTTGGTTTTCAGACTGTCATTCTATTAATAGACACATAGACCTACTACCTCCTTACCAAACCCTAAAAAGACATTTACAAAAACATAAAGTACCTAAACACTTCAACCCAACCAATAATAACACAAAAACACCACCCCAGCCACTTATCAAACCCCAAACCAACACAATAGATATCCTTTCTACAACACAATCCTTTTCATCAAACCTAACTAAATAATATAATTCTAACACAACCATGACAACTCACACAACCAACACACCATGTTCTGATATTCTCACACACAGAAACAACAACCGCCCTGACCACAACATCCAGGACACAAACATCCAAAACATAAATCCGGCAACCTCACAAGATACTCACACACAACAAAACATACACACACAACACCTAAGTAACAACAGAATATTAAGACCAAGACCAAAACTCCCCCCTACAACGAAATATGACTTATCACATTCAATGGAACAAAATATTACAGCCCAATTCCCAAACACCACAAAACCACCCACAACTAATAAGCATAACAAACGAACACACACAAACATTCCAAATAACCGTACCCAACAAAACACACACACACAACAACCCTACACCAAACAAACTATACAATCCAAGAGGCTGGCTAAAAGGCATGCTGGATCTACGCGCCAAACAGCTGACAAGCGCGACTTTTAAAATGGTCTTGAGACTGACTGCTCTATGCCTTTAAGAGCTTCTTGGGCACAATGTGTGCACATGCCTCACTTCAACTGTTTTTTAACTGTTATGTAAATTTATGCACATGCTCCCCCTTCTCATTTAGCCCTTTGCTCTGATGATGTTAACAGGTTGTTAACGAAAGCTCAGCAGTTAATAAAAAAAAAAAGCCTTTTATCTTACATCCCAAAGCTCTTTATTTTTATCTGATTGACTTTAAATGTCAAAATTATTAAAGACATACATATATATATATGTATGTCTTTAATAAGTATGTTTGTTTGTATGTATGCATGGATATATATATATAATTTAGTTATTACTAATCTTTGTAGACCGAATTAATTAACAATTAAAATTATATATATATTCATTTTTAATTAATTCGGTCTACAAAGCTTAATAATAATCTTTATAGACTGGATGAATTTTTCTTTCTTTCCACAGTCCAGGCTTCCATCCTGTAGCCATCAAGATGTTAACCTCCTAACAGCTGAAGTATCAGTGAAAAAGTAATGAACATTCTACACTTCCTTTTTGTGCAGGAGAATTGCAGTGGGGAAGAGTTTACAAGAATGGTTTAACCAGCTGGCAATTTTGTGACAAAGAAGGCTCACATAACCTGAGAAAATCAAATCTTTTGCAGGGCTGACTGGAAGGATTGAGAAGGGCTTGTCAATAAAACTGCAAGCAGAGACTCCAGGCAGGAGCTTCTGCTAATAGGAATATTTTCCTATTCTTCATTTACTTCCTCCTGAGTTCTGAGCTGAAAAAGAAAAGCCACAGTAAGCTTGTCTTTCACATATAACAATATAATGGGGCTGACCTAGAAACAAGTAGTAAATAAGTACATCCATCTTCTCCAATCTGACACTTTCTAGCACAGCGTTTCTCAACATTTGTGTGATGGCGACCCCGTCACACAAACGTGCCACGCATGTGTGGCGCCACGTGCATGCGCGGCAGCGCCCCCATGCGCAGCGCGCATGCGCGGCGGTGCCCACTGAGGGGGGAAAATGGCGGATCGCATTGTTTGGCGACCCCCGTAAAATGGGCGACCCCAAATCGGGTCGCAACCCATAGGTTGAGAACCGCTGCTCTAGCAAGATGCTTAAAATCAGCGTACAGGTAATCCTTGACTTACAGTTAGGACCAGAATTTCTGTGGCAAAGCAAGACAGCTGGAAAACGAGTTGCACCCAATTTCATGACCTTATTTTTAAACAAAGGTTGTTAAGTGAATCACTGCAGTTATTAAGTGAATCAAGCAAATGGTAAGCAAATCTGACTTCCCTCCATTGACTTTGCTTGGTGCAAGCCGACTGGGAAGGTCACAAAATGGTGATCATGTGACTCCGGGGGGGCTGCAATTGTTATAAAAGCCTGTCGGTTGCTAAGCACCCTAATTTGGATCACATGACCCTGGGGACATTACAGCAGTTGTAAGTACGAAGATCAGTTGTAATTTCTCTTCAGTGCCATTGTAATTTTGAACAGTTGCTAAATGAACAGGTTATGATGACTACCCATAATCCAACCCATCTTGAGGAGTCCAGATTGGGAAAGGCTGCAATAAACCTTCCCACAATAGGGAAGACACAAATCGGCCACAACTTGTGAAGATTTCAATTCTATGGGGCTAGAAGTGAGAGCCCTTGATTAGCATTGCCTTTTAAAATTAATCAGTAGTAATGGCCCTCAAAAGACTTGGCATTCATTGTACAGGTAGTCCTCGACTTACAACTGTTCATTTAGTGACTGTTCAAAGTTACAATAGTATCACAAAAAGTGACTTATGATTGATTTTCCCACTTAATGACCATTGTATCATCTTCAGGTCATGTAGACAAAATTCAGGCCTTTAGCAACTGGCATGTACTTGTGACACCAGGGTCATGTGATTGCCATTGGTGACCTTCCCAGCTGGCTTCCGATATGCAAAATCAATGTGGGGGGGAGAGACAGATTTGCTTAATGACTGCACGATTCACTTAACAACTCCAGTGATTCACTTAACAACTGTGGTTAAAAAAAGGCATAAAATGAGGCAAAACTCACATAAAAACTGCCTTGCTTAGCAACTTCAGTTTTGGACTCAATTGTGGTGGTAAGTCGTAGAGTACCTGTGTAGCAGGAGAGTAAATTTACAAGAAATATTATAGGACTGGGTTGTTGGTTAATTAGCAGAAAGATTAATTAGCAGAATTAGACTTATGACCACAACTGAGCCCAAAATTTATGCTTGCCAAGTGAGACATTTGCTAAGTGAGTTTTGCCCCATTTTATAACCTTTCTTACCACGGTTGTTAAATGAATCAGTGCAGTTGATAAGTTAGTTACCCAGTTGTTAAGTGTATCTGGCTTCCTCGTTGACTTTGCTTGTCAGAAGGTCGCAAAATGTGATCACGTGACTCTGGGACACTGCAACCATCATAAATATGAGTCTGAATTTTGATCACATGACTGTGGGGATGCTGCAATGGTTGTAAGTGTGAAAAACGGTCATGTCACTTTTTTCAGGGTCATTGTAACTTTGAACAGTCACTAAACAAACTTTTGTAAGTCGAGGACTATCTGTATGTGGAAAAGTTGCTGTTGTTTTGTTCTAGCTGCTGGCTCCAGTAGATTTAATGCTACTTAGATTGTATGACATCATTTAACGCATTCTTTTTCTTCAGAGACTGCTATGTTTCTGTTGGAATATTCATGAGCAGGAAGAGTCATGTGGTAACTCAGTCAACCAATGTGAAGAAAGTGCTACTGAGTCTGTGCAAAAAAGGTATTGAGTTAGGAGCTGGATTTTCAGTCTCAGGTTTGCTTCTGTATCTCTCTGTAAGAAGTGTTCATTAAGCTATGTTGCTGTAAAGAAGAATGTATGGTATTGTAAATATTTTGATATAAATATAAAAAAGTTATTTTGAATCAGCTAAATGCAATCAACTGTAAGAGCTTCTGATTTATTTTTCACCAACAGAGAAATTAAAATTCTCTAACAGTTTCCTGTGGAATTGGGGCGGTGGGTGAGTGGAAAAAGGCCCCCAATATGTTTGCTTCAGGCAGCAGAAAAGTAACTTAGAATATTGAAATAATTGCATATTTGCTGCAGACAGTTCCCTTCTTCCCTCATCCATAAACCCACTGGACAGATCAAGCCCGAATTCTCCCCATCACCCTTAAAGAAAAATTAATAAGGGAATAAAAGTTAGACTAGGCCCAGGGATAGGCAACCTTGGCTCTTTTATGACTCATGGACTTCAACTCCCAGAATTCCTGAGCCAGCATGGCTCAGTTTGAAAACCTCTCCCTTTCCCCTCAGCATGGCTGGCTCAGGAATTCTGGGAGTTGAAGTCCATGAGTCATAAAAGAGCCAAGGTTGCCTACCCCTGGGTCACTAGATAATCACGGACTCTAAATATAGTGCAAGGCAGCTGGGCAAAGGACAAATTACCACAAATTAGGTCAATCTCTGACAAACTGCCTGCCATTCAACAACTCACTCTGTCCAGGACTCTGGAGATGAATTTCTGAAAACAGCACAACTTGGCTCTGATTGCCCAGGCTGTCTGAAAAATCTTGATGTTTATTACCTCCTCAACCATTGGAGAAAGTTACTATCCAACTGCAACTCTTAGCATGACAAAAGAGCAAATAATTAGATCTCCAGGGAAATTGTACAGATTTAATTTAATTTTAATTGTGTTTAAATTTGAACCAGAAGATTTTTTTGAACTGGTTCTGCCCAATCCATTTTCTTCAGCATGGGGGGGGGGAATGTCACATACTTTTCTTTGTGAGCTTCCTTAAATGGATATTTGTATGGCACCAAAACATTTCAAATTATTTCTATAATATATCTGAATTATTTCAGCAGTTCCTTTTGCTTTCTAATAGTGAAAGATTTCCACTCTTTGTCTTTATTATAAGATGGACCCAAATGTTTATAGATGATGCCATCTTTTCTCATTTTAGAGGAGAAAGAAAAATAGTCTCAAGGCAAATTTCCTCTCCTGGTGATGAAGAGTTCAGCGTTCTTTCAGAACTGAGCATCTAGTGTTGCTGCTGGCATGGTTAAATTAAACATTAATTTCACTTTTTGAGCCAAATCCCTTGCTGGAAAACACTTCACTTCATGTTCACTGAAGTTTTAGCTCTGAAAGATTTAGACCTGAGCTTCTCAGCCTTGTCAACTTTAAAACAAGTGAAATTAATTCCCAGAATTCCCCAGTCAGCCAATGGTAGTCCTCAACATATAACTTTAATGAAACTTACCCATTATAGTCGTACGTCATGACAGTTGTAAAACAGGTTGGTCACCTGACTGAACTGATTTAATGACCTTTTTTGTGGTGGTCATTAAACAAATGCAGCAGTCATAAAACAAACACAGTGATTGTTAAGTGAACTCCTTGATTACTATGGCACTATTTTATCAAAAAATGGAAGTGATGGTTTTCCTCAAAACCATCATAAAACATGGTCACCTGATGAGACACTATACTCATCAATTCAGCTGTACTGTCAAGTGCCTGAAGTTTGATCACGTGACTCTGGGGAGGCCCTAAACATCAGAACTTTGAATCTGGGTCATAAGTAGCTTTGTCGTAACTTCAAATGGTCACTAAGCAACTGGTTATAAGTCAAGGACTGTTTAGGCTTCTCAGACAGAAAAGATTTGGAGCAACTTGCTCTAACTTTCTACCTACAGTTATTACACTGAATGCAATCCAATAGTTTTGTCCAAATGATCTGAAATTTGGAATTATTTTAATCTTGCCATTCACATTTCATTTTGTCCCTCCTTCGGCATCCTTTCTTTAATGATTCTGTTCTACTATTTCTTCGATATTAGTGTAACTCCTGTCCCGTGGCAAGTTGTCCCAAGGCAAGTTGGCCACGGTGAATTCTCCCTTGGCGAATTGTCCCATGGTGACTTGGCTGTGGATCCTTGTATCATTCCTAGACGCTGGTCATATTGACTGGGATTTGTGGGTAGTCCAACACATAAAATAGGTTAAATCAGATTTGATTTATTACTCCCACCAATAAGTCAGTCTTTCTCAATCTTGGCAACTCTAAGACAGGTGGACTTCAGCTCCCAGAATTCCCACCCAATTTAAAGTTACCAAGTTTGAAAAATACAATAGCAACTGGGCGGGTCCATGGCAGGAGAAATAGTCCCTCAAAGTGTTAAGCAGGCCAGAGCCCAAGTCTGCATGGGCAACTATAGCCCTTTTATGACCTGTGGACTTCAACTCCCAGAATTCCTGGCCTAAACTGTTTACAGCTTTAAGGGTACCAGCACTTTTGTCTGATAAGCAGTTGTCAACCAGTGGAGACTTTTCAGTACAAACATCATATGATTCCCATCCCTTGCATCCATTAGCAGCCTATTTGATTGTGACTTCCAGACACTTTTCAAGGACAGCTGCCATCCTGGCCCAGTAAAAAAAGTTGCACTAGTCAAGATAGGATGTAACCAAAGGTGGATAACAGTTATAACAATTGCTAAGTCCAACCATCTTAAGAAGGGTTAATTTACCACCAATAAATTCAGGAGGAATACCACTAGAAAAAGTTGAAAGGATCACTCACCTCAGTTCTAATTTACATGAAAGCTGGGACATGACTGTTGAAATAAAGACAAGGATAGAAAAGCCCGAACAGCATTTTCAAAATGAAAAAGGTCTTCTGCAGTCACGACAGAAGCCTAAAACTGAAAATCAGGCTTGTCAGATGTTATATTTTTTCTATCCTGCTCTATGGAGTAGAGAGTTGGTCTCTGACAGAAGGCCACCTGAAGAGACTAGAAGCATTTGAAATGTGGATTTACAGGTGGCTGTTACATATATGCTGGGTTGACAAGATCAGAAATGCGGAGTTGATAAGCTGCCTGGGAAAGCCAAGGGAAATCATCAAAACAATTAAAAAACAAAAATTACAATATTTCAGACGTGATGCGACACCCAGAAAAATACGGCATACGCCATTCAATCTCCAGGGAAAGACTGAAGGCAAACGAGGTCCAGGCAGAAGAAGAATATCGTGGCTTCAAAATCTAAGGGATTGGTTTGGAGAAAACTCAGCAGCACTTTTTCGTGTGGCTGCTGATAAAAACAGGATTGCCAACATGATCACCAAGGTCCGATAACGGATATGGCACAAGAAGAAGAAGAAGAAGAAGCTTCCCTAGGAGTACCACTTTATAATGCCTTGGTAAAGCCACACTGGGAATACTGCATCCAGTTTTGGTCACCATGATATAAAAAAGATGTAGAGAGTCTAGAAAAAGTGCAGAGAAGAGCAACAAAGATGATTAGAGGACTGGAGGCTAAAGCATATGAAGAACAGTTATAGGAATTGAGTATGTCTAGTTTAATGAAAAAAAGGACTAGGGGTGACATGATAGCAGCGTTCCAATATTTGAAAGCACCTGAAGGCAGGACAAGGAAGAATGGATGGAAACTAATCAAGGAGAGAACCAAGCTAGGACTAAGGAGAAATTTCCTGATAGTTAGAACAATCAATCAGTGGAACAACTTGCCTCCAGAAGTTGTGGGTTCTCCAACACTGGAGGTCTTTAAGAAGAGATTGGAGAACCATTTGCTTCCTTCCTGAATAGGGGTTGCGCTAGAACAGTGTTTCCCAAACTTGACAATTTTAAGGCATGTGGACTTCAACTCCCAGAATTCCACACCCAGCGTTGCTGGCTGTGGAATTCTGGGAGTTGAAGTCCTCATGCCTTAAAATTGTCAAGTTTGGGAAACACTGCGCTAGAAGATCTCCAAGGTCTTGGTAAACCTCGACTTATGATCACAATGAAGCCCAAAATTTCTGTTGTTATGTGAGACATTTGTTAAGTGAGTTTTGCCCCATTTTACGAATTTTCTTGCCACAGTTGTTAATCTGAATCAATGCAGTTGTTAACTTAGTAGTTAAGTAAATCTGGCTTCCCCATTGAGTTTGCTTGTCAGAAGGTCGCAAAAGCAGATCACATGACTTAGGGACCCAGCAAGGTCATAAATATGAACAAGTTGCCAAGCATCTGAATTTTGATCACATCACGGGGATGCTGTAAAGATTGTAAGTGTGAAAAACGATCATAAGTCACTTTTTTCAGTGCCATTGTAACTTTGAATATTGTAACTTTGACACTATATGAACTGTTGTAAGTCAAGGACTACCTGTATTCTATTATTCTGTGACTGTGTTCTATTATAATATTCTGTTACAGTTCTCTGTTATTCTGTTATTCTAATGGTGACCTGCAAAGTCAATATGAGCTTAGGGTTAAGTGTGAAACTATCGGTGGATGTGTAACCCCACTCAAAGTAGGCCTCACCTCAATTCCAGAATCCAGCTTCCTCCTTACCAATCAAATTATGTTTGGATTTAATTTCAGCTTGTTTTCCTTGATCTAGCTGTAAATGAGTTGGCCTTCTGCCCTGCAGAAGGTCTCTTGGGAGCAAGACAACACTTTCCTTCCTTTTATCTTGTTTTCTGTGTGGAGGATTTTGAGAAATTAACATGTTGGGCATGAATAGCTATATTGCATTAATGTTTGGACTGCCAAAATTCAGAAAACCAATAGATGGCAACAACAACAAAAAATCAGATTTTTTTTTTGTCCTCCCTTCGAACAAATAAATAAATGAAAATAAATATATAAATGTAAAACCAGTTTTATATTCTTAGGGATTTTTTGTGTGTGTGTTTTTATATATACTCTAGATGCATTTGTAGACTTTTTTATTTGTTGGTTCTTTAAAGATAATCACAATCAGTCTTCATTTTATTTTCCCCTCTGTAGTTTTGCAAATAATTTTTAAAAATGTGTTAGTTTTTGCAAAATCTACAAAAGGGAAAATAAAAAGAACACTAATTGTGATTGTCTTTAAAGAATAAATAAAGTGTGTTGCAAGTTTAAATAAACTTAAGTAAATAAATTACTTTTGGGACCTTGAAAAACATTTCCAGTTTCATGGCCAGCTGGAAATTATGGAATTACAGTCCCAAATTAGAGAAGATTGGCTTCTCCTGAAGAGCTTTATATTGAGCTTATATTAAGAAGAGATTGGACAAGCATTTGTCTGAAATGGTATAAGGCAGGGGTATGCAACCTTGGCTCTTTTATGACTCATGGACTTCAGTTCCCAGAATTCCTGAGCCAGCTGGCTCAGGAATTCTGGGAAGTCCATGAGTCATAAAAGAGCCAAGGTTGCCTACCCCTGGTATAAGGTTTCCTGCCTGAGCAGGAGTTGGATAGAAGACCTCTAAGATCCCTTCCAACTCTGTTGTTCTGTTATTCTATTCTGAGTGTTTTTACTATTCTCATCTCCTACATTCTTCTTGCGCAACTCATTCCTTCTTAATTTGTTCTACTTCTTTTAATGTCTTTATCTTATGTTATATTGCTTTTCCTTGAACTATAATGACCGCTACTATAAAAGCACTGGACTCTACATTAGATGGTATGTCAGAACCTGGACAAAAACTGGCTACATCATGGTTAAGGCTCAAAGGAAGTTGGGGATGGTATGGGACCTCTTCCACAAAGAACACAGAGAGAAGAAAGTGGGAAGTTGGGGTTTTTTTTTCAGCTAAATTTTTATTTTTATTCTGTGCAGATCCTTGCAGATCTTTTTTTTTAATTTCTGAGAGAATATGTTTTTTGGAAGTGTCCATTAATGGAAGGATGGAATTGAGTTGTCAATTGTTTGCTGTGTGCTTATACTGGGCTGCCTAATATAAGAGATCTGAAGAAGTGAGATGATCCCATAGGCCCAGATTTTGCAGAGAAGATAATACAATCATGAGTTGTTTAGAATAGAATTCATTGAGAAGCATGGATGAAGAAAGGATAGAACAGCAGATACATAAATATCAGCTTAGCCTTGAAAAAGAGAAAGAAATAAAAGAAGAAGAAGCTCAAAATTACTCCCTTTCATTCTCTTGGAAAGAAACAAACTCTATTGTTGCAGATTATAATAAATAGAGTTTCAGTAGCTCTTGTGAAGTTGTTTCCTCGCCTGTTGTACCTTGAAAGACTGACATTGAGTAGAACATAGAACACAGAATCATTGGGGTGCAAAGGACCTCAGAGGTCTTGTAGTCCAACCTTCCGCTGAAGGCAGAAGACCTTATAACATCCTGGTTAAATGGTTGAGCAGTCTATTTTTGAAAACCTCCAGGGATGGAGCACACACAAGTCCAGGAGGCAAGCTAGTCTATCAATTAATTGCTCTCACTGTCAGAAAATTTCTTCTTACTTCTAGGTTGTATCTCTCTTTGAGAAGCTTCCACCTATTACTTCTTGTTCTGCCCTCTGGTGCTTTGGAGAAAAAGTCAAGCCCGCAAAGCTTTCATTTTAATTCCCCAAAGAACTTTCAGAGTATGCCAAAGTATCAATGCAGAATCTGCTGATGACTTATAAAAGCAGCTCTCTGTCTTTCTGGGACAGTAGGATAAGCAAGCAACATGTTCACAGCCCTAATAAGCCAGTTTTACAGTTGCAATAAGGCAGGGGTGTCAAACTCAATTTCATTGAGGGTCGCATCAGCATTGCGGCTGCCCTCAGGGGGCCAAGTGGGTGTAGCCAGGGTAGGTGTGGCCTACTGGGTGGGCATGGGTAGAGTGGGTGTGGTCTACTGGGTGGGTGTGGCCAGCTCTACATCGTTTGCGTCAAGGGTGGCTGTGGGGCCCTGGGCAGGAGTGGGACAGATCTGAGGGTCTCTGGCAGAAGGGGGTGGGACCAGGGCAAGTGCCAAGGCATAGTCCACTGGAGGAGCCTCACTGTTCCTCTCAGGCCATGCCGGGGGGGGGGGGGTGCTTATGGAGCTAGGACTGAATGTGTTTCAGCATAGATAGCCACCACAAAATTGTACATTGGCTCCCGGCTGGCCTGGGCCAGGGCCAAGGCAGCGGGGGCCGTTCCCTCACTGTTTCCAGGATGGCTTCGCGGGCCACATGAAACCACTTCGAAGGCCGCATCTGGCCCCCAGGCCTTGTGTTTGACATGTCTGCAGTAAGGAGTCCAGATCTTGAAGTGCTTCCCAAATCTTTTCCTTCATTACCGCAAATTGCTTATCCAAAAATCTTATTGAACTTCAAGGTTGTAGGACCTTTCCTTCAGCACCATCATAACTTTGAATGGTCATTGAACAAATGGTCATAATTTGAGGACTACCTGTATTATTAAAAACAATATCACTGAATGAACTTTATGTCATTTCCACAAATTACCATTGGCAATTTCATCGATTTTCATCTTAACAGGATTTATGTCATTTCCACAAATTACCATTGGTGATTTCATCAATTTTCATTTTAACAGGAAATACTTTGGGAATTTTTTAAAATATATTTTAATACATGTGGCAATCTTCAAGTCAACTTAAATGTCCTCATAGTGATGGGTAATGGGTTTGTGTGTTCTTACCCCCCCCCCAAAAAAACCCTCACTTTTACCCAATTCTGGGTGAATTCACTCAGGTTTGGGAAGCGCTTTCTTAGAACTTTTGTTCACAAGAACTCCCGTTTCTTAGCTTTACTCTCTTGCAGCCTCACTAATAATGCAAGTAAAACCCAGCAGGGGTCGCTGTGCCCCAGGGAGGGAAGATTAAATTACCCCCCCCCCCTCCCTTTACCAGCTACTTTGGAACCCTTCCTATTCAGGTGAGCATGACACAAGAGGTGGAAAATATGTTTCAAAAACAGCAGGGAAAGATGGAGGGATCTCCCGTTATCATAAAGGTTCTGTGTGAAATGGGATTACACTGCAAAGAGAGGCATCTACCTAGTACAAGCCCCATTGATAAGATATCATTGCCTATTATGATGTTGTTGGCGTCATGATGTCATGATGTATTACAATGTCATGGTGCAAATGACTTAAGTTGCACGCATTCGCATTGCACAATAGCACTGTGATGCCCACAATGTCATTCCACACTAGAAAAGCCAATGAAGATTTTTCAGGTCCCTATCCAACATTAAAAAGGATTTATATATGGCTATTTGCCCAGTCTGGGCAAGCAATTGGTTGTTGCACAGTTTTAAAGCTCAAAGATTCCTGGAACCTTAAACATATTGCAAATGTACTTTAAACAATGTTTTAAAAAATACTAATATGTTTATTATAGAAATGTAGAAGAACTACAGGTTAAAATAAATCCGTTCATGATCATAATTATATGGCATACCCAAATAACCAATATTTAATGAAACCGTAGTCATTATCCAAAGATACATTTCCAAATAGACTTTGTATTACTCTTTTCTAAGGAGGCAAAAGTTGGATATATACTAATTCCATTATCCAAATTGACTGGCTTGCTTTCAGGTGATAAAATTTATCCTTTAGCCTCTTTTTATTACCAATACAGGACACTGAGTATTTTTCATTCATCCCTGCCCTTTTAATTCATTAGTCTGTCACCCTTCCTCCTTTAGTATTTTTTGTGAGGTATGTCGAATAGATGTTGTACACGCCTTTTTAGATTAATGCCTGTGTGTCTTTGTGTGAGTTTTCTATCAGAAAATTCAGGCTTCCTCTGGGCTGGACTTTATTATTATAGTTTGTGACACAGAATTGGCATTTTTATCCAAAGCTAAATATCTATGGAGATTCTCAGTCATCCAGGTCATGGTTCTCTTGAAGGTGCTTTTTCAAGAGGTAACTGGCGTTCATGTTTTTCTTCAAAGATGTTTCGCTTCTCATCCAAGAAGCTTCTTCAGCTCTGACTCATGAAAAGTGAAACGTCTTCAAAGAAAAACAAGAAAGTCCAATTGCTTTTTGAAAAAGCACTTTTGAGACATTTTAAACCATCTATCAAGCCTCTCCTAAGAACCTGGCAGATGTGAATGTTAGATGGTGTTAAAAGTATTGTCATGGGATTTAAGTGTTCTGAGTAAAGTTGTTGGTCATAATTGACTGATGGTGATTTTGTCAGTGCTGATGGTGTTCAAGTAGTGCTCCAGATGTTTGCAGCCCAGGCATCTGTTACTGTTGGTGCTACCCTTGCTTTCTTTTACCACAGTCGTTCCATTTCCATTTGCAGGTCTTTGTATTATCTGTTATCTTCTCTTCTTAAGTTCTTTTTCTTCCATTCTGCTGCCTTCAACTACTGCCACATTCACTGTCAAGACTTTTTTTTTCTCTTTCTTACCGACATTTGTTATGTGTTATGTGGCAGGTGCCTGTTGATTTGAATTCTAAAATACAGAGCACTTTACCTTCATTTTGTATTACTGTCTCTATTTTATGATCCCACCAGTTCTTCCTTGCAGGAAAAAGGTATTTCTTGCAAATCCTCCCATGTGTCATTGTTGCGCTTTTGTCATGGCATTGCTTGTAGTCAGTGTGTGCAATCTTGTATTATTGTTGTTGTTGTTGCTGTTGTTAATTTCACAGTCAGCCAGATGTTCAGGCTGGATTTGGCATTTTTATCCATCTATCAGGTCCATTATTATTATTATTATTATTATTATTATTAGTAGTAGTAGTAGTAGTAGTAGTAGTAGTAGTAGTAGTAGTAGTATCATTATTACTACTATTATTATGTTGTTCTTATTTGGGGGGCTAATAAGCCACAGAGCACTATTCATGGAAAGCTATGCACAGGTTTCCACAATTTCCTGCTCTGTTTTTCACCAGCTTCAAGATCCACTTTTGCCATGAGTGGATTTATGCCAGGAACACGAATGGAGCTCTGGAGAAAAACATTTGCCACATTCTTTTATTCCTGACACCATCAGGCAACAAGGAACTATTACCCCCACACTTCCAGGCTTGAGTTCCTCATCATTCAAGGGCAAGCTTTTATCTTTGCATCAGGCATAGGCTATCCAATCCATAGGTCCAGTTTTCCAAACTTGAATTTGCATTACAAGTATTCCTTGTGGAGCCCAGAATTTCAGTCTTAAATCATTGCAGTCATACATTGGGCACTATGTGACCGGACTTGATTTTACAACCGTGTTTATGATGGTCGTAAAGTGAACCACATGGTCCTTATGCAAACCACATGATTAAGTGAATCCAGCATATCCAATGAGGTGTATAGGTTGGATTTTATTTTATTTTATTTTTTTAATTTTGCACTTTTCTGCTGACAAAGACTTCAAGGAAAGCTGTGAATCATACTTGCCTCCCTTTGAAATGCTCTGCATAATCTAAGATACTCTGAGAGGATGCTCGACTGCACTTCCATATTGCTTTTTAGATTTGGGATCTATTTCCTTGCTTAAAACTATTACTTAATTCCACCTCTCCCACTAGCACCCTCTGCTGTGCTGCCTCATCATGTGGTTTTGTGTGTGTGTGTGTGTGTGTGTGTGTGTGTGTGTGTGTGTTGTTCCTGGAAAGGAAAAGCAAAGAATTATTTACTCCCAGCAGGGTTACACAAGGTGTGAAGGTAAACTCAGGTACTTAATTAAAGCAGACAAACATCTATATTGCAGCAAAAGTCCCCTTACTTCCTGGGCATGAATTGTTCCAACTCCTCTCCTAAGAATACTGCTATAGTCAACAACTAGACATAGAGACAGCTTTTTCTCTCGTACCATCACACCTACTTCCCACAGCACTATCTAAGAATATTTGCCCATGTAATAGGACTGAGTATTATCTTTCTCATCTTTCCTACTACCTTCTCCTATGATTATATTACTTGGTGGTTTGTATGTACACTGAGAGCTTAAGCACCAGAAACTAATTTCTTGTGTGTCCAATCACACCTGGCCAATAAAGAATATTCTATTCTGTTCCGTTCAGTTCCATTCCGTTCCGTTCCGTTCTATTCCATTCCATTCCATTCTATTCTACTGTATAGGAAGATTAGGGAGGCAGATAATAACTTTGGAGAGAATGCAAAGGAATCATTTCATATTGCATGTAGGAAGGTAGTGATAAGCCTTTTTTTACCAATAAAACCACATGAATAGACTACAGTAAGTGATTGATGATATTGTGCTGGATGATGGGCCTCTTGGGTGGATGGCACTCAGCATGTTACAGAGGCAGAGTTGAGGATATTTTGCAGTTGTAATGGTGTTTATGACACTGCTAGATTAAAGCCTTTGGGATGTCTAGTTGCTGAAGTTGCCATGGAGGAAAACAAAATCCAAAATTGCAAAGACAACACTACAGTGAAAACATGGAACATATTAGCAGTAGCAATAACACTTAGACTTATATACCTCTCCACAGTGCTTTATAGCCTTCTCTGAGTGGTTTACAGTCTATTGCCCCCAACAATCTGGGTCATCATTTTACCCACATTGGAAGGATGGAAGGATGGGTCAACCTTGAGCCATTGAGAATTGAACTGCTGGCAGTGAACAGTGAGCTAGCCTGCAATACTGCATTCTAACCACTGTGCCATCATACCCATAAGAAATACACACATGTGCTCTGGCAGAAGGAGAATGCTGTGGACCCCATTGGTCAAGAAATTCTGGCTGAGTCCAGAAGAAGAGCCTCTTCTGCCATGGCTCCTATCCTCTGGAACATTGTGTCCCTCGAGGTAGAATCTGCACCTATACTTTTGGCTTCCGAAAGGGCTTGAAGATCAGGCTCTTCAACTGGCCTGGGGCTCCAATGGAAGCCTATCATTGTGGAGAGAAGTATAATGGATTAGATCAGATCCCACCTCTTCCCTCTACAGATTCTTCTCTCTTCCCCTCCATCTTGGTCAATTTTAATTGTGTAATTTAAATAAATGCCTCACTTTATTATTTTATATGGGCATTTTTAATGAATGATTGTAAACCACCTAGAGTCACCATTGGTGAGATGGGCAGCATATACATTTAATAAATAAATAAACAGACATAGGAAAGCTTAACCCAGTGAAAGATGAAATGAATCTCCTATATTTAGGCATGTTAGTCATTAGTGAATATAAATGGACTGGAGTTGGACCCTTTCAGAAGATCATGCTATTTGTACTCTTTTGGACACGAAGAAGCAACAGTATTACTTTCACAGTCAGGAAGGATGTAGCAAAGAGAGTACCTTGCAGTACAATGCAATTAATGACCAATAATATCAATTAGACTCTGCAGACTGTACTTTAATACGATAGCTATCCACGCTTAGGCTCTGACGCAGAATGCGGGTGACAAATGTGATGGTTAAGTTCAATCAGAAATCACAGAACATGCAAGCATGATGCACAGCATCTGGTTGGAGTCAACCAAAATGATGCCTATAGGCATGGACATCATCACGTAGAGCACACAGAATTACTCATATGATTGCTACAAGATGGAAGTCAAAGACATAATAGCAAAATTGTGGTCAGGGGCTGATTGAAGAACAGGTCACGATTTGCTCGCATGCAAGTTTCATAGGAAGTTTCATAGAAAGCTAAAGTGGAAAACAAAAGCTCTGGAGGGGCTTCAGCCAACACAACATATGTGCAGACTTTAAACCCAAGAATACACTGAAGCAGAAGCTTGTCCACTCCAACGATAAAACACCCAAACACAAACTAAGCAATGGGCTATATGCAGTACAATGCAGTGAGACATATGCAGATCTGTACACTTCATAAACACATGGCACAACATAAGGGAGCAAACCCATCAGGACACGATTCAGCAGTCCATTTGCATTCAGAAGACAAAGCCACTCTTTTGAAGACAGCAAAGTCCACACTTTGGACAGAGGACCACTAGTTTGAAAGAGGGTTCAAAGAGGCCATCTATGTCAAAATTGAACAGCCCTCTCTCAACAGGGAAGGATACGACACCATCTATCTTCAGTCTACAACTTAGTCCTTTCAGCAGTTCCAAGAAGGCTCCACAGCCATTTGCACCACTCGGGGGACTCTGAGGACACAGACAAACCTCCAAGTGGCCTCAATGACTCTTTAAAAGAATGCAAATGACCAGCTGTCTGCAAGGAATATAAATCCTTCTGTTCTCCACCATCCAATCAGAGCTGAAGAAGCTTCTTGGATGAAAAGTGGAACATCTTTGAAGAAAAAGAAGAAAGTCTAGTTGCCTCTTGAAAAATCATCTTTGAGACAACCATGTCCTGGATGACTGGGAATCTCCATAGACATTAAAACAAAAGGAATCATTTTCTGTAATATGACCTTGAGCATTTATCTGCCTTTTTCAAGGAGACCATCAGCAGCAGCTTTGAAGTACCGAGCATCATTCACAGAGGAACCAAAGGAACTGCAATGTTATTGCAGATAAAGGTGAATGCAGCCTGCCGAAGACCAAGAAACAAAAAAGCAAACATGTGAGAATCACCAAGAAGATAAGAGAAATGGTGGAAATTGTCAAGAAGAGACACCAAACCAAGTAAGACAAAGAACTTGGGAAGGAACTCTACCAAAAATTTCAGAGGACTGTTAGAGGTGGTACAGGCACTCCTTGATTTACAACCATTCATTTAGTGATTATCAATCAAAGTTATAATGGCACGGAATAAAGTGATTTATGAGCAGTTTTCTCACTTACGACATTCCAATGGTCACATGATCAAAAGTAACTGGCATATATTTATGATAGTTGCACTGTTCTGGAATCATGTGATCACCATTTGTGTAACCCACCTAGCTGACTTCCGACAAGCAAAGTTTTTATGGTAGCAGAGGATGATTTTGATCCATATAGTACTGCAGAGTAGAAAAATCACACTTGGACTGTGCACTGTCTATTCTGTAAGGCTACAGACAGAATTTCTAACAAAAGTCAATGGGGGACTTGAGATTTGCTTAATGATGATATGTCTGACTTAACAACTGCAGTGATTTGCTTAACAAATGTGGCAAAAAACCCCCATAAAATGGGGCTAAAGTCATTCGACAACTGCCTTGCATGTCCCAAAGGTGCTTTTTTTCAGGAGGCAACTGGAGCTTCTTGTTTTTCTTTGAAGATGTTTCACTTTTCATCCAAGAAGCTTCTTCAGCTCTGACTGGATGGTGGGGAAGGGAAGGATTTATACTCCTTACAGACAGCTGGTCATTTGCATTCTTTTAGAGAGTCATTGAGGCCACCTGGAGATTTATCTGTGTCCTCAAGGTCACCTGAGTGGTGCAAATGTGTGTGGAGCCTTCTTGGAACTGCTGAAAGGACTGTGTTGTAGACTGGAGATGCTGTATCCCTCCCCCTCTGTTGAGAGAGGGCTGTTCAAACTATGATCTGGATGACTGAGAATCTCCATAGACAACTGCCTTGCATAGCAATGGAAATTTTGAGCTCAATTGTGGTCATAAGTCAAGGACCACCAGTATTACAGTGATACTGATAAAGACATGAGAGATAGAAAACAGACAAGAAACACTAAGGGAAATCTTCCAAAATGTCTCTAATCTCAGAAGCAGGTTCAAGTTTTAAAGTGGTGTGCTGAAGGATTAATGCTGGTATGCTGATCAAATAGCAATTGATTCAAAGAAAATCAAATAGAAAGTGTATAGTGAAATTCTGTACAGATACAGTTGGAATATCAACATGTAAAATACCTTAGAAAATGTTTCCTATTTACAAGAGTCTCTAAAAATAGATAAAGTTAGATGAGGGCTCCAGTCATTACCAAGTCAAAAGACTATAAGATTTGATGGAATATTTACAGAAATATAGCAAGCAATAGAAGTACAATCAGTCCAGGTTCTAAGCAAATTATGCTAGCGAATCTGGAGAACAACATGGTGGCCAAAAGACTGGAAAATTTGGTCTACATAACAATAGCAAAGAAAGGAGACTTAGCAGAGTGTAAATTATCACATAATATCCTCAATTTCCAATACTGGCAGGATAATGTTTAGGATTATCTACTGCAGATTAGGGAAAAGGGAAATGCCAGATGTTCAAGATGATTTAAGAAAAGGCCAGTGAACAAGATTATTATGCCAATTTAGAATGGATAATTAAGAGAGCCAAGGAAAGCAATATGTGCTTCATTGACTGTAGAAAAGCCTTTGATTGTGTTGATTGTAAGAAGCTCTGGAAAATCCTTAGAAAAATGGGAATCTCAGAATAGCTCACTGTCTTCCCATAAAATATACCTATGTCAAGAAGTCCAGATGAAACATGGAGAAACAAGACTGGTCCTTGGTAGGCAAAGAGTGAGAGCAGGCTGTATACCTCCCCCTTATGTGCTTAATCTATATATTAGGGAAGGCTGGATTAGGAGGAGATGAGTATGGTTTTACTCATGGAGGAAGAGAAGAAATAGAAAGAGAACAATAGCCTGTGCTATAATGATTAATAGCTACTTTAATAGCTGAGAATGCAAATACAGATGATTTGAAAGCTCTAATAAGTGAAAATCAAGGAAAAACATGAAAAGGAGGACTACAAAGAAGATCAAACTAATGCCAACAAGTACAGCAGCCAAGCCTCAGAGGTGATAATTAAGACCCTGAAGTGGCTTGTAGTTTCTTCCTTTTAGAAGCAACTTTCAAGAGGAAAACAACCAGCAGTCAAGAAATACACCACAGATTGGTACATGGCAGGGGAGCAATAAAGACCATGGAAAAGGTAGTTAGACGCTGAGATGCACCTATATCTTCAAAGATCAGAATCATGCAGGCAAAGGTTTTCCTTGTGAAATTCTATTGAAGAGAAATTTGGAGTCTGAAGAAGCAGACTAGAAAGTGCATTGCCATTCTTGAACATTAATGCTGGAGAAAACTCTGGAGAATACTGTAGATAGCGGGGGTGGGGAGAAACCCAAATAGATCATAGAACAAATCAATCCACAATTCTCTCTTGAGGCGCGCATAGCCAGGCTCAGATTACCATATTTTGAAAATATTATGCAAAGATCCAGCTAGCTCTTTTGAGAAGACTATAATGCTGGAAAGGGAAGAAAGAAAGAGAGGTGGATGGCCCCTAGTGAGGTGGCTAGACTCAGAAACAGAAGTGATGGGTGCATCACTGAGAGGCAGAGGGACCAAAGGGAAGATAGATCAGGGGTGGGCAGCTATGGCCACTTTACAACCTGTGGTCTTCAACTCCCAGAATTCCTGAGCCAGCAAGATTGGCTCTGGAATTCTGGGAGTTGAAGTCCACAGGTCTTAAAGTTGCCAAGGTTGGACACTCTTTAGCAATGTCAATCAGGTTGAATGTGAAAATGTGGCTCTAAAGGGCCTTATTTGTGTTTCTTTTTTGGCTGGATAACTGTCCTGACTCACATCCTTGACTGTGCATATTGCAACGGACCGTCTGATCGACTTATTTTATGAAATTGACATTAAAGATGAAGCAGGGGAGAGAAAACTCAGGGCCTTTCTTTTTTACAATTCTCAGCAGTACAGAATAACTAGTTAATCCAATTTTACAACATACTTTTATGTTACTATTCCTATTTTACTTATCTGCAGACTATGGTTTAAAGGGTCTTTTCAGATTGTTTTGTGATCCTTAAAAGAAATATGTCTTCCATCTTAGGCTGCCAGAACCAGAGTGGCTACATTTCATTGTGCTTCCCACCATAGAACATGGAATCATAAGGTCGGAAGGGAACCTAAAGGTCGTCTAGTCCAACCCCTGCTCAAGAAGAGATCCTATATCATTCTGGACAAATGCCTGTCCAGTTTCTTTTTCAAAATCTTCAGTGATGAAGCATCCACAACTTCTGGAGGCAAACCTTTCCACTGATTAATTGTTTTCACTGTCAAATTTTTCCTTGATTCCAGATTGAATCTCTCTTTGATAAGTTTCCATCTTGCCCTCAGATACTTTGCATTGTCTTGCCCTCAGATACTTTGAGGAATGGTGTTATGTCCTGAGCCTGTGAAGGCAGGCTCGGGGCATTGCAACGGTCCCGGGCAGGTGCAAGCTGCCCGGGAGCAGACTGGCTGTCGCCAGCACTCGTGCGCATGCGCAAAGTGCAGGCGCGCCAAATGTTACAGTTTGGCCCGGGGATCGCCTATAAAAGGGGCAGGGAGACTTGGGCATTGTCGGCGTCTTGTAACTAGTATGTTGAACAGAAATAAAGAGGTTCCTGAGGACTACAACTGCTTCTTGCGTCATTGCCATTTCGCTGAGGACTTAACACTGGCGACGAAGGTGGGATGCCTTACAACGACTGCAGACAAGTTGTAAGCTTACCCTAGAGTCCTGAGCAGTAGGAAACGGCGTTAAAATCAGAAGCTGCTCGCCAATTCAGCGAACATCGAGGGTAAGCTGGCTGATAGACCCTTCCTGTACTACGAAAATGGCAAAAGTTGGAAGACTTTCAGAATTCGACGTCTTGCATCCGGAAAGATGGGAGTCCTACGTAGCCAGGGTAGAAAACTATCTTAAAGTCAATCAAGTAAGTGGGAAACTATTTGGGTGAGAAATGTTAAATTTACACAAGCTCAGAATTTAAGGGAGAATTTTTACAAAATGTTTTACAGATGGCACCTTGATCCACAAAAAATGTCTCGTATGTATCCTGACTTACAGCCTAAATGTTGGAGATGTGGATGTCTGGATGCTACTTATTATCATATTTGGTGGTTGTGTAAAAATATAAAAGCCTTTTGGATTAAGATATGGTGGAATATCCAAAGAATTTTTAGAAGGAGGGTAAAATTTACCCCACAATTGTTTTTGTTAGGTATTGTTATTGATTGTGATATCAAGGAGATTACATTGATGTTAAATTTAATTACAGCCGCAAGGTTGTTAGTAGGGCAATGTTGGAAGAAGGAATCTTTGCCTACTTTGCAAGAGTGGTTTCTCAAAGTTTCTTACTTGGCGGAAATGGCAAAGATTTCGGCTTTCTTGAAGGATCAATCGCAAGAGAAGTATGTTGCGGTATGGAAAAAATGGATAGATTTTATACAACATAAGTTGGATATAAAAAATATTATTTAGTTTTTTAATAATTTATACTTTTTCTCTTCCTCTATTCTTTTCCTTGTTAAACATTTATTTTTTGTTTTTTTATATATTTATACTATTGTTAATTATTTTATAATTTTTCTAATTAATGTATTTAGATTTTTAACTAATGCTAGATTCATTTATGGTTTATATTTTTTTTAAGATTTTTTGGTTAAATTTTAATTAAGCCTATATTCAGCTCTGGGAAGATTGGGGGTGGGAATGGGTGGGTTGGGGAGGTGGGGGGGGGAGATTGTTTTGTTTTTGTTTTTGTAAAATTTTAAAAATTTAATAAAAATTATCTTTGAAAAAAAAAGTCAATCAAGTAAGAGAAGATAGTTTAAAAGCTGCCACCCTGCTGTGCGTTTGCGGTCAAGACGCATTCAAGATCGCTGAAAACATAGCAGCACCTGCACCTCTAGAATCTGTTAACTACACAGATCTCAAAAAACTACTAAAGGAACACTTCCAGCCCAAGTTGTCCGTCATTGCTTGGTGCCACACATTTAAACAGAGGGATCAGCAGCCCGGAGAATCAGCCAAAGAGTACATTGCTGCGCTGAGAAAAGCCGCTAAACACTGCGAGTTCAAAGATCTAGAAGAACGGCTGAGAGACAGATTTGTATGCGGACTGAGACATAGAGAATTGCAGCAGAGACTTTTCGCTAAAGAAGACTTATCATTCCAAGATGCCTTGAGAGAGGTTACTGCAGAATAGGCAGCAGGTGGCGCCATTAAGAACATGAGGCCGATCAGAAGTACTCCAGAAGCTGTGTCCATGCACCAAGAAGGAGTCCAAAGGAACCCAGAGGAGGATCCTGACGATGAAGTAGACCGTCTCTACCCCACAAAAGAAGGGAAGCAGAAGGAAAGCTCTTCAGCTGTTCCCAAGTGCCTCGGTTGTGGAGGTCGTCACAAGAGGACCGACTGCAGATTTCACTCCACTATCTGTAGAGCATGCGGAAAACAGGGCCACATTGCAGCTGTGTGTCTGGACCGTCAGAAGGTACAACCTCGAGAAGAATTGCGCCTGAAAGGTACCAGGGTCCCCAGCCAAAACAGGGTGGGTTTCTGTGCTTCGCGAAGAAGCATTTATAGGACAGGCACACAGAAGCCCATTAAGAAAAAGCTGTCACTTAAAGTGAAGTTACAAGGGGTTCCATTGGCTATGGAACTGGATACGGGGTCTGCACTTTCAATCATTTCCATGCACACATTCAGGAAGATTTGTTCTGGCAGCGGATTTCAGGCCAAACTGAGGCCTTCCGACATTGTGTTAACAGACTTTCAAAACTCCAGAGTGTGTGTTAAGAGGGAGGCCACCCTTAACGTGCAGTACAAGGATTTTGAAGGTCCATTAGATGTAATAGTAGTAGGGGGTGAGCGAACGAGTCTCATAGGACTCGATTGGTTTGAGGCCTTGGGAATACACGTCACAGGGCTCAATAGCTTGCAAACAGTAGACCTACAGGAAGTCTGCAAAGAATTTGCAGATGTTTTCAGCCCACAGCTGGGCACGTACAAAGGACCCCCTGTGTCATTAAAACTAGACCCCACTGTCACCCCTATTAGAATTAAAGCAAGAAGGGTTCCTTTTGCTTTGAAAGGTAAAATTGACACCGAATTGGACAAATTGATTCAGCAAGGAGTCTTAGAACCTGTCGACTCCAGTCCTTGGGAGACCCCCATTGTCACGCCTCTTAAGGCAAATGGGGACATTCGCATCTGTGCAGATTACAAATGCACTCTGAATAAGGCATTGCAGCAACATGCCTATCCTGTCCCCGTGGTCAGTCATATTCTGGCCTCCCTCAAGGGGGGGGGTGTTTTTGCAAAGCTTGACCTAGCTCAGGCGTATCAACAGTTGCCTGTTGATGATGCTGCTGCTGTAGCTTAAACCATTGTGACCCACAGGGGGGCATTCAAGGTAAAGAGGTTACAATTTGGAGTAAATGTTGCTCCAGGAATTTTCCAAAGCATAATGGAAAACACACTACGGGGTATACCAGGGGTTTGCCCCTATTTTGATGATGTCTTAATTGCTGGAGACTCTACACACAACTTAGCTGAGAGATTAAGGGCTGTCCTGCTGAGGTTCAGGGAAACGGGCCTCAGACTCAAGAAGGACAAATGTAAAATTGGGGTGCCTTCTACAGATTTTCTGGGATTCAAAATTGATGCTACTGGGATTCACCCTGCTGAGTCCAAATTAAAAGCTATTATGCATGCTCCTAGGCCAAAGTCCAAGGCCGAACTACAGGCCTTCCTGGGCCTTTTGAACTTTTACAACTCCTTCCTTCCAAACAAGGCTAGTGTAGCCAAACCTCTTCATAGGCTCTTGGACAAACAGGCAGTATGGCAGTGGTCACAAAAACATGAAGCAAGTTTCAATGAGGTTAAGGCCTTGCTAATGTCCAACAATGTGCTTGCACATTTCAATGAATCCCTTCCTGTATGCATCGCTTGTGATCCTTCTCCTTATGGGGTGGGAGCCGTACTAAGCCACCTCAGACCAGATGGAACTCAGATTCCTGTTGCATATTACTCCAGGACCTTGTCTTCTGCAGAGCGAAATTATGCTCAAATTGACAGGGAGGCTTTAGCTGTTGTTGCTGGAATCAAAAAGTTCCATGATTTCCTATATGGCAGGCATTTCACGGTCTTCACTGACCATAAGTACCTTTGTTGGGGCTGTTTACTACACATAAACAAATCCCCCAAATCATCTCCCCCAGAATGCTGAGATGGTCTATCTTTCTGTCTGCCTATGATTTTTCTTTACTTCACAAACCTGGGAAAGAAATGGGCCATGCTGACGGCCTCAGTAGATTACCCCTGCCAGTAGTAGAGGCTGACCCTGCACCAACAATCAATATCCTATCAATTCAAGCCTTACCTGAGTCCCCTTTAGATGCCAGGGATTTGGCTGCTGAATCACACTTTCTCGTGTCCTATCTTGGGTTTTATCTGGATGGCCAGAGAGCTGTCCAGGCACTGAGTTTCAGAGTTTCTGGTCCAAAAGGAATGAGTTATCCACTTTCCAGGGTTGTCTGCTTTGGGGGAGCAGAGTTGTCATTCCTACCTCAATGAGGACTAGGGTCTTAGATTCCCTCCACGAGGGTCATCCTGGCATTGTACGTATGAAGGCGCTTGCGCGCAGCCATTTGTGGTGGCCTGGGTTAGACAGAGACATTGAAGCTAAGGTGCATGCATGCCACCTTTGTCAACGCTCACGCCCTGAAATGCCCCACGCTTCTGTACATAGATGGGAGGAAACACAGTCTCCATGGTCTAGGGTGCACATTGACTACGCTGGGCCCTTTCAGGGTCAATTCTTCTTGGTCTTGGTTGATAGCCATTCAAAATGGCTTGAGGTTGTACCTGTCTCTTCCACCACCACTGCAAAGACTATTCAAGTACTGAGGGGGATTTTTGCTGCACACGGGCTTCCTGATGTCCTCGTATCTGACAATGGCCCTCAATTCACTTATTCCGAATTCCAAGCTTTCTTACAGGCCAACATGATTCGTCATGCCACCTCTGCGCCCTTCCACCCATCCACCAACGGTATGGCTGAACGCATGGTTCGCATCACCAAGGATGCTTTGAAGAAACTAACCTATGGAGACTGGCATCACAGGTTGGCTGACTTCCTCCTTTCTTATCGCACTACACCTTCCACTTCTACCGGAAGGAGCCCAGCTGAACTTCGTTGGGGGCGCAAACCAAGCTTGACCGGTTGCACCCGGACAGACTACCTTCTACAATCACACACCCCAGGGCACCTAGACAACTGCTAGCGGGTGCCCCGGTTTGGACTTGTAACTACGGGCCTGGTCATTTATGGGTCCCTGCCACTGTGTCCAGGGTCACAGGTCCTTTGTCCTACGAGGTTTCCCTGGACGACGGTCGTGTCCTGCAACGACACATCGATCAGCTACGCACAAGACGGGACCTTCCCACTGAGACTCCTGGTTCTTTTCCAGGGGGGAGGGGGACCCCTATGGGCAAAGGGATGGGTGTGGGCTGCAGCCTATCATTAACGAGGGAACCACAGACAGTTCATTCCAAAATTCCGCGAGTGCTCCAAACAGGAATTCATGGAGTCCAACTAGAACTCAGGCACCAGTGCCTACTCCAGCCAGGGAGTCACCCCGGGGGCATAATCACTACACACCAGCATCATTCAGTACTCCAGTCAGGGAAGATATCCGGGAGCATCCAAACAACCCACACCCTGCAAGAGAGCTGGCACACATTCCGTCTAGTTGGCCCAACACTGCCACTGATCCTAGAAGGGGGCAAGCACATAGGGAGGTGGTCGAGGAACCGAATCCCGACTACAACACCTCTGGCATCACTCAGGGGACACCTGAGTTTTGGGACAGTACTGAAACCCTAGTAAGCCCGGTTACAGAACGGGAACATGAGGGAAGACAGCCTCTTGATAGGTCTAGGACAGACCTGGGAGGTTCTACAGAGTTGCCCAACAGTGGCAGTCACTTAGGAGGGCCAGAGAGCCTGCAACCAGGCAGGACAACCAGGTCAAACAGAGAAAGAAGCTCTGGCCTGACGAGCCCGGTGGGCAAGCAAGCAGGCCAGGCATTGGAGCACAGTCCTTGGGAATCACCAGGGCCAAGCAAGGGGAACAAGCATACAGCACCCCTCAGTCAAGGGGTACTTGGAAGGTACCCAGAAATCAGGAGATCACAGAGAGCTAAAAGATCTCCTAAGTATTTAGAAGATTTTGTAACCCTACTGGCAAAACAGAGTTAACAGAGAGTATTCCTGTACATGTAGAAAAAAATGGAACACTGGGAACAATAGAAGCAAAAGAGATAACTGGTATGAAAGCTAGTATGGGTATCACACTCGTATTGGGTTGCATATTGTTATTTGTATAATTATAGTCTTAGCCGGGGGGGAAGGGGTGTTATGTCCTGAGCCTGTGAAGGCAGGCTCGGGGCATTGCAACGGTCCCGGGCAGGTGCAAGCTGCCCGTGACCAGACTGGCTGTCGCCAGCACTCGCGCGCATGCGCAAAGTGCAGGCGCGCCAAATGTTACAGTTTGGCCCGGGGATTGCCTATAAAAGGGGCAGGGAGACTTGGGCGTTGTCGGCGTCTTGTAACCAGTATGTTGAACAGAAATAAAGAGGTTCCTGAGAACTACAACTGCTTCTCGCGTCATTGCCATTTCGCTGAGGACTTAACAAATAGGTTGACCATCTTTTCCCAGCCTTGATGATGGAAGATTTTTGTGCCCAGGAGACATTGGCAGGGGGACAGTGCCAGTATCTTAGCTCAACCTTCTTTTACCAAGAAATTCTAAAATTCTTCCATCATAAGTCCTGGCAGCTGGACTGGACCCAATTTTTTGACCATTTTACCATTTTGTCAGAAGCAAGCTGAGAAAGTTGTAGAACAGGGGTGTCAAACTGCGGGCCCACGGGCCGGATGCATTATAGCGAAACCGCGCCCACCCCATTGCCGGCAATGGCAAAAAAGTCGCAATACATCACAACACGTCGTGTGACGTTGTGAGTTTGACACCCCTGTTGTAGAATGATCATGATCATGTGATTGCAAGATGTTGCAACCATTGTAAATACAAGCTGGGTTGTCAAGCACCCAAACTGTGATCCTATGACAGCGGGGGATGGTATAACGGTCATAGCTTGGAGGACAGGTTGTAAGTCACTTTTTCTATAGCCATTGTAACTTCAAACCTTCATTAAAATAACAGGCATAAATCAAGGAGCAACTGTAAATCCTTTCATTGCCTTGATTTTCTATCTGTGTGGGCAGTGTGTTTGTGTTTGTGTGTGTGTGTGTTAGCTTCCCACATTTCTCTTTCTCTTTTACTTGTCCCAGACTAGTCCTTTCTATATCTAGCAATTTGGATTCATTGCTTTAATAAGGACATTTTTTCAAAATTTCCCCACTTGCAAAGCTGTACAAAATATGGCTTATGTTTTCTGGATGATTGCTTTTTTAAAAAAATAATAATAATGCTTCATTTCTGGTCTTTTGACAGTAGGTTTTAAAGCTTCTGTTTCTCTAAGGATTGGGCTGAAGGAAGAAATTCTTGGTAGGAGGGCTAAGACTCAAAGGGCAAAACGTAATTTGGAAGATGTATAGGCGCACACATAGGAACTGTCAGGAATCTATTAAAGCAGCTGCCTCTTTTCCTAGATTAATGTTGCCATGCCATAATAGGAAAAGACATTCTTGGTTGAAGATGCTTAACAAAACCGGAGCAGTCTGTGTAATCATCACATTGTGAGTTTCATTTCACCCAAAACTAGATCCTCACATACAGCCGTAGTAAGAGTTCCCCTGTTGGGCAAACTAGGATTGTCAGAAGATTTCATCTGGATGGAGGCAGCCAATGTTTATTGGACAACCCTTACAAGAAGTAGGGTTCTTTTTTTTAATTATATGCCCTGCCAATGTATAATAGACCTCAAAAATTCTAAGTGGGGGGTTGAGCAATGCACAAAAGAATTACCGTATTACTTCCAATCATTTAGAAACAATAATACAGCCCAAAGCTTCATTTCCCTTTTTTTAGACAACTATCCTGCTGACTTATGATTCATGTGCATTTTGTGACCACCTAAAGTTCAAGACAAGTTAAAAAATAATGTTAAATAAGCCTCCAATTGAGGTAAGCAATGCAGCTCTGAACCTCTGCTTTATCTGCGGAAAGAAAGGGTGAGCAACATCATTTGGATGGCAGAAAGAAATTCCACCCACCACCCCAGGTCAGGAGAGGGAAGTCCTTGGTCCTACAGCGTCCTTTGTATGGCAAGGAGAAGAATGGAGAACATGGACAAAATACTGTAGGAATTAAAGACACTTGCCTACTTCAGAGGGACTGTCTGGACAAGTCCCTGCAGGTTTGTTTGTTTTTTTTGGCAAATTAGTTCCCTTGCCCCCTTTTTAGTGCTGAGAGAGAGGGACTGGCCCAAGATCACTTTGTGCCTAAGACAGGATAGAACTTGCAGACTCCTAGCTTTTAGCCTGTCCAAACTGGCTCTTCAGAGCTCATAGGAAGCGTACTTGGCACTGTTTTAAACTGGTCTTGGAACTTCAGTTGTTCAGTCATTGTTGCTTTCTCCTCTTTCTTCTCTCCCACCTGTCTTGGCACCGCTTTATGGCAATCTCCCACTCTTTCTCTCCTTTTTTAAGATTTAACACTTCCACATCATATTAGCTGAAACCAACCAAATGTTTAAATAGTTCCAAAAGGAATGTCAAGTTGTGGTGGCGGAGGAGATTTAGGCCCTTCCACATGCAGGGATCCTGCCGATCTGAGACTGATGCACACATACATACGTACATACATACATACATACATATGCATATATCTCCATCATGTCATGGGTCTCCTTTGGGGTTTCAAAAATGCAG
The DNA here is from genome assembly GCF_016545835.1 of Crotalus tigris. Classification (NCBI taxonomy): domain Eukaryota; kingdom Metazoa; phylum Chordata; class Lepidosauria; order Squamata; family Viperidae; genus Crotalus; species Crotalus tigris. The sequence continues at coordinate 1,686,690 of NW_024100595.1, read as the reverse complement.
CTCATTAACCTACAGCTTGTGGTCCAGAGAAACCTTACGAAAACAGGATCCAGTCTTTCTTGGAAGTGTGGGATGACTGGTTTCCCACTGATGGAAACTCTCATTGAACACTATCTTCTGGCTGCTGAGGTCCTCACCATCAGCAAGAACCTACCCCATCATTATGCCTTATCATTATTTTTTTTTCCTCCATAGTCCCACCAAGGAGTGGCCTTGATACTCTTTTCACATAAATGCCAGGGGAAAGAGCTGACTGCCCAGATTTTGGGGGTGCTTCTTATTGCTCAATCAGAAGGGAGCACGGTTTGGCAAGCAGGGACATCCATGAGGTGAGGGTGGGGTGTCCAAAATGTCAGGATTTCAGCCACAGCCATGTAACTGAGGCTGTAACCTAGGCTATCTTGACCCCCTTCTGCAGCTGGCAACACAACGAAACCAGCCCTTCACTGCTCAGTCATTGTCGAGGTACAAGAACCCTACCATAGTTCCTTTCCAATAACCCTGTTGCACTAAAGAAAAATGCAGATGGGGTGGGAGGGTGGTAGCAGCAGCTGCTATTAGGAAAGAGAGAGAAATGTGCACCTTTTGTTTGTGTGTGAATGTTTGCGTGAATTTTTCTAATTTTGCATTTTTGAACCAATGCACCAACTGAAAATCAGCTGAACTTCCAAATCTGCACTTCTTCAAATTTTGCAAAGCACTTGGTTATATTTTTTTTTCCAGAAAGAGATATTTTAAGGGAAGTCTGTTCAGAAAGGTTCTTTTTTTCATGAACATAATCTTCAAAAACTGTGGCAAACGTGTGTGTGTTCTAGGAAAGAGGGCCCCAATGCAGAGCAGCTTTTTAAGGACATCTTTATAATATATATAAACATATAAATTGACTGGAGTGAATTGACAAATAAAAAAACTGAAAAAACTAAATAGGCAGATTTGCAAAAATGAGAAACTGTAATTGACAACTTCAGACAATCACAGCTACCACGTTCTCAAATATTGTCTCTTTTTCTCACAATAGCTGCCCCAGAGGAGCAATGGTTCTGGCAGATAACCATCTCACACAAGAGTCATGCAATGTTTCTGCTAAGTTAGACCTCCAAGCCTGGTCTCCAGACCCGTTCTAGTGTTCAGAGAATAATTTCATAGGCAGCCAGTGCAAATGAGTGCATCATCCAAATCAATAGGAAGTGCTCCATCAAGGGACTTGTATTTCTCATTTATCATGTAGACCAGGGGTCTCCAAACATAGCAACTTTAAGACTTGTGGACTTCAATTCCCAGAATTCCCCAGCCAGGACAGGAAATTCTGGGAGTTGAATGGCTGGCTGGGGAATTACAGAATACAGAATAACAGAGTTGGAAGGAAACTGGAAGGTCTTCTAGTCCAATCCCCTGGTCAAGTAGGAGACCTTATATCAGGGTCTCCAAGCATGCCTGGCTGGGGAATTCTGGGAGTTGAAGTCCACAAGTCTTAAAACTGCCAAGTTTGGAGAGCCCTGATGTAGATATATGTTCTCCTTCAGCTCCAACACAGGTTTCAAATTGGATGCAACTCCATTCCCTGAAAGGGCTTATCTGCATTGTTTCAACTGATATTATGCATATATTCTCATCCAATTCATCACTTTTCTATGATTTGACTCCCCCAAGAATGTCGTAGGGATAGCAAGGAAACCGTAGGATACAAGCTCTCAAACAGAAATGGAGGAACCAACTCTTTTCATCCACCTCTGTGTGGTCTTTCATGAAATAAGGTCAGTCTTCTCCAACCTTGCACTCTTCAAGAGCAGATGAAAGCCATGGCCAATGGTATCCTGGTTGTAACTTTATGTGACTTAGGATGTGCTGACAAGAGTCACAATGCTCTAGTCATCTCTCACTTTGACTGTTGTAATTTCACTTTATGTGAAGCCAACCTTGAAAACTTCAGTGAGCATGCTAATGGTATGGCCATGTCATAGCACCACTATGGGAACCAAATTGTTTCTGAGTGAGTTCACAATGCTGGTCATTACCTTTAAAATGCCATCTGTCTCAGGACCTGGGCATTTTAGAGAGGCTGGGAAACAGAGAACATCTGTTGAAGATCTCCTCTTACGGAAAGTGCAGGATGAGAGAGGACTATATCTATTAGCTCTTCCAGGTAAACCAGATAGGAAGCATGACTAGATGAATTAATTCTACTTTATTGTGAGGCTACATTAACACAATTTTGGAAACCACTTTGGTGAAATGGACGATATAGAAATGTGATGAATTTATTTATTTATTTATTTATGAGACTTATATACCGCTTTAAGTGCAAGCATTCTCTAAGCAGTGTACACCAGTAAGCAATGTGTGTGTGTGTGTGTGTATATATATATATACATATATATATTTACATTGCCCCCAACAATCTGGGTCCTCATTTTACCTACCTCGGAAGGATGGAAGGCTGAGTCAACCTTGAGCCGGTGAGATCTGAACCGCTGACCTGCTGAACACAGTCAGCTAAAGTGGCCTGCAGTACTGCACTCTAACTGCTGCGCCACCTCGGCTCGTGAATGAATGAATGAATGAATGAATGAGTGAATGAATCTGAAAATACAAACTTTCCATCATTATTTTTAGCTGCTTGATCTAGTAGGATAAATTTCTTTCTCTCATCTTTAAGCTACTCAGAGCTCCTGTCTCTCTTGTCTGATTGTTTCCTAGATAGCATATCTTTCCCTCCTCCCCCAAGGTCATCCACACATTCTATTACATCACCAGACCTCCCTCCAATAGAACAGCTTTCTTGTTTTCCCCCAACCCCAGAAGCAAGGATGGTCCATACCCGGGGTAGGCAACCTTGGCTCTTTTATGATTCATGGACTTCAACTCCCAGAATTCCTGAGCCAGCCATGCTGGCTTAGGAATTCTGGGAGTTGAAGTCCATGAGCCATAAAAGAGCCAAGGTTGCCTACCCCTGGTCCACACTATCCCGATCTTCTAGAACAGTGTTTCTCAACCTTGACAATTTTAAGGCACGTGGACTTCAACTCCCAGAATTCCACAGCCAGCAATGCTGGCTGTGGAATTCTGGGAGTTGAAGTCCACGTGCCTTAAAATTGTCAAGGTTGAGAAACACTGTTCTAGAATGTGCTTTAAACCTGGCTGTTCTAAAAGAGCTTTTGTGAACAATGTGAAGCCATCAGCATGCCTGTTTTATATACATATATAATATTTTATTAAGCCATCAGCATGCCTCTTAATGCTGAATGTGCATTACAGGTAGTCCTCGATTTACAACAGTTCATTTAGTGAGCATTCACACTTATAACAGCACTGTATAAAGTGACTTACAATTGATTTTCTACACTTATGGCCATTGCAGCATCCCCATGGTCATGTGATCAAAATTCAGATGCTTGGCAACTGACTTGTATTTATGACAGTTGCAGTGTCCCGGTGTCATGAGATCCAGCTTTTGTGACCCTCTGATGCCCAAGTTCAATGGGGAAGCCAGATTTGTTTAACAACCATGCAGGGGTTCACTTAACTGTGGGAAGAAAGGTCGCAAAATGGGGAAAAGCTCATTTAACAACTGACTTGCTTAGCAACAGAAATTTTGGGGTCAATTGTGGCCATAAGTCAAGAACTACCAATATTACAACTACTGAATGTCTTTATTAGGATCATGTTTTAAAATGTTTTAAATTTTGAATTTTAACATCAATGTGGAAATTGGACTGATATGGCAGATAAGGCTGATGAATAAAATATACGTATGCTGGGTCCCCTAATTCTGGTTAGTATAACCAAAGGCCGTGTTCATTTGGGATTATGCAGGTTGAACACCAGCATATCTTGGAGAAATAGGTTCCAGAAGTGCAGGATAGGTAGTCTTTCTGCCCTCCTAAATAAACAAAAGCAAAATAAACTGTGTTAGCTATGAGAAAAAAAAAATCCAGACTGTATACCGAAATATTACCTTTACTGGTAGTTTTTGATTTATAGACCTATCACTTAACAACCACTCGAAATTTATGTCTGGTGTCTGTCAAAAACTGACCCATAGTGAATAAGGGTTTCACTTAAAGATCACAGTGTTTGCTTAACAACTGCAGCGAAAAAGCTCATGAAATTGGGTCTGGTCACATGGTGACTCGCTTTATGACCCTCATGACTTACAACTGTAATTGCCAGCCTAAATTATGGTCATAACTTGAGGATTGTCTGTATTAAGTCCTCTGAGGATTTATAACATGATACAATTCTAAAGAATGAGGTTAATTTAAATGAATGGCAGAAAGGTATTAACAAATTTATTTGGGCAGGGAAAAAAACCAAGGGTAAAGCTTAAAATTATGCAAGACTTCCGTGAGAGAGGTGGACTCAAGGTACCGAATCTGAAATTATATTATGATGCTGTGGCTTTAACACTAATTAGTGATTGGGTTAATTTAACAAATGTAGAAATACTCCATTTGGAGGGTTGGGATTTACTTTTTGGATGGCATGCCTATTTAACTTTTAATAAAAAAGTGGACCGGGTTTTTAAATCTCATATTATAAGGATTTCTTTACTTCGGGTTTGGAGGAAATATTATAAAAGTGATTTTAAAATACCATTATGGGCTTGGCATGCGATAGAGGGGATAAGGAGAGGAGTTAAGATGGATAGGGTTTCTTATATACAACTACTTAGATGGGATGGTCAAAATTGGCAGTTAAAATCTTTGGAAGATTTAGTACATGAAAATATTACCTATTCATGGTTTCAGTATAGACAAATAGTGGATAGATGGAAGATAGATCGTAATATGGGTTTGCTTAGAGAAGATGAAAATCTTTTTAAACAAGTAAAAGATCAAAGGCGAACTCATATTAAGAGAATCTATGGGGTGCTAGTAGAACTGGATTCAGAACCAGAACTAATTAAAGAATGTATGATTAAATGGGCACAAAATTTTGATGAACCAGTTCTACTGGATACCTGGGAAACTATCTGGGTGAGGAATGTTAAATTTACACAAGCCCAGAACTTAAGGGAGAATTTTTACAAAATGTTTTATAGATGGCACCTTGATCCACAAAAAATGTCTCGTATGTATCCTGACCTACAACCTAAATGTTGGAGATGTGGTTGTTTGGATGCTACTTATTATCATATTTGATGGTCGTGTAAAAATATAAAAGTTTTTGGGATTAAGATATGGTGGAATATTCAAAGAATTTTTAGAAGAGGGTAAAATTTACCCCACAATTGTTTTTGTTAGGTATTGTTACTGATTGTGTGATTGATGTTAAATTTGATTACGGCTGCTAGGCTGTTAGTAGGGCAATATTGGAAGAAGGAATCTTTGCCTACCTTGCAAGAGTGGTTTTTTTAAAGTTTCTTATTTGGCGGAAATGGCAAAGATTTCGGCTTTCTTAAAGGAGCAATCGCAAGAGAAATTCTTTGCGGTATGGGAAAAATGGATAAATTTTATACAATATAAATTGGATATAAAAAAAATATCATTTAGCTTTTTAATAACGTATATAAATTTTAATATTTTAAGATTGTACTCTTTTTATATCTCTTTTCTTCTTTCTTTTTTCTTTTTTTATTATCTCTTTTTCTTTCAAGTACTTTTTCTTTTTAATACTTATGCTTTTTTCTTACATATATTTTATTGTTAATTACTTTATAAGTTGTTTATGTAAGGTATTTAGATATATTTATGATTTATACTTTTTCAATTTTTTTAAGATTCTTAAAAATTTTAATTAAGCCTATACTCAGCTCTGGGAAGGTTGGGGGGGATGGAGAGGGAGGGTTGGGGTGGGTGGGTTAGGGTTGTTTTTTTGTTTTTTGCTTTTTGTAAAAATATTTAAAAATTTTCAATTAAAAAAAGAAAAAAAAAGAAAAAACGAAAAACATGATACAATTCTAGTATGCCTTTTCCCCATCACCAGTTCTATATTCTGTTCTCCTGTTCCTTCATTCGTGCTTTATTTTATTTAGCCATCTGATCCTCGATTTGGCTCCCATTAGTTCTTCTAATACTGTATATTTGGTTTTTAGCCTCTCTCATCTTTTCAACCCATTAAACTGAGGAACCTCTAATCTGCTCTATTTGGTCAGAAGATTAAACCCAACACGAGTGCTCCTGATAGTCATTAATACAATGTATTGTTGAATCAGATCTCTCTTTTTTCATCATTGATTTTAAGGGGGGGGGGGAAGCACCGTGGAGTAAATGAAGATGCAAACAAAATCCCTGATCTGGAACTTGATGTGGATAAAATCTGGGACATATACTGCATATCAAATGCAGTTTGGTCAAAATGCTTGTACAGTCATCATTAAAAGTACAAACCAGGGAAATATACCTTCAAATCTTTTCTCAATCATAAATTCATAATGTGTCTCAGGTACACTGCCTCCTAAGTGCTGTCCTCATTTGCACCTAAGGCCATGGCACAAACATGTTTTTTACCTGTTGTGTCTGCAAGATATTAGCTTCATCCTGTCTCCAGCACAGAAATCAGGCATGTTTATGGAAATGGTCTTTAGCTGTAATGGCATTATTTCTATCTCGCTTTTTCTGTAGGGGTTCAAGACAAGGGGTTCAAATATAGATTTCTCTATATTTACTCCTCCCTGGTCTATCTGTCTGTCTTTCTTTCTTTCTTTCTTTTTCTTTTTTTCAAACTGTTTTTGATTAAAGATTACAAGATTAAAGGTTAAAAAAAATAAAGGTCAAATACTAGAAAAAATACAAACTAATACAAATGACACAAAATATAAGACTGGGGGGGGGGGGAGAAAAATACAAAGTGCAGAAAAATAAAAAATAAAGAACTTCCCCCCTTCATCAAGTACAAAAAATATTGGTAACTTATCACCTCATCTTAAACTATAATAAATGCTTTCTTCTTTCCATATCTCATCTCTTAAACTATAAAAACAAGCTCTTACAGCCTCACCATCTTGATTGAGCTAGCTTTTATATATATATATATCCTGTACCTATCACAACCACATGACAAGTATTTCCCAACTCCCTTTTTTTTTTACAAGAACATCAAGACAGCTGGAAAAAAATACAGGCAGTCCTGTATTGGGCTGACAATTGGGCTGACAATTGGGCTGACAATTTGGTTGTTAAGTGAAGCAATCGTTTTTAATTTTACTTCATCTTTCCTTTGCTTTACAGACCAGCAAAGGTCTTAAATGTGAGGATTGTTGACAAAGTTACTTTTTCATTGCTGGTGTAACTGCAAATGGCCATTAAACAGAAGGACTACCTGTAGAATGCTTTCCCACACCACATAGGAATCACAGATGAAAAAAAATAGCAAGGAGGGATGTGCTTATGACCAAGCCAAGAGTCTGTATTTACGTTTTCATGGAATGTGAGAATACATTAGATCTACCCAATTTAGACTCCATCCTGTGGCGAAGTAGTTCTCAATTAATTCACTAATATTTCATTAACTAGTCAAAAATTGCACATATACCGGTGTTGCCCAAGGATGAGTAGAATAAACAAACCCAGAAATTTTTTTTTTAATGTAGTGCCCACAAAGCAGGGAAAATCCCCACACAAAAATGAGTCTGTGGCATTTTTGCTATATTCTAATATAAATGTAAACATCTACAGACCCCTCACATCCTGGACATAAACTGTTTCAATTCCTCCCCTCAGGACACCACTGCAGGGTATTGCATGCCCAAACAATTAGACAAAAAGAGGTTTTTTTCCTTCCTTCCTTTTTCACTCTGCTTACTCCTAATTCCTACAGTACTGTCTTAGGCCTAAGTATATTTACCGATGTAGTATGGCTGTAGTACTGTCTTATCTGTTCTCATTATCTCGTTATCCTCTCACCTTCTCTTACTGTTATCATTAAGTGAGTTTTGACCCATTTTACGACTATTCTTGCCATCTTTGTTAAGCAAATTACTGCAGTTGTTAAGTCAGTAACATGGTCGTTAAGTGAATATGGCTTCCCCATTTACTTTGCTTGTCAGAAGGTCGCAAAAGGTAATCACATGATCCCAGAACACTGCAGTCATCATAAATATGAGTCAGTTGCCAAGCATCTGGATTTTGTTTACGTGACTAGGGAGATACTGCAATGGTCTTAAATGTGAAAAACATTTAAGTCATAAGTCACTTTTTTCAGTGCTGTTGTAACTTTGAACGATCACTAAATGAACTGTTGTAAGTCAAAGACTTATTCTATTCTATTCTATTCTATTCTATTCTATTCTATTCTATTCTATTCTATTCTATTCTATTCTTAGATTTCCCAAAATATGTTTTTCCCCTTTTGGAAGTTCAGGAATGATTAGTGCTGGGTTTGTCTTTTTTTGTTTTGGGGGGCCTCTGGATGAAGTTATTTGGCTGCAAGAAACAAATTGCACTGCAGGAGGATCAATAATTCATACAAATCTGTTTTTTTTTAAAAGGGGGGGGAAACAAAATTGGGTGGGATCAGAGAGTCCCCAGGAATCAAAAGGTTATTAATGATGAAATATTTTTTGGACGGGAAGCGTGCGGAGGCAGCATCCCTGATTTTTGGGGCCTGCCAGACCCCTGGCATTTTAACAAAATGAGACAATTTGTCTGCCTCTGCTGCCATTGCTTTTTGCAGTGCTGTTGTCGTGCATGCTTTTAATCATGCTCCGTAGTCTGCCCTGATATCTCTAGGGATGAAGGATGAATTTAAAATATGTTAATCCATGAATAAATACATACAAATAGGAGACAAATATCCACAGCTCCGGGACTTAAGAGGCAACTCCCAAGCCTAGAGAAATGGATAAACAGATCTTTAGCACAGGATAGGCCAAATGTGGGCTATATTGCACTCAGCAATGTCCCATCTATGGCTTCCAGAGCCTCCTAGAGAAGAATGGCTGAGAAGGGAAATTTAATCCTTTTTTTTATTAGCAGGGGAGTAGAAGTGAGTGCTCACCACATCTTGTAAAGCCCAGGATGAAAAAGAAGTTCAACATTTCAGCTCTGTCCACTCTTGCAATATCACATCAATGGATACAATCCTACAGCCTCCACTCTTGGAAAATACAAGTAGTCCTCAAGCTATTACCACAACTGGGTCCAGAATTTCCACGGCTAAGCAACACAGTTGTTAAGTAAACCGTACATGATTTCATGACCTTTTTTTTTTTTGCCATGCAAAAAAATGTGACTTAAATATGAGCCAACAGTGTGTAGCAGCAGCCAAAAAATGTGACTTAAATATGAGCCAACAGTGTGTAGCAGCAGCCAAAAAATGCTACTACAATCTTTGATTGTATAAACAGAGGCATAGAATCAAAATCCCATGAATATTAATACCATTTTATAAAACCTTGGTAAGACCACACCTGGAATACCGGATCCACGTTTGGTCAACACAAAAAGATGTAGAGACTTTGGAAAAAGTGTAGAGAAGAACAACTTAAGATGATTAAAAGCCGGGAGACTAAAACATATGAAGGACAGTTGCAAGAATTGAGTATGGCCAGGCTACAGAAAAGAAGGACTAGGGCACAGGTCGGCAACCTGCGGCTCCGGAGCCGCATGCGGCTCTTTGAGTCCTCCCCTGTGGCTCCCAGCCTCCTCTGCCTTTGCAGAGAGAGAGAGAGAGAGAGAGACAGAGAGAGGCAATTGCGCTTCCCTGCTTCAATCTCTGTGTGTGTGTGTGTGTGTTGTGTGTGTGTGTGGTGTGTGTGTGTGTGTGTGTGTGTGTGTGTGTGTGTGTGTGTGTGTGTGTGTAAAAGAGAGTGTACTCACATGTTCTCCGAGGAGCTGAAAAGCTTACTGGGCAGAGCTCCTCCCTGTGCTGCATCTCTGCAGGAAGCAGGAAGGGCAGGAGAGAGCTAGATAGCCCAGCTAGGCTGACTCAGGAATTCTGGGAGTTGAAGTCCATGAGTCATAAAAGAGACGAGGTTGCCTACCCCTGATCTTGTTGGACAACAGCTTGAAGCTGGCCAGGTGAGCAGCAGATAGGAGAGGGGGGGGAGAAAGAGAGAGAGAGAGAAAGAGAGGGAGGGAGAGAGAGGAGAGAGAGAGAGAAAGAAAGAGAGTGGGGGAAGAGGAGTGGTAGACCAAGGGCAGATAGAGAGGGAGGGAGAGAGACAGAAAGAGAGAGAGACCCTTTTGACATCTAAAATGAAGATAACACTGCATATATCCTTTTTTTAACCTCTGTGTGTGTGTGTGTGTGTGTGTGTGTGTGTGTATACACATACATACATACATACATATACATATATATACACACACACACATATACACACACACAAATACCCCCCCACACACACAAACACACACACCTATAATAAAGGTAAAAAAAGGATATATGCAGTGTTATCTTCATTTTAGATATCAAAAGGGTTTTGCGGCTCCCAGTGTTTTGTTTTTGGTGGGAAACGGGTCCAAGTGGCTCTTTAAGTGTTTTGGGTTGCCTACCCCTGGACTAGGGGGTGACATGATAGCAGTATTCCAGTATTTGAGGGGCTGCCACAAAGAAGATGGGGTCAACTTATTTTCCAGAGCACCAGAAGGCAAGACAAGAAACAATGGGTGGAAACTAAACAAGGAGAGAAGCAACTTGTAATTAAGGAGAAACTTCCTAACAGTGAGAATAATTAACGAGGGGAACAGTTTTCCTTCAGAAGTTTTGTGGGCTTCATCACTGGAGGTTTTTAAGAAGAGACTGGACAGCCACTTGTCTGAAATGGTATAGGATCTCCTGCTTGAGCAGGGGGTTACACTGGAAGACCGCCAAGGTTCTTTCCAGCTGTATTCTGAATTGGAAATCACTATACTAGTTAAGTGAATCATGCAGTCATTAAGTGAGCGCAATTTCTCCAGTGAATTTGGTTGTCGGAAGCTGGATGGGAAGATCACAAATGGTGATCACGTGACCTATAGATGCTGCAACCGCAGTAAATACATGCCAATTGCCTGTCAAGCACCCAAATTTTAATCAGATGACCCTAGGGATGGTGTGACATTGTTAAGTCCAAGGAAAGGTTGCAGGTCACTTTCCCCTGTGCCATTGTAACTCTGAACGGTTGCTAAACAAATGATTGTTAAGCGGAGAACTACATGTAACAAGGCATATATATCACAACTGAAACAAGGTTGCAGATACCAGCTTTAGGGCTTCAAAATGAAAGCATCATCTACTGATTGGAGAAGAGGAACCTAGTGTGTTTTCACATAACCCTGTCTCAGATGATGTTTACTGCTTTTAAACTTGTTCATAGGTTATTTGGAGTTAGGTGTGAGCAGGAAGGTGGCTAATTTCCACCAGATTTATGAGTGGCTCTTTTTTGTTTATGAGGGAGAAACCATAATAGCAAAGGCAATTGAATGGAAACAAATCTGAAATAACACACTCCAGGGAGAAGGATCCTAAATTCACATGTACATCGATGTGGTCTTTGTTGGCAATTGATCAGGGAAAGGATCTTGGAGAAGTGGTGAAAATGTCCCACTAAGGTATAAGTGTAGAAAGAAGATTCATTAGAAAAAACAGTAGGAAGTGTCAAGGGTGTACAGTCACTAGAAAAATCTAAGGTGTAAATTTTGGGCATTGCCCTTACAAAAAAGACATTGAAAAAGTAGACAAGGTGCAGCTGATTGCATACCAGCACATCATTGCTTCTTTCTTTCTTTTTTTTTTTTAAAAAAAGTTGATTTTTAGGGGTCGATATCAATGTGTTGAGGCCTGGTTCTTCAGCAACCAATCAGTGAACAGACATATTGACATCAACCCCGGCTACCAACCAGTGAGAGTGAGAGAGTGACTTCAACTGAAATACCGGAAGCAACATTTCCAAACAAAACAAACGCAATTCAAACCACACTGAAGATGTCCCCCCGAACGGAGACGAAATGTTTGCAACCTAATTACCGCAACAGATTTTCATTTTTAATGTGGGCCAATGTGCTTGTTGAGTCCTTGGCGAAAAGCAGACACGAGAAGCAGTTGTAGTTCTCAGGTTTTCTTTTATTCTGTGTTCAGCTTACAGGTGAAGGCTTCAGCAACGCCCAAAAGCTCCCAGCCTCTTATATAGGCAATTCCCGAGTCAATGTGTTACTTTTCCCGCGCCAGCACCCGCGCATGCGCACAGGCGCTGGCGACAGCCTGTCTGGTCCCGGGTAGCTTGCACCTGCCCGGGACTGTCTGCAAACGCCCCGAGCCCGTTTGCAAGGCTCGGGACATAACACCCCTTTCCCCCGGGCTAAGACTACTACCAACATACAATTATTTCTTGATGCAGTGTTCTACTCCCCAGTGCTCCTACTGTTTACTGGCTTTTGTTTGGCCAGCAATGTTATGTAATCCTCTAAGTAGTTAGGAGATTTCCTTGCTCTCTGTGACCTTCTCAGCTCTGGGTTTCTGACAGGTGTTCCCTGACTGAGGGGAGACGTGAGCCTGTTCTCCTTATCATGCCTTGGTGCCTTCCAAGGACTGTGCCCCAATGCCTGGCCTGCTCTCTCGCCCACCGGGCTCGTCAGGCCAGGGCTTCTGTCACTTTGTGACCTGGTTGACCTGCCTAGCTGTAGGCCCTCGGGCCCCTTGAAGTGATAGCCACTGCTGGGCGTCTCTGTAGAACCTCCTAGGTCCGTCCAAGACCTGTCAGGAGGCTGTCCATTTCCTAAACCCCGTTCTGTGTCCGGGCTCGTGTGGGTTTCTGTACCTTCCCAAAACTCAGTTACTCCCTGATTTGGGCTAGAGGTGTTGCGGTCGGGACTTGGTTCCTCGACCACCTCCCTATATGTTTGACCCCCTGTAGGACTTGGGGTAAGGTCAGGCCAACTCTGGGGATTATGTGCCAGCTCTCTTGCGGGGTATGATTTATTGGGATGCTCCCGGGTATCCTCCCTGACTGGAGTACTGTGCTGTGCAGGTGAATAGTGATTGTACCCCCGGGGTGACTCCCTGGCTGGAGTAGACGTGAATGCCTGGTAGTTGGATAGGCTCTTAGAATTCCTGTTTGGGGCACTCGCGGAATCTTGGAATGGGCCGTTTGTGGCTCCATCATTGGAGGTGGGCAGCAGCTCGTGCCCCTCCCTTTGCTCTAAAGGGTCCCCCTCCCCCCTGGAAAAGACCCAGGAGTCTCATCTGAAAGATCCCGCCTAGGGCGGAGTTGGTCGATGTGCCGACGCAGGACATGACCGTTGTCCAGGGCTACCTCGTAGGATAGAGGACCTGTGACCCTGGAAATAGAAGCGGGGACCCATGTATGACCAGGCCCGTAATTGCGAGTCCAAACCGGGGCACCCACAAGTAGTTGTCTAGGTGCCCTAGGATGTGAGGCAGATGAAGGCAGTCTGTCCGGATGCAACCGGTCAAGCTTCGTAGTAAGTTTGCGCCCCCAGTGAAGTTCAGCTGGGCTTCTCCCTGTAGAAGTGGATGGTGTGGTGCGGTAAGAAAGGAGAAAGTCAGCCAACCCATGATGCCAGTCCCCATAGGTGAGTCTTTTCAAGGCGTCCTTTGTGATGCGGACCATGCGTTCAGCCATACCGTTGGTGGACGGGTGGAAGGGTGCAGACGTGGCATGACAAATCATGTTAGCCTGTAAGAAAGCTTGGAATTCGGAGGAAGTAAATTGAGGGCCGTTGTCACACACGATGACATCTGGGAGCCCGTGTGCAGCAAAAATCCCCCTCAGTACCTGAATAGTCTTTGCAGTGGTGGTGGATGAGACAGGTACAACCTCAAGCCATTTTGAATGACTGTCAACGAGGACCAAGAAGAACTGGCCCTGAAAGGGCCCAGCGTAGTCAATGTGCACCCTAGACCATGGGGACTGTGTTTCCTCCCATCTATGCACGGGAGCTTGGGGCATCTCTGGGCGAGAGCATTGGCACAGGTGGCATGCATGCACCTTAGCCTCAATGTCCTTATCTAAACCAGGCCACCACAAGTGGCTACACGCAAGGGCCTTCATTCGAACAATGCCAGGATGACCCTCGTGGAGGGACTCTAAGATCCTAGTCCTCATTGAGGTGGGAATGACAACTCTGTTTCCCCAAAGCAGACAACCCTGAGAAGTGGACAACTCGTTCCTTTTGGACAAGAAACTCTGAAACTCAGGACTAGGGCAGTGCTCAGGCCATCCAGACAAAACCCAAGAAAGGACACGTGAACGTGTGTGATCTGTGCCTGTTTCAGCGGCGACATCCCTGGCATTCAGAGGGGACTCGGGCAAGGCTTGGATGGATAGAATGTTGACAGCTGGCGCAGGGTCAGCTTCTACTACTGGCAGGGGCAATCTACTTAGGCCATCAGCATGGCCCATTTCTTTCCCAGGCTTGTGGAGTAAGGAAAAATCATATGCAGACAGAAAAATAGACCACCTAAGCATTCTAGGGGAAATGATTTGGGGAGTTTGTTTACGTGTGGTAAACAGTCCCAGCAGAGGCTTATGGTCAGTGAAGACCATGAAATGCCTGCCATACAAGACATCATGGAATTTTTTAATTCCAGCAACAACAGCCAGAGCCTCCCTGTCTATCTGAGCGTAGTTGCGCTCAGCAGAAGACAGTGTTCTGGAGTAATATGCAACAGGAACCTGAGGTCCATCAGACCTGAGGTGGCTCAGGACGGCTCCTACCCCGTAAGGGGAAGCATCACAAGCGATGCACACAGGAAGGGACTCATTGAAGTGTGCAAGTACACTGTTAGAAGTGAGTAAGGCCTTGACCTCATTGAAAATAGCCTCATGTGTTTGTGACCACTGCCACACTGCTTGTTTGTCTAATAGCCTGTGAAGAGGCTCAGCTACACTAGCTTTATGTGGAAGAAAGGAATTGTAGAAATTCAGGAGGCCCAGAACGGCCTGAAGTTCGGCCTTAGACTTTGGCCTAGGTGCTTCTAAAATGGCAGTTAGTTTGGATTCCGCAGGGTGAATCCCAGCAGCATCAATTTTGAATCCCAGAAATTCAGTAGAAGGCACCCCAATTTTGCATTTGTCTTTTTTGAGCTTGAGGCCTGTTTTCCTGAACCTTAACAGAACAGCCCTTGGCCTTTCAGCTAGAATGTGTGTGGAGTCTCCTGCAATTAAGACATCATCAAAGTAGGGGCAAACTCCCAGTATGCCCCGTAGTGTGTTTTCCATTACGCTTTGGAAAATCCCAGGAGCGACATTTACTCCAAACTGTAGCCTTTTTACCTTAAAGGCTCCCCTGTGGGTCACAATAGTCTGAGCTATAGCAGCATCATCATCAACAGGCAGCTGTTGATACGCTTGAGCTAGCTCAAGCTTTGCAAAAACGCACCCCCCCCCCTTGAGGGAGGCCAGAATATGACTGACCACAGGAACAGGATAGGCATGTTGCTGCAATGCCTTATTAAGAGTGCATTTGTAGTCAGCACAAATGCGAATGTCCCCATTTGCCTTTAAAGGCGTGACAATGGGGGTCTCCCAAGGGCTGGAATCAACAGGTTCTAGGATTCCCTGTTGGATCAGTTTGTCTAACTCAGTGTCAATTTTACTCTTTAAAGCAAAAGGGACCCTTCTTGCTTTAATTCTAATGGGAGTGACAGTGGGGTCTAGTTTTAAGGACACAGGGGGTCCCTTGAATGTGCCCAGCTGGGGGCTGAAGACATCTGCAAATTCTTTGCAGACTTCCTGTAGGTCGAGTGTTTGTAAGCTGTTGAGCCCCGTGACGTGTATCCTCAAGGCTTTAAACCAATCGAGTCCTATGAGACTCATTCGTTCACCCCCTACTACTAATAGGTCTAGTGGACCTTCAAAATTCTTATACTGTATGTTAAGGGTGGCCTCCCCCTTAACACACACTCTCGAATTTTGAAAGTCTGTTAACACAATGTCAGAAGGCCTTAATTTAGCCTGAGTTCCACTGCCGGAACAAATCTTTCTAAATGTATGTAAGGATATGATTGAAAGGGCAGACCCCGTGTCTAGTTCCATAGTTAATGGAACCCCTTGTAGCTTCACCTTGAGTGACAGCTTTTTCTTGATGGGCTTCTGTGTGCCTGTCCTGAAGATGCTTCTTCGCGAAGCGCAAAAACCTACCCTATTCTGGCTGGGGACCCTGGTACCTTTCAGGTGCAGTTCTTCCTCAGGTTGTACCTTTCGTTGGCCCAGACACACAGCTGCAATATGTCCTTGTTTCCCGCACGCCCGGCAGATAGCGGAGCGGAACTTGCAGTCGGTTCTCCTGTGGCGACCTCCACAGCCGATGCACTTGAGGGGAGCTGCAGAGCTTCCTTTCTGATTCCCTTCCTTCGTGGGGTGGAGACGGTCGACTTCCTTGTCCGGATCCTCCTCGGAGTTCCCTTGGACGTCCTCTTGGTGCACAGATGCAACATCTGGACTGTTCCTGATCGGCCGCATGTTTTTGACGGCGCCGCCTGCTGCTTCTTCTGCGGTGACCTCTCTTAAGGCATCTTGGAAGGACAAGTCTTCTTTGGCAAAAAGCCTCTGTTGTAGATCTCGATGCCTTAAGCCGCACACGAATCAGTCCCTCAGTCATTCTTCGAGGTCCTTGAACTCGCAGTGCTTGGCGGCCTTCCTCAATGCGGCGATGTATTCTTTGGCCGACTCTCCGGATCGTTGATCCCTCTGCTCAAAGGTGTGGCGCCATGCGATGACGGACATCTTGGGCTGGAAGTGCTCCTTCAATAGCTTCTTTAGATCTGCGTAGCTGACAGACTCTAATGGGACAGGTGCTGCAAGGTTCTCTGCGATTTCGAAGGTGTCTTGACCGCAGACACAAAGCAAGGTGGCAGCCTTCAAGCTATCTTCCCTCACTTGGTTTACCTTGAGGTAATTTTCCACTCTGGCTACGTAGGACTCCCACCGCTCTGGATGTGAGACGTCGAATTCCGAAAGCCTTCCAACTTTTGCCATTTTCAGGAGACGGGTCTATCAGCCAGCCTACCCCCGAATGCGCACTGGATTGGCGGGTAGCTGCCGAGTCAACGCCGTTCCGTCGTTCCGCCGCTCAGGACTCACTTGGGTAAGCTTACACCTCTTCCTTTCCAGGCGATGTAAGGCATCCCACCTTCGTTGCCAGTGTTGAGTCCTTGGCGAAAAGCAGACACGAGAAGCAGTTGTAGTTCTCAGGTTTTCTTTTATTCTGTGTTCAGCTTATAGGTAAAGGCTTCAGCAACGCCCCAAAGCTCCCAGCCTCTTATATAGGCAATTCCCGGGTCAATGTGTTACTTTTCCCGCGCCAGCACCCGCGCATGCGCACAGGCGCTGGCGAAAGCCTGTCTGGTCCCGGGCAGCTTGCACCTGCCCGGGACTGCCTGCAAACGCCCCGAGCCCGTTTGCAAGGCTCGGGACATAACAGTGCTCATAGTAAAAAATGACAACAAACGTTATCTTAACTCTTATCTTATCTTAATCTCAAGGAGAGAAGCAACCTAGAACTAAGTAGAAATTTCCTGACAGTTAGAACAATTAATCAGTGGAACAACCTGCCTCCAGAAGTGGTGAATGCTCCAACACTGGAAGTTTTTAAGAAGAGACTGGACAGCCATTTGTCTGAAATGGTATAGGGTTTTCTGCCTGAGCAGGGGGTTGCACTAGGTGACCTCCAAGGTTCCTTCCAACTTTATTATTATTATTATGGATCATCGCACAGTCAGCCAGATGTTCAGACTGGATTTGGCATTTTGTCTACCTATCGAGTCCTTACCCAGGACCTGGGATAGGCAGATGTGGATGTTTGATGGCATTACAGATATCGTCGCAGGATGGAAGCAGTTCCTAATAAGGCCACCTTTTGCAATTGACTAATAGCGAATTTGTCAATGTCAATGGTGTTCAAGTGTTGTTGTTGTTGTTGTTGTTGTTGTTGTTATTATTATTATTATTATTATTATTATTATTATGGATCATCGCACAGTCAGCCAGATGTTCAGACTGGATTTGGCATTTTGTCTACCTATCGAGCCCTTACCAAGAAACTGGGATAAGCAGATGTGGATGTTTGATGGTATTACAGATATTGTCGCAAGATGGAAGCAGTTCCTAGTAAGGCTGCCTTTTGCAATTGACTAATGGCAAATTTGTCAATGCCAATGGTGTTCAAATGGTGCTCCAGTTGTTTTGGGATTGCACCCAAGGCACCTATTACTATTGGTACTACCCTTGCTTGCTTTTGCCACAGTCTTTCTATTTCTATTTGTAGGTTTTTGTATTTTGTTATCTTCTCCAGTTTTTTCTCATCTATTCTGCTGTCGCCAGGCACTGCCACATCCACTATCCAGACTTTTTTGTCTTTCTTATCGACTATTATTATTATTATTATTATTATTATTATTATTATTATTATTATTACCCGCCAAATGATTTTCCCCAATAAATCATGGTTATACAACCTAAGTCTTAGCAGGATGAATGAACTGAGTTTCTGACATTTAAAATCTGAGATTTACATACTGTGAGGTTTACCGTATTACACTTACATCATCATAAATGAAAATTTATGAACATCAGAATTTGAAGGTTCAATATGACATTCATCATCCCGAGATCAAGGCCAGCAGCTTCCAAAACAGATGTGTTTTCAATCAGTCACGATTTAAAAGATATAACAAATTTCCCAGTGGACCAGACAAGACCTATTATACACAAACAAGCAGTCATGATGCGGGGCACACAGAAAAGATTACTCAAAGGAGAGAGGCCCTCCAGGGAAAGAGAAAACTGTGCCAAATTATGAATTTGCCACCCCTGAAGATGTTATGCAAACAAAAAGAGATTTAAATAGAATGCAGATGAAAGAGAAAATTACCCACTGGGGATTCGGATGGTGTAAATACCATCCTCCATTGTTGGCAGATCTGGAAAAATAGGATTCTGGCAGCCTCTGTTCCAAATATTTTATTTTTTAAGCAGTATTGGTTACAGATTTTTGCTGCAAAAATTTGAAGTGGTCTGTGGTCAACACATGCCAGAGCAACTTGCCTGGATTAATAACTGATGACCTCTGAAATAGGCTAGGATGAATTTGTAGGCAGCAAAAGAATGATCTACTGTAGGATCACAAGCCTGTTATGAAGCTGCAGACTCATTTTCGCTGGTCCTCCAATTATAGAACAAAGTAAATATATTCCAAAACGCCTGCTAACTGTATGGCACAGACAGTCCTGGGGTTGAGAACTGAAATTAATTTAACCTTTTTCATGTCCGACGCTGGAAGACAATTTGGTAGAGCACGTAGTATGGAGCAGCAACAGAAGTAATGAAATGGCAGGTCAGTTCTCGGTCAGTATTTTGTTAAATTCAGCCATTTCAGCATAGAATCCTAGTCAGAGTTGATCTAAGATTCAATTTATTCCAAGGAAAATTACATGCCTGCTCTTAAGTGTAATTCATATTTCATTACTCTCTCGTCACCTTCTAAAAATTAGAGAAGTTGAAGTGAGAGGAATGGAGACCTAACCTCAATACTTTTTGGCCTTATTGGCAGTTTTCCTTGACTGGATGTCCCCTGATACAGATACTCCTCAACTGGCAACCACAACCGAGGGAAGAATTTCTGTTGTTAAGGCTCTTGCTAAGTGAGTTGTGAGCAATTTTACTATCTCTTTTGTTAAGCAAATTGTTATCTCCTAGGCCGGCAGGCACAGGCTGCAGCGATTGGCTTGGGCAGACCATGTGGATGCCCGGGACAAGAAAGGCTGCTCCCAGCTTTGCATACACACGCACGGCAGGAAAAGATCTCTTGCAATGATTGGCCAGCAAGGTATTGTGCAGGGGGGCTATAAAAGGGGGCCACACCATTTTAAAATCTGTTCTGTTGGTGTTGCGATAAAGGAGAACTGTTGGAACTCGTTGCTTCGTCTCGATGCCTCTTTTCCTGAAACAGAACATTGGCGACGAGGATGGGATGTCAGCAAGACAAACAGAGTAAGAAGCCAAGCTGACTCACCACAGGGGGGCTTGCAGCTTGGAGAAGTGTGGCGCCTGGAGATCGACTCAGCCTGCCAGCACAGAACGCTGGGGGTGAGCTCAGAAAAGGGGGCCCCTTCTCAATCCTTGCAGCAGGAGGCGTGGACGAAGTTCCTGGGCTGAAACGATGGCAAAGATAGGCCGGCTTTCAGAATTTGACACAGCTCACCCAGAACGCTGGAGCTCATACGTGGCCCGGGTGGAGAACTACCTCCGGGTGAATCAAATTCGTGAAGATGACCTCAAAGCTGCCACGCTGCTGTGTGTGAGAGAGCAAGAGACCTTCGAGATTGTGGAGAATCTGGTCACCCCAGCACCACTGGAATCAATCACCTACACAGACTTGAAGAGGATGCTTCGAGAGCATTTCGAACCCAAGCTCTCAGTGAATGCCTGGCGACACGCATTCGAGCAGAGGGACTAGAGGCCTGGTGAGTCTGCAGCAGAGTTTGTTGCAGCCTTACAGCAAACAGCTAGGCCCTGCGAATTCAAAGACTTGGAGGAGAGATTGCGAGATCGGCTAGTCTGTGGCCTGCGAAGCCGGGAGTTGCAGCAGAAGCTCTTCGCGAAGGAAGGCCTCATGTTCCAAGATGCCCTGAGGAAAGTTTCAGCCAAAGAAGCAGCAGGCAGAGCTGTGAAGGCCTTGCAGCTCGCCAAGCCCCCTCAGGTTCCAGCCACCGTCCATCAAGAGGTCGCTCACGAAGAATCCGAACAGGATCCAGAATCAGAAGTGGACTGGCTGCATCAGACTCCAGGGAGAAGGCCTCACAGAGGGAAGGCCCAGCCAGCATCATCCTCTCGGTGCATCGGATGTGGAGGCCACCATCACCGTGTAGGCTGCCATTTCCGTTCCGCCATCTACAGGGCGTGTGGGAGGCAAGGCCACATTGCCTCCGTCTGTTTGGGTTGCCAGAAGGAACGTTACCCAGAAGAATTGCATCAGAAAGATACCAGAGTCCCCAGCCAGAATAGGGTGGGCTTCTGCACGTCACGTAGGAGCGTTTTTAGAATGGGGGTCCACAGGCCACTTAGGACGAAGCTTCATGTAAGAACATCCTGCTGGTGCGTAAAGCAAACAAGCCACCAGGAACGTTGCAGTAGTCAACAAAGGTTTATTACTCTAGGTTGAAAACAAAGTCAGCTCTGAGAAATTCTCCATCTCAGTGTCCTAAATACAACCCGTCACCACACCCATCACGCACGCCCCAATTATCCTAATTACCCCTGTAGGTTACAACGCCCCAATTATCCTAATTACCCTCGTAGATTACAACCCCACCCACATCCTATCTCCCCATGTGTCGTCCATCGATTCCGTAGCGTAGCAGCACATTCGCGCCTCCGCCCCGCCCCATTGTCCCAGCATGCACATCTTGTCAGACCCAGCGTTATAGTTTATCCGCAGATCAGCGTGTCCGTCCCGTATAGTGCCGGTATATCTTGTTCCATCGTTCTCCATACTAATTGGTCACGTGATTCTTTCGTCACTGCGGAGGCGCCGGCAGCATGCCGGTAACCACGCCGTTGACTCAGCTTCCACAGGACCGCTTGGATGAACATATACCGTCTGTAAGGAGAGCAGACTCTGGACCACACACAGGTAGAACTCACGCTGGGTCTGACATTCGGCTTCCCCTCACCACAGGGCCTTCTGAAATGGAATATAAGAGGTTATGTACTCCATCTAACTCATTCAGGGATTGTTATCAATTCCCCCTTTCCCTTGGCCTGTGCGGCCATGTCTTGTGATACCGACGGGTGAGAGCAGGGGCAAAGACATCTCTCCCCCGCACCCAGGAAGCATCAGATAAAGGGTACCCCTTTCCATAGTACCAGATAATACAAGTTACCCTTCCGCCACCGTGAGTCTAGTATGTCCTGTATTTCATACCGTCCTGGAGAGATGGGTCCTGGAGGGTCTTTATGGGTGTCCCCCGTTACAGGCTTCAACAAGCTCACGTGGAAGACCGGGTGTATCTTACCAAACATTTCCGGCAATTGAAGTTGCACCGTAACAGGATTGATGATACGTACTATGCGGAAGGGCCCAATGTATTTTGGTGCTAGCTTCTTGCATGGTACCTGTAACTTAATATATTTGGTTGATAAGTATACTTGGTCGCCCACTCTAAATTGAATTGGCATTCTGCGACCCTTGTCAGCCTGGTCTTTTGCTGCCTTTTCCGCTTGCTGCAATGCCTGTTTCACTGTATTCCATACTTGACATGCACAACCAATCCCCAGGTTTTTGATCTAGGGCCTCCTGCAACCCGCCCCCAGGCAATGGAACTGGGTCATACCCGTAAATTACTTGGAAGGGGGTTAGTCCGGTGCTTTTATGCACCGCGTTGTTATAAGCTAATTCTGCGAATGGCACGAAATCTATCCAATCAGATTGCTGGTAAGATACATAAGATCGTAGATATCGGGCAATTGCTGCATTGGCCCGTTCCGCTGCCCCGTTGGTACAAGGATGGTAGGCGGAGCTCAGTCCTTGTGTAGTTCCGATGCTAGCAAGGAATCGCCGCCAGAATTGGGCCGTGAATTGGACGCCCCGGTTTGATATAATTCGACGGGGCGCTCCATGTAGTCTGTAAATATGTTGCACAAACAATTGTGCTAACCTTTTTGCTGACGGCAGTCCTTTGCAGGGGATAAAGTGCGCCTGCTTCGAGAATAGGTCAACTACCGTCCATATAACCGTGTAACCCCTGACGTTCGGTAACTCAACGAGGAAATCCATCTCAATGTCCTGCCAGGGCCGAACTGGGTTAGACACCGATTGTAGCAATCCCATTGGTCTCTTCGGTACCACTTTCGTCTGTGCGCACATATGACATCCCTTGACATACCGTTCAATGTCCTTCCTCTTGTTCGGCCACCAGAACCGGCGTCTCGCCAGGTGCAGTGTCTTTACAAATCCAAAATGACCTGCCACCTTGGAGTCGTGGCATTGGTGGTATACTCGATGACGCAACTCTTGAGGGATATATAACCTATTCCTATACCAACTTAGTCCATTCCGATGGGTTAACAATCCGGGATTCGCCTGTAGCCAAGGATCGGTCAATAGTATGGACTTCAGTTCCTCCTCAAACGTTACTACTTTTGCGCACCCATCCACCGGCGTGGATTCCATACTATATGGCGGCATAATAGCCTGGACCACCTGTTCCTTTTTACTATCGTATTGCGGTAGTCGGGAGAGTGCGTCGGCTAGGAAATTCTTCCCTCCAGGCACAACTTTCAGGTGAAATTTGAAACGTCGAAAATACTGCGCCCATCGGACGTGTTTCGGCGCCAATCTCCTTGGAGTCTGGAGGACCGTTAAGTTCTGGTGGTCCGTCCACACCTCGAAGGGATACTGTGCACCCTCCAACAAATGGCGCCAGGTGGACAATGCCCATTTTACTGCAAACGATTCTTTTTCCCACACCGCCCACCGTCGTTCCGTGTCGGTAAATTTTTTGGAGGTGTATGCGCACGGTTGCAGTACACCCTGCTCATTACGTTGCATCAAGAGTGCTCCGACGGCCACATCACTGGCGTCGGCCTGCACAACGAATGGCCTACTCGGGTCAGGGTGTATTAATACCGGTTCCTTTGCAAATAGTCGTTTTAAGGACTCAAAGTCCTGTTGACAGGCCACAGTCCAATCTAATGATTGTTTCGGGTGGGGTTTTCCAGTTGTATTTTTGGTGCGTAATAATTGAGTTAATGGTAGGGCCACGTCAGCGAAAGAGGGGATGAATTGTCGGTAGAAATTAGCAAACCCCAAAAATCTCTGTAGTTGGCGACGGGTTCTTGGGGCCTGCCATTCCAATACACTACGTACCTTACTAGGGTCCATTTCTATCCCTGCTGCTGACACTCTGAATCCTAAATAATCAATACGATTTTTGTGGAATTCACACTTTGATAATTTACAGTATAGGTTGGCATCCAATAGTTTCCTCAATACCGTCCTTACTAATTGTATATGGTCTTCTAACGTCTGTGAGTAGATGAGTATGTCGTCTAGATATACGAGGACGCCTCTGTATAAATGGTCATGCAACACTTCGTTGATCAGTTGCATAAATACAGCTGGCGCTCCTTGTAATCCGAAAGGCATCACCTTGAATTGATAGCTGCCCAGTGGACAGTTAAACGCTGTTTTCCACTCATCTCCTTCTCTAATTCGTACCCTGTAGTATGCCTCACGGAGGTCTAGTCTTGTAAAGATTTTCCCGGCCGCCAAATGGGTAAGAAGGTCCTTCATAAGTGGCAAGGGGTATACTGGTTCTATACACACAGCGTTCAGACCTCGAAAGTCTACACATAATCTTAACCCCCCATCCTTTTTCCCCTGGAATAGGACGGGGGCCGCTATCCTCGAACGTGCTGGCTCTATAAAGCCCCTAGCCAAGTTTTTATCGATGTATTTCCTCATCTCCTGCAATTCTGCGAATGTCATAGGGTACATCCTGGGCTTGGGCAGTTTGCCACCAGGAACAAGTTCAATGGCACAATCTGTTGGTCTGTGAGGTGGCAAACTGTCACATTCTTGCTCGCTGAACACTGCCGTGAGATCATCATATACCTGTGGGTATTGGATCTCGTCGCTCTCCTGCACCGTTTTTGAGGCGTTCAAGTCTTTAACCCTATCTTGGTCATACGGGGCCCGTTGCTGGGGACCCACTGCGAGCCTTAGATGTCGAGAGCCATCCGTCCACCAGATGGTTGGTGTCCATTTATCCATCCACGCTAATCCAAGAATAACAGATTCGGACATGGTGGGGACGACTATGAATCTTATCATTTCCCAATGACCCCCTATATCCATTCTGACGGGTTCTGTCACCAATGTGGTTGGGGCCCCTCCCAACAAAGAGCCATCTACCTGTTCAAAGCGAATTGGGGACTTGAGTCGGGCCACCCTGATCCGCATCTGTTGCACCACTCCCTTACTGATTAGGCACCTGGTGCACCCTGTGTCTAGTAATGCCGGAAAGGGCATTGATTCACCAGTAGTCGGGTTTGTTAATGTGATCGGGATGGTGAAGGGGACGATGGGTTCACTCACCATTGGATCCTCCACCGGCTCTTCCTCTTCGTATTCCTGCATTATAGGAGGCGCATCATCGGGGGTTGGCTGGATGGGCGTCTGTCCCAGTTGGTAGGCAATCCGTGACTTCTCTGCTGATTTCTTTGGTGTGGCGCCCGGTGTACCAATAGCTGTTGGTGTACCTGTTGGCTTGGGAATTCCACACTCCGCAGCCCGATGGCCCGGCCGGTTGCAGCGGAAGCACCTGAAGGTGGGCTTGGACGTACCGTACCCGGCACGGCTTGCAAGGCACCATCCACGAACTAGTCTGGATTCCGGCGTGATCTATCTTCACGTCGTCCGGGGCGATCCCTCAACCCAATGTCCAACTCTACTGCAGCCCTAAACCAATCGGCCAGACGCCCCGCCACCCCCCTGACTATACATGCCTGCCATGTGGTGGTATCCAGGCCAGTCCGGAAGGGGTGAATGAGCAAGCTGTCTGGCCACGACCTAAGTCTCCCTGCCACCTTCTGGAACTCGCAAATGTATTCTTGCACTGGTCTACCCCTTTGCTGCAAACCCACTAACTGGACCTCTGCCCGTTGTAGGCGTGTTGGGTCCTCAAACCTCATTTTCAATGCATCGAGGAAAAGGCCCATGTCGGCTAGCTCCCTAGACCGGTCACTATATAAGTCTGCGGCCCAAGCGGTGGCCTCTCCTTGCAGGCTCGCGGTCACTGCGACCACCATTGCCCAATTGGATGAGTACAGGGTTGTATAGCGGTCCAGATGGTTAAGTACATGGCTAAGGTACACCGCCAAGCGATCCGGATCTCCATCGAAAGTGAGTGAAATCGGTGGTGGATTCCATATCATATGCTGAGGCCATGGAGCCAACACCTGGCTACTATACGGGGCCGCCTCTGGATGCGTCATAGGACGGGGCCCCGCTCCCAGGGATCCCACCCCGTCCCCATCAGGACCTTCCGTTTGAGCCCGCACTCCCCGTGTATCCAGCCCATACCGTGGGCGCTCGGTTCCGGTTTGCCTTGCCACTGGGTCCCGGAGTGTAAATCGACCCCCCGGCTGTAATTTAAACTCCGGGCTCGATAATTCAAAATGGGGCACGTAAGTCGGGCTGTCCTTAGCAGGGCTACGGATGGTAGATGGATAAATACGTTCCCCGAATTGTTCCCTAAGGACCTCTAACGTATATTGTCCTGGGGTTGTGGAACAGCTCCAGTCCTCTTCATCATCTCCGGTCATCCGGCGTTCCCTCCAGCCGGTGAAACTGGGTGCCAATCGCCGTCCCCTACCATCCTCCGGGAGGCCTGAGGCTGAACTGAGCCACCACTCGCCATCTGCCGACATTGGTTTGCGCCGTCTGGCCCCTAGCTCGGCAGCCGCAGGGATGTGCCCCCTCTCCTTTGGATGCACCGCTGGCTGCTCCTCCCACTCGACTCCGGCCTCCGGGCTCTCCAGCTGCTCGTTGGCCTCCATAGGCTCCTCACCAACAACCGGGTCCTCCCCCTGTGTCCCCTCAGCCATAGCTTCGCAGTGCCCACAATCCGCGGGGTGAGTTTAAGGGAGAGCTGACTTAAATGTAAGAAC
Organism: Crotalus tigris; assembly: GCF_016545835.1. Lineage (NCBI taxonomy): Eukaryota > Metazoa > Chordata > Lepidosauria > Squamata > Viperidae > Crotalus > Crotalus tigris. The sequence goes on along the minus strand of NW_024100595.1, from coordinate 1,660,136 downwards.
ATCCTGCTGGTGCGTAAAGCAAACAAGCCACCAGGAACGTTGCAGTAGTCAACAAAGGTTTATTACTCTAGGTTGAAAACAAAGTCAGCTCTGAGAAATTCTCCGTCTCAGTGTCCTAAATACAACCCATCACCACACCCATCGCGCACACCCCAATTATCCTAATTACCCCCGTAGGTTACAACGCCCCAATTATCCTAATTACCCTCGTAGATTACAACCCCACCCACATCCTATCTCCCCATGTGTCGTCCATCGATTCCGTAGCGTAGCAGCACATTTGCGCCTCCGCCCCGCCCCATTGTCCCAGCATTCACATCTTGTCAGACCCAGCGTTATAGTTTATCCGCAGATAAGCGTGTCCGTCCCGTATAGTGCCGGTATATCTTGTTCCATCGTTCTCCATACTAATTGGTCACGTGATTCTTTCGTCACTGCGGAGGCGCCGGCAGCATGCCGGTAACCGCGCCGTTGACTCAGCTTCCACAGGACCGCTTGGATGAACATATACCGTCTGTAAGGAGGGCGGACTCTGGACCAAACACAGGTAGAACTCACGCTGGGTCTGACACTTCACATCAATGTGAAGTTGCAAGGGGTCCCCTTGTTGATGGAGCTGGACACTGTGTCCGCTCTATCGATCATCTCCCTAGACACGTTTAACAAGGTCTGCAGCAGAAGCGGTCTACGGGTTAAACTCAGGCTGTCAAACCTCATCCTCACAGATTTCCAAAATTCCAGAGTCAACATGAGGGGGGAGGCCATGCTCAAGGTGCAGCATAGGAATTTTAAGGGGCTACTGGATGTAGTTGTGGTTGGGGGAGACCGTACAAGTCTCATTGGACTCAACTGGTTTGAGGCCCTGGGAATTAAGGTGACTGGAATACACAGCATGCAAACAACAGGCCTGGCTGGGGTCTGCAAGGAGCTTGCAGATGTGTTTAGTCCAGAACTTGGCTCCTACAAAGGCCCTCCTATTTCTCTGAGGCTAGATCCAGCTATAGCCCCCATTAGAATCAAGCCACATAGGGTGCCCTTTGCCTAAAAGGGTGAAATAGATGCAGAGCTGGATAAACTGATTCAGCAGAGTATCTTAGAGCCTGTGGACAGTAGTCCCTGGGAAATGCCCATAGTTACGCTACTGAAGGCCAATGGTGAAGTCCGAATCTGTGCGGACTACAAGTGCATGCTTAATAAAGTGTTATAGCAGCATTCGTACCCAGTACCAGTGGTCAGTCATATTCTAGCCTCCCTCAAGGGGGTCCAGATCTTTGCTAAGCTTGACCTGGCTCAGGCCTATCAACAATTGCTAGTTGATGAGGAAACGGCCGAGGCCCAAATTATAATGACTCACAGGGGGACATTCAAGGTAAAAAGATTGCAATTTGGAGTAAACGTGGCCCCTGGCATCTTTCAGAATGTAATAGAGTGGATGCTCCGAAATATCCCTGGCGTTTCCCCATACTTTGACGATGTCTTCATCACTGGGGACTCAGCTGACAATTTAGCCGAAAGGCTGAGAGCCGTTTTGCTACGTTTCCGCCAAGCGGGACTGAAGCTTAAGCAAGACAAGTGCAAGATCGGGGTTACCTCCACAGAGTTTCTAGGATTTCGCATTGATGCTCAGGTCATCCACCCTGCTGAATCCAAGCTGCAAGCAATTCAGCAGGCCCCAAGTCCCAAATCCAAGGGCGAACTTCAGGCCTTTCTGGGACTGCTAAATTTTTACCACTCATTCCTTCCTCACAAGGCTGCAGTGGCTAAGCGGTTACACTGGCTCTTGGACAAACAGGCCCCTTGGCAGTGGGCACAAACACATGAAAAGAGCTTCAAAGAGGTCAAGGCCTTGCTCTCTTCAAATGCAGTCCTCGCGCACTTATTATTTATGAGACTTATATACCGCTTTAAGTGCAAGCACTCTCTAAGTGGTGTACACCACTGACCTGCTGAACACAGTCAGCTAAAGTGGCCTGCAGTACTGCACTCTAACTGCTGCGCCACCTCGGCTCTTCAATGATAACTTGCCAGTGTGCATCGGCTGTGATGCATCCCCTTATGGGATTGGGGCTGTGTTAAGTCACTTGAGGGCTAATGGAATGCAAGTCCCAATAGCATACTACTCTAGAACCCTATCATCAGCTGAACGCAATTATGCACAGATAGATAGGGAAGCTTAGCCATAGTGGCTGGCATAAAGAAGTTCCATGACGTCGTATATGGCCGCCACTTCGCAGTCTTCACAGACCATAAGCCACTGCTGGGGTTGTTCAAAACGAACAAACAAATCCCAAACATAATATCCCCACGAATGCTGAGATGGTCTGTCTTCCTGTCTGCATATGACCATACACTGGTTCACAAGCCAGGCAAAGAAATGGGTCATGCAGATGGTCTCAGCAGGTTGCCATTACAGCAGATAGAGGCAGATCCAGCACCTGCCAACCACATCCTGTCTATTCAGGACTTGCCTGAATTTCCCCTCAGTGCTAGGGACGTGGCTGCAGAAACAGCCACCAATCACATGTTAACACGCATGCTGATCTGGGCGTTGTCTGGATGGCCTGACACATGTCCAGGCTCAGAATTCCAGAGCTTCTGGCAGAAGAAGCATGAGATTTCCACCTTCAAGGGGTGTGTCCTATGGGGTAGCCAGGTAATAATCCCAGCCTCATTGAGGACTAGAGTCCTGCAGTCTTTGCATGAGGGACATCCAGGAATAGTCCGGATGAAGGCGTTAGCACGCAGCCATCTTTGGTGGCCTGGGCTCGACAAAGACATTGAGGCCCAGGTCCACAGGTGCACTGTTTGTCAACAGTCAAGGCCAGAGATGCCCCAGGCCCCAGTTCATAGTGGGAGGAGACTCATACCCCATGGTCGAGGGTCCATATCGACTATGCTGGGTCCTTTTCAGGGGCAATTCTTCTTAATTCTCATGGACAGCCATTCCAAATGGCTAGAGGTCATGCCTGTCTCCTCCACTACCACTGCTAGGACCATCCAGATGCTGAGAGGGATCTTTGCCGCACATGGACTTCCAGATGTCATTGTCTCTGACAACGGGCCCCAATTCACATTGTTTGAGTTCAAGGCATTCCTCCAGGCCAACATGATCTGGCATGCCACATCTGCACCGTTCCATCCAGCTTCCAACAGCCAGGCTGAATGAATGGTGTGCACAACCAAGGATGCCTTAAAGAGGACCAGTCACGGGACCTGGCATCACAGGTTAGCGGACTTTCTTCTTTGCCACACCACACCACACCTCGCACAGCTACTGGAAAGAGCCCAGCTGAGCGCCGCTGGGGTCACTGCCTCATCACGAAACTGGACAGATTGCACCCAAACGGGTGGTTTCACAGGTGGCACAGCCACGGGCACCTAGGAGACTACAAGTGGGAGATATGGTCTGGGCAAGGAACTATGGACCAGGACATATCTGGGTCACAGCAGTGGTATGCAAGGTCTCTAGGCCGCTGTCATACGAAGTGGCCTTGGATGATGGTTGTGTGATCCAACTGCACTGGAGGCTTCCCAGCAACTCTTCTGCTCCTAGCTCGGCTCTCAGGTGGGAGGAGGACCACAATTATGATTGTGGACCACGGTCTCTCCAACATCCCCAGGCTTCAGCTATTGCTCCAAACAGGGAGTCCGCAGAAAGGGGGTTCACCATGGAGGCAGTTCCAGCCTTTGGCACTCAGGCCACTCCAACTGCTGGTCTAGGGCTCGAGGGACAGTGCTCCCAAGAGGAATCCATTGTGGACTTGGGGAATTCCACCCCCCCCAAGGAATCCTGGCTTGGATTTAGCAGATCCAGCCAGTCAGCAGCTGGGTGGGTCCCCTGGGTCTTTGGGGCAACAAAGTCCTGGTCTGCCTAGCCTGGCAGGCGAGCTGGCAGGCCAGGCACACACACCGGCCATGAGAAGATCAGGGTGGGCCAGAGGTCCTCCCAAATACTTACAAGACTATATACGGTCCTTGTCAGTCATGGGCAGGCCTAGTAGTCTGGGTTAAGTAATGCAGCTCAAGGGGAGTGGGGAGCATGGCGGTAGAAAGAGTGTAGTGTTGTGTATATAGTGATGCAATGTAAGCAAGGTAATGGAGTGTTGGAGTATTTAAAATAATAAGTGTGCCTTATTATTTTAGCCAAGGGGGGAGGGGTATTATGTCCTGGGCCAGCAGGCACAGGCTGCAGCGATTGGCCCGGGCAGACCATGTGGATGTCCGGGACAAGAAGCCTGCTTCCAGCCTTGCGTGCACACGCACTGCAGGAAAAGATCCCTTGCAATGATTGGCCAGCAAGGTATTGTGCAGGGGGGCTACAAAAGGGGGCCGCACCATTTTAAAATCTGTTCTGTTGGTGTTATAATAAAGGAGAACTGTTGGAACTTGTAACTTCATCTCGATGCCTCTTTTCCTGAAACAGAACACAAATCACAGTTGTTAAGTGTATCATGCAGTTATTATGTAAATCCAGTTTCTCCCACTGACTTTGCTTGCCAAAAGCTGGCTAGGAAATGGTGACCCCATGACTCCACAACATTGCAACTGTTGTAAATTCATGCCGGTTGCCAAGCATCCAAATTTTGATCATGTGACCATGGGGATGCTGTGTCGGTTGTAGGTGAAAAGACCAGCTGCAAGTCACCTTTTTCAGGGTCATTGTAACTCTGAAAGGTCACTAATTGAGTGGTTGTGAGCCAAGGATTACCAGTATGGACATTAGTTTCTAATGCCCATCAAACCCTTGGGTCCTGCTAATGACTCTTCTGGATAGAAGTGTGAGAACAATTGCCCCAAGCTCATACTCTTCTGATAGGCTAGAACTACAACTCTCAAAATTCTGTCATGCAAGCTAAGAATTTTGGGAATTGCTGTTCTGGAAATACCTGGGGCTAATGGAAGATGCAATGCTCTGGTTTAGATTGCATTTTGATTACCCTTTTGAGAGTAATAACATCTGCAAAAACAACCTGGTCAAAATAGAGCCAATTTTTCAATTTCCACTATCCATCGTTCCATAGGCATCCATCATCCTAAGGAAAGAAATATGAGGGGAAAATTTCCAAAAAACACACTAGGGAATAAAAGAGAATGAAATCTAAACGAGCTGTGGAATTAAAAACACAATCACAGATATAAAGCAAAGCAGAAAGGAGAAGGAGAAGAAAAGTACCCCAAGGTTGTGTGTGCCTCTAAGAACTGATATAATTTAAAAAGACAAAAACAAGCTGGAAAAGTCTTCTGAGGCTCCGCTGTTACCGTAACCTAGATTTGGCTTTTAGCTTCTTAGCAACAAAATAAAATATGCATGGTTTGAAAAGAAAAAAGGACACTTTGTTTTGAAGGAATTGAAGACTGAGGGTTAGGATGTCTCTTGTAAACACTCCATGGATGGCCCAGAAGCCAATGAAAAGTAGGAGTCACCAAACAAAGCTTCTGATCTCTGATGTTGATTTGCCTTCCAGTTCCCACTATTATGTAGTATTGGTGACAGTTTCCCATTACTTGGTTTGAGACCAAAGAAGGAATGGGGACATGGCAAACCTTTCAGAAGGGACCCTCCTGAGTTTCTTGGACAGTAAAGGTGAGGGGGGAGGGATGTACTTTCAGACTTGCAAGATTCTGCTAATGTAATGTAACTTTAGAGCTAGTACTTTTAGATGTGCTTCGTGCCTGAACTACCTCGCAAGATTGACACATTGGCAGGCTTGCTGCCCTTGGACTGGAAACATGGCCCTCCATAGCTATGTTGGCTTAAGCTACAGGAAAGGGTGCAGACTGAAAGTTTTTAAGAAGAGATTGGACAACCATTTTCTGAAATAGTATAGGGCAGGGATAGGCAACCTTGGCTCTTTTATGACTCGTGGACTTCAACTCCCAGAATTCCTAAGCCAGCCATGTTGAGGGGAAAGGGAGAGGTTTCCAAGCTGAGTCATGCTGGCTCAGGAATTCTGGGAGTTGAAGTCCATGAGTCATAAAAGAGCCAAGGTTGCCTACCCCTGGTATAGGGTTTCCAGCTTGAGCAGGGGGTTGAACTAGAAGACTTCTAAGGTCCTCTCCAACTCTCTTATTTTGCTATTCTGATTGCTTCCTTGGAAGGATCTGCTCCTGTAATGCTTGTCAAGTCTTATAGAGGTAATCTTCAACTTGCAACAGTCACTTACACCCATTCAAAACTATGACAGACTTTCCCAGGGCTGCTTACAACTCAGATTCAAAGTTCCAATGGCAGCCCTCCCCATGATCATGTGATTGCATTTTAAGCACTCAGCAACCTACATTTTCAACTGTTTGCAGCATCCCGTGGTCACGTGACCACAATTTACAATGTTTTTTGCTGAAAACTGGTGCTTACTTCCGATTACCGGTAAAAAAACGTCCATTGCTTGGCATTCACTTTATGACTACCACCTTTGTTTAATGACCACTGAAAAAAAGTTTGTAAAACCAGGTGTGGTCATGTGGTGACCCACTTAACCACCAACATAATTACATTCGTAATTTTGGCATCAAGTATAGTCGTATGTCAAGGGCTATCTGTGCAGATTCCTTATAAATGCAGGCTTAGCAATCTTTTGAAATAGCACATTAATAGCACATTTCTTAATAGCACATTAAAGGTATTCATAAAAGAATACAATTCATTTCATTTCTACTTGGAAATTGTTTTTGGACTTTGTGCTTGAGATGTTAAAAAAATGAAACTTTGATTTTGGGTTCTGCCAATTAAACAGGTTGTTGTTATAGAAACGGTTAGCATTTATTATTATATAAAAGTAAAAAGTTGAGGTTGTATTTTATTACCTCATTCTACGGCACTAAAGAGAGTCGGAAGTCAATGCTTTTTTCTTCTTTTTTTTCTCCTGTTTACCCTACATTTTTTCCTCTTCCTCTGTTCCTCCCCTATTTTCCCATTATTTTCATTTTTCTTTGTATCTCTATTTTATATACATATTAGTTTTGGGGAGATAGATAGATAGATAGATAGATAGATAGATAGATAGATAGATAGATAGATAGATATAGATATAGATATAGATATAGATATAGATATATAGATATATAGATATATACATATTTGTTTTCATAGATTTTCACGGGTACAAGAATGCAGGTCTTGGCGAATTTGGGTCTTTTACCATGTAAGATTGAGAGTATCTTGGCGATGTTTCAACGAGATCCCACTCGTCATCTTCAGGCATCTTCAGGCTGGGGTCTTCGTCTTCGTGCTTGTGTGAGCAAAGCACGAAGCCGAAGACCCCAGCCTGAAGCCAAGACATACATACATACATACATACATACATACATACATACATACATATCCCCAAATATCTCCCTAAATGAGACCAGAGCTTATGTAATATGTTCAGAGAAAGGGTTATATCTTGGCCCTCTGGACAGTTATCAATTAATCAAATGACCTCCCTGTCAGTTTATGCCTAGTAAAATTCTCTGCTTCAACTAGCTAGAAATTCAATTGGATTCTAAAAGTGAATGTTGTTGAGATTTCTGTAACTCTGTCCTATTCATCTGAAGAAATATTGTTAAAAGATGCGTAGGGAGAGTCTCACTTCGGTGGAGGGAATCTGCCAAAAATTTAACAGTTCTCTTGAGACAACTTTTAAACTAGGAAAGAGAGCAAAGTCCTGCTGGTTCTGTCACCTTGGTGCAAATGACAAGTTTTCCCGCTGCTAATTCTGATATTTTTATATTTGTGTGGATATATTTTTTTATCATTTGTTTTATTTCTGGGAAATTATTCCTCAACTTTTATAATGACCTGCATGCAGGAGATACCGTACTGTATATCAATAAGCAAAAACCCTTTGCTCACTGCTGTGGTAAAAGAAGGATCAGTATCACATTTAATGCTACCATATTTCTCTGCTGGTTCAAGGACTGGTGGATAGTTTTATAACGTGGCTGTCAAAGAAAAGCCAGCCAATTGACAAATAAAGCCAATATATGGCACAGTAGGATAAGAAAAAAACATTCTCAGATTTTGGGAACAATCCAAGGAAGAGGGATAAATTGTGAGTTTCCCACCATTGTGTGCACATTCATTGCAACCAGCAAAACAACACACTTCTTGGTTACAATCCCCTGAAAAACTATAGAAATGCATTCTTTGGAATCTAAGAAGAAAGGCTTTTTTTTTTAAATAAACGTTGCCAACTGAAAACGTGTTATGCAGCAATTTTGCCTTCATAACTGTTCTTTTTCATTGTTTAGGGAAGGAAAAACAGATGGAAGGAGTAGTTGAAAAAAAATAGGGAAGTGCTACACATAGAAACATAGCAACGCCTGCATGTCCCATTAACATCAATGAATGAGACAGACCCATTGAAAGCACCAAACATAGCAAGTTCTCTCTTTGCAAATTGTTGGAGCCAAGAAACAGATTGCAGCAAGGGGAACATGAAAGAAATATCAGTGATCTGAAGTCAGTGAGAAACGGAAGTGCCACAGATGAGGGTCACCTGGCTTCAGTGGAAGATGCTAGATTGGGAGGATGCATCATCTGGTGAGATGTTGGATCCTGGATCAGTTCAAGCTCCATTTGGTTTTCCAACAGGGGCTATTTTGAAGCTCCTGGACTTCTGTAAGCAGATTACTTACCTCAAAAGGTGCTTTTTCAAAAGGCAGCTGGACTGTTTTTTGCTTTGAGGAAGAAGAACAAAACGCTTTGTCAAGAAACGTCCTCAGTTGTGATGTAGTTGTGAATGGAATGGAAGGATAGGTACTGAAAGTTGAGATTGAATAGTATGCGGATGGAAGGATAGGTTCTGAGTGGATGGTTGGGGGGGGGGAATGGAAGGATTGTATTTCTTTGCAGTCATCTGGTCATTACTGCTCTCTCTGACAGCTGTTGAGGCCACTTGGGGGTTTACCTGTGCCCTTGGGATCATCTGAAACAAAATGCAATTGGATGTGGAATCTTCTTGGAACTGCTGCAAGGGCTGCATTATAGACAGGAGATAGATGGTGTCTGATCCCTCCCGCTCAGTTGAGAGGCAGCTGCTCAGTGTTAACATAAGTGGCCTCTTTTACCCCTCTTTCAAACCAATGATCCTCTCTATCCAAAATGTGGACCTTGCTATCTTCAAAAGAGCGACTTTTGTCTTGCAGATGGACTACTGAACCTTGTCCTAATGGTTTGATTTATGTCGTGCCCTGTGCGCTTATGAAGTGGTTGTTTTGCTTCACCAATGTACAGATCTGCACATGTCTCACTGCATTGTATTGCCCATATCACGTTGCTCAGTTTGTCTAGATAGTTTATCCTTGGGGTGGATAAGCTTCTGCCTTAGTGTATTCTTGGGCTTAAAATGTACATGCATGTTGTGTTGTTTGAAAGTTCTCCTGAGAGTTTCAGATATTCCTGCAACATATAGAATGACAACGTTTTGTTCTTCCTCAAAGCAAAAAAACCCAGTCCAGTTGTCTTTTGAAAAAGCATCTATCATCTGGATAACTGAGAATCTCCACCTACAGGGTAGCTACCTTTTTTTTGCCCCATCCTAGGGCAAAATTCTGAAATGCAGGTCTTAGATCAATGATGGCTCTATTTAGCTATTTCACTTTTTCCACCAATAAACAAGCCTTCCAATAAACAATCTTTCAAATAGCTGTCCACAATACCAGCCAATATCTATTGGCATTGTTGGGCAAAGCTGAAATGGCCTGCTAGATATAGCAGCAATGTCACTTTATTTAGGTTTAATCACAGTACTTATTTTCACAGAATCTTAGAATTGGAAGAGACAATGTTGGCTATTCAAGCTATTATCGGTTCAGGGCAGGATCCTACATTAAAGCTTCCCCAGTAGATAGCCATCTAGCCTCTACTTGCACATATCCAGGTAATTAGTTTCACCATCAATTTTTCACCCAGAATCTGTTTTTCTGTTATTTAAGCTCATTATTCTGCCTCCTGCACAGAACATAGAATAGGTCATGGTCACTGTGGTATAGCATCCCTTCAAGTGGTGAAGAATGGATAATAGTTCCCTCTGCACTTTCTGATCTTAAAACTAATCATGCCCAGCTTTTTAAATTCTCTGATCATCCTGCTTCCCCAAAGCCGCTCCAGGTTATTGGAGCCCTTTTTAAAATCCTGGAACCCAGAACTAGGCATAATAATTGAAACGGAGTCTAATGAATGAGTAATATGCCAGAATTCTATTTTCCTGTGATTCAGATTCATGTCATGGTAAATAAGAATTCTGTTCTGTGTGTTTTCCTAATTTTTTTTATGCTGACTGATTTAGTAGATTTATATTTTTTTTAAACTTACAGATGTCATAGGAGGTTCTCTTTCATGACTCCAGGGTTTTCCTGAAACATAGAATGAAGACAAAAGTCACTTTGTTATTGCTTTTTTCCCATCAGGTTTCATCTATAAAACTTTCAATGCTGGCTGCAAATATCCCTTCTCAAAAAAAGATGTTAATCTATTCCCAATATCAAAATATTTTCTATCTTATCAGAAATTGTACACTCGAGGAGATATTCAGAAACAGGTATGTTGCTCAACATCCTTTGACTTTTCATGCTTCCTCAAAAATATCACAATGAACAAGGGTTTGATCAGGAGTATCTGTTCTGGATCTTTGGATTAAAAAAATAAAGCTTATACTGACTCAGGTACTGTTGCACCATTCCATTCTGCTTTCTGCTTTTTATTTTGTAAACCTAATTTGCAAAAATAAAGTTGTTCTCTCTTTTTTGGCAAATTGTGTTAATGGTACTGTTACCTGACTAATTTGCAAAATCATTACAGTTGTATTGATAGAATTGGCAACCTAGGGATTACCCAGCAGTCAGGTAGAGAGCATTAGGTTAGAAGGACCATTAACATCATCAGCACCTTCATTTAATCATGAACTCACAAAGATGCTGTAGAATGTTAAATAATTAACAGGGCCTATAACTCAGCCTGTCCATCAATCATTCCAAAGCATCACTACCATGACCTTCACAACTCTTCCATTTTCTTTATTAAAAATTGCCTTCCAACTGCAAATAAATTGATTATTAGAAATGAATCTTGGTAATCTCAGGTGTATTTCTGCAGGTCCCTTAGGATAGTGTGCTATTTAAAATGCACTTCAGAATCCATGCAGGTTGCCTTCAACTTATGACCATAATCGAGCTCCTAATTACAATAGTAAATTGTTGCAATTGTAAGTCGAGGCATCATGTGACAGGACCCATTTTTTTTTTTTTGGCATTTTTGCAGTGGTCATTAATTGAACTCTGCAGTTGTTAAGCAAATCCATTTTGCCGAATAGGTGCTTTTTGCTGGAAACCAGAAGTAAATGGTGAAAACTGACAAAAATATCCAAAATTGTAGTTATGTGATTGTGGAATGCTGCAAACGGCCATAAAGATGAGCCAGTCACCAAGTGCCCAAAATACTATCACATGACCATGGGCAGGGAGGGTGTATGGCTGTCATAATGTCAAAATTGTGACATAAGTAGCTCTTGGGGGAGATCCATTGTAACTTCAAATGGTTGCTAAGCAACCGGATATAAATCAAGGACCACCTATAATAAAAAAAAATCTGTAATTGCAGACAGTTGAAATGACGAAGGAAATAAACAGTATTAACCTTGAGGGTCAATGTAAAAGTTTGCTGGTCTGTACAGTGAGAATTGACTCAAGAAAAACTAATTATAAAAGCAGCAAAGATAGATGAGGAAAGATTTTAAAATTAAAACAACAGTATTTCTGCAAATTTCCAAGAGTAATTCTCTATCCAAATCTCCAACCTGATGATTGCAACTGAAGGATACCAGGCTGGGGAATCCTGCTCTTTGCTTCCAAGATTCACTCAAGAAGCAAGTCAATCCATCAAACCCTCCAAACCACGTTTGTGCCATTCTCCAAATTGCCTTGTTGTTGCTGTTTTGTTTGCTCCTCTCATGAGCCAACCAGTGCTCCCTTCCACTGAACAGTGGGGATGTCCAGAATTGGCATCTTTCATCCTTGTTGTATATTTATTTTTGTAGTGAGAAAAGAAAGGGGTACCTATTCTTAAGCTTTAGACTGATGAAATGATGGCCACGTGATAGTGGGTTCTGACTTCAGCAGGGAATGGAAAAAACTGATGGCCAAGAAAAGGGACAAGGCAAGAGACACTCCCACCTTATAGGTCCAGGATTAACACAAACTAAATTTTCATGATTAAGAGCAAAGTTGAGCTGGAAACCAGTTGGATCAGTTGCAGAAGAGGTCCATGATAAGTAACCCCATTGGGTCTTATCAATAGTAATATGAGACAGTTGTATCGGAGTCTACAGGAAATTGGAAGTGTGTGACCCTTTGACAAGAGTTTGGTTGTGACTTCATGTTTTCTAGACTTCAGTTCCATTCTGCATAAATCATTTAATTTGCCAGATGTCAAAATCTCTCTCTCCCTCCTTAGGGCAAAGCAGGCTAACAAGGTTATATCTCTAGGATGTGTCTAAAATTGAATGTATTCCTTAAAAATGAGGGCGCTCAAAATGAGGGGCCCTGGATGTTAAATTTTAATTACTTCCTTCCTCTTTGTAGTCTTGTTTCCATGACTTCATTTGATCTGAGGATTCATCCCACAATTCATTTTACATGTGATAGACCTCAGATCAGAGAAATGTTAAGTAAATAGGAAAACAGAGGAGTCCCTTAGATCTTATGCAGAAGACATTTTCCCTCCAGCCCTGACTCACCAAACCCTGCCTGCCTCTAAATTTATTTGTTTTTTCAATTTATAACACTCTCTCTTCCATGGTTTTCCACAAGAGCGATCATGCGAGGTAAGTTGGAACAGAAGAAGGTGACCAGCCCCAAGCAATACACTGAATTTGCATGGCTAAATATGGACTCAAAACTGGATTCCTAGGTGGACAACTTTATTTTTGACAGCCTCTGACATTATTCTTTTCCTTCAAAATAACTTTACCGAACTGTTGATACAAATAGAAATCTCACTGGAAGGTAAAAACGTTTTGAACTGGACTTCACCTGGACAGATGCATTTCAGGTAGAGGTGGCCTACCTATGGAAATAGTTTGCCAAATCCTTCTTTGGGCATGTTTCAACTTCCCAGTTTAGCCTGAAGCCCTGGAATTTCTTGCTGGACCTGGATCAAAGTATAGACTCAGTCCAGCCATGCTTAGCTTTTCAAGAAAAATCATCTAGGTTAGTATTTCTCAACCTGGGCAACATGGAGATATGTGGACTTCAGCTCCCAGAATTTCTCAGCCAGCATGGTTGAGAAAGACTGACCTAGATGATCTTTCTGATCTTGAAAAGCTAAGCATGGCTGGGCCCAGTCAATACTTAGATACACTGATCTAGGTGCATCCTATTGTAGAATGCAGGGTGGAACAGAATGGAAAGCTAGCTGGACAGATGCACAGATGCATATTTTATAACACCAGAATTCCTAATGCAATTGCAAATTTATTTCTCAAAGATGTTCTGCAAACTGGTTTGAGGCAATATGGCACCAGCTCCTGATCTTTACCCTCCGCAATGTGAGCAAACAAAGTGAAAGAGCTTAATACCTGCACATATAAAAAAAGGTTTTATATCTCACAAATTTAAGAGAAAACCCACAGTACAGCACCCAAATCAATCAAAACAATAGAGAGGCTTCATCAAAAAAACAGGTTAATGGACTACTCCAACTGGAAATTATTTTGTGTAATTTCGGGCAGAGAGCAGCTCAGGTTTTTGTTTGGGTTTTTTTTGTGTGTGTGTGGTTCTTAACTGATGAGAGGAAAATATTTTGTGTATTCCCTGATGTATTGTTCTCATTTTTTAAACATACATCCCTAGTAATGACAGTGAGGCCAAGGGATGCTCTGGATTCAAATATTAGAACATGAGTTTGAATTGTAATGTTAGCTCACAGGTAGGCAGGCAGAGAAGAACCTTCTTAAAATTGGTTCCCTTCTCTACATCTGATACATTGGGTTAGAATTAATAATATCCCTAGACATTATAATCTGTTCTGGTCTATAACTATAATCTAGTTATAGACCAGAACATCCAAAGGAGTTTAGGTTTAGAAGGCTGATGTAGGGCAGATCATTGGGGGTTTAACCTCAATTTCCTAATGTACAAAATGGGAGAAATAGTGCCCTTCCAACCTCACACTACACTCTAATAAAACTGGTAAGAGAATAATAAAACTCAACTGAGCCTTAGTTAAATCCAAGTACACATATTTTATTGCTTTGCGCGATGAGGTTTTCTGAGGCGGGGAAGTTATATCCAGGCATGGAAAAGTAATTACAGTCTTTGCAGGTATGCAATGAAACCATCACTGTACAAAAAAGTTCATTAATATATCAAATGTGTTATGTGCTATCCACACACACACACACACACACACACAAAGATATGGCTGTTACCATTCACATTTCTCAAAGCAGAATATTGTGGGGTGGTGCACAGCACACGCAATATATGGATCATTACACCACCTTCCTCTCTTTCTCCAATATACACATCAGGCAATGTACAGACAACAAAAAACATATTGTATCTGATATATAATAGCTCACACAATCCTTCTAAAAATATCATTAATGGATTTGGCAACAGTCAGTGGCACGTAGATTAAAATCTATCTATGCATAAAAGACTAATTAAAGTAGTATGTAGGCACACTGGTAGGCAAAAGGGAGGGAACAGGAAGAGAGGGAGGAAGGAAGGAATTATGTAACATGGAGCCTCCACACACACCCTTCTCTTTCTTCCTATCTTAACACACACATACACACTGACAATAACTACAACTGGCTTTGGAAGTATGCATCACAAAAGCAAAAACCATTAAACAAAGGGACACAATGGGAATAGGTATAGAAAAGAACCATCACCCCAAACAATATTATAAACATGCAGAAATAGCAGCACACAAACTTTGCCTATTCGGGTGCATGATGTACTCATAAGTATCTATACAGGAGACCCCCAGGTTAGTGGTTAAGGGGCTGGCCTAGGAACCAGGAGATGGTGAATTCTTGTTCCGTCTTAGGCATAAAGCCAGCTGGGGGACTTTGGACCAATCATCAAGATACTGTGAGTTCTAGTGCTGCCTTAGGCGTGAAAACTGACTGGGTGACTTGGAGCCAGTCACTCACCTCATAACTCACTTCACTTCATCCAACTCACCTCACAGATTGGTTGTTGTGGAGAAAAAGAGGAGGAGCACAGAGCATTATCAATGCTTGCCACCTTGAGTTACTTATAGAGCATTAAAAGCAAAATAGGGGATAGATGGGGAACTCATCAAATTTGCAGACGACACCAAGCTGGCAAGAATAGCCAACACTTCAGAAGACAGGCTTCAGATACAGAAGGATCTGGACAGACTTGAACACTGGGCACTATCTAACAAAATGAAATTCAATGGTGAAAAAAGCAAGGTTCTACATTTAGGCAAGAAAAACCAAATGCACAGGTTAGTATAGGGGGTACCTTGCTCAATAGTAGTAACTGTGAGAGGGACCTCGGAGTCCTAGTAGACAATCACCTAAATATGAGCCAGCAGTGTGCTGTAGCTGCCAAAAAGGCCAACACAGTGCTAGGCTGCATTAACAGAGGGATAGAATCAAGATCACATGAAGTGTTAATACCACTTTACAATGCCTTGGTAAGGCCACAATTGGAATACTGCATCCAGTTTTCATCACCGCGCTGTAAAAAAAGATGTTGAGACTCTAGAAAGAGTACAGAGAAGAGCAACAAAGATGATTAGGGGACTGGAGGCTAAAGCATATAAGGAACGGCTGCTGGAATTGGGTATGTCTAGTTCAATGAAGAGAAGGACGAGGGGGGACATGATAGCAGTGTTCCAATATCTCAGGGGCTACAACAAAGAAGAAGGAATCAAGCTATTCTCCAAAGCGCCTGAGGGCAGGACAAGAAGCAATGGATGGAAACTAATCAAGGAGAGAAGCAACCTAGAACTAAGGAGAAACTTCCTGACAGTGAGAACAATTAACCAGTGGAACAACCTACCTCCAGAAGCGGTGAATGCTCCAACACTGGAAGTTTTTTTTTTTTTTTTTATTAAAAGTTTTATAAATTTTACAAGAAAAACAAGAACAATACAGAACAAAAAACAACATATACAAAAGAAAAAAAAATTAAACAATACATATAAAAAAAAAAAAACCCCACCCCACACCCCTCCCAAAAACCCTCCCTTCCCCCCCCCTGAGCTTCCCAGAGCAGAATATAGGCTTAAGAAATAAAAAAAAAATAAAAATTAAATTAAAAACTTTATATTTATATATATAAAAAAGATATCTATAATATATATAAAAATAAAACTTATGAAAAAGCTATATGATATTTTTGTATACCCAATCTAAATTGTATAAATTTTATCCATTTGTCCCAGATAGCAAAAAACTTCTCTTGCGTTTGTTGCTTTAAGAAAGCCGAAATCTTTGCCATTTCCGCCAGATAAGCTACTTTAAAAAACCATTCCTGCAATGTAGGCAAAGATTCCTTCTTCCAATATTGTCCAACTAACAGCCTTGCGGCTGTGATCAAATTTAACATCAATACAACCTCCTTTGTATCACAATCTGTAACAATACCTAACAAAAATAATTGCGGAGTAAATTTTACCCTCCTTCTAAAAATTCTCTGGATATTCCACCATATTTTGATCCAAAATGCTTTTATCTCTCTGCATGACCACCAAATATGATAATAGGAAGCCTCCTTATAACCACATCTCCAGCATTTAGGTTGCACGTCAGGGTACATGTAAGACATTTTTTGTGGATCAAGGTGCCATCTATAAAACATTTTATAAAAATTCTCCCTTAAATTCTGTGCTTGAGTAAATTTGACATTTCTCACCCAAATAGTTTCCCAGGTGTCCAATGAAACTGGCTCACCAAAGTTCTGCGCCCATCTAATCATACAATCTTTAATTAGTTCCGTTTCTGAGTCCAATTCAACTAAAACCCCATAAATTCTCTTAATGTGGGTTTGTCTTTGATCCTTCAGTTGCTTAATAAGATTTTCATCTTCTCTAAGAAAACCCACCTTACAATCCATCTTCCATCTATCTAGTAGTTGCCTATATTGGAACCAAGAATAAGTAAAATTTTCTTGTGCTAATTCTTCCCGTGATTTTAATTGCCAGTTTTGTCCATCCCATTTAAGTAACTGTCTATAAGACACCATATCCATTTTAACCCCTCTTTTTATTCCTTCTATCGCATGCCAAGGTATAGCCCATAATGGTACTTTAAAATCACTTTTATAATATTTTCTCCAGATCCTAAGTAAAGAAATTCTTAAAATATGAGATTTAAAAGCCCAATCTATTTTTTTATTAAATATTAAATAGGCATGCCACCCATAAAGTAAATCCCATCCCTCTAGATAAAGTATCTCAGAGTTTGTCAAATTTACCCAGTCACTAAACACTGGAAGTTTTTAAGAAGAGACTGGACAGCCATCTGTCCGAAATGGTATAGGGTTTCCTGCCTGAACAGGGGGTTGGACTCAATGACCTCCAAGGTCCCTTCCAACTTTACTACTACTACTACTACTACTACTACTACTACTACTACTACTACTACTACTACTACTATTATTATTAAATAAAAGAGAAAGAGATGTGTGTGGGAAAGAGAAAAAGAAAATGGATGGCCAACCGACTGACTGATTGACTGACTGAAATACAGACACTAAAAAGCTAAAAGAGCGCCCCACAGTTTCACTTTCCCTGAAAACTGCAGGGAAGGCCCACAACAATGAGTTATAATTAAAATGGGAGAATAAAAGGCATTTCTGCAGTGGCCAGACAGAGTTGGGAAAAGGTTAGATATGGAAATGCCTGCAGTTTTGTGCCAGCAAAGGGATATTTTCACAAAGCCTCCTTCTGCCCTCAGATGTGGCAAGAGGGGAACAGTGAAGCCCCCAATAAATATGAACACACACACACACACACACACACACACACACACACACACACTCAACATGCTCTCTTAGTATCTACACTTCATTTTCAGTTGTGGAATCCTGCCACAGACAGTTCAACTTGACCCAAAAGCCTCACACACTGAGGACTGGGGCAAAAGTCATTTTTCTCTAGACATATTACCCACTTCAGAGGCTTGTCAGCCTCACCAGGACATCCTGATAGGAAAGCTGTGTGTCTGTGGCAGGGCTGCATTTGTCTGTGGTAGATTTCGTGGGCCACACTCTCAGGAAAATGTAATAAAGGCCAGGGTGAAAATGAACTTTCAGAGTTTCAGAGAGTCTAACTCAGAGGCAGTTGGAGAACTAAATTTGAGCAAAAACTTATATCTCCTTCCAAGGAATACTTGATTTACAACCACAACTGAGCCCAAATTTTCTGTTGCTAGCCAAGACAATTGTTAAGTGAGTTGTACCTCATTTTACAACCTTTATTGCCACCGTTAAGCAAATCAATTCAATTATTAAATGAATCATGCAGTTCTTAAGCAAATCTGGCCTTTTCCATTGACTCTGCTTGTTGGAAGCCAGTTGGAAAGGACATAAATACATGCCAGTTTGCCAAGCACCCAAAATTTGATCATGTCACCATGGGGATGTTGTAACAGTTGTAGGTGGGAAAACTGGTCATAAGTCCCTTGTTTCAGTGTCATCATAACTTTGAACAGTCACTAAACAAATGTTTGTAAGTTGATTATTATCTGTATTGGGTTTCCCTTACAGCAGTGTTTCTTAACCTTGCTGGCTAGAGAATTCTGGGAGTTGAAGTCCAGACATTTTAAAGTTGTCAAGACTGAGAACCAGCACCTTACAGGAAGACAGATTCTGATTTAATATAAGGCAGAAAAACTTTTTAAAGGGATTTAAAGTAGGATGGATGAATCAATGACCTTGGTTCCCTTTTCCTGGAGATATTCAGATGGAAGATGGACAGCTATCTATCTGGAATACTTAAATCTGGATTTGGATTTAGCAGGGAGTTGAATTCAGTGGCCTAAATAACTTTTTCCAACTCTAGGACTGACCTGAAATATTTCTTTTACATTCAGTTAACATTAAGTATATTGTGTAGACATGGATTGAATCATCTTTCTATTTAAAAATTACAATATGCTGCACACTTTCTGGACATTTAGCTATTCAGATGACATTCCAGTGTCCCATTCTATACAATGGGTGAGGAAAAATAATTTTTCACTGAAGTAAAAAAAGGGCATGGACCTCATGGACTCACAGCAATCCTTGTTAGTCAAAATGGAACGAATTCCCTTCCTATCCGTACTTTAGATGAATGATGGTTTTTTTTAATACAATGAGATCCCTGGGTCTATTGTAACAAAGAAATTTTTTTTTTATCCACAGGCTGACAAGCATTACAACAAGAACTTGTTTTAGGAATCTGGAGGCTTAGACCAAGCTGTCATTGATCGAAGAACAGATCAAGATGATAAAGGAAATGAAAAGCAACAGGACAGAGAGGTAGAAAAGGCAAGACTAATTGGGCCAGCATGAAAGCTGAAAACAAGGCTATGGCTTTAAAGATTCTCTAATCTCCTGAGTACCTAATAAAATTCCCCCACTGTCAAGTGCCCTGGCACCATCACCCCATATAACTGAGAAGATGGGGCACAGCTGGTGAGGTGAGACAGAAGTGACAAGTGTCACTCTGAAGTCCCAGAGGCTTCCTCCCCCCCCCCCCAAAAAAAGAAAGCTGGCCAAATAAACGAGGCCATAAGCAGTGGGTCTTTGTGGGGAGAAGCCTGCTGAAAGGAGTTTTTCTACTTTGTCAGAAAACCTCTGACACTCACCCCAAAAAGATTGGTCATGGCTTGGGTGGTGACAGGTGGGGACAAAGAAAATACATCAGCCTCCAAGGAGGAGGGAGAGTTAACAAGGAGATGTTTTAGGGTCTCATTAGCACAGTGTGACTTGCTGTCTCACCATGGAACCCGCTACTTAATTAGGTCTCCACTGGGACAGAGACAGCCAGATGTGTCACTCATTACTTCTGTGTCTGTGCTTTGTGATGAGAATCCTGGGTTTGGAAGAAGGCAATAAGGCTTTCGTGGGGGCAGAGAAATCCAAATTTCTCTTTAGAAAAGTAGAAGAGGGAGCACTTAGGAGCAGACAGCACTTAAGTTAGGGGATTGTTCGAAGGGAATAAAATATCCAGGGAACAGAGGATGCAGGTGCCCTTCTAAAAGAGTTCCTGCAGCTGACTTCAATCCTTTCCTTTCATATACTAAGTCTTTGATACCCTGTCTTGCAGGATTGTCCTGAGAACAAGTATTGGAGGTAGCTCTCTCTAGGAAGAGAGAGAGAGAGAGAGTGCAAAGAAAAAAAGGAGGGAAGAAAACTTGGAGAGAAAAAGGCTAACATATTTTGAATGTAATTCTTCCTCTGGGCACATTTAACCAATTTTTGTTCTACTCTTTCTGGCTTGTAGAAGATAGGTAATCCTCCACTTATAATCACAATGGGGAGCAGAATTTTCAGCGCTAAATAAGGCAGTTTTGAAGTGAATCACACCCAAGTTTACCACCTTTTTGCCATGGTTAAATGAATCATTGCAGTTGTTAAGTGAAGCACATGGTCATTAAGCAAATCCAGTTTCCTCACTGACTTGGCTTGTTGAAAGCCAGCTGGGAAGGTCACAAATGTTGATCACATGACTCCAGGACCCTACAACCATCATAAGTATATGCTAATTGCCGTGCCTGAATTTTGATCATGTGACACGGGATGTGTAAGGGTCATAAATGTGAGGACCAGTTGTAAGTCACTTTTTCCAATGCTGTTGTAACTTTCATTAAATGAATGATTGTAAATCAAGGACTACCTGTAATTGGAAGAGAGCTCTCTCTCTCTCTCTCTCTCTCTCTCTCTCTCTCTCCTTCCAACTTGTGAACTCAGTATATCCATTCCTTCCTACCTTGAGCAATTTTTCTACCAGACAATTAACCGTCTCCCCACTAAACAACTCAGAGCAGCAACTAGATGTTTCAGTTGATCCTGCATCAAACCAGATTCTACCCACCTGTCACTACAACACACTTCATCTCAGTGGCATTCCTCTCTTCAAAACAGAGTTTTCCCCTGGTGTTGGCTATCCTCCCATCTCCTGCAATTAATATTGTCTTAGCAATATCAGGCATGTCACAGCAACAGCAAGCCTGCCTTTTCTGCACAGCAAGATGGAAGGGACTTCGCTTTTCCTACCACTGTACCAATTGTATCCTTCCAGTAATAACTCATCTTGCCATACAAGCAGGCCTGTCTCCTTATAAATCAATGTCAGAATTTGAAACTGTCTGTTGGAAGGCTGGTGAAGCTCATTTCAGAGATGACAGGGGTCACAAATTATTTTCCGTGGATCTGCTTTACCTGTGGTCTATAAATTGCATTTGATCTTCTGCCAATTTTCCCACTCTTTGGTTAGAGTTAGCCAAAGGAAAACAGATATCCATCCACATACATGCAGAAACACTCGTTGCTCACTCCTCTCCTGCTACTTATAGATTCTGCATTGTAAGGAATTATAGTAAATGCAATTCTGCAAAAACATTACAGAGGTTTCACCTGGATAGGGGTCTGATTAAAGAAAAATTAAAGTAGCAGCAGACTCCAGAAACCCAGCTAATCACAGTTGGCAGACAAGGGCTAGATAGCTCATGTGCCTGATTTGCAATGAGATCCGGTTTTTTTCCAGTTTGCTTCAGCAAGCCCATTAGCACAGGAGTGTTAGGAGGAAATAGCAAAAGAACATTTGAAGATCAGCCATTAGTAGCACAGTTTCCTTGTAACAAGGGCTTTTTTTTCTCATAGAACACCCAGAACAGAGTTCTGGAACTTTTTTTTGATGGAACCTTGTAGAGTAGGCAAGGTGGGTTGTATGACGTGTGTGAATTCCGGCACCTTTTTTTTTTAAGCAAAAAAGCACTGCTTGTAACTTCCTGGATGGGCAGATTAACACCTCACAGGGTCATATAGTCCCAGAGTCCCTAAGCAAAAGATCCTTTTGTAAGAGACTTGGAGAATGACACCAGTGAGCATCTAGCTAGATTCCCCACTCCCCACTTCCATTAACTGTAAATACACTATAAAGCCTCCATCTGGATGAGGTTTCTGGTAATTGGCCAAAGTATCTCCATTCATTCCTTAGAATGTGGCTTTCCAACCTAGTGATCAGTAAACCCTTTGCTTGCAACCAAGTCAAGATTCTCCGAAACTTCCAGTGCAACTTGAGTTATCTCAGCCTGGAGTCTTCCCTGGGAATTCTCAGAGATCTACACAGCCTCAAAAAGTATCCATGGCATTTTCATCCTGTCCTTCTTCCCAAGTCCTGCCTTCCTCCCCACAATACCCTCATGAGATACTTTACATCAGGGGTTTTCAAACTTGGTCCTTTTATGACTTGTAGACTTCAACTCCCAGAATTCCTCAGCCAGCGTGCCTGGTTGAGAAATTCTGGGAGTTGAAGTCCACAAGTCATAAAAGGGCCAAGTTTGAAAACCCCTGCTTTACATTGAGAAGCAGCATGGATTTGAATCCACATCTCATTGGCAAACCTAATTTTCCAACTCTCTCTGATTTGGCAGAATGAGCAGGCCATCTTGGAAAACAAAAGGTTGGAGCAGATTGAAAATAAGATCTCTGCTATGTTTGCAGCTTAGCCTGCCTTATGTGGTCTGAAGTGGTCTGCTATCCCAACACATCCTGGAAGTAAGATTTAATTCTTCCTTCAAAACCAAGCGGGTTCATTTTTATATACTGTGAGAAGTTTTATATCCAAATATATTTTATTCTTTATACTGTTTGCATCTTCCTTTAAAATGTTTACAGAATCCACAATGGTCTGAGAATCAATGTTTCCATGTTAATCAAATTAGCAAACTTATTCAAACCCCGAATTAAGGTAACTAGCCCTAATCCACATTATCAGTGGATAAGGTCTACAAACACAGAGTTAATTAAATTAGGTCTCCCAGAGGAACTGCATGTTCACAAGAATAAACATACCTACATACCCACACACCCTTCAAGTGTCACCGTAGAATCAGCACATAGACACTTTCACACCTCGGACAAGCTCCTCCTGTAAAAATCTGCTGCTGTATCCCATTTCACTGCAGCCTGCCCCTAAAAGCATTTCTTCTTTCCTCACAGCTGTCTGAATCTCATTTTTCTTTATTCTTGTGCAACCCCAGCTGAGTTGGAACCCCAAATTATTCTTCTGACAATACCAAAATGTCTCTTTCTGTAGCTCTCATACAAGGACTAAAACTAAAACTGCAACCCAAACTGGATAAGACCAGGGGAAACCACAATGCAATTTTTTTGGAGGGAAAATGTTTGGAAAGACCCAGTAATGGCAGCATGAGGCTGACCTTAGCTGAACTTTAAAAAAAAGTTAAGTAGGATCAGATCTGGATCATACATGGAGGAAGATCACCAGAAAATTTCAGGTCATATGCTAGATGAGAAGTTGAGAAAAATATTCTGGAGCACACAGAAAGAAATCCCTTACATTTTCTGCTGAGAAAATTATTGGCTACCAAGACGAACTGGAGAAAATCTTTACTTTATCTCGGGGCAGTTTAAGTGTACCCAAAGGGAGCTTATAAGGACAAGATTCTGGTGGAGATTTGAGCTTCAGATGCTCGCCTTTGCTTACTTCCCTCAACGCCTCCAGAAACAGGTGTCAGCACCCAGATCCTCAAACCAAAATATCACACTCACACATAGGCACGTACCCAAACACACACCAGCTTCTGTGCAAGATGCTTCCCACCAAAAACCTACTCTGCTCCTGCTTCCCCACAATAAACAGCCCCGGAGGCGGGTGTGAAAATGCTTCCAGGAATAGCAGCCGAAGACAGAAATGTGCCATGAAATTTTCACATGTGGACAGTCGGTGCGTGGCTGAACGGGGACTCAGAGAGAAGGGAGGCCAGAAGGGAGAAGGGTTGGCAAAGTTGGACATGAAATCATAATTTTTGAGAGATTCCCTATTGCTCCCTCCCCATCAGCCTGCCACTTCCAAATGCCAGGTATGTCGTGTGGAGCGGCTGGGACAGAAACAAAATGTCACTTGCCACTTAAGCGGTAGCTGCATTTTAATCAGGCTACTAATAATACAAAAGAGATATCTTAAGATTGTCCTTTCTCTCCACTTCCGCCTGCGGACTTGCACACGGGGGGGGTGTCTCAATTTGAGGAGGGGATAAAAAGTTGGGGTTTAAGACCATTGGCACAATGAGACCCCGCTCCCCATCCCTTCCACTGCTCGTCTTCTTAATTAAAGTCACAGAGCTCCTCCAGTTCCTGATCCTCCTCTTCTTTCAGAGTTTGACAGATAGCGGAGAAAATTAATGGCTGGAGAGGGAATTAAATTGATCCTTCTTCTCACTGCGGCTGGTGACAAATCCACCCATAGATTCCAGAGTTGTTGTTGTTAGAGACCACTGCAGCCACCGTCAGACAAGGCAGCTGGGAGTGAAATGATGCAGTGCCCCCTAGAGGGGAAGACTCCCAAATCTTACTTTGTCCCTGCTTTTTCACACATATCCAGTGCCCCTTTTCGTCTCTCCAAGAGTGCCGGTGTAAATGTAGTTAATGCAAGCTTCTGTCTGAACAAAAGGGGGTGCAATGTACAGACTAGTCAAGCAGTGTTTTTCATTTACTTTTTTTAAAAAAAATTCACAACTATAATATTTTTAAATGTACCATAAAAAAGATAGGAGCTTTATTGGGTGGGTCAAAAGCATTTGATTTCAGGGAAATCGGGTCATCCAGCTGTCTTTGGGAAGCTCACAAGCAGGACATGTAATTAATCGCATGTGCAGTGCATGCATACAAGTAATAAATAACTATCTCAACTATGAGCCATAGTAATTTATTATTTTTATTAGATTTCCCCACCTTTATTACTTTATGTATCTCAAGGTTCCTTCCTTCCCCTTTTTCCCTCACAACAACAACCCTGTGAGGTGGGTTGGGCTGAAATTGACTGACCCAAAGTCACCTAGACCAGGGCTTTTCAATCAGTGGTACGGGTACCACCAATGGTACATTGGCACCTGGCAGGTGGTACGTGACCATCCTAGAAAAGTGGTAGCAGGGGAGGGGAATGAGCTGAACCGGTGGCAGCACCGCATAAGCCTGAGAGAGAGATGGCTGGAGCTGCAGGGCTGTCAGGGCTCAACAGAAGCGCCAGGATCAGTGCCGCTTTCCAGCTGATTGGCACATCTTCAGGACTGTCAGGGCTCAGTGGAAGCGCCAGGATCAGCACCAGGCTCCAGCTGGAGCTCGGTGTTGATCCTGGTGCTTCTGGTGAGCCCTGAAGAAGCACCAATCAGCTGGAATGTTACCTTATCTCCAGGGTCTTGTGATTTACATTCAGATGCGTGGCAACTGATTCATATTTATGACGGGCACAGTGTCCCAGGGTTAGGTGAAGTGACCAAAACTGCTGCAACCACCCATCAGACGGGGGGAATAAAAACCACATACACCCCACCCCACCCCCACTGCCAATACTCAACAGAAATGCTCACAACAATGGAAACCTCCGACAGGAGGAAGAGCGCTGCTAGGTGGGCAGGCAGGTGTCTTGCTTGGCTGTGGCTTGGGGGGCACTTTTTTCAGTGCCATTATAACTTCAAATAGTCACTAAGCGAACTGTTGTAAGTCGAGGACTACCTGTACTTCATCACTTTTTTCCTTTTTTTTTTTTTTTTGGTCAAGTTTTTGACACCTTGCTAGGCGACTGGTGGTACTCAGATATTGCTGTATCCTAAAAGTGGTACAATGGGTGAAAAGGTTGAAAAGCCCTGACCTAGATGTGAACTCACCATTTCCTGGTGACTGGCCGAAAGTCAGCCAGTTGGCTTTCATTCCTAAATTGGGACTAGAACTCACCGTCTCCTGATTTCTAGACCTTAACCACTAGGCCAAACTGGCTCTCCATAAATAAATAAATAGTTATGCTCCATAAACAAAACCTCTTTGTTCAAAGGGGCAGCCGTAATTCAGCCTTGTGGAACGAAGTGCCATCATTTGAGTGTGTGTAGTGTGAAGTCATTCTTTTATCACTTTTGCAGTTCTTACTTTTTAAAAAATGTCCAACTATACCAAAATAGCATACTGCTTCCTCAGAGATAAGGACTTTCAGCCAAGCAATTCTTTAACTCCTGTTGATTCAGTCTGTCGGAGGAACAGTTGATTTGGCTACAGAAACAAATATACATGCACGGACTTGTTCCAGAAATGAGCTGAAGAATTTTCTGGGGGATGTAATGATACAAAGAATTGTATCATTAAATTCACACATATATATACAAAACAATTGCTGGCATCCACACACAAAAAAAGATCTCCATTTCTAAGGTTTGCTTATTCCGCTCTTTGTACCCTGAGATGATTTCAATGTCCAATCACTCTAAGCCAGTGTTTCTCAACCTTGGCAGCTTGAAGATGTGGGGATTTCAACTCCCAGAATTCTTTAGCCAGCATGGCTAGCTAGGGAATTCTGGGAGTTGAAGTCCACACATTTTCAAGCTCTCAAGGTTGAGAAACACTGCCTAAGTGGTAGGTCCCATGATTGTCTTACTGGGGATTATGGGTGTCACAATTCAGTTATATGCTGTCCAAGGAGTTGGCTGATTTATACAGATTAATTTATATTGTTGCTTTAAAAAAAAAGTGATTAAAAGCTTCAGTTCATTAATGCTCTGTTAGTTGTCTAAAGAACGCACCCTTAGCCAAAACAAAATATCATGAGGGGCCCCAATATTCATTGATACATAAAACATATATGCCTATCCTATATTTCCATTTTTATTTTTTTGTAATAATTATTAGATTTTTATCCCCCCTTTACTACTTTATCAGTAACTCAAGGTGGCAAACACGCATACTCATACTGCTTCCTCCTATTTTTCCCACAACAACCCTGTGAGGTAGGTTAGGCTAAGAGAGAGGGACTGGGCCCAAGTCACCCAGCTGGCTTTCATGCCTAAGGTGGGAGAACTCACAGTATCCTGGTGATTGGCACAAAATCACCCAGCTGTTTTTTTTTGCCTAAGGCAGGATTAGAACTCACTGTCACCTGGCGATTGGCCCAATTGGTTTTGTGCCTAAGGTGGGACTAGAACTCACAGTCGCCTGGTGACCGATCCAAAGGTACCCAGCTGGCTTTCATGCCTAAACCAGAACACTCCTAGTTTCTAGACCAGCACCTTATGGAGAACATGGGACTCTATTTTCCAAAGTCAACTACCGTAAACTTTGGGAGGTTTGGGCCTGTAGCCCACTTATTTCAGAACCCAGGCCTAAGAGCAAATTCAAACCTTGGGCTTTAATTAAGCTTTACTTATCTACCAACTTGAGGGGGTGTATTCCAGTCCACCCTGCCAGACCCAAGACAGGTTTATATGTTTGACTAACACTTGAAATGTCATTTAATAGCATATGCAGCATCACAAACATTTCCTGGTTTGGAGTAGGTCCAGGACAGTGTTGCCATAGTAACTGAAGGAGGGAGGGGGCAGAGTGGAAAAACTTCAATGCCCCACACTCAAGGGAAGTGATGCTAGTGTGCAGCTTCAAATGTTTTTGTTTTGATTCTGGAAATGCTCCTTCATAGCAAATGGATGAAACGACAGCCAGCAGGGAGCAATTATGGCTGGGGAACCCTAGTTGGAGCCTTAAGGAGAGGTTGCAAGGTGAATTGTTGACCCTACTCTATCAGCCCTGCCAACTCTTAGAAATCCACTTATTGGAATAGAAAATTTTCCTTGGGCTCCATTAAGGCTCATCGTAACATTCTTCTGTCTATCTTCAAACCAGGCATCTCTTTAAAAAATCCTGATTAACTTCAGATTGCCAAACACATCAGAAACAGGAAGAAAGTAATATTTCTAGATAAACTTGCATTCCAGCAGAAGTAGAAACAATTATTTCCTTTTGCAAGAAACCAAGTGATTTACTTTTGATCAATTTCTGCC
Organism: Crotalus tigris; assembly: GCF_016545835.1. NCBI lineage: Eukaryota > Metazoa > Chordata > Lepidosauria > Squamata > Viperidae > Crotalus > Crotalus tigris. Next base: position 1,632,120 of record NW_024100595.1, on the reverse strand, counting down.
CAAGTCCTCCTCCTTCTCTGTCCTCCCTTAACTCTTCTCTGGATATCTCTGTGTGTGTGTGTGTGTGTGTGTGTGTGTGTGTGTGTGTGTGTGTATGAATGTATGTATATGTGTGTGTATATATGTATATTATACATATATATATATATACATATGCATACATACACACACATATATATGAATGTATGTATGCATATGTATATATATGTATAATATGTGTGTGTATGAATGTATGTATATGTGTGTGTGTGTATATATATATATATATATACACACACATATATATGAATGTATGTATGCATATGTATATATATATGTATAATATGTGTGTGTGTGTGTATAGAGAGAGACATATATACATATATATAGACATATATATTCATTCATTCTAGCATCTGCACATTTCCACACACACTTGTTTCCTCTGTAGACCACTCTGAAATACTCCCTCCCCCCCTTTCCCCTTCTCCTCACCTCACTTATAACACGTTCCAGTCTCTTTTTTCTCTTTTCAAAACCTCCTTATTAACAATATCACATTATATAATCTGTATAATACAATTGTTATATTATGTAATTTCATAATATAACAATTGTTATATTATATTGTTATACTATAATACAACTATTGTTATATTATATTGTTATATTATATTGTTATATTGTTATATTATTCTATTCTATTCTATTCTATTCTATTCCTTTATTCTGCCCTGTATTATTATGGATATGCCTTCAACCATGTTTTGTGTGTAGCTTCTTACTTTTTTTTTTTTTGTATTAAGGAAATGCACCCACCTTAAGCCCAAGGGATATGGCAGAAGTATTTAATAATTCATCGTTCTTTATACTCTTATCTTTCTCCTGCTCTCTTTAGGAAAAAGAATGAACAAAGCTTAAAATATATAACTCTCTTCGTCCAATTAAAACTGCAGAAGAGAAAACAATTTTTATCATTATTCCCCCAAAGCACACACGCGCACACACACCTAGTTTATCTCGCCTCGATCTTGGTAGTTGATTTACCCATGCTAGCCTCTGATTACTTCTCTCTTTCTCTCTCTCTTTTCTTTTTTCTTTTCTTTTTTGCTACGGCTGAGTACACACACAAAGTCTAATAGTTCCGCCTTTTATCCTCTAATCTAATCTATGTATTCCATATCAGATCTCTGCACCGTCCCCCTCCCATTCTCAATAGAAACAATAGTCTCCACCTCTCGACTGCAACCCCCCCTTCCCTTGCGCTCTCTCTCCCTCTCTCTCTCTCTCTCTCTCTCTCTCTCTCAGTCCGTGGGATCCCCATCGATCCCCTCCGCTCATTCCTTGCATCGCCTTCTCCTCACTGGAACCTGTTGACGGGATCTGCACCCAGGTAAGATGGAGCGGGGGGGGGGGGCTGGAGGAAGAGAAGGGGGGAGTCCCGTGGGACTGAGTGGGAGAAGGAGGGGGTGAGTGTGCAGCCGTTGGAGGAGGGTTGTGGGGTGTGTGAAGATAGTTGCGGGGTGCAACTTGGGGAGAGACAAAAATGTGGGGTCACAATCTGGCAGAGTTTCCAAGAAGGCAGAGACTTGGCAGAGTTGTTCAGCAGGTGATATTCGGGAGATGGGGAGGGGGGGGAAAGGCTGAGGCAAGTTGGGAGAGACTGTTATGGGGCCGACAGGGGAGTTTGGGGGCAATGGCTGGAATGTGAGGGTGAGGGGGATTGAAGATCGGCGGATATCAGGGTAGAAAGCAACTCAAATGTGCTTCTTCAAAGAATAAGAGGCATTTATGGTGTAATCTGGAAAATGGAGGGACATCAGTTGCACAGAGGTGGGATATTCAGGGGAAAAAGTTGGGGCGTAGACAAAGGTGTTAAGAATCGGAGATGGCTAAATTGATTCCGGAGATGGGAATAGATGCGGAGAGCAATTCTGGAAAGGTACGAAACTGATTGAGAACTGGTGGACCGAGGCAAGGTTGGTTCAAGAAAATACTTTTATGCAGACCTCGCTCCCTCTCCCCCTCCCTCTTTACAAAAAAAAAAAAAAAAAAAAGACAATTCAGTTCAGCAAATTTATCCTGTGTCTACTGTTTAAGAAAACAAATTCATGTAAAATTAGCTTCTGACTAGTACTAATTTCAAAATATTCTGCTGTATCAAAATGTCATTAAGTGTCCAACAGAGAGAAATTCCTAATTCACTTATAATCATCTCACTATTGCTAAAAATTGGGGTGGAGGGAAGAGAGAGAGGCCAGTGCTGCAAAACATGCTCTAATTGGAGTTTGAAATTTTGTTGACTAACATTCCATTTCTCAGGTTGCATTGATCTGGTAACCTTTGATTTCATGTCTGTTTTGCCCTTTTTTCCCCTTATTTTTATTTAAATACAGATCTGTCTACTCAGAAATAAACGTTAGCTCAGTGAATTCAGTGGAACTTGATTCCTATAAAATGGGTAGACCACTGCAGTCTTATAGCGCATCAGGCTATTTCCAACAGTACAGTTCGGATGTTTAGAATAATAATAAAAAAAAATTGTCGTCAGTTTTGTTCACTGCACCAACATCCTAACTTTTAACCTGCTTGCCACCAGAAAATGGGAACCATGGTTTTGAAAAGATGGGTTTGACAGTATTAACGGTATTTCAGCAACAATATCTGTTGAAATGTTTTCTGTTAGGAGAAAGAGATCAAAAGGAAATCTCTTTATAAAACCATTTGTTTCATTCATCCAAACAGGGAAAGTTTTAGTAAATTTGGGAATAGCCAAAAAAGGGTCCCCAGCTCAAATTTTGGGAAGTGAGGTTCACAGAGTGGATCATGAGAAACTAGGATGGGGAGAAATAAATCTATGTAAAACTATGGAGTTTGGTTCAGAAAAAAAGTAAGGGTCCCTTCCTTACAAGAAAAGGCATATGGGTGAGGTAAAGTTATGTAAAACATAAAAAGATAAGTTGAGATAAAATCACTAGGATAGTCTCCTTGTTTATTCAATTTTTTATGTAACATTTCCTGCATGCATTGATGTATTAGCTTTTTCCTATAGACAAAGGTCTGTAGATTTTAGATTTACATTTGCAATAGAAAAAATGAAAACATCTTATTTTCCTGAAATCATCATTCAGAATAGAAAAATGAAGCTTCTTTTTTAATGTGACTTGTAACATCTAATTAATTGATAGAATTGACTGATACAGAATGTAATAGTGATTTTATATAGGAATACAGCAATGTTGTGGAGATAACATACTTTCGGGGTGAACGATAGACTTCTTCTTTGGTAGTAAATTTAATTGATGAGTTAGTGAGAGGACTTCAGCTAAAGTAAATTACTAAGGACTAAATGTAATCTGTTAGTAGGCTGAGAGGAATTCTAAAACGTCAAAAAATAAAACAAGCAAATGAACAAACACAAGCATGCTTAAAAACATTGCAGTGAAGGCTGGACAGGTCTTTAGGAAGCCCACAATTCTACTATATCAATTCTCAGTCATCATTCAAACTTTATATAATGTACCAAGACTGGCTGGGGAATTCTGGGAGTTGAAGTCCATACATCTGAAAGCAGCTAAGTTTGAGAAACCCTGTCTTAGCCCGTAACATAAACCCTGTCTTAGCCCGTGATTAAGAGAAGTGCATTTCTTACTTAGAAAATATCATTTTTTTTCTACCAGAGTTTTTTTTTCCTGAAACCTACTTGAGATACCTTATAAAGAAAATAATAAAATGTTCAGTCAAAGCTTAAACATTGCTTATTTTTCCTGTGACACAAACAGTAATAGATATTTCTTACCTAATACAAATTGTAGTTCACCATCACAAACAGAAACACTTGTTCACACAAAGGAATTTTTTTGGTTTCTTTTAAAAATAATGCCTGATTGAATTTCTCAATTCTTCTGACAACAAAGAAATGTTTGCTTTGCCTTTTGCCTCCCTGCAAAGTAGCAAATTTGACCTGCCAATCATTATAGTTTAGAGGGAGAACTAATCAATAATATTTATTTGGTCAATGACAAGCAAAATTTAAAAGTACAAAAACAGTGCAAAGCAAATGAATACAAGAATATGCTAACAAGCGGCAAAGTAAATCAGATAGTATAACATTCACTCCTCTGTATATTAATACAGTTGTTACCCAGATGATAAATCTAAAACATCAATAGGTATAAAATAAAAATAAAAACTATATATCCCCTAACAATTCATCAAACAACCAGCCAGTTTGATTTAGTGGTTAAGACTCTAGATTAGAAAGTGGGAGACCATGAGTTCTTCCTCAGCCATGAAAGCCAACTGGGCAACTTTGGGGCCGGTCCCTCTGAGCCCAATCCACCTCACAGGATCGTTGTTATAGGGAAAATAAGAGGAAGAAGCTATGTTGGACATGTTTGCCACCTTGAATTAGGAGTGCCAGTTTGGTCTAGTGGTTAAGGCACCAAGCTAGAAAGTGGGAAATCATGAGTTCAAGTCCTACCTTAGCCCTGAAAGCCAGCTAAATGACTGTGGACCAATCACCAGGAGATGGAGAGTTCTAATACCGCCTTTGGCGTGAAAGCCAACTGGCTGTCCTTGGGCCAATCACCAGGAGGTGGGGAGTTCTAGTCCCGCCTTAGTCATGAAAGCCAGCTGGGTGATTCTGGGCCAGTCATTCTCTCAGCCCAACCCACTTCACAGGGTTGTTGTTGTTGTTATTGTTGTTGTGGGGGAAATAGGAGGAAGAAGGTGTGTTAGATACGTTTGCCACCTTGAGTTATTTGTAAAAATAATAAAGGCAGGATATAAATAAATAAATATCAGCTAAGATGTATCAAACCCAAAATATTACTTAAACCAAAGGTAATTATGTCTTTAACTAATTTTATCTTGCTTTCATTGCAGCAGCACAAAATTTAGCTACTGCCCATGTAATGAATGGTTTTAAATCTTGAAGGAGAAGGTTCATGTAAAATTTATCTGACCTTGCAAGGAATTTACAAATTAGGAGCACAAGGTAGATTGACCTGATGTCTCTATAAAATTTATAACATAATAAGGGCTCTATGAGGGAGATAGGCAGCTTTAAAAAGTGGTAGATGATTGATAGATAGAAGAGGGAGAGGGAGAGAGAGAGAGAGAGAAAGAGAGAGATGGTTTCAACTTCCTTGTCACCATATGGGCGAATTTTCAAAAGTTTACATATAGTAACCAAAACATTAGGCTGCATTTTAAAGTTTCCCGTTTCCGGAGAAGCTGGATGCCACCTATTAAGAACATATCTAGAGATGTATTTCCTTGAGAATCGAGCCCAATCGGTTTTATTCCAGCAAATTTGCCTAAGGCAGCTTTGCATACCAATGTAGTACCACTGAAAATAAAAATAAAAGATGAAAATTAATGAGTGAATTTTTCTCCCCTTTCAGCACAGTTGACCGTTCCTCCAATGACTGTCCGCCGTGGAGATCGTGCATCAGTTCCTATCCGAGAGCACATGGCCATCGATGTGTCCCCAGGACCGATACGACCCATTGCCCAAATCTCAGCTTATTTTCCGCATCCTGGGCTGGAAGGGGTGCTGACAACACAAGATAGGATGAGAAGTGAAGGAACAACTGTACCCGCAGGAACTGGGGAAGGAGAATCTACTGAAGGATATGATTCTGATGAAAACAGTAAGTATAATTCCCCGTGTCTGTGTCTGTAGAGAAAACATGAGCTTTGATCAAACTATCTTTTAATACAAGAAAAAACAGCTGGCTGCATAGCACATTCCATAAAGATTCTTTTACATTGACTGTCACTTCACATATCAACTTCTTCTCTTCATATACTGCATACAGTTTTGTCACCACGATGTAAAAAAGATGTTGAGACTCTAGAAAGAGTGCAGAGAAGAGCAACAAAGATGATTAGGGGACTGGAGGCTAAAACATATAAGGAATGGTTGCTGGAATTGGGTATGTCTAGTTTAATGAAGAGAAGGGCGAGGGGGGACATGATAGCAGTGTTCCAGTATCTCAGGGGCTGCCACAAAGAAGAGGAAGTCAAGCTATTCTCCAAAGCGCTTGAAGGCAGGACAAGAAGCAATGGATGGAAACTAATCAAGGAGAGAACCAACCTAGAACTAAGGAAAAATTTCCTGACAGAACAATTAACCAGTGGAACAACCTGCCTCCAGAAGTTGTGAATGCTCCAACACTGCAATTTTTAAAAAAGAGACTGGACAGTCATTTGTCTGAAATGGCATAGGGTTTCCTGCTTCAGTAGTGAGTTGGACTAGAAGACCTCCAAGGACCTTTCCAACTCTATTATTATTAGTAATAATATTAATATTAGTAATATTAATTTTAAGATAGAGCGTATAGATGCTTGACAGCTGGTGGTTGGATTTGTACATTGTTCTATGTATCATACTATAACTTTGTTTGATTTCGAATTAGCAGAATGTGTGAACTAACTCACTAATGGTCTGTTCAATTAATGTGAACACAACCATTGTGGTTTGTCAGCTGTGGTTTATGACTTGGCAAGATGTATGATCTAAGTCACTATAGTTTGTTCAATAATTGAAACAAGTCAAAGAATGTTGTGTGAATAGAACCAGCAGATCTGCCTCTCATACGACCATCTACTCACTCATAGTTAGATTTTTTTTTCACACATCTACAAAGGCATATTAAAGTTTTGTGAATGGCCATCCAGAGCCTCATCCTCCACTTTAATGTCAACTTATATCGACACTGACATTCATACTATCTCAATTGCTATGTTATCCAAACAATACGTTTGTCATAAACAAATCTGTCTTACAAAACAGTTCTCAAAAATATGGACAATTGAATCTTCGCTGATTGATTAGATGCCACTGACTCGGCATTAATTCCTGTCACAGATAAAAAAAATGTTCATCTTCTCAGCTTGTCCCTAACAGTAACTCATATCTCTTTGAGGAGTATTCACTGGAGGTTGTTAAGAGGAGATTGGACAGCTATTTGTCTAGAATGGTATAGGGTGGGGTCTCCAAACTTAGCAACTTTAAGACTTGTGGACTTAACTCGCAGAATTCCCCAGCCAGCCATGCTTGAAGACCCTTGGTTATAAAATATCCTGCTTGACTAGCGGATTGGATTAGAAGACCTCCAAGGTTCCTTCCAATGTTGTTATTCTATATTCTGTATTTCCTTGCTCCTCTCCAACCATCATTTCCATCGTTTCCCCTTCCTTCTTTGTTTCTCAATCTTACCTGGAATACTTTATCTAAATCCACCATCACTCACATACACCTGCCCAATGTAAGATTCTGATCTTTTAGAGAGGTACATTCCTCAGTTCCACTTCCTTCAAAACATTCATCCACATATACCGTTCACTTAAAAGTGGTGTTTGTGTGAGCCCTTGTCACATTTATAGCCAATGTTCTGGGGAGAATTTTGTGAACAGGCAGGTCTACCATTGTGACATTTAACGTGTAACCATCATGTTGTTCTAGATCTTGCTCATTCTTTGTCATACATGCTACAAAATGTCCTTTCCATTCCGACATCTCCTCTCTCCTACCATTTGCACACTGATCTGGAAATAAAGTCTAGTGAATCTCCTGAGGTTTTAGGCTGAGTGAATGCAGGCAAGAACTAAAAAACAGAATCCTATCTTTGCCCCGAGGCAGTCATACTTAATTGTAAATAGCCGCACTCAGTGCACAATAAAATAATACATGGACACTAATCCATAGTAAAAGATAAAAGGTCTGCAGAACATGATTTGGTAATTTCTCTTCTCTAAAGCATAATCGCAATGAGGAAAATTGCAAACCTACCTAGAAGTTTTTATAAATATATATATATAATATATATAATATTTTTATAATATGATTTTTTTCCAAATCAAGCTATTTAGTATCAGGCAAGATTTAATTGACTCTGGTAACTGGGTTCACATCTGGAAGGACACATGAAAACAACTTATCTCAACATTCCGGGCTCTTTTTGGACACAAAATTTGAAACAGACATGTACACAAATTCATGCTTATCTTTCTCAGAAGCAATTCTTGTGTTCTATCAGGCCAGGTTCTCCAATATTTGTTTCAGTACTTATAATCTACTATGATTAAACACTCTAGCTTGTCAGGCTCAAAATCAAGAATGACACAGCAATCCTTTCAAGCCGAGTTCTTTATTGTTTCACCTCTATAGACAAAATCTTGCTAGACTGAGGATTCTACTATCTGCATCTACAGGACATTCTGTGAAACATTAAGGAGGGGCTGTCTTCACCCTCTTTCTCTCACACTTGACCTCTGGGCTGAGTTGCCTCTTACTCCTCTGGAATGCACCTCCTCCCTCCTGGGGAACCACCTCCTCATTACATTAAATCACAAGGTACCATGAACTTATTATCCAACCCTGCTACCCATCAAAGCAGAGTTAACTTTAGGCTAAAATTGAGTAGGCATTGGCTTAGAGTGCTAAATCTTAGGGTGTGCCAATGCCTCCTCGTCTCCTTCCAAAGGAAATGAAAATTTTGCATCACAACTTTCTCAATACAGGAACTAGACAATGATACACACCCGAGAATCCCAGTCACTCAAGCCCAGACCAGTATAGTTGGCACTTTGAAAGATATTCCTTTGTTAAATCCAACTGTGGAATTTGGAATTGGCTTGAGTAGTCAAAACAGCAGAGGGGAACCCAAGGCTTCATGGGGTTATCATTTGCTGCTGGGGGGCAAACATGGGGAAAGGCTACTTGGGCTGCCTGTGAATTTTCCAAAAACCTGGAAAACAGATTCTGAACAAGAATGCAACTAGCAAATCTGGGTTGCAAAAATCTGCCTAACCACTAGATGGCAGTAAAACGATACAGAAAACTCTCTGCTGACCTCTAAGTGGTCCTCTGAATCCCTGCAACCTGGATCTGGTAACTGTAGCTTCCAGGTGCACACTGTTCTTCTTACAGTAGGATGGAATGACCTGCTGCAGCTGGCATTCTAATGTGAGAGAAATAGATGAAGGAAAGAATTTGTTCCCGCGCACATTTGTTTTTAGGACTAGGAGAAACAATAGATAGCTATTAGAAAACCAAATATTTTGGAAACATGCTCTGTTCTCGCTTTTTTGCACTTGTTCTTGTGCTGAGACAAATAAATATGCACAGGCTTTACCAAATTCAAAGCCTCAAGCAGATTTGTGTCAGCACAAGCACATGCCTACTATTCATGTGCAGAGAGTTACATGAACTACGGTATCAGCCATCCTCAAAAATGAGTGCCGTGGCACTAAAAACTCAAGATGTCAGTTTTTCCCCTTGAATCTGCATCAGAAGAATTATTGAGGTCCCATATACTTTCTGGGGGGACAACCCACGCATGCAAATGTTCACTCAGGCATCTTCTCTAATAAAAACAACCTCACCACACCTCTACTATTAACACAACCCAGCATAAAAAAGACATTACATTTATATGCTCTCCAACAGGTGCCTGTACACACACACACATACAGACACTGACTCCCATAAGACGGGAGGGAGGGAGGAAAGAAGGAAATGACAGGAGGGAGGTTTAATGAATGGTAGGTACAGAGTGAGGGAAGGAAAAAAAGGAAGCTAGCATAGAAGTGGATACTGTAGATGAATAGATCACAAGAGAGAAAGATAGACCTCCCTGTTACCAGACAGAGGCATGCATCAAAACATAAACCCATCCAGAAACCCTTACAAATAAATGTATCCCAATACAAAGAGGTACAGTCTGATCAAACATGTGTAGGGACATATAAGCCCTTTTCATTTGGGCTTTAAAATTATGCAGACCATCTGAAGGCCAGGAATGAGTGGGGGGGGGAAGGAAGAATACATCACGTTTTTTGCTCTTGATCTCCATGCATCATTCATCAGCAGTTTGTGCATGCTCGCCATGCGCTCTGGGATCTAGCTTTTCTCAGGCATCAAAAGGGAGCCTAACCGATGACCACTAGCACACACCTAGCAAGAAGTGCCTAGAATTGATGAGTGAGGAGAGGAAGCCCATCCTCTTTCTTCTCTTCTGGTTGAATTTTACTGAGTCAGGACTAACTAGATCCTTTGTATCAATAACTAAACCATGGTTTATTGAAGAAAGCTCAATTGGTAGGGTGCATACTACCTGCTGAGCTGTTAAGTGCCATAAACAGAACATAGTGGCTATGCTTACACAACACAGCCAAGCCAGAAAGAATTATGACTTAGCACAGTGAACAAGCCTATTTGTGAAATGGGGCAACAACGATAGGCCAGAGGCTAAGCAAGTGGAAGTGAATTTCCTGCCAAAATTGGCAAAACACAGTCCACAACCCAGGCCAAGAAACCTTTTTACTGTGGCAGACTATTGATCCATACAATTTATAGATCAATCACAACATCTTGGAACACATAAAGGAGAGAATGCTTTGTTCTTGCCACTGAGGAACTACAAATAGATCCTATATGGTTCAGATTAAGGCTTCTAGCTTTAAAAGATGGGACTTCTAGAGATGGCTGGGTTGGTTGATTGGATGGATTTATTTGCTCACCCGAATGTATAAATGCTTTTATAAAGACAGAGAGAGATGGGGAAAAGGTTCTAATTCACGAAGGCCAACGTTCTCCAGGCTTAGAAAAAAACAGAAGGAGAAGTAAATAGTGGGTCCCCGAGGTATGATCAAAAAGTCAAGATGGCAAAAGCAATGATGTGATCATAGCTCTGCCTGGTTTTTAGGTGTGTCACATTTAAAAAACAAAAAAAGCTTGAATTGCACTGTCACAGCCACCATCTTGATTGTTTTTTAGCATTCCTTGCAGACACCCCTGAGGGTCCTGAATAATTAATAACTGGGCAACTGTCCCAGAAAGAAGACATAGTATCCTAATTTGAAGAAAAAAGAGGCAGTGATAAAGAAAATAGACTTACCTTTGTGGAGTCCTTGGTCCTCTCTGAGCTTGTTTGTTTGCATATGTTTCATTATCCAACTAGGTAACATCCTCAGTGCAAGAGAGTATGGGGTTTCCACCCTTTTTATACACAGTAGCTTGCCCTGCAAGTTTTGGTGGCGGGGGGGGGGTATAGTTTTCTCCTGAGTAGTTCCTTAGTTAGGGTATTGTTTTTTGCTTGATTGTTTGCCTGGTGTTAATTCTTGCTTATCTGGTGTTGGCTGCTGGAGAAGATGTATTCTGGTCTTTTTGTTTCCTTCCTCTCTTTTGAATGGTGTGTAAATATGTTTTATTTCTATGTGTCTAGTGATGGCTGATTCAGAAACGTGCCATGTTTCTTTGCTTTGTTCCATGAGAAACAGAAGCTCAATTATTATGCATCTTCAGACACGTCTACTTTATTTGTGCAATTAATTCAGGACATCACATTCAGTTTTCCTGGTGCCTAAATTAGATTATCAGAGGGAAAGGGAAGGGGGGCACTTGAGATATTCAAAATGAAAGTGTGCACTCCTATGCATAACTCACAGACAGAGAACATTTACATAGAGGTGTGCAGAATTTAGGGTAGGGGATCATTTTGACAATATTGGCCAGCCAACAAGATAAGAACACCTTCTGGTATTATTTGAACTCACAGTCAATCTTCGTTCAATTGTATACAAATGTATGGATACAGCGATATAAATCAATTCAGAGAGGGCTATGCTGGCCAAGCCTGATGAGATTTTTAGTCAGTTCATCTGAAGCAAGGTTAGCTGGAGAAGGTTAATCTGGATCATGAATGGCTGGGGAATTCTGGGAATTGAAGTCCACATGTCTTAAAGTTGCCAAGGTTGAGAAACACTGGTCTGGACAGATGGATGGCATTGAATTTGCAGATTGTGAGTGGGATTGGGAAGACATCTTGAAGGAAAACATTGATAAAATGGATCTCTTTTTAACATTTGTTTTCCTTACTGCCCGGCCTTTTTCTAGCATCACTTGGGACTCTTGAATTTGATATTCTCTATGATCCAGAAAGCTGCACCCTTGACTGCACCATCCTACGAGCCAAGGTAATCGTGTTCCCTTACTGGGCCTCAAAAACTTCTTCCGAAGCAGCTTCTCCAAATTGGTGGGGTTTGGACAACTGTAATTTTTTGCTAAAGGAGACACAGCCTGGGCTGGCGATAAGGGATTATGAGAACAGCTACTCAACTTACTTGGAGCACAGTAGGCTGTGGAAGGCTGCTAAAAAGACACTGTTTTGCTTTTCTAGCACTCTCCATGCCTTTAGATTCAGCTTTTCTGCATCACATGTTGCGTTTTCACAATAAACGGCCTTGATTTAATAAAAGAGGCCACACCAGGGTGGAAAATCTCATTATGGAGCTAGCAATGTTCATTTCAGCCTCTCTTTTCTCCTGCCACACTCAGCCCTTTCTCTCTACCCCATCTACAAAGCCTTTAGAAGTCAGGCAAGTGGCCTTTAAGTGTCAAACCAAACCTCTGGGGTCTTCACCTGGCTGCTTTTCTACAACCCTGATCCTCAACTCACACATCAGCAATACATAAAACCCCCTCCTCCCTTTCTTCCTTCCCAGCTGGTGGGCTTGCAGCATCTTCAAGCATCTCGGGCGGCGACGCGCCAGGCAACCGGGTATCCGCAGGCATCTGGCGTTGCTGTGGCAACAAAAGAGGGCGGGGGGGAAGTATGGGAAATACTGCGGCAGTTCAGAACCACAGCAAAACTAACCCAGAGCCTGCCACTTCGAAAAGAGTAGATGACCCTTATTCCCAACTGGCAAGTTTCTGTTTCCTTGGTGTCGCCCTCTGGAGATTGTGTGCAAACTATTTAGAGGATATGTTTACATGAGTGCAGTTTTAAAAATATTTTTCTGACTAATCTATCGTTTTCCCTGTGGCCATTCACCAACAAAGGCAATTTAGCTGGAATTTCCGCAGTGACTCTGAACAGGATTAAAATGCATGACCCCGATAGTTCTGGGATTTGAAGTGGCATAAAGATCGCCTTCCTAGCCAGGAAGGTAAATTAAGGCTTCTGAAAAGGGGTTTCAAAAAGTTCAACTGCGATTTAGAGATGAATTCCCCACACCTGCAGTGATAATCCAACTATCCTACCTAGTGCACTGTTCCTTAGGGCAGATATCTCAGAATTTGTAATTCTGTAATAATCCAACAAATTCATTGCTGGATGGAGAATTGATTGCAATCAGGAAACACCTGGAAAGTGCCACTGGTCAGTATGTGGAGTGAAACTATTTTACGAATGTGGAGGAGTGGATTTATACCATGCTCATGAGGCCATACTTGGAATACTATGTACAGCTCTGGTCACCATGATACCAAAAAAATGTTGAGAACCTAGAAAAAGTGCAGAGAAGAGCAACAAAGAAGATAAAGGGTTTGGAGGCTAAAAACGGTACAAGGAAAGTTAAGGGAACTAGGTATGTCTTGTCTAACAAAGAGAAGGATTAGGAAGGATATGATAATGGTCTTCCAGTATTCAAGGGACTGTCACAGAGAAGAGAGGGTCAACTTAGTCTCCAAAGCACCAGAAGGCAAGACAAGAAGCAATGTTTGGAAACTTTTTAAAGAGAGATCCAACATAGAAATTTCCTGACAGTGAGAACAATTATTCAGTGGAACGGCTTACCTCCAGAGGTTGTGGATGCTCCATCACTGGAGGTTTTCAAGAAGAGAATGGGCAACCATTTGACCAGGATGGTATAAGGCAGGGGTAGGCAACCTTGGCTCTTTTATGACTTCAACTCCCAGAATTCCCGAGCCAGCATGGCTCAGCTTGGAAACTCTCCTTTTCCCCTCAGCTGGCTCAGGAATTCTGGGAGTTGAAGTCCATGATTCAGTAAAAGAGCCAAGGTTGCCTACCCCTGGTATAAGGTCTCCTGCTTAGAGCAGGAGGTTAGATTAGAAGACCTCTGAGGTCCCTTTCAACCTATGATTCTATGTTCTAACCCCCAGACCTATTCCAGGGTGGGAGTCTTAATAATTCAGACTCTTAACACAGTGATTCTCAACCTTTCTAATGCCGTGACCCCATAATACAGTTCCCCATGTTGTGGTGACCCCCAAATGGGTGTGGCCACCAATAAGAGGGAGTAGGAGAGCTAGGGAAAAGGGAAAAAAATGGCGGACAGCATGGTTTGGTGACCCCCGTGAAATGGTCATTCGACCCCAAATGGGGTCCCGACCCACAGGTTGAGAACCACTGCTCTAACGGATTATGCAGTTTTGCTTTTGCCTATGAAAGACCCTCCTCCTCCTCCAAGGCAGAGCTGAAGAATGTACCGGTGGTCCCCAACTTACGACCACAGTTGGGACCAAAATTTCCATTGCTAAGCAAGGCAGTCGTTAAGTGAGTCGCACCTCATTTTACAACCTTTTTTGCCACACTTGTTAAGAGAATTGCTGCATGTGTTAAGTGAATCACCTAGTCCAGGGGTAGGCAATCTTGGCTCTTTTATGACTCGTGGACTTCAACTCCCAGAATTCCTGAGCCAGCCATGCTGAGGGGAAAGGGAGAGGTTTCCAAGCTGAGCCATGCTGGCTCAGGAATTCTGGGAGTTGAAGTCCACGAATCATAAAAGAGCCAAGGTTGCCTACCCCTGATTCCTAGTCGTTAAATGAATCCAGCTTCCCCCATTGGCTTTGCTTGTTGGAAGGTCACAAATAGTGAGTGTTGTGACCCCTGGCACTGCAATTGTAGTAAATATGTGCTGGGTGCCAAGCACCTGAATTTTAACCCCTTAGCTGTGGGGAATGCTGTGGTGGCCGTAAGTGTTAGGATTGATTATCACTTTTCCCAGTGCTGTTGTAACTTCAACAGTAGCTAAACGAATGGTTGTAAGTCAAGACCTATCTGTAGTAGGTTGACCATCAGGCCCTGCTACATGCAGACACCAACTTCTCTCTCTCTCTCTCTCTCTCTCTCACACACACACACACACACACACACACACACACACACACACACTGTTCCTTTTTTTCTTTCTCGATCTTTTTTTTCCTTTCTTTTTTCTTTTCTTCTCCCTTCTAAATTGCAGATTGTCTTTCTCCAAAAAAGACTCCCTGTGGAGAAAAAAACAAAGATATCCTTTACCAGAAATCTGAGCCAATCTCTTGTGGAAGGATTTTAATAAATAAATCCTGCCACCCTCCCCTTTAATCAGCAAGTCATTTCGAGGAAAGGATCAAGCTGGCTTCACTGCTGATCAGATTTGTAGCTTGAATTGAAATTAGCCCAGAGTATCACACCCATAAAGTGGAGTGGGCACACTTATGTCTACTTTTGAGTGGGAATTTTGTAATTTTGAGAGGGGTAGAGAACTTTCTACAGGCTTCTGAATATGTGGAGATATAAAAAGAATAAATAAGTATAAATAGAATGGAATTAATGCTGGTTTTTTTTTTCAGGGACTAAAGCCAATGGATTTTAATGGCTTGGCTGACCCTTATGTCAAACTACATCTCCTTCCAGGTGCTTGTAAGGTAAGCACTAGGGGGTCTGTTGGAAGGGGCCCATAAAAGTCAAGATGGTGGCTACAAGCGTGTGATTGAAGCCCTGACGCCCATTCATATCCAGCATGACATTTTGATTTTTTTTTACTCTTTTTTGGATACCTTTGGTAAGCATAGTCTCAAATTTACATCCCTGTTATTGTGTCTTAATTCTGGTCCCACATAGCCACAAAAGTTTATGTGAGTATATAATATCAAGTCTCCTTCAATACAAGCTTGACTCTTTACATGTGTATTACATATTAGTTTTTTGGGGGGGAGCAATAGGGAAGCAGCCTTGTCCTTCTCTTGGGTTGCTTGTCCAACTTCCCAGATGCTGCTGGCCTCTTGGAACATGAAAGTGTGGACAATGGTTTGGTCTAGTGGGGAAGGCACCAGGCTAGAAACCTGGGGACAATGAGTTCTAGTTCCACCTGAGACATGAAGCCAGCTGGGTGACTTTGGGTCAATCATGAGGATTCTGTGAGTTCTAGTCCTACCTTAAGCATGAAAGCTGCCTGGCTGACTTTGGATCAATCATCAGGTTTAGTTTTTAGTCCTGCCTTAAGCATGAAAGCCAGCTAGCACCAGGCTAGCTGGCTGGGTAACTTTGAGCTGTCTCGGCCCAGCTAATCTCACAAGGTTGTTCTGGGGAATATAGGAACAGGAAGGAGTATTAGGTATGCTCACCTCCTTGAGTCATTTATAAAAATAATGAAGGCATAATAGAAATAAATAAATCTCTCAAAATTACTCAGAATTTGCCCATTCTTCCTGCTGTCCAAAAAAGCACCTGCCTCCTCTGTCCATCATACAGCTCTAGGAAAGAGAATTAAGAAGATTCTGATTTAGGGCACTTAGGAATTAAATGGGAACTGAAGAGAAAGTCTCCAGTGATCCAGACTTCTGCAATCCAATGTTTCTCAATCTTCACAATTTGATGAAGTATGGCTTTGCTGACTGAAGAATTCTGGAGCTGAAGTCCATACCTTTTCAAGTTGTTAAGGCTAAGAAACACTGCTGTAATCTAATTCCCTTTCCTTTTCAATAAATCCAATTAAAATAGACTTCGTGAAAGTCTTCTCAGTTGCTAGGATTTTGACTTAGACAGTTTAAACCTCAGCCGGAGGGGCAGAAAAAGACAAAATGGCAGCAAAAACGATGCAATTGAAATAACCATCCCTTCTTTAGATATGTCACAGACATTTTAAAAAGGCAGAACTTCAATTGCAAGGCAGTGGCTGCCATCTTGAATTTTTGACTCCTCCCTGTAGATCCTCCTAAACCTTTGAGATTGTCTCACTGTTTCCCATCTGACCTGAACTCATCTTGCTTAAGTTTTCAAAATCAATTAAAGTGTAATAGGTGCAGCCATCTACCAGTTGTGTGTGTGTGCATATGTGGCATGAAAGCTGGTGAGGATAAAGTTTATCTTGCACATTAAACATTTTGAATGAGAAATAAAATTTGCCATGTTTACTTGTCGGTAAGCCTATCCACAGATAAGCCGATCCTTGAATTTTTAACCATGAAAAATGCACCACCTGTGCATAAAGTGATGCTCAAAATGTTTATATGTATTAATTTTCACAATTGGCTTATCCATAGATAATCCACAAATTATCCATTTCATGATATTTTGATTAAAATTTCAAGGGTCATCTTATCTGTGGATGGGCTTATCTGTGAGCATATTTATTTATTTCTCAAATTCATATAGCTGCCCATCTCACAAAACTTGATCCTGGGCAGTGTACAATTATTAAGTAAAAACAATATGTAGATAAAAACAAGCATTTAAAAATACGAAGTGTCAACATTAAGAAATACATTTATTAATCAAATTCATATAACTCCCATCTCAAGAAAAATGACCCTATATACAGGATATATGCATACGTTTATCCTGTACTATAAATACAGGAGATGCAGATACTTTTAAAAAGTATATGTAAAAAGGTAAAAATGCTGTAAAAAAGTAGACTCAAAGGATGCCCCATCCATGGATAAGTAAAACTCATTTGTCATCTTATTCCTGAGTGTACAGGTAATTCTTGACTTACGACCACAATTAAACTCAAAATTTCTGTAGCTAAGAGAGCTTTGTCCCATTTTATGGCTTTTCTTGCCAGAGTTGTTAAGTGAATCACTGCAATTGTTAAGTTAGTAATATGGTTATTAAATAAATCTGGCTTTCCCATTGTCTTTGCTTGTCAGAAGGTCACAAAAGGGGATTACAGTTGACAAGCGTCTGAATTTTGATAATGTGACCAATGGGGATGCTGCAATGGTCATAAGTGTGAAAAATGGTCATAAGTCACTTTTTTCGGTGTCGTTGAAACTCTGAACGGTCACTAAATGAACTGTTGTAAGTCAGGAACTACCTGTATAGTATTTCATATTAATGCTGTCATCATATTGTATTGTTTGAAATAATTTATAAAGGAATTAATTTTCGGACAGGCCTATTAATTTAATTGCTGCCAAGAATAACAGTAACGTCACTCATAGATTATGAAAAATGTCTTTTCTCCAAACTATCCCTGAACTGTGAGTGAGGAGATCACTGAGGACCATCTCCTTGTGAAGAAAAAGCTTATCCCCTGCATCTTCTCCACAGCATCCTACCAGGAATTCCCTCCGATGCTGAACTTTAGCGCACGCAAATTTTGCATAACTTATTAGATAATAAGAGGCTTTTAAGCCAGCTGTAACTGGATGTTTGGAATAAGAAACCTGATTGCCGAAATTATATTATCTCAGGGCCAAAAAAGATGTGACAAGGGAATATGTGACCAAATCTTCCAAATTAATATTTATGAATATTTATGTACGCTCAAAAAATAGCGGTGCACGCCTGATGGTAGGAAGCAGCTGGGAGGAGCAGGTGCTATAAGCCTGTGTTGCTTTCCAAGTCTAAATCCACCCATTTATCTTGAAACAATTATTAGCCAAGCTGAGGAAAAAAGAAGAGATGGTCTTCTTCCCTCCGTGAGTGTAACAATAGCTTTGGGATAGACATCTTGAGTGTACTTTTCTGCCTCTGGTTAGCCAAATGAAATCAACACTTTTCTATAAAATCAAAACCAAAATCAATCCACATCCATTTCACAGTCAAAACTAGAGTCTCTTCTCAGGAGTTCCTACCACACATCTGGGTGCAGCTGTTTTACCTATGCCAAGGGCAGAAGGGGCAACAGATAACTGATTGGGGAAGAGAAAGAGATTCAGAAGGTATGAATCCCTACTAGCTCTATGAGAACAAGAGGCAGAGCCTGGGGGCAGAGTCAAGAGAGAACTCAGCCCAGAATCGTTATATGTCCACAAATGCTGCAAGTCCACCCCCCCCCCATGAATTCCATTGACTCTTAACTGACACCAATTTAGTGCTGACCATTACTTGACCAGATTCTTGTGTATAGCCTGAGCAATAAATCAGCAATAAATTAACTGGAATCTATGCACCTGACATTAGCACGTGTATAGGGGGAGCAAGAAAAGAAAATAACAAATGTAGCATAAGAGTCTCTTCTTAACAGAAGTTGTGATGTGGCCTACTTGCATGAAAGGTGCAGAGTTCACATTACAACTGTGCAAAGCTACTTTGGTCATTTGAATGAAAACAATGGATCCTACATATGCTCGGATCTCCAGTAACAGGATTCAGATCATTCAGAACCACAGGTGAACAAGGAACATTAGGCTAGATTTACCTAACACGCTAAACCAGAGTCCTTCTATTTATCTATATGCTACTAAAACTCTGATTCTCGTAGCCTTTCACTGGATGAAATGGTGCATCTTAGAGGAGGAACAATTGTTGAACCAAGGTATCTCAAATGGGCTAACTTACAAAATGCATCCAAATCCGGGACCCATGACTCTTGTGGAATTGGCAAATCTTATAAAACATTTTACGACATCAAAATTATCATAAGGCATTTTATTACATAATAAAAAAGGTCATAAAACCTTTCCTGTGCCGATGTTTGTGCTATAAAGTTCTACCTGAGTTTTCTTTTTTTAAAGTATATTTTTATTTTTTTTTAAAAAAATCTCAGTATAAAATACAATGGGGTGAGCTTCCTTTCCCCAGCCCCTGTACGTCTAGCAGTTTGAAAGCATACAAGTGCGAGTAGGTTAATAGGTACCACTTTGGTGGGAAGGTAATTGCGTTCCGTGTGCCTTGGTGTATAGTCATGCTGGCCCCAGGACCACGGAAGCGTCTTTGGACAACACTGACTCCCTTGGCTAGGAAACGGAGGTGAGCACTGCACCCTAGAGTCAGACACAACTGGACAGGCAAATCTTTACCTAAAGACAATGTGAAAGGGGGAAAGGAAAGGGACAGAGGAGTAGAGTGAGGAAGGGGGAAAAGAAATGAAAAAAGAAACAAAAAGCAGTGACTTCTGACTTTTTTTTGGTACAATAAGATACATAATAAGTTATGATAGCAACTTTTTAGCTATACCAAATAATAACTTCTAGCCATTTCTCTACTAATAATCCACTTAATTGTCAAAACCCAAAGTCAAAAATATTTTTTCCTCTTTCACACAGAAAGTCCAGAAACGGTTTCCAAGTAACCACAAAACTATTTACATTAGCACAGTCAACTTTGCCATCCCTCCCTGTTCCATCATCTTTTGAATCCATTCCTCTATTGAGGGAGTTAACACTTCTTTCCATTTCTGGGCATATAAAATTCTTGCAGCCATCAACATGTATAGCAACAAAGTTCCATTTTTTCCCCATTTCTTTATTTAATAGTTCTAAAAGAAAAAGTTCCGGTTTCCACTGTAAGTCAGTTTTTAAAATATTCTAAATTAAACCATGGATCTGTACCTAATATTTCTTTGCCTTGTCACATGTTTACCACATGGAAAAAAAAGTACCCTCCTTAACACGAGCTACCTTCAAGGCAGATATATTTCTGAATTTCTCCCTGAATGTTTAGTAACTTTTCTAATACATTAGGAGCTCTGCCAGTCAACAATCTGGTAAGGAATCTGGTAAGGAAATATTTCTGAACGGATGACATAACATGAGGGAGCTCAGCAATACAGCTGCACTTACAGCCGTTTGCAGCATCATATGATCATGTGACTGCATTTTGTGATGGTTTTGCTAAAAAACAGCACTTCTGTTTTGGGAAAAACTGTGCCCATAGTGAACTATTGGTTTGCTTAAAAACTGCAGTGTTTGCTTAACTATAGCAGCCATTTTATGACTGCCACATTCACTTATGTGACCACCACAAAAAAGTTCATAAAATTGGGTCAGTCACATTTTTGTCACGACTTAACGGCTGCAATAGGCCGGCTCCATTACAGTTGTAAGTTGAGGACTATCTGTATCTTAGCGGTTAGCAGGATAAAGAAGGAAAAGCATTACAAATCGATTTGTATCTTATGACGCTGTTTCCCAGTCCTCAGAGCAGGGAACAGATTCAGCTGCAGGCTTTGCTGTACAGATAGTCCTCAACTTACAATCACTCATTTAGTGACCATTCAACGATACAATGGCACTGAAAAAAGTTTTTTACACTTATGACTGTTGCAGCATCCCCATAGTTGTGTGATTAAAATTCAGATGCTTGGCAACTGATTGATATTTATGATGATTGCAGTGTCCTGGGTTCATGTGATCCCCTTTTGCAATCTTCTGACAAGGAAATTCAATAGGGAAGCCAGATTCACTTAACAATCATGTTACTAACTTAACAAATGCAGTGATTCACTTAACAACTGTGACAAGAAAGGTCATAAACTGTGACAAACTTCACTTAACAATTGTCTCACTTAGCAACAGAAATTTGGGGCTCAGTTATTATTGTGTAGCACTTCTCTACTGTTCTGTTCTTCCCTTTCAAATCCTTTTTCTGTTCAGGCCAACAAACTGAAGACACGCACTCAGCACAACACTCTCAATCCTGTGTGGAACGAGGTCCTCATCTACAATGGGATAACTGCAGAGGACATGGCTCGGAAAACGTTGCGGTGAGATAAAACCCGCCCTTTGCTTCACAACTCATGCCACAGCCCCTCCCGCGCTCTCTTCCCTCAACACAATTCTCCATTCTTCCTTTCTGTTTCTGCCTCCCAGAATCACTGTCTGTGATGAGGATAAACTGACCCACAATGAATTCATCGGAGAGACTCGGGTGCCACTGAGACGCCTGCGCCCTGGCCAAAAGAGACACTTCAACCTGTGCTTAGAACGGCAACAACCGGTGAGAGCTAAGTCAAAGAAGGTTGTATAACCTGCGATGACTCGTTGATTATCTGCATTTGATTTATAGTAAGACTTAGACATTCAGAGACATCTTTAGTTACTTCTTTGCTGGTCACTTTGGCTGTCTGCTGTCCTCTCTCTTAAGAGTCCTGCCTTTCTCTAAAACTTTGTGAGATTTCCCCCTGCCCCCTAGCCACCCACCCCCAAACCCAAGTCTCCTATTTTTACCTGCATTTCACTATTTCTACCTTTTCATCCTTTGGAATGACCGAATATTCCTAGTAGAACAACGCAAAGACAAGAAGAAGCTTCCACATAGCAATCTATGAGCCAATTTATTCCATAAATGAAGAGCTGTGCCTGGTCCCCAAAGTCAAAAACTATTGGGTGAGAGAGATGATAAATTGGGATCTTTCTCTTTGGGGGACATATCTCCTCAGCCCTTGCCAATGGCTAAGGGAAAATTGGCAAGTAACCCAAGAACATATACAGTTCCCTATCACAGCCAGATGTATTGTCCTGCAAAACATCATTCCATGTCAGAGCAGGGAAATCTGCATCGTAGACTCAGTGCCACTCACAGAATTCAGATTAGAGGCAAATTAATAAAGGTTATTTTTTCCAGCATCACCAAGAGCCACTTATGCAAAATATACATTGGTTCTAATATTAGATTTCTTCACCAATTTGTCCTCTTCTCCCTCACTCCTCCGTGGGGCCTTTACACTCCTTGACTTTGCTGGGGCCCTTGTTTAAAAGTTCGCTAAATTCTCTCCTATCACAACAGCTGGCATCCCCTTCTTCCATGACTGCTGCCCTGCGTGGAATCTCCTGCTATCTGAGAGAGGTGAGAGTTTTTCTCCCATCCTACTCCCGCCCCAAAGACGGCACCTGAAAGTCCTCAGCAGGTTAGGTTGGGGATGGACCACCTCCTCCCTGCCAAGGACTGCTGCCCCATTGCGGGAACCTACCTGCTGAGTAACAGGGCTGGACCAGACCCCAAACAGAGCCACCCTCTCTATTTCTTCCCCTTCCCTTGCCAACTTGCAAAGCAACAACTCATCCATGCAAGCCACCTGAGCTTGTCATTTGCCCAAGAATTCCTCCTAGGCTCTCCAAACACCCAAGTACCCAATGTGACTGGCCCTCCCCCAACTTCCCCTCTCCACCCCCTTCCCTAGCAGGCCCTCCCCCAACATAAAGTTAGGTTGAGGGCTGGAGCTGGCTGTCCCTGACAAGGCAATAGGCTAGCGAGAGGGCAGGAAGAGACTGTCTTTGTAGCAGGAATTGGCAAAAGAAAGCCCAGTTGAGATAACATCCCAGGTCCAGTTTTCCAAATCTGATGCCTTCCAGCTGTGGGGGAACTACAGTTCCCAGCTAGCATCACTGTTGACTCTGCTGGCTGGAATATTCCTTAGATGTACCTCCCACCTATTTTCATTCAGGAGTTCAAGGGATGAATGCAGAATGCCCTTGTCCAGTTCCCTCCTCCCCTCCAATAAACCTTTGGGATACCTTGGGGTCACCCACTGAGCTTCTATAGCTGTGGTGGAATCTGGGTCTCCCTGCTCTTAGTCCAAGACCTTAACCATACATCATCCTGGCATGTGGTTCAGAGCAGCTGGAAGACGCTAAGATGGGGAAGGCTGCCCTGGGCTCAAGGAATTCAAAAGCCCAAGGCTGAATGCAAGGCCTTCTAAACGTTTCACCTGGGTCTCAAAATGTCCAAGGCCAAACTGAGGCCTAGTTCACACAACCAGCTAAGCCCAGGGTCATCAACTTTTTTAAATAGTAGACACCGCCAAAATTATTATTTTTAAAATGAAATGAAACATAACAAATTAAATGTAATTATGGATAGAGTTTATGTTTTACCATTCTGCTCGCCTTGGAGGTCATGGTGTCTGCGGGACCCCTGCAGTAATACATACAATGCTTTACTTGGTTTGTGTACTCAGTTGTGGTGCTTCATAAACCATGGCTCAATCATGGCCTAGCACTTTATGCAAAGCTAGGCCATGATTGGCTTATTCAGCAAGGCATGGTTCAAAAAAAAAGAAAAAGATGCATGAACCCAGTTGCAAAAGTTTGTTTGGGAAGGCCGGAGGGTGGGCATTTGACACAAAAGCATTCAATAGCCTTTCCTTTCCCCCACTGCATAGTTGGAACCCCCAGGTGGCTGGGCCCTGGAAGAAAGGGGTCGCATCCTGCTCGCCCTCACATACATCTCCGAACGTCATGGATTACTGGTGTCTATTCTCCGCTGCGCCCACTTAGCTGCTATGGATGTATGCGGCTACTCGGACCCTTATGTAAAAACGTGAGAAATGCACACATACAAAGGGAAGAGAGGGGTTCTAATCCTTGGTTAAGATCAACCATACTTAAGGATGGTTGGGGGAGTGGGGAGAAGTCTAGAGTTTTGGGGAGGGAAGGAAAAGATGTAATTTAGCCCCTCCCGTGTCTACTAGGGACGTGAAAGCCTTAGGCTCAAGAGAGGCTCTTTTCTTTGGCCTCCAGTCGATCAAAAGACCATGTATAATGTTCCCATTTAGCAAAGCTTTTAGAGACTCGCTTTAATAACCCTGGAATTAATGTTCGGAAGATGTCCCATTTGCTGTAGTCATTTCACATTTTCTCTCAGTGCTTTGGATTTATGACTTCTTGTTGAGTTTTTATGGTGGTGCTTTAGCACTTGCACAGGCTGGTTGTTTTCCTGAGAAGGAGGACAACTGTCTTTATGTACAGGCTTAATCTCCCATTCTCCCATTCCCTCTTCTTCTCTCTTCTGGCAGCTACCTGAAGCCAGATGAAGAGAAAAAATCGAAGCATAAAACAACTGTGAAAAAGAAAACACTAAACCCGGAGTACAATGAGGTAAATGAAGGAGAGCCAAGGAAGGCATTACATGATTGGGGGAGTGAGGGGTGTGTGTGTGTGATCCTGTATATTCCTAACTTTTAATACTTATCTGCCCCATTGCAGGATTTTTTCTATGAGATTGAACAATCAGATCTTGGTCATAAATCCTTGGAAATCACCGTTTGGGATTACGATATTGGGAAATCAAATGACTTCATTGGTGAGAAAATGGAAGAAGATCACCTAGTTTCAGGGAAGGGTTGTTTAGCCTAGGTCTTAGGAGATGCTAGGTGTGTTAATCTGGATTGAACTCCTGGGGCTTAATTCTACAAGGATATGAGGGATCCTTGGTGCTCTCTTGAGCTGGGTTGTTTTCTTGCAGAAGTTTCATTACACAAAGTAGCTAATATCAGCAATGTTGCCTGATGATGTTGATGATGGGTAGCACTGGTGACATTACCTAGTTTGGGCAGTGAAACGTCTGCAAAAAAATAACCAAGTTTAGAGAGCACCAAGGACCCCCCTGAGCTACAAATAGTCTTCTTTATTGGTCTACAACGATAGCCAGGCATCTTGCCCATTCAGAAAGTTCCCAGCATTCTTCTCAAGATGCTGAAGGGGAAGTCATAACAGTTACATTAGTAGTAAGATAGGAGAATGTCACAGAAAGGATGTCTTACAATGGAGATTCTTGACACTCTCTAAGCTTGACTGCTTGCTTGCAGACAGTTCATTACCCAACTAGGTAACCTCATCTGATTTCACCTGATGTTATCTAGTTGGGTAAAATATCATCTGATGATGTTACTTAGCTGGGTAATGACACATCTGCAAGCAAATAACCAAGCTGCTGGGTCACCAAGAACTCCACAATTCCACCTTGAGCAACTAAATATTCTTTTCTACTGGATGTTTCCTACCAATAGCTGGAGAGCCAATAGTTGACTAGAGAGTGCATTTGCAGACGCACAATTTTTTTAAAAAAAAGAATATCCAGAACATCTCAAGAGAATTTGAGGGTGAGATTTACAAACTTCATAGCCTCCTCCATTGTATACAAACATCTTATTGCAAGGGGTGGGAGATTCTGCCCGATGACAGGACTAGGAAAAGGTCAGCTCCACAGCCAGCAGCTTGGAAACTGCAAGTACTTCTTGTCTCGTTGCAGGTGGGGTGACCCTGGGATTAGGGGCCAGTGGGGAGTGCCGGCAACACTGGCTCTCATGCCTCCAGACCTCCGACTGCCGCCTGGAACATTGGCACACCCTCACCAACGAGCTCCCAGAATCCTCCACCTTTGGCCCTTGAGGCCCCCGTGATCCCCACAGAACTGCACCCTTCTATTTTGCCTGCCTGCCAAAAACCAACTGGAGGGGCCCAGCACCCAGAGGCCCCTCTTTTGCACGAGAACGTTTGCACGTTTCAAAACTACTTGTCGTGGGGGACCATTTATGCTATGCTCTAGGGAGGCACTTACTGTAGACAGAAGGCCATGCGTGGGGGATTCGGGGCAGATGCAGAAGAGCTGGAGAGCCGAGAAGAGCAGGAGGCATTGGAATTGCTACATGTCCCAAGCGAGCATCAGATGGGTGAAGTCAAAAAACGAATCCCTCTTTCCTTCCTGTCTTTCTCTCCCTCCCCCCCCCCGCTCTTCTTTCTCATCTTGTAACCTAAGAGTGGTTGTGAAACGCTTCTACTTTTGTACAACTCATTGCTGGCTGCAAAACATATTTTTTTAATTTTTCAAAAGCAACAAACCAGTCAAAAGGATGAAGTAATTTCATTTTAAAAGTCCCCAATATTATTTTTTTTCTTATTTTCCACATGGGCTCCTGTTCCTCTTACCTTAGAAATATCAGAAGCAGTTACTGTAGTATTTCTGCACCATAAAAAAGGGGGGGCATCCGCATTGATTTTCCATATGGCTCAGTTCTTCTAATTAAGTCGCTGTCTTCAGATGCATATTGGTTCATGCTATGCATCCTTTTGATTTCTGTGTAAAGCAATCCTCTTTCATCCCTTTCATCCTATTATTTCTAAAAGAGGGTCAAAGAAACGAACATTGTCCTCTTTATTTGCTTTAAGTTCAGTGCTCTGCTTTTTCCTTCAATTTACAAAATATTCGAATCTGAAAAGATTCTGGGCAAGCTGAGAGATGGGGAGAGGGAAACCAAAATGTCAAATCTGAAAGGAGGGTAAAGATAGAGCTTTAGAATAGGACATGGATGAATGCAGAATAAAGGAGAGCAATTTGGGGGGAAATATAAGTCTACCAACATATTTGAAATTCATATGGCCTTTTCTTGCACCCCCTTTAAAGTGCTACCTCAGGCTTAACTGGTGCACCATTACAGATACTTCTCACTTTTATTTGTACCATGAATCTCCTTCCTATAAATCCTTTTTTTTTTCATTTTTGTTTTATAGCAAATAATTTGCATTAGTCTCTTTGAATTTCATTTTCGTAGTTTCAGAGCATTTTTCCACTGAGTTTTAATCCTATCATTCAGGAGAGTTAACTATCTTTTCCAGTTTTATAAGACTTGCAAGTTTATTAAGAATTTTATCATTTTTGTCATTGCCATTAATAAACATGGTTAGAATCGGCAGCATCATATCTCATGTCTGTGCTTTACAGGAGATTTTTGAAGTTTCCCAGCCTTGAATGCACCGAACAGTGGGAGCTCACACACGCTGAATACGTTTGCCAATCTAAACACAATAGGGGACCAATCACAGAATTCCCAAGTGCCATTAAAGTAGTAAACTGGGAAAAATAATTAAGATGAGTATGAACCAGTCATATTTGACATGCTTCTCAGGAGGCCTAGAGCCTCTTTTATTATGTTTTACTGTGTTCCTGATATTGTTCCAGCAAACTGGTCATTTCCCCCCCATTTTCTTTCTATGCATCTCCTGTCCTGACACCACAATTACACCCTGTGGTTTTGCAAAGCAGTTCAGAGAACACCTTAATGGGCAATTCATCTAGCCCACAGAATTAAGCTAGAAATGTTCTCATCCTCTGTATCAATCTTGAGTAGGACTTGTGTTACTTAAAGCAAAGTTTTCTGTAACTTTGCTTCAGATAAACAAGGATTGGGCAGGTATTTTTTAACCAATCAAGTGGCAAGCCCATTATTTCTTTCTCCTTCTCCTAATGCAATCTCCACGATTCACTTACATTTCTGGACTATATAACGTTCTTCTTAGAGCTTTTCTATAATTCCCCCTTTATTCCTAAAATGTTCAGCAACTTTTCCAATGTCATTTGCTGTGCAGCCACATGGTTTTCTCAATATCTGCCACTTTTCTCTCTCTGGAATTGCTTGTAATTGTGCCTTTTTAGATGTTCCTAATTTAGAATGTAAACATGGCTAGGTTGGCCATCATATGTTTACAGAACAGACTTGGGCCAGTCCTAACCTGGATTGGGGAAGGGGTTTGTTAAAGCTAGCAAGTGTGAAGGGCCTGACACATGTACAGAGTAGATTTTGCCTTCCTTTTAGCCTGAACAGACAACCAAGCGGAAATTAATGTTAAATGCAGAAATTTCCATCTACCTTATTCTTATTTTAATCACTATGTGAGCGGGAGGGTGGGGGAGAATTACCATTTGAATTTTCTTCCAGAGGGACCAAAAATATCTTGGACCCCCTCAATTAAAACCACTCACTTCCTCTCTGAGCAGCATAGCTGTTCACCAAGAGACAAGCAGTACTCAAGTGACAAATCTGTTTGCTTTGTAAGAGGTGAATCAACGCTGAAAGAGAGGTAGTGTCTTCCATCAGTGTTTATACACAATTATTTCACAGCCAAGTAAAATGAGCTCTTTCTTTTCTCTTAAAGCTGATTCACCCATGCCTGAAAAATATTCTCTTCTTTCAGACTGATAAAAGGATTCTTCTTTTATCTTTACAATTTTTACTATAGGACTCTTTCTTACTGTATTCCTACCAGCACTAAAAAAAAAAAAAAATAAATCTGTAGCAAAAACAATGAAGCACTGCAGCGAGCACAGCTTTTGGAGAAACCATCTGCTAAAATAACCGAAAAATGCAGTTACAAAAGAGGGGATGTTTTCAGCTCAGCTAAAAACAGTTGCAAACATTTGGAAGATTAAACTGCACTTAATTTGGGTGAGAAGCAGTGATAGATGTCAAACGTTTACATGTGCAGTAGAAAAACTCCTAGTTATTGCTCTCTCTCTCTCTCTTCCAACCTGGACTATGGGTAGTCCGCAACTTACAACAATTCGGCCTGGAACATCTGTCACTAAGTGAAGTAGTTAGGCAAGTTGTGCCTAATTTTACCTTTTTTGCTGCAGGTGTTAAGAAAATCCCCACGGTCATTAAGCGAATCACACAGTTGTTAAGCGAATCTGGCTTCCCTATTGCTTGTTGGAAGCCAACCAGGAAAGTTACAAATTCTAATCACATGACTCTGGGGGCATTGTGATGGTTTTAAGCTCAAGGACCAATTGTAAGTCGTTTTTTTCAATGCCATTGTAACTTTTGAACGGTCACTAAAGGAATGGTTGTAAGTCGAGGACCCACCTGTAGATTTGAAGCACTTATTTTTTTTTTAGAATCTTTTCTTTTCTTTTGCAGCAAAAGAGAGATTTGCTCTACCTCGTCAATAGATGTTAATTATTTCAAGCAGATTTTTCTTTACCAGTGTGTAAATGATGGCATGTTACACAACAGGGTCAGGAAACATCTCACCAAACAGTAGACCAAGGATTTCAGGAGAGGAAAAGGAACATAAGAGTGTAGAAATCGCAACTGGATGCTTTTAATACAAAAACAAAATCCCTTTTATTAACTGTTTTGCATGTTTCCCCCTCCCCCGAGTCTGTAAACAAAGAAATAAAACAAAATAAAATGGAGGGGCACCATCTCCCTCACACACAACCAAGAGGCCTGTGTCCTTTCAAATGACCCGCCTGCTTTGCCACGATCACTCAGGGATGTCGATGACCAGCTCGTCGTCACCATCCAGGGGGTCTTCGCCGCTTCCCTCCCCTGCGTCACTGAACATCTGGTGGGGCACCGTGCTGAGGATTGTGGGGGGTGGCAGCTTGGGAGTCCCTCTGGGCGAAGGGAATGGCAATCCCACCACGACAGGGGAACAGTCCGAGTGGGAGGCTGGGGGCAACGGGAGCTGCAGATGGGAAGAAGAGAGAAAAACTAAGAGGGATGTTGAATCCTGTGGCTTTTTTCTTCCTTCCTCCTCCTGCTCACTTCCTGTCACGGTCCCATAAGGACACTTTGGTTCTTCGTCCAAATGCAACCATTGGCATCTGTTAAGTGTGGTTCATGACTTAAGCCAGGGATCCCCAGACTTGGACCTTTAAGATTTGTGGACTTCAACTCCCAGAATTCCCTAGCCAATCAAGCAGGTGATCTCATACTAGGGATCTCCAAGCATGGCCAGCTGGGGAATTCTGGGAGTTGACCCCCACAAGTCTTAAAGGTGCCAAGTTTAGGGACGCTAGTCTTAAACATAGGTTTGAGTCATTCACAACCCACAAACCACATGAGATCCACCTTGTCCCTCAAGAACATTCCAAGAATGTGCAGCGCCAACAATTCTCCCACCATTTTTCAACAGCTATGGGCTTAAGGGGTAAAACGGGTGCTTTAGGGCCAAATGCCCCTGAAATCTTCCCCAAGGGGCAGAACAGTTGTGCACCCTGCAATCTGAGTGACCATGTTACCATTACCAACACCTCTACAGCTCCTGGCTTCACAACTGAGTTCCCTGCCTTACTTTACTCTATGGACCAGTTAATGCAGGTTTAATATACCATATTACACAAACATATCCTGGTATCTGTGAGCCCAGTCACAAAGATGCAAGGCACAGTAAAAAAAAATTCCATAAATCAATAAGATTCTTCTCTCACAATGTAATGCTGAACGTCTTAGAAACCCCTGAAACCCGACAACAGCTCCGTTTTCATCTAGAAACTTTTTATGACTGTAGCCCAAAGCACGAGAATCAAAAGCGAGTTTGGATGAGTGAATATCTGCTGTAGGCATATGCAGTATTATTCACAGAACATTTCATAGAAGCCTCAAACCACGACAGCACAAGGGTTCAAAGTTAATTTGAAGTTTGAAGCATAGCTGCATCGCTTCTTTTATCATGGCTTATTCACCCCACTCAATCAGGGCAACTTCCCTAAGAACAAAAAAGTTTTTCAGTGTCTGTCTGTAAGCTGAAACACATCCATTCTTGCATATTCATGTCACCCCCACCCACCAAAATGTGAATGCGGTTGTGAATTTAATCCAGCGCTATAGATTCCACAGCCAGCATGCCCCCTAAAGCAAGACTGCATATATTATATAAACAGACAGCCCTCATCTCCATCCACCCCCACTACCCTCCTTGAGGTACCTTGAGCGTGTGGGGCCTTGCTGGCCGCCGGGCAGAGCGAGTAGCGTTGCTGTCAGGCTGGGGGGGAACAGGTTCAGGCCCCAGGGTCAAGTAGTCAGAGGGGAAGGGAGCATAAGTGGGTGAATTCAGCTGGGTGGGAAAGGAATGGCAAGAGGGAAGAGATGGAATAAAAAAAAAAATCAAAATATGAATGATGAGCAGGTGATTCTCCCCAGTTGGGGAGAGTTGTATTAAAACTGATCCGAACACATCTGGAGGATATCAAGCTAGGGAAGGCCAAGTGTTATTCTTCACACCAGCAAGGACCAATCTACTGGCAGTCCCACTGGGCCCCTTCAGATGATTGACATTGTCATCACAGACAGCCAACATGGGTATTGGTGAGGATGATGAGCACGATAAAATTTGGATGGTGCCAAGTTGGAAAAATATAACATAACCCATTTTTTCCCTCTTTCACAACCCAACTGGATCCTTCCAAAGAATCCACAGTTCTCCCAATTCTCCACATTAGCCTTA
This sequence comes from Crotalus tigris, assembly GCF_016545835.1. Classification (NCBI taxonomy): domain Eukaryota; kingdom Metazoa; phylum Chordata; class Lepidosauria; order Squamata; family Viperidae; genus Crotalus; species Crotalus tigris. The sequence goes on along the minus strand of NW_024100595.1, from coordinate 1,600,670 downwards.
TATTTCTTATACAGTTTCTATATTCCTTATATAGTCACTCAGTTTTCTTTGTTTAGATTATTACACTAATTCTAAATATTATATTTTCTCTTTTTTCGGACTGGAAAATAGATAGATAGATAGATAGATAGATAGATAGATAGATAGATAGATAGATAGATAGATAGATAGAATAAATAAATAGGTAAGTAAGTAAATTTAAAAAAAAAATTCAAATCTGGTTCCTTAATTAAGTTGTTCCCTCAATAGTACAATGCCTAAAACGGAAACCCTTCCAAATGCTTGGATTGGTTGGTGCCCTCTTTTTAACCACTTGTGGAAATAGTTCTCCAGGGTCATCTTTTTTTCTGAGAAACTATAAATCCACAAATACATTCCACAAGACAGATTAACACCAGCATCTTGCTCAGACTCTCATTCTCTACATATGTGCATCCGATTTATACTATGTGGGCCACCCAGGGCTTCAGATCCCTAGCCAAGATGATGAATTGATTCAGTTTCAGTCAATTTCAGAGGGAATGCATACGGGTCAGCACAAATCATAAAATTAACTAAATGTATCAGTCAGCCAGCTTTCATATATGACATAACTAAACTTAGCCACACTTAACCTAATTACATAACAGAATTACATGGACTTGAAAGTAAAACAAAAATGTGAATACAACCAGTCAGAATGACTGGGAAAATTGCTGAGATGTGGGGTTGTCAACCTGAATGTGTACTAGCAAAAAATAGGTAATATAAGAAGACATATTTCATGGCTTCAAAGACTCCTTTGGTGCATGGGCAAACTTTTAATTTAAAAGAGATGCCCTTGTATTCACCTAAGACCACTTAGGACAGACTTTCAATTGTACCAGGGAACTTAAATGCCCTTCTACATTTAAGGATTCTAATTTGGTTAAAGAAGGAGCTAATCTGAAATAGATCCTTGGAAGAGACCCAGATCTAACTAAATATTAACATCCTAAGTCATTAAATCCATTGTTGCACACATTTGACTAAGTGCAGAGAGTTAAGGAAAGCCCAAAGAGTTCCATTTTTTTTAATCTATTGCTTTAGGCCAGGATGAATCAAAACTACCAGTAAGGACCCTATACAGACAAATCATATTTTGCCCCAGTGTGTAAAAATATAATCAAATATTGGTCTTGATTTAACTCAGGCTGGCCTACAGTGGAAGAACTCCATTTGAGACACAGCAAGAAGTTTGGAGAATGTTTCTAAGAAATTTAGTATGGCCTCTTTTTAAAGAAGCTAAGGAACTACATGGACTTAACTGGACATCATATAACAACTATGCTTTATGTACACTTGAGTGTAGCAGAACTAAATGACATCCCTTTAGTGCAAAAACAGTGTTTTTCAACTGTCAATTTAAGTTGTATGGACTTCAACTCCCAGAATTCCCCAGCCAGCATGCCAAGATTGCCAAGGCTGAAAAACCAGGTAAAAGTAGGATTGACATACTGCAACGTATCTCAGGGTCTTTTGTGTGAGAAAAATCATCACTGTGTCATTCTTCCCATTTAAGATTAGATGTCTCCCTGCAGCCTCCAGATGATCCAGGATAGCAGAAACATGAAATGCGCTCAGTCCAAAAAAGTTCAAAATTTAAATCTTTCCAGTGCTTGGGAAGGGAACCAGGGATGCAGAAACGACTTACAGCTCTTCATTTAGGCATTTTTTTTTAAAAAAAAAGCAGTTTATATCCAAATGTATTAGAATCATGTGCTGTGTTCTTCCAGGCATCCAATTACCATTGACTTAAGATAAATGGAGGCCTAATTTTTATGCCTATATTCAGCACTAAGCACTTGGAAATAATGAGGTGAAATGGAAGTGACATGGAAACCAAGCTAAGGAGGAAAACATGGGATGAAGCCAAAGCCTTGTGATACTAATATCAGTTGGGTTAGCACAGGGGTAGGCAACCTTGGTTCTTTTATGACTCATGGACTTCAGCTCCCAGAATTCCTGAGCCAGCACGGCTCAGCATGGAAACCTCTCCCTTTCCCCTCAGCATGGCTGGCTCAGGAATTCTGGGAGTTGATGTCCACGAGTCATAAAAGAGCCAAAGTTGCCTAACCCTGGGTTAGCAGGACAAGTAGAACTAGTAGAGTCCCAGCACCGGCAATTGTAAAACATACTAACCATGGTTGTGGGAAGTAGGCTTCTGGCTTAGAGTGCTATGTATGCTCAACCCACTTTGTTTTTTTTCCATTTCAATGATTTGTGCAAATAAAAACATAAGTTAATGCAATAACTAAGGGAAGGAAGCACACTGGGCAAACTCAAGCATTCAATAAATCTTTTCTTGATATTAAGGTGCCCTTTGGGGGTGTGTATTATGGAACAGAACTATTAGATTTGTAGTATTGGGGTTTGGGGTATTTAGCAACAGTCAGCAGTCCCACTCCAACACAACCATGCTGAGCATTGCACTCACAAAAATCTCCCTTTATTTCAAATGTGGTACCTTAGTCTAGGTCTAGAACAGGGGTAGGCAACCTTGGCTCTTTTATGACTCATGGACTTCAACTCCCAGAATTCTGAGCCACCATGGCTCAGCTTGGAAACCTCTCCCTTTCCCCTCAGCATGGCTGGCTCAGGGATTCTGGGAGTTGAAGTCCACGAGTCATAAAAGAGCCATGGTTGCCTACCCCTGGTCTAGGAAAACTGAGGAAAACAATGGCTGAGAATTCTCTTTACTATCTGACTTAATTTCTTGTACAGGCAGTCCTTAATTTATCATCTTTCATTTAATAACCATTCAAAGTTACAACAGCACTGAAAAAAGTGACATGCCTGTTTTTCACACTTCTGACTGTTGCAGCATCCTCACAGTCACGTGATTTACATTTAGATGCTTGATAACTGGTTCATATTTATGACAGTTGCAGCGTCCCGTGGTTATATGATCTACTTTTGTGACTTTCTGACAAGCAAAATTAACAGGGAAGTCAGATTCATTTAACAACCATGTTACTGACTTAATAACTGCAGTGATTCACTGAACAACTGTGGCAAGAAAGGTCGTAAAATGGGGCAAAACCCGCTTAACAACTGTCTCGCTTAGCAACATAAATTTTGTAGTGCTTAGCAGTGGGGCTCAATTTTGGTTGTAAGTTGAGGACTATCTATAATAGATTACAACTTTCAACATTTCAAACTAAGAGAGTCAAAGCAAGAAGAGATCTGATCCAACATACTCGAAGGACATCAGGCTAGGGAACCATCAATCTCTGTTAAGTCTTTTCCCAGCTTCAGGGCCCACTTTGGACAACTATCTATTCAGCCTTATTACCCAGGTGGAGACAGAATTACTCACTGAGGCTAAGTAGGGCGATGATGTCCCTGAAGCTGGAAGCCCAAAACCAGATGTTGGCTGCAGAGAAAGACCTGAGGAGGATGGTGATGAGGCACTGCCAAACTGGGGGCTTTGTTTTCTGTGAGCAGAAAGAGATGACAGGGGTGAACAGCTGCCAAAAATGTGCTCCATAGAATCAGCCTGTCTTGTATACATGGGAACCACCCATTGTGCTAAAACAGGGGTGTCAAACTCGCAATGTCACGTGACATGTCACAGCGTATCGCAACTTTTTTTCCATTGCCGACAATGGGGTGGGCGCAGTTTTGCTATGATGCATCCAGCCCTGGCCGGCAGTTTGACACCCCTCTGCTAAAAGGTATTTTTTCAATAAGACAGTGGGCAAAAAAGGTCTCTTGACTTGCAAAAGAGGTCAACTCACGACTGTGCAAAGCCATGCACCTACTACGAGGATCATCTTCAAAAAAGGCAGGCACAGCCGTACACCTCTGTGTATTATTCATTCAGCTGTAGAGGTGGTTGGTAGTATCACGTTTCTAGGTGCGCAGCAAACGAGTAGGTTAGCTTGGCCACTCAACTATGAGACACTGGTGAAGCGGGCACAGCAGCGCCTGCATTTTCTGCGTCATATGAGAAGAACACATCTTCCTTCCCCTGTCCTTACCACTCTCTTTAACGGGGCAAATAAAAACATCCTGTCATATTGCATTACTGTGTGGTTTGGAAGTATTACTGCTTCAGACAGGAAGGCGGTGCAGAGAGTGGTGAGGACAGCAGAAAAGACTATTGGTACTTCAGTTCCTTCTATCCAGGATATGGCGTATAAGCGCTGCTTGACCAGGGTCTGCAGTATTGTCAGGGATGATACACATCCTCTCCATGACCGGTTCTTTTTTCCGCTATGTATTCAAAATAGACTGTGATTTATATATGTATGTATACATTTGTGTGTATATATATATGTATGTGTGTGTGTGTGTGTATATACACATACACACATATACATATGTATACTGTGTGTGTGTGTGTGTGTGTATGTGTGTATGTATGGAATTTCATTTTAATGTGTGCCATTGTGTACACAGAAAAGTGACAATGAAGGTTATCCCACCTATCTTATCGTTTCTAGCCCAGTTTTTCTCAATCTTGGCAACTTGAAGATGGGTGGACTTCAACTCCCAGGATTCCCCAGCCAGGTTTATCCTGTAGGCCTAGTCTGAATCTCACAAGACCATCTACTTCACCCCACCACCACAACACTGCATAAAGAAAGTCACTCTGGATGTGTGTTGAAAATGTCTAAAAATTCTACCTCCTTTTCTCTGCTAAAGAGAACAGCCCCTTTAGCCTCAAATAGTCATTTATCTCCATCCTGAAGCCTATCACATACTCACCTTTTGAGGGATTGAGGCTCCGTCCCTTTCGGCATCTCTCCATCACTGTTATCTGAGGAAGCTGTTGCTTCTGAATCTGATTCCGGAAAAATAAAATCAGACAAAGTCACTCCACCTACTTCTGCCAGATATTATAGAGCTTATATAATGGTGCCATTTACATTGTTTCCCGGTGAGATTGGTTAGGTGATCTGGTCCAGGTTAGGCTCCTCAGTGATTTTCATGACTGAGAGAGAATTCCTCAAATTTTCTGGATTCAAGGTCAAAATACAGGTAGTCCTTGACTTACGACCCACAAATGATGCCAGAATTACCACTGTTAAGCAAAGCAGTTGTTCAATGAATTGCACCCAATTTTATGACTTTTGCCACAAGAGAATCACTGCTGTTGTTAAATGAATCAGGTGGTTTTTAAGCAAATCTGACTTATTGACTTTGCTTGCTGGATGCCGGCTGGAAGGTCATAAATGGTGATCACACGACCCCAGGACACTGCAACTATTGCAAATACATGCCAGATGCTAAGCAAATTATGATTGGGTGACCACAAGGAATGCTGTGTCAGTTTTAAGAGTAAGGACTAATTGTAAGTCACGTTTTTCAGTGCTGTTGTAATTTTGAATGGTCACTAAATGAATGGTTGTAAGTCGAGAACTAACTATTGTATTGAATCCCTTTTCAGACACTAAATATAGCTTTCTTTGCATAGAAATCCACCTTTTCTTAGCTTGGCTCTGCAAACTATCCAGAATAACAGAATAACAGAGTTGGAAGGGACCTTGGAGGTCTTCTAGTCCAACCCCCTGCTCAGGCAGGAAACCCTATACTATTTCAGATAAATTATTGTCCAATCTTTTCTTAAAAACTTCCAGTGTTGGAGCTTTCACAACTTCTGGAGGCAGGTTGTTCCACTGATTAATTGTTTTAACCATCAAGAAATTCCTCTTTAGTTCTAGGTTGCTTCTCTCTTTGATCAGTTTCCACCTGTTGCTTCTTGTCCTGCCCTCAGGTGCTTTGGAGAATAGCTTGACCACCTCTTCTTTGTAGCAACCCCTGAGATATTGGAACATGCCTATCATATCACCCCTAGTCCTTCTCTTTATTATATTAAACATATCCAATTCTAGTAACCGTTTTTCATATGTTTTATCCTCCAGCCCCCTAATCATCTTTGTTGCTCTTCTCTTTCTAGAGTCTCAACATCTTTTTTACATTGTGGCGACCAAACTGGATGCCTTAATTCAAGTGTGGCCTTACCAAAGCACTGTGAAGTGGTATTAACCTTTCACGTGAAGCAAACACTTATCAACCATTTTTACTGAACTATACACCTCCCTAAGGTAAACCGTGATACTGCCTGAATTCTCAGGTACCAAAATCTGCATTTATTTACACTTCCAATCTGCATAATTCTAAACAGTCAAACTGTGTTTTGGAACAAGTCACTCATCCAATTTATTTATATCTCACTTTTTGCCAGCAGCTTACTCTCTTAACTGAGGTTATCAGAGATACCGCAACAAACCCATTTGCAACAAAATGAAGACATCTCCAAAACAACTTTAACATTCAATTTCTAACCACTCATCTTTACAGAGACAGCTTTCAAATAAAGAATGTCATGGGTCATTTATCCAATCTAATCAAAATCACCAATAGACCTGAGTAGCAAAAAAAAAAAAAATGTAGATAAATTAGTATAATAGGGAGGCTTCACTGGGCAGCTAAAAACTCCCCCGGCGATTGGCTATTAAAATAAAAAGCCAATGTCAGCCAAATATAAAATATAATAGAGAAATAAAAGTGCTTAAGAATAACATTTCCTGGAGGAATCAAATATTAACAAGTAATCAGCAGCTGGATCCTCAAGGAATATAGCAATTAAATTTTAATTTTTACAAGGGCCAATAGAAAAAGACACTCTGTGCAGAAGAACTGGAAAAGAGGGACCACTCACACTAGCTCAAAGGAGGGGAAAACAAGCAAGAAAGATTAACAACAGAGTGGTTTGTGTATCTGTATATAAATAAATTTCCTTCTCCATGAAGAGAAATAGCAACTTCAATGTACTCTCCTAGGCTAGAATTTAGTTTTCCCTAGTGCAGGTGTAGGCAACCTTGGCTCTTTTATGACTCATGGACTTCAACTCCCAGAATTCCTGAGCCAGCCATGCTGAGGGAAAAGGGAGAGGTTTCCAAGCTGAGCCAGGCTGGCTCAGGAATTCTGGGAGTTGAAGTCCACGAGTTATAAAACACCCAACGTTGCCTACCCCTGCCCTAGTTAATAGGGCTAGTAATTTTGGAAGTTGTACTCCAGGGTTTCTCAACCTTAACAACTTTAAGAGGAGTGGACTTCAACTTCCAGAATTGAATGTTGAGAAACCCTGTTGTAATCCATACTTAAAGAAAGGGATCAGTCAGAGAAAGCTCAGGATTAAACCACAACCATGGATAACTATTTGTATGCTTGCTTACACAAGGGGTTCTCATTTAATGACCACTTGTTCAGCAACCATTCAAAACATACGACGACACGACCTGCAGTACTTACAACTGGTCCTTGTATTTACAGCCACTGCAGTCACAATTACAATATTGAAGCATCCCCAGTCACATGAGCATGATTTGAAGCCTTTTCTTCCAGCTTCTCACAATCAAAGTCAATGCGAAGCCAGGAGGAGGTGAGGTCTCATCACGTGAGGCCCTCATTTAACAACCTGTATAGTCCTCACATAATGACAGCAACCAGGACTGCTAAAACTGCCATCACTAAGCAGCACAGTCATGTGGTTTTTTGATTTACGACTACATCACTTAGTTTCTGAACACAGATGGTGTTGTTAAGCGAGGACTACTTATATACACTTGCACTATTTTTAAAAACACAACTATTTGTTGAACCAACGAGCCTAGTACACCTTGAGGCAATTTTTAAATGCCAAGCAGATATAATAGCTATGCAGGCAGACCGCAACTCACAACAGTTCATTTAGTGACTATTCAAAGTTACAACAACACTGAAAAAAGTGATATATCCATTTTTCACACTTACGACCACTGTAGCATCCCCATGATCACCTCATCAAAACTGAGACATTTGGCAACTGAGTCATATTTATAATAGTTGCAGTATCCTGGGGTCACGTGATCACCTTTGGCTTCCTTCTGACAAGCGAAGTCAATGAGGAAGCCAGATTCACTTAACAACTGTGTCAAGAAAGTCATAAAATAGGGCAAAACTCACTTAACAATTGTCTCGATTAGCAACAGAAATTTTGGGCGCAACTGTGGTCGTTAAGTTGAGGACTATCTGGTATTCAAGGATATTTTCTACATTATTTAACTATTAACTAATACCATCTTAGGCCAGAATTGGAAAATCTACCCCTGTGGATTTGCCCTGGTTTGATTCCATAATATCTATTAGCAGGTAAAATGTGCCTTGGTACTTTCTGTGAAATATGGACCACATTTATGTTTAAAAGACAGCAACAACTGATTGTAAGAATGTCAGATTCAGTTAAGATTTATTTATTTGATGTGAAATATTTTATCCTGCCATGTCATTGTTTTATTCTCTTCCTTCCTGAATAGATGAAGTTATATCCACAACAGCCAAATTAATATTAAGCCCCTATATAAAGAAAGTGGGGGGAAATCCCCCCCTGTCTCCCAGACCCGTCAAACGGAGGTTGTGAGCCTCACTTTACCTGAGGAATCTTCATCCACGTTCTCATACTGGAGCAGGCGATCAAGCAGGAAACTAGAAGGAGGAAACAGGTAGAAAAAAGCAATGACCCAATCTGATGCTTAATTGTTAGGAAGAAACCGAGGCTTTCAGCTGGCTCCAAAAATCTGCCATTATCCTGGGCCATCCTCTATTCCAGGACAGGCATCCAGAATTGAGCTGCAATTATTTCTTGGAAAGAAAAAGATCTCTGTGCATGCAGGTAGTCCTCGACTTACAACAGTTCATTTAATGACCATTCGAAGTTATAACGGCACTGAAAAATATGACTTATGACCCTTTTTCACAGTTGCAACCTTTGCAGCATCCTGATCATGTGCTCAAAATTCAGATGCTTGGCAACTGGTACATATTTATGACGTTTGCTGTGTCCCAGGGTCATGTGATCACATTATGTGACTTTTTGACCAGCAAACTCGAAGGGGAAGCCAGATTCACTTAACAACCGGGTTAGTAACGCATCAACTGCACTGATGCAGATTAACAACTGTGGCAAGAAAAGTTGTAAAATGGGGCAACATTCACTTAACCAATGTCTCACTTAACAGCAGAAATTTTAGGCTCAATTGTGCTCGTAAATCAAGGGCTACCTGTACTCTGAGCACTTCCTTTTTTTTTTTTCTTTTGCATTTCTTGTACCTAGAATTCAGCTCTGATTCTGAAGACAGATTAAAAGGCCAAAAACTAAATAACCTTGAAGATCTGGTACAAAGTAAAAACTTCCCCAAGTCGGGCTCAACTCCTGGTGACTTTGTGGCACGGCTATGGAGGGTTGGGTTTTTTTTAGCAACAATGAAAGTGCTTTGTCAGGTTTAGTTCAAAGTCTTTTTTTGATTTCCCAGCCTATGCTGCGGCCTGGTACAAATAAGTTCTTGACTTACAACCATTAATTTAATGACTGTTCAACAGAAATTCTGGCCCCAATTGTGGTTGTAAGTCAAGCACTATGTGTGTAGGTAATCCTTGACTTACTATAGTTCGTTTAGTGACCTTCAAAGTTACAATGGCACTGAAAAAAGTGACTTATGACTGTTTTTCACACTTACAACCAATGCAGCCTCCCCGTGGTCACGTGATCAAAATTTGGACGCTTGGCAACTGACTCGTAGTTATGATGGTTGCAGTGTCCCCGGGTCATGTGATTCCCTTTTGTGACCTTCTGACAAGCAAAGACAATGGGGAAACCAGAATTCACTTAATAATTGTGCTACTAACTTAACAACTGCAGTGATTCACTTAACAACTGTGGGGCAAAATTCACTTAACAAATGTCTAATTTAACAACATAAATTTTGGGCTCTATTATGGTCGTAAATGAAGGACTACCTGTATTCCCTGGCAGTCTCAGGAAAATCTGGAAGTGGTGGCTCAGAGGCCAAGGTTCATAGCTACAGCTCTTGATAAGAGAGATTATTGATAGATACAGAAAGTCCTCGACTTACAACTAAAACTGGGAGCAGAATTCCCATTGCAAACAAGGCGACTGTTAAATGATTCACACCTGATTTTACAACACTTTTACCACAGTTGTTAAGCAAATCACTGCACCTGCGAAATGAATTGTGGGTGGTTAAGTGAATCCAGCTTCCTCCACTGAAGTAAAATTCATAGATGATAGTCATGTGACCCAGGGAGGCTGCAGCCATCATAAATACATGCTGGTTGCCAAGCAGCTACATTTTGATAATGTGACCGTAGGGATGCTGCAGCAATCATAAGTGCAAGGACCAGCTGCCAGGCACTCTTTCAGTGCCATTATAACTCTGACAGTTGTTAAACAAATGATTTAGGTCGAGGATTACCTGCACTAGCAAAGCCATGAATGTGAAGAAAAATAGCAACTGCAGTCGGTAAATTTCAACTTAAACACTCTATATGGCAGGTCCAAGATTCAAAGCTAGGCATTGCAACTAAATCAGAGCGATTCAACTCTCAACAGAGAAAGCAGCTGACCTCTGTCCAGTAATACTGTAATGCAGAGGTCACCAACCTTTTGGGCACCAGGAACCAATTACATGGAGAGAGCTTTTTCCACGGACTAGAAGGGGCGTGATTTTGTGTGCTGCCTGCATCCTGTGGCTTTCCTTGTTTGTGCAGACCGGTTGCTGGCATACTGCGGCCAGGTACTGGTCCACGGACCAGGGGTTGGGGACCCCTGTTGTAATGGACCAATCTGGCTGCAGGCCCTTTGCTTGCTACTAAGACCTTACAGTCTCCATTGCAAATATTAACAGATTTGATCTTACTTGGTTTCCAAGCCCAGACTAGATAGCTGCATATATCTCAAAGACACATTGTCACTTCAGCTGAGATTTTGTTGCTTCATTTTGTGTGTTTAAGCCTGTTTTGACTACCAGTAGCTACCTGGACCATTCCATGAAGGGGTTTTTTGGCAGCATCTTTCAGACATGGTTTGCCACTGCCACTTGAGTGACTGGTCCAAGGTCACCCAGCTGACTTTGTGTCCTAAAGCAGGACTAGAACTCCTAGCCTTCCAGTTTCTAGTCTAGTGGCTTCAACTACTACACCAAGGCAGTGGTGGGATTCAAATATATGAACAACCGGTTCTCTGTGTGGATGCCGCTTCCGGAAGTCCATTCTGGGCCTGGGCAACAAAAAATTAGCTATCGGTTCTGCCGAAATGGTGTGAACCAGCTGAATTCCACCACTACACCAAGGGTGTCCAATCTTGGCAACTTTAAGACCCATTACTGGCTGGGGAATTCTGGGAGTTGAAATCCATGGGTCTTGAAGTGGCCAAGATTGGACACCCCTGTACTGCACCAACTACTTCTACCTCTGACTCAAATTATTAAGCTGCTACCCAGCCATCAAAGACTTCAGATGTAAATGGGAAAGAGTGTTAATTCTGTCTTTCCATCTCCACATTCTGATTCTGATTGATCTCTTGGCAATTTGGTTTGCCTCATTTCACATACCTTCTATCCTTCCTTATCAGATCAGCTTACCTTTTATCCCGTGAAACTTTCAAGAGTTTTCTTTGTGCTTTTCTCAGCTCTTCTTGGAAACATTCCTGTTCCTGAGAATTGATTTAAAAAGGCTAAGCATGAGCAAGGAAATACTGTAGTTTATTAAATAAATATCCAGACCATTTTAAGTATCCTAGGAGGAATAACAACAGGTACGTATTTTAAAATGAGACATTATTTATATCTGATCCCATTACAGGCTTAAAATTTAAATCTAAAATCTAAACCAGGGGTCTTCAAACTTGGCCCTTTTATGATTTGTGGACTTCAACTCCCAGAATTCCTCAGCCAGGCATGCTGGCTGAGAAATTCTGGGAGTTGAAGTCCACAAGTCATAAAAGGGCCAAGTTTGAAGACCTCTGATTTAAACAATGCCATTAAAATCTCTGAATCTTTGTAACATAACACTTTAAAATGTTTAAGAAAATAGATTAGGAACTTTAACACATCTTGTCAGACTTCTAATAAATAGAAGCATAATATAATTAATGTCGGGTAGAATCTATTACACATAGTTCTCAACTTACAACCATATGTTTAATGATCATTCAAAAAAAGTGAAAAAAAGTGACGGGTGACTGTTTTTCACATTTACAACTGTTGTAGCAACCCCCTGGTCACATGATCAAAATTCAGATACTTGGCAACTGGCTCATATTCATGACGGTCGCAGTCTCCCAGGGTCAAGTGATCCTCTTTTGTGACATTCTGATAAGCAGAGTCAATGGGAAAGCCAGATTCACTTAACAACCTTGTTACTTACATAACAACTGCACAGGATTCACTCAACAACTGTGCCAAGCAAGGACCTAAAATGAGGCAAAACACATTTAACAACTGTCTTGCTTAGCAATAGAAATTTTGGGCTAGCTGTGATTGTTGAGTCAAGGACTACCTGTATTCCTTTCAGCCTTGCTGCCTTAACTGTAAAAAGTAGCAACTCACTGGGTCACAAAATAGATGGTACCTTGTAGGAGAAATTCATCATTCCCTCATATCAAATAATGGAGATCAATAAATGTTTAACATACAACCAGCATTTCAATATCTTTTATTTCACTTTTCCACATACATCTGGGATCTGAAAAGATTAAGCGAGTGCCAGGTGTCAACCCAGACAGTGCCCACCCCTGGTTCATTTTACCTCTTTGGGGGTTGATCCTCCCCCTCCATAAAAATCATGCAAATAGGCACAGTAAAAATTGCAGCTTTTCTGAGCCACCACATAGCAGCAAATTGCTCTCCACACACACACACACACACACACACACACACACCCCAACAGAACTGATGAAACTTTTTGGATGGGAAGTAAAACATTTTTTTCTTCCTCCTTCTCAAAAAAAAAAAAAAATAGTCGTTGCCTTCTGGTGAAAAAAGCACATTTGCAGCTACTTGTTTAAGTTTCAGTCCTTGGTTAGATTTTGTATTGCTGTATTGGCTCTCTTGTAAGTAGTCCTCAACTTACAACCATAATGGACCATGCCCATTATGGTTGTGAGTCATAATGTGGTCATCCACGTGAACAGCTTGTTTTTGCAACCTTTTTTGCAGCAAGCATTAAGCAAATCCATTGTTCGTTATAGGCCATTTTTTGCCAAAAACTGGAAGTAAATGGCAGTCCGGGCAAAAATATAATAAAACATGGTCATATAACCATAGGTGCTGCAAATGTCATAAATGTGGGTCAACTGCCCGACATGCTCTCATGTGACAACCCCCAACAAACTGAATCAGTGTATAAGTATCTCTGGGAACACCTGTCATAACTTCAGTCACTAAGCAACCAATCATAAACTGAGGACAATCTACATCATCAATATAATTATTCATGTTAGCTTTTTACAGTATTGTTTTGTGAATTATTCCTCTATAGGCAGAATTCTGTTTTAAGAAAATAGCTCTTTAATGTGATAATATTAACTGGCTGAATTAAATGGAGATAAATTCAAATTTGGGGGGGCCTTGGGGGGCAGCTAATCCCAGCAACCTGCAAGACAGATTAGTATTATCATCCCTTTTATACTACTCCTAATTTGACAGACAAAGTTCTTCTTTCACTAAGTTGTTTGCTTAATTTTGCCTTAGCATATTATGTGAACCCAATCATAGTGGTTTGGAAAGCAGGGTCTATGACCCAAATGGGCATCCTGTGGGACTAACCCTCTCCTCAAATTCTATAACCTGTTAGTTCAGTGTTTCTCAACTTTAGCAACTTTTAAGGTGTGAATATAACACAATTGCTGGGTTCACCTAATATGTGACACCTGAACAAACAGTACTAGTTTACCAGGATGGTCAGCAAAGTAGTCAGTCACAAATTGTAGATGTGTATATTACACGCTGGCCTGTAAAAACTAAAGTTAGTTGGATCTGACTAATTGCTGAATGAGTGACCACTAAGGCTGTATGGAGACAGATAACTCCAAAATACATCCCAGAATAAGGCAAGGGCAAATTATTTCTGAGCTGCTCCCAACAAAACAAATTAGGTCAGTTAGAACCTGAGCCTCTGGAGCAGTGCTTCTCAACCTGGGGAATTCTGGGAATTGAAGTTCACATATTCTTAAGTTGCCATGGTTGAGAAACGCCAAACCCTATATTTACGTTAAATATGTCACGCACCACTGCCTTCTTATGGACCACATGGGCAAAATAATAATCTTTTTATAACATCCACCGTCCTAGAAGGTCTTGTCTCTCTGATCACCCTCATCTTACCTGTAATCACACCTAAATTTATTCAACATCCACACGTGCTGCCTTCCTGCCTCAAATGACAGGATCTCTTTAACTGTTTCGGAGGCATGCGGTCACTATGATTTTTATCATTTATTCTTTCTTGTAAACTCCCCTTATTAGTCTCGCCCCCACCATGCCAAGGTCTTCTTAAATTATTTGCTCCTCCAACCCATCCCCTTTCTTTCTGCCTGCACCAATTCCCCCTCCTCCCCCGAAATTCCCTGCCGCTTACATAAATCAGGAATTTGAGCCTCCTCTTTAAGGCTCTATAACGTCTCTTGTAGCCCCCACCGCCCGGATCGGGCTCTCCTGCTCCGTTCATGCCCGCCTGGGGAAGTAACGTGGGACAGGAACCGCGATACAAAGCTGGAGTGGAAAAACTACATTTCCCGGCATGCTTCGGAAAGCGGGCACGTGGAGAGCTCGGAACTACATCTCCCAATATGCATTGTGAGGAAAAGAACTAACGGGTCGTGGTGAAGCTTTTCTTAATGTTCAGCGTTCTTACTTTATTTTCTATCCTACCCATGTTTGTTAAGAAACAGTAGTAGAACTGAGTTTAGCCTAGTAAAATGTCTTTCTGTCTCACTTTGGTTATGGATGAACGCATTTTCTACACTATTTTGCCCCATCTCTTTGCTTCCCTTATTGCTTTCAGTGATTTACTGTAATCTTTGGCACAGTTTAGGAATGTTATTGGCCAACCATGCATTCCTACGAATAGAAATTTGGAGATACAGTCAAGGAATACAAAGCCAGGCTAGAAGAAAGCTACAGAACAGTTCCCCCATCAAGTTCACTTTTGCCCCCAGGTTGGGTAAATTAGCTCCAAAAGTTATGCTATTGGTCCCAACTCAAAAGGAATTGATGTCCACTTTGTTTGCCGTGTGATCATTTGTTTTACATTTTTGAAGCTCGGCCGAATCAAACTAGGCAGGCACCATGAAATAAAAAAACACCATAATAATGTAGTAATAAATCACATTTTAAAAAAAAACCTCACAATGCTAACCAGGTAGAAACTACTGAGTAATTATTATATACTGTATAATAACATGACAGAAGTAAACATATATACAGCCCTTGTTATTAAAACTTCTATGTGGTTATGGCAGTGGCCTCATAACTGGATATCCAATTCAACTATCCAGGCAATCGCCTCTGGCATTGCTTCATGCAAATCTTCTAGGGAATCAGAGAACATATGTGGTAGGCAATCTTGCGCAATATATTTAACAGTTGGGATATCAGCACCATGATTGCAACAAAGGGAATCTTTCCATCCCCATTGATACAGGGCAGAGGCACTTCTTCCAGTGCCACATCTAATTCTGTCCAATTTCGAGCAGACAAAGCAAGATCAAAACTAGGTGGTTTGGTAGAGGGATCACTAACGATCAGGCCACAAGAAGGTATCTTGGACCATTCCTTTCTCTAGGCATTCTCGGAGTTAAACTGGGTAAATGTTAACTGAATAGCTGTTTTCCAAGCTGGCCTTTAGGATATCAATCTTATGATGGGCTGTGCATTGTTCTGGTGAATAGAGAGGACCTTATTTTTCAGCATCCTTCACCATAGCCAAATGGGAACTTGTTGTCTTCACTGTGGAGTGGTATGATGTTGCTGAGTACTGGTAACCAATGCATAAAAGTGGGATGTAACATGCCAGAGATAATATGCATTGTCTGGAAGAGTTGGACATCAACCATTTGGAGATGCCATTTTTTTGAAGTACTCATCCAGCTTCTGAAAATCTTGAGAGAGGATTCTTCTGCATCACTGAAGTTGGTTTTTTTTTTGACTGTAAGATTGATATCATCGGCATAAATAAATTTTGGAGAAACAGTTTCAGGCAGGTCATGGATGTATAAGTTAAAAAGAGCAGGGGATAGCATTGATTCTTGTGGGAGTTCATTATTCAACTTATCTGCATCTATTGTATTCTGTAAAAACTTGAAATAACCTGTTATTTAACATGATAGCATGTTGTCAATCAAGGTAATGGTGTTACAAGGTATAACTGATTTGTTTGAGAAATCCTCTCCAGACACTATCATAGGCCGCTGAGAGGTCAACAAAAAACAGACATTTTTCATTTTTCTTTGGAATCCATTCTCCAGATAGGAAATTAATGAAGCACTTGATTGCTACAATGACGTTTGGGGTAAAATCCAGCTCATTCTACTTGGATTACAGATTCTACTGTGGTTTATCAAGTAATAAACCACGGAAATAAATGAAAGTTCAGCCAATCACCTTTCTTTTCTTTAAGTTCAATTTTTATTTGCAGAAACGATTGCACAAGGGGGCGAGCTTCAGAAAGACCCACCAAGCAGGAGGACTCTGCAGCGTTTCTCAGAGGAAAAAACTACATTTCCCAAGAAGTCTGCAGGGCAGGCCCTCCATCGTCATTGGCTCATAGATTTCCCATGAGGCCGTGGGGTAAAGAGCTCGGTCATGCGCATTTCGTTTGTTGCCTTTGCCGGCTACGCCTCTTTACGCACGGTTGGAACTACAATTGCTATGAGACGTTGCAGAGGGAAGGGCTACGTTGGCTCGCAGGTGCCATTTGGCGGGAAAGGATGTCAGGAGGAGCTACTGGGCAGCCGCAAAAAATGCGTGATTTTGTCTCCAGGGTTTTCCAGGGAAGCCCTGATCTCAGGTGCGGCTCAGACTCCGGGTGGTCCTTGGGGCAAAGGGAGGGAGGGAACTGAAGCGTGCTTAGCCGAGATTGATGGCTCCTTTGCAGAATGCAATACCTTCAGAATCGTTTGCCCCGGCAGGCTAGCCCGCAATCCCATCCTTGCCGGCTGAGAATTATGGGTGGTGTAGCGTCCCGTATGGCTGGAGGATACCGAGTGGTAGAAGCAGATGTAGCGGTTGGAGCTCAGGACGATTTCTCAGGTCTTGACTCCATCATCATAGTTGGTCTAGTACAGGGGTTCTCAACCTGTGGGTCGGGACCCCATTTGGGATCGAACAACCATTTCACGGGGGTCGCCAAACAACGCAGTCCTCCATTTTTCCCCCTTTTCTTTAGCTGTGCTACTCCCTTTTATTCTATTGGCTTTTGAAAGCCAATAGAAGAGACTCTCTTGAATAGAGTCTGATTCTATTGGCTTTCAAAAGCCAATAGGAATTGTCCAGGCTGTCTCTGCCCTACTGAGCCTGCCAAAAGTCCCATTTTGCAAACGGTGCTGCACCAGTTGAGTAGTCCTCGACTTACAACCGGTTGAATAGTCCTCGACTTACGACCGGTTGGGGGTCGCGGCATTAAAAAGGTTGAGAACCACTGGTCTAGTAATTAAGGCACCAGGCTAGAAGCAGAAGATTCTGAGTTCAAATCCTGCCTTAGGCACGAAAGCCAGTGGGTGACTTTGAGCTGGTCACTTTTTCCTCTCCCCAACCCACTTGACAGAGTTGTTGGAAAAATGGGAGGAGGAACTTGTGTTGGATATATTTGCCACCTTGAGCTATTTGTAAAAATAATAAAAGGATACAGATTAAATAAAAACAAACCTTTTGGCAACAAGTGCTGAAGATGAGTATCACCTTAAGCACGATGAAAAATTAAAAACCCACCAGCATGTTGGTAGAAAAAAGATTTAGATTGGAAGATGTTCTCAGCATAATCTGGGGGGAAATTGTGATCCCTAGATGACAACATTGGTTCCAGAATTGTACAATCCTCAGTCAGCACGTGTTTCCTGGGTAATTTACAAAGGGAGAATCAAAGAATTGCATCTCTGAAGAGTAAGCTTAAATAGAAGAGCAAATATGGGAGATTATAGTTTAAAAAATCCTGGACTTTAGAGGACAAATTTGGGTGGGGCCCATATTGTGGTCTATAGATAAGTATTTGGGTGGATATGCCTACAGATAGAAATTTGGGTGAGACCCAGCTTGTGACCTATAGATATTCAGAACTCCATCTCTCCCTATTCAATATTATGGGCAGCAGGAAAAGTCAATTTCTGGAGGATTACAGATTCCCCATCCTTGTTCTTAATACATACCATATAAACAAATATTGTGTGGTTGCTTAGCAGATGCTGTCTAATGTTATCATGGTCTGTTGCAGCATCCTCACTCATGCCATCATTCGGAAGAAGTATCTTGACCATGTTGGGCTGGAAAATCTATCTAAACAGGAGAAGGAGCAGCTAAAACAACTGGTGGAGGAAGAACTGGTCCAGATGAAGGTGCTAATTTTAGGAGAGGAGAAAACATACGTGTTATACTTTGGTAAAGAATGAAATGGATCCATATATGTTTATAACTTTTTTTAATGTTATGCATCACAGGTTGATCAACCCCCAAGCAATGTAGATTTAAGGACTGAAGCCCAGAATTCCTTCAAATCTGGAGACCGCAAGAGACCCCTTCATACCTCTCATAGCTTAGAGGAAGAAATTAAAAATGAACAGGAGCATAAAAGGCAAAAGATTGAAAAGAAGTTAGGTAATTGTATTTTTATGTGTTGGTGCTTAGCATGTACTATCCAGTATACCAATATTTTCTGAACTGGTAGAAGCTAAATATAAATGGGGCTTTAAATTTATTTTCAAATTTTGGTAAATGTTCGTGAAAAATGGCTTTCCTATCTTTTTCTGCAGCTGTGAAGAAATCTACCGTGGTATATAGTATAATGAAAAGATACAGAAAGGATTACAGGCTGCAGGGACTTCCCCATGAGGAAGGATCACCACAGTTTTGAGGCTTTGACCTCTTACACTGAAGGGAAATGAAGAGAAACACCAGAGATATATGGTATCATGCATGGTGTGGAACATGTAGATATTTTTTTCTCTCTTTCACTTAGAGCTCAGGTTATCCACTAAAATTCAATCAAGGGGAATCTAGGACTAATACAAGAACTTGATTGAATAGTTAATTTGCTACTATCAGAGATAGTAATGACTGCCAATTCAGATGATTTTAATAGAGAAATAGATTCATAGAGAACCAGACTATTAACTGTGGGGACTCTATGATACTTACTACATTACCACCAGTATGCAAAATTCTGGCTGCTGGTAAGTGGCAATAGACCAGGGCCATCCCATTCCAGCCGTACATATTTTTGTAAAGACTTATTGACTACTGTGTAGTGCTAGATTGGATTATTTATTATTGTTTACTCATTGCATTTATAGTCTGCTTGAGCTCTTAACAGCCCAGCTGCCATAAATAGAGACCTTCTCTAATTTTATCCCCACAATAAAACCCCTGTGGGTTGGACTGGGAGAGGATTTGGGTCTGCCCATTATAAAGGCATAATCGGAATCTGCAGTATACTGGCTTTCTGAGTATTCAAAAATAATAGGTCATTTTTGCAATGAAATTACTGCTTTCTGAAGAGCATAGTTCAGGGTGAAAGAATGGTATGCTTTAATTTCTTTATGCTATTTACACTGGGATTTCCACATCCATCAACAAACAATCTGAAATTTCTTATCAAGTTTCCTATAGACAATAGCATGGCATTAATGTTCTATGCTTAACTAGAATAACCCTCAATTTACTTTTAAAATCCATTATAAATGGAAGAAAAACAAAACTGTTTTAGTAAAGCAGCAGTTGGTTTTTCATACTTTCCCTGAAAATTGTCCTCCCTAGTGAGAGTTGATCTCTTTTGAGGATCTCTCCATAATAGTACTTTGATGACAGATCGTGATAAGTACACTTTTCTGTGAGAAAGGGCTGATTTATCATTTCTTGGGATTTTTATCAAAAGCATATGTTCTTTAGAAGGCATGCTTAAAAGGACCAGGATATGAAAAAAAAACTTTTGTGGATTTGTAGTACATACAATAATTCACCGGGAACTTTAAAACATAATGGCTGCATACACATATACATGTTAAATTTGCTTAGTAATAACGGTAGTAATATTTAGTCTGCATTTATGACTAAGTGCAGTACATATAAATCAGGATAATAATATCTGTAAGACTTTTTGTACTACAAAGTAATAAACAATTTAAACAATTCCCACAACTTTAGTGTAAACCTACCATGAATAATAGGAGGCAAGATTTTTTCTGGCTTCATAAAGATCCTGTGGGAAAAAAGTGCTGTAAAACTTTTTTTGTTTTGTTTTTTAGGTAGAGTATTTCTGCCTAATCCAAAGAGATGCAGGTGAACTAAAGTTTGTCCTGTAACGCTGATCTTCTAAATCAGGCATGTCAAACTTGCGATGTCATGTGACTTTTCTCCCATTGCCGGCAATGGGGTGGGTGCGGTTTCAGCGTGACGCATCCAGCCCATGGGCTGACAGTTTGACATGCCTGTTCTGAATCATTGCTGTGAGACTGTGATATAAAACCATCTTCATTTGCATTTTGAATCGATATAGTACCATCCATTTGCTGTTTATCATCTTTCTCCATCTGCTACAAATGAGCCTCTATTCAGGCTTCCATTCAGCAAATGTCAGGCTGCGTTGAATCCAGAGATGGGCCACCAATTATGTTGGACCAACAATCCTGAAAGCTTTGGATTTTGATTATGCTTTCTGGAATTTAAAGAAATCTGGAGGGGACAGGTATCCTACCCCTGCTGGCTGAGCATTGCATTCTGGGAGTTCAATATATCCCAAATCCCTTGATTGGGAAGGGCTGGTGACTGAATGTTGGAGTGGTTGCTGGGGCCAGATCAAATCCGTTGCTTTCTTCCGCCCTTCTCTTAAATTATTGTCTTTGCTTTTCTGTTATCCCTGTTGCTATTCTTGTATTGATTCCATCGTACTCTTTTTTTTTTAACCTCCTGCTTTTCCATTTCCTCTTTGTTCTTAGAAGTATTTTGTACGTGCTTTGCAATTTTAAAAGTGAAACAGAAATGGTTTGGAAAAAATTAAAGGGAAAAACAGAGAGCCTAATGAAGCTAGGCTATAGTGGTTATAGGTAGGTAAATAAGTGACCAATCATAATGATAAGAAAGCAGCATTGTATAGGCTATATATTTAATTTGGAGCTGGGCTTCTGAAATTGAAGATCTTTGCCTGCCTGCCTACCTACCAACAATTGGATTATTTGCCACAAATAACCCAACAAATTCATAAGGATATGCAACTTTTTTTCAGCCTTGGCTGGAATTCCAAGGAGTGAACCTCAGAAGTGGGCAAACCTAGAATAAAAGGGGGGGGTATTTTTATTATATTATTTATTGGTATCCTGCCTTTATTATTTTTACAGCAAACATATTAATACACCTTCCTCCTCCTAGTCTCCCCACAATAACAGGTGAATTGGGCTGAGAGAGAGTGACTGGCCCAGAGTCACCCAGCTTTTATGGTTAAGGTGGGACTAGAACTCTCAGTCTTCTGGTGATTGGCCCAAAGTCACCCAACCTGCTTTCATGGCTAACTCAGGATTTGAACTCATGGTCTCTGCTTTCTAGTCTACTGCCTTAACCATTAGACCAGGGTGGGGAACTATGGCCCTTTTATGACTTGTGGACGTCAACTCCCAGAATTTCTGAGCCCTGGAAGTTGAAG
This sequence comes from Crotalus tigris, assembly GCF_016545835.1. Lineage (NCBI taxonomy): Eukaryota > Metazoa > Chordata > Lepidosauria > Squamata > Viperidae > Crotalus > Crotalus tigris. The sequence continues at coordinate 1,578,962 of NW_024100595.1, read as the reverse complement.
TCCACAAATCATAAAGAGGCGATAGTTCCCCACCTCTGCACTAGACCAAACTAGCGCTCAAAATTGAGACAATGGGGGGGGGATTTATTCCCCATGTTCTCAATATTCCTTTCTGTCGCATTAAAATGGCAACTTTGGGGGTTCTCCAGATGTGGCATCCAAGGCTTTGAGGTCTTTTGGAGATTCAGGACTTCTCGTTGGGCTCTCCTACTTTAGAGTAACAGTTGTCCTTCCCCAACCTGATTCTGTTTGTCACTTTTTCGTTTTGTCTCTCAGAAATCAGTTCTGATAAAAAGGATTCTGAGATTGATTCCAAGAAGAGGCTGTGGCACAGGAGTCCAAAACTTCTCAGGAACTTCTCGGATTCTTCTGGCCAAGGAGACTCCGGAGCTGAAGATCACAGTGCTCAGTCTGAAAGTGATGAGGAAATTACAAGGAGCAAAAGAAGGCCATCCCTTCAGGAGGCAAGAGGGGAGAGAGGACGAGGCAGCAAATCAGCCAAGGACCAGGGGAACAGGGGCTCGCAAAAAAGGGTGGTGAGTGACTCTGAGGAGGTCCCCGACACGGGACAGAGCGACTTTGAAGAAGAGGTCAAAATATCCAGGAAGGTCACAAAAGAGAACAGCTTGAAGCAAAGAGACTTCAAGAAAAAGGTGGACAAGGAGTCTAAAGCTACTGACCCCAAAGACAAAGCAAAAAATAGGACGGTGAATAAACAAAGAGAGGAAAAGAACCAATCAGAGGGAGAAACTGATCTATCTGAGGTAGAAGAGATCTCAGGAAAAAAAAGAGAATGGAATGAAAGAGAGAGTGAAGAGAAGAAATCATTTAGTACTAACAGAGCCCAGGGGAGGATAGGGGTGGGAACCCAGAGGGGTTTGAAGGGGAATGAGAGTGAGGATGCCTCAGGAAGTGATTCTGATAAAAGTGATTTACAGAAGAAGATGGCAGACAGCCAATGCAGAAGGAAGAGTAGAGTTCTAGAGGATTCCGGGAGCAGTTCTGAGGATTCTGCAGAACAAAGTCCAGTGAGGAAGGTAGGAACAAAGAGGGCCAGGGGAGAAAGAGGGAGCCAGCATCACTCCAAACCCGAGAGGCAGCCTAACGAGAGAGAGGGGAGGAAGAAGATGCAGAGGGAAGACTCGAGCGGGAAGAAACCGGAGGAAGAGAAGAAGATGACGCAAAGGATTCAGGAGTCTGAAAGTGAGTCAGAGGAGCATAAGAGCTCAGAAGAGGAGAAGAAGCGGGTACAGGATCCCACTAGCAGTGAAGGAGAATCACAAAGCAAGACGAATCAAGACCAGCCTAGGAAGGCAGCTCTAATAAGTCACTCGTCAGAAAGTGAGTCAGATGAAAGCAAGGATGGGGGTCTGAGGGGGATACTGAAAAAGGAGAGCAAGCACGTCTCTGGGTGTGACTCAAGTCAAGGGGAGGAGAAGTTGAAGAAGAGAGGAGCTCAACGCGAAACGAATCAAGACCAGCTTAGGAAGGCAACTCTAATAAGTCACTCGTCAGAAAGTGAGCCAGATGAAAGCAAGGATGGGGGTCCGAGGGGGATACTGAAAAAGGAGAGCAAGCACGTCTCTGGGAGTGACTCAAGTCAAGGGGAGGAGAAGTTGAAGAAGAAAGGAGCGCCAAAGTCACAGAAAAAGAGCATCAGTAAAAAAATCTCCATGCTTGGTTCTGAGGATTCAATAAGTGAGTTTGGGGGAAAGAAAAAAACCCAAAGCCAGCAGCAGAGAAGAACGAAAAAGCTCAAAAGAAGAAGTGGTGCCAAGGAGAAAGAGGAGGAAGAATCCAGCAAGGAAGAGGGCTCCGGCTCAGAAGAGGATGAGCCCACTTCTCACCATCCTGGAAAGGTTAGGGATATCTGCCCAGGGGCTTCAGCAATGTGTGTTTTCTTTCAGGTAGTCCCTGACTTACAGCTGTTCATCTAGTAACCATTTGAAATTACAGCGGCACAGAAAAAAAGTGACTTACGACCAGTCCTCACACTTACAACTGTCTCAGCATCCGCACAGTCATGTGAACAAAATTGGAATACTTGGCAACTAGCATGTATTTACAATTTTTGCAACATCCTAGGGTCATCTGATTGCCGTTTGCATATGTTTTGGTAATGTGACTGTGGGGATGCTGCAATGATCATAAAGTATGAAAAATGGTTATAAGCCATTAACTTCGGTCACTAAATGAACAGCTGTAAGTAGAGGACTATCTGTATAGATAATCCTTGACTTAAAACAATTGGATCCAGAATTTCCATTGCTAAACAAGGCACTTGTTAACAGCATGGGTGGCTGGGGAATTCTGGGAGTTGAAGTCCACAAGTCTTAAAGTGGCCAAGTTTGAGGACCCCTGAGCAAGGTCAGTGGGGGGAAGTTGCCTTCACTTAACAACCGTGTAGTTCACGTAACAATTGAAGCAAAAAGGACGTAAAATAGAGCACAATTTAGTTAACAAATGCCTTGTTTAGCAATGGAAATTCTGGATCCAATTGTTTTAAGTCAAGGATTATCTATACAGATAGTCCTCTACTTACAGCTGTTCATTTAGTGACCGAAGTTAATGGCTTATAACCATTTTTCATACTTATGATCATTGCAGAATCCCCACGGTCACATTACCAAAACACAGATGCTTGGCAACCGGCTCATACTTAGAGCCATTACTGTGTCCCAAGATCACGTGATCTCCTTTTGTCACCTGACAAGCAAAGCCAGTGAGGAAACCAGATCCATTTAACAACTAACTTAGCAACTGCAGGGGTTCACTTAACAACTGTGGTAAGCAAAGGTAAAATGGAGAAAACTCACTTTAACAAATGTCTCAGCCACAGAAATGTTAGGGTCAGTTGTGTTCATAAATTGACGGCTAGCTTTACCGCAAGGTGGCACAACTTCGTACTGTGTAGCAATTCCACACATTTCAGACAACACAATCCACACTGCTGAGTCAAATTGGCTTGGCTGCTGAGTACATGAGGGACTCTTATTTGATTTCTCATCAGTGTCCCATTCTTTGCTCCAGATTGTTCTGGAACACAGCTCAGAGTACCAGAAGGCTGGGCAATCTAAAGGCCTTGTTAGCTGGGCCATTTCTCTTCAAGTCATTCACCCACATTCTGACAGCCGCTTAGCCAAATTACGCAAACTGGTCCTTATTCCTGGGGGGGGGGGAGAGAATTCCCATACCAAACTTGGCACAGCCCTTCTCAACCTGAGCCCTGTCAAATGTATCAGATCTCCAGTTCCAGAATGCTAAGGAAGTTTGCTAAATGGCTGCTTTCTGGTAGAGAATTCTGGTCACAGCACATCTACAGGCTTCCCCACTGATTTTGTCTGTCAGAAGATCGTAAAAGGTGATCACATGACCCCAGGACACTGCAATTGTCATAAATACATGCCAGTTGCCAAGCACCCGAATTATGTATATATTTATTGTTGTTAGTTGCGAAGTCGTGTCCTACCCATCACGACCCCATGGACAACGTTCCTCCAGGCCTTCCTTACCTCTACCATCTTCTAGAGTCCATTTAAGCTCACGCCTACTGCTTCAGAGACTCCATCCAGCCACCTCATTCTCATCCCCTTCTTCTATTGCCCTCCATCTTTCCCAGCATTAGGCTCTTCTCCAGTGAGTCCTTCCTTCTCATTAGGTGGCCAAAGTACTTGAGTTTCAACTTCAGGATCTGGCCTTCTAAAGAGCAGTCAGGGTTGATCTCCTCTAGGACTGACCGGTTTGATCGCCTTGCAGTCCAAGGGACTCGCAGGAGTCTTCTCCGGCACCATAGTTCAAAGGCCTTAATTCTTTTTTTATTCTTTTTTTAACAGAATTCAATAATAATTATTCAACAAAAATGTGTTGTCTGAGTATCTTATTCACTAATACAAATTAAATTCCTAATCCCTAAATCTTTTCTCTAACCATTGATAAAATAGGTCCCAGGTTTAAAAATATTCTGTTTCTTCTTTTTCTTTCAACTTTAAAGTAAGTCTGTCCATTTCCGCACAGTCTAATATTTTTTTAATTATTTCTTCTGATGGTATTTCTTCATTCTTCCAATATTGTGCAAATATAATTCTTTCCGCTGTTATCAAGTGTAGAATCAAATATGTACGTTGCTTATCACGTTTTTCTGGCATTATGCCTAGTAAAAAAAAATGCTGGTTTATAGTCTATGTGTTTCTTTAAGATTTTTTCTAACGAAGTGTGGATTATTGTCCAATAGCAAGTTAAGCACCCGAATTTTGATCACATGACAATGTGCACTGGTCATAAGTGTGAAAGATGATTATAAGTCACTTTTTTCAGGACCTTTGTAACTTCAGTCCCAATATGAATCATTGTGAGTCAAGTACTACCTGTACAGCAGTATTTTGCAACGTTGGCAATTTTAAAATGGGTGGACCCGCTCCTAGAATTCCCCAACTAGTATGGCTGGCTGGGGAATTCTGGGAGTTGAAATCCATCCATCTTAAAGCTGCCAAGATTGCGAAACACTTCAGTACTGATTTAAAAAATAAAGGTTGCCTTTCTCTGATCTGTTCATGATTGTTCATGGAAAGCTTAGTGTGAGCTGTATTGTTAACCCATCTCCTCATCTGTTGTAGGATAAGCATTCTGGAAAGAACGAAGAACATCCCTCCATCCAGCGTCTAAAACGTTACATCCGGGAATGTGGTGCATGGCGGAATTACAAAAAGCTCCTGGCAGGTTGTCGCTCTCGCAAAGCTCAGATAGAGGTTCTCAAAGAAGAGCTGGAAGGTCTCGGCATAAAAGGTCAGTGGCAGGGGATGCAAGGCGTAGCCAGGCACCATGTTAGAAAGTGGGAGACGATGAGTTCTAGTCCCACCTTAGGCATGAAGGCCAACTGGATGACTTTGGACCAATCACCAGGACACAGTGGGTTCTAGTCCCACCTTAGGGATAAAAGCCGCTTGAGTGGCTTTGGCCAATCACCAGAAAATGGTGAGTACTAATCCTATCTTAGGCATGAAAGCCAGATGGGTGACTTTGGGCCAATCACTAGAAGACAATGGGTTCCAATGCCGCCTTAGGCATGAAAGTTGGCTGGGTGACTTTGGGCCAATCACGAGAAGACAATGGGTTCTAGTCCCGCCTTAGGCATGAAAGCCAGCTGGGTGACTTTGGGCCAATCACCAGGAGACAATGGGTTCTAGTCCCACCTTAAGCATGAAAGCCAGCTGGGTGACTTTGAGCCAGTCACTGACTCTCAGCCAACTAGCCTCCCAGGGTTGTGGTGGGGGGAAATACAATAGGAGGATGAAGGAGTATTAGGTATGATTGCTGCCTTGAATTATTTATAAAAATAATAAAGGTGGGATAAAATAAATAATGTAATTCACCAGATATTATTAGATTGAGCTATGTGACTCTCTTTCTGGGGAGCTGTGTAAGAAAACATACTAAAATCACATATGGCTAAGCCATTGTTTCTTTTAATGTTGGCTTGTGGAACAGGTTACAGCTCACTGAGTTGCCATGGCACACTAAGCCATAAATGCATAGATGGAAACCCTCCTGGCTGGCTAACAAAATAGACTGAGCTGTTAGCAAAGAAATTATATTTCTGCTAAGGTAATTTGGATCTGAATCCAAATGTAATTTTTTCAAATTACGTGTTAAAGCACCCCGACTGATTTTCAGTACAGGTAGTCCTCAACAATCAATCATTTAGCAAGTATTCGAAGTTACAACGGGACTGAAAATGTGGTTCTCACACTTAACAACTGATGCAGCATCCCCACAATTACATGATCAAACTTCACCTGCTTACCAAGTGGTATGTATTTATGACAGTTGTAGCACTCTGGGACCATGTAATTGCCATTTGCGCCTTCCCAGCCAGCCTCCAACAAGCAAAGTAAGGTAGCTGGATTCACTTAATGGCCATATGATTCACTTAACAACATGGCAAGAAAGATAATTAAATTGGGTGTAATTCATTTAACTGTCTTGCTTAGCACCTGGTCTCACTTGTCCTAAATTGAGGACTACCACGACTTATTTTCAGGATCAATAAATTAACTGCTAATATTAGGGACAGTTTTATGGAAAACATCCTATACAGGTAGGATCACAATTGAGCCCAAAAATTTCTGTTGTTAAGTGAGTTTTGCCCCATTTTACGATTTTTCTTGCCAGAGTTGTTAAGTGAATCACTGCAGTTGATGAGTAACCCGGTTAAGCGAATTTGGCTTTCCGGATTGACTCTGCTTGTCAGAAGGTCACAAAAGGGGATCATGTGACTTCAGGACACAGCAGCAGTCATAACTATGAGTCAGTTGCCACACACTTGGATTTTGATCACATGATCAAAGGAATGCTACTAAGGTCCTAACTGAAAAACGGTCATAAGTCACATTTTTCAGTGCCGAAATGAACTGTTGTAAGTCGAGGACTACCTGAACTGCAGATAGCCATGTCTGTATTCGTAGTTTGCTGATTTCACCAGGTATTTCCTGAGCTGCTCTCCACAGTTTTAAAACACGGATGCTTAGTTCTTAAACATTTCAGGTGCAGTGGCTGGCCAGTCTGTTAGACAGCTTTTCCCCTGGACTGCAAGGCGATCAAACCGGTCAGTCCTAGAGGAGATCAACCCCGACTGCTCTTTAGAAGGCCAGATCCTGAAATTACTCAAGTACTTTGGCCACCTAATGAGAAGGAAGGACTCACTGGAGAAGAGCCTAATGCTGGGAAAAATGGAGGGCAAGAGAAGAAGGGGACGACAGAGAATGAGGTGGCTGGATGGAGTTTCTGAAGCAGTAGGTGTGAGCTTAAAGGGACTCCAGAAGATGGTGAAGGGCAGGAAGGCCTGGGTGAGACACGCGATGAGTCGGACAAGACTTTGCAACTACCAACAACAGTAAAGGAATGCTGGGGATTGAACATGGGAGCCTATGGAAGCAGACCTTGTGTTCTACCTCTTCTCCATCAGGGAGCCGGTATCTAATCTCTATAGGGCAAGGTGTAGAGAATCAGGGATTTATAGATAGTCCTCGACTTATAACAATAGCAATAGCACAAGACTAATATACTGCTTCACAGTGCTTTACAGCCCTCTCTAAGCAGTTTTAGAGAGCCAGCCTATTGCCCCCAACAATCTGGGTCCTCACCTTACTGACCTCGGAAGGATGTAAGGTTGAGTCAACCTTGAGCCAGTCAGAATCGAACTGCCGACAACCGGGAGACAGCAGAAGTAGCCTGCAGTTACTGCATTCTAACCACTGGGCCACATGACTTATAACCAAAATTCAGCCTGAAATTGCAATCATAAGTCATGCTGGCTATTGTGGTCATCGTTTAACAACATAGTGACTGTGCCCTATTTTATTATCTTTTTTATAGCGGTTGTTAAGCAAAACTGCAATCATTAAGTGAACCTATTATCCACAATTGGGGGGGGGTGTTTTTGCTGTAAATCATGGCTGCATGACCATGAGATGCTGCAAACCACCATAAACATGGGTTGCTGAACACCCAAAATACAATCATGTGACTGGGGGAAAGTTGTTGGAATGTTGAATCCGGGTTGTATCTCTTTGGGGGTCTGTCATAACTTCAAACACTCACTAAGAAGCCAGTCATAAGTCAAGGACCACCCAGATTTGGAGGCTTGCAAGATTGATGTCAGCCCATCATGGTGGACCTGATCAGGAAACAGACTCTGCAGAAAGACTAGAATTGTACTTTATTGAGGTAGGCTAAGCTAGCAGAATCTAGCAAGCCCAGTTGTGCTTTACCTCTCTACCCCTTGTATCTTGGTGCTTGCCCAAGGAACTTGCTTAAGCTTCTTCCAGGTAGTCCTCGAGTTATGACCACAATTGAGCCCAAATTTATGTTGCTAAGTAAACATTTGTTAAGTGTGTTTTGCCCCATTTTACGACTTTTCTTGCCACAGTTGTTAAGTTAATCATTGCAAGTTAGTAACGTGGTTGTTAAATTAATCTGGCTTGCCCCATTGACTTTGCTTGCCAGAAAGTCATAAAAACTGATTACGAGACCCCATGACACTGTAATTGTCATAAATATGAACCAGTTGCCAAGCATCTGAATTTTTATCATATGACCAAGGTTGTAAGTGTGAAAAACGGTCATAAGTCACTTTTTTCAGTGCCATTGTAAGTTTGAAGGGTCACTAAATGAACAATATGTATCTTGTTTCCCAGGGCTTGAGGACTGTTTCAGGCCTCTTTGCTTATATTTATTTTGTTTATTTGTATTCTGCCTTTATTAATTTTACAAATAACGGAAGGCGGTAAAAATATCCAGCACACCATCCTCTTCCTATTTTCCCCATAACAACAGTCCTGTGGGGTGGGTTGGACTGAGAGACAGTGACTGGCCTAAGGTCACCCAACTTGCTTTCATGGCTAAGGCGGGCCTTGAACTCACAGTCTCCCGCTTTCTAGCCCAGTGCCTTAACCACTAGACCAAACTGGCTCTATAATTTGTGTGTATATGTGTGTCTGCATGCATGCCTTTGAGTCAGTGTTGACTCCTGGTGACTGCCTGCAGTTTTCTTGGAAAATTTTCCGAAGTGGTTTGCCATTGCCTCCTTCCTAGAGCTGAGAGAGAATGACTGGCGCAAGGTAGCCCAGCTGGCTCTGTGCCTAAGGTGGGACTAGAACTCACAGTCTGCCAGTTTTTAACCTTACATCTGCTATGCAAGCTAGAGTTTCCCCATTTATCAAGAGAGGGGACGTTTGTGACTGGGCCATTTTGTAACCTTCTTTTCTTACTGCTCTGTGTCAGTGAACAACTATTGCACTTTTGCCTACTTAATAGTCTTTAAAACTCTTGGACTTCTGTTAGTAGCTCTCTTGTTTCTTTGGGCTTTCAATTTTGGGTCCCAGAATGGCAGCCATTTCAGAATATTGCATATCCATGTTTATTGACTCTTATTTTCTGTTTTCTTTCCTCAGGAACTCCATCTCTAGCCAAGTGCAAAGCAATAAAGCAGAAGCGGGAAGAAGCAGCCGAAGTGGCTTCTCTTGATATCAATAATATTATTGCTACAGAAGGTAAGGTGGCTGTGGAGGGGAGGAGCTAGCTAATATAAAAATCCAGGTGCTTCATTAGGATGCTGGAAACTTTTGGGAACAAACTTTGGGAAGACCCCTCCCACAAAATGGCAGCCCGGAGAAATGGTGACCAGTACAATTCCATTCACAATCCAAATACATTGATTGGGTTCTGTTTTTATACAGAGATCAAGGCGCTTGTTTTGTTCTTTTTTTAAAAAAAAATTTCTTAACTCCAAAGGTGCAAATCATCCCATTTTTGCATAATTATGCTAATGTTATTGAGACTCTGTTTCTAAAAGGTCCCCTTTTATTAAACCTTTCTCAGAGGAATGACTCTAGAAAGAGTGCAGAGAAGAGCAACAAAGATGATTGGGGGCTGGAGGCTAAAACTTACAAGGAACGGTTGCTGGAATTGGGTATGTCTAGTTTAATGAAGAGAAGGATGAGGGGGGACATGATAGCAGTGTTCCAATGTCTCAGGGGCTGCCACAAAGAAGAGGGAGTCAAGGTATTCTCCAAAGCCCCTGAAGGCAGGACAAGAAGCAACGGATGGAAACTAATCAAAGAGAGAAGCAACATAGAACTAAGGAGAAATTTCCTAACAGTTAGAACAATTAACCCGTGGAATGAATTGCTTCAGAAGTTGTGAAACTGGAGAGGAAATCAAAAGAGATGAGAAGTTTAAGGGTGTTTTTTTTAGAGGGAACTATGTACAGGTAGTCTTCAATTTATGGCCACAATTGGGGATTGGAGTTTCCATTGCTAAGCAAGCTGATCGTTGGTGAGTTGCACCTAATTTTACAACCTTTTTTGCCTCAGATGTTGAGCGAATCATTGCAATTGTTAAGTGAATCACATCACTAAGCGAACCAGGCTTCTGCCCATTGATTTTGTTTGTCAGAAGCCAACCGGGAAGGTCACAAATGGTGATCATGTGACCCTGAGATGCTGCAATTGTGGGGATGCTACAGTTTTCGTAAGTGCGAGGACCAGTCGTAAGTCAATTCTTTCAGTGCCACTATAACTTTGAACATTCACTAAATGAATAGTTTTAAGTCTAAGGACTATCTACTGTATGCGGTGGAAAAAGAGGGTCAAAACGGAAGAGGACTGGAGGGTATAAGTGAAATAAGGTAAAGCACTAAGGTAAGCAATGGGGAAGAATTTGGTGCCACTTCATTGGCTGACTAAAGGCTGACTGGACTGACCATTGAGTTTTTCTTTAACACTAATAATAAGCAGCATCTCCCACTATCAATAGTCCTTGACTTACAACCATTCGTTTAGTGACCGGTTGAAGTCCCAATGACACTAAAAAAAGTGACTTATGACTATTTTTCCCACTTACGACCGTTGCGCCACCCCTGTGGTTACATGATCAAAATTCAGACCTTGGCAACTGGCATGTTTTTTTGATGATTGCTGCATCCCAGGGTCATGTTAGAGCAGTTAGAGTGCAGTACTGCAGGCCACTTTAGCTGACTGTGTTCAGCAGGTCAGCGGTTCAAATCTCACCGGATCAAGGTTGACTCAGCCTTCCATCCTTCCGGGGTAGGTAAAATGAGGACCCAGATTGTTGGGGGCAATGTAAATATATATATATATATATACATTGCTTACTGGTGTACACCGCTTAGAGAGTGCTTGCACTTAAAGCGGTATATAAGTCTCATAAATAAATAAATAAATGTGATCACCCTTTTGTGACTTAGACAAAGCAAAGTCCATGGGGAGGCCAGATTCACTTAACAACTGTTACTAACTTGACAACTACAGTGATTCATTTAAATCACTGTGACAAGAAAGGTCGTAAAATGGGGCAAAACTCACTTGTCTTGCTTATTAACAGAAATTTTGGGCTCTGTTGTGGTCAAAATTTGAGGACTACATGTCAGAAAGCAGCAGACAAGCTTAAAGGGAGACAGCCTGTAGCTTTCTTCTCCTGGGGCCTTGTTAGTGCCCCTCAGGATCCAGGCCACCGCCTCATTCTGCTGCCTGGGAGGAGGGCTGATTCTGCCTGAGTGGACTTTGGATTGAGGCCCTTCACATTGGGAGAGCGTGAGAGACTGTAGCCCAGATGCCCAGGAGGGAGCGAGTGCAAAAGACAGAACAAAAGATGGGGGGGGGTATATAGCTGGGGGGAGGAGGAAGAGGGGGAAGACAACTGCTCCCTAATAGTTCCCAGAGTATGGATAGTCCTGGACTTAGAGCCACAATTGTACCCAAAATTTCCGTTATTCAGGCATTAAGTGAGTTGTGCCTGACTTTACAATCTTTTTTCCCATGGTGGTAAAGTGAATCATCGTAGTTAAGTGAATTGTGTGATCTTTAAGCGGATATTTTGCTTTTTGGAAGCTGGCTGGGAATGGTGGTCACATGACCCTGGGATAGGGCAACTGTCACAAATACACGCCGGTTGCCACGTCCCCGAATTTTGATTACGTGACCCGTGGGGATGCTGAAACGGCTCTAAGCCTGAAAACTGGTCCTAAGTCACTTTCTTCAGTGCCATAGTAACTTTAAACTAGTGGTTCTCAACTTGTGGGTCAGGATCCCATTTGGGGTCAAATGACCATTTCACGGGGGTCGCCAAACCACGCTGTCCGCCATTTTTTTCCCTTTTCCCTAGCTGTCCTACTCCCTCTTATTGGTGGCCACACCCACTTGGGGGTCACCACAACATGGGGAACTGTATTATGGGGTCACGGCATTAGAAAGGTTGAGAATCACTGCTTTAAACAGTCACTAAATAAATGGTGTAAATTGATGATTACCTGTATATGCTTCATGGGGCTAATACCCTTTTTTAGCTTGGCAAGATTCCTCTCTAGAGGTGAGGAACAATAAAGGAAACTGCTTAGAAGGACCTCAATCTCTCTTTCAAAGCCTGGCTGAGAGTGAGTGAGTCTAATCCAGAGACACTCCCCAGACTCCATGCAACGGAGCAGGGGTCCTCAACCCCCAGGCCGTGAACGAGCACCAGGCTGTGGCATGCTAGAAACCTGCAAAACAAACATAGGATGGGATGCAGGCAGCACACAAAACCACACACACACATACAGATCCTCAGAAAAACCTCTCTCCACTGAAGTAGCCCCTGGTGCCCAAAAGGTTGGGGACCACTGCAATAGAGGTGCCGGCCTAGCGCATCTGAAAAACATTCCCTTTCTCTTCTCTCCATGCAGGCCGTCCAAAGCGTCGTAACGTCTGGAGCCTTTACAATAAGCCCCAAGACTCACCCAGTTCTCCGGAGGAGCCAACCGTTCGCCGTCACACCACAGACTGGTCCCAGCTTCGAGGAGTAATCAGTTCAGACGGGGAAAGCAGTTGATTCTGTGGTGGAAGAGAGGCTGGCATACATTGATTACACTGATCTTTTGGAAAAAGGGGTTTAACTCACCAAACAGCCATGAGGGAACCTCTTTTATGCTTAATCTTTTTCCCCTTCTGCTCAGAATGCAAAGAAAAATTCCTGATACATTATTATTATTGCACTTTCCCTGGGCAAAGGAAGAACAGAAGTATTTCAGTTGAAAGCAAATTTTCTGAGGATGGACACAGAAAGAAATTCGTTTTTTTCTTTAATATCCCCAAGTTTTGTCACTGTTAGCATTCCCTCATTTTTGAACTATCTACATTGTGATCTCTTCCCTCAAACGTAGACATTCCTCAGCAGGAATATATAAAGCTATGGTATGAATTGGGACTTGTTTTATTTTCATTCCATGTAAAAATAGAGTATTATTTCCCTATATAAATTTATGAGGCATTCCTCCTGTTTTGGGGTGGGGAGTTTTCTGAAGATTAAATCTTGTTCTACGCTAGATTTTGCGTGCTTATTATTTGATCCATGAGTCAGTATCTCTACATTTCATTATGAAAACAAAAATATTATATTTGTGAAATAAAATATGTTTTATACTTTAACTGAAAAGAATTGATATTTTCACCAACACCCTTCTGCCTATGCTAACTTCAAGGTTTTTTTTTACTGAAGTGTCACAGAAAAGCAACAAAAATGATTAGGGGACTAGAGGCTAAACAAACAATGAATGGTTAAGGGAAATAAGTATATCTTATCTAACAAAGAGAAGGACTAGGTGTGACATGATGGTTGTCTTTCAGTTCTTGAAATTCAACCTGGAACTAAGGAGAAATTTCGTGTCAGTGAGAACAATTAATCAACTTACCTTCGGAAGTTGTGGATGCTCCATCAGTGGAGGTTTTCAAAAAGAAATTGGACCTCCATTTGTTTGGAATGGTCTAGCACAGGGATAGGCAACCTTGGCTCTTTTATGACTCGTGGACTTCAACTCCCAGAATTCCTGGGCCAGCATGGCTCAGCATGGAAACCTCTCCCTTTCCCCTCAGCATGGCTGGCTCAGGAATTCTGGGAGTTGAAGTCCATGAGCCAAAAGAGCCAAGGTTGCCTAGCCCTGGTATAGGATCTCCTGCTCAAGCAGAGGGTTGGGCTAGAAAATCTTTAATGTCCCTTCCAACTCTTGTTAGTCTATATTCTGTTTGCTGATTTATTCAGCATCATTTCCTGTGTAACAAGCAAATCTATCTCTCTGGAAGGGCTACTTTGCTATAGTTTATTTTAAATAGACTCCGTTGCTAAGTTTAATGAAACAGTAGCACCATTTTCTTATTGCATGATTCCACAGTAGTCGATTTCCGTATTATGTAGTTGCATTATAGCATCAATAAACATGATCAGAGGGAATTGGGTGGGGATCTCCTAGCTATGGGTCTTATGGGGTTAGCATACTGGCTGGGGAATTCTGGGAGTTGAAGTCCACATGTCTTAATGGTCCCAACTTTGAAAAAGGTGGTGTAAGGGGAGTGGCTCCCGCTTTGTTAGGTATTTCCATGCATGTTACATCTCTACAGGGGTCTGGCTGGGATTACTTAGATCTTGCTAATTCAGGTTCTATTTTACAGTCTCAATATTTAGAGAGAGGAATGTGGCAATTCTTGCCAGTCTCAATTAGGCCTGAAAGATAGCATGTACAGTAGTCCTTGGCTTATGACCACAGTCAGGACCAGAATTTCCATTGTTAAGCAAAGTGGTTATTAAGTGAGATGCACCTAATTTTACAACCATTTTTTGCCATGGTGGTTAAGTGAATCACTGCAATTGTTAAGCAAATCTGGCTTCCCCGATTAACTTTGCCAATCAGAAGCCACCTGGGAAGGTTGCAAATGGCAATCACATAACCCTGGGGCACTCCAACCGTTGTAAATCTATGTGTTACCAAGCAATCAAATTCTGATCTGTCTATAGGGATGCTGCAAATCATAGGTGTGAGGAGTGGGTCGTAAATCACTTTTTTCAGTGGTGTTGTAACCTCGGTCACAAACGAATGATTGTAAATCAAGGGCTACCTCTATCCATCAAGAGGGAATATATTCTGACAATCACAGGAAGAGAGAACTGAAGCTATCAAGGATTAAATCTGGAACTTTCTGCACAAACAGCTTATCTGCCCTGAGCTGTACCCATTCTCTGTCTATATATCTTGTATAGATGTTTTAAACTATATATATATATATACACACACCCACCATAAAACTGACAATAATGCTGCAAGAAGCTACTTGTTCACTGTTTATTATTTTTATGAAGACCTTTTTGTCACTGAAGTCAAAAGACATCAGAACTTTTTATATAGACATAGCTCTTTTCTATGTACAGTTTATACAGAGACCTTAGATCAATCTTTCTCAACCATGGCAACTTGAAGATGTGCGGACTCAACTCCCAAAATGAAGTCCATACTTCTTCAAGGGGCTAAGGCTGGGAAGCACTGCCTTAGATAACTTATTATTTACACACACACACACACACACACACATACCATTTGAAAAGAAGACCAGCTTGTGTGGAAAACTCTGGAGCAAATTCTTCCTTGGAGTCTCTTGAAGTTCTACTTGTGGAACCAACCCAAAAATTACTTTGCAAGGAAGCTGTGCTCTGAACACTTGCACAGTTCTTAGATTTGCTAATGCCATGTTCGGTCTTAAAAGGGGTTTTCGAATTAATCACCCATTGAAATACGAGCATTTTGGGAGGTAAAAAGGTAACCTCCTTCGAGCTGAGCTTGTATTGTGATTTCCTAGACAGGTCTAAGACATGACTAATGGTTTCTATCCAAATATTACAAAGATCTGACCCTATTTAGTCTCTGAACCCTGATAAAATAAAGCAGATACTATGAGAGAGAGAAAGAGAGATTGAGATTTGAGGAGATTTATGTTTCCTTCTGAAAGAGAGGTGGATCAATCATGGCTTTCAGTCCCAAACCCTTCTGTTAATACCATTGCTCGAACAACTAAAAATATTCATGGGGAAAAAATGAAAATGTTAGATTTATGTGAAACTGTGCATTTATATGCAACTGTCCTTCACTAGACAAATTTAGAGGCACTAATAATTACGATGCAGGAAGTGCTAGACCAGTGTACAAACAAAAAGTTAAAATAATCCATCTGAGTTTTCTTCCTCACAAAAAGTCATCCCTGTATTATCATAACCCTGTCCCCATGTAAAATGTCAAAATATGACATATCCAAATTGTTATATATCCATTAAAAATAAGATCTATAAGAAAGACAACTTTCAGTTTCTATGTTATAAATGTGGGAAATAATTATTTTCTAGCTACATAAATTTAATAGATTTCTGAATTGCTTGGTTAGATGACCTATATACTAATGTTTTTCAATCTCAGTTAAAGTGTAGACTTCAACTCCTAGAAATCCACACACTGCTGGCCAATAGCTTAGTTCTGGATTATTCTGGGAATACCTAAAAAAAACTCCAATTACATTTTTCTATAAGAACAGGAAGGTTACAGAATTCACCCATTCAATTCGTACCATAGAAGAATTTGCAGTAAACTTATCTTTTTTACAGAAAATATACTAATCTACTAGCTGCATATATGGATATAAAACTTTTAAGTTACTGTTTTGTGAAAAGCCCAGTTAGCAATTGTATTGAAAAGTCAATACAATCAAACAATCTTAGATGGGAATGAACTATATTCTTTGTTCTGGACAGAGAAATACAGTTATGAAATGCTGCTAAGCCATTGCTTTCATAAGCATAGACTCACTTTTTGGTTATAGACTCTGCTTATGTGATATTTATGAAAAACACATCTGGGCCTCTTCCATTTAGGCCAGGGGTCTTCAAACTTGGCCCTTTTATGACTTGTGGACTTCAACTCCCAGAATTCCTCAGCCAGGAGTTGAAGTCCACAAGTCATAAAAGGACCAAGTTTGAAGACCCCTGATTTAGGCTGATGTTTTCCTCCAGAATTTGTTCCTAATAGAGTTCTTTTAAGACAGCTTTCTTTAAACATGGTTCTCCCTTTTGGTATACTGGAATGACAACTTCTAATCAAGGCCACACTGGCTACAAAAGTTGGGAGTTACCATTTCAACATATTTAAAGGGAATCAGATTCATTTTTTCTCCATTTTTATTATACCTTCCTATAATTATTATGGAAGTATTGTCCAAAACCTTGCTTCAATCATTAAACCATTTTGATATGCTGACCGGTTTGGATACCTCACCTCCTATTTAATATCCTCTACTACACTAGTGTTTTTCAACCTTGGAAGTTTAAGATGTGTGAACTTCCAACTCCCAGAATTCCCCAGTCAGCCATGGTGGCTGGGGAATTCTGGGAGTTGAAGTCAACATATCTAAAACCTGCCAAGGCTGAGAAACACCATGATACACTTAGACCTCACTTGATGTTCGCCCAACAATGGATACATCTTCCAATTTTATGCCTTTGTATTAGAAAAGCTTCACTTAGGAATCCTTTTTGTTATAAAATACTGCAAATCACATCATCAAAACTACAGGACTGCTTGTTCACACCAAATTGTGACTCTACTACTTGTTCACTGTGTAGCTTTCTCGCCCAACTGTGAATGTGTTAACTTTCAAGATGTACTCTTTTTCTCCCTTTTTTAAGGTGCAACGTGTTGAGAAAGTTTCCCTGCTACATACTGTTTAATCTTAACGAGGGGTACAAAAAAGACTTGATTAGCGTATTTATTCTTTAACCCCTTTTCAATTACATATCTACCCTGTTTGAAGGTAACCTGAGCCAATACTCAAAAATTCCTATCTTCCCCACAAGAGTTTAAATAGTCCTCTATTAGAGCATCCTTAAATAGTGATATATGGAATATCGTGGCCAAGTTGCAACCTGCTTAGTGAATATATATATGAAATAACATTCTCTTGTAGAGTTAGCTTATGCCTATTGTTGATAGTTGTGCTACCCTCAGTTTCTTGACTTCTGCTATTTAGAGTTTATGGGCATAAAATCATCATTTTAATTCACATCACCTTAGGGCTTAATTTTCCAGAAAGGAAAGTATATTGTGCTTATTCAAATCAAAGCAAACCCAAGAAAGGATTTCTGAAACTCTTGACTCAGAAAGGGGAGGAAAAGGGAAAGATATTTCTCCTTACTATGCAAAGATTAATTTATAATTGGAGTCTTGGTGTCAGATAGTACAGTAATCTTTACTGCCTGTACGTTTAAGTAAGTTTCTGTTTAACCATTTCTCATCTCAGACTGTAAGCAAAATACAGGTTCTAGCAATGTTTGACAGGGTGGTAACAAACAGCATTGTCTATTACACTGAAAAGTTCAAGCAACTCATGTCTTCCATGATCTACTGTACTCATATTGCAAGGTCTTAGAAAAAGACTACAATAACAGAATTTCTTATTAAGATCCACCACATTGAACAGTCCTGTTTAACATCCTAACATGGTGGAACTTTTTCATTCTAAGTCAATGTGGCCCACAGCCCATTTCAATGATAGCCTTTATCTCAAATTCCACAAGGGGACCAGCCCACGGGTCTCCTTTTCATATACATCTGGGATCAACCCAATGGGGGATGGCACCATCTTGACGGTGTTCTTGCCAAACAACTTGCGTTCATATTCAATGAGCTGTCTCCAGAAGCCTACATTGGGCCTTACAACCGGTCGCCTGCTCTTCACCCACTCATGAGCATCCAGGAGGCTCAACCGATGATATTTCATTAGGTAAGCAATACAGAGGGAGGCAGACCTGCTGACACCTGCCACGCAGTGAACTAGAGTTCTTCCATTCTTCTTCCCTGTCTGGTGTATCCTATCAGCCACGGAGTCAAAGTACAAGGAGAGTGGAGCATGGGGAAGGTCCGGAACAGGCACCTTCACATAGTCAATGTCTGGCCAGTTGGCGTTAGGGATTTCCATGGTAGCGTTTACTATACAGCTCACTGCCCGGGAGTACACCATGTGTCTATTTGATGCAGCATTGCCAGAGCAGAGATAGAGACAAGGAGAGATTTGAGCAATGCCTCCCAAGACCGACAATGTGTTCCCAGCAGCAGGAGATGGCTTCGCCACCGAAGTGGGCGGAGAACGGCGAAAGAACCCATGGTTCCGGAAATTCATGTTGGATGGTTCAGCATACATAACAACTAAGGGGTGGGGGGGAAGGAGAGAGAGAGAGAAAAGAAGCAAAGTCTTAAGAATTGGTACAATTTAACAATTAAAGGTTAATATTTCTCATGTCTTAAACTTGACCGCCCAACAAATGCAAAACTTTAACTCTCTTTTTTATTCTAACAAATTATTTTTCTGTTGCTTCTAGCAAGAGAGGAGCATGGGACCTGCAGGGATACAGAATGAGGTAGGGGAGAGAGTTAGAAATAGATTTTGGAGCCAGCCAAATCAATGGATGAATCAGCTGCAGTCAGCAAATGATATGATGAAGCAGAAGAAAACTGGCAGAGGAAAAAAGGAACAGATAGGAATAAGTACAAGAAGGCCTGAAATAAGGGTGGTCAACCCAATCATCAGCAAGTTCAACTTCTCTACAAAGCCAAATAGTTCCCCATATCCTACCTCAGTCATTCCCCTGGAGCTCTCTCTGTTGACAGCCAGAGGGGACCCTGCTTCTTAGGCTACACAGGGAGGGAAGGGGAGGGGAGGGGAAGGAAGGGACTGGAAACTATGATGCTGCAGGAATAATGCGCGGGGAGGGGGGGATGATGGAGATGATGGGAAAATGGAGGAATGGGGGGAGGGAGAAGACAGCCTCTTAAAGGGGCAGTGGACTCTCTATTATCCCTAGGATTCTCCCCAGCCTGGACTGTTAATGCGCATTTCTCAGCCACCTCTGTCACCCCTCCCACTTTCACCATCACAGCCCTGGGCTCAAAAATCAGGGTGGGGAAAGTTCTGATGCTAAATTGTGACTCATACTCTCCCCCCCCCCCCCAGATTGGTGCAAAGAGAGAGAGGAAGTTTTGGCACCAGCTGTTCTCACCTTTTACCAGGAGAAAAGCCCAGTTTGCTTTTAACTGTTCCCTATAGATTTTGCTTTCCTGCCCCAATTGTCAACTAAAGATCTAAAGTAAAAACAAAAGCAAAAAGCCCTCCCTTTCATAAAAGGAAGATCAGGATTTCTACTGCAATCTGGGGTGCTGGTAGGACATGGATGATGTCCCTGAATGTCCCAAAATCTTGCATGTTTAACAATATGGTGCTATTTAGAATTCTTTATGAGGAGCCCTTGGTGCTGAGCTTGCTTGTTTTCTTGCAGATGTTTCATTACCCTAACTAGGTAACATGATCAGGACTAGCATCTGGTTATGAAACATCTGCAAGAAAACAGGCAAGCTCAGAAAACACCAAGGACCCCTCATTTCAACCCTGAGCTTTATATAAGAATATAATATAGGATATAATGCAGCAAGCCAATTTGTCCTCCCATTTACCTTGAAACTTATGCCTTGCACCCTAACTCCACAGCCCAAATTCTGACCAAAAAATAGACTCCCCTTTTCATTTCAGGTATACTTGCATTTCGGGTAGAATAAGGGTGATCTAATAAATATGCTGCTTCTAAAATTCCACTTCCAATATGACTTACATAGTTTTCTCTATCTAGTTTTGCCTCTTAGTTTCATCTATTAAAAGTCCTGTCTGCAGATACTCTGGGTATTCTGATTTCAGCTGCCAGCTATATTTCTTCATTTTCTATTTCCCTTCTGGTTTCAAACTTTCTTCCCCACAGATACACCTATGATGCTGAATCATCTAGTTTTCAAATTTTAAAAGATGCAGATCATACTCATTTTTATCTACACACTTGATTTTAACTCAAGTTATACATGATTTCCCCTACATATAGCTATCCCTGCGATGTTGGGCAAATGATAAACATTATAAGAAATAAAACAAAATACATTTAAGCTTGCCTAATGTCAACTGCCCATCTCTTTCAGCTCTGTGCTCTAGATGCCAGTTTGAGAACACAACCTCACCTCCATAGAGGCTTGCCAAAATCCATCTCCTTTATCACAACTTTTTGAGCAGTCATTCCAACTCCATTTTGACTTTTACCCAGTCACAACTCCACTTCCCTTCCATCCCTCTCAAAGGGCACTGATCTTTGTATCTGGCTTCAGTTCTCTGCTCTCTTTAATAGCCCTTAAATAATGCTTCATCTACAATTCTCCTTCCTTCAGAACTCATCTACTCAAGATTTAGCTGAGTTGTGCTACTGTCATGGTCCCTAATAGCAACTGAGCAATTCTTTGCTCATATTTTGTACAGTACATGGTCCACAAGTCTTGCAAAGGCATGGTAGCTACTTTAGTTGACTCACAATTTTAAAACAACCGCAACATATTTATTAAATTTATGTGATATATCCATTTATATAAATATAAATATATATAAATATGATGGCATGCATCCCTCTTCTTAGCCTTTCTCTGCATTTGAGGACAGCTCACTCTCTCTCACACACACACCCCAATTCCTTCACTGGATGTTCTTCGGTCTCAAAGGACCTCCCACTCCCAAATATTCAATTCCTCATCCCTCATGTCCTCTTCTCCTCCACAAGGCCTCACCTTAGAAATAATTATTTCTGAATTTACAAAAACAGCAATGCCAACTCCAGTTAATCCTTGATGCCCAGTTTTGCTGGAGAAAAATGAGAAACATTACCAGTCAGTGCTGTTTTTCAACGGAGACTTTCAGGACAGTTACCCCCAACTCTCCTCTGTCAAGAAATCTGCTCTCTCCCTTGGGGAAGAAGGCTGAGGGTTTCTCCGTTCCAAGATGCGCTTGCCTTTTCTTCCTCCTCTCCTCCTTCCAAATAGCCCACTCTTTATAAGCGGCGTCTGTACAATTTAATCAATATAATAAATCTCTTCTCTTCCGTCCTTCTGGCCCAGCTCCTCTTCTTCCCGTAGGATTTTCCAGCCTTCCTCTTTTCTGGGTGGGGAACTGGACTTTCCTTCCTTGACTCCCCCCCCACCCGAGCCTTGCCTATATACCGCCCCTACTGCCTCCCTCCTCGGCTGGACCACTCGAGCGTTGGAGGCAACAAAAGGTTGCCATGGCGACGGGCTGCGGAGGAGGCTGCTGTCGTCAGCACCCGTGACACAAGCGAGAGCTCGCGGAGGCGGCGGAGGCGACCGCGCAGGCGGGACTGAAAAAAGCCCACGGATTTCCCCCTCCCTCCTCGGCTTCCGGCCCAGATTCTCCGCCTCCCCCGGATGCAAAAAAAAAAAAAAAAAAGGAGAGTGAGCTAGAGGCACGATTGATGCAAAAAAAAAAAAAAAACCCGAACGAACGAAAGAAAGAAAATAGCCCAAAGCCTGGGTTTTAATCTGGAGCATCAGGAAATATCCGAAAGATTAGAGGAACGGGGGAGGTGGGTGACACCCACATCCTGCCCTCTGCAATTGATTTTCTGTTTTGTACGACATAGGGTAGCCTAGCCTGCACGGGGGCTTTTCCCAGACCGCAGTCCTGCTGCAGCTTTCCTGCGCGAACACCCGCTGGCAGGATGGACATTTAATTGATCCTTAGCTTTCCAGGGCCAACCTCGTTATGCGAATCCCCCAAAGTAAGGAAACCACGATTCTGCCCCTCCCCCACCTGTCTGAATGTAGTTTCTGTGCAATCTCCTTTGGGGGCACCTCACTCCTTCCAAAAGTTTCTCTTTTGCCCCCCTGCCCTGCTGGCAGTGATCACCTCACCCAGCCCTCCCTTTTTGATCACACATATCTCACACCAGGAAGGTGCAAGTAATAGTTATGAGTCATCCTAAAGGCACCGAATTGCAGTTCTTGGAGCAGTGTTTTTCAGCGTTGGCAACTTGAAGATATATGGACTTCAACTTCCAGAATCCTTGGCTGGGGAATTCTGGGAGTTTAAATCTACACATCTTCTAGTTGTCAAGTTGAAAAGCACTGCCCTGGAGGAGGATGAACCAATCTAACACCAACACTATCCAAGAGGCCCTTCCCAAGTCAATGTCTTCTGACTGAGTTGGATTTCAGCTCCCAGAATTCCCAGCTCATATGCAATGGGAGTAAAAATCTAACAGGTCTAGAATGTAGGCCTCGACATGAAAGTTGATTCTGGATGAATGTGGATATTATTTCTAAATAATAACTAATCCTTGGAAGGGAAATCACAGGATTGTAAACTACAATAGGAAGTAAGGTGGCTGGGAAATTCTGGGAGCTGAAGTTTACACTTCCTCAACCTGCCAAGATTAAAAAAAACACTCCCTTAACCACTGTACTACAAATAAGATATGACCTAGAGCAGGCTCTGGAATTCTGGGAGTTGAAGTTCGTCCATCTTAAATTGCCACAGTTGAGAAACACTTATCTACAGGAAACTTATTGTAAGAATTACCCATTTTTAAAAACATACTTAACTGTATATATGGAATTTAAAGCAGCAAAGGCTGAGGAGGGGGAATTCAGTTGTTCTAAGCCCTAAAGTTTATTTTATCATAAGCCATAAATTCATTTTTCATGGAAGAAAAAGATGACAGTTTAATGGAACCTCCAGGTTTAGAAGCAGTTTCAGATAGCTTACTGTACCTTGCTTGAGGGATTGGCAGAGGCAAATGATGTGCTGTCTTTACAGGAAACAGGAGGCTGGACCTCAGTTTGTGAACTAGTTCTTGTGTAGATTTCTTGTTTAAGTTCTGCTAGGTTTCTGTCTCTAAGCTCCACCTTCTCTGAGCAAACTTTGTAATTATTGTGTAAATACCCTGAACTGCAAAGCAGCTGCAGTTGAGCTATTCTAATTGCAGCTCTATCAACATATAGAAATACTGTATAGTAGAACTGGAGTCAGAATAGCTTGCCTGCATTTTTGTTTTCCTTTCAAAAATCTTAAAATTTGCCTGGTGAGTTTCCATGAATACAAAGTCATATGTTAATAATTAAGATGGGTTTTTCTTTTGCTTATTACGGTAAGCATAACTCAGCACAGGACTTCTTTCCTCCCACTTCTTACATGAAGAAAATTTTACTGTATTTTACAGATCATAGGTCCCCTCCCCTTAAAATATTAAAGATCGCTGCTGTATTTACTGGGATAAACTGCCTCCTTGCAAATAATAAATGCTGCCATGAGAAGGCTTTAAAATGTTGCTCGTGTAAGACTGAGTAAATTGATTCCCTGTAGGGACAAAGAATTACTATAATTATTTAATGCAATGAATGGTCTGCAGTACCAGTATTGTATTTCAAAGAATAAAATAAAAAGGTATTAAACTGAGGATTCACAAGGATAGGATAATCAAAAAGTGGGAGGGGGGCTGGCTTGCTAAGATGATGATGGAATAGAATATATTTAAATAGCATGATTTTTTGTTTAATCAATAAACCACATTTGCATAGATATATAAGACGCTCAACTACTTCAAGACAAATCACATAACAGTTTATTGCCATGTGTGAATATAGCCAGACAACTTTTTGTAGTGTGATGTGTCAGGGTTGCATCCACAGGAATGAAGAAGAGGGGGGAATCTCCCTTAAAAATAAACGCATGAAGTCAGTTGTTGGAAACTTATTTTTTTTTTTATTGAAAATTTTTATTTTTTAAAACATACAATCATTTATAAAAATACAATAAAATTTTAAAATAGAGAACCCCCCCCTTACCCTCCCTCCCACCCCCACCCCCCCTCCCTTCACTTCCCAGAGCAGAATACAGGGTTAAGGAAAAAAAAGAAAAAGAAAATTATAATAATTTAAAAAAAGAAAAAAAAAAGAGAAAGAAAAAAAAATATCATAATTAACCTTTAACTCCATAACTTATAAAACAATTCTCTATAATATTTGATATTCATTCATAAAATAAATTAAACTTTTTAATTCCATATTTTTTCTGAATATAATCTATCCACCTTCCCCATACAGTAATATATCTTTCTTGTGTATGATCCTTTAAATAAGCAGAAATTTTTTCCATTTCTGCAAAACTAGATACTTTAAATATCCATTCTTCTAAAGTAGGCAAAGAATCTTTCTTCCAATATAGACCTACTAGTAACCTTGCTGCAGTTAATAAATTAAACATCAAAGTAGTTTCTTTTTCATTTAAGTCAACAAAAATACCAAGTAAAAATAGTTGAGGAGTAAACTTTATCTTCTTTCTAAAAATCTTTTGAATGTTCCACCAAATCATAATCCAAAAAGCCTTTACTTTTTTACAATTCCACCAAATATGAAAGTATGTCCCATCATTATTGCCACATCTCCAACATTTGGGCTGTATGTTGGAATACATACAAGATAATTTTTAGGATCTAAATGCCATCTATAAAACATTTTATAAAAATTTTCTCTCAAATTTTGAGCTTGTGTAAATTTAACATTTCTTATCCAAATTATCTCCCATAAATCCAATGAGATCGGCTCCTGTATATTCTGAGCCCATTTAATCATACAGTCTTTAACCAATTCTGTTTCCAAATCTAACTCTAATAAAACATTATATATTCTTTTTATATGAGCCGGACCTTGGTTTTTAATCTGAATAACCAATTGTCTATCTTCTAGTGTTATTCCCTCTTTCTTGTCTACAGTCCATCTATCCAGTATTTGTAAATATTGAAACCATGACTGTAGAATATTTTGCTGCTTTAATACATCTAGGGATTTCAAATGCCAATTCGAACCAGAACAAATTAACAATTCTTTATATGAAATTTTATCAAAATTTGTCCCCTTAGAGGGTCCCTCAATTGCATGTCTGGGAATCCCCCAGATAGGTATTTTATAATTTAATCTATAATAATACTTCTTCCAAACACGAAGTAAGGCATTCCTCAAAATATGTGATTTAAAAGTCCGAGCAACTTTCTTATTAAAAATTAAATATGCATGCCAACCATATATTAAATCCCAACCTTCCAAAAAAAGAATATCCATATTTGTTAAATTAAGCCAATCACTTAACCAAGTTAGGCGGCTGCATCATAATATAATTTCAAATTAGGTGCCTTAAGTCCCCCTCTTTCTCGAGCATCCTGTAATATCTTAAATTTAACCCTTGGTTTCTTCCCGGCCCATATAAAATTATTGATACCCTTTTGCCATTCCTCCAAATTTGCCTCTTTTTAAGAATAGGTATCATCTGAAACAAAAAAAGAAACTTTGGTAGAACATTCATTTTTACAGCTGAAATTCTCCCCAACAATGACAATTGCAATTTTTTCCAATCTATTAAATCCTTTTGGACTTTTGCCCATAGTGGTTCATAATTGTTCTTGTACAATTTTACATTTGAAGCAGTTAGATATACTCCCAAGTATTTAACCTTTTTTACCATCTGAAAACCTGTGGCTTTAATCAAACTTTCCCTTTCTTTAACTGACATATTCTTAGATAATATCTTAGTCTTATAATTATTAACTTAAAAACCAGAAACATTCCCATACTGTGTTATAAGTTCTAATAAACCATCAATCGCCTGATTCGGCTGTTCCAAAATTAAAACCAAATCATCCGCAAATGCCCGCAATTTATACTCATTCTTCCTTATCTTTACACCCTTAACTCACTTCGATTCCCGAATCTGAATCAATAAAATTTCCAATGTTAAAACAAATAACAATGGGGATAATGGACATCCTTGTCTTGTCCCTTTTTGAATATTGAAATTCTCAGTCAATCCCCATTTACAACAATTTGTGCAGATTGCTGCTGATATATAGCTTTAAGTGCATGTAAAAAATTATCCCCAAAATTCATTTTCTCTACCAAAGAAAATAAAAATTGCAAGTCCAATTGATCAAAAGCTTTTTCAGCGTCCAAAAAGATAAAAGCCACAGGAATCTGATTATTCTTATCCAAGTACTCAATTAAGTTAATAATTTGTCTAACATTATGTTTCATATATCTCCCTGTTATAAATCCTGCTTGATCACTATGAATCAAGTCTTTCATAACCTGCATTAATCTATTTGCCAAAATTTTTGTAAAGATCTTATAATCAACATTCAATAATGAAATTGGCCTATAATTCTTAGGCTCTGTAAGATCCTGATCTTCCTTCGGAATCAGTGATATAAAAGCTCTTTTCCAAGAAGGAGGAACTTGCATACACAACAAAATACTATTAAAGAGTTCCTTTAGTGGCTCTATCATTTCTTCAGATAAAATCTTATAATACCTAGAAGTCAGTCCATCTGTTCCAGGAGACTTTCCAACCTTTAACTGCTTAATAGCTAAGCCAATTTCCTCCACAGTAATTAAACTATTCATCCCATTTTGTTGTTCCTCTGAAAGTCTAGGAAAATGTACTGATTGTAAATATTTATCTATATCCAAACCCCTTATATTATCACTTGAATATAATTTTGTGTAAAAGTCCAAAAAGCTTTTTTTAATCAAATCTTGCTGAAAAACCTCAGTACCTTTATATTTTACTTTCTCTATAATTCTAGCTTTCTGTTTCTTTCGTAACTGATAAGCCAACCACCTCCCAGGCTTATTCGCATTGCAAAAAGTATTATGTCTCATATACGACAGATTGGTAGCCACCTGATCTGCCATCAACATGTTAAATTGTTCCTTAAGCATCTTTATAGATACCTTTAAATTATTATCAGTAGGGTTAAGAACCAACTCTTGTTCTTTTGATTTGATCTCTTCTTCTATTTCTCTACGTCTTTGTGACCCTTTTTCCCTAAAAACTTTATTCAATTGAATCAAAATTCCCCTCATATATGCTTTACTAGCGTCCCACACCATAGACATCGATGTTCCCTTATTCATATTTATAGTAAAAAAGTCCTTTAAATGTTCTTTACACTTTTGTACGAACTCCTCCCGATTAAATAAGTTCTCATTCAATCTCCAGGATCTTCTATTCCCGTCTTCCGAATATAACTCCATCCACATCGGACTATGATCTGACAATGTTCTAGGAAAAATTTTCACCTTCCTCACTCTAGGGAGGAAGTCACTAGTAATCAAAAAAAAATCAATCCTTGAAAATGACTGGTGTCTATCAGAATAAAAGGTAAAGTCTCTATCACTTGTATTCCTTTCTCGCCAAATATCAATAAGCTCCAATTCTTCCTTCAAATCAAAGAAAGTCATAGGTAATTTAGTTTGAATAAAAGTTTTAGAGGAACTTCTTTTGTCTATAGTTGGGTCTAAAACCCCATTCCAGTCACCCATCAAAATTACCGATTTATAATCCAACTGAGATATCTTGCCATGCAGCAACTTATAAAATTGTTGGAAACTTATTTTTAACAATGTTTTGCCTGATGAAAAGATCGAGGGCAGTGGTTCTCAACCTTTTTAATGCCGCAACCCCCAACCGGTCGTAAATTGAGGACTACTCAACCGGTCGTAAGTCGAGGACTACTCAACTGGTGCAGCACCGTTTGCAGAATGGGACTTTTGGCGGGCTCAGCAGGGCAGAGAAAGCCTGGACAATTCCTATTGGCTTTTGAAAGCCAATAGAATTAGACTCTATTCAAGAGAGTCTATTCTATTGGCTTTCAAAAGCCAATAGAATAAAAGGGAGTAGCACAGCTAAGGAAAGGGGGAAAAAATGGCAGACTGCGCTGTTTGGCGACCCCCGTGAAATGGTCGTTCGACCCCAAATGGGGTCCCACAGGTTGAGAACCACTGATCTAGGACAATGATGGTGAACCTTTTAGAGACCGAGTGCCCAAACTGCAACCCAAAACCCACTTATTTGTCACTGGGTGCCAGGTGGGTGTGGCCCACTGGGTGGGCATGACTGTGATGATCATGGCAGACTGGGTGGGTGTGGCCAAGGTGGACATGATCACTTCGATGTTGCTCATAGGGAAGGATGCATGTGGGAGCAGGGTTGGGGGAGATCCAGGGGGTCTCTGGCAGGTGGGGCGATGGGCAGGAGGCTTGTCCTACGGGGTGAGACGAGGCAAGGCGAGGCAGGGCAGGGTTGCCATTGTCTCAGCAAGGCAAGGCAGGGGCCGGGGTGACTGCTGCCTGATGCTGTCGGCCCCTGCACACAGAGGCCAACAAGCACATGGGTGCTGGGATGCTCAGGCCATGTGGGACCTCAGCAAGTTAGCAGGCGGCTGGTTGAAGAGGGATGGTTGCCATCTCCGGGGCATGGCGCGCGTGCCCACAGAGAGGGCTCTGAGTGCCACTTCTGGCACACCTGCCATAGGTCGAGACCACTGATCTAGGGGGCTCAAAATATATTCCATTAAGATCTTCCCTTAATATGGTTCTGGAGATTTTTCTGATGACCTACAACAGTATTTCTCAGCATGCTGGCTGGGGAATTCTGGGAGTTGAGTTGACTTCAAGCTGCCAAGATTGAGAAACACTGATGTTCTGATCCAGAACTAAAATGCTTTGCAATTCCAGATCATACAGATTACTCAATAAAGATGATTGTAAAACACTCTTCTCCAGTAACACAGAGTGTGTTGCAAACTAAACCTAAGTCACCCCCACCCTCTCCTCCACCACCGGCATTTTCACTTAAAGATTTACAAGAAGCTTTGAAAAGAACAGCGCAAGAGATTAAAGATGAAGTGGCTGATCTTTTAGACACTAAAATGAGTACAGAGAGGACAGTGATGGCAGAACTCCTTGAGAATAAAAATAGAGAGATGAGGGAAGATATAGTGTTTGCATTTCAAGGGCTAGCTGCTCGCATCGAATGTCTGGATGACAGAGTGGATGCAGTTGTGGAAAATACTGTAAGATTAGAAAGTAGAGTTGGTAAAATTGAAAATAAGATTGATATAACACAGGATGAACTTACTATATCACAATATAGAGATATGGAATTTGCTTTGCGAATAAGAGGATTGAAGGAAAATCCGCAAGAGAACTTGAGAGAAGAGGTGGCTAGAGACATAGCTCCTATCTTGGGATGTGAACCGGAGGAAATATTTAGAGAGATGGAAAAAATATTTAGGGTTAATTCATGGATAGCGAGGCAGAGAAATCTACCTAGAGATGTGGTTATTTACTTTTCCAGGAGATCACTTCATAATGAAATTATTCAGGCTTTTTATAAGCAAAGATTTCAAATTGCCACCCAAAATATTATAATCTTAAAGGAAATACCTCCAAAAATTCTTAGAAAAAGAAAGGATTTTGCTTTTTTGTCTGAGGAGCTTAAATGCCAACAAGTTCAGTTTAGATGGGAGATACCTGTTGTAATAGTGGTGAACTATGCAGGGACATGATATAGACTCAATACGATTTTAAAAGAAAAACATTTTTATACCTCTGTTTTGAAAGCAGGCTCGCCACCATCTCCACGAGCTAAGAGAACAGAAGAGAGGCCAGAAGAACAGTTGGTTGAAGGTGCAATATCATTGGTTGCGGGAGACTTATAGGCTGGATCTATGGAACAATTTTTGGAGGTAAAAGATGATCCAAAGGAACAAAGGATGACTCGCGCTGCGCATAGACGTAAAGAAAAGGAATAGAAGCAGAAGGCTGATGTTGGATTATCAGCACAAGGATCGATTACAGAGCCCGTGGGAGGGACAAGACCAAAGAGATCATCAACAGTTGATCTTCAAGTTGTATTCCAGAGGCTTCAAGCCATTAAGGATGGCAAAGTTTCTGACATGGAATGTTAATCGCTTGAATTCACCACAGAAAATAAAAAAAAGTATTTCATTATTTGAAACAATATAAGAATGATATTGTTTGTTTGCAGAAGACTCATATTGCTTCGAAGGATCAAAAGTATTTGATAAATTCCCAGATGGGATCACATTTTATAGCTTCTGCCCTGGGAAAAAAAGGGGGGAATAGTTATCTACGTAAAAAGAGATTTACCAACTAAATTAATCGATTCTGATATACAAGGAAGATATGTTATCATTGATTTAGTATTACAAGGCAAGAAATTCCTTATTGTTGGACTATATGCTCCCAATTAACAACAAAAACAGTTCTATAAGGTCTTACATCAGAATTTAACACAATTGGATTATAAATCTATTATCTTGATGGGTGATTGGAATGGTGTCTTAGACTCAAGGAAGGACAAGAAGGGATCTTTTAAAACTTCCAACCATGCTAAATTACCTAAAGCCTTTTTTGATTTGAAAGATGACTTGGAACTTAGAGACATTTGGCGAGAACGGAACATAGAGGATAGAGATTTTACTTTTTTTCAGACAGGCATCAATCGTTCTCTAGAATTGATTTTTTTAATTACTACTGATCTTTTTCTAGGGTTAAGAATGTCAAGATCTTTCCTAGAACATTGTCAGATCATAGTCCTGTATGGTTGGAGTTATTTGTTGAAAACGGGAATAGAAGATCTTGGAGATTGAATGAAAATTTATTTAGATATGAGGGGCTTTCGCAGAAATGTAGAGAATATCTGAAGGAATTTTTTGTTTTGAATATGCATAAGGGTACTTCGATGGCAATGGTCTGGGACGCTAGCAAAGCTTATATGAGAGGAGTTCTGATTCATATGAATAATGCGCATAGGTGTAAACAGATGCAAAAATGTAAAAAATTAGAAGATGAGATTAAATTGAAAGAGAAGGCTTTTATTTCGAATCCATTGGATAATAGTTTAAAGGCTTCTATAAATATGCTTAAGATGCAATTTAATATGTTAATGGCTGACCAGATTGCAATTAACTTGCGTTATATAAAACATAATACATTTTGCAATGCAAACAAGCCCAGTAGGTGGTTGGCTTATCAACTATGGAAGAAACAGAAGGCAAGGATCATAGAGAAAATAGATTATAAAGGTAAAGAGGTATATCAACAAAAATTGATTAAAAAGAGTTTTTTAGACTTTTATACAAAGTTATATGCTAGTGAAAACATACAAGCTTTAGATATAGATAAGTATTTACAGGCAGCATATTTTCCTAGACTTTCAAATGAACAACGAAATGAGATGAATTGTTTAATTACATCTGAGAAAATTATTTTTGCAATTAAACAGTTAAAGGTGGGTAAGGCACCGGGTACAGATGGATTAACAGCAATTTATTATAAAATGTTATTTGAAGAACTGGTAGAGCCATTAAAGGAACTTTTTAATAGTATTTTGTTGGGAGCAGAGGTACCTCCATCTTGGAGAAGGGCTTTTATATCGTTGATTCCAAAAGAAGATCAAGATCTTACCCAGCCTAAGAATTATAGACCTATATCTCTTTTGAATACAGATTATAAGATCTTTTCAAAAATATTGGCAAATAGGTTAATGCATGTTATGAAGCAATTGATTCATAGTGATCAATCTGGATTTATAACTGGAAGAAATATGAAATATAATGTAAGACAAATTGGAAAAAAATTAACAAATTCCTGCGGCTTTGATATTTTTGGATGCTGAGAAAGCTTTTGATCAGTTAGACTGGCAATTCTTATTGAGAGTTGTAGAGAAAATGAACTTTGGGGATAAATTCTTATATGCCCTTAAGGCTATATATCAACAACAATTGGCACAAATTATAATTAATGGGGATTAACAGAGGCATTTAAAATTGAAAAGGACACAAGACAGGGATGTCCATTATCGCCATTGTTATTTGTTTTAACAATGGAGATTTTATTAATTAAAATCTGTGAATCAACTACAATAAAGGGAATAAAAATAAATAAGAATGATTATAAGTTGAGAGCTTTTGCTGATGATTTGGTTGTGACATTATCTCAACCGATTCAATCGGTTATGCAATTGGTGGAAATTATAACCCAGTATGGGAAAGTTTCTGATTTTAAGGTAAATAATAATAAGACTAAAATATTACCTAAAAATATGACTATGAAGGAAAAGGAAATTTTAGTTAAATTTACAGGTTTTGAAATAGTGAAAAAGGTTAAATATTTAGGTGTATATATTACAGCTTCTAATGGAAAATTGTATAAAAATAATTATGAGATACTATGGGTAAAAGTGCAAAAGGGTTTAAATGATCGGAAAAAATTACAATTATCTTTGTTGGGGAGAATTTCAGCTGTTAAAATGAATGTTCTACCAAAGTTTCTTTTCTTGTTTCAAATGATACCCATTTTGAAAAAAGACACTAATTTGGATGAATGGCAGAAGGGTATCAATAAATTTATCTGGGCAGGGAAAAAACCAAGAGTAAAGTTTAAGATTTTACAAGATACTCGGGAAAGAGAAGGGCTTAAGGCGCCTAACTTGAAATTATATTATGATGCGGCGGCCCTAACAGTGATTAGTGACTGGGTTAATTTAACAAATAAAAATATACTATCTCTTGAGGGATGGGACTTATTATATGGATGGCATGCATATTTGATTTATAATAAAAAAGTAGATCAGGCTTTCAAATCCCATATCTTAAGAAGTGCCTTATTGCGTGTCTGGAAGAAGTACTATTATAGGTTAAATTATAAAATACCAATTTGGGGGATTCCTGGACACGCGATAGAAGGGGTATCTAGGGGTGTGAATTTGGATAGGATCTCTTATAAGGAATTACTTTGATTGATAGGGAGTGATTGGCAATTAAAATCTTTAATTGAGCTAAAGCAAGAAAATATTATACAGTCTTGGTTTCAATATAATCAATTAGTGGTTGGGTGGAGTTTAGATCAAAAAGTTGGTATTACTTTAGGGGATGAGAATTTGGTAAAACAGATTAAAGATCAAAATCTGCCCAATATAAAGAGAATTTATAATGTTTTAATAGAATTGGATTCTGAAATGGATCTAATTAAAGATTGTATGGTAAAGTGGGCTCAAAATATTCAGGAACCGATCCCGTTGGATACATGGGAGATAATTTGGGTTAGAAATGTAAAATTTACACAGGCTCAAAATTTAAGAGAAAATTTTTATAAAATGTTTTACAGGTGGCATTTGGATCCCAGAAAGCTGTCTTGTATGTATTCTAACTTACAGCCCAAATGTTGGAGATGTGGTAGCTTGGATGCAACCTATTTTCGTATTTGGTGGACTTGTAGAAATAAAAAAGCTTTTTGGATTAAAATTTGGTGGAACATTCAAAAGATTTTTTAAAAAAAGATAAAGTTTACTCCTCAATTATTTTTGTTGGGTATTATTGTAGATTTGATGTTAAAGAAGGTAATTTGATGTTGAACTTAATAACAGCAGCAAGGTTATTGGTAGGGCAATATTGGAAGAAAGAGTCCTTGCCTACTATAGAAGAATGGACATTTAAAGTGTCAAATTTAGCAGAAATGGCAAAAAAATCTGCCTATTTAAAGGATCATACACAAGAAAATACATTTCAGTTTGGAGAAGATGGATAGATTATATTCAGAATAAATATGGGATTAAAAATTTCATCTAGCTTATGAGTAAATTTTAGATTCATACTGATAGTATAATAATTCATTTTAGATTTGGTACTACTATGGTTTAATTAATATTGACTTGTTTATATTATTCCTTTTTGTTTTAATTTGCTTATATTTATCTTAAATGAGAGTTAAAGTATTTTATGGATTTGGTTACTTATATAGTTGGGTAATGTTAATTAGAATTTGATTATTAATTTGTAACCCTGTACTCAGCTCTGGGAAGTGGGGGGAGGGTTAGGGGTGGGTGGGTTTTGGGATATTGTATACTGTATAAAACTTTTCAATAAAAAAGATGATTGTAAAACAGACATTTATTCAGAAAGAAATACTTGCAGTTATGTTTGTTTCTTCTGGATATTGTACATCTGTTCATCCTTATAGGTAAGAAATCAATACTTTCTCCATACCATTCTAATGTGGAATGGGACCATCTGAGTTCTGCGGTGGGCCCATGCTTATCTCAGACAAAGAACATTCCAAACTGGCCCGTAGTCAGGATATCCTGTGATGAGCTTAGAGGCTCCTCCTATTGACCTGTTTACATGATATTAACTGAATAGCTGAAACTACATTACCCATAAGCCATCTCTTAAGGAGACAACGCTTAACCCAATAAATGCCAAACATTCTAACATGCAGATTTATCTAACTGATGAGTCCAGAACACTCCCGCTTGGAAATATAAATTTCCACTACTAACTAACTGAAATAAGCAAAAAACGTAGCATTAAGCATGCAATTCTCATGGCTAACTAGTGACTAAATAGGCAAAACATAGCATCAAAACATGCATAACTATAAGGTAAATAGAAAGAGCCGAGGTGGCGCAGCAGTTAGAGTGCAGTACTGCAGGCCACTTTAGCTGACTGTGTTCAGCAGGTCAGCGGTTCAAATCTCACCGGCTCAAGGTTGACTCAGCCTTCTATCCTTCCGAGGTAGGTAAAATGAGGACCCAGATTGTTGGGGGCATTGTAAATATATATATACATTGCTTATTGGTGTACACCGCTTAGAGAGTGCTTGCACTTAAAGCGATATATAAGTCTCATAAATAAATAAATAAATAATATAAATAATATAAAACATGCACAATTATAACAGAAATAAACAAGTGTTATATCAAACAATGCATAAACACAAATACATAGCTTGAGGTTCAATCTTCTAGTTTGATCTTCGTCAGCAACGGGACCAAATCGGCGATCAGCCTGGTGCAAGAATCTTTGAGTCACGATCTGACTCACGTGGCTTCACGATCTGGACCTCAACTTGGCAAATTAGTCCATCAAAACTAGGTGGGGTCTGGTATGCAAGTCTCATGGGCCAATAGTTCTGGTATGCATCCTTGTCTCTCAACGACAAGGTCGTCTTCCTGTAGGAAAAACTGGAACCAAATCTGGAACAGAAAAACTGGAACCCAAAATTTCTCAGGAACAAAGGAACCTGGCTTCACAAGATGCTCAGGAACAGAAGAAGCTGGAAACTCAGAAACAACAGGAGAAGAAGACTCAGGATGCTCAGGAACCGAAGGGTCTGGAACCACAGGTGGAGCTTTGAAGATGGCTGCTACTGTTGTCATCAGGGTAGTGAGGACTTCATGTGTGGGCATGGGTGTCTTTATCGACATAGAGTCCATGATTTTGCGGAGTGCATCAATCATGTGCGCCCATGCTTCGCCCATGTCAGATGCATGGAGAAGGTAATTTTTGGCCATCGGGCATTTGTCTATCACTGGGTCATGACAAATACCTTCAATAGTCTGTAAGTCCTTGCAGGCTCTTACAAAGCTAGTTCTTGGAATGCTTTGACAAGTGATCAAGATGATCAATACTATGCCTAATCTCAGGTGTCTCCGCTTAGAGGAGGGTTTGAAGCTGGCTGGTTCTAGGAATTGGCTAGAAAGTGGTTTCTTTTATGTATTTGGTTCTCAGGCATTAGACAAAGACACATGATGAACAAGCAATCTCTTTATTGATCTTCTCCTTACAACCAAGCTAGGGCCAAAAGGCATGCAGGCCTTTTATAGAGTCCTGAACCTGGACAGTGTCAGCCAATAAGAAGCTGGCTGTTTTCGCCTTGCGCATGTGCACAAGGCTGGCGACAGCCAGTCTGGTCCCAGGAAGCTTTTGGTCTGCCCAGGACCGTTTGCAACATTTCTGAGCCTGCTGAATACTTCAGCAGGCTCAGGACACAACAGTTTCTCTGTCTCTTTGCCCATTGAGGACAAGCAGATGGTGTGGATGATCGTTTTCTCGTCCTGTCTGAGAGATTTACTGGGTGCCTGAAGTTGAACGTTGGCATGTTGATCTGGAGCTAGAAGCATATAGCGTTTTGGTCTCTGTAGCATCAGACTGTTTGGACAAGCCAAGAGCTCAGGACCTTTTAGCCAAATCAATTCTGTTAATTGTGTGGCAAGGTTGGGCCACTTAACTTGGGTCACAAGGTTCTTATCTGTTGGCACATGTTGCCATTGTTCAGGGCTTAAAGACATTTCAATCTTTTCTACTCTATTGCCTACATAGATGTAGAAGTGTCTGCTTTGTTTGCAGATGTAGTGTGACATCACCTTGCTGTCTGCGTAGAAGGTGGTGAACTGTAGTTCAAGGCACAATGTCTTTGTTGTCAAGTTGGTGAGCTTTACGGCCAATATGGTGCCACAGAGTTCTAATCTTGGTACGTTGTGGCCTTGTTGTATTGTTAGTCTCGCTTTTTCAAAGATAACACTGAGACTGCAGCTCTCCCCGCTGTAGACTCTGATGTATCTTATGGTTGCAATCAAAACAAAGTAAGTGTGGCTTTCCCCGCTGTATACTGTAAAAAATATGCACTTTGCTGGAAGAAAAATCAGGTCCTGTTCCAAGCCGGGAGAAGGACGCTGTAGAAATGAACTGAAGACAGGCTGCATTTTGGAAAGGAGATCTCTGTTTATTTGATAGCCAGAAACTAAAGTGACAGCAGCATGTTTCTGGGGTGGCTGACAAAATGGAGTTGAGAGAAGGTGGGTTTTTATACCTTCTTTGGGTCTTTGTGTTTGAGATGCCTGTTTGTTGTGAAATGTACTTTGACCTGTGCTGGAGTGTGCCCTTTTAGTATTCTAATTGTTGCCTGACTCCCATTGTGGCTGGGAGGTCATGCCCTGTCCTTGGAGTTAGATGGGAAATGTAGATTTTTAGGAGTCTTTGTTTTTTTAATTCCATCAACTCCAGCCTTCTGTGGGAGCTGTGGCTGAAGGCGTTTTGTTTATGAATGCGGTGGCCCAGTCTTTCTGAATGGATTACAAAATCCCCATTCTTAAAGACTTCAGGTTTCTGCTTGAGGCTGTTTTTCCTATAGCACAGAGGTCCCAAAACTTTTGGGCATCAGGGACCAGTTCCATGGACAGAGGTTTTTCCACGGACCGGATGCTGCGTGGTTTTGTGTGCTGCCTACATCCCACGGATGGGGCTTTGCTTGTTTGTGCGGACTGATTGTTGGCATGCCACAGCCTGGTACTGGTCCATGGACCAGGTTGGGGACCCCTGATATAGCAGGAAGATTGAGACTATTTCCTGCCTTTAAGAAATATGTCTCTCCTCTTCTCCTACAAGGGAAATATAACATTCTGCTTCTTTTAATATTCCCCAGAATATTTAATTCTCTAGGAGGGGGAGTGAGGCTTCCCACAACTTCAAAAAGTTTTACCAATGAGGTAATTTCTGCTAAAAACATGATTTTTTTCACTACCACAAGAGAAACTGGACCTGTCGCCAAGATGTGTAATTTTGCACATATGTTAAGATACAACACAGTATACTGTCCGGGTTCATACATTATGCTAAGTCATATTTTATTTTAACTTTGGTAAATCGTGGTTTGCTGTGATACAATAATCAAAAGGAACATAATGACTACATCTTTCTCCTCTGCGGTTGAACCCTGCGACGAACCTGAGTTTCCTGCTATAGAATGGATTTTATAATCTTATATTATCGGGAAAGGAAATGGATATGAAGCTAATTAATTCATAAGATACAGAGGGACATATTCTTGGTATTACCACAAGACACAACCTCTCCAAAGTTTATGCAAAATCTTCATATCATATGCTTTTTGTTTCAGTACAGGTAGTCCTCAGCTTGTGATCACAACTTGAACCAGAATTTCTATTGCTAAGCAAGATGCTTGTTAATTTTTTTTTGCCACAGTTGCTAAGTGAATCATTACAGCTGTAAAATGAATCACACAGCCATTAAATAAATCCAACTTGCCTCATTGACTTAGCTGATCAGAAGTCGGTTGGGAAGGTCACATGATCACATGACTCCGGGACATTGCAACCGTTGTAAAGAAATGCTAATTACCAAGTGCCTGAATTTGATCCGATGCCTGTGGAGATGCTGCAATAGTTGTTAAGTGTGGGTGCTTGTATGCCACTGCCGTTGTAACTTTGGTCACTAAACAAAATTGTTGTATGTTGAGGATTACCTTATTATTCTTATTGTACAAGCAGATATTTAACAGAATAAAGTTTTATTTGATATAGGCTTCTGATTTCAATAGATAAGAGATCTTCTATAACAGGAGTGGGGAATCATGGCCCTTTTTTGAGTTGTGGACTTCAACTCCCAGAATTCCTGAGCCAGCCAGCTCCCATTCTGGAAGTTGAAGTCCCCAAGTCATAAAAGGGCCATGGTTCCCCACTCCTGTTCTATAAGGAGGGAAACCAGCACTCAAGTTTGGCTGGAACACCCGAAGGGAACACAGCAGCTGAACGTTAAAGTGGGAAATTGCCAAATCAGAACTATTCCTCAACAAGGCAGTAGCAATAACTTCTGGACTGTAAAGGGAACTACCTGTATGTAGACATATCTGTGTCATCACCAGAATTTGATCTCAACGAAGGTGGCTTTATTTTACCTTAATAGATGACAACTTTTCTACAAAACCATTTGCTTTTTAAATCTGAATTAAAATGCTTGTGATGGAGTTAAAAATACATTCTCAACTATTGATGCTGCAAGTTTGTCACTAGGCTTACCAATGATTTTCTAGAACATGGGCTATGAAGGTTAAGCTAACAAATCATGTACATAGAATATTCTATGGGCTGAACTGCGACGTCCTCGGTGCTTAGTTTTGTTATTTTTCTTGCAGACATTTCTTTACCCTACTAGATAACACCATCAGTATTAGTAAGGGTATAAACAGGGAGCAAACCCCACTCATTAGCACTGATGTTTCCTAGTTGGGTAATGAAGCATCTGCAAGAAAACAGCCAAGTTCAGAGAGCACCGAGGACACCACAGATCATGTACAAATAATGATGTGAAAATGAATGCCCAGAAGACAGGTGTAGGAACCGGAAATAGACAAGTGGCATAGTGGTTATAGAACCACCCACTGCCAGTATGTGTTGCTAACATTTCAAACAAAGCACCTGTTCCCATTTTTAATCCACAATAATTAGCAGCTGATTAGGTTCCTTTCCATAAATGGCTGCTAGCTCAATGCACTTTAAATTCTGCTAAAGAGACAGGTTGCTTTGTAAATGTATTTATTTATGCTTATGGGCTGCTTAATGCAATTTCTAGTTACCTGAAAGAAGAATCAGAATAAGTCTTTAAAAAAGTACTGAGAAACCTCTGGGTTTCTGTGTTAATATTCTTTTGTTTTTGGACCTTTTGCAACACCCAATTAACCACTGGCCTCTCCCCTTAACTCTGTTTCAAAACACAAAGCACACACACATACACGCGCGCGCACACACACACACACACACCAAAACAGATGTGAAAGTACCGTTTCATGTGTGTTACCTCTAAACATTTCTTTGCTAAACTGGATGGCCAACCTTACCCATTGCCACACAAAGACTACACCCACTTCCTGTTGGACTGTAACAGAAGTACAGACACCAAAGTTTTTACAAATGATGGACTTTATTTATTGCTCCAAAATAAAAGCAAATGAGAAGGAGTGGGGGGAAAGTAACCAAAGGCCAACAAATAAAAAATAAAATTATAAATGGTAAGAATGCAAAGGAGAGCATTCCCCAGAAATTGCACTGTCATTTGGGGGAATGCGTCAGGACTGTCCTCCTAGCATGATAAAGAGGAAGGATATCTACAAAACTGGAGTAAATATTACTTTTCACCTTCTTCCAAAATACTAGACTGGCCACCAGGAAAGAGTTGATATAACAAGTCAGTTTCACTATTTGGGATAGGAGAAAGACTGGAAAGTAATATTTTTATGCCCAGCTCCATACTGGCAGTAATTGGGTGGCTTTAGGTACGATATTCTCATCTCCTACAGACTTTACCGTGTGGGAGATGAGTATTGCGATTCCATTCAGATGCTCTCTTGTCCTAAAAGAGGGTATCTTCAAGAGATGAGGTCTCTTGAACAGCTTTAAAAGTGTTATTTTCATACATTTTGGCACTAAGGGTCTTTCTTGTTGTCATACTTAAAAGAAAGAGCCACACAAAACTTCAGCATCCTGAAGAAAATTCAAGGCAGTCAGTGGCTTTCTGTGTTGTTAATTCGAGAGAGGCTGTCAATAAACTGTTTATATCCTGAAATACTATTTAATCCTTAAAGCAATTGTCTAATACTAAGCAGGCATGTTCTTTTCTTGTTTGGATTCTGTGAAGTAGGAAAATTGATCTTTTCTAGACATAATTATACTACTATTTTTTTTTAATCATTCAGATGATACTGGGATGAATCAGAGGCTGCAAAACCTCCACTATTATATCATTTGGGTCAGTACATTAGACAAATGGGAAAAATATACACTTTCTTTATTTTAAAAGGGCTGCAGAGTACAATTAAAAAGTAATAAATATGGTCCTTATAAGCATATGTAAAATTAATAATGTTAACTTTGAAAGCAACATAAAATTATCAGATGCAACTTTTATCTTTTAAAAGTTATATGGATCCTAGTCATTAGAGACCAGTGTTTTATTATTCAAGGGCTTTGCTCCATATCTAAAGAGCCATATGAATTTCATGGGAAATAGGTCCAGAGGAACTTGAATCAAAAGAGTTTACCAATTATTCCTCCAAATATTTGGGGACTGTTAAAATTAATTTTTAGTAGTCACAATAGCTAAACAAGATGTATTATCTGTACTAGGATGTCTTCTAGTTTTGTGTAGAACTAGAGACAACCCTTAATATATTTGAGTCTCAAATGTAAAACTAAAGTGATTCCGCACAGCCATTCTGTACTGCTAAAAAATATGGTAAATAAAGGGCCAATGTGGTCTAATGGTAAAAGGGTTGGACAAGGATCATGGAGATCAGATTCAAGTCCACCTGCAGTCATGGAAGTTGACTGGATGAAGTTGACTCCCCTTCTCTCATTTTTATCCCAGTTGAATCAACATCACAAAGTTTTTCTAGGGAAAAATCAGAGGAGGAAGTGCTATGAAAGCTGTGCCAGGCAGAAAGGAAGGGATAAACTGCCTAACAAACAAATAAGTAATGAATTTATTGACGATGGGTTGTCCATGTCTTCCAGTCTACAAAAAAACCAAGCTTGCTCATTGAAGTTCTACCAAGCCTCTTTTTTCAAGACCTACATTATGTTGGCTTTCTTTTACTATTATTACTATTTTTGCTTTCAGAGAGGTGGGATTAAATATTAGAAAATTAGAGGAAGAACAACTAAAATATAAGTAGAAAGCCCTTCATAGGCAGCACCCCTGCGTGTGCTTATCTGGGTGTCAACCCTAATCCTGGGGTTGTACAAACATATATACATACATACATATATGCCCATCACACTGTTCCATTTTGGGGGTAAGTAACATTAGGCAAAGCATAGAACAGGCGTAAGAAGCATTAAGCCAAATAAATTAATGGTACGAAAAAGGAAAATACAGCTAAATCTGGTAAAACAATTACATTGTTTTGTCATTGTAGATTATTTCAACAGCCCCTATAACACCTGACAATCTATTCCTGGAGGTATTGGTGTTCTGTAATATAGAGGAGAAAGTGTATCTATTACATCCAATATGTCTATTATATCCCACAAATCCGTTAAAATTGAAGCCTGGTTCCTTTCTGATTGGGCATGTTGCAGCACCCAGAACTTGTAAAACTCTGATGGTGTATAATCTGAACAGCTAAAGTCAATGGTTCTATCACCCTGCTTATATTTCCATGGTTATCTAATGTATTCCCAATTTTATGAAAGTAAATTCTTCTGAACAACATGAGACTTGCTTCCACATTAAGAATTAGGGATCGATATCTTTTCTAATGTCTCTCAGTATTTGGCTTTTTCTGTTGCCCTCATCCATTTGCCACTGATTTTAAGATTAAATATATCTCCTAGTGGTAAGCCACATGTATTGCGGTTTAGTGATCCTACTGTAAAACCTTGTTTACAGAGATACTTTTTCCAATAGCAGCACCTTTTAGAACTCAGGCCCACTTCCTTAAAAACAGAGTGAGTGATAAAGTATGGAAGAAGGGATGAATTCTCTCCTCCTTTTTCAACCACATGGGAAGTGGTCATTAAAATGAAGGAAGAGGAAAAGTATAACATAATAAATAAATAGAGAAATAAAATGAACAGATAAAGCAGAATAATAATAACACTGTGAGTGTATTTGTGTGTGTGTGTGTGTGAGAAACACATTTGGCACATTGAAGAGGGTATTTACACGGGAGAAGGGAGTGGTCCAAAGCTGAGAGTGGACAGTCAGGCAGCAACATGGAGAAGAAGAGATAAAGCTGAATTTGTGGGGTAGAAAGGATAAACTCCTTCTCTCCCCTCCATTTTCCCTTTGCCCCCTCCCAATAACCACCTTCCACTATTCCCTCCAAATCAGGAATCATTCTCAGTCGCTGCTCCTAGACCTTGCTGGGTTTGGGAGAAGAATGGCAGATCTCATAACATCTTCTAAATGGAAACTTCGTATTCTCTGGTGTCCTGTTAAGCAGAAAGAGGGGGGGGGGAAATCACTTTATTCCAGGGACAGAATCTCACCAGCTCTTTTCTTTCACCTAGTTGACTTTGAATTACCCAAACATCAGAAGATCATCTTCATGCGCTGTGGCACGGTTGGTCTGTTTAGGGTCCCATGTGCCAACCCACCAAAGAGGATAAATTCAGTAAATCATGGTTAAGTAAATAAACAGAATTCATCTTAGCGTGGTCTCCTTTTCTCCCAACTCTAATGGGGGCCTTTGTTGACCACAGCTGGCAGCATGTGGAGCTACTGGAGGGAGTACAGGTAGTCCTCGACTTATGACCACAACTGAACCCAAAATTTCTGTTAT
Source organism: Crotalus tigris (assembly GCF_016545835.1). Taxonomy (NCBI): domain Eukaryota; kingdom Metazoa; phylum Chordata; class Lepidosauria; order Squamata; family Viperidae; genus Crotalus; species Crotalus tigris. The sequence goes on along the minus strand of NW_024100595.1, from coordinate 1,535,956 downwards.
TAAGCGAGACATTTGTTAAGTGAATTTTGCCCCATTTTATGACTTTTCTTGCCACAGTCGCTAAGTGAATCACTGCAGTTGATAAGTTAGTAACCCAGTTCTGAAGTGAATCTGGCTTCCCCATGGACTTTGCTTGTCGGGTTGTCGGGTTGCAAAAGGGGATCACGTGACCTTGGGATTCAGCCAACGTCATAAATTTGAGTCAGTTGCCAAAAATCTGAATTTTGATCACAGGATCATGGGGATGCCGGAAAGATCGTAAGTGTGAAAATTGGTCATAAGTCACATTTTTCAGTGCCGTTGTAACTTTGAATAGTTACTAAATGAACTGTTGTAAGTCGAGGACTACTTGTAGTGTTGAAATGGGCAAAACTGTACACCTTCCCTCAAACCAGCAGAAATGTGGTCTCTTGTTTGGAGAAACAGCAGAAAATCTGTTAATGAACTCATCCAGGTTGCAAAATGCCAGATGAGCACTTGATGGCAGTATGGGTGGGAAAGGCTATATCCCTTTCAATATACAGTGGCTGACTTTAATTTTACAGCCCAAAATCTGTACAGAATTGCAGTAGGATTGCAATAGGTTGAAAACAGCAGTGAGAGAGGAAGAAATGAGGAACTGAAATAAGTCAACCCTCTTTTTAAAAAATCGGCACTCTAGAACAATGGCTTGGCTGAGCGTCTACAGCTCACCCCAGCCTCGTAGAGAGGATTGTTGAAATCAGATTCCACAGTGATAGGGCTGTAGCTGTGAGAGCTGGAAAAGGAGAAGCCAAAGAGAGTTTTTCCTTGGAATCTGCAGGAAAGTAAAAGAAGAAGAAGAAGAGGAGAATGGATTGAAACAATCAGCCTACCAGTTTGGAAAATCAGATCCATTTTAATGGCATTACTCCACGTACTGTCTGTTACAGAAGTAATCCAGTGGAGGAGATTATATACTTTGCATTTGAATGGCTCAGATTTGGTCATCAGCATCTTTGGATGCAAAGACCTTCTCTGAAAGAATTAGATCAACCAGTTGCGTCTGATTAGCTATCAAGCAGCTTCCTACGTTCTGTGCCCATCCAACATTTCAATCACATTTTAATTTTTTAAAAAGTTTTATTCAAGTTTATTATAATATAAAATACAAAGAGAAGAAAAGATAATGAGGGAATGGAGGAAGGTAAAGAAAAGAAAGGAATGCAAGGTAAAAGGGGGGAAAAGTGACTTCCAACTTTTTTTGGTTGCAGTAAAATACAAAATACAATTACAGCATCAACATTTTGCTTTACATATTTAGTAAGCACTAGCCATATCTGTCACAACAAAATTAATCATCAATCGCGTTTTTGTTCATATGTTGACTTCATTTTATATCTGAGACCAGGGCCATTCAAAGAAACAACTGATAAACATTCAGTAGATTACTCTAGCTACGCTTAATGGCAGGTATGGACAGTGATTAATACTTTCTAGAACAGAGTTCCCCAATCTTTTTGGCTTTGTGGACCAGTGTGTGTTTGGGAGGGGGAGACTTCCACGGCCTGGTTCCAAACGGCTCAAGATCCGGCAATGGGCTGCAGCCCGGGGATTGGGGATCCCTGTTCTAGAAAGCGGTAAAACTTAAACTTGCTGATTTGCAGGATCAAAGCTCCTTCTGGCCATATATGGGGAGCTTTTATTATAACTTGATATACCAATGATCTTGGTTTTGAATTGATTATACAATTGCAGTACTGAGTCATTTTCCTCTTTTAAATGTATGTTGGGAAGGCATTATTTGCGCCCAAGTTGTTTTAATTAAAAGCAGTGAAGTATTCATATCAAACAAGGTAACTCAAGTTCATGACTGGAATACATTTTTATGCTACAGTTTAATCTTGGAAAGCCTGAATAAAATTATAATCAAAAAGCTGCCTTTCTGTGCAAAATGCATTTCCAACATCACTAAGAAGACAAATTATTATAACTGTCTCCTTGCACCTGAGAATTTGAATTGTGCGCAGGGTTTTCAGATCAAAAACTTCCAAATGGAATTAAATTCCAATTCGTCTCTATTTGCAATTAAACAATATCTCTATCTTCCAGAGTCACATTGTAGGGGAGATGGGCTAAATAATAGAGATATAAAATAATAAAATAAATAAAATAAAATAAATTATAAAATAAAATAAAATATAAAATAAAATATAATAATAATAGTAATAAAATAAAATGCAACTTAACTGGAATCAACCCACAGAATCTAATGGCACATCGATGCCCACTGAGCAAAGCAAACATAAATTAGTTTGATATCACTCACTTAGTGTAGTAGATGTAGATGCCTCCAATCAGCAGGATGACAAGAATCATGGGGAGGAAGATTGCCAGGGCAATGTTGCCACCTTCCATCTGGTGGGAAGGATCCGTGGTCTGGGTGACTACAAGAGGAAAGAAAAAAAATGGAATGTATGAGATGTATGTATTAAACGCTCCACCCTGAACTTTTTATTTTATTTTATTTTTCAGAATTTATAGTCCACCCCAATCCCAAATGAACCAAAAAAACCCAAAAGTATAACAATAAGTAAATTAGAACATTGTCAAAGATCCCAAACAGTCACAAAAAGCAAAGAGAACTGTGAAAGTTAGGTGCCCACGGTCAATCAGCTGAGTTTGAAAGATCATTAAAATAAAACATACTTAACCTGTTTCTAGAATTTCAGCAAGGTGGAAGCTACATGCATTTCTTGGGAAAGAATATTCCACAGGGTGGGAATTACTACAGAGAGAACCAGATGTCTCACCCACGGTCCTTGAGAGGGGAAGGTTTGCAGCCTTCTCTGAATCAGGGGATGAGATGGGCAGGTTACCTTCTAGCAATTGAAGTATTTTAGTGATGCACCATTTAGAGGGTCAAATGTAATGGCCAGCACTTTAAATTGAGCTTGGAAGTCTATTGGCAACTAATGCAGCCACTGTACTATCTATGTAATTCTATTTTGGTATGGTTGTGTTGGCAAAAATCTTGCTGCTGTATTTTATACCAGCTACAGCTTCTAGATTGTCTCCAAAGACAGTCCCATTTAGAGCACATTGCAGTGGTCCTATCAAATGGACATAAGACATACGTTATTGAGGTCTGGGATAGGGTCTGGCACACTTAGTCCCCTTAGCTACAACTTCTTCCTGCTGTCTGAGCAGAAGAGAGGAAGGTAGGAAGGAAGGAAGGAAGGAGGGAGGGAGGGAGGGAGGAAGGGAGGGAGGAAGGAAGGAAGGAAGGAGGGAGGGAGGGAGGGAGGGAGGGAAGGAAGGAAGGAAGGAAGGAAGGAGGGAAGGGAGGGAGGGAGGGAGGAGGGAAGGAAGGAAGGAAGGGAAGGAAGGGAAGGAAGGAAGGAAGGAAGGAAGGAAGGAAGGAAGGAAGGAAGGAAGGAAGGAAGGAAGGAAGGAAGGAAGGATAATGTTTGTCACCCTCCCAGAATCCCTTCCCAAACTTCTTCCCACTCACCTTCCAGTTTCCGGTCATCCAATAACTCCTCATAGGCCACTGGTGGGGAGAAAGAGACCAAGGGACTATTTAAAAAAAATGTCAGGCAAACAAAACAGAGGGTCACAAAATAGTGAGTGAAAGCCACACAGGACGAGGAAAGGGACCCGTACCTTTGCAGAGGGGTGGCTGGCTGGTCCATTGGGATGGATGTCCTGGTATGCAGGTGATCGTCACTTCCCCTATAAGCTCAAAGCCCTCATAGCAGAAGAAGCGCAGGGATTCCCCTGCTTGGTAGTGATGCTTGTAAAGCGTTTGATACCCATTCTCTGGAACTCCGGGGTTCAGACAAGGCTCATATTTCACTGGAAAAAGGAAATGGGGTAACGAAGACTTTCAGGGAGTGCATTTGGCCCTGAGGCCACAGGTTGCCTACCATTCACAGAGGAGACATTATAAGTCAGACCTGGGCATTTTATGGCTCCCAAGCCATGTCTGGCCCTTTGACTGTCCCTGTCTGGCCTCTGTGAGATCAATCAGAAGTTAGAAATAACATGGAAATAAGACATGCATTCCTACCAGTAGCAGCTAATCAAAACTATAATTTACTGCTTTTTATAAAGCAATAAAATTAATATTGAGCAGAATTAAGTTCAGTCTATTGGATTAACCATCCACAACAGTCCCAGTTTCTCATGTGATCCCTGGGTAAAATTAATTGCCCACCTCTGGTATAAGTAAAGATATCCAGAGGACAATGAGCTTCATTCTAAAGATGTTGAGACTCTAGAAAGAGTGCAGAGAAGAGCAACAAAGTTGATTAGGGGACTGAAGGCTAAAATATATAAAGAACGGGTGCTGGAATTGGGTATGTCTAGTTTAATGAAAAGAAGAACTAGGGATGATAGTGGTGTTTCATTATCTAAGGGGCTGCCACAAAGAAGAGGGAGTCAAGCTATTCTCCAAAGCATCTGAAAGCAGGACAAGAAGCAACAGGTGGAAACTAACCAAAGAGAGAAGCAACCTAGAACTAAGGAGAAATTTCCTGACAGTTAGAACAATTAACCAGTGGAACAACCTGCCTCCAGAAGCTGTGAATGCTCCAACATTGGAAATTTTTAAGAAGAGACTGGACAGCCATTTATCTGAAATGGTGTAGGGTTTCCTGCCTGAGCAGGGGGTTGGACTAGAAGACCTCCAAGGTCCCTTCCAACTCTGTTATTCTGTTATTCTATTCATTCAATTTAGAAAATATGTTAAGATAGTCAATAGAAGAATAATGTGGGAATCTTATTTTTCTTTTGAATCTCTCAGTAGGTCATGTACTATCCTGACTTTGTGTTCAAGACTAAGACCAACATAACTTTTTATTGTGAATTAGGATACTCAGCCATCCTTAAGAATATCCATCTCAACATGCAGAAGAACCTCAAGGACCATTTTAACTTGGTCTGATTCTGATAGGATTATGGAAAGATTAATTAGTCATACATGACTTTAGTGTGTAGATATTTCTTTAAGTAGGTATGTGATACAGGAATTTAAAAGTGCATTTGTGCTGTTTAGTATTTTGGCAAGCTTGTTCTACGGTATCAGTGATATATTTCCTGCTTCTGATATCCTTAGAGAAATGGGCATAATTTCTGTTTAAACACATAAAAATATACTGAACTGAGTGAGCCATATATTAATTAGAGGGGATCACACAAAGAAAAATCCAATACAAATAGTCCTCAACTTATGACTGTATTGGAGCCCACCCATCATGGTGATGATGGTCATAAAACAGACAAGTGAAATAAGCGTCCCAATTTTACTACTTTTTTTGTCGTGGTTGTTAAGTTAGCATTGCAGTCATTAAGTGAACCAATGGTTTATAATGGGTGCAGTTTTGCCAAAAACCAGACGTAAAATGCAGTTTTGAGAAAACCATCATAAAATGCAATCCTGTGAGGGCAGGATATTGCATATGGCTGTAAATGCAGCCATGTTGCTGAGCCTCCAATGTTTCATCACGTGACTGTGGGGGAGGGGACTCTCCAAACTTTGACTCCAGGTTGTAAGTTGCCTCAAGATAGCTTCACCATAACTTTGAACAGTTGTTAAGTGACCAGTCAGAAGTCAAGAACTCCCTATAGCCAGACAGACCAGCTAAGGCAGTGGTAGCGAATCTATGGCACGTGTGCCAGAGGTGGCACGCGGAGCCCTCTCTGTGAGAACGTGCCATCGCCCCAGCACACGTGGTCTCTAAAAGTTTGCCATCACTGGCCTAGGGCCAGCCAGCCTGGAGCCGCCATTAGGGAGCCCACCATCCCACCCGCCAGAGACCCCCTGGATTTCCCCCAACCCTGCCCGGCTCGCACAGGTGTCCCTCCCCATAAGGGACATAAGCAACATCAAAATGGCAACATAAGCAACATCATAAGCAATATCAAGGTGGCCACGCCCACCCCGGCCATACCCACCCAATCTGCCATGACCACTGCAGCCACATCCATCCAGTAGCTATACCCACCCAGTCTGCCAAGCCCACCTGCTGAGTGGGCCATACCCACCTGGCACCCAGTGATATATAGGTGGGTTTTGGGTTGCAGTTTGGACACTCGGTCTCTAAAAGGTTTGTCATCACTGAGCTAAGCTCTTGTCAAAATGTACCCTCCTGTACTTTGCTGCTTTAAAGACCCTCACAGTTCTAGCTCCCTCCGTTCCATGTGCCTTTTCCTTCCGTCTCTTTTACTTACAGACACACTTCGGGACCCGGTCGCTCCATTTAGGGGTGCCCGTATCCCGGTTGTAGCAGGTGAGCGTGTTGCTCCCTTCCACTACGTAGCCTTCATGGCAGAAGTACTGGACATGAGAGCCGATGGAGAAATGTCGGTCTGAGACGCTTCGTTTGCCGTTGCTAATCTCTCCAGGATCAGCACAATTTATAACTTGGGGAAAGAGAAGGTGTAGTTAAAGTATAAGCAGAGGCCTCTGTATTTCCCTCTGGTTCTCAATACAGGAATCATATCTGGCTATGTGGGCATTCTAGAGTTTCATTCTACTCTGGGAATATTTCAACTTTCCTTCTAGAGTGACACAAAGACTAGAACTGCAAATGATAGACCAAAAGCTCTCCTTTTAGGAAGTCTAAAACAATGCATCAGAGTGGTCCACGCTTATGTTTAATTATTTTAATTATATATAAATTTATATACCCACCCAACTTGCATATAGGTGACTCTGGACAGCTTATAAAATTTAAAAAACCCATTCTATAATAAAACCCATTTAAAAAAACTCTTCATCCCAGCCCTCATATAGCAGGCAATTCTGGACATATTATGTCCAAAATGTTCTTCCTTCAACAGAATTTAGTCTATTCTCCACCCCCCCACATAATATGCTCTACACAGCTGGCAACCACAAAAAATAAGAACCATGTGGATTTGTGAAAGACATTTTTAATGCTAGTTGGTTTAATGCTACTATGTTTCTCCAAAAATAAGACCTATCCTGAAAATAAACCCTAGCTTGATTTTTACGTGTGCACCTAATATAAGCCCTACCCCCAAAATAAACCCTACTTAAGAGCCTGTGCGGCTGGCCCCCCGCCCATTCCATCTGGTTGTTCGTGATGAGGGAAGGCAGGTGGGGAACAGGGTGGAGCTGCCCCACATGCTCCTCACCTACTTACCTTAGGACCCCGCAGCCAGGCCTCCCACCTGCCCCAACACCTGCCTCACCTTGTGGTGGCGGCACCAACAGCTGAGTCTATCAGGAGCCCGCATGGCTGCCACCAGCCCAGTTCTTTAGCCGCTCATCACTGCTTGCACGCGTCTCCCCCTGCCTCCATTTTGCCAGCACAGGCCTTCAGGAAAGGCCTCTGCAGCCAAGTACAGAGGTGAAACAGCCCATTCTGGGCTGCAGAGGCCTTTCCTGAAGATCTCTGCAAGCGAAACGGAGGCTGGGGTGACGCACACGAGTGGCGGCGAGCAGCTGCAGAAGAAGTGGGCTGGCAGTGACCACGCAGGCTCCTGCTAGATGGGGCTGTTTCTGCCACTGTCGTGAGGCGAGGCAGTGGGAAAAAATAAGACATCCCCCCAAAATAAGACCTAATGCCTCTTTTGGAGGCAAAAAATATATGACTGGGTCTTATTTTCAGGGAAACACTGGTAGTTAGGGTAACAACATAATCTTGAAAAATGTAAAAGTAAGCCTCCAGTCAGAGTGACAGCAAGGTATAGTCACTCTGACTGTTCTCTTCCCACAGCTCCCACCTCTGAGTTGTGTGCCTCTTCTCACACCCACTAAACTTCTCCCCCTTTTCCACCTGCCTCCCATTGTCTTTCACACTGCCTTCTTCATGCTTAGATAAGTCCTAATGTGGAGCATCCTTACCACCTGTTTTAGCATCAGAAAGACTTACTTTTCTGACAAGTAGGAGGGCTGTTGCTCCATGATAGATCCCACTGGCAGGTGAGAATATCAGATCCCACAATATCATAGCCTGGCTCACATTGGTAGGTTACGACTGTGCCACGGATAACAGCGGTATGAGAAGCTGTACGCCAACCAAATTCCACCTCTGGCAGCTCAGGACAAGTGTCATTTTGAGGAACCTCTGTGAGAAGAGGAAAGGAGAGGAGGGGAGAGGAGAGGAGGGGAGTGGAGGGGAGCGGAGGGGAGGAGAGGATGTAAGGACTACCTTCTGCCAGGCACTGTCTTGTCTGACAGAAGAAAATATTTGTATTTCATGGTTGAACTATGGGGCCTTTGATACTCTCTGAGCTTGGTTTTTTTTTTTTTCTTGCAGGCATTTCATTACCAAACTAGTAACATCATCAGTGTACTGTTCTATCTTTCCTCATCAAATTTCACTTCTGTTTTTCCACTTTTCTACTTTATGTCAGGGGTTCATCTGTACGAGCAACTCGTACAATCATACTGTCAGAAAAGACCAGCAGCCCTGTTCATAAATCCAAATTAAACGATCCCCAACTAACACCCAGTTGCATGATTACAAGAATACTGCTATGACACTGCCAAAAAAGAATATACTCTATATTTAAACTTTATACTGTCCTCCTGAACAGCATTGAAGCAAAACTTCTGTCCCTTTTCTTCTTCAGTCTACTGCTGCTAAAATTACAACTAGGCAAAAATATCACTTTGGCTTTATTCAGCTGCAATTGTGCTCTTTCCTTTTCCTTCTTCTGTTTCTGATATGAAACAAATGCATCATACAACATTCCCATTCACTCTCAGACCGAGCAACTTTTGGAAACCTTTTTGAAGACGGCTTAACTTCTTAAACCATCTTCACAAGATGAGTCAACAGGCATCAATTTACATCAGGTTCTCTCTCTCTCCCTCAGTTTACCCGAAGCATATCATAGCCTTTTCTCATACCCTTATAGTGCACCAGGAACCCTTGGCTGAGACCAAAAAGGGGGTCACCAGGGTCTGACTGGAACTGCAGGGTGACTGCTGGGCCTGAAGAGTAAATGCTGAACCGTGGATGGGGACCCAGGTACTGGCCAAGGATCCGTGCGGTTAAGTCCCCTCCATCAAAAACAGTCAACACATCAGACTTGCGGATGTTGAGGCTAGCAGGGGAATTGGGAAGGAGAAGACAAAGAGAAAGGACTGTTGAAAGAGGAAAAGAAAAATGAAAGAGTCCACAGCCCATTTCTGTTATTTCATGCATCCAAACTAAAGGGCAAGTGAGTGCTGAGACACACAAATGGATGGGAAGACAAGCATGGTTTTTCTTCAACCAGTAAGCAAAATTGCAACCTCAAAGTGAAAGAAAATATTAATATAGAGGTCAAGCTGAGTCCACTCTAAGATGATTCTGAATTAGTGCTTTGGATCTAAAGGGATCCCCAGAGGGGGGACAGATATAAATAATGTTAAAAGATTTGGTGCAATTGGCTTGTCAAAGCCCCCACTCCCCCGCTTTTATTGCATGCATGTGATATACTTTAAAAAGAAGTGATTTCAATTGCCTATTTCATCCTTTATTCTGACACTGTGGTGGAATGTAATCTGGAGTCCTGGGAGGGACTCCAGACTACATTCCATTACAGTGTCAGAATGGGCTGACACTGTGAGGGAACGTCAGGGCTGACACAGAAGGGAGGGACTGCATCCCAGAGGGCAAAAAGGCAGCACAGCTTAGAATGTCTGCTAGGCAGGAAGAGGACAAAGACAGACCTCCTCTAGCAGTTCACAAAGTATATCTATAGTTATATAGAAAGTTGCTTTAGTCTGGAAGATTCTGTCTGTAGGTAAACAACAATAAAGAAACTACTTGGAAGTAATTCAGTGTTTGTTCTTCACACATACATACACATTCACCATCATGGATGCCTGCTATTTTGACCTCACATATACATCTTTCTTTTCCGGCTTTAAGATTCTCTACTTCAGTTGCTGTATTAACTTTAATGAGTGGATTCCTTAAACCAGAAGCATCTTTTTTTCAGGCATAGTCTTTATTAAGGTTCAGTGCAACTTGTAAGAGCATTTTCACCAACCGTATCTTTGGAAGTGCATTTTCATAATCTCACTTTATTGAAAACCTGGTGGAGAGTGTCCCTCCTTGACTTATTAAATTACTCATTAACATTAAGTATCAACAGCCATGGTATCTTCTCAATCATCTGGAAGGATTGAGGGTTTGGGTGCTACTTTGCTGTGGTTCTCCTCCAATCTGAATAGAGAATTCTAGTCAGTAGTTATGTGGGAAGTACCATTAAGCCTGTAGTTATCACAGGCTGGGACAGCATTACTGGAGAAATCTGAAACAGTGTATGCAGCCATACTGGACTGCATGAGGAGAAACAGGCTCAGACTAAACTTTACTAAGAGGTGCTCTGTGTGTGTAAACATCTTGGCTTCTTGGAAACATCAATTCTGCTGGTTGTTCTAGATAGGACTGTGCTCCCTCTCTCCCTTCTATAGAAGAAAGCCTTGGAGATCCTCTTGGATTTAAAGCTCTGTTTGAACATCTTCAGTTGATATACCACTTATGCCCCTACTTGGACAAGGAAATCTTAGCCACAGCAACCTCCTGTCATTTGACCAGATTACTATAACAGAGGATTACTTTTGAAGACAACTCAGAAGCTGCAAGTGGTACCAAAGTCAGCAACCCAGACTTCTGATATGGAAAAATATACAGCAGACCAAACAAAATTACACTAATGCTAGGGTTACTGAACAATTCAAATATGTGTAACTACAGGTAGTCCTTGACTTACAATCATTTGTTTAGTGACCATTCAAAGCTACAATGGCACTGAAAAAAGAGACTTACAACCAGTATACTCATACACAGCTTCCCTATAGTCACGTGATAAAAATTCAGGTGCTTGACAACTGGCGTGTATTTAGGATGGCTGCAGCATCCTGGGTCACATGATCATCATTCATAACCTTCCCAGCCAGCGTCTGACAAGCAAAGTCAGTGGGGGAAGCCAGACTTGCTTAATAACCATGTGATTCACTTAATTGAGTATTAAATTGGTTGTTACTTAACAACCATGACAAAAAGGTTGTGAAATTGAGCTGCTTTGCTTAACAATGGAAATGGAAGAACCAGTTTGCTGAAGGCTCCTTTTTCGTGTTAGTAAAAAGGGTATGTATCAAAAGGTAGGACTTTTCTGTAGCTGATCCTGTATTGTGGAAATCTTGCACCCACACACATGACCACCACCACCTCGACCTCTGAGACTTCAGGGGGAACTTAAGAGCATTCATTTCAAGCAGAACTTTGGCCTGAAACAAAGATTACAAATGGCTGCCTAGTCCTCTTTCTGTTCTTGTGTTCCTGTACTAATTTACCTCAATTGTCTAGTATACTACCTAGAATGATTCTGAAGACTGTTGAGGGATATCAGATAAATACATTATATCTAATGCCTAGCCATACATATGTGTAAAATGTCCAGGATTTTTTAAAAATATCACTATACCAGGGGTAGGCAACCTTGACTTTTTTATGACTCGTGGACTTCAACTCCCAGAATTCCTGAGCCAGCATGGCTCAGCTTGGAAACCTCTCCCTTTCCCTTCAGCATGGCTGGCTCAGGAATTCTGGGAGTTGAAGTCCACGAGTCATAAAACCCCTGCACTATACTAATGTTACCGTCATTTGTAGAGAACTTTCAAACTATTGAGCGTACATCTCTTGACTTAATGGCTCCCCAGAATGATTCTACTATTATGTGGCTGCAGACACACATATGAATTCAATTTGTTGGTTTGGACAAGCTTTCTTGTGTCTCTAAATTTTTAGAATCATTGAGAGGGAAATGATTCTAAGAGGGGACTTAAATAATCCCCTCCTTCTGTTCCATGTCCTCTATTGTCATTTTAGTCTAACTTGGAAAGCTCTATTCAACAGAAAATAATTAGATCTAGCAGCAGAAATACTAGTTTAAAGGTAACTCCCTCTTTCTTGCACTGAAGTTTTAAAATGCTTCACCATCTAGGCTTTCCTAAGGAACTTGCTGTATCATCTGGTTGATGACCTCTAAGTAGGAATCCTATTTGTCACAGGAGATTATCTTCAAAGTACACAGACATATTTCCATATGTCGATGGCATGAATGATTACAACCATAAATCTAACGATAGATGATGGTTTCAGGGACCATGAGGACACACTGCTTTGGTTGAGTTGAGAGGCCTCCCTCATGAAAATGGGATGGTATTGATGGTGACAGTAGCAAAAGTACCTACATCTCAATGTCTAGCAGCACCCTCTTCTCCTCCTGCACCCGGATGCCCCATACGCAGTCTTGACCTTTTCCATAAGACTGGGGCCAGTCAGGAGAAAGTACAACACCTGTTGGCTCAGAGAGCTCCCCACCACACAATGCTGGAGAGAAAAGATGCATAATCAGGAGAAGACTATAGCTTGAATGAAGCAGTGCAGCTACTCAACCAGTTTAAGCCAGTTTTAAACCAATTTCCTTTGGTACCAATAAAGGAGAATATTTGTATTTCAGGGTTGAAATGAGAGGTCCTTGGTGCTCTTTGAGCTTGGTTGTTTTCTTGCAAATGTTTCACTACTCAGACTAGGTACAGTGGTACCTTGATACTCAACTGCTTTGAAACTCATCGAATTTGGTACTCAATGCATTATGGCACAGAAATTTTGTTCTGGGACATTGTTTGTTTAGTACTCAATGTACAAGCTAGAACTTGTCAGTGTCAGTTGCCTTGTGACTGACTACATTATTCCTTACAGGAAAAATTTATTTGGTACTCATTGTTTTTGGTATTCATCGCGTCTCCTGGAACCAATTAACGATGAGTTTCTAAGTACCACTGTAACATCATCAGAGCTCTGATGGTGTTTCCTAGTTTAGGTAATGAAACATCTTGCAAGAAAACAATCAAGCTCAGAGAGCACCAAGGACCCCTCATTTTTCTGGGATGGTGAAAAAAGCAATAGGGAAAGACAAATTGAACAGCCCCTTTACCTTCCGACCCTCCCAGAAACACACACCATGCTCTGCCCTAGAATTCAAGAGAGGTAAAATGTGTCTCCCAGCAAAGATAGTGACGGCCATCTTTCATCATCTCTGCATTGCAATGCTTTCTGATTCTCTTCTTTCCTCTTTCCGTGACTCCATCAAAATGACCTAATAATCAAATATGAGAAATTGGATTCTAGGTCATGACACCAACTAGCTGTGAAAAATGTTACTGCAGGGGTAAGGAAGAGAATATTGGAATTACCATGACATTTCTTTTTTACAAAGGCAGACAATATCTTGAAAACTGGATAGTTCCTTCAACTTGCTCCAAGAAGCAGGATTAAAATATTATAGAAATAAAGCTAACCGGCCCTTCCACTTAAGGGAGTAAATAGGATCTCCAGAGAAAACACAAAAGACAACATGGATAAAATAAGAAATTCCAGGGAATAAAGGATATCTTCAATCTACAGCAGAGAAGGGGACTCTCACACTATTCAATGTTTCATTTTCTTTCACTGGAAGAGAATAACCTGAAAACTGGGACATATGTAAAAAGAAGTCCCTACAAGAGTTGGGGATACAATTCTGCAAGGACTTGCAGAATTATTTTGACAACATAGGAAGAAGAAATCCATGTAGCAGGTCTGCATAGATAACTCAAAAGATGCCACAACACAAAGGCCTGAAAACTAAATCCAGTCACTTGACGCACAAAACAGAAATATGTATCATCCTGACAAAATTCAATGATGAAAGTCAAATGAAAGTCAACTAGGCCAATTTTAAGAAATAAAACACTGCAACATTTATTTGTATTTCCTGCCAAATCCCATATAAATCACTGGGTCTCATCCACGTTCATACTTCTAGTTCAGTTAAGACTAGATAAAATGTCAAATATGCTCATGAAGAAAAGAAATGGCAAATAATTTATAATGCATTTCCACAGATGAGTGCAACTCAGGCTAACTCTTCTAAACACCCCATAAGGAAAACAGTATTTAAATGTCTTGAGAATGAAGACAGTGGAGAGGAGTTAATGTTTTCTAAACACGAGGTTCAAAAAGTTGTTTCATTCTCTTATCCCAATCAAATCTGATGTAGTGACTAGAGATTGGGAAGATCTCATTTTTCTTCCATTAGATTGAGGAAGGCCCATGTCCACCCTTGCAACTGGAAGGGGATGCTCTGCTTTCACACCCTCACACTAGCAAGAGTTGAGTTGTTGGGCTGAAGCATAATGGCGCCATATCAAATGAGCATCACAGCAATGATTGGCTCCTGTGCCCAACTCCAGAATTCCTGGATTGAAGTGCCCTCATGATGGGTGATAGGGGAACTAGCTGCCTACTAGTGCCAGGTTCTATCTAGTCCAGTTGCCTAACTTCTCAGCTTCCTGAAGAAGAGAATGTGGACTTCCAGAGGCACGTGACTCATAGCTGGAGGGAAGAAGGACTCGCTACCTGGAGAATCACATCTCCTAGCCCTTTCAGTGTCCACGTGCTTCCCAGCCATTAAAGAAAAGACCTGAACTGGAATTAGCAGAAAGGTATCTTGGGAAGACAAATGGTGTTCTTTCTCGTTCTAGGATTTTTTAGAAATATTTTAGTCCTGCCTGTTCGAGCAAGTAGAAGGTGGAACCCAGTTTTCAAAATGTGTAGATGCTGAAAGTCTCCACAGCACATTTAGTCATTCTTGATGACACCCCTGGGGTTCAGTGATATCTGAAGCATCACAGATGTCCCATCTCTGCTGTACTCGGAGGGGGGCACGAAAGGGCATTACATTCCTTTCCTCACCAAATGTAGCTGTTGGTTTGTAAGTCATTCTTAATTCTTTCAAAAGGTTGCAGCTGAATCCATAGGAAGGAAACTGAAGGCTCTGGCCATATTATCTTAGACTTTTATATTTTATATAAAAGTATTTTATATTTCTGGATTAAAATAAGAGTGGCCCCACAAAATGTGGAGGAAGGATGTTACAGTAGCATGTTGTGAGAACCACCAAAAAGGAGTCAGCTGACCTAAAACACCTGGGGCAGGGGTCTCCAAACCTGGCAACTTTAAGACTTGTGGATGTCAACTCCCAGAACTCCTCAGAGAGCCATGCCCTAGGGCAGGGGTCTTCAAACCTGGCCCTTTAATGACTTGTGGACTTCAACTCCCAGAATTCCTCAGCCAGCATGCCTGGCTGAGGAATTCTGGGAGTTGAAGTCCACAAGTCATTAAAGGGCCAGGTTTGAAGACCCCTGCTCTAGGGGGTTAATTTTAGTCATAAACAAAGCCAGGCACTCATACCCATAGTTCAACTAACTCCATCCAGTCAGTTGTGTTGTGAGAACACTTAAGTCCAGCCAACTAACCTGGTGTGCATCTCTAGTCCTCCAAGAAAAAGAGTTAGAGAGAGAAAGTAACACCCTTCCCACACTCAGCCAAGGTATCAGAATATACTTTCCAAACAATATTGTAATTAAGCCATACCCACTTCTGATCAATGATGAAGGGAATAGTGAGATTATTTAGCCTTTTCAGTCCCTTTCTAAAGGAGATAAGTGGGGCTCTAGTAACTCTAATGTGACTATCTGCTTCCAGATCTGTTCAGCCTATGCAAATAGCTTTCTAGATCATGCTCTATTCTTGCTTGTAAAGTGGCATTTTTAGAACCTGCAGCTGTCCCATTTTAATTACCAGACTTTGTATAGATCTTGTCAGATCCACACTCTGCCACAACTCTCCTCTCCTTCCAATTATGTTGGCTTCTGCCTCTGCCCTAATTTGCTCAGCTGTTCAAACACCTGCCTGAATTCGTAAAACCCAGTACATAGCATCTTAATTTACTCAGGCCTATTGTGCCCCATCGGCGCACACCATTACTCTTTCAGGCAGCAGGGCAGAAACACAAAAGAGCAATCAAGAAGAAAAGACATCATGCATCAGGCTCCAGAAGAAAATTGAGCAGAGAATTTGAGTTGAAGAATGATTACCTTTGCAGGTGGGCTCGCTTTCATTCCAGCGGGGGTCTCTTGAATCAATGCATTCAATGGCCGAAGGACCCTGCTCAAGCATGTATCCTGCACTGCAAGCAAACTCTACAATGGTCCCTGTACGATACAGAGGGTCTGATGTGCTGAAATTTCCATGGGCCAGGAACGGTTCATAGCATCGATCTTCATCAAAAGCTGCCGCCAGGGGGAGCAAAAAGGTCAGAAAACTGTCCTTATAAAGGTTATAGCTTCTGATTTCTCTCCCACTGCAGTAAAATATTACAGTAATATCTCCTTGAAGATGGGATCAATCCTACATTTATTGTTGACTTGGTACAACTATTACAAGTTCAACTACATTACCACATCTTGGTCAAATCACAAGAAGAATGCAGTCAAGTCAGATCTAAAGTTGTCTAAAGTTTTGTATCCTTTCAGCAACCTTCTACGTCTTATCACTTCTTTCCTGCCAACGTTGCTTTCTCAAACTTTATCCTCTTTCTGCCTCCAATATTCATGTGATTGGAAGAGAAACCAGCTCTAGGTATTGACCCACAGCTTCTTCTGATCACAGTAAACCAGCGTTTCTCAATCTAGGCAACCTGAGGATGTGTGGACTTCAACCTCCAGAATTCCCCAGCCAACTTAGCTGTTAGGAACTGTTAAGGAAGTTCATCAGCCCCAGCCCCAGCCCCAGCCCCAGGGAAGCAAGATATGATCCTTGGACATAATAAGATTAACCCATCACCATCAGAATACCAGAAAGGCACACTCAGACTCAGGTAAAAGTTCATGCCACAAGAACAATTCCACAAACAAAAGGCTCCAGAGGGTATAAAAACCCACTCCCTACATGTGTTCAGTCCCTTTTTTCTGCCAGAGCCATCTTTCTGTTTGGCTCTCTTCTCCAATAAATTACAACCTTCTTCCCAATTCCTTCAGTCTACCCTTGTAGGACATGTGCTCAAGTCCTGAATCAATGCTACTTAAATTCATTTCTCCCTCAAGCTACCACCAGCCTTTCTCCCTGGTAACCTCTTTCTTGTCTGGGTTCCCTGCCTCCGACCTTTTGCTGAAGTTCCTGTCTTTCCCATTCTCCACCCTTCCTCTTGTATCCTTCCTTGTGGACTCTTTGCTTCTTCGCTTTCATGTGTCTTGATCCCATTTTTTTTGTCCTAACCACACTGAAAACTTCTCTTTTCTTTACAGAATCTGGAGTGAAACCAATGAGTTCCCAGAACTGTCATGCATTCTGTAGCATAACAGAATGGGTTCTGTAGCATGACGAGTTTTAGCCCGTCAGTGGCATATGGCCTCATCATGGCACCCTAGTAATTTATCCAACCCCAAATGACAAAGCGGAATTTTGTTTTACTAAAATAAGCTTCCAACACTTAGCTCACAACAGTATTGCATATTATCATGCTCGTTCGAGTTGGTGACTTTCCAAAGTTACCAATAGCAACTGTCAGAATCTACTGCCAAGAGAGAAGACAGCATCACTGTTTTCTCGCCTCTACTATTTTTGAGCAAGTAAAATGCAGGGAGGGGTTAATAAAATTACATTCTCACCTTCGTAGCGCAGGCTAAGGATGAGGGGCATAGCGGGTCCCTCACTGACCAATTCAACAATGAGGGACTGAGCATCACTTAGCAATCCCCGTTCTGGGACATCATCCATGTCAGAATCATAAATGATAGGGGAGAAAGTGCTACTCCCACTGCGGATCATCAGCCTGGGAAAGGTAAAGGATTTGGGTATACAGATCTCTCCAACTCAGGGTACATGACATACTGTGTGTAAACAAATTCAGAGCAAACCTTGAGAAAGGTATGAGTGGACCATAACAGATTCAAATAAGAGTTTTCACAATGCAAGATTTGGGTATTATACTCTCTAACAATAAAATAGCATTCCTGGAATCCCTGCGGTGTCATAGTCTTGAAAGGCTGGCATCAAACTTGAAAAGCTGTCCAACTTTCTCACTTTAGCCATAAGGCAAAGCCATTGTAATCTCTTGTTCAGGTTTCTCCTTAACAGTTCACTCATCCCTTCTCTAAGGACAGTTCTAAATTCTAAATTTCAAGTGTTTCATGAAAGTCCATCATATTTTTATGGGAAAACAAAAATATCTTTCTCCTCCTGTTTCTTCTATGTCCTACAGACTGATTTTGCTCTCATCTCTCCTCCCTGCACCAGGCAAGGTTCTTGATGTTCTCTGAAATGTATCTCAATCCTTCCTGCTGGTCCTCAACTGATGCCACCCCATCTTCTCTTTTCTCTGCTCCCTTCTCCACTCTCACTTCCATGGCATGCTTGACTGCCTGTCAATTTTCTATCTTCTCACCCCCTCATCCCCCTTTTTCCATTTTCTCACTTGTCATTATCCTCATCCAGCGCCACTCTTTCAAAGTGTAGATGGAGCCTCTGGCCTTCAGGTGCTTCCACCAACCAGCGGCAGGTCAGGTTCCGACCACGTGGTCCTCCTGGGGCCTCTGGAGCCACAATGCGTCCACGAGTGGCGTTGTGAACTGTTCCTCCACAGGAAGCTAGGGGGAGGAAGGCTAGATGTTCTTTACAAGTCCCGCTTTCCCCTAGAATTCTTAGAATCCAGAATCCTGCTTATCATTTCATGCATCCTTAGAAAGGTCCTTCTAAGATTTCATTTTGGCAGGAGAAATAGTAGTTTTACCCAGATAAAACTATGTTTTATCCTGAATCCCTGGCTAAGCCAACCCCTAACACTTCCCAGGCTCCTTATTTCAACATTGCCTTTTAGAGTTCAAAGCCACTTGGCAAAAAAAAAATGACCAAATATCATTAAGGTCTTCATTCTTTGTAAATACATTTATCATGTACATTGCAAATACGTTTATCATCCCTAGCCAAGATACATTTTTATGTGATTGGCAAAGAATATAAAAGTCAGATTTTACCTGACCATGGGTGTCTTGGATTGCCTAGGATTTTGTAGCTAGTATGGAAAATTTAAACTTAAATCCCAAAGATCCTGGATCTATAATTTAGACTTTCCATGGAGCATTTGCAATTGTTCAAGGTGCTCAAACTTACAGGAAAAATTGAGCATTATTGAAAGACCTATTTTGCCCAGCATTATTCTTCAAACTGAGGCCAGTTAAATACTCTTAGAAAATCACTAGAAGGATATTATTGTGTAAAGCCTTGGGTGTTTGCCCAGAATGTCTGGCAATATCTCTAAATATAAAGCTTCCATTCCATGACAAAATAGCTATTGAGGCTTTATCCACTGTTAATTTGTCTAATTTTATGTCTTTCTGCACCTTGTGACAATAAATTATGCATTCTGCAAAGAAACATTTTCATTCTGAACATATTGGCAATCCGTTCATTGTGTAACTGCCTGTTTTAACATTTAGAGGAAAAAGTGTTATTTGCCTTGCTCTTGCATCATTCATTACTGTATAAATCTTTACACTTTAACTCCACAGAGTGGAGGAACCAAAATTCATCTGTCAGTATTATAAATGGCAAAAGAAAACAAAATAATTCTCTTTTCTTCAACAGCAAATTCTTAAATTGGTCCCCTGCTGAGCCAAAAGATTCTTAGCTTCCAAATGATAATTCAGTATTTGAGACAATCCGCCAGACAGATACTTTTGATTAGCGGAAAACTTCATCCATTAAAAAAATTATAATTCCGACAATTATTATGGCATTTTGAAGTTGCACTCATGCCCCCATTAACTGGGCCGTTGGTATCAGTGGATTAAAAAAATGCCAAAAATAAAAAAAAAAATAATTTTCATATAATGAAGGAAGAAAGGATTCTCCAAAGAACGTTCTGCCCCTGGGACTCAGAAAGCTTTAAAATGCTCTCCCTTTTGTCCATTACCGCTCCAATCTTTTGTCAAGGCCGCATTTCCTAGTTCATTTTATTTCTTCACTCACCCACACATGCAGGGCTGGTGCCACTCCATAGAGGGCGGCTGACGTTGAGGCAAATGAGTATCTCTTCACCCCTCAACTGGAAACCTGACTCACATTTGAAAGTGGCAGAGCCCCCTGGATGGAGATCGGTTACCATGACATCCCCATTTTCTGGCCTACTGGGGAAGCCACAGCTGAGCAGGAAAGCTGGGGTTGGGAGATAGGAAGGTTACAGTCAGGGAAATATAACAGGTAATTATGCTCAACAAAAATGCCTTCAAGGAACGATATGCATTCCTCAATTCTTCCAGTACTTGATAAATATTTGTGCACCTAGAGAACAGTTAATAGGTTTTTGTTCATTTTCGGTATGCCCGCTGCCTCAAATTAGTCTTTTCAACACACAGTGTGCACACTGAATTTTGTACCATATAACATTCAGAGTAGATGAGAATTTCTGTGTTATGATATGATGGACCCGGGGAAGTTCTCATCTGCTTTGAATGTCATTGGGTGCATATATCCTTGATTTGTAAATGGGTTTATTGGCTTTCTTTTTATTTGTTTGTTTTTCAGCAAGATATGGTTCCTTCTGGTTTGGATTTACAGGAAGGATTTTCTTTCACTCTTATGTAAATTAGTCAAGCTGTAAGGCAGATAAAGCCCTGTTAAACCCACTGCCATCATCTTCTAGAGATTTCTTTCCAGTGCTTCTGGGATTAGAACACATCTAAGGAAAAGAGCTTCTGGAAATTATATTATATGTCCCGTTTGCTTTTCAGATGAGGCCTCCCTCCCCATTTCATGCATAAGTACAGCAGCCTGGATTTGGAGAAATGTGCATGCAATTAGATAGGGCTACACTGAGACAAACCCATCAATCCTAATAATACATGAAATATGTATAGTGTAGATATAGTGATATCATAATGTCCAGTTTTGTTCTGAATGACCCAGGTGAGAATCAGCTTTTACCAGGTCTGGCTTTGTGACACAGGTGCTAGAACAGTCCAAAACCTCAGTCCAATCCAGAAAAAATAATTATAATCCTCCATCTCATTGCTTTCTCGGTCCTCAGGTATTGGGAAAAGGTCTCACTGCTCAATGGGATGAGAAATTCCCCATCATTTTATTTAGGTATGGAACTTGCTTCTCACATGTCTATGGGGATTCTCAATCATCCAGGTCATGGTTGTCCCAAAGGTGCTTTTTCAAGAGGCAACTGAACTTCCTTTGTTTTTTCTTAAAGATGTTTAGCTTCTCATCCAAGAAGCTTCTTGGACAGAAGTGAAACATCTTCAAGGAAAAACACAGAAAGTCCAGTTGCCTCTTGAAAAAGCACCTATGGGATATGCTTCCCATAATGTGCAGTCCAGACAACCATAATCAGCCTGGGAGGTTTTGAGTTGGAATCCCAACTCTTTGAGGAAGACTAAGTAGGGAAAGTTCATTTAAAGGAAGGTGAAATGAGGAGGTAGTCATGCCTTACCCTGGTAGTGGAATCTGAAGACACCAGGGGTGGTGGTGTGGTAGCTCTGGAAATGAATCAGGACCTGATTGGTTGGGCTACGGATCACTTGCCCCTCAACCATCAATGACTCATTGGCCAAGACAATAGGCTTCTCTCCTCCCAGACCTTCCACAGTTAGTGAATCCTCCTTGGATAAGTTCAGAGTCTGCACCTGGAAGTCATGGAAGTTGACAAAGGAAGGGAGAAGAATAAGAAAGTGGACACACTTGCTTAAATGCTTCTCATATTTTTTAATATGTTCAAGAATCTAAAATTAAGAACAAATATTATCAGGAAGCTATGGGGAATGGAGGAGGCAAGTGGAAGCCCATCTCCAAAACAGGACTTGAACCAAATATTCATGTAATGCACAGGGTTGGACACGCTTCAGAAATGTTTCCAAAGTCCCTTGATTCTTGGACAACTATGTATGTGTATGGGTAGATATATACTTTCTTTTGACAGCAGGCAACAGAATTTCATTTTTAATCTGGGCCAATGTGCTATAGTAAAAAAAATAACAATAAAGGTTATCTTATCAGTATAATATCACTTTGGTGTTCCTTAAAACAGCTTGGTTTTTTATTCCAGCTTTCAGCGCAAGCCTGAGGGGGAAAAAAAGAGGATGCTGCTTTTAAAGAATCCATTCACTAAATCAGTGGTTCTCAATCTGTGGGTCGGGACCCCATTTGGGATCGAACGACCATTTCACGGGGGTCGCCAAACAACGCAGTCCGCTATTTTTTTCCCCTTTTCCTTAGCTGTGCTACTCCCTTTTATTCTATTAGCTTTTGAAAGCCAATAGAATAGACTCTCTTGAATAGAGTCTAATTCTATTGGCTTTCAAAAGCCAATAGGAATTGTCCAGGCTGTCTCTGCCCTGCTGAGCCCGCCAAAAGTCCCATTCTGCAAATGGTGCTGCACCAGTTGAGTAGTCCTCGACTTACGACCGGTTGAGTAGTCCTTGACTTATGACCTGTTGGGGGTCGCGGCATTAAAAAAGTTGAGAACCACTGCATTAAATGAACACAACTCTTAAAGGAGCAGCATCTTTTTTTATAGCCTGGCAAAGATTCCTGAAACAGACAGCTTTTCCAAACAGCAGGGAGGTGCTGTGCTCCTGTTTTCAAAGCATGCCAAATGCCACTAAAGCCTACAGATAGTCCTTGACACACAACCACAGTTAGGTCCAGAATTTCTGTTGCTAAGCAAGCCATACACAATTTTATGACCTTTTTGCTATGGTTGTTAAGCAAAGCACGGCAGTTCTTAAGTGGCTCATGTGGCTGTTAAGCAAATCTAGCTTTCCCATTGACTCTGCTTGTCAAAGGTCAGCTGGGAAGCTTGCAAATGGTGATCACATGACCCCAGGACACTACAATTGTTGTAAATATCTGCTGGTTACCAAGCACCCAAATTTTGGTCATGTGACCGTAGGGATGCTGCAATGATCGTAAGTGCAAGGACCAGTTCTAAGTCACTTTTTTCAGTGCCATTGTAACTTTGAACGGTCACCAAACAAATGGTTGTAAGTCAAGGATTACCTGCAACATGGTCAGCTATTGCTAATTTTTGTCTATTTCTAAACACTTTTGAAAAAGAATGATCAATCCCAACTTCAGACATACTTTTAACTTCTTCGGTGTTGACCAATTCATCACTTCTCACCTGTACTTCTATGCCGTAGCCCACATACACTGAAATGGTGTAAGTACAATCCAGGCCTCCATAAAAGGTAGTACCAGCGTAATCGGGAGATTCAACATAGCCTTCAATGTCGGTGATGTTGTTGTTGCAAAGCACTTGGGGAGGGAGGCAGGCAAGGAAACAAAGAAGAGTGAAGTCAGTTTAATCCAGGATGGTCCCTATTTTTCAACCATGTCCAGCCTACCACTATTTGGTGACTCATTATGGGTCATCCAGGCTTTTTGGCTGGGGAATGATAAAGGTAAAGGTAATAGTTTCCCCTGCCCAGCCGTCTCCAACTGGGCAGTGCTCATCTCCATTTCTTAGCCAGGAGGGCCAGTGTTGTCTAAAAAAGCAGAGTTCCCCAACTTTTCAGGATTGGCGGCCCTAGCTGGGGGGAGGGGGGGAAGGGATGGTTTGGGGCAGGTGAATGCATGCATGAGCATGTGCACGCACACCAACACCCATTACTCATGCAAGTGGGGCCACAAGCACTCGTGATGTTTGCAGTGATGTTCAGGCAAGTGGGGCTGTGAATTACTACAGCCCTCACAGTGAGGCTCGCACAAGTGATGCTGTGCGCACACATGCACATATACACGCACCAGCCAGCCACTCACGTGGCTCGCTGGCCAATAGGCCAGTAGTGAGCCATGGCCCACAGGTTGAGGACTCCTGGTCTAAGGACACTTCGGTGGTCATGTGGCCCATATGACTATATATCGTGGCGCATGGAATGCTGTTACCTTCCCATTGAAGTGGTACCTTTTTATCTACTCACATTTGCATGCTTTCAAACTGCTGGGTGGGCAGGTGCTGGGGTAAGGGATGGGAGAACATCAGGATGAAGTTGTCTTTCTGCCCACTTCTGAAATCTTTGCATCTCACTCATATCACTTACCAGGGGTGTGAACTGTCGTGATAGTCGTCGTAGTAATCAGGGTGGTGGTTGTCTCTTCCTCACCTTCAGGGATGAAGGCTGTGGTGGTGGCCGAGATGGGCCGGTTGGCAGAACCCATCTCGTCCGGTGGAGAGGGCAACCGGGGTGAAGCGGCTGCTGTTGAAGCTGGAGGGGTGGTGAGTAGGAAGCCAGTGGGAGGGGCAACGGTGGTCAGCGGGGAGGGGCTGGTGGCTGTGGCCTCAGAGGTCTCAAGGACCATCCCACCATCTAGATGCTGGATGGGAGGATGGAATGGGGACAAAGTAGAAGACTGTCCTCCTAGGACCAAGGAGGAGACAGTTAAAAAGAAGGGGTGCAGGGAAGTCAGAACAGAGCAGGTAAAAACACTGCAACCCTCTCATACCCTCCCTCCCCCCCAAAAAATGTCCTCTCTGCCATGAAACTGGCAGAAAAACCAATGTGCAAATACAGAACTATCATTAACCCCTTTTTAAAAGTGCAATGCCAAACTTTATGATTGACAATGACATCTCCCCTTATAATAGGCCCACAATCCCCCTCCAAGAATCATCCCTGCCCCTCCATTTCTCTTCAACCCAAGCCACCCTCTCTTCTACAAATAGTCCCATCCCAGACAGAACCTTCCCCTTCCCCAAATTCTTTATTTTTTCTCACCAGGAATTGGCTCTTCCACCACCTCGCCCCCAGAAAACTCTTTTCTCAGCAGTGTCCCCTGCAGCAATTCAGAGAGGCCTTCGGGACTGGGGGACGGGGACCCCCGCACCTCTGCTGACACCCCCATTTCCTCCTCCTTGGGTCCCTCCATGGCCTCTGATGAGAGGGCCTCCAACAGCGGGGACGGAGTAGCATCCTCATTTTCCCAGAGAGGCAGGCCTGCAGGAGACAAAGGGTTAATAGTGGCCTGTCCTCCATATTCTTCTCACATTGGCCTCATAAGTCCACAGAGAAGAAAATTGTAAATTTGCTAAATTTAGCAAGGTTGCACTTTCCCTCCCGAACCAACATGCATAGCACTGTTTCCCACCATTTTTCCTGGGACGGGCTTTTCTGGGCTGCAAAATCCTAGACAGCCACAGATGGCAGCAAAGAGCTATAAAAAGCTAAGAATGTATGACCTTCTAGGTCAGGCGGGTGCCACCCACAGTCTGTGGATCGCATTTAGCTCTGGACATCTACTAATGCAGCTCCCAAATATCATAAACTTTATATATTTTTATGTGATTTATATACATTAACTATGCTATGTATGTTATATATGCAGCCCAAGGCAACTCTTCATTCAATGCAATCCAGGCAAGTCAAAAGATTGGACACCCATGTTGTAGGTTTTTGTGGCCCAGATATGGCAGCACAACAACCAGTTTTGTGAGATAGGTTTAAGGTGACCGATCGTCCTCTTTTAGGGAGGACAGTCCTTCTTTTGTACTCATTTAAATAATAATTAATAGGCATGTAAGCATAATTACAATATAAAATGTTATTGTTACAAATGTTTTTATTATGCATTTATCATATTATAGTGTATTCTGTATTGTTGCAATGAATAAAATGTTTTATTTACGATATTTTTTTCTCCAATTTATTTGTGTCCTCCTCATTGTAAAAAAGTTGGTCAACTTATCACACATAAACACATACAGAGAGAGAGAGAGAGAGAGAGAGAGAGAGAGAGAAGAGGGGTACAAATCACGTAAGAAGTTTCTATAGCAACAGACAGGCCTACATCTTAGTTGTTTATTTATGCTTTACAACCTAATGTCCATCCAGGCCTATAATCTTGGTCTGCCTTCCTTACACATTGGTCCAATCCTGCACAACTGCAGTTAGCCCTCAACTTACAACCACAATTGAGCCGAAAATTTCCGTTGCTAAGCAAGACAGTTGTTAAGTGAATTTCGTCCCATTTATGACCTTTCTTGACACAGTTATTAAGTGAATCACTCCAGTTGTTAAATTAATAATACAGTTGCTAAGTAAATCTGATTTCCCCATTGAGTTTGCTTGTCCAAAGTTTGCACAAGGTGACCACATGACTCTGGGGCACTGCAACCATCATAAATACATGCAGTTGCCAAGCGCCCAAATTTTGATCATGTGACCATGGGGATGCTGCAATCGTTGTAAATGTGAAAAACTATCAAATCACTTTTTCCAATTCCGTTGTAACTTTGAACAGTCACTAAACGAATGGTTGTAAATCAAGGACTGCCTGTACACCGAATGCTCTTCTCTGTCCACTGGCCCCTTGGTGCCTCTTCCTTTGGCAGCACATTGATAGAAAAAAGAGGAGCTTTCAACAAAAGAGTTGTCACCATCCTATGGTTGAGCCTAGCCATTTATAGATAGTCTTGACTTATCATTCATTTAACGGCCATTCAAAATTGTGACAGAGTGAAAAAAGTGATGACTGGTGCTCACACTTATGACCACCACAGCATCCCTGTGATCAACAGGATCATGAATTTGGGCACTTGGCAACCAACATGTATTTACAAAGGTTATACACCCTGTGGTCAAATGATCATCATTTGTGATCTTCCCAACTGGCTTCTGAGAAGCAAAGTTAACAGGGGGAAGCCAAACTCATTTAATGACTTTGGTGATTTGCTTAACAACCACAGTAACAAAGGTCATAAAACTGGGCATGACTCACTTAACAACTGCTTTGCTTGTAACAAAAGCTCCAATTGTGGTCATAAGTCAAGAAGTACTTTATAATGCTGTGTGTGGTCTTGCCAGGTCTTTCAACAGCAGCTAAGTGTCTTCTGGGCATTCTTGGTTTATTTTGTATAATTTCTTAAGATGAAATTACATAGGTAAACTATGCAATGCTTGTATACTAATCACTGACTATGCTAGTTCTTCTAACCACATTCAGGCCTTCTCTTTTGCACTATGAATGCTTCCATGGTTATTTTACAGCTGTTATTTTAGATTACCCCCAACAATGGCTGAGGTATTCTGAGAATTGAAGTCCACACTTCTTAAAATGGCTAACATTGGGAAAGATTTTAGAGGGCAGGGTTCTTTCAAGATAGAGTTTATAAACTGCATTGGGAGCACTCCATCTGTTACAACAGGAGAATTGGGCCACATACATTTTTCTTTTTCCAAATAGATATAATCTGTTTTCCCAGGCAAATAGTTGACATAGAAATAAGAATCAGAAACATGATTCTATGAACTTAAATTCTCTAAGGCCAAATCCTAAACATGTGATAGTAGCTCCTTAAAAAATGTGGCATATACCTTCACCATCATCACCCCAATTTATTTTCCATGTTTCTTTGGCCAAATTAATGAAATAAAACAGTAACAGTTACAAACTTAAATGTAGTTTAAAAGTGATGACTCCCCAGAGTACAATACTTTGAACTGCAGTTTAATCACATTTTTATTGACAATCATAGTTGGGGATAATAAAAAATGTAAAATGTAAAATAATGGATATATCCTCATAATCCAAAGTGATCTGTATGTTGTCCTCAAAAAGTAACTTGAGTAGTTCCACAATCATAAAAAAGACAAAACCATTTGCTAACTTATTAAGAGAAAATTTCCTCTTTATCCATGCCAGCTAAATAAGCAATTAGATCAGTGGTTCTCAACCTGTGGGTCGGGACCCCATTTGGGGTCGAACGACCATTTCACGGGAGTTGCCAAACAACGCAGTCCACCATTTTTTTCCCCTTTTCCTTAACTGTGCTACTCCCTTTTATTCTATTGAAAGACAATAGAATAGACTCTCTTAAATAGAGTCTAATTCTATTGGCTTTCAAAAGCCAACAGGAATTGTCCAGGCTGTCTCTGCCCTGCTGAGCCCACCAAAAGTCCCATTCTACAAACGGTGCTGCACCAGTTGAGTAGTCCTCGACTTACGACCGGTTGAGTAGTCCTCGACTTACGACTGGTTGGGGGTCGCGGCATTAAAAAGGTTGAGAACCACTGAATTAGATGGTGAAAGAGTACAAAACAGAAAGTTTGTTAAGACTCAGGCAATCTAACAGAACTGGTGATTAAAGTGAATTAAGGTGGAATGATTTGTCTAAATTATGCAGTCTTCTCAGCAAACTGGATAGCTCCCTTGTGAAAAGAGGCAAATGATTTGTAGCTATGATGTCTTGAGGGTAAATCTGGTAGCTCAGATACCCACTGGAGACCTACATGTGTAAAAGTGATCTTGTGAATGTTGCCTCCCTTCTCTTTTGCTGCAGAAAGCTGAGTCATTTAGCTTCATATTTATACCTTAAACTTTGCTTCATGCTGAATAAATAGAAGGGAACAAGGAGCTTAGCAAAAGCCTATGGCTAGGAGGCAGGCTACTGGTGGAAGGGCAATAACCGACTGGAAGTGGCCATTCCTGCTTGGAAGAGCAGAGAAGTCTGCAGATTTGATCAGGGACCTAAAAGGCCTCAAATGATGCACATCACTTGGGTTGTCTGGATATGACAAGTTCAGAACTGACAGCTGTAGCCGCTGCAGGCAACTGCCAGCATGTGGGATCTGGGCAGCTTCTGACAAACCCTTAATTGCTCTGAGCTCTCTCTATTAAGAAGGCCAGCTGCCTCACAGGCTTGGGTGCACAGTGCATTTGCTATTCCCTCAGTCAAATGGCTGGTGCTCTGAGGAGTGGAAAGGCCTGACTTGCTGGTCCTGAGGTAAAAGGGTTTCCCCACCTTTGTTTGCTCAACTGGTCAAAATCCAGTGGTGATGCCTCTGGAGAGGGCAAAGCTTCTAATAGAGAGATGATGTGAGATGATATCTTGCTGGGATTTCATTTCCCACATTCAGCACCGTCTGGGTGCTGTATCACAACCTCTCCCATCCCAAGTCAACAAGGATGATGGTGATGGGGGTGGGAGTGGGGGAGGAGAAGAATACACTCTTAACTGAAATCTAGGGAAAAAAAACGTGTGTCCTCACAGCTAAGTGAAAAATCTATGCATCTTTCTGCCTCAAGAATGACATCCCATCCCTACTTCTTGATTTCCTACGCCTAGCTGCTTCCTCCTCCTCCTCCTCCTCCTCCTCCTCCTCCTCCACCACCACCACCACCACCACCACCACCACCATCACTACCTTCCATCCTTGTGCCCCACAAAACTCTGGCTCCTGAGACCTTCTTCCCTACCACCAACCTTCTGAATGGCCTTTGACAGGTGACTCCCTGTTGCATCAGTGTTTACCCTAACCTATCCAGCACATTTTAACTTATCTTTCACCGAATTTGCAAAGCTGCAGGAGTGCCAACCTCCTCTTCAGGAAATGTGTTGCCTGTCAGCTTGCCCTTTTGTATGGTTTCATAATGCCCCCCCCCGCTCTTTAGTCCTTGCCATTATGCTTGCTATCCTTCTGAGTGGTCCTTTATTGGAGCACCCTCATTTTGACCTGGACTCTGCTTTTTTGGTTTAGCAGTGCGTAAATATTGCATTTGTTTTTCTTGGCAGCATTACATGCAAAACCCCAGAGATTTTTTTCCCCTCAGTGGGGGAACATTGTTCTTTGCCTAGTTCAATTTATTCACATCTCATCCCACTCCATTTCTTGGACCCTGGTGCTCAAAAATTCAGGTCAGCTTTCAAACCTATCAAATCTTCAGTCATATCTGTAACTTCCTATCAAGGGTCAGCCTCAAATTTCTGCTTCACTTGCAATCTTCTTCAACAAGCTGACAACCCTCCCTTTATAAATAATCACTTCCCTTAAAATCACTGCCAACCTTTATAATTCCTTAAAGATATTGGATAAGGTAAAGTGAAGATGATTCCAGATGTCTCTCTAGTAGATTTTACAGCTATTTAAATAGAATTCCTCTCCATTTTCCAAAGAGCACCTTAAATTACATCCTCCTTGCTATTGATCATGCTCCTCATCAGATTTCTACATTCTGCTTCTTACTACAACCCAGAGAATAAACCCCCTCTTTCCCTCCTCCACATTTTCCACCTTAGGAGATATCACAGACCATCGAATACTGATTCCTTTCTTTTATCCTCTTGCAACCATCATTTCCTCATAGCTGGTTAAAAATGTGTGCATCCCCAAGCAATGAAATAAAAATTCATATATATATTTTGCTCCATGTAAAGGGATATTTTCAAACAGGCTTCCCTTGCCTACAACACCATCTTTACAACATGCCCACCTGCCATTTGCACTGGGGAAGGGGAGGGCTGGTGGTGATGAAGATGGATTTTCACCCCCCCCTTTTTTTCCCTTTAATACAAAAGATGGTTAAATTGAAATAAGCCCCTTCCGTTTGGGTTGCCGGCTGCCCCCTCCCCAGCTCTTGTGCTAAAAAGCTTCCCGCTTACCTTGTAGAAGAGACAGGGAGCAAAGCAGCAGCAGCAGAAGAGGCATGTTGGGTCCTGCTTTTTCCAAACAGCGCATTTTGGATTTCTTCAGACCTGCAGAATACCTAGTCTGGCTATTTCCTTCTCCTGCCAGGCAAGGGAGCCGTGGAGCTAGGAGTCTGCTTAGCAAATGAAAATGCAGTAGCTTCTTTGCAAGGGCTAGTTCTGTAGGATTTTTCTCTTTTGCCTTTCCAAAGCAACCTAGGCTTTTTCTATTTGTGTTTTGGAAATGTGCCTTTTCTGCAGTCTGCTCCTGCTTGCTGCATAACTGATTAACTGTGTTATCTGGACCCCCTCTTTCCTTTTCGCTTATAGAAAGAGAAATGCAATGGACTATTTCCTTTCGGTGAAATTATTTTTGAGAGGAAGCATGATGTCAGGCCTCTTTAACCCAGAACCCCTCTTTTTCTCTCATTGAATAGAGAAACAGGGGAGCCCAAAATGAATTTCTTTGCGTAAGAAAAGGCATTGGATCCTTCTTGCTCCGCCACCTACATACCCGTCTGGAAAGTCACCTATAGATCTATTGCCATTGCCAGGTAGTTTCTCTTCTCTGTTCCTTTCTTGCAATAAATTCTGGTACCAAACCAGGAAAAACTTGAATAAGAATAGAAGGATATCGTGAAAGGTTCTTTTTTTAAAAAAAATGTAAAACCTTCAGTGGTTTGGCAAAGCGACTCTCTCTCTCCCCCCCCTTCTGTCCTTGACAATGAAACGCAATGTCTTTTTGCAGATGCAATTGGGATGGGATCTACACATTATTCTGAATATTAGAGAGAATATAAATCTACGCCCCCATCCTAGCAGGTGCCCATAAGTATAGGTTGAAAAGGCAATATGGAAAATAAATTACGTTTTTTTTTAAAAAAAAATGAGGAACATAATGTATGTAACAATCCGTTCCTATAAAAAACACAACTTCCTGATTTGCCAAGGTAATGTATAAATAAATCTCCTTTTCTAGATAATAAAGGGAAATTGTTCAAGGCCTATTCTCTTACAGAAAATAAACCCTCTGAGGAGGAAAACAGATGCAAACTTTATTAGTGAAGTTGCAAATCTTATTTCATGATTTGTAACCTCACCTCCCACAAGAATTCTGAAAATAAGTTATGCATTTTGTTACAAAAATAACCAATAATATTTTGGTCGTTCCTTGTAAAGAAGCAGATGAGAAGAGTAAAACACAACAAGCTCCTTAGATTGCCTATAGATTTTTTTCCAAAAGAGGTTCAGCAAGAAACTATCAAATATTTAGGCTGTTATTTTTGGGAAATTCAAGGCAGGCATTTGGCAAAATCTCTGACTCCATTTGAGCTTATGCATTTCTCAGTGTGGGTTTGGGTTTGATGGCTTTTTTTGTGTGTGTGTGAACTTTCATACTCTTCTAGTTTATTTTAGATATTTGCAAACCACAGGCCCCAGCAATTTTAAGGCAATATTTAGCATTGCACAGAAATGTTGTGTTTATTATTAAAATGTTCCCATATTGTGCCGGATTCTTTTATTTTCCCTTCCACAAAATCCATCTTAAAATTGCTGTTTTTTCTTTCTCTCTCTGCACCAACATTGTCTGTGACTTTTTCCATCTTCCCACTTCCCATCTGGGTTCCTTCATCCCTCACAACTCCATGGTTTTGTCTCCCAATTATAACTCTCCTATAAAAAGTCTACCATCACCAACATGACCACCATCACCCCTCCCATCCTGGGCCTTTTTGTCTGGGGCATCAGAAGCCAGGCACACAATCAAGATGAAAAATGCACTCTTGAAATAATTAGAGAGGGACAGATGTAGAGATTGTAGGGGTGAGGATGTGATCGCTCTTCAGGGGTGGAGGGGGGGCGGCAGAAAAAAGAACCTCCCCTCTTTGGTGGCTTCAACTTAATCTCCTCTCACAATGGTTACTATGAAAGTTGCTATGGGAGGATGGTTGCTAAGGAGGCACTGTGGTTGCCAGGCAGTTGCTAGGACATAGGTACCAGCAGCTGCTAAGAAAGATGCTAAGGATGGTTCACAGGAAAGTTCCGATTAGCAGGAACCATTGGTGTGCAGCTTAAAGACTTATTTCAGAAATGCAATTGATGTAGCAATCAACTGCTACCTGAAATGCATGGAGGGGGGGAAGGGGAGTGGAAAGATGGCTGCGCTGCAGGCAGGGGTTGTCTCCAACGTGGCTGAGCCTATGCTGCAGTTAGACGGAGGAGGGGCCCTAGTCTAAAGCAGACCTAGCTGGCAACTTACCTTTTGCAGCCCTATACAATTCATCGTTCAATTCTACGCCCACCCCCAAACCCTAGAAATGATTGCTTACTGATGAGATCAATCACTCAGGAAGACCATATGCCCATTTGAAGACTGTTGATACAGGGGGTTCTGGGCTGTGGTTGGGATGGCTGTTTATGCAGCGAAGACTCGGGCGGCTTGTGCTGATACGAGGAAGGAGAGGAAGACGTCAAAGGGAGGGATGGCAGATTAGAGGAGGGGGGAGGGAGGAGGAAGCTCTAATCTTTTCCGGATGCCTCTGGTAGTCTATGTGCATGAAAAGAAATTACTGTAGACAATTGACAACGGAGGAGTTCAGCCAGGAGGAGATAGAAAGAGAATCACACAGGGAAGAGAGTGATAAAGGCATTTGGGGGAGAGACAGAGAAGGCAAGAATATTAGAAGATGGAATGACTGGGAAATGGACAAATGAACAGGCAGAGATTTTAAAAAAAGGTAGGGAGAAGGCGGGGAGGGGAAACACATCTGTCTGGGGAAGGTATAATTTGTCTTGCAATAAATGGAAGACACCAGCAGAGAAGGTGACTAGTGAGGACGGAGTTAGAACAGATGGGAAATTACAGCAATGGAGGCAGATGAGAGGAGATAGACAGAATTGATAAGACAGAATGAGAACCAGTTTAGAAGAAGAGGATACAGCGATAGAGGGAGAGAAGAATGGGATGGTGGAAGGGAGAGAAGTGGTGAAAATGACTGACAGAAGGCTCAGAAACCAGGCATCTATTTAAAGAACAGATCCATGCAGCAGCCAAGCAAAATATGAAATGAGCAGGAAGAAATAGAAAACGAGAGTTGAAAGGGCACCCTATGAATTGGCCTGGGCAATTCGGAATGGTTGGGCAGGCCAGCAGATTTGCATAAGATGCTCTAACTTTGCCCGAAGATGCCCAGCATTATGGCTGATTGGGGTCTCCGTGGTCTCTTGTCCCCGCTCCTCCCTGACCCCTCTACTTGGCACTCTCGACCAGAGCCAGCCATAGCTGTGCTAGGTTCTCTAGCCCTCTTGTTCATCTGGTACTGCTATCGTGTGGGGACAGGGCAGGTAGTCCCTGTGTCTCATCCACAAGGTGTGCCGACCGACGAAGGATGCCCTCGCCGTACCCTCAGGGGTGATGCCATCAATCAGCGCCTGTATCGCAGCCTGCGAGATTACGCCAAGCGCTATTCGTGGTCAGGTATGAACCGGCTGCATAAAGGTATCCGGGACCAAGCCCATTATCAGCTAGGTGAACGGATGGCAATCCAGAAGCCCAGCGCTTTCTACCTCCCCGACTTGCCTTCGGCCCCCTATTTTCCCCGCGAGTCCCAGCGTCACGATGTGGAGATTCTTGAACTCAGTTTCCCAGCCATCCTACGGGAATTTGAGGGCATTGCAAGGGACTTTGAACCCGGAACGCCAATGCCACGGGGATGGATGGTCAACGCCAACCCTGGCTGGCACAGTTATTACCTCTACCGACAGGGGGAGTGCATAGCACAGAATTGCCGCAGCTGCCCATGGACATATCGGGCACTGAGCGCGCTACGCACCTTTATCAACGCCAATTGCTTTGGAAACGCCTGCTTTAATGTCTTGCAGCCTGGAACTGTGCTACCTGGCACCTATGGGCCAACGAACACCAGGGTACGGTGCCACCTAGGTGAGCGATCGCTGGAGGAGCAATGAATGGGGCAAGTCACAGAGCCTACTTGGTAGGGAAGGGGCCCCAGTATCTGAAAACCTGTATTGCCAGCATCTCCTTTCAGTGTAATACATGCTGTCTAATTCCTGAACTCGTTTGTTCCCTAAACAGGAGCTGTTTATAAGCTTGGTTTATCATTATTATTCTATTTTATTAACTAAGCCATTTATAATTACTAGCAGCCAAACAAGCAGATTGGAATAATTGTTGTGAACTGCAGCACTGCTTCAGATGAATTTGCTCCAGAAACCATAAGCAAATCTTATTTTTTAGAAAATCTGCAGGTGTGGCATTTCAGAAGAGGCATTCTTTGTAGGATGCCTCTTCAGGGGAGGTGCTATGAGAAAGGGGCATCATTGGCCAACACTTTGATTCACAGTGCAAGTCTGATGGGTAGGTGGTGTAGGTAGTACATGGAGCATCAAGTAAACTATTTTTATCTTTTTATTTAAAACATTTTTAGCCCCCATCCCCGGTTTTATAACCAACTCTGGGTGGCTCCTAATCAAAAATTTTCTAAAAGTTTAAAAATTTTCATGATCTCACATTAAAATCTCAGGCATTTGATCTCAAATGAAGGCAGGAGGATTTGAACAGAGTTTTTCAGAAAAGTTTTTTTTTTATGTTGTGCAGATCTTTTTTTCCAGGTCTCCAATTATCTTCTGTGGTCCCAAAAGTGCTTTTTCCAAAAGTCAAATGCTTCTTTTCTTTGAAAACTTTTCGCTTCTCATCCAAGAAGCTTCTTCGGTTACTGAAGACGTTTCTTGGAGGAGAAGCTAAAGGTTTTCAAAAGAAAAAAAGCCAAGAAAGTCCAGTTGCCTTTTGGAAAAAGCACCTTTGGGACAACCATGGCCTGGATGATTGAGAATCTCTGTAGACAATTATCTTCTGTAATTTCTATATTCCTGCTATTTATTTATTTATTTATTTATGAGACTTATATACTGCTTTAAGTGTGAGCACTCTAAGCGGTGTACACCAGTAAGCAATGTATATATATATATTTACATTGCCCTCAACAATCTGGGTCCTCATTTTACCTACCCCGGAAGGATGGAAGGCTGAGTCAACCTTGAGCCGGTGAGATTTGAACCGCTGACCTGCTGAACACAGTCAGCTAAAGTGGCCTGCTATGACTGTCGTTTGCAAGACAGGCGGCTTTTTAACTTTCTTCCCCAGGTTGTGGCCACAATTCTGGATGGGGGTGCTAAAAATTCTATATCGAAATGGGATACCCATTCTTGGTTTTGCAAATGACAGCTCCCTCTTTCTCCCAGCGTAGGTTTTTTCCATCATTAGTGCTTTAAATCAGCATGTTTCTCTTCTCTCTCTTGTATGAGGGAGTGGGGTGGGAGGTGGGATACAAAGCATCCTTCATTAAGCCTCCCTCTCACAGCCTCTTCATTCGTCTTCTAGGGCTAAAAGTGCCACCTGGTTGTGAGTTGGTGGTGGGTGGTGAACCACAGTGCTGGTCTGAAGGATACTGCCTTCTGGTGGACGATTCCTTCTTGCACACCACAGCCCATAATGGTAAGAGAACACAGAAAGCAGGCATGAGGGCTGAAGTGAGTTGACTTCAAAAATCTGACTTCCCCCAAAACAGTTGGGGACTAGGACTTCCTTGAAAGTTCTCCGTTGTATAAATTTGTTCTGAAAAAGAGTGCTCATCTGCACATTTCAGTTTTAGGAATGTTACACGGAGGTGGATTGTCTGTCTCTTATCTCACTTCTCCAGTGAGACATGGCCTCTTTAAAAGGTATCAGAGTATGATGGATCCAATTAAATGCTATCCTATTAAATTCACGACCATCAGACTACCTCTAGATCAGTGGTTCTCAACCTTTCTAATGCCGCAACCCCATAATACAGTTCCCCATGTTGTGGTGACCCCCAACCACTTATACATCACCGGGTGCCAGGGGTGTGGCCAAAGGGGAAAAAAATGGTGGACAGCCTTGTTTGGCGACCCCCGTGAAATGGGGTCCCGACCCACAGGTTGAGAACCACTGCTCTAGATAGTTTTCTCTCCTACCATTCTCTGTGTAGGTTTTCGGGAAGTTTCCCAAAGAGAATGTATATTGCACAATTTTAAGACTCCACCTAACTGAGGATTGGGGTATTTTATTTATTTCCAGGGAAAGGTCTTTCTTGCAAAAATAATCTGTTCAGGAACAATGATGGGCAGAGCTGAAACGAGTGAAAGGTGAAGTCCAAAGATAAAATAGGTAGCGCCAAAATCCTCCTACCCATTTTCTGGTATTCTATTATTTTGGTGATTTTATGACATCACCAAACATGCATAATTGGCCAACACTCTGATTCACAGTGTAAGTATGATGAGTAGGTGGGTAGGTAGTACAAGGAGTATCACGTAAACTATTTTTACCTTTTTATTTAAAACATTTATATAGCCCCATCCCCGGTCTTATAACCAACCCTGGGTGGCTCCTAATCAAGTTTTCTAAAAGTTTAAAATTTTAGGCCAGAGTTTTGCTGAATTATCTGGGCACACAAAGCAGTTTAACTACAATCTAAACCATTAATTATGGCGCGGGTTTTCTGGATATGTCCAACATTGCTGTTCTAAAATATGATTGGCAAGTATCACACTAAACCACAAACTAGCCAACCCCATTTATATCCCATGTTTGCAGCATCAAATTATGTCTTATTGATGTAATTTTTTTCTTTCATTTCACCTGACAAGCTATCAGGGTGAGAAACATCATTTTGGTCAGATCTCCTCCAATTGTTGAAAAGGATTTGAAATTAAATTGACGGCTATATATAACATTGGGACTATTTGTGAGATGATAATTGCAACCATCTTTGTTACAGGTTCCCCCAGCGATGGACCTCAGGTGATTTTTATTGTTGATCTCTGGCACCCCAACGTAGCAGGACCTGAGCGACAGGCATTAGATTATATCTTTGCCCCTGGTCGATAGATGCTTGACCTAACAAGTATTGGGGGCATGGACACAATCTCACAAATATTTGCTGCTCCTCATAAAAAATCAACCACTCCCTACACTGTTGTCTTGATCTAGATTCATTGTTTTGCAGACTGAATAAGGTCCAATGTGTAATGCAAAAGCCACAAAGAAATTTGCAAAGCCATGAAAATGTATTTTTCTTCAAGGTGATTCTGTGCCCTTTCATAAGACTCATCTAGAGATTTTTGTGATCTGGGACATTTTGGTTTCCTTTCTTGCATTGTATAGTTCCTTGTGGGTTTTTTTTTCGTCTTACGGCACTGTTCTGTTAAGCCTGTGCAGGTGGGAATGTTGCTGACTACACTCTAGTACTAGTTACCCTCAAATTTAATGAAGTATATGAAATCCACGTTCTGAATTAATAGTATAGATTTCTCCAAGATTATTTTGGGAAGAAAAGGAGGGTAAGAATTAACCAAAGTATAATACTCTGTTTCCACCTGTCTATGACAAATTGTTATTCTTACATAATATCTGTAGCTCAACATTTGTGTTAAGGGATTTAATTTCGAAAAATTCCAGCCAGCTGTATTCCAATAAAATCCTTAGAGACTCATGTTTTTTTTTGTTCAGACATTTTTTTCTTGCAGGAGAAAACATTCAGAACTTACTCATAAGATGTGCTTTACGAGATTAAAGGCACAATTTTACTCTTTAACATCAGCCAGGTTTATTTAAAAAGTGCAATAAATTCTGATGTCGGGAAGTGCAACCAAACACAGGAGGGAAAATCACATGGGATGGAGATTAAAAGCTGCAGGAGTTAAGGTGGAGATCACTAAAATCACTGATACGATAGTACTAGTATATGAGAACATGTGACGCATATTCGTCAGGAATATCACTATGCCAGATCAAGCAAGCTCTTTTTCATTCATGTTTCCTGTACACTTTTAAAAATATTTTTAATTAGAATGTTACAGTATAGATAGTCCTCGACTTACGACCACAAAATTTCTGTTATTAATGAGACATATAAGTGAATTTTGCCCCATTTTACGACCTTTCTTGCCACAGTTATTAAGTGAATCACTGCAGCTGTTAAGTTAGTAAGACGGTTGTTAAGTGAATCTGGCTTCCCCGTGGACTTTGCTTGTCAGGTCGCAAAAGCCGATCCCATGACCCCGGGATGCTGTAGCGGTCATAAATATGAGTCAGTTGCCAAGCATCCAAATTTTGATCTAGTGACCATGGGGATGCTGCGACAGTTGTAAGTGTGTAAAAACGGTCATAAGTCATGAACAGGGGGCTGGACTAGAAGACCTCCAAGGTCCCTTCTATCTCTTATTTCTATTCTATTCTATTCTATTCTACTTTTTTCAGTGCCATTGTAACTTTGAACGGTTACTAAATGAACTGTTCTAAGTCAAGGACTACCTGTACAATAAAAGTATAAAAAGTTAAAAAAGAAAGAGAAAAATGAATCAAAAGAAAGAAAAACAGAAATTTGCCCTCCTACTCTTATCTTATTCTTTGCCTTCTCCTTCTGATTCCCAAACTCGTAAGACGTCAGTTCAGTCTTTTCTTCTTACACCAAAAACTCCATTTAAGATTATTAATCTTTTAAAAGTCTTTGTCGTTTTTTTCCCCCTATCAGATTCCTGTACACATTTTGTTTTAAATCCTCACACAGTATGAGTCACTGTTGTTCACCTCTTATACTTGTTCTTAAGGGTTTTTTTTTTTAACTTTGGCAATGGGATCTTATTATCCCTCAAATAATACTTTTAAAGGGTATATGGATAATATGCTAAAAGAAGCACACTGCACACAAAAAAGAGCATCTCACACTTTTGAAGTGGAATCTGCTAAGTTTATTTGCCAGATTTATGCCTATTTGTCCAAGTCTAATTATGTCCAGCAGGAATTCTAAAGGCGGTTTTTCTTTTTCCTACACAACAAGTTCCCGTGAGGAGAACAAAAGACTCACTGTGTTCTCTCCATTATGTTGTGGAGGAGATGACAGTCACATTTTCCATCTACGCATGTAAACGTAAACATGCTGATGTTTGCAAATTGTTTATAAATTAAAGTTGATCGAGTTTGGTTACCATTTAAGATTTCTGATTAACAAGGCCATATTCCTTGGCAACTCTAGGTAAGTACTTATGCCTTTCATTCACACGAAGGGAGGAACTGTTCTTTTTGCCTCCTGCAAGTTCAGAAACGGCAAGGGATTGTCCCAGCAGCTGCACTGCCCTTTCACATCACAGGACATTTGTGACAAGGCACCCCAGGGCTTCATCTCAACTCCGAAATCACAGAAAGATTGAGGGTGAGCAGACAAAATGGGGTACAAGTAACCTAAACTGGGACAGAATTTCTGTGTCTAAGCAATGCGGTTGTTAAGTGAGTTACACTTGATTGAAAATTGTTGCCAGTTGTTAAGTGAATTGCTGGGGTTGTTGAGTGAATCCAGCTTCCCTCATTGATTTTGTTTGTTGGAAGATGGCTGTGAAGGCCGCTAATAGGGATCATGTGACCCTGGGACACTGCAAGTATCATGAACACATACTGGTTGCCAAGTGGCTGAATTTTGATCCTATGAACTTGGGGACGGTTGTAACTGCAAGGAGCAGCCATCTGTTTTTTCACTGCTGTTGTAACTTTGAATGGTTGCTAAATGAACAGTTGTGAGGACTATCTTATATGGCAAGTGAAATCCTCTCCTGACTAGCAACTCTTTCCATTAGTGTAAGAATAGTTCACAGAAATTAAATTAAAAACAAACTCACTGAGTTTTATTACACCCCAAAACTTGAAAGCAAGTACCTCCAGCAACCCAGACGGGATCAGGGTCAAATTCCAGGGTACTAACCGATGCATCGAGTTTATGCAGGAGTTCCTTCCCCTTGTATCTGAATCCACAGTTCCACTCCATCCTCCTCTCTCAGCTCCTCTTATTCATTACCATTAGTATTTGCGCTGACGAAGGAAGAGACCAGAGGGCCGTTTTGGAGTGGGTACATCATCTGAATCAAGGTCAAAGAGGTCACAGCCAGTCTTCCTAATTTGCTCCTCCAGCACTTTATGGCGCTTCATGTCCGATAGCACCTTGTCCAGGCGGGCTTCTCTTTTCTGACTCTTAGCTAATGTCCCTGGAAATTAATCACAAATCATGAATGGAAGATGAAGTTCATATATCATACTAGCTTAATAGGCCAGCAAGGTAAAAATATAATGCACTTCCTGCTGTTCTTGCAGAGAATTGCAAAATAATTAAAAATCATGAGGAAGCAGGTGGGAGAAAACTGCCTAGCAACAGCATTTATTTGTTGGGTTAAGAAATTGACATCTTAGCTACCTATCAATAAATTATCTCAATACATTTTTATATAGACAGTCCTTAACTTACAACCATTTGTTCAGTGAACTCTGATTTAAACCATTTGTCTGTCTAGGATCTTCTTTCTAAAAATCCACTATTTTTAATGAACCCTAATGGGAAAGGTGGATGAAGGACATCACAGACTCTGAAAATATAACCATTATACACATACATACAAACACACACACACAATGTACCGAGTCAGTATTGATCCTTGGTACTTGGGACTTTCTTGTTTTTCTTTAGAGACATTTAGCTTCTCATCCAAGAGGCTTCTTTAGCTCTGACTAGATGGTGAGGCTGAATTCTTCAGTCAGAGCTGAAAAAGCTTCTTGGATGAGAAGCAAAACGTCTTCAAAGAAAAACAAGAAAGTCCAGTTGCCTCATGAAAAATCACCTTTGGGACAACCATGACCTGGATGACTGACAATCTCCATAGATATTTTCTTGGCAAGGTTTTTTAGAAGTGGTTTGCCATTGCTTCCTTGCTAGGGCCAAGAGAGCAGGACTGGTCCAAGGCTATCCAGCTGGCTAGGTACCTAGGCTGGGACTAAAATTCCTGGTCTTCCAGTTTCTATCCTAGTGCTTTAACCACTCACCAAACTGGCATTCTTTGGAGTTTTCAACTTCAATAAAAATGATTACATGGGTTAAATTATGCATAAGCTAGACACTGGAATCATCTAATAAATGGTGGGAGATTCAGGACAGCCAAGATGAAGTAGTTCTTCAATCAACTTACCATCGGAGGAGGGATGACTATCAACTTTGCATTATAAAAGGGCCAGACATCAAGTCATGGAGAATGATTATACTGTCCACAGCCGCAAGTAATCATGGCCAAACACAATCAATCATTTTTTTCAGTGCTATTTTAACTTCAAATGGTTGCTAAAAGAACGATTGTAAGGACTATCTGTGTATAGCAAGTGAAATTGGTCCTCAACAACTGCTCCTCTCCCATTTGTTAAACAAATGATTTGTTTATATTTGAATATGATATAATGGTCTGAATATGATGGCACAGTGGTTAGAACGCAGCATAGCAGGCCAACTCTGCCAACTGCCAGCAGTTCGATCCTGACTGGCTCAAGGTTGATGCAGTCTTCCATCCTTCTGAGGTCGATAATATGAGGACCCAGATTGTTGAGGGGAATAGGCTAACTCTGTAAATCGCTTAGAGAGGGCCTATAAAGCGGTATATAAGTCTAAGTACTATGGCTATTTGCAATAGGTGATATCCTACTGCACCCACACCCAGCTCATTGGCTTCCCATAAGCAAGTGATGAGAATACAGAATGCTGTATTCCATAATTCATTGGCCTGGCAATGGTCTTCTGTCTTCTTATGGAAACTCAATTGCCTTCCTTACGTACCAGGAGCTCTCCGTCGATCAAGCAAGGAGCTTTTGGGAGAGGCAGGCTCATCATCAAAGTCGAACTCAGTAGGCACATGAGGCCTGGAACAAACAGAGAAAAAAAGAATCAACCTAGCAATATCTAAGCCTATCGTTCCTCCCCTTAAAATAACCTCAAATCTTAGATTCCTCCCCCCCTGTAAGCCAAATACAAAAACCCATTTCTCACTTCTCCTCTTCCTCTTCTTCCTGGTGTTCAGATTGTCCTTCAGATTTATCCTCATCTTCACTGTCAGGCTCTGGGGTTGGGTTGCGCCGAGGGAGGATTTCGGCCTGAATCTCCAGAGTCCCGTGTTCAGCAATCAGCTCATATAAATGGCGGATCTCCTTGGGTTCGGGCATCCAGTTATCTGGAGAGTCCAGCTCCTCATCGCTGCAGGGGACACACCAGTCTTCTTCAGCAGATTCATCACCCTTCCCTGATAATTCCCCCTCAGTTTCTCTGGCAGCAGCATCTTGTTCCTCAGTGGCAGAAGCTAAATCTGGAGCAGGCCCATCTTCCACTGCCAAGGATTGCATCCCTGAGGTCACTTCCCCTTCCTCCACAGTGCTGGCCTCTTCCATGGCTGTAATAAAGAGAAGATGAGGCCACAGGATAAGCACAGATACGGTGAACTCTGAGGGGTCAAGATTCTAAGATAACTGGTTAAATATTAGCAAATAAAATGCTGTAGCTATTCTAGTTTTTATCCCCGAATGAAGAAAGGCACAAAATAATGTTGGGTTATTTATTTATTTATTTTTTATTGAAATTTTTTAAAGTTTTACAATAAAATAATCTCCCTCTCCCACCCACCCCTCCCACCCATCATCCTCCCCCCTTCTTCCCAGAGCTGAATACAGGGTTAATAAAAACTAAAAAAAAAACTTACAACTTAAATAAACATCAAACAATTATAAATACATTCAAAAAACAAAATTTTAAATACTTTAACTCCAATATATAAAAACAAAACAAAATAATAATTAAATTATTCAAAAGCTAGACAATACTTTTTAATCTCATATTTGTGCTGTATAAAATTCACCCATCTTTTCCACACCAAAAAATATTTTTCTTGTGATTGATCTTTCAAATAAGCCGAAATTTTTGCCATTTCAGATAAATAAGAAACTTTAAGAAACCATTCCTCTAAAGTAGGCAAAGATTCCTTCTTCCAGTATTGCCCTATCAACAGCCTTGCCGCTGTAATTAAGTTCAACATTAAAATAATTTCTTTATCATCACAATCAACAATAACACCTAACAAAAACAATTGTGGTGTAAATTTTATCCTTCTATTAAAAATTTCTTGAATATTCCACCAAATCTTAATCCAAAAAGCCTTTATATTTTTACATGACCACCAAATATGATAATACGTTGCATCCAAACAACCACATCTCCAACATTTAGGCTGCAAATTTGGATACATACGAGACATCTTCTGTGGATCAAGGTGCCACCTATAAAACATTTTGTAAAAATTTTCTCGTAAATTTTGAGCTTGTGTAAATTTAACATTCCTCACCCAAATTATCTCCCATGCATCTAATAAGATCGGCTCTTCAAAATTTTGAGCCCATTTAACCATACAATCTTTAACTAATTCTGTTTCTGAATCCAATTCCACTAGAACACCATAAATTCTAATGTTGGGTTATTGAAAAGTAAGGTAAAGAGTCCCTGCGGATTTTACTCCACTACTCGTTGCTGACTATAAGGCGCACTGCTTATCTCCATTTCAAGGCCACTGAGCCAGAATTGTCAGAAAACATTTCCGTGGTCATGTGACCAACATGACAACATGGAGCACTGTTACCTTCCCACCCAAGTGGTACCTATTTATCTACTCGCATTTGCATGCTTTCAAACTGCTAGGTTGGCAGGGCGAGGATGGGAACTCATCCCATCGTATGGTATGTGGCTCTGCAACC
This sequence comes from Crotalus tigris, assembly GCF_016545835.1. NCBI lineage: Eukaryota > Metazoa > Chordata > Lepidosauria > Squamata > Viperidae > Crotalus > Crotalus tigris. The sequence goes on along the minus strand of NW_024100595.1, from coordinate 1,492,032 downwards.
TGGACTGCCAGCTTTCCAGCCGACAAGCCCAGTGTCTTAACCACTGAGCCATCTCTGGGTTCAAATTATCCTGCTGAGACACAAATCAAGCTGGGATCTCTCCCTGTAATTCAACCAATCTAGTTCACAAGGTTGCTAGAAAAGATCAGGTCGCCCAGAGAAAAACATATTGAATTCCCCAAAGAAAAGATGTAAAACAAATTCCAAGACTGATTATTTGAAACCATATTAACATAGCTAGAGGCAAACCCTAAGGAAGCTTTTGTCAACCCAGTGGAATTCAACCTATCCTTTCACAATTATTTGGAGAGTACCGGTGTTGACAAGATTGTAGTTTGAACTGCTATGATTGTCAACATACCTACCATTGAAAAAACATCTTCTGATTAGATGGTATTTTGGACACTAAAGTTTCGGTTCACAATAAACAGAATTTTTATCATCTACTGACCCCTAATAGATTTATGCCACTAACAGATCATCTATCAAAACAGCAAAAGAGAAGGGCTTCTAGGAGAAGTATGATGAACTGAAGACAGCTCTGTGAAAGGAGCACCAATGACCATGGCAAAGCCCAAGGAACCAGTGAGTAGACGGGTTCCTTGGAACTTCTCTGGATAAGGAAAGGACAAGAGATCACCCACATATGCTCCGGACAATTGCTGTTCATGAGGAGACCATGGGACAGCAATCTTCCATGGGTTTGAGTAATGGGAGACAAAGGAATTAGCCACCTTGTTCACAACCATGATGAAGTCTTTCAAAGGACACTAAGTTTGCAAATCTCATTTTCTAATGACTTTCAGAAATTCCCTGCTAACTATTTGGAAGATATCAGAGAGACCTTTGGAATAACAAGATCTGAAAAGTCTTCATTGGATGGGTTTATTTTCAGCTTTGAACAAACAAATTAATTACAAGATTAAGAACTTAAAATTTTTGAAATAAGCAGCAAAAAGCTAAATATGACTTTGATCTAAAAAGTCAGAAATGTATTTAAGGAAGGGCCAAGGTAATCTGGAACACTAACTTTTGCTATAAGCTTTTGGAATTAACTATATAAAAAAGAAACTTCTCATGCAAAATATACTTACTCTGGTTAGGTTTTAATATCTTTTATTAGGCCTCCAAGATATTGCAAGAATGAGCAAGAAGGTTTTTTAAAAGGCCATTTCACCAGAGGAATTAAAAGCAGTATACAAAGATGGTTCTGATTCCAATGATTTTTCCAGAGATAGAAGTCATGATGAAAGCCTATAATAATTTAGAAGAATATACATACTATTACAAAAAGTATTTAAAAGTATTACAGATGAAATTAAAATCTTGAACATTCAGTTGCTAAAGAGTGGCAGGAGACAAACATCACAATCCTACAGAAATCTAAACAGGTGCATATAGTATAACTTTATGTTTAGGTAGATTGCCTTTAAATTAGTATACATAGTCTGATTATTCCAAAATTAATTACCTAGCCCAAGTTTGAAGAAGGCAATATAGATATATGAATTTAATGGATAAATCATGAGTTCTCTGGGTCTCAAACCAAGTTTTCTTTACTTCAGGTCTCTTATTTGTAATCATGGTCAATACTAATATAACAATTCACTAGAGTTGTTATAACAATACAGCCAGTTTGGTATAGTGATTAAAGGCTAGAAACCAGGAGACCATGAGTTCTAGTCCTGCTTTAGTCAAGAAAGTCAGCTGAGTGACTTTGGGCCAGTCTCACACACACGGCCCAATCTACATCACAGGCTTGTTGTTGTAGGGAAAATAAGAGGGAGGTATGATCGCCACCTTGAGTTACTTATAAAATAATAAAGACAGGATAAAAATCTAATAAAAAATAGCTAGAAAACGTACACAAAATGTTGCCCATTGAAAATTCTGTACAAATAGAAGTAGTCCTCGACTTACAACAGTTTATTTAGTGACAGTTCAAAGTTACAAGCACTGAAAAAAGTGACATTATTGTTTTTCACCCTTACGGCCATTGCAGCATCCCCATGGTCACTGATTAAAATTCAGATGCTTGGCAATTGACTCATATTTATGACAGTTGCAATATCCCAGGATCAGATGATCCCCTTTTACAACTTTCTGACAAGCAAAGTCAACCGGGAAGCTAGATTCATTTAACAACCATGTCATTAACTTAATAACTGCAGTGATTCACTAAACAACTGTGGCAAGAAAGGTCGTAAATTGTGGCAAAACAGAATTTTGGGGCTCAATTGTGATCATAAGTCAAGCACTACCTGAACTGTCACATTCTAATTAAAAATATTTTGAAAAGTGTACAGGAAATATGAATGAAAAAGAGCTTATTTGATTTGGGATAATGATATTCTGGACAAATATGCATTAATTATGTTCTCCTCATGTACTAGTACTATCCTATTAGCTGGGCAACAGAAATTTTGGGCTCAATTGTGGTCATAAATTGAGAACTACCTGTATTTTCTGATAGTTATAATTTAATAGAAGTGAACAAATAATCAGTAGCCAAAACTAATCAGGTTTTCACATCAATGTCATAAACTAGACCATATTATATCTTTCGGGGGCTGGGGAAAGAAGACTCTGTCTGGAGCCATGATTTTCTGAAGTCCTACCCCAAATCTCCAAATGTTAACCGTGAGAATGAGTCAAGCGAAGTTAAGGATTTCGGTACAGGAGTTAAGCGCAGTCTTAGAGCTGCAATCCTGCGTTCAAGTGCGGGATTGTAAGTGAGATACTCACGGAACCAAAGTATTTAACTGCTTTGCAAAAATCAGATGCCTCGGATTTAGACTTACGCCAATATGAGAGCGGCGAGCTTCACCAACCTAAAGGCACACATTTTTTCAGAAATAGCATTCTATATATGCTCAGAGGCACTATATCCCGTTCCAAGGGGCGGCGCTAAACCCCGAGCAAATGATTCGGCCACTCCACTGGCCAACCACGCATCGGAGCTCGCGAGCGCTCTTTCCCTCGCCATACCACTTCCCCTCTAGCGAGACTGCAAGAGTCGAGCCCAGCACAATCGATCGCAGTTTGGGGCGATTAATCCAGCCCCGCCCCCTCTGAGCGTCAGAAGTCATGAGCGCGACTCGCTTTGGCGGCGCATTGCGCATACGCTATCCTCTTTTTAATATATAATTGGATTATGCCCAGCCTCCCTACAACCATTTTTTAAATTTCAAATGTTATTTACAAAATGAGAGGTAAAAACGTATTACGAGTGACCAAAAAAAGCCTGGACGTTTAAAAATATATATACTATAAACAAAAATGCAAAAGACGCTATTCCAGCTCTTGAACCGTTTGTATAGTTAAAAATAATGCACCAATACAAGAGAGACTCGTTCTCTAATGTTTCTAATCAAGATACAAAAAAAATAAGTATCTGTGAAAAATTGGTTCAATGTCAAATAGAAGGCGTTACCGTGTTAAGATCGATTTTACGTGACATCCCTCCCACGCCCTACGTAACACTTCCGTTCCGAATTCATCATGTTTTACTGCGCACGCGTATCTTCTCCAAACGCCCTTTTGTTCCAAGGCGCGTGCGCAAATTTCCGTTCTGTGTTTAACTCCCCTTTCACACTGCTCTAGGGCTCGTCACACTTGAGAGAGTGATGCGCACGCGCAGAGGCAAACATTTGTTTCCTTTCTTTTCTCCCATTGGTCTGCTTCCTATTACGGGGCGGGCGCCAAATACAAACGGAGATTGGGATCCGACTTTGCACGGGCTGAAGCGGTTTGGACTTGGTAAGGGTGAATGTAATGTGTGGATGAGACTTTTTTTTTTGAAACTGATATTTGGAAGTAAATCCCATTTTAATTACTTAGAAAGAAATCCAAGTCCCATTAAAAGCCTCCTTGCAAAATAGGATTCCGAGCCGACATCAGAGAGGTTTTTGTATCCAATATGAAGGCAGTTCCTTAAGTTCAAAAAGCAGCTTGATGCAAGATTGGTCGCCCATCAATTTTTACTAAATGCATGTTTCCCTTCCCTTGATTACCCTTGATATCCCTTCCCATACTATGGTCTGCTTTTATGAAAATGTATGGTTGTAAGTTCAAGAACAATTCCAATTATTTCAAAAAGACATGTTTTTTTAGATCAAACTATAATAAAACATTACTTACAGTATTGATGTTAAATTCTGAATAGGTTAATGCCAATGAACAATAGCATTTTATTTCTGTGATTCTTCAAAGATAGTTGTGGGGGAGAGGTGCCTTAAAATTGTGAACAAGATAGAAGTTTAAAAATAAAACGGTTGTGGGGAGGGAGCTTCCTCCATTTGCTTTGTTTATTGCTTCTCTATCCGCTCTCCCCTTTTCATACGATGGACTTAACAAGACAAAAGGGTGGCCAGGGGAAGTTTTGAAACGGATGTAATCGGGGAGGGGTGATGTATTCTAGTTAAGCATCTCGCACAAGATTGTGCCCTCTGAAGTCTTTTCAAATGGACTGAAGGGGAGGGGGCGTCGCGATAGAAGTGTATATAATGCTGTGAATTTGAATATGTGTGGTCTCTGTTTTAGAAATTCCTGCTGAAGTTTCTCTCAGAGATTCACCGCACTTTGCAAACTGCTTTTTCTATTTTCTGCAGAATAAACTCTTTTCTTACCAATCCAATTTTGTTTGTGTCCTGAGGGTCCTGGAAGACTGGCAAGACATTTTAATCATGTTTCTAACAAAATGATCATAATAAAACATAAGTTAAATACTGGTGGGTTTTTTTTTTCCTAAAGAAAGAATAGGAGAGTGAAAAGACAGTCTGATTTTGATATAATTATCCAATAAATGTCAGGATAAAAAAGAATATCTTCAGTTGTTTTCAGAAGTGAAGTTTAGATTTTAAACTTTAAAAGCTGTTTAGGCTTTTGTAAGGTAGGCTGAAGCTGCCACACGTAATGATGATGGTAAGTAAGCAGCGTGAACAAAAGTCAGGAAAAGCTCCCTCAGGAAGTACTTAAGAAGGAACCAAGTTGTTATGGAAACAAAGGAAAAAATGTATCCCGAATCAGACAAAAGAAGTTCAGCCTGAGCACATGGGAAACCCCTCCCCAAGTTCTATCAACAGCTACCCATAACAAAGCAAGGACTTTAGGGGATAAAAGGGGTCCTGAAGTCCGCCCACTCTTTGAATCATCTTTGGACCCAGATTTGGTGGCTTCCATCCCTCTGGCTAGTGCCTGCCAGCCTAGCTGAGGACATAAATGTGGATGAGTATGTGTGCATGTATGAAAGAGGAAATGGACATGCATTATAATCAGTAAGGTTTGCTGTTATTTTAAATGCTTTGGGTCTCTGTGTATTTTAAAGAACCAGTTGTGCCTCAGTATTGAGTTGAAGGTGATTTGAGTGTGACAGTTCTCCAGGGCTGTGAGTGTATGAGTGAGTGACCGTAAGCCAAACCTAGGAGAATGTAACACTTTAAAGAAAATGATGCCATTGCCTTTTGTTGGTTCTCCATTGGATATTGTAGTATATGCATTGGCTAATACAGGAGTCACCAACCTGTGGTGTGTGGCCCATTACTGGGCCATGAGCTGTTGGCTACTGGATCGCATGAGTGGCTGACCAGTGCATGCGCGTGTGTATGCTTGCACCCCCTCATGCTAGCGTCATACAGGCGCTAGTAATGCTGTGAGCATCGGGCGGGCGCTAGTGTTGCCCTGACCTCACCCCCTATTTGTGCTAGCATCAGGGCGTCATGCCGGCGCTAGCGTTGCTGCAAGCACAACATCCCCATTTGCGCTAGCATTGTGGTATTGTGTGGGCAGTAGCATCGGGTGGTCATTTGTGGCCCATTTGTGTCATGTGTGCACGGCCCTGTTGGTGCCTCCCACCCACCCGCCTTGGCCACCAACCCAGAAAGGTTGGGGGCCCCTGCGCTAATACATTTGTTCAATCCTGTATTTTTTTCCCCACAGGTATTCATGACAACTCATCAGCGATTAAGTCGGGCTGACTTCCGCCGCTCTGATAATGTCTCTGAGCAAGTACAGGTTTGTGTACGACTGCGCCCAGGTGTGGGGACTGGACAAGGTCAAGAAGCTCCATGTGTACGAGGTGTGGACTCTCATTCCTTGGAAATTCTCAACTGGAGAAATGAGATGGAGACTATGAAATACAAGTAAGTTGGGTAGGATATTCAATAGATTTGAATGATTCTTAGTGTGCCTAATTTTCCACAGGGTTGAACTATGCTGCAATGAGCAATGACAGATGCTTTTTCTTCTGGATAATGCTACTTTTTATACAGTAATTAGTCTCTTTACATACACGTATTATGGGAATGAACTGCTGGAATTCATTGTATGGACAAGAGTCAGTTTGAGCTACTGGTTAAAATACAAAGAGATGTTGAGTTTTAGTTCTGCCTTAGAAATTAAATCTGATTGGATGACTTTGGGTCATTCTCAGCTCAACCTGTCACCCAGGATTATTGTGGGGAAAATAGAAGGAAGACGTCCACACTCATGAAGTATGCTCATTGCCTTGAGTTGTTGTTTTTTTTTAAAAAAAGAAAATAAAGCCAGAATATAAATAGTAAAACGCCAACAGTCTGTTGTGGTTCAAAGCTTCAGGAGAAAGGAGTCCAAGAGCCACATAAGAACAGATACATGATCGTGAGATATTTTGATATTGGTGGATATATGAAGACGGGTAATTTGGTGCCTTTCACTAAGCTTCAGCAAGTATATCTAATTGCAAAGGAGTGTGGGAATTGTAAACAGGTCATATACTTTTGTATTAAAACAAACTTTTTGTATCTGGATTTGCTGTTCCATTTCTCAAGACTAAAGAAAAATTTCAAAGAAGCCAGTAAGCTTCTGTCCTGCATTCCTTTCACATCCATATACTCTTCACCAGGTTTGATGCGTTTTATGGCGAGGCAGCCACCCAACATGATATCTACATGGGGTCAGTCAAGCCTGTCTTGCACCATCTGTTGAAGGGGCAGAATGCCAGCATACTGGCTTATGGACCAACTGGAGCAGGTGACTATAAGGCAGTGCTACAAAGAAACCAAATGAACCCAGAGGGGTTGGGGTCATCTGGGGGAAAGAACTGGGCTAAAACGATATGACGATGCTATACCATTCTCATCTTGTTTCCTGCCGAATCTCAGGCAAGACATACACCATGCTGGGAAATCCAGATCACCCAGGGGTGATCCCTCGAGCTGTTCGAGACGTCCTGCAGATGACAAGGGATGCTTCAGAAGATAAATGCAAATACTCTGTCTCTATGTCCTATCTGGAAATCTATCAAGAAAAGGTAAAAAATGCGTGGTTTACACAATTGTACAAAGGGGAAATCGAGCCCGGTAAGTATAATGGCGCAGAATGATGGGATTTTTCTGGGAAGAAAGGGATTTAAAGCATAATGCAAATAAAAAGCCAGATCTGTTGGAGCGAGCATGGCCAACTGATCGTGGCAAATGATAGGTGCACATGTGTACTTTCTTTTCTTTTTTCATGCTGTTTTAGGATTTATCGCGGCTTTTAATGGAAAGGGTGTTGGATGTAAACATACTACTTGTTTACTGATTGGTATAGGACAGTGGTGGCAAACCTATGGCACGCGTGCCAGAGGCGGCACTCAAAGCTCTCTCTGTGGGCACATGTGCTATGCCCCGGAGATGGCAACAGTCCCTCTTCAACCAGCCGCCCACTTACTCGCCGAGATCCCACATGGCCTGATGCATCCCAGCACCCATGCACTCGTTGGCCTCTGTGTGCGGGAGCCGATGGTGTCAGGCAGCAGTTGCCCCGGCCCCTGCCTCACCTTGCCCTGAGATAATGGCACCCCCCCGCCTTGCCTCGTCTCGCCCTGCAGGACGAGTCTCCTGCCCACTGCCCCACCTGCTAGAGACCTCCTGGATCCCCCCCAACCCTGTCCCCGCATGTGTCCCTCCCCACAAGCAACATCAAGGTGATCACACCCACCTTGGCCACACCCACCCAGTCTGCCATGACCACTACAGTCATGCCCACCCAGTGGGCCACACCCACCTGGCACCCGGTGACAAATAAGTGGGTTTTGGGTTGCAGTTTGGGCACTCGCTCTCTAAAAGGTTCACCATCATTGGTATAGGAAGTTCTGGACAATCTTTTTTCTACTTTCATTCAAGGTTATTTGAATACATGATGGGGGGAACTAAAGTAAGAGGCAGGTGGAGTCAGAGCTCAGACTGAGTAGAGTTAGACATTCAGACACAATTTCTTATATTCCTCGCATTTCCATTCTTTTCTGATAACTTTGCCTGTCCCTCTCTCTCCCAAGAAGTAAACTTAAGGGTATTTCTTTATTTAACGTACATTGAGAGCCGGGGAGTCTACCATGTTATTACAGAGTAGTTTGGCTGCCTAAGATTGCTAGTTTGTTTAGTTCATTATCCAGGGTGCACCGCAGGGAGCAAATTAGCTCCACATACCGAGTTGGCCTCATCCGGCTCTTTTTCTCCACTGATTTCGCCTTGCATTTGGGCAAGACCAGGCTGGTTGGTTTATTTCTGCTGCACAAAACGCCATTAGTTTCTCACAGGAGTGGTACTTGTAGTACTTATTTATCTGTTTGCATCTTGCATGCTTTCGAAGTGCTAGGTTGGCAGAAGCTGAGGTGAGTGACAGGACTCATTCCATCTCATGGTGTTGGGGCTTGAACTGCTGGGGTACAAAGAGCCAAACTTTTCTGGTTGGCAAATCCAGCATCTTTAAGCTACTGGGCTACTGCACCCCTAGGGATAGATCTCTCTCGTGGAAGAGAATATGTGTACTTCGGGCTTAAACAATGTTTATTTATCACATTTAGAAACTAGCCATCTCCTCAGTATATTGGCGATGCTGGCTATATTTATACAACATGTCTGCATGAAAACAGTCAACCTCGGAGAATCATAAGAACATAATAGATACCTCTTATCGAAAATCTCAGCTTAATCTCTTGAAGGGAGATTTTGAAGTTAATCTAATTAAAGCAGACCAGTGTTGCTCAACCTCCGCAGCTTTAAGCTGTGTGGACTTCAGTTCCCAGAATTCCTCAGCCAACTTAAAGTTGCTGAGGTTGAACAACACTGAAGTAGACCATGAAGCCTTAAGACTACAAGCTGTCTACCCTGGCCTAGGAGATTGGCAGGTTGATTGATGATGCAACATTTGTCCCTCACCACCCCCTGCTGTTCTAACTCTGCTCTGATGACACCCCCCTCCCTCCAATATTCTACACGGCTCCTGGCTGGAATTATTTCAGTTCTAAAGATTGATGAAGAACTGAGGCATGATTATTGGGAAGAAGCAGATGGCAAGGAAGCACTTGCAAAGGAGAAGTGGGGGGGGAAGAGCTTAACCAAAGAGAGCTAATAGCTACCGAAAGTATAAGAGGGGAAAGGGTAAGGACAATAGAGGACATGTGTAGGAAATGACCGGGTGGGGTTGAACATATCAATTTGGAGATGCTATCATCATAGCCTACAGCCTATTCTGCTAAGTTCCTGCCCCAGGCTCTGGAAATCATTCTGCACAGAGAGTACATCTTTTTGAGACAGATCGTTAGTGCCAAGATGTACAATAGCCCCCACATCACAGTCCTTGCTAGCATTCTTGATTATTTTACAAATACCCTTATTGTCCCTACTGGCAGTAGCACCTGGAAGACACCTGACCTCTTTGAAAACCTCTGTGTCCTTTCCTAAATTTACATCCCTTATAATTGAATCACCAACCAGAAGGTGGCTTCTCTTTTTGGGTGCCTTTCTGTTCTTGCATGACTGATGTGTGTAATACCTGATTTGCACTTCTCCCTGTCGAAAACAAGTTCTTCATCTCGGACCAAAATCCCCTGCTTATTTGAGTTATCATCACAAGTACCTTTACCTGTCTCCTTAATGTCCCTATTAAGGTCAGCAAGGGCACTGTATCTGTTGTGCAGGGACACACCGAACGCTTTGTGTTTGTGATTCACAGCTCTCACCCTGCCAGATCCCACAGTTGTCCACACTGCCCTTCTCCTGCAGGATCTTTGATAGCGACTAAGAGATCTAAACTCTCCTTCTTGAAGTCCATTGATTCTTATCTGGCACCAATTGCCTTGACCGTTAATAGATCAGATTCCTGTGAATAGGTAGCAAGAAATAATCTCGTAGCGGTTTTGAATTCTCTCTTGACTCCTGATTTCCTACGTCTTGACACACGTGAAGAAAAGACTGGAGAGAAAAAGGTGTGGGAATTTATAGCTCAGGATTCTGTTGGGCGCCAGCTATCACCAGCCCAGCATTAATGGCTAGTGCTGGAAGATGACAGCTCTCATGGCAACAACAGCAATCCAACAGGGAGTGTTAAGGAGAAAAAAGCCTCTTGTACCTGAAGCAGAATAGGCAGGAAAAAGGCTCATTTGACTGAAATTAGTGTCTTAAGAGAAAAACAAGAAACCAATGCAGAATTGATTCTGTCATTTGAAAAAACAAGATCTGAAACAGTTTTTTTAAACAACTTAAAAATCAATGCCCAGATTACTCACCTTTGGAAAAACGTTGTTGCTGGAATGTATTAGCTTATCTGGGGAAAAGATAAAGAAGGAGTGAAGGTTAAAATTCCACACCCACCATCCAAACTAGGGTTTTTCCTCCGTTCCTCAGGTTTTGGACCTTCTTCAGCCCACCCTCCGAGACCTGCCCATCAGAGAGGATCGTAACCACAACATCCTGGTTCCAGACTTGACCCAGAAAGAGCTCACTAACTTTGCAGACTTTGAAAGCTATTTTCTGCCGGCGAGCAGAAAACGAACGGTGGCATCGACTCAGCTGAACCAGCGCTCCAGCCGCAGTCATGCTGTGCTGCTGGTTCTGGTGAACCGAATCCGGGACTGGCCCACATATTCTCACCAGACTGCGAAGCTGTGCCTCATCGACTTAGCCGGCTCTGAGGACAATCGAAAAACGGGCAACAAAGGCCTACGCCTGAAAGAGAGCGGAGCTATCAACAGCTCCCTCTTTGTGCTCAGCAAGGTGGTTGATGCCCTTAATCAGGGTTTGCCTCGAGTTCCCTATAGAGACAGCAAGCTGACCCGTCTGCTGCAGGTAATTGGGATTCTCTTTCTCTCTTTTTCCCCCCCTGGGATGGGAAGGAGTTGACATCAAGGAGTGATTATTTCCCCTGGAATCTCTCCTCTAGGACTCTCTGGGAGGCAGTGCCCACAGCTTGATTATTGCAAACATCGCTCCAGAGAAGAAATATTATTTTGACACCCTCACAAGCCTCAACTTTGCTGCAAAGTCCAAACAAGTTGTGAATAAACCCTTCACCCAGAAAGCCCTACCCCAAACTGGTAAGTCAGGAATTATGTAGTCTGGGCTTTGGAAGAAAGTTGGGAATTCTGGAAGCCACCAAGCAACAAAAGGCTGCTCTATAACCTCCAGCACTTGAACCTTCCATGATTAAATTAAATGAGAAAATATGGGTGTGAATTGCTCTACCCAGAAAGGCTAGGCGAGTGGGGGACCAGACCTCTTCATCTACATTCTGGAACTCTTTCCCAAAGTCTAGGCCAGGGGTAGGCAACCTTGGCTCTTTTATGACCTCCCATAGCTGGCTCAGGAATTCTGGGAGTTGAAGTCCACGAGTCATAAAAGAGCCAAGGTTGCCTACCCCTGGTCTAGACCAGCCATGCTGGCTGGGGAATTCTGGGAACTGAAGTCCACATATCTTCAAGTTGCCAAGTTTGAGAAACAGTGGTTTACACCAAGTCTTAATGTAGTAAAGAAGAAAATGTTTCAAAAAGTTAATCAAATCTAAACCTGTCTTTATAGATAATAGGAAACCAGCAAAGCCTGGGAAAACTGAAACTGTGAGCAACCAACCAGAAGCAGGAAGTTCTGTCTCAGGTGAGTTCATGAAAGAAGAGGAGGGCTGACCTCATTATACCTTCCATTTTGGGGAGGTGGGAATCTTTCTTCAGTCCTGGAATTAACACTCTAGAGTAGCATTTCTCAGTTGGAATTGAGAGGTCACTAGGAGTTTCAGCCGGAGATTGTATTTGAAGAAAAAAGAAATCTTTTTTTAAACTTCGTACACAATGCAACGCTAGCAATCACAGTGCTGGCATGCTTTCACACCGCATTCGGCTGCTGGCCTGCTGATTTGCTGTTGTAAATGCTGTAAAACATGGACTGTATGTGGATGAGAAGCATATTTGCATTGTTAAGTTTTCATATTTTCTGGTGATGTTTATGCCACGGTTCCCTGAGATCTGAAAATTATTTCAAAGATTTCTCTTTGAAATAATAATCTATATTATTCCTAATGTCTTAATCTGTATTGTGCAGATTCCTATCTGAAAGATGGGGTAAGTTAAAAACTGGGATCTCTGGAATTTATTTCTCCTGTTATTTTCATTTCTCAAATAACATTAATCTACATAATAAATGTGTATCTAATCTTTTTCTGAACATTTCGACAAGGAGACCATCCTGTACCACGCATTGCACTTTGCTAACTGCAGAACGGCAAGAAAATCGGTGTTCCGCTTCTTCCTAAGTAAAGACTGGGATTTTCCATATAAAGAGTTGGTGGGGAATTAAGGGGCCAACCTACAAAATTATAGTTTCAGGAATCAAGTAAAATATTGCCTGATTTTCCTTCTGTGACAGACAAATATCCTTAGAAATTTTCCAAATCGTGGGAAGAAAGGGCCTTCCAAAACATGACAAATGAAGGCCATATTCCAAGCTCTTTATCTGTTACTCACTGCAGTCAAACAATTCTTTCCTGACAACAAGAGAGCTATTAGTTCCATTTGTTAAGGACTCTGTGAAAAAGGGGGCTCAGATGACCCTGCTTTAATTTGAGGGTTCCTTGATAGTCTCTGAGCTTTCTTGCAGACATTTCATTATCCAAACTAGGTAACATTATCACTGCTAGTAAGGAGTGCTGTTTGCTGTCGGTTTGTATTCTGGTGTCTTGCCTGTCTGGGTGGGTGGGGGCGATCTTAGAGATTCTTTGGTTGGGCTGTTTACTGATGGCTCTGTGGCAGTTTCTTGATTGGGGTATTACTTACTTGATTGTTGGTCTAATGTTGACCTTGGAGTTAATCTACGCTGATCTGGGTGCTGATTGCTGTTGGAGAACGGCTTGGGTCTGTTCTTTTTTGGGCTGGGTGATGGCCTCTTTTGCAGGTGCGCATACGCCCAGCCGGCCACTCACACGGCCCAGTTGCGATTAGGCCACAGTCCATTAATGAGCTGTGACCCACAGGTTGGGGACCCCTGCTATAAGCCAAGGTGCTTATGGAACAATACTGATAGTCCCCAATGCATGACCACAATTGAGCCTAAAATTTCTGTTGCTCTGTTATGAATTTTGCCCCATTTTGCAACCTCTCTTGTGACAGTTGTTAAGTGTTGTTAATTGAATCACTGCAGTTGTGAACTTAATAACGCGGTTGTTAAGTGGCTTCCCCATTGACTTTGCGTGTTGAAAGGTTGCAAAAGTTGATCACATGACCCTCTTGACATTGCAACCATTGTGAATCAGTTGCCAAGTGTCTGAATTTTGATCATGTCACCGTGGGGATTTTGCAATGGTTGTGAGAAATAGTCATAAGCCATTTTTTTTCACTGCAGTTGTAACTTTGAACAATCATTAAATGGACTCCCAAAGATGCTTTTTAGGAGGCAACTGGACTTCCTTGTTTGACTGAGAATCTTCATAGATACTAAATGAACTGCTGTTAAGTCGACGACTATCTGTTGAATATTATGTTGGAGAACACTTTCCTGGCAAATTTTCCATCCTACCTGATCTCATAGTTTCCTAGCAACACACATAACAAAAAATAGGATGTTGTCTTTTACAAATTCAGTTGGTTGGCCTATTTTAATGCTCTTTTTATTTTGACACACAATGAAATGATCTTGAATAATGTACATCATGAAGGGCAAAATCATAATGTAAGAGAAGATACAAGGTCTTTTTCCCTAAAAGCGGCCATTGGAGTTGGACAATAGGGAAGAGATGGGTTTTGAGAATTTTATTTCTATATATTTCTCTATCAGATAAACAAATTGCTATGTTCCGACAATTCACACAGTCACAAGCCAGCCAGTTTTAGCCTACAGAATTGTATGAAGCAAGCCTAGGTGATTAGTTTTGTGGATCAGCCCATCACACAATGGCAGGGACTGAATTGACTGAATACAGTTAATGACCTCAACTTACGACCACAGTTGAGCCCAAAATTTCTGTTGCTAAGCAAGAGTTTTGCCCCATTTTACAACCTTTCCTGCCATGGTTGTTAAGTGAGTCACTGCAGTTGCTAAGTTAGAAACATGACTGTTAAGTGAATCTGGCTTCCCCATTGACTTTGCTTGTCAAAAGGCATTTGCATAACTTTAGGTTATTGCAACCGTCATAAATATGAACCAATTGCTAAGTGTCCAAATTTTGATCCCAGGACCGTAGGGGTTGCTGCAACAGGCATAAGTGTGAAAAACAGTCATGAGTCACTTTTTTGGGTGCCATTGTAACTTTGAACAGCCATTGAACGAATGGTTGTAAGTCTATCCATAAACCGTGAATGTTGGGCAAAGACAGCTAATCCTCTTCTTCCTACAGATGGCAAGAGGCCTTGTCCAGGCTTCAGAGATGCAGGCCATGAGGCCAAGAGGCCTTGCCTACAAGAAGAACAGCCAGGGCCACCTGAAGAGAAGCCACTCAGGTGAGTCACCAGGTATTTTGGTAGCTTTTGGTGCAGTCCAGTTCTTTCATGCCACCTCCCAAATGCTGAATTGAGGAGGGATTGTTGCTCTGGCTGGCGTGTTGGAGGAGTGAGACACAATCTGACATGGACCTGGTCTTTTTCTGTACTAGTTCTTTGCTGCCTCTTGAGAATCTTGACCCCAATTTGGCTGAACGATTGCTACGATTAGAGGCTCTAGAGAAAGGAAAGGCTGGGTGCCAGATGTTACCTCTCCTTAACACACCACGCAGGGAACGGCTGAATGTCCTGAAACTCCTGGATGAGACACGCCGTGAGCTGAAGGTCTGTCTTTTGTGTTTCCATTGTTCTGCTTTGATGTGACTAAGTACAATGATACCTTGGTACTCAATTGCTTTGAAACTCATCGGATTTGGTACTCAACACACAAGCTAGAACTTGTCGATGACGGTTGCCTTGTGATTCACTATATTATTCCTTATAGGAAAAATCTGGTACTCGTCATGCCTCTTGGAACCAATGAACGATGAATACCAAGGTACCACTGTAATAGAAATGCAATATTTAGTTGGATGCTCAGATTAATTGATTTAAAAATGGTCCTCGTTAACCAGTCAAGGTTTTAGAAGAATGCTGGGTCTTTGTCTAGTCTTTTAAAATAAAATTCACCCATGCTGAAAATTGAGCAGACACATTAAACCAGGTACTTATTTTCTGTTTTATACAGATAGGAATATTTCTGCTGAGTTAAGCTTTTTAAAAGAAATATGTGTATTGTCTTCAAAGACTGTATGCGAATCGCAAATGGATGCATTTGACTGAAAAATACGACACGCTAAGCATTTTATCTGATAATTGCTCTTTTATCTCTTTTGCCATCCTCACTTTTTTTGTTTTACTCAGAGTTGTGGGAATGGTAGATGTTAAGACTTCAAAGAGGTAAAAAATAATTAACACTGATTAATATTCTGATTTCTGCTGTGTTGATCCTGTTCAGTTCACGCATTCAGAAAAAGTAACCGTATGCTACTATTCATGTTCACAATAAGCAACAGAGGAGAAAAGCACTTAGAACAGGGTGTCCTGACGTGTCACGACATATCGCGATTTTTTTTTCCCATTGCCGGCAATGGGGTGGGGGCGGTTTCAGCATGACACACAGTTTGACACCCCTGACTTAGAAGCAAAAGATTGATAGAGTGGAGATTTGGAGGAAGGGCAAAATGGAGGCCAATGAACCAGTGATGCATCCGCCCAGTTCCATTTGAATGGAATGGTGAAGAGAGAAATTAAAAAAGGAAAGATTTGGATAGAGCAGGTAACCCCAATGTTGTGTAGTGAGAATGGTGAGGCATTGAAGACACAGGAATGAAAGTAACAGCTCATTTATTCAATCCACACAGAAGCGGCACTAGCAGCTTTTTGATTCATATTTATATGGATCGCCACTAGGTGGCAGCCAATGATTTTAAAGCATACATTCCCGCCTAAACACAGGCTTGCAATATATACAAACAGACAGTTAAGGATTTAAATTGAACCACGTGGTTAACCATTTTAATAACAGACCTTATGAAATTAAGTTAATACACAACACCCAAGCTCATGGCAGATCCTGTTAAGTAAATTCTATGACACCTATGCATGGAAGGGAGAGAGGTTCATAGCAATAGAGGCGATTACTGACTGCCATAAGATCACGGTGGAACTATTATTAGTCCAATGACAGTCTTTTCTTTTCCACAAAGATATCATGACACTTTCTTCCTTTTCCCCACTTGCACCTTAAATTAGCCTTTATTTTACCCCTGCTTCTTCCAGAAAGTTAAAGAAAAGCAGTTAGAAATGGAAGCCCAGACTCTGAAGAACAAAAAAGGCGTGCTTTTCCCCCAAGCTGCAAAACCCCGAAAACAGGCCACAGTACTGCCTCTCCAGCAAGGTGAGAAGGTTGGGGAGGCTTTTGAAGTCAGGCCTTCCTTATTCTCCTGTGTGGCAAGGTCCCAATTTGCTTTCTTTCCCTCTCCAGTGCAAACACCTGTCAAGAGTCAAGAAGAGGAAGGTGTTGTTAAGAAACAAAAGACCAGAGGCCGAAAGAAGAAGGTAGGTAAACCGATTTTGGTGAAGAACAGGAAGGGTAGTAGAAATTTTCTCCAGCCAATTTGCCATATGTACCACAGTTTTTAAGGCAAACATACCGGAACAGAGGTATCTCCTGGGAAAGAGCCATTTCAAACTGTCAGTTGGAAGCCTATGTCCTCCAGATGTTTTCTTAGCTGCTAGCATCCTAAGCCATAGTGACTGCAGCCAATAGCAACTGAGGGTGCAGCCATTTTGGGAGGACCCTTAGGGAAAGCTGGGATAGGGAACCTTATTGGTTCATGAAAATTACTACCCAGGTTTGAGGGGCCTTCCCATCTCCCTGTGCAAATTGAATCTTGGAAATCAGGCAACAAATACTGTAGTAGCTCCAAGAAGAGAGACCTTGGCTTTGATGCCTTAGTGCAGGAGGGTCTTATGCTCTCATCTGAGGTACATTCAGGCACTTTAGACAATTGGGTTAAAGAGAAAGAAAGATTATAAGACCGGTAATGCATACTAATGGTGCTGGAGAAGACTTCTGCGAATCCCCTGGACTGCAAGGTGATCAAACCGGTCAGTCCAAGAAGAGATCAACCCTGACTGCTCTTTAGAAGGCCAGATCCTGAAGTTGAAACTCAAATACTTTGGCCACCTAATGAGAAGGAAGGACTCACTGGAGAAGGGACTAATGCTGGGAAAGATTGAGGGCAATAGAAGAAGGAGATGACAGAGAATGAGGTGGCTGGATGGAGTCACTGAAGCAGTAGGCGTGAGCTTAAATGGACTCCAGAAGATGGTGAAGGACAGGAAGGCCTGGAGGAACATTGTCCATGGGGTTGCAATGGGTCGGACACAACTTTGCAACTAACAACAACAAAATGCATACTAATAATTTCCTTACTCTTAATTAACAGGAATGTACACTGTGATCCAAGAAACTGCAGAATAATTATTAATAGTATGGGACCACGTATCATTTTAAATTAAAATTTTGCAGAGTATGATTCACACAAGGCGCTGATTATCTGAATCGTAGTTAACTGTGCCATAGTTGGCTGGGGTTCATAAACACAATAAGCAAAAACCTATGGTTTATGGATTACACTAAGACAGAAGGAGATAATTAAAAAAATGGATTAGACGGTCTATAAGGAGGAGGCAATGGAACCAATCAGACACTGCAATTTAGGTTTGTGGTCGGTGGAAAGAATAGAAATTGTGCTGTTTCTATAATGTCTGCACTGACCATATACTCCAAACCAAGAGCTGATTTGTTCTGCCACCTACTACTCACACTCTGGGGAGAGTTTCATTTGGAATCTATCCAGCAGCTTTAACAGCGTAGGATGGCCAGCAGGGATAGTTGTTGAAATTTTGGCACTAGAGATGTGGATTTTCTAGAAAATTTGGCCAATGAGTATGATTCAATTAGCATATTTGTCTTATTAGTCATAGTTTTCATAGGTACTAGGGCCAAATTGTTTGACATCGGGGGAAAATCAAATGTAGCTGCTTTATGAAATTTGAATATTAAATTTGCAGAAAATCACAAATATTTTTATTTAAAATTTGAAAAGACCATTGGGCAATAAGTAATACAAAAATAGTAGCAGTGTAGTTTTACTTTCTCGTTGTTGTTGTTTTTAAGATAACCCACTGCAAAACATTCTGATTTGAATTTGCCAAACATTCCCAAACTAAAATATTTTCCACAGAAAAATAATTATCCTACATCCTTAGCATTGTTACTACCATCACTAAATAAAAGCAGATCACGGGTGAGGTAGTCAGGGCAATGAGCAAGCAGCCCTGAGAAATAGCTTTGTTCAGAGACTTCTCAAACCTGGTAGCGCTTCTGGGTCTTATCATATAGCTTCAGTGTGCAGGGAACTACCAGGCAGACAAATTAAGGGCTGGTCAATAACTCACCAACCATTGAAGGCCAATAGATACCTAACAGTTGTGAGGAAATCATGTTTTGGGAGGAATGTAGGAATGGGAGCGTGATAGCAAGATAGAAACTTAGAATGTGTCTTAGTTAAGGCATACTTGAAATCCTCTTTGCAGTATGCTTTATCAAAACTGCTACAAGCTACATCAGTGATTCTCAACCTTTTTAATGCCGCGACCCCCAACCGGTTGTAAGTCGAGGACTACCCAACCGGTTGTAAGTCGAGGACTACCCAACCGGTTGTAAGTCGAGGACTCCCTGCCTGGGAACGTCGCAAGTGTGGTGCCGCCCCCTGCGCCGACCAAGGCGTAGCTGGCAAGCGGCAGAGACGGAGCAGGCCGACACTGGCTGGGCCACCAGCTGGCCCAGCCCAAGGGAAGTAAGGCACCCGCCAGAAAAGGGGGGAAAAAATAGCGGACAGCCTTGCTTGGCGACCCCCCGTGAAATGGTCGATCGACCCCAAATGGGGTCGCGACCCATAGGTTGAGAACCGCTGAGCTACATGAACATAACTGATATGTTTCTTTTTATTAAGACAATAACTCTTGAGGATAATTACAGTGGATGGGGAAGTAATTTGAGGTTTGCTAATTATTTATGCTTACGTCATCTATTACCCATGCATAGGCAATAGTATGCATAATTATCTATGCACCTTGACTGTCTTTTCTCCTCCTTTCCTGAAATGTATAAATGCATCCTTTTGTCTGTGGAAGTCCCTTTGTCAGGCGCTTCCCAAACCCATTATTTTCTGGAGGGAATTACTCCAGCACACACGGAATAAACAATTATTTCGTGAGCCTCATTGGTTTTGAGGTCCTGCGTTTGATTCCACAGTATATTCTGGTGTAGGCAAATTGATTGGACTAGTCTTTTGGGGAAAATCTCTGAGCAGATCTTGTAGTTTAGACCAGGAGTCTGCAACTTGGACAACTTTAAGACTTGTGGACTTCAGCTCCCAGAATTCCTCAGCCAGTATAGCTGGCTGAGGAATTCTGGGAGCTGAAGTCCACAAGTCTTAAAGTTGTCAAGGTTGCAGACCCCTGGCCTAGACAATCATTTGTTTGCCATGATTCTTGTCTATATTAATAGGAGGTGGGAGTTGATAAATGGCTACGTAAGAGGGGTTTGGTTTTAAAAGGCAGCCTCATTGGTCACTCTCTGTTTCCATGTTTGTTTTTCAGATTTTAGACTTCGACTCTGAAAATAAGGCTCCCCTTGAGTTTGAGATGAAGATCCATCCAGATCAGCTGGCTCATAGCAAAGCTAATATTCTGTCCCTCATGAACTCAGGTTCCGTGAAGGATCTTATGGGCCTGCACCTCATTGGCAAGAAAAAGGCCCAGCTGATTGTGAGCTGGAGAGAAAATTATGGATCTTTTGAGAAGGTTGGTGGTCTCAGGGCAGAGTTTATTTGGGACATATTGCTGACCCCATAATTTCTCACCCTAGACAAGCAACTCTTTATCATCTGAGCTCCACACTTTTTTAGGTAATAACAATCCAATTCCATTAATCATGTGCAGCCATTGTATGCCAGTTTACTTTGTTTGGGGCTTGGGGAATCCTAAAGTGACATCTGCTTAAGTATGCGATGCCCAACAAAGCTATTGTTTGTGTAGTTAGGCTGTTGTAAATTGTTCCAAATTTAGACAATCCAGATTCAAAGTCCTCATGGTATTGCACTTTGTGCCCCAATAATAATAGTGCCATTGTTGGTTACCTTCAAATGTTTGTAATCTTCATTTGCAAATCTGAGTGTTTTGTAATCCTTCCCAAATCCATCATCACCACCATTACCTCCTCCTCCTCGCCTTTGAAAACCATCAAGGGCATGGAAGTGTTGCACTGAAGATAGATAATATAAATGTTAACTTCTAGTATAATTGATATCCTTTTATTGACATTGCACTGCAACAAGCAAAACCAATTTTGCCACCACGACTCGACAGTTTTGCTACCACAACTTGATTATTTTGGTGATACTATACAGGTAGTCCTCGATTTACAACCATTCATTTAGTGATTGCTTGGAGTTATAATGGCATTTTAAAAATGACTTATCACAGGTTTTTCACCCTTGTAACGGTTGCAGCATCCTTATGGTCATGTGATCAAAATTCGGGCCCTTGGCAACTGGGCACGTATTGATAATTGCACTGTCCCAGGTTCATGTGATCACCACTTGTAAACTTCCCAGCTGGTTTCCAACAAGCAAAGTCAGTGGGGAAAAGCCAGATTCACATAACAGCTTCATAATTCTCTCAACAACTGCAGTGATTTGCTTAAGAACTCTGGCAAAAAAAAGTTGTAAAATGAGGCAAAACCCATTTAATGATGGAAAATTTGGGCTCAATTGAGGTCTACTGTAATTAAGGAGAGTTCTGAGGATCATCGTTAATAAGGCGGTGGATTGCCCGGTGCTGTTCTAAAGTTCTTTTATGACTTGTGGACTTCAATTCCCAGAATTCCTGAGCCAGCCATGCTGAGGGGAAAGGGAGTTTCCAAGCTAAGCCATGCTGGCTCAGGAATTCTGGGAGTTGAAGTCCATGAGTCATAAGAGAGCCAAGGTTGGCTATACCTTATTGTATCGTGTGTGTTTTTTCTTTTTATAGGTACAAGATCTTGAGAAAATTCATGGTATTACAGCTAAACAAGTAGACTCTTTTATGGAGGTATGCATTTAGCCAAGTTTCTACTCAGTTCAGAGAAAGATTGTCTAAATTATGTAATTTAATTGGCTCAGAATTCCAACTGGTGTTGTGGCTGGTGGCAGGGAATGATGGAAGTTATCACTCAACATCTGGAAATTCACCTTTGTGGAGGGGGGCTAAAAATAGGATATTGAATATATGAATATTCTGTTCTATTACAAAATCCCAATACTTATCCAGCATCTACATTCATGAGTTAAAAATTAAAGTTTTAGCACACATACAAAAAAAGATAATCAGTGGTACCAAATGACTACAAATGAATATATAGTTTTTTACTCAAAGCCAGAAAAGTTGCTAGCTTCATAATTTGTTAACAAAAATAATTTTACTTTTTAATGAGAAATGATCTAGCACTTCCAAGGCTAAATGCTCTGGAAAGACTCTCCTGTGTTTCTTTTTTACTAAAAGCAGAGTTCGACTTGCTTACCAGCCACAGAGGGGAGACTAAGTGATTTATTCTTACTCCACCTTCCTAGACAGAATTCCTTGCCACTTATAGTGACTAGGTTAATAATTAAACATTCTTAATTAAGGTATAGTTTCTGAGTGCCGTATTAATGGCTTGATACTACAATAGCTGAATTTGCATGTTCTAATAAGGCATAATTCCCAGGTTAGCATTTGATGGATTATGAAACCATTATGTGCTGAGTTACTGAAGACATTTCATTTCCCTTGGTTGCTCACATTAGCAAACCCGGAATCTAAATTTAGAATAGCTTTCCTTTATATTTCAACATAAGGCATAGTTAACTCCAGGAGAAATTAGATGCTAGAGTAAAACCACACACACACACACACACACACACACATGCTGGCTTATTTGGGATTGTCCTGGGTGCAAGCAATGAGGCTATGTTTGATGTAGCAGCTTTATTTAACTTACATTAAAAAGGGAATAAAGGATAAAAACAAAATAAAAAGGAATAGGGCACAAAAAGAGAGACAGTTGTGTACCTAGAATTGGTCATGTTTAGAGCAGACCTGCTGAAATTAATTAAACCTGTTAGTCATCACTAATTTGATCCACTGATTCACTGATGGATTTATTCTCAAAGTAGAAGCATCTGGATCCAGACTATACTAGGAAAGCTTCCATGAGAAACAAAACTGGCATTTTTCAGATAAGTTAAGGGAGAATGGGTTTTTTATCTGTCCTTGTTTTATACACATAATTTTTATTAAACTTATCAACGTATATAAATGAAAGCATTGGGAAAGGGGGGAAGAGAGAAATATAGGAGAATGGAGAAAAAGCATTAGCTTCTGACTCTTCATTGCAATAGAATAACATTACAGCTTCAACTTACATTTTTGCATAATTAATAGCCATTTCTATAACAACAAACTTGTCTAATCAGCAAAAGCTGAAGTCAAAGTTTTGTTTTATTTTTCCTTTCAAGCACAAATCCAGAAGCGGAGGTTTTGTATAAGTGCTTTTTCAAAAGGCACGTGGGCTTTTGTTTTTCCTTGAAGACGTTTCGCTTCTCTTCCAAGAAGTTTCTTCAGTTCTAACTGAATGGTGGAGAATTCACCACTGCTGAATTCTCTTTTGAAAAAGCACTTTTGGATTGCTAAACAAAGTTTTAATCAGAGGTAATCGGGCAATACCTACTGATGGAGTAGTTCAGATAGTAGCTATATTCTATATCTGTGATCAATTAAGGCTTAACATTGCTCTTTTCCAATTGTGCAGGCAAATATCTTCAAATGTCTTCGAAAACTTCAGTAACTGGACTGGCACTGAAACAGCATCTCCCCTACCAGGATTTTTTAATTAACATTGCTTATGTGTTCATTTTTATTTAACTAATATAGGTACTCAGCCTTCCGAGGTCAATAATATGAGGATCCAGATTGTTGGGGGAGGGTAATATGCTGACTCTAGACTACTTCGAGAAGGCTGTATAGCATTGTGCATCTATTGGTATTGCTATATTAGATGTTAAAATCTCAGAACAATATTTTTAATGATTACATTGCTCATCCTTGGTCCTTCACTGTAAACCATCCAGCATTCACAACTATCAAGGTATCAACGTAAAGGAGATGGGAGTATTTTTAGTGGAGAATAAAGGGAAATTATTAATTTTTAAATTTTGGACAATGTTGTCACAAACCATTTCCTTTTTTCAGTTTCCTTGGTGTTTGTCAAAAATTCTGATTTTAAGCTAATTTGGAATATTCCATAGGTCTGTATACATTTCCCATCCTATATTAAAATTTGGGTGTAACCAACTTACAATGATTATTTTATGTTTTAAAAAGCATTGGCTCAGCTAACTAGGTTTTGTAGATGATAAAGTTTGGAATATGTCCCCTCATTGCTAATGGTCAAGGATAACAGTTACTCCTGGATTTTCTGCTATGGGTGGGGTGGAGTGCTTTGGACTCACAGAAATCAGTACAAATTATTTTCAAACAAGTCGACTAGTAACCCCTATGAAGCCAAATGAGATTCTCAGTCATCCAGGTCATGGTTGTCCCAAACGTGCTTTTCAAAGACAACTGGACATGAAGCCAATTCTACACATCAGTAAATTCTTGACACAAAGGATGCTTCCTGTTTAAAATCTTCACAGAGCACAGTCATGAAAAATCAATTGAGGCTTTATTAATCTAATCTGAAAGAATCTTGACAGAAGTATTATGGGTAATGTATGAGAACAGACACAAAGCATTTGTATTCTCAGAAATACTTAGCCTCTTAAAATGCACGTGTGGTGTTTATTAACCTGCTAAAACAGGGGTCCCCAACCCCCGGTCCATGGACCAGTACTGGGCCACGGCATGCCAGCAACCGGTCTGCACAAACAAGCAAAGCCAAACCATGCACAGACAAGAAGGATACCAAACCACGCACCCTCTGGTGCACAGAAAAACCTCTCTCCACGGAACTGGTCCCTGGTGCCCAAAAGGTTGGGGACCTCTGTGATAAAGCAAAGGAATACCAAGTGGTCTCAATGTATTGAACATTTGTGATTCTTGATTACATATTTCTACCAGCCCCCCCCCCCTCCAAGTTCGCAAAACATGGTTGGCAGGGTTGTAATGAAATAGGTAGGGATACATATTTCTGAGATTTGAATTATAGTAGCTTTTAGTGTTTCTGTTCTAAATATGGTAACGCCCAAAGGGAAACAGGTGCGTGCTATTGCTCTTGATATAAAGCATACCTCTGTGATCCAGTGAGATGCTCTAAACTTGAAATTTAATTTCCGTGTGACATGAATATTTGTGGTAGTCAATTTGGTACCGGATGTGTCCCAACCATTGTTTTTCGTCTGGTCATCAGTTTCTTTAAAGTGGTATTTTCCAACCAAGGTCTCTTTGTTTCTTTCCACCAATCAAGCCCTTCCATTGATGACCTCATTCCGCTAAACTAAAGTATCAATCAGTTGGGAAATAAGGAAGAGGGATGCTAAAGAAGTAGGAATCATTAATTTATAATGGCATCTACGAATGTTCCTAGTAGAGATACTAGGTCAGCTGTTGAGGAAAGAAGAAAGCTTATTCCTACTCTGAGGAAGCATTTTCTTGTTTGCTGCAGAAACAGTGTTAGCCTTTGACCTAATCCAGTAACATTTATGTAAATGTTCCTCCTGCATATTGCTCATCTATGAAATCAGGAACAAGGAAACATTTTTCTGTTCAGGCTATATATTTTTTACTTATAACCTACTGAGAATGCAACCTAAAAGGATAGAGGGAGGACATGTGGGTTTTTTTTTCTATCACCCCATTTCTCCTGCATCCTATATCTTGCTTCCTAAAACAGGTGCCCAAAAGGTTCGGTTCCGTGGAGAGGTTTTTCACTGACGGGAGAGTGCGTGGTTTTATGTGCTGCCTGCATCTTGCAAGCGCGGCTTTTCTTGTTTGTGTGGACTGGTTGCTGGCATGCCATGGCAGTACTGGTCCATGGACCGGGGGTTGGGGACTCCTGTTCTAAAAGATTTGTTCTATAATCCCCCAAAACATTCCTTTGTCTTTAGAGCAGAAGCGTCCAATCAGTGGGCAACATGCAGCCCTAGATAGTAATGTGGTCCCACAAGATTGTAAACTTTTAACATTATTTATACACATACCTATATACACTATATACATTAACTTTATTTTGTATGTGGCCCAAAACAATGCCTCTTCATTCAATGTGGCCCATGCAAGCCAAAAGGCTGGGTGGACATGCCTGTTTTAGAGGAAAATGGATTACTGTAATCACTTTCCAGTATCGTGCCCTGCTGTTTCTAATTGACAAAGTCAATGGGGGAAGTCAGATTCACTTAACCACCTTCCTTAGCAATGGAAACTTCTCAATTGTGATCATATGTCGAGGGCTCCCTGTGCCATATTGTACAGTCACAAGCCTTGTGACATCCTAAAAAGGATACACAAATGTCATAATACTTCACACATGTAGCAGACTGTAAATCAACAGAAATAACATCTTTAAGATGCCATAGTATTTTTTTATGTAGCACAGAAATAATACAAGAAGGTCTGGGAACGGTTTCCAAGAGTATTCTCTTGAGTTCAAGTTTTACAGCAATCTCTTGCCCTCAGCTTAAATAATTGGCTTCACAATATTTGTATTAACTAATATACTCATAATCTGGATCAAACAAAATACAGATGTGTAGGCATCCCAAAATGTAATGACTTCCAGATTAAATTAAATCTGGGAGGGGGGTCATTAAATTCATCCTGCGTGGCCCCACCCATAATTTACCAAAGTCAGAAAGAAAACCCAAAAATTACGTGCGCAAGTACAATTACTCAAACGTTGACTTTTCACGGCACACAAACTATAAAATCAGTCCAGGGTCACATTTAGACCCACCCCTCCATGTTGCCTAATGAAAGAGACGGTGGAGACACCGCCCGGATGCGCAGAGGGGGGGCGCGAGAGGTTCCCACCCACTCCTCCGATAGCGCTAATATTACGCGCGACTCATAGCTTGCGCATGCGCTCCCCAGCAACCTCGATTGACTTAGTCTTCCATCACTCCGTTTCTTTTGACCCTTCACTGCGGACGCGATTTCACTTTCTGCGCAGGCGCAGCTGTTTAGCCACCCGCGGCAGGGTGAAGGAAAGAAAGTCAACCCGCCTCTGTCTCGTTTAAGCAGGCGGTACCCGGATGTATAGAGTAACTGTTCCATGGGGGGGAAAACGACGGAGCGTTTGTGAGCATGCGCACTGTCGCCCTCCATTCCTCTTTCTCTTGGGTTGAGGAATCCTGAGGAGCTGCACCTGAGTCCAGGCGGGGCTGAAGGGGAGGGGCCTGGCTTGAGCCCACCCTGCTGCCTTGGGGGAGGTGAGTGGATCAGGTGGTAAATGGGCGAGGTCGGAGTGCGGCGGAAAAAGGATGCCGGATCTGGGTTGCAGAAATCAGAAGTACCACTAGATGGCAGCAAATGAGCATAAAGAACCTCAATCGTTTGCTGCCATCTAGCGATAGCCCGGGAATTGCACTCAAGATTTGTTGCCCTGAGTGGAAAGGAAGCCCCCATAGGAGAAGCAAGCTGTTGTGGGGCCAATGCAGGGGAAAAGGTTGAAGAAAGGGAGATCCTGGAGCTCAGAGGACTTAAATAGGGTTAGACTTAGAAAATGGATTTGTTCATAGCCGATGCTGTCATTTATTTCTGTTATATATTAATATTCTGCTTTTCTCACAGGCTTGGCACACCCCAAGATCCCAGAGCAGTTACTCAAGAAAATCAATAATAGTAATAATAAATAATGCAAGAGCGAATAAAGACAGCCTGCCTGGTGGTTGGGCGGGCACGAAAATGAATACAGTTAACATCTAGAGAGCACAAGAGCTGGGGTGGGGCAAGCAGGGTGGAGCCAGGCAGTACAAGGAAATGATCCCGCTGGGCAGGGATGTTTGTTGGGGCAAAGAACAGTTAGCGCAAAGTTGAAGGCAAACCTATTGTTTCCCATTAGCAGTGCCTGGGGTGTGGAGTGTCACGCAGAAGCAGAAGGTAGGTTGAGATGTGCTAGATCTCTAGGTGGACCCCATTTTCTAATATCTCTCCCTTCCCATATTGAGGCTCTCTGGACCAACTCCTGTAATGCCTGACAATCAGTATAGCTGGATGGATTGTGGCCATTCAGTGCCAGCATCTCTGGAGGGCAAGAGCTTTGGGTGGGAAGGTGGCTCAATCATTCTTGAAACCTACAGACAGTTCCTTTCAGTTAGATTCCTGGAGGAGGGGGGAGCGCCAGGGCAGAGAGAGCGAGAATGGGATTTGTGTGTGAAAAGATTGGTGGGTAGGTTCTGGTACTGATCGCTAGTTCCTTGTTTGAGTTTATGTCTGATCTAATACGTTTCTGCTACGCCTCGAATTTAGATATGGTGACTAAACATCACTTGGTTGGTTTTTACCCAGTGTCAAACAAACAAGCCACTATATGGCTTAGTATGATGTGTCACCTCAATCATTCTGTTTGTGAACTCATAGCAAAAGGGATTACAGGTAGTCCTTGACTTATAACAGTTTGTTTAGTGACCATTCGAAGTTACAACATCACTGAAAAAAGTGATGACTTTTCACACGACCATTACAGCATCCCCGTGGTCATGTGATCAGAATCGAAATGCTTGGCAACTGACTCATATTTATGACCGTTGCCATGTTCCAGTGTCATGCAATCACCTTTTGCAACCTTCTCGCAAAATCAACGGGGAATCCAGATTCACTTAACAACCATGCTACTAATTTAATGTGCAGTGATTCACTTAACAGCTGCAGCAAGACAGGTCATAAAATTGGGCAAAATTCACTTAAGAAATGTCTCACTTAGCAACAGAAATTTTGGGCTCAATTGTGGTTATAAGTTGAGGACTGCCTGTACTTCCTATTTGGTTCCAGTTAGTAAAGTATAAAGCAGATCCTGTAAGCTTGAATGGTATCCATTGCTGCTCCCTGTCTTATGGAAATAGTTCATTCATGCCTGTGATTTAGTATGCAGACATATATAAACATTTATGCCACTAGGACACAGGCTCCTCCAACTTCCTTTATTTTCTCTTCTGCTCTTCTGCTGAAGAATTTTGCTTTCACAGTGACAGGCTGCTTGGGCAGCTTTCCTTTGCCCAGGACTTTGTAATACCCAGAGTGTACAACATCAATAACTGGAGCTAGTCCTGCTGGAGTTTTAGCATAATTCAGCCTTGTCTGCTCACTAACAAGCGTCCAGAGCTTATCCAGATTCACTGTCGGGCAGAAGTGCTGGTTCTTTTTCAAGTGGTAATGTCTCATACCAACCTTTCCAAAAATAACCAGGGTGGTATTTGTCAAAGTTAATCCTATGGTGGTGTATACCACCAGCATTTCCACGGCCTCCAGGATATTTCCTGTGTTTACCAATACATCCATGGCCATGACTGACATGCCCCCTTAGTTTCCTTGTCTTCCCCAGTCTGGAAGCATCTTGCTCGATCGGCGACAAAAAACCCGTCTTATGGAATGAACCCAGTTTTTTCTTGCAGAGGACTCATATAAAGGGGGGGAGGTGATAATGGCAGAGCTGCAGGGAGACATTTAGCCAAATAACATTGGAAATAAATTTGCCGGGAGGATTTCCAAGGCTGCATCTTGTTTCTTCTTTAAAAACCAACTAAAAACAAAAGCGAACTGTCTTTTCTTTTTTCTGTAAGTGGCTATGTCAGCTGAGGCCTCGACAGATCCATCCCCACCCCTGGAGAGTTGTGCTCCGCTGGTCCCAACCCAGCACCGACGGGATGGCAGGGGTGGGGTAACTGAGATGACTTTGGACCTCAAGCCCCTGAATCCCAGCAGCAAGTACGTCAAGCTGAATGTGGGAGGATCTCTGCATTACACCACCGTGCAGACCCTGACCAAGCAAGATACGATGCTCAAGGCCATGTTCAGTGGCCGAATGGAAGTCCTCACAGATAGTGAAGGTATGAGCCTCAGCTTGCCCCATCTCTCCCACAGCTGGGAATTGGATTTTCTACATGATGGAGATTGCATTGGGGATTCATCCAGCGTGGTTCCCAGGGAGCCCTTGGACAATTTCAGGGTGACTTATTTTAGAGCAGGCTTTTCTAACCTTAGCAACTTTTAAGAGGTGTGGACTTCAACTGCCAGAATTCCCCATCCAGCCATGCTTGATACTTCCTGGAGATATCCCATCCAAGGCCAGACAAGGTCAACTAAATACTGCCACTTGCCAAGGCATAACATCCAAAGTAGATTCATAAAAAAAAAAAATTCTATTAGGTCTACGTTTGTTACATTTTCTTTTTTGAGATAAAGTACATTGTAAGCCTAGAATTAAATTAAACAAGAACTTACTCTTCTACCATTAACACAATGTTGTATCAATGCAAATAATAACTGTATATTCTCCTCTAAGCCATTTTAGAATGGGGAGGTTGCCTATGTAGATCCTTCACACTACCGAAGGGTTTTTCAGCCTTGACAACTTTGAAGACCTGTGGACTTCAGTGCCTAGAATTCCCCAGCCTGCATGGCTGGCAGTTGAATTCTGGGAGTTGAAATCCGTATATTTTAAAGTTGCCAAGATTGGGAAATCCTGGTCTACAGCATCTTTAACTCAGGGATTAAAATTAACTGCTTTTCCAGGTTGGATCTTGATTGATCGAAGTGGCCGCCATTTTGGAACTATTCTGAATTATTTGCGAGACGGCTCAGTATCTCTTCCAGAGTCCCAGCGGGAGCTGGAGGAAGTGTTGTGTGAAGCCCGGTATTATCTGATCCAAGGTTTGGTTGAGGACTGCCAGCTTGCACTACAGGTGAGAATGGCTGGGCTGAGAAATTAGAAGGCCCAATTACTTCCTTGACTTCCACTCCTTAAAAGAGATGACAAGAGAGGAAAGCAGGACCTGTCCTGTCCACTTAGAAGGACCAATGGTTCCTCTGTTTTACCAGAACATGCTTTCATTTGGGTCCAATCCTCAATAGTGTTTTACGATATCTTCTAGCATCATCCAGCCATCTCATTTGTAAATATACGGAGGGTGATGCGGTGGTTCCGTTACTGGACTACAAGTTGGAGACCCAACTTCTAGTCCATTCTCAGCCCTAGAAGCTCACTGGTAACTTTGAACCAGTCTTCTCTCAGCCCGAAAGCTGGGCCACTATACTGAGGAAGGTGCTAGCTAAGTGGTTCCCCCTTTAGTCATGGAAGCACCCTGATTGACTTTGAGTTAATACTATTGTCTCAACCTTACCTACTTCATAAAATTGTGGTTGAAATGTAAAAAGGGTAAAGGGGGACATTTTAAGAGTTATGTAAAGGTGTAGGAATTGATTCTTTAATCATCCTTTCCCTTCCATATTCTTTTCTGTTTGGGTTAAATTGCATTACCAAGAAAAAAAAAGAAATAATTGCCCAGATATTACATGAAAAGCATGAATACATACATTCATATTACATATTTTCTCCCATTTTTGTATATGTTTATATTGAGTATCTATGAAGGAGAATTGACCATATTAAAAAAAGCATATGATTTTCAAGTGTTACTTGCAGTTCCCTTTTAAAATTTCTGTTAGACTCTGTGCCAGGTGTGTCCAGCCCACAAGCCACATGCAGCCCTGGACAGCTAGTAATGCAGCCCAACAAAATCATAAACATTTATGTCCATTTACATACATTAACTATGTTATATATTTTATACGTAACCCAAGGCAATTCCTCTTCACTTAATGCAGCTCAGGCAAGCCAAAAAGTTTCATATGCCTGCTCTATGCCTTTAATTTTAATTCTAAAGCTTCCTTGAGCATATACTGACTTGGTTTACATCAGTGTTTTTCACATTTGGCAACTGTAGGATGTATGGACCTCAGCTTCCAGAAATCCCCAGACTGAATGTTAGCTGAATTCTGGGAATTGAAGTCCAGTCATCTTAAAGTTGCCAGGTTTGAAAAAAACACTGGTTTACACATTACTCTACACTGTGGTACAATATCTTTAATTGAGCCTTAGCTCTTGCGCAAACACAGTGGTTATGTTTTCTAAACCATGGTTTATGGCCTAACAGCTTTTGTGGACCCAATCAATTATAGTTTATTCAACAAACCATGATTTCACCAATCATGTTTTAGCATGATATATGACTCTGTTTTAATAAATCTGTAAACAACGAATAGAAAGTCTAGAAAAATATTTCTGTTTCTCTCCTTCCTAGCAAAAAAGCGAAGCCTATGACCCTCTCTGCCATATCCCCATGGTGACATCTCCCAAGGAAGAGCAGCAGATCATCTCAAGATGTTCGAAGGTAAGGAGGCCAAGAAGTCACACAGGTTTTACTTCAGGAAATCATAGAGATCAGGGAAACTTAAGTGTCTTGGATGTATGTCCTCATATATCAAGGTATCAAGGCAAGTGAGAGTTCTTGTAAATGCAGTCTCTCCATCCCCATTATGAGGGAAGGTCTAGTTTGTTTTGCTGTCTCTCTGAACAAGAGGGGTGGTGGTCTTCAATTCATTTATATCTCTCGCCTTCCTTTTAGCCTGTGGTGAAGTTACTGCATAACAGAAGTAATAATAAGTATTCCTATACCAGGTAAGCTATGCTCCTGTTGTCAGAATAGGATGACCTTGGGATTTGTGCTATCTCCCAGGTCATCCACTAGTCCCATTTCTTTAGTAGTTTCCACACCACTATTTTCTTCTTTCTCCCCCACCCCCGACCCCCCCAAAGTAACTCTGATGACAACTTACTGAAGAATATTGAACTGTTTGACAAACTAGCTCTGAGGTTCAATGGACGGGTGCTTTTCATCAAGGACGTTCTTGGGGATGAGATCTGCTGTTGGTCATTTTATGGGCAGGGCCGCAAGATTGCGGAGGTTTGCTGTACTTCCATCGTCTATGCCACCGAAAAGAAGCAGACCAAGGTAAAGTGTGGCTAGTCCTCAGGACTCCAAATATGAAGCTTTGATTTTCTAATACAGGTAGTCCTTAACTTGTGACTGGTCGTTTGGTGACCAGAGTTACAGGAGCCCCCTCCCCCCAGGTACTTATGACCCAGATTCAAAGTTTTATCAGCTGCTCTCTCCCCCTGCCCAGTCACAAGAAGATTGCATTTTAGACACTCAGCAATAGGTCCCCATTTATGGCCCTTTGCAGCATTCTGTGGTCACATGACCACAATTTACGTCTTTTGCCAAAAAAATGGTGTTTACTTCCAATGCCCACTGCGGATAAGGGGTTTGCTTAACAACTTTGGTGATTCATTGAACAACCACTATAGAAAAAAAACAAACTCATAAAACTGAGTCAGTCATCAGATGACATGTCTAATCAGCATGACTTACAACTGTAATTCCAGCTCAATTAGAGTTGTAAGTTGAGGACTACCTGTATGTTTTGGTATCTTCACATGGAAATGTAAGCCATGATCTTAAAGAAAATACTATATATTTTCCTTTCCTAAATCCAATTAAATATGTAAGAAGACTAAACTAGAAGTCTGTCTAGTCTAGAATTCTGTTCTTGCAATAGCTAACAAGATGCTTAATCTCACAGGAAGGATATAAGGCAGTAGTTAATTTATGTTCTTCAGCCACTGGTATTGAGCATATTATTAGAGGTTAATTGCATTGCTTCCAGTATGAACAGGGATCCCATAGTGACGCTTAGACTTGCTTCCTCCTGCTTTCCCTGGGTGTACAGGTCGAGTTTCCCGAAGCCCGGATCTTTGAAGAAACGCTAAACATCCTGATCTATGAGACACCACGGGTGCCAGACAAGGCCCTCCTGGAGGCCACTGGGGGAGTTGCGGGTGGAGGCGGAGGCCCCCTCCGTGCTGGTGATGATGAAGATGGGCGGGAGCACCGTGTCCGGCGTATTCATGTCCGCAGACACATTATGCATGATGAACGTCCTCATGGCCACCAGGCTGTTTTCAAAGACTGATCCAGCCTTGTTTCCACGGTCCTCATCACTCCAATTCTTCCGTGCCAAAGGAGGATCTTTTTTCCTTTGATATTTCATCCAAGAGGTCCTCTATGGTGTTTGTGTCCTTTCTTTATAACTAATTTGAGCACATCTCCCCCTTCCCACCTACTATTGTGACAATAAAAGGCTTGGGTCTGTCCTATAATTTATTGGAATGTTTTAACTATTGATTCATGTCCTAATATCTGGCTTTTTCTCCCCAGCCAGCCCAATCAGTTTGTCTTGTAATCTTCACGGTATTTACACAAATTAAGACTGTAATCCTCTCTTTACAACTTCTTTAATCTGATTGCTTTCCTTTCAGAAAAGAGACTGCCATTTAGCTGTATTCTAACCATCCCTAGTCTGATGGCTTTATGGTTCTTTAAAAGTTGCTATAAACTTTATATCCATAGAACATTTTTAATATCAAAGTAGATATAAAGTCAGATATATGTCAAAATACCTGTTTTAATTTAACTTTGGACTTACACCATTTAATGACTGCCAATTTGGTACCTAGTCAATCTATTTTTCCATTTCTTTCTCAGCTGTCTAATAATGCAGGGTGCTTATCTAGATAATATTATCTAGATGATAATAGCATTAAGTAATTCTGCAGTCTAGATTTTAGTGGATTCTTCCCATGTTATCTTTGCCTTCTGATATAACTGAATCCAAATTTCATCTGAAGTCTCTCCACCCACTCACAATATATCTTTTACAATCAGATGCAAGGTTTGTTAGAAAAGTCTCCATTTATTTGGAACACCACAATACTTTATCCTGTATCACCCCTGTCCAACCTACCATGATATTTGAACCCCCTTCTGTTTTCTGTGGGAATGGTACTCTGTTTCACGTTAGATGTAGCAAATTACTACAGGGCATTCCAACAGCCCTTTAATCCTGATGGAGTCTATTTGGATATGCCAAATAATGGCAATAGGGAGAGAGTTGAGATTGTAAGGAACTAATGTGTTATCTCAAGTTTTCCTGCACTTCCCCAAATCCTCTTTCAGTATATCCTCCTCTCCCTGGAGGAGGTAATCTTGAATTAATTATTGTAATTTTGTATTTGCATAATTTATTTAAACTGGGGTTTTTTTCTATTAAATTATTGTAATAAAGTTTTCTGCTTTAAAAATAAACCTGTTGTCTATTATTTCTCTCTTTTCCAGGGGATGGGGAGACTCCTCAAGCAGCTACTCTATCCTAGAATATTTAGTACAGCTTTCACTCATAGCATCTGTCTAAGCCAGGGGGTTTGTCCTTTTCTTAATTTCAGATGCTACAGTTGAAGGTTATGGGTACAGCTAGCAAGGCATAAATCTAATCCCACATTTACCTGTTCTCTATGTAGCCTCTTATGGGAGAAGGGGAAAACTGAGCATGTGAATATGTTTCTCGTCCAGTTCTGGATCTTTCATAATCTACAGCTGAAAAGGTGATTGGCTGCTAGTGTATCTTCTACATCAGACATGTCAAACACAAGGCCCGGGGGCTGGATGTGGCCTGCGAAGCCATCCTGGAAACAGTGAGGGAACAGCCCCTGCTGCCTTGGCCCTGGCCCAGGCCGGCCGGGAGCCAATGTACAATTTTGTGGTGGCCATCTATGTTGAAACACATTCAGTCTTAGCTCCACAATGCCATCTAGAAACAGCAAGGAACCAGCCCTTGTTGTATCGGCCCTGCCCCCTGGGTGCATGCTAGGGAGGTGTCACCCTTTGTGAGGAATGAAGAAATGGACCATTTTTCATAGTCAATTGTTATAAAGACTTCAGGACCCAGAAACCAAGCTCAGATTGATAGACCCTTATATTAAGATTGGATACAGCATTCCAGACATATATTGGCAGAAATATTTATGCAAGTAGCATTGCAAAATGCTATTTTAACAACAGGACGTATGGGTAGCAGTGATAAAGAGAGAGACAACAGTGGTAAAAATGCAGTCACCTCTAGATTTTAATGACTTCATACATCATTTATCTACCTTTAAGTCAGTGGTTCTCAACCTTTTTAATGCCGCGACCCCCAACTGGTCGTACGTCGAGGACTACTCAACCGGTCGTAAGTCGAGGACTACTCAACTGGTGCAGCACCGTTTGCAGAATGGGACTTTTGGCGGACTCAGCAGGGCAGAGACAACCTGGACAATTCCTATTGGCTTTTGAAAGCCAATAGAATTAGACTCTATTCAAGAGAGTCTATTCTATTGGCTTTCAAAAGCCAATAGAATAAAAGGGAGTAGCACAGCTAAGGAAAAGGGAAAAAAAATGGTGGACTGCGTTGTTTGGTGACCCCCGTGAAATGGTCGTTCGACCCCAAATGGGATCCCGACCCACAGGTTGAGAACCACTGCTTTAAGTTAACTTTGATTCTTCACAATTGCCTGCACACATCCTTGCCGTTTTCTTGGCAACATTTTCAAAAGTGAATTACCACTGCCCTCTTTCTATGGCTGAGACAGACTGGCCACAAGGCCAGCTGGCTTTGCCTAAAGTGGAACTAGAACTCTTGCTCTTTAGGATTCTAGCCTGAGCTCTTAGCCCCACCCCAAACTGGTTCCCATACAGTGGTACCTGCATTTAAAAGTATATATCTCGAACTGCGATAGGAGCACTTGGCCTTCCTTTGAGCAGAACTGATATTTGAGGAGTCCTTGTTTTTCTCCAAGCTTGCTTTCTTGCGGACATTTTACTACCCAAATTTGGTAACATCATCAGTCAACCACTGAAGAGAGCACCAATGGCCCCTCATTTCAACCCTGAGCGTAAATGTTCTCCTTTACTGGAACTGATAATTTTATTCCACCAGATTTTGTTATTCCACAAGGATAATTTTTTTCCTACTTATATATCTTCCTCACTTAATTGCGACTCCAATTTTAAGTAAACACAATTACAAGTTTTTCCCTAAACCAACCAGTGCTAGAATAGACAAATTTGTATATGTTTAATAATGCATTTTGGACCAACAGTATCGGGGACCAAATGTGCAGAAGAAGCAATTTGAGAAAGAAGGAACAGAAGCCTTGTGGAAAACATCTCACAAAACTGACACAATACAGAGTAAGCACCCAAGTAATAAGGAACAAAGCAAAATCCCTAATGTAGAAATCAAAATAACAAACACCAAAAAAGTGGTGTTAATTATGTCAAAATAGACAACCAGAAAAGAATAAATTTCATTTTAAAAAGGAAGAAAAAAGAGGCATCAACACATACTACAATACAAAACATTGCCTAAGTGAAAATATATATATATAAAAAAAACTAACTCTGGTAATGGGCATAACAACCAGAAGTAGTGAATGCACATACACCTCTTAATGTTTGCCCATAAAAAAAATCTAGGGCCATGTGGGGCCAAAGAGCAATTTGAGACATCAGTTGATATTATCCCAATGGTATTGTCAATAACATGGGCATAAAGTACAAATAATGCAGAAATAAGGAGAAGGTCAATATCTATTGAACAATCAATCTCAAACCAGGCAAATACCATGTATAAGGCAACACTACATAAGCAGTAGGCCCACACATCCAAAATTAATCATCTTTTGGAGTTGGTCTGGTGTTTTCAACACAACAAAGACATTAAAAGTCCAATTTCAGTATGCATTGACCATTATGTGGGGGGGGAACTTGCGATATACGGAAGAAGTATCCATTTTCTTGAGTCATCCTAGAGCAGTGGTTCTCAACCTTTTTAATGCCGTGACCCCCAACCGGTCGTAAGTCGAGGACTACCCAACCGGTCGTAAGTCGAGGACTACTCAACTGGTGCAGCACCATTTGCAGAATGGGACTTTTGGCGGGCTCAGCAGGGCAGAGACAGCCTGGACAATTCCTATTGGCTTTTGAAAGCAATAGAATTAGACTCTATTCAAGAGAGTCTATTCTATTGGCTTTCAAAAGCCAATAGAATAAAAGGGAGTAGCACAGCTAAGGAAAAGGGAAAAAAAATGGTGGACTGCGTTGTTTGGTGACCCCCGTGAAATGGTCGTTCGACCCCAAATGGGGTCCCGACTCACAGGTTGAGAACCACTGTCCTAGAGACTAAATAAGATACATCAAGAAAAATAACTAGGGCCATGAAGAATTAAGGAACTCCCAACAAAAAGGGATGCCCTGCATAAGTAGTATACACACTCAGAAATCAGCTAGCTCTAAACGTACAAAGGTAGAGAACATTTTAAGAAAAAAAAATAGCCTTCAATCAATAGGTGACCTAAGTTAATATTGGCCATCTTGTTTAGCATATTCCAAGCTATGCAGTCTCTCTGTGCTATGGAGCAAGAAATCTTTTTATAGAAAGAAAATGTAAATCCAAGGCCAATTAGCCCCACAAGTTACTACCCTCACAATCTCCTCCGCCCAGTCTTCCTCAAGTACTTCCTGGAGGTTCACTTGATGGGGTTTTTCTAAGGTGTAATTATCTTTTAAATACATTTCAAGTACATGGAACATCAACAAGAAATTCACATAATAAATGAATGCATGCAAATAATTACACACAAACAAATCAATATCAAAATGTTCACCATCCTACTGTTCCATTAAGTTAATGTTAGCATCAGTCCTAGGCCAAAGTCAATCAGTTACATGGTAATGCAGCAGCATTTGTAATGATCAGCCAGAAAAGTATAACTAAGTCCATTGTTGTATAGATGTCAGTGTGGAGAACTCTTCGCAAAGTGGCTGTAGTTTCTCCACACATGTTCCTATTAAAATCTACTGAATCAAAAGACAATCATTAGTCATTAGTTCCAGAGAGCCAGTGTTCTATTAGCACTCACCACCCATCTATGGGTATTTCAACTCAGGTTCCATATTAACATAATCAGGCATTTTCTGTTCTGTTGCTATAACTTTCAGTTGTGTCCATCAGGAAGGTTCTTTCTTCCACACATGGGATATGCAAACCCTCTCCCCTGGGGGTTTCACTTGCATAGACCAGGTGAGATGCTTGGCTTCCCTTGCTTGAATGACCCATAGTCAGACAGGAGACAAATCAGCTATTAAAAAAAAATTACAAAAAATTATAAATGCCATAACTGAGTTGGGCCTCAAAATCTGATAACACACCTGGACATCAGCCTGTTACCACAGTTGCTAGAGAAGTCACAGGTACAGTGAGTGCAAGCCACAACTCACCAAAACCTGAAATGTCCATCTTCTTTTTGCCACGATTTTGCATATTTCTTGTACCTTGTTGATAAAATACCTGCAAATGGTTCAATGACAAAGTCCAAACAGATTAATTCACAATGTTAGGGAAGGGGAAAAAAATCCAAACTTAGCTGAATTTAACTAGCCATAGTTAAAACCAAGATCATGGTCGTCAGCAAACAACCCATTAATTTACCACCAATAAATTCAGAAGGAATACCACTAGAAAAAGTTGAAAGGATCACACACCTTGGTTCTAATTTACATGAAAGCTGGGACATGATCGTTGAAGTAAAGGCAAGGATAGAAAAAGCTCGAACAGCATTCTTCAAAATGAAAAAGATCTTCTGCAGTCACGACAGAAGCCTGAGACTGAAAATCAGGTTTGTCAGATGCTATATTTTTTCCATCCTGCTCTATGGAGTAGAGAGTTGGTCTCTGACAGAAGGCCACCTGAAGAGACTAGAAGCATTTGAAATGTGGATTTACAGGCGGCTGTCACGTATAAGCTGGGTTGACAAGATCAGAAATGAGGAGGTGATAAGCCGCCTGGGAAAGCCAAGGGAAATCATCAAAACAATTAAAAAATGAAAATTAGAATATTTCAGACATGTGATGTGACACCCAGAAAAATACGGCATACTCATTTAATCCTCCAGGGAAAGATTGAAGGCAAACGAGGTCCAGACAGAAGAAGAACATCATGGCTTCAAAATCTAAGGGATTGGTTTGGATAAAACTCAGCAGCACTTTTTCATGTGGCTGCTGATAAAAACAGGATCGCCAAATGATCACCAATGTCTGATAATGGATATGGCAGAAGAAGAAGAAGAAGAAGAAGAAGAAGAAGAAGAAGAAGAAGAAGAAGAAGAAGAAGAAGAAGAAGAAGAAGAAGAAGAAGAAGAAGAAGAAGAAGAAGAAGAAGAAGAAGAAGAAGAAGAAGAAGAAGAAGAAGAAGAAGAAGAAGAAGAAGAAGAAGAAGAAGAAGAAGAAGAAGAAGAAGAAGAAGAAGAAGAAGAAGAAGAAGAAGAAGAAGAAGAAGAAGAAGAAAGAAGACGACATAGTTGGGCCTTGATTCTTGTTAGGCTTAAGTATATAATCATGCATATATAATCATACTCCTCTCCTCTTAGGAAGACAAGTCAGGAGAGATAAGCATATTATCATAATTCTAAAGATAGGGGTGTCAAACTCACAATATCATGTGACATATTGTGACTTTTCCCCCATTGCCGGCAATGGGGTGGGCGCGGTTTTGGAGTGATGCATCCGGCCCATGGGCCAGCAGTTTGACACCCCTGCTCTAAAGATGCTCCCATAATGTGACAGGACTAAATGCAGCAACCTATAGCCTAAGGTAAGACTGGGACCCATCATTATTTGAGCTGCAAAAATATTTAATACTTCCTAAATTTCTAATTCCCAGAATAAGATCCTACAAAGCTGGGAAACTACATGAGAATGTATTCATCGTTTTCTGGATTGCTTCCACAGCTAAAGGTTGAAGAAAGAGAAAAAAGAAACAATTTGTCTTGGGTTAGATAGATTATACTTGTCCATGGAGGCTCGGTCAAAGATTATCAAATTTTTCTTTCTCCTCCCCCTTTTCACCCTGATTAAATGCCATGTTAAGGGATAAACTTGACACATTCAGGATTTTAAAAGATAAAGACACAGACTTCACTTACCAGCAGTGAGCCAGCATTTCTGTAATGTCTTTGTCTCAGGCAGATGATAAACCCAATAACTTGGGTTATTGCAAGAAAACAATAGGATGGCTGAGAAGACAAAAGATTGTCTCTCCCTTCCCCCACTCCACCAAATCATGCAGAGAGAAAAAATGATACAAAACTTTTGCTTTTAGGGAACTAAAATTGCACTCAATGCATAAACAATAATTTGGAGCTTCCCCCTGATGTAGCATGCAACTACCTAGACCCTAGAGGTGATACAACAGTTTGGCAACAGATATAGGCATTGCTTACCAATGCCTCCCCTCCAAGAGCTGAGGGGGAAAAAATAACCAGCCCCAAATCATCCAGCTGACCCTCATGGCCAAATCAGGATTTGAACTCACAGTTCTCCAGCTTTGTAGCTTGTAGCCATAACCATGAGACCAAATTGGTTCTCTATAAAGATTTTCCTTCCCCTCCTTGGCTCCAAGGAAAATAAAACATTATACAGCAATTAATCATCTCTTTTACAGTAGCAAAGAATTCCCCAAAAACATGCTGTAAAAAATAATTTCACAGGATTGTTCCTTGGACAAGAATGCCCTCAAATGCATTATTAAACAAAAATCCAGACTAAAATGCAAAGAAAAATCACTGAAGTTTGACACACATACACAAACAGAATATCAGAGTTGGATGGGACCTTAAAGGTCTTCGGATCCAACCCCCTACCGAAAAATAGTTGTCCAATTTTTTCTCCTCCTTCATGGATTACTGCCTTGTCGTGGCAAAAGGGCTTGCGTAATTCAATGAAGCTATGAGCTGTGCGGTGCAGGGCCACCCAAGACGGACAGGTCATAGCAGAGAGTTCTGACAAAATGTGATCCACTGGAGAAGGAAATGGCAAACCACTCCAGTATCTCTGCCATGAAAACCCCATGGACAGAATGGCAAATCTAGACAGCATACTAAATGACAGAACGTCCTAACTGTGCTTCAGGAAAGCCAAGAAACAGGAACGTTGCAGTATCCAACAAGTTTTATTCACTATGTTGAAAACGAAGTTAGCACTGGGAGGGACCTTGCTCCAGCGCTCTAAATAAACCACATCACCACATCCAGAGTACACACCCCAATTACCACCCATAACGAGATTCCATCCGTGCTACGCCCAGCCCATAACTGGACTGGTACTCTACGACCCTTGTCTGCTTGATATTTCGCTGCCCGTTCTGCTTGCCCCAGTGCCTGCTTCACCGTGCGCCATACCTTACTCACGTGGGACCACTCCTCTGGCTGATGGGTCTGGGATTCCTGGGATTCACACTCTGGTATTGGAACCATGTCACGACCATAGACCACTTGAAAGGGGGTTAAACCAGTGCTCTTATGTACCGTGTTATTATACGCAATCTCTGCAAATGGCACGAAATCCACCCAGTTTGACTGTTGGTAAGATACATAACATCGTAGATATCGTTCGATAGCTGCATTGGCGCGCTCTGCCGCCCCATTAGTACAAGGATGGTACGCAGAGCTGAGCCCTTGAGTGGTACCAATGCTTGTAAGAAATCGGCGCCAGAACTGAGCCGTAAATTAAACACACCGGTCTGAGATAATCCGACGGGATGCTCCATGTAGTCGGTAAATGTGCTGTACGAACATTTTTGCCAACCTCCTTGCCGACGGCAATCCCTTACAGGGTACGAAATGAGCTTGCTTCAAAAATAGATCAACCACTGTCCATATAACAGTGTATCCTTTTACATTTGGTAAATCCACGATGAAATCCATTCCAATGTCCTGCCATGGCCGAGTTGGATTGGACACCGGTTGTAGCAATCCCATTGGTTTTTTCGGAACCACCTTCGCCTGTGCGCAGATGTGACACCCTTTCACATACGCTTCGATGTCCTTCCTTAAGCCCGGCCACCAGAATTGACGTCTCGCTAAATGTAACGTCTTTACAAACCCAAAATGGCCTGCTAGTTTGGAATCGTGGCATCGATGGTACACCTGATCCCGTAACCCCTGTGGAACATATAGCTTATCCCCATACCAGGCCAAGCCATTACGGCAGGTTAACAACCCAGGATTAGCCATTAGCCAGGGGTCAGTTAACAGGGCTGATTTAACCTCATCCTCGAATGCTGTCGTTTTCGTGCAGGCATCCACCCGTATAGATCCAACATTATAAGGAGGCATAATGGCCTGGACCACCTCCTCCCTCCTGCTGTCGTATTGCGGTAACCGAGAAAGTGCATCTGCCAAGTAATTCTTCCCTCCTGGAACGACTTTCAGGTGGAACCTGAAGCATTGGAAGTATTGCGCCCATCGAACATGTTTAGGCGCCAATCTCCTTGGTGTTTGGAGGACCGTTAGATTTTGGTGATCTGTCCATACCTCGAAGGGATGCTGTGCGCCCTCCAACAAATGGCGCCAGGTGGACAAGGCCCATTTTACCACGAACGCCTCCTTTTCCCACACCGCCCACTGTCGTTCCGTATCGGTAAATTTCTTGGAGGTATAAGCACACGGTTGTAGAGTACCCTGGTCATTACGTTGCAACAAGACCGCTCCGACAGCTACATCACTGCCGTCGGCCTGGACAACGAACGGCCGACCCGGGTCAGGATGTACTAACACAGGTTCCTGTGCAAACAATCATTTTAAGGATTCAAATGCCTGTTGACAGGCCACAGTCCAGTCCAAAGATTGTCCCGGACGGGGTTTTCCAGCTGTATGCTTGGTACGCAATAGTTGGGTTAACGGCAATGCCACATTGGAGAAAGAGGGAATAAATTGTCGGTAGAAATTAGCAAACCCCAAGAACCGCTGTAGCTGGCGACGGTTCCTCGGGGCTTGCCACTCTAACACACTCTGTACTTTACCAGGATCCATGTCTACACCCGCTGCCGAAACCCTGAACCCCAAATATTCAATGCGCTCCTTGTGGAATTCGCACTTCGATAGCTTACAATATAGTTTAGCGTCTAGCAATTTTTTCAACACCATCCGCACCAATTTCACATGTTCCTCCAGTGTTTGCGAATAGATGAGTATGTCATCCAGATACACAAGAACACCCCAATACAGATGATCATGCAGTACTTCGTTGATAAGCTGCATAAATACAGCTGGGGCCCCTTGTAATCCGAAAGGCATCACTCTAAATTGATAACTGCCTAGCGGGCAGTTAAACGCTGTTTTCCACTCGTCCCCTTCCCTAATTCCTATTCTGTAATATGCCTCACGGAGGTCTAGCTTTGTGAAGATCTTTCCAGCAGCCAGATGGGTAAGGAGATCTTTCATAAGTGGCAGTGGATATATCTGTTCTATGCACACACCTGGGTTTTGGCAACTTAGCACCAGGAACAATTTCGATTGCGCAATCCGTTAGCCAGTGGGATGGTAAACTATCACACTCTTGCTCGCTAAAAACAGCTGCGAGATCATTATATACCTGTGGATATTCGAGCTTACACCCCTCCTGCAATGGTTTTGAGTCTTCCACCTTACTGTTGGTAAGATACATAACAATGCAGCTATCGAACGATATCTACGATGTTATGTATCTTACCAACAGTCAAACTGGGTGGATTTCGTGCCATTTGCAGAGATTGCATATAATAACACGGTACATAAGAGCACTGGTTTAACTCCCTTTCAAGTGGTCTATGGTCGTGACATG
Source organism: Crotalus tigris (assembly GCF_016545835.1). Taxonomy (NCBI): domain Eukaryota; kingdom Metazoa; phylum Chordata; class Lepidosauria; order Squamata; family Viperidae; genus Crotalus; species Crotalus tigris. The sequence continues at coordinate 1,448,088 of NW_024100595.1, read as the reverse complement.
GTTCCAATACCAGAGTATGAATCCCAGGAATCCCAGACCCATCAGCCAGAGGAGTGGTTGTCCCACGTGAGTAAGGTATGGCGCATGGTGAAGCAGGCACTGGGGCAAGCAGAACGGGCAGTGAAATATCAAGCAGACAAGGGTCGTAGAGTACCAGTCCAGTTACGAGTCGGTGACCAAGTATATCTGTCAACCAAGTATATTAAGTTGCAGGTACCATGCAGGAAGCTAGTGCCAAAATACATCGGGCCCTTCCGCATAGTGCGGATTATCAATCCTGTGACGGTGAAGCTCCACCTGCCGAAACTACTTGGTAAGATACATCTGGTTTTCCACGTGAGTTTATTAAAACCTGTGGGGAGGCAATCCCATGAAAACCCTCCAGGACCCGTCACTCCAGGACGATATGAAATACAAGACATACTGGACTCACGACTGAGGGGGGGTAGATTGTATTACTTGGTATTATGGAAGGGATATCCCCTGTCTGATGCCTCCTGGGTGCGGGAGGAGGATGTGTCCGCCCCTGCTCTGGTTCGCAGGTATCACAGGACATTGCCACACAGACCAGGGGGGGGTTAAGTAAATTGTTATATGTATATACTGGAAAGTGTGATCGATCTACTATATTCTGTTCCAGGGGGCCTTGTGGTGAGAGGAAGCCGAATGTCAGACCCAGCATGATACCTACCTGCCAATATCCCTATGGTCGGCATAGACTGTTAGGACGGGTGATTCAGGCGCTCCCAGTCAATCTCGATGGCGTCGTGAACTGCACCACCAACGCTGTTACAAGAGTGTTGCTGTGGCAGGCGAACGGACCATGTGATCACCTAACATGGATAGCAGACGTTCGGACAACCGCTGTGCATTGCCGCGAGTGGGAGGGGCCGAATTAGGGAAGCGTAATATGGGACGCTGGGTCTGACAGGTTTGGACGCTGGGATAGCAGGGGAACAGTGTGAATGCAACACTGGGACTCAATGTAATAATGAATTTCCATGTTGGATAGACTGGGTGTGGTGTGGGTGGAGTTTTATCACGGGGGGTGGGCTGGGGGTAGCATGGATGGAATCTCGTTATGGGTGGTAATTGGGGTGTGTACTCTGGGCGTGGTGATGTGGTGTATTTAGAGCGCTGGAGCAAGGTCCCTCCCAGTGCTAACTTAATGACAGAACGTCCTAACTGTGCTTCAGGAAAGCCAAGAAACAGGAACGTTGCAGTATCCAACAAGTTTTATTCACTATGTTGAAAACGAAGTTAGCACTGGGAGGGACCTTGCTCCAGCACTCTAAATACACCACATCACCACGCCCAGAGTACACACCCCAATTACCACCCATAACGAGATTCCATCCGTGCTACGCCCAGCCCACCCCCCGTGATAAAACTCCACCCACACCACACCCAGTCTATCCAACATGGAAATTCATTATTACATTGAGTCCCACTGTTGCATTCACACTGTTCCCCTGCTATTCCAGCGTCCAAACCTGTCAGACCCAGCGTCCCATATTACGCTTCCCTAATTCGGCCCCTCCCACTCGCGGCAATGCACAGCGGTTGTCTGAACGTCTGCTATCCATGTTAGGTGATCATATGGTCCGTTCGCCTGCCACAGCAACAATCTTGTAACAGCGTTGGCGGTGCAGTTCACGACGCCATCGAGATTGACTGGGAGCGCCTGAATCACCCGTCGTAACAGTCTACGCCGACCATAGGGATATTGGCAGGTAGGTATCACGCTGGGTCTGACACTAAAAAGCAGAGACATCACCCTGCCAACAAAAGTGCGTATAGTCAAGGCCATGGTTTTCCCAATTGCAATGTTTGGCTGTGAAAGTTGGACCATAAGAAAGGCTGAGCGACAAAGAACTGAGGCCTTTGAACCTATAGTGCTGGAGAAGACTCCTGCAAGTCCCCTGGACTGCAAGGAGATCAAACCAGTCAGTCCTAGAGGAGATCAACCCTGACTGCTCTTTAGAAGGCCAGATCCTGAAGTTGAAACTCAAATACTTTGGCCACCTAATGAGAAGGAAGGACTCACTGGAGAAGAGCCTGATGCTGGGAAAGATTGAGGGCAATAAAAGGAGGAGGCGACAGAGAATGAAGTGGCTGGATGGAGTCATGAAGCAGTAGGCATGAGCTTAAATGGACTCCAGAAGATGGTAGAGGACAGGAAGACCTGAAGGAATGTTGTCCATGGGGTCGCGATGGGTCAGACACGACTTCACAATTAACAATTTTTTTCTCAAAAATCTCCAATAATGAAGCACACACAGCTTCTGGAGACAATCATCCCTCCTTTGTCAGGCAAAAGTTGTAAACAGAAAATAAAAAGGGTTAAAAGGAACAGGAAAAAAAACCACATTCACACCCCTTTCCTACTCAGATACAATTTCAAAGGCAGAATGAGATTTACATTACCTTGAACATTCTGTCCAGCAGTTAATCTTGACTACATCCCTTAGATCTTTTGCAAAAACAAAGATATCACACTCAAGAGTTACCAAGGTGTAAAAAAAAAAAAAATCTCCAAAACCCACAAACATGCAGAGGTTTCTTAATTTACGAAAGGTGGAAATAGGAAATAATCTCTTCAGAAAAGATCTCAGATACTATGTAACCAGTGAGTTAGCTAAAATGTAATAGAATTACAGGCACACAGAAAATTTCCAAAACAAAATTTTGCACTTAGAGATTTCTTACATCGGCGTTGTCCCACATATTCCAGTTAGAAAAGATTGGGGGCAGTGAATGCATTCCCCCCCCCCAGGAGAGGGAAAAGAAATACATAACTTTCTATGAGTTTTCTATAGATCAGTTATCAACTTAACTCATTAAGTTCTCTCACAAAATAAAAAATCAAAGTTTTCACCTTTCATCCCGGCATAAAACTCCACACTATGTCTCTCAATCTCTCTCTCTCTTGTGTTTCACTTACATCAAGGGTCTTCAAACTGGGCCCTTTTATGACTTGTGGACTTCCTCAGTCAGGCTGAGGAATTCTGGGAGTTGAAGTCCAGAAGTCATAAAAGGGCCAGGTTTGAAAACCCCTGACTTACATATACCAACATCTTTCCATTCTATGGGATCATGCCCATTCTGTTTAACACATTTAACACATTCTATTATCCTTTTAATTACTAAGAAAAGGCTAACTATCTCTCTTTCTCAGGTCTTAGAAATGACTTACACACACACACATAACCTTTTAACATCATTCCCAGACCTGTGGAGGTTTTTGTCCCTTTTAAATTTCCATTTTTCTTTCTTTCCTGGGGCAACTTGTGGCTTGTTCTCCAGGCAGTGAAGAAAATACAATGAGTGATTCTGATAAAAATGTAATTGGGGGGAGGGGGTTAACTACTGCCTATCTGTTCGTCACTGCTTTAAGCCAAGCTGAGAAGCCCAATTTTTAATTTGTTGGCTGGCCAACCATGTCAACAGTTTTTTTTCTTTTATTTTTGTTTCACTGTCCAATTGGAATTATACATAGGTAAAGGAATTTTTATGTACCGTAAACATATTCAAATGTACCTTCAGATTCCCATACATGTGCATACACTTTTAAAGGGTCTTCAAACTGGGCCCTTTCTCTTTTCTATTCAATTTAATTTTAATTCAGTTTGAATGCTGCTAGCCTCAAGAAAATTATTATAGAGACACATCAATAGAAGTCACATCCAAATGGAGTATCTAATTTTCCAACTTCCCATTCAGACAGGCTAAACTTACCTGCTCAATCCCAGGTGGGAAGAACAACACTTTTCTTTCCTCATGGGTTTCCATGCCATGTGGGTCCCACATTGTTTTACCAGATCCAGATTTCACTCTCTCCAGGATCAACTAAAGAACTTTACTTTGCTCATTAGAATATCAATAGACTCAAAAGATTTACCTCTTTTCAGAGTTATCTAGTGAACTCACTCACTAGAAACTAAAAGAAAAGTTAACAACTCAACACTCACCAAATTTCTTTTGAATAAACTTCATTTGGATGGACAGCCGCCTGCTCAATGCTTTAGTGCCCTTTTATAATTCATGCGCTTCCTTTTTTAAAAAAAGCACCTTTCAGGCAATGTGTCCAGTGAAAGACAAAAGAAAGGCCCTAAAAAAAAAAAAACCCAGGGGAGCAACTACCTATTCCTTATCTTTGACTGGAAATCATTGCTCGGAGGCAAAATTCTGCTGGCTGGCTATTCGCCAAATTGATGGCCAAATATGGGTCTTTCAGGCTCATGCCTCAGCATGCATATTTTCCAATGAGACAAATGGAGACATCACTTTATTACAATTTATCAGAATATTCAGACAAAAGGGATTCCTCTCAGTCAAAGAGGGAACCCCAATCTTTAGCTTAGGACACCATTTATAATTAGCATAAGGAAGAAAAATCCAAGAAGAAAGTTGATTGGACAGGATAAAAGTAACCTCCCCTTTGCATAGGAAATCAGTTACATCTGGTCAAGCATGTTATACATTTGCATCCCATAATATCACCCACTTTCATTAAAATGAGGTCTGACCTTAGAAGAGGCATAAATTGTAAGGAAAGGTTTAGAGTTCACTAAAGAGATTAAACCAGACCTCAATTTGTACTAACAAACTTTTTTCTTATCTTCAGATAATCTTCAGTCTGTTTATCTCTTCAATTTAGGAATGTTAAAAGCTATTCCTAAATTCCTGTCTGGTTTGTACCTGAGCAGAGAAAATAATCAATCTGAAGATTTATCTTTTCAGTTTAGGAATGTTAAAAGCCATCTAATCAATTCATACAACTATCCTGTATTCCAATCTGTAACGAATTAACATTATTTTAAGAGAGAGAAAATACATCAAATTAAAATACAAAATAACTGTGTTAGCTAAATTACAAAATCCATGTCATTTGCTCCTCAATACAAAAGGCTGGACAGAAATCTAATATCGTCTGAATCTGATTTACGCGCACAACCTTCCTGTGAAAAATGTTAATAAGTTTGAAAGAAAACATCCCTAGCCCAGCCCCTCCCCTCCCCTGGCCACCAGCTCCACCGACAGAGCCGCGCCCTCCTGCGGCCACGTGACACCAGGAGAATCACGCGACGAGGACGGCCCATGTGCTGGAGGCCCACCCCGGAAGTCACCCTGCACTGGAGGTCACATGATCCGAGGAGGCCAAAGGGGGAAACCGGTCACGTGGCAGGGGCTGGCTGGCTGGCTGAATGTGCCGGGCAGGCTTGGGGGAATCGCCTGGGCCTGAGGAAAGTGACGGGCGGGAGCAGAGAGCTTAGAGCGCAGCGGGGCCCGGTGAAGGTCGGGGTGGGGCAGCAGGAGCCTTTCAGCAAAGCGAGGACGCTGCTTCGGTTTGGGGCTTTCCCCGAGGGGAGCATTTTTAGCTTTTAGGTCGAGGTTCCTGGTAGCTTTCGGCGGAGCCGGAGGTCGGGCTTGGGGGAGTTAGCTGGGCCTCCCACGGACAAACTGGGCCGAGAGACACCCGAAAGACCGGGCCGACCGTAACGGAAATCCACCGGTCCTCTGAAAAAGCGGGGAGGCGGCTTGGATCAGGCTTCCGAGAGCTGCTCTAGAGGGCAGCAGAGCTCTGGGCAAAGGAAGTCGCAGTGGGTGTGGGGCGCAAGGAAAATCCTCGGAGAGGGAAGAGGCATTTTTCAGGCGGCCAGAAGCTTTTGTTACGGTTGCTGCGGAGAGGACGATTCCGAGAGGGATTGCAGGCCGGTGCTGAGTAACGCCGGAAGGGAGAATTAAGTTTTTGAGGCCGCTGAGCTTGAGGGTACAGAATCCACGCCGTGTGTGTTTTGTAAGCTTTGTACAAGAGTTTGTATGGGGTCGTTTACGAGGGGGAAAGTTTAGGGTGTTGAAGCAAAAGGCACGGTGAGGAAGAACAAGCGTGGATACCGATACTAAATAGCCCATTTCGCGCTCTACTCTCTGGAAGCATCGCAAATTTGGAGGCACAGGGCAAGAAATCTGGGGATTTCACTGGAGCAACAGTTCTACAGTTTGAGTAGCTTTTTGTAGTTCCCAACAAGTGGCATAGTTCCTCATCTTGTTAGTTTGAGAACTATTTAACAGTGTAGAAAGAGTCATCACCAGGAAGCTTGTATTTTCTTTAAAAAGGGGTTGGAGCTGGACTTCAGTCAGATCCCTGGTGTTCAATATCTTTCGCCTCCTTGACCTACATTGAAGACCAGGTAGAGGCCATGCAGAAAGAAGAACTGGGCATGGATGAGAATCGCAACCCAGAGGAAGAACTGCGTCTCTTGGGAGGAAAGAAGGAGAAATGCCATAATCTCAACAACCGTATCCGAACAGGTAACTTAGCTACTGGCCTTCCATCTCATATTTTATGTTCTAAGTTGTTTGAATCTGATAGGAGGCTTGCAAAAATCCAGGTGCTTAGGCATCCAGAACTTCATAATTTGGTTTGGGCATTAAAACTGTTGAAAGGTTTCTCAGTTATGCACCCAAAGGGACTTTTTTTTTTTAGCTTCGCCACTCTTCATCAAATTTTTGCACGAACCCTCTAATTGTAAGCCCAAGAAATTACTCTGATCAATGGCTTTCCCCAGTATAAGAGGGTGCTGATATTTTAGTTGTTACTATTGCCTTAACAATACTTTCAGAGAGTAATCCCTCCAAACTAGCTACCTTACATTGCTGTTCTTAATAGACTCAATCAATATTAGACAGTCTTACCCTAAATAACCAATTGCCCCAACCCCAACTTTCCACAGAAGCGTGGGCTTCTCTCATTGCTGAGTAATTCTGAATTTCCTAAGTCATCCCTTCTCCCACAATTTCCTAATAGTTTAGTGTCTTCTGTTTGAGTCATTGCCTTAAAATCTGACTGTAAAGGTTTCTTATCTTTGATGCCAAGGAAAGCAAGGCCTCCTTCCTCTCATTCAGTAGGAAAATCACACTCTATTCTTTTGTACTGAACAGAGGTGTCGTCCCCCCCCCTTCTTTTTTTAATACCTCTGTTATCTTTTGACTGGAGATGGCTTTACTTCAGGGGCCATGGAAATGGTTTAAAAAAAAATTCAGTGTGTATTAAATGCATTCTTTCTTGTCTATTGAAAAATATGCAGTTGTCTGCTACTTTAGCTTATGAACTGATTTGGTGTATAAAACATTTAAATCAACCTCCTCTTCCATCATACCAATGGGGAAAAGTTGTTTGTTTAGAATAAAAAGTTTAGAATCCTTTGGACACTTGATTTTATTTTATGGTTTCTCAATTTGCTGGAGAGGGGTTCAGGATTGTGATGTGAAGGCATTTTTATCCCTTGATCACTATTGAAAGAGATATGTTTATGTCATGAGCTTTGATATGAAAGCCTTGTGTTTAGCAACTTGATCATTACTGATTAGGAAAAGCATCAAGTGAGTGAACTGGTAGAAGAATCACTCCATTTCTCCCATTTTTTCTGTCTTGCTTCTGTACCATGTATGAAGGAAATAAAAACAGTTTCTTTCCCCATCAACCTGTTTGATGGTTTTATCAAACTTCCTCCAGAATTGTATTCTGAGTCCTTGTTTGGTCTGAGAAATAGGATGCTTTTCTGACCAGAATGCGAAGATAGCTCATTGGCCTATTTGTATTCCGTTAATCCAAAAAAGTTGTCTAGGTTAGAAGCTTCTTATGCAGAGCTAAATAACAAGGAAAATAAACAGTTGCTAAGTAAAATCTGTTTTACATTTAAACATTTGTTGAACCCCACATCATAGCACAGAAATTCATTCTTCAATTCTCTTTATTTTGTAACGGCCACACCGTTATTTTTCTTGGAAATTGTAATATTACTTGGGAGATTTAGCAGCTTCAAAGACTGCTTTTAATGAATGAGAGCTCTAGCCATTGGGTATTCTCCCATTCCACCTTGAAAAGTAATTATAATAGCAATAGGAAGTTAAATTTCAGCATCCTGTTTATTCATAAAATTGAAGAGGTGTTGCACGGTCTAGGAATAAAATTCATACAAATATATGGATGCCAGCCTGAAATGACTTAGCACCTTCTATTATTGAACCTTCTAATGCTAATGCATTGGAAGGAAGGAAGCTACAGGGGGAAAGTAGAAAAGGTTTTTTTTTTCCTCCAAAGACCTTCTGTGAAATGCTTTAGAGCGGGGAAACATTTTATTGTGCAGTTAGTGACATAGATCTCAAATTTGCTTTCCTTCTTCAGGATCATGGGAGTCAAATGGATATACTGCAAGTTCTGAGATAGCTGATGAGCCCAGTGTTCCCCTGAGTCCTTCCAACAGCCTTAACATCCGCAATCTCCAGCTGTCTGAGCGAGAACCTCCCCAGCATACCCGCCGTTATCCTCCTAATTTCCATCATAGCCGGCCCTTCCGTCCTGCCTACCGCAAAACTTATCGAGGCAACCCCTCAGACCGCAAGGAATGGGGACCTAGCACTAATGGCCACCACTGTGCTCCAGAGGGTCTTTCCAATGGGCGATGGCAGCATCGACGCCGTGGCTATTCTGACTCACCCTCCCCATTGTCTTCCCCCGAATTGGAACGAGTCAGCACTATCAAAGCCAGTGAGAAGCCCACTGTTGCATCTAATGCCTCCAGTGTAACCACTGAGGAATCCGAGAAGGAAACATGGTCACTCTTTCGGCCCCTTCCTGCTTTCCCAGTTGATAGCAGCAGTGCCAGGATCATTCCCAAGATCTCTTATGCCAGCAAGCTGAAAGAGAACTTGGATCAACCAGGCAAAGCCTGTCATGTTCCAGCCTCAGCTGTCCGCACCACTAATAGCCTCCCCAACTGTGTCTTGGCGCCACCCCCCAGCAGTCCCCCACCAACCGATAGCAGTCGGCGGCAGCATTTGGGAGCCATCTTCCAAAATGAGTGGGGCCTCTCCTTTATCAATGAGCCGGGAGCCGGGCATGGAGGGGGTGGTGGAACGGCACCAGTCAAGGAGACAGAAAATGCAGATGCTGGAGCATGTTGGGAAAACATGGAAGCCAGTGACTGGCAGGCTGCAAGAAATTATCACTTTGAAGGTAAGATAGCCTTAAGAGTACAGTACTGCACAGGGAAGGAGATTTCTGCATATTTTGAGGCTATTAATCTATTGGTAGCAGAATATACTGAGCAACTTTCAATTATAAGAAGCAGTCACATTTCAGGTGCACAGAAACCAGCTATTGGAATTAGTGGAAGAGGGAGGGGCATGGATAATGTTTACCCACAAAAAAACCAGAAGGGTAATAAGTAAAAAACAACTTGTAGTATTCATTTTTCATGTTTATCTGGTAAGGGTATATTGACCCTTTGAATTGGTTTTGAATTAACAGTTTCAAAAGGAGTCTTATTATTCTCTTTAATGCTTTCCTTGAAAGGCTAAGGAAAAAAGTGTCTTCATTAAATTTCAATGGAGTCAGCAAGAAGTTTTTGTGTTTCCTTAAGAACATTTTACTTCCAATTATTTGAGTATTACTATAAGTTCTAGCATTTAATTTTAACTGAGTCAGGGTTCTGAGTTTTGTGTTAAATAATGCAGGGAGATGGGCATGTGGTTGCTGCACATCTGGACCAGCTTTTCTCAAAGAAGTTAAAATTTAGAAACTTCTTGTTGGACATAAAAACAATTAGAGACTTATAGTAGGTATTATTTAGGAATAAAATACAGTAATGCTTAGCTTCTAATTTTTTTCTTCTCTCCTGATACAGAATGGAGCCATATATGGGAGCTACATAGTCAAGGTAAGCAATGGAAGAATTTTCCTTTAAATTCTTAAGTCAGATGAATTTACATTATGAGATGGTGGTGCAGCTAAGCTAGTAATGCCAACTCTAATTGCATAGACAGCTATTTTTAGCTTGAATGGGGATTATATGGGACCTCTGTGTTTTCGTATTCCTAAAGTTGGTTGGAGCTGAAGTTAAGGATTGTATTTTGGGGCTAATCTGTCTAGTACAGGGGTAGACAACCTTGGCTCTTTTATGACTCATGAACTTCAACTCCCAGAATTCCTGAGCCAGCTGAATGCCCTGTTATATGCTGGGGTGACCATGGCCTTGCTGGCTGGGGATCCTGGGAGTCTCTGTTTTGGAGTTTACGAAGTTGGGCAGAGCTGACAGTGAATATCATGAGAGGCAATGATTTCCCAATAAATCTACCTATTCCACAACAACATATAGTTATCTCAAAATAATAACACATCAGTTTGCCAAGAAGATACCTTGCTTTGTCAGTTCTTAAAACATATTGCCTCAGTTATGCATTGAGCACACGTACTCTGCTTTTTGAGCCATAACTGCAAGTTAGTGTTGATTTCATTCTAGGTGTTTTGCCAGACTGAAACACTGAATCATGCCTATAAAATAATTCCTGTCCCCATTCATGATCTGGATAATTTTAGAGACAGTTAACATTTGAGAAGCTACTTCACAGTATCATTAGTCATCATGCTCCTGGATTCAAAAGTTAGCCCAATGCATTCTCCCTCTGCAGAAGCAAATAAAGAGTATGCATATCTGAAGGAGAGTGTCTAGGAAGCAGAGTTTAATTCTACTTGCATGATGCTGGGGGTCTTGTTCCTTTATTTTTTTTATAGTAATACATAACATGTTAGGTCGAAAAGGTTTCTGCCCAGTGGTTGATAAATTTGTACAAGCACAAAAAGTAACAAGCAAAACCATATCTCACAATCAGATAGGAGCAACAGCAGAATAATGCTGTTCTAATTTTCAACCCAAGATTCTTATTTGTATGGGATAATTGTATATATTGCAGCAGATGATGTACAAATGGCATCTTTTAAGCATCTATTTATTTTGGAAGAGAAGTATATCTTGCAGGAAGCATAGAGCGGGAAGTTTGTGTGCTACCCATATAGCATCTCTCTTAAAGATACACTTTTCACCACATTTTCTATTTTTATTTTTTCTTCTAGCTCCTAGCAGAGTGATGGTCTACTCGGAAACCTTGGATGGGAAGGGTTAATTCCACAAATATCCAGGGGAAGCACCGCTAAGATGGAGGGGTGTATGGGGAGAAGCCAGGCAACTTACCCAACCCTCTTGAAGATTGAGTCTGGGCATCTTGAAAGGGGAAGCTATGCCACCTGCCTACCTCCCTTCCCTTGCTGTTTTAGCCTAAATTGTCCTGGGAGGCTCATGCCTCACCCGCTCCCCACCATCTCTCTCTATCTCTGACTCAATGCTCTGGTTTTTAATTTCTTCACATGGTTTTTAATTTCTCTGGATTCCCCTGAAAATAAAGGCAAAAAAAGAATTTATTTAAATTCATTCCTCTTGCCATAAGTGTCTTAATTCTTAACACAGAACTTTCGTGTCCTGCCACCAGGACAAGGAAATGACAGTTAAAGGGGACACAAACGGGATATTTTGAAAGAGATGAAAACTTTCCATGAGTTTTTGAAACCTCAGAGTATCTTGGGAGTTTTATTAAATGAGATATGCGCACTAAGAAATAATGCAAGTGTAATTTCTTAGCTTGGCTTCACTGTCATTCAAACTGGTACAATACAAATACCACTTAACTGTAATGAAATTTAAGTAAGGCCCTTCCTATCCTTTTTTCTTAGGATTCTAATATGTTTAGTAAGCTGTAGTACTTACTGAGCACTATAGAATCTAGTTCTAAGCTGGGAAGATATAAGATGTATGGAAGGAATCCTTTACTGCTGCTTGTGTTCATTTGAATTACCAGAATAAAGTAGCCTATTGCAGGAGAGCAGGCTGGTGCCTTTTTAGATTTCTCCACTGAAAGTCAACCATTTGATCCTACTGAATGAGGTTGCAATTTAATCTAATTAGCTACGTGATCTGGAACAACTTAAATGTAAAATGGAGCCTTGGTTGTGTTTTTTTTTTAAGTGTTACTACTACTAAGGATTAGTGATCTTGCTCTCACTTAAAAATGAAATTATCTGACTCCCAAGTAACCAAGTGAAAGTCATTGAATAAAAAGTAACTCAATTTCCCAGCCTAAGAGGAAAGTGCTGTGGCCTACTGGAAAGGACTGCTTGTTCGAGAAAAATAACAGCAGAGAACGGACCGGTAAAATGAACGACTTCTAACGGTTACCTCAAACTATTTTTTTCATGTTCAGCCTGAACTCCCTCAAATGCGCGCGGTAACCCTCAGTCAAAATGGCTCTCGAAAGACAGTGCTCCATTGAGATGGGGGGAGAGGGGAGGAAGATACGAGCTCCCGAGAACCTGTTCCGGAGTGGGGCGTGAACATCCACGTATTTAGGAAAGGGGGCAGCGTTTCTGAGCAGAGAATTGTAAGTGCCGGATGCGCGTGCGTACTACCTCAGGCTCGCGCCTGCGGCTGCGTCACTTTAAAGCGACCTTCATTTGGACAATGACGACGGCGGCGCGCGGGAAAGTGTCATCTTCGCCCGTGCTCTAAAGTATCGAATAGGGTTGCCCCGCCAAAGGAAAAGGAATCAGCGGTACAGCTTCCTCTTAAAGGGACAGTAGCAGGGAACGTTGGCGGCCTTCGTAAAGCGGAAGGTGCCTCAGCTGCGGTTTGGAGGGAAGAAGGAAAGGGGACGGAGGTAAGATGAGGCTGTTGCTTTGATGCTCATTCTTCTCCCGCCAGCGTTTTTTCGACGGCAGGACTTTTGTTCAGATTTATAGGTTGCTAAGCACTAATTACAAGTTCTTTGGGATGTAGGTTTAGCTGCCGTAGACTGAGACAGCCCATCGTTGATTTGAGTGGAGCAGCTCAGGGTTGCGTGCTTGGCAGAAGCCTTCGAGCGGTGGTGTCGGGACAGGCTTTCAGACAGGATGGGCTCCAACTGCAGGAATTTACCGCCTATGCCTAAATCTTGCCATATGGTTAGGCAAGATGACTGGGAAGGCTCAGGTTCCCCATGAATTTACTGCAGAGCTTTAGGTCGGGCATTTATTTCTCAGTAAGTCTCCCTCGGAGGCTTATTCGGAAAATAAGAGTTGCGTGTCCTTCACTGGGCCCCAATGAGGAAAACTTGCACATAATAAGAATAATAATAAACTTTATTACTGTCGTAGACCAGCAATAGCCATCACTTTTTACAATATATTAAATAATAATATACACATAAGAAAAAAAATTTACATGTGAGGGTGTTTAAGAAACTTGCATATAAGAACCAAAAAACAATACACACTTGTAACACAAGTTTTTCCCCATCCAGGCTATGGTTGCATCCCATGCTGTTTCATTAGACGTGAAAAAAAATCTTTATTTTATTTTTCCCTGATTTTTAGAATTTACAACTTTACAAATTGTTTGTTCCTTCCTGCCACCACTGTACACCCACACATACATAAATGGACAGGAGTCTGATGTGAATAGGGCAGTGATGGCGAACCTTTTAGAGAGGAGTGCCCAAACTGCAACCCAAAACCCACTTATGCATAGTTGGATGCTGGGTGGGTGTGGCCCATTGGGTGGGCGCGGCTACGGTGGTAACAGCAGATTGGATGGGACTAAAAAGTTCAATCAATTCCAACTTTGCAAGATCTTTTTTTTTCCTTGATAAGTTGAAATTGACTGATTGAACCTTTTTTTTTTTTGTACACGGCGGTGGATGCCTAAAGTGAAAAGATTGTATAAAACCCAGCTGAAAGCCTAGGACTGGGGCGACGGCATGTGTGCCCACAGAGAGGGGTCTGAGTGCCGCCTCTGGGACCCATGCCATAGGTTCGCCACCACTGGAATAGGGCTTGGGAGTGGTGACAACATAATGGCTCCCCTCCTCTTTTCTCTCATCAGTTCTACATTTTTTGCTGAATATAAGCCAGGTCTCACCACCAATTCTAGCTTCCCATCTCAGGATCAATGTCATTATTATAAGGAAGTTTTCCTCACTCTAGCTGCCCTTCATCTCAGGCACAGAGAGTGTAGATCTCACTGGCACACACACACACACATGTATTAGTTTAATTACTCATAGCTCATAGCCTTTTTCCCAGAGAACATAGAAAGACTTGGCTTCATTTTTAATAGCCTTTCTGAATGATTCCAGTGAGTTACACAAGATTGGTAGATACCAGGAAACAATTTGGCCATAAATAACCCTTAAAAGACTTGTAAGATGTATTTTGGGATTGATGGGGGGGAGTAATAGTCTTCACATTTTCAGGCTGAGTAGAGTCCAGAAGTGGGGGAGGGAAAGTACACTTTGTCAAGATACAACAATGTAGCTGACTGTTGTTCTATTAATATTGGGGAAAATAAGTTAACTGTAGCTCCTCCTGGCTATAAGCAAATGTATTTCTTAAGAACTGTATCTTTTCCATTTAATACGTCCACTTGGCTTTGGTATTAAATCTGCCTCTAGAGATCATTTAAAGAAAACGCAGGTGATTTCATCTCTTTATTATCAAAACATTTTTTTAAACTGTCTTACATGCTTCAACTTGTTTTTATAAGATTCGGCAAGAAAAATGGGATAAAATAATAACAATGCTCCCCAAAGCTTATACAACTGTTGTGATCTGTGTCTTGGTTAGATAAAATACGGCTTGAGTTTCAAATTTAGAAAAAAAAAGTGTTAAAAATGTTAAAAAAAATACTAGGTAGTCCTTGACTTATGACCACAATTAAACCCAAACAAGATGGTTAAGCGAGTTTTGCCCCCTTTTGCAATCCCTGTAACAGCATTTCTGCAAACCCAATAGAGTTTTCTTTTTTTTCTAATTGGAAGCATCAGAATAGGGGTCTCAAACTCAAATGAATGCAGCCCTATTACATAAAATATCCTGAATAGAGAGCTATATTCATACACATGTAAAAATGCAACAGGTATTGAATGTTTAAAATTATTAATCCAATTATAATAATGTAATAATAAAAATGGATGACAAAAACAAAATAACTACTATCTCTAATCTGTTTATTCTCTTGCATCTCAGTGCAGTTGTTTCTGTGTACCTCCCTGGTGCTAAACAGCATAGACGAACGACAGCATCAGTGCAATGTTCCCTCCGTAAGCCTGTATGATCATTACAGGCCAGCACAGTGAGCGCACATAAAACAAAGCAGCAGGCCAGGACAATGACAGTGAAGAGCAGCAGCCTGCAGTGGTAGGATTTGGGCTTTGAAGCCCATTAAGCCCATTAAATTATTGAGCTGTTCTGGATTGCAGATGACAAAGAGCAAGGCAGGATAGGCAATGTCTCTAACAATGTCTTTTACTTTTGAGGGGGGAAAACGCAGCGGGTTCCTCAGTAGGTTTGAAGCCTCTGCACCAATTATAGGGTACGTAATGTTGGAAAAGCTTATCTAACCTGCAACAAAGGTGGCACAGTTGACACTATCCACAATGCAGGAATGGTTGGTGAAGATGTCAGAACTTACTGAGATGGCTAAATTGACTTCTTTGATGAGAAAAAAGACAACATCTGTGTTTATTGCTGACTGGAAACCCTTTACAGACTTTATGCATGAAATAAAAAAATAAACTTAAGATTTATGGCTTTGATAAAATAGATTACAAAATAGATTTCAAAAAGAGAGATATTGCAATTCTAGAATGAGAGCTAAATGTCTAATTATAACTGCTGTAAAAAAGATCGGAAGCTACTTGTTTATCTTTTACTTTTTTCCCTTGGACTTTTAACTTTCTCCGTGATTTCCTTTTTGATTTTTCTCACTTTATATTATTGTAGTGTTAACTTTTATCTTTTAAAAAATCTTTAATAAAAATATATCAAAACCTAAAGTGGTACAGTTGATACAACCTTCAAACTGCATACTAATATTAATTTTCTCAGCAAATAGCTAATAGCCTGATTTAACAGCTTCCCTAGTCATTTTTTTTTAACAAGTTATATAACAAGACAATTGGTGTAGGGGATGTCTTAAGAGATGAAACTATAAAGCAGGTTCTTTGTTTGATTTTGCTTGAACTAGATTATTTTTTGCAAGCCACTTGTTCTCGGCCTCAGTACCTTTTCTAATTAGATTACAATTATAAAGATTCCTATAAGTTGCTTGTATGTCTGAAAGAACTATACAAGAAGGTATGTGCTGTTCAGTTTATGCAACCTGGATGTTATAGCATCCATGAGGGGCATTTATATGCAGCAAAGATAGGAAAATGCTAACAAGTCACATAATTAAATTTTATGTCCTTAACATTTAAATCAAGACTACAACCTTGTTTGTTCAAAGCTGCATTGGTCCCATTTGTTGCATTTCCTTAAGGGCTGCCATTTAGTAGTAGTAGGGTATCCCTTTTCCACCCTCCCAGGTGGGTTGGGCATAGATATGTTTTAAGAGATCTTTGAAGATTGTAGTGCATGTAGTTCTACAATGATAAATTGCTCACAGGTAGACCTCAACTTACATCCATTTGTTAGCAACAGTTCAAAGTTACAAAAATACTGAAAAAAGTGACTTACAACTGGTCCTTGCACTTATGACCAGGGCTTTTTTTCTCATAGAACACCCAGAACGGATGGAACCTTTTAGGGTAGGCAAGGCGGGTTGTATGACGTGTGTGAGTTCCCCCCCTTTTTTTTTTTAGAAAAAAAAGCACTGCTTATGACCATTATGGCACCCTACAGTCACATGATCAAAATTCAGGTGCTCGGCATGTGTTTACAACATTTGTAAGATCCAGGGGTTATGTGATCACCATTTGCTACCTTCCCAGCCAGTTTTCTGCAAGCAAAGTCAGTGGAGAAAGCCAGATCATTTACAACCACCTGATTTATCTAACAATGATTTGCTTAACTTTGGCAAAAAAGATCATAAAATCAGGCATGACTCACTTATCAAGCACCTTGCTTAACAGCGGAAATTCTGGTTCCAATTGTGGTCGTAAATCAAGCACTACCTCTACAGTATTCTTGATTTAAACTGCTTAATCTGTCCCCATGTTCTCTATCCTTTTATTCTAGAATATAGTATTTTATATTGCTAAGTTCAAATGGGATGCGCTATTAAATACCATAATGTAGCCATAATATATTTAATGAGTGTCTTCCCCTTATTGGGTTTGGCAGGCCTAGAACTTGTAGAGAGGCTGTATTATTGCAATTGTTTGTTAGATATCATGGATTCAGCCATGCTAGCTCAATCATGGCTTAGCATGGCGAATATAGTATGTTTGACTGAGAGTTGGTCAGCTGAAATATTTGTACAAAAGAGAAATATTTATGGAAAAGCCATATGTGACTCTCTGAAAATTTAAAATATTTTTAAATGGAAAATGTGAAATGGCTGAACTCGGTGAAACTATTTTCTACTTTGTATTTTTTAAAAGACCTTCACAGTTGGATTATAAATACGATTCTTAGTGAATTAGAGCCAATTACAATGTATTACCCTTAAATTCAACAGTGCCTATTCAAATGAAGTGCATGGAGTGCTTATGAGTGATCCCTGATTGGTGATTTCATTTCTGCTTTGACCAGGGTGGAAAAGTTTTCTGTCACAGCATACTGGTATCATCTCCTCCTGGACCTGCTGCTACTGTTAAAACCAGCTGGATAAATGGAGCAAGAGTGCTTGGCTCTTGTTGCTGCTTGTGTTCAAACTTCTCAGTTGCTAGTGCAACAATGGATGCTGAACAGGCGTACTGTGGTATTTGCCATAGCAAGGATTCTTCAGCGGAGACGCTTTCGACGGTCAGCTGCAGTGCTGAGGCGCATCCTCTCAGCTAGTGTCCGTCGTAAGAGAGCCCTGCTACGGCTTCATCGCAATGCTATAGTGTCTGTGGTAACTATGGTGTATTCATCTTCACCAGCACTGCATTATGAGCACGAGCTGATGGCCCTGTCAGAGCGATCACACTGGATGCTCCCCAGATGTAGCGAATGGTGGGAGCGAATGATTTCTTCAGAACAGGATGATAAGTGTTGGATTTCTTTATTCAGAATGTCACGCTCCACACTGATGTATATTGCTGAGGAGTTGCGTCCTGCCTTACAGCGTCGAGACACAGGCATGAGGTCACACATTCCTGTTGAGAAAAGGGTGGCCATGACCATTTGGAAACTCGCGCATCATGACAGTTACAAGACTGTCTCGGAGCTTTTTGGAGTGGGAATTTCATCAGCCTGTTCAATCTTTGAAGAAGTCTGCGAAGAAATAAATAGTCGGCTCCTGGCCCAAACAATTTTGTTGGGCGATCCACAAGATATTATGGAAGGCTTCAAGGAAATGGGCTTTCCCAACTGCCTAGGTGCGGTTGATGCAATCCACATCTCCATCCTCTGCCCTCCCTTCTCTGCTGATTCCTACATTAATTGCAAAGGGTTCTATTCAATGGTGTTGCAGGCGCTAGTAGATAGCAAATCTCGCTTTACTGACATTTATGTTGGGTTTCCAGAGAGATCCCATGATTCCCGCATCTTGCATAACTCTCCTTTTTTCAACAGCATGGATGAAGGCACATTTGGTCCACAAACTCCAACAGTACTAGAAGGGGTTTCAATGGCTCCTGTTGTCATTGGAGATCATGCCTACCCACTTCGCCCCTGGCTAATGAAACCATATCCAGCACCAAAAACTGAGGCCCAAGAAAAGTTCAACGATAGGCTTGCCAAATGCCGAACGTGTGTGGAGAGAGCTTTTGGAGTCTTGAGAGCTCGCTGGAGATGTTTGCAAATGAGACTGGATGTGAGAGAGAAGCTCATTCCTGTGGTCATATCTACATGTTGCATCTTACACAATGTTTGTGAGATCAAAGGGGATGAGTTGCTAGAACCATTAGAGAGTCCTACAGCTGGTGATACCCAGAATGCTTCAGCCAGGCCAAGGGTGCCACTGTCAGAAGCTGGACTTACTAAGAGAGCTTGCCAGATCAGGGCTGCATATTGTTCCTATTTTGAAAAGAACCCTCTCTAGAACAGACTCTTTTTGCCCAAGTAATCTCAATGTGTGTATAGCCTCATTATATAATGATACAATATTATTACACTGATGTATACCACAGAGTAATTGATTTTTTACAATAAAATAAAAAAATATGAGAATGAATAATTTATTGCATTATTATATAAGATATCTGCTCAACTGTCATTCATTCCTTTGTCACTTCCCAGTTGAATACTTACAACATGTTCTACAAGGAACTGCCCGTGAACAACATTGGAAAGCTTCAACTAGTATAGATTGTAGTATCACACACAATTTTGATGCTCTAAAGTTTCCGTGTGTAACACCATTACAGTGAAACTGCATTGGCTTCTAATATGTTTCTAGATGCAATTCCAAGTGCTGGTATCCCCTTTAAAACTCTGCATAGCATGGGGCTATGGGATAGCATAATTTTGTGCTTGGTAGAATTGGGAGTGATCTTGGGCATAAAGCAGGGTCTGGTCTTAGCATCACTTTGTCATAATGAAATATACAAGATGTCAATGCTGCAAATACTGTATATTCTTGCTTTGACATCTTGTATATATGGTTAAACTATATGGTTTAAAATAAAAAAAGACTTTTAGTTCATGACCCTTCTAGCCAAGCTGGTCCTATCAAAGAGGCACAATATGTTAATAGGGGATTGCCTAATGCAGGGGTCCCTAATCCTCAAGCCATGGCCCATTGGGAACCTGGCTGTGCAAATGGCAGGCAAGCGCACAAAACTGCATTTGTGCAAGTGCCTTGCGCAAATGCGAAGCCATTCTCTCCCCTTCTGCATTGCTGCTGGTCCGCAGAGCCAGAAAGATTGGGGACCACTGGCCTAATGGATTCAAAGCAATCAGTCATTAGAACTTGAATATTCAGTGCCAAGTCACATGGATTGGGATGAGAGGAGGCTGCGAGGAAGCAGCGCACCTGAGAATGGTAAAGAAAGATGTCCCTCACCTACCTAAAACGACTGAGTCCCAAACTGCTATCTATGTAATCTATTAGTTTGCTAGAACTCTATGCAGCGCCACTGAAAAGAGTCCCAATAGTTGCAGATTCTTTGTTGCTGATTTTTCACATATTCAAAAGCACATCAAATCATACAATAAATCAGTGATATTTGATGTTCAAAAGGCCAAGGTTTTCACTCCCAGGCACAGATGTTTCCATTCACTTTTCCAGTCTCAAAGTTGTAAGTTAGAATCAGAACTCAAAAAATCCTTGTTCATGTTTCAGATTGGAATTTGTAAAGTTGTAACCTATCTGACTCCAGTGAAGAACTGGACTTTAAGAGAAGATGTTGGCTATTTCAGGACATACCACAGGGATCCTCAACATCTTTACCAGGGCAAGGAGCCATGGTGTGCTTGGGCAGAATGGAGTGATTAAAATCACCCATAGCTTGAATATCTTTGTTACTGTTCTGGATAGCACTGACATTCAAAGGGAATGTATAGCGCCAGCTATGGTGCCATCAGGTGCCATCAGGGCATCAGTCCCCTTTGTTCTGTGGTCTTGAAAAGAATCATCTCATTTGGTGGTTATAGGCTCTTGAAGATAGCTGATCAAAGGGAAATTCCTAACTTTTTGCAGTCTTCTGAAATCTGTAGCTGGACCCATTTGTCCTGAAACATTTTGCTATTAACTGTGGTATTCAGTGATCCATTTATGTACCCCTGTTGATATGAATAAGCATATATTCACTTATGTCATCAGTTCTTTGTTTTTTGTAAATACCCCTTGATCTGGTTCCACCCAGATTGTTTATACAAACACTGTTTGTTATATTATCTATTTGCACCAATATTTGCCACCAACTAACCCTATATAAAAGGGCTTTTACAGCCAGTAATATTATCCTCAACTTTAGCTGTTGATAGGCAGTGACAATTTGATGAGATTATAATTCCTGCATCATGTTTGGCTGGCTCTGACCAGATTGGCTGGGATTAGCCATTAATGCAACAATTGATCTTTACTTGACAACTTGTGAGGTAGGCTCCATTCTGGAGTGGTCTGAGGTAGAAGCAAGGTCATAGTATTGAATCCAGAACTTCAACTCTTATCTTGCCAGTGTCTTAAGGATTGGCCTTCTGGGTACTAAGGTGTTCATCACAAGATGTACACATGAGGAATAGTTTCTCATGTTCATGGTAATTTCCTGTAGCAGAATATATTTCAAGGGTATGAGTGTTCTTTTGGTGAAATTAATCATGAAACTCCATTCATGTAGGCATTAAAGTGACACTATTCACTGTTCTTTCTATAGGAGATTTGATGAGATCACTCAGATGAATAAATGTAAACAAATCTGAATCCTGAGGTTGCCCAAAGAACTTTCATAAATACAGTACTGTACTCTGGGACAGAAAGCAAGTCCAAAGGGAAACATTTTAAACTAGAACTGGTTCTTCACTCTTAAAAAATATGAAGAACTTCAAATAGGAAGAATTATTTAAGATGTGTAAATAGGGCAACAGATTCGTTGAGGCTAGACAATCATCTCATGTTGATTTCAACCAAAGTTCCAAAAGATTGGAGCATGTTCAGATTCCAAGATTCCAGATGGCTTTCTAGGTTTTTGTCACTGTAAACAATGAAAGACATGCTGGGAAAACTCACATGTGCAGTGACATGATCTATGGAGCAAATGTCCAGTAAGTGAGTTATTCATTCTGAGCTGCTTCTCTTTATTTCTGTAGATGGAGATTTCTTTTCTTTTTCTAGCACATAGCCCAACTGAATACAGAAGTTTGTAAAAACCCATCTGTCCTTGCATGCAATTTCCAGGTTTACAACATTTTGTAGTCACCCTACCCCCTACCCCAAGTAAAGCAGTGTTTCAATTTGAGGGGCATTTTAGAATAGTAGAATTTCCTAGATGAGTTTCTGGAAGTGAGGATAACTGGTTCTTCCTTTTTCCCTCTTCCTCTGGAATGGCTTCTTTGCCCCTAAGCTGATCCAGTATTTCTTATATTTCAGCTCTGGGGACTTCCAATTAAGGTTCAGCAGGGCTTGATTTTCCATGTTCTATATGGATGGACTAGCGCCAACAGGAGCCTACTGTTTCTCAGGATCCTGAGCCACCATTGTTAGGCTTGCCTACGCTAGGTCATAGCTCCATCCCTCAATATATACAGGTTAAGTCCCTTAGAGCAGTTCACAACCAAAAAGATGAGATTCTCACATAATTAAAGCATGCAGACTTATTACAAAGAAAAGGAAATTAAGTTACAGCATCTAAGACAGTAGATACGTATAACTTGAGCCTTCTTATTATTGAATATGTTATAGTGGAGCCTTCCTATTGCTTTCAATTTTTCTGAGTTTTGGTTTAATGAGGATACTAATTGCATATTTCATACTATAAAAATGTTCATTTGTTTTTGTTGTTTTGAAAGTATTCATTTTGATTCCTACACTCAGAGAATTTCAGCACAGTCTAAAGTAGTACTTCCAGTTCTATTAACATTCTAATAGAGAGAAGGTGGACCTCCAAGACCTGCTCCTTGCTGTAGGCTGAATACTTCTTTAGATTCTGTAACATTAATGGTCATTGGAAAATTCCCATTGTTTAGTCCTGGTGTGGTTTTTGGAGAGATACTGGTAGTAGTAGTAGTAGTAGTAGTAGTAGTAGTAGTAGTAGTAGTAGTAGTAATAATAATGTTGGAAGGGACCTTGGAGGTCATCTAGTCCAGGGCTTTTCAACCTTTTCACCCATTGTACCACTTTTGGGATATGGCAATATCCGAGTACCATCAGTCGCCTAGCAAGATGTCAAAAACTTGATGACCCACCCCAAAAGGAAAAAAGTGATGAAGTACAAGTAGTCCTCAACTTACAACAGTTCGCTTAGTGTCTGTACGAAGTTACAATGGCACTGAAAAAAGTCCCCCAAGCCACAGCCGAGCAAGATACTTGCCTGCCCACCTGGGGGTGCTCTTCCTCCTGTCTGAGATTTTCATTGTTGTGAGCATTTCTGTTGAAGATTGACAGTGGGGACGGGGAGATGTTTGGTTTTTATTCCTCCCGTCTGTTGGGTGCTTGCAGCAGGTTTTGGTCACTTCACATGAACACTGTGTGTTCATAAATATGGGACACTATGGCCGTCATAAATAGGAATCAGTTGCCAAGCATCTGAATGTAAATCACAAGACTCTGGAGATGCTGCAACATTCCAGCTGTTCGGTGCTTCTTCTGGGCTCAGCAGAAGCGCCAGGATCAGTGCTGAGCTCCAGCTGGAGCCTGGCGCTGATCCTGGCGCTTCCACTGAGCCCTGACAGCTCTGCAGCTCCAGCCATCTCTCCTCAGGCTTGTGCGGTGCTGCCACCGGTTCAGCTCATTCCCCTCCCCTGCTACTACTTTTCTAGGATGGTCGCGTACCACTTGCCAGGTACCAATGTACTACAGGTGGTACCCGTACCACTGGTTGAAAAGCCTTGATCTAGTCCAACCCCCTGCTCAGGCAGGAAACCCTATACCATTTCAGACAAATGGCTATCCAGTCTCTTCTTAAAAACTTCCAGTGTTGGAGCATTCACCACTTCTGGAGGCAGGTGGTTCCACTGGTTAATTGTGCTAACTGTCAGGAAGTTTCTCCTTAGTTCTAGGTTGCTTCTCTCCTTGATTAGTTTCCATCTGTTGCTTCTTGTCCTGCCTTCAGGCGCCTTGGAAAATACTTGACTCTCTTCTTTGTGGCAGCCCCTGAGATATTGGAACACTATCATGTCCCCCCTCATCCTTCTCTTCATTAAACTAGACATACCCAATTCCAGCAACCGTTCCTTATATGTTTTAGCCTCCAGTCCCCTAATCATCTTTGTTGTTCTTCTCTGTACTCTTTCTAGAGTCTCAGCATCTTTTTTACATCGTGGTGACCAAAATTGGATGCAGTATTCCAAGTGTGGCCTTACCAAGGCATTGTAGAGTGGTATTAATATTTCGCGTGATCTTGATTCTATCCCTCTGTTAATGCAGCCCAGCACTGTGTTGGCTTTTTTGACAGCTGCAGCACATTGCTGGCTCATACTTAAATGATTGTCCACTAGGACTCCGAGATCCCTCTCACATGATAGTAGTGTTCCAGTATCTCAGGGGCTGCCACAGAGGAGTCAAGCTATTTTCCAAAGCTCCTGAAGGCAAGGCAAGAAGCAACGGATGGAAACTAATGAAGGAGAGAAGCAACCTAGAACTAAGGAGAAACTTCCTGGCAGTTAGAACAATTAACCAGTGGAACAACCTGCCTCCAGAAGCAGTAAATGCTCCAACACTGGAAGTTTTTAAGAAGAAAATGGACAGACATTTGTCCGAAATGGTATAGGGTTACCTGCCTGAGCAAGGAGTTGGACTAGAAGACCTCCAAGGTCGCTTCCAACTTTATTATTATTATTATTATTATTATTATTATTATTATTATTATTATTATTATATGCATATATACATACATATATATACATATACATATATACGTATACCTGTATATACACACATACATATACATATATATACACACATATACATATATATAATATATGTTATATGTGTGTGTATGTGTATAATATATATATATATATACATTTAAACAAGATAAAAGCAAAAAAAGTAATAGTAAGAAAGAAAAATCAAAAATGCAAGAAAAAACATTAAAAGAAAAAAATATAAAGAAGTAGCTTCTAATATTCTCCACCTTGTTCTAAAACTACATATTACTATTCTTTCTATAATCTATCCTGTCTAACTCATCAAAACTATAAGTCACAAGTTCATTTTTGTGCAAAATGTCCATAAGAGCTTCCAGTCAGCAATCAATGTAGATAATGTCTTTTCTCTAATCAAGTTAATTTAACCATTCCAGCAAAATCTGTCAACTTCACCAACCATTCCTCCAAACTGGGACAAAAAATCTTAAGTATTCTGCTTTCCTGTCTGTTTACTATTAGCCATGATAGATGGCTGAGAAGATTATGTTTAATTTCCTGCACTTACGCTACTACCAGTTTGATAGAATATCTTTTGTAGTGAATTTTCAGATATGAAGTTTTGTATCATGTTCTAAAACAGAACATGATGTTGATGAAATTACAGTATGAGCTAGAAGATTATCCAGTTCTCTACCTCCATTATTCTAGCTGTTTTTTCCAATTTCATGTTATTGTAATCTGTTAACTTCAGATACAATATAAGATAATCAAATGCTGTCTTGAATATGAAAGTAACACAAAATTATGTCAGGTTAAATTACAAATTCTCTTACAAGCAGATTCATCCAGTTGGCATGAAGAAACTAGCTATTTTTAACTTCAATAGATATGTCTTCACATAGAGAGAATTAGATTTTTTGAAAATCAGTGGGCAGAAATGTGCAACCTTTTTCTTTGATTATGTAATGCCAGAATGCAGATTAGGAATCTTTAAGTATTCCCATATCTGAATGCACAGATAAAAAAAAATCAGCTTCCTGTTTCATGGCAATCACAATGGAAGAGTAATCTTAAACAAGCAGCCTTTCTTTGTATTTTTTGTATAGTCCCAAGAAAGATTTTCACCAGTTTAAATTAAGCAATAATGAAATTAAATCAATAAATTTATTTACATTCACATTTTAACTTTTGAAATTAGAAAAGCTGAACTACAGTACCATACAAAAATGAAAAATTCATGTGATCAATCCTTTTTCTGGCTATTCTAGTAGTCTCTTCCGGAAACATTTTAGTTTCTAGAGCTAGGATGATACATCCTTCTTACCCTCATCTCTAGGGCTTACCATGGTCATCTGCTCCCTACTGGCCTCCCTGCGTATATGCCTGGAACGACATCCACCTCTGGTCTCCTTCTTCTTTTGCCTCCTTTCATTGGCTGTTGCCTTTGTTGGTTTTGCTCTCTACATCCAGTCACACGATATTCATAATCCTGACGTCAAAGAGGTGAGCTAGAGATTAGAAATTTAAGTAAAAACTTAGGCCAAAACATGTGATGAAATTGGATTTCAATTGTTAAGTGAAGACATTAGAAAAAAACTTTGGAAGGATAAAGGAAAAGGCAGTAATGGAGACATTATTTTTTCCCTTGCTGTTTTCCAGGTACAGGTTGATTCTCTAATGAAGGGATAGTTGTACTGATATTTTCAGACTGATTGACTACAATTCCATTTCTCTATCATTGTCTTCCAGCTTACAATTTAAAAAATTTAAATAGTTTTTTTCACCAAAAGAAAGCTTTAAAATTCAAATATTTCGTTCTACCACTTGGAACAGAGAAAGTTAAACAAAAATTCAAAACTGCAAAATTTTAAATTCACGTTTAGCTATTGCTATCTACAATTCAGAAATCCAAAAACATCCTAATTGTATTATGTACCTCTATTCTGAATAACAATTAAAGGATTTTAAAGGTGAGGTCATATGGAGTTGAATAGATATTTTAAAGGAAAAAGCAAAAAAATGAGAATAGAAGCAACACTCATTCCTTTTTTCCTTATATCTAAGGACTGGGATTCTCTGCTGAAATCTCTTGCACATTTAATGTTCTGTATCACAAATAAGATTCAGGGAAATGTCACATCATCTCCATCAACTGCTGAACCTCTTACAACTATATCTATCATGGTTGGCTTGACCTTTGATCTCCACAATGGCACAGATCTTCCCAACGATGCACATTTAGGTCTGACCATCAGTGGGACAAAATTGGGTCTCCGAGGTGAGTGACCATCAAATATCTCAAGAATTCTGACTTCTTGCTCACCTTCTCTTGACATTTCCTTCCACTAACTCCATCCACAGGTCCAGATGCCCAGAAATCAATTCATCTATTAGCTGTTATCACAAATTCATTATCCCGTGAGAATTGTCTTAGGATCACTGCACCTTCATCCCTTCTTCCCAAGACCAGGTGAGCTAACAGGAAGGGGCATTGTTACAAACATTTCTTAACCCATTAATGTAATATTCCATTTTGTTCTCAGAAAGCCACCAAAATGTGTAATAGGGGAACAAAGCATGACTTTGGCAATGCCAGGGATTTGCTATCAATCACGTTATCAAACTAACCCTGCCCTATCCAGCATGCTAAATCAGGTAGGTAGATAGATGTGAGCAGTGGTGGGTTGGGCTATATCTGAATGCTAAAAGTGTTTTGCTCCACAATATATGGAGAAGATAATTCACTATCATTTCTTCTACTCAGGCAGACCGTGCCCTTTGCAGCCAGCGCCTCTTCATGACCAGTGCTTTTCTTCTCTGCCTCTGTGCTATGCTCTGTTGTGCAACTGGCCTATATTATCGCCTCCCCAAAGACAAATGGGGCCAAATCTAAGTGGATCAAGCCAGTGCTATTCATTCTACATTCCAGAATACTCAGGTGTCCTCCTTTCTCTAAACAGCTATGTTATGTAAAATTCATTATTTTTGGTTGTTGTACTGCTATTTTGGTTCACAAAAGATATGATAAACAATTTATTAAATAGAAAAATTGAAATTTCTTTGTATTTTAAGTGACTATTCAACCAATGCAAGCCTAATATATTTATTATATATTACGGGACTTAAACTATATATCATTGAATAGTGTAATTAATCTAAATAAATGATCATTATCTAAAAATTCCACTATTAGGAATAATTATCTACATAATACTGATTTCATAATTAAATAATATAAATAGCATCAAGCAATGTGCAAACAAGAAATTCTCATATTCCCTCAAGGAATATGCTTGTTTTCAGTTACTATAGTTTAATATTAGAAAAAAGCCTCAATTAATTAAAATGGAGCATGGATAGGACTGCAATCTGTACTTTCATTTATTTAAATTGTACTCATTTATTTAAATGAGTATAAAAATGAAAATCAGAGCAATAACTGAAAACTTTAAACTTTTTCAGCATCTTTTTGGAGGTGGAAATTAGTCTGGTAGATTTTCCACAAGGAAGAAACACCTGCTATGATACTGCACCAAGAAAGATCTACAGGTAGTCTTTGAGTTAACTTATGAACATTCATTCAGCAACAGTTCAAAATTACAGCACAGCTGAACAAATGATACTTATGCCTGATCCCCAAAGTTGCAGCCTTTGCAGTTGTAGCACCTCTGCAATCACATTATTAAAATTTGGGAGCTTGGTAGCTGATTCACACACAACAGCAGGAGCACTTCAATTCCCCCCCCCCACCTATCTCCCTCACATCCCTGCATTTTTGCCTGCCCTGCATAGCAGCACTCCTTAGGAGCAGAGCTGAGCTGAAGTAAAAGTTGGGGCCTTCAGCAGACTCACTGGCTGCCATTGTCCTTGGGCCTCTACTTCAGTCCCAGTGCTGCTGAACAGTGTCAGCTGAAGCCCTGTGCTGCAACCAGCCAGCACAGCACAAAGCCTTCACCATCCTATACTCTAGGGCTTTTCAACCTTTTCACCGATTGTACCACTTTTAGATTATGGCAACATTCAAGTACCATCAGTCACCCAGCAAGGTGTCAAAAGCTTGATGACAAAAAAAAAAATGGAAAAAAGTGATAAAGTACAGGTAGTCCTCAACTTACAACAGTTTTCTTGGTGACTGTTCAAAGTTACAACGGCACTGGAAAAAGCGACATGACCATTTTTCACACTTATGACCATTGCAGCATCCCCAGGGTCATGTGATTTATATTCGGATGCTTGGCAATCGATTCTTATTTATGATGGTCACATTGTTCCAGGGTCATGTGATCACCTTTTGCAACCTTGTGACAAGCAAAGTTAGTGGGAAAACCAGATTCACTGAACAACCATGTTACTAATTTAATCTCTCTCCTTCCTTCCTTCTTTCTCTCTCTCCCTTTCTTTCTCCCTTTCTCTTTCCCTCTCTTTCTCCCTCCGTCTCTTTCTCTCTCCCTTTCTCTCCGTCTCCCTTTCTTTTTCTCTCTCCATCTCCCTTTCTCCCTCTCCTCTTTCTCTCTCTCCCTCTCTCTTTCCCTCTCCCTCTATTTCTCTTTCCCTCTTTCTCTCCCTCTCTCTATTTCTCTCTCCCTCTCAAAGATCCTTAAAATCCTTAAAAGTTATGCTTGGGCGGAAGACTTTTTCTTTTACAGATGGGGTGGGTGGGCCCGACATTCGCGGGCAGGCAGGACCCCGCCTGCCAAGCCGCCGCCTCCCCATCGCCCTCCACACCAGCCAGCTCCGTCGCCAGACCTCCCAGCTGACAGGCACAGGTCCGGGGGTTGCCAGTTGACGGGCGCAGGAGTTCTGCGCTGCAGCACCTTCTCCTTCGTTCTCCGCACTGGCCAAAGCATTGCCTGACGTTCCAGCTGACAGGCGCAGGTCCGGGGGTCGCCAGCTGACGGGCGCAGGAGGTAGGCATCACAGCAGTCTCCCAGCCACCTGCTTCTTTGTCTGGAGCAGTTACCAGGGCTTGCATGGTCACCGGCTGCGGGGAGCGCGTCGGCGGCCCTTGGGGGAGGGCAGGGCCTTGCTCTGTGCCTGTGCTCTTCACGCGCCTCCTGCAAGGCACATTCGGTAAAGTTCGTGCAGGCTGCCACCAAGCAGTGTATTTTCCACAAACAAGTGAGATGGGAAGGAGCGGAGCGGGGGGGAAGGCGACGCCATGGGGGGGAAGAAGGCAACGCCGCATACCACCAGCCAGGTGGTCGCATACCACAAGTGGTACGCATACCACCAGTTGACAAGCCCTGCTATACTCCACAGGCTTTATTGTACCTAGCTGACCTTAGCTGTCTTCCACCCACTGCCAACAAGGCACATCTGATCTTATACAAGGCAATTACTAGTCACACCAAGGCCCTCACACCATTTTCAAATAGTGTGCTCTGTTCCTTTGATGCTTCAGAAGTCTTCATCAGCTTTCCAAAGGCTTTCCAAAGCACTGGAAAACAAGGTGCGTTATTTGAAAAATGACAGGCAACAGTTCTTGCAAGGCCTCAGAAGCTTTCCTTAAGAAGGCGGCCTGGCACAGCCAGCACCTGCCTCACATGCTTCAGGCCCAGGTGTGATGGCAGCCAGCTCTGCTTAAGACCCCAGGCATCTGCTTCAGCCCCAGTGTAACTAGCACAGCCTCTGAGGAGGAGTGCTGCTGTGCAGGCAGAAGGAGATGAGTGACTAGATTTTAAGAAGAGGCAGTCCCATACCTTACCAGGGTTCAGTGCTAGAAGAGACCAAGCCAGAAATGGCTTGGATTGGGCAGCGACATCACCCAATGACTGGTGGGATTTGATTAATGATGGCAACAAGGAGTGCTAGATTTCCCATCACTAAGTAATGTAGTCACATGATGTTTCACCTAACAACTGCATTGTTTAGCAATAGAAATTCCTGTCCCAATTACTGCCATAGCTTAGGAACTATATCTCAACTACTGCCAACTTTACCCAAGAGCAGTACCTAAAGCAGGCTCCCACATACAAATAAAATGTAAATATTTTTATGCGACCCTTTCCATCTATCAATTTTTCCAGAAAGTACATAGATTTCCAGGTTTAGTGCATCTTCAAAGGATACATAGAACCATCCAGTGTAAATATTTGATATACCTGAATAACCTCTTGCTTTCAATGAAATCAACAGGTGCAGTATTTGTATACTAATTTATGTACAGGTAGTCCTCAATTTATGACCATTCATTTAACAACCAAAGTTATGATGGTACTGAAAAGTGACTTGTGACCAGTCTTCGCACTACAATCATTGCAGCATCCCCAGTCACATGATTAAAATCGAAGTGCTTGGCAACTTGCATGTATTTATGGCAGTGTCCAAGAGTCACATGATTGCCATTTGTTACCTTCCCAGGGGTGGCACTTCCGATAGGCAGTCAGTGGGGAAAACCAGATTTGCTTAACTGCAGCAAAAAAATGTCATAAAATCAGGTGCAATTCATTTAACAATCATTATTTAGTGATGGAAATTTCAGTCCCAATTGTCATAAGTCAAGGGCTATCTGCACATGGATCATCTTGTACATCTGAGTAACTCAGTGCAGCTTATACATAATCTTGGCAGAATTAAAAACTTGCAGCAAAAAAAACCCTGGCTACTCATTTTAAATTAATATGTTAAATCTAGCTACAACTGCCCATACTTACTGCTATCCCATGGCATTGCTGGAGTAACAGCAACAATTGCAATGGCTAGAATACACCTATCTACCCTCCAGTATTAACATTGTACCTTAATTTACCACACTGCAGTAATTTGTTTCCCATCTCTATGGTACTTTCCTCATTCCCTAATCGTTTTAAGCAATCTACTGTAATTATTTTACCAAAGCTCTATAATTTGCCCTCCCCAGTGCTCTGTTTTTTTTCAGTTCATGTCTAAACTTGCAGCCACTTTGACCGACATTCTGGACTCGTTCCTTCGCCTCTTTCCCTCCAAAGGCCACGCGTGCACTCCCTCGATACGCCCCAAATTCAACCTAAGAACTCCCTTTTCCTCACGGAAGGCGGGCTGGACGCGAAACCCTCGCAGTAGCCCAGCCAATCCGGGTCAACGACGTCATCGGGATAAACAATCCCAGGTCGGCTGCTGCAGTCCAGCCTTGGCGGAGTTAGCTAGGCTAATTCATGTGAGCGGGGGCGGGGGCGGGGTGGGGAGAAAGGCTGACGCGCTTCTTTCAAAACTGGTGGGTTCCGTCATCTAACCCAATGTACGGTGGTTAGCGTTCTCTATTTCCTTTTCGTAGCTGCTTAGAATTTTATATTTACGCCTCAGTGAGAGCGAGCGACCTAACTTCACCTCCCTCGTGTGGACAAGAAAGGAAGAGGCCCGTCCGGCACGGGCCTGAATCACGCCGGTATCAAGGTGTTAAAAACTGCACATGAGGTGAGGGGAATAAGCGCGCTGAGAAGACTAAAAGAAATTGGGACTCCGTGACGGGAGGCTCGAGCTCCGCCCTTCGCCGGAGAGCCCCAGGCGCGCATGCACCCAAGCCCCTGCAGTAACGGTTTAACTGTCGCCCAGCGCGCCCTTTATTTCCCCTCTTTGAACAGCTGTCATTGCCCCCGCCACTTCTCTGCGCGCGCGCGCCAATCTTTCTAAATCTTGCCCCAGTAACAGCTGAGCGATGGAAGCCCCGCCCTTGACTACCTCGGCCTACCAATCAAATCTCAAGTCCTCACATATTGCCCCAATCAAACCACACTTGAGGACATGTGGGCGCCCCAGGCTAACTTCTTTCATTGAAGGGCCGTTATTTTTTTTTTCCTCAGCCAACCAAGATGTCGATCTTGTTTGCATTTGACCCTTCCTGATGTTTCTCGTCCAATCCCATTCTTAGGGCAAATTTCAAGATCCCTCCCCTCACTTTACATATTGTCAGTGTAAACGTGTCCCGCCCATTAACGCTAAGACAATCCAATGACGCCGGGCCTTTTTCCTTCACTCTTTTACTGCGCGTGCGTTGCGTTCCATTCAGTAATGCCTTCCTACAATTGCTCACGGCACGCTCCTCGCCTCTCAGTTCGCGCTACTCACCTTTTTCTCAAGAATGACTCGAGCAGGACGCATGCGCACAGTGCCCCACCAAAACGTTTTACGCACCAGGCTGGTTAGGTTCGGGATGATGGTCATCGCCTATTCCCGACTGTGGCGCATGCGAGTTTTCACGGGCTCCCGCCCCTGACCCATCGCGCGTGTGCGCTCTTCTTCGGCGCCCCCTTCCCTCCACGCATGCGCTTGACGTTTTCTCTGCCTTGGTTCCGGTCTTGCTCCTGCCTTGGGCGCCATCTTGGATTTGGGGACAACTGGAGTGAGTGAGAGGGAGGGAGCAGACGGAGGAACCCGAAGAGGCAAGAGAGAGGGGAGGGGGGGCCGGATAGAGTCAGGCCCCCCACCCCCACAGCACCCTTCCCTGTAGAGACTCCCTCCCTTTTCCTATTCTTCCACCCCCATTCCCTGGATCAGAAAGGATTCCTTTGCCTTTTATAGGGACCACTCCACCCCCGCCCACCTGACCTCTCATTCCTTTTTGTTCCCCCTCCCCTGCGCCGGTTTCCGTTAAAGACGGGAATCTCATTTGCAGGGTCTTGCGATTCTCCTCACCCGTTATCTATAGGTCCCTTATACCTCATCTGTAAACATCTGTAAGCAGTCGCTAACAGCTGGAAGGGACTGCAGCATCCTATGAAGTCCATGCCTTCTTTCCCTCAGAGCCCATCCCTTGGTCTCTTGCAAAGCAAGCTACTTGGATGATATAATTGTCTCCCCCCCCCTTCTTATTTGGGATTTTCTCTCCCTCTCCCTACCCCTGAATAGAGCCATTGCAGACGGGCCCTAGATTCTCGTTATATATCCTTTTACAGGGCTACCTCCATCGCGTTCCCGTTACCAAGCCACTTGCATGTCTTCACTCCTGCAGGACAATTTTTTCCTACCCAAACAAGAGGGAGGGAGGGAGAGGCTTGGAATCGGGCTGTAGATGCCCTATGCTTCCCACCCAGAGGCCTTCCTTTTTCAGGGGAACCACTGACAGTTCCCTCTAAACCCTCTTTCTTGATTGGAGGAGTAGGGAAAGAGGAGGTAGTTGGGGATACTCTCCCCACCCCCAATATCTTGGAGCTGGAGCCGCAAGGGGAAGAATATCTAGGCAGCTGCGGAGACTTACAGGTGAGACCCAAGCACGCAGATAAGGGGAAGGGGGAAGGGTATTTTTGTGGGATGGGAAGGCCGGGCAATGGGGAGAGAAGGAAATGTTTAGAGAACAAAAGAGGTTGTATTGCACCAATTAAGAAAAACAATCTGATTTTCTGTCTGTCTGCTCTACCTTCTTTCTCCTATAATTGTCCTTCCAAATAAGTCAGAAATTGTATTGTCTTGATTGGGAAACATTCTGTTTCCTCTTCATGTTTTCCCCTGTTTGAGGGCTTTGCTAGGCAAGAGACTGAATTATATTTTCCAGAGCGTGAGGTCTGGGCCTAACATCTTCCTGCAAAGGGAAAAAGGATCAAGTTTTTCATCCGAGGTCCTCCATGTACACTACATTTCTTCACCCTCTCAGTTTTTCTTTCTTTGGAACCTCAGCATCAGGGAGCCTAGGAAATGGTTCTTCTAGTCTGTTAGACTTTTTCCTTCTTAGGCTAGTCAGAGGCCTTAACTCCTGTTCTGGTTTTAATATATCGGAGCTATTATATGCCCTTAAATATTAAATATGACAGGATTTGGGAAATTAGTATCAGTGAGATATGTAAGAATGGGGGAGAATCCTATTGGGTTTCTTAAATCATTAAATTTTGTTTTTTATGAATGATGATGATCATATTCTGTTGATTAAAGAAGCTAACTTAATTATGAAGAATGGTTGGACTTAATATATACATTTATCATTCCCAGTCCCAAATTATTTAGCAGTGCTAGAATAACACATGTATTAATAGTAATAGTATAATAATTATAAAAGAAAGCCAGTTCCATGGTCAAAGAAATTCAGCTTCACATTCATTCATATAGTCATTATTCAGATACTTGGCTTTCATTAGTTTTCATTGTAATGTTTAAAAACTGTTTAATGTTTAATTTTAACTTATATGGAAGCATTAGAGCAATAAATGTTGTTTAGAGATAGTATTTGTGTGTAACAGGATATGAAAAAGCAGTTACCTTTTCCAAAATGGAAATGGTCTCTTCTCCACTATCCTAATAAGATGAATGCTTGTATCTTATACTAACAGAAATAGGGCTTCTTTAGTTATCTAGGCTTTGTGTATAATTGTGCACATATGAATAGCCACTATTTATCAGGAACTGTTGGTGAAAAACATTAGATTTTAAGGCTTCCATCTTTATGGATTATATTCCTTGGCCCTGGAGAGATCTAGAGAGTTTTCTGCTCAAGAGAATTACATGGTATTGGGACGTGGTGCTCACAAAGAGACTGGAAAGAAAGCCAAGTATAAATCAGTTTTGTCTCCTGAAATACACCCAGTAAAGTTTCATTTTAAATGTATTATTTTAGGGATGATTTTGTGTATCATGTTCTTGTCAAAATGAGTAACTTTTTGCAAGCTTTGTAAGGCTTGTGTCAGTGTTGCTTACATCTGTTCTAATAACAGGTTTGTTTTATTGTCTAGAAACATATAATTTATAAGTCTGTTGGCTGCTGGAGTTTGTTCAGATTTGTCCACTAGCCTCTAACCAATGGTTAGCTATTTTTGTGTGTGTTGTGAATTTTATCTATCTTTGAAAATAAATTCCTTGAAGTTATTGACTTACCTTTGTTCTTTAATGTAGTAATTTTTGTTTTATCAGCAGCCCTCAACCATTGTTCCCCTGGAGATATTTCTTATCATATATTGCTTGGACTGAGTTCCCTTAAGAATTTTGACATATTGGGATCCAATAACCATGTTGGTACAGAGTGCCCAAGTGCTAATAGTTAGTTCAACATGGTAATAGGAATTGCTGAATAACAGGAAATTGTCATATTTTAATGAGCGTTTTGTCTCAGTCAGAATTTCTAGGTTATTGGTCTCTTAAGCTAAAGATTTGTTGTCTTAAGATTTTTGCTTGTTGAAAAAAATTTGGATCCAAGGAAAGAGTAGACTAATCACTAATATGGTCTCCTGGTTTGTTTGTCTCCACCCCATGGTAGGTGGATCCAGACAAAAAGCTGAACAATTTATACTGTCAGAATTCTGATAAACTAGCTTATAATTCTGATTTCTGTATGAATGGGATACTATCTTTAGGTTCTAAAATCTTAATTATTATTATTATTTTTTGTAAAGAAGAGACATTATGGCAGAGAATTTCCTCTGGATTTCCACATTAAGAAAAACAAATGTATAAAATTCTTATTTTTGAGCCAAATGATAGATAGCCTTGTGCCTGGGCAGAAAGCTCATATACCCTTCTAGGTAGAAGAAGTTGACATTTCTAAAAAAAGAATCGCTCGGTGTATTGTGACTGGGATCACCTCAGTTTTGCACAGCTTCTTCCATGGCTCACTGTAAACTGACTAATACGAAACATCTTTAATAAGCTGGACTTCTTTATTTAGACATTGCAAATTTTAGAATCACATTTGACCCCTGGATAAACAAATTATATGCTTTGTAATGTCTGAAAAGACAGCTATGGAAACTTCACCCATTTACATAACTTTTAGATCTTTCTTCCTTTATTATAAGTTCTCTTTCAGATGTAAGAAACGTGGAAGTGTTTTCCAGAACATCCAACGCTTCTCTTTATTTTTGCCCTTTAATTCCTGTTTTGGTGAAGTTATATCCTCATGACTGCATAATGTTTTCCCTTTCCAGTTTCTCACAGTGATACATTTAAGAAATGGAGCAGTTTATGCAAAAAGCTAGTTTCTTTGCTGGTGAAATAAAACATTAGGGCATTTATTAGAATTGGAAGGATCTCACCTATCTTTTCTTAATATAGTTTTCTTACAGCTGCAGCAAAATCTCTGAAAATGACTGCAGTCTGTTCCCAAAGCATTATTTTTATCACATGCTGTTGTAGTAGAATACAACCCCTAGGGGTTGCTCCTGAGTTACCCACAGGTGCCTCAATAAGCACTTTCTTCTTCCAATTCAGAAGGTCTTTATAATATAAGGGAAGGGGGGGGGGGAATCATCTTTGCCATAAAAGCTCTTTGAACCTTTGACAGGGAAAAAAAATCAGTGCAGAGGAAGAGACATCTAGGGTACAATCTTGTGTCTGCTATTGAACCTCTTGGGAATCGCATTTGAATAATTATATAGAGAATAACATTGTAGGGAGAGCAGAAGACAGAAACAGTAGTAACATCTAACACCTGCCTCATTGGATTTTTCTGTCCCAAGGCACAATCTCAAGCATTTGATGCAGCAGCCATCCTGGTTTTAAAACAGGTCTGACTCTCAGACTTCCCTGGTTGGCCCATTGCCTAAGAATGCCACATCTTCTACCTTGAGTTCCATGATAGCAGAAAGGTAGTGTTTATATCTGAGAGCTAGAAATAAAAATGCCTTTTTAAAAAATGAGTTTGAAAGCAAGAGTTTTCTGGCTTTTGTAATTCCAGTGGAAAGCTTGCAAGAAAGCACCAAAACATGGGAAGGGTACCAAAACGTGAAAGCAATGAATGGGCAGATCTATTGAAGTTCAACTGCTATCCTGCATTATCAAGTGTATTTAGAAATCTCACACATAAATTTTAAAATATTTAAATTTGAAAGGATATGAAGGGGTATGTGTAAATA
The DNA here is from genome assembly GCF_016545835.1 of Crotalus tigris. Lineage (NCBI taxonomy): Eukaryota > Metazoa > Chordata > Lepidosauria > Squamata > Viperidae > Crotalus > Crotalus tigris. The sequence goes on along the minus strand of NW_024100595.1, from coordinate 1,411,074 downwards.
TGCCAGTATTTCTCTTAATTGATTCAACAGCCTAAGCTAGGATATCACATCATAATCAATGATAGGTGAAATAAGAAAGATCTAACTAATACCATTACATTGGATCAGTCTAAGATCATTACAACCCAGGTTTTGTAATCAGCTTTTTAAAACAATTATTTTATTGGTTGCCAGTATACAAAGAACAATACAGGTGGTCCTCGACGTGGGACCATTCATTTAGCAGCTATTTGAAGTTTAAGCAGGCTCTGAAAAAAATGACTTTTGGTTCACACTTAGGACCATGGTAGCATCCCTGCAGTCATGTAACAACAATCTGGGCACTTGGCAGCCAGCTCACATTTACGTCCATTGCAGTGTCCTGTGGACGCTGGATCACCATTTGCCACTTTCCTAGCTGGTTTCTGACAAAGCCAATGGGAGATGCCAGATTTGCTTAATAACTGCAGCAAAAAAATATCATAAAATCAGGTGTGGTAACAATACCGCTTAGTAACAGAAATTCCAATCCCAGTTGTCATAAATTGAAGATTACCTGTAGATAATTTTTGAAGACAGCAAGAAAAAAATAGCTGCTGCTGATTTTTTAGAACTCTTACTAGTGTTCCTGATTTTGTCTTTAAAGAAGAATACAAATGTACTGCTGTTACAGTATAGTTCCATTACCAAAACCGGAGTCAAGCAACAGATGTTGGTGAGTCTGCCTCTTCCATCTTTGGTTGAGATGGCTCTTCTTTCATTTCTCCATCTCTGACATTCAGCTGTAGCTTTTGCACAAAAGAATATTGTCACTTATTTTCCACTCAATTTCTCCCAAGATTTCTGTCAAGTCTCCCATTTTATCCTGCTTTAGTGGCCAAAGACTAACATTTTCAAAGTGAGCAACATAAACCTAGAACAATTAAGAGGTCTTTATGCATACTATAGACCACTGAGAGACCACCGGTATTTTCCATCTTTCACAAATTGTATTACCTAGAAACAAAGAAACTCTTCTTCTTCTGGAGTGGGGAAAGATATGGAGCCATTACAAATGTAGATTAGTATACAGTACACTTTTGTTTCTTTGTCTTGCACAAATGGACTTCTTTATCCTACTCATCATGCATGTCACAATTTCCAGCCACAGATGTTGAGATCCTCTTTACCAGTGTTTCTCAACCGTATCAACTTTACAGTATGTAGACTTTAGTTCTCAGAATTCCCTAGCCAGATTGAGACTTCAGGTCCTAGAATTCCCTAGCCAGCTTGAGAACTACTGCTCTTTACTGCCCAGGTACTTAAAGAATTTCAGTTCCTATAGTCCGCCATTCTTTAAATCTCCAAGGTTGGAAAGTTTTGAAGGTCCATTTTCTTGCCTAAAAACTATTTTCATACTGTCTATCTACTATGTGAGAATCTTAACCCAACATTTATTTATTCATCCAATTTCTATTGTGCTGCCATCATAAAAAGACTTTTATCAGTAGCTTACAAAAACAAACACGACAATCTAAATAAAACTGTGTAAATCTTCAAACAATACAATATCTGGCCTCAAAAGCCCACTAGAGCTTTTCAACCTTTTCACCCATTGTACCACTTTTAGGATATGGCAATATTCGAGTACCACCAATCGCCTAGCAAGGTAGCAAAAACTTGATGACCCGCCCCAAAAGAAAAAAAGTGATGAAGTAAAGGTAGTCCTCAACTTACAACAGTTCACTTAATGACTGTTCAAAGTTACAATGGCACTGAAAAAAGACCCCCCCCCAAGCCACAGACGAGCAAGACACTTGCCTGCCCACCCAGTGGCGCTCTTCCTCCTGTCTGAAGTTTTCATTGTTGTGAGCATTTCTGTTGAGGATTGGCAGTGGGAGTGGGGTGGGGGGGTGTATGGTTTTTATTCCCCCTGCCTGCTGGGTGCTTGCAGCAGGTTTTGGTCACTTCACATGACCCTGGGACACTGTGACCGTCATAAATATGAATCAGTTGCCAAGCATCTGAATGTAAAGTACATGACCCTGTAGATGCTGCAACATTCCAGCTGATTGGTGCTTCTGGGTTCAGCAGAAGTGCCAGGATCAGTGCTGCTTTCCAGCTGGAGCCTGACGCTGATCCTGGCGCTTCCGCTGAGCCCTGACAGCCCTGCAGCTCCAGCCATCTCTCGCTCAGGCTTGTGCAGTGCTGCCACTGGTTCAGCTCATTCCCCTCCCCCGCTACCACTTTTCTAGGATGGTCGCGTACCACTTGCCAGGTGCCAGTGTAGCACAGGTGGTACCCGTACCACTGGTTGAAAAGCCTTGCTCTAGAAAAGCTCTTGTTTTCAACTTTTTCCAGAGGGCAGCTTATGTTGGAGATAACTAACATCTCCAACCAAATCCCATTCCAGAAGGCCAGGCTCATCATAGAAAAATTGTGTTTTGGATTTTATTTTATTTTTTAAGTGTGTTTCTGGCACAAAGTGATCAGAGGTAATCCTGGTGGGGAAAGATGGTCCTCTCGGTAACCTGGCAGAAAGCCATGGATGGATTTATAGATTAAAACCAGCACTTTAAGTTGTACCTGAAATGTGGTGTACGCTGCAGTAATCTAACCAGGCGATGGTGACAGTATGAGCCACTCTAGTCAGGTCCTCCCGTCCCAAGTAAGGTTGCAATTAGCATGGAAGCCAAAGCTGGGGAAAAGCCCTCTCACCACAATATCTGACTGTTGATCCAGCAAGAGTCACAAATCCAGGAAGACCACCAAGTCACAAACCTGCTCCTTCAGAGGCAGCTCAACTCATCCAGAGACAAACCAAGGGACATAGAGGATATGGATAGTGGGGTGGGCAGCATATACATTCATTCATTCATTCATTCATTCATTCATTCATTCATTCAATAAATCCCAACATACAAACAGCAGCTGTGTCTTGCTAGAGTTCAATTTAAGCTTGTTCTGTCCCATCTAGATCCTCAAAATCTCCAAGACACTGGGACAAGACTTAGATAATATTTCCAACCTGGGGTTACAATGTACAGTTGAGTATCATCAAAAATATTGTTGATATGAGAGCCTGAATCACTAGATGAGCTCCTGTAGCAACTTCATGCAGATGCTGAAGAATCCATATCTTTCTGATGATGGGTGCCTAGTTCACTGGAGGCTTTGCCTCTAGTATTGGTCACTATAAATAAATGAAACATACGGACCAAAATAATACGCTTTAAAAGCAGCATGCGTGGCTTTGTCAGTAACTTCATCTAAGGAGAAGGTCCTCCCTCCTGTTGATGTGGCTTTTAGTCCCACTCTGCAGTATATGTGAAATAAAAATAAATTGGACTCTCCTGAGGGAGGATTTTTTTTTTCCATTTAGGTTTTTTTTTAGTTTAGTTATAGTGCACATTATGCTTTCAAATGTTGTAAATTGTTTTCAAGTTAAGTATACTCAGTTATTCCGTCACTGTGAATTCTTGAAAATGTAGCATTTCAACACAGCTGATAAAATGATTCTATTCAGTTCAGAGTGGTGGGATGCTTTATTATTTAAAAAAATTTTTTTTAGGATTCATGACTTACTACATACAAACTACTTCATGAGATTCCATTTAAAACCAATGGATGAAATTTCTTCCACTTTTTTTGCTTGCCAGGAAGCAAGTTCATGTTTAAGAGATTAATCAGTTCTTGCAAAAAGCTCCTTTGATAGGACACATGCTGTTTCTCAGTTGCTATTCTAAAGGTGAACTCCAGATGATTCCCTGTGACTGGTCTCCCTACCCTTCTACCTCTAATTTGAAACTGAATTCCAGGGCCTGCCTTAAATTTCGGCCACTTTGGTGCAGCCAGGCAGCAACCATCACAACAGGAATCCTTCTAGATGCTTTCTTGCCAGTAGTATCACTGCCAAAGCTAGCTTTATGCTTTGCCTTTTTTTCTTTAGATTGTTCCCAGGGAAGCAACTGAACAATGCAAGGATTTCCTCTGACCAGCATAACCCGCCTGCAAACTGTTGATTTCCTTATTTTTCATTTCAGCCCCCTGGATTCAGTCCAGCAACCACTGCCCATCCCAGAGAGTGAACAGGAGGAACTCTGTGGTTGCTTCAAATTGTGGGGTTGCAGCAAGGCTGTGGATCTTATTTTTTAGCTCACCTCAGTTGCTACCCAATCAAAGGGGAAGGCTTGGTGTGAGAAACCTCCTATCTAGGTGGCTGTGCATTTCTGGGATAAATCTGTTTCTACGGTTTCAATCTGTCGAGCATTTGATCTGCATTGATACCCTTATGCTTCATGCATTAGATAGTCATAGTAGCAGTGTGGGGATAGGCAGCTTGGAGACGTTTTATTCTAGAAAAGAGACTGTTTTATTGCAAAATGTGTTGAGTATTCCTGTTCTGATATTGCACTGTACAGTGAAGAGTGCAACAAGCTGGCTTCTGGGAAACTTTTGATGCTGCTCACTTGTGCTACAAATTAAATTCTATGGATTTTCTGAGAAGCAAATAAGCAAAATGCTAAATTTCTGAAGTGTAACTAACTAGAAAGGAGGAGGCATTTTCCAGAATTTACTCATGGATTAAAATTAAGATATTGGATCCTGAATTGTGATTGGACCATCCTTAATGGGAATACTTACGAAAATATTTTGAATGAACCAGACGTGAGAGATACCAATTCTGTGACATTCAAGGCTGCAACTACAATCCTTGTTATTAATATCAACTGCTGGCAAGCAAGTTTTCTTGCTCATGAATCCCTGCCAGGCTTCTTCTGTTGGACATTTTGGGAATCTTAAGTTCTTCACCATTGGACTGAGAACAAAAGGAACAGTCTATTTGGTAGGACACACATTTACTTACTTCTTGCTTTTTGGAGTGAGGCTTACTTTCTACCCACATGGTTATTTTGTGATTGAACTAAATATTCTTGTATATTTTAACATTGATTCCTTCTTGTTTCACAAACTTAAAAGTATCCGTTTTTAAATGTATATCTTTAACCTTTAAAAAGCTCACTTTGGAAATGTTGTGTAAATAGCTTTTAGCCAGAATGTGCCTACCAAAGGGATTAATCTATACATTTCTAGATTTCTCAACAAGTTATTGACGATGTTGGATGGAAACTGTAGTCCAGTGCACTTGGAGGGAATCATATTGGAGAAATTTGCTGTAGATAAAGCAGACTGGAAGATGGGGAAAGAATACAAAAAAATTACCCCACTCAAAAGGACTCATTTACAGAGAAGGAGCTATGTTTTTGTATGGAGGGCTGAAATCTGATACAGCTGTTCCCACATGTTCCAGAAACAGTTACGTGCTTGCAGGATCCAACCTGGGTCAGTCACCGGGACTAGAGGTTTAGTTTTCCAAGCTTTTGGACTCGTCCTGGAGCCCATCCCTGGGGAACTTGTCTTTAACAGAATGTCTAACATAAATAAGTTCCCCAAGGATGGGCTCCAGGACAAGTCCGGAAGCTCAGGAAACTAAACCTTGGTCCCAGTGACCTACCCAGATTGGATCTTATAACATTATCCTGGGACACATATATTTGCCTTCATTCGTGAGTTGTACACTTTTTTCTCTAAGACGTTACGTTCTTGGTATCTGCTTAATAGGATGTAATATTTCATGTGCATGCATGTGATGAAGTTAAGACTTGGGTGACATTGTGCAGTAATGAAGAGATTGAGGTACCTGTATGAGGATTACACATAAATAACCAACTTCCATACTTGCTGCATTCTTTGTAAAAGACTAAATTGTCTGCTTCCCAGCTAACAAATACCACAAGTCCAGTAAAATTTTGTTCAAGGCTCTAGAAATCCCTTGGTCTATGTTCCTATAATTCCTTTTAATCCCTTATAGCCAACTTCTTCATTTTACATAAGAAGCAGTTGCTTAAGCGCAGCAGAGTAGTTATAGTGGACAAAAAGACATGATAGTATTGAACTGGACTCAGTTAACATAACATTCAGTTAAAAATAAAACTGAAAATATTTATCAAACCCTCCAAAGGCTTGTATTTTTTTTAAATAGAGAATCCTATTTTCTTCATCTCCTTTCATTTCAATGAAGATAGCACAGAAATTAATACAAAAAACAATTCTGGTAAACTGAGTAGATGGGAATTTTATTAGTTGAATGGAAGTGTGTGCCCATTGCAATATAAATGTGGGGTGTACGAGTACAAGACTGAAACATGAGTTGCTGTATAAGAGAGAAAATGTACTCTCATTAAAGTAGCAATTAATGGAGAATATTTTAGTAGTCAAAAATTAGGAGCAAATCTGCTATGACTTTTGTGTCTATGGAAAGTAGGTCTAGCTTTATCAAAACTCCTGGATTTTCATAGAAAGAATAAAGAACAAACATACTTTGAGCTAGAGCTAGAAAAGTGGGGAATGTAGAGATAAGTAAAGCTGTTATTAGTACTTCAGTGTCCTAACAATTACTAGTTGAATGCTGTCACATAAATAGCAAAAGCCCAATTTGAACAAGAGAAGTCTATTTTACCTTCTGTATCACTGCAAGATCTGTCACCATTTGGCATTGATGGCCTTCCCGCTAGACGTCTCTCATTGATTATCTTGTTTCAGATCTCTTATTTCTGTGAATAGGAGCCAGTGCTTACAGATTCCTTTTGAAAAGGCTTTGTCAAGGTTGCATGTGGCCTTGAACCCACTTCTTCACATGAGAGTATAATTTTCGTATATTTATACCCTTCTAGCAAGGATCTCAGGATTTGCTTTACCACAGCAAGATGGTGGCATCAGATATCACTGAATTACAATCTTATAAATAAGAATAAATTACCTTATTTATACCCAGCTGGTTCAGTTAATATTTGTTTCCCGCTTTAGGAGAACAGAACAGTGACGTCCAGCCTCATCCACGGCCGCCATGCCGTCTAATGCCCGGGCTGGCAGTTTGAAGGACCCTGAAGTGGCTGAGCTGTTCTTCAAGGATGACCCTGAAAAGCTCTTTGTTGACCTGCGGGAGATTGGTCATGGCAGTTTTGGAGCTGTCTACTTTGTAAGTGCCAAAGGAGTGATAATGCTCATGCTCAAATCTTGCTAAGATCATTTAACACAACTGTTTCCCGTTGGTCTTGCTTATAGCTGAATCAGTTCTGCTTCTGGGTCCCATCCCATCAGGAGACCCCCTGCTACTGAATGTTAAATGTTGAAGAGCAATAGTGACAGGGACTTTCTCCACATCTTGCTAATGGTTTTCTCAGTGGGAATCTGATTGGTCATGATCAGAAGTGGGAAGATGAACTGGTCTGATTTAGTAGAGATGTTATAACTTTAAGTGGATATCGGGTACTCGCCAATCCCATGTATCTCTGGCCTCATAGGCAGCTCTGCTATAAGAATGCCTGATTCACCGTGAGATGTAAAATTTACTCCTTTTGATTGGTATTTTTTTCCCAGGCATAGGAACAAAGTTTCTCTCTGAACTTGACTGTCTGTGGGTGCTGATAGTTATTTTCACCATCTTCTTTGGTTTATTCTCTTTATCTTCCCCAGGCCAGAGACATACGCAACAATGAGGTGGTGGCTATTAAGAAGATGTCCTACAGTGGAAAGCAGTCTAATGAGGTTGGTCCTTTTTAGACTCTTAACACAGTTGTGTTGACCATTAACTTCTAGCCTCTCCCTGGCCTAGGTAATCCAGTTCTCCTGATTTTCAAATTTTCTAGGCTTCTTGTAATATTCCCTCCTTTACTCGAAATATAGAAGTATATTGGAGCTCAGGCTCACTTTTGTATTTTCCAGAAATGGCAGGACATTATCAAGGAGGTGAAATTTTTGCAAAAGCTACGACACCCAAACACAATTGAATACAAGGGCTGCTACTTACGGGAACATACAGCATGGGTAAGATGAGAGTGAAACAGGTCATTCTGAGCCATTGTGGTGATACATTACAGAAAGCCTTTTAAAGAATTTAAGAAATGCAGTGAAAATGCAGATGAACTGGGCTTTGGGTGAGGGGGGAGTCTTGAAAAGAGCCTGAATGATGACTGGGTTTCTTGCTTCTCTGCCTGAAACAGTGCAGTTTAAGGGAAGGAATTGCAATGCAATAGAGTGGTGGCTCCTTTCTTGAAAACTGGACAGTTTTTTTTTAGTGGTATTCTGTTTATCTTCATGGGGTTTTTGGAAGTGCCTGGATGACAATTGATGCAAAAATGGTGGACTTTTGGTCTGATTTAGGGGGGGCTGTTCTTATATTCTTAAGTGAATTGGAAATGCCAGGTACAAAATGGAATTGGCGTACTAGGTTCCCGGAGCCCTGATTGGGACAGGATGTTTGAAGTTCAAAGGATTTATTTGCCCTATGCTAACATTTCCTCTTAATTCATTAGCTGGTGATGGAATACTGCCTAGGCTCAGCCTCAGATTTGCTGGAAGGTGAGTCCCAATACCAATTGAAGAGTCTTCCCACAAAGCTTTTCTGAGACCTTTAAATAATGTTCTTTCCTCCATCCCTTCTTTCCTAGTGCACAAGAAGCCACTGCAGGAAGTAGAGATTGCAGCCATAACACATGGTGCTCTGCAGGGACTTGCCTACCTGCATTCACACAATATGATCCACAGGTGAGCTCTACATTATATGACTGCACTCTCTTAGAGACGTTGCTGCTTGTAACACCCATTTAGTGTAGGATAATATGATCTAGTTCAGGGGTAGGCAACCTCGGCTCTTTTATACTCAGGAATTCTGGGAGTTAAAGTCCATGAGTCTTAAAAGAACCGAGGTTGCCTACCCCTGATCTAGTTGTTGCTGCATTGTGAAATCTGTACCGGAATCTGTTACTCTGTTTTTCAGTCAACTCCATGCATCGTTCCAACCCAACCCTGTTTCTTGCTACATTTTACCGTTTATTCTATAGATTATTTGCAGGCAGAATGGCAAAATTACCAATTCATGCTTCAGTCAAATTTTGCACTTTATGCAGTTTAGCTCAATTATCAGAACTGGACAGTTTTCAAATTTCTCAAATCAGCTTTATATTTTAATAAATCCTCGATATCCCAAACAACTTAAAGGAAAGACATATAGATAAAACATGTTGCTTTCTATCAGACTTTGCATATAGGTAGTCCACGTTTAGCGACTGCCTCTTTTAACAACTGTTGGAAGTTACCACATTGGGGAAAAAATAACTGCCAATCCTCACATTTAACAACCTTCACAGGTCGGTAAAGCAAACAAAACCTGAAGTCTGATAATGAATGCAGTCACAGTTTCACTTAGTAACCCCTTTGATTAATGACCACTAAAAAAAAAGACTACCTGTATATTTTTCAACTCAAGAACTGTGCTATACACATTCTTTTTCTTCTAAAAAAAAAAAAATCTTAATTACCTCAGGAGTCAGTCATTTTGGTAGCCTAATTTAAATAGAGCAGAAATCTTTCACTTGTTGCTATTAAATTATTGACAGAAGCCATTACCAATATAGAAGTTTGCTAATGTAGCCCTCTCTCTTTCTCCTGGTCCTCCTTGTCCATATAAATGTTGCTCTAACCTTCGTCTTCCTGCTTTCTCCTGCCGCTCACACTGTTTTTCATCTTGCTGCCCATTTTCCTCCACTGTGTTCTCTGCATCTCTATTCAGTTTTTAATTACTGTGCTTGTCTTTTCAGGGATGTGAAAGCTGGGAATATCCTTCTGACTGAACCAGGACAAGTGAAGCTGGGGGACTTTGGCTCAGCTTCTATAATTGCTCCTGCTAACTCCTTTGTTGGCACCCCATATTGGTAAGCTGGCAGAATGAGATTTTTGTTTAAAATGAAACAGAGCAGGAATGCCTTTATTGGCCATATCCCCATATCCTAGCCACTGGGAGGAGTGAAGATGTGGCTGAAGAGACAGTGAGGGAGTAGATATGCATTGGAGACTCCCTGGTTCTTTGAACAAGAAGAAATTACAGAAATTGATAATTAGAAATGTGGGTTCCCTGGGGTTTTGCAAAGAATCCCAGTGTAGTTTAACAACAGTTGATTGTAAAAAAAGTTATGAAGTCTCCTTTTGTAGGTCAAAGATTGGAGGGTGTAATTCAGGAGTGTTCCAGTTTTGGGAGGCGCCATATGTGAACTTTAAATGGCATGCTTTGGAGCCTCATTTCAAGAAGTAATGGGGTCTAAGAAAATGAAATAAATTATATATTTGTATTAATAATACACATTAATGTGTTTAATAATTTCCCTTCTTTGATTAATAGCAACATTGACAACTTGGCAGTACTTTGTGGTCTGTGTCCAGGGACGTGCATCTTTGGTGCAATAATCTTTCAGGCTCTTAAGTAACCACGTGTGCCGTTGCTAAGTCACAATGTACGATTGTTTTATCTTGTGATTTCTTTCTAGGATGGCTCCCGAGGTGATTCTAGCCATGGATGAGGGGCAGTATGATGGCAAGGTGGATGTCTGGTCACTTGGCATCACTTGCATTGAACTTGGTATGAAATGAGCCTACTTGCCTTATCGGGTTGGAGTTATGGGGGGGGGAGTGATGTAGAAGAGGACTTTCTGCAAGAACACAAGTGCTGGTGCTAACATTAGCTGTCCTTGTGTCTTCAGCGGAGCGCAAACCACCCCTCTTTAACATGAATGCTATGAGTGCCTTATACCACATCGCCCAGAATGATTCACCACTGCTGCAATCTAGTCACTGGTAAGAAAAACTCCACAAATGGCTTTAAGCTTGCAAAAAAAGAGAGGTTTATAGATTGAAATGAATCCCTGACTTTCTTCCCTGTTTTTTTTTTCAGGTCTGAATATTTCCGAAATTTTGTGGATTCATGCCTACAGAAGATCCCCCAGGACCGTCCAACCTCTGATGTGCTGCTTAAGGTATCTGTTTTCAACTCCTGAAAGATTCCTTTTTTCCCCATCCCCAGCGTACAATGCCTATAGCTGTGGAAGTTGTATTCATTTTATCCTATCTGGTACAATAACAAGAAGTTAAAGATAAGAACACTAGATATTTAAATTAGAAAAGTGTGTTCAAGGAAAGCTAGCATTGGGAAATGGTAATCCATGAAAAATGTTGGTACAGATGTTTCTGGGGAAACACCCTAATAAATAACACACTTCACCATTTATTCCCCACAGACCCTTGATAAATACTGAGTCTTTACATTGGATTCATAGAATTGTACAATTGTGTGTTGGAAGTGTACACCTAGCATTGATTTTGGTTGATTTTTTTCCTTATTAAGTTGTTGATAAGCAATGAATTATTCTGTCTTCCAAAGTATTTGAGTTTCTCTCATTCTTTGTTCCTAAGTGGACTTGAGTAACCATTACATGCTAAATCTAGGTTTACTCAAGTTAAATAGAGAGTAATTATACATTGTTGTTAAAAGAATATAGTTATTAGGTCCTAAAAAATCTCAGTAGTTGTTATCCCAACCCTGTGAATGTACTTAATAGTGAGAAAGGATTGGTCAGATCACAAATTCTAAGAGATCGTTGGATAGCTTCGGGGACCTTTTGCAGACCTACTTCCGTGGTTTCATGCTATTACTTCCTGTGACTCCACAGCATCGCTTTCTCTTGAGGGAGCGACCCCAGACGGTTATCATGGACCTGATTCAGAGGACCAAGGACGCAGTGAGGGAGCTTGACAATCTGCAGTACCGCAAGATGAAGAAAATCCTCTTCCAGGAGGCTCAGAATGGTCCAAACGCAGAGGCACCAGAAGAGGAAGAGGTTAGGATTTCACTTTTGGTTTCTGTTGTTGTCGCCCCACATTTCCTAATGCAGTTCTCCCTGGCTTTCTTGAACTTCAGCTCATATAATTCTCTCACCATCATGAGAGTAACAGTGCAGGAGGCTTCCTTATTCCAAGACCATTCCCTACACCAGGGGTGTTCAGACATGGCCCTTTTATGACTTATGGACTTCAACTCTCAGAATTCCTCAGTCAGGCACACTGGGAGTTGAAGTCCACAAGTCATAAAAGAAGACCCCTGCCCTACACACACACATATACTTTGTCTGTCTGTCTGTCTCCCTCCTTCCCTCCCTCCCTCCCTCTCAGAAGCAGTTGTTTGCAGTATCACTTGTCTCGTTCTCATTTAATCCTTCTTTTATGTTTCAGGAAGTAGAGCAGTTTCTTCACCGGACAGGAACCATCAATAGCATGGAGAGCAGCCACTCGGTACCCAGTATGTCCATTAGTGCCAGCAGTCAGAGCAGCAGCGTTAACAGCCTGGCTGACGCCTCAGATGATGATGACGGGGCTGAGATTGCCATGATGCAGGAAGGCGAGCACACCGTCACCTCCAATAGCTCCGTCATTCACCGTCTGCCGGTATAGAACTCAGTGTGCTTCTGCAAGAGCAGTCAAATGTCAATTTCAGAATAAAGCGAAGGTTGGGAAACATTGTGGAATATTTTCTAGCATGTGATAGAAAATGTAAGCCTCCCTGCAAATCGGCCATAAAGATATGGGTATCCTGAGATAATAAAGGGAAAAGCTCAGTTTTGAATTTGGAGTATCCTTCACCTCGTTGTGATGAAACAAAAAACAACACCAGAATTGATAGAGAAAATAGAAGTCCAGAGGGGGATGGGAGGAAGAGAGAGAAGCATGCTGATGATCACAGGACTGGAATCCAGTCGATCATTACATCCTACTTGCTTCCTTATGTTGAGTGACTTAGACTTGGGTGGGAACACTTTCCCTTTGTTTTTTGGGGGGGAAATCAGTTTTTTTTTCTAGACTAGTGTTCCCTAGCTGTCCACATTTCTTGGGATTGCAGCTAAATTTCTACATACTTTGGAAACAGCAGTTGGAGGAAACCCGAATGCCTAGTCTGTTCATCTTTAATCTGGGCTGCCCACGTGATCTTGCTTTATGCTTAAAACTAGAAACATGACTGAATTTGAAGCCTCAACCTAGGTTTCCTCAACATGGCACAGATGTTCATCTGATACAACCTCCAGTTGCTTAGTATTCTAGGAATTACTGCCACAATAAATTGGATGGCATTAAGTTTGGAAGATTGCCTTAGACACTATATTACTTTAAACTTCCAAAATCTTGGAACTCCTTCTGTAGTACTCTCTATAACAGTTTGTGATCCTGCTCCATTCTATCTTCACACTTCCATTTCCTAAAACTGGCTAATCCTAAATTATTCATAGAAGTTCTGTTTGATCTCCCGGCTCTATATTCTGTATGTGCCTTTTAAAGGAAAATTTGCAGAGGCAATGTTAGAAGCTAAGACCTATAGCTTCTTACGTGCTTTTTGATGCTTTTCAGGGCCATGACAATCTGTACGATGATCCCTACCAGCCGGAAATGGAGCCCCAGAGCTCATCGTCAGCCGCCCGACGTCGTGCCTACTGCCGTAACCGAGATCACTTTGCCACCATTCGTACAGCTTCTCTGGTGAGGGGAGAAACTTGCTTATATTTTATTATAGTATTAGATTCATATCCTGCCTTCAAATTTTGTACAACTCAAAGCAGTGTGTAGAAGGGTCACGCCTTCTATTTTTCCCTCAACAACTACCCTGTGAGATGGGTTGTCTGATTAAGAGTGTGGCCAAAGTCATTGGCTGCTTTTCATGCCTAAAGGAGGATTAGAACTCACAGTTTTCTTGTTTCTGGTCCAGCACCTTCACCCCTACACAAAACTTGATCTCAGTTGGATGCGGTCCTTTCATTTTTGTTTTCCCAGCTTTCTTCCTTTCTGGTGACTTCATAAATTATTGGTGGTGCTGCCTACAAAACCTTCTTCTTTCTTTCTCTTAATGTATTAGTCAGTAAAGTTTCAATGTCTGGCATCTGGAGCCCTCTGTTGCAGTGCAGTTGTTAAGGAAGAAGCAGAGAAAATTAGGACAGAAAAAAATCTACCTGAAATGCCGTAGTTCTGCCTGTTTAAAAAAAAAGTATATTCATGGTGAGCAAGATGGCTTTGGAAACTCTGATTATTTTTAACATTATTTAGGAGCCAATCAAGCAAAATAGTTTAAAGTTTCGGTAAGACCGGAACAGTGGATAAGTGCCAGAAATCTACACTTTTGTATTGAGAACATTTTTTTCAACAATTTTCTAAAAGAGGTCAGCAATATTTATTTAAAATGTGAATGTTTCTGTTTCTTAAGACAGCTGCTTCATTAAATCTCATGCAATTAAAGAAATTCTGAATCGTTAATAATTTGATTATTTCATTATTTAATTTAGAACACAACTTTTGTGGGGGTGGCAGACTTTCAGAAGGTAGATGTGATATTTAATATTTGGATGATGATAGTAGTAAGGATTGCAGAAGGAAAGGCAAGGATGCAAAGTGAGTAGAACCATACTAGATGGACAGAGCTGGGGCTTTAGTGAGGGCATGTTTGGGAGATTCAATATTTTTCTTGGTTTTTCTGTGCTGAATCCTTTCAGAACTGAATTCAGTTTTCATATGGTTTCTATGTCAAAAGAGCAAAACCAGCATTCCCAATTTCCATAATTATTATGCCAAAATAAGAATCATGTTAATGCAGTAGAAGAGTGTTCCTCTTCTATATATGCGTCCTGTTTTACTCCTTTATTTGTTGATCTAAGCCAGCGGTTCTCAACCTGTGGGTCGGGACCCCATTTGGGGTCGAGCGACCATTTCACGGGGGTCGCCAAACAACGCAGTCCGCCATTTTTTTCCCCTTTTCCTTAGCTATGCTACTCCCTTTTATTCTACTGGCTTTTGAAAGCCAATAGAATAGACTCTCTTGAATAGAGTCTAATTCTATTGGCTTTCAAAAGCCAATAGGAATTGTCCAGGCTGTCTCTGCCCTGCTGAGCCCACCAAAAGTCCCATTCTGCAAACGGCGCTGCACCAGTTGAGTAGTTCTCGACTTACGACCGGTTGAGTAGTCCTCGACTTACGACCGGTTGAGTAGTCCTCGACTTACGACCGGTTGGGGGGTCGCGGCATTAAAAAGGTTGAGAACCACTGATCTAAGCTGAGTCATCTTGAATGAAAAACTGTTAGGTTTTTACCATCAAGGGCAAGGGTGTCAAACTCAATTTCATTGAGGGCCGCATCAGCATTGCAGTCGCCCTCAGGGCGCCGGGTGGGTGCGGCCAGGGTGAGTGCGGCCTACTGGGTGGGTGTGGATGGAGTGGGTGTGGCCTACTGGGTGGGTGTGGCCAGCTCTACATCATTCGTGTCAAGGGTGCCTGTGGGGGCCTGGGCAGGAGTGGGACAGATCTGAGGGTCTCTCGCAGAAGAGGGTGGGACCGGGGCAAGTACCAAGGCATGGTCCACTGGAGGAGCCTCAATGTTACTCTCAGGCCATGCGGGGGGAGGGGGACTTATGGAGCTAAGACTGAATACGTTTCAGCATAGATGGCCACCACAAAATTGTACATTGGCTCCCAGCTAGCCTGGGCAGCGGGGGCCGTTCCTCACTGTTTCCAGGATGGCTTCGCGGGCCACATGCAACCATTTCGCGGCCCGGGCCTTGTGTTTGACATGTCTGATCAAGGGGAAGTTCTGTGCACTAGTGGCGTACTATAGTTGGATCTGAAGTGCACAAGGATACATAAGATCCAGTGTGAACACTCTTTTTCTACTTTTTGGAGGCTCCTTCAACAAGCCATGCCTTTTTTTGGTCTTGCACTGTGCCATTGGTAGTGAGAAACTGCCTTCTGTTGCCCTGTCTCCCATCACCCTAACCTCTCCTTCACTAGAATTTTTCCTGAGCACCTTCAGGCACCATTCAAATCCAGGAAAAGGTAAGATTCAGTGAGGGATCAGCCAATGGGAAGTGAGAAGACGTATGTACCAGATCAGAAGATCCTTGCCTGCTTTGGATCTAAATGTGCACAACACTTCAGTGTATTGTTCCTCTTACCCCACGGCAGGATTTGTCCAGTAATAAACCCATAAATGGTGTTGTTTATATTTCACAATTTTGGATTAAATTAGACTTTCTTGTTTCTCTCTTCCTCCTTTCTTCTGTTCCTTCCTTTCAGGTGACTCGCCAAATCCAGGAGCATGAGCAAGACTCAGCACTGCGGGATCAGATGAGTGGCTACAAACGGATGCGGCGTCAACATCAGAAACAGTTGCTGGCTTTGGAGAACAAACTGCGGGCTGAACTGGATGAGCACCAGCTGCGTCTCGACAAAGAGCTTGAGGCCCACCGCAACAACTTTTCAGCTGAAGCTGAAAAACTGGCCAAGAAGCATCAGGCTATTTTTGAGAAAGAGGTGAGGATGGGAGACTTGGATAGGGAGATGGAAGATCACTTGGCCAAAGGAATAGAAACTACAAAAAATTCCTAGGAGAGTGGGAAGGTGGGAAACTTTGGCCTCCAGAACAGGTTGCAGTGGGAACCTCATGTCAGGTTAATGCAAAAATTAAGCCTCTTTTAGTATGGTAGGCACTAAAACAGCTTTCGAAGGAAGGAAGGAAGGATACTAATTTTGTGACATTTCAGCATTCTTGCCTGAAATACTGCGGTCTCTTGAGAGAAGATTGAAATTTTGCAAATGAATAGTAATCTCATAAAACCTCAGTATTTTTACCATCCATTAAGCTGATCACCACCTTCAGGGGTGTCACCAAAGTACTGGCAACTGTTGTAGGTGGCACATTTTTAATCCTTGGTGAAAGACTATCTCCAAATTGAAATAATTATTTCCCCTATTTCCTTTTGATTACTCCTTCTCATACAAAATTATACACAACTCTTGTGAGATTAAATAAAGTGTTGCAGGTTTGCTTGGGAAGAGCTTTCTTGATTAACTCATACTGTTCTGATTGTTCCCATTCCTTCTGGCCACATCAGCAGTAATCTAGTCATTTTGGTAGACCAGTATTAACTTGCCATCGAAACCAAGGAGATCAATTATTCCAAACAGAAATAGGTTCTATCATATCAAACCCATATGCTCTTGGATCTGACCTATTCTTTAAAACTAAAACATCTCCCCCCCCCAAGGAACTGAATAATTTAGACAAGGGTGTTTACAAACCAATTCTGCTGGTTGTCAAGAAATAAGTTGTTATGCCTTGTACCAATTGTACAATTATTTTATAATAATTTTATTAGCAGTTACAATTAGAGATTAAAAACTAATATAACTAAAAAAAATAAAAGAATACAAAGAAAATATAGAAAGTGCAGAAAAGGGGAAAAAATAAAAAAATCAGAATATAATAAAAAAACTACAAAAAATTACTTCTGCTTCATCACAGGTGTAAACAATTTTAGTAACTCATTACCTTCTCTTAAAATACAGCACATGTTCTCTTCTTCCCGTTTCCCATCTCTTGTCGTTTCAGTTCTAGTCAGCAAACATTCACCATGGGATTTCCAGAAACAACAACTTATCTATTTTAATCTTGAACAAATAAACCAACTTGATATCCCTTCTGTCAAGCCCCACGGGGTTTGCCAATCACGGCTGGGGGTGTGTGTGTGTGAAACGCAGCTGCCAGCTACCTCTCCATTGCCGGGTGCAATATCTACATCTTCCCTTTCCTTTTAATAATCTTGATCCATTCAAATAATGTCCTAGAACTTAACTTTTTTTCATATTTTCTTTTTCCCACTCTACAAAATTCTTCAAAGCTTTCTTTGATAAATTGAGTATAAGAAAATTACTCTCTTAGTATATTATCCCTTTTAATTATTAAGACATTAGCCTGTTTCTTTGTATATCCAGAATATCCTTTTCCATATCATTTTTGTAGCTGTCATTTTTAAATCCACTTTCAGCTCAGTCTCACTCTTGTCAAGTAAAACCTGTCCCTCTTTCCTAACATCCTTGAAATAGTCTAACTCAGGGGTCTTCAAACTTGGCCCTTTTATGACTTGTGGACTTCAATTCCCAGAATTCCTCAGCCAGGCATGACTTGAAGTCCACAATTCATAAAAGGTCCAAGTATGAAGACCCCTGGTCTAACTAGAGGCAGACACTTGTAAAGTTGACATTGTTCAAGACAATCTTTCAGTGTATCTATCCCATATTAAAAATTTTGCCTCATTCTATATTAGTAACTCAAATT
Source organism: Crotalus tigris (assembly GCF_016545835.1). Taxonomy (NCBI): domain Eukaryota; kingdom Metazoa; phylum Chordata; class Lepidosauria; order Squamata; family Viperidae; genus Crotalus; species Crotalus tigris. Next base: position 1,393,083 of record NW_024100595.1, on the reverse strand, counting down.
TAAGTTCCTTTTTAATTATAATCATTAGCTCCTCTTGGTTCCCTTTAATGTTAAACTTTCAGTCTTACTCCATCATGATTTTTTAGGTGAATTCAAAACAAAATAATCTTCCCACAGGAAGGATTCTTGCAATTAATTCCCAAATTTTATTTCAAATCTATTTTGGCCCTTCATTGACTTGCAACTTTCCAAAATCAACATTTTAATCATATTTTGCTGTTTATTCCAAAAGAATTATTTTAAGTCCTTAAATTTGTATTTAATTTTTTCCCCACTAAGGATTGAAGGAAACTCATCCAGTGCTATAAAACTAGCCGATCCAAAGATTCCTAATAGCTGAATGGCAGTCAACAAGCAGTTTCCAAAAATGATTAGATAAATATGCAAACCCACCATCCTTAATAGCTCCTAGCTCATCTCACAGAGCTCTAAATCTACCAGAGATTGCAGTCTTGCAGTCTCCTCCTGAGAAGCAAACTGTTGGGGGCACCTGTGGGCAATTTCAAGTTCTCTCCTTGTCCAGAGAGGAATTACAAAGAGACAATCTACTCACTGGCTCTTCATTCCACTGCCTTTTGCCATTTCTTCCCAGAGGTCGAATTGTACACTTTCCCAAACTAGGAATCCCAATTCTCTCTAAAGCAGGGGTCCCCAACCTTTTTGGTTCCACTAACTGTTGCTAGTGGCTTTGGCGGTTTCAGGAGGGGGGAATGATTTTGCACATGCAACCTAAATCCTGCATGTGTGCAAATGAAGCTTTGTGCACTCACCCTCCACTTTAGAAGCCTGTTTCCCAACGGGCCATAGCCCGGGGTTTGGGGACCTCTGCTCTAAAGGATGGTTTAAGGTTATTAGTCACGTGTGCAGTAATGTCTAGTTTTTGTCCCCTTTTGGATGAGCTGTGGTGGTGCAGTGGCTAGAATGCAGTACTGCAGGCTAATTCTGCTGGCTGCCAGCAGTTCAGCAGTTCGATTCTCACCGGCTCAAGGTTGACTCAGCCTTCCATCCTTCCGAGGTTGGTAAAATGAGGACCCAGATTGTTGGGGGGCAATAGGCTGACTCTAAACTACTTAGAGAGGGCTGTAAAGATTGTGAAGTAGTGCTTAAGTTTAAATGCTATTGCTGTCTTCTGACTATGTACAGAATTGCCAGTATGCATGCAAGCCTAGGCATGGCTAAGCTGTCTTTCTGTTCCACTCCCATCACTGGTGACCCTGACCACTCCTCCTACTTCTGCAGGCAAAAGCTGCCCTGGCTGAAGAGAAAAAATTTCAGCAACATATCTTGGGTCAACAGAAGAAGGAGTTGGGCAACTTACTTGAATCACAGAAGCGCCAATATAAATTACGGAAGGAGCAGCTGAAAGAGGTACCCTGATTTGAAGGGTGGCGAAACTTAGCAGCAGGAAGCCAAAAGTTCATTATCCCATAATAGTTGGCAGCTGACTTTCCAAAGTTCCATTTGCCACCTTACCTCTGCCTGTGACTATGAAGCCTTTCTTATTTTGATTTGTTTTATTTCATATATAATGCTGCAAATTCCTTCTGTAGGGGAAGATAAAATATTCAACTGGTCTTTAGGAATATGTGGAAAATAACATGTCCTAAAAGGCCAGAAATAACCAAGTGAGATTTATGCTGTCTGTATCTTTGAAGAAAAAGATAGAAATATCATAGAGTTGTTTCCCTGAGAGTCACACAATAAGAATTTTTATAGGCAGAGCAAACATATAATGTGGCGAACATGGAGAGACATTTCCAAAAGTAGGGGTTTTATGTCCTCCATGTTTGTTGTTGCTCTGGGACAAAAACAAAATGGCATATTAAAAAGGAAACGAACACTTGCCCACAGGTATATTTTACAAGCATTCTTTTGGAATTCTGCACCTGTTACCTCCAGCCAGAAACTGTTTGTCAAGATAGCTTTCCCCAATATACATCTTGGTATGTGAACTAGAGATAATGAGACCTGTATTCCAAAATCCCTGGGCTGACCAAATTGAGAGGAATCTACCTTCAGTTTTTTCCAGTTTTGTACACAAATGTAGGAGGGGAGATTATTGTACTTCCTCACATGTAAATTTGCACATCACGTTAACCATAATGCAATGGTGTACTGCATTGTGTGTTAGCATGTCGGATGAACTCGGTTAGCGCAGTTTGTGAACATGCTGCCCTTCAACAACCAAAGCTTAGGTCAATGTGCCAACAAAGGAGTGTTTACTTTTTCCCACAATTCCTTTTGCAGGAGCTGCAGGAGAATCAGAGCACACCCAAGCGGGAAAAGCAGGAATGGTTGCTGAGACAAAAAGAGAATATGCAACACTATCAGGCTGAAGAAGAGGCCAACCTTTTGCGGCGCCAGCGGCAATACTTTGAGCTACAATGCCGCCAGTACAAACGCAAGATGCTACTGGCACGCCATAACTTGGACCAAGATTTGCTGCGGGAGGTGGGGACCAGTAATTGGTGCCTGGTGGGAGCAGGAAGGGGATGTTGGTCTATGTTTGAAAAGCAAAACTGCGGGAGATGTACTCTGGGGGGTGGATGTGTTGGGCAGGCTAAATTGTGTGCCCATTTTTCCACCCGTATCTCTTTGGAAAGAGTTGGCATAATGAACGGTTACTTGAATGTCTGCCTTTGCAAGCTCTTTATTTATTAATTAAATGTCCACTAATTAAATGAAGTTAGGCCACCCAATTCCATAGCAACTCTTCACAGGGTATAATATTAAACCATTTAAAATATTACAATACAAAACCATATAGAAACCGTTCAGAGAAAAATAGCACAGCCTAATTAAGAGGAGTCTGCCATCAACTTTAGTCCAAGGCCTGGAGAACAGCCAGGTTTTGTTTAAATTGTGCCAGATTGGAGGCTATATGAATCTTGGGAGATTATTTTAGAAAACAAAGCCCCGATTCTTTTGGTCCCATTGAATAACATTGTCTGAATAAATGGGAACCAGAACATGTTAACTGTGGCTAGTCATGGGATGAGCAGATAATCTGCTATGTCACGAAGGACATTTGTAGGTAACTAGACAACTGGTGACCCATCAGGTCATCCTTTCAGAGATGTTTCCTTACCAGATTCCTGAATAGCAGAAGGTCTAATATAGTGTCTTCACTGGAAAAATTGCCCATGCTGAACTATATAGCACAATCAGACATCAGCACAGGAAATATTTTATGACATTATGTATTATGTCATAAACTGTTTTATGATAATTTTGATGTCATAAATTTTTTTTTAAAATTTGCCAAATTTCAATTCCATGGGAGTTACGGGTCTCAAATTTTGGACACTTTATGCAAAATAATCCATATGGGGAGCCTTGGTTCAAAAATAGTTGCCTAAAGCATCATTTCACCCAGTTAAAGGTTATGGAAATGAGAGTTTTAGAAAGAGAGAGGAAGATAAGCAGCACCTTAAATTGCACCTGGAAGTCTATTGGTAAATGCCACCAGTTTTTTGAGCAGTTGTGAGTCCACGAAGATCTTCAAATAGTGCTAGAGACCCGAAGGGGGAAGTATTAGCCCTTTCAAGATGGAATATCTCTAGACCTGGGTAGTCCACATACTCAAAACCACTTGGTCTTCTCAGGGTTGGGTGTTTCTACCCATCTACATCTACACAGCCTCAAGGACTGGAACAAGACTTTGAGATAATCACCTGGTCAGCTCAGAGTCAAGATGTAACAATTGGAGACCATAATTAGTCATGATACCTGACCCCAAATCAGTGCAGTCCTGTGTAGCTACTACATTGGAGTAAGTGTGAGGCATATTGTGTAAGATGCATTGAGATCTAATCCACCCTGTGTGTCGAAAGTCTTGGGCTTGAGCTCCTTGCCATCACCAACTAAACCCAGCTACAGAGAAAGGAGGAGAACCATTCCCAATCCCTAGATGGTCCAGAAGGATATCATGGCTGATAGGATCGAAAGCTGCTGGGAAACCAAAAAGAATGATTGGTCTCCCCAATTCTCTTTCCTCTAGCGGTCAACAGGTGTAGCCAAAGCTCTCTCGGGTCTAAAAGTATGTCCTACTCTGAAGCCTGTTTGGAAGGTAGCTAGATAACTTTTTCCCCAAAGCCCTATGAAAATGTAGCTCAACCACCTTCTCGAAAAGAGGAGGTTGGGGGGGGGAACACTTTCTACCCCACACTTTTTCCTCTTCCCCTCCCCTAGTTTCCCACTGTTTTCATTTTCTTCTCTATTTTATATTTTATATTCTGAGAAACTAATAAATTTTGACACAGAAAAAGAAGAGGTTAGAGATGGGGGACACACAGCTATGTATCCCCAATCATCCACATCCATCCATTAACATTACTGCTTTTATGTAAGGGTGAACCCAGTGAGTGGCTAGGAATGAAGCAATTCTATTTGAGAGAATTACTAAGAAATGAATTAATTCCACTTCAACCGCATGTCCAGCTCTCAAAATACTTAAAATCCAGTTCTCATGCTTGCATCCTTCCAAGTTCAGGTGATGACTATTTTCTGACATCTTTCACAAACCATAAGGATTAGAAACTACCGCAAGGCTGAGTTTTACAGGGTACAGCTTCTAGTTTTAATCTCTCACTGTTCACTAATACAAGTAGGATACTGTCCAAAGGCAATGAAAAAAGTTGCTGTCGTCGGGCCATTAGAGAAGAGGGAAATTATTGGAAGTCTTTGGACAAAAGAGAAAAATGCTGAGTATTTCATAGATATTGGAACTGTAGATATTCTTTATGGAACATGACATTCTGACTGCTCTCTTTCCCCATCCCCCACCTCCAGGAACTGAACAAGAAACAAACACAGAAGGACCTGGAGTGTGCCATGTTGCTGCGCCAGCATGAGTCCACCCAGGAGTTGGAATTTCGTCACCTTCATACTGTCCAGCGTACCCGCACAGAGCTTACCCGTCTGCAACACCAAACTGAGCTGTCAAACCAGCTGGAATACAATAAACGTCGTGAACAGGAACTGCGCCAGAAGCATGCCATGGAGGTCCGGCAACAGCCTAAAAGCCTCAAAGTAGGTGCTACCTACACTCCGCCTTGCTGCCAGTTGTGCCCAGAAGGGCAGGTTGTGGGAATTCTGGAGTCAGGGCAGGGGCACTTGGGGGTGACAGAAATGGACAGATATGAGGCTGAAAGTCTAGACTTTGGACAGGACCTTTTGGGTGGGTGTGATCCTTGTGACAGTGTGGCGGGGGATCATGAGCATCTGGCAGATTTGAAATACATGCCCATTGAGTATCTAGATCCCAAAGGATGTCAGTTGGACGTCCTGGAATCAGATTGTGTTTGTGATGATCCAGGTGATGGCACACATGTTGGAGAGGTTTTGGACTCAACTCAGGGCGAAGCTGAGGGAGTAAATGTGGGAAGAAAATATCCAGACCTTTTAGGGAAGTATACACATGCAAAGAACATTTTTAAGCCTGAGCTAGACAGTCACGAACAGGTGGTCCAGGAAAGCAATCAAGAGGAGGAAACTTCAGAGCTGGAAGCAGTGCATGTTGGGTCTCATGTCCAAGAGTGGTCACAGAAGGGTGTTCTAGGCTTGAGGGATCAAGGCGTAGAGCCTTTGATGTCAGAAATGAGAGATTGCGGAGAGGCGAAGCCAGATTGGCCCTACATGGCAGATATAATTCCAGATGAGCAGGAAGCAGCAATTTTGGAGGAAAGACAGGAGTGTCTGGGGCTTGATGGGGAGGATCACGATGTCTTAGGTTCAAGCAGCAAAGAGTGGAATTTAGACTATTCTATGGCAAGCCTAAAACAGCAAGAAGTATATAGCAAGGGAGTTACCGATGTAGGTCTCCACCAGACATTTCTTGGAGAGCTAGATGGCTGCAGAGACGCTTCTGAGGCTCTGCTGCCAATCTGGGGGCGACCAGGTGCTCCCAAGCCTGATGGCCAAGAAGCCGATGATGAGCTAGAACCATTTCTGTGCACAGAGGATTTGTACACTCCGTCTCTCCCCACTATCCTTGAGGAGGGGTCCTTGAGAGGATCAGGTGATGGCTGCCCAGCCAGTGACGATCCTTACAGTCAACAGGGGGCTGGCAAGTCCCATCCAGGGGCCTCTCCTGTGGCAACCTTTCTGCCCCATGTTCTCTGTGTGGCTTTGGCCTTGTTGGTCTCTGCATATCCTTGTGCCCCCACTCTCTTGCTTTTGCTCGCTGCTCTCTGGGCCCAGGGGGGGAGTTTTCAAGATATCCTCCTGGCCCTTGAAGGATTCTTAGTGGGCCTGGGGGTTACATACACCCTGTTGCATTCTGTTTTTCTTCTCTCAGGGTCCTCCTTTCTTCTTCTTATCAAGTTGGGGGGTACGGTGGGCGTGGTAGGGTTGAGTGCCAACAGGGGGCGCCTATATGTTCCGGTCATTCTTTTGGCCTCCTACCTCTTAGCTTCTCCCTGGGTTTTCCTGCCCCTTTATCTCCTTGGGGCCCTGGCCAGGCGCACCCTAAAGGGATTCCCCCGCCACGCCCGTCGGTTTTTGCTCTTGGCTCTCCTGCATTTCCCACGCCCAGTTTTCCGCATCCTGCAGCGCCTAGGGCTGGTTAGCGAACAGGGGCTCTTCCGCCTCTTTCCCAAAACAAACAAAGGCAACTTCCGGAGTCGTATCCCAGTGCTATCCCGCCAGCGGCAGCCATCCCTCCCTTGGCACCACTGGATTCTCTCTCTCCTTGCCAAACCAATCCGTACCCTCAACAGGATTCTCACCAAGGTAATCTGCGCTCAGCTGCCCCCTTCCATGCTTCACTGCCTCAAGGGCTTATATGTCTTGAGGGAGGAAAGGCCCAGCCGTATCCCCTGCTTGGTGGCCCGTGCGGCCAGGCCCGGAGTCCATTCCAGCGGGCCAGTGAGACGGTTGACTAGAAGTAGTGGTCGTGTGCGCGAGTCCCACCCTGTCAGGAAGCCCTGGAGATAACCGCCCTCAGTATCTTGGGTTTCTATACCTTGCCTAACATTGTGAAACAAGCCATTCCAGTTGAATTGCTGCATCCTGTCTCTTCCATGCAATATTCGTGCCGTGGGCCAGCTTCTGGAACTCTGGGCAATCAGACAGAAGCACTTTTTCAGTATTTACTCTCAAAGCCATTTTTTTTTCCTCCCTCCAAGGTTTGTTGATGTTTCGCTGTCTTGTTACCAAGAGGCTCTGGGCAGGATGTGTTTGGTAAAAGAAACTTTAATATGGGCAGAGAGGAAAACCAAACCTTGTGCAAGCTCTGATTGTTTACATATAGGGGATGGATGGGGGGGGGGTTGTCTTGTGTTCATTGTGTCAACGAGGAAAGAATCACCTGATCCCTTTTGAGTCAGCTATTTGGGAGGGCCAAATATTTCCTATTTCCATCATCTGGCATAAGACGTTGAGCTCCAGGTTTGCCAATCCTTACAAATTCTTTCTCGTAACCCCTATTTAAAAGATCCAGTAATAGCTGTTTTTTCCATCTTCAGCATCTCTTGCACAATGCGGAAATACATACGTGCCTTCATTTCAAGCCATTTTTACCTTCTGAAAAGCTTTGAATTCCAATTCCTGCTAAAATACATTAATTCTTCATCTCCCACAGAGAAAAAGAAACCCCCTTTACAATGAAATGAAAAGTTGAGAAATTAAACATGTTTTGAAAACCCAAATTTTTCAGCTCTTGAGTGTTTGCCTAGTTTTAAGTGATTCTTTCGCCGTTCATATATATTTCCACCATTGGTATGTGTCTGTGTGCATGTTTATACACACACACACACACACACACACACACACACACACATATATATATTTATCATTTTTCACCATATATGTAACAATCCCCCTTTTTAAAAGTTTGAACTTGAATGTACATATTTGTATTTGTGGGTAGGTTGGTAAGTTTTATATATATTTTTATGGAGGGAGGAAAGGGGCGCTAATACAATTTTTAAACAATACAATTTGACTGAAAATGGGAGAAATTCATAAAATGACAGCTTATTGCTATAGATTTTTTCACTTGAAACAATAATGGGCCATCCAGTAGCTTTTTTTCCCCTTTTTTCTTTTTTTAAATGAGAAACCACATGCTGGCATTTGAAGTGAATGGCTTGGCATTGAGGTGGTTTGCTTTAGCGTAGGCAGTTGCATTTTGGTCAAAGAGAAGAAAAATTACTAAATATGAAATTTTAAGTTTCTGTACGAATGTCTTCTGCAGCCAGGACATAGGCAACCTCTTTAAATTACATAAAAAACAAAGTTGTTTTGTCTTTTAATGCTTCCCCCAGCGTGGTTTGAGGCCTTATAAATAAGAGAGCAGCCTTTTCATTTTTTTTTTATTTATTTTTTTACAAAACTGGAAACCTAGACCATCTCTAAAGTGCAGGGACAGATCTCAGAACTGTGATGCTCCATTTTTCTTATCTTTGCCAGGGGCCAGATATGCCTTATCTTCCAAGGAATGGTGTGCCCCATTTGGAGGAACTGCCTCATAACATCACAAACCCCTTTCCTTTACTTTTTATACTTCTTTTAAACTTCGCTACCATATCATTTTCAAGAAACATTTCCTTAAGCTTTAAGGTGAAAGTGTTAACACACACATACCTCATTGGCTAGTATGACATGCTTGTCCCCCCCAATCACCTGCGGCTTGCTCCTTAGTGACCATGTCACAGTGGGAGGAGAGGCTTATTTTTTACATCCAATTAACAGCCAGACTAGAGAATTCTGGAAAAACCAAATACTTGTGCTGCTTTCCTGTATGGATCCACCTTTTTCCCTTTTTAAAAACTTTGAGCAGGTAAGCACTATCACAACCTGTCCCTCTCTTCTGATAAATACCCTCTAGATATTTATCTTATAAATGCAGTATCTTGATCCATTTTAATTGTGAAATCCCCTGCATTGGGATGACTTGTCAAAGAAACGGGAAGCTGCTGTATAAAATTCCAGTTTAGTTTGCATTTGTTGTTTTGTTGGTTAACTAGCTTTCAGAAGTTTTATTTATTTGGTAGGGAATAAAACAAAAGCTCAGTTAATTCTATATAAACATATAATCACAGAATCAATATTTTTTTAACTCACTCAGGATGTTTATGCGACTGACCACAAAGAGATTTTGGGAATAAATCCCATTTGTTTCAATAGCAGTTAATTAAGAAAATTGGCTTTGCCGTGGCTAAGATTTTTGTCTTTTTGAGTTCTTCATCAACTGCAGGTAACACCAAGTTTTCTAGAGTTAAATCAGTTTGAAACAGTCTTCATTTCTATTTATTTTGGTAGCGTAATTTTAGAACGGTTACTTCTAAGCATTTCTATGTATTTTTTCAGTTTCTTATATCCATTCAGGTTCTAGCTAGTCCAGTTCCCTTCTCCCAATTTGCAATCTCGCCCATTTCAGATTATCCTAAGTTAGATATAATTCCATGTTCACTGATTCTGGCTTTTGGTCCCATGTTTGCATAAAGCACATACCTTGCATTTCTCCCTTTTTTGGTTCATCTGTGATTTTTTTAATTTATTCCAATTTTGCATCATCCATGGATTTGTGTATTTTTTTAGCATTCCTCTTAACCTTTATTTTTTTTGGCCAAACTTGTTTTCATTAATCTAGATTCTATTTTGTCCATTTTAATAATGTATTTTGTATTCCCATTTTTTCTGTGTTTGAACTATGTTTTTTTTTCTCTATCTTCACCATTTTAAAAAACTATGTTAAATATTTTTAATTTATTTCTCCCATTTTGTGTGGGGGGACATTCTTCTGTGGTTTATTTATTTCTCCCTTCCCTGTTGTGGATGCATGTGAAATTTTGAAGGAAAAAGAAATAAAAATTCTGCACCACAAGTCACCACCTCTGTATTGTGAGTTTTGAGTTTGATGTGATTTGATTTTTAAGAAAATAGGGCACTTAAAAACTGGGCTATATGTCTATTTTCATGTACTCTGTGCCACAAAACATCCTCAAGTGATGTACTTTTAGATTTCCAAAAGTAAAACTATTTGGAGGGTGTAAGTGGAGGTCTGTTCTTCCACATTCCGCTGTTGCCTTAATTCAGGGGTCTTCAAACTTGGCCCTTTTATGACTTATGGACTTCCAACTCCCAGAATTTCTCAGCCAGGCATGCTAGCTAAGGAATTCTGGGAGTTGAAGTCCACAAGCCATAAAAGGGCCAAGTTTGAAGACCCCTGCCTTAATTCCTAATACCTCATTCTCTCTCTATGACCTCTCAAGCATATGAGGTGTTCATGAAATGAATTAAAATAACATACATAGGTGAAAAATGTGTAATCTAGACAATTTTTCCCCCACATCATTTGTGGTTTGGGGTCATTTTAGATGTTGTCCAAAGAGTGATGAAAGATTGTAGCCATGAAAGGATTGCTCTTGAGGCAAGAAGCCTCAAGCAGTTAGGCGTAGCATAAATTACAGGTGATTGAGTGGGTTTTGATATGAGGGATGTCATCAGAAATGCAAGGAAATAAACATTTTGTTCATCAATATGAGCTTTGGGGTGTATTAGACTCTGTTTAAATAAAAAGAGAATAGCATTTCCTTGGCAACTCAGAAGTTCACTTCTGCGTATCCAAAATTCACACCACAATTGGAAACATAGCTTGTATTAAAAAAAAATGTACTTTGGACTAGCCTCATCTCCTGCATCACATTTTGTGATAGTCAAGTGGACTCCTCCCTGATACATCAACTTTTGCGCAAAGCCTTCCCTACTTCTGTGCTTTCCATATGGTCAATTTAGCATGGATAATGGGGGCTGTAGTCCACACATAACTGGAATGCATCAAATTGGAAAAACTGGTGTAAGCAATCTTCGTGAATTATTTTAAACTCTAGTAGGTGGTTCAAATTCTGTATTGAATTGTTTGGTGTGATTGTTTTTTTAGCCTGGCTGACAAACCAATAAATCGCTAAAAGGCCTAGCCAAAGAAGCAAACTTTTCCAAAATTCAAAAATCATTAATGACATTTGTAACTGCAGGTCCATTTTTGTTGAATGTATGAAGTTTGGGTCCATCATAACATTTTGTATGAGAGACTCTTGTCTCTCAAAATCAGCCTATAGCTGAGTTTGTTCTGTCGATGACTAAAAAATAATCTTTTTTACTTTGCTATGTGATGTCAATTTCCATTTGAAATCTTAATGCTGAAACTGCTCTCTCATCCTTCCTCCTACTTCTGCAACATGTATTTTGAAAGGGACCTTAGATTAGAAGACCTAAAAGGACCCAACGGAGCTAAGTCTTCAAAAAGTATCCTGTAGAAAGTTCCCAACCCTCAACATGAGAATGGAGAATATTTTCTGTTGCATAGCAGGATAGAGGATGAAGAGCCATCAGCTCTTTGGGGAATGGGTGTTGAGAATATCACCTACAATCTATATTTAGACCATGGTGTAGAGCTGCAATGATGTCATTTTTTATACAATTATGGTAATTTGCACTGAAATTTTTTTCCCCTGAAACTTTTCCACTTTAGCATTTTTAGAAAAACCAACATGCAGTTGTTTCAAAGATGTTTTTTCTTGAGGAAGAAGGACAAAATGTTTCGTTTCTCACTCAAGAAACTTCATTAATTGTGATGGGGGGAGAATGGAAGGATAGATATTCACAGTTGACACTGAATATTGGGGATAGGTTCTGACTGGATGGGTGGGAGGGAGGGGGAATGGAAGGATTGTATTTCTGTGCAGTCATCTGGTTGTTAGCACACTCTCTGAGAGCTGTTGAGGCTGCTTGAGAGTTTATCTTTGCCCTCAGGCTTACTGGAATCAGAGTGCAATTGGTTGTGGAGTCTTCTTGGAACTGCTGCAAGGGCTGCGTTTTAGACTAGAGGTAGGTGATCCACAACCAATTGCACTCTGTTTCAAGTGACTCTGAGGGCAAAGATAAGCCCCCAAATGGCCTGAAGAGCTCTCATGCAGAGTGTTAATGACCAGATGACTTCAAAGAAATGCAATCCTTCTACCCCCACCATCTGATCAGGACCTATCCTTCCATACTTCTCCCGCCATCAGAAATGATGAAGTTTCAAATGTTTTGTACTTCTTCCTCAAGGAAAAAACAGTCCAGTGGCCTTTTGAAAAAGCACCTTTGAGCCAACTGACTGTTGGTTGACTGAGAATCTCCACAGACATGCAACACGCAGTTGTTTTGCACACACCAAGATGTGCGTATATAGTTCAGAATTTGGCATATCATTCATTTGTGCTTTTTTATATTCAGGAATGATCATTGATAACTCGGAAAGAAACAAACAAGCAAATATTTACTGAATGTTTGTCCAAAGTTTAAACTTCTTGAGCAAGCAGGCCCCTGGTAAATTTCTCTCCTGGAGCTTTTTTGGCTGTGAGCCAAACACAGATAAATAGGAAATAGAATCAAGGGCACTGGGGAGAACTAGCTAGAACTATCCTTTAGCTGCTTCTCAGTTCATAATACAGGTAGTCCTTGACTTACGACCACATTTGGGACCAGAATTTTCATTGCTAAGCAAGGCAGTTGTTAACTATGCTGTATCCAATTTTACAACCTTTTTTGCCACGGATGTAAAGCGAATCACTGCAGTTGTTTAAGTGAATTGTGCAGCCATTAAGTGAATCCGGCTTCCCCTATTGACTTTGCCTGTCGGAAGCCAGCAAGGAAAGTCACGATAGCAATCACATCACCTCAGGACGTTGTCACCATTGTAATAAATGTTGGTTGCGAAGCGCTTGAATTTTGATCATGGGAATACAGTGACAGTCGTAAATGTGAGGATTGGTTGTAAATCACTTTTTTCAGAGCCGTTGTAACTTCAGATGGTCGCTAAATAGATGGTTGTAAATCGAGGACTACCTGCACCTTCTGTAGAGAATTTCTAGCGGGTCTCCCCTCCTGTTCCCATTGTCCTAGTGCAGGGATAGGCAACCTTGGCTCTTGTATGACTTGTGGACTTCAACTCCCAGAATTCCTGAGCCAGCATGGCTCAGCTTGGAAACCTCTCCCTTTCTCTTCAGCATGGCTGGCTCAGGAATTCTGGGAGATGAAGTCCACGAGTCATAAAAGAGCCAAGGTTGCCATCCTTGCATAATGGCACATATAAAGCTTCTTCATCAACTCGTTCCATTGTTTTTTTCCATGCAGCCTTATGCCATTTAACCCTTATGGGGTCTTAGGCAGAAAGAAAGCCCTCCTGGTCCTGTTACTTGAAGCTACCTCATGGGCAATGTCAGCCAATGCATACTGCATTGTTCTTTCATGAGGCAAATCCCATTTGGGGTATTTCTAGTTTGAATTGGGTATGTCTAGTCTAGTGAAAAGAAGGACTGGAGGGTGACATGATAGTAGGGGCTGCCATAAAGGAGAGGGGGTCAACCTATTCTCCAAAGCACCTGAAGGCAGGATGAGAAGCAATGGATGGAAACTAATCAAGGAGAGAACTAAGAACCTAGAACTAAGGAGAAAATTCCTGACAATAAGAACAATCAGTGGATTGCCTCCAGGAGTTGTAAATGCTCCCACACTGGGAATTTTTAAGAAGAGATTGGACAATCATTTGTTTGAAATGGTATACTATAGGTTTCCTACGGGGGGGGGGTGTTGGACTAGAAGACCTCCACGGTCCCTTCTAACTCTGTTATTTTTCATCAAGCTACAATACAGGAGGCATCTTTTCACTCCATTAAAGCTATTTGGTTGGGCTGAAACTATCTCATTGATGTTACTTTGATTGACGTGGGAACATGAAAATGGTAAAACTACTAGGTAAAACTAGATTTCGTTTATTCCCACCAAAACCCCACTGGTGGGAGTTGTTTGTCTAATACATGCTCCTGTCTCTCTCTCTCTCTTTCTCTCTCTCTTTCCTTTCTTCCTTTTGCATTTGTTCTTTATTTGCAATTCTCATTCTCTCTCCTCTGGTCACTGGCATTGTTGTTTTTGTTTTCTTGTTTCCCCCCTTTTTCTCCTCTTCCTCCTTTTGCTACCCTAGTCCAAAGAACTGCAAATTAAAAAGCAGTTTCAGGACACCTGTAAAATCCAGACGCGGCAATACAAGGCCCTTCGCAACCATCTCTTGGAGACCACCCCAAAGAGCGAGCACAAGGGGATCCTCAAGCGTCTGAAGGATGAGCAGACCCGCAAGCTGGCCATCTTAGCCGAGCAGTACGACCACAGCATCAATGAAATGCTCTCCACCCAGGCCGTAGGTACCCTGCGCTGCCCTCCCCCTGGGTGGGAGAGAGGGAGGAATCGGCCCTTCCTCTGTCCACGGAGAAGAGCATTTTCCAACCATGCTTTGAATCCTAGACCCCAACCAATTCCTTTTTCAGTTTTTCTTTCCATCCTCATCCCCCTTCCCCCAGCTTTGGCCAGCAAAAGTTTGAGATAAAATGACCAATCCCATTGGATATGGGTTGACCACTTGAGGTAGGATTTATCTACCTTGAATAAAGCCCAAGACATTGATTTATCCTTAAAACATTGTTTTGATTTTATTCCAGTTTAATTGTCTTGTTTTTTCCCAAAAGAAACAATGGAAGAGAAGATGCTGAGAATAACCCACATTTTAGAGAGCCGTAATTGCTTGCTCTCAAAACTGTAGTCCCCCAAGGCTTCCTTGCAAAGAGGCTGGCTGCCAAACCACAATGTCCATTGTGCAATGGGGCCCTTGTTCACAGGGCTCCGAAGCATGCCTTTCTCTGTAGCATCTTCACTCCCAAAGAAACCCCTTCTGAGGTGTGTGCCTGGTTTTAAAGTTCTGGGGCTAATAGAGTTCCCTTTGCCATAAATGCGTAACGAATACCAGCTTTGATCTCCTGACTCCATAAGCAACGTGAACATGACAGCAGTTGCTTGGTATTAAAATGGACTCTTTATTGGGGCAGGTAGAAGGTGCTTCCCGAACAGAATAGGCAAATCCCAGAGGTACCCATTATCCTTTGTTGAGATAGGAGATACTCAGCTATTAGAACTTTTAGCCGTTGTCAACTAGGGAACCATACTACAAACAGGAGTTTCGATATATAATCATCTTGAGGTAGCGAGCCCGCCCCCAGCAACAGTTTTGCAAAGCAGGCAGGCCAAACGGAGTAATAGTTTGAGGCCAGGGCCCATTCCAGAAGTATAGGAAGCATGGATTATGAAGACTCGGAGGCCAAGCTAGTTTTGTCCTTTTAAGAGTCATTCTATCCTAAGGATGGGTTTTGTGGTGCAGGGCCTTATGTCGCCTTCTTCCTTTCTTCCTAGCTGCGTTTGGATGAAACTCAAGAGGCAGAATACCAAGTCCTAAGGATGCAGCTGCAGCAGGAGCTTGAGCTGCTGAACGCTTATCAGAGCAAAATCAAGATCCACACCGAGGCCCAGCATGAACGTGAGATCAAGGAGCTGGAGCAGCGGGTGTCTATCCGCAGGGCCCTCCTAGAGCAAAGAGTAAGTATTTCCTGCTCTCCCTGCCTCTCCAGGAAAGCCTGTGGAGCTTGGGGTCCAGAGATTTTGCAGCACCAACCCAGATCCATGGCCCCATTTTCAATCCCACTCAAGAGGTCCCAGATGCGAATTGTTCTCCACCCTGCAAATCTAAGGTATTTATTCCCTTAGTACTAAACTAAACTAGTACTAAACTAAAGATGAGCTAGCTTTTTCTGTTGAGTGCTACAGTCCCTCGAAGAATCTGTTGGAGACAATATATAAAAAAGTGGGTGGGGCTTCAGGGGGTTTGGGACAGAGCCTGAGCCAAAGAGAGCTTTCTGATATCCCTTTTGACCCCTCATACTGACATTCCTGGTTTCTTTCTTTTTTCTTTTTGCCTTTGGATGTCACTATCCCCACCTGGCAGCCTAGAACAGAATCCTTGTCCTTGAGACCTGACATCAGACTGTGTCTCCAGGCAAGAAGTTATCCATTGCTAATCCATAATCACTTCAGAGGCCCTATGAGAATCAGCACTCTTAATTACTGTAGTGTAAATAATTTCATTTTCTAGGCTGTGGTCTGAGATGAGCTGTTCTGGGCTTTGTGGATGATATTCCCCCGTGAACTACATTCTGGAACAGAAAAATCACAGTGGTTGAATGGTGTTCATATTGATCGTAGTGTACAGATAATTCCTTTTGAAAAAGCTTGGTCAGCTTTCCCTAAAGCGGGGGTAGGCAACCTTGGCTCTTTTATGACTCATGGACTTCAACTCCCAGAATTCCTGAGCCAGCATGGCTGAGCTTGGAAACCTCTCCCCTTCCCCTCAGCATGGCTGGCTCAGGAATTCTGGGAGTTGAAGTTCAGAGTCATAAAAGCCAAGGTTGCCTACCCTGCCCTAAAGTATGTGCGAAAATCAATCAAGAATGAAAACCACTTTTATTCTGGAATCTCTCTTTATAGTTCTTTGCTTTTTAAAGGATCAGCTATTCAGAGTCATTTGAAATTGGGCAGCCTCCAAATTTAATAAAAGAAGTAGAAATCATTCTGTTTATTCAGGAGAAAGACAACAATGTCACGGCATTTCTGCACAGGATGGTAGCTCCAGGTTTCTAGCAATGGCCAACTGTCGGGCTGTTGAAGACTTAACAAAAAAAAAGTGTTTTATGAGGCTTGCTCCTGTTGGTTGTGGCGACAGTTTCTTCAGTGGGAATTCATGAAAAAGAAAACAGCATTCTGAAGGCATCATGTCAGTAATGCTTTGTTCATTGGCTACCTGGAAAGATCTGATTGGTCATTTTAGAAAGGCTACTGGGTTCTCCTGGACCAGCCTGGCTGAGGAATTCTGGGAGTTGAAGTCCACAAGTCATAAAAGGGCCAAGTTTCAAGACCCCTGTGCTGGACCTTTCATCTGACTCAGGGATCTTCTCCTGTGCTTTGAGTCATAAAGTGCCTCTTCTTGCCTGTGAAGTCACTCAATAATGCTAGTCCTTCCTGCTTTTCGTTTTCCATGGAAAGTAGAGCAGGAATAACAATAGTATATAGGTAATCCTCAACTTACAACCACAACTGAGCCCAACATTTCTGTTGGTAAGTGAAATGTTTGTTTAAGTGAGTTTTGTCCAGTTTAACAACTTTTTTGCCACAGTTGCTAGGTGACTCACTTAACATAGTAACTTAAGATAGTGACATGGTTGTTAAGTGAATCAGTATTGTTGTAACTTCAAATAGTCTCTAAACGAATGGTTCTCAACCTTTTTAATGCCGCGACTCCCAACTGGTCGTAAGTCGAGGACTACTCAACCGGTTGTAAGTCGAGGACTACTCAACTGGTGCAGCACCGTTTGCAGAATGGGACTTTTGGCGGACTCAGCAGGGCAGAGACAGCCTGGACAATTCCTATTGGCTTTTGAAAGCCAATAAAATTAGACTCTATTCAAGAGAGTCTATTCTATTGGCTTTCAAAAGCCAACAGAATAAAAGGGAGTAGCACAGCTAAGGAAAAGGTGGGAAAAATGGCGGACTGCATTGTTTGGCAACTCCCGTGAAATGGTCGTTCGACCCCAAATGGGGTCCCGGCCCACAGATTGAGAATCACTGCTCTAAACAAATGGTTGCAGGTCGAGCACTATCTGTACGGTTGCTTTGAGTAAGAAAAACTCAGTGGAATTTTAGGATTATCCTCTTCTATTTTCTGTTCTTCAGATCAGTGGTAGTTTTGTACTTCTGCGGCTATTGAAATTAAGTTACTTCTCTCCTTCTGCTCCCAACCATTTTCAAATGCCATTTTTCTATTCTGGATTTAGAACTCCTCTTCCTCCTACATGAATTGGAGGCATTCATAGGTCAGGTTTTGTTTGGTGTCCACAATTCTGAATAACAAAAGAGATATATAACTCCTGTTCCCTACTAGCCAAGATGATTTCAGCTGTGGCAGCAAAACAATGCTGAACTGTGTTTTCATAAAGCACTAAATGCCTTTTTTTTAACATAGAAAAATAGCTGGGAATAAGCATTATTGGGGCACTTCAATTACACGCTTCTCCTGTCTTTGCAAAAGTTCTCTCATGGGATCAGACCGTGATGCTCCTGAGACTCTAGCATGACAAAAGCAATTATTTCACTTTTAATTCCTCAATTCCTGAGGAATTTGCATTTCTAGGAATGCAAATCTCTTGCAAATGGGGTTGCCTTGTTCTGGTTTTTTTTTTTTTTAAATTAATCTAAGCTAAAAGTCCTATCTCCGTTATCTTTTTTGCTTCTTTAGTTTCAACTATGAAGTTGCATGATTGAAACTGAGGATTTGAGTACATATGCCACATCCCATATTCCCTTTTGGGGACAAGTGCCAGGAATCTCTGTTACTTCTAATTTAGGACAGATAAGTGTTAAGTGCTAGGTCTCAGTTCCTCATTAAGCAATTTATCCAACTTCCAGTTTTCAATAATCTTGGTACAGGTATTTCTCGACTTACAACTGAGCCTCAAATTTCTGTTGCTAAGCAAAGCAGGTTACCTTGGCCCCATTTTATGACCTTTTTGCCATAGTTGTTAAATGAATCATGCAGTCATTTAGTGAATCTGGCTTCTCCCGTTGACTTTGTCGGAAGCTGGCTGGGAAGGTTACAAATGGTATTCATATGAGCCCAGGATAGTGCAGCAGTCATAAGTACATGCCAGTTGCCAAGTGCCCAAATTTTGATTACATGACCATGGCGATGCTGCAACAGTCGTAAGTGCAAAAACCAATCTTAAGTCACTTTTTTCAGATCCGTTGTTAACTTCGAATGGCCACTAAACAAATGGTTGTAAACAGAAGATTATCTGCAGCGTATCCTTGCTGGCTACTGAGTGAGACAAAGGGCTGCTTCTCACCACTGCGCTGGTGTCCAAGCAAGTGTGTTTGTGGATTCTTGCCCTTGAAGTCATGGGTACATTTTTTGGTTTTGTTTCCTTCTCCAGATCGAGGAGGAGATGTTGGCCTTGCAGAATGAACGCTCCGATCGCATCCGCAGCCTCTTGGAGCGCCAGGCCCGGGAGATAGAGGCCTTCGACTCTGAAAGTATGCGTCTGGGATTCAGCAATATGGCACTCACAGGCATTCCAGCTGAAGCCTTCAACCAAGGCTACACGGCCCCTCCTCAGCCCTGGCCCTCCCGCCCTGTTCCCCGCAGCGGCTCCCATTGGAGCCATGGAGTTCAGAATACAGCTGGTGCGCCTCACGCATGGAGGCAACCTCCCATGCTTGCCCCGCCCCCTTCCGCCTGGCTTCATCCCCCTTCCTCATCTCCCTCCTCCTCTTCCTCTTCCTCCTCGGCTCCTAGTGGCCGCTCCAATGTGGTCATGCTGAGAAACAGCCCCCAACCCCTGCGGCGCACAGCTTCTGGCGGCCAGTCGGACCAGGGCATTAGCCGCTCAGCCAGCGTCACTTCTCACATCCTCAACGGGTCACATTTTTCCTACTCGTGAAGTGATTGGTAGAGAACAGGGAGACTTGGCTGGAGGCAAATGGGGGAATGGCTGGTGAAAAAGGGAGGGAGGCGGGGCATGTTATCCGGGGTCGATAAGTTAAAAAAACAAAAATGGGAGATGCTGTGAAACTGGACCACAGTGGAAGGCTCTCGGTCATCATCAGTAGCCTTTTGAGTTGTCAATCACCAGGAGAAGGTTGGACTGTGAGATGGAAGGTTGAATTCTCGTCCTCTGGAGCATAGCTGGGGCCTCCTCAGATCGTGGTTTTCTATCCCCCCCCCCAAAATGGATAGAGACAATGAAGCTGCGAACATGATGTTGGCAGTTTATTCTTGTGTCCCTAATGGCTATCGGCTGCTCCCCCAGCGTCGCCACAATCTGTAGATGAAGACAGACCAAGAATAGTGTTCCAGCAATGGAGATACAGTTATCTCTTCAGGGTGTGGCTGAATAATCTCTTCTTTTTAGAAGACGAAAAGAAAAACACTCCCACAATACAACAAATCCAGAATTTTTAATTGTGCACTGTGGCTTGTTTGTGGGTGTAATTGGAGCTGCTGCAGCCAGAAACCCTGCTTCTTCCTCTCCCAAGACCAGGGGTTCCTTTAAGTCAGCATGGCTAGCGAGAGGAACAAACAGGCCTAGAAATTGGAGAGAATCCTGGATTTGCAGTGATGGTGGGGCTAATCTTGCATGCTTAGAAATTTTCAGAGTGATAGTGAAGAACTTTGCATCTTGGGCATAGACACTGGCTTTTGTTCCTGCCCAAATTCACAGACAGGAGGAGATGACAGAATTTAATCTGCTTCTGTGTACCTTCCTTAACTTACTCTAACCCACAGATGGGAGAGGGAAATGTATAGGACAGGCTACTCTGGGCTCTTAATCTGCATTGCCTTCTTTTTCTCAATCAGGGGCCTACTCCAGCTCTGGAGACTGTCTTGGCATCATGCTGGTCCCGCGTGATTGGGAGAACAAATGAGTTTTCAACTCTTTTTATCCCAATCATGATCCGAATGTAGATATTAATCAGTGCCCTCCCTCCACAACCTCACTGTCTGTTTTGAGATGTGTCCCTAAGACCACCCTAGTCTGGGCATCATCTGTTAACGGTCAACCCTTCATCTTATAACATTGTCTTTCCTCCCTCACTCTCCTCTCTTATGGAAGAAGCATCCAACAATTACCAGTTCTTGTAACAAGGGGCTTTGGACTGGACCTCTCCCCAAACACGCACATATAGCACATTTAGTTCCCTGATCACAATCTAGATCTCTGGAAGAGATTTAGCTTAGTGCTTATGCAACTAACCTTTATATGAAATTACCTCCTCCAAGTTGTTTTAGATGTAGTTTGCCCACCTTACTATTTTCAAGCCTTTTTGTTTTCTCTATATTTGTCACTGATCACCCCCTTGGTACCTTCCCTGCTCATGTTAGTCTCTTCCAATCTGCAGCTCTGCAGACCTGGGTTCATATTTGCACATAAGAGATTCGGTTGCAGAGTTCAGGGACCCAGCTGAGTCGAGTATTTTACTTGGTTGGTTCAGATTGTACACAGTGCCATTGTCATCTCATTTCTTCCTGTGTTCCTACACATTCTCCTTCTCAAGCCATACATCCATTCTGTAAATTACAGAATAACCCAGTATGATCAAACCTAAATGCTGTCTATCCAGGATTTGAGACCGAGGACCACTTGACCTAATAAATGATGTTGAATGCCAGCTATCTCTACTCCTGGCTGAAAAACAGACCCTCCTTTTCCGCTGAAAGGCAGGCAGATTAATTAACCTAAGAAAAATCAGGATGAGACCAAAGTGGTCCCATCAGCCGATTGAAAGGTTTACTAAATTGTGTAACTTTCTTATTTAGTAGATTTGCCTGACCTTCCTTAGTCCTCTGTCAAAGGCTGAAATCAATATAGTGAAAGGGTGTGCATTTTATAGGAACTAGAGAACTAAAACTCAGTTTCTTTCATGAGGGTAAGTTAATCTGGTAATGAGGGTCACTTGGGATTCATTCTCTTCCTGTTCCCTTCCCCACTAAAATCTAGAAACCACAACAGTCTGCACCAGCCTGATGTTCCCCAGATACATTCGACTGCAACTTCCATCAACCCCAGCCAGGACGGCTAAAGAGAACTACAGTTCAACCTCTCTGGAGGGCATCAGGATCAGCAAGACTGTTGTAGGAAGAAGATTTTTGCAGTTCTTGCAAATTCTGAAGCATGGGCTTATGTTCATTCACAACACTAAAGTGTTTGAATTTTAAATAATAATGTATGATGGCCAATACTGAGGACTGCCACAGGAGAAAGTTCTTTTCTTCTAGCAGTTAATCCAGCAGAGAGTTCCATCCGAGAAGAATGTCAAGGTCCTATCCGGTGGCAGCAGATACGATGGGAAAGCTGGTGGTGAACTTTCCTATTTTAAATTGCAAGTGGGAGAATTTTGAGTAAATTAAAATGCCCATTGGAAAACTAGATGTCAGGTGGCCTCTGAGGTAGACTTCTGAGACACTAGTTTGTATGCGTTACAATTATTTTCACTGTTGGGGGGGGGCATCTAACTAGGCTGACTGACCAGTTATTAAAGTGAGCAAAAGTGAGGACTTCACCAGGTCCCATCTGCTGTTTATGTAAATAAAGCTCAGATTAGCTAGGTACAGGAGGAAAAATGCTACCCATTTCACAAAGAACCACATTTATTTTTTTTTTGCAAAGAAAAGTTTCAAGTTTCTCAACCCTTCGAAATGGGAGTGGAAGAGAAGTCATTCTGGAGCCCTAGAAAGAGGCATCTGTCCTAAGAAGCAGAGAGGATGTTTGTCTCATTCAAACATGGGCTTCTAGAAAATCATTCAGAGCAGTTGGAGGGTATTGCAAGGTATCCCATGCGCAAAATGAGAAGAGCCCAAATTTGTGATGGCAGAATCGAAGTTTCTTGGAAGGGCCAAACCAGTTCATCTCTTCCTCCTCTTAAAAACAGTCAAGCGTGTGAGGTTTTGCTGTTCTTGAACAAGAGCCTGAAATTCAGTGCAAGACAGCTGAAGCACATCTCCCTCTTCCCTAACCAAACATAACAACTTAATTCACAAATCCCCCCCCCCCTTTTTTTTTTTCAAATCTCCACAGTGCTCCTTCCCCCAACACAATCCTTGGGCCCAAAGTTTGCCTCCACTGTCAACTTGTCTGGTGGGTTTTTCCCAGAACCCTGTCCCAGATTTGGCAAGTCCATTTTCTACTTGAATCAGGCCCCCTTTGTTTAAGGGGAGGGTGGGAGGGAGGAGGAGGGGAATCTTTGATGACTTCAAGATGTTTAGTGATTTCTTTCTCCTGCCTGCCTAGGACTGAGAAATGGGGTTACAGGGAGGGATACGGCTGGAGGGGCTTGATGTATTATAATAATCCTTATGTTTCTAAAAAAATAATAATAATCTTTTTTTCTGTTTTTGGTGCCATAACTTTCCCCCCATGTACAGTTTTCCTCTTCCTGTTTTTTTTCTTTTGTTTTTGTTTGTTTGTTTGTGCTGCCCCACCCACCCCCTTTTCTTTTCCTGTCTCCCTCTGTGTGGGTGATTAAAAACTAATGTGAGTGTGTGTGTGTATGTATGTCTTTTTTTATATATGAAGAAAAATGTTGCGGGGAAACTTAGACATATGTGTCCTATGGAATGTATTAGAAAATAAAACACTTTTTAAAAAAAAGAAAGAAAGGGGAGGGGTGGGGAAGCTTGAATCTTACACAGGAGAGTAAACATGGAAGGAGAACACAAAGGTGGAGTTGGTTGCTCTCTAGAAGGCTACCAATGGGAGAGGCTTTGGGCGGGGTGAGAAATCTTTTAATAAAAATGTTGAATATTTAAAAAAGAGTTTCTCGTCTTTTGATGTGTGTGTGGGGGGGGAGAACTCCAGGTTTCAAGCAGGTTCCTTTGGGACAAGATGCTAAAACTCAGAAATCTGTGGGTTGCTTGGTGCTCTCTGAGCTTGGGATTTTCTCTCAAACCCTTCTAGCACTGATGATGTTACCTAGTTGGGTGATGAAACGTCTGCAAGAAAAGACCCAAACCCAGAGAGCACTGAGGATTGCTTCTCCCTGAATTACAAATATTCTTTTCTATTGCTGCTTGGCATATTTCAACAGCCCTTTTCTTGTAAAGCTCTCAGCCCTGAAAGGTTTCTGTCCTCACTTGAAATCTTGAGCTTGTTCATATCCTTTCTAAAGTACATTTTCTGACTCATGACCAGCATCCTGGAACTGCTGTGTCTCTGCAGATCTGTCCTGTGTGGCAGTTTGCAAAAGTTTGGTCCTTCTGCATTATAAGGAATTACTTCACCTAGCAACTGGATTCTGAAAGCATTCCCATGGTAACAGCATCCTGGCAGTTTGGTGAGCAACAGGAGACACAGCTTGGTTTCATTCCACCTCCCACACTGGGGCATCTGATGAGGAAAAGGGTGATGGTTTGTGTGTGAGTGGGCAAGAGGGCATCTACATCGAAGATAGGTGACTTTATACATTTCCCAAATGCAGATTCTCACTCCTCTCTTTACAGCCAAGCATCTTGGTGTGGCCAGAGTCCCGACTTTCTAGTTCCGCTGGGCCTTGAGAAAAATACCAGATGTTTGATCTGCTGGATCTTACATCATAATATTTCGGAACAACAGGTCCGATTGATGCCAGGAATCCGTCTTGGGAATCTGAATTTCAGGCACGGCATGCTGATCTTGTGTGTGCCTGGTTGTGTTCTGCGTGTTACTTTAGGATAAAGGTGGAGGATTTGTGCTCTTAGCAGCTACCTTCCCCTCCTGGACAGCAGAAAATCACACCAATTAATCCTACAATCGGGATCCAAGCTGCAAAATTTTCCAAAGGTAAACAAAGCATGGAGTAAATGTAGCTTTTGCTCTCCTATGGCAATGGTTCAAAGATCTTGGTGTAGCAGCCAGTAGAGTCAGTAGCTATGGTCAAAATATGCATTAAAAAATATATGGGAGTTTTGGCCACACCATCATGCTGGCATGTACTTTTTTTTTTTTTTTTTGGTTATATTTTACAGAAACCCCTAGGAGGGCCTTTCATCCTCACCAGTTACTCTCATTCACCCATGTTCCTTTATCTAAAAGCACCAGAGAAGCAAGCAGCCAATTTACAATATAATATTACTTAAACAATCTGCAAATAATTATTTTCTTCTCCCATGGAACAAATAGTTGTCCAAAGGTGGGCACAAGTGATAGATTTTAATTAACCCCAGTTTCTAAGTTTTCTATAGGCGTGCTTTTCCATTTGTTTCAAGAATTTGTATGGCCACCCATCTCAAAAAAATGACCAGGTGGCTAGCAATATAGAACTCATAAAATGAAACAAAATAGATTTGAAAGCAGTAAAATAGAATACAGTGTGATCAAGAGTCCAAGACAAAATTCTCACAGTAATAACAAAGCATATATATCAGGTTTTGCTAATTTCCTGACTCCATTGTCTGGGCATCTCAAAGTTCTCTGGTGTCATGAGGACATGGAACTTCTTTTAGAAGTAGACCTGGAAGATTAAGCAAAGTTGTTTTACTTCAATTCTTTCTGGGCAAGGACAGTGCTGAGGACAATCTATTTTTCTTCTCACTTGAAAAACAGCTGGCAATACTTTAAAATACTGGGGGTGAGGCAGGGGGACAAAAAGCAAAACAATAAAATTATCAATCAGCAAGAAATGGAAACATTTGCCAAAGATGAGATAAAGCTGTGCAATATCTAGTTGTTTTCTTTAAATCATTTTTATCTGGTCCCTCGAAGGTGACAAAAACAGAATTGGGTTAGCATCAGCGCACAGCTCTTAGCAGAATTCAACCTTATCCCTTCCATAGGATAAACTGGCCAGGATCTCCTAGATCCCTTTACTACTAAAAGTTGAGGTAAAAATCTTTTGGAAGCATCTCACAAATAGAGACTTATGCTTATGCTCAGAGACTCCATCGGCTCCATTCAGTTCAAAGGAGCAGAGTCAAATGATTCTTGCTAATATTTTGTTGGATGACCTAATTTCTATGGCCAAACAGCTGCTCCTGAAATGCAGAATATAAGTTTGATGCAGCAGAGCACACAAATCCCAATGGGGATTCTTTGCAGCAGTGCTATTGGGGAGGACTGTAACTATAGTTAAACCCAGTTTCGGTGTCTTTAGACTGCAGACTAAATGATGTTAAGGAGGAAGAGAGGCTTTTCCAAAGGGAATGCCTCAAAAGTAGATCATTATAAGAGCCGTGGTGGCGCAGTGGTTAGAATGCAGTATTGCAGGCTAATTCTGCCCACTGCTAGCAGTTCGATCCTGACCAGCTCAAGATTAGCCTTCCATCCTTCCAAGATGGGTAAAACGAGGAGCCAGATGGTTGGGGCCGATATGCTGACTCTATAAAACCACTTAAAGACGGCTGTAAAGCACCGTGTAGCGGCATATAAGTCTTAAGTGCTACTGCTGTTATGAGAATGTCCTGGTCATTCCTTCTGCTGAGAGGAGGCCTTGTCTTCTTCTCAAAAGTTCTCCTTTGACAGTCCCAGTGAAGAAATGTTTTCCCTTTCAGCCTCCATTAAGCTTTCATCCAGACTCTTCAAGATCCAACCCCCCCCCCATCCCACCCCAAACCTTTTTTCTTAAGATCCAAAATGGAAAAGAGCTCCGGTTTGGAGATGAACAGTCCTCCTCAGCCTGATCAGAGCCTCCCAGGAAGTTTCGCCCCCAGAATCTCCGAAACCATGGCCGAGCTGCTTGTCAACACCGTGGCTGGTACTGCCCAAATGGTCCAGGTCTCTGTGGAAGCCCAGAAATCTGCCCAGGTACTAAAGAGTGCCTAAATCTTTCCAGCCCAGCCCTAAAGAGTGCAAGTGAGAATTCCTTCTCTTGTTGCAGTGTTTCTCAACCTTGGCAACTTGAAGAGGTATGGACTTCAACTCCTAGAATTCCCCAGCCAGCACAGCTGGCTGGGGAATTCTGGGAATTGAAGTCCATACCTCTTCAAGTTGCCAAGGTTGAGAAACACTGTGTTAAAGAGAAACAATTCAAAGATTATTATTTTTTTTTTAGTCGTGGCCCATCATAAAACAACTTTAAAAGCATAATGGTTTACAGGTAGTCCTCGACCCACGACTGCAATTGAGCCCAACGTTGCTGGTTGTTGAGACATTTGTTAAGTGTGTTTTGTCCCATTTCTTGCCACCGTTGTTAAGTGAATCACTGCAGTTGATCAGTTAGTAACCTGGTTGTTAAGTGAATTTGGCATCCCCATTGACTTTGCTTGTCAGAAGTTCACATAATGTGATCACGTGACCCTGGGATACGGCAATGGTCGTAGGTGTGAATCAGTTGCCAAGCATGATCATGGGGATGCTGCAAAGATTGTAACTGTGAAAAACAGTCATAAATTACATTTTTCGCTGCCATTGTAAATTTGAACTGTCACTAAACGAACTCTTGTGTGTGGAGGACTACCTGAACCATCTTTCCAACTGTAGCAGTCCAGCCTAGGAGCTGTGCAAAAGGAATAAAAGTCATTTATTCATAAGCCAAAGCTATCCAGTCCTTCTATCCCTGAAACCTATTCATAAAAACAGTAATACTGAAATGAGAAAAGAATTCTGTGCAGCATAATATACAAGGATATGACTGCTTGCTTAGCAACCATTTATGAGCCTACCTCGGGGCTATGTGCGACACGAATCTGAAGTTCTGACAATCACCCTGCCCCCTGCAGTCACATGACCAAACTTTGGTCACTTGGCAACACAGCCACATTTACAGCTGAGGCCCAGGGTCATATGACTGGTTTTGCAATGGTTTTGCCAAAAATCAGCACGTCCAATTTTTGGCAAAACCGCACCCATAGCAAACCACTGGTTCGCTTAACAACCACCGTGTTTTGCTTAAAAACTGCAGAAAAGGGTCAGTATAATTGGGTCAGTCACATGACCAACTCGTTTTATGACCACCATAATTTACAAACTTGATGGGCAGGCTCCATTACAGTTGTAAGTCGAGAACTACCTGCTTAAATGTCCATATGTGAAAAGTAGTATCAGTGAAAGTGAAAAGGTGAAAGGATCAACAATAATCCAATTACAGGTAGTCCTCGACATACGACCACAATTGAGCTCAAAACTTCTGTTGGTAAGAGAGACAGTTGTTAAGTGAGTTTCACCCCATTTTATGACCTTTCTTGCCACAGTCGTTAAGTGAATCACTGCATTTACAGTAGCGGCCAAAATTGTGGAAACCTTTTTGGAAAAGTGTATAGTAGAAATGCTACCTTTGGTTAAGTTTCCACCATTTTTTCTTCTAATTTCTTTATAACTGTAGCCTTGTTCACTTAATAATAATATTTTACATTGCTTTCTGAGCAACCAGTCAACTCTTTGCACCATTACTTTAATTTTATTACAAGTACTTTTACAAGCTCACTAAATGAAAGAACTTGATAGCGATCACATAACACACTGACAAATGTCCTCCTCTCAGCTCCAATACATGACATCAATAACTGAATCCTACTGTGATCTGATTGGCTCATTGCCAAAACAACATGACACCTGATTGGCTCTCTAAACACTCATGCTCATTGGCTACAATCAGATGAAGGAAAGCTACCTGGTATCAACCTAAGCAAGTTGTGCTTCCT
This sequence comes from Crotalus tigris, assembly GCF_016545835.1. NCBI lineage: Eukaryota > Metazoa > Chordata > Lepidosauria > Squamata > Viperidae > Crotalus > Crotalus tigris. Next base: position 1,365,056 of record NW_024100595.1, on the reverse strand, counting down.
TTTTCTGGTTATTTGGCTATAACTTTTCATACAATACGGTACAGATAATTGAACAAACTATGTTGCATTACATTCTTTTTTATTATTATTATTAAAAGTTTTAAAAAATTTATAACATAAACCCCTCCCACCCCTTCCCTCCCTCCCCCACTTCCCAGAGCTGATTACAGGGTAACAAATAAACAAACATAATCTATCTAACATAAACCAACTATACTATCAAACAAAACCATAACACACTTTAACTCCTTTTCAAAACAAATATTAACAAATTAAAACAAAAATAATATAATTAAAACTATTAATAATTATCTAACATCTACACATATGCAAGATAATACTTATCAGTTTCATATTTCTTTTGAATATAATTAATCCATCTTCTCCAAATCATAATATATTTTTCTTGTGATTGATCCTTCAAATAGGCGGAGATTTTTGCCATTTCTGCTAAATTAGACACCTTAAGTATCCATTCTTCCAAGGTAGGCAGACATTACATTCTTGATTAAATTGTCTTTCCATTGATATATAATTTTATGGTACTACTCCAAAAAAAGGTGGTGTTATTAGCTATCAAACCTCAAAAGTACACTTTTCCCAAATTTTGGGCACTACTGTAAGTCAGTGTTTCCCAAACTTGACAATTTTAAGGCATGTGGACTTCAACTCCCAGAATTCCACAGCCAGCATTGCTGGCTGTGGAATTCTGGGAGTTGAAGTCCTCATGCCTTAAAATTGTCAAGTTTGGGAAACACTGCTGTAAGTAAATAACATGGTTGTTAAATGAAGCTGGCTTCCCTATTGACTTTGCCTGTCAGAAGAGGATCAGAGGACCCCAGGACACTGCAACCAGTTGCCAGGCATCCAAATTTTGATCATGTAACCATGGGGATGCTGCGATGGTTATAAGTGTGAAAAATAAGTCACTTTTTTTAGCGCTGTTGTAACTTGAGCCACAAAACGAATGTTGTAAGCCAAGGGCTACTTGCCTACAGGAATAGTCTTCCATAGGAAAGCACAGGGCTCCAAGCTGATCTGTCTCCCCACTTTTTTTCAGCTAGCTTGTTTCCATGCAGAGCACGCACTGACCCAAGCCCGTCTGAGCTACATGGCAGCAAGGGGACTGGCTGAGCGACTTTTAGGATTCTTGAGCCCGCCTGACTTCCAGGGACTCTTCCAGATACTCTCTCAGCCCCCCATGCCATATTCTGAGTTTTGCACTATCATCCGACGGACAGAAAATGGTAAGCAACTGCCCATCCTTGCTACTTCCTCTTACTCTGTAGTAGTACCACTGTACCCTCTACCTACTACTTAACAGCCCCCGCCCATTGTCAAGAAATTCAAGTCCTTCTAAAACAAGGTTTCTCAACTTTGGCAACTTTAAGATGAACAGACTCCTACTCTCAGAATTCCCCAAGTAGCATTGGTGACAGGGGAATTCTGGGATTTGAAGTCTGTTCACCTTAAAGTTGCTAAGATTGAGAATTTCTGTTCTAAATGTATCTCCCTTCTTGCCATCCCTAGCCCTCCTACACCCCGTTCTCAAATGCAAGCCGGGATTCCAAGTGCGACGGGAACCCAGCCCAGGTTCTGAATGCAACTGGCCGTAAGTGACTTTGTGGAAGAAGCTGGGGTTGAGGGTTGCTTATGGAGACAAATCTCTGGCTTATCATTTCCATCCTGGTTCAATCTTCTTTTCCCAGACCGGACATTGCAGATGATGGTCTTCAGAGAGCATTTCCTGGTCTCCAGTTCTTTAAACCCTGTTGTGTCAGCAAAATGGTAAGTAAAACACATCTATGCAGACTTGAAAACTTCTGCAGTCAAAGTTCCATTTTGTAGTATCTGAAGAGTAGGGTTTGCTTGCAAGTGGAGCCAGTTGGGTTGCTGTAGGAAGGACTAATCCAATCCCAGGTGTCCAACTTTAGCAACTTTAAGACTTGTGGACTTCAACTCCCAGAATTCTCCAGCCACCATGGTTACCTGAGGAATTCTGGAGGCTGAAGATCATGTCTTAAAAAGTTGCCAAGGTTGGATACCCATCAATTAACGGACAGCGATGTTCCATCACCTTTGTAAAACATCAACATCTGACAATATTAAATACATGTGCAAGAAAGACATGCGTACTATAACATGTGCAGTTTAAACCAACTGGAGAGGCAGTCAAAACTTGAATTGTACATGAAGTGGAGATGAGGTTTGTGGAGAAAATTAAGCAGTCCTTGACTTACAAGCAGAATTGGGACCAGAGGCAAGGCAGTTTGTTAAGTGAGTCCTATCTGATTTGGCCCTTCTTTTGTCTTAGTTATTAAGCACATCCAGCTACGCCACTGATGCTGTTTGTTGGAAGTTGGGTGGGAAGGTCGCAAATGATGATTGTTGGCTGCTGCCACCATGGGAAAGGTACACCAGCTGCCAAGCACCCAAATTCTGATCACATTTTCATGTAGATGCTGCAAAGGTCATAAATGAGAGAAAAGGTCACTTTTTTCACTGCTGTTTAACTTTGAATGGCCATTTTTAAAAAAATGGTTGTAAGACTACCTGTACTATGGCTTTCTCATCAAGAGAAGTTAGTAGAAAGGAGAGGTGATCTGCCCTATCAAGTGTTCTCCAGAGTGAGCTTGGAGCATGAGATCAAAGGCCAGCAGGTTTGAGAAGTCCATACGCAAACCAGAAGAAGGCTTGATGGATGTGAATCACCTTTTAAATACTCATTGTGCCTTGCTAACATAAAATAACCCTCAAAGCTGCATGGGAAATTTTTAAAAGAATTTCTCTAAACAACAGGGGAAATATTAAGTACTGTTTAGACGTGAAAAACATGTCTTAGCGCAGTGTGCCCTTTGCCAATCCAAGATGGAAAAGTAGATTTAATATCTATTTATGCATAAGTAAAAGCAAGGTCTCCCATGGATACAAGGTGAGGGACCCCTTAAAGAGGAAAAAAATCCCTTTAGATACACAAACATATTGGATTTGGAATGTGTTCCTCAACTGGCCAGCATCATCACCAGAGTCATCAAGCATCTGGAGAACATGCTCAGTAACTTTATATGTTCCATGTAACAATTCATATCATCCCATAATATTCTTAGCATGATCTTGTTAATACCTAATTACAGGAGATGTGTTTGCCATAGTATAATGAGTTTTCAGGTTACTAAAATTCAACTTTCTGGGCAATTTCTATCTCTGGCCAGTCTAATCCGCATTCTTACTTCCTTACTTCAAAGAACTAGAAACATTCATCAAAGGCGCTCCTTGTTACTCAAAACAATTACTCCAAAAAGCCTCCATCTCCTGTTCCCTTCAGTAGGGATCCACAATGAGAGCTGATATAGGTTAATTGTAAGAAAGGACTCTGGACACAGGCAAAACTAGAAATAGGAACTAAATGGAAACACAGTTGAACCAGAATTCCTTTAATCATGGTTACCTGAGTTCATACAGCAAGCCATAAACCACAAGCAGACTGGGGTTTACTTTTTGTTTTACATCACATATAAAGAATATTCTATTATGGGGAATAAAATGAAACATTGAGACTGGATGAGAACTGATTTGTGTTCCTTAGTATTTACTCTGTAATAAGATCAATGAAAAAATAATTGTGTAGATAAGGTCTCTTGAATGGACTTTCTATTCTAATAGGAAACTGTCCCTCTGAATAAAATGAAGGCTTCTGTGGTTGGGATCTTTTAGAAATTGATCAGCCGAACCCTAATAAAAGTGGATTCAGGAGTGGCTCAGATCCAAGGCCACAGAATAGGACCAAGAGGGATCATGTTCTGTAGGTGATCCTCATCCCAATATTTCCTTTTTACTCTTATTACAGAATGACGACAATGGGACAGATGAAGAAGAGAATCAATCAGTGGAGATTCGAGACCAAAATCCCTCACACCACAAAAAAGTAGGACTCCGTTTTCATTTAATTTCCTAAATTACAAAATGCAAAAACGTTAGCCTGAAAATTTCTTTTCCTAACCTCTGTCTAAATGGCATTTGGGAGGCTGCCTGTGGAATAAGGCTAGCACGCTAAAGCCTAAAGGTTTCTTACAACACGAATTTGAGAAAAGTAGAATGTTCTTTCCCAAATATATTAAACGTATCTCTAGTAGCAGGATCACACTTCTTGTATTTCATCGATTTTTGATCCCCTTATTTAAGCTTGTTTACCATTTCTCTATAACCTGAGTATATCCACTGATCTCCCTTGTAATTAATTTTTGCATTACCTGTAAAAACACTAAACCTATTAAAAATCAGATATTGTGTGCAGTCTTTCCAAACTCTTATTTGTTTTTTAATACATCAATACATCTTAACACATTAATGCCTCTATGTCAATGATCCTCAACCACTGGTCTGTGGACCAGTACTGGGTCACAGCATGCCAGCAACTGGTCCGCACAAACAAGCAAAGCCCCATTCATGGGATGCAGGCAGCACACAAAACCACACCCCCTCCGGTCCGCGGAAAAACCTCTCTCCACAGAACCGGTCCCTGGTGCCCAAAAGGTTGGGGACCTCTGCTCTAGGTGAGATGGGTGGTGTAAGGACCCACCCCACTTTGCATCTTAAGAAGACAGAACTCTTGGAATAATTCTTCCAACAGGAATCCTTTATTAAGAGAAGTGGTTGCAGGCATGCTAGACAGGACTTGGGGTTCAAGCTCTCCCATTCAAGGTTTTAAGGGGTTCCCCAGTAGTCCCACCCAATCAAACCCCCTTCCAGTGATAGTTTCAAGTATCACAATTCCACCCCTTTTCTTCTTTCTTCCGTCTGGATGGAGACTTCAGATAACTACATGAAAGGCAATTACCCTTCTTTGATATGCTAACGCTTAGAGGTCACAATAAACACACATTCATCATTCAGCCCTTTGAAGTGTACTGAAGGAAGTGAGGGCCATAAAGCCCCTTTGCTCTCCCCCTTCTCTCCCTCTTATGGCAGAATCCAGAGAAGGCAGAATTGGGAGTTTCTATATTTGATAATTAAAGATGAAATATAATTGGATTCTGACATGTGGGATATACATTTAATAAATATATAAACCATCTTCATTTTAAAATTGATTACAGGAAGTCCTCGGGACATTAAGGTCGTAAAATGGTGCAAGATTCACTTAACAATGATCTCACTTAGCAACTTCAAATGTTTGTCGTTAAGTTGAAGACTACCTATATTCCCCACTGCTTGTGTTCAGGATAGTGAGACTGTCTGCCAAGAAGAAAATAATTTGCAAGGGGTGAGGGGGAAGATGGCAGTTGGGACTCTATATTGCTCCTCACTTCCTCCCTCACTTCCTAAACTGCAAATCCTGATCTAGTGTCTCTCCCACCAGATTGAGTCTGGCAAGTTTCTGACCAAAGTGACTCTTTGCAATGCTGCCCTGCAGCAGGAGAATTTCGACAGTGACACCATCAACAACCAGCCAGAGACCACAGCTAAGGATATTGGATAAGCTGACTGTGCCCAGCTGCATGTTCTGGATACAATCTGAAATTATCAGCTTGAAGTCCACTTCCTTCCTCCCTACAAAACCTGAAAGCAAAGAAAGGGACACCACTTTCGGTTATTAGTGGTCCAGCATTATTGCAACAGAGGTTGAGCTGGACAAAAATGTTATAAGTCATTTGCATTTCTTCTCAAGAGCCATTCTAGGTCAATGTTGACCCAATCTAAGAAGAGATATGAAGAATCTCCCAAGGTTGTCACCTCTTCCCCTACCAAATAAATATAAATAAAATATTAATGAGACAAACCAAATTCTAGCCATTGGTCTTTTATATGGAGCCAAAATATTTATTTGCAGCTATTTCGGCAATGAGGAGGCATCTGGGAGCTTATTTTAGTATGAAAAACAATGAAAATAAAAATCAGAAAAGGGGGGGAAAGGGGTAGACGCAGGATAAAAGGAAGAAGAAAACAAAAACATTGATTTTTGACTCTTTCCATTACAGGTAGTCCTCAACTTACAACCACCCAAAATTTCTGTTGCTAAGTGAGATATTTGTTAATTGAGTTTTGCCTCATTTTACAACTTTTCTTACCACAGTTGAAAAATGGATCACTGCAGTTGCTAAATCAGTAGTACAATTGTTAAGTGAATCTGGCTCCCCCATTGATTTGGCTTGTCAGAAAGTCCAAAAGGGGATCACGTGACTCCAGGAAACTGGAACTGTCATAAATACGAGTCTGTTGCCAAGCGTCTGAATTTTGATCATGTGACTCTGGGGATGCTGCAATGGTCATAAGTATGGAAAACAGTCATAACTCACTTTTTAAAATTCTGTTGTAACCTCCAAGAGTTACTAAACAAACTGTTGTAAGTTGAGGACTATCTGTACAATAAAGTATTAACTACAATTACAGCCTCAACTTTTTGTGTTACATTTAGTTACTACAAGTCATTTCTATATCCACACAACTATTCAATGTTCACACTAAAGTCAATGTTTCTTTCTTTTTTTCTATTTGGAGCATAAAATTTGGAAGCACTTAATCTTTATTTCCATAATAAACTTTAATAAAAATTAAGTCTGGGAACATGAAGGCATATACATTTAATATTTGTTAATTTGAAAAGTGCTCTCAAACTCTATGTGGTTTTTGGATAGACTGATTAATTCAGTTCTTCTACAAGGTCTACTGTTCAGTAAACAACTGTAACAGATGCATAAAACTACAGCATTCAGTACAACAGTTGGCTGGATGGCTAAGTTGAATAAATTGATTCAGCCTAAGGTGGTTTATTTGGCCTGGTTCAATGTGTGGGGTAAAATCAGCCAGTTGTGATTTATTATGTAACCATAATCAGCAAACTGCTTAGTATAATGAACAAATCCAGCCAATCTCTTTCCTTCCCAGCTGTTTTCTTACCATACTATGGGTTGGTTGGTTACTTAGTTAGTAGAGTTTTATTCTTATAAGTAATTCAAGATGGCAAACATACATAATACTTCCTTCTCCTCTTTTTCCCAACAACAACCATATGAAGTTGGTTGGGCTGAGAGAGAATGACTGGCCCCAAATCAATTGTTTATTGATCCTGCAATTTAGGGTATTCAGATCTAAATGTTTAGGAGGCTTCTCTAGTCATCTTCTGTTCTTCTCTCAGGGCACCATTTGACAAGAAAAGTCACATTTGGTGAAATTTTCCAATGTGTACATTGTGTTCCCACACCATGTATTTTAAATCAATATGCCCAAGTGACGTAAAATTACTGGTCAGCATATACTATTTTCAAATTAAAGGTTTTGTAAAAAGAAAAACTAAAAGAATTTTGGATTTAAAGAAATTTCTCTTATCAGTCTCTTGAAAATCTTTTACAACCACTGTGTCCATTTCTAGAATTTTTTCAAGTTACATGTCCATTTTTTAAGTCAATAATTCTTATTTTTTCAAAAAAATATTCAAATAGTAAAATTTTCAAACCTCATGCTAAAGAACAGATTTTTTTTTATTTTAAAAAAGAAGATAATTTATTTTTTATAAAGCAGCAAATTATGTGAAAGCATTAAAGATGATCATTTTTGTATTCCCAGAACTGAACACACGATATTGAAACCATTGCTTTCAACTATCACAAACAATTTGAAACTTTTATGTGAATATAAACAGGGTGGATGCCCTGAATTTTGCTCAGAAATTATAAGAATCTTCATAGAACCTGCGTTTGATGTCTTCATTTTGCTTTCATGTATTTGGCTGGGCTAGAAATCAGGATCCACTAGGCAGCGTTTCCCAGCCTTAGCCATTTGAAGTGTGGACTTCAACTCCCAGAACTCCCTAGTCAGCAATGGGGTATCCTGGGAGTTGAAGTCCACACATCTTCAAATGGCTACGGTTGAGAAACCTTACACTAAGGCAGGAGTAGGCAAAAGAGCCAAGGTTGCCTACTCCTGCACTAAGGGAACCATTTAAAATGTATAGTGACCATAAAAAAATCATCATTGTTCCTAAAAGAGCGTCTTTTGATCTCTTCCGATTTGCAAAATTCGGCTTTCCAAACCTGAACTCTGCAAGCGATCTTGCAGCGGACTAAGATCAACTAAAGGAAAAAATGTAGATTCCCTCTCACTTATCTAGCCTTTTGGAAAGTCGGACTAAACCAATCCGGAATTCTGGGGGAATCTCAAGGACATTTACTGCAGGAAATGCTCTCAGAGAGGGACAGAAAAGAAAGAAAGGGAGCTCAAAATAGCAATCCTGAAGCTAAAGAACGAGACCGGCGCCTTATTGAAGGGAACGGTTATCACATTATTATTCATTATAATAAAACGGCTCCCCTCTCCCGATTTAAAAATGGCATTTCCTGCTTCAGATACAGTCCAGACCAGGAAGCGGCAGTGAATCGCCTGAACGTCTGTAAGGAGGGCGGCTATTTTGCTCTCCTCTTGCGCGCAAGAGGGGCCGGGAAGGGTAGGGTAGGGACGCCTCTGGCGGCGGGAGGGCGCCTGGGAGGGGTGCGATGGGTATCGCCTGATCTCAGCCTTGCCTTGGACTTGGGACTAAGGCTGGTTTTGCAGAGCATCTTCGATCTGCGCAGAGCCACTGCCGTCAGCAAGATGAAGCAAGAGAATATTTTCCTCTTCGTTCCCAACCTCATTGGTAAGTGATGGGATGCGGGCCAGGCAGCCAGTCCCAAAATGCTGGACATAGTGGACCTGCTTATATTTTTGCCTTCTAGCTCTGATCTCTTCCCCCTTTGCCTGACTTATTCTTTAATTCAGTGTTTCTTCAACCTTGGGTGACTTTAAAATGCCTGGACTAACTCCCAGAATTCCCCAGCTAGCCAGGAATTCTGGGAGTGAAAAGCCAGACATTTTAAAGTCACCCAAGGTTGAGAAAAAATGCTTTCATCCATTTCCATTTCATTGCTCTTGCAGTGATAATCCTGTCCCTAAGGCAGTGGTTCTCAACCTGTGGGTCGGGACCCCATTTGGGGTCGAATGACCATTTCATGGGGGTCGCCAAACAAGGCTGTCCACCATTTTTTCCCCCTTTTCTTTGGCCACGCCCCTGGCACCCGGTGATGTATAAGTGGTTGGGGGTCACCACAACATGGGGAACTGTATTATGGGGTTGCGGCATTAGAAAGGTTGAGAACCACTGCCCTAAGGGAAGCCACAACCTGATGAAAACACCAGCAAACAGGCCAGCCACTTACAGTATTTGATGGTTGAACAGATTGTAGTTTCCCCCAGAAAAGTCTCTAAAACATCTTCCTTGTTTCTTGTCTATGTGACAGAAACATGACAAACCAGGGATTCAAGAAATTTGGGGAAGGGGAATGTGGATGATTGTAGGGTGGATTTAGCTGAAATTTGGGGAGTTGGAGACTATAGTCTCTGCATGGGGTGTAGGGTTGAAGAACAGTGGCTTATGTTGCTTGCCTTTCTTTCCTTTGCAGGTTATGCTCGTATAATCTTCGCTTTTATTGCTTTTTATTATATGCCAACTTCCCCCTTGCTGGCATCATTCTTCTACCTACTTAGTGGCTTCCTTGATGCCTTTGATGGCCATGCTGCCCGGGCTCTTAACCAAGGTAAGACTGGACTGTGGCAGGGTAATAGTGGGGGTGGAAGGAAGGGAAAGAGAGGGAGGGGGCTGGAAGAAGAGAGGAGGGGAAAGGGAGGAAAGGAGGGAGGGAGGGGGAAGAAGAGAGGAAGGGAAAGAGGAAGAAAAGAAGAGAGGAAGGGAGAAAGGAAGGGGAAGAGAGAGTAGAAGAGAAAGGGGAGGGGAGAGGAAGGAAGAAATCATAGATCCAGGACAAAGTCTTGGCTGACAAAGTCATGTTTTTTGCTTTACTTCGGAGAGCATCACCAGCTCTCTACGATTCCCATTAATGGGAATGTGATCATTTTTTTATCTGAAGTTGACCTTGGGACTTTCACCTTTAAAATATGTGATCCACCATTAAGCCCTTGTCTCTTTCCCAAAAAGAGAACTGGCCTATCATTGTGGTTGGTTACAAGAGTGAAGCAATCTCAGTATATTTTTGAGTTGACTAGATTGTCATTCATGCTTTCCCCTGCCTTCTTCTCAAATCTGTTATTTAGGGGAGAAGATCTTGAACTCCCTCAGAGTATTGTTTGATTGCTTTAGAAGGGATTGTTTGAGAATTCTCTATAGCTGAGGGGTATTTTATAGTTAGAAACATTTAATTCATGCACATTTAAATCAAGACAGTGCAAACCTTACCTCAAGTATGCAGGGAAAGGATTCTGCCTCTAGTGTTTATATCAAAATATGAATGTTAGATTTTGCCAGCTTTCTTCCAGTCAAGTTATATTTCTATAGGTGATAGTTTGCTTAATCGTTTGATTTAAACAAGGATTTGCTATAGCATCTACCTATTGGGATTTACTGAAAGAATCATAGCATATAAATATTTATAGCAAATAAATTAAGAACTCTTACAGTCTAAAAACTCCAATAAAACAATCTATAAAATAAATTGTAGATGTGAACATGAAAGACAAAGCCCCTGTAAAAAACTGTAATATCTGAAAGGAAGATTTGAAAATGGCTTGGCTGGGTTCCTATGGCTTCCCTTTATTGTATCACTAATTAAATAACCAAGTAATGGATTAATTAAATAATTAAGTTTATTTAAGTTAAACTTCCATTTGTACCTTTGGATTTGTCACGCTGGTCTCCGAAAATTTTCAACTCCCCTATTAAAATTCTTCAACTCGAAAAAAAAAGCAAATTAATAGCTTTCTACAAAAACATGTTTACATTACTTATCAAGCTATATAACTCATTCCAGCAGTTTTGGCTGTTTTTTTACTGAGATATCTGGAACACAAGACATGTTGATCCTCCAAATCAAAAGCAATTCAACAGCCATTTGAAGAAAGAATTAAGCTAGCTAGGGAATTCTGGGAGTTTTGGGCCAAGACCTCAGGGGCTACAGTGCCAAGCTGAGTATGGTCATTTTTCTTAATGATAATAAGGTAATCCTCGAGTTATGAATGTAATAGAACCTGCCAATTACATTCGTAACCCAAGGATTCGTTCATTGGATCATTTTAAATTAACGTGATCCTTCCCGGTTTTACCCAGTGCATTTGCTAATCAAATGCACAAGTCATTAAGTGCACATGAGGTATCTCAGGGTGGGGAAAACCATGGGGAGCCTAGTGCTTCCAACCATCCAGGGCCTCCCCTGATCCACTGAGATATCTCATGCTTCCCTCTCCCCCTTCTTGCCCCACTGGATCTCCACAGGCACTGGCCTTATGGAGACTCGCTTACCTTTCAAAGATTTATTTATTTATTTATTTATTTATTTAATTTATATGCCGCCCAATCCCAAAGGACTCAGGGCGGCGTACAAAATTAAAACAATCATTTAACAATAAAACAATAAAATAATACAATCATACAGTGTGTCCGATCATATCCCGCCCCCCCCCCGGGGACATCAGCCCCAGGCCTGCCGGAACAGGAGAGTTTTAACGGCTTTCTTAAAGGCCGGCAGGGTGGGAGTAGTTCGAACCTCGGGGGGGGGAAGTTGATTCCATCAGAGCCACCACAAAAAAGGCCCTTCCCCGAGGGCCCGCCAGCCAACATTGTCTGGCCGACGGGACCTGAAGGAGGCCCAATCTATGGGACCTCACCGGTCTCTGGGAACTGTGCGGCAGTATGCGGTCCTGTAAGTAACCTGGCCCTATGCCATGAAGGGCTTTAAAGGTGATAACCAACACCTTGAATTGCGTCCGGAGACCCACAGGAAGCCAGTGCAGCTCGCGGAGGATAGGTGACACGTGGGCGTACCTTGGCGCGCCCACAATCGCTCTCGCGGCTGCATTCTGAACCAACTGCAGCCTCCAAACGCTCTTCAAGGGTAGCCCCATGTAGAGCGTGTTACAGTAATCCAGTCTTGAGGTGACAAGGGCATGAGTGACCGTGAGTAAAGCCTCCCGGTCCAAATAAGGCCGCAACTGGTGCACCAGGCGAACCTGGGCAAAGGTCCCCCTGGCCACAGCCGATAGATGTTGTTCCAAATTTAGCTGTGAGTCCAGGAGGACACCCAAGTTGCGTGCCTGCACTGAGGGAGGTAAATTTGCCCCCCCAGGACTAATGATGGACCATCCAGTTGACCTTTGGGAGGCAAGACCCAGAGCCACTCGGTCTTGTCAGGGTTGAGTCTAAGCCTGTTCACCCCTATCCAGACCCTCACATCTTCCAGGCACCGGCACATCACATCGACTGCTTCACTGAAAGGACACGGGGTGGAGATATATAATTGGGTATCATCTGCGTACTGATGATACCTCACCCCTTGTCGCCCAGCGGTTTCATGTAGATGTTAAAAAGGAGGGGGGGACAGGACCGAGCCCTGAGGCACCCCATGATCGAGGCGCCTAGGGGTCGATCTCTGTCCGCCCGCCAACACCGACTGTGACCTGTCAGAGAGGTAGGAGGAGAACCACCCCCATACAGTGCCGCCCACCCCCACCTCTCCGAGACAACGCAGAAGGATACCATGGTCGATGGTATCGAAAGCCGCTGAGAGGTCAAGAAACACCAGGATAGAGGAATGACCCCTATCCCGGGCTCACCAGAGGTCATCGGTCAGAGCGACCAAAGCAGTCTCAGTGCTGTAGCCGGGCCTGAAACCAGATTGAAAAGGATCCAGATAATTAGTTTCATCCAAGGATCGCAAGAGTTGGGACGCCACCACCTTCTCTACAACCTTCCCCACAAAGGGGAGGTTGGAGACTGGACGAAAGTTCTTCAAAACAGCTGGGTCCAGGGAAGGCTTCTTGAGGAGGGGCCTCACCACCGCTTCCTTTAAAGGTTGCGGGAAAGACCCCTCCATCAAGGAGGCGTTGATTATCGCCTGGAGCCAGCCTCGTGTCACCTCCCTACTGGTAGAAACCAGCCAGGAGGGGCACGGATCCAATAAACAGGTGGCGGCATTCATTGCCCTCACGGCCTTGTCCACTTCATCAGCGGTCACAGGCTCAAACTCGCTCCAGATAACATGACTAAGACCAGCCCCCGGCAACTCGGCTGGCACTGCCCAGTCGGAGTCCAGGTCTCTCTGAATCTGAGCGATTTTGTCCGAAAGAAACTGAACAAACTCCTCAGCTCTCCCCTGCAAGGGTTCCTCCGCCTCCTCCACTTTAAGAAGGGAGCGGGTCACCCTAAACAAGGCGGCCGGGCGAGATTCTGCAGACGCAATAAGTGCGGAAAAGTGAACACGCTTTGCCGCCCTTATCGCCACTAAATAAGTCCTAAGATAGGCTCTTAATAGTGATCGGTCAGATTCAGAGTTACTGGCCCTCCAACGTCGCTCTAGACGTCTCTTGTGGCGCTTCATCTCCCGGAGCTCCTCAGTAAACCAAGGCGCCCTTCGGGGACCACCACCACAGAGAGGTCGCAAAGGCGCAATTCGATCCAGGGCCCCGGATGCCGCCTCATTCCAGGCCGCAACCAGGGACCCGGACAAGTTGTGGACAAGGGAGTCAGGTATTTCCCCAAGCTCCTCCTGGAACCGATCTGGGTCCATTAGGTGCCTGGGGCAGAACCACCTAGTCGGCTCTCTCTCCCTGCGATGGGGGAGTGATGCTCTGAAGTCCAGCCTCAATAGGAAATGATCTGTCCATGACAAGGGCGAGATCTCTATTCCCCTTAATTCCAGATCATGTCTCCATTGCCCCGAGAGAAACACAAGGTCGAGTGTGTGACCACCCCTATGAGTCGGATCCTGAATTACCTGGGTCAGGTCCATGGTTGCCATGGAAGCCATGAACTCTTGCGCCGCCTCTGAGCGATCGCCAAGTGATGGTAGGTTAAAGTCCCCCAGTACCATAAGTCTGGGGAACTCCACCGCCAACCCGGCTACTGACTCCAGCAACGCAGGCAGGGCTGTTGCAACGCAGCTGGGAGGTAGGTACGTCAGCAGCAAGCCCAACTGAACCCGCGAACCCAACTTCAATAGGAGGGACTCACACCCAACAACCTCCGGGGCAGGAATCCCACGAGGACTCAAGGACTTCAAGATCTTGATGATCAAGTGAACTCTCTCCTCTCTGCTGTGGTTTCTTTGCCGCTCCCAGTGCTCCAAAAGCAGAGTGCTGAAAGCAGAGGCAGAGCGGGACGAGTGCTCTCTGCTCAGCTTGGCTGACTCACCAAGGCTGCCTGTGCAGGTTACCTGTTCCACTTTTTGAACGCCAGACAGCCTTGGTGAGTCTGACGGAGCACAAGATCGTGCTTCCAGAGGCCTCCATCCTTTTGCAAAACTTTTTGGCACAGAGGCCTGAAGGAGTGTGAGATCATGCCCCCCAAGGGCTTCTGTTCTCTGCACCAAAAGCTTTTGCAAAAGGACGGAGACCTGAAGCATCACAAGATTGCATCTCTGAAGGCTTCCGTCCCTTTGAAAAAGCTTTTGGTGTGGAGAACAGAAGCCTTTGGGGGGTGCGATCTCACACTCCTTCAGGCCTCTGTCCTCCACCCCAAAAGCTTTTACAAAGGGACAGAGGCCTTTGGAGGTGTGATCCTTTAGAGTCACCGAGATTGCCCGGTGCTCCAGAAGCAGATTGGATGTCCTGCGCAGGCAGCCTCAGTGACACAGTGAAGCTGAGCAGGGCGCGCTGGTCCTGTTCTGCCTCTGCCCTCATTGCTCCACTTTTGGAACGCTGAGAGAAGGTAAACCCTGCAGCAGAGAGGCTGGAGAGAAGACAGCTCGCTGGAGGAGAGAGAAGGAGCAGTCAGCCTGTTCTGGAATTCTGGATCTTCGAAAGTTAAGTGAGTGATCAGTAACAGGGTGGGGAGTTGCTGATGGGCTAGCATAGCAGAGCCAGTGCCTGTTAGGTCCCTATGGGGAGGGTGGGAATGGAACAGGCAGGGGGAATGTTGCAGTGTATCTACAGTCAGTTGTAAGGATGAACGATTGCCATGGTGCTGCAACATTCGTAACTTTGAGACTGTCGTAAGTACTTTGGAGGGTATCGTAATTTTGAACTGTCGCTAAGTGAACTGTCATAACTCAAGGACTACCTATTGGACACGCAATGTCTTTTGAAACTCTTGTTTCAGTCTTCATTTCAGCATGGAGCTTATGCAACAGCATTAATATTAATTTTTTTAAAAAGGATCAGTAAGTTGAAGTTGAAGCTCCTGTTGCTACGTATGTGATTATGTATATGTTTCTCCCTTTTTATGTGTTTTTTTTTCCTGTTGCTTTTTACTTAATAAGATTACCGTATATTCCAGCGTATAAGGTGACCCGGCATATAAGACAACCCCCGACTTTGGCGCCGAGTCGCATGCCTAGAAAGTCGTCTTATAGGCCGGAAACTACCATTATTTCCGGCGTATGACGACTCGGCGTATAAGACAACCCCCGACTTTGGCGCCGATTTCAATGCTTTCAAAAGTCGTCTTATACGCTGGAAAGTACGGTATACTAAAAGGCACAAATGAACCAAAAAACCCAAGCACTGTTCCTCTCCTAACCTATGGCCTTCCTCCTAGGAACCCGCTTTGGGGCCATGCTGGACATGCTGACTGACCGCTGTGCTACTATGTGTCTGCTGGTGAACCTAGCTATGCTCTATCCAGAGTCTGCCCTCTGGTTTCAGCTGAGCATGAGCCTGGATGTGGCCTCCCATTGGCTACATCTCCACAGGTATCAGATGGGGAAATAGCAGAGCTGAATGCAGTTTATTTAGCTGTCTATCAAATTTAGGTACCGATGCAATGTTGGCTGGGGAATTCTGGAAGTTGAAGTCCATATCTCTTAACGTGGCCAAGTTTGAGAAACGCCGCTCTAACTAGCAATGGGTAGAATGGCTCTCCTCTACTTAGATTCTCCTCCTCCTTCAAACTGTAATCCAGTTCAGTTTTGCATTGAAAAGGGGTGTAGATAGTTTGCTTCAGATTTATCGTCCCTTTGGTCTTCAAATTGGGGGAGCTTATGCTTGTATTGCCTGCGCATTTTTTAAATCCTTTCGCCTTGTAACGCAGGGATCCTCCACCCTTGGGCTGCGCCCCGTTCGGAATTGGGCGGCGTAAGCAGCGGACAAGCGTGGGTGCACAGCTCCACTTGCACAAGTGACAGGTGCTCGTGCTCACATACGAAGCTCCATTTGTGTGACCGGTGGGTGTAGGCACCCACTACTTGCACAAATGGAGCTGTGTGCACTTGTGCAAGCCTGCCACTCACACAGAACCATTCCCTCTCCCTCCTCCCGTCAGGCTGCCGTGCCAGAAATGTTGGGGACCACTGTTGTAAAGGCAAGAGCTATATAGATAGTCCTGGATTTACAACTATTTGTTTAGTGACCAAAGTTACAAGGGTACTGAGTGACTTATGATCGTTTTTCACACTTAGGGCCATTGCAGCACGCACACACACACACACCGTAGTCACATGATCAAAATTCGGACTCTTGGCAACTGGCTCATAGCTGTGACGGTTGCAGTGTGTCCAAGGGTCATGTGATCACCTTTTGCGATCTTCTGACAAGCAAAATCAATGGGGAAGCCAGATTCACTTAACAACTGTGTCGTGAAAAGTTGTAAAACAGGGCAAAAGTCACTTATTATTGTCTTCCTTAACAACAGAAGCTTTGGGCTCAGTTATGGTTGTAAGTCAAGGGCTACCTGTAATCCTGTACATTTTTCCTGAGCCAGGGGTAGGCAACTTTGGGTCTTTTATGACTCGTGGACTTCAACTCCCAGAATTCCTGAGCCAGCCATGCTGAGGAGAAGGAGAGAAGTTTCCAAGCTGAGCCATGCTGGCTCAGGAATTCTGGAAGTTGAAGTCCATGAGTCATAAAAGAGCCAAGGTTGCCTACCCCTGCCTGAGACAGAGCTCTGTTTGGTGGCTGTTCTGCTGAGTCATGTGTTCAGGTCTAGGACTGTATTCTAGATGGAGCTACAAACTGAGCTGCCTTTCACATCTCCTCTCCTTTATTCCAAAAAATTATTTAGGCCTTTGTTCTCTAAGCCTCATAATGTCCATCAGATTTATTTGTTTGTTTGTTTATTGCCCACCTTAACCGCTAAACCAGTGGTGGCGAACCTATGGCACGGGTGCCTGAGGCGGCACTCGGAGCCCTCTCCGTGGGCACACATGCCATTACCCCAGCCTTCACCCATGACCCTCCTCCTCACCAGCAGCTTCCCTGGAGGAGAGTCGTCCCTGAGCGTGGCCCACATGGAGCAGCGCAGCCAAGGACATGGTAGCCAGGCAACGTACTCTGCCCTCACACCCCATCATGCAGGGCGTGGGCAGAGGGCGTGGCCACCATGGCGCTGCTGGGCTGCCTGGGTGATCTGCAGCAGGCCCTGGAGACAGTGAGTGGCCCTGCAGGCAGGCAGGGTGGGGTGGAGTGGGGGCGGGGCAGGGGGTGGAGCAGGGGCGGGGCCAGTTTTTGGCACTCAGTCTCTAAAAGGTTCGCCATCACTGCACTAGACCAAACTGATTCTCCTTTATTAATAAACGGATGCATTGCTTTAATTTATTGTAAGGGCTTGGTTCTAAAGGACAGCATAAAAATTTTAAAACTTAATGAAATTAATATTGTTTAAAAAGTTAGAAAAGATATGATGCACATGAAAGACTGGCTTCTTAAGAAAATAAGGGTGAAGGAAGTAACATTGCAGTTTTGAGGCTGAGTTGTTTTTGAAAGCATGCACAACCTGGAGAAATGTGATGTGCTATGCAGCAGAGAAAGTCGTTCTGGGAGGATTTCATATGGAAGAGATACACAGGCGTGTGAGAGAAGGAACAAGAGAGGGGAGTTGAGGTAGAACCGATTATTCTAAATTCCCATTTTAATTTTCTTCCCCTGCCTCCCCTTAGCACTGTGGTGAAAGGTGGAGAAAGCCATAAGAGTATTGACTTAACAGGAAATCCGATCTTGAGAGTGTATTACAACTCACGGGTGAGTGTCACAAAAATTGTCTCTTTGGAGTCTTCACAGCATTGCATTACTAACCCCATCCCAACTTTCCTCTCCTCCTGTTTTCTCAAAACCGAAACCCCGCTGCAGGCCTTTTCTCACCAATTTTGTTATGAAATTCTCTCCTAGGACCTCTCTTTTAATTCAAAATGCTTTGGAGAGAAAGCACCATTGGGGTGATTTCTCGTTTTTAATGAACAATAGAGTTGTCTTCAGTAAATTTTCCCACTCTCATTGGCCTCTGCAATAAGCTGAATTGCAGTGCAAGCTCCATCTGTCATTTAATTGCCAGTGACTTGATAGAAGTACACAATGGGGGGAGTTTGCAGTGTAACACATTACCATTGGGCACACCCCACTCTACCCCATTCCCCCAATGCCCAAGGTCTGCTATAGAAATTGGCATTCCCAGCCACGTCAGTCACTGTTCTAGCATGTTTATTTTCATGAATCATTTCCTTCAAATTGGAGGAACAGTGGCAATTTAGTAAACTTCCAGTCAGGCTAATTTAAGATGTTGACCTTGATTATCAAAGTGCTTAAAACCTATGTAAACCAATCTGTATCATGGTTGAGTGATGCCTCCTTCCCATTTGAAGTGAGACCAGATTCTTCTGTGGGATGGCGCCGGTGTTATAGGATCCCTTACTAATCAATTTGCCTCTGTAGGATCCTTGGTGTTCCCTGAGGTTGCTTGTTTACTTGCAGATGCTTCATTATTCAGCTAGGCAACATCATCAGTGGTAGAAGCACTGTTTAGCATTGATGTCTAGCACTATCTAGTACTGATGATCTTACCTAGTTGGGTAGTGAAATGTCTGCAAGAAAACAACCAAGCTCAGAGAGCACTATGGACCCCACAGTTCAACCCTGAGCCACAAGTATTCTCTTCTGTTGATACAATTTGCTTCTCTTCTTCCATGTTGATTAGCTGGCAGTCCAAGCCATCCCTTTCCTGAAAAGGTTATCTGACTGCTGTTTTTATTCTGGGATATTATTTTTATCATATGCAATAGGTTATTTTTCAATATAGATTATTTATATAGAAAGATGTTTCCATAAAGTCATCATGATTTGTCATGCAACGCCAGCTGATGCCCTCATAAACGCCATCTGATTTAAACTGGCTTCTGTTGGCTGCCATTTCTTGCCTGATTTGATCTGATGTAGTTTCTCCTTTCTTTCAGCCTGTTCTTTTCATTATGTGTGCTGGTAATGAACTCTTCTACTGCATGTTATACTTGTTGTGTTTCGGTGAAGGGTCAGAAAGTAAGTACAGAAAGCTGAGGGAATTGAGGGGAGGGGAGGCTTTAGGACTGAAGAACATGTTGGATTTTTCCACCCTTCTCTTGTTTGTTCTTCTACTTTATAGTCCTGTCAGGATACGCTGGACTCTACCGCCTGATTCTGTGGGTTTGTACCCCCATTGCCATCACCAAGAGCTTCATCAGCTTAATTCACTTGGTCTCGGCCTCGTGCAATATGGCTGCCTTAGATGCTGCTGAACGGGCAAAGAAGATGTAGGATTTCAAAGTTGTGGGAAGGAACTCCCCTAAGTCTTCCAGAGTGATCAGCTCCCAATCTTCATGATGAAGGAATGAGATCTTTGCCTTAGATCAGTCACGCCGGTTGTACAGTTTTTCTCTGATGTGTTCACTTCACCTTCCCATGATGCTTTTGCAATATCTGTGTGGGGCAATAGAATAGCTCCTGCTCCTCCTGGCTTCTTTTGGTTTTACTCCCATAATAATATGAAACTTGAGTTAAAAATTGGCTGTTGAGGAGGATCCTGATCCACCATTTTGAGGGGCAGCTGAAGAGCTTGTCGTTTTGCAATTGAAAGCTTTTTTACCTCACACTTTTGGGGTATCTTTGGGGAAAACGAAATATAGGACTGCACTTGTCTTGATATAATAAACCAAACTAGGATTTTGTTGCCCAAAAATCAAGAAGATCACATCTAAACACCTTTTGAAATCTGGACTAGGTTTTTTTGTGTTCCCAAACTGTATAGGACCAGATCTCTGAAGAGGAGAATGTATTAATCCCCTGCATTCTGTAAATATATCTAGTAAGACATGGAGCAACCATTTGGATGTAATTTATTTTGGGCAATATGAATACACAGTTTTAAAAAGGATATAGTATTGGTAGGCTACCTATTGACCCTGGAGGTCTTAAGATCATATCTTGCATTATTTCCTTGGAATTATCTCTGAACGTTCAGTTTAACTTTTGTACTTTAGCTCATGATCCAGATTATCTGCTCTTTTCTCTTGTAATTTTTTTTATTAGAAATACATAGACAAGAGGTGGCAAATTGCTTCATTTCTCAAGCAGTTTAGATTGACTGTAGCTGAAGCTATACTTTCCTTTTCTTCAGTCATGTCATTGTGGTGTGCAATATTGAAGTGAACTAAATAAGTACAACTTTCACCATCAGTTTCGCCCTTCTGGAGTCCTGTCTGACTTTTCCACGATTCTGACATTTGCCAGTGGCAGAGATGTATTTACCTATTTATTTTCTCCAAGATTTGGAACATTCAGTACTTTCCTGAGGTAGTTAGTAACTCATTTATATAGACTCGTTTATCTTCTTTCTTTCCTCGTTGGTTTCTGCATTAGCGCATTAGCAAGCTCTCCTACTGTGGCTTTCAGCAAGAAGTTTACATTACCATGGTAGCCCCCTACCTATTAAAGGTCTTCTTCTTCCTTTCTCACAAAAGCTGGCTTTTCATGCTTGTATTAGGACCCAGAAGTCAAGAGAAATAACAGATGGAGATGAAGGAGGCAGGGTTTTTAATTTATTAAACAAATTTATGGCTGCCCAACTGACACATGGTGACTCTGGGGGGCTTACAGAATTAGAAATTCACAATATAATTACCACCTTGGGGCCATAATAGAAGAGAGATATCTAAGCCCTAAGGCAGGGGTAGTCAACCTTGGCTCTTTTATGACTCATGGATTTCAACTTCTAGAATTCAGGAATTCTGGGAGTTGAAGTCCACGAGTCATAAAAGAGCCAAAGTTGACTACCCTTGCCCTAGGCATAGCTTAATTGTCTGGTAGTTTAAGCAAAAGGTACGGTAATTCTTTTTGCTTAAACTGCAAGGAGACCTCTGAAATTGAAATGGTTATTTTTGTCCTTCCTTGTAATATTCTCACCCTGCCTCCTCCAGACAGGGGCTGATCTTAACAACTCTCCTAAATCCACAGTGGTGTTGCTGCACATTTCAAACCTGAGTGTCTGCATATTGTATATAGATTTTTAAAGTGTAAAGCTTTTGTCTGATAAAAAAAACACCTCTTTTTCTTGCAACAAAATTGAGATTATGGTCATCTGATTGTCTTGATTTGGTTGTCTCTGATTATTTATGGAAGGATCTGGATGAACAACCAAGATAAATATGGCAAATATTCCTAGCTCTGTATTTAATGGTTTTCTGGAGACCAAGAAGATTGACCACCTGGTCAAGAGGAGAATAAATGTTTTCAGTATAACAGAAGCCAACATTCGTGAATCAGAGGAGCCATAAATAGGCTGATGTCTGCAGATTAAGCCTCTTTGTCAACAAGACCTAAGGGAGGAAGCAGAATGAAGATAAAAGAGGCAGTCTGTTGCCCTGCCAAGACCCAAATCTTGCCAAGACACCTCTTCCATTCCCAAGAGACTGCAGAAATTAAAGTCAAATTGTTACATGTCATTTTGTTTTCCTATCTTAAAGGGCCTAAAGAACCACATTTGGATAAAGGCCTTGTTACCATAGTTGCTACCGTAACTTGTAAAATCTTTAGAACACTTTGCAGCAGTGATTAACATTTTTTTCCTGTAATGTTACAGATGTCCCAAAATATAAAAGTGATTAAAAATCTGAAATTTTGATCATCTTAATTTTTTAACACAGTAATCATTTTGAGGGTCTGTGAACATTAAAGCTAACTCGCGCTGATACAGGGAGAACCTGCAAAAACCTGCATTAAAGATTAATTCCTCTCTTACAGGATAATGTTCTGTATAGGCACTGCACTTATTAAGATGGACTCAAAAGGTCCACTAAGCACAGTAACCTAAGAGGTGTATACAAACTCAATGCAATCATGCTTAATGCTAAGTAGGGCTGGGCAATGTGATAATTGGGCAACAGAACTTCGAGATGGCTCCCTTAAGATCCACCAACTCCTTGCCTTGCTCAACTTCTTAGAAGACACAAAAAATAGGAAGCTGGATATTGCAAAAGACCGAGTTGATATATTTAGTTGGAGTCCTGCCGTTGAACCTCACCGAAGTGCTCAATTTATCCTCTGGTAAATTATTGGTTTGTGACTATTGTGTCCATCATTTTGTAATGTGGCTGGAGCTGTTTCAAGATTTCTACAGCAAGCTTCCTTTTGGGTTCCATATGTTATTTTATGCTTTGTGTCTGCATTGAGACATTGGCTCGTGAGGACAATGTTTTCCAAATCTTGGCTGCATCTGTTAGTTGCATTATAATTTGCTCACTTCTCCTGGGGTCTTATTTAAAATTTCTGCTCCAGTAATTTCAGCCAACCGTCTAAAAATGCCTGGGTGATGTAGAAGCCAAAATTGTTGGTACCCGAAGCTATGTAATTGCTGGCTATGACTCATAGAAACAGAATAATGTGAGAAATAAATACATCTGCTTTAACAAGAGTGGTTTTTTTTTTCATTTTCATTGTGGATTTTAAAAGGCTGAATTTTCACATGGTGATGTCACATGGCTTGGACATCCCCCAAATTTTCTCAGAAGAATCACTTGACACCACTTCATGCATCTGAGTTTATTTTACTTGATTCATGCATTGATACAAAAGTCTGTAGCAGTTTATAATTTGATCATGTCCACTCTCCCACCCACCCACTACCTTTATAGAAACTGGTACTAAGATTTATAATATTTTGTGAGCCCACCCAACCCGCGAAAGGAATAGAATTCTGAATTATCATCAAGATGGTTGATTGGCCCCAGATTCAAGACCAATCTGACCCTTCCCTGTTTTGGTTGGAATCCTTTTAATTGTTGAGAATAAATCATGTCAAAAGGACCAAATGGGACATGTAATGAAATAAACAGCAACATCTTCTACAAAATTGTAATTAAACCTGTTGGTCAGGTTTTCACTCATAACTATATTTGATGAGCAGCTTAGAGCTCAACCTTCTCTTAACTGGATGACATCCAGATGTGTTGGGCATTTAATAGTCATGTCTCTTGTCTTCAGGTGATGGGAATTGTAGCTGAACACTTCTATGGAGACACCAATTCGGGAAGAGCGGATTTAGATAACAAACTGGATGCTGTTTTAGAATAATGGCACGATTTGTTTCTCATAGACAGGAAACTCATTGTCCACATATACCCAGGAAGAGAGAGGACTAAATGGATAATGTATTCTGCTTTGGCCCCTCAACTTTGAACCATCAGAAGCACAATAAATTCTCGACAAAGCAGGAAATTAATTACATCTTACACTTTGGTGGAGGGGGGGGAGGAAGGAATAAAAAATAAAGTCTCCCCTGTTCTTTCCCAATAAAAAAGCCTAAATTCTCCTCCCCAAATAGGGTATTAAAGCAAAGTTTTATCAGTTAGCATCCAAAACATTGCCCACCCCAATATGAAAACATCTATCAAGCAGCATGTCAAAGATATAGGTTATGTGATTTTCATTCAATAACTGATATGTGTAAACATAAAACCCCTTACAAACCAGCCTTCCTTCACTCTAGGTCTTTCTTTCCTTCCTCTCTTCCCATGGCACTCTAAACATCTCTTTCTTTACCTCTTCACCCAAATTCTACTTGTTACACACTTCAGTAATCTGCATTTTCTCTCTACTAAGACCGCCCTTGTAGCTATTTAAATGGATACGATCAAGGAGCAATTTTCGTTTAGCAGATAGATGGGAGGATAGCAATCAAAGTTGCCCATCTAAATAATATTTTGGCCTCATATCTTCAGATTTAAGATTTAAGTCAACTAACAAGTCACCTTGAGTAAGAGATCTAGGATTTGGTGACTGACTTCCTGCTCCAGAGGAGGAATTGATTATTCCATTCCCCTTGTTGGCAACAGAATAATTTCCCTTTAAATTTAGATAGGATTTGGCTCAGCAAAGCCCAGTTTACTGACAGTTGTTGGTTCTCATATTCTTCCGTTGAGGTTGGTCTGTTCTGAACTCTAAACAGCCCAGTATCTATAAAATTTAGATATATGTCTGTGTGAAATCTAAATTTCTTGAATTCATCCGATCCTTTCCTGACTCACCATCGTTAATGGTACCCACAGCCCTGCATCCCCCTCACATGAACCTCTTTCCATTCTGATTGACTCCAGATCACCTCCTAGCAGCTCCATCAATTGCCTGTTCCCCAAACGGATCCATGTTTGAATGCTATGATCTTGTCTTAAATCTCACTCTCTAACACAGTCTTTCTCAAGCCTGGATACATGGACTTCAACTTCAAGCTTGGCTGGCTGGGGAATTCTGGGAGTTGAAGTCCACATGTCAAAAGGTCGCCAGGCTTGAGAAATTCACTGTCCTAATACCTCTCTCTTTCTCTCTTTCTCTCTCTCTCCCTCCCCTTCCAAGACCCTGATTTCCCTCCCTGCCCCAAATATAAGCATATAAAAACATGCAGACAGAATACTTGCATTTCAACATCAAAATACAACAACCCTGGGCCTCACCCTGCCAGCCGTCCCCTTCAGCCTCTTAGAGATTAACAGTCTCCAAGGAAAAGGCTCCTTCTACCAAAACTGCCCTCCCACCTGCATCATGCATCCATCCATCGAGGGAGAGGCTATTTTGGTTTTCCTTGGTTTAATTGGGCAGGATGGTTGGCAGGGGGCCAGAAGCTTGTACATCGTGCAGATGGGATTAATAGTGGAAGGAGTTTCAGACCCTCCTCCCCCTTAAATAATGCCCCATGCTGTCTCCCAAGTATAAATTATAAAGGAGGCTGCCATGAGGCTGCCGGTGTCCCCCACCCACCTACCCCACCCCATCCCTTTGTGTAACAGTCTGCAGGAAAATCAAAGCCGAGAGGGGGGAAAGAAAAGAAATAAAACTCACATTGTGCTGGGTGTAAATTTAGTGTCTGCTACACACAACTTCTTTGCTGGTGTCCTTCCCTCACCCTGTTCTCCCCCCTGCCATCCCCACCCCGCCCCCAAGTAGATTCTGTCCAATCACATACGGTTGTCTATCTGATTCTTTTCAAGATGTCTTTCTTTCTGGCTTGCATGGAGCATTTGGCCTCTCAAGAATAAATTTTTCAGCGAAGCATCATTGTTCAACCTGTCTCTCCCTGTGCTGCTGCGTCACATCTAGTGAGCCCGCTGGGCAGATGTGCTTCCCTCTCTGGCTGGTGTGATCTCCTCTCTATGCAAGGAGGGGTCTGTATCATCCCAGCTTCCTTTCCTTCTTTGAGGATAGTCAGGATAGCCGTGTTCCTCCTGTCTTGGTTCTTAAACTGAATCTCGTGCAAACATTCATCTATCCCAGGCTTCCCCCCCCTTTTTCCCCTTAGAAAATGTCTTGCTTTTTTGCTTGTTAATACTAGGTGGTATTATCCCATTCCTTCTTGTCTTGACTCTTACACTGTGGATAATGTTGACTAGGATCTGTACACTTCCAATAACAGGGGGTGCCTTGTTTTGTTTTTAATAGCACAGTTCTGACGGCAGATTAGAATTATAGGCTTCCTGTGTCCAGCAGAGAAGAAATAATATAATATATACAGGGTGGAAACATATATTCCTCTCTTATCACAGCTTCACTCCTGTATATATCTGTATAAACACATTCACGCTTCACTCCCACATCTTCTTGGTCCCTGCTTCAATTCTGATCCTCACAACATGGAGGGTTTTTATTCTTCATGGTGAGGGTGAAGGTGTTCGGTACAGTAACTGCTCTGTTGTGTGTGTGAGAAAGAGAGCGTGTGCATGTGTGTGTGTGTGTGTGTGTGTGTCCTTCCTCTCTCTGCCTTTTCTGCCTTTCAAAGCAACTGAGCAAAAAAATTCATAATCTCTTATTTGACCAAAGAAAAGGTTTGAACAAGAAGAGATATTGAACTTCAGTTTCCTCAACTGGACTCCTCCAGATATTTTTGACCACAACTCCCATGAAGTCCAGCCAGTGTGCACATGGCCTCTGGGTAAGAATTGCGGTGGGTCTGGACTTAGATATGTGAAAGATACCCTGTTTAACATAACTGCCTTTGATGGCAGATGCTTCACAAAGATTTAAGGGGGTAGCAATCACTGTGTACAATATGCTGGACAACCAAACCATGAATGCTGTGCAGCCTGTCCTGTCTTCTTTAAGTTATTTTTCCCTCCTCAACTACAATGGGATACTTAAATCTGTTTTTGCACATAAATATTTTATCCTTTGTTTCAGGTAGCACAATATCTTGGAACTGTCTTTCCCCACAATTTCTTGGCACATTCCACAACTCACCCTATATAGCCACCCTGAATTCCTGCTACATTCATACCCCAGCTTTCTCTCATGTCTGCTAAATATTTGGGTGTCTCTAAGTAGTGTTTGGCCAAGATTCATCTCTTCCCACAGTCTGACTCTGAAGCTAATATGTCAATTCACCAATTAAAAGACGCTGCACAAATTCATGCTTTGCAATCCTATTTTTCTGGCTGCAGCTGGTCCTTTAAAAAGGGGGGGGGGAATGGTCTTTGTCTTTTCATGCTCTCAACTTCTGAATGGGATGCCTGCTATCACCCCCCCCCCTTACTTCTACTACAACCTTCATTTTATTCATTCCAACGCAGGGGTCGTCTTCAAACTTGGCCCTTTTATGACTTGTGGACTTCAACTTCCAGAATTCCTGAGCCAGCTGTACTGGCTGAGGAATTCTGGGAGTTGAAGTCTACAAGTCATAAAAGGGCCAAGTTTGAAGACCCCTGTTCCAATGTTCTCATTTTAAGCATTGCAATCTCACTTTTTTCTATAGGATTCCCAAAACAGGTATTTCATGTCCTCCACTAGCTCTGTTGCCAAATTCTTCCAACTTCTTTTGTGTCATTTCATTCTGGTGTGTTGGACCTGTAACATTTTTCTCCGTAAAGCCCATTCTGCCAATCACCTCCTTCTTTTGCTCTGTGGGGGATTCCCCCCCTTTTTTTCATCTTCACTTTCACACCAGTTTCCACTGTACATTTTTGATCTTCTTGTGATTCAAGCTGTTGACTCTCTGTTGGTTGAATTGATTCCTTCAGCTAATTTCATCCATTCCATTGTCATTTCTTTTCGCCGGTTGATTGACAGGATGGTGTGTTTGGTTATATTTCTGGATGTCTTATAGGTGTGCAACCACACCTATTTGAATTATACTCCACCTGGATACCACACCTTTGGAGTCATGGTAAGTTGCTCTAAGTTGTTCCATCACTGCCAGTTTTTAAACCAATTCATGGCTCTGAGCCCATTCCTTCTCATCGCTGTCTGTTGTCTTTTGTAAGAGAGATCAGCTTTTCCTCTTTTCCAAAGCTCATTCTTTTCCTTTGTTCCCAGCAAAAACGTGTAAACATGCTCCCCCCCCTATATTCATAGGAGCCATGGGGGGGGGAAGAGCTTTTTTCCAGAAGGTTCTTGTAAACATGGAACATTGAAAGAGTTTTATTTGCTGTTGAAATTTGGCAGTTGATGGAAGATGGGCAGACAGGTCATTGGTTGAATAGATGGATGGATGGATGGATGAAAAGAAAATGAGAGAGAAAGAGAGAGACTGTGGGAGAGAACATGGGAAATCTGTTCCTCCTTTTTCCTTCTTTCTCCATTGGATGGGGGGGGGTGTTGGTTCCAGTTTTGGGGGGGAGGAATTGAACTCCCTACAGTGAGAGAGAAAATATTTAACCACATTGCAAGCTGTTTCTTCAGTTTTCTTTCATTTGTGTTCCTTTGTCTTCTCTCTCTCTCTCTCTCTCTCTCTCTCTCTCTCTCTCTCTCTCTCTCTCTCTCTCTCTCTCTCTCTCTCTCTCTCTCTCTCTCTTTCTCTCTCTTTCTATTGTTTCCATCCTTGTGCTCTTGCTTTGTATGGTTCTGGGATGCAGGGGAGGCGGGTGGGATGAGAAGGGATGGGGCCACTGTAGTCATACGGGTCCCCTGCTCCAAAGATGGAAAATTTGAGGCTAGGGGTGCAGTAGCAGCCAAGGGCTGCCTTCACTGAAACACTGGGAAGGAGAAAGGTTTGAGGGAAAGGGAACAAGGGCAAAGGAATCGAGGAGGGGAGGACGAACACAGGAAAAAAGAGCAAAACAAGGGATTTATTTACTATTTGTTAAGAAACATGAGGGATTAATATCTCAGATGTGCTCAATTCACCCTCCCTATCCCTGGCATTCATTGGAACCCAAAGCATGCAGGAGCAGACCATTAGGAAAAGCAAGGGGAGATTCATGATGTTATTTCAAGGGCAGGTGTAAAATTGCACGGATCAAAAAAGTCACAATGGCAGTTGTGACCATGTGATCAAAGCCCCACCCTCTTTTTACACAGATTGCACGGGTGATATATAGAAAGATTTTGTCTAGTGCAGGGGTAGGCAACCTTGGCTTTTATGACTCGTGGACTTCAACTTCCAGAATTCCTGAGCCAGCCATTTCTAGTCTGGTGCTGGCATAGGAATTCTGGGAGTTGAAGTCCACGAGTCATAAAAGAGCCAAGGTTGCCTACTCTTGGTCTAGTGCAGTGTTTCCCAAACTTGACAATTTTAAGGCATGAGGACTTCAACTCCCAGAATTCCACAGTCAGCAACGCTGGCTGTAGAATTCTGGGAGTTGAAGTCCACATGCCTTAAAATTGTCAAGTTTGGGAAACACTGGTCTAGTGGTTAAAGCACCAGGCTAGAAATCAATTGATGAGTTCTAATCCTCCCTTAGCATGAAAGCTAGCTGGATGACCTGGGGCCAATCACTCTCTCTTAGCCCACCTTACCCCACCAGGTTGTTGTTGTGGGGAAATTAGGAGGAAAGAATACTGTGTGTGTATACCACCTTGAGTTATGTATAAAATAACGGTGGCAAATGAATAAATAGACCAGGTGTGGCTTTGATGCCCTGACTGCAATTCTGACTTTTTTTTACTATTATTAGCAGTAAAGGTTTTAGGCTGGGGTTTTATCTATTATAATTAATATTGATAATTGTATCTTATCTGGTTACTTCAAAGTCTCACAACGCTCTGGTTGGCTCATAGGCCTCCCCACAAAAAATGACTGACCCCCCCCCCCAAAGGAGCTTTTTTGGAGCAGGTTTTAATAAGAATGCTGATTTCCATGAGCCAGACTTTGTACTGTAGATATCGCCTGCTTCTCTGTCAGTGATCTTTTGGGTCATAATTATGTAACCTCTTGTCACAACAAGACTCTTTAATGTATTATGATTATTATTATTATAGCAGTTTATTTCTCTTGGGGGAACATTAGCAGCCAATAATGGTTGCAGCGTAATCAGCACAGTACCTCGTCTGGCTTTGTCCTCCCCAGTGGGGTCTTCTCCACAGAGTATCAAGGTAAAGTCCATTTTAAGAAAAGGAAGTCTTTATTCTGAAATCATCTTCTGAAGTAGTCCAAAACAATGCTCCTCAACCAAGAAGGGTGAACTTCAACTCCCAGAATTCCCAAGCCAGGACGCTGGCTGGAGAAATCTGGGAGCTGAAGTCCATGCATCTTTAAATTGCTGAGATTGGGAATCACTAGTCTAAAATCTAAGCATCACAACTCTCTAGAGCAGGGATCTTCAAACTTGGCCCTTTTATGACTTGTGGACTTCAACTCCCAGAATTCCTCAGGCAGCGTGCCTGACTAGAGAAATCCTCCTGTCAAACAGTGCTTTCCTGTCCACTCACCTCCAAAATTGATGGCACAAGAGGCCACAATGATGAGCAAGCCCCCGACCAGGGCCACGATACTCAGCAGCTTTGCTACCCGTCCCAAGCGCCGAGCCCCATCAATGTCTCCCTGCTGAAAGCTGTTACGGGACTGAAGAGGGAGAAAAAGAAAAATGCTGTTAAAAATATAAGAGCTCACCTGAGCATCTCAACCATTTCCACTTCTTAAATCGAAACACACACATCACTGACACTGCGGTAGTTAGTGGACACTCAAAGCACAACATTGGCAATCCTGGCTGAATCACTTCAACTCTGCCAGTGGAAAATGGATCAAGCCATTAAGAATGTTCTTACAATGATTCAAGTTCAAGCAAAGGATTTCCCTAAAATATTAGAGCACCCAAAAGAAATAAAATTGCTCTGTTGATCTCGCTTCCTAACAAGGTAGTAGTAGTCCTTGACTTACCAGCTTACAAGTGAGCTAAAGGTTTCCATTGCTAATCAAGACAGTTGCTAAATGCGTTTTACTCCATTTTATGAACTTTCCTGTCACCGTTGTTAAGTGAATCACTGTAGCTGTTAAGTTAGTAACATGATTGTTAAGTAAATCTGGCTTCCCTGTCCACTTTGCTTGTCAGAAGGTCACAAAATGTGACCCTGTGACCCCTAGGCATTTCAACCATCATAATTATATGCCAGTTGCCAAGCGTCCAGATTTTAATCATGTGATTGTGGGGATGTTGAAAGGGTCGTAAGTGTGAAAACAGTCATACAGTAAGCCTTTGTAACTTTGAACGTAACTAAATGAATTATTTGTAAGTTGATTGTAAGTATTGGAGATGGCAGTGGAAGGGGGCCAGGCTTTGTTCCTGCCCCTCCTGATTATTCTAATTAAAAACAAATTGAAAGCTTTTTCTCAAGCTCTGATTGAAAGACTGCAAAGGCCATGTTTGATTTAGAGACCCACAAGAAGGAGAAGCTGAGATATTAACAGTTAGACAGCTTCTCAATCAGGCATAAAAATCATTCACTCATCCTCACTGCGAGGGTATCCAAAAAAGTCAGGATGGCAGCCTGAACCATGCAATCAAACCTGTCCCCTCTTGATGTGCATTAACTGCATGATTGTGACACTACTTTGACTTTTTGCCCCCCTCCCCTCAGATCCTTGCCCACTAAGCTGAATTTGTTTGCACGATAGATTTTTTTTTTCATTTGTGCGTATGCGCACATATATACAGATTAGCATGTGCAAATTTTACACAAGCCACAGCATTGTACTGTCCTTTCTTTTTGACAAAGCAAGTAGGATCTATTTCTCCCCTGGCACGAGGAGTCAAAAATGGAAATCGAAGAGAATACAGGTAGTCCTTGACTTACAGCCACAACTGGGATCAGAATTTCTGTTTGTTAAGTAAGGCAGTTGTTAAGTGAGTTGAGACCAATTTTAGGACCTATTTTGCCACACTTCTTAAGCAAATGACTGCAGTTGTTCAAGGAATCTAGCTTTCCCTATTGACTTCATTTGTCAGAAAGGTCATAAATGGCAAAGTCACCTGACCCCTGGGAAACTCCAATTGTTGAAAACACATGCTGATTGCCAAGTGCCTGAATTCTGATCACATGACGTGGGAATGCTGTGACAGTCATAAATGTGAGGACCAGTTGTAATTAACTTATTTCAATGCTGTTGTAACTGTGAATGATCACTGAACAAATGGTTGTAAGTTGAGGATTGTCTGTATCTTTTGCTCAGGGTTGAATTGTGGATCCTTGCTGCTCTCTGAGCTTGGTTGTTTGTTGGCAGACATTTCCTTACCCAACTAGGCAACATCATCAGTGTGAGGGGGAATGGAGTTTGCTTCCTGTTTATATACAGTAGCTTGTCCTGCCTGTTCCATTCCTGCATTGAGTAAGTGTACTGCTCTTCTTTTGTCTCGTGAAGATGAAGTATTGGTGCAGCAGCAGGCAGGCTGGGTGGAAAAGGTACATGGAAAGCGGCATTCAACCATGCCGGGGAAAGCGTTTTACAGGCTCTGCGTAGCCGGTGGTTCTTTTAATTGCCCAACCCCACCTTGGCACTTACCATGACCGAGTACACGAAGGCCACAATGTTGATCGGCCAGATGGGGCAAAAGCAGGACAGAGCAGCCATGAATATGTAGTCTCTGGGTTTCGCCCCAGCCTCCCCAGCTGCCGATCCAGTTGCTGAGGCCTGCCGACTCAGACTGGCCCGCGGAGATGCTGCTGTCCCCGCAAGATGTACCTGAGAGCCGGACAAGCTGCCCCTCGCAACCGCCCGCGGGCCTCCATTGACGCTGTTCTGGGGCTTCAGATCGTTTAGTGATGCTGACTTGGACCGTGCTGGGGTGCTGCCAGGAGGGGCTGGGTTGGTTCCTAATTCCTCAGCTGAGCCGGCCCTCAGCCCCAAGGGATCCCCATTCAGTTGTGGTCCTCCCACAGTCTCCTCTTCAATGGTGACGGTCACCAGCATGGATGACGGAGGGGCCTCTGGTGCTGGGGGGCTACAAGGTGGGGATTCCAGCTGTGGTTGTTGCTCCGGCTTTGCCTCTGGCTCAGTTTTTGGCTCCGGCTCTTTCTTCTCTCCTTCATCTTGCTTTGTCTCTGGCTCTGGAGGAGCCTCGTTCTTCTCCACATCATCTGACATGACAGGCAAGGATCTAGGGAGAATTAGAGGAGGCTTGAATTCAATAACATCAAACTAGGAGAAATCTTGGATTGCATCAACCCCACAGCCTACTCTCTATATCTGAGTTGCTTTGAGGAAAACAGAAAATAATAGAGACGCTCTTTCCATGTCTTTCAACCTGAGGCTCCAAGATCTTCAAGGAGACCTTTAGAATTTCTAAAGTGATAATTTGGGGATAAGAACTTGGACATGGAAATGGCTATTAGCTGAGAAATGTCTGCAATCCTCCCACAATAGATGAATGGCTGCAAATGTTGACGGAGTTAGCAGAGATGGCTAAATTGACTACTTTGGTTAAAGAAAAGAACACAATTAATTTTGTTTCTACTAAGAAGCCTCTTCTGGACTTTGTGCTTGAGTTAGAAAAAAAACAAAACTTTTATTTTGGATTCTGCTGATTAGATAGATTTCTCGATATAGAAACGGCTAGCATATAGTACGGTATTATATAAAAGTAAAAAGTCAAGGTGTGATTACCTTATTCTACTGTGCCCAAAGGAGTCAGGAGTCAATCCTTTTTTCCCCCTCTTTTACCCAACACTTTTTTCTTTCCCCCTTTCTTCCCCTATTTTCACATTATCTTCGTTTTCTTTGTTTCTCTGTATTTTGTATTTTGATTAACTAAAAAAATTTGCCAGGAAGAAACATTGTCTCCTCTGCATGTGATTGGTTTTCCAGAGCAGGAGTGAAGGTAAATTAAAACCCGCTGGTGAAAGTCAACATGAGGGTTTGACGTCTGTTTTTAAGAAGTAATAACAAGACAAGAGAATGTTTACAGTAGCAATATATGCTGCTGAAATGAAGAAGGATGTGAGGTTTATTCAATTCCAGTACTTGAAACAACATTTATGACTTCCAAATTTCCATCTAGTGCTAGTACACACATACACACAAACACACAAAATTACAGAAGGTGCAAGTCTTCCTCCTTCCTCTATTTTTCTGCAGAGTAATATGATTAAGCTTTCATATGAGGTACATTTTGGATGGAAATTTACATTTTAGAAATAATGGCTTTTATTATGTTTAGAATAATAAATCCAGAACTGGCGTTAGATCTTAGTTGCTTTTTAAAATTGCCTTTCATTTTTCCATACTACTTAAATTTGGGGGGGGGGAAACTCATCATCCTATTGATCATATATTGATATACTGACATTTTACATATGCATATTAAATCTAAATTCATTTGGATTTCTATAATAAATACACAAATTATAAATAAATAATAAATGTTTAGTAAGGCATGGATTATATATATATTACTTGGAGTTTCTGCAGAATACCCTTCCTTTGCACAAGGCTATCTCACACTTTGAACTGATTTTTTTTCAAATAACAATTAAACTGAAGAGTTATAGCTAATGTAAAGATGAAACATGAAGATCCAGCCCAAGGACATCTTACCACCAACACAGCCTCATACAGATAGTCCTTGACATGACCACAATTGAGCCCAACATTTATGTTGCCATGCAAAACATTTTTGAATTCTGCCCCTTTTTACAACCCTTCTTGCCACAGTTGTTAAGTGAATCATTGCTTCTGTTAAGTTAGTATCACGGTTGTTAAGTGAACCTGGCTTCTCCATTGACTTTGCTTATCAGAAGGTTGCAAAAGGTGATCACACGACCCCAGGACACTGCAACTGTCATAAATATGAGACAGTTATCAAGTATAGGATTTTGATCTCATGGCCGTGGAGATACTGCAATAGTCATAGGTATAAAACCGGTTATAAGTCATTTTTTTCAGTGCCGTTGTAACTTCGAACAGTCACTAAACAAACTGTTGTAAATCAAGTACTACCTGTATCCCCATCCACCATCTTTTACCTCATTCTGAGGTGTTGAGGGGCAGCCTAAAAGATGGTGGGAAGAACAGTGATGAGTTCCAGGCATCAGATGAAACCTGACCCATTGTGATTGCCATCTGGAAGAAGATCAGCTCTGAGATTTACATGAAGTAGCTAATCTGAAACTGAACAGAATTTCAAACTGTCAGCTTAACTTTTAAGGTTGACTTGAGAGGGCTTATGCTGGCTAACATAATTTAAGCTAAGTATGCCAACATTAATCCAGTGCAGAGTTGAATAATAGGTGAGAGGAAGGGAAACAACGAGGAATTAAATGTTTGGGAAACAAGATTTAATAAGTTTTTTAAAAAACTCACTTGTGTTGAGATGCACACCTGGTGACTTCATGAATGTCTCTACTGTTGGTCTAGGGATCTAGACCAGAAGTGGAGAACTATGTCTCTTTATCATTTGTGGACGTCAACTCCCAGAATTCGGGAATTTTGGGAGTTGGAAGTCCACAAGTCACAAACTGGCCATAGTTCCCCACCTTGGGTCTAGGCAAATTTACAAAGCTACCTGATGACATCCCACTAGGACAGGGGTCTTCAAATGTGGTCCTTTTATGACTTGTGGACTTCAACTCCCAGAATTCCTCAGCCAGGCACACTGGCTGAGGAATTCTGGGAGTTGAAGTCCACAAGTCATAAAAGGGCCAGGTTTGAAGACCCCTGTACTAGGATAAGCGGTCCTAACTCCAACCACTGGGATCCAGAAAAAGAACCTTCTCTGCTGTAGCACCTGTCCTTTGGAACATCCTGCCCTCTGGGATGAGATCTGCTCCTTACTCCTAGCCTTCCACAAGGGCCTGAAGATCTGCATCTGCCAGTTAGCCTGACAACCCAATGGGAAAGTTCTACACTGGAGGTGGCTGCTTTTATTATTGTAAGATGCCTAGAGCAGCCTCATGGTGAGATAAGCAGCAAATAAATTTAACAAACAGAGGAAAACAAATAAATCTATAAAAGTGAGTTACTGCTGTTTTTCTCCCAGATAGTGGGTTTTTAAAAAAAATTTAACCAACTTATCTGCTTTGCAGAGCAACGCAATGGCTCAGTGGTTAAGACGCTGGACTTGTTGGCTGGATGGCCAACAGTTTGGGTTCGAGACTCAAGACCAAGTGCCGCGCAACAGAACCAAGGCCCATCTTCATCTAGCTTCTGCCCACCTAGCAGTTTGAAAGCATGCACATGCATGCAGAATAGATAAATAGGTACCACTTCAGTAGGGAGGAAGCTCCGCTATGTCATGTGGCCACATGACCACGAAAACATCTTCGGACAGCACTGTTTGAATGGCTTTGAAACAGAGATGAGTGCCACCCCTTATAGTCAGCAATGATTAGTGGAGTAAAATCCGCAGGGACTCCTTTCTTTTCCTTTTCTTTCCTTTCCTTTCCTTTCCTTTCCTTTCAATAATAATAATAATAATAATAATAATAACTACCTTGACGTGGTTGTGGGCTTGTGTACTCTGAGGAAGGTGAGAGCTATGCCAGAGGTTCAACCATACTGGACAGGTCTCATCAGAGGAGTCAGACAAAGAGTGTCTCTCCCATAAAAAATATGGTGAGACGTAAATTGCAGAATGCCATACCGGCTCGGACGTCGCCCGGGTTAACAAGGTCCGCACTAGATATTGGAGTTCCTGGATATCTGGTGAAAAATGGGTTACAGGACTCAGGACTGTTGGCTGAGCAACCAGGGCCAGCAGCTGCAGAACTACTGGAAGAAAAGGTGTTTACCCGTCGCAGATACACAGTGATGGAAAACAAAAAAATAATGATCTGTTACTACAGATCAAGTCCAACAAGACGAGGATATCTAAAACGAATGCACCAGTTCTGGAAAGAACAACATCCAGAATCAGAAATAACAGAACAGAGACTAGCAGATCAACGCCGATTTATAACACGAAATAAAGTATTCACAGAAACAGAATTGGACGAACTGCAAAGGTTTACCCAGGGCAAAGAAATCAAAGCCTTACCAGAAGTAATTCAGAAGGTAGAGGCAAACCAGGGGGAGTTGGCAGTGAAGGAATCCAGCAGAGATATACAACTGTTCTCATTTGGAAACCAGGCACCTCTACCTCAGGAAGAACAAAACCCTCTAACTAAAGAAATAAAAGAATTGAAACAAAGAATAACTGAGCATCTAGAACAGCACAAAAACAACAGAATAAGGCTACCTGCATTGAAGCTTGTTCCAAAGAAACAGCTAGCACAAGCATTAAAAGATGCAAATACTGCAATATCAAGTATAAGCACCAATTCACTGCAAGAAACAAACCAACTAATGTACAGCACAGCTGCAGTTATAACAGAATACCTGGGATGCAAAATCAACAAAGAAGAAAAACAAACAAACAGTGCACCAGAAAAATGGAAGGTTAGACTAGAAAATAAGATCAGCAAGTTAAGATCACATGCAAGCAAGCTAGAACAGATGAAAGAAAAGAAGCTGAAGAACAAGAAGACCAAAGAATACCTAATCAAGAAATACCACTTAGAAACAAGGAAGATCAAGGAAGCACTGGAAATAATAAAGCAACAAATAACAGCTATAGCCAGGAAAATCAGTAGATATGAAGCTCGAATTGCAAACTATAGGCAGAACCTCCAATTTCAATCCAATCAGAAACGTTTCTACCAATCCATCAATGGAGAAACTGCAAGGAATCAGTCAGTACCTGACAAGGAAGAAACAGTGCAGTTCTGGAAGCAGATATGGGATAACCCAAAGAAATACAACAAGGATGCGGCTTGGTTAAAAGAGGTGGATGCAAATAAAACAGAAGTTGAAATGAAAGAACTAGTAATAACAACAAAAATGGTAGAAAAAAGAGCAAAGAAAATCAAAAATTGGTCAGCACCAGGTGAAGATGAACTGCATGGGTTTTGGTTGAAACATCTAACTGTTATACACCCACTCATTGCCAAACAGTTCAACAATATACTACAAGGAGGAGAAATTGAAAAGTGGCTAACAACTGGGAAAACCTACCTAATAATGAAAAATCCAGCAAAAGGGGCAACACCAGGTAACTACAGGCCAATTACCTGCTTACCAACAACTTTCAAATTACTAACTGGTGTGGTAGCTGATGCAGTACAACAGCATCTAGTTGAAAACAATCTCTTTCCACCTGAGCAGAAAGGAAACCGCCCCAATAGCAGAGGAACAAAAGATCAACTCCTAATAGACAAAATGATCTTGGAAAACTGCAAGAGAAGGAAGACCAACCTGAATGTGGCATGGATTGACTACAAAAAGGCATTTGACTCTCTGCCACATGATTGGATAACAAAGTGCCTAGAAATAACAGGAGTCAGTAGAAACATCAGAAAATTTGTGCAAAGATCGATGGCACAATGGAAGACACAGTTGCAGATCAATGGTGAGAGGCTGGGAGAGGTTAATATCAAGAGAGGAATATTTCAAGGAGATTCATTATCACCATTACTATTTGTTATTGCACTGTTTCCTCTGTCAACAATACTGAATAACTCAGGACATGGCTATCAAACATCAAAAACATCTGCCAGACTATCCCACCTCCTTTACATGGATGATCTGAAGCTGTATGGAAAAACATCATCTGAAATAGAATCGCTGCTCAACACTGTCCGTATATATAGCCAAGATATTGTAATGGAGTTTGGCTTGGACAAATGTGCCACACTTACTATCAAACAAAGAAAAATAGTGAAAACTGAAGGAATCAAGATGCCCCACGAAAATACATTAAGAGTCTGGATGAGGAAGAGTACTACAAATACTTGGGTATCCTTCAAGCTGACAACATCAAGCACACTGAAGTCAAGAAAAAGATTAGAGGTGAATACATCAAGAGAGTGAAGAAGATCTTAAAGTCCAAACTCAATGGAGGAAATACCATAAAGGCAATCAACACCTGGGCAATCCCAGTCATTAGGTACACAGCTGGAATAGTGGACTGGACTCAAGCAGAACTAAAAGCAATGGATAGGCAGACCAGAAAAATAATGACAATGAATCATGCCCTTCATCCACGCAGTGACATTGATAGACTTTATCTACCAAGGCAAATAGGTGGGCGTGGAATGCTACAAGTACATCAGATGGTTGAAGAAGAAAAAATGGCTTTGGAAGAATATCTGAAGAACAATGATGAAGATGCACTGAAATTAGTATATCAGGAAGGCTTACTGACTACTGGAGAGACCAAACTGGCCTACAAGAAAGACCAAATGAAGAACAGAATAGAGGCATGGGAAGACAAAGCACTACATGGCCAATACATGAAAAAAATAGCTGGGAAAGCAGATAATAATAAAACCTGGCAAGGGCTAAGAGCAGGAAAATTGAAGAAAGAGACCGAGGGACTAATTCTGGCTGCACAAGACCAAGCCTTAAGGACAAATGCATACAAAGTCAAAATTGAGAAGACAGCAACAGACAGTAAGTGCCGCCTATGCAAAGAAGCTGAAGAAACAGTGGACCACTTGGTAAGCTGTTGCAAGAAGATTGCGCAGACTGATTACAAGCAGCGGCATGACAAAGTAGCAACAATGGTGCATTGGAAGATCTGCAAAAAATATCATTTGCCTGTAAGCAAAAACTGGTGGGATCATAAAATAGAGAAAGTCATAGAAAATGATAAAATTAAACTGCTCTGGGACTTCAGAATTCAACAGACAAGCACCTGCAACATAACACCCCAGACTTAACAATTGTCGATAAGAAAGACAAAAAAGTCTGGATAGTGGATGTGGCAGTGCCTGGAGACAGCAGAATAGAGAGAAAGAACTGGAGAAGATAACAAAATACAAAGACCTACAAATAGAAATAGAAAGACTGTGGCAAAAGCAAGCAAGGGTAGTACCAATAGTAATAGGCTCCTTGGGTGCAATCCCAAAACAACTGGAGCATCACTTGAACACCATTGGCATTGACAAATTCGCTATTAGTCAATTGCAAAAGGCGGCCTTATTAGGAACTGCTTCCATCCTGCGACGATACCTGTAACACCATCAAACATCCACATCTGCCTATCCCAGGTCCTGGGTAAGGACTCGATAGGTAGACAAAATGCCAAATCCAGTCTGAACATCTGGCTGACTGTGCGATGTTCCATAATAATGATGATGATGATGATGATGATGATGTTGGAAAGGACCTTGGAGGTCATCTAGTCCAGCCCCCTGCTCAGACAGGAAACCCTATATCATTTCAGACAAATGGCTGTCCAGTCTCTTCTTAAAAACTTCCAATGTTGGAGCATTCACCATTTCTGGAGGCAGGTTGTTCCACTGGTTAATTGTTTTAACTGTAAGGAAGTTTCTCTTTAGTTCTAGGTTGCTTCTCTCCTTGATTAGTTTCCATTCATTGCTTCTTGTCCTGCCTTCAGGGGCTTTGGAAAATAGCTTGACTCTCTCTTTTTTGTGGCAGCCCCTGAGATATTGGAACACTACTATCATGTCCCCCCTCGTCTTTCTCTTTATTAAACTAGACATACCCAATTCCAGCAGCCATTCCTTATATGCTTTAGCCTCCAGTCCCCTAATCATCTTTGTTGCTCTTCTCTGTACTCTTTCTAGAGTCTCAACATCTTTTTTATATCGTGGTGACCAAAACTGGATGCAGTATTCCAAGTGTGGCCTTATCAAGGCATTGTAAAGTGGTATTAATACTTCACGTGATCTTGATTCTATCCCTCTGTTAATGCAGCCCAGCAGCATGTTGGCTTTTTTAGCAGCTGCAGCGCACGGCTGGCTCATATTTAGGTGATTGTCACTAGGATTCTGAGATCCCTCTCATAGTTGCTACTCCTCCTCCTTTCCTTTCCTTTCCTTTCCTTTCCTTTCCTTTCCTTTCCTTTCCTTTCCTTTCCTCTTTCCATCTTATTTGCAACCCTGGGATTTCTTAATGATCCCTCATTCAAATATTAACCAGGTTGTACTTGCTTTTGGAGATCATCAGGATTTGATAATATCTAAATGTCAAACTTTGGATGCATTCAAAATTAATGTTTGAATACAAGCCATCATAAAGCCCTCCATCCTTACAATATATTTAGGCATATGCAAAATAAAGGAAAACTGTTAAGAAATAATATACTAAGACTTCTTTTAAAAAATTATTATTTTAATTTTAAAAACTTACTCAGTGGTGGCGAACCTATCGCACAGGTGCCAGAAGCGGCACTCGGAGCCCTCTCTGTGGACACATCTGCGGTTGCCCCAGCCTTGCCTCCCCCCATGACCCCCTCCTCTCCAGCAGCCCCCCTGAAGGAGAGTTGCCCCTGAGCGTGGCCCACACGGAGCAGCGAGCCAAGGACATGGCAGCCAGGTAGCATAGACAAAACTCTGCCCTCACATCCCATCATGCAGTTGATGCTGCAGGGCGTGAGCAGAGGGTGTGGCCACCATAATGCTGCTGGGCTGCCTGGGCTATCTGCGGAGGGCCCTGGAGGTGGTGAGTGGTCCTGTGGGCAGGAGGGGTGGGGGATGGGGGGGCAGAGCAGGGACGGGGCAGGAGGGTGGAGTGGGGGCGGGGCCAGTTTTTGGGCACTCTGTCTCTAAAAGGTTCACCATCACTGACTTACATCATTCCTTCTCATCTCTGACATCCTGATATTTGGGCTTATAGTTTCTACCATTGTCAGCTAACATGAAACTTTGGCAAGACCAGGCTGGGGAAGAAACTATTATAGTAATTCATAGTTCATAGGAACTGTTGTGGTTGCACTGCAAATCACCAAGGATCAATAATTAGACAACACACACACACACACACACACACACACATACACACACACACGCACTAGTGCACACACATAACCTACATTTTCATTTTGGAATGCAGACCTAATATCAAGCTTATAGCACCAGACATTTAGCTTATAGCACCAAAACTGATTCTTAACTGATTTTTATCTTACATAAAATTTATACCCTTTTGCACTAATGCTGAAGATATAAAAGAATATCTGTGTGTTAAATTCTTAAGGACTTCCATTCCTACTGCTTCCTTTCCAGGTTCAAAACTTTTGCATTCCCCTTTCTGTGCAGACACAAAACTGGGAAGAGGAAGCTGACGTGGACCTTTCCGTCAGGTTCGATGGCCAGGGATTCATCTTAACATCCAGCTCCCTGCTCAGTG
Source organism: Crotalus tigris (assembly GCF_016545835.1). Lineage (NCBI taxonomy): Eukaryota > Metazoa > Chordata > Lepidosauria > Squamata > Viperidae > Crotalus > Crotalus tigris. Next base: position 1,323,523 of record NW_024100595.1, on the reverse strand, counting down.
GCCATTCCTGATACGTATTTAAAAACAGGTTTGAGGCATTCACACATGCCCTTCTTAGGCATAAGTTAAAGATGCCATTTGTTTCTTAAACTGGCCTTGCATTATGACTTGCCTTGCTTGGTGTGAGCAAATTTGACTGATGCTCATCTGCCATGCAGACTGCTATAATTCCTGCATTGGTGTCTTCAGATTGGGGGTTTGTAATGCACTTTTTATGGAGCTAAAGGCAGTTCAGGAACTTCATCTAGGGTGGAGTGTGGCAGGCTAATGGAAGCAATTTAATGGTCTCGCCCATCATCCATTTGAGAAGTCTGCATAAATTGCTGATTAGTTTCTCAGCTCAGTTCAATACTGGATCCTCCCTCTTAACTCTGTAATTGCTAGAGTTCAAATGATCCATGGACAAAATATCCTTCTGCAATAAAGTAATTTTCCCTTCCACCCCAGCCTGCCTCTTCAGATCCTACAAAGTGGTTTGTTTCACTTCCAGTAGAAACAAATGTTTTTAATTGGAAGAAACTCTTTAGATGGCACAACTAGCTTTTTTTTCAAACGTCTTTTCAAAAATGAGTTAAGAATTTGCAGAACGTGACCCTCATTATCACTTTTTAATTCTTGTTAGCCCTGTTCTTGATACATGATTGCCTATTTTCCATCTTTATATCTACTTAATATTTCATTATTGGCATATGCGTATTGTTTTTAAAATAATAAAACCATCTGAAGTTATATAAACACTTTAGGCAGCTATTAAATAAAGAAATATAAACAAGATATAACTGTTGGGATATTTTCCCCAAGAACTGCCAGACATTAAGCCTACAACACCAAAACTGATTCTTATCTTACATAAAATAGTTAACTATAAATCAAGATTAGGAGCTATTATTCAGAGAAATATGTGGAAATTCAATGGTACATATTATTAATTATACATAAAATGGGTCTTCATTCAGTAACTTAAAATAATAGTCACCCAGTCTCTAAGCATATTCAGTCCAAGGGATAAATGAGACATCAGTTCATCTTTCAGTGCAAATTTAGTTTCAAACCAAAGTGCAAACAAAATTTGTTTGTAAAAAAAATTGCGATTGTAAAGTTTTAAAGATGTCAAAATGTATAAATAAAAGGAAAGAGTTCATAAAAGGGTACTGATAAAAATAATATAGAGACATGTATTATGCAAGAAAAGGATTCTTTGAAAAAGTATGCCTAAGGCAAAATTGTATGCAAAAAAGTGCAGATTAGAAAAAAAAAAGAGACTATGCCTCTTCAGGTTTTTCTAAGCTCAAAGTGGTCTAGAAGTGGGACAGAAATAAACAATTGAAAATGAGAAGCAAACAGGAATAAAGTTGGATGGATTTAGCCATCCTTGCCAAATCTACTTAGCTTGAGTTATTGCCTTGTAAATCTATTGCAGAATATATTAATTCAAAAGAGATGAACTCATTGAGTCAAATGACCAACAATGTAAAACATCTGGAATCTGGTACATTTTTTTCTGACTAAAAATTGTATGAAAGGGTATAAGCTTCATCCAAAATTTAGATTTTTTTTAACCCCACCTTTATTATTCTTTTTTATAAATAACTCAAGGTGGTGAACATATCTAATATTCCTTCCTCCTCCTACTTGCTCCACAACAACAACCCTATGAGGCGGGTAGGGCTGAAAAAGAGTGACTGGTCCAAAATCACATGCCTAAGGTGGGACTAGAACTCTCAGTCTCTGGTGATTGGCCCGAAGTCATCCAGTCAGCTTTCATGCATTAGGCAGGAGTAGAACTCACCGTCTCCCAGTTTCTAGCCAGGTGTCTTAACCAGTAGAGCAAAGGGGCTCTTTTATTATTCATTTCGCCTTTTAATATGTTTGTTAATTGGAAAAAGTACTATTGGATTCCAAATTTTTTGTCCCCAGACTCTTCTTTCAAGATTCATAATAGGGGGTGTAGCAAAGATTGACTCAGATAATCAGGAATTATAAAGGGCAGTTTACACCTAATCAAAACAGAGAGGGAAAGTACTGTGTTACAGAGCCATAGCTAACTGGGCAAGAGATGAGGAATACAAATCAGATGTTGATCCAATACAGAATACATGAACTGCAAGTTAACAATGAATTCTGGAGGGATGAGGCTGTTACAGGCTGCTGTTAATGTCATCCTTAAGTCATCTTAAACTCAGAATTTAGTTTAAATACTAGACTTAACTAGGTTTGGTTAACCACAGTGTATTACATTGTCTAGGTTTGCACAAGACGCTAAGTCATAAAACCACAATTGCTCATGAACAAAATACATTCCACAAAATAAAACATCCTATGGCTTAATGCAGCATGTGGCCCAAGTGATGTTTCAGCTAATGTGAGAGAGTTTCGACACATCCTGTTCAATCTCTCTTGATGCCCAAAAAAATTCCACTTGGAAATTCTGAATGCTGCAGTCCGCACACATCTAGAGGATGCCAAGATAGGGAAAGGCTGTATACACACCTACCTGGAAATGGATCCAACAGAACTCAGTCAGGTTTATTTCTGAATTCAACACTAGAAAAGTAATTTTGTCAACGAGTATGTGCTCCTGTATTTACAACTTGGTATTTTATGCTTTATCTCCGTATGCATACAAGCACACCCTTTTATAAACAAGCTAGAAAAATAACCATTATTGTTACAGCAAGTAATTATATAGCATATGTCTCCAGATGGCACACTCCCGTTTTTTTCTGACATGCTATATAATTAACATACAATCACCAACTTCTGATGCTGGTACATGAATGCCGTAACTGATTTTCTGATGGACACAATTCTCCCTTAGAGAAAACCCTTATAGGGAAATCCCTTGTGCATAAAAAGGCATACTGACTTACCAATAGTCTTATGAGCAGCATCACCAGCACATACAAAACAAGTGCTAACCCGTTATTTTGTATTAATTAGCTGGCACACATTTGTGGCACATGGCCTGGTGGTACAAGTGTCTCTTTCCATTATTTACACACATTCATAGAAAAAAAAATCTGATTTGATTCTCTAAACTTTTTGACTGCTCATCAAAAGGCAAAAGAGTAATCTCAAGGGAAAAAAAATCTTTGTCAATGCCTCCATCTTCGTCTGACAAAGCTGACTGGGGAATTATGGGAGTTGAAATCCATGCATCTTAAAAGTTGCTGAGGCTGAAAGGATAAAAGACATGCCCAGCCCCAAATCTTGGTATTTTCAATCATCTTCTCTCTTTTAATCTGATGCCGTTCTATATATTTTGAATTCATCTGTTTTATTCTCTGAGGCAACCATAACTCAAGCTTGCAAAGAGATTCCTAACAATAAAGCCACATTATTTCATGGAAAGAATTAAAAGCAGATGGAATTTCAGCAGGTCTCTCTCTTACACAAGGAATAGAAAATATCTGAGCATTAAGTTATGCAAGTTTTCTAAAACCAGATTAATTTTTATCATCTGGGATGGAGAACAGGTAGTAGAGTCACAGCACAGGAAAAGCACAGCTTCTCCTTATTACAAAAAACACCTGACACAAAGATGGGACTTATGGTCCTCAATATCTTCTCCCCCACTCCCATTCTCTCTTGGCTGGGTTGGTTGGGGCTGGTGCGAGTCCAACCTGTGTACATGCTTTCCATTCTAAGCAGATGCCTTTTTCTCTACTCCTCCACTGACTGGAAGCCTTCTTGTCTAAAGAGGATTGAATGGCTTGTATTGATTCCTTTCTCTTTATGGATATATTTCCAATAACCACCTTGATTTTCTGTTTCCTCTGTCTTGACCTCTGTCTTCTCTCTCAACCATAACCATTACCTGGGGATTGTACATATCTCAGATCACTCAACATCATCCAGGCACCCAAATCGCTTGAATCGGCTGTTTCCCTTCTCCCCCACACTCCCCATCTGCTCTTGAGGGTGAACTCACTTCCACAAACCCTTTGCTTACACGCGTTTCTTCTCCGCCATTCAACCCTCTCCCAGATCTGGCTTTTACCATGGACAGCTCCTTAGGAACCGCTTACTTTCCGCCGCCAATCCCCGCCGCCCAGCTTCCTCTGCTCTTCTTTCTGCTCAACTCATCCTCCCCTCCAAGTTGATCCCTCGCTCCCTCCTCCGATCTACAGGCCATTCGCTACCCTCCCCACTTTGCTGCCTTCAGAAAGCCCTGATGTCACCCTACCCCTCTCTGCTCTACACACGCGACTAAGCGCGCATAGGATCCTTGCTTTGCTCCGTGTCCCAGCCTTCGCTTTCTCCCTTTTCAAGGTAGGGTACGTTATATGGAAGAACCATAACTCAGTCAAAAGCCTTCATTGCCGAGCCCTCTCTTCATCTGTTTCCAACTTCATCGCACACTCTCTTCCCACAACCCTAGTTTACACCCATCTTGGAGCAAAGAGGGCCAAAACCCTCCCCCCGCCCAGCCATGTCGCCGGGCAGGCGGGCGGGCGGCACGCGCACACACACACACACATGCAGCCGAATCGCCTCTCGTCGCCGATGTCTCCTCGCCTCCACCAACCCACCACTTTCCTCTTTCAACTCCTTCCTCCCACGCACTCCCCCCGCCCTTATACCTGCTGCTCAGTCTTCCCGGTCTCCAGAGGGAACCTCAGCCAAGGATGGGATCCACGCCCACCCAGCATTCCTGACTGCCCCCACCCTTATTTCGCATCCCGACACATTTCCACAGCCTGATGCCCCCAGGAGCAGGACGCCCCTTCATCTACCACCGAGTGCCGCACTCCTCTCACCCACACCCAGCTCACGTCGGTCTTTTTGGTCTCCCCCGCCCGCTTGCCGCAGCAACAACCGGTCTCCCGTTATAGAGATGAGGTTTGGGGTGGCGGGTGTGTGTGTGTGTGGAAGAAAGGCTGGACCCAAGCAACGTCTCCAGTTCTCCTACCTGTGCTTCTGGCTACGTCCGGTTGACAGAAGGTGTTGAGGTGGGGTGAACAGAGCGCTAGAAGGTTGGATGCCCCCCTTACTCACACATCGCACCCCTCCCTCTTACTGCTGTAACCCTCCGTTCTCCCCTTCCATGGACAAGAGGCTACTGTAGATACAAAAAATGCAGCCTCCGCCCCCCTTCCCTCCCTCCCCCCACACCCACTCCTCTTACTTGCTCGCTCGGCAGCTTTGTCTGCAAGGACGCCCCTTCCCCTCCCTTTGCACTGGTGCACGTCAAACGGTCTCATCGACCCTACTTCTTCAATGCAAGCTGTGGGGGGAGTAGTTGTGGTTTGAGTTTTATGAAGAATCAGCTGATCTGGCAGGGGCAAGAGATTAGCAGAGATGGTGCTGTTGCTGGAAAGTCCCATATATTCCCGGATTTTTTTCCACCTGTCTTTCATTGCCAATGATAAAAACTTCACATTGACAAGCTACAAGTGCAGAGTATCAAAGAACTAGAGTTCTAGAACAATTGACACCATTTCCTCTGGGACTACCCACTGCAAATCAAAACCTGGCCAAATTAGCAAGAACTGAAAGCCCCATCAAGGGTGTAAAACTGAAATACCAGCCTAAGAAAGATGGGAGAAACCAGACTAATTATGTTTCGGATCCAAATTAGCTCAGCAAGCTGATGCAGGAGTTTGATGCAGAAAATGTTTTAGGGGAATCCTGCTTCCTCAGGAGAAAATTATATAAAATCTCTCGGTTCCAGTCTTTCATCAATTATTTATAAGCTGCCCAGGCTGCTGCAAGAGGGAGGACGAAAAGAGTCCACAAATTAACTCTAACCACAGCAGAGCTCCAGTGCAGCATTTAATGGCTTGCCAGGGCACAGCAACTGCATTACACCACAATTTCTGGCTCCAAAACATTCAGAATTGCTCTTTCTCCTATAAAGAAGGCTATACCCACTAAGCCATAACCCAGAAAGCCACCCCCATGAGTAATTGGAAGAAATAAGGAAGTGGTTTAGGAACTCACTTAGAATGGAGATATGCAACCTGATGTTTGATCCATTACACATTTTAAATACATATGAAAGGTCCCAAGATAATATGATGATAAAAGGAGGTGCAAGAGAAGCCAGGAACTAGGATACTTCCCCCCCCCAAAGTGATACCAAAATAATCTGACAATAAATAGACACAAGTGTGGATTTTTTCCCTTCAATTGTTTTACTAAAATCTTTTGCTGCTGAGACACAGATCCAGAAAGGGCTCACAGAAGAGGAAAGGATGGGGAGGGGGAGGAGCTTATAAGAGAAGGAACAGGGAGAGTGGATATAGGTAGACACAGCTTCATTACATTTGTGTTAACAACAAAAAAACCCACAAAGGAGGGTTATTTTAAATGTCAGGGGATTTTTTTTAATATATATAATACAAAAAAGCGAGAGACTCTAACCCCGAACTGTGGGGGTTGCATGCAACAAGGGAGGTGTTCAGCAGGTGGGGCATCAATGCTTGGTGCGAAGGGCTGATGCGCTTGGAACACAAATCACAAGAGAAGCTGAGGAAATGGAGCATTAAAAGACACCATGGAAGAATGAGGCGCTGGGCAAGGAGGGGAATTCAGAGCAGATTCTCAGCACGGAAATGGAGAACACTCCACACTGAAGCCACGGAGAAAGAAGTACAGCCCTTCTCCATCTCATCTCACTGCAGCCCCCACAACCTCAGCCATGAGCACAAGGCACCCAACATGCTGTGAAATCCCAACCTGCACCCCCTTCTAACTTCTCTGTAGGTTCCCCAAGTTTTGTCAATCCCTCAACCAACCCATTATTTCTAACTCAGTACTCCTTCTCCTGCAATGTTGCTTATACTACATCCCACAACTATTCCAGTCTTCAATCCCCCTTGGTCTGTGAGCTGAGCTTACTAAGTCATTCTGTCTCATTGTCTCACTCTTTTTGTATAGTTCATTTGGGGGCAACAGGGGGCATTGCTGGAATAAGCAAGATCTACTTTGATAAAGATTATCATTATTTGGCTTAGACCATGGACAACAGAAATGAATGTATTTCCAGGACTGTTCTGAGAGCCACAAGTTAATAGTAATAGAGTAAGGGAGTCAATAAAATGAGGGTGCTCTCAAAATCCACGAAGTCCTTTCATGGCCCTCTGAATAAGAGTTGCTTCATTGGCTGAGCAGATGCTTTCCCAGCTCCACTATTTTATGAGCACAGGCAGGGGAAGAGAATGAATGAAACTGCCATTACATTAGAAACCCATATATGGCCAATGACTATCCATCTGGGCTTGAAGGCTCCAGCTGCCAATGAGGGAGAGGGACGGGACTGGGAGGGTTGGCTTCTGTCTCCCCACTCCCAGAAATCACCAGGGCTGTGTGGGGAGGGCTTGGCTCACAACCGAAGCTCCCTCCATGGGCAGCACCGTGACGGCGGCTGGAGGTGGAGCTGAGACGGCTGCAGCGAGGGGGCAGACCTCACCCGTACCTGTGGAGGAAGAGAAATAGAAAGTCAGAATGTTCATACCCAAACTCTTACTGTTATTAGCCCAAGCTTTCAACTTGCTTCCTATATCCTCTTATTATCTTAAACTAGTTCAGGTTTAATAATCTGGTTTAATGAGGTGAAGAAGAGATGAAGCTGTCCCTTCTCCAAAATACCCTATTTAGCCACAGACTGGTAGAATTTCTCTCTAAAAAGCTGAACAGATTAAGTATTTTAAGTCTGTGTGTGCTAATTAAATAGGCTGGCACTAACTGTTAAGCCTCCTCCTGAAGACAATATGGAAACTCAGTTTATCGCTTAAATGCCTGGATTAGGAAACTGTAGAGTACAATATAAAATAAAATGGATCTGTCCAGGATGCATAATGCAAGCAACCATCTGTAAAGACAAAAAGAAGCTAAAACACTTACCAATGGATTTGTATCTGCTGATAACATAAAGGTATTTGTTGATATCCCCAACCCTCCTGGTTTTAACATTTAAAAAAAAAACACCAAAATCCCATAGAAAAATATTCAGATAAATACAACACTCAATGGACTGTGTATGGCTTTTTAAAAACTAGAACTCAAATCCTGAAGATGAACCTGCAGGAAGATCAGTCAAATCACACTAGTCAGATACTGCTATTCGCAGCACTTTAAACTGGCAAAGAGATGCTAAGTTAGGATGCAGCTGCCCCAGGGAGCTGGGATTCTCCCTTTTCTCACTGAAAATATAAGGATGCCTAAACAACCCTAGGGGAAAAATGGGCCTCCCCTCCCCCTTCCCAGGACAGAAGGAAGCGGCTCTTGCCTGGTGGCCCGGCCAGTGTTTCACCGCAGCGGTTGGCCCTCAGTGGCCGCAGCCCCTTCTCCTGCGTGCGTCTGCAGATGCCCGTTGAGCTGAGCTGGGGTCTTGCAGTGCACGCCACACAGCTTGCAAAGGAAACGCTCCAGCCGCGGGGCGGCTAGTCCATGGTCCTTGACCGCGTGGACCCTGAGGTAGGCCGCTGTGGTGAACCCTACGGGAGGGGGAGAAGGACAAAAACCAGCCAGGTCAGTGTCCGGCCTAGTGAAAGCGTTAACCCGGTGTCCTGCAATGCTTGGCTGTGCTTCACCTTAGAGGTGGCTGTGTCTTGAAACTTAGTGAAGGATCTATTGCAACAAGCTTCCCTAATTTCAGAGACAGCTTCTCATCCCAAAGACAGCTGTTTCTTGCCACCAAGCAAGTTATTACTGTACAAACAGCACATCCCACCCTAAGGGCAGCTGCATCGTGCTACTAAGGAAATCAATATAGTACAAATAACCTAAACCTCTTGACATAAAATCATCAAACCTTCAACAGAGACATTTTGGTAAGGGAATGTTAGTAGAATCCCCCCTACAAGAGATTTATAATGTTGTATTTCTATTATTTAATTCAGTACAAACTTCAGAGCCAAAACTGAATAAAAAAAATAATTAACTGCTATTTTATGTTTCCAAGATTCCAGATATATGAACATATATTATTAATATATGGATAACATACATCAATCAAAAATGTAATCCAGGAGATATATTAAAAGCACTGTTAAACTTTTAAAAATTCCACAATTTTTAATTTGCATATTGTCCAATAATTTTAATTAATGTATTAAGGCTATTGCATTGTCAAGATCATTTGGGATACTGATCTATCAGATGGATAGGGTGGAAACAGACACATCCACTGCAGATGCCTTTCAATCATTCTTAAAATTATTTCTTGTACATGTCTATCAATTTATTGGACAATATCCATAGAAATAAGAAGCATAATCTTTCACTTATACTGCATACTATAAATCTCTTCAGTGTCCTACAAAATGAAACTAAGGAAATGCTTTGATTCATAAATGGGAGAAAGAAATACTGGGAACCGTTTGTATTGCCAGGCAGTTTGCTTATTGTAAACAAATATAAATTGGCAGCCTGATTAACAGTTGTGTATTAAGAAAGTTTAGTTCACAATTTCCAAGGTATATTATGGATAATCTTAACAGGCCTCATCTGCATTTTTGCACAATTGCTCATGGACAGCAAATTTGGTTCCATTTTTAAAGGTTTTTAATATCCTTTCCATAAGGCCTGAGTCACTTATACAAAGCTATTTACCTGTATTCTAGTTGATGGAAATTATGCAGTTTTTTAAATTTTTTATGGAAAATTAATAATATTCAAATAGGCTAGAAACTAGGAAACTAATCCTAGTACTGCATTAGGGTTATGAAGCCAATGAGGTTACTTAAGCCGGTCATTCTCCCTCAGCTCTAGGAAGAAGACAATGGCAACCCACTAACTGAAATAACTTGCTCAGACAGTTGCCAGAAGTTGAAACTGACTTGAAGATACCCCACCCCCACAAAAAAGGGAAAGTAATATCCGGAACAGAGATTAAATTGGGGTGGGGGCTGAGGCTGGGAATAGTACCCAGAAACAAAGTTGAACTTAAATTTACCTTCAAACAGGTTAGTCAAGAATGAAGAGATTTATGATTGAGACATTCCTGAAAGAAAGAGTATAAGTGAAAAGCTTGAAAAACTAAATTAATTTACCTGGGATTAAATTTCAGTGAAATTGAATGAAATCTAAAAAAACCAGCACACATTTGCATACAGGGCCTCTTAGCACATTTCAAAAAGAGTAATACAGTATTTATATTTACAGTTAAGTTCAAATATTACCCATCTGAGCCCTATTCTCTTACCTTTGTTGCACAGTTCACAGACATGATTCGGCCCTTGGCTGTGTACTTTCATATGGTCTGTGATATAGGCAGCACTCAGCATCTTTCCACACACATGACATGGCACCTTTTCCTCATGACGGACTGTGTGAGCACGTAGTCGATCCTTCGTGGCAAAAGCTGCTTCACAAGTCTGTAAAAATAGAAGCAAAGGAATCATATGAATGAATGTTATATCCATTGGTCCATTGCTCAATGCATTTAACAGCTAAAAATTAAAGTGTGTATAAGGTTTTCTTAAGGTGGAGGTCACCTTTGTTCCCTGTTGCATCAGGAAGATTGCCCAGAACACTTGAGCATAAATAAATAGAACACTGTTATCAATGGAGAAAAAATACCTCACATTTGAAGGGTCTCTCTGTTGAATGGACTTGTCGAACATGGCTGTTCAAATGATCTGGCCTGTGAGAGGAAAGGAAAAAAGTAAGATGAAAAGTGATTTATCTTATTCTCTAAATGGGTTTGGAGTGATTCTACTTATCCACCAAAAAAAGCTTGTGTTGAGGAATCCTACATTTTATATTTGGGGGAAGACTGGAGTAACAGTGATAAATTTATTTTGTAGTAGATTTTATATTTTTTTAAAAACTGGGAAGAATCATGTACACTTAACTGCTGCAAAAGGAAAAGCCTTCAGAATTTTAGTTCCACTCTGGAAATTCTCATATGCACAATACATACCACTACTGGTGGAAAATACATGTTTGACACTTTAAATAATTAACTAATGAGAATTTAGATGATTACATGCTGAACAATTCATAAGGAATTGATCTGTTGGACTTATGGAAGACTCATATTGAGCAAGTTTGGAAATTAGAATCCTGGATGTGACATTATGGTTTTCACGTGTCAGAACATTTACTCTTAAAAATGAGACTGTTTAACTACACTTAGTTTAATTGGAATTAATTTCTGTAAGGAGATTTTGCTTCTAGCATTCATAATAATGGGAACAATTTGTAAATAGATTCAAGTAGCGTCTGCTATAACTATTAAATAAAAGCAGGCAGAAGGGATTTATTGCAGACAGTGGTAAATCCTGTCTTATGCAATTTCTTTTGCTTCAGACTATACTTGTATTTTGAATTCAATGAGTCTTATTTAGCGACCATTTGCAATTATCACAGTAATGAAAAAGTAACTTAACCAGTTCAAACATTTATAGCCTTCACAGGTTTGTAAAGCAAAGGAAAACTGAAATAAGATCATAAGCACAGTTGCAGTTTCACTTAGTGACTCCATCCCTTAATGACTAATTGCCAGTTCCAATTGTGATTGCTAAAGGAGGACTATCTTTAAATCATTCTAAACCAGCAAGTACCAAAAGTATCAGACTTTTCTAATAGACGTTTTTAATTATTATAAAGTGGATGTTTAAAAATAGTGAAGATATCTTGTGTTTTTGAATCCAAAAGAATCAATTCCTTTTATAAAACAGTTTATAACTATTAATTGTTCTTTTTATAAGCTTTCCTTAAGTAAAATATAATAATTGAACAACCTGGCAATTTATTTGGGATGCAAAATTACAAATGCTTGGCATTTGCAGAATATGAATATATTGTAAATATTAAAATATATTTAAAAAGCAAGCACATGGCTTCCATAGTGGGGTGAGGGCAGCAAATAGAAACCAAGGAAGAGTTTCTTGAGTACAGGCAACCTTTGATTGCTATTATCCATTTTTTCCTTGCCTTCCACATACAAGGTGCAACTTTTATTCAAGTTTTTTTTAACAAAACAGCCAGAAAAATTTAATATCCCTGTTAGTAGGCAAGTGAAAGCAACATAACTCTTTAATTTTATTTGCTAAGATTATCAGATGGAACAATTTTTCCTGTGTATTTTTTTAATTCAAAGTTTGTGGGAATGTCTCAAAATCACCAACCTGGTAAGCTTTTTTGCATTTCTAAAGCAGAACACAAATCTTTATTCTTTGGAACTTGCCTTTAGGACAAGGATGTAAAAAGGTGTAATTCATAAGCCATATGCATCTCATCAGCATCTATCTGGTGGCCTCCAGAGTATGCAGGATCAAAATTGACTTCTTTGGTATATTTTGGAGTGATTTTAACAACCAAACACTTTAGAGGCAAAATCTTAAACCTGTTCAAAATCCCAATTTCCCTTTCCCTGCTTGTGTCTGTTTTGAATCCTGGATCTTCAGTGCTTTTTCAGTTCAAATTTTGAACTGAAGAAATTGTGCACTGACTACCATTTGAGATTTCTCACTTCTGTTCATGCCAGTTTTAAATAATTTATTTTTCTTACAATCTATGTCCTAAATTAAGCAGTTTCAATATATTAGTCCAAGGTATTCCAGACTCTTGCTATTTTATAGTTCTATTTCTTCTGTGCAGATGTTTGTTGAAATATCCTGGAGTGCCAAAATATTTAAAACTTTTAACCACAGCACATTGACAAATATTTATAAGCTTGTTGCCAATACAGTATCATAATGTCATTACTTGATACTCTTGCAAGGTTTTAGTTCTGAAAATGTGGTATTTTCTTTTCCCACAAACTGACCACATGGTTGCTGCTTGATCCAAGAATATTTTCTAATATGTAAAAATCAGACAGCCTGGAATCTTTTCAGTCTGTTATTTTGAGGAAAATGTAAGGCATTCCATGTTAACGTGCAATTCAGAGTTAAAAACAAAGATCTCCCCAAATGTAGTATGCTAGCAATGATAAATTTTAAATTGTCCCCCCCCCCACTTCACGTAACATTGTCTTAGTATGGACTTCTTTATATGGAGAAATTTTAAGTCATCTACTACCTAAAGAGCAAGTTTTTTAGAATGTCTTTGAAGAATTGTTTCAGACTGTTATCAACCTGACGAGGTAATTTCACAGGCAATATCAAAATGAGTATGCATTGGAATGAGATTAAAATGTTTTTTTCCCATTTATTTTTAAATTCAATAGATCTTTGGTTTTTTGAGATTTCAAATTTAATTCTTAGTCTGCCAAGATATCTCAATTCATTTTCGGTATCTGATGCACATAATAATCAGAAAACTGCCTCAGAGATTCTTTGATGTCAGAATCTAACGGAACTATGGAAAGAATTGGGAAGCTTTCAAGTTAAGGTTGCACATTGTCACCTGTAGCCACACTAAAGAGAAATATGTTCTGACATTTGTTCACTATTTTTCTCTCAGCTGGAATTTATATAGAATAATGAAATTGTTGCTAAGGTTAATGATGAAAAGAAAGCAGATTTCCTAAGGAGTTGACTATTATGGAGACACATAGAACTAAGTGTCTACCAGTGTCTTTTAGAATGTTATGTCAATGTATTAAAGAGATCTGGGGAAGTTAATAAAGGAGGAGGGCCTGATCTGGCCCACAGACCTCTCTAGATGATTTGGGAACTTGCACTCCCATATTATTATGCCTTCCTAAGTCAGTTTGGTATGTTGCATGTGTATTTTAGTCTTTACCAAAAAGTGGAAATATTTTTCTCAAATTTCTTGTGCAAGGACTTTAAAAATTCCCATATGAACTGCATCCTCCCTGAACCCTCAACTCCCTCATACCGAGAGAAACTCTTCCCACAGTGGCTGCAGATGTACGGCTTGTGCACAGCACCATCATGTGAACGGACATGATAGCTCATGCGGTCCTTCCGTTTGAACCGTTGCTGGCAGACAGGACATTGGTAGGGCTTCTCATCTGAATGTGACAACTTATGCCGATTGAGATGGTAGACATCCCGGAAGGCTTTCCCACACATCTCACAAGCATGGTTCTTCCGGATACGTTTGCCTGATGCTGTAGTGGTCACTAGGCCTGCACCTGACCCTGCTGTGTTTCCAGTACCCTCAGCAGGGGCAGGTGTTGCTGGGGCTGTACCACCAATGGCAGAAACACTAAGCAAGCTGAGGGGAACCATAGTGGGCATCTTCATGGTTGTGGGTCCAGCACGAGAAGCTTTTGCTCCTGTATGTATAGCTTCATGGCGCCGCAGGTTGTAGCCATTCTTGAATTCTTTAGCACACAGGGAGCAAATGTAGGGCCCTTTACTCTTCGGTTTCTTCTGGGCCTCAACTGCCTGTGGGTTGGCAGGAGCTGCCTGGGGGGTAGGGGCTTGCGTGGTCTGAGTAGGTGGCACTACCTGCCCACTCCCACCTTCGGAGGCAGAAGGCTGCTGCTGTTTCAAGGCAGCTGTATCTACTGTGGAAGCAGCTGGTGCAGAAGCAGTGGCAGCAGCAACCACAGCAGCTGCAGCTGCTGTTTCTTGTGCTGCAGCCAAAACAGGCAGGAGGTCCACTTGGAGGGACTCAGCAGGGGTACTTGTCTGTTGGGGAGGAGCAGTTGTGGTGGCAGTCTGAAAAAAGAGAGATTGTATAATTGAGTAACATAGTGATGAACAATGAAGTCTGAAACCCTACAGTAATCTAGCAACTTAAATACAAAGCTAAGTAAATTCTTACTTCAAAAGTAAGCATAGTTTTTCCTAGCAAAAAGAGCTGGATTAATCAATATACAGTATATGCTACTAAACAAAATAAAAGCAAATTCTTAGTTTTTAATATACCGTAAATGCTGGCGTATAAGACGACTTCCGCGAGCGCTGAAAACGGCGCCAAAGACGGGGGTCGTCTTATACGCCGAGTCGTCTTATACGCCGGAAATACTGGTAGTTTCCGGCGTATAAGACGACGTTCTAGGAATACGGCCCGGCTATAAAGACGGGGGTCGTCTTATACGCCGGGTCGCCTAATAGGCGGCATATACGGTACTAATATTTGAGAGTTCCACTATGTGGATAATTTCCCTTTTCTGCTCCCAGAATGTATTACAATGTCCCACTATTGAGACTAAAATAGTTTCCTTGTTGCATAACAGATAAGTGGCATGGTGTGTGTATTTAAAATTGATTGTTTACAAATATAAGGAACAATATTAGCATGTGTGCAATATCCTTGGAATAAGAGTGAAAGAAAAGTAGCTGGCTTTTGTCTATGACAGTGCAGAAGAGGGAGTAATTCCACAGTTCACCAGAAAGATATTGTGGTATGTTGAGTACTATCCCATTTGTTTTCCAGAGAATGTCTTTTTCTACACTAAACTGAGGTGATCAGTTTTAATGTGTGCACAAACAGCTGTCATCTAGACTTAAGGGTATATAGCTCTGCAAATACCCGAATGATGCATTTATGCTTTAATATCTGCAAGGCAGAACAATCTCATTTTTCTTATCGTTTTCTCCACCAGGAGAGATTCAGTACTATGTATTAGAGATTAAGTTCATGTAGTAGTATTCTCTAGAAATTAATGCTTTTGACTAGGTTGAACTTTCCAATTATACTTTTGCCAAATGGTTGGGAATTTCTATGTACTGTACTGTAAAGTGAAAATATAGGCATCCTAAAATGTGAAAAAAAACTGTTAGCAGTTTATAATTATTTTTCCTTTTAAAATAATGCCTACCACTAGTTTTAGCTTCCCGGAGGAATCACTTTAATTTTACCTTGATGTTCTCAGCACCGCAGAAACACTCATTCACACTGATAGGGAGCTTATTTTCAATTTTTTAAGATAGATCTGCTTATAATTTATCCTGAAGAATTATAGTAATAAAATTTAATTTAAAATATTTATTTTTAAATGATACTTAACAGAAAGTGATCTCTCTTGCAGCACATAATAGTTTTTCTTAGTATAAAACTAATTATACTCTCTCAATCTATGCTGTTGCTGTTAAATAAGTTTCTGAGTCAGTTTCAAAAACTATTTTTTAAATTAAATCAACCTTGAAAGTGCTTCCATAAAAATGACTACCCTGTTGCTCAAACATGCTTGCTTTCACGATTTCAAGCAATTTATAGGCAAAATCAGTAAGGGAAGGCCAACCCTCTTCTTCAGAGCATCAGATGATCAGCTATTACAAGGTAGATTTATAGAACCCATCTAGGAAAAATTTGGTTGCATTTTAAAATGCATGATAATCCTGAATCATGCATATTTCAATAAGTTTATCTAATTTCTCCCTAATTGCCCAGAGCATGGAGTTCTGAGATTACAGCACTGCTAAAATTAAAGCATTGTGTGTGTGTGTGTGTGTGTGTGTGTATAGGTCTTTGGTTGTTCGGGTTTTCTCCCACGTAAAATTGGAAGTGTCTTGGTGACATTTCGACGAAGTCCCATTCGTCATCTTCAGGCTGGTGCTTTCAGCTTCGTGCTCCTCGAAGCACGAAGCCAACCCCCTAACCATTCAGAACACACCTCCACCCAATCAGAACACAGCCAAGCTCCCATCCAATCAGTTCATACCCTCACTGGCAGTTAAAAGGAAGAAACAGCTAAAGCCACACATTGCTGCTCAAAGCAAGAAGCTAAAAACACCAGCCTGAAGATGACGAATGTGACTTCGTCGAAACGTTGCCAAGACACTTCCAATTTTACGCGGGAGAAAACCCGAACAACCAAAGACCTATATATATATATATATATATATATATATATATATATATATATATATATATATATGAAAACAAATATATATATATATATATATATATATATATATATATATATATATATAGAGAGAGAGAGAGAGAGAGAGAGAGAGAGAGAGAGAGAGAGAGATTCCTAGATTTCAAAGATCAATCAATTCTAACAAAAACATGTAGAAAGATACTGTTGTCATATTTAGGCATTTTATTTTGCCTTTCATACTTACAAAATAAATGCATCTTCACACCACAAGGTATAAACCAGAACAATTATCAATGCATATTATCTGTACTGCTGATTAAAATGAAGGGCAGAAGTAGGGTCCAGACAATTCAAGGTATGGTATAAGTGAATGGTGATACTGCCATACCTATCTCAAAGACAGATTCTCAGTATTGCAGTGATTGCTCCAAGCACTCAACAGAAAGCATGTAACAGGAACTATCATATAGCTTTAACTTTTCTAAGACACATGTAGGATTGAAGATATAATCTTGTGAAAAAGTAGAGAAAAATGCCACTTAATAGATTTATATATATAAATTCTTGTTTGTGATATAATAATCTTGTGATATAATAATCAATATACAGGGCATTCAGAAAGTTTTCAGACTCCCTTCACTTTTGATTCTATAATTGTTGAAATTCATTTTTTTCTTATCAATCTACACTCAGTACCCCATAATGAGAAAGTGGATACAGAATTTTAGAAACATCTGTAAATTTTTATTAAAAAGAAAAAAAACCCTGAAATATCACATTGGCATAAGTATTCAGACGCTTTGCAAAACACTTGAAACTTAGTTCAGGTGCTCCCATTTCTCTTGTTTCTACATCTTGATTGGAGTCCGCTTGTGGCAAATTAAATTGATTGGACATGATTTGGAAAGGCACACACCTCTCTATAGAAGCCCTTAAACCTGACAATGCATACTGTAGCAGAGCAAAAGCCATGAGGTCAAAGGAATTGCCTGTAGAGCTCAGAGAGAGGATTATTGCAAGGTATGGATCAGGGGAACTCTATAATAAAATTTCTGTTGCACTGAAGGTTCCTACAAGCACAGTGGCTCCATAATTCTCAAATGGAAAAAGTTTGGCACAACCAGGACTCTTCCAAGAGCTGGTCGCCCGGTCAAACTGAGCAATCAGGGGAGAAGGGCCTTAGTAAGAGAGGTGACTAAGAACCCGATAGTCACTCTGACTGATCTCCAGAGATCCTGTGTGGAGATGGGATAGAGTTCCAGAAGGACAACCATCACTGCAGCCCTCCACCGATCTGGATTTTATGGCAGAGTGGCTAGATGGAAGCCTCTCCTCAGTGCAAAACTCATGAAAGCCCAAATTTGCAAAAAAGCAATTGAAGTACTCTCAGACTATGAGGAACAAGATTCTCTGATCTGATGAAACAAAGATTGAACTGTTTGGCCTCAATTCTAAATATTATGTCTGGAGAAAACCAGGCATCGCTCATCACCTGCCCAATATCATCCCAACAGTGAAGCATCGTGGTGGCAGCATCATGCTGTGGGGGTGTTTTTCAGCTGCAGGGACTGGGAGATTAGTCAGGGTTGAGGGAAAGCTGAATAGTGCAAAGTACAGGAATATCCTCAATGAAAACCTGTTCCACAGCACTCAGGACCTCAGACTGGGCCAAAGGTTCACTTTCCAACATGACAATGATCCTAAGCACATAACCAAGACAACACAGGAGTAGCTTAGGGACAAATGGTATAGGGTTTCCTGCCTGAGCAGGGGTTCGACTAGATCAGTGGTTCTCAACCTTTCTAATGCCATGACCCCATAATACAGCTCCCCATGTTGTGGTGACCCCAGGGGCGTGGCCACCGAGTGGGTGTGGCCACCGAGTGGGCGTGGCTACCGAGTGGGCCTGGCCGCCAAGTGGCCGCCGCGGGTCCCATCGCCGCAGCAGATGCACAGCTGCCCTTCCTCTTCCTTGACACAATCTTTCGCCCACCCCAGTGACTCCCTCCCCTTTCTGGGGTCCAGGCATACCCTCCGGAGCCCCGGTGTTTACCGACTGCAGGAAGCGCAGGGTGCCCACGTAATCCTGCTCGGTTGAGGACACAGAGGCGAAGACGCAGCTGGCGGTCCGTATCCTTTGCCGGTTCCAAAGGGAGAGCACTGGTGCCGGGGGCCACTGCCCCCGCTGCCACTGCCACCGACGGCTCAGATACCGACTGCACTTCCATGGCTCCTGCCTGCCTCAGCTTCCAGATCATCCCGACCCCACTTTCCTCACTCCGTGGCCGGCTTTAGGCGCCCTCCATCCCCGAGGCGCATGCCAAACGCACCACAAGGATCGAGTCTCTCGAGCTCGACCTACCAGCAGGAGCGCCGCGCTGGGACATGGTGAGGAGGCGGTGTCGGCGGCTAGGAGCAGAGCACAAACAGCGCTGAATGGAGAGAAGTGTTTCTCTCCATTCAGCGCTGTTTGCGCTCTGCTCCTCATAGCTGCCGCCGCCTCACCATGTCCCAGCGTGGCGCTCCTGCTGGTAGGTTGAGCTCGAGAGACTCGATCCTTGTGGTGCGTTTGGCGTGCGCCTCGGGGATGGAGGGCACCTAAAGCCGAGCGGGGAGTGGAGCGCGCACCAGCAGGAGCGCCGCGCTGGGACATGGCGAGGAGGCGGCATCGGTGGCTACGAGGAGCAGAGTGCAAACAGCCCTGAATGGACAGAAGCGAGTGGTGAGTGGAGCGCACGAAGGGACTTGACCAGGGCAGCGGGCAGAGGGGAGGGTCGGCTCCGGAGGCGGAGGTGGCACTCAGAAGTGAGGGAGGGGGTGGTGGCGAGACGAGCCCAAAACAGTAGTCTGGAGAGCGCAGCAGGCGACGAGGGGAGAGGCCGGAACAAAGAGAGAAGCGGCTGGGCAGCAGGAAAAATGAGGGGATTTCTACGATACAATAAAAAAAAAAAACCTTGCCTTGGCACAATGGGAAATAGTGAGAAATTGATGCACAAAAGTAATTTGGGGCTCATGTTGCTTTGCGATCCTTGACGCTTAGAGAGATAAGTATGCAAGGATTTTTGATTCATTTATTTAACTTTAACAAAACGAACTACAAACTTAAACTCCACTGAAATAATTAGAGAGTACCCGTATACGCCGGAAAATACAGTACATATATTCCTCTGCCAAGCAGAGGAAGCTCAGCGGCAGGCCAGAGAGGAAACTTACTGTTTTTAGTTGTTTTCTCTCTTGCTTTCCGCTGCTTGCTCTCTCTCGCTTGTCCTCTGTATTGCTTTCCTCCACGTGCTCTGAAACCGAAACTTCCTAACTTTAAATAGAAAAAAGCTGCGCATGCGCAAAGAGGAGGGAGGCAGGAACGGCACTTTCTATATAGCCAAATAAGGAAGTAGAACAGTTAGAAAAGGGAAAAAAATGACGGACAGCGGGGTTTGGCGACCCCGTGAAATGGTCGATCGACCCCAAATGGGGTCACGACCCATAGGTTGAGAACCGCTGGACTAGATGACCTCCAAGGTCCCTTCCAACATCATCATCATCATCATTACTATTCTGTGAATGTCCTAGAGTGGCCCAGCCAGAGCCCTGACTTGAACTCTATTGACCATCTCTGGAGAGACCTGAAAATGACTATCCACTGAGGGTCGCCATCCAACTTGACTGAGCTTGAGAGGATTTGCAAGGAAGAATGGCAGAAAATCCCCCAATCCAGATGTGCAAAGCTTGTCACATCATACCCAAAAAGCCTCGAGGCTCTAATTGCTGCCCAAACTACTTCAACAAAGTACTGAGTGAAGGGTCTAAATACTTATGCCAATGTGATATTGCAGTTTTTTCTTTTTAATAAATTTACAGATATTTCTAAAATTCTGTTTTAACTTTATCATTATAGGATACTGAGTGTAGATTTAATGAGAAAAAAAATAAATTTCAACAACTGTAGAATCAGGCTGCAGCATAACAAAATTGATAAAAGTGAAGAGGTCTGAATACTTTCTGAATGCACTGTAAGTGTCCAGGTCAGACATTTTTTCGTAACTTTGAACAAATCCTATTAATTTTATTTGGAAATAAATCTCAATATGTTCAGCAAGTTATAGTCAAGAAACATGCAAAGAAATATTATTTGTCATCAAATGATATATGGTAACATGCCTTAGAAAAAAAATGATCATAAAACACTACATAATCTTTGACCTACAATTTCAGAAGATGATCTGTTAGTTATATTGTTAACAAGTAGGGTTTTAGTGCTTTATAAAGAAAAAATATATTTAAATATCTTTAAAAAGCAAAACAATTTAATGACATAGATTATGCCAATCTCACTTGCTTCTGTGTCCATGGCAAAAGGTGGCAAAATGGTAAGATAAACAATCCTAAGTCTTTCAGAATTACAGCTGTAACGGGGGGGGGGGGAGAGAGAAATCCACTTTCCATAGTGTCAAACATGGGTGAAAACTGCTATTTGTTCTTGTGGGATACAAATAAAAATCCAAAGCAATCAAGCCACAAAATGAAGAGAAAAGGTGGATAGACTTCGACTTATCCCTGAAAAAATTTGGCATCTCAAAGATAGCAACCTGTTTTTCATGCTATTTATCTACACTAAGCAGTAAAGGCATGGATGTTTATGTTTATGCCTGCTTGGTAAACGAAGCTCCAATTGACAGAAAGACTTACGTGATGAAGCTATTCCAGATGTATTGTGTTTTTGGATACATCACCTCAAACCAAGTTTGGATAGTAAGTACACAGAGGCATTTTTTCCTAGGGCTGAGCAATACTCATCTGTCAGATATTTGTCAGCATCAAATGTTTTGCATTTTCCAGAAATACAATAACATTTTTATTCAGATTGGCTTTATTTTTAAATAATCATGAGGAAATCTTAGGGTGCAGTTATACTGGGAATTAAGCCTTATTGAATAATTTAATCTTTACTTTAAAAAGCAGAACAAATCCAAAACGATAGTACAAACATGTTTTTCTGTTCAATCCTGTCCAATACTCAGACTGTCTGAATTAGTCTCTGCAGTTTTTTTGGCAAGGTTTTTAGAAGTGGTCTGTCACTGCCTCTTTCCTAGGGCTGCGGGAAATGACTAGGCCAAGATTATTCAGATGGCTTTGTGCCTAAGGAAGGACTAGGATTCACAGCTCCTAATTTCTAGCCTGATGTTTTAACCACTACACTAAACTGACTCTCACAAATTTTATTAGTCTTGGCCAAATCATTATTTCAGAGCCAATGGTATCAAAATGAAAGTGACTTCAAATAATGACTAAATTATTATAAAACTCATTTTTACCAACAGCAACAACTTTCAATAAGTCTTGCAAAGGGTACGGTTACTTTTGATATACATAAAATCTAATCTGCAATAGTGAGACACAGTTGCTTCTAGGAATTGTTTTCCGAAGAATCACTTGATTTTCCTTTATTGCCTAAATAGCTCACCTGGAAGGGACTTTGACTACAGCCCTGAGCAGCAAAAAATCTTGACTGGATTTCAGTCCCGACCTGTAGAGGATTCTGAGTATGACTCTGCTAAAAAAACAAAAGAAAGATCAGGGAATTTTAATAAAAAAATGATTCTTATGACAGGCAACTGCAAGAGTTAAATTCAAAAACCAATGGAGATAAATAATTTAGTGATTCCACAGGAAAACTGATTTAAACTGGAAGAGCTCATTATAAAAAATAAAATATCTTAAACCAGATAGCAGCATGTCTCTTAGAGAGGATAAAGTATAAATACAAATGTAAAGATCAGAAACCATTTTTATAACATTTTCTTTCTTTGATTTTTTTTCTTTGCTATTTATTTATCACTTTTCTTTTACCTTAATTTCTTTTTAAATTTGAATTGTTTTTACCTTATAAAAGCTTCTTTAACAAAAATATTTTTTGAAAATGTCAGCCATATTGAATTTTTGGATTGGGAGAAAGCTCAAACTTTTCTTCATCTGACCTAAGTAATTTTAAGCACTGTATGCAAGTATGGACAAATTATGAATACATTGAGCAATTGAGTTGGAAATGAAAAAATAGCAGAAGAAAAAAACTACGTATAACATTATTTAAATACATCAATTAACATTCAAATCCAAATCACATGAAAAGTATATCAAAAAAGATAGTTGATTACGTTTGCAGCCATAATAAATTGAGATTTTATATAGAATACTAGAGTTGTATGAAAATGTTCTGTAAAAGAAAGACCAGAAAAGATAAATAGTAACAACAGATATAGGCAGTCACTGTTCTGAAGCATAGAATAAGGCTATGATGGGGTAAAGAGAAGATAAAGCTGCAGATGAAGTTAAGGTATAGTGTATGAAACTTAAGAAGACAGTTTAAAGGAGAATTATTTAAAAGTGGTTTGAAACTGAGTGGTGGCCTATCTGAAAAATAGAAGGCCTTGGTTGTCTTCTCCAGAGAAATTTCTGATCAGAAAGAAAAGGTACTGGAAAGAAATACAGCACTTCCATTGGAGGAGCATACAACAGGAAGGGGCTAGTCTTTGCTGATAAACACTGAAAACTGATGTTCAAAGAATTAAAAGTGGTAGCAACTTAAAACAAATAGTTAAAAGAAGTTGGAAAAAAGACATGTTGAAGCAAATACAATCAACTGACTTGAGGCCTCTGAACCATGTACAAATTTTCTCCCAAAACACTGGGAAGTAAATGAATGGAAGAGATGTACCTCTTATTAGACATATCTACATCTATTTATATAATATTAACTATTTATTGGCAAGATGGAAGAATCTAGGATTTACATGTATGTTTGAAACAGTTGGGGAATGGACTAAAACAGGTTTAAACAATTACAAAGGGGGAACAAATTAAGGCAACTCAATGGAGTGAAGAAAGGACAGCATGTTAAGGCAAGTCCAAGGCAACACACCTGGGGTGGGGTTTGACCACACACACCAATTCACTCAAAATGTTGGAAAGTAAATAAATGGAGTAAATATGCCTCTTACTAGTTATGTCCATAGCTCTCTATTACTAGGTCAGATAGAAGAATTGGGGATTTTTCTGCATTATCCTATGGCAGGAGACCACCTACCCTTGAGATTTCATACAAAAAACATAAAGAGAGGAAACAGGTGGAAAATTCACACTACACCTGTTGGCACCAGAAGGTAGTCCATAGCCACCTCCTACTGTAATTGCATGCGCTTGAGGGTAAGCAAATACTGGGGACCGGAAAATAAGAAGGAAGCACCTTTTGAGCATGGGTGGCCAAGTTCAAACTAATGCAGGGTGGAAACCCCTGGGATACTGGCCTGACAAGCAGGGAGCCAACATGGATAAGAGGCATTATATTGGCAGAGAGTGGTGGGAGTGTGGAGATAGCAGGAAAGGGGAGGATTATGTGCGTGTGGCAAAAGTAGGGCGAGGCGACTGAGGCGTGCCTATCTTGGGGGGCATTTTGGAAAGAAAGCTCCCTCGGAGCGGGGCTGAGGAGGCACCGAGGCAGCAACTGGCAGAGAAAAAAGGTGGGGGAGCAGCGCGAGGGGCTGGGCAGAGCAAGCGCGAGAGGGAGGTGACCGTTGGCGGGGGGGGGGGAAGAGAAGCGCGAGGGGCTGGGCACAGCGAGCGTAGAGAACGAGGGGGTAGAGGGAGCGCAAGGCAACGCTGGGCGGAGGGAGGTGACCGTTGGGGCAGCGCGAGGCGGACGGTGGGGGGGGAGCGCGTGCCGAGTGCGCCCTGCTGGCCCGCGCGCGCAAGGGCCCCCGCCCGCTGAGATTCCCGAGGGGAGGGGCGGGGCAGGGAGGGTGTGAGTAGGAGCCTAGAGCTCCAGCTTGAGCTCTCTTGTCCTTCCCTGCTCGCGCTCCCCCCCCCTTTTTTTGCGGAGAAGGGAGGGGGAAGGTGGAGGAAAAGGGGGGGGTTACCTGGAAGATGAAGCTGCTCCAGTTGCTCGGGTCCATGGCGGCGGTAACGAGCGGGGGAGGGGGTTCAGCTCGGCGAGAGGGGGGGTCGGGAAGGGAGGGGGGAGCGAGTGGGGAGCAACAGCAACGTCGCGCGGGCGGGGGGAGTGAGGTGGGAGGGGGAATAGAGCGAGGAGGCAGCGGCGCGAGGATTCCTCGGCGCGCACGCTGATTGGCTTCTTCTGCGCGCGCGCGCGCGCGTTCCCCCCTCCCGCACCACAGCGTTTCTGAGCGGGAGGGGGAAAAGGGGTGTGGAGAAGGCGGCAGGTAGTGATTGGGTGGGGCTGTAGTCCTCGTTCCCGACGTGCGCGGGATCGTACAAGGGACCCCACGTGTAGCGCCTGCTGATTGGGTGGACTAGCGAGCGCTGTGACCGTAGGGCTCATTCTTTTAAAGACTAAAGTTGATTGGCCAATGCCAAGACGGCCGCGCGCGAGTAACGGTTGTCTTTCTCTCGCCGTTATTTTTTTTTTCTTATCTGAGTGACATGGATCCGTTTTACAAAATGGCCGCCAGCCTTGATCTTTTCACCTTCTAATTTGATTACATTTTTGCTGCCAGCCGTCCATATTATTCGGCTTTACATCGATTTAATCTTTACTGGTAAAAAGCGCAAGAAGGATTAACGAAGTCCATATATTAACCTGTTGAGTTTTAATTATTGTATTGACTAGTAAAGAGCTCCGTTGCAGAGGACAAGTGAAGTACCTTATAATGTAAAGTATACATGTACCTTGCATTCGTGAGAAGCTGTAACACGGGATTTTTTTTTCTTCTAACAAAACTATTCAGGAAGCATAGTGCCTTTCTCTCTCTTGTAATTTAGACAGTATACAAAACAAAGCATTATCAATGTCAATAATAAATTGATTTAAAAATTCTTGGGGAAAAAACAAGTCAAGTAAGTTAAGAAGTGATCTTGATTCTAGCATAGTTATCCTATAAATGCCTGGGTGAAAAGATATCTCTTAACTGATCAGCCAAAGATAGCTTTAGGCAAGCCAATATAGGTACTCAATTTACGACCACAATTGAGCCCAAACTTTATGTTGTTAAGTGAGAAATCCTTTAAGTGAGTTTTGCCCCATTTTACAACTTTTCTTGCCACTTTTATTAAGTGAATCACTGCAGTTAAATTAGTAACATGTTAAGTGAATCTGATTTCCCCATTGACTGCTTGTCAGGTAGCAAAAGGAGAATCCATGTCTTCAGGATACTGTAACCATCATAAATGTGAATTGTCAAGCATCTGAATGTAAATCACATGCCCGTGGAGATGCTAAGTGAGAAAAACTGTCATAAGTCACTTTTTTCAGTGATGTAACATTGAACAGTCACTAAACAAACTGTTGTCAGTCAAAGACTACCTATACTTCCAAAGAAATAAATTTCCATTGATGGATAACTGTTGGGCCACAATATAAGCGAGTGCATTTTTAAATACGTTTTTTTTTTAACTTTTTACCTGCTCCCTGGATAGAAAAATGAGATATAAATCAACGTGAAAGACAATAAGAGCAACAGATTGATCCAATGTTTTTAACTTGGTTTTTTTTCTTTTTGTATACTACTACATGCCCCTTTGGTGAAGTTAAGGAATCAAGCTAGAAACCGGGGGTTGTAGTGCCAACTTTTGCACAAAGTTGGCTGGGTGACCTTGGGCCAGTCCTTTAGAAGGCATTAGCAAGCCAATTCTGAAAAAAAGAAAATTGCAGGGACTTATCTAGGCAGTTTCCAAGACTCAGACAAAATTCAACAGAAGAAAAAAAGGGGAATTCAAGAAAAATGGAGTAGAAATTTGTATTAAGTATTAATAAGCAATAGTAGATGTGCTACTGCAGAGCTGTGAGAGCTGCATAACTGAGAACTTAAAGTTAGAGCTCTGAACAGGTCTTTGTACATTGCCAAAATTTGCTGGAAATTTGTCATTTTTTACATTGAAAGATTATTTCTAGTGAACAATAACCTAAAATAAAATAACATTTCTTTACACTTGAAAAAAATGCAATTCTGATTTTCACTTATCTTACATTTGTCCTCTTTCTTTTAAGGAAATCCAGTGATATATAGTCCCTGAATTCATACCTGCCATGCTGAAATTTAACAGGGAAAATATATATGGCTACTGACCACGACAAAAAGATACAAGTATGATGACTTGGCAAGATGTGTATATTTAACCATGGTTAAATCATGATTTAACTTAACCTGAACCTTTTTAGTAGTTCTCAAGCCAATTAGTATCACTGGATTAGGATATGCTCCTAATCTTCCTCTCTCTAATACTGATAAAATGTTGTATTTATTACTTTGAATTGCATGCAGTACAAAGTATTTAATGAAGTCTTCAACATCCACTTTACCATAGTCGGGATAAGCTGTTTTCACAAAGCATCTTGGATCACAAATTAGCCAACTGCTTTTGTATGTGGTTATTTTATGTCTTGGTATGTTGATCAGAAAGCTGTACTGTATTGAATAAAACCATGTCCTGCAGGTGTAATCCTTTTCTTGGATATCTGTAAAGGAGACAAATAATGCTCATGTTATCAGGCTAGTGTCCACATATATAATTCACAGCTGACAGGATGCAAGAGATAATGGTGGCATTTGTGTGATCTTCTCATCATGCAT
The DNA here is from genome assembly GCF_016545835.1 of Crotalus tigris. Lineage (NCBI taxonomy): Eukaryota > Metazoa > Chordata > Lepidosauria > Squamata > Viperidae > Crotalus > Crotalus tigris. Next base: position 1,296,301 of record NW_024100595.1, on the reverse strand, counting down.
GTATCATTTTAATATCACGGGTTTGCTACAAATGTTTATCCATTTTTGATACATTCATTTTCTGTGGATTGATCACCATATCGTTTCCAGTTGTTGCAGAAATTATCTTAGGTGCCAGGTTTCCAAATTCTGCAGCTTCTAAGAACCTTGTTTTAAAAGCACATCAAAATACAAGGTCAACATTTCTTTATACTTAACTGGTCTGAGCAAATTAGATATTCTTTTAGTGATTATAGTTTACTTCTGTATATCTTATCAATTACCAGATGACAATAAAAAGTGCTTTCATTGCAGTTGTACAATCCAGATGTATGCATATTTATAGTATTCAATTATATTTATGACCAAATATAACGAATTGATGCAGTGTGCTGTAACATACAAAACGGATCATGTTTATCGTAGGAGCAATACTACGTTTCGTGCCTGAATAGGACAAAGTCAAAGAAAATGGCTGACGAGCCAAACGATTACAGCTAGAAGAGACACACTCTTCCTGGTTTTGTTCACCCAATCCTTTCAACTGGCTGAGTCACTTATAGACACACAGTAACAAGCTACATGTCTAATTCCACCAACCAATTTTCTCTAAGCACATGCGGACTGCGTACGCCAATTCCGCGCTCGTAGATCAGAAACGCATGCGCTCCAGGAAGGAACGGAACCGTGCACGGAGACATGCGGAGGCACTGCGAAAACAATATGCTCGTGCTCGGCAGTCGCGCGCGCCTAAACGCAAGAGAAGTTGTAAATAAAGTAAAGCGCATGCGCCTCATGGGCCTTGTGATTCCAGATTTACACCGCGTCCGCCGCGGTGTGCAAGAAGCTCAGTTTGCGCATGCGCTTTTCCACAAATGTGAGAATGCGGGGATAACGTGCCGCATAAGTAATAAGAACGGCTAGTAATTCTAACTTCCGGGTGGCGACTAGAGGTGGGGTCGCTATTTTACTGGATGCTTGGGCAAGATCGGTGAACGTTTGAACTGCAATTTAAATAATTGTAGTTAGATTGGTGTTCCGAATGGATTTATTGACAAAACTTACCTTTGCTGCACCCTTAGGTGTACTTTATACAATTTTGCCTCCCGCCCGTCCTTGGGAATCCTAATTGATACATAGAAATGAATTTTGCTACCTTTGCAAAAAAATGGCACTTTTGTTTTAAGTATCCAATCCCATCACATTGTACTGCAAGATTTCTTTTGAAATCTTCACTCTACCCCAATCATCCTCAGAGAGCTGTTAGGAGAATTGAGGGGGTCCGTGCTAGTCTCTGAGCTTGGTTGCTCTCTTGCAGACGTTTCATTACCCAAAACTAGGTAACATCAATGCTAGTAAGGAGTCTGGTTTGCTCTCAATTTACATTCTAGTGGCTTTCCCTGTGAGAATATAAATTGAGAGCAAATCCCACTCCTTTTAGCATTGATTATGCTATCTAGTTTGGCAACGAAACATCTGCAAGAAAACAAGCTCAAGAGAGAAGCATGGATCCCTCATTTCAAGCCCAACCTGCAAATATTCACCTTTATCAGAAGAACGTTGTTGGTCTGATTTTCTGAGCCGAGTCGTCAATAAACACAAATGGCAGTTGCTGGAAGTAAAGTATTTTTTATTCGTTCAACATAGACAGTGGTTAAAGGTAGCCTACATCATTAGGGGCTTACCAGTAAAGGAATATATCATGACAAGTGGGCTTTGATGTTTACATGTGCAGATCATGCCCTGGGTGTTGTTTCTGAAGTGCATGCTGGATGTGTATATTAGGATGTTGGCCTGAGGTCATGTGAAATCTGGAGAAAGGAAAGGAAGATTGCTTTCAGCTGTATAGATTCTTTCCTATGGATTTATAATGAGGGAATCAAACTGGAGTATTGACATAAAAGATTTCCCTTATCAGCCTAATAGGCAGATCAGAGACTTTTTTTTAACTTCTAACAAGGGCATTCCAGAAATGTCACATTTGTCTTTTATTTCTGTAGTTGTTGAGGGGAAAATAAGAGGAAGGAGAATTAGGTGTGTTTGCCACCTTGAGTTATGTATAAAAATAAAGGCTAGAAATAAATATTATTAGAAGACAAGCATAAGATGTCATAAATTATTAGGTAAATCTATAAAGACTTACGTATGAAGGGAAATAGAATAAAGATTAGATAGATATCTTAAGTCTTATGTTGCTATACCTTTATTAGATTCATTGCTAAAAGAAAGACAACTGTATATTGAGAAAAGGCAAATACAAATAAACAGACAAAAATTCATTGCCGTGCCCAGTTTCCCCTCCTCAATTGCCAATTCTAGCTGAAAACATACTTGAAGATTACACACACACACTTACATACAGTGCTTTTTTTGTAAAAAAAAAAAAAAAAGTGCCAGAACTCACACACATCATACAACCCGCCTTGCCTACCCTACAAGGTTCCATCCCAAAAAGGTGCAGGAACTCCATTTTGGGTGTTCTATGACAAAAAAAGCCCTGCTTACATATATGTAATTTGTTCAAATGTACACCTATCTGTGAGCATATATATCTGTCAGAAGACATACTCTAGGATAGGGGTGTCAAACTTGCAATGTTACGTGACATGTCACAATGTATCATAACTTTTTTTCCCATCGCCGGCAATGGGATGGGCGTAGTTTTGCTATGATGCATCCAGCCTGTGGGCCGGCAGTTTGACACCCCTGCTCTAGGACAAAAATAAGCACATATTTCATTGAATTAATAACTAATTGAAACAGATGTATTATCTATATCAGTGGTGGCGAACCTATGGCACGTGTACCAGAGGCAGCGCTCGGAGCCCTCTCTGTGAGCACGCGTGCTGTCGCCCCAACCCCACCTCCCCCCCATGGTCCCCTCCTCACCAGAAGCCCCCCTGGAGGAGAGTTGCCCCTGGGCACAGCCTGCACAGAGCAGCGCAGCCAAGGACATAGCCAGGCAGCAGGGACAAGACTCCATCCTCGCACCTTGTAGCGTGCAGATGATGCTGGTGGGTGTGGGTGGAGGGTGTGGCTGCCATGGTGCTGCAGGCGATCTGCGGCGGGCCCAGGAGGGGGTGCATGGCCCTGCGGGTGGGTGGGGCAGGGGGCGGGCAGGGGCGGAGCAGGCAGGACGGGAGACAGAGCGGGGGCAGGGGGCAGTTTTTGGGCACGGTCTCTAAAAGGTTCGCCATCACTGATCTATATTATTTTACACAAATAGGCTTTTCTAAATGTCAGTATATTTGACATTACATATCTGAGTAATCAGAAATTAGGGCACTATAAAAATGTTGTAATACTCAACTGGATAAAAAAAGTCAATTGTCTGTAAAATTAGTTAGCCTACTTACATAAGTAATTGATCCACATATGTCAACAATTTTCTCACCCACAGACTTTTTTCACCCATTAAAAACCACACATACCTACGGTACAAGTTTTCCCCTCTTTTCCTCTAGTCTAGTAGAAATAGAGGAGGAGATTTTACTTATACCAGTATATGTACCCATTTATTTGACTACAGTATTGTAGATTGTAGCACTAGGCTAAAAATGAGCTTTAAAAGTTACACTTAGAAGGGAAAAAAAGAAGCAAGAACATAACTGGATAGAGAAATTAAGTGGGAAAGTTAACAGAAAGAGAGAAAAAAACAGAAGTCTCGCTTAAGTCTTTCAAAAGGGTTAAATTTACCTGGCAAACAGCAGCTTCAGGCTCTTTTTCAAAAACATCTGCATTTTGCTGTAATGATGTCTCCAACTATTTAACTTTTCTGCTGGGTAAATATCATTGTCTGAACTACAGTATGCAAAATTTATATACAGTACACACTCAGCTTCACATGTGAAGCAATGTCAGCAATGTCCATGGGTTGTACTTAGGATAAATAAGTTTAAAATATAAAAGCATATAGGTGACATCAGAAAGGATAATATAAAAATAAGGCAAAAAAAACATGCACAGCATGGCTTATGGAATTCTTTACAACTTCTTTACTAGAAGTGCCCCTATTTCCATTGGGAAGCAGAGGATTGCTTCATATACTGGCTTATTCTGGGTTTATATGGGTTATTCCTCCTATTCTGGGCTATTGGAGCGAGGGTAGCGGCATGTTAAATGAAGTGTAACAAGTATCCCAAGCCATTACCAAACTCTCTCTCTCTGAGAGAGGATTGTCTTCTATTATAATTTATTAATTTTTATTAATTTTATAAATACTGTTATAATTTATTAATTTTTTTATAGAACAGGCAAATAAAAACCAACAAACTAACAATCAGAAAGGAAGAGAGAAATGTGCAAAAAGTCATTTAGAAAAAAGAAAACAAAAACATAAAAAAAGAACGACTTTCAATTTCTTTTTCCAAGAATATAAAATCTCAGAAGTGATTTTTTTTTTCTCTCTGCAGCCCCAATCTTCTCTGGTCTGGCCCATTTTTGAACTCCCCTTCTTCCCAAAATTTGACCAATTCTATTAATGTTTCTATTATTTTGCTGACCAAAAAGCAAGATTCTAACCTTCCTTTATATAATTTCTTTACAATACTTTGTGGGAAAGAATAAATATAAAAATACCAATTTAAAATATACATAAAGAATAAATAAAATAGGGCCACCCCAAAGAGCCTGACTTTGGGAATTCTTCCTAATCCTCTAATCAGAAACTAGGTCTCTTATTTTCTTCTTTGAAATGAAATAACATGTTAACTATGTGTACTTTCTCTGTAGGGATTAATTAGGGAGTGCATATTTACATTACTTCTGTCTTCTGCTTTTTCCTTGGATTATATTTATTTTTCACATCTCTATACCGTCCATTTCACATACTCTGGATTATCTATAATAAAAACATAAAAAGTGATATAAAAACATAAATAAAAATGGAAGTAAAATAGAATTAAGAATGTTAAAATTAAAATATTAAAAAGGTGAAGGAATAACCCTCAAATCAGCAACCAACCACAGAGTTGAATCACAATCTTCAACCCCCATGCCAATTGGCAGAGCAGGGTCTTTAACACACATCCTTGGAAGGCCAGCAGAATGGGGCTCCACCTCTTTTCTGGGGCTGATATTCCAAAGAGCAGGTGCAACCGCAGAAAAGGCTGCCATTTTGAATCCCACCAGTTGAAATTCTTTTAACTGATGGGATCTGCAACATAACCTTCCTGCAGGATCAGATGGGACCGGACAATGTGATTGGGATGAGACAGTTCCTCAGATAACCTGATCCCATGCCATAAGGACTTCAAAGGTGATAACAAAGATCTTAAATTGAACCTGGAAGCTCATTGACATCCAATGCAGCTCCTGTAGCAGAGGTGTTACATGCACCACTCAAGAGGCACCCAAAACTGCTTGCACTGATCACTGTATCCATCTGTAACTTACAAATAGTGCACTGCAGGAAAGGGTGTAACTGATGCACAACACTAAGTTGCACAACACCGTGTTTATGTACATGTGTCTACTAACCATGTGCCTATCTATATACATTTGAACAGAGAAGCACAGGGTAGACTGCCTACTGTATTGTGTGCTCTATTCTCTGTCACATGACCAAAAGAGTGGCTTAGACTGGAGCAGTGTTACCACTCATTAGCATTTCCCATAGAAGAGAAATAATTTTTCAGGATTTCTATTTTTCCGTGTCCCCAGCTGGATCTCACCAATCCTTTAGTAACATAATCCTCCCATTTCTCATTAAATTCTTGTCCAATACTGTTTTTAAAGGTTATTTTGCTGACCAATAAAGTCACAAACCTTTTTGCACGATTTCCTTTAGTATTCTTTTAGTTGGCTTTTCAATAATAGCAAAAAATGTGGGTTTTTTTTTCCTTTTTGTTTTTCTTTCTGTATTTTGGTTATAAATGAATGAATGAAACCATCATTTCAATAGTCTGTTGAGTTGGAAATAATAAAAGTAAACAAATTTCTCAAGTTTCTAGAGATCTCTATACCTGAATTCACAGAATATCTTAAATTAACATGTGGCATGTTTATTTGGGGTTCCGCATGTTGTGTGAAGTCAACAACCAGATTAATTCAGTAATCCATAGATCAGTGGTTCTCAACGTTTGTGTGACGGCAACCCCCATCACACAAATGTGCCGCGCATGCGCAGCGCGGCCCCCATGCATGGCGCGACCCCCATGCGTGGCGCGCATGCGCGGCGCCGCCCCCTGAGGGGGAAAAATGGCGGATCGCCTTGTTTGGCGACCCCTGAGAAATGGTCGATCGACCCCAAATGGGGTCACGACCCATAGGCTGAGAACCGCTGCCATAGATGAATACAGGTAGTCCTCATCTTACGATTACAATTGAGCCCAAAATTTCAGTTGCTAATTGAGACAGTTAATAGCACAGCAAGATCACTTAGACTTATATACTACTTCACAGTGCTTTACAATTCTAAGTGATTTACAAAGTCAGCATGTTGCCCTCAACAATCTGGGTCCTCATTTTACTAACCTCGGAAGGATGGAAGGCTGAGTCAACCTTGAGCCAGTCAGGATTGAACTCCTGGCAGTCGGCAGAATTAGCCTTCAATACTGCATTCTAACCATTGTGCCACCACGGTAAAATGAAATTTGTCCTATTTTACGATCTTTCTTGCCACTGTTGTTAAGGTAATCACTGTTTTTGTAAGGTTAGTAATACGGTTGTTAAGTGAATCTGGCTCCCCCATTGACTTTGCTTGTCAGAAGGTCACAAAAGTTGATGGCATGACTACAGGACACTGCAGCTGTCATAAATATGAGTCAATTGCCAAGCCTCTGGGTTTTGATCATGACCATGGGGATGCTGCAATGGTCTTAAGTTTGAAAAATAGTCATAAGCCACCATTTTCAGTGCCACTGTAACTTCGAACAGTCATTAAAAGAACTGTTGTAAACTCAAGGACTACTTGTAATATATAGTTTGGTATATTGTTTGAGCAGAATTCCAAACTCATCCTAGGCTGTCCATTCTTGAAGAAAGGAATTGTGCTGCTTCAAAATTCCAAAAACCTGAATTTATTCCATCAAGTTCATCTTCTTTCAGGTTAATGAACAATTTTTTTCCTGCTGAAATCTTGCTGTCATAAATCAAGTCAGGAACAGCATACTTAACACTCTTTGTATGTTATATATTGGGAGAATAGTTATTATTTTGAGACTACAGTATAGGAGTCTGGGAAGTTAAAAGAATCTCACAGGAGAAGATAATGCTAAGCCATTTCTATAGTATTAACAACAGAACTGATGAAAATGAGCATTGTGTTGCGACACCTTAGATAACAAAAATGTATAATTTAATCCTATTAACTGACTTAAAGTATGCATCCCAAATCACCAGGAACAGCTTTTGAATATCATTAATCCTGGGCAACCTCTCTCTTTCTATATATATAGTTTATAATGTTCTTGCATCATTAATCAAAATAGAACATGGTTTGAAAAAAAAAAGGTCGCCACACTTCAAATAACCAGAAGGTGTTTTAGAAGTCATTTTTAACTTTTTAAGAGGTGGATTCTTTAAAATAACAGCCATCAAAATGTGGAAAAGCACACAGCTTTATTCAACAATAAAGAGATGCTAGAAGTCTAAATCACATCTTTCAAATCCTTTTCAAAGTAGATTTAGCCTACATTCAAAGTCTATGGATATATGTAGAACTGCTCTTAACTGCTCATGGGGTTTTGTGCATAATAATCCAGACAATCTATGGATGATATCAGAGATGTACAAAAAAATTAATTGTAATTTTCAGCCCACATATTATAGGCTTAATATAGTCTTTTAAGTACTATTGTTTTCCCATTCACCCTTCCTCAAAATTCCTAGGAATGGTGTTTTGGATCCTCAGTCACATATAATTCCATGATTCCTTAGGCTGAAAAATAAAATGTGGTCATGTGAGGTTCTCACTTAATGACCCACATAGTCCTCACTTAATGATGGCAACTGGGACTGGATGGAATTGCTCTTGCTAAGTGATGCAATCACATGACATCATGCTTTATGACCGTGTGACTTAGTAATGGCAGTTTCAATCCCAATTGCCATCGTAACCCAAGGACTACCAGAATCCAACCAGTATGAGCAAGCAATGTGTGGCAGCAGCCAAAAAAGCCCATGCAACAATCCTAGGTTGCATTAACAGAGGACTAGAATCAAGATCATGTGAAGTACTAGTGCCACTTTATAAAGTCCTAGTAAGACCACACCTAGAATATTGCATCCCATTTTGGTCACCATAAGAGTGCAGAAAAGTGAAACAGAAATGATTAGGGTGCTGGAGGTTAAAAAAAATGAAGAACAGTTGCAGGAATTTGGTATGGCTAGTCTAGTGAAAAGAAGGATTGGGGGTGACCTGATAGCAGTATTCCAATATTTGAGGGGATGCCACAAAGAAAAGGGGGGTCAACCTATTTTCCAAAGCACCAGAAGGCTAGACAAGAAACAATAGATGAAAACTAATCAAGGAGAGAAGCAACCTGGAACTAAGGAGAATTTTCCTAACAGTGGGAACAATCAACCAGTGGAACAGCTTGCCTTCAGCAGTTGTGGGTGCTCTATCGCTGGAGGTTTTTAAAAAGAGACTGGATAGCCACTCATCTGGAATAATATAGGATCTCTTGTTTGAGCACAGGTTGGACTAATATAACATGTCCAAGTTCCCTTCCAACTCTGTTATTCTGTTATTATTAAGTGTATGTGTATGTGTTTATGTACATACACACACATATATATCTCACAGGGTTGTTGTGAGGAAAATAGGAGAAAGAAGTATGTTTTCCACTTTGAGTTATTTATAAAAATAATAAAGGTAAATAAAAATAAATAATAAAGTAGAAAGCTGATCCATTTGTGCGTATGATTTAAAATGTTGGAATGGGGGATGATACAACTTTGGTTGACATGCCATGACCCAATTGCAAAGTCCTGAGAGTTACTAGATGGTAGCAAAGGGATTAAGATGTGCTCTCCCCAAAGGTATGTAGAGCTGGGTTTTTTTGAATGTGACCAAATTCTGTTTTGCTGTGTGACGATGTTGCTATGAACTAATCACACCAACCATATACTATTTCTGTTTTAATTGTTTATTTTCCATTGTAGGTTTCAAATTATTTTGTTTTTAACAGAATTCTGCTCAGAGATTTGTATAGGTAGTCCTCGACTTACGACCACAATTGAGCCCAAAATGTCTGTTGCTAAGACATTTGTTAAGTGAGTTTTCCCCCCACTTTATGATCTTTCTTACCACAGTTGTTACGTGAATCACTGTATTTGTTAAGTTAGTAACATGGTTTCAAGGGAATCTGACTTCTCTATTGTCTAAGTGCTATTATTATTTATTCTATCTTCTCATAATTGTCTGGATTTTTACAGTCCAGATACTGTGATTGGTGATCTGCTGTAATATTTATGAAGTTGTAACATTTCAGGAAGGAAACTATTTGATGACCATATATTCTAATATCTGAAGGCCTGTTAAATTGTAGAGCACGGACTTATTCTTGATTGTTCCAGATACAGATTAGTAATAGCAATAACAATAGTGCTTAGACTTATATACCGCTTCACAGTGCTTTACTCTCTGAGCGGTTTAGAGAGTCAGCCTATTGCCCCCAAGAATCTTCTGTATTAGAAAATGAATTCTACTCCAATATTCCTTTGCTTTACCACATGTCCACCATAAATGAGAAAAAGTCCCTTCTTTACATTTGTATTTCCAGCATTCTTTTGAAATATCTTTATATATTCTTAATAACTTATCTAGTGTTATATACCAATGATGCATCATCTTACAAAAAAATTCTTTTAAATTGTAATTTAATGTAAATTTTAAACCTTTCATCCGCATATTCTCCTGTTGTTCAAGCTTTACATTAGATCTAAAGTTCCCTGCACTCTGAATCATAAATGCTTTACATATTCACTTTCCAAATTCAAATTCAATAATGTTTTATAGACTTTAGCAATGATATATTCATCACTACCACATAGTAGGGTATACAATTCATTTTGAACAGAGTCAAATTCATAGTTCTTTTTGTCTAATTTAAATCTTTCTTTCAGTTTTAAATATGTAAACCAGTGGTAGACATGTCCTTCTGAGTCTAGCTCTTCCTTAGACTTGAGGATAGGACTACCAATATTAAAATATATTATTTTACCGTAAGTCTTTGTCACGGTTTCTTTTTTTAAAAAAAAAGCTTCCTGCAGGGACACCCAAAGGGGCATCCTTGTAGAAAACCTTATTTTATATTTATTCCTAACTCTTAGAATGGCACGTCTAAAAGGATGATTAAAGATCACTTTAACCTTGTCATACCATAAATTATCTATTTCTGATCTCAGTTTGATCAGCAAACTTGACACTTTCTTGGGAACAATTCTTACATCTTTCAGCTGTGTAATAGGCAGGAATCCAACAGGTAAATTCTTCATAAAGCTGTGTTTCCAAGCAGACTCATACTTCATCTGTTGTTTTAAAACTGGTTTTCTGCAGTAGTCAGACAAGGTTGAAGAAAATAACCTCTAAGCTTTACTATTTTAATTGTAAAATCTGAAATGAATTTATTATCATAACCTCTCACAGCTTCAGGGTTTACATAATTATACTTCAATATACAGTTATATGTCTCTTTTATTTATTATCAGGGATAACCCTCTGGTTCCTGAATTCTGTTGGACTTTGTAACTTTGAAATCATTTATAGCTACTTCACCTTTGGCAATAAAATATACTTGCAAACCAGTGTCATGTTCAGACATAAAGTGCCTCAATATGCCAAAATTTGTTAGATGGAAAGAATGTTACCAGACTTATTCTGATTTTTAGCTTGGATGTAGACCAGCGATGGCGAACCTTTTAGAGACTGAGTGCCCAAACTGCAACTCAAAACCCACTTATGCATCGTCGAGGTGCCGGGTGGGTGTGGCTCATTGGGTGGGCGTCACCAATTGGGTGGGCGTGGCTGCAGTGGTAACGGCAGACTGGGTGGGAAGTTCAATCAATCTATTCCAACTTTGCAAGATCTTTTTTTTCCCTGCAAGAAGTTGAAATTGACTGATTGAACCTTTTTTTTTTCTTTTGCACACGGCAGCGGAGGCCTAAAGTGAAAAGGTTTTATAAAACCCAGCTGAAGGCCTAGGACTGGGGCAACAACGTGCGTGCCCACAGAGAGGGCTCTGAGTGCCGCCTCTGGCATCCGTGCCATAGGTTCGCCACCACTGATGTAGACAGTCTGTCAATTATTCTGAACAATTCCATAAATAAATTCCTTCCTCAGTTTCAGGAGTTTCCTGAACCAACACTTCTCTATTATACAGGCAATCCTCAAGTCCAAAATTACTGTTGTTAAGTGAGACATTTGTTAAATGAGTTTTGCCCCATTTTATGACATTTCTTGCCCAAGATGTTAAGTGAATTACTGCAATTGATAAGTTACTAATCTGGTTGTTAAGTGAATCTGACTCCCCCATTGACTTTGCTTGTCATAAAGTTGCAAAAGGGGATCACATGACACCAAGATGCTGCAGCGGTCATAAGTATGAACCGCTGCATCTGAATTTTGATCACATGATTATAGGGATGCTGCAAAAGTTGTAACTTTGAAAAGTGGTTACAAGTCATTCTTTTCAGTGCCGTTTTAACTTCAAACAGTTACTAAATGAACTGTTGGTAAGTCGAGAATTACCTGTACATTACTGTGCTGTAAAAGATCTCCCCAATTCCCATTCTTGATGATCTATTTTCCTGGTTCAGCCTGCTGTGTGCAAGTCAGCAGAGTCATGAGTTAGACGGCCATTTTATTTTCACTTTGTGAAATGTCCCCAAAAGTGTGTGTGGTAGACAGGATAAGTATACATATTGCCCCTCACCAAGTTTGTGGAGAAATTTCTTTGGTTCTCAAGCATTCTTCCAATTCTACGAGAATCCTCCTCCAGACTTTACAGCAGGGGTCTGCAACCTTCACAACTTCAAAACTTGTAGACTTCAGTTCCCAGAATTCCTCAGCCTTCTGGGAGCTGAAGTCCACAAGTCTTAAAGTTGTCAAGGTTGCAGACCTCTGCTCTACAGCAGTGTTTCTCAACCTTGGCAACTGTAAGGTTTAAGTGGACTTCAACTGCCAGAATTCCCTATCTGTGCTGACTGGGGAATTCTGGGAAATGAATCTCACACTTCTTAAAGGTGCCAAGGTTCAGAAGCCCTGCTCAAGAGTCTACAATACAGGTATTCCTCAACTTACGACCATAATTAAGCCCAAAACTTCTGTTGTTAAATGAGACATTTGTTAAATGAGACATTTTGCCCCATTTTAGGACTTTGCTTCAGTTGTTAAGTGAATCACTGCAGCTGATAAGTTAGTAACCCGGCTGTTAAGTGAATCTGGCTTCCCCATTGAGTTTGCTTGTCAGAAGGTCGCGAAAGGTGATTACACAATCTTGGGACACAGCAACGGTCATAACTATGAATCAGTTCCCAAGCATCTGAATTTTGATCACATGATCATGGGGATGCTGGAAAGGTTGTAACTGTGAAAAATGGTCATAAGTCACTTTTTACAGTGCTGTTATAACTTTGAATGGTCATTAAGTGAACTATTATAAGTTGAGGACTACCTGTACTTTGATAGGACTATTATTTGGCTGCAGAACTCTGCATTTGAACTCTGCTTCTCCTTTAACATTTTTCAGAACAGCTGTAGTTTGCTCCACCTCTCAAACCAGGAAATAAATTTACTATATAAGAGGTATTCCAAGTCTACCGTCATCTCCAAAGAAGCGACAGAAAGCAATTTTCACTTGGTAAGTTTAATTCACCCTCTTTATCCTTGTCTCCCTAGTTCCAGATTGGGGTGGGCCATGCCTTTGGTAGCCCCCCAACTCACTTCGTTCCCTTTGTCTTTTGCTTTGCCATCATTTTTTCAAACTATCCATCTTTGAGCTAAGAAGTTTCCCAAAGCGCAGCATTACGAGCCGGAACGTATAAATAGTCCATTCTCAGTTAGTGAATGAAATTGACTTTCTCACCAATTACGTACAGTAGTAAGAAGGCTCGGGCTACGAGGAATGAGAGTTTTAGGGTGGATTTTTCTGGCCAACACGTGCAAAAAAAAATCTCCAAACCCGGAGCGTTTGTGTGGCTTTTTCACCCAGAAAAGCAAACCTGACATCCACGTCGTTCGGCAGTGACTAACTCCCCACGTTGCGTGCCCAGATCTTTAACTAGGTTTTCCCGTAACTGCCAAAGGGGTATGAATTTACGGAGCGGGTGTGTAGCTTCCACACACACACACACACACACACACACCCCGAGGGCGCTGGTTGCGGAGTAAGCCCAGCTGAATTCTTGAAGGATTAAAGCGCCTTGCTGGGCTGGCGGCAAGGGGAGACGTTGCAGGCTTTGTTCAAGTCCTCCCGGTAAGAGAAAAGGGGAGAATGACTCAGCAGGCATTCTTGCCGTGATGATTTTCTGGCAGATTTTAAAATCCCATTACTCTTCTCTTGCAAACGCAGCTTGGAAGATAAAATGGCGAACGAGTCGATTATCCGGATCCCTCCCTATTATTACATCCATGTCTTGGATCAGAACTCCAATGTCACCCGCGTGGAAATCGGGCCCAAGACCTACATCCGCCAGGATAATGAGAGGTGAGTCCCGGCAGAAAGGGGACCCTAACCGGAAAAAACAATTGCACTGCAACCGCTACGCGATGTGACGCCTCTCCCTTCCTTGGCAAAATAATTGCCAGTCTTCCAAGCCCTCCTCGCCAGCGGGGAGCACAGCTCCGATTTGTCCAAAGTTTCGCAACAAAATAGACGTTTTCTATTCGCTCCTTTTACTTTTTCCCCCAAACTTCCCGCAAGGGGGCAGTTGCCCAGTCTTCCTGCTGAGACCGAGAATTATTCTGCAGGCTGAAGAAGGGAAGAGGGGTGCCAAGTCTTTGCTGATTTTTTTTTTTCAGAGGCTGGAGTAAAGAAGCTACTGTGCTAAATCGGGGGTAGGCAACCTTGGCTCTCTTATGACTCGTGGACTTCAACTCCCAGAATTCCTGAGCCAGCTATACCTATAGCTAGCTCAGGAATTCTGGGAATTGAAGTCCACGAGTCATAAAAGAGCCAAGGTTGCCTACCCCTGCTCTAAATCAAGGGAATCCAAACTTGGCAACTTTAAGACTTGTGGATTTCAACTCCCAGAATTTCTCAGCTGGTTGGGGAATTTTGGGAGTTGAAGTTCACAAGTCTTAAAGTTTCCCAGTTTGGAGACGCCTGCTCTACATTTATTAAATTTATATGCCGCTTATCACACGGTCGGGCCGCTCTGCAGAGGTAGAAACATTGACAACATTAACATAAAATTCTTTGTGGATTTTGATGCTAAAGAAACTAATGTTGAATTTAATAACAGCAACAAGATTATTGGAGGGTCAATATTGGAAAAAGGACTCTCTGCCTTCTTTAGAAGAATGGGTATTTAAGGTTTCTAATTTAGCAGAAATGGCTAAAATTTCTGCTTATTTAAAGGACCATTCACAAGAGAGATATGTTATTGTATGGAGAAGATGGATAGAATATGTTCAGAAGAAATATGGAACTATAAAGTTTCATTTATTTTATGAGTAATAGATTTGTTTATAAAATTATGATGTTAAAGTTTGAAGAGAGTTAAGGGTTAGTATGATTTTGGTTATTGTATAATTAGTAAACTTAAATAGATTATGTTTAATATGTTTGTATAACCCTGTATTTGGCTCTGGGAAGTGGGGTGGGGGGGAGAGGGTTGGGGAGGGATGGGTTGAAGGTTAAATAGCTCAGATAAGTAGAAATAGTTTCATTGTATATAATATTATGTTTTATTTTGGAGAGAGGAATTGCTCGGGCATTTCTCCTGGACTGCATCCGGAATGAGAAGATAGGAGGAAGGGGAGAAGTAAGTAGGAAGGTTGAGAAGGAGGAGAGGGGGAGAGTGAAGAAGAAGAGGGAAGTGAGAGAAGAGGTTAGAGGATGGATGCAGTTTGGGGAGAAATGGGTGAGCAATACCGACAGTTGTGTGTATAAATTTATTTTACTCTTTATCTGAAGTATTTTTATGATGTAATATAAAATTGAAAATAAAAAATTTTTTACCAAAAAAAAAACATTAACATAAAATTCGTGGCTATGAAATAAATTAGGAATGAGAATGCAAATACAGTACTTACCGGTAGTTACAATCAATCTTGGGTGGGGCTGGCAAACTAAATTCTGGATGGGGATCAATTCCTTTGAGGAAGTGAGGCTGCTGAGTTTAATTTCACTTGGTGCAAAGTTTCTTTACTTATCAAAGGGCAGTTTCAAAAGTCATTGATCTGGTTTCTTTATCTTGCTATTTTATCCTTACCTTTGGGCTATGGATGACTGGATCCCTTAACTCTCTAAAGTTTTCTGTTATGTTTATTGGCACTTTCTTTGCAGTCACTTTGGCTATTTGAGTAACACTTGTTACACCAGGATGAGCAAAGAGCAGCTTCTGGACCACCTGAGCCCTTCAAAACTATTTTTGCAAGTTCTGATGATGATCCAAAGGTGCTTTTTTCAGAGGCAACTGGACTTCCTTGTTTTTCTTTGAAGGCATTTTGCTTCTCATCCAAGAAGCTTCTTCAGCTCTGACTGGATGGTGGGGAATGGAAGGATTTATAATCCTTGCAGACAGCTGGTCATCTGTAGTCTTTTAGAATGCAAATGGTCTCAATGACTCTCAACTGAAGCTTCTTGGATTAGAAATGAAACTTCTTCAAAGAAAAACAAGGAAATCCAGTTGCCTCTTAGAAAAGCACCTTTGGTGCAGGCTTCAAGTATATAAAGGAACTAAGAAGAATTACCACATCTTCCCAAAAAATCAGAGTAGAGCCTTCTGTTCACATTACATGGCTGAATCTACTGTTCCCCATCCCAAAAAGGTAGTCCACTGCAGACCTAGCCTGAACATTCCGAACATCTCTCAAGAGTGTCACTCTGCCATGTTTTGCAAAATTTGGGTCAAATACGTAATACACGTTGTCCTTGACTTACAACCACAATTGAGCCCAAAATTTCTATTAAGTGAGTTTTGCACCATTTTATGAATTTTCTTGCCAAGTTGTTAATCATTATTAAGTTAGTAACACAAATGTTAAGTGAATTTGGCTTCCCCATTGACTTGACTTGTCAGAAGGTTGTAAAAGGTAATCACATGACCCTGGGACACTGCGACCATTATAAGTACATGTCAGTTGCCAAGCGTCAAATTTTGATCATGTGACTATGGGGATGCTGCAACAGTCATGAGTGTGAAAAATGTCATAAGTCACTTTTTTCAGTGCTGTTGTAACTTCAAATGGTTACTAAAAAAAACTATTATAAGTCAAGAACTACCTGTATGCCAAAACTTGAAGAAGTCAAGAATAAGGTCATCGTCTTTAATCAGGAACCAAGAAACCCAAGATCTTATTTCTCCCTTTCCATTTCCTCCACCTTACTAAACTTCTTTCCTACTTCAGGATCATATTAGCTCCAAAGAAGATGGTGATGGTTCCCCCACGACATTACTGCATCATCCTCAATCCAGTGGTTCATGAGACAGATGGGGCAGTCCGTCTTGATGCTCTGGGGCAAGCCCGGCTCGCACATGCTGACTTGGAGATTAGAATGGCTCAGGACCCTTTCCCTTTATATCCAGGAGAGGAACTAAAACAGGTAAGGGTGTCTTTAATTTCTCCTCTCCTCAAATGGCCCATCATGAGTAATCCCTTGGCTGTCTCTTGTAGCAAGGGCAGGGGAATGTATGAATTCCATGTTGTAAATTTCTACGTGTGATGGAATGCCTAAGAGAAAGTGAGAACACAGAGAAAATAGAAGGACACTTAAGGGAGGTGATGGAACCATTACAGAAATTATTCTTAACTTCAGGGGAGCAGGAAGTGTGAGAAAGAGACTCAGAGAAATTCTGTCTTGATTACATTAAGTACTGGTAGTCCTCGATTTATTCATTTAGTGACCATTCAAAGTTACAACAGCACTGAATAAAATGTCATGACCTGCGAATGCGAACATTGCATTCCCTTTGTCATGTGATCAAAATTCGGGTGCTTGTCAACTGACTCTTATTTATGACGGATGCAGTGTCCCGGAATCATGTGATCACCTTTTGCGACCTTTTGACAAGCAAAGCCAATGGGGAAACCAGATTCACTTAACTGTGTTACTAAATAACTGCAGTGATTCACTTAACAACTGTGGCAAGAAAGGTCGTAAAACGGGGCACAACTCACTTCATAGCTCTCTTGCTTAACAACAGAAATGTTGCAGTTGCGGTTGTAAGTCGAGGATTACATATATAAGTTGTGCTGGAGAATTACTTTGGTAAGTTTCAAGATTCTGTTTTTATTCAGTTCAATTTTCTTGAAATTTTTGCTGTGTTCAATTTACTTGACCACTAAGAAAGATCTTTCCAGAAACCAAAGGGGATCTGGTTTCCTGAGTTTGCCAGCCTCCCAAGGCTTGGCTACTCCCTGAGGTTGCTTTTGTTACTAGCCCCTTTGTTCATCTGATTTTCTAGGATGTTACACCTTTACAAATTGTCTTGGCTAACACCGCCCTGCATTTGAAAGCCCTGCTGGACTTTGAAGATGACCAAGGGGGCAAATATGTTGCTGGAGATGAATGGTTGTTTGAAGGACCTGGTAAGTGGCAATTGTCAAGGAAGGAAATGTTGTTTGGGAGGTGAGTGAGATGTATGGTCCTCTATACCAGTGGTTCTTAACCTTTTTGAACGAATCGCCCCCTTGAGCCAATGAGGAAGTTGTCATCGCCCCCCTCCCCCAACGTAACCTCTCAATCACAACATAGGAAATAATTCTTCAATTTATGCAAACACTTTTTTTTGTTTTCTTTAAAATTGTCATCAGGACATATCGATGCAAATAATTTATTTCCAGTCTTTTTCTCATATCTCCCATATTCTGGCCAATGGCGCACCACTGTATGGGTAGAGGCTGCTGCGCAACGCGCATGAAGATAAGCAATGCGTCTTCACATATGTACGGCGTTCTGTACTGAAGCTAGCTGGAGGAATGTTTGAAAACACAATTCAATTCGATCTGATGTTTTTGTACGATAGATATACAGCAATTCACTGTACGAAAAAGTCTCAAAAGTGTCCCCAAAACTTCTCGCTCCATCGCCCCCATATCGCCCCTTTTTTGTTCCTTTGCCCCCGCGTCATCCCTTTTCATTTCATCGCCCTCCTGAAAAATGAAATCGCCCCCCTGGGGGGCAATATCGCCCAGGTTAAGAACCACTGCTCTATACAGAATAGAATTCTTCATTGGCCAAGTGTGATTGGACATACAAGAAATTTGTCTCCGGTGCATAAGCTTTCACTATATATATATAAGCAAAAAATGATAAATTATTATAATCATAAAATACATTCATCATAAATCATAAAACACAACACTCGGTGATAGTCATAGGATACTAAATATGTGGCTGAAGTAGAGGTCCCAATAGCTCCAATTAGCATAGCCAATGGTGAGGAATCCTGAATGCACTACTTCAGCCAAATGTGGGGAGCCATAGATTCCACATCCCTGGAGGACACATGCCGATCTTTACAGAGGATTATGGCTTCACTTCCCAGCATCTTCAGCTGAAACAAATGGATATGAAGAAAGGTAAAGAATTCTGAGATTCCACCAAGCTGTTGCCAGTCAAATAGGCAAAACTGAGTCAGATCCAATTGTGTTCCAGGACTCCAGGTAACCTGGGGCCAAAATATTCCTCTGAATTCTCCCCTTTCTTGTCATTGCATCCTATATGAATGTAATTTTTTTTCTCTATTTTTTATCCCAATTGAAATTAATGGCAAAAATGACAGCATTGGAAAAGGTCAGAATATGCTTTAAGTGAACAATTGTGGTATTAAAATGAAAACATGGATCCATCTGATTTTTCTTCCCCAAATACCACAGCGTATTTTACAAGGACTTCCCCTCTATGCACGGAACCAGAAAAATAGCTTCCATCCCTTTTCTTCCTGTGTGTTGGCTTGACTTGACCTAGTCAGAAGTTCGCACTCCTTTCCCATCCCTATCATAATTGAGATGGAGCCTAGCTAGTTCATTTACTAAACCACTGTCATTTCTAGGCACCTACATCCCACGAAAAGAGGTTGAAATTGTAGAGACAATCCTGGCCACCATCATTCGTCCCAATCAAGCCATCAAACTTCAAGCACGGAAGGAATGCCGGGACAGAGAGGAGAACAAACGCGTGACAGGTATCTTTTTGGTTTCCTGCCCATGATCCTATGAAAGATCAGCTTTTGAGTGTGTGTGTGTGTGTGTGTGTGTGTGTGTGTGTGTGTGTGTATCTTGAGTTTCCAATTTCTTTTCGCTACAGGTGAGGAATGGATGGTGAAGAAGGTTGGGGCTTATTTGCCAGGTGTATTTGAGGAAGTAGTTGACATTGTTGATGCTGTCATTCTGACTGAGAAAGTAAGTGCAACTTCTAATGGTAGATGATGGTTATGGGAAAAAGGTTATTGATTTCACTTTTCGAGGTCTTTGTTGCAAAGCTCAGGCCAAACTCTCCTTTGATTCTGAAGCTCCCCCATTTATGATCAGGCGCCCCATTGTACAGGCATACTATGACTGTCCTTGCCCAACAAATATGAAAAAGCTCCTTTTTAATAGCTAATTGGATTGAAAGATGTATGGAAAGATTTTTGCCCATCACGGTCTTAGAGATTATGTGAATTGCTCTGAAAGACAATCTCCTAGACTAGTTAAACAAAGACAGGAAGACCCAGGTTCTAATACCTTTTGAGTAGCACCATTCGCTCAGTGACTCTGGGGCCTTACACTATATAGAATATTCCCAGGGGAATGTTTGAACTGGAGACCAAGACGCATTGTATTGAAACACAAGTGGATTTATTGACGGCACTGGAGGCAAGACAAGCCTAAAGAAGGAGGGGTCTTGGTCCCATTTTGTATGCTTAAAATATATGTGTGGTTGGATTTGGCAAGGGTGGGGATTGATGGCCCTTTTATGATTTGTGGACTTCAACTCCCAGAATTTCTGAGCCAGCCATAAAGGGGTTATCATTCCCCACTTCTGGGATATGGCATCAAGGTATTGGATTGGGTATAGACAACAGCAGGTGTTTGACTGGATAAAACACACACATTTCACAAAAGCAGTGGGGTAGTTAGGTAACTGTGGGGTAATGGTGCAGGACTACAAACACAGTGGGGTTTTGAAGCAACAAGGAGGCATGAACTTCATCTCTTCCTAAGAGTTACTTTCTTTACTGTCCCAAAGCTGTACTGGTCTCCCAGTAAAGCCTTTTCTAAATTTCCAGCTGTCCTTGGTTTCTGAATATTTTATGGCTGAAATTACCATTTTAGTTTCTCTGGGATAGTATGTTTGGTTAGAGATTTTTAGTTTAGCTTTCCCAATACCTTAATACAAATTTAAAAGTCACTAAACTAATCTCTGATTATATGGAAATAACATCCATGGTCTTGCATTACTATTATTAGACTTTTATCCTACCTAGATTGATTGATTGATAACTCAAGATGGCAAACACACCTAATGCTCCTTCATCCTGTTTTCCTCACAACAACAACCCAGTGAAGTGGGTTGGGCTGGCTTCCATGCCTAAGGTGGAACTAAAACTCACAGTCTCCTGGCTGCATGGTGGCTGGGGAATTCTAGGAATTGAAGTCCACACATCTTAATTTTGTCAAGTTTAAAAACACTGCACTACACCAGACAGACTGTCTTGTATGGATCTTGTGATCGTTCCCTGCTTTGCAAGGCCTCTTCTCCTGAGGGTTGTTTTAAAAACCAATATGTTGCCAGATGCTGAAAGATTAGTCCCGTCCCACTGGCAACCAGAGGTGAAAGTTTGTAGACCAACATTTTCTGAAAGGATGCTGTCAACGCCGTTAATACCATGACAGATCCACAGTTACCATTGCTGCCTCATATTTGCATTCTTGTCTGTTTCTTAGCGAAATTTAATCAGAAGCAACATTTGGGGGGTGTGGCTTAAACCTTACACATGTCATTTGTATGAAGAGTCAGGTTAATAACAATGTTAAATCATAAAAAGGAGGCTTTGTACTAATATACACACATATATATATTTCTGCCTCTTTTGCTCTTTGAAGAAAGCACTGCACCTCCAGGCCACTAAAACGTTTCGGGACTCTCAAGGTATCATGAGGAAAACTGGAGAAGAGTGGTTGGTCACCATGGCAGAAACTGAAGCCCACATCCCCGATGTGTATGAGGAAGTGCTGGGCATTATTGACATCACCACCTTGAACAGTTGCCAGTATTGTGTAGTTTGTGACCCAATAGGCATAGATGGAAAACCTCAGCTTGGGCAGAAGAAGGTCATTAAGGTATGTATCTTTACCTCAGAATCATAAAGGACTCTAATGACATACAGGTAGCCCTTGACTTTAGGGCCACAACTGAGCCCAAAATTTCTGTTGCTAAGCGAGACAGTTGTTAAATGAGTTTTGCCCCATTTCACAACCTTTCCTGCCACAATTGTTAAGTGAATCACTGTAGTTGTTAAGTTAAGAACATGTTTTAAGTCAGGGGTAAGCAATCTTGGCTCTTTTATGACTCGTGGACTTCAACTCCCAGAATTCCTGAGCCAGCATGGCTGGCTCAGGAATTCTGGGAGTTGAAGTCCACAAGTCATAAAGAGCCAAGGTTGCCTATCCCTGTTTTAAGTAAATCTGGCTTCTCCATTGACTTTGCTTGTCAGAAGATCACAAAGAGTGATCACATGACTCCAGGACACTGCAACCGTCATAAGGATGAGTCAGTTGCCAAACCTCTGAATTTTGGTCACGTGACCACAGGAATGCTGCAGTGGTATAAGTGAGAAAAATGGTCATTAGTCACTTTTTTCAGTGCCATTGCAACTTGAAATGGTTACTAAATGAATGATTGTAAATCGAGGACTACCTGTACTGTTACCATTCAGCAAGGCAGCCCTAGGGATTATAACAGAACTCCTTAAAGCAGCCTCTCCTTCAAGAGAAGCTGGTCTGCATCTCCTACCGGGAGGCAGATTAGGAAGCTGGTGTTATAAAATACTTTTTTTAGATGCTATATCCATGGTAAATGATTTGGGAAGTCACCTTGATAGTATCCACAGCTCCTGCTCTCTTAAACCGTGTTGCTCCAGAGAGCAGGAAAGCAACTATCACTGAAGCAGATTTGGGCTATAAACATTGGGATAAACTTGCCAGAAATCACAGTTCTGATAGTATGCAATGACTGTTCAAAGTTATAATTGGACTTGAAAAAAGTTACGATCTGTCCCAAAAGTTAACAAGTGTCATACTACCCCTGTGATCATGTGATTCCATTTCAGATGCTTGGCATCTGGCCCGCATTTACAACCACCTGCAGTGTCTTGCACCCATGTACTTGTGTTTTGTGACTTTTTTGCCATTTTGTGGCAAAAATTGCCCATTGGATAAGCTCGATTTCGAGTTGCAACGATGTGATTCACTTAATGACTGCGATGTTTTGTTCAACAACAGTCATAAAAAGGCTCATAAAATCGAGTCTGAGCATGTGGTGACTCTGCTTGTGACCACAATAACTTACAAACAAAATTCCATTCTCAATTGTGATGGTACATTGAGGACTACCTGTGTTAAGCTCTGTGTATTAAGCTCTGTTTTTCCTTGGGGATACTTGAAATTGGCTAGTGACTTTTGGTGCATATGCAGCCCTGAAACTTGGCCACGTTGCAGGCAAATTTCAGTAATGGGATTTTGGCTCATTTTGGGGAACTCAAAGGATGGGAGAGGCCTCTTGAAGACTCCTGTTCCTATTCTCTCTTTTAAACTCTCTCCAAGATGCTAATTGTGGGTTGAAAAAAAAATTGGCTACACTTTTTCTCATTATATAACCGTGTTACTGATCGGCCTTCTGCTGCCTTTTCCCTCAGCTTTTCAGATCTACCCATTTGTGTTTCAGCACCTCAGATGAGCAGTTACCACTTAGTATAATTAACAAGAAATGTAGACTTGAATTCTTTATATAATAGCTGTACCCTGCATGCATTCTTACATCTTTTTATTCTATGGGATTTCTGCATGCATTCTTCTATTACCATTATAGGAACTAAGAATTTAAACGACTGAGGCATAATTTTCAAATACTAAGATTTTCCTACAAGGCCTTCTTAGAATCTCCCAGCTCTCTTTCC
The DNA here is from genome assembly GCF_016545835.1 of Crotalus tigris. NCBI lineage: Eukaryota > Metazoa > Chordata > Lepidosauria > Squamata > Viperidae > Crotalus > Crotalus tigris. The sequence continues at coordinate 1,273,051 of NW_024100595.1, read as the reverse complement.
TCTCTCTATTTTTTTTATCTACTATATCTACCCTGAGTAGGCTGCAAATGAGTGTCTATTTTGAACGTGCTCTAAAAAAAGTAGTTAAAAATGATCCATTGTGTTCCTGGCTTGTTTGGTGAGGCTTTTACACAGTATATAAAATCCTATATATTTTATAATTCCATTTTTTTCATCTGGTGGGATGCCCCCACCCCTACACAGCCGCCATTTGCACAGGCAAGCTTCAATCAAGAAAAGTAATATACTGCTGGCCTTAGCCCATATCAGTTGCTCACCTTTCCCCTCCTGATTAATGTATGTGACATGCTAAGTGATAACATTTGCCCAGCCTTTCTGTGCTCAGAAGCTAAACAGGATTCAAACAATACTTGAATAGAATTCTGGGCGTCCCACTGGGGAATCTTTGAGCTATACACTAAACTTGGAAATCAAACAACATCCCAGAAAAAAGCAGTGGTGAACCAATTGTGTACTGCTGCCAAAATTGAGGGGCACAATGACTTAACAGTTAAAGTTGCTGAGATTGTCAGCTGGAAAGCTGACAGCCTGGATTTGAGACCTGAGTGCTGTGTGATGGGTAAGCTCCCATTACTTGCCCAGCTCCTGCCAACCTAAAAGTTCAAAAGCATGCAAATGCAAGTAGATAAATAGGTATCACTTTGGTGGGAAAATAGCAGCATTCTGTGTGCCTCGGCATATAGCCATACTGGCCTCATGACCACAGAAGTGTCTTCAGACAACACTGGCTCCCTCAGTAAGATACGGAGATGAGCACTGCTCCTTAGAGTTGGACATGGCTGGGCAGGGGAAACCATTACATTTACTTTTTACCTGCCAAGAAAACAATAGAAGCAGTTAAAAATCATACCAGTGATTTTAGATTTCACCTTTTCTAGACCATAAGATCCAGGCCAGGGCAGATCTTAACTCCCCGTTAGTATGCATCTTTTACAGTATATAAAGTTTTTATTGAAGTCCACGCATCTTAAAGTTGGTTGAGAAACACTGCACTACAGTTTCTGTTTCCAGGCTCAAAAACTGCAGACAACTTACCATTAATTTTTGGTGATAGGGATTGGAACTGGAGGATACCAGTCTGGTAATTAGCCAACATCAAATTGACCACTTTACAGTTTAACAAACAGAGTTAGGCTCCCCACAGACACTTTTTAAAACCAATGACTGACAATCATTCTTGAGTTTTCTCCAATTCTTGCTTCTCATTATGCAGGGCGAGATATCATTTTTCCTACAGCCTGGAGAATGGTTGAAAGACGGGATCCAAGACATTTACATCCTGTCTGAAGAAGATGGCCTCTTACTACGTGCAGTTCGCCCCATTGAAGACAAAAACGAGGTAGGAGGTGCTGAGTGATGGCCAGGGAGGATGGATGGGTTGCTACAGGTAGATATGACGCTTCTTCTCCTTACTTTGTCTCTTACCCAGGACGACGAGGACATTCTGCGCAAGCCAGGTGACCGCTGGCTGATTCGAGGCCCTCTGGAGTACATACCCCCTGCGGAAGTCGAAGTGATGGAGCAACGCCACGCTATTCCCCTGGCTGAGAATGAAGGCATTTATGTCCGGGATATTAAGACAGGGAAGGTGAGTGGAATAGATCCAACAGTGGTTACCGAAGAAGCACATCAGTCTTTAGGAATGCAGACTTTTAGAGGTCAATTTCACCAAAAATTTTAGCACTTCTCTAATGTGGTTCATTACATTATTTATTAACTGCTATTCAGACAAAGTTTAAACTGAAATTCCTTTCCTTGCAAATCACAGTGGTGTGAAAAGGATGGTTATTTTTTTCAATCATCTTCCAGAATAAACCAAGGAGCAAGAATTTGGTTCCCTCCCATCTTGTATACTTCTTCTGGGCACTGGCCACTATGGCAAGGTCAGAGTTGGTTATAGGACAATATAAGTAAGATATTAATGAGACAACTTCAATGAGCTTTGCTGTCATGTAGGATCTAGTGCAGGGGTAGGCCACCTTGTCTCTTTTATTACTTGTGGACTTCTTGAAATCCACAAGACATGAAAGGGCCAGGTTTGAAGACCCTTGGACTACAGTGAAGTCTCTGTTTTCCAAGAAGGAGGGAGCACATTTGACAAGAGAGAATACAGCCACTCCCTAGAATCTCGGGGGGGGGGGGTATATCTCTTAGCGTGACAGTAGAACTGGTTTAGCAGGATTCCATCAATATATTCTAAAGAACTGAACATGGGCTGGATAGTTTTGTATTGTTCTTGGGCAGGGCCTGACAATAAGGTCCTAAGTTTGATAAGTAGTGCTTCTGCATGACTTTTTTCCTACATTCACATTTTATTCTGTTTATACCAGTGTTTCTCAAAACTCTTTAAGGTGCATAAATTTCAATTCCCATAGTTCTCCAGCCTGGAATGTTGAGAAACACTGATTTATAGAGGAGGAGGAAGATCTGAAATCCACACAAATGATCAGTTTGAGAGTCTGCACAGTATGCTGGGGTCTAGATTCCATGTGGGGGCCCGGACCCATTTTAGGAAGAGGTTTGAGATCTAAAGAATGACATTGTGCCCCTCCCCTCCCCCCCAAAATCCCCTCAGAAATGCACACACGAAAATCTGATAAATCTATGAGCTACGGGTTGTCCTTGACTTACAACCATTCATTTAATGACCATTCAAAATTACAACCACACTGAAAAAAGTGACCTATGATTGTTTTTCACAATCATAAAATGCTTGTTTCCAACCATTGCAGCATCCCCATGGTCATGTGATCAAAATTTGGGCACTGGCCTGTATTTATGACAGTTGCACTGTCCTGGAGTCATGTGACCACCATTTGTAATGTCCTCAGCTGGCTTCTGACAAGCAAAGTCAATTGGGGAAGCTGGATTCACTTAATGACCACATGATTCACTTAATTGCAGTGATTCTCTTATATGATAGCAGCGTTCCAATATCTCAGAGGCTGCCCCAAAGAAGATAGGGGGAGGGGTCAACCTATTTTCCAAAGCACCAGAAGGCAAGAAAAGAAGCAACGGATGGAAACTAATCAAGGAGAGAAGCAACCTGGAACTGAGGGGAAATTTCCTGACAGAACAATTAATCAGTGGAACTACTTGCCTCCAGAAGCTGTGAATGCTCCAACACTGCATGTTTTTAAGCAGAGATTGGAGAACCATTTGTTTGAAATGGCATAGGGTTTCCTGCCCGAGCAGGGGGTAGGAGTAGAAGACCTCCAAGGTCCCTTCCAACTCTGTTATTCTGTTGTTCTAGGTCAGGGGTAGGCAACCTTGGTTCTTTTATGACCTGTGGACTTCAACTCTCAGAATTCCTGAGCCAGCCATGCTGAGGGGAAAGGGAGAGGTTTCCATGCTGAGCCCTGTTGGCTCAGGAATTCTGGGAGTTGAAGTCCACGAGTCATAAAAGAGCCAAGGTTGCCTACCCCTGTTCTAGACATAAAATGGGGCAAAATGTACTTAACAACTGCCTTGCTTAGCAATGGAAATTTTGGGCTCAAATTTGATCATAAGTATGCCATCAAAAATGCCATGTTTTCTATTTCAATATATTTGAATGATTATAAATTTATTTTTATATATTAATATATGGGCAAAGGATGAGTGGGCTCTAGTTCCATTTTCAAAATGCTGTAATAGCACCTCTCTTCCTCTTCAAAAAAACCAAAATCCAGGAAGCAAATAATGCCTGTACCTACTTCTGATTTGCAGGAAAATAATTTATCATTAATCTCCATTCAAGCTGAAATAAAAGTAATAAGGGTCCAGAGCCTTCAAAAGGAACCTTTCACAGAAGGTTAGAAAGAAATATTCTAAAACAATTGCTTGAAAATAGGCATTGTAAAAGAGTCTTGACAATGGGGAAAAGGCAGGGCTGGATAGTATCATCTTAAGCACTGTGCAAAATCTCATTTGTAACCTCACTTCTTCATTAGAGAAAAACTCCTGCTTTGTGGTTTCTGAATTACCTTGATAGAATAACAGAACAACAGAAGAGTTGGAAGGGACCTTGAAGGTCTTCTAGTCCAACCCACTGCTCCGGCAGGAAATCCTATACCATCCCAGACAAATGGTTATCTAATCTATTCTTAAAAACATCCAGTGTTGGAGCACCCAAAACCTCTCAATGCAAATCACTCCACTGATTAATTGTATTAACGAACTGTCAGGAAAATTCTCCTTAGTTCTAGGTTGGTTCTCTCCTTGTTCTGTTAACGTAGTACCAACTCTCAGCAGCCACATAGATTGATCTTCTCTAGGATGATGTATCTCCAGCTTTGCTTCTGAGGTCCAGTGCAATTGTCCATTCATCTTGCTGCTGGTTATCCTCATCATTTGAAACTCTAGAAAGAGTACCGAGGAGAGCAACAAAGATGATTAGGGGACTGGAGGTTAAAACATATAAGGAACGGCTGCTGGAATTGGGTATGTCTAGTTTAACGGAAAGAAGAACTAGGGGTGACATGATAGCAGTATTCCAATATCTCAGGGGCTGCCACAAAGAAGAGAGAGTCAAGTTATTTTCCAAGGCACCTGAAGGCAGGACAAGAAGCAACGGATGGAAACTAATCAAGGAGAGAAGCAACCTAGAACTAAGGAGAAACTTCCTGACAGTTAGAACAATTAACCAGTGGAACAACCTGCCTCCAGAAGTTGTGAATGCTCCAACACTGAAAGTTTTTAAGAAGAGACTGGACAGCCATTTGTCTGAAATGGTATAGGGTTTCCTGCCTGAGCAGAGGGTTGGAGTAGATGACCTCTAAGGTCCTTTCCAATTATTATTATTATGATGATGATGATGATGATGGATCATCGCACAGTCAGCCAGATGTTCAGACTGGATTTGGCATTTTGTCTACCTATCGAGTCCTTACCCAGGACCTGGGATAGGCAGTTGTGGATGTTTGATGGTACTACAGGTATCGTTGCAGGATGGAAGCAGTTCCTAGTAAGGCCGCCTTTTGCAATTGACTAATAGTGAATTTGTCAATGCCAATGGTGTTCAAGTGGTGCTCCAGTTGTTTTGGGATTGCACCCAAGGAGCCTATTACTATTGGTACTACCCTTGCTTGCTTTTGCCACAGTCTTTTTATTTCTATTTGTAGGTTTTTGCATTTTGTTATCTTCTCCAGTTCTTTCTCGTCTATTCTGCTGTCTCCAGGCCCTGCCACGTCCACTATCCAGACTTTTTTGTCTTTCTTATCGACAATTGTTAAGTCTAGGGTGTTATGTTGCAGGTGCTTGTCTGTTTGAATTCTGAAGTCCCAGAGCAGTTTAATTTTATCATTTTCTATGACTTTCTCTATTTTATGATCCCACCAGTTTTTGCTTACAGGCAAATGATATTTTTTGCAGATCTTCCAATGCACCATTGTTGCTACTTTGTCATGCTGCTGCTTGTAGTCAGTCTGTGCAATCTTCTTGCAACAGCTTACCAGGTGGTCCACTGTTTCTTCAGCTTCTTTACATAGGCGGCACTTACTGTCTGTTGCTGTCTTCTCAATTTTGACTTTATATGTATTTGTCCTTAAGGCTTGGTCTTGTGCAGCCAGAATTAGTCCCTCAGTCTCTTTCTTCAATTTTCCTGCTCTTAGCCATTGCCAGGTCTTGTTATTATCTGCTTTCCCAGCTATTTTTTTAATGTATTGGCCATGTAGTGCTTTGTCTTCCCATGCCTCTATTCTGTTCTTCATTTGGTCTTTTTATTATTATTATTATTATTAATAATAATAATAATAATATTTTCCTCCCTCCTTTCCCAGTTTAATGGACTTCTTAAGGAAATTGGATCTTTACATAACTTGTCCAAAATACAATGGATTTGAGACTGGTCATTTGTGCTCTAGATTAATTTGTTTTATTGTCCATTTATTTGCTTTTGGGGCTATCTTCAAAAATCTTCTCCAGCACTGAAGTCTGAAAGGGTCAATACTTTTCTTGAAAATCCAACGTTCACTTCCATGCTGCTATAGGGAAAACAATTGCTAACATGGAGAGCATCCTTGTTCTTTCAGAACCATAGATAGAAACCTCCTTTTTGTAGTGCTTCAGAAATAAAAAAGATTTATGGTGATATTATGTATTTTTATGTTTTCTACCATTTCTCACTCTCTTCCAGATTAGGGCTGTGATTGGCCACTCTTACATGCTGTCTCAGGATGAGGAATTGTGGGAGAAACACCTCCCTGCCCACGTGGAGGATTTGTTGTCTACAGGCAGGGATCCTCTTCTTGATCGCTCCAAAGACAGCTCAGACAAGAGCGTTGCGTTACCCCGTGATAAGACACGGGCTGTGTCTTACCGTGTCCCCCACAACGCGGCTGTGCAAGTTTATGACTACAAGGAGCGTAAATCCAGGTGAGAAAATTAGCCTACAGATAGTCCTTGACTGACCACTATTGAGCTCCACATTTGTGTCATTATTATTAAGAGCAAGACAGCTCTTAAGTGAATTTGCACCTCATTTTGTGATCTTTTGCCATGGTTGTTAAGTGAGCATCTGCAGTTGTTAAGTGAATCATATAGTCCTTAAGCGAATCTAGTGTCCCTCATTGACTTTGCTTGTCAGAAGCTGAGAAAGTTACAAATAGTAATCACATGACTCCGGGACAGTGCAACCGTCATAAATACATGCCAGTTGCCAAGGGCCAAATTTTGATCACGTGACCAAGGGGATGCTGCAATGGTTGTAAGTGTGAAAAATGGTCAGAAGTCGTTTTTTTTCAATGCTGTTGTAACTTTGAACGGTCACTCAATGCATGGTTATAAATCGAGGACTACCTGTATTCTTTCTGGGCCATACTTGGAATGGCACATTCTTAAGAACCAGCTTTCTTGGCCTGTTGTTGTTGCCTCTCTACCTTGCTGGACAAACTTGTGGGAATGCTAACACTCACAACTGGGCTCGGGAAATGATGTTTGCAAGTTCCAATGGTTCCCGACAAATATATTTGATTGCTTTTGGAAAGTGGATTCAGTTTTTTGCCTGCAATTTCGTAGCCCCAATGTCAAGTTTCAAAGCATGGGTTTTGCTGGTGCGACAAATATTGCTTCTCAGATTGCCAACAAACTTGGGGGGAGGAGAGAGGTTGGGAATGCAGACTTCAAAGATTAAAAAGCCAGACCATGAGACTTAAGGACGTAATACCGGGTGTCTGGCCAGACCTAGAGATCCTTTCTCATAACAATATTTTTCTACTTGATTGGACAACGTAATCTGACCCAGATAGAGGAGGGAGAACTCAATGCTTTCACTATATGGTTTGGGAGGGGTCTTGCCAGGGTTGGTTTTGCTTTCATTAGTGCCAAAGTGATGAATTCAATACAGTTTTACATTAAGAGATCGGAATGTCTCAGAGGTGTTTGCTTGGTTGGGTTCTTAGTTGGAACCTTGGCATCCAAATTTGGTAATCTGGTCATTCTTTGATTTTGAGGTAGAGCCCAAGGAAGTGACCTTGAATTCCCTGTAGAATAAGAAATAAGCTTTGCCCATTCCAGACCTTAGACTTCAAGGAAAGTAGGCTGCTTGGTTGACTTTTAGAACTGCTGCTTTCTCATTTGTGATACAGTATTTTTCATTTATTTTCCATCTTTTATTCAAGAAGCATAAGATAACACATACTACTTGTCCCTTCTGGCCATCTCCCATTTAATTTTTTGATGGCTAGCCCAGATAACCTAGTTAATTTCACCCACTATTAATAGCCATATTATTGCACTTCATTGCAAGGCCTTCATGTGTTTTTTTCCCCCTCAGACTTAATCATTAGCAGTATATTTTAATAAGGACACCAATTTGTGCTCTCAGCTCTGCAACTTTAACACGCAAAATTAAAGGTAAAACAGCCCTTTAAAGGTTTAATAAAGGGTTGCCATGTCTTTATTAAGATCTTCTCTTCACAGATTCAGTCTCTTGTGTTTCTTCCTGTGAGGTTGAGAAGTGGATATGTTGAGGTCTCTGATTCCTCCCTTTTCTCCCTACATTTTACTAAATTAGCACTTTTTTTCTAAAAGATTACAGATGTCCTTAATGCTGCTATGAAGTTAATATAATTATATTAAGTTGAGAATGGATTCATTATAAGAGTCCCAGTAGATCAGAAAGAATAAAATTTAATGTACTGGTTAGAAGGAAATGATATTGACAGAGAAGGAGTCCTTCAACAAATGAGACATGAAATATGAAAATAAGCATTGCAAAAGAACTTTGGCCTTAGAGAAGATTTCATGCCATGTTAAATTGTTGGGTACCTGAATTTGGTGTGAGCTGATAAGTGATCCCTGAATTTGAGAGAGAATGCCTCTTTTCCAGGGGTTTTTTTCCTCTTCTGAAAATATAAATTGATAAGTGATTCAGGTAAAGCAAAAAGCAGTTATTAAGGGGGGGGGAGATGTCAAGTCTTTTTATAGGGTACAGAAATGAATGCAATACATACATTTGGTATGTGTGATACGTTAGAAAGCAAGTGATCAAACAATAAAATGTATTGATTACATGTGAGATTTGAACAACAGAAAACATTGATTCTAGATAAAATTCCACAAGTGGTAAATTTATGCATTATATTACTCTTTCCCAGCTAGGTTTGTACCTTTCTTAAAACTTGCAAGGATATTTGAGGACTTTCACAATAGGGTCTCTATTGTGTGGTGTTGAAAAGACAAGTTCTTGCATACCAAAAGAGATGGCCCTGACCAAGAAGAAAAAAAGACATTTTCCTGAAGTTAAAAAAAAGTAGCCTAGACCAGAGATCCCCAACCTTTTGGGTATCAGGGACCGGTTCCATGGAGAGAGGTTTTTCCGCGGACCGGAGGGTGCGTGGTTTTGTCTGCTGCCTACATCCTGCGGATGGGGCTTTGCTTGTTTGTGCGGACTGGTTGCTGGCTTACTGTGGCCCAGTACCAGTCCATAGACTGGTGACTGGGGACCCCTGGCCTAGACCATCATGTTAAAAATGCTGACATCACTTTTTAAAATGTTAATAATCTCCTTTTTTACAACCCTGTAATCCCTTAATTTGGGGTAGAATTGGGGAGATTGGATGGAGCTGAGCATTTACTGGTTGGATGCCATTCCTGACACCACGCGGAATTTGCAGCAGGCTAATAATCAAGGCTAAAATTCCAGGTAACAATATCAAATGCTGTTTGGAACCTCTGTGATTTAATACGATCTTCTCCTTCTTCCAGGGTGGTTTTTGGTCCAGAACTAGTGCTACTGGGTCCAGATGAGCAATTCACAGTCCTGAGTCTCTCTGGGGGCCGACCCAAACGCCCCCACACCCGGCGTTCTCTATGCCTCCTCTTGGGGCCAGATTTCTGCACTGACATTATCACTATTGAAACAGCTGACCACGCCCGTCTCCAGCTCCAGCTGGCCTATAACTGGTGAGTGAAAGATAACAATCATGTGGCTAGATGGGACCGTGGAGGTCTTCTCCAAATCCCTGCCCAAGGCAGGAGTCCTCATATTGTCCCGGACAAATTGTTTTCCACTCTTTTCTTGAAAATCTCCAGCAATGGGGCACCTTCAACTCTGGGAGGCAGGCAAAATAATTCTCACTGTCAGAAATTCTATGGGGTTCTAAGACCTTTGATGGTTTGGTGTTTCTATAGTACATTTATTGTTGTATTTTGCAAGCCAGCAAGAGTCATAATGGATTGGGCCAGCTGATCAACAAAATAATAGTTGTCAACAATACAGTATTAATTTATTTAGGTTTCCTTCTATCTGTGTTTCGCTGACTATTTGCTGGAAGTGTTTTGCACTTGCATACTATTTCCTTACCTTGAAATGGAAGAAAGTGATGAGTATGTGTTGTTGTTTTTTTAAAAGTAAAGTGATTAAGTCTTTAAACAATTCTACCAAGGGGATATAAAATCAGTTACTCCATTTAGCAATATCTATATAACATTTACAAACCTTGGATGACTTTAAAAATACACTTTGGGGTCAGAAGTATATTTTTCAATTGAAAGTCATATGAGGCCATCTAGCTATTTAAGTTATCCTTAATATATTTCAACTAGATCTTAAAGTTCCTTTTATTTGTAAATGTGATCTAATCCTCAGTATGGCATATGGTACATCTGCTTTATCAAATATATTTAATTGCCTTAATTCTCCATTCTGATTTTCTTGATGAATTATTTAATCTCTGTTTTGAAAATATTTAAATATTGTCTGGGTGGTTGCATGACACTAAGAGATGTTTGTAAATCCCAAAAGTGCTTTCTTTCAAGAGGCAACTGGACTTTGCTTTTCCGTGAAGACGTTTCATTTCTCATCCAAGAAACTTCACTGAAGGAGCTTCTTGGATAAAAAGCGAAATATCTTCAAAGAAAAACAAGGAAGTCCAGTTGCCTCTTGAAAAAGCACCTTTGGGACAACCATGACCTGGATGACTGAGAATCTCCATAGATAAATCACAATGGTCTAGTCAGGCAAGCAAAGTTTTATCAACTCACTGTCATCTTCTCAGGTTTTCTTGGTAACTGTATATGGATCTGTTTTCCCATCAGGCACTTTGAGATTCCTTCAGCGGCTGAAGCAACCCGCCTTTTCTCAGTCCCAGATTTTATAGGTGATGCCTGTAAGACGTTGGCTTCACGCATTCGGGGAGCTGTGGCTGCTGTCACCTTTGATGATTTCCATAAGGTGAGCTTAACTTTAGCTTCTCCTCCATGACTGTTGTCCCACCACCTCCCGTGTCATTTATGTGTAAATCCCTATTTCCTTTTAAACTCGATATACTGCCCTTCAAAACCAAGAGTTAAAAATGCCGTGTCTCTTCCTTGTGGTTTTGTTTATCCATGACCGCAGATTGGAAAAGGTGAGAGGTGTGATTAGGGAGATGTTCCACATCTTCAGTGTTCAGTAAATTTTTTTTGAGACTTGGGCATTGTAGGGGAAATCCGATGTCTAGTGGTTTTCCAATCCATAGAGACAAAGCAAAACGTTTTCACTTATTATACAGATAATACAGATACTTATTATACAGATGTTCCTATTTGTTTTCGAAAGCTATTTGGTTTGCCTTATGTTGGTTTCATTGGGTATTTGATTTTTATTGATTTATTTTTTCATTTTTAATATACTGCAAATTAAGAAAACAATCGTTAAGCTTAAAAAGATTAAAAGACAAGTAAAGGAGAAAAAAATCAACCCCAAACAAACTAAGAAAGAAAAAAAGGGACAAATACTCTTATATATTATCAATAGTGACAGATTTATTAGTAAATTCACTACTTCTGTTTAATACAATAGGTACAAAATATTACAAAATTCTGCCACATCTAGACTGCAAAATCTAGACAACCACTAGGTGGTAGCAAAGACTTGAATGTTTATCGCTTTGCTGCCATCTAAAGGATGCTTGATTTTTGCAGCCCAGATATGTAAACCCAAGCAGAGGGCCCCAAAAGGAGCTGTCAGAGAAGAGTTGCATGGAAGGAACCACTTTGATGTAGTGGTTAAAGTGCTGGTTTAGAAACCAGGAGACTGTGCATTTTAGTCCTACTTTAAGCATGAAAGCTGGCTGGGTGACTTTGGACTAGGCATTCCCTCTGAATCCACCTCACCTCACAAGGTGTTCTGGAGAAAATAGAAGATAGGTGTCTTATGTACAAAATAAAGGTGAGATGTAAACCGAGGGAGGGGAGGGGAGGGGAGGGGAGGGGAATTAAGAGATGCTGCTTATAGTTTCTCCACTGCTGTTTCCAAGTCAGCTGTGGTCTCGGAAGCAACCAGCTGCAGGTGCTGGAACAGAAGCCTTGGAAGAATGGACGTTCTTGTCCTCAGACTGCTTTCTTCCTCTTATCTGTCTCTTCCTCCTTGCTGCGTGTTGAGGAACAAGGGGACAGAGAATAGGCATTTGATTCCAGGAGTGCAAAAATCCATTCAACTACAGAAAAGTCTAATTTGGTTGGAGTTTCGCTGCCCAGGTAAGATAAAATCAAGAGAGGAAGACTTGTGGGGTCCTTGATACTCTCTGAGCTTGGTTTTTTTTCTTGCAGAGAAAGACTTCCAGGTTGGGAACGCAGTGACCTGAGTGCTGGAGGAGAAATGTACTTTAGGTCAGTGTTTCTCAACCTCAGCAATTTTAAGATGTGTGGACTTCAACTCCCAGAATTCCCCAGCCAGCATGCTGACTGGGGAATTCTGGCCGTTGAAGTCCACGCATCTTCAAAGTTGCCAAGCTTGAAAAACACTGTCTTAGATTATTATGAGGGAAGTCACTGTGAGGTGAAGTGAAGACAGACTTTTTGAGGGGGTTAATAGTTAATATTTCTGTTCTTGAATTATCTTACTTAAATTGATGTTCCTAGAACTCAAATCGTCTGATCTGTGCTGCTGTCTTTGGGTTTGATGGAGAAGGGACCCTGCGCAACTCCTTACGCTTTTCCCCCAATGGCCTAGTCATCAGCAGCGTTGATATTCAAAGTGTGGAGCCAGTGGACCAACGGACACGGGACGCCCTCCAGCGCAGTGTGCAGCTCGCCATTGAGATCACCACCAACTCTCAGGAAGCTGCTGCTCGGTAGGGAGCAACTGGGGTGGGAAGCAACCAGATTCCCCCTATTCACTTGATATCATTAACAATATGTGTAACTTGCCCCAGAATCTCTGGGCAATTTAAATTTGTTTATTTGATTTTTATTTCACTTTTATTACTTTTATGACAAGTAACTCAAGGCAGTGAAATACCTAACATTCCTTCCACCTCCTATTTTCTCCACAACAACAACCCTGCGGGGTGGGTTGAGCTGAGAGAGAAAGTGATTGCCCCAAAGCCACCTAGCTGGCTTAACGACTAGAACCCACAGTCTCCTGGTGATTAAGTTATTTTCCCCAAGGAGGGGATGACAAGGGTGGGTGATCTCTTCAGATTGCAGGGAAAGGTTAACAGAGAACCTGCATTTATACAGTACTATGGTGGTTATAGGCGCTGAGTGAGCATAAGACTATGAATTTCTACCTCCAGCCACAGAAATGAAAGGGATCACTGAAGGTTTTAGGAAGCTGCCAGGAAAAAAGAAATTTTGATACAGAGGGCACCCCTCTTTTTAAATAAGCAAAACCACAAATATGGAAAAGTTCTTGGGTTTGGTCACTGTTTTACTTTTCTTGGCTTGTGAAAGGGTCAGATATGAAGATATGTGACAAACACCGTTTCTGTGACTTCTGAAATGTCTGCTCTTGCTGACCTAATTCAACTGCAGCTCTGTCACTTTAAGGACAGTTTGAAACACCTAAGCTTTTTCTCTATGGCCATTCAAATTTCCAAGTCTGTTGCTGTAAAGAATGTAGTCTGGATTCCCAGGAGGGAGGGGGTACATTCCCAAGGAACAGGCGACCACACAGTTCTGACAGTTTGTGTGAGCAAAAGAGGGTAAAGACAGCTCCTCCTTAACAGTTCCTAGAGTGTATGTTTTATGTGGTTGGTAGCCTGCTCTAGTTTGGCAAAATTCTATCTAGAGGTGAGGAACAATAAAGAAATCTGCTTGGAAGAATCACATCATCTCTTTCTCGGTTTTTGGAGTCTGACCGTTGCTTTCAAACCATCAAACAACCTACATAATTCTCACTGATCACTTACAGTGGTACCTTCGGTACTCATCGTTAATTGGTTCCGGGAGCTACGTTGAGTACCAAAAATGATGAGTGCCAAACAAATTTTTCCCATAAGAATAATATAGTGAGTCACAAGGCAGCCAACACTGAAAAGTTCTAGCTTGGGCGTTGAGTACCAAACCAACAGTGAGTATTGGGACAAAATCTTCACATCAAAATGTGTTGATTACCAGATTCGATGAGTTTCAAAGCAGTTGAATACCAAGGTACCACTATATTCTTCTCAAGCTTCTTGTTTACTCAAAAACAAAGAAAAATGGAAACAGCCTGTTCTTTCCTTCCTGACAAGCTCTCTTCTAGTTTACACCTGGAGAATGCCTTTGAGCTTTTCCCGGAATAAAGAGATGGATCTTAGATAAGCTTGTTTCCCTTTTTGGTGTTCATTTCCCCTGATCCACTGGCATCCTCTCCCTCTCCAGACATGAGGCAGAGAGGCTGGAACAGGAGGCCCGAGGTCGTCTTGAACGGCAGAAAATCCTTGATCAGGCTGAGGCAGAACGAGCCCGGAAGGACCTGCTGGAGCTGGAAGCACTGTGGTGAGTATGCAGAGTCCAGGTTTTAAGGAAGAACTATGGACATTTGTTCCAAACTTACTTCTTTCCTGCTCTCTGAGGTCCCAGGCAGTGCTAGCTAAGAGCTGGACTCCTTAAATCTGGAGATTGCAAGTTTGGGAAGGCTGATTTAGCCTTTGATTGCATAGTGCAGGGGTAGGTAACCTCGGCTCTTTCATGACTTATGGACTTCAACTCCCAGAATTCCTGAGACAGCATGGCTGGCTCAAGAATTCTGGGAGTTGAAGTCCACCAGTCATAAAAGAGCCAAGGTTGCCTATCCCTGGCATAGTGAAATGCAGTTTCTAAAGGTTCTTTTTCCACTTTCCTATCTTTCCAGCACGGCTGTTGAGAGCACAGGAGCAGCCAAGGCAGAGGCCCAGTCCCGAGCAGAGGCAGCCCGAATTGAAGGAGAAGGAGCTGTTCTGCAGGCCAAGCTGAAGGCTCAAGCTACTGCCATAGAGACTGTGAGTCCTGCCAGTCCTCCCATAAACTTTTTGAGGTTAACTTGATAGATGACTGATGATAATTGCTTGTCAGACTAAGAAGAACATGCTGAATTTTAAAGTCTTTAGATTGCATCCATTGTTCTATATGCAGATAAATTTTGCTCATAGAATGTGTATCTTAATAAACTTTAGGTGGGAAAAATAAAGGCAAACTAGAGAAGACCAATCAGCTGATATAACTTCTCTAGTAGGGAGCAAGAGAAAAAATGGTATGCAGTAGTGCAGTTGTTGCCAGAGTATTTAAGAAGTCACATTGGTAGGTACTTTTCTTCCACTCTGATGTTTGGATCCTGCCTGTGTCCAAGATGCAGCCTGTCCACCATCCTCTCTCCCTCCCTTATTCTCTAAACTTTTCCAGGAATCAGAACTGCAGCGTCTTGCACAAGCCCGGGAACAAGAGCTGCGCTTTGCCAAAGAGCAAGCCGACTTGGATGTGAGCCGGGCAGAAGCTCTGGCTACTGTTGAAGTTAAGAAATTTGAAGCTGTCATCAAATCCCTTGGAGCCAATACTATCCGCGACATTGCAGTGGCTGGGCCAGAGATGCAGGTGAGAAGCAGAGAAAGGAAGAGGGAGGAGGAGAACATTGGCCTTCCAAATAATGGTTGTGCTTAAACTCAAAGTTTACTCATTTTGAGTTAGAATGCAACAGGTACTAGGGCAGTGGTTCTCAACCTGTGGGTCGGGACCCCATTTGGGGTTGAACGACCATTTCACGGGGGTCGCCAAACAACGCAGTCCGCCATTTTTTCCCCCTTTTCCTTAGCTGTGCTACTCCCTTTTATTCTATTGGCTTTTGAAAGCCAATAGAATAGACTCTCTTGAATAGAGTCTAATTCTATTGGCTTTCAAAAGCCAATAGGAATTGTCCAGGCTGTCTCTGCCCTGCTGAGCCCGCCAAAAGTCCCATTCTGCAAACGGTGCTGCACCAGTTGAGTAGTCCTCGACTTACGACCGGTTGAGTAGTCCTTGACTTACGACCGGTTGGGGGTTGCGGCATTAAAAAGGTTGAGAACCACTGTACTAGGGGGATGTGGACTGTAGTCTACCAAAACAAAAACAAAAAAACAAACCCACTGGCAGTGAGGTCAGATCAGCCTTCCCCAGCATGGTTTTCCTCTAATTCTGGTTGGGAAATTCTGGAAATGTCAGTTTTGGAGATTCTCAGTCTTCCAGGTCATGGTTGTCCCAAAGGTGCTGTTTTTCAGGAGGCTACTGGACTTCCTGTTTTTTCTTTGAAGAAGCTTCTTCAGCTCTGACTGGATGGTGGGGAATGGAAGGATTTATATTCCTTACAGACAGCTGGTCATTTGCATTCTTTTAGAAGGTCACTTGGAGGTTTATCTATGTCCTCAGAGTCACCTGAGTAGTGAAAATGTGGAGCCTTCTTGGCTGCAGCATGTTTTCTGCCCTGTGTCCTTTCACTGTTGAAGACAGGCACAAACTGTTGTGGATGAGTCTGTCTTGTCTGCATCTCAAACTGAAGCGCAAACGGTTCCTGTAGTCAGCAATGTTTTCTGGAAATCGTTCATGCTCCCTCGCCATTCAAAGGGTGTTCATCCCAAAGTGCATCGCTAAATATCTAGGGAGATTCTCAGTCATCCAGGACAGGGTTGTCCCAAAGGTGTTTTTTCAGGAGGCAACTGTGAATTCTACCATATGGAGAACACCAGGCTGGGCCAAATGGCATGAAGACCCAAGGCAGGGGGGAACATTCCTACTAATATAAGCACAGGGCACAGTAAACTATAGGTAGTTCTCGACTTACAACCACAGTTGAGTCCAAAATTTCCACTGGTAAGCAAGACAGCTGAGTTGTGCCCCATTTTACGATCTTTTTGCCACAGTTGTTAAGTGAATCACTGCAGTTGTTAAGTGAATCTGGCTTTTCCCTCCCATTGACTTTGCTTGTTAGAAGCCAGATGGAAAGGTTGTGAATGGTGATCACACAACCGCAGGATAGTGCAAGTGTCATAAATACATGCCAGTTGCCAAGCACCCAAATTTTGAGCAGGTGATCATGGGAATGCTGCAACGGTTGTGTGAAAACTGGTCATAAGTCATTTTTTTCAACTTCAAGCGGTCACTAAATGAATGGTTATAAGCCGAGGACTACCTGTACAAGAGCAGGAGCAGCCAGCTATATATCTCAGATGCCACACTGTGATAGCAAATTAGAAATATCCATCTGAGATTTTGAAACCCCGATGCATGACATTTTGCTTTCTATTCCTTGCAGGTCAAATTGCTCCAGGGTCTGGGAATCCAGTCCACCCTCATTACAGATGGTTCTTCTCCTATTAACCTCTTCACAACTGCTGGAGGAATGCTGGGGATCCTGCCCAAGCCTTCGGAGACATGAAATCAAGAGTATCAAGATGAATATTCTCTATTATTACTTAAATGAGTGCCTTACAAGAACATGCCAGGGGACCATGTGCTTCCCCAGAATGTGTGAATCTTTTGATGGGGGCAAAGTATAAAATAAACATCTTTTCTGTTGCATAGCATCCTCTGCTTTGCTGTTAATTTTTTGGGGAATGATTGTTCCTGGGAATAACGATAGAACCTGGATGGGTGGGGTGGTGGAATCTTGGCTGTTGTGCTGGAAAAGTCAGCTGGAATGTGAGGAGAGAAGCATGCACTGTGAGGTCATCCGGTATGTGTGTTTAGATGGGAGAGAGAGAGAGACTGATCCATTATGCCAAGCCAATGCAGTCTTTGTTTCTCTGCATCTTATGCAATTTTGCAAAACTCTCCAAGGAAAAATGGATCGATCAACTAATGGAAGGTGAGCCCAGGCCCTCTTGCCCAGCTTTCTCCATTTATCTAAAATTTAATATTATCCACCTTAATTCTACAGTTACATCTACTGCAAGAAAAGTAAATTTAGCTTGGTGTGCTTAGTTCAAGCACAACAGATCTCGGGTTAAGTTCCTGCATCTCTGGTTAAAACAGTGGCCATATGTGGTCAGATCTGCTACCATCTAGTGATCATCCATGTTTTTGCAGGCAAGCTATTGTAACTAATTAAAAGGAAACTTCAGTCTTAGTTTGGGATTATACAACACCAAGCCATGGTTTGTTCAACTATGGTATGGCAAAATAACACAATCTCATTCAACATACCAAACTAGAACCAAATCATCCATATGAGGAATGAACCCAGACTCTAAAAAGATGAAGTCAAGATTATCTTATTGTTAACGAATCCACTCTTTGAAGTTTTCAGCATAAATTTCAGCAGTTTCTTAGAGCCTGTGTGCATCTGAAAAAAAAAAATCTGTTCACAATATAATTCCACAAATCTATATGGATGCGGCTTTTATCTTAGAATTGTGTTTAGGTAGCCTCTCCAGCATAGTGTGAAAAGGCTAACCCCAATGCCAGATCAAAGTTGATTCTAGTTCTGTGATAACACTATTTAAAAGTGATTAATGCCTTTTTAAACTACAAAAGAGATGTTGAAATGACTTGGGAAATTTCAAGAGCTTACTATCATAGTGGTATCCACATATAGTCATACAGAAAAAAATATTTTGATAAACTCCAGCACTTTTTCATTAGTTCCTGGCTATATGCATTGCAGTCAGAAAATGTTTGTTCATTTTATAAACAAAGACCTGGGGAACAGTTAATTGATCACACAATTGATGGGAACTGAATGCTTAAAAGAGACCTTCCATAAAATGTTAAAGGAGAGAAGGTAGATAGAAAAGTTATGACTGAACGTAAGGATGGTTACGTTTGAAGAATAAAGTGATTATCCACCAGCTCTGAAAATGGATATAAAAGTAAGGGAAGAAAGATATTTTGTCCTTGATCAGTAATAATATGAAACCAATTTAAGAAGTATTAACTTCCCTTTGATATCAGAATGCTTTCCTGTGTTCTCTGATGGATGTGCTTCTTATTTCTTTGGCCCACAGCACCGGCAGAAAAACTAGAAGATGCCAATGAGACAATGGAGTCCTTATCCCACGAGGCACTCTGGTTTGACTACCCTGACTCCGATAAAGAGAAGATCCTAGCTGTCTATAAGTTTATTGGAGAAAAGCCCGAATTTATTGCTCCAAGTGAGATATCAGTTTGTATTCACCTCTAGGGCAGTGTTTCTCAACCTCCACAACTTAAAGATGGGTGGACTTCAACTCCCAGAATTCCCTGGCTGGCTGAGGAATTCTGGTAGTTGAAGTCCACCCATCTTAAAGTTGATAAGGTTGAGAAACACTGTTCTAGGGATGGCCAGAATCTCCTCAGGGAAGACTGAAATCAGGCAACAGGCAACACTTGAAAACTGTAGCATGGGGCTAAAAGAAGCATACATCGCCCACGCGTGTGATTATCTTCCCTTATGTTACAGCTTTAATTCCTCCCTCTCCCCCCTCTTCCACGTTGAGGCTTCTAAACCTGTTTATTAGAAAAGGAAGTCCAAGGGAGGATCACTTGCTTGACGCAACACATAGATTATGCCTCCAAATCCCTGCCCTGGCTTTTTTACAGGATTCCTGCTTGTTAGATCCTAAGCCAGTAAACAACCCTCCCAGCTTATTTCTGAGCAGTGGGCTTCCTCAGTCTCTGCTAGAATTGTGGTGGCCCATGAGAAGCCCCCTTTCTCTCTCTCTTCCAGGCGCCTTCCCTCAGCTGTTGCGCCACATCTTAGTGGGATCCATTCTCCTCATCCTGCTGTTCTTTGTTTTTCAGATTGTCCAAGCGTAAGTGTTGCACCGGCCTACATCTTTTAGGCCTTGGCTGGAACCCCTTCCCCTGGTGCTCTCAAGAGCCACATTTTGTGCCCACCCATTTCCTCCTGGATCTGATTTCCCATTCTTCCTCATTTCAGGCTTTTTCGTAAACAACACAACTAGAGAAGACGACTAGAGTTCCTGAGCCAAACAGCTTGTCCTCTGCTCTTTTCCACTGTCCTTCCTGTTAAGTAAAAGGCCTTTGAATTTGTATGCATTTGCAAGATATTCATTGATGAAGAAACAATGCATCAGGCTAGAAAGTGGGAGACTCTGAATTCAAGTCCCACCTTAGCCACGAAAGCTGGCCAGGTGACTTTGGGCCAAATACTGGGAGACAGTGAGTTCTGATTCCATCTTAGGCATAAAAGGTGGCTGGGCCAGTCCCTCTTTCTCAGCTGAACTCACCTCACAATATTGTTGTGGGGAAAATGGGAGGAGAAAGATGTGCTGGATATGTTTGCCACCTTGTGTTATTTGTAAAAATAATAAAGGTGGGATATAAATCAGTAAAGAAATAAAAGAAGATTAAAGAGGGAGAGTTGTAAAGACAGGTTTTAAAGAAAGAATGATCCAAATACTGTACAGGGCTCGGCAATACACACAGGACTGGGGATTTGGAATTAATAAATGACACACACAGCCCCTCTGCTGACAGTAGATAAAGGCTCCTTTAATACTTGGCAGACCTTGGGTTATAAATACATTCCCCCCCTGCTCTTTATTTACAGCTAGATTCCTGCCCTATGAAGTGAAAAAGGGTCCAGGAGTGAGCAATGAAGGGATTCTGTGCCGAACAGAGGAAGATGTCAAGAGGAGAGGAATATGTGTTTCCCCTGCTTGGTTATTGCTATGGGGAGGAGGAGACGTGTTTTTTAAGCAGCACCCCTCTGATCATCTTGCTACAGAGGATAAATGTGTGTTTGTGTGTGTGTGCTCACATCCACACCCACATATGAATGAATTAAATATCCTGGGTAGATGACATTCCAGTAATACTGAAGACCATGTATTTTACTAGCATCCAAAAAAATGATAAGTGTTTCCTTATTGGTTATTCTACAAATATAACTAATTCTGCTGATAGGTCCCCTATTGCTGCCTGGGGTGAGGGCAAGCCAAACCCAGTATTTTTCTCCATCATGTTTACATGTGATAGAGATTCTGCAACTCTAAAGAAAATAGGATTGGGGGGAATTTGACTTAATCTTGCTATCCAATGGTATAACCCCTGCTTTCAGGTAATAGTATCACCCCATGCAAGCCACATGGGTCTCTCCTTGGTTAGCAATGCTCAGAAAATTTTAGGTTATCTAATCATAGTCTAGCAAGCAATAGCCACTATGCATTCTTCAGCTTGGCAGAGTCCTGATGCATTAGAAACCTAGTTTTGCTCTACAGGCCCACATCCGGTTGATTCTTGATCTACTTGTGCCCCACTAGCCTGAATATCTCCCAACATAGATAACCTCAGTATTCCCATTGGTTTAGGATTACACTCTGGTTCAAACCCTACCCAACTCATAAACATTTCAAAATACTGACAGCATTGCAAATTTAGAGGGTTTCCTTTGACAAAGGATATCCACATAGCAAACCAAGGAATACTTTGGTTTTATGCCCTCTAAAGACTTCCTTTGAGACATCCCCCCTTCCCAGACCCTCCCATTTCCCTTTTGGCCTAGGAGCCAGCTTCCCCACTCCCTCCCATCACCCCAATAAATAAGTCATAGGGGGAAAAGGCAGCTTGTCCGTTTGCAGCGGTGGGAGGGGGCAAGAGAGCCATTAGTCCAGTGCCTGGGTATCCATCCTGTGCCCGTTTCGCACTACTTGATCCTTGGTGGTACCCCGGGCACGGAAGACACGGAACGCTCCGCGGCAGATGAGGCCAAACCAATATATCTGGGGAGCCATGAGGATGGCCGATCCCAAGTTGTACTCGGCAGGGATGGAGAAGGGTACACGGTAGAAGGGCAAGCCAGCATATTGCCCATAAACCCAGTACATATATGGAAAGAGCAGGATTCGGCAGCAAAAGAATGTGAGTAGCATGGCCATGCCATTCACCTTGTGGAGAAGAGTGTGCTGCTGCTTGTACTGCGGAGAGAGGGGGAAAAAAAAGAGTTAAAAGGCAAATTCAGGTCGGGTTGGCTAACACTTCCACTTCTCTCTCTAGCACCAGGAGAGCCTCTTCTGCCTTCCCATTAGGTCTTTATTTAGATACGTACGGTCTCCCAACTTATCCTAGCAACTCTGGGCATCTAATAAATTATATTACCGTATAAAATGTCAACAAACCAAACAACAAATATATAAAACCTATACAGATAGTCCTCGACTTATGACCGCAATGGGGATCAGAATTTCTTTTGAAAAGCAAGGTGGTTATTAAGTGAGTCACACAGTCATTAAGGGAATCTGACTTTACTTATCGGAAGCCAGTTGGGAAGGTTGCGAATGGCGGTCATGTGATTCCAGGACTCTGCGACTATCATAAATACATGCCAGTTACCAAGAGCCCGAATTTTGATCATGGGACTGTAGGGGTGCTGCAGTAGTAATTTTTTCAGGGCAGCAGTAACTTTGAACGGTCACTAAGTCAATGCAGGTAGTCCTCAACTTACAGCAGTCAATTTAGTGACCATTCCAAGTTACATCATTGAAAAAAGTGACTTATGACCTTTTTTTCACTCTTATAACCAGGGCTTTTTTTGTCATAGAACGCCCAGAACGGAGTTCCGGCACCTTTTTTGGATGGGACCTTGTAGGGTATGCAAGGCGGGTTGTATGACGCATATGAGTTCCGGCACCTTTTTTTTTTTTTTAGAAAAAAAGCACTGCTTATAACTGTTGTAGCATCCTCGTGGTCACATGATTTACATTTAGATCCTTGACAATTGACTCACATTTATGACGGTGTCCCGGAGTCATGTGATTGCCTTTTGTGACCTTCTGACAAGCAATGTCAGATTCACTGAAGAACCGTGTTGCTAATTTAGCACCTGCAGTGATTCACTTAATAAATGTGTCAAGGAAAGTAGTAAAATGGGGCAAAACTCACTTAACAAATTTCTCACTTAGCAACTGCAGGGCTCAATTGCGATCATAAGTGGAGGGTTACCTGTGGTTATTAGTCAAGGAGTATTTGTAATGTACACCAAGGGTAAAAACTAATCTGAACCTTTCTCTTATCCCGTTCCCCTAAGAGAAGCTCGGTAGCAGATTGTACTCACCAGGATGAGAACCTTGCCCAGGCAGACAAAGGGGGTGCTGAGTTCAGCCATCAACATGCAACCCAGAAAGAAGTCACCTTTGCCTTGACGCCACAGCTGAAGGGGGGAAAGGGATAAACATGGCAGACCTGGGTGGGTGGGGCAGCATCTTCTAAAGCACAGCAACCTTATATGCAGCTTCTGCTACATGGATCAATAGCCCATCCCTTCCTTTCCCGTCCTCATCTGTGCACACGGGTCCCCCCTGGTCCCACTCACCACGGACACAGGGAAGCAAACCAACACCATGAAAAGATGGTGAATCACCATCAGTAATTCCTTGTGCAAGTAGGCACGGATGGCAGTGTGCAGCGTCTGGGCCTCAACGCATCTTGACTCATGCCCTTTGACCTGGTACCTGTGCCAATGGCATAAGAACATAGCATAGATATCGTAGATGAAGTAGGGGACGGCAAATTGGGTGTAGTTGGAAGTCAGCCAGTGCCTGCAGGAGATGAAAAGGGGTAAAGGAATATAAGCAGCTAATAGACACAGTAATCCCTGCAGATAACTTGAGCCATGAGCAAAGGGGATGGAAGAGCAGGACACTCTCCACTCCTCTGAAACAGACTCAAGGCCACAATCAATGAGGAATTGATGACATGCTGATGTGTTTCACTCTCAAGGACAATGGTAACATAGATTCTGCTTTGCTCACATCGTCCTGCGCTCGCGCTCTCTCTCTCTCACTCCCACTCCCACTCCCTGATCCTGATCACAATCTTCTGCTCCTGGAGCAAATGTGGTCTCTCTCCAGTTCTCTTCCCCCACTTTCTACTTGCTTACAGCTTTATTTCTAAGATACTCTAGACACTGCTGCATCTAGGACAGCTTTACTCTTAGCAATTCCTCCCTACTTATTGGATCCATGTGACTCCCTCTGGCTTTTATGAACAGGATGCTTTGGCTTGCTAGCATCCAGCTGGGACCCATCCTTTCAACTTTGCTTAGAAACCCAACAACTCTATTAATAGGCACTGAGATTCATGTAAATTCAGAACCCTGCACTTAGTCTCATTATACTTTAAACCTACTTTAAGAATTGCTTGGACGGGACTAATTTTTGAAAATGCTAAAGAGCAACTGAAATAGAGATAAATAAAACAGGATTTCTTTACAAATGGGACCCAAGTTCTTAACCATCATATCCCTTGTTCAGCTCTCTTTGCTATCTCTCCCCCTCTCCCAAACATTTCTGCTGACGATACTCTCTGCTCCATGCAAAATGATTAGGCCAAATGCCAAAGCAGCAGTGCAATGCAGGATGCTAAGCTCAAACGTCCTTGTGAAGTCCAGACCTAAGGAAAAGTAGGGCATTTGGGTCTGAAGCATATTTAGGAGGACTGGGCTGTATGTTTTGAGGACAGGTACAGCAGTATTTGACTTCCATGCTGAAGGACCTACATAGGAAGTGTTCTTTCTTGATTTTTTAGTCACAAGGGTCAATGAAGAGGATACTTCAAAAATGTTGAAATGTTGCCAGTGAAACCTCACGCTACTTCCCAGAAGGAGATATGCTGTGTAAGGGGCACTGTGACATTTTTTGTGAAAATAAAAATGCTGAGGTAGTTTTCAAATCCTTAAGAGAAGTCTTATCTCATAGCTCCCTCCTTCTGTGCATATCCAATTGGAGCTCATGGCAGAGGACCCAACAATTCAACTTCCCTCTGGTTTAACCTCCTCCTCTCCTAAGGGCCCTGGAGTTCTTCGTCACTGGCTGCCCAATAAAACTTAATTACACATCCACAGAATGCAAATCAGCAATGGAAACAGCTGTTCCTTTGGTCTAATTCCCTCTGCTGCTCCCACATGCCTATCTAACATCACCCAGGGAGGAAATTAATCCCAACTAAATTCATTAATGAGAAACTAAACTATCCTTGTGAAAAAAGAAAGGACATGATAGAAATAGATTCAACTACACCCCCTGCCATAACTTACAGCCACCCTAAACTTTCATCTCTACCCTGTTCTGTCCTCAGAATTCCCCAGTGTGGACTTGTGCTGCATTTCCAGTCTTTCGTGTCCTGCAGAACTGCCCTACTGCCAAATTGGATTCTGCAGAAACTGGCAGTCCTCCCAGAAGCCAGAGGGACTGACAAATCTGATCCTGGAGCTTATTTCCAGCACATATTGTGGAAATCAACTCTCCCATATATTGTATGAGGATTTAGGAATACAGGACGGGAATGGGACGACTCACTGTAATTTGAGTGGGGCTGTCCATGGTGCTGAAAAGGGAAGTTACCAACTCCGAGGGCCCAGGTTTTTTTCACAGCACCATGGACAGCACTTTATTGTGCAAGTTCAGCAAGGCTTGGCTTCTGCCATCTTGCTACTTTTGTCTTACTTTAATATCTCTACTAGTTTCGTGTGGGTGCAATCCTTATATGCAAAGCATCTTGTCTCCACCATCCCCATAATCTTGAAATACTTCATTTTGGAACAGCATCCTGAGCACACTCTTTCTGGGTCTACAAACCAGTGCCTGACCCTACACTGCTATCGTCCATAGCACTCCTGCTGGTGACCCCAAACTCTCTGTCCTGCTCCCAGCTTCCTGATCCAGCCTACTCATTGCGGTACATCTGCTCGGAACATGTCACTGTCATCCTGTTCTAAATTTGGTGCCACTCCTGGCGCAGGTATCAAGTTTCTCAGTAGTGTGACCTTGCCAAGATGCTATCTGGGCTGCACTCAGAAAATAAGGTAGAGATGGGGTTGGGGTAAGAATAATATTACTGCACCATAGGGCTGCCCTGGCATTACACCATAAATTCTGACTTACTGGTCATCGATAATGTGCTTGCAGGATGAGGAGATGATGTAGCCAACTGTGGAAGCCATAATGGCCTGCACTGAGGAGACAAGCCTGTGATAGGAGAATAGGAAATGGTAAGAAGTTTAAGTAACTGTGTTTTCTCCTTCTCTTGGATTCTAGAACCTATTTCCATTTTAGATCTGAAGTTATGAGGCTAAAACAGTAGCTCTCAATCCCAATCTGATACTCTGGGAGCCGGCCTAGACTATTACTTCGCTCCAGAATTCTGCCAGCCTTGACCAACAGTTTTAATTCCAACCCACCCACCTTCCACCATCCCATAACAACTGCCATTGGTTAGATACATTTGGAGATAAGTAGCAATGGCTAAACGGTTCAGCTGCCCATTGACCCGGCTACATTCTTAAGTAATTCCAAAAATCAATCAACAGAGAGGCTTTCATGCTTAAAAGAAAACATTTTACATGATTAGGACAACTCAGTGTCCCCCCACCCCATCTTAGAAGACATCCCTGAGGCTTTCACTACATGCCACTTTTTTTTTTAAGCATCTCTTACTATATCCCAACAAAACACCTAGCCTCCTGAAAGACTCCTTTTTCAACGAATTTCCATTTTGAGTATTTTAACTCACAGCTTAACAAACACTGACTCCGATAACCCGTTTGGTGACACCTCTATCCCAGCCTCAAAACACCCTGTTAAGACTTGACTTTCATGAGTTATCACTACTGTTGGGTTATCAAGAGGTGGCAGTGACACCCTTTTGGTTCTCACTGTGTTGGTTGCTTTTCCTATGATGGTCCCATTCCCATTGTGGGGTCCTAGGAATATCTACTGGCTCACAGCCTCAATACAATGCTTCTTCCAAAAAATCCTGGTCACTTTTCTATTTATAGAGATTCCTTATGAGTCCAAGAGAGTTTGAAACTCAGTGCACCCTACTCTATTCCCAGTGAGCCTAAGGATTGGCTTCCAGCTTTAACCTCTCCTTCTGAAGCCACCAGGAAAGCTTACTAGGGATGAGGACACCACTCCCCCTCCAAAAAACCCTCTCCCTTCTCATTCCATCTCCCCAGGATCCGCAGTTCCCCCCTTTTCCTTAAAACCCCCCACATCAAACTAACACACCTATCAGCTATCCTTGAGGCCTTCTGCCTGCCCTCCTTCCTACCCACCCTCTGGACTGCTGGCATCCCCTCCTGCATCCCTGGTTACCTGGCTGAGACGATGACCGCGTCAGCCTCCTCCCATCGCAGGCCCGGTAGCCACTTGAGGCCGTTCTTGGACAACAGGAAGAGGCCAGGAAAGACAATGGTCCCTGCTACCAAGGCGTGAAACATCTCGCTCAGGCTGCAGGGTTGGGGTGATGGGGGGAGGAGGAGGAAGGAGGGCAGAGCGGAGGAGGGGGAGGGTCAGTGGGGCTGGGATCCCTCCGGGTGTCCACGAGGAAGGCTCATGGTCCCCCAGGGGACAAGGGGGGATGGAGAGGGAAGGGGGGATGGCGGTGGGAGGGTTGGTCCCTAGCAGAGCTGCTGTGACAGACACAGAGAGAGACACAGTCGGGGGAAGGAAGGAGGGAGGGAGGGAGGGAGGGGGAGCAGCTGTCAGCACAGTGCGGGAGCAACTTAAAGAGACAGTGGACTGCGCTGTGCAGATGGACCGGCAGAAAGAAGAGCAGGGTAGCACAGCTCAGTGTTGAATAGTCACAGCTAAAGAAGCTCAGGGCCCAGTTTGCAAGGCATGGTGGGAGACGGAAGATGAGATCTGTATATGGGTGGAGAAGGATTGTGGGGAACCTGCCAGTTGGGGGACGAAGCCAGGTAGGATGGATCTGACTCAGGATTGGAAGCCTAAACTGGAGGTTTAGGACATCTCAGAGGGATGAGGCTAGAGAGCCAGATTTCATTGTCCTTAACATCCTGCGGCAGAGTCTGCTAAGTTAATCCGTTGCTTCTTTCCATCTGAGAGCAGGTTGAGCCTTGTTCCCCCTTTTCCAAAGCAGCTAATCAGGCATCATCATTTAACCCCCACAACACCGAAGCCTAACTTCCTTGCGCTCTCCTTCTTCCCTTCTCTGGCAGGATCGCTGGAAATTTAGCTAAGCCTATAATCTCAGCTCAGTTTGTGGAAAGGAAAGAGACTATGGGGCAGCTAACCCATTCCCCTCCTAATGCATTAAGGGATAATCTTCCACCTGCTAAGAGGTGACCCTGATACAACCTTTGATAGGTAAAAGAGAAATTGGCTGCCAGAAGGAAATAACTAAATCAGTAGTGACACCTTACGGCTGACTGTGAGCATTGTATCATGCTGGTTTTGTCAAACAGGGATGGGCAGAAGTGGTTGGGCTGGCTGGGTGGGTGGGCGGATGCTCCTGGAAGAGCTGTGAGTGATTTTCTCCCCTAGTCTTTTAGCCTGTGGTTTTAGATTTCCAGGGAGTCTCCCACCTGGCAGTTACATAGACGGCAAAGCAGAATTCCATTTTCCAGACGTGCACCAGGATCCAACGCAGGACATAATAAAAACTGGGATAAGCAACCAAACCCAGAAGGAAGAAGTAGGAGAACTGTCAGAGCAAAGGACAGGATTCAACAGTTAAAGCAACCAATTTTTGTCTAAGCAACACTGGTCTTATTGCCTTTCCTCCTAAACCCACAAAGAATCTTTGAGTATTAGTTTGGTAAAGTGGGTTTCATTGGTTTATTAATGACACACCCTCCCACTTTTTGAGGATAGTGCAACTATTCCATTGGCTACTCAAGCTTTTTTCAGGTACAAATGCATGCAGATCCAATTTATCATGCGCTATTAGTTCCACCTTGACTTGACTTTTACCACAGGAAGCAATAAATCTCTGATACATTTTTTAAAAACCCAAATTAGTACCAGTTTGCTGATTCTGAAATAGTTCAGAGATTTTACTGGTTACAGACTAAGCATACCCTCTTCTTGCCATTGTTCCAGCAAGAGAAATGGCCTTTTTAGTCTTTAAATAACCAGTTCATTATAAAAAAAGTGAGGTTGTGATGGCATTGACTAAAAATATTAATATGTGTGTAATAAAAATGTTGGTTGATTAAATACATAATTGGGACTGTCTTGCTGGATCAGATCAGAAGCCTATCAAGAACTGTGGAATTTGTTATTATGCTTCGGGGTAGTATACCACGTGGAGGAGGCATAAACAATAATGCCTAAATATAAGAAAAATATGAAGGGATTTGTGTACAGTTATCTTGGAAGTATGCCTAATATCTGAAAGATTGTCCCATAAATTACACAGCAAATTGTTTTTTGTTTGCTCCAAATTTAGGAGCCAAACAGGGATTACTTGAACAAGGATTTGATGAAATATTAAGACCTCCCTGTTGATACAACATTTAATAGCAGAGTTGATCATCTGAGAAACTGGTGGACCCTTCATTGGCATTAAGCAGAGGTAAGATAACTAACCACTGTATCTGGGAGGAGGTTTTTTCTTCCTTTCCCCTCTACTGTGGATTAAAACTCTTAACCATTCCAGTTAAGAGATCAGTTAGGGTTGCATAATGTATTTACTAATCTATAAGGTCATTTGTTTGATTTTGTTAACTTCGTTGGGCATTGTGGTTTCTAAGACACAATTAAAGCTCAGAGTGTTAGTGAACCCATCCAATTTTGACTTATTTAATACACTGATCAGGCAAGCCGGGGCTAACATACAAACATGCATTTACCCATATGTAAACCCAGCCAGCTTCTTCCCCTGTTTACTGCCTCTGTGAAACCAATTGAGAAGGAATGTAGACATACTAACTAGAGCTTAGCTGTTTACTCACCAGTTCCTCTGCCATCCTAGTGAACCCAGGAAAGGTGAGAAATGAAATCCATGTAATTCCATAGGTCCTCCTTTATGGAGGGTACTTCATATTATCAAGATGCTTCCCTGAAGGGCTAATTAAGAAATATTCATAAGATAAAAGAGTTTTACTTTTATAATAATGAAGCAATCAAGTTGGAACATTTGGTTAATTAATTCAGTGGAAGAAATGACTTGTGTGACAGTGAAATAATGTATTGCCTAACAATTATCAGAATAGCACAAACTAATTAAATAGCATTTCAAATCCCTACACAGTGATGAGGATTACTTGGGTTCAGCCTACCTCCTAGGGTTAGTGTGATTCTAAATTGGGGGAGGGCATGGCACCCCCCCCCAGGATAAGTTTCTTGAAGGAAGAATGTGGCAAAATACTTAACAAAATAAGTATTTGTGTGGGGAATGTGGAATAAAGGACAAGTAAATCGCAGTTTTTATCGTAATAAAATACAAAGCAGTGAAAACTGCTAATCTTTAAATCTCATTAATTTGAACAAGTTATTTCCAGTGCTATCTGGCTAAGTACATTTCACATGTATGGACTTGCTCTAGATATGTCGATATAGAATTGCAATCAAAATCAATTGTTTTGAACATAATGGTACTGGAATTGATTTACTTTGGGCAAGAGAGACACAGAAATTGTGTGTAGTATGTAAATACATAGCTCGAGCTACATTCACCATATCTCCTGAATAAATTCCCTATTCTCTGATCCATATCCTAGGTAGGTGTATTTGTTTTTATCTTTAATTCAGCCCTTGCACTTGATTTAGGATGCCTTGTGTTTACAGCAGAAAATTCCTTTCCTAATACTAAATTATTTCTGTTGACCTAAGTTGCAATGAAGCTTGTTGCTTCTGACTGGAAAAATAACAAGGGATAAGAATTACAAAGAAAATGGGCAGGAGATACTATATCAATTTACCCTACAGATTGTATACAGTAACCTGGTTCATACAGCCATAATGTGATTTATTTTGCTTTGGCTTGTATGCGAACAATTGTGGCCTATTATTTAGTGCATTAAGCAGCCACCCATAGTTTAACCAACTAACCATGATTTGCAAATGATTTAGTTATTATGTGAATGCCACTAGCATTAAAAGTAGAGTTGCAACTCTGGATTGCAAAGGATTAGTCTTATTTTAGCACAACATGCAATCAATTTAGTGTCCTGGAGGATTTAGATGAGTTTTGAATATAGCCCAGGCAGGGCAAAAAGAGCCAATTTTCCAAGACACAGATATGCCCACGGAATTTGTATAAAATAGCCCCTTGATTATGCCTTTAAGATATTAATTCTATAATTTATTGAAATATAAGCATTATGTATTTATGTTATCTATTTCTGTCTCCGTTTCAGCTCAAGCAACTGTAAGAGTTACAGAAAACAAAAAGAAACATGGAGAAATCACATACATACACACACACACAGACATACAAATCCAGTCGGCTGGATAATAAATTACTTATACATAATTGACACATTTCACATATTTAGTAAGCCTTACCAACAATTCACTGTTAAGGATTACATTTCTTTAAGAGATCTAACAATTCAACAGGGAAGCAATGATTTATGTTTTTAATTCTCTTGTGTGTTAATGGATTTTAAGGGCAGGACAGTTTGTTACTAATAATATGTGTATATGCCTTCGTGTTAGTTTATGCCTCCTGGCAATTGCCTGGACATGTCTTTACAGTTTTCTTTGCAAAGTTTTTGGAAGTGGTTTGCCACTGCCTGCTTCCTAGGGCTAAGAGTGACTGGCCCAAGGTCACCCAGCAGGTTTCATACTTATGGCATGACTGGACTAGAACTCTCAGTCTCCCAGTTTTTTGCCTGATGCTTTAACTCAGGGATGTTAAACTGCCAGCCCACGGGCTGGTTGCATCATACGGAGGCCGCGTCCACCCCAGCTCCAGCAATGCAAAAAAAGTCACCATATGTCACAACATGTCATGCCATGCGGCAAGTTTGACACCCGTGCCTTAACTATTATATCAAACTAACTTTCTAATAATAATGAATTCTTACTTATTTTGATAAATTATGAGTCAGAATTAGCTGAAAAGGCGAACAACCTGTAAACTATTAATAAAAGTCTAGGGACACAATGAAAAAAAACAGGACTAAAATAAATACAAAGAAAACCAAATTAATGACAACAGGTACAATAACCAGCCTTACACTTGACAATTAAGATATTGAGGTAGTGGGTAGCTTTTGCCTTTTAGGATCAACAAGAAACAAGAAGTCATAAAACACAGTACATTGCAGACCAGCAATGCTAAAATGCCCATGAAGACTTTGGAAAAGGTATTCAAATGCTGTGATGTCTATAGCTTCAAAAATCTACAGTGTTTTCCCCAAAATAAGTCCAACTGGATAATAAACTCTAGCATGATTTTTCAGGACACTCATATACTGTAAGCCCCATCCCAAAAATAAGCCCCAGTTAAGATTGTCAGCCAGACAGATGCATTTAGTACTGTATTTTCCTGAAAATAAGGCCTAACCAGAAAATGAGCCCTAATGCATCTTTTGGAACAAAACTTAATATAGGACCTGGTCTTATTTTTGGGGAAACAGGGTATGAAGAATCAGGTTAGGAAGAGTATTGATGCTTTTGAATTTTAGTGTTGAAGACTCCTGAGAATACCACAGACAGCTAAGAAAATAAACAAATGGATCACTGAACAAATCAACCCAGTGGACAAATAACCTGGCTCAAATTAGTCTGGACACCTTGTGGGAAGATCTAGCTCTCTATTGCTGGGAAAGGTGAAAGGAAAGAGAAGAGGATAGCCATGGATACAATGTTGGAAGACCTGAAGGCAAGCTTAGGGACAGATCATCACGAAGACAATCTACTATATGTGGTCACTAAGAGTCAACAATGACTTTATGGCACATAATCAGAGGAGCAACTGTTCAAATGTTTTATCCTTCATGGAAAATTAAATATTAATCCTAGAATGGAAATTCTATAATCTAATATGCTGCAGCCCGATGCTCCCCAATATATTGGATTACAACTTCCAGATTTCTCAGCCTGAAAGGACTGACATTGGTGGAGCCTATTAACATTTGAATATTTGTGCGAAAGGGGATGGGGGATATGCCATGATTTCTAAGTGTTGTTCCAACATACCTTTAATAGTTGTAATGTACCTGTCATAACGTATCTTCTGCCGGTATCATAGAGCCTAGATTTCAATCTGATGACTGCCCTAGGACAACAATATCTGGGCTGCAAATCTCTTGATGATTAATAGATGTCAGCAAAAGGTTGTGGTTAGCCTCTGTTTGTTGCTCTCTTGTGACCACCTCAAAGCAATGTAGCACAAATTGGTAACGGCACTCTGGGCAGTATACAGCATCAGCATATTGCCCCCAACAATCTGGGTTCTCATTTTACCAACTTCAGAAAGATGGAAAGCTGAGTCAAGTTTCAGCCAGTCAGGATCAAACTCCTGGCTTTGGGTACAGTTTGTTTCCAGCACTGTATTGTAACCACTGCGCCACCAAGGACCTATATCTATTTGAAACTGAATTGCATTTTATATAAAATCTTGATTTATTCCAACTGTGGGGAGGAGTTTCCCACTGAAGATGAATACTTAAGGATGAAATCACTTTTGAAGCTTTTACACTGATACTGACTTGGCCAGCCTTATAAATCTTTAAATAAGCAATTAAATGCAATAGAAATTGTTAATGCGTAACATCTGGGGAAGCAGTGGCTGATTGAAGATAGCTCTATTCTCACAGAACGAAAGATCTCAGCAAAAAGAGAAGCCAGCGAATGGAAGAGCTCCTTGAAACTCCAGATTAAGGAAAGGACTAGTCCAGGGGAGGCAACCTTGGCTCTTTTATGACTCGTGGACTTCAACTCCCAGAATTCCTGAGCCAGCATGGCTCAGCATGGAAACCTCTCCCTTTCCCCTCAGCATGGCTGGCTCAGGAATTCTGGGAGTTGAAGTCCACGAGTCATAAAAGGGCCAAGGTTGCCTACCCCTGGACTAGGACTATCTCCAGGCTTGCTCTATGCAGTGTCTACCCTCAAAGAGATTGCAAAATAGCAATCTCCAGTGGGCTTGAGCCCTCTAAAAGGCAGGGGGAAATATCTTGCCCAGAATGGGCAATGAATATTCCCAAGGGACCACATGAGAAACTGGAAGTTTTGTGATGGGCTGAACCAATGTAAATTGATTTGATGTCCTCAAATTCCATCGGCTCAACTCCTTAGGCTGCTCCAGGTGAGGGGTGAATGCTGCACAGGTGCAGAAAAGAACTTTCTCTTCTCATTCTTCTGTGACCACCAACCAATTCAAGGAGCCAGACCTGACTTGGCTTCTTCTACCCGCCCACCCCCATATACAGTTGATTTCTAATTTCTGATTGACTTCATGTGGGCCAGACTGGGACAGCCAAATGGCCTGGGGGCCATACAATGCCCAGGTCTGGTCTGGCCTAAGCCCAGATTCAGTGCCTTCAGACAGACACTGGATTGGCCCACTTCCTCTTATCTACTTTAGGAATTTCTTGTTATTGATTTTCAGGATGTTAAGAATCTTCTGAAGGGCAAGAGAGAACCAGAGAGAACTAAGCATTACAATTACAGGAAAGGAGAATGTTAAATACAACAGAGCAATACTATTTGGCTGTTGAAGAAATTAAGTTTGTTTGGGAACAATGTACTCAGAAATTGGTTATAAGATTGTCTGATACAATAAAAATGGATTTATCAGAGGATATAGAAGGACAGATTTTACTAACAGAGATTGGGGCTGATTGAAAATGGATATGGAAAAAGATGCTGTGGGTTTGAAAATGGATTTATCCTGAACAACAAGACTGATATTTAAAGGGATGCTATAATGAAACCAGCTAATGTCTTAATAATTAAAGAGGACATACAAATAACAAATCAGAAGAATGATTTTGAAAACCTTATTTGGTTTTATAAACAGGATGTGTTGAATTACTGAAGCTGTTCCTGAAAGGAGACAGAGAAAGTGATAAGAAATCAATTTGTGGGATATCATTTGATAGGATTAAAGATTATGTTTTTAAAAAATAAATGGAAGATAAGTGAATTTATTTGACCAGGGTTAAAACATATGTGTTGTGGTTTCTGTTTCCTATTAATGACCAGGGCTGAATGATAAGGCTTTAAAGATCTGTGTATAAATGGGGAGTGATTTCTTCTGCTTTTCTTTTTAGAGGAAGGGATAACTTGGAATACAAAATGGATTCATATGACTAAAGTTAAAATAAGTTATTATTTCTAATAGCTCTTCATTGCTTTTTGCTGATTAAAACCGAGTTTTTATAATTTGATATTGATAAGAAATGAGATATGAGATCATTTTAAAAATTGAAACAAAAGAAAAAGTATTAGTTTGCTGTCACTGTTTCTACTTATCTGGAGGGGGGGGTCATTTTTATATATCTTTTATTTTTTTACTTTATTTCTTTCTACTTTGCATTTTTTTCTTTACACTTTAGGTTTTTCTTCGTTTGAATTATTTATCTTCATATCTGTAACCTTTAACAACATTGTTTTAATAAATAAATGGTTAATATATTAGTCTACTATGCTACATAGAAAACACAAAAATATAGAAAAGTTGAACCCTCTTAGAATAGATAAATACATTTGTTTGCTAAAGTCGGAATCATGCTTCAAGAAATGCAGTCTTCCAGAAAAGTACCGGTAATGCAACGCAACGAGCTAAACACTTTCCTTTAGTGACGTCATAGCCAGATGTGCCAGTGCTTAATGGTTTTTAAGGACGGGGAGAGCATCTCTCCTCCCTTCAGACTGAATAAATTTGCATCGTGAGCCCCGCTTCCTCCCCGCTTCCGCCAGCTAGGGAGCTAATTAACGAGTGATGATTGGCATATTTGAATTCCTGCGGAGCATCTTCAGGGGCCCTTAAACATGCTGGCCAATGAAAAGCCCGCTCCTCTCTACCCTCCCGCCCACCTGCCACGAGCCTCTCTCGAGTCCCCGGAATACCCTGTGGCCGCCACCTTGAAAGTTTGCCGTTCCCACAGCAACGATAAAGGTGCCGCAACGAGAGCAGGCGGGAAGGCGCTTTTTGCGCATGCGTAACATGGTATCCGCTCTTAAGGTAGAGACAGAAAAAGGAAGAGTTAAAAGTCCCATTGGATCAGATGTCTTAAGAGAAGTGGGGTCGCCATCCCATTTATTTCCCTTTCTTTTTTGCTTCTTCTGGGCACAGAGGATGATTTAACAGGCCATCTGGAAGATAAACCGGCTTTCCCTTTGTATAGGATAAGTTAATAATAATAATGACTTAAACTTGCATTCCTCCACCATTCAGGGCGGCTCGCAGTCATCAAACGTCAATAAAATCAATAAAGCAAATAATGAAATATGATATTTAAGGATATTAATGTTGATAGATAATACAAAATAAATATTTAATATTAAACATATTATTAAACATATTGTTCAAAATGTACTTGGATTGTTGATTTATACCCATTTAAGAGTTTCCTTCCATATATGAGTTATCAAGTCAATAATGCAACCATTCAGAAAACTCTTGCATAGTAGATAAAAGTTCTTACTATGCAAAGCATGGTAGCCCATGATTTCTATAGTGGCCAGAGGCACTTTGAGGCTTTTACCAACAAATGCAAACCTTTGCAACCTTCAAAAAGCAGTAACCTCACCCAGGAAACCATTTTTACCTTAAAAACAGCTTTCACATAGCTGTAAAAACATTGGAAAGGGTTTCCATGTTAGGGTTTTGGATTTTTTCTTTTTGCTAGATACAGTCTTGATGTAAGTAGTAAAAAACAATGATTTTAAGATAATATACTAAAGTTGTATGCTGTCCATCTCATTCTGCAGAGCGATCCTATATGGGATAATAGACTGGTTAAACATGAGACTCAAACAGTGCAAAAATTAAGGCCGGTGTAGCTTGAACAATTACAAGTATAAACCGACAAAACGGGAAAAGTGGAAAACAGAATGAAATCTGACAGTGGCTCTCCCTCCACCTTGAAAGACTGAATCTTCTGTCCACCATCGCTGAGCACTGGCGCTTGCGCAGTACCGTAGAGCTGGAGCGCTTCTTTAGAACGAGGCAAATGCGTAGGTCTGGCATGTGAGAGAACGGACGAGGGAGGCCGCTACGAACTTCCAATTGGAACACGTCTTTTGAATCTTTCCCACCTCGTCTCATCATTCTGGGTTTATGATTGGTGACTATAATGATCGAAGGGCCCGCCGAAGAGCAGACTTGTTGCTGGGTGGGTTTGTAAAAGAAACGAGCCGCTGAACTCTGTATAGATTAAATAGCAAAAAACCAACAATCCTTTGTCCTGGGCTATTAGCAATATAACAAATTAGTGTATAACTTATGCTGCTGATGGAATAAGAAAGGCTTGGATTCCCATAAACATTGAAATATTGTCGTCCCCCCTTATTATATCGATGGAAAAATCCTCCGCTTGCCTCTCCCCGATGACGTCAGTTGGGGAGGCAGTTGCCGTATTTCTGCCAGAACGTGGAGGAGGGGGCTTCTGCTTCAGATGGCAGATGATCCAGAATTGATATGGGAAGCATTTCTCGATGACGTCACTGGTTCCCTTGATTCTTCCGCGAGCCGCACGGCTTCAGGAATTTTGGTCGTGATGGGAACCCGTAGGAGCCTGCCACAACGTTGGAGTGGAACTAGTTCCCTTGGCGACGGAGGAACGCGATTTTGATTTTAGATCCCGGGTTGTTGTTTTTTTACTCGATCCTTTTCTCCACAACAACCATGTGAGGTTAGGCCGAGAGAAGGAGCGACCCAGAGAAATTCGGGATTTGACCTGAAGTATTCCTGGCGGGAGGAAAACCCGAGAACTGTGAAAACGGACATTGGTTGACTTCATAGAAGCCCTTGCGGAGTTATTGGTTGGTTCACGAAGCGCCTACTGTAATCTCGATGCTTATAAATATTAACTAAGCAACTTGCTGGAAGATGAGCGACACCCATAGGGTGAATGCTAATGGGAAATGATTTAACAAGTTATGGGGCTTGAGAGAGGAATGTCGGATTAAGGATGCTTTCTAACGCGGTGTTTTTCAAACTTGAGAATTTTAAGATTGTGTAGACTTCTACTCCCAGAATTCCGCAGCCAGCAATTTCCTTACTGGCTGAGGAATTCTGGGAATTGAAGTCCACATAGCTTAAAGTGGCTCAGTTTGAATTCTCTAGGGTGAGAATTTTTTATGTAATATTCACAATCAGGGAAGCAGTTTGGGGTAGGAAATTGTGTAGGTGGCCCAATAAAGACAACTATTGAATTCACATCCTGCAATCTGAAAAATAGTTTATATTTTCATTACAAATTCATTAGCCGATCTGAAAATCTGTGGTGCATATAGAAGTTACAAAAAAAAGACGAGAGCCTAAGATCTGCTCTTGAACAAGACTTGGCTTGCTTTAAATTTACGCTGCTTGAAAAGTATGTATATGTATGTATTTATATGGAAACAGGAACTTAGATTAAGTCCTGACTGGTTTTTGATCAATTCCATTATGCTTATGTGATGCAATTTATTGACAACATTCTCTTTCTCTTAAGACTGTTTGACATCTATGGAGCCTCCAGACTCATTTCCCAACTGAGAAATGGCAGTAAGTGCAGCACCCATCTTAGACTTCTATGCAGGCTGTTCAATAATTCCCCTTTCCTGGCTCTCCATTGGAATGGTACTGGACTTCATAAATATACTTACAGATCAGTTATCTTAGAAGCCCAGAGTTCAAACCCAAATATTTTGAACATTGACTGTTGTGAAATAATCTCAGTTTTAAGCATTTGATAACTGTCATATATGTAATATATAGCACAAAATGCAGTAAACATGTCATGGTATATGCTATATGTTACTTGCTTGTATTTGCTGTTTAGCAGGAGTATTAATCTAAAAGATTACCTGACTTCCAAACTTTTCATAACTAGAGGAACTATACATTTGGTATAAAGACTTCCAGTTGGTGCTGTTTGATTTGTTAATGTTTAGTTGAGGTTTACCAGACAAGCCAATTTAGTCTAGTGGTTAAGGCATCAGACTAAAAAGCAGAAGATTACAAGTTCAAATCACATCTTCACCATGGAAGCTAGCTGGGTGACTTTGGGCCAGTTTCTCTCTCAGTTCAACCCAGTCGTAGGGCTGTTGTGGAGAGAATAGGAGGAGGATGGTGTACCACCTTGAATTATTTATAAAAATAATAAAGGTGAAATACACATTAAATAAAAAATAAATAAATTGATATTGAACCTAAGTTGTCTTGCATGCAACTCCATTTATGCCTCCTTACTCCTCACCCCTCCTGCTGTCAACCTACCTTTGACTTTTTCCATCTTACAGACTCCACCGCTGAATCCTCCACCAGATCTCCCCTTTGCTGCCACCTTGTTCCTGCCCCTCCCTGCCATCGTTTTCTTGGTTGTTGGTTCCTACCTGCTGCTCCTCATTCTGGTCCTGGTCCTCAGACAGTGCCTACTGGTAACTGGGAGAAGCGATAGTCAGCACTTGGGATTTAGAGATGACAGGATAAATAAGATTTAAACTATTTTCCATATTAATACTGCTGTTATTTCAGCAGTATATTAAGAGAACAGTTGTCCATTAGAAAATGAGCAAAAATAATTCATTTAGGCACTAATCTTGTGAAATCCTGACTGGATTCTCATTTACACAAATTGCATCGATTATTCCATATAGTCAGATCTATTTTCCACTATTACCTTACTTAGTCTTACCGTAGCTTTTTCTCCAAAGATTGCTAACATGCATTGTTGCTGCTTAGACACTTATGGATTACAGATAATCCTTGACTTACAACCATTTCTTTAATGACTGTTCAAAGTTACAGTGGTACTGAAAAGAGTAGCTTATGACCATTTTTCACATTAGCAACCATTGCAGCGTTCCCATGGCCATATGATCAAAATTCAGACGCTTGGCAACTGGTTTGTATTCATGATGGTTGCAGTGTCCTGGGATCATGTGATCACCTTTTGTGACCTTTGGATAAACAAAAGTCAGTGGGGAAGCCAGATTTACTTAAGAACTGTGTTACCAACTAAACAACTGCAGGGATTCACTTAACTACTGTGGCAAGAAAAATGGGGAAAAACTCAATTGTCTCACTTAGCAACAGAAACTTTGGGCTCAATTGTGGTCATAAGTCGAGGACTACCTGTACTTGCAATATGTAAATCTAAAAAATAAATTATATAGGAGCTTTGACCAGTGAGAATCAATACAGATGGAATGGCTTGTAATTATTTTGTAATTAAGCTATATCTGGTTTTGCTTTTTAATACTGCTGCTCAGGCCAGAGGTTTTTGTGCCAATTGCTGTTCCTGTGAGAAGCGGTCTTGGCCAACTTTGTGTGAATGCTGTATGGCGTGTGCCGAATCATGTAACTGTGCCCTTCCCACTCCAAATCGTTGTCTAGATCACTGCTGTTCTTGTGCTAATGTGAGTTTTCTCAAAGCCCTATTTTTCTAGAGTAAGAAGGTAGCTGGTTTAGATAATCAGTTGTTAAAAATCTGTTGAATGCCTATGGTAAAACCTTCAGCCTTTAGCAAATACAAGGGGTGTCTGTAAAATGGAAAATATATTTTTGGTCCAACCTAAAATAAACACATTGTGTCCTTTAAGTTTTGCAAAATTATTCAGATGGCTGTGGGTCAGTAGAATTGAAACCTTGAACATTTTGTTTTTTTCTGGATTTGGGTCAAGACAGTATTCAAAAGACAAGGTTGGTGTTGGATTTAGACTGGGGAGTAGCGTTATTTGGCTACACAGATAGTCCTCATTGAACGACCATTCAGTTAGCGACCCTTCAAAGTTACAACAGTGCTGAAGAAGGGGCACTTGCAATAGGTCCTCCTGGTTGCAACCATTGCACTGTCCTGTGGTCATGTGATTATGATTCAGGCACTTGGCAACTGATTCGTAATTACAACATTGTAGCATCCTGTGGTAACGTGATTGCCAGTTGCAACCTTCGTTGCTGGCTTCTGATAGACAAAGTCAATGAGGAAGCTGGCAGGAGGTTGCAAATGGCAGGTATGTCACCACAAGATGCTGTTACTGCACAAGATTCACGAGGTAGGTAAAATGAGGACCCAGATTGTTGGGGGCAATGTAAACATATATATACATTGCTTACTGGTGTACACCGCTTAGAGAGTGCTTGCACTTAAAGCGGTATATAAGTCTCATAAAATAAATAAATAAATAAATAAATAAATAAATTTAGAGTTGCCCGCAACTGCCCGTAGCTGTTGCCACCTACTACATAACAAAGGGGTTGATGGGTAAATGGAGGTTGCAGAAAACTGCAACTGCAGATGCGCCAATGCAAACACCTCCCAAATCCCAACACCTCTTCTGTGCTTTACTGTTTGGGAACCCCCTAACCAGAACATTAAAATTCATTGACATATATAAAAGGGACAGCTATGCAACCGTCCCCAAACGACATATGCATACGTTCCATCTCACATGCAATGCTGGAGAAGTCTGCTCCAACCTTAAGTTGTCATGGCCACATGACATTGCCCTTTATGACTGCATCACTTTGTGATAGGGTTGCTTCTCCTAATTTTCATCTTTAAGTGAGGACTACCTTTATTGTTGAGTGGCCTTCATTTTACGAGGGAACCAAATTATCTAAGCATCCACCAGTCATGCTATAAATATGTCCCTAGATTTCTGACTAAAAAAGACAGCAGTCTCCTAGAACAAAGAGTCTAGCCATGGAGAAAAATCAGAATTTCTGGATGTCTACGTTTGTAGGAAAAGTTATATCGGTTAATAAAATGTGCCCAATTAACTGAACATCACTTTTTGTTAGCTTTTAAAAGTATGATTGGTTTAAAAAAATCAAAAACAACCCTTCTCAATAAAACAGACAAGAGACAATGTCTGTTTTAAGCATGTAATATCATCTCAAAGCCAAGAAAAATTAATTATTTTTAGAGTTTTTCTCCTCAAAGAGTAACAGGCAGATTTGATAAATTGAATGATTTAAGTTATATTTTAAATTTTGAGCTGAAAAGCATAGATGACTGAGAAATAAAGCCAATACATAGTGGAGTAGTAACCATGAGGTCATACTTAAAAATGAATGGAATACAGGTAATCCTTAATTTACAATCACAGTGGTGCTGGTCCATTTTGGTTGTAAGTCATAATAGTTGTAAATTAGGACACCCATGTGACCAACCCAATTTTACACTTTATTGTGACGATTGTTAAGCAAACCCATTGTTTGCTATGGGCCATTTTTGCTGAACGCCAGAAGTAAATGTTGAATTTCAGCAAAAATGTCCTAAAACATGTTCATGTGACTGCAGGATGCTGCAAACGGTAATGTCAGCTGGTTTCTGAGTGACATGCAATCACATAATGGGGGGGGGGAGAGAAACAGCCACTGGAACTTTGGAACCAGGTCATAAGTAGCCTTGGGGAGGTCTGTCATAATTTTGAACAATCACTAAGCAGCCAGTCATAAATTGAGAACTAGTTATATTTGTCTACTCAGGAACACTCAAGTTAAATTAATATAGAATTTAATTGACTGTTCCTGAGTGAAGAAATGTAAGTTCAATTTGTCTCAGTCTTCAGCTAGATACAAACTCTGAAAGAAAATGAATTTCAGCATTCAAAGTGACTTTCAACTAATGTTCTTGATGCTCCCTATTATCTCTTCCTTAAACACAGATCACAATTCCAGCAGTTTTATGCTAATCACTCTGCAATATTGCTCCATGCCTTCAGTTTGAAAGGATTAATAGATTTTGATGGAGAACATTTTGTGGCTTAACAATGTATGATTTTTCTCTTCCCAACAGGGATTGGAACCAGGCAGTTGCTCCTTTCCACGCCTGTGTCCACTTTGTGACTGTGCCTGTACATACCAGCCCCCAGACTGCCAGAATATCAACTGTATTTGTTTTGAGATCAAATTGCGTTAAGGGATCTTAGCTTTCTAAATAAAAGAGATTTTTATCTGGATGCATGGAAAAATGTAGGAGACTGCAAGTGATGCTCAATACAACAAATTGTTGCTCATATTGGCAAAATTAACTTTTCTGTTGCCAAGAGATTTGAAACTTTGCACTTCTTTTTATAGCTTTTTTTCAAAACACTGATTTTTTTATGATTGTTTGATACCATGTTTTATATGAACTGCTGCATTTATAATAAATTGAATTGTCTATCCTTGTCTAATGTTTATATATGCATTAAAAGACTAGTAAAAACAATGTAGATGTACGGTAGATATGTATAAATGCAAACAATGAAGAG
The DNA here is from genome assembly GCF_016545835.1 of Crotalus tigris. Lineage (NCBI taxonomy): Eukaryota > Metazoa > Chordata > Lepidosauria > Squamata > Viperidae > Crotalus > Crotalus tigris. The sequence continues at coordinate 1,230,311 of NW_024100595.1, read as the reverse complement.
TTTGGGTGCCAATTTTATGGAAGTGCTTGGATATTCATATGCACTTTGGTTGCTAAATATGGGACTAAATGTAGGACTAAAAAGATGAACAGATCTGACAATTCAGTTTTATTCAACTATTATTCAACCAATGCATTTTTCTCTGCTTCCATGGTCACAAAAAAGTCTTCCTTACCTAAATCACTTTATTAGTTAAAATCTGGAAACCCAAATGAATTTTGCTTGTGGCATAAATAAGCACTCTGCAATTTTGAAATGATTGATTTGTGTGGGTCTGCAACTGAACTGGTATCTTGGAAGTCAAGGCAGCAGAAATGTACACAGAAATAACTGAAAGAATAATCCAGCTGGGAAGGGACCTTGGAGGTCTTCTAGTCCAACCCCCTGCTCAAGTAGGAGACCTTATACCATTTCAGACAAATGGTTGTCCAATTCAAAATCTTTGTGAACTCCCACATTGAATCTGCACATTATGCCAAGCCATCCAGTTTGGGTTATTATGTTGTATGATCAATACACAACACCACAGTGGTTTGTAAGCTGGCTTAATGTTTCATTATGATGCAGAGCTCTAGTTTATTCAAACTATAAATGAGTCATAACTTAACAGGATATGTGAACTATTCGTTTTTTTAACAAGTTCAAGTTTAAAGAAATTTATATTTTAAGCTCATATTTTCCTACCAGGGAACTTAAAAACTGCATTTAATAAGAAAGTTGAAAAGGTATATGGATTCATCCACTCAGATTCATGTCTGAACAGGAATGCCAAGCTATATCCCCTCCCTCCAGTCCCTGTTTGGTACTTTATATCACACCAGCTATTAAAAGTTATCTTGCTCTGTTTTTTTATCTTCCAATGAAAGATATTGAGGTGCCTCATTTAGGTAGCACGTAGGCCAACTTTTTTTGTTATGGCCAGAAGCAAAAACCTCTGCACCAATGAAGTTTTGTGTTATTATGCCAAGCTGCCCAGGGCCATTAATCTGTTTGTGCAAGGATCCAGATAGCCCAGCTCACATGTCTGTGACTGCATAATGCTGTTCCTCACGTAGGTAAACAAATTAAGGCAATGCTATCTTGGTTGCTGTCTTTGTAGCTTAGTCAGAATTCTTTCAATAGGTCAGATGTTGCTCTCCAAAGCCATGATTTTTGATTAAAAATATCAGTATACACATCAAATGAGCTACCATATATATATATATATATATATATATATATATATATATATATATATATATATATATATATATATATGTATGTATATGCACAAACCCACATATGTACTTTTTTCAGATCAGTATAGAAATATCAAGCATACCTTCATCTTTTCACGTGTATTTATGTACACACACATACTGAGCTAAAGGAAATTGTGTGCTTATTTGAGTAAAGATGGTCTGCTAATGACTTGAGGGCAAAACAATTTGAAGGGCAATGAACAAAACCAGGGTAAATATGTAACGATTGAGGATTAAGGTGTGAGGGCCTTTGGTCTTAACTGACTTAAAAGATTGCTGCTATAATATGCCTCTCAGACTGACATAATTAGGTGTAACATTTGTCCTTAGTCAGATGATCTTATAACAAAGTTAAAGCCCACTGAATTATGACTTTTTATTATGGTGACAAAGATATGCAATTAAAACAAACTGAGATGGTTATGTTCATTCCATAGGTAAGTTATGGTTTGCTTCACTATTGAATAAGTAGAAAAATATGAAGACAAAAATCAATGATACCAAACAGAAATTTTTAAGTTTGTTGGAAATTCTGAAATGGAACACCCTTCTCTTTAAGATCTGGAAACACCACCACCCTCAGCCTTGAACTTTTGGAAAGTTGTTAGGAATTGGCTTTCCCCCCAGGCACTTCAAATAGCTGGATAAATATAAGTTGTTGAATTAGGCGTCTAGTTTTTCTTGTTCATTGTATTGTTTTATTGTGTTTCTTATTATTGTTAGCCTCCCAGAGTCATATTTCACAAGATGAGGAGCCACAGATCACTTATATGAGAGAGAGATAAGATTTAGCTAGAGGGCTGACCCTGTAGGGTGATGATTAGAGATCTTGATTCTCCATTTCTAGAAGTCAATTGATTCTATATACTCTGGCCCTGCCATCTTGACTTGGTGCAGCTATTTGTAATTACTGCTGCCACGGGATGTTATCAGATGTCCTGCCTTTAACCCTGATATGTGAGACAGATGGGGGTCCCAAAGCCTGTGAACCTGCCTGGTAAATCAGCAGGGAAAATAAAGCTGATAAAATGTCATAAAATATACAGCATAGAGTAGAGTGAAATGTGATACTAGGGAAATCCCCTTTCTCCTTTGGGAGACAGATCAATATTACAAGGTGTACATCAATTTCACAAGGTTTGCACACACAACAAAAGGTTTAAAAAGTTTTTTTTTCTAATTTGAAGTAAACAAAGGTGAAGTTAAAAATAAATAAATGTGAAGATCACAAATAGCATCTGAAGAGAATTTCCGATTGAAATCTATGAGAAAAATTAAAATCCCGCTAAGATTTACAATCACAGATCTTGTATAGAGAAAACAGACCTGAGGGAAGGAAAGGGGAAAGAGGAGAAAGGAGGGGAGGAGGAAGGGGAGAGGGAGAGAAGAGACTTAGCTCAAATTTGTTACCTATTCTTTAAGATTAAATAGACCACTGTGGAAAAAATTCTCTGCTAGCTTCCCTGGATTTCTTAAACCCTTAATTCCAGCTTTTGAACAGTGGGCATCTGGGACACAAACTTGAAACCTCCGGCCTTTTACTCTATGGGTTCATCCATAGACTTTTATTTTAGTTCAGAAAATTAACATACTTATAAATCAAGTTCTATTTGATGACAACCTAGTTACAACCACTTATTTTCTTGGCAGCAGAATTAGTTTGCCTTCTGAGTTCTCACTTAGTCTTCTAGGCTACATGCTGGAGGTGTCTCATTCAAGTCCTGACTAGGCTTGGCCTTTCTCAGGATATTGGCTAACATAAAGTCAGCCATCTGAAAGTGAATTATAAAACCTGCAACTGGCATTTGTTTCTAGTTTCTACTGACATTTTTGGGCCTCTTAATAAGTTTAAACACCAAGGAGCGCTGGAAGTAAAGAACCTCTTTATATCTTTCCATATGACAGTCAGTCATAACAATCATCAGAAGTCAAAACGTCAGGATGGTGGTCACAACCATGTGGTCCCAACCTTGTTCCTTTAATATATTTGGCACTAAAGGGGGACAAGGCTGTGTGGAGCCATAGCCACTATTTTTAGTTTTCTGACCTATCCTACAGACACTACTGGACAATAAAGTTAATTAATCTTAAATACCAATACCAATAGCACTTAGACCAGTGATGGCGAACCTTTTAGAGACCGAGTGTCCAAACTGCAACCCAAAACCCATTTATGCATCGTTGGGTGCCAGGTGGGTGTGGCCCATTGGGTGGGTTGTGGCCAATTGGTTGGGCGTGGCTATGGTGGTAACAGCAGACTGGGTGGGACTAAAAAGTTCAATCAATCAATTCGAACTTTGCAAGATCTTTTTTTTCCCATGAGAAGTTGAAATTGACTGATTGATTGAACCTTTTTTTTTTTTTGCAGCAGAGGCCTAAAATGAAAAGGTTTTATAAAACCCACTGAAGGCCTAGGACTGGGGCGACGGTACGCGTGCCCAGAGAGAGTTCTGAGTGCCGCCTCTGACACCCGTGCCATAGGTTTGCCACCACTGACTTAGACTTATATACTGCTTCACAGTGCTTTGTTGTTGTTGTTAATTGCGAAGTGGTGTCCGACCCATCGCGACTCCATGGACAACATTCCTCCAGGTCTTCCTGTCCTCTACCATTTTCTGGAGTCCATTTAAGTTCACATCTACTGCTTCAGTGACTCCATCCAGCCACCTCATTCTCTGTCGTCCCATTCTTCTATTGCTCTCAATCTTTCCCAACATTAGGCTCTTCTCCAGTGAGTTCTTCCTTCTCATTAGGTGGCCAAAGTATTTGAGTTTCAACTTCAGGATCTGGCCTTCTAAAGAGCAGTTGGGCTTGATCTCTTCTAGGACTGACCGGTTTGAATACCTTGCAGTCCAAGGGACTCGCAGGCGTCTTCTCCAGCATCATAGTTCAAAGGCCTCAATTCTTTGTCGCTCAGCCTTTCTTATGGTTCAACTTTCACATCCAAACATTGCAACTGGGAAAACCATGGCCTTGACTATACGCACTTTTGTTGGCAGGTTGATATCTCTGCTTTTTAGTATGCTGTCTAGATTTGCCATATCTTTCCTCCCCAGGAGCAAACGTCTTTTAATTTCTTGGCTGCAGTCCCCATCTGAGGTGATCTTGGAGCCCATCTATTTGCCAGGAATTGAGAGGGCCGGATGCCATGATTTTGGTTTTCTTAATGTTGAGTTTCAAGCCAACTTTTGCACTCTCCTTCTTCACCCGCATCAAGAGGCTCTTTAGTTCCTCTTCACTTTCTGCCATGAGAGTGGTATCATCTGCATATCTTAGGTTATTGATATTTCTCCCAGCAATCTTAATTCCAACTTTTGATTCATCTAGCCTTACCCTCTGTAAGCAGTTTACAGACTCAGCATATTGCCCCCAACAATCTGGATCCTTATTTTACCCACCTCAAAAGGATGGAAGGCTAAATCAACCTTGAGCCAGTCAGGATCAAACGGCTGGCAGTTGGCACAATTAGTCTGCAATATTGCATTTTAACACTGTACCACCAAGGTTCTTATTGGCACTTAATCAGCAAACCAATGGCTGAGTGGACTGATACATTAATATTTACCAGTTAAAAAAATACCACCTATTTTCATTTATCTGTGAACATTTCCAATAATCTAGTACAAAGCTCAGGATTCAGAATTGTGCCCCTGCTTATTGGAAATATCTCTTAATAATCATATCACTAATTCTATCGATGGCTCCCTCCAGCAAAGATGAAGAGAAATAAATAGCAAAAAGCAGGAACACACACACATATAACATCTCAGAGGCCACAGCCAGACTACTAGCACCCCATGGTATAGAAGTAGCTCACAGACCTAACCAAACCCTACGATCAAAAATTATGCGTCCAAAGGACCCCCTATCTACCATGGAGAAATCTGCTATTGTTTATAAGATCAACTGCAAAAACTGCGAACGCAACTATGTGGGAGAAACAGCCAAACGCTTGAAAACTCGCCTCCACGAACACAAACTGGCCATAAAACGAGGTGAACCACACTCTCAACTTTGGATGCATATGGCACAACAAGGCCATCAGTTTGACTTCAATAACACCCTTATCGTAACCAGTGATGCCACGAAGGGAGGTCGGCTGCTAAAAGAAGCCTGGTTCTCGAATAACAACTCAATCAATCGTCACATTGACTTGCACCCAGCACAACAAGCGCTACGAAAATGGAACTCAAACCATCATCCTTTATATCACAAACCTTACAATCAACATCCACAACGTTCTAAACCAGGAGCTACACCTCCTCCCTACCAGAAACAATCTGATATAGACTACCCAGAAACCTCCCAACAACATCAAGGGGAAACCACACCCCCTTTAATTGGAGAAAACAACAATAATGACATTGGAGCGCTTAAGAAATTTGAGGATAGAACCACTAAATTTAGCACTACCCATAATAATAATAAAAGTGAATATCCCATACAGAGAGGGGAGAAAAAACATGTGATGACGACCCGTTGGCTTGATAAAAGGGAAAGTAACATGAGCGGGGAATCTGCCCAAATACCAACAGACTTTTGCTCACAGAAATGGGGGGGGGGGATTTAACTTGAATATTGACCTACGAGGGAAGATGAGCATGGAGGACACCATGATGGAGGAGGATGATTCAAATGGAGATGTGAACACAAGTGCTCGAGGAAGAAATCTTTACTCCATTCCCCCTCCCACCTATCAGCTGTTCAGCGGGGAATGCTGGCACGGTCTAGGAACCAAGCGCAGACGTCTATGGAACCCATTTAAACCACCTTGTTAGAAACGGTCTCTCAGCTCTGAAGATGTTGGGGAGTTTTCCCAACGAAAGCTTGGCAACCTTTTAATATAGTAAAATACTTTAATTAAAGTATTTTAACTTTAAACTCTCCTGGTGAACGTGCTTTATTCATTCCATTTATATGTGTGTGTATATATGTGTGTGTGTGTGTGTGTGTGTGTGTGTGTGTGTGTGTGTGTGTGTGTGTGTGTGTATGTATATATATATATATATATATATATGTATATGTATATATATAAATATAAAAATCAATAACATTAGTTATAAAATATAACATAACCTATAACTTCTTGAATACCTCATACCTTACAAATTTGACTACATATTTCCATCATACATGTAGCAATTATATGCTCCCTTTATTTATATACTTTTAATATTTTTATCCATGTATTCTATGGTATATGCTAAATAAATAAATAAATCCCCCCATCCACCCATCCTTGCAGCCACAACCTCCCCTTCCCCAGCTCGACCGCAGCCTCCACCTCGGCGTGGAAGGCCATTTTCCCACAATGAAGATGGTGGCAGCCCCTTCCCCTAGACCCCCCCCCTTGCCAACCCTCAAGATGGCTGCCCCACCCCCGCTTAAAAAGGGGAGGGGGAGGAGGGTGGGTGCGTCACTTTCCCATCAGCCCTTCGGCAGCTGCAATCCGGATTGCGGGCAGCGGTTTCGGGCAGGGGCGGGTCGTCTACCCGCCAGGACTCCCAGGCTTTCAAAGGGCAGGGCAGGGTCGGGACGAGGCGATGGGCGCCAGGCCGCGGGGGAGATCCAGGGAGGGAGCGGGCTGTTGAACGGGGTCGCCGTGGGAGAGCCCTGCCGCGTCCCTGGATAGGAGTGCAGGGAAAGCTGGCAGACATGTGCAGCCGAGGCTTTATTGTGGAGTCCCGGCGGGGGAGCCTCGGCAGGGCGCTCCGCTGATTCGGAGGATGTCCTGGGCAAAAGAGGCGCTGGCCGGTTGCATCGGGGAGTTACGAGGTTGCGATGCCGTGGTAGAGAAATCGCCGGGCGGGTGCAGATAAAATGAGGGATTCGGGGTCTATTTGCCTGGTGGAGGGGTAGCGCGGCCGGCTTTGGAGGCAGAGCTAGATGGCCTCATGTGGGATGCTCCCCATTTAGGCAGGGGGGCGAGGGCTTGTTTTTCTCTGCTGCAGTGGGGCTTGAGAGGGAGAGAAGGCGGGTCAATTTCTGATGTGCCAGAGGCCTTGGGGAAATAGTTTTAATTAGCTCAGAAGCAGCAGCTGTTAATTGGGGTGCGGTGGTTTTCTCCAGAGGACGACCTAGTAATAGAAGGATGCAGGGCAGAGGACTGAGTCCATCTGTGGCGGATCCTATTCAAGGCTTTTGTGGGTTAAAGGCTACGTGGGGCTTGTGACTCTGTGGAAGATAATCCTCTCCGTTTAGGTGCCTGTGAACCATGCCAGCTTTGTCTGTGAAAAATTAAGGCTTTTCAAATTTGACTTTAAAATGAGAGCACCCCGTTATTTTTAAATTTTGTGTGTGGTGCTGATGTCTCATATAATGCTTCATGTTAATTTAAATGGAGTGGAGATTTTGTAGTTTACTCAATCTATTCTCTTAATTTTATCTGAATATTAAAGATACTATATTGATTCCTATGTAAATAAATATATTACTCATATGATTGCATTGTATCGATGTTTTTCCGATGTAAGCTACCTTTGAGTAGCTGGTTAATTCTTTGATTGATTGTAAGCATAAAGTGATTTGTTATTGTTGAAAGTATCCCTCTTACTCCATTATGTTCAAACTAGGAAACATGAAAGACTTAATAATTGTTTCCCATTAATTATAACAATTTGATTGCAGAAACTTTATTTGCATTCCTGAGATATTACTTTTCTTTTGAGAAAATATTGCTGTGGTGTGGAAGTGTGTGGGAAAGTAGCTGTGGATACTCTTGGGAGATACCAAGTTTGAATAGTAGACTTTAGGCTGAAAGATTTTGGGGTGGAACTACAAAAGAAGTCCTGTTCCCTTGCAGGATCATACATGTGATTATTAAAGGTCCTACTAAACTACTGAAATGGCAAGCATTCAACAGGGTAACTTTCTTTCATAAAGCATTGTTAAATATTGGAGCAAAACTTATCAGGTTTTTGTAGGAATAACATTCAACAAAGAGACTGGTGGGTTTTTCCACCTTCAATGTTCCCTCAAGCCATGTCTGCTTTTGGGGATGCTCATGAATGGTATATGGGCGCTCTGAGTCGTCAAGAAGCAGCTGCATGTCTCCAGGGACACCGCCATGGGACCTTTCTGGTACGAGACAGTACTACGTGCCCTGGTGACTACGTCCTCTCCGTCAGTGAAAACTCCAAGGTGATTTTTGTATAATCCTAATATCTGGTGGGGGAAAACAAGCATGCTTGTGGAGAGTTAGCAGGGAGTTGCTGATAGATTTAGAAGAGTGACTTTTTAGGTGTTTGAACTTTAGTATCCAGAATACTTGGCACTGGGGCATTCTGGGATTTGAAGTTCACTTACCTAGAGGGATGTATCCTAGCTGGGCAAGGTTGATTGTTCTATCATGAAATTGATGAAGATTTGAGACAGCAGGCTTATGCTTCTTTGTGATTCTGTCTCTTCCAGGTGTCACACTACATTATAAACAGCCTCCCTGGGCGTCTACGGATTGGGGAGCATGAATTTGACGGGTTTCCAGCGCTTTTAGACTTCTACCGCCTGCATTATCTGGACACTACTACCTTGGTAGCTCCCTTGGGACGCGTTGTAGCCCCTTCCTCTGCCCAGCCACCTCCTGCTGGCGAGTGGGTCCGTGCCCTCTATGACTTTGTTGGCCGTGACCAGGAAGACCTTCCCTTCACCAAAGGGGAGCCTTTGCGAGTTTTAGCCAAGCCAGAAGAGCAGTGGTGGACAGCTCAACGTGCCGATGGGCGTGTGGGTATGATACCCGTGCCATATGTCCAGCCTTGTCCATATGCTCATCCCAGCAGCCATGGCGCCCCCCGACACGCTCCCATAATAGCCAGAGCAGTCCAACGAAGGGTGCCTGGTGCCAGTGACAAAACAGCATTGGCCTTTGAGGCAAGTCACCATAAGAGTAAAAATAAATGTTTAAAAAGGTCAGGATGATCTTGATCATGGAGGGTGGTGGGATGAATAAATATCTGGTTGTTACGTCTGTATATGAATGGGGATTTATCACTGGTAGTGGTGATGATATAGATTAATGATGAATCTTGAGCAATGTTTCTTTTGTTGCTAGGAGGCATGGAATTATGGCCTTTAAAAGTTATAATGTTGGGGATAATACAAATTATGCTGATACGATTATTCACCAGCGGCTTTGCTGGTGAAAGAATCCAAGCTACAGATTTCTGACTGCTCTTAAGGAGGCCATTGCAATTATCAAACTATTTCCTAGGACTGAGGGATGTGCAGGGGAGATAGCTTAAAAAATCATAATAAACGGAACATGCTTGGATTTTGGCATTCCTAGCAATCCAGTTCTTTCATGCTAGTATTTTTGCAAATTGGAAATATGCTGGCCTGGAACTTATTCCTCATTTGAAATGACCACTAAAAATATAAAAAGCTTCATCTGTCAGGTGTTGGGGAAAAGAGGTCATTTTTCACCAGCTTGATACCCAACAATTGTGGGAGTTGTTTGGCTGTATGTTTCAGGAGTTATAATTCCAGCACAGAAGTTAGGAAAGATTGAGATACTGGATAAGTACAGAAAGGTGGGCAGTCTTCTGATCTTGGCTTTGTGTCTTGTGATATTCCACAGGTGGGTGATCTCATTGCAGTCACCAAGATGAATGTCAATGGTCAATGGGAGGGAGAGCTGAATGGGCGCCGTGGACATTTCCCCTTCACCCACGTCAAAGTCCTAGACTCTGAAGAAACCAGCTGAATATCCAGTGGAGCACCTGAACTGCTGACCCTCACAGGATCACGATGCTCTGAATTCCCTTTGAACTTCTTGAACTTTTTGATGTGAATGTTAAATTATGACCTCCTCAGTAGACTCTTGTGATGATCCAGCAGGATACGGGCGCTGTGACCATCTTCACCTCCTCGACTTAGGAAAGCTGCTCCTTGATAACATTATTCTTAAATGCTATTGTAGTTGACTTGATATACTTTGACTTTTCTGGGCTTGTTCCTTTTTGCTTCCTAAGAACTTTTACTGCTTTGGCCTTGTGATTTTCAATTATATGCCCTTGAATTTGCTTCATTTGCATCCTATGACCTATGAAATAAGAAGCTCTGAGCTTTCATGAGGAACCCTTTGCCTTCCTGTTTCCCTTGGGCCTTGCTTGCTTGGAGAGAAGTGGCCATGCTTGGTTTTGACCAGATAAACAGAACTGTGCCACTTCTTGTAAGATCCCCGCTCAACTTGTTGTCTGTTCCAAAACTGCCTTGTTAATTAAAGTTTCCTGCTGATTATTTCTCAGCTGCTATGGACGTCTTCTGGGGAGGGGCTGAAGGATGGATCTGGGGAAAGAGTAACAGTGCTGCCATGGTAACTAGCATCACAACCCAGGCCTTGCAGGTTGCCATGGGGAACTGGATCACAGCCTATTGCTGGAGATAGGCTGAAGATTGCAGCAGTATGCACCACAGGTGTGGTTTGGGGCCTCTTGATCTCCACTTGTTCCATCAAGCCTCCCTTTCCATGTGTAGGAACAGCTCCTCTGGCTCACTGGTGCAGTATTTTTCCTTACTAAATTATAAGCAAATATACTGGTGCTTGTGACCTCTGCTTAGCTCTTTTCTCCCCATGTAATCTCAGCTTCCCTATACTGATTCATTTTGTGACAATATACATGTGCAGTATATTCAAAATACAGTGTCCTAGAAGAAACCTTCCCAATCTGTCATAATTCTCAAAATGACTGCAGTGGTCCCTCTGTGTACATGGCTGGGGGATGGTTGTGTCATGTGCAATTAATATTTAGAAACTAGACTAATATGGTGCATTGTAATAGATTGTCGATTACTTTGAAACAATCCAGAGACAAATATTGCACAAATACATGTTAGAGGATGGGGGCAATTTAATGTGATAGGCAGGGTTTTTTTTCTGAATTCCTCTAGGTATTTAAAAATGTAAGCAGGTGGCAGGCAATTTTTGTGGCTGAGATAGGCTTCTAATATTTAGAAGAGGCCCAAGAGCCCACTACAGGTATACATTTAATACTCCTGTATTTTCTGGCTCACAATGATAGAAAACCTCATTCTAAGAGTCATAAAAAGCTCCTGAGATGTATGCAATTCTGATAACCACAAGTTACTCACCTCTATTACATATTGTGTTTTCTCAAAAATAAGATCGGATCTTATATTAATTTTTGCTCCAAAAGATGCAGTAGGGCTTATTTTCCGGCTAGGTCTTATTTTCGGGGAAATACAGTACTAAATGGGGCTGGCTGACAATCTTAACTGGGGCTTATTTTTGGGGTAGGGCTTATATTACAAGCATCCTGAAAAATGCTAGAGCTTATTTTCCAGTTGGGTCTTATTTTGGGGGAAACACGATATACTATATATTAGAACAGTGGTTCTCAACCTATGGGTCGCGACCCCATTTGGGGTCGATCAACCATTTTTCGGGGGTCGCCAAAAAAGGCGATCTGCCATTTTCTCCCCTCAGGGGGCGGCGCGGCGCATGTGCGCGGCGCATGGGGCAGCCCCACCCCCATGCACACGGCGCATGCGCGGCCCCGCCCCCATGCGCGCAGCCCCGCGCATGCGCAGAGCGTTTGTGTGACGGGGTCGCCGTCGCACAAACGTTGAGAACCACTGTATTAGAACCTTTGAAGCATACATTCTGGGCAAAAGCCTCAAGGTTTTCAAAGTTTTTAAAACATTCTTGCCATTATTCTTATGTTAAGCCAACATTTATATTTTAATTTCTATTCTTTGTTCACAATCTAATTCTCTGGAACAAGTGGGAATGAATCTGATCCTAATCATCTTCAGGATAACTCTAACATTTGATCACCACTGTTGGCTCTATCCTTAATAATATGCATCTCTTTCTACTTCAGATTTTGATTGTAGATCCCAGAATTTTGTAAAGCTTTCCAGATCATGTGCCTATGTTAAATTTTTGCAGCAAATAAATAAAGGCTAGTTTTGTGTGTTGGAAACACAAACTTGCCAAGTATATGTTGGCCTATTAATCTAGATACAGTATTCTTAAGACAAATCAATGCAGGCTTAGTGTTATCAAAGGTTAGGTTTACTCATCATATTATTCCATTGTTCCACCCATTCGGGTTAATATACAATGCTAAATCATACACTATGATTTACCAATCACAATGACTTGCACATAGCACTAAACTATACTGTGATTTGTTTGCTTTGAGATCAGTGTGATGTATAAATCCCCCATTTATGGAGTCTGGCTTGGTGAGTTGTGTAAAAAATACGTGAGAATTTAAAACATGACCAGATTATCATAACAGCCCCTGTAAGCTATGATTTATTCATCCAATAGATCGATAAGGTGAAAACTTTATAGATGATCATATGGAAGTCCCTATAACCTTTCTGTGGCTAAATTGACCAGCCACAGGGAAATATTTTGCTCATGTTTACACTTGCCTCACCTAGAGATCTGCTTATGCAATGTAAAATGAGAGCACTTTTTTCTTCCTTCTGGCAAACATTGCAGGGTGCATTTCTGTCCACCTCATGCTAATGAAATGTTTGCTAAAAACCATTCATCTGACTTATAACAGCTGTAGTGCAGCCATTTCCTTCTCTCTTAATTACAGGGTGGGGAAGAATATGTATGTGTGATTTCTAGTTCTTATTCATAGTTGGGATCATGCAAAAGCATGTTTTGTTTTAATACATTAATCCTCTACTTACAACTATTCATTTAGCAACTGTTATACAATAGCACTGATAAAAAGTGACTTACAACCAATACTCACACAACAAGTGCATCCCCACTGTGATCAAAATTCTGGTTTTTGTTCAACCAACATGTATTTATGACTCCTGGAGTATCCTGTGGCCATGTGATCAACATTCACAATTTTCCCAGGCAGCTTCTGACAAGCAAAATCAGTGGGGGAAGATGGATTTGCTTAACGACTGCATGATTCAAGTAACAACTGCAGTGATTCGCTTAATAACAGTGGCAAAAAAGGTGGTAAAATTGGGCATAACTTACTTAACAACCACCTCATTTAGCAAGGGAAATTCTGGTCCCAATTCTGACCTTAAGGACTTTCTGTCAAAAGCTTGTTGGATAGCCATTCCAGTCAGATTCAGACAGAATCTATTTAACACACACAGCTGATTAATTACAAGTGCTGGATTCATAGTCTCCTATACTGAAAACAGATCGTTCACTTAGTGGCTTAGTGCAAGGAGTGACCTCTGATAAAATTAGTTTATGACTTAAACTACATGACATTCTGTGGTCTAATTGAACAACAGCTTTATCACAACTACACAAACTTTTCAGTTCCCTGGAGCTTTTTCCCCAAGAGAACTGGTGCAAATTCGAGGGATGAGAGGAGAAATTGATGCATTCAGAGATGCGCAAGGAGCAGCAATGTCCAAAAATAGGACCAGGTCATGCCTGTTGCTTAATATGTCTCTGCAGAAGCCTTAATTTATGGAAGGGATTAGAAATCTCGAAGAGTTTCTAAATTTCCAGTAGCCCATAATGTTGTAAGGTAAGCTGTCCAGAGTCACCTTGTGGCGAGATCAAGTGGCAAATAAATTTAATAAACAAAGCCTTATCCTCAGTCCTGAAATCAAAAAGTGAATCTTTGATCTGTTTCCTATCCGCCACTGAAGATTTGTCTTCCCATTTTTGCTTTCCCATTCTTTGGGCCTACAGAGGGAAAAACCATATTCTGATTCTTTCTGCCTGCCCTTCTTGTTGTGTTGCAGTTGGCAGCCTTGACCCATTTAACTCTCTGGTGGCTTAAAAATGCGGTTCCTCCCAGAGGACAGTAGGTGGCATTGACAACCTTGACATCCTGGGCCCAGGAGCAGAAACTGAAATCCAGCAGTAATCCAAGTGAGATACCAGGAGAAGGAGATTTGGTAAGAGGGTGGTGCCTTCATAGCGAATGGCAAAGAGGGGAAGGGGAAAACTAGGAACGGGAGTATCTGCTAACCAACTATTTCTGCATGGGGGGGGGCTTAGAGGGGTCCAAGTAGGAAGGGGTCTGAAGAACAGAAAGTGTGTTGCAACTGAGCAATGCCTCCTTGGTGGGGGGGTTGGATGGTCCCCCCTCCCTCATCTCGTGACCCTCTCGCTCTTTCTTGCTCTGCAAGGAATGTCAAGAGCCTCGTGTTTCACCTGCTCAGGTCCCGGGGCCTATATTTAGCCTGCCTGACAAAAGGTCAGGGGTTGAGGAGAAGGTTAGCCCGGCCCCGCCCAGTGACTGCTCCCTCTTTTTATAGCCCTCCTCCAGTCTTTGCCTCTTGCCAGTCAGCAAGTGCCCTCCGGAGCAGCCAGTGTCTCGCCAGAGCCCCCTGCTGTACCCACGGTATGGGGGGGGGCAAAAGATTGGGGGGAGGGAGATTTCACATGATAGTTTTAGAGGAGAGCAAGGTTGGTGAGAGCAGAGACTGTCAAGAGAGAAATCAGCTTTGCCTCGGCATTTTTCTCCATAGGAATGAGCCGGGGGATGGGGAGAGATGGGGGTAGGTTGCAATCGGGGTCCTGGGGAGGGTGTTAAATCACAATGGCTGTGCTGGAAAAATAGTGTCATTGAATAGGTTAGCTGCAGATTCACCGTGCAGGTTAAGTTTTCCCAGCTCAAAACTATCCATCTCATATTTTGATTATCTTTTTTTAACAGGACCCTAAAATGGAGGTGTTTTTTTCCTGTTATTTTTTAACAGGCATAGCTCCCTCTCTTCTAGGCCATTCATCCATCCTTCCCTTCAGGGATTTTAGTACTTTTGCATTCCTGTGTTTCTGTATGTGTATGTGCTGTCTATTTGAGAAGATTTAAGTTCCAGTCCTGTTTGGAATCGTGTTTCTCTGCTCTGACTGGGCCCAGAAGTTTATTGTTAGTGTCTCACACCATGCATAAGACAGCTGTTTCTTTCTCTGACTAGTATGACTTGCAAAAAGTACAAGTTACTGGTTGCTGGTTTGAGGAAGTGCTGCTCACACCATTTCCTGCTCTGCAGACCATAAATGTTTGGGTCTCAGTGTTTTCTCTACATTCTTGTGAGGTATCTAATCTTTTTGTCTGTAAATGTGTCACTTGCAACCTAAGTCAACAAATTTATATCTATGCTGCTATTTTGCACTTTCTCTTTTTTCCTTGCTCCTAAGCATCTTTCATCCTTTTGCCTGGATGGTAGGAGGTTTCCATGTGTAATAATTTATATTGCTCCTTGTAGAGTATCTGTAACTTGTTTGCAAAAAAATATATGGCTGAATATACACCATTGGAATATATAAAAATAATTGATTTCACACTCTAAGTATGTCCATACCTCAGTCCAACCCATTAAATGCAATGGATATTTTCATTTTTTTTTAAATCTGCCCATGGCTTTCTATCCTGCATTAAAATCCATTAATATTCCAGACTAAATATATTTTTATATCACTTGTGAAAACGATTCATAAAAATGTGAGAAAGGCTGTCTACATTTTTGGCTTATTAATTAAACCATTGGTTTGTTAGATCTTTATGTTATGTTAAAGACTCTGTAGTAGTACCTTATAAATGATCTATGTTGCTTTTATTGGCTTTACTGAGGCTGAAAATCAGGAGTAGTTTTGAATAACTTTCATAGGTAGCTCCTTTCTTCAGTTATCCTTGAGTCCCTGTCACAATCTTGGAATAAAACTCTGTATTATAGTTTATTGCAAGACTATCTTACAGAAACTCAAAAACTTTATTGTGTTACATATTACATGTGTCTGAGTCTATTTCATCCAAATGATAAAACTGCTTTGATTTCATGAACTGCTTTTGATTACATGTTCTTACCAGCCTCCAGAGAAACTCTTTTTAAGCTGAAGATGAATGCATTGAATTGAAAATTTATCTATTACCCCCATCCACAATGTGCTCACTCTGAAGCTCCCCCCTCTTTATTGAAGCACTGGGGAACTCAGCTGTTCACACTCTTGCTTAAGCCAAGCTATGAAAGGAACTTTGGGGACTGGAAACGTGAGTCAAGTTATTAGGTTTCATAAATCCTGATACCTATTGTGGGTTGGTCTAACTCAGAGGTTCTCAACCTGTGGGTCGGGACCCCATTTGGGGTCGAACGACCATTTCACGGAGGTTGCCAAACAATGCAGTCCGCCATTTTCTTTTCCCCTTTTCCTTAGCTGTGCTACTCCCTTTTATTCTATTGGCTTTTGAAAGCCAATAGAATAGACTCTCTTGAATAGAGTCTAATTCTATTGGCTTTCAAAAGCCAATAGGAATTATCCAGGCTGTCTCTGCCCTGCTGAGCCCGCCAAAAGTCCCATTCTGCAAACGATGCTGCACCAGTTGAATAGTCCTCGACTTACAACCGGTTGGGGGGTCGCGGCATTAAAAAGGTTGAGAACCACTGGTCTAACTGCTGGCCTCTCCATCTTGTATCTACAATATTACATGTCTGATCTACAGAAATCCCTAAAACGAATAAGAATAATTGCATGCAATATAATTATCTTTCAGATTTAAAGCCAGAGATGTCACTGTAGGGCAAAGCATCCCTGGAGCAGTTGTCTCCAAGAGTTGCATCTGTTCTTCAAAAATTATCCTTTAGTTTTGACAGGGCTATAGAAAGGACCATAAGTGGCAGGGGGGGGGAAGGAGGGGGCTCCCCACTCTGTCGCTTGCTTGCTATCTGAGATCCAGCATAGAGCCTGTGACTCAGCAGTTACCGTAACCATCCCAAAAGAAGCCCTGTGGATTCAGCCTGGCTTAGGCTATCATTAAAGGTTTTAGGCAGGCTTAGGAAATTCAGGCAAAACTAGTGAGATGCTGATATACTGAGAGCAGAGGGACCTGGCCACCTGTCTCCTGTCATAAATCAAACAGTGCTGCCTCTCTCCCCTTGGAGGCAAATATTTCTCAACCTTAGCAATTTTCAGCAGTGTCTCAATCTGAAAGCTGCTAAGGTTGAGAAACACTGGCTTAGGCACTGGGGCATCAGATAACTCACTAGGAGTGCTGCTTCCCACCTTGGCAAATGCCTCTTTACATTACCTTATCTTCCATTTGTTGTTTCCCTTAACAACTGAATTCATTCCAGAAGAATAGGCAGCACTCTGTTACAAGACTATTCAACAGTTGTTCCTTGATATTAATATTCTGCCTGGAAACTTCTAGGGGTATCTGCATTTATGTATGATCCTTACTCAGTAATTAGTAATTCTACTGAATGTTTCACCGTGAATTTCCAGTAAACAAACTAGGAAGATGCATTAGAGTCACGAGTGTGATTGTGTCTATGTCATTAAGAAATGGATTGCAATTAAGACTTCTTTAGGTACAACCAAAATCTCCCTCCCCAACACACCTGGCTCCTAAAATTTCAAATAAGTTTGTTTTTGCTTTTGAGTAAGCAGAAAGTGTTTTGCCACTCGGTCTATTTCTTCAACCAATAAACATAGGTTTTGTGAAAAAACTGATTTGGATTAAGATACTGTACAAACTCAGTTCCTTTTTAAAATATCATTTAAAGCTCAGTAGATTAGATTGGTTGTGTTAAACTGTCATGGACTATGGTCATAGAATTGTAATCATGTTTTGTGGAATTAACATATTGTCTTCATACCACATACTAATAATTAACTACAGGAGTTGAGTTGGTGTAACCCAGGAAACCAGTTCATTGTGTTGTATGAACACAGTATCTCTACTTCTTCACTTGCCAGCCCTAGGTTCTTGGAATCAACACTGCTAGACTGGCACAGGACAATGCCACTTAAGCTTATCTTATTAAAAAAAAGCCTAATTCTATGGTCTCCAACTGCTGAGCCACTGACTCCTAGCACTAAAGCAGTGTTTCTCAAACTTGTTAAGTTTAAGACAGGTGGATTTCAACTCCCAGAATTCCCCAGCCAAAAAAATTCCTGTTAAGAATCCCTCCATCTGATCTTTCCCCTATCTATAATGTTGATCCTGAAGATAAAAACAAGCATGCAGGACTAGGCCAAAGGCTTGTCTAACACAGCATCTACTTCCATTGTGTTTCTTCCATATCAGAGGAAGGTTAACAAACAGGACTGAGAGCAGTCATCTCCCACCCATCTTCCCTAGCCATTGCCGCCAAAGAATCTACACTGGCAGCCTTTGCTATGTTTTGTGTCAGGAAGTTCCCCTACTTAGGGGCTCTTTGGAACAACTAGTGCAGGGGTAGGCAACCTTGGCTCTTTTATGACTTGTGGACTTCAACTCCCAGAATTCCTGAGCCAGCATGGCTCAGCTTGGAAACCTCTCCCTGTCCCCTCAGCATGGCTGGCTCAGAAATTCTGGGAGTTGAAGTCCACAAAGTCATAAAAGAGCCAAGGTTGCCTACCTCTGACCTAGTGTTTCCAGATGAGCGACCCCAACCGAAGTGCATCAGCTTGCAAGGCTTGGGCAGATGTGGCAGGCATCCAAAGTCCTGGGATTTTTCCACCCGGCCTCTTTTCTTCATGCTCCTGCTTCCCTCTTATCACATCCATGGCATTTTGCTATCTTTCAGTCCATATATGCCCAGAGCATTCTTTTTGGTAGCTGAGATCCAGCTCTCATGGGCCCAGGGTGGGGTAGGGCGAGATCCATAAATAGTAGGGTGTCCTTCAGGAAAGGACAGAAGAGATGAAGGAGGAGTGATCAGGTTTCCCCTTGAAAGGTCAGTACTGAAACTGAAGTTGGAGAGGATATTAAGGAGAAAGGGGGGGGGGAACCCTATGGAGTCACCCATTTGATGTAACTTCAGCAGTTGGGTTTGATTCCTTCATGATCTTTAACTGCCCTTCAATTATCAGACAGGGTAACTGAAGAGAGGATTGTTGTATCTTTTCAGTGCCGTTACTGTGTATGGAGATTCTAACCCAGGCTTCCCTTGCCTTTAAATTGCCATTGGAATATCACATTTTATTGTGTAATTTTACTGCTTAGACTATCCATTTTTTTTAAAAAAATTTTTTTTTGCACAATCACGGCCAAGCCATGCGAATTATACCGTCCTTTTCCCGGGCGCGACTCAGCAGAGCCTTCCACCCACGTTATGCTTCGTTTCCTTGTGTGTGTGTGTCTTTTAAATACTTTATCGTGATGCGAAGAAAGAACTCGGGCCCTTTAAGTCTCTTCCCTCCCCCCAACCCTAATGAGTCAACTTCTCACCCTTTTCCGCCCAAGTTACGTGACGTTCGATTTTGGAACGGTGGGGCTCTGCGTTCGATTGGAGCTCCTCACTCGGGCGCCCTCGCTGTCTGTAGCTGCTGCTGCTGTTTCCCCGCGCAAACGCTTTAGTACTTTTCTGAAGGAGGAGAGCGGTGAGCCATCTTGATTTGAAAGTGGGGGAGGGGAACAGTGAGCATTGCTACAAGGTTGGGGAGACAGTTCTAATTTATCTACCTGTTTCATTTTTTAAAAAATATATATATATATATGCAAGACTCTTGTTTTGGAGAGGTAATATTTGCTGAACGGAGGGAAAAGAAACCACTTGGGGAGGGGGAGCAGGAGATGAAGTCACGTGGCAAAGTTTAATCTGTTAACTGTTGCGCCGGAGAATTCAGGGATGTGGGGTTTTGCCTTTCTTCTTCCTTCCAGTGTAATCCCCACTCTTAAAAGTTCCGGTTTTGCGCCCCAAACTCGTTTTCTAAGTTAATGCTTTTTTCCTTTTTTTTTTTTAAATCTATAGTAGTTTGCAGAACGAAAGATATGAGACTAGGTGAAAGAGAGGCTTTACCAGAACATTGGGGGTTAGGAAAGCTGAAAATGAGAATAAAAGATTTCCTTGTCCTTGAAATGTCCTTGGCTGGGTTCATTTGTTCCCTTTACAGGAACACTGGATGTTTAGGGGCCTCCTTTTAACCTGAACGGAAATCCTCTAATCTCTATGGTAACATATTCTCTGTCTCTGCAGAAACATCGGGTGGTTCATCAGGGATAGATGTGTGGTTGTGTTGCAGTGGGAAGGAACAAGGAGACCTGGTTTGTAAATGGCCAGTCATGTAAACCATCACAGTAGTTGGAAATCGTGGCTCAGGATGAATATATTCTTAGCTTTCTTTCCCTAATTAGGAAACCCTTCAGATGTTTCACACTGGGATTGTTATCCTGGGCTTCTGCTGGCTAACAATGATAGGGTTGCATTCCAGCCTACCTGTAACGTCTCAGAATTGGGAAGGACAAGATTAAGGCTCCCCTGAGCATGATCTAGTGCAGGAATTGATAAAGCACAGAAAATCTTTGTTTCCCCTCCCTCCCCCCCAATGTATTTTGTGTCATGATTTTGGGCTTAAAATTGTTGTTATTGCTATGCTTTTGGGAATTCAGAAGAGCACGTGGATCCCCCTGCTGATCCATCCTCTCAGTCAAAGGATCTTCCATTGCCAAGCCATTAACACTTCCTGGCCTTCTCTAGTTTAGTCATCCAAGATGCCTCACCAATACCCAGCCTTGACTCCAGAGCAGAAGAAAGAGCTGTCAGAAAATGCTCTCCGCATTGTGGCAGCCGGCAAAGGCATCCTAGCAGCTGATGAGTCTACTGGTAAGAGCCAAAGAGGCACATTGAGAGGCGTTGGGCTGGGGTTGGCGAGGCAGTGGGAAAAAAATAGATGTGGGGGGGAAGACAGGCCTTTAAAAGGCCTGCAGGTCTCGAATTGAGCACTTGATACAAATTTCTGCTTTGTCTTTTTGCCTCTCAGGCAGCATTGCCAAACGCCTGCAGTCCATTGGCACCGAAAACACAGAAGAAAACCGCCGTTTTTATAGGCAACTGCTCTTCACCGCAGATGCCCGCGTCAACCCTTGCATCGGTGGTGTGATCCTCTTCCATGAGACCATGTACCAAAAAGCTGATGATGGGAATCTCTTCACAAAGGTCATTAAGGACAAAGGTGCCCTGGTTGGCATCAAGGTAAGCATCTCATGGGTTTTAATTAGGGGGGTTGCCAAACCCAAAACTGTGGGAATGGAATGGTGGGAACAAATCTGAACAGAATGCAAGGAACGGAACATTTGATTTCACCCATTCATGCCACTGGATTGAATAAAGTGGGTTTATAACATATCTATATATTGTCTCTGAAGAAGCATTCTATGTAGGAAGACAGGATATGCCATGTCCGCAGCGATTTGCACCTTTTATGATTAACTGTACTGAACATAATTCTTTTTTCCAGTTTAATGAACAGGAAGCTTTTTGGATACTAAACACTGGAATCTCTTTAATGTGCTTAATGGGGGGGGGGGACCAACAAGGGAGTAGAGAAATGGTGGCTACAAAGTTCTGCTACTGAAACAGATTGACAACCATATCAAAATATTCAGAGTGGTGCCTTTATAATTTTTTCATTTGGATTGGCTATTGTTTCCTATTCCTATATTCAATTAATTTGATAGATTAGAATTTCAAGGGCTGGTGTATTTTCCGAAAGTTAAGCAAACACTGTTGTCTTTAAGTGAACCAGTGGTCTTCTATTGGCATGGTTTTGCCGAAAACCGGAAGTAACTAAAATGGGTTTCAGGACTGGAGGACACTGCAAACAGCTGTAAATATGGCCATAAATGTGTCCAGCTGGTGCTAAGCACCCTAAATTTGGTCATATAACGGCAGAACTTCAAATCTGGGGTCGTAAGCCCCAAAGTACATCTGTCATAAATTTGAACGGTCACTAAGTCACAAGTTGTAAGTTGAGGATTACGTATATGAGGAGAAGTACCAGGACCTTAGTCTCCCAGAGCTCTGGTAGAGGACCCAAGACTGAGAAAGACACAGACCACTGATAGGGATGAAAAGGGAATGTTTATATTTTTGCCCTAATCACTATTGGAAACTAGGGGTGTATTGATGAGAATGGAGCGATCAGTCATTGGTTTGACAGATATTCCTCCTTTCTTCCCTCTGTGCAGGTGGACAAAGGTGTTGTGCCTCTTGCCGGGACTAATGGAGAGACCACCACCCAGGGTGAGCAAATATGTGTGAGCAGATTATGAGAGGTGGCCGACATTATGGATTATAAACCTGGATTCATGTAGCAATGAAAGGTTCAGGTTGAGGCATTCAAAGAAGTTTATTCTTATAATCTCTTCCTAACTTTGTAGGTCTGGATGGCTTGTCTGAACGCTGTGCCCAGTACAAGAAGGATGGTGCTGACTTTGCCAAGTGGCGCTGTGTCTTGAAGATCACTCCCACCACCCCTTCCTACCTGGCCATCATTGAGAATGCCAATGTGCTTGCTCGTTATGCCAGCATCTGCCAGCAGGTGGGTGCACAACGACATTAGGCTGTCGTTGGATAGTAATAATAAAACAATTGGAAGGGACCTTGCTCAGGCAGGAAACCCTACACCATTTCAGACAAATTGAGTGTTCAGTCTCTTCTTAAAAACTTCCAGTGTTGGAGCATTCACAGCTTCTGGAGACAGGTTGTTCCACTAATTAATTGTTCTGTCAGAAAATTTCTCCTTAGTTCTAGGTTGCTTCTCTCCTTGATTAGTTTCCATCCGTTGCTTCTTGACCTGCCTTTAGGTGCTTTGGAAAATAGCTTGATTCCCTCTTCTTTATTGCAGCCCCTGAGATATTGGAATAATGCTATCATGTCCCCCCTCATCCTTCTCTTCATAAAACTAGATATACCCAATTCCAGCAACCGTTCCTTATGTGTTTTAGCCTCCAGTCCCCTAATCATCTTTGTTGCTCTTCTCTGTACTCTTTCTAGAGTCTCAACATCTTTTTTACATCGTGGTGACCAAAACTGGATGCCATATTCCAAGTGTGGCTTTACCAAGGCATTGTAAAGTGGTTATTAACACTTCACATGTTCTTGATTCTATCCCTCTGTTGATGCAGCCTAGCGTGTGTTGGCTTTTTTGGCCCCCTTTTTTTTGCCTCAGTGATGATCGATGTAGCCACTGATATTTAATGGACAGAATGCATCATAATGGAGCAAATGCAATTCATGGAACAGAGCCAAAGTTTGATCTCTCCTTAAAAATTCTTAGCTGGCTGGGTTGAGAGACAAGCAGAGCTCCTTAATGTCGTCATTCAGCTGCCAAGTGTGTCTCAAGAGGACGGTGTTGAAATCGCTGTTTTGTGGTCTCCTATCAACAGAAATAGTTCTGGGCAGTTTTGCAAGGACCTTTTTCAATGTCCTTATTTTTCCCGTGGCTGGAGTTAGATACTTGATTGTAAATTTTCCCAGGGGAAAGGAAAAAGGTTGTTTTCTCCTGAAAATAGTGGTTGTTTATGGCAGGGGTTAAAATCTGTAAAAACCCACATTTTAGATTTCTCTAAAAATCGCCATTTATAATTTTAATATGAAGAAGAAAAAAGGGAACCCACAAGGAATAATCATATTAGCTTTACTTCTTAAATTTATATTCTACCTTTTTACTTGGGCAAGAGCTAAGGGAGCTAAGAAAGTGAAAAACCTAATTTGAAAATCAGTGTATAATTAAAAGCAAGGTAGTCCTCAACTTATCACCATAGTAGTCTGCTCCACGGTTGTAACTTGTAGTTGTAAAACAGATTGATCACCTAATTTTATGGCCTTTTTTGCAATGGTTTAAAAAGCTGGTGATTTTCTAAGTAACGGGATGGGGGATGGGCAAACAAGTTTCTGAAGAGCAATGTGGCTGGGGCCTCTCCAACAGAGGGGACACAAAGGAACAGCATGAAGTTCTTAATGACCAATGGATTTGTGTGAACAAGAGGAACATATTTCAGGCAGGGAAGCCCTCAGCCACATTGGATTAATACCAGCACCTTAAAAGGTGCTTAGGAGGCATCTGGCAAGTGGTGTATTGCTGCACACTGCTCCAAAGTTGAATACAGTCTGTGACCTGAAAAGGGGCTGCACTGGTTTCTGAAATGGGATTTTAAAAAAAATGCATTATCAATTTGGGGTTCTAATCATTATAATGCCTCTCCTTTCCCTGAACTGCAGAATGGAATTGTTCCTATTGTGGAACCAGAAATCCTTCCTGATGGTGACCATGACCTCAAACGCTGCCAGTATGTGACAGAGAAGGTGAGGATGGGTTAGGGGGCTCCTCCACAGACCTCAGTGGGTACAGGTGGAAAAGCCTTTTGCATGCCTTGTAACTGGAAAAGGAGGCTCCTAATGCAAATGAGAATTCTTTTGACAATAGAAATCTTACCAATTATTTCTTGCCTTGATTCACTCTCTGGACAGGTTCTGGCTGCTGTGTACAAGGCCTTAAGTGACCATCATGTCTACCTGGAGGGGACCCTGCTCAAACCAAACATGGTGACACCCGGCCATGCCTGTACTACCAAATACGCGCCTGAGGAAATTGCATTTGCCACCGTGACTGCCCTGCGCCGCACCGTCCCTCCAGCAGTGCCTGGTAAGAAAAATCAAGCTTCTAACACCCCACTTTTCTGCCTGCTTCTAATCCCAAAGTGGGTCATGCAGACACATGCACAGCCATAGAGGATTACCTGTGTGCATTTGGGCTTCTTCAGTTATTTGAGTCTGTGGGAACTGGAACTTTGGGAAATATAGATCCTACACATCCAGTTGGGGAAAACTGACCTGTGATATTATTGATATTTATATCATGTTTGCTATTGGAGTCATATAGAATCCCCCCCCCTTGAGGACTCCCCCATTTTGTAAGTGTAGACAAGGTGCACCCCCACCTATATAACTGGAACCATTTTCTTGAAGGATCAGGGTAGATAGAAAGAATGCAGGAATCCTTGAATTTCTCTCCTGGATTTCTCAATGTTGAATTTCCCCATAAAAACACTTCCTCCTTCTTAAAGCTATTTTCCATAGACCTTAAATCCATGTTTAGTTTTGTCTGGCCTACTTACGTTCTTCCTGTGGTCACAGGCATCACTTTCCTGTCTGGAGGTCAGAGTGAGGAAGAGGCTTCCATCAATTTGAATGCCATCAATAAGTGCCCTCTGCACAAGCCATGGGCTTTGACTTTCTCTTATGGCCGTGCCCTCCAAGCTTCGGCCCTCAAGGCCTGGAGTGGCAAGAAAGAAAACTTGAAGAACGCCCAGGAGGAATACGTCAAGCGTGCTTTGGTATGTTACATCTAGCAGGGTTTAGCAAGGGGTTATAATTGTGGAAAAGTACATGTGTAATCCATGAAAGAGTTTAAAAAGCCAGTTTCCCCAAAAGTTAAGCATATAAAGTTTTAGATATACTTTTTAATTAAGGTGAGGCAAGAAGATTAAGTGAAAAAACAGAATGGTGAAGCAACTTGAGTGGGAATGATTTGTGATGTTGCATTTCACAAGAGTCTACCTGGTGGAATGCAGCATTGCAGGCAAACTCTGCTCACAGCCTGGAGTTCGATCCTGGCTCTTGGGGGGGGGCAATTTGCAAATAATGCTGTAAAGCATTATGGGGCAGATAAGTCTGAGTGCTATTTCTATATCATGCTGGTGGGTCACACTTACCCAGGACCCTTTTGGGGGAAAGAGATTGAAAATGGGAGGTCTTGGATGAGGCTGTCGGCAGGCCCAGAGGATGGGAGAGAGGCTTTTGGAGGAATTGGTGGAGGCGGCAGCATTCTCCAGAGGCGAAAAGGAGCGAGGCCTCTTTAAGGAAAAGGTGGAAGAGACAACATCAGAAAAAGGAAAGGAGGCGAGGTTGTCTTGCGCTCCCTAGAGACTAAAATGGAAGATCTGTAACTGAGCTGGCTACAAACAAGTATATTGGAGGTGGTGACCCTTTGAGAGCTGTATGCAACAAAATTTCATTTTGATGTATGCCGATTGGTGTACTTTCAAAGTGACAATAAAGTTGTTATTATTATTGTATTTGCCAGCAATTCTGCCACAAAAGAAGTCTTGTGGGAAAGAGATTCCTTGCAATTCTTTGTCTCCTTCAACAAGAGAAAGGACTTTGATAGCTCCCCTCAGTTTCTGCTGTGGCTGTCCCTGAGCGCAATAAGGCAGGGAAAGCGAAGTGATGTGCTATTTCTGCTTTTGACTTGGGACAGGTCCTATTCTTCTCACTGTGACTTTTCCCCCCTTACAGGCCAACAGCCTTGCCTGCCAAGGTAAATATGTTTCATCTGGCCAAACCGGAGCAGCTGCCAGCGAGTCTCTCTTCATTTCCAACCACGCTTATTAAAAATCAGAGGCTTGGTTACATTGTCTGCTCTCTTGTTGCTATATTGTGCCTGGGCTACTGTGATGTCTGCTGACTGT
Organism: Crotalus tigris; assembly: GCF_016545835.1. Lineage (NCBI taxonomy): Eukaryota > Metazoa > Chordata > Lepidosauria > Squamata > Viperidae > Crotalus > Crotalus tigris. The sequence continues at coordinate 1,203,922 of NW_024100595.1, read as the reverse complement.
TTTCCCCCCCGTCCCCCTCCTCCCCTCACCCTCACCTGTCCCTTTTGCCAGCTTCCCTCGTAAGAGAAAGGTGTAAATCTTTGTCTTGCTGTGAAAAACCTAGAAGTTCTGACTTACTCCCTTCTCTCACACATCCCCATCTTTGTATGTGAAATCCAGCTTCTTCTGGTGAACGACACTCCTGGTCTGCGGCCAAAACATCAAAATGTCTCCGGAGCAGGGACATCTGACTCGCAGACCTCTTGAAATAAAAATCTATTTAAACATTGCAAGTGCCTCTTTTTCTTGTCCCTCGGCAGAACCTGAGCAAAGTGATTGCTTTTTCCAGTTAACAACAACAACAAAAATACTCCTGCCATTAGGTGGAAGGACAATTTAGAACCATTTGATTAATGACAATTTGAAATTACAATGGTACCGAAAAAAGTGAGTTGCAACCTGTCCTCACACATGCAACCTGTCATGGTAGCCCCACAGTCACATAGTCACATGATCAAAATTTGAGTGCTCGGCAACTGGCATGTATTTACCAGGTTGCGGCATCTGTGTGTGTCTGTGTGTGTGTGACACACATGATTTCCATTTCTGACCTTCCCAGCTTTCTTCCAGCACACAGTCAATAGGGGAAGCTAGATTCGCTTAACAACTGCATGATTCGGTTAACAATGCAGTGATTCATTTAACAGCCATAGCAAAAAGGGTCATAAAATTGGATGCGACTTAACAAGGGAAATTCTGGTCCAAATTGTAGTTATTTCTCTATCCCCCCCCCCGTGAATTTCATTTCAGCTTTTGAAACAGCCTCTTGTTTTGAGTTCCAAGGCACAAGACATTCTGTAGCTATTACCATCCATTTCATTACTCCAGTGTATCCCCTTATGTCCTTGTGGGATGGTGCTGCCAGAGCGAGTGATGGGAAGTGCTGCAGGCACAGGGTAGCATGGAAACCTGCTTCAGTGATTAGTCATTCTGGCCATCTGCTTCAGGCTTAATAAATCAAGGCACCCTGAATTTAGACTTCTCAGAATCGGGGCTGGAAGGGACCTTGTGAGTCTTCTAAAAGCAGGAGTCCTTATCCCAGAAAAATGGATGTTTAATCTTTTCCTGAAAATCTCCAGCAATGGAGCACCCACAACTGGAGGCAAGCTGTTCATTGATTAATTGTTCTATCAGGAAATTCCTCACTTTTCAACCAGCAACCTGGGAATTTATAGTCCTAGCATTAAAATTAGGGGAAGGCTAATCCTAAATTCTGCCAGAGAAGAGTCCCCTTTAGCTCTGGTAAATCAGTAGTTCATCTAACTCAGGGGTAGGCAACCCTGGGCTCTTTTATGACTGGTGGACTTCAACTCCCAGAATTCCTGAGCCAGCCGTGCTGAGGGGAAAGGGAGAGGTTTCCATGCTAAGCCATGCTGGCTCAGGAATTCTGGGAGTTGAAGTCCACAAGTCATAAAAGAGCCAAGGTTGCCTGCCCCTGGTCTAGCCCCTAGGTGTTTTTTTTCTTTTCCGTTATGTGAAAGTTTCAAAGAGATGTTTTGGTATTAACAATTCTAACATTCAAAGCAGTTCTCGGAGGCGATTCAAATACAGTTATAGGAGAACACCTATTTTTGTAGATTAAAGTGGAAGGAATTGACATTCTTTTAAATCTATTTTCTTCTGCTCTAGCAAAAACCCAATTGAACAGAAAGGCAAGGCAATTTCTTCAAATTTCATTTTTGCTATTTTTTTTTTTTTCTTTACAAATGGGAAGATTGCTCTGGTCCTTGTGAGATCACGCTGCTGCTCCTGGTTTGCAGTACTTTCCCCTGGCTTCCTTTCATTTTGCCTGGGAAACAAGAATTCTGACCTCGATCTCATCATTTCCTGTTCAGATGGAGCCAGACAGCATTCTGACAAAAAAAGGGTGGGGCAGACAGAGATCAGAACTTCGGTTTTTAAATCTGATGATAAGACATAGCAAGGACATTAAAGAACTTAATGAGGTTTTTTTTAATTGAGAAAAACATCTACATTTCATTCAACTGACCAGTTGGAGCCTGTTTGGAGGATGCTCTGTCTCTAAAGTAGCTATTTAGATTTTTTTTGACCCCTTGGAAATGTCCACGATTGAAAACATAGTAGTTTCAAGCCTATCACAAAATCTCTGGGAAGCACACCGATGATCATTATGCTCTAGAAACAGCTTAAAACAATCCTTGTATTAGCCTGATAAATACATAACAACAAGAACTCCATAAAAGCCAATTCAGAATATAGAATACCAGAAGGGAACTTAATATATAATTACTTTTCCTGTTCTACAAAAAGGAATGACTGTAGGTTTGTTAAGATGGAGGTACCAAATGCAGTAAGGATTGTGTGCTATACAACAACTCCAGTTTGGAATTATAAGTAGGCAGAAGCTATTTTTTCCCCCTCTTACGTTCAATCTGTCCAATTCTCTGAGACTGCCTAGACAAGTCCCTGTGCAGTTTTCTTAGCATGGTTTTTCAGAAATGGTTTGCCATTGCCTCCTTCCTAGGGCTGAGAGACTATGACTGACCCACAGTTATTCAGGTGGCTTTGTACGTAAGGTTGTACTAGAACTCAAAGTCTCCTAATTTCCCAGTCTGGTGCCTTAATCACTACACCATAGCTCTCTCTAGGAGTGATAGAAAAGACCTTTAAAAAAGTCTATCTACCCCTGATCTCTTTTAAACTACACAAACTGGGCACAGGATTGAATTAGGCTAGTCTAAAGAAAAGAAGACATAGGGGAGACATGATAACAGTATTCCAGTATTTGAGGAGCTACCACAAAGAAGAGGGAGTCAAATTATTCTCCAAAGTACCAGAGGGCAGGACAAGAAACAATAGTTGGAACCTAATCAAAGAGAGAAGCAACCTGGAAATAAGTAGAAACTTCCTAACAGTGAGGACAATAAACCAGTGGAACAGCTTGCCTCCAGAAATCGTGGGCGCTCCATCACTGGAGGGTTTTAAGAAGAGATTGGACAGCCACTTATCTGAAATGGTATAGGCTCTCCTGTTTGAACGGGGCTGGACTAGAAGACCTCCAAGGTCCCTTCCAGCTCTATTCTATTCCAGGCAAACATTGGGCAGTCAGCAACCCTTTATTTCTGAAGAGGTGGCAATTTCTGTGTTGAAGTAGTAATCTGACTATAACTTCCTGTTATACTTGGGCAGACTTTCCATTCCTGTTCATACTCTGGATCATGCTAGTTAATACAAGCACAGTTTAATATTTCAAAGCAGAAATGTGACTGGAAGAGCTGAAGCATAATCTGTTGTCCACTTGTTTTCAATAATTAGTCCTCCACTTAGGGCCACATTGGGTTGGGCCAGGAATCTTGGTTATTGAGTGAAGTGATCGTTAAGCGAGATACCATGTGACCGCTTTGCTCAACGCCCAGAATCTGTTGCAGACATTAAGCCAAGTGCCAGGGAGAGGACATCGGCCTCACACCACACCAAGAAAGTTCTTTAGACGCTCTCCCTGTCCCATCAGGGAGAGTGATGGCATTTGCTAGCATTTTCATCAGATCTGAGGTCATTTTCATCAGATTTGGAGGTCGGTTCCTCCAGCATGAGAGATTTCTTCTCCCTGCATAGAAGGGAGAAATCCCACAGTGTGCTAAGGGAAATGGATGTTCAAATCCAGCAACCTTCTCTGTCAGCTTCCCCAATGACTTTTCTGGGGAAGCCAGCAGGAAGATTGAAAATGGAGAGTGCAACATTTTTACAACATTTCACCTACAATGGGCGGAAGTGCTTTATGGGCCTTAAACCACCCATTCAGAGGCTGTTAGTTAGTTAAACTTATAGCATATGTGGGTAAGAGAGGGAAAGCAATTTGATACAGGTACTCCTCGACTTATGACCACAACTGAGCCCAAAGCTTCCATTGCTAAGCGAGACAGTGAATTTTACCCCATTTTACAACCTTTCTTGCCACAATTTAAATGAATCACTGCAGTTAAATTAGTAATGCGACTGTTAAGTGAATCTGGCTTCCCCATTGATTTTGCTTGTCAAAAGGTTGCAAAAAGTGATCACATGACTCTGGGACACTGCAACCATTATAAATATGAGACAGTTGCCAAGCGTCTGAATTCTGATTACATGACCCTGGGGGATGCTGCAATGGTCGTAAGTGTGAAAAACAGTCATAAGTCATTTTTTTCAGTGCTGTTGTAACTTTGAACAGTCACTAAATGAATTTTTGTAAGTCAAGGATCACCTATATACTAAAGTAAATGCTTAATAGTCAACACAACAACTCAGAATTTACATAGGGAAGGGGGGGATAAATTGAAGAGTTGTATTAGTGGAATAGCACTGTGATCAGTTTGGTAGCCATGTGTCAAGATATGCTAGTTATTTAAGCACAATGATAAGTAACAAATGAGAATATCAATATTTATTATAAACCGCTACAATGGCAATATGATTTACTGTTCCTGTTCTCCAGTTGGGACTGGAGTAAGTCTACAAGAATCAATTTCTTACCTGAGACTACAGATGAAATTCAAAAATCTCTTATAACCTTTTAGATTGGCAGATTGGATATAGGAATGTGTTAATTACACCAGAGAGGATCTGACCTATCTTCAACTATATCAGTGTTTCTCAACCTTGACAATTTTAAGGCATGTGGACTTCAACTCCCAGAATTCCACAGCCAGCATTGCTGGCTGTGGAATTCTGGGAGTTGAAGTCCACATGCCTTACAATTGTCAAGGTTGAGAAACACTGAACTGTATCAATGGATTCCTTCTCCGGCAGTTGAGAAACAATTAGCTATGTGAATATGATTGATAATGAGCTATCACTGTTCTGTAGTGTTTAGGGAATTAATCTTGGAGAATTGCTGCCCCACTCTTCAGTTAAAAAAATAATCATAACTAATGTTTACAAATAAGCCCAATGGAAAAAACCCACATCCATGAATTTTTAATAGAATAGCCAAAAGTATAAATCATACCAGTGTGTTGAATTGCAATCTTCCTGGTCCCATACCAAGATTTTGAAAGAAATTGTATACAGAACTGAAACATAAAAATGTTCTTACTCACTTAGAAATCATTTGCACGATGGAAGCTCTGCACTAGGAAAGAAGTTTTTTTACTTCTCAAAACATGGAAAGTAAGTAGGATGCTAGTTTCTATTCAGCTTGGAAATCACCACTAGGAAAAAGATGCTAGCAAATTTCTGTGAATTCAGTCAGAATAAAAAGTAGCTGTACACTGTAAATTAGTTCGTGTTCAAAAAAAAAAAAAAAAAAGAAGAGGAACACTTAATTCAGTAATGCAATGTAGTACTGCTGACCTACGGTTGTTTTTCATTTTTCTGTATTTTACATGCAAATTTCTGTTTTGCATTTTTCTCCTCCATAAGACCCTTTATTGCATTTCTATGCCCACTCACACCCATAAAAATGAGAACATGAAACAGAAATTATTACAAGTCCAGCATGTCAGATGCACCAATGCGTATATTGCCAATTGTTTTGAAGACTCATTCCTCTTAGTTGATAGATGATTTTTCATCTGCAATTTCCATTGCAGTTTTGATGCAGCAGCAGATGGGGGCCTGTTTGATTAATGTTGTTAGTAACTAGGAAATTTCTTGATTAATGTTACTATAGATTGAGATGTCTTTGAAGTTGTAAAGCAAATTCCCCATGAGGAATGTAGAATCTGATAAGAACTGGTTCAAACTTGCCAAAGACAAGGATTCTCTTCTATTGGTACAATGACTTAAATTTTAGTTACTTGCAAGCTCATTATACTGTGAGAATCCTACCTTCTGAATATGAAGGTGAACATTAACAAGATCCTATCAGTATTAAGAATATTATGGGGTGATATGGAATATTACATGCAATATACTAAAGTTACTGAGCAAGCATGCAACAGAGATGTGTCAAATGATGTTATCTAATGAAAGAACTAATTCCAAACACAATGTGTTTAAACTGAATAGAAAGTAATTTTTTACGTTTCTAAGCTGCTCCTCTCTGCTCTTGGCTGAGGCACCTTTCCTTACTTGTGTACTGTACTTAAAGAGATTTTAATCTACCTTTCCAGCTTAGGTTCTGTTTGTGCAAGGCACATTGAGTGAATGGATCTGTCGGATGTATATAGCTAACAGTTTCATGATGTATTGGGCTGCAACTTCCATAATTCTCAGTCATTCTGAGCCAATTTTGAGAATTAATATCTCAACTGTGTAAAGTTCACTCTGGTAGGGAAATTTCTCTTCTTCAGCTAAATCTCAATAGGAAAAGTCTTTTGAAATCACTAGCTCCCTCCCCTCCAAACCTTTAGTCATATTTTCAAACAATCTTATGAATGTCCTTACAACGTACTGCTCCTCCCTATTTTCTGGCCAATAGAGTAGCATTAATAAGAGTTCTAGTCCGTGTCTTCACCCTTCCTTACCATGGTCTCACAATATAAAAATACAGTTCAATTGTAAAAGTCTGCTGAAATGAGAGGCCTACAGTCGTTCTGATTTCTGCAGGAATGAGAAAGAGGCCAAAGGATGGTAGAGGTGCTGAATACCAGACTCACAGCTTCAGAGTGGATCCAACAAGATGAGCCTAGCACTATTTCAAGTATTAAACCATTTCTGTTTAAATAAATTAAACTTTAAATAAAGACAGCCAATCAAGAAACAGTGAGCGCTAGTTCCACCTTAGGAATGAAAAAAATCACCTAGGTGACTGGGCCAATCACATTTTCTCAACCCTACCTACCTCACAGGGTTGTTGTTGTGGGTAAAATAGGAGGAAGGAAGATTAGGTATGTTTACTGCCTTATTTATAAAAATAATAAAGGTGGGATAAAAATCTAATAATAAATAAAATGTAGTTGTAGTATCTTTATCCAGTCTTGATCAGCCTCTAATACAGAGGTTCTCAACCTTTTTAATGCTGCGACCCCCAACCAGTCATAAGTCGAAGCCTACCCAACCGATCGTAAGTCGAGGACTTTCCCTGCTCGGGAACGCCGCGCATGCGTGGTGCCGCCCTCTGCGCCGGCCGAGGCATAGCTGGCAAGCGGCAGAGACGGCGCAGGCTGACCACTGGCTGGGCCACCAGTTGGCCCAGCCCAAGGGAGGTAAGGCACCCGCCGGGCCCCATGCACGCCAGCAACCCTCCCTGCGCCCTCTTTTACTTACATTTTTAGTAGTTGCTCAGCAGGGAGGGGTGGAAACTTCCAGACAGCTCCCCTTCGTTGCAGACAACTTGCAGTACCGTTTGCAGAATGGGACTTTTGGCGGGCTCAGCAGGGCAGAGACAGCCTGGACAATTCCTATTGGCTTTTGAAAGCCAATAGAATTAGACTCTATTCAAGAGAGTCTATTCTATTGGCTTTCAAAAGCCAATAGAATAAAAGGGAGTAGCATAGCTAAGGAAAAGGGGGGAAAAATGGCAGACTGCATTGTTTGGTGACCCCTGTGAAATGTTCGTTCGACCCCAAATGGGTCCCGACCCACAGGTTGAGAACCACTGCTCTAATAAAAGTTGTGAGATATATACACACAGCACATGCGGCACACTGTCATATTGAGACTATGCCAATCTCCTCCACCTTGTTAAAAATATAAAATTGTGTTTCTCTTCAGTAATAATGAGTATCAGGGCTATCATACATGGCCTACAAAACTCCAGATGAACCCCAGAAAAGCAACAAAACACTAACTTTTATACGGGGTGACCTCTGGGTGGCAGCAATGGACTAATTTTCTGTATTGCCTTCTTGCCATCGCCTAGTGGTCCTCTGGAGTTTTGCAGACCGAAAATGCTTGGCCGTCTATGATCATCAAACATTCTTTTCCAAGTAAGCGATGTAATAGATTGGAATCAAAGAAACATTTCCATACTGTTGCCAAGAAATTACATGAATTTTATCAACGAGAAGTCAAACTCAACTGGAAGACATTTTGACTTTGCCCTGAGCGATATAATATCTCGCCGGATGATACGAGGAAGTTGGGGGAAAGGGAAGAGGAACGGGAAGTGCACAACAGAAAAAGTATCCGGAAGTTTTTTTATAGTACACATACCATTTAAAAAAAGTGTACTTAAAAACTCTTCGCGATGGTGTTTCTTCCATTTCCTCATTTCCGGCACTGTGTCCCCCTCCTTTTACAATCCTTCGTGGAAAATCTTCTTTTCCATGTTACCTTACAATATTAAGCCGCTACCTATAAATAAATATACGCATATACGTGCACACACGTGCAACTCAAGTGAGTCTCCACCGCTTTAAAGAGCCAAGGTCGCTCCGCCTCCCCACTTGCGTCTAAGGAAGGAAGCGGAAGTGACGTCCTGGGCTTAGTAGTTAGTGGAGGGCCGGAAAGAGGGAGGGTTAAGGCTCGGGCCCGGGAGCCGGAGGGAGCCGCAGAGCAGCTGCTACTGTCTCCGCCGTAGCTGCCCGGACCCTCCAGGTACGCGGTGGGTTTTTATCGTGCGCATGCGCGAGGAGCCCTCTTCTCTGACTCCCTTTGACCCTCGTGACGGGGCCCCCGGGGGAAAGTTGGTTACCATAGAGACAGGAGTTCGGTGGGGGAGCGGGAGTGCCGGGGAGGGAGGAGGGAAGGGGGGGCGCTGCCGGTGAAGCGATGCCTAGTTGGGGAAGCTGTGGGGCGCCGGGGCTGGCGCGCTCCAGCGCGGTTGTCATGTCGAAGAGGGGCGAGCTTCCCCACGAGCGCGAGGAGAGGGCAGAGTTTGCCAGCTCGGGTGAGGAGCGCGGCGGACTCTCCACGATTGTTGCGGGACTCATGGGAGGGAGGTCGGTTTCATTGCATAGAGGCAGGGCGACGGCAGGGAGGTTTCTCTGATGGGTGTCGCCTCGGGAAGTTAGAGGAGGGGATGTATATTGGGAGGGGGCTTGCTATGGTAATGGAGGGAGGGGTCCTTCCTTATGCTACTTCCTCTCCTCCCCCCCGTATTCTGTTAAAATTCGTGTGAAGCAACAGCCTGGCCCATGGGGGTGGGAAGAGTGGGTTGAGGTTCCTTCTGACGCCTTGGGGTTGACTGATCTGCCAGCTTCACAGGGGGTCTGGGGCGAGTCTTAATATATCACACCCGCATTTACTTTCTCTTTTCTTCCCCCCTCCCCCCTTGATAAGGCACCTAAAAGTTCTTGTGACTTTCTCGACAGAGTATTTATGAACGTGTGCAGTGAGATTTGCTTCCTCCTCTCCAATTTCTGCTGCTGTCTTTAAGGATGTTGAATTGTTTAAGAATGATGGCAGTTGTGTATTCCAACTCATCTTGAGAGCAACTGGGCTTAGGAAGGCTGTGAACTGAAGGGAGGTGGATAAAGCAGGATTGCACAAAGGACAAAAGGAACAAGTGGTGCCGTTTGCAGGAACCTGTTGAATATTCTATGAGCTGTTTTTACTTTAGTACAGTAATTTGTATCCCAGAAACTGCTTACCTTGGCTCTACAAGGTGTATTTCCATTTTTTTTACCAGTAGTGTAGCTTTTCTGTAGTCCATTGGGAAGATTTGAAGAAATCGTCTTGCATTTTATCACTTATTTACATGGGCTACCTGAGTGGTTTGGTTGTAGTGTGAAAGTATTTGCCTAGCTATACTTCAACACAATTTCATTCTGCCTGTCTTGGTGTTTCTTTTTTTGTTAGTTTTCAAAGATGAGACTGTAGATGAAAAGATACCCATAACTGGGATTTTCCTATAGTTTATTAGGGGTTGTTTTAGGGATGGGGAATTTCTTTAGCTTCTTCTTTGCTTTCATCAATATTACAATTTTAAGAATATACATGTAGTCCTTGACTTAACAACCTTTCATTTTCCAAGTTACACCAGCATTGAAAAAAGTGACTTTTGACAGTTTTTCACACAACTGTAGCAGCAGCCCTCTGTGGTCACATGATCAAATTCAGACATTTGGTAATTGGCATGTATTTATGACAGTTGCAGTAATCCCAGGATCACGTGATCACCTTTTGTGACCTTCTAGCAAGCAAAGTCAATAGGGAAGCCAGATTCACTTTACAACCGTGTCATTAATTTTAACAACTGCAGTGATTCATTTAACAACTGTGGCAAGAAATATCGTAAAATGGGGCAAAACTTAACAATTGTCTCACTTAGCAACAGAAATTTTGGGCTCAGTTGTGATTGTAAGTTGTGGACTACTTGTATTTTTAACATTGCTTAGTTGTGGTTTGCTCTGGTCTGGAATTCTTTTGAAGAAGAATCTGTGTGCTTATAGAAAGTCTGGGTACAACATGTTTATCCATGTGTTTGTGCACACATGTAACTTGACAATATTCCGCGTTTTTACAGGGGGGGAGAGATGGCTGAAATCAGTGACCTTGACCGTCAGATTGAACAACTGCGGCGCTGTGAACTCATCAAGGAGAGTGAGGTCAAAGCCCTCTGTGCAAAGGCCAGGCAAGTGTTTGTAGACTTCTGAGCAGTTGCTGCTTTTATACTACAGCATGCAGCTGATGATGTGAAAGGCAATTCCAGATGACACCACTCTCTTTTCCTTCCAACAGAGAGATCTTGGTGGAAGAAAGTAATGTCCAGAGAGTAGATTCCCCAGTAACAGTGAGTAAGGGTTTGGGGGGAATGTTTCATAATATCTTAGACTGGTGTGGTGACATCAGCAGTCAAGCAAACTTTTATTTTTTTATCCTTGATGCTTTTTTTCCAGGTTTGTGGGGATATCCATGGCCAGTTCTATGACCTTAAAGAGCTATTCAGGGTGAGTACTGAAACCCACTAGTTCCACGCTGCCTTCTGCTGCTTTTTGCTTTCTTTCTGTAGATTCCCTAATTTTATGAGTAACTGTTTCATGTGTTCCATGTCTCCATGCCTCAGGTGGGTGGCGATGTACCTGAGACCAACTATCTTTTCATGGGAGACTTTGTTGACCGAGGCTTCTACAGTGTTGAAACATTCTTGCTGCTGCTGGCACTCAAAGTAAGGAAAGCCCTGATAAGTTAACATTATTATTTTCTTTTTTTATTTAAAAGTCAGTATGTGTTGGCAATGATGCAAGTTTGGCTAATACCTTTTTAAATCTGTAGGCTAAGCTGAATGGGTCCACTCCTTTTTACAGGTCCGTTACCCGGACAGAATCACCCTTATCCGTGGCAATCACGAAAGCAGGCAGATCACCCAGGTATATGGGTTTTATGACGAGTGCTTGAGAAAATATGGCTCTGTCACTGTGTGGCGCTATTGCACTGAGATTTTTGACTACCTCAGCCTCTCTGCCATTATTGATGGCAAGGTGAGTATGCAAGTATAATTCTTGAATCATGATGAATTGTGGATCTGAAGGAGATTAGATTGTGATTTGAAAGACTTACTGTCTGAAAAATAGGGGGGGGGACATTTTACTTGCCAAGAGATGTAATTATGGGCTAATCACTGGTGGCATAGGGCTGATTCATAATGAATGTTTTCTCTTAATTCAAATCCAGCACTTGATTGTTTTTAATCAATTGCATAACTGAATATCAGAGACTGTAAAGGGGTAGTGGGGCACATAGATATTATGTCTCTGGGGTAAGGTGATCAGAGAAAAAAAGTGGAAGGAGGTCCATAATGTATATTGTATAAGTGTGCCTTTTCTGTTCAGATTTTCTGTGTCCATGGTGGCTTATCCCCATCCATCCAGACGCTGGACCAGATCCGAACGATAGATCGCAAACAAGAGGTTCCTCATGATGGCCCCATGTGTGATCTTCTATGGTCTGACCCTGAAGGTACAGCTATGAGTCTTTCTTTTTCTGTTTGTGTGAATAAATAGCTTGATACTAGACACCGTAATGGCTAAAATTGTGTACAGGTTTGGTGGAATCTGATAGGAAATGCACATGCCAAAAGCAGTGTTGAAGAGTATTGTGTTTGTAATTCTGACTCAAAATTATAGTAGAACGAAAAGAGTTAGTGGGTGTTACTACATACCCTGATGGGACTGAAGTAGTTGAAAAGAGACCGTAGCAGATTATATCCCAAGCACATTGTGGTAAAGTTAAAGGTTTCCCCTGCCTAGCCATGTCCAACTCTAGAGCACGTTGCTCATCTCCATTTTTTGACCAAGGGAGCCATTGTTGCTGAAGAGAGTTTCCATGGTCATGTGGCCAGCATGACTATATGCCTAGGTGTACAAAACACTGTTACCTTCCCACCAAAGTAATACCTATTTACTCATATTTGCATGCTTTCAAACTGCTAGGTTGGTAGTAACTGGGGCAGGAATGGGAGCTCACCTCATCACGGGGCGGTCAGTTCTCAAACCCGGGCTGTCAGCTTTCCAGCTGACAATCTCAGCATCTATAACTGCTGAGCCATTGTGCCCCTACCTTGCGGAAGACATATAATAAATCTTGCATGGATTTGCAATCATCAGCAAATCAAATAAATGGTAAAACTCTTTTAAAAAAGTCTTCCACTAAAGATAATCAGATATTTTGTATTTCCATCTCCATTTCCTTTCCACTCCCAGAATTATTTTTTTTAAAAGGGAAAAAGAATAGCCTTGCATGCTGGCTGAGGAATTCTGGGGGTTGAAGTCCACAAATAATAAAAGGGCCAAGTTTGAAGACCTCTGTTCTACAATGTCTCCTTGTCAACTGATTGGATTTCTTCTATTCTAACATCTGCAAGACCAGATGTTTCCTTTTCCTAGCATTAGCCTGCCATTTGGGTTCCTGTGTGTCGATATTCTCTTTGTTTGCTCTTCTAGATACTACAGGCTGGGGGGTCAGTCCTCGAGGTGCTGGCTATTTATTTGGCAGCGATGTGGTAGCGCAGTTCAACGCAGCAAATGACATCGACATGATTTGCCGGGCACATCAGCTGGTCATGGAGGGATACAAATGGCATTTCAACGAGACCGTTCTTACCGTGTGGTCAGCCCCCAACTATTGCTACCGGTGAGAAACTGCCACAGGGTATGCCTGTGAAGAGGAAGAACTGTGGGTTGGGGAGAGGAAGATTGAAATTAGCTGAATGTGTTGTCCAGGGATGTGCAGCATTGATAAAAGCTAAAGCACACAAATTTGACCCCTCTTCTCTCTTCCAACCACAGCTGTGGGAATGTTGCAGCCATCTTGGAACTGGATGAACACCTTCAAAAGGAATTTATCATCTTTGAAGCAGCCCCTCAAGAAACCCGAGGCATCCCATCTAAGAAGCCTGTTGCGGACTACTTCCTGTGAATGCTGCTCCTCCCTCGTCCCCCTTGTGCGGCTTCTGTTTCCTATTCTGGATGGAGTGGTCAGCTTCTCTTTCAGCCTCTGGCAGGGGTTCAGCTCTCTTCTTTCCTTCTCTCCCTTACCTTGGCCCTCGCCCAATAAATTCTCAGTTCTGGACCCCTTAGACTGAATTAGCCATCTTTTCCCAACATTGCTGATTCCTGGGCAATCCCTAGGATTGCCATACTTGGTATATCCCCACCCCACCCCTAAAAAAACACACTTTTTTAAAGGATTTCTACCTGTGGAAAAACCTGGAACTTTGTCAGCTCTTTCCATGAAAAGAAGTATCAGCCCAGGATTGAAGAAAAATTGTAGTTCTTCAAAGCTCTCTAGTTTTGTAGAGAAGTCACTGACCGATTTCTTGAGCAACTGTTGATGGGGCTTTTCTAATGAAGCAACATTGTCCAAGCTGGTGGCTCTCCAAATGTATTGGCCCTAAAACTCCTATCACCCTAGCCAACATGGCCATTCTGAATTAGGTGGTGGGAATTGTAGCATAATCAAATCTGGTGGATACTAATTTAGAGACGGCTGTTTTAGAAGAACTGGAAGTTATTGCTTAGAGAATATACAAAGAACTGGATTCAGAAATAAGGAGAAGCCAGCTTGATCAAAGAATATCTGATCTTGTTAGGGGAGCTAATTATCTGGACTAATTCCTCCCCTCCTGCCAGGTCACTTAGATACTTCCTTTTTTATTCTTTTTCCTTTTGTCAGCTGACCTTGGAACTCTATGGTTTTGGTGCCACTCTGAAAGATTTAAGCAAAGAACAGGAAGTGCTTTAAACTCTGCTGTTTTGGGTTGCTGGAAGACCTGCAGTGCTGAGGGTTTTTGGCACTTCAGTCTGTAATTTGCTTCAATTATGTGGAATAGTTTGAGCTAATATAGGAAGTCCTTCCTTTGTATTCCATCGCTCCTGATTCCCACTCTGCTCCTTAAAAACCATATGGCCAGTGGAAGACAAGACTGTCCCCAGCGTTCTATACCAAAAAATTCTGATCTTGCAAAAAGATTTTTTGTGGTCACTGGAGGATCCAAATGCTCTCTGGAATCCATTGAGCTTTGGCGATGGGGTTATTAAATCTTTTATTGGCAGATCTGGTTCTCTTACTTCTTCTTCTCCCTGACTATGGAGATTGGGACCACATCATGCTAATGAATTTGACCAATGGGCATGTTTTCTCTCTTCTCCCTATGTTCTTGTGCCCTTGTGGGGATGAGGCAGCCACACCTGTAATCCCCAGGCTGACATCTTCCTCTTCCTTTCTTTACCTTTATTCCTGTGAAGGAATGTGCAGTCCAGGTATCTATTTAGAGTTAGAAGGGGGACTTCCTGCCAACTCCCATGATCTGTCTCTTGCTCTAATTTTATTTTGTTTTCATTTTGTTTTTCCTATTTGCAACTTTTGGATAAAAAATAAAATTAAGAAAAAATGAGTTTCTTGTACATTGTGTAATTTGTATTGCCACATCATTTACAAAGGAGTGCTACAGAAATATCTGCAAATATGTCTTTTCTTATGATAGTTAATTTCCTGATTAATTTGGTAGTGGCTGAGAAAGGAGGATAATTTTAATACATTCACTATAGTTGCAGAGGAAAATAAGAGAATTTGCATTCTCTCATCAAGCCAAATAGGATCTCTCATATATATGTGTGTGTGTGTGTGTGTGTATGTGTATGTGTGTGTATGTCAGGAAATTGAAGAGAAATTTTCTACTTGGGAAGTAATTGAAAAAGGAAGTTTGATTGTGAGTGTCTCAACTTCAAAATGTACAGTCTGTTGCAGCCTTTGTGGGATTTAATTATAAACTATGCAGATATAAACAAGCTCTACTTCCTTAAATGGAAGAGGAAAACACCATGAAACTTTGCAAGCAGAAGCAAATAAAATACAGGTATCCAGGTTGTGCAGGGGTTAAAGCATTGATGGCTGTGAGCCAGGATAGCCAGAGGGAGGTCCATAGACACGAGGTGGAGGCGGGTAGGGTGCAAAACTGAACTTGAAAGGAGAGAATGAGGAAGCTTCTGGTGGTTCTGCACTTCCAAGGAAAGGAACCACATCCAGGCTGGCCCAGCTCGCTGGGAGCATTGGTCTGTAATCGGCTTGCTCAGGAGGAGACTTGGTAAGGGGAGAAGATGGAAGAACTGCTATTTCTTGGCTTGGGCTGCGGAAAAGCATAGCATAAGTCAGCACCTAAGAAGACTTGTAGGTTATTGGCTGAACCTGCCTAGCCTCCCATTTTGTGGGTCACACAGTTGTGTTTTCCCTTATATAGCCCAGAGGATTTTCATTCTGAAGGTATTTCTAACCTTCCTTAGTCCTTTCTCATTCCACTGAAAACATTCCTTTTTCTTTTTGCAATATCCTATTTGATGTAAATCGGGTGTCCAATCTTGGCAACTTTAAAACTTGTGGACTTCAATTCCCAGAATTCCCCAGGCAGACTTCTGGGAGTTGAAGTCCACAAGTCTTAAAAGTTGCCAAGGTTGGACACTCATGGTGTAAACCATGCATCGTGAATTTTGACTTTCTTATGGGATTGAGTTGAAAGGATAATTGCAAATCAGCCAAATGTTACTCTTTTTAAATATTTTTGCATTGGCCTGAAAGCAAGGATGGAATGCAGGATGATATTAACCAATAGGTTATTGCCTCTAGCATCACAGCTGACATTAAAAGATAAGCTTGAGGAAAATCTTGTACATGATTGGAACAGCTGCTAATAAAGATACTGGCTTGGCTCATTTTGATCATATGATCAGTGAAGCAAACTTAATCTACTGAAACATTTGTAGAAGGCCTCCAACTCTCTTGTCTCTAAAATATTGTTTTATGTATAAAACAAAGCCTTTGCCAGAAAAAGCCAAGAGCAATTTTCAGTGCAGGATTTAGACAATGATCACTCTTGCATAATAAAAATTAATGTAGCTATAAGTAACTCTATTATGTATAGCTGCGTCTGAAACATTTGATAGGCATCACTTATATATCCTTTCTCGGGGATATATCACTAGACTCCTCTAAGTCCTAAGTGTGACAAATATTGGAGCATGTTCACAAACAAAATGGTTTTGTACAGAATTCATTTGGAGGAGGAGGGGCTTTGTTATGGATAAATTTTCACACTCAATTAAAGTTTCCATGCTGGAGAACTATGCAGTCTTCAGTTGGTGAAAAAAATAAATGCCTGGTTCTCAAATGTGGATACATGGAACAGTCTGTGTAAAAATCACTAAACAATATATTTCTCTAACATATAATGAGGATGTTTTTTGGATAGGATATTTTTAAGAGCCAGTTTGGTCTAGTCCAGGGGTAGGCAACTTTGGCTCTTTTATGATTCGTGGCTGGCTCAGGAATTCTGAGAGTTGAAGTCCACGAGTCATTAAACAGCCAAGGTTGCCTACCCCTGGTCTAGTCTCTAGTGATAAGGCACCAGGGCTAGTAACCAGGAAACTGTCAGTTATAATCCTGTTTAGGCATGAAAGCCAGCTGGGTGACTGGATCAGTCACTCTCAGCCCACAAGGTTCAGGTGACCAGGTGGTTGGTCAATTCCTATGGCAACCATTGGATCAACGCTTGGTTGATGTGAAAAAAAGCAGACTGTGTTTGTGGGAAAACGCTAGGAATAAAAAAAAAAAAAATCCAGGTCAGTCCTGCCACCCTGAAGGAAAAGTAACATGATCCTTTATTAGATAGCAACTAAAATAAACAATCCGAATATCTGAAGTTAGCTAAATGGTCCAGTGGTGAAGCCATCAGCCAGGGGTAGGCTCTTTTATGACTTGTGGATTTTGATATGAAACCACTGGGTGAGATCAATGATCAATTCAGAGTACAGGATCATCAGTACTGATGATCTGTGCAACTTATTCCCAGGCTGTGCAAGTGATGATTCAGGATCTGGAGGCAGTGCAGGCCTATATGGGTGAAGATTCAGGCTCAATACTGACAAGACTGAGTGGCAGTGGCCGTGGCTGTTTGGGGCCCTAAGTTTGGGATGTTTCCACTTCTGATTCTGGATGGGGTTGCACTTTCCTTTTAGGGATTAGTAAGCAACTTGGGGATCCTCCTGGAATCACAACTGCTCAAATGGCAGCTATAGAGCCCTTTTATGTGCACCAGCTATGCTCTTCCCTCAACTGCGAGGCCCTTTAAATCAGGGGTGTCCAACCTTGGCAACTTTCAGACCTGTGGACTTCAATCCCAGAATTCCCCTGCCGGCCATACTTCAATTATGTATTCTTTTAAATATTGCAAGACACCTGGCATTTTTCCAGAGTTGGGCAGCTTTAACACCAAATAATGAAATAAATAAATATTCTGTTACCTGCCATAAGGTGAGGATGGCCCCCTTAAACCATGAAAAGCAGCTGGATGCTGTACATAAGCCTCAGCCCCATTGAGATTAATTCCTGCAGGGGGGTAGAAGGAACAGGAAGGCTGTGGAAGTGCAGGGGGTGGCTGTTGTTCCAGAGGCCCCTCTTCCGTCAGGGTGGAGTCGCAAGGACCCTTTTTGCTCTCTATGGGAAAGGATGTGCAGAGAAGACAGGAAGAGAAGACAAAGTTATAAGTAGGAATTAAAGAACTGCATGCTGGAAACCTATTTGACAAAGACGGGGAGCTCTTTATGAAAGAGGTGACACAAGGAGGTGAAATGACTGTACACTTAGTTAAGAAAAAAAAATCTAACGATTTGTCGAGGAAATCAAGTGAGGAGATTCTTTTAATTGATTCTTGGAGTTGTTTTTGATTTGAGCTGGCTCTAAGCCCTGTAAACGAACAAATAAAGCTAGTTTGCATAAGTGAGGTTCTTCTGAGAAGCTTATTTCACTTCAAATTAATAAGACTACTTTCAAGGAAAAAGGATAATTGCAGATGAAGGAGAAGAAAATGGAGAACGTGGCTTTGGGAAGAATTATGAGGTTATGGAGGGGTAATTAAAAAAGCAAGGAAGAAGGAATTATTGAATGTGTGCCTAGGGCAGTGGTGGCGAACCTATGGCACGTGTGCCAGAGGCGGCACTCGGGGCCCTCTCTGTGGGCACACAAGCCGTTGCCCCAGACTCGCCTCTCCCCACGACCCCCTCCTCACCAGCAGCCACCCTGGAGGAGAGTCGCCCCTGAGCGTGGCCCACACGGAGCAGCGCAGCCAAGGACATGGCAGCCAGGCAGCATAGACAAGACTCTGCCCTCATGCCCCATCCCACACAGTTGATGCTGTGGGGCGCAGGCAGAGGGCGTGGCCGCCATGGCGCTGCTGGGCTGCCTGGGCAATCTGTGGCAGGCCCTGGAGTCAGTGAGTGGCCCTGTGGGCAGGCGGGGTGGGGAACAGGGTGGGGGTGGGGCAGGGGGTGGAGTGGGGATGGGGCCAGTTTTTGGACACTCGGTCTCTAAAAGGTTTGCCATCACTGGCCTAGGGTGATGGATACCTAGGAAAGAGATGGAAATGTAGGCATTTGGTCAACTATCTAGAACAGGGATGGGGAACTATAGTCCATTTATGACTTGTGGACTTCCAGAATTCCTGAACCATGCTGGCACAGGAATTCTGGGAGTTGAAGTCCACATAGTTTCCCGTCTCTGATCTAGAATCATAGTTATGCGTGATCCAGGTGCATGCACAAGTAAAGGGGATCAGAGTGATGAAAACAACAGGCATCACAAAGCAAGCTCTACCCATTTTCTACATGTATTGCAACATTGCATACATGCCCAAAGGGATAAAGCTCGTCATTTTGACATAGTGAGATCCTAAGAATGCTGTTAGGATTCTCTCATTTGTTGACTAATGTTGATGAATCACAGAATTTCAGCAGGCCAGCCTTATCTAGTCCTGAATGAGGAATCACAGAAGAATTACACGTAATGCACCTAAAAACAGGTGGGGTTGTTATTGCATCACCGTAACTGCCGTTTTGACTTTTTGGGCCACAGCCTGCAAACATGCCTCCACGGAAGAGGAGAGGCTGAATCTTAAAAGGAGTATTTAGGAAGTTAAGACAGAATAAGGTAGCTCTATTGTCCTCACCACTTTCTCCCTGGTTTGCTTCGCATTCACTGATCTTCATCTTCCTTTTGATTCGTGCCTCACGCTCCCTGTATTTTGTAATGGACCATAATGAGATCTGATAAAACAGCAGTCAGAGCTCAAACATTTTTCAGGATCATGCAATTGCAGATTGCTGGTCAAGCAGAGTCTACCCCATCTGCTTTCTAGAGTCTTAGCATTTTGTATGTTTGTTTGTTTTTATGCTAATTTTTTAATTTACATTTTTTATTCAAATACAAATAATGCAAACATAATACATATAAGTCTAAATAAAAAACTATATATCTATATCTATATCTATATAGGTCTTTGGTTATTCGGGTTTTCTCCCGCGTCAAATTGGAAGTGTCTTGGCGACGTTTCGATGAAGTCTCATTCATCATCTTCAGGCTGGTGTTTTCGGCTTCGTGCTTCTTGCTCCTAGAAGCACGAAGCCGAAAGCACCAGCCTGAAGATGACGAATGGGACTTCGTCGAAACGTTGCCAAGACACTTCCAATTTGACGCGGGAGAAAACCCGAATAACCAAAGACCTACATACAAACACCCGCGAAAACCTCAGAATATATATATATATATATATATTTACCTCGAATGTACACCCTGTCAACCCAAATATGGGAGAAAGAAATCTTCTTTCTTTTTCTTTTTCTTTTGCCTGTATCAGCTCAATCTAGAGCCATCCACAAGCAGCAGTCGCCAACTGCGACATCATTTTACATTTTTAGGTTGCTAACAAAGAATAAAGAGAGAACTGGTATAGTTATTTCGAGTTCCATTAACTCTCTTCAGCCAGACTTACTCTTCTGAGATTCGAACCTGGGCTTATCTGCATGTTAGGCAGTTGTTATAACCTCTAAGCCACAGGTTCTCTCCCACTCTGTTAGCTATCAGGAGAGAGACAGGTTCGAATCTCAGAAGAGTAAGTCTGGCTGAAGAGAGTTAATGGAACTCGAAATAGCTATACCAGTTCTCTCTTTATTCTTTGTTAGCAACCTAAAAATGTAAAATGATGTCGCAGTTGGCGACTGCTGCTTGTGGATGGCTCTAGATTGAGCTGATACAGGCAAAAGAAAAAGAAAAAGAAAGAAGATTTCTTTCTCCCATATTTGGGTTGACAGGGTGTACATTCAAGGTAAAAATCTACTCCCCCTGTCTCTCTGTGGGAGAGAACCTGTGGCTTAGAGGTTATAACAACTGCCTAACATGCAGATAAGCCCAGATTCGAATCTCAGAAGAGTAAGTCTGGCTGAAGAGAGTTAATGGAACTCGAAATAGCTATACTAGTTCTCTCTTTATTCTTTGTTAGCAACCTATTTGTAATATATATTACAAATATTACGTCCTTATCCCCTCCAAAACAGCATGTATTCCTAAATAGGTTTATTCCCTTTGCCTTCCACCAATGCTGTTTTTAAAAAAATCCTCTCATATTTCATTATAATTATTTATTTTAATCATCCCTTTTTAAAATTTAATTTCTGTTGTTAATTTATCATTTATTGCCATATTCCATATTTCATTATACCAGTCATTTCTTTGAATAACCCAATTCCATCCATAGGTGATGTAGAGCCATCACTAATCTAGCTGCCATTATCAAATTTACAATAAATTCCTTTTTTGCTTCATTTATATCTTGTTTTTCCACCAGTAACAGTAATGCAATCGTCAGTGACATATCTAAATTTACATTCAAAGTTCTCTAATTTCCCTAAACACCATGTCCCATATCACAATCCCATTTTGTTTGTGACCATTCGGCTTGTTGGAATGAAATCTCTGATGCCAGATAATCTGGAGGCCACAATTTATGCAGCCATCCATAGAGGGATTACAATGTCCTTCAGCCTCAGCCAATCTAGAAGGACATCTTTTGCAGTGGGAAACATCGGGAGACCCATACTGGTGTTGTGGTTTTGATTACTTCCTGCTCACCTTTTGCTGTTCATGCCATTTTCTCGGAAGCCCTTTGCAAAAGGATTGCTCTCTATCTTCATCTGAGTGATCTGAATGGACAGCGAGGAGTAAAAGAAATAATAAATTTATACATTAGAATTAAAGGAATAGAAGTCATTATACATATTGATAGTAATGTGGTATAATGAACAATCACTAGAATAATGATGTGTCTGCGTAATTACTGGAATAACCTAATGCGCATTGCACTTGGATACAATGTATGTAGCAAACTCTCCCTTGTATACCCGTGAGAAACGAACCTAATGTATGACAATGTGTATTCCTTTGTTCCTGAGAAAGGGAAAGTATAAAACTGAAGTCTGAACCCGCCCTCGGGGTTCAGAATTGCTGGTTGCTATTGCTTCTGAACCTGCGCAATAAATCTCTCTGCTAAAAACCTCTGGAATTCATAAGAGTCCTTTCGTTTTCCACAAGAATAGTAATAAATACATTCTGGCTTGGTGTTTTTTTTCACTCAGTTTTGGGTTATTTCTGAAATAAGTGTAAACGTATATTAATGTTACTCTCAATCTGTTTGGGTGGTAGGATTTTAAGTTTTGTTTCTGTGTGCAAAATTCATATGTGTATGTGTTCCTGGAGGCCAGGAATAGCACAGTGTATGTTTAAGAACAGCACCTGTACAAACTATAAAGTTGACAATGGGTTTTGCCCACAGTAGTTTTAAGTACCAATTAGTGGTCTGGGGAAGATTTCTTAGAAAGAGACCTAAAGGCACTTTGATGTAGTGCTTAAGGAGCTGGCCTAGAAACCAGGAAACTGTGAGTTCTATTCCAGCATTACGCATGAAAGCTGGCTGGGTGACTTTGGGCCAATTACCAGGAGACACTGAGTTCTAGTCTTGCCTTAGGCATGAAAGCCAGCCTGGGGACTTTGGGCCAGTCACTCTCTCTCAGCCCAACCTACCTCAGATTGTTGTTATGTGGAAAATAAGAGGAGGAAGGTGTGTTGGATAAATTCGCCAGCTTGAGTTATTTATAAAAACCATATAGGCAGGGTACAAATAAATAAGATAAAAGTCTATTTTTATGACTCTGGGTAGCTGCAGGCAACAAAGCAAATGAATTCTTCAGTTATGTATATTCAGTTATATTTCTGAAGTGGGTTTGCATATTAAGGGGAGATGATTACTTCTGCCCCTCCCAGCAACCAATTTTCAGTAACTCTTGCAGATTTGTTTTTCTATTAAAACCTTTCTATAATGGATTATAGTTCCCATGGTCCCAAGCCAGAATGGCCATTGTCTGAGAACTGCTGAAGTTATAGTTCAACACACAGTTTCCCAATTGGCAACCTTAAGATATGTGGACTTCAACTCCCAGAATTCCTCAGCCAGTCTGGGAAACACTGTCTCAATATCTGTGGGTGACACCAGTGGAGAAATTTCTATTAGATTCCATTATAAGTATTATTAAGACTATGTTCCTAGCTCAATTAGCCCTCCTAGACCAGCTAAAATGAACAAAATAAGACTTATAAAGTCTTCATAACATGAAAAACTATGATGGTGTAATGTAGTGTTTCTTAACTCAGCAATTTGAAGATGGACTTCAACTCCCAGAATTCCCTATCCAACCATGCTAGGGAAGTTGAAGTCCATACATCTTAAAGTGGTGACAGTGAGAAACACTGGTGAAAAGAATTGAAATGACAGACTGTGAAAAGCTGTGGGGGGTGGAGATTAAACTTTGCTGGAGACATGTTTATACTGAAAAATACATTGTTGTGAATAATAGGAGCCAAACTGTTGTGAAACTGAAATTATTAGATAGAAAAACAAATTTTGAGGGCAAGAAAAGGGCACAGTTAAGACTATAAGACCTGCCAAATAAGGGTTAGTTCTGAAAAGATTTGGCTTGGATGAGGGTGTCAGAGAATAAAAGAATAGGAAAATATGCAGAAAGAGAGTAACAAGGAACCCTAGAAAGTCAACGTATAGGAAATATAAATAACAAAGGCTACAGGACTCTAAGGATGAGGGGTGGAGGGACATCTCTAAACATAAGGAAACAGGTGAAGTTAAATGAAGAACAGGCAATGGTGGGATAAGGGGGGGAAAAACATACAGAGGGGCAAAATGGATTTTTGAAAAGAAACAAGATTTCTCCCAATTGCTATATCTTCTGAAAGTCCATTGGTATATTTGCCTAGGCATTTTTCTGGCTGAAAACATTCCTAGAGAGTCTAGACAGCTAACTCTAAAATGTGGAATAATAGGGTTGGAAGGTACTTTGGAGGTCTTCTAGTCCATCCCCTGTGCGATATTAATACATTTTATTAAAGAGGGAAAGGTTTTTTTTAGCTACCATAGACTAACAAGGTGCGCTCTCTCTCTCTCTCTCTCTCTCTCTCTCTCTCTCTCTCTCTCTCTCTCAAAAGAAGGAGACAATGAGGGACAAGCAGTTTGGTAAGGTGACCAACCATCCTCCTTTAGGGAGGACAGTCCTCCTTTTTTAAGTTCTGTCCTCCCTCGAAAAGTGTCCTCCTTCATGTCCTCCTTTTTGATATTTGAAGACTAATCTGCAGGGCTTTTTTTTTCCCTCATAGAAAGCTCAGAACGGCGTTCCAGCACCTTTTTTTGTTGTTTTTTTTTTAACTTTTGCATGAGCTGTGCTACTCCTACTATTGGCTTTTGAAAGCCAATAGGAATTGCTGCTGAGCGCGCCAAAACACCCGGCTGGCAGACTTTGCACATACAAGTTGTCTGTATTACTGTTATAATGAATAAAATATTTCTTTTATTTACGATATTTTTTTCTTCAATTTATTTGTGTCCTCCTTTTTGTTGTAAAAAAGTTGGTCACCTTAAGTTTGGGGATATTATGGACTCAACAAATGAGAATGAGTCTACAGCAGGGGTCTTCAAACTTGGCCCTTTTATGACTTGTCGACTTCAAGTCCCAGAATTCCTCAGCCTGGCAGACTGGCTGAGGAATTCTGAGAGTTCAAGTCCACAAGTCATAACAGGGCCAAGTTTGAAGGCCCTGGTCTACAGTATAAAAAAATATATCACTTTTTAAAAACCCTGCTCTTGCTCTCTCACCTGTGGGTTCTGGTAAGCTGTGACAGTCAGAAACTGCGTCTCAGGAAAGGTGAAGGAAGCACAGCCACCCCCTGCTCCGCGGCGCCCTCCAGCTCCCACCACATGTACTCGGGGCTGGTAACGATGCATGGAATGAACGATCAACTAAGAAGAGAAGAATCAACAATGAGCTTTATTTTACCTGACCATCTCATGTTCTTCCATTTTCCAACTCCATTTTAGTTCTCTGCAAAACTGAACTGTCTATGCCTGTTGTCATTCTGGGCAAAGCACAAAATGTGATTCTAATTGCCTGATTCATTAATCTTAAATATGACTTCATTTTGTAATTAAAAGGAAGAATAAGAATCTAGGCATGAAAACCTGCCCCCCCCAAAAAAAGCCCAAGTCATTTTTGTAGAGGGATCTCAGTGAGCTAAGTTGTTTCATGCCTTACATCCATGAATGTTTATTTTTATAATAATTCAACACATACCAAGAAAATCTAAGTAAATACTGCATGGTTGATATAGAATTTATTTACTTTGAATTTCAAAATGTAGTGCTCCTTTGGGAAAGATTTTCCTTCGTTTTTGTCATTGGATTCACAAAATCCTGGAGCTTAACTATAACTCCTCATAGTTAGTAGCCTAAAAGATCCTCCCGCATGTGTCCCCTCTTCTAAATCATTTTATTTGGGCTATAAGTGTACTCTGTCAATTATCGTCTCCTGGATGTATATCCCCTCTTCCCCATTTATCTTTCCTCCAATCTCAGGCCCCAGTCATACATGTCCATGAGGATCCAGGGTATTATTGGTGAGCTTGAGCCGATGGAAGGATACAGGTTGGCGCATCCAGTGGGCACCTGATGCAGGTGAATCAGGATGGATGTAAACCCGGTCTGGAGGTGGTAATTCTGCTTTGCCACTGGCTTCCCACTTTTTGCCATGCCACTTGTAGCGGGAGCCTCCTACTGGGACAACATCCACCAGCAGTAGGTATTTAGCTTCAGAATCCAAGCCAGTGACTGCAACTTTTAGCTGTGGAAACATCCGCCTGAAAAGTGATTAAAACATGGATTAGAAAAATTCAATTGTGGAGGAATGGGGCTGTGACACAGGAAGAAAATAGGATTCGTCTCAACTCAAGGTTGGTGATAGCCAATTCTAATCACACTGCCCCCCCCTGCTATAGCTGAGTTCTAGAAAGCTAATAGCTCAGGATGAGCAGACAGGATCCAAATCATATTATTTGGCTCCATTTATTAAGACAGACAGACAGCCCTTGAAAGGTCAACTCTGCCTTGCTTGGAGTACAAACAAGTAGTCCTTGACTTACAACCAAACTGGGATCATAATTTCAATTGCTAAGCAAAGCAGTTGTTAAGTGAGCTGCGGCCAATTTTATGACCTTTTTTTACCAAGTTGTTAAGCAGTTGTTAAGTGAATCACACTGTCATTAAGCAAATCCGTTTTCCCCACTGATGTTTTTTGTGGGAAGCCAGCTGTGAAGGCTGCGAATGGCATTGACACTGGGATACTGCAAGGATTGGAAATATACAATGGTTGTCAAGTGCCTGGATTTTGATTGCGTGACCATGGGGATGCTATGAAAGGAAATGCAAGGACCGGTTGAAAGAAACATTTTTCAGTGCCATTATAACTTTGAAGGATTGCTAAATGAATGGTTTTAAGCTGGGGACTAACTGTAGTGGAAGAATGTTAGGATCTTGTGCACGACAAATGGCTTTTGATTATTCCTTGGAAAGCTGGAAACATACAAAACACTCTCACTTAATTCCTAGAGCAGTAACTATTCTTTCCCAGTTTTCTGAGATGCAATCTTTCTAGTTCTCTTTTCCCTTCACCCATCTGTATAGGTTTCATACAATTACTATAAATTCCCAACGTTGTTTGTCACCAGATCAGTTCATCTTTGATCTGCAGTGACTTAAAATGGTCCAACAATTGGAGACCCAATGTTAGGAAACATTTTTTACACTAGTAATTGAAGACAAAAGGGGATTTTCACGGGTATTCATTTCAGTTAACCCTTTATTCTCTGGTACCCAGAAGGTACACCTGTTTCTCAAAATATTGCTTTTATTATAATAACCCAGCAAAAATTAGAATAGAATAGAATAGAATAGAATAGAATAGGAGCTGGAAGGGACCTTGGAGGTCTTCTAGTCCAGCCCCCTACTTGAGCAGAAGAACTTATATCATTTCAGACAAGTGACTGTCTAGTCTCTTCTTAAAAATCTCCAGTGATGCCCACGATTTCTGGAACCAAACTGTTCCAACTGTTAATTGTTAGGAATTTTCTTCTTAATTCCAGCTTGCTTCTCTCTTTGTCAGTTAATTAATTAGGGACAGAGAAAAGATTTGTTTCTCTTAATGTCTTAAAAGGCTTCCTAAATCAAATTAGCAGTCTAATCAAGTAAATTATTTTCCATCAGCATCCTAAACAGAACTTATAAAAGGTATACTGCTTTTGAACATGAGGCTTCATTTAAAATATTAGAAGTGGAGAATTAGAAGGGACCATTCAGGCATCTAAGTCTAGCTCTCTGTTCAGTAACAGAGAGGACAGCTTTAGATTGCCTGTCCTTGGTGAACTTGTCAAATCCCATTTGCAAGCTATTTAAACTATAATTCATCAGTATGTGTTATGGCCATAGATCCCTAAACTGGTGAATTCTATAAACAATTTTCTTACTCTTTTTGCATTATGGTCTTCCTCCCTGCCAGCTCCAGTGAGACTGAAAAAAAAATGCCAATTGAACATATGCAAAGCTAGTATGTTAAAAATAATTTTGGTTGCAGTCATAACCCTCTGTACATTTATATACAAACAAGAGCCACTGGACTTCATAGGGCTTACTTCAGAGTAGGGAAGGATAAGATTATTGGGGAGATGTTTTAATTTTAGAACAGAAGAAAAGTCATCTGAATCTCTGATTTACATGATCCAAGATTGATCCCTGCCTCGGCAAGGAGAGAAAGAGATGATGGACCAGCAGCTCACCTGCCTGCTTTGGTGATGATCATCTCGGTGCCAATGCCGCTGAACCGCTTCCAGAGCTCGCTGTTCTCCAGGCTCATCCGTACTCCAGGGGGTAGCTGTGAAGTTGTTGGGGGGCCTGATGGGAGTGCCTGAGATGATCCATAAGGGAGGCCAGGGGTTGGGGGCAGGAGGCACCCAGGAGGGTCCAAACCTGGGAAGAAGCCTTCCAATTTGGGAGCAGCTTCCAGCTCTGGTGACAACAAAGAGGAGAAAAGAAAGCTGAGAGGAGGGTTAAGAGGGCATCGGCTGCTGAGCCATGTGGAGTTAAGGGGAAGGAGGGGTCTGCAGGCATCACTGAGGGGCATCATCAAGGAATTTGTCACTCTCCTGCTGGTTTCCGCCCGTTTTCTTCTCTTCCCCCCCTCCATCTCTTCCCTGACCAGTTGGTCTTGGGTGCTAAATATCCAGCTGATGGGGGTGGTGGGCAAGAGCCAACAATTTATGGGAATTCTCCATCTCTCAGCTCCTTTTCTGTTCTCCCCAGCCATGACCTCCCACTGGCCTGTCTAAATCAGAAGCTGCTTCCCCTTCATCTGAGGACCATTCTCATCCTTGGGGTGCCTAGTGGACTTCCCTTTTTTTTTTTTTTAATAATGTAGGTGCCACTTTTCCCACAGATATAATAGCCTCATCTTCTAATCCTCATTGTCTGATTCCAGCTCACCCATTCTGGATTCATTTTATTTATTTATGAAATTTATTTGCCACCCATGTCATACCCAGCGACTCTGGGCAAGCTGTACAACATAAACTTTTGGTCCACTATTCCACTCTAATATAGTTACATCCTAGAATCAGCTTGCCTAACCCTCTTATCTTAAACCTCCTGGCTACAACCTTCTCTCCCAAAACATTGCTGGTTTTATTTTAGTTTCTTATACAAGAAGAAAGTTTCTCCGTGCCAGATTTCTACTTCTTTAACCTCCTCTGAGTCTTCAGAGATGCTTAATTCCCATCTTCTTCCTTAAATGTCTGTCACGGTCCCACCATATCCATCTCAAGAGGCACTCCCAGGAAGGCACAGATGCTTTTTCTTCTACCCCGCTCCCTTTCACACAACAACCCTGTGAGGTAGATAGACTGAATAATGGTGCCTGGCTCTGGATCAGGCCACCATGGAGCGTAATGGCTAAATTAAGACGTTCTTGAGCCCACAATCCTCACTAGCATTTTTGGCTCCCTTCCGTTCACGGCTTTACCATGACCCAGTTTTCCTTCCCCCACCACTTTGCCACATCATCTCCCAATTTCTCACCTGAGTATCTGAAGGCTTCATATTGGGGTGCCTGACTCTGGGGATAGGCAGCTCCAGGAGGGGGTGGTGGTCGCAGAGCATAGGAGCTCCCATATTGGGGGAACATCTCTGATGGGTGATACATGAGGGATGGGCAGAAGCCTGGAGGGCAGGACTGGCTTCCCTGGGAAGGGAGTGGGGGTCCTGTGGATGGGAACAGGTGAGGCTGGAAGCCAGAGCTCCTGCCTTGAGGATGGGGGTAGAGGAGAAGGCCTAGAGGCTGGAAAGTTGGTTTGGGGAGCAAAGTTGGATGTGATTTGGGGAGAGAAGGAAGGGAGGGCTCAGAGGCAGAAAGGAAGGAGCTGTTTAAGGAGCTGGGAGCCAGATCTCCTTGGCTTGGTCTCCTGAAGCAAGTCTGGGATGTGTCCCCCTCCAAATCCTCTCTTTCCCTGAAGCGCCCCTGGTTGGGGGCTTGTATTTATGATTCCGCCAAGGCTCTTTGAAGTGAGACCCCAAATGGCACATTCACACCTCAGGAGGGGAGGGGTTTGGGGCTGGTAGCAGGGGAGCTGCAGGAAAGAAGTAGCAGACGTAGGCTCAGCCTTGGGATGTCCCATCTTTACACACCTTCCAGCTATTTCTGTCAAGATCCCTCTACTTCCCAAGGTCTGTTTTCTCCTTCTGCTTCCCCTGTTCTATCAGCCCTCTTCCCTCTTTTGGGAGGTTGTTTCTAGGCTCAGCAGCCTTCCACAGTCTCTGCCTGCTCCTCCTTCAGAACCAGAGCTGCCCAGCCAGATCTTCTCCCACTTAAGTCCAGCTTCTCAACTCCATCTCAGACTTCATTAAGAGTGGTAGCTGAATCTCTTTCTGCGCCCACCCCTTGAATCCTCCTAATTGCCTAATTAACACCCTGACTCCAAAGTTTCCTGATTGATCCTGACCTATGGGATCCTTGGTTTACAAGTGAGTGAAGGGAGGGGGAGTTGCCAGAGTCATTTATCATCCAGATGTTTTCACAGCTGGGCAGGACAGCTGCAAAAGACTGCCAGATCCTGGGAGAGGCAAGTGAGATCTTCTCAGCTATGGGTACGGTGACAGGACCATACTTCAGATTTTTGAAGGGTCATTTGATGACAGTTTTTTGAAATGTAGTTCTAATGGGTCACGAGAATTGCTGTTGAGGGAGGTATATTAGAGGGAACTACAAAATGTTATTTTTCTGCCAAAGATCTCCTGTTGAGAATAAACCTCCAGAATCCACACCCAGATTAAAATAGGCTGACTTAAATTTCTATGTTGCAGGAAAACAACAGAAGCTTCTGGTATCTTAAGACTAAGATGCTTATTACAATATGTGCGTGTTTTTCCTAGTACATATAAAGAAGGAAGGGAGATAATTAAAGTGGAGATCAAGAGACATATTAAATATAAGAGGTGAAGGCAATAATAATAAGCTGAAAGTTATGGCAGGACCCAGGTGGCCTTGACTGATCTCAAAAATGAAGCAGGACTGAAGATGGTTAGAATAGGATGGACTGTGAAATTGAAAAAAAAATAAAGGCAGTGGCATTGCCACAAAAATTCAGTGATATTTATTTTATTTTTTATTTTATTATATTTTATTATTTTATTTTATTATTTTATTTTATTTTTTATTGGCTGCCCATCTCGTTTACAGAGACTTTGGGCAGAAGTTTGACTGAAAAGACACATTACCTTTAATAGTTGTGCACAAAAATGGGGTTTAGGTGTGAGACAGAAAGTTTTGCATTAGTGACATGATCAACGCACATCATCTGATCAAAACCTTAGTTTGTTGGAACCACAAAAATATTGCTAGGTCCTCCTGTTTTAAAAAAATGGTGGCTGAACTCTGCAGAGTCAGTGAGCATAGTGGATGGTTGCCATGAGATCACAGATAGAACAATCTGGGGAAGAGGTGGAGGAGGAGGGCTCCACTGTTTTTTTTTTGTGTGTGTGTGTGTGAGGGAGACATACTTAATTCTCGTATTAGATCTGTGCTCATTTATTATTGCATTGTCACTATTATGCATTGACTTTCTGATGGAAGATTGTTTTGGAAAAGGGGCTAGTAAGCCCTTAGGTAAACCTAGGCCAGGGGTAGGCAACCTTGGCTCTTTTATGACTTGTGGACTTCAGTTCCCAGAATTCCTGAGCCAGCATGGCTCAGCTTGGAAACTTCTCCCTTTCCCCTCAGCATGGCTGGCTCAGGAATTCTGGGAATTGAAGTCCACGAGTCATAAAAGAGCCAAGGTTGCCTACCCCTGACCTAGACAGCATATTAAAAAGTAGAGACATCATCTTGCTGACAAAAGTCCGTATGGTCAAAGCTATGGTTTTCCCAATAGTAATGTATGACTGTGAGAACTGGACCATAAGGAAGACTGAGCACCCAAGAATTGATGCTTTTGAATTATGGTCCTGAAGAAGATTCTTGAGAGTCCCTTGGACTACAAGGAGATCAAATCAGTCAGTCCTAAGGAAATTCCCCCCTGAATGTTCCAATGTTCTTTGGAAGGACAGATACTGGAGCTGAAGGTTTCTGCCACTTAATGAGAAAAGAGAAGACTCATTGGAAGAGAGACCATGATGTTGGGAAGGATTGAAGGCAAAAGGAGAAAGAGATGGAGGAGGATGAGATGGTTGGATAGTGTCATTGACGCAATTAACGTAAAATTGGGCAAACTCCTGGAGACAGTGGAGGACAGGTGGGCCTGGTGTTTCGTGGTCTGTAGGATCATGAAGAGTCAGACATGACTTAGTGAATTAACAACAACAAAGCCCTTAGGTGACATTATTAGGACTTGCAAGACAGTAGTGTTGTCAAAACAAATATAGGGGCACATATGGGTCTGCTGTTGAGTTGGTTCCTGTGTTGGCCCCGTTAAAACACTTTGATTAACCTTTTAATCTGATTGGCTCTTTGTAATATCATTAAGGGAGCCAGTTTCGTATAACGGGTTCCATCTTAGAAACCAGGAGGCTGTGAGTACTAATTCCACTTTAGGCCTAAAAGCCAATTAAATGACATTGGGTCAATCACCTGAACTAATCCTGTTTTAGGCTGGTTGACTCTCTCTCAGCCCAACCCAATTTACAAGGTTGTTATGGGGAAAAATAGGAGGAAGAAGAATTAGGTATGTTCACCTCCTTTTTTTTTTACTTATAATTACATTATACTTACTTATAAAGTGATAAAGGTGCAATTAAAAAAATCTAATAAATAAATCAAGACGTGAAAATGAACTGTTACTTTACAGAATAAGCTATAAAACATTGTTTCCTTAGAGCACGGGTGTCAAACTCGTCATGTCATGTGACCTGTCAGGACATATCATGACTTTTTTTGCATTGCCGGAGCTGGGGTGGGTGCGGCCTCCGTATGATGCAACTGGCCTGCAGGCCGACAGTTTGACACCTTGCCTTAGAGGAACTGTAGCTGACAATAAACAATGCAGCAATGTTCTTCTATTCCTCTCCAAAAGTGAACTATTCTTAGGTATCAATCTGTTCTTCTTTATCTAGTGTTTTTCCTCCCACAGTATTGTAGTTTGAGAAAGTTCTGACTTAGATCCCTTCATCTGAGTGGTTATGATTAAGGGCTTTGCAGTAGACAATGGATTTTGCCACGTGTTCTGGCTGAAAGCATGCAAGAAGCATACAAATGTCCTCTGTAATGTCCAGGAAGTGAATTTGCATGACAAGTTGGGAATTAATACTAAAGTGGAAGTTACTGAAACCAAAATCACTTGCCAGGGCATTCTTCCACTAAACCAGGTAATAAAATAAGTGGCAAAGAAAGTTTGGAGAATGAAGATGATGCTTTAAATCATTCCTGAAAATGTTACTATGCTGTACAGAATGATTACCAGGAGTCAAGCTCCCTTTGAAGGAGGGTTTACAGCCATTTGTTAGTCTTTAAAGTGCCACAAAACTCGCCATTTCTCAATCAAGAGGATCATGATGCTTAAAATTTCAAGCTGGTATCTAGAGGAAGTATTTATTTATTTCTCTGTATTTTCTCCAGCCATTTCTTCAAATATCTTAGGGCAGGAGTAGGCAACCCTGGGCTCTTTTACGACTCGTGGACTTCAACTCCCAGAATTCTTGAGCCAGCCATGCTGAGGGGAAAGGGAGAGGTTTCCCAGCTGAGCCAGGCTGGCTCAGGAATTCTGGGAGTTGAAGTCCATGAGTCATAAAAGAGCCAAGGTTGCCTAACCTTGTCTTAGGGCAACTGGTATGATATGAAAATTTTTCTCTATGTAATCCTCCTCACGATAACCTGGGTGTAATAACCGGTCAAGGGGTTCCAGATCCCTATGCACTTTGTTTGCAGCTTATTGGTTCTTGATCCCATTCCTGATTTCTGGCAGAAGAATGAAAATTTGTTGCATTGGCTATGATTTCTAAATTCTTGAGGGGGGAGGAAAGATATAAAATAATATTCATAAATATTATTGAAATATTTCCATTAATTGATTGTTTCTAAATATTGACTCTAGCTGAATTTCTACTGTTTACAGTAGTGGCCTTTTGGGAAAAGTGTATTTTTGAGGTTTGATAGCTAATAATACCACTTTTTTTTTGGAATAGTACCATAAAATTACACATCAATGGAAAGATAATTTAATCAAGAATGTAATGCAACATGTTCAATTATCTGTACTATATTCTATGAAACGTTATAGCCAAATAACCAGAAAAAGGAAGCACAACTTGCTTAGGTTGATATCAGGTAGCTTTCTTTCATCTGATTGTATCCAATGAGCATGAGTGTTTAGAGAGCCAATCAGATCACAGTAGGATTCAGTTATTAATGTTATGTATTGAAACTGAGAGGACATTTGTCAGTGTGTTATTTGATTCCCTATCAAGTTGTTTGGGTTTTTTTGTGTTCTTTCATTTAGTGAGGTTGTAAAATGTAATAAAATTAAAGTAATGGTGCAAAGAGTTGACTGGTCGCCCAGAAAGCGATGTAAAATAGTATTATTAAGTGAACAAGGCTACAGTTATAAAGAAATTAGAAGAAAAATTGGTGGAAATTTAACCAAAGATGGAATTTCTATGGTACACTTTTCCCAAAAAGGTTTCCACAATTGTGGCCACTGCTTTAGTTTCCTAGTGCACATGTTGTTTACTCATCTTTCCAAGAACTGAATATTGAAGAGTCACTCATGAGTCAATTTGCTATGGAGAAAAACAGGCATGGTCATCACCCCAACTTATTTTAGCTAGATATTTTTTAAAAACCCTGTGGTTTTCTTAGTTCCTCTAGCAAGGAAGTACAATCTAGAACCATTAACCGGAAATTCTAGGTTTTGAGGGAAATAGGGATTAAAAATGCTTCCCTGGAGTCATTGCTTAATAATAGGTAGGTGCAGGTGGTTTTTGTTGCTGAAGCAAAATTTAATAAGCGGTGACTATAGGAATTAAGGGCACATGGCAGACAAAATTAATTTCATCCATTTAATATTTTTCCCTTCCTTTGACTTCAAGAAGAAGCGGTTGCTATGCAACTGAATGAACATTGCATTTTCTCTCTCCCTCAAAAAAAGTGGGTTAGGTAAAAATAGTGTGCCCCACCTCTCTAGCAGATGAAAACAAGGCAATGCAGTACAATGGTAATAACCCCCTTTGATGTCTTGCCGTGTGGTTTGAGTGCCCTCTTATGGTGTATAGAAGAAGTGCAGGAAATCTGGAATCATATAATATATAATAATTATATATATTATATAGAACATATAATAACAGAGTTGTAACGGATCTTGGAGATCTTCTAGTCCAGACATGTCAAACACAAGACCCGGGGGCCAGATGCAGTCCGTGAAGTGGTTTCATGTGGCCCGCGAAGCCATCCTGAAAACAGTGAGGGAACGGCCCCCTCTGCCTTGGCCCTGGCCCAGGCCGGCCGGGAGCCAATGTACAATTTTGTGGTGGCCATCTATGCTGATTCAGTCTTAGCTCCACAAGGCCATATAGAAACAATGAGGAACCAGCCCCTGCCGCATTGGCCCTGCCCCTTGGGTGCATGCTGGGAGGTGTCACCCTTTGTGAGGAATGAAGAAATGGACCATGCCTTGGCGCTTGTCCCAGTCCCATCCCCTTCTGCCAGAGACCCTCGAATCTGTCCCATTCCTGCCTAGGCCCCCACAGGCGATGTAGAACTGGCCACGCCCACCCAGTAGGCCACACCCACTCCATCCACGCCCACCCAGTAGGCCGTGCCCACCCTGGCCACACCCACCTGGCCCCCCAAGGGCAACTGCAATGCTGATGCAGCCCTCAATGAAATTGAGTTTGACACCCCTGTTCTAGTCCAACCTCCTGCTTAAGCAGGAGACCCTGTACCATTTCAGACAAATGGCTGTCCAATCTCTTCTTAAAAATCTCCAGTGATGAAGCACCCAAAACTTTTGAAGGTAAGCTGGTTGATTGTTCTTACTGTCAGGAAATTTCCCCTTAGTTCTAGATTGCTTCTCTCCTTGTTTAGTTTCCACCCATTGTTTCTTGTCCTGCTTTCAGGTGCTTTGGAGAATAGTTTGTCTCCCCTCTTCTTTGTGGCAGCCCCTCAGATATTGAAACACTGCTGTTGTGTCGCCCCTAGTCTTTCTTTTCATTAGACTAGTCACTAGACATACCCAATTCATGCAATCATTCTTCATACATTTAAGTCTCCAGTCCATATTCTGTGACTCAGATATGAAAAGAATTTGGGACCAGAAATTAAAGGCATGGCAGAATAGTATACAAATCTCTTTCCCCACTAATCTAAAATTTAGCTGAGATGTGGAGAATGTGTATCTGCAGAAGTGTCCCTGATGTCCTTGGGAACTACAGCTCACAAATGTCCTGCTCTGTATGATCAACACAGTTGGATGGACACATCTGGATTTACAAAGTATAGATATACAGTAGTGGCCAAAATTGTGGAAACGTTTTGGGAAAAGTGTATAGTACTTGATTCTCTTTGGTATACTAGAGGGAAGACAGAATCTCTGATAGGCTTTCAAATTTCTGTTATTATTCCCTTAATAAGAAAAAACTCCAGAGATTCTTAAGGTGTCTGTTTCCTAATCTGATTTAGGAAAGAAGAACTGATACTTACTCATACTATTCAGGTACCATATAGCTAATCTTAAATGCCATATTTCTTAAAATCAGCCTGATTTTATTTTCTATATAAATCCAGGCAGTTTCAGTAAGTTCCCTGTGATAATTATTTTCAATATAAGATGGGTGGCTATATAAATGTTTTAAATAAGCATTTACACACTTGATAAAAGGATGAAGTAAATCTTTGAGGGAAATTGTTTTTAATGAAATGTTGTGGATTATTTTTTTACTGTTTAACAGCAAAGTTAAAGACCCACATATGGATACTATTTAATGGTTTCTTTACACTCCTGGTGACATTTTTATCTGAATTTAATAGTACATTTGGCATGTTAAATGTTTAAAACTTAATTCTAAGGGTTTCTGTTGTCTCTTTAGTGAAAGAAATAGGCTATCGACATAGCATCTGGTAAAAGTAACAGTGATGTCATGTGTGATCACGTACAGGTGTTTCCCTGAAAATAAGAAATGTGTTCTCAAATTACATTTCTGCTTTGGGCTCAGATTTCTTTTATCTGATCATTGTCTTGGCTGTAACCCTTCCTCCTAGCCCTTCTCCCTCCACTCTCAACAGCTATTTTCTCCTGCCGAGGGGAAACAGAGGAGAAATGGGCAGTGGACCTCAGAATGGTCCTCAGTGAACATCCAAGCCCTTAAAACAGGGAACCGACACTCCCTTTCCACTCAAGCAATTATCCTGATTAATTCAGAGTTAGTGGAAATCTTATTTACTTGCATCTGATTTAGACATGATTTTCTGGATTATTGTGAAATCAAGAGCATGGTAAAGTATCTTATTCTACACACATGCATTCTTTTTAGGAATGGATCTGTCCCCCACTCATCTCCTTCAAAATAATTATCTGTTGCTGGTGTGTGTGTGTGTGTGTGTGTGTGTGTGTGTGCATTTCTTCCTCTAGATTAGGACAGTACTTGCGCTTTCCTAAATTCTGAAGGATAAAATAGAGCCACTGATGACAACATAATTAAGGAGAACTTCCATATTCTGCATCAGTTTACTTTTGATTATAAGATTTCAATCAATCAGAATAGAAATGGAAGGGAGCTTCAAGGTCTTCTAGTCCAACCTCCGGCTAAGGAAGAGACCTAGACCATTTCACACAGATGGCTGTCCAGTTTTTTCTTAAAAACCTCCAGTGATGAAATATCCACAAATTCTGAAGGCAAACTGTTCCACTGCTTAATTTTCCTCACTCTTAGGAAGTTTCTCCTTAATTCCAGGATGCTTCTCTCCTTGATTAGTTTCCATCCATTGCTTCTTGTCCTGCCTTCAGGTGCTTTGGGGAATAGCTTGACTCCCTCTTCTTTGTGGCAGACCCTCAAATACTGAATACTGCTATCGTTGTCATCCCTAGTTCTTTTCTCTAGACTAGCCACACCCAATTCCTGCAACTGTTCTTCGTATATTTTTATCTCCAGGCCTTTAATCATCTTAGTTGCTCTTCTCTGGCCTTTTTTAAAAGTTTCAACATCTTTTTTGTAATGTGGTGACCAAAACTGAATGCCGTATTCCAGGTGTGATCTTACCAAGTCTTTATAAAGCGATACTAATACTTCATGTGATTTTGATTCTATGCCTGTTTACACAACCAAGGATTGTATTAGCTTTTTTGGGCTGCTGTTGCACAATTTTCAGAATAGGTAAAATATAAAATTTGCCCATCGTTGTTGAAAGAGAGAATGTTGGCTATATAAAGCAGTATTTTAATAGTTCTTTGTATTGTGTGACGGGATGGTGTACTTGTAAGAAGTCGTCCAACAGGCTTTACAAATGACAAATATAGGTTAATCCTTAACTAGAGCAAGGTTATGCTTTAGCCAGCAGAGGGAGACTTTGAAAAATACGATTTTAAGGAAAGAGCAGTAAGAGGCTGAAATAGGTCATCAGGCCTTTGTGCAGCTTCTGTTGCATGCCACAAAAACAAATCATTTTGCTGAGCACACAAGGTGTACAAAGCTACATAACCCCCCCCTTCTCAATTTCTTCTCCCTATTCCTCTACTTATATTGTACAGCAGCTTAATCTTTTGGGGTTGGAAGTGTTACATCCTTTGAAGGCATACTGGATTGGAATTAAAATTGGAATGAACTAATAAAATGCTAGAAAATGCATAGAGAAATTGTGGTATACTGCACTGAGTTCCAGGTTAATTTGATAGGAATCTGGACTGAAGGCAGCATCCCTTTGGAAGAATTGTTGCCAGAAGCCATTGCAGTGAATCTGCTCTCCCTCCAGCTATTTGTGGCCTTCGACTTCTGTTATTCCTCACCATTAGCCATGCTGTCCAGAATAGAAAAGTGCTCCAACCATAGAGGGATGGAGAACACCCTTTAAAACAATAACAACCACAATAACAATAATGTTGGAAGGGACCTTGGAGGTTATCTAGTCCAACCCCCTGCTCAGGCAGGAAACCCTATACCAGCGGTTCTCAACCTGTGGGTCGCGACCCCATTTGGGGTCGAACAACCATTTCATGGGGGTCGCCAAACAACGCAGTCCGCCATTTTTTCCCCTTTTCCTTAGCTGTGCTACTCCCTTTTATTCTATTGGCTTTTGAAAGCCATAGAATAGACTCTCTTGAATAGAGTCTAATTCTATTGGCTTTCAAAAGCCAATAGGAATTGTCCAGGCTGTCTCTGCCCTGCTGAGCCCGCCAAAAGTCCCATTCTGCAAACGGTGCTGCAAGTTGTCTGCAGTGAAGGCGAGCTGTTTGGAAGTTTCCACCCCTCCCTGCTGAGCAACTACTAAAAATGTAAGTAAAAGAGGGCCAGGGGTGGGAGTGGGAGGCCGGCGGGCGCAGGGAGGGTTGCTGGCATGTGTGGGGCCTGGCAGGTGCCTTACCTCCCTTGGGCTGGGCTAG
Source organism: Crotalus tigris (assembly GCF_016545835.1). Taxonomy (NCBI): domain Eukaryota; kingdom Metazoa; phylum Chordata; class Lepidosauria; order Squamata; family Viperidae; genus Crotalus; species Crotalus tigris. The sequence continues at coordinate 1,165,282 of NW_024100595.1, read as the reverse complement.
CTGGTGGCCCAGTCAGTGGTCGGCCTGCGCCGTCTCTGCCACTTGCCAGCTACGCCTCAGCCGGTGCAGGGGGCGGCACCACGCATGCGCGGCGCTCCCGGGCATGCGTGTTGCCAACCAGTTGGGTAATCCTCAACTTACAACCGGTTGGGTAGTCCTCGACTTACGACCGGTTGGGGGTCGTGGCATTAAAAAGGTTGAGAACCACTGCCCTATACCATTTCAGACAAATGGCTATCCAGTCTCTTCTTAAAAACTTCCAGTGTTGGAGCATTCACTGTTTCTGGAGGCAGATTGTTCCACTGTTTAATTGTTCTGTCAGAAAATTTCTTTTTAGTTCTAGGATGCTTCTCTCTTTGATTAGTTTCCATCTGTTGCTTCTTGTCCTGCCTTTAGATGCTCTGAACTGAAGAATAGCTTGACTCCCTCTTCTTTATGGCAATCCCTGAGATATTGGAACACTGCTATCATGTCCCCCCCTCGTCCTTCTCTTCGTTAAACTAGACATACCCAATTCCAGCAAACATTCCTTATGTTTTAGCCTCTAGTCCTCTAATCATTTTTGTTGCTCTTCTCTGTACTCTTTCTAAAGTCTCAACATCTTTTTTACATCATGGTGAACAAAACTGGATGCAGTATTCCAAGTGTGGCCTTACCAAGGCATTGTAAAGTGGTATTAACACTTCACGTGATCTTGATTCTATCCCTCTGTTAATGCAGCCTGGCACTGTGTTGGCTTTTTTTGGCAGCTGCAGCACACTGCTGGCTCATATTTAAGTGATTGTCCACTGGGACTCCAAGATCAATATGTGAAAGCTTCCCACAGGGCATCAATGTTCTTATTTATAACTGCACTCAGCAATTAGTAGCAAAGAATCAAGGATAAGGCTGATGACTAAATTGGATGACTAAATTGATTTAATGCAGTTGCCAAAGAAGCTCTAAAAACAATGATCAGCTATTGCAGAATCTAGGAATAAAGCCATATTTAGGCCAAAGTTTAAATTGTATGCCCTTTTTTCCTGCCCTTGGTTGGTTTCTCACCCTGGATTGTAAAAGGGGTGTGTAATGTGTTTTGATAACGGTCCAATCGAGTTTTGGAGTTTACTTTCAGCTGAGCTGGCTTCAGCTTGCTCCAAAGGGAACCTGAGTAAAGTTAATCCATAATCTTCTTCCTTTAGCAAATTATTTTTACTTTCAGCCAACTGCTGAAAGTCCAACAATTTGGGCTTCAGAGCTATTATTTTGCTTAACGACAATATGATTCACTTAACAAGTGCTTAACAACTTTGCAAAAAAAAGGTCATAAAATTGGATGTAACTCACTTAACAACTACTTTACTTAGCAACCAAAATTATGATCCCAGTTTGGTTGTAAGTCAAGGACTCCCTGTTCTTCAAGCAAGGCAGAGTTGACCTTTCAGGGGCTAAATGAGGGACAGTCTGTCTTAATAAATGGCGCCAAATAATATGATTTGGACCCTGTCCACTCATCCTGTGCTATTAGCTTTCTAGAACTCAGCTACAGCAGGGGGGGCAGTGTGATTAGAATTGGCTACCACCAGCCTTGAGTTGAGATGAATCATATTTTCTTCTTCTATGACACAGCCCCATTCCTCCACAATATTTTGACAGATTGACAGAATGTGACTTAGTCTCTACGTAGGCTTAGAGGCAATTATTCCCTCTCAATAAGAATTGTGCACATATTGCAAGAACGTATTGCCAAACTGATCTAGTGTTTAAGATGCTGGCTTAGGAACTAGGAGACCATGAATTCTAGTCCTTAGGCATGAAAGTTGACTGGGTGACTTTGGGCCAATTACCAGAAGACTGTGAATTCTAGTGCCACCTTAGGCATGAAAGCCAAATAGGTGACTTTGAGCCAATCATCAGGAGAATGTGTGTTACGGTATCATCTTAGGCATGAAAGCTGGCTGAGTGGCTTTGGATCAGTCACTCCCTCAGCCCAATCCATCTCACAGGGTTGTTGTGGGGAAAATAGGAGGAGGAAGGAGCATAAGGTATGTTTGCTGCTATTTATAAAAAATAATAAAGGCAGGGTAAAAATCTAATAAATTAGAAAAAAACAACATACGGCTAGTAGTGAAACAGCTATTACAAATCCTGATTTGCTGGTGTTGTACTACTGCTCACAGAAAGTCTTGAATGTTTCAGAACAATTGGATAAAAATAAAATATCCAAGCCTTAACTTTAATTAGCTAAGCAAGGAGCAGCCCAAGGAATTTATATTTTCTCCCTTGCTCCAATCTACCAACTACTATACTGTAGAACAGTGGTTCTCAACCTTTTTAATGCCGCGACCCCCAACCGGTCATTAATCGAGGACTACTCAACTGGTCGTAAGTCGAGGACTACTCAACTGGTGCAGCACTGTTTGCAGAATAGGACTTTTGGCAGGCTCAGCAGGGCAGAGACAGCCTGGACAATTCCTATTGGCTTTTGAAAGCCAATAGAATTAGACTCTATTCAAGAGAGTCTATTCTATTGGCTTTCAAAAGCCAATAGAATAAAAGTGAGTAGCACAGCTAAGGCAAAAAAAGGGGGGGGGGGGAATGGCAGACTGCGTTGTTTGGCAACCCCTGTGAAATGGTCGTTCGACCCCAAATGGGGTCTCGACCCATAGGTTGAGAACCACTGCTGTAGAAGGAAGCGAAAAAAAACCCTCCATCACTTCAATACTTTTATTTATATAATACATATACACACACACATACACAAGTACTGTACACGCTTAACATTTCCCTTCCCCCTCGCACTGTACATTTCTCCTCTGTATTTCTCTTAATACAGGCTCTCTCTGGACAACAGAGCCAGCCGTAGTCCTCCCACCCCACCCCAGTCCCTGCTTGCACACAGTCTCTGGCCTAACGGTGTCCCGGAGCTTCCACCTTTTGCCACAGGAAGTTAACATGACTGAGCCGTGGGTATATGTCTCTGGCAGGAGGACCGCCTCCTCCTTCACCACTCAGGTGCCCCTGAGGGGCCTGGGATGGCAATCCAATGGTTGAGAAGGTAGAGGCAAGTTTGGTGGAAATTTGACATTTCTTAGGCTCCACCCCCTACATACAGTTGTCCAAAGATGCTGGTTGGCTTTCAATCCCAGCCATTATCCTTAATCATGTGGTTCAGTTCAATTATGAATTTGCCCTCCTTGTATTTCTGGCTAGTTTCAAAGGCCTGTTCCTGTAGAAGAAGAAGAGAAAGCAACAATACAGGTGGAAGTTTTACAGTTTTAGGGAAGGAGAGGAAGAGGGCACAAGGCAGGAGACTCACATATTTCCATCCAAGGGTGGTCTTGCAGTTTTCACAGTATATATCAGCTACAGCATGTAGGCCTGTCAGCAGAACACGTTCCTCTGCTGGGCCACATCCCACATTCACTCTGTAGGGAGACAAAAGACAGCACAATGTCATCTGGTTTTAACAGGGCCCCTGCGCCCAATCCTTTTCCTAGTATGAGTTCTACTTCGCCTTGAAATCACTGAAAATGGAAATCAATCAAGGGAGGAAATGAAAATGAAATGAAAGGAATGGAAATGAAAGGAATGGAATTGTTCTTTGAAGCTGGACCCATCGCTGCCATAACAATTGTTCTATTCCCTTTGTGGGTGCTTGACAAAGCTCGGGCTGGTTTGGTCTTCCAGTGGGAAAAAGGGTGGGATTTGATTCGATTCCCCCAGTTCTGTTAGGTTGGTTTGAACGCACAAACCAACAAGAGAAGAACAAGCCCAAAACTTTCTCACAAACTGGATATGAAGATGGAGATTATTCCAGGATTTGGATTATGTCCAGCTTCAGGGTCACTCGGTGACTTCAGAAGCAGCACCCAAGGGGGGAGGTCAGCCCACAACCCCCATGTGGAAAGGAGGGGTTTCTGTTCTGGGGGTCTACCAAGGTCTTTTGAAGTGTAGTGCCACAGAGACAGGCTGGAGCTGGGGAGACAGGAGACCAAAAACGGTTTATAACCTTATGGTGGAAGTCAAGTGTGCAATGCACAGGTATAAACAACAGCCTGCATATTAGGAGAGGATCTGGTGAACCTCCAGGCTGTGGCTTTGCTATCAAACTAGCAACAAGGTATGAATTACCTACTTGTTCCTGTAACTCACTTGCAGAATTCACTTATTCCTATGGGATCACTGGGAAATAGCCCTCTTTGATTAGGTGTGAGTTTCAGTTTGGAATAATGTGCCAATCAATACTAGTACTGAAGTATTTTAAATTTGCTTTGAAGGCCTCCTTATGTTTTTGAATTTTATCTGAATAGCCCCCATTCCTGCTGAGATGACTGTTTTGGAAAAAGGGATTAGCCTATTAGGTTCTATTTTACTGAAATTCATTCCCCTCCTTCTCTCATTCTACTATCTGAATAGCTTAATTGCTTGTGCTTTCCTTTGTTTCAGCTCCGATTCATGGAAAATGAGAGATTGTCTCTTCTGTTGACCCTTCAATCTACAGATGCCCCAAAGCAGGGGTAGGCAACCTTGGCTTTTATGACTTGTGGACTTCAACTCCCAGAATTCCTGAGCCAGCATGGCTCAGCATGGAAACTTCTCCCTTTTCCCTCAGCATGGCTGGCTCAGGAATTCTGGGAGTTGAAGTCTATGAGTCATAAAAGAGCCAAGGTTGCCTATCCCTGCCCCAAAGGAACAGGGGTAGAGGAAAGACTTCAGTGCAAGATTTTTAATTTCGGGTAGCTAGATTTTTCTAAACAGAGGACTCTGGCTGGCTGAAGTCCTTGTAATTAGTGTTAGAGTACTGACTAAATAGAGTTACTACTTCAATCAATCAATCTTTATTACGGTCACAGACCAGCAAATAAAAGCATTAAAACAATAATTAAGAGTAAAAAATAAAAATGAAAGACAGGCAGGATAATTTATTGTAATTGGTGGCTTAACAGTGGGCAGTTAAAGTTTGCCTATTTTTACATACAGTATAACAGAATTTGGCCATATTTAGGGTAGCTACTTTATATCGATCTGGTAACAGTAATTGCATGTAAAAAAGATCAGCATTTCTCGGATATTTTATCAGGTAAGGTATTATGAATTGAGTCTGGGAGTCCTTACAGAACATGCAGTATAGTAGGACATGAGAGTACTAGCTCAATGAGCATTCAGACATAGAATTAGTATACAGCAAGGATTTGCTGCTCTTCTGATGGTAAACTAAAAGGCCCATCTCATCTGTCCTGGCCCCAGACAATGCCACTTAACATAGCCAGAGGTCCTTTGAGAGGGAAAACCTGAGTGCAGAGTATTTATTTTTTTCTTCCAAAATATGTTTCTCTTTTGTGATACTCACACAGAGTTGAATAGATATGCCCGTCCTTGGCTTCCTTGAAAAGACTGTAACAAAAAGGAGAAAGGGGCACAGATCAAAAACAAAATACTTTCCTGTCCCTATTAAACAAATGCCTCCCACTAACCCTGAATACTTTCCACAGTTATTTCTCCTCCGGCCACTCTGTCTCCATGGTTCTCCCCCCCCCCCCCACAACCTTGGGAACCCAAATCTCAGTTGCAGCCTTCAGCCTGTCTCAAGCTGTTTTTATCATCTTCTGTAGACTTTGGTTCTAGACCAGCTGCTTATCTTCCCCTCCCGCTTGGCTGACGGCAAGCAGCCAGAGGCCATCTCTTCCCGGTTTCCTTGTTTATTCTCTAGTTTGCTTTCAAACCCATGTAACTGAATTTAATGATTAATCAGCCACAGCTGAGACCTGTTGCCCTTGTAAGCTCTTGAGAACTGGGGTGGAAGTGGCAGACAAGCCTAGGCAGGCACTCTGAAAGAACTCATTGCCCTCTGTAAATACCCCCCCCCCTTCTCTTCGTGCCTTCTTCTAGTCCCAAATAATTTCCCATCTTTTATTGCTCAGAAATTCTGCAGCCTCTGTAAGGTGTCTCTGGAAAGAGACATAAATGCTGCTGCTGCTTGGAGGCCCTCCCTCTCCTTCTTTGCCTGTTTTTAACTGCATTATTCCCAGAGGAGAAACTTCTAGCTCTAAATTGTGGTTTGCTTGGGAGGTGCTGATTTCTCCTAATAAACCATACCAGCCAGAGTTTGGCTTGCTTAATTCTATACTAATTATAATCTATATTCCCAGGCCTCTGTATTTAACTTACATTAATATTGCTATGTTAGGGTAAACATATTTAAGATATTATTTGACACTGGTCCTGAAATGACTTACAGGTAGTCCTCGGTTTATGACCACAATTGCAATTACTGTAGGGAATTACTGTGGCTGTTAAGTGAAGCATGTGATTGTTAAGCGAGTCTGGCTTCCCCCATTGACTTTGCTTGCCAGAAGCTGGCTGGAAAGGCTGCAAATGGTGATCATATGACCTGGGATGCTGCAGCTGTCATAAATACATGCTAGTTGTCAAGCATTCAAATTCTGATCACCTGACCGTGGGGATGCCGCAGTAGTTGTCACTGCGAGGTTCAATTGTAAACCACTTTTTTCAGTGCTGCTGTAAACAAATGGTTGTAAAATGGGGACTACCTGTACTTACTTGTTAGAGGACTGACAAATTTTAAAGGCGCACAGAAAATTCACAGTAGTAATTTTACATTGGGGTATAAGAAAATATGGCTGTCCTTTCTCTGTTGCCCTTCCGTATTACATTCACCTTTGGCAATTATGTTTTTCTTTTTTTTTTAAATGAGCTAACCAAGGAACAGCAACCTCTTTCCCTTGGATGCTGTGATCTTCTCTAGAGGAGTGTACCAGGGCTATCTCATTCCCTTTTTTGTACCTTGGAGATGAGGTCGTCGTGATTAGCCAGGTGGGCCCGGCAATGCACACAACTGTAGCGACGGTGACAGTTGTCCAGATAGGCCTGAAAAGTTTTGGGTTTGGACAGCCTCACCATTGTGGTGGGAGTCACACCAGGAGAAAAGCTGCAGGAGAGTTGTGGAGAACTAGACAGCTCCTGGAGGAGATGCTGGGGGGGCAGATGAAAGCCCTAAAAAAAGAGGAAGAGGCGGATCACCAACCTACAGAGAACCCATATCAGAAGGGATAGCTTACAGACCTAGAGTCAAAATGCCAAGATTTTGCTTCTTAGCTCTGGGAACTGGCCAGGTTCTGTGTAACCAGTCTGGTATCTAAACAAAAACAATGCCATGTGGTGCTTTCCTTCCTTCCTTCCCTCCCTCGTGCTTTCCCTCCCTCCCTTGGCAGCTTCTCGGAGTCTCAGCCTGTAATTAACCCCAGGATGTAGGTCACAGCTGATCATCCTGTGATGAAAGAAAACTACCTTAGGAGTAAGGCTTTAACTTTCCAAGCCACCCTTCCAATTAATTTCAGGTTAGGTCTTCCTAGTACAGTTTGGCCAGTTTAAGACTTGTGGACTTCAACTCCCAAAATTCCTCAGCCTCACTGTAAACTCTAGACTTTTCTTATAAAACCAGCTTTCTGTTTTCTTTATTCTACCAGATTGTGCACATAACTGTTAAGTATTATAACCAGCCACATACCCCAAACCTAAGAGTAGTTTTCACTTTTGCAGCATGGGCCTTTGTTCAGAGATATAGTTTTTAATCCCACCTTTATTTTTATAAATAGTTCAAGGTCTCAAGGTATGTCTGGACTCAGATCATTTCTGTTTATTTGTCTCCCACCTTTACTGCTATTACAAATAACTCATGGCAGCAAACATATCCAACACAGAGAAGCAACCTAGAACTAAGGAGAAACTTCCTGACAGTTAGAACAATTAACCAGTGGAACAACCTGCCTCCAGAAGCGGTGAATGCTCCAACACTGGAAGTTTTTAAGAAGAGACTGGACAGCCATTTGTCTGAAATGGTATACTATAGGGCAGTGGTGGCAAACGTATGGCATGGGTGCCAGAGGTGGCACTCAGAGCCCTCTCTGTGGGCACACACACCGTTGCCCCAGTCCTAGGCCTTCAGCTGGGTTTTATAAAACCTTTTCGCTTTAGGTCTCTGCCACCGTGTGCAAAAAAAAAAAAAAAGGTTCAATGAATCAGTCAATTTCAACTTCACGTGGGGAAAAAAAGATCTTGCAAAGTTGGAATTGATTGATTGAACTTTTTAGTCCTACCCAGTCTGCCGTTACCACCACATCCATGACTACCCAATGGGCCACGCCCACCCAATGGGCCACACCCACCCGGTACCCAACGATGCATAAGTGGGTTTTGGGTTGCAGTTTGGACACTCAGTCTTTAAAAGGTTCGCCATCACTGGTATAGGGTTTCCTGCCTGAGCAGGGAGTTGGACTAGATGACCTCCAAGGTCCCTTCCAACTTCATTATTATTACATATTCCTCCTATTTTCTTCAGAACAACAGCCCTGTGAGATGGACAGGGCTGAGAGTGACTGACCCAGAGCGACCCAACTGATTTTCATGCCTAAAGTGGGACTAGAATTCACAGTCTCCTAGTTTCTAGCTGGGTGCCTTTACCACTAGACCAAACTGGCAACTGCCTTCTGCTTGGTTGAGAGGGAAGGGAAAGTCAAGGCAGAAAGTAGCAAAGTCTAGAAAGCATACTTGGTGGTGACAGACATCAACAACTTGTCACAGAATAGCAGGCAACCTTCAGAGTTGTGAAATGATGGAGGGATCTTCTGCTAAGCCAAGAAGAAGGCAGAAGGAATCTAGAGGAATTATGTTACATGATGGCAAGGGGCAGCTTCAAAGAAACACAACAAAGGGCTTGGAGAATTGTGTGGCACTTAATTGCAGCCAAACCAGAGGCATTGGAGACATAGAATAAGGCACAACATGAGACAGACAGCTAGCTGGAGAAGAATGGGGTAGACACAAAGCAGCCTTGAAGATGAGAGAAGAGGAGGAGCAGAGCGAGGGGATTGCTAGAAAATACAGTGGGCTAAACCAATCAGCTGGAGAGGTATTTGAGGGGAGGCGGGCAAGAGGAAAATCTCTGGAAGGAAGTATGGAGGCTTGGTTATCAAAGGGGGTGGGTAGAGTGGTTGTCTGGAACCTCATGGTGGAGGAGGAGAAAGGTGCTTCCTTCAAAGGTAAGCAAACCAGCCAGTCGGGCAGGCAAGGAAATGCTGAGCCAGGAAAAATGTTGCCCAAGACTCCATACATCTCCCTGGAAGCTGGATTTGTGCTTTGACTTTTTTTAGAGAAGATCTTAGCATTTGGGAGAACTTAAAGATCCAACTTAACCCCCCAACCCCCGTTTTTCCCCCCTCTTTCCTAAGCTAGCTTTAAACTTAAAGCAAGTTATGAATATCTACCCTGCAGGCAAACACGCAACCTCTGCTTTTCCATGTGTGGCCATGGCATAGAGGTTTTTTATTTCCCCATCTTTTTATATTTCCCCATAATTTCTTGAAGAATCTACATTGAACACAAAAATTACTGGTAGGCTAAGGAAAGAGAGGAATATAACAAGGGATGAACATGAGGAATAGCTAGACAGGAGAAATAAAGGAAGAAGTGAAAGGAAGGAAACAAAGAAGGAAGTGGGTTTTTTTTAAAAAAAATACAGTTCCTTTATTTTTTAAAAAAGGATTTGTTTACAACTTTGAAAAAGATTTTTAAAAAATCTTTAATGTCATCGCATTATTCGCTCTCAACCTATGTGTGTGTGTGTGTGTGTGTGTGTGTGTGTGTGTGTGTATATATATATATATATATATATATATGCATATATATATATATATATATATATATATATATATATATGCATGCTATCAAAGTTCCCAAGGAACTGTAACAAAAAAAAATATTGTTCTTCTAAATAAATTACATATTTGCCAGTAACAGTTGCAACTGAGATTCTCTTCTAAACAATATCCAAGACAGTTTTAAGAAAGAACAGAAACATATTAGCCATAACTAATAGGGAGTTTAATTGTTTACCAGCAATTTATTAATTGCTTTTCTACTAGAAAATACATATATGTTTTTGTCTGAACACCAAATGAACCCGACCATGTAATTCAAATACTATCTTTTGCACATTTATTTTAGAAGATAATAAGGCTTTTTTAAATATGATAAAATATATACCAGGTATGAGGAGGGATTTTCTTAAGCTAATTTGTTTTATACGTGAGGCCTATAAATAAGCAATGAGCTTATCTGACTTTAATTTCTGTTTTGATAATGGAAAAGATTATTATTGCCATGTTATATTGTGCTCTAAGAACAATATACTTATTTGTTTATATATAGCAATTCAACTCTGGTATAGCAAGTAAGAAATAAATGGGCATGATAAGATATTGAAATGATTTGAACCTCAAGAAAATATAATGGTTCTGATATATCAAATATAGGGTGCCTGTAGAAACACACCCAGAAATAGGCTATTGGGGACACTTTAATGAGAGAAAAATAAGAATAGAGAAAGACATGAGACAAGCTGAAGTATCTTGGTTTTCTTTTATTATAACAATCGTGCACTTTATATTTACTTATTTTATAACTGTTAAACAGGAAGCTTGAAATATACATGTAGAAAAAGAGGAGGTTGATATAGAGGGTGGGGACAGTTGATGATAGGGCTGGGATGACAGTCATAAACTGAAAATTGTGTTTGTGTTCTCTGCCAGAGGCAAATAGCAAGATTGTTGAGTAATAGGCGAAATTTTATATTTCCGTATAAATTGTAGGACCACTCATCCAAACATTTACTTCTGTTTATTAAAAACTTCCTAACATGTGAACTTTTAGAATAAGAAAAAAGGATATGGAAAGTTGGAGGTGCAAACCACTCCCCTCTTTCTACTAAAACTTTTGAAAAATAGCAGCACTGCAAACTGGAAAAATTAAATTCCGGTGACTGATGGACAGAAAAAGGAGAGAGAACTACTTGCTCAGAGAGAGACTAAGGGAGGGTTAAAACCAGCTTTCATAAACAGTTCCGTCGTTTGGCTACCAATCGATATTGTGCTGGAAACTACCCTCCAAGGACAAAAACGCAAACCCGGGACTGCTCAATAGATAAAAGATGCCACCTGATCCCGAATTAGAGACTCTTGAAAACGGATCCCTCTCTATAGCATTTCCTGTGGGATCAGAGGAGGCGCGGACCATTGCGAGGGGAAGAAAATTAAACCCCCTGCTGAAATAATAAAGGGAACATGAGATTATCACAGGAAATAAGCTCTCTCGGCGTGGTCAGGATGAGTGCAATAATTGGAATCCTCTGAAAAGGATCCGCTGGAATCCTTTTCCTCCCTCTCCGTTCTGATAGCTGGAGATCCCCCTTTTGAGGCGGGGTCAGCGGGTCGCTGGAAATCGGAGCCACAAACATCCACTACCTTCCCCTCCCTTCATTCCTGCAGGAGAACATAAGGAAGCCGTGCGTGTTTTTATTTATATGCACGGAGAGACAGACACGCACCGCGAGCCTTTCGTGGGGAAGAACGCGTCCACGGACGCCGCCGTTTCCCTTAAGCCCTTCCCCCATCTCACCTGTCCGAAGAGCAACGGCGAAGCGCCCCCGCGTCGGATGGTGCCTCGATGCGGCTTTTGGGGAGGGGAGTCGCCCCGCCGACAGACCCGCAGCCCCCCGCGAAGAGCTCCAGCTGGGAGTCTAGACTTCCTCTTGTTTACAAACCCAGGCTGTGAAACAAAGGTGTCTCCTCCCCCTTCCCCCCTCCCTCCTCCTTTCTGCGGGCTTCCCCCTCCGCTCCTTCCTCTTTCCACCCAGCCAATCGGGGCGGCTATGCAAATAAACTGCAGAGCTGATAAAAGGGGAGGGGACACGCGCGGGGAGGCCGCGCTTGATTTGGCACGGAGTGGGGGCGGGGCGGGGCGCGGCGAGGCCGTCGGGAGAGATGGCGTGGCTGGGCGGCGCGCGTGGGCCGGCCCTGAAAGCGACGGGCCTCTGGGCGTGTGCAGAGTGCCTTGCGCGCAGACGATCGTGCGGCTTGGGAGGGGGACTTTTTTCTTTGGAAACGATGTCTAGAGGCATAGTTGGGGAGGTTAGTCTTTTTTACATCGAAAATGGCATCTTGTAAATGGCAGTAATACGCTTTAATACGCTCCCATGCCTGGCAGATTTTTGTACTGATGAAACAGAGGATCCGGCAAACAAGTCAATACTGAAATTGACCTTTCTGCTGATAATGCTTTTTAAAATTCTGGATATTAAAATGTAAACATGTAAACACCATCATCACTATAGTAGAAGTTCTTCCCCCAAGGCAGACCACATCTTTTATCTTATGGGGGTGTCTTATTAAATCCAGGAGTTGCAGACTCTACATTCCAGTAAAAAGGAGGTGGTGGCGGGGAATTGTAAATCGTGGGATCTGAACAATTATTCTGTGCTTGGGTATTTTGGAAAACCACTGCAAGCTAAAGGAAACAATATTGATCTGGGAGGGGAAGATGGTCATTGTGAGTCAGGGTTAGATGTCAGGAGGAAGGAAATTGTCTGGCATGCCTGCAACAAAGTAGACTAGATTAAAGTTTTATAGTTGAGCAGGATCTGAATCTGCATATAATGAGTTCAGTTCCACAAGTTGGCTAATACCAGAAAAATAACCATGTTGCAGTGAAACCAAGTCCAATGTTGCTGATTAGATTAATATATGCATTTTTGGCATCAGTTGTGATGGCCACAATCTGTTTTACCAGCTGCATAAAATGACATTTTAAAAAGTGGATAGGCAGTGGATAGGCCAGTTTGGTCTAGTGGTTAAGACAGAAGGCTAGAAACCAAAAGACCATGAGGTCTAGTCCCTCCTTAGACATAAAAGCCAGTTGGATGATCCTGGGCCAATCACGCTCTCTTACCCCAGCCCACCTCACAGGGTTATTGTTGGGAAAATAGAAGGAAGAAAGTGTGTTGGATATTTTTGCTGCCTTGAGTTATTTGTAAAAGTAATAAGAGATGCAAATAAACAAAAATGACCTGAGTCCAGATAGAGAAACAGTGCGTTTTACCCACCTCCAGCCTGAGATAGAATACAGCACATCATAATACTATGCAAAACATGAATGAATGCCCAGTTATCAAGAGACAACATGATCTAATCAGCATGGCTGTAATCTTTGTCTAACCAGCAACTGCTGATTCTAGCACAGAGGAAGACAGATATTGTACATTCCCCAATTATCTTGTCCTTGTCTTTGGACTTGATAAGATTGACTTTGGTTAAGGAAATCCAATGGTTTCCTTTTACTCTAATGAAAGTATTTGTCAATGTGATTATTTTTAATTGGCTTCCATAGAAGCCTAAAAACCTTGCAGCTTTTTTGTTTATGACCCTACTTTGTCAGTTGGATTTATGGGCTACATTGATATGCTTGAAATGAAGTAGAATGGGAGATAGAAATGAATTTACTTGCTAAGATAGCTGCAGACCTGCACATACGCAGCTTGTGTGATTGTGGGTGTTTTCCAAGTTGTTGCCTTTGCCTTTCTTTATTGTTTACTTGGCTTAACTGCAGCCAGCTCTAGCAAATATTTGAAAGGGAGTGTCCCCTAGTGGTTAGGAGTGGGAAGACCTGGGTACCAATTCCCACTCAGCTATGCAGCTTCTTCAGAAAATGTTGATTTTTTACTTCTCATTCTAAAACACACGCAGAGTGGGTTTGGACAGAAGAGATTGAAGAAACTGGACAGCCATCTATCTGTAATAGGGTTACAGGGGGTTAGACTAGAAGATGTCCAAAATTCCTTCCAATTTTGTTATTCTATATTCTGCTTGTGAGAATAGCCCTGGATATATGACAAAGAGACCCAAGTCTTCAAACCAAGAGAAAAAGAACTTGATAAAACTATGTATTTAAGATTGATTCTATTTATTGTCCAAATAGTGGACAATAGTGGTGGCGAACCTATGGCACACGTGCCAGAGGCGGCACCCGGAGCACTCTCTGTGGGCACACGTGCCATTGCCCCAGCCTTGCCTCCCCCCATGACCCCATCCTTTCCAGCAGCCCCCCTGGAGGAGAGTCGCCCCCGAGCGTGGCCCACATGGAGCAGCACAGCCAAGGACATGGTAGCCAGGCAGCATAGAGAAGACTCTGCCCTCATGCCCCATCCCACACAGTTGATGCTGCGGGGTGCGGGCAGAAAGTGTGGCCGCCATGGCACTGCTGGGCTGCCTGGGCAATCTGCGGCAGGCCCTGGAGTCGGTGAGTGGCCCTGTGGGCAGGCGGGGTGGGGGATGGGGTGGGGGCAGGGCGGGGCAGGGGCGGGGCAGGGGATGGAGTGGGCGGGGCCAATTTTTGGGCACTCGGTCTCTAAAAGGTTTGCCATCACTGAAATAGTACAATGTGATCTATTATTCCTATCTATGTGATTTCTAAGAGTCAACAATAAGCCTGGGAGGCTTACAATAGGAAAAAGATACATATGAAAACAATTAAAATCAAGAAGTGTTAAAAACTAAAACCAAAGGGATGGATAGCAGGGGAATGAGTTCTTCTTACTACAACAAGCACCTGTGGAACCCCAAGCCACCTGGCAAAATCAGGTTTTAAGGACCTGAAAGGCCAGGAAGGTGGGAGCATAACTCATTTCTGGTGGTAGAATATTTCACTGGGTGGGGGCTACAGCAGAAAAGGCTCTCCTCTTTGACCTTGTCAGCTGTAACTCGAATACTTTTCAAAAGTAACCCCATGTAGAATCAGTGTGCTGCAGTAATTGCATTCGCATTTATGCTAAACTCCAGGACCTAATCCATGGTGGCTTGGCTTGACAACAATGTACCAACAAAACACTGGACTCGGACATTCCTGTACAGGTAGTCCTCAGGTTAGGACCACAATTGAGCCCAAATTTCAAGACAGTTGTTAAGTGAATTTGGTCTCATTTTACAACCTTTCTTGCCACAGTTGTTAAGTAAATCATTGCAGTTATTAAATTAGCAACACGGTTGTTAAATGAATCTGGCTTCCCCATTGACTTTGCTTGTCAGAAGTTGCAAAAGGCGACCCCAGGACACTGCCACTGTCATAAATATGAGTCAGTTGGCAAGCGTCTCAATTTTGATCACGTGACCTGCAAATATGAAAAACTGTTTTTTTTTTCAGTGCCATTATATCTTCAAATGGTCACTCAATGAACTGTTTGTAAGGCGAGGATTACATGCAGTGGGAGCAAACGTAGCAGAGATCATGTGAGCATGCATTGCTCTTTCAGAACATTTCAGCATCATTCCTACATCTCACAGAATACTAGGAAGACGTTGGCCTTAAGAGGAGGATTCAGAGATGGTAACCCAAGCGGAAGACACATCAGGAATAGCTTAGAGCGGGGGTCCTCAACCTTGGCAACTTTAAGACTTGTGGACTTCAATTCCCAGAATTCCTTTGCTTTGCTGGCTGAGGAATTCTGGGAGTTGAAGTCCACAAGTCTTAAGGTTGCCAAGGTTGAGGACTCCTGGTTAGAGTACCAGGAATGTGCCCAGGAAGGGTGGGGACTGAGGGCAAATTAATCATCTAGGAGAACTTGTTGACCCTCCTTTTTTTTTTTTTTTTTTTTGCATCCATGTCAATAATCACAGAAAGAAAAGGAAAATAGGTCTAAGAAAGGCCACAGATGAAATTCTACCACCGATTCACTCGTTCTTAGAGCACACCCCCCTCCTTTATCTTATACAGTATAAATGAGGCCATCTCTCACTTCCCTGGTCTCCATTAAAATATTTGGCTAGAACATTAGAACAATCTGATGTTGTGCCAAGGACTTAAAGTTGGCATTTCTTACCAAATCCTTACAACTGATCTTTCTTTTGTGGGACTTGTCTCTTTGTTTGCATACCTGTTGTTGAAACAGTGAGAAATGTCTGGGACAGCGTAAAGGTTGCCTTGATAACTTGTCATCTACCTCCAAGAATTTAATGCTGAATGAAGTTGTTGTTCTCCTCTGACAACTAAAGCTTCTAGTAAAGTAGTAGAGGGATGGGTAGCTTGTGATTTTAGATCTTGGCAACTTTGAGATGGGTGGAATTCAAGTCCCAGAATTCCCTAGCCAGATCTTCAGCTGATTTCAAGAGCCTTCCTCAAGCCAATTTTAAGTATAGGTTTCTACATGTAGATTTCGACAGGAGGGGATTTTAAAAGAAAAAAAAATCAAGAAAATGGCTATGACTGCATGATCGAAGCCCACCGCTTTTTAATGTGAATTGCGCACATAGTGAAAGGGATGGGGCTACAGTTGTGTGGGTGTGGCCACCACATTGACTCTCCATCCATTTAGATGTAGGATATTCCCCAGAAAATAACAATAATAATAATAACAACAACAACAACAAAATGATCTTGGAAAACTACAAGAAAAGGAAGACCAACCTGAATGTGGCATGGATTGACTACAAAAAGGCATTTGACTCTCTGCCACATGACTGGATAATCAAGTGCCTAGAAATAACAGGAGTCAGTAGAAACATCAGAAAATTTGTGCAAAGATCAATGGCACAATGGAAGACACAGTTGCAGATCAATGGTGAGAGACTGGGAGAGGTTAATATCAAGAGAGGAATATTTCAAGGAGATTCATTATCACCATTACTATTTGTTATTGCACTGTTTCCTTTGTCAACAATACTGAATAACTCAGGACATGGCTATCAAACATCAAAAACATCTGCCAGACTATCCCATCTCCTTTACATGGATGATCTGAAGCTGTATGGAAAAACATCATCTGAAATAGAATCGCTGCTCAACACTGTCCGTATATATAGCCAAGATATTGTAATGGAGTTTGGCTTGGACAAATGTGCCACACTTACTATCAAACAAGGAAAAATAGTGAAAACTGAAGGAATCAAGATGCCCCACGAAAATAACATTAAGAGTCTGGATGAGGAAGAGTACTACAAATACTTGGGTATCCTTCAAGCTGACAACATCAAGCACATTGAAGTCAAGAAAAAGATTAGAGGTGAATACATCAAGAGAGTGAAGAAGATCTTAAAATCCAAACTCAATGGAGGAAATACCATAAAGGCAATCAACACCTGGGCAATCCCAGTCATTAGGTACACAGCTGGAATAGTGGACTGGACTCAAGCAGAACTAAAAGCAATGGATAGGCAGACCAGAAAAATAATGACAATGAATCACGCCCTTCATCCACGCAGTGACATTGACAGACTTTATCTACCAAGGCAAATAGGTGGGCGTGGAATGCTACAAGTACATCAGATGGTTGAAGAAGAAAAAATGGCTTTGGAAGAATATCTGAAGAACAATGATGAAGATGCACTGAAATTAGTATATCAGGAAGGCTTACTGACTACTGGAGAGACCAAACTGGCCTACAAGAAAGACCAAATGAAGAACAGAATAGAGGCATGGGAAGACAAAGCACTACATGGCCAATACATTAAAAAAATAGCTGGGAAAGCAAATAATAACAAGACCTGGCAATGGCTAAGAGCAGGAAAATTGAAGAAAGAGACCGAGGGACTAATTCTGGCTGCACAAGACCAAGCCTTAAGGACAAATGCATATAAAGTCAAAATTGAGAAGACAGCAACAGATAGTAAGTGCCGCCTATGCAAAGAAACTGAAGAAACAGTGGACCACCTGGTAAGCTGTTGCAAGAAGATTGCACAGACTGACTACAAGCAGCGGCATGACAAAGTAGCAACAATGGTGCATTGGAAGATCTGCAAAAAATATCATTTGCCTGTAAGCAAAAACTGGTGGGATCATAAAATAGAGAAAGTCATAGAAAATGATAAAATTAAACTGCTCTGGGACTTCAGAATTCAAACAGACAAGCACCTGCAACATAACACCCCAGACTTAACAATTGTCGATAAGAAAGACAAAAAAGTCTGGATAGTGGACGTGGCAGTGCCTGGAGACAGCAGAATAGAAGAGAAAGAGCTAGAGAAGATAACAAAATACAAAGACCTACAAATAGAAATAGAAAGACTGTGGCAAGAGCAAGCAAGGGTAGTACCAATAGTCATGGGCGCCTTGGGTGCAATCCCAAAACAACTGGAGCACCACTTGAACACCATTGGCGTTGACAAATGGTGACTCTTGGACCTCGATTCTCAGAATCTTTTAGCTAGTGTATGCTGATTGTATGATTGTTTTTTAACCTTTTTTAGTTCATTGTATTAGGGTGTGTATGGGTGTGAGTGATGGAGCTGGGAACAAGAACTGGTGCCCTCTCTGCTGAGTGTGTAAACAGAAGTGGAGGGGGGGCCGGATGTACTTCCCGGCTCGATTTGAATGTGAGATGTGGCCTGCTGGGAGGGGGGGATGGTGGGAGGGAGACCTTCGGGGTGGGTGCGGAGTTTTCGGGGGTGGAGGTGGGCCGGAACATCCCGGTTATCGTAGGGAGAGGTAGATATGGCGGGAGCCAAGGGGTGGGCCATCTTCGGGGAACAAGGACTCGCTGCATTAGAGCGATTACCTGTTCCGACCCCTTGGACTCTTCTCCAATACCTGGAGAGGGGGATATTCAGGACCCTGGCCTCAGGTTGCTGCTTCTTAATGCCAGGTCGGTTATTAATAAAGCCCCCCTCATCCGGGATTTGATACTGGTTGAGGAGGCCTACCTGGCATGTATTACTGAGACCTGGCTGGGCCAAGAGGGAGGTGCTCCTCTCTCAGAGATGTGCCCAGACGGGTTTCAGATAATGCACCAACCGCGACTCCAGGGAAGGGGTGGGGGAGTGGCGATTCTTGTCCGAGAATCCCTAAGACCTCGCAGGATCCCAGCCCCAGAGGTTGTTGGGTGTGAGTCCCTTCTCTAGAGGTTGGATTCAAGGGTTCAGTCGGGCTTGTTGTTGCCATACCTGCCTCCCAGCTATGTGACAACAGCCCTGCCTGAGCTGCTGGAGGGGGTAGCCGGGTTGGCGATGGAATTCCCCAGGCTTATGGTGCTGGGGGATTTCAATTTGCCGTCACTCGGCGAATCCTCTGGTGTGGCTCAGAAGTTCATGGCTTCCATGACAACCATGGACCTGACCCAGATAATTCAGGGTCCGACCCATAGGGGAGGACACACGCTTGACTTGGTATTCCTCTCGGGGCAGTGGAGACGTGATTTCGATTTAAGGGGTATAGTTACTTCTCCCTTGTCATGGTCAGATCACTTTGTCAAAGCAAGAATATACAGTATAACCTGTTGAGGTTAGATTTCTCGGTCCTACTCCCCACCGCAGGGAGGCGGAACCGATTAGGTGGTTCCGCCCCAGGCGTTTAATGGACCCAGAGGGGTTCCAAATAGCGCTTGGGGGCTTTCCTGATTCCCTCCTCCACGAACCGGCTGAGTCCTTGGTCGCTGCTTGGAATAAGGCGGCATCAGGGCGTTAGACCGGATCGCGCCTTTGCGACCTCTCCGTGATTGTGGATCCCGGAGGGCACCTTGGTTTACCGAGGAGCTACGGGAGATGAAGCGTCAGAAGAGATGTCTAGAGCGACGCTGGAGGGCTAGTAACTCCGAATCTGACCGGACACTTCTAGAGCCTATATTAGGACTTATTTAGTGGCGATACGAGCGGCAAAATGTTCGCATTTTTCCGCACTTATTGCATCTGCAGAATCTCGCCCCGCCGCCCTGTTTAGGGTGACCCGTTCCCTACTTAATGTTCGGGAGGCTGGGGAGCCCTTACAGGGTAGAGCGGAGGAATTTGTGCAATTCCTATCAGACAAAATCGCTCGGATTCGGACAGACCTAGACTCCGATTGGGCAGGGCCTTTTGAGATGACTGGGACAGCTCAGTTTTATGGGATGAATTTGAGTCTGTGACCGCTGAGGATGTTAACAGAGCGGTGGGAGCAATGAGCGCCTCCACTTGTTTATTGGACCTGTGTCCTTCCTGGTTGGTCTCGGCTGCCAAGAAGGTGACACGAGGCTGGCTCCAGGTGTTGATCAACGCTTTGTTGAGGGAGGGGTCTTTCCCGCAATCCCTGAAGGAGGCAGTTGTGAGGCCCCTGCTCAAGAAGCCTACCCTGGACCAGGCTGATTTAAATAATTTCCGTCCAGTCTCCAATCTCCCCTTTGTGGGGAAGGTTGTAGAGAGAGTTGTGGCGCTCCAGCTCTGACGGTCTCTGGATGAAGCGGATTATCTAGACCCTTTTCAATCTGGCTTCAGGCCCGGCTTCAGCACAGAAACCGCTTTGGTCGCCTGATGGATGATCTCTGGCGGGCCCGAGACAGAGTTTATTCCTCTGTCTTGGTGCTACTTGACCTCTCAGCGGCTTTTGATACCATCGATCATGGTATCCTTTTGCGACAACTCGAAGGGGTGGGAGTGGGAGGCACCGTTTTACGGTGGTTCTCCTCCTACCTCTCTGGCCGGTCGCAATCGGTATTGGTGGGAGGGCAGAGGTCAACCCCGAGGCCCCTTGAATGCCGCGTGCCACAGGGGTCGGTCCTCTCTCCCCTCCTATTTAACATTTATATGAAGCCGCTGGGTGAGATCATCAGATAGCACGGGGTGAGGTTTCATCAGTATGCTGATGATACCCAGTTATATATCTCCTCCCCGAGCTCTCTCAGTGAAGCGGCCAATGTGATGGGCCGTTTCCTTAAAGCCGTGATGGTCTGGATGGGGGTTAACAGACTCAGGCTCAATCCTGACAAGACCGAGTGGTTTTGGATGTTGCCTCCCAAGGATCATGTCGACTGTCCAATGTTGACTCTTGCGGGGGAAAATATACCCCTTCGGAGCGGGTTCGCAACTTGGGTGTCCTCCTTGATCCACAACTGAATTTGGAACATCAATTGACGGCTGTGGCTGGGAGGACCTTTGCACAATTTCGCCTGTTGCACCAGTTGCGACCCTACCTGGACCGGGAGGCTCTCCTTACAGTCACTCACGCCCTTGTCACCTCACGTTTGGACTACTGCAATGTGCTCTACATGGGGCTACCCTTGAAAAGTATTCGGAGACTACAGTTGGTTCAGAATGCAGCCGCGCGAGTGATAGTGGGTGCTCCTCGATACACCCACGTTACACCTATCCTCCGTGAGCTGCACTGGTTACCTATTGGTCTCCGGGTCCAATTCAAGGTGTTGGTCATTACCTTTAAAGCCCTATATGGCTCAGGGCCAGGCTATTTGCGAGACCGCCTACTACCTCATAGTTCCCTACGTCCGGTTAGATCCCACAGGCTGGGCCTCCTTCAGGCCCCGTCGGCCAAGCAGTGCCATTTGGCGGGGCCGCGGAGGAGGGCCTTCTCTGTGATGGCGCCCACGCTTTGGAACCAGCTCCCCCGGAGATTAGGACCGCTCCCACCCTGTTGGTCTTCCGTAAGCTACTTAAGACCTGGCTTTTCCGGCAGGCCTGGGGTTTATAAAACCTGACCCCTGGATGATTGTCTTTGTACTGTTGTTCTGTTATGTTTTATGTGTTTTTTATTGTTAGCCACCCAGAGTCCTTCGGGAGTGGGGCGGCTTATAAATTTTAAAAATAAATAAATAAATAAATAAATAAACATAGTCAATTGCAAAAGGCGGCCTTATTAGGAACTGTTTCCATTCTGCAACGATATCTGTAATACCATCAAACATCCACATCTGACTATCCCAGGTCCTGAGTAAGGACTCGATAGGTAGACAAAATGCCAAATCCAGTCTGAACATCTGGCTGACTGAGCGATGATCAATAATAATAATAATAATAATAATAATAATAATAATAATAATAATAATAAAGTTGGAAGGGACTTTGGAGGTCATCTAGTCCAGCCCCCTGCTCTGGCAGGAAACCCTATACCATTTCGGACAAATGGCTGTCCAGTCTCTTCTTAAAAACTTCCAGTGTTGGAACATTCTACTACTTCTAGAGGCAGGTTGTTCCACTGGTTAATTGTTCTAACTGTCAGAAAGTTTCTCCTTAGTTCTAAGTTGCTTCTCTCCTTGATTAGTTTCCATCCGTTGCTTCTTGTCCTGCCCTCAGGGGCTTTGGAGAATAGCTTGACTCCCTCTTCTTTGTGGCAGCCCCTGAGATATTGGAACACTGCCATCATGTCCCCCCTTGTCCTTCTCTTCGTTAAACTAGACATACCCAATTCCAGCAGCCTTTCCTTATATGCTTTGGCCTCCAGCATCTTTGTTGCTCTTCTCTGTACTCTTTCTAGAGTCTCAACATCTTTTTTAAATCGTGGTGACCAAAACTGGATGCAGTATTCCAAGTGTGGCCTTACCAAGGCATTGAAGAGTGGTATTAATACTTCACGTGATCGTGATTCTATCCCCCAATCTCACAAGACATAAAAAGATGATAAACATACTAAAGGAAAAAGAAACAAGGGGGTGATAATGATGATTTCACATACTTTTGGTCCTGAAATCACCCTCCCTATTCCCTTCAGCTGTTTATTTATTAGATTTTTATCCCATATTTATTACTTTATGATAATTCAAGGCAGTGAACCTACTTAATACTCCTGCCTCCTATTTTCCCTATGACAACAGCCCTGTAAAGTGGTTTGGGGTGAGAGAGTGACTGGCCCAAAGTCATCCAGCTAGCTTTCATGCCTAAAGCAGGACTAGAACTCACAATCTCTTGATGATTGGCCAAAAGTCACCCATTCGGCTTTCATCTAAGGTGAGACTACAACTCACAGTCTCCTGGTTTCTAGTCCAGCATCTTAACCACTACACCAGGGGTCTTCAAACTTGGTCCTTTTATGACTTGTGGACTCCAACTCCCAGAATTCCTCGGCCAGGCAGTACCTGGCTGAGGAATTTTGGGAGTTGAAGTCCACAAGTCATAAAAGGGCCAAGTTTGAAGACCCCTGCATTACACCAAACTAATGTTGTGGCCTATTTATTACAAAGGAAGCACTCCCCTCACAAGAAAAAGAAAGTTGATCATTCTTTACCAAGTGCTTTTTTACTTTTATTTGTTTTGCTGAGTGTTAATAAGAGAATTGTCCTCCTCCTTTGCCTTTTTCTACTGATTATTCAGGAGACGAATAATGAAAATATCAGTGTTCTACAAGCAGGATTGTAGCAAAACAATAGCCTCGCATTATCTTCAGTCCCTTGCTTTAGTATGTAATATGTTAGTCAGCTACTGAAAATGCCCCACACCAGTAAGAAAATTGTGTAATTTTTTCCAAAATTACAGCGTACACAGGTAAAATACACTTTGAGTTTCCTATCTTTTACATTCATCTCCTTTTTCTCTTTCCATTCCTCACCAGAAATGTCAACGATGATTCTAGAATAGCGTAACAATTTATGCAAGGGAAGGTGGCGGCGGGTGAGCATTCAGGTAATGTCGAAGGAGAGTTGGATAGTCAGTCATGATTCCGGAGACTCCATAGCTAAAGGCTTCTTCAAAATCTTTTTCTTCATTCAAAACCCAAAGAAGAACCTAAATAGAAAGAGGAAAAGGGGAAAATGCAATCACAGAATGCAAGCCCTGGAAATAAAACGACAAAAGCCAAGGCAGTAGCAAGAATAAGAGGTGCCTTTGCTGCAATCTCCAAATTTCTGGAGCAACTCTTGAATACCATCGATATTGACAAAATCACCATTGGTCAATTGCATGGGGCAGCTTTACTTGGAAGATCCTGCGCTGAGGCTTTTAACGCCACCAAACAACTGTAATACAGATAGGCCTCGAATTTACAACAGTTCATTTAGTGACCATTCGAAGTTACAACGGCAGTGGAAAAGTGATTTATGACCGTTTTTCACACATACGACCATTGCAGCGTCCCTATGGTCATGTGATCAAAATTCAGACGCTTGGCAACTGACCACTGCCGTATCACGTGATCCCCTTTTGTGACCTGGCAAGCAACGGGGAAGCCAGATTCACTTAACAGCCTTGTTACTAACTTAACAACTGCAATAATCCACTTAATAACTGTGGCAAGAAAGATTGTAAAATGGGGCAAAACTCATTTAACAAATGTCTCATTTGACAACAGAAATTTTGGACTCAATTATTGTTAAGTCAAGGACTACCTGTATCTGCCTATCCTAGGTTCTTGCCAAATCCAGTCTAAACATCTGGCTGACTCTGCAACCAACCATAATAATAACGCAGCTAGTCCTTGAGTTACGATCACAATTGGGACCACAATTTCTCTTGTTCAGCCAGACAGTTGTTAAGGGAATTGCGCCCGGTTTTTGCCACGATTGTTAACCAAATTACTGCAGTTGTTAATTGAATCCTGTCATCATTAAGCAGTTTCCCCCTTTGACTTTCCTTGTCAGAAGCCACTTGGGAAGGTCACACGTGGCAATCACATGACCTCAGGATGCCTGCCACCACTGCAAATACATGCCAGTTGCTAAGCACCTGAATTTTAATCATATGATTGTGGGGATCCTGCAACAGTCATAAGTGATGACTGGATCGGTAATTTTTTTCAGTGCCGTTGTAACTTTGAACAGTCACTATATGCTTGTAAGTCAAGGACTGCCTTTATATAAAAGGCCACGCTTCTTGAATCCACAAATATGATATGCCGGTACATTATGAAATCCTAGGTTCTCGGTGCATATGAAGGCCAACAACATCAGCTAAAAAACTGACAGCTGTGACAGCTGCAGAACTTGGGTTTGGCTAGTCTAAAGAAAAGAAGGACCAGGGGTGTCATGATAGCAGTGTTCCAGTATCTGAGGGGCTGCCACAAGGCAGAGGGGGCCAGGTTGTTCATCAAAGCATCAGAGGGCAGGACAAGAAACAATGGATGGAAACTGACCAAAGAGAAAAGCAACCTGGAATTAAGGAATAACTTCCTAACAGTGAGGATAATTAACCAGTGGAACAGCTTACCCTCAGAAATCGTGAGTGCTCCATCACTGGAGGTTTTTAAGAAGAGACTAGACAGTCACTTGTCTGAAAGGGTATAAGTTCTCCTGCTCGAGCAGGGGGCTGGATTAGAAGACCTCCAAGGTCCCTTCCAGATTCTATTCTATTCTATTCTGGTCTATTCTATTCTAGTCTAGTCTAGTCTAGTCTGTATATAGTAATAATGTAGAATCTTCAGAGAACTGTCTGAAACCAGATTTCCCTTGTAAAAGTCTATTATTTATATATACAATTATTTCCCCTGCAGTCCAAGTGCAAAGCATCTTGTCGCTGAAGGGAAGAAGAATAATCTTTACTTCTGCTGCCATCTTCACCTTAGCAACAAGCAGCAGAAAAAGTCTTGTGATTGGTTATTTGAAATAAACCATGCAAAGTATGTCATAGGCACAGGGGAAACTAGAAAAGAGTAGAGGGATGTTTTTTAAACTTGGCAACTTTAAGATGTATGAACTTCAACTCCCAGAATGGCTGGGGACTTCTGGGAGTTGAAATCCACACATTTTAAAAGTTGCCAAGTTTAAAAGATACTGGTGTAGAGGGTGTTAGAGGTAGGACGCCTCTAACTTGGAATTTGGAAAGGTGAAGTTTTTAATGTGGTTAGAAATTCCACATTATTACAATTTCCCACAATTTAATCTTCAATTAAAAGAGGATAGCCAAGCTTTTAGGACTGGAACTTACGTTTGACATTTTGATATTATATTATGAACATTCCTATAAAAATGATTATGGAAAACTGGGAAGTTGGTTCTTCCTCATCTTTTCTTACAGCGTTGGTGAAAATACAAATGTGCTTTTCTTAGAAAAAAAAGATTGTGTTTGAGAATTCAGACTGGCTTCTAGCATGCAAGCTTCAAAACATACATATAGAAATGATCAGGCAAGATATGGAGATTTCTGTGGACATACCACATTCATGGATCTACATGGAGTAGAAGTAATCTTTGATTTATGACCGCAATTGAGCCCAAAATTTCTGTTGCTAAGCAAGACAGTTAAACGAGTTTTGCCCATTTTACAACCTTTCTTGCCATAGTTGTTAAGTGAATCATTGCAGTTGTTAAGTTAGTAACACAATTGTTAAGTGAATCTTGCTTCCCCATTGAGTTTTCTTATCAGAAGATTGCAGAAGGCGATTATATGACCCCAGAACACTGCAACCGTCATAAATATGAACACTACAGTTGCCTGAATTTTGCTTACATGACCACAGGGATGCAGCAATGGTTGTAAGTATGAAAAATGGTCATAAGTCACTTTTTTCAGTGCTGTTGTAACTTTGAGTGGTCACTAAACAAATGGCTGTAAGTCAAGGACTATCTGTACTCAGAAGCTAAAACATGTACCACTGCCAGGTCAATAGCATTTTTTTTTTTGTAATTGTTCCAACTCAGGTCTTAATTCAGGCTCAGCCACTCATGTCTTGGTCATCTTGCGCTTGGACTACTGCAACCCACTCTGCTTGGTGCTACCCTTGAAGAGTATTCGGGAGCTATAGCTGGCACAAAATGCAGCAACACAAACAGTTTTAGGAGTCCCTAGAGTGGCCCATGTTACATCACTGCTACACGAACTGCATTGGTTGCTTCCAGTATTGTTCAAGGTGTTAGTCATTACCTTTAAAGCCCCCTGTAGGGCACGGTCCAGGTTATCTGAAAAACAGTCTCACCCTGTTTGGCCCTCCCTACTTAGTTCAGCAGGAGGGGCATGCTCTGGATTCCGTTGGCCAAGGAATTGTAGCTGGTGAGATCCAATGGAAAATCCTTTCTGCTCTGACTCCTGCCCTTTGGAACGTCATGCCACTTGAGGTGAGATCTGCTCTCGCCCTCTTGGCCTTCCGAAGGAACCTGACTTTGCCAACTGGCCTGGGCCCCAATGGGAGGTGGTCTCATTTTAAGGTGGCTAGTGGACTATTAGAAGATCCCAACTCCACCCGGAGTATGCATTTCATTTTATTTACTTTTGTTTACTTAGTGTTAGTGATGCCCAAAGTTTTGCTCTTTTGATGTTTTAATTGCTTATATCGATGTTTATAACCTTTTAAGCCACCCAGAATTGCTTAATAGTGAGATGAGCGGCATATACATTTAATAATAAATGAATAAATAAATAATAATTCTGATCATCCCCAGGAGTAGAGACTAGGCTGCCACCCAAAAGTCTGATTTCTTAGTTTTCCCCAACATACTTGTATTCCTCTGTCTTCCAGATGTTTGAACAGCTGTTTATGCATTACCACCCTGTTGGGAAAGGAAAAAAATAGCAATACAAAAGGTTTAGGTGTAACCACTCTGCTTTATCTATTGTAGATCCCAGCAGAAAAAGGGAAAACAGCTAAATATGAGAAAAATCATAGTCTCACTTGGGGAGAGAGGGGTTATTTTTCTGATATTTATTGTCTCTAGCAGGGAAACAGCTGGTTTGGGTTATGGGCTTCATTAAGACCCCCCTGCGGGGAAAGGAGAGGAGAAGGTGATGAAGGAAAGGAATACTTAATAAGAACGAAAACAATTAAAACCACGGCTCTGTGTCACTCACTTGGTGGTCAATTTTGCCAGTAGTGATCCAAGTCTTCCCTTTTTCACTGGAAAATAAGTCCTAGGATTAAAAACAAAACAAAAAGGTGACAAAATTAACAAGCTCCTGAGAACTGCTGGTTTCCTGCTGTTCCTCCTCTAAAATATTGGATCCCACACTTTTCCCAAAGAACCCATGAATTACAAAACATAGGACAAATGCATCTGGTCCTTGACAGGCAAAACTCTTAGAATAATTTTTACACACCTGCCCTGTTTTTCTTCACAACTAAACTTCTACAGAACATGAAAGAGAACATGTGAGGAAGGTCGGCTTAACTTTATCCTGTCCAATTAACTTAGGTGTTAGTCACATTGTAGGGGGAAACCCCCAGGCTGTGAGATCTGATGTAACTGAATGCCTTGTGCATTGAGGTTCTTTGTTAAACTGCACCCAGTTAGATGGATTCAGATTCAAGACAGACACAGAAACATTGGGCCCTGGACAGGTGGTTTTCTTACGTCTCCCTATAAGAGTGGGGGAGATGTTTTATTTGGTTAAAAACAAAATGATACATGAATACTTCCTCTATTCTATTCTATTGTTAACCCTATACTATTCCTAAGGTAATGACTATTGCAATATATTATTACTCCTCAATTACTGTTACTATTTATACCATTAGAAATTATTCTAAGAGAGCCATTTAGCATAGTGGTTAAGGCATTAGGCTCGATACCAGGAGACTGGGATTTCTAGTCCCGCCTTAGGCACAAAACCGGTTGGGTCACCTTGGGCCAGTCACTTTCTCTCAGCCCTAGGGAAGGAGTCTGTAATAAACCACTTCTGAAAAACCTGGCCAAGAAAACAGCAATCTCTGAGAATCAGACAAGATTGAATGAAAAACAAACGAACATTGTTTTGCTACAATTTCCTATACAACTTGTCCTCTCTTGATGTGATGGAATGTGTACCTGCAGGAACAAACAGTGGGACTTTTGGCTTTGAGGGTGAAGGTTCGTTCTCTGAGGTTGTGGGCGCGTTCCCAAATGTTTCATTACCAAGCTAGGTACCGTATATTCTGGTGTACAAGACGACTTTCTAAGCCCTGAAAATCTTCTCAAAAGTCAGGGGTCGTCTTATACGCTGGAATATATGGGTAGCTGTTCTCTGAATTTAAAACCAATCTGCCCCCTAGTGGCCAGCCCTAATTTTTTTTACAGAAATAAGCACTAACAGGTCAAAGCTTTCTAGCAGCAAAGGAATGGAGCTCCTATTGTGCTCATCTATAAACAGAAATTCAATATTGTACTGTATTTTCTGGCATATAAGATGACTTTCTAAACCCTGAAAATCTTCTCAAAAGTTGGGGATCGTCTTATACGCCCAGTCGCCTTATACGCCGGAATATACGGTAACCTCTTCAGCGGCGTTCAGGCGAAGCTCAGAGAACAAACCTTTACCCTCATATTTTAAATATTTAAATGTGATTGGTTTTAAGAAAATTACAATGGATTGAAAAAAAATGTTTTGAATAAGAGTTAAAAGACCAGATGACTAGATTTATAAAATGGAATATTTAAAGATTAAATATATTCTTAGTTATGGTAAAAAAGAATGGAAAAACGTTGGAAATAAATATGTATTAGCTTAGGGCAGGGGTAGGCAACCTTGGCTCTTTTATGACTCGTGGACTTCAAGTCCCAGAATTCCTCAGCCAGCCATGTTGAAGAAAAAGGGAGAGGTTTCCAAGCTGAGCCATACTGGCTCAGGAATTCTGGGAATTGAAGTCCACAAGTCATAAAAGAGCCAAGGTTGCCTATCCCTGGCTTACCTGGACTTTCAGTAGTATACTATCTTTTTATCCCTCTTTACTCTTGTTCTTTTTTTTTCTTTTTTTAGTCTTATTTATTCCTTAAGTAAGGTAAAAGTTATGGAATGGTTTACATGACAAAAAATAGAATCAAGTATTTAAATGTAATTAACGTTGAGAAAATCTTAACCAGTAAGAATGTCTCAAATATTGTGGGAAAAACAAATGTAAACAAGAATTGTAAATGGGATCTATGATGAGGCAACCAGAATGACAAGATAGAAAAGAAATTACATTGATGTGATTATTATTTGCGGAAATATTAGAAAAAAAACTATAATGTTAGCTATCAAAACAATAAGAACTGGATTAATTTAAGATTGGTAAAAGAGAACATTATGGGAAGAGGAAATCAAGTAAAGCTATTATGTGGATTATAGATCATAGAAACCAATGGTTAGTGAATGTTTTTTAAATGCAAACCCAGACAACACACTGTTTATCAAATATTAAGGTGACCATTTTAAAAAATTAATAAAATATATTATATATATAAAAAAACCCTTCACCCTCATCCTACACCCGAGCCACAGATATTCTCCACAACTATTGCAAAGTTTGGGCTTTCTTAGAAAAATGCTCAGATTAAGAGGCTGCGTCCTCTTTTCTCTCTGGGAAAACTCTACTTGGTCCAAAGTCTCCTTCTCTGCTGCTCCAGGTACACATTATTCCATCACACTAATGACCATTCATTTGGTGACTGTTCAAAGTTACAACTGAGCTGGAAAAAAAAAAGCATCTTACGGCTGCCCTTGAACTTACAGCCATCTCCCCAACCCCATAGTCAGTCACATGATTGTGATTGGGATGCTTGACAATCATAGGACAACTTTCTGTGACCTTCCATCCAGCTTCCAAAATGCAAAGTGAGTGGGGAAGCTGGCAGGGAAGATCACAAGTTGCAGTCATGTGATGACTTATTTAACAACCACGGGTTCATTTAATGACCATGGTAAAAAAAAAGAGGTAGAACTGAGTATTTTCTTGTGAGATCTCACTTAATTATTGCAACACTTAATGATGGACTTTCTGGTTTTTGTAGTGATAAGTTGAGGTCTACCTGTATACAGCAGCTGGCTGGGGAATTCTGGGAGTTGAAGTCCACACATCTTAAAGTTGCCAAGATTGGGAACCCCTGCTGTATACTGTCCTCGACACTATTACTACTATGCATTAACATTTCTTCCTTAAGCCTGCTCTGTCTTAAGTTGCCTCTGAGATTTCTTCTTTTTTTCCTGTTAATGGCTGCATGTAGAGCTCTTGCCGTTCTTTTTTATATTGTGCTTTGTGATGCTGCAGTTGCTATACTTCCCTTTTGCACTTTCTGCTCCTGAAGGAAAACACCTTCTTTTGTTTGGCTGCTCTACTAATTGCTGGAGGCTGCAGAGCTGCAAAAGAGCATCTCCTCCATTCTCCTCCCACCGCTGTGTTAAAGGTTGCAGCTTTTATTGGCAACTCTGTTGTGTTGATGCTGGATAGAAGACTCCGATGGGAGAAGAAGATGCCTGCAATTTTGCTAAGCAGCTTTTCTTCCATACCTGCCTCCATCATTTTTTTTTTCAGAATTCCTTTTAGATATTGGAACATCAAAGAGAGTCAGAAAATTCCACTTGAAGTCTTGGGAATTATTTGCTTTTGTGGTTTGTTTTTCGCATTTTAATACTTCCTGCTTCTCAAAGAGTCAACATTATGCTTTCTAAAAAAAAAAAAAAAATTCCAGTCCTTTCTTGCTATGCTTCACAGCAATTGCCTCTGAAGCAAAAGATCCCATGTAGTTGTCATCCTTCTGTTGATGTTCAGTGAAATGTTTACTGGTTCTAGGAGTGACAAGGGGAGAAGCTGTTTGAGAAGGGAGAAAAGAGTACTGTATTCATAATTCTAGAAGGGACCTTGGTCGTCTTCTAGTCCAACCCCCTGCTCAAGTAGAAGACCTTACACAATTTGAGACAAATGGCTATCCAGTCTCTTCTTAAAAACCTCCAATGATGGAACACCTACAACTTCTGAAAGCAAACTGTTCCACTGGTTAATTGTTCTCACTGTTAGGAAGTTTCTCCTTAGTTCCAGGTTGCTTTTCTCCTTGATTAGTTTCCATCCATTGTTTCTTGTCTTGCCTTCTGGTGCTTTGGAAAATGGGTTGACCGTTCTTTGTGGCAGCCCCTTAAATACTGGAATATTACTATCATGTCACTCCTAGTCCTTCTTTTCTTTAGACTAAACAAACTGTTTGTTTGTTTCCCATCTTTATTATTTTTTATAAATAACTGAAGGTCGGGAACATACCAATTACTCTTCCTAATTTTCTCCACAACAATAATCCTGTGAGGTGGGTTGGACTGAGAGAGATTGACTTTCCCAAAATCACTTAGCTGGCTTTCATTCCTAAAGCGGGACTAGAACTCATCGTCTATCGTATATGCTCAGGGTAGCATATAAAATGACAACTGGCAAAAGAAAAAAATATAATCAAATACAGGCAGCTTGCAGCTAGAAACAATTGATCCAGAAGGACTCCCCTCATCTCTTGACTGAATGCCTGGGAAAAGGCTGGTCTTCCTAGCCTTTCAGAAGATAGACTGGCAGGGCCATTTGGATCTTGGAAAAATGTTGTCCCATAGGAACAGCAATAGAACAGCAATAGAAAAGGCACATAGCTTGGGTCCCATCAGATGACATTGATTAATGGATGGGACCTGGCACATGTCAACCCTATCTGATTGTACATGTAGTCCTCAACTTATGACCACAATTGAGCCCAAAATTTCTGTTGTTCAGTGAGACATTTGTCAAGTGAGTTTTGCTCTATTTTACGACCTTTCTCACCACAATTGTTAAGTGATTCACTGCAGTTGATAAGCTAGTAATCCAGTTGTTAAATGAATCCGACTTCCTTCTTGGAAAGTCACCAAAGATGACCCCATGACCTTGGGACATAGCAACGATCATAACTATGAATCAGTTGCCAAGCATCTGAATTTTGATCACATGATCACGGGGATGCTGCAAAGGTGGCACTTGTGAAAAACAGTCGTAAGTCACATTTTTCAGTGCCATTCTAACTTTGAACTGTCACTAAATGAACTGTTGTAAGTCAACGACTGGCTGTATTGGATAAGCAGGAGCAGCTGGAGATAGGTTGTCTCATAAAAAACGCAAGCAAAGCCAGAGCAGAGGGTTTGAGAGGGCAGCCTTGGCTGTGGCTCACTGGAGCTGATAGACCAGGGGTAGGCAACCTTGGCTCTTTTATGACTCGTGGACTTCAACTCCCAGAATTCCTGAGCCAACCATGCTGAGGGGAAAAGGAGAGCTCAGCCATGCTGGCTCAGGAATTCTGGGGAATTGAAGTCCATGAGTCATAAAAGAGCCAAGGTTGCCTACCCCTGTGATAGGCCAATTAACCTCACTTCTCTGCTCTCCTCAGTTGAGAATTCTTGGATGCTGCTTAGCTGCTGGTCCTGCAGAAAGGCCATTGTGCGACATGGACACAAAATAACCCTCCCTTTTCTCAGAATTAGCATGCCAGAAAAGTGTTTCTCCAAAAGCTGGCACACGGCTCTATTTGAAGAGGGT
This sequence comes from Crotalus tigris, assembly GCF_016545835.1. NCBI lineage: Eukaryota > Metazoa > Chordata > Lepidosauria > Squamata > Viperidae > Crotalus > Crotalus tigris. Next base: position 1,132,573 of record NW_024100595.1, on the reverse strand, counting down.
GGGGAGCAAATGTGGCACGTGACTTCCAAAGCCTGATGATTACGGTAGATAGACGACCATGTTTCTAAGTCTGTATATTTTTCTGCCTGAATCCCATCCTTGTAGTGACTGTCACCTGTTTATGATTGAGGGCAGCACGAATTCAAAGAACGATTCCTTCAGAGGGTAGAAGGGCAGGAGTCCAAGATACCAGAGACAAAGCATGACGATGACTCTCTTCTTGGAGAAGATGTAGGGCATGTCTTTATTCTGGAGGATAAATAACATTTATTTTTATTTTAGACAGTGGGAGGATTGGTCATGCCTAGACTTCAGTCCTAGGAAGGTTTCTGCCCTTCATCCTACTGCCTTGTTTTCTAGCTCGCTGAACATCCAAATACCCCAAATAAAGGGGAAGATTCAGGGAAAACAACAATTCTTGCCCTGACTTGGCAAACACAACTGCTTAACACAGTCTTTCCATTTTGTTTGGTGGATGTAGGGAACTGCTGACTGATGCTTATGCAGAATTGGAAAAAGCAGGTGTAACAAGTTGGTCTACAAAGAAAGCATAAGGAGAGAAAGGAGGAAGGGAGGGGAGTTTTTAACCATGCTCTAATGCAGGGGTGTCAAACTGCCAACCCACGGGTCGGTTGCATCATGCCAAGGCCGTGCCCGTCCCAGCTCCAGCAATGCAAAAAAAGTCTCGATATACCACGACGTGTCACATGACGCGGTTTGACACCCGTGCTCTAATGTGTTACAAGTAATCCTCAACTTACAATTGGGACAGGAACCTCCCGTTGCTACATAAGGTGGTGTTAAGTGAGTTGTGCCTAATTTTATGACTCTTCTGCTGTGGTTGATAAGTGAATCACACACTTGTTAAGCAAATCAAGCTTCCCCTGTAGACTTTGCTTACCAGAGACTCTCATGACTCTGAAACACAGCAATGGTCATAAATACAGGCCAGTTGCCAAGCACCCGAATTTGTGACCGTGGAGATGCTGCAACAGTTATAGGTGTGAGGTAAGTGACTTTTTTCAGCATCACGGTAACTTGGTCACTAGACAAATGTTTGTAAGTCAAGGAGTACCTGTGTTAAGGAATACTTTATTTACTGCTGTCTGAAGAATTGAAAAAAAAACTTACATTATATTTATACAGCCTGAGGTTTTAAGCCAGGGGTCTTCAAACTTGGCGCTTTTATGACTTGTGGACTTCAACTCCCAGAATTCCTCAGCCAGCCATGAAGTCCACAAGTCATAAAAGGGCCAGGTTTGAAGACCCCTGCTTTAAGCAAAAAAGGGTTTGTAAACATAAAATGTAAAATTGGAGAAAAAGACATTTGATACGCACAGCTTTGCGGCATTTTTTAAGTGTTCCATCATGGATGGAGGCCCAGATGGTGATGTGGGAACGATGGTATGTCTGGACAAGATGTGCTACCTGTGTTCACAGGAAGAAGGCAAAATAACAATTATTCAGATAATGGATTCCTAGAAGGAATGTCAGTTTTAGTTGCAGAAGCACCAATCAGATGAATGGGAACGGAGTCTGAAGGCACCAATCAGGGGGTTTCTCTGTTGGGCATTGATTTGGGCAAAGGTAGTCTTACTCATTTTCCTACTATATTGTGGAGCTCTATAGACATTCAGCTTCTTCTAACACCTTGATGTGAACAGTGATATGAATACAGGTAGTCTTCAACTTACGACCACAATTGAGCCCAAAATTTATGTTGCTAAGTGAGAAATTTATTAAGGGAATTTTGTCCCATTTTATGACTTTTTTTGCCGTGTTTGTTAAGTGGATCACTGCAGTTGTTAAATTAGTGACAGGGCTGTTAAGTGAATCTGGTTTCCCCATTGACTTTGCTCGTTAGAAGGTTGCAAAAGGGGATCACACGACCCCAAGACACTGCAACCGTCGTAAGAATGAATCAGTTGTCCAGCATCCGGATGTAAATCATGTCACCCTGGGAATGCTGCAACTGCCATAACTGGGAAAAATGGTCATAAGTCATTTTTTTCAGTACCATTGTAACTTTGAACAGTCACTAAACAAACTGTTGTAAGTCAAGGACTACCAGTATGTAGGGCTCCCAATCCACCAGCCAGGACTGTGGCCATCTGTATTCTTGGCACAAGGATGACAACTTGAAGACCTTAGGACAGGGGTAGGCAACCTTGGCTCTTTTATGACTCGGGGACTTCAACTCCCAGAATTCCTGAGCCAGCATGGCTGATCCTACCCCTGTCTTAGGATAATTATAGCTCTCTTTATTATTTTACTGACTCTGAAGCTTCCAAGTTCATAGCACCATAAAATACAGGTAGTCATCAACTTTCAATGAGGACCTGAATGTCTGCCGAGATGCATTTTTAAGTGAGCCACACCCAATTTTACAACTTTTTTGCCACGATTGAGTGAATCACTGCAGTTGTTATGTGACTATATGCTTCCCCCATTGACACTGCTTGTTGGGAGCCATCTGAGAAGGTTGCAAATGGGATGATGTGACCCTTGGATGCTGCAACTATCATAAATACATGCCAGTTGCCAAGTGATCACAGGGATGCTACAAGGATTGTAAGGAGCGGGTCATAAATAACTTTTCTTCACAAGTTAGAACAAATGGTTATAAACTGAGGACTATATGTTGTTATATGGTCAAGAGGACATAAAAATGGTGGTTCTTTTGGTTCTGGTGACTCAGGCAGCCTGTGATATTCCTGATCCTAGCAAACTGAAAGCCTTATATAACAATAGTTATCTCTCCTTCCCCAGGAGAAGACTGACAATTCCTGCTATAAATTATGATTCTATAATTCAATGTTGTTTAGGAGAAAATGTGAATATTTCTTGAAACTATGTAAGCCTTTGATTACTTATTTCCTTTCCTCCATGACTGCTATTTTTATGTAAAATCCCAGATATGTTTTAAAACCCATTGAAAGTTCACTCCTGTAGCAAACTCCCCCCCCCAAATGATGAATCCAAATTTCTCAATAGATTTGAGCAGCCTCAGATGAAAGAGTTACAGTAACTGCAGAAATGAGACCTGGGAGGTCAACATCTTCCTGGATGTTCTATAATATATTCTTAGGAATGTGATTTTGAATTACAGGAATGAGAGAATAGAAATAGAAATAAGATAAGATAAGATGATAAGACAAGACAAGATAAGATAAGATAACCTTTATTATCATTTTTATACTGTGGGCACAATGGCACACATCAAAAATGAAATTTAATTGCCCGCTCTCAAAGTAAAACACATACATGACACAGACCTAGATAGAAATAGAAATAGAAATAGAATAGAATAGAATAGAATATTTTTTTATTGACCAAGTGTGATTAAGACACAAGGAATACCTCTACTATTATTATATTTTTTGTCTACTACAAAAATAGAAAGTGTCTTGTATCTTAATTGATAAGAGATTTTCAAGTTGAATATGGTTCTCTGTGTGGGAGAGACTGTTTTGGTGAATAACATAGCTTCATGTTGACAGGTATAAAAGTAAACATAGGTCTGCAAGAGAGATGTAGAGACTGGAAGGTGGACATTGGCCAAGATCTATACTTCATGCAAAATGGTGTTGGAGATGTTGGACAGGAAAGAAATTTGAATAACTCAGTTGGGTTTCTTACCTTATTAATGAGCTCATCATTATCCTCTTTAATTTCAATGTTAATCGGAACTGAAGGGAACTGCTCAAAAACCTCTTCCAAACGAGGAATCTGATGATCAGTGCCAGAGGAGAATCTCCCTGTTAGGAATGGTAGGTTGAGGGTAGCTACAAAGAACTGAGCATTTTTCTCAGGGACAAAGAGAATAAATGATTTGCTTTCTACCACAGCACATTTTCCCCAAAGCAACTCATAGTCCTACTCACCTGGAGAAAATGTCACCTCCAGAGAAGACTGATAATGTGGCAAATCCTAGGGGACACAACCAATGAGAGTGAGGAGTAAGAGTGGTTTTGGGAGAGATTTGCCATACAGTATGTATTGAAGGGAGGGAATGAAGAGCAGGTACTTCTAGAAGTTTGGGGAGAAGCTCTTTGGTTCTCTCCATAGAGCTAGGACCATTGTTCAAAGGGAGTAATATGGAAGTTATCTTGTTTCTGGAAAGTGTGTAAAGCCCTTGGGGTGTAGTGGTTGGAATGCTGAAATAGGAGTGATGAGGTCCACGTTAGATCCATTTGCAGGATATCAACACCTTCATCCAAATGCAGCCTTATTCTGTTGTGACCCAAGCTCACCTCTTTCATTACGTGCTTGCAATAGCGTGTTTCACTCTCAAAAGTGGTGAAGCTTGCATTGTGTTGGCACAATGGTGGTTTCATCAAGAATCATTTTATCATTACAATGGTGCCCAACCCGAACATAAATCCTCTCCCAGTCATACATTTCACGAGGTGACTTTGGGCGAATCACACACTCTCCACCCAACCTAGCTCAATGGGATTTTTTTTTTTTAAAAAAAAAAGTGTTAACAATGGAGGGTGCTATCTATTCCACCTTGAATTTCTGGAGGAAAGGCAGGACTCATATCTAATGACTTAATAATGGGAAACAGCCTGGAAACATTACATACATTGTCTTAAAATCTGTCATAGAAGGGAAATGAATAACACCCCAAAGCCAGAGCATGTGGGGGACCAAGGATCTAGAGACGCTCACCTTATAGTATGTGAGGCTGATATCAATGTTGTGCCCTGTCTGGCGTTTCAGATTTTCATCATGGGACACAACCACAATCCCATCTTTGGTTATGTGGCAATCGAGTTCAAGCAGGTTTGTCCCCTGGCTCAGTGCACTGGGAAGATGCAAAGATTGGCAAGAGAAGTTGAAGGGCAGGATTAGTGCACAAGAAGGGCAAGTTGAGGTAGAGTGGAGATTGAATTACTCACTTTTTAAAGGCGCCCAAAGTGTTCTCGATCTGCTCTCCAGCACCTGAAGAGGAAATCAGATTCCAAGAAATTTTATCTTAGGCAGTCTGCCTCCCTGGAATATCAAACCCCGTTCTACTTTGGGCTTTAGGAATGTGGCTTTACAAGTCTAGAGACTACTGTGGAGGAGGAAGAAATGCAAAAATCCCACCTGCCCACTTCTCAAGAGGAGAAGCAGAGGCAGGAGTCTCACAACTTATTGCCTTTTCTATCTGCTTCCCTCTTTCATCCTTGACTTGCAGCTGAGGTGGACATGCTGGCCTTTCCAGCCTCCCTCTAGTCTAGGTGCCCCCAAAGCCACTCCATCCAATTTACATCACACAACTTACCACCCCTGTGGGAGACATGCAAGCATCGAACAGGAAACCTGTGCGGTTTGTGAAGGAGATGTGGCTTCTTCCGAAGACAGTGAGATACCAGCGCATAGATTCCCAAGGCAGGTAGCCCAAAGAGGAGCATGTTGCAGCTCATTGTGGTACGTGGCGACGAGGAAGCAGGTGGCTAGTATTTCTGAGCTTGGTAAATTAAAGCAAGGAGCAGCAACCAGGAACTAGGATACAGATTCTCTGGAATGAGAAGTGTTCCTGGTTTTCTCAGCAAAAAAAGTAGGGATTAGGTCATCTGCGGAGAGCCTGGTAAAACTCGGTGGGTGAAATCAGGTAGATTGGAATTCCTGATTTGCTGGTTCTATGAATCTTGACTGCTGTAGGTAAGCAAGCCAGTGAAATTTCTGAAGGACAGGAGTAGGAAGAAAAGGGTGTGTAGAAGCAGAGGGCAGAAACTTAACCCTCCCCTTTGCTACCAGCACCTGCCCATCATGACTTTTTACCTATTGTTTACCTATATGTATATGTAGACATGTCACATGGTCATAAATGGGCACACATGGTTCGGCCCCTCCCAGCCTTCTGCCAAGCTGTATATGTTATCATTTTGCCACACCCGTTGGGGGAAAAAAAGCTGCTTTCTTGGCAGGAGAATCAAGACAGGAGTAGGCCTACTTGCTTCTACCTTCTGTACCCTCAAGAATGAGACTCCACTTTCAGATCTGGACACTTGTCTCCTTCATCACCGCACACACCTGGAGACCTCTGGAAGCCACACTTCCCATCAAGCCAGCAGATCCCATCTCCATGGTTACATAAACAAAGGAGAATTGATTTGTGGCCTGTAGAAAGTTCCCTTCCAATGGCAATATACTTGCTTCAGAAAAGGGATTGGTTTATTTCTTGGGACAGCTGTAGAGTAAGAAAGCACAATATTTTCACCATATCTACTGTGGTCCCCTTTGTGGTTAACTGATGGGATTTGTGTGTTTTAAAAACTCTTCGTGTTAAGAACTGTTTTCAATTTTTCCTAAGTCAGAGAACCTAGATCCCATTGCTTGTAAAAACAAAATGCTCACACTATCCCCTAAAGCAGGGATCTGCAACCTTGACAACTTTAAGACTTGTGGACTTCAGCTCCCAGAATTCCTCAGCCAGGTTGCAGACCCCTGCCCTAAAGGGCATTCATAGCTTTATACAGGCAGTCCTCCACTTAAAACAGTTCATTTAGTGACCGTTCAAAGTTACAATGGCACTGAAAAAAGTGACATGATGATTTTTCACACTTACGACCACTGCAGCATCCCCATGGTCACATGATCAAAATTCAGATGCTTGGCAACTGGTTCGTATTTGTGACAGTTGCAGCGTCCTGAGGTCATGTGATCACTTTTTGCACCTTCTGACAAATGAAGTCAATGGGGAATCCAGATTCACTTAACAACCGTGTTACTAACTAAATAACTGCAGTGCTTCATCTTAACTGTGACAAGAAAGATTGTAAAATGGGGCAAAATTCACTTAACAAATGTCTCGCTTAGCAACACAAATTTTGGGTTCAGTCCTGGTCGTAGGTTGTGGACTGCATGTATTTTAAATTGCATTAATCATTTATGGTAAATGTTAAGGGCTTAATTAAATGTTCAGTGATGTACCTGGTGCCCCACTTAGATTGCTAGTGAAAGACTTTTTAATGGGCATCTCATATGACCTCACAACATTTTTTTTTTGAGGTACTTTCCTCTTTGTTCTCTATCTTATGCCAGGGGTAGTCTTAATATGTCCATAGCAATTTGGGCATTGAAGTGTTGTTTTCCCTCTTTAAACTTTTTGCCATGGGTATAGCATATTAGAGCAATATTTCTCAGTCTTGACAAATGTGCTAGCAAGGGAATTCTGGGAGTTGAAGTCCACACATCTTAAAATTGCCAGAATTGAGGGTTACTGAGGATGTAACAGGCCCTGCCCCTCTTAAGTACTAGAGCAGGGGGTCTTCAAACTTGGCCTTTTAATGACTTGTGGACTTCAGCTTCCAGAATTCTTCAGTCAGGCATGCTGGCTGAGGAATTCTGGGAGTTGAAGTCCACGAGTCATAAAAGGGCCAAGTTTGAAGACCCCTGTACTAGAGTGAGCATGCCTATGATCGTTTGATTCCCTGTTTGGCTTGGATAGAAAGTGACAATGTAATCTTGGTTTTGACAAATGGAAATCTTGGCTTATGGGTCACTGGTGTTGCAGGTGAACCTTAGCATTTTAAAATGAAGGCTGAGCACTCTTTGGAAGCTCTTTTAAAATGAGGGCTGAGCACTCTTTGGAAGGAAGCTATATCTATTATTAAAAGGTCCTGTGGGTTCTTAATTCTGTATGGTTCACTCAGACAGTGCTGGATTCATTAGGATTTCCTGCCATTTCAGGTGAATCAGCAGTGGAATAGCATAAAGGTAGTTCTTGACTTACCACCACCCATCTAGTAATCATCTGAAGTTACAACAGCACTGAAAAAAATGACTTATGACCATTTTTTCACACTTATGACAGTTGCAGCATCCCCATGATCATGTGATCAAAATTTGGATGCGTGGCAACTGATTTGTATTTATGATGGTTGCATTGTCCTGGGATCATGTGATCACCCTTTGCAACCTTTTGACAAGCAAAGCCAATGGGGAGGCCAGATTTACATCACAACTGTGTTACTAACTTAGCAATTACAGGGATTCACTTAACAACTATGGCGAGAAAAGTCGTAAAATGGGGCAAAATTCACTTAACAAATGTTTTGTTTAGCTACAGAAACATTTGGCTCAACTTTGGTCATAAGTCAAGGACAACTGTATTGTGTCTCCCAACTTTTCATGAAACCTTTCCAGCCATGATAAAAATAGACCAGCCTTCATCAAGTAACTTTTGGAAGAACAAGATGCTGCAATGACCTGTGGCTGGACGCTCCAGGTATTTATTTTTTTTACGTTGATTATTTTTATTCAGTCCAGTCTGCTGCAAAACTAGCTTATGGGCAGATACAGCATTAATTGTCCGTGTTTCTTTTTATATTCTATTCGCTTAAGGGAGTAGGTGGGCAAGATATAAATGACAAAACTAAATAAATGGAAAATAGGTGCCCTCTTTCAAAAGTATAAATAACCAGAAGATGTGAAAGATCTTATTAAAAAGGGCTAATCCAGTTAAAAATAATGAATCACAGTAATTAAGGTCTACTGAAACATAAACAGTCTGATGGAGCCCAAAGAGCACATTATTAGTAGTAAAGAATATTTAAAAAAATATTACAGAATACAGAATAACATACCGTAGTTGGAAGGAACTTTGGACTTCTAGTCCAACCATTTGCTCATTTCAGACAAAAGATTGTCCAATCTTTTCTTAAAATCTTCCAGTGTTGGAGCGTTCACAGAATATTATTTCTTTGAATTATCATTATCGTGTTTTGTGGGTTCTCTGGATGAATGTCCATCCATTGTTCACCAGCACTGAAAAGGGAACTCTGCTTGCCATTGATCATTTTCTCTCACCCAGTGTTTATCATCCTTGGCAGCTTGAAGATGGCTGGACTTTCAAGCTGGGGAATTCTGGGAGTTGAAATCCACGCATCTTCAAGTTGCCAAGGTTGAAAAAAGACTGCTCCAATCTGATACCCTTCAGGCAGGTTGACATACAACTGTCATTGCTGCCAGTCAGGTCTCGTATTGACTGTTGAAAAGGCTGTTTTCAGTAATTAGTTACATTTTTTTCTGAATTATCTCTCAGGGTTAGGCTAGATTCTTCCTCATGAGATTTCCTAGGCCCTGAGGTTCCCAAGTGTTATGTCCCGAGCCTTGCAAACGGCTCGGGCGTTTGCAGGCAGTCCCGGGCAGGTGCAAAGCTGCCCGGGACCAGACAGGCTGTCGCCAGCGCCGTGCGCATGCGCGGGTGCTGGCGCGGGAAAAGTCACCCATTTACCCGGGAGTTGCCTATATAAGAGGCTGCGAGGCGTTTGGGCGAGGCTGAAGCCATCTTTCTGTAAGCTGAACGCTGAATGGGCTAGTGCGGGCATGAGATTTCCTAGGCCCTGAGGTTCCCAAGTGTTATGTCCCGACAGGCCGGGCAAACGGCTCGGGCGTTTGCAGGCAGTCCCGGGCAGGTGCAAAGCTGCCCGGGACCAGACAGGCTGTCGCCAGCGCCGTGCGCATGCGCGGGTGCTGGCGCAGGAAAAGTAACCCATTTACCCGGGAGTTGCCTATATAAGAGGCTGCAAGGCGTTTGGGCGAGGCTGAAGCCATCTTCCTGTAAGCTGAACGCTGAATAAAAGAAACTGAGAACTCCAGCTGCTTCTCGTGTCTGTTTCCCGCCACGGACTCAACACTGGCGACTAAGGTGGGATGCCTTGCACTACCTGGAAAAGAAGAAGTGTAAGCTTACCCAAGGAGTCCTGAGCGGCGGAAGAGGAGCGGCGTCGACTCGGCAGCTGCCCGCCAATCCGGTGCGCATTCGGGGATAGGCTGGCTGATAGACCCGTCTCCTGAAGATCCGAAGATGGCGAAAATCGGAAGGCTTTCGGAATTCGACGTCTCACATCCAGAGCGGTGGGAGTCCTACGTATCCAGAATGGAGAACTACTTCAAGGCAAACCAAGTGAGGGAAGATAGCTTGAAGGCGGCCACCCTGCTTTGCGTTTGCGGCCAAGACGCCTTCGAAATTGCAGAAAACCTTGCAGCACCTGTCCCAGTAGAGTCTGTAAGCTACGCAGACCTGAAGAAGCTGCTGAAGGAGCACTTCCACCCCAAGGTGTCCGTTATCTCATGCGCCACACCTTCGAACAAAGGGATCAACGGTCCGGTGAGTCAGCCAAGGAATACATCGCCGCGTTACGGAAGGCCGCCAAGCCCTGCGAGTTCAAGGACCTCGAGGAACGACTGAGGGACCGATTCGTGTGCGGGTTAAGGCATCAAGAGTTACAACAGAGACTTTTCGCTAAGGAAGAATTATCCTTCCAAGACGCCTTAAGGGAAGTCACCGCAGAAGAAGCAGCAAGCGGCGCCGTCAAGAACATGCGGCCGATCAGAAGCAGTGCAGAGGGTGCGTCCGTGCACCAGGAAGACGTCCGACGAAATTCCGAGGAGGATCCGGACGAAGAAGTCGACCGTCTACACCCCGCGAAGGAAGAGAACCAGAAGGGAAGCTCTTCGGCTCCGCTCAAGTGCATCGGCTGTGGAGGTCGCCACAGGAGAACCGACTGCAAGTTCCACTCCGCTACCTGCCGGGCATGCGGCAAACAAGGGCACATTGCAGCTGTGTGTCTGGCCCGACGAAAGGCACAACCCCAAGAAGAACGCCGGAAGGGTACCAGACTCCCCAGCCAGAATAGGGTAGGTTTTTGCGCTTCGCGAAGAAGCATCTGTAGGACAGGCACACACAAGCCCATGAAGAAAAAGCTGTCACTCAACGTGAAGATACAAGGGGTTCCATTATCTATGGAACTAGACACAGGGTCTGCCCTTTCCATCATTTCATTGCATTACATTAGAAGATTTGTGCCAGTAGGTGGGACTAATGCCAAGTAAGGCCTTCGATATTGTATTACAGATTGTCAGAATCAAGAGGTGTGTTTTGTTAGGGGGAGGCACCCGTAAAAACGTGCAATACAAGAGTTTGAAGGTCAACTAGACTATTAGTAGTAGGGGAGTGCAAACGAACGAGTCTATAGGAACGTCGATTTGTTTGAGGCCCTGGATACAGTCACAAGGACTCCCAACAGCTACAAACACTCGACCTACAGGAAGTCTGCAAAGAATTTGCAGCTGTTTTCAGCCCCAGCTGGGCACATTCAAAGGACCACCTGTGTCCTTAAAGCTAGACCCCACTGTCACTCCCATTAGGATTAAAGCAAGAAGGGTCCCTTTTGCTTTGAAAAAGTAAGATGACACTGAATAGACAAATAAGCCAACAGGGAATTCCAGAACATGTTGATTCAGCCCGTGGGAGAGACCCCCAGTGTCACGCCTCTAAAGGCAAATGGGGACATTCGCCTTTGTGCTGATTACAAATGCACACTCAATAAGGCATTGCAGCAACATGCCTATCCTGTTCCTGTGGTCAGTCACATCCTGGCCTCTCTCAAGGGGGGGCGTGTTTTTGCAAAGCTTGACCTAGCTCAAGCATATCAACAGCTGCCTGTTGATGATGATGCTGCCTATAGCTCAGACCATTGTGACCCACAGGGGAGCCTTTAAAGTAAAAAGGCTACAGTTTGGAGTGAATGTCGCTCCTGGGATTTTCCAAAGCATAATGGAAAACACACTACGAGGTATACCAGGGGTCTGCCCCTACTTTGACGATGTCGTGATTGCAGGAGACTCCACACACATTCGAGCTGAAAGGCTTAGGGCTGTCCTGTTAAGATTCAGGAAATCAGGCCTCAAGCTCAGAAAAGACAAATGCCAGATTGGGGTGCCTTCTACTGAATTTCTGGGATTCAAAATTGATGCTGCTGGGATTCATCCTGCTGAATCCAAACTAACTGCTATTTTAGATGCACCCAGGCCAAAGTCTAAGGCCAAACTTCAGGCCTTCCTAGGCCTCCTGAATTTCTACAATTCTTTTCTTCCACATAAAGCTAGTGTAGCTGAGCCTCTTCACAGGCTTCTAGACAAACAGGCTGTGTGGCTGTGGTCACAAGCGCATGAGGCTTGCTTTAAAGAAGTCAAGGCCTTGCTCACTTCTAACAGTGTTCTTGCACATTTCAACGAGTCTCTCCCTGTGTGCATCGCTTGTGATGCGTCCCACTACGGGGTTGGAGCTGTCCTGAGTCACCTCAGGTCTGATGGAACTCAGGTTCCTATTGCATACTACTCCAGAACACTGTCTTCTGCCGAGCGCAACTACGCTCAGATAGACAGGGAGGCTCTGGCTGTTGTTGCTGGAATTAAAAAATTCCACGATTTTCTATATTGCAGGCATTTCACGGTCTTCACTGACCATAAGCCCCTGCTGGGACTGTTTACCACACGTAAGCAGACTCCCCACATCATTTCCCCTAGAATGCTTAGGTGGTCTATTTTCTTGTCTGCATATGATTTTTCATTACTCCACAAGCCTGGGAAAGAAATGGGCCATGCTGATGGCCTCAGTAGGTTGCCTCTGCCAGTAGTAGAAGCTGACCCCGCGCCAGCTGTCAACATTCTATCAATCCAAGCCTTGCCCGAGCTCCCTATTAGTGCCAGGGATGTTACCGCTGAAACAGGTACAGATCACACACTTTCACGTGTCCGCTCCTGGGTCCTGTCCGGGTGGCCTGAGCACTGCCCTAGTCCTGAGTTTCAGAGTTTCTGGTCCAAAAGGAACGAACTGTCCCTTTCTCAGGGTGGTCTGCTTTGGGGAAACAGAGTTGTCATTCCCACCTCAATGAGGACTAGGGTCTTAGAATCCCTCCACGAGGGTCATCCTGGCATTGTTCGTATGAAGGCTCTTGCACGCAGCCACTTGTGGTGGCCTGTTTTAGATAAGGATATTGAGGCTCAGGTGCATGCATGCCACCTGTGCCAACGATCTCGCCCAGAGATGCCCCAAGCTCCGGTGCATAGATGGGAGGAAACACAGTCCCCATGGTCTAGGGTGCACATTGACTACGCTGGGCCCTTTCAGGGCCAGTTCTTCTTGGTCCTTGTTGACAGCCATTCAAAATGGCTTGAGGTTGTGCCTGTCTCATCCACCACCACTGCAAAGACTATTCAGGTACTGAGGGGGATTTGTGCTGCACACGGGCTGCCAGATGTCATTGTGTCTGACAACGGCCCTCAATTCACCTCCTCCGAATTCCAAGCTTTCTTACAGGCAAACCTGATTCGTCATGCCACATCTGCGCCTTTTCACCCATCCACCAACGGGATGGCTGAACGCATGGTGCGCATCGCAAAGGACGCCTTGAAGAGACTCACCTACGGGGACTGGCATCACAGGTTGGCTGACTTTCTCCTTTCTTATCGCACCACACCGTCCACGTCTACAGGGAGAAGTCCAGCTGAACTTCGTTGGGGGCGCCCACTTACTACTAGACTTGACCGGTTGCATCCGGACAGACTGCCTTCATCTACCTCACATCCTAGGGCACCTAGACAACTACTTGTGGGTGCCCCGGTTTGGGCTCGCAATTACGGGCCTGGGCATACATGGGTCCCCGCTTCTGTGTCCAGGATCACAGGTCCTCTCTCCTCCGAGGTTGCCCTGGACAACGGTCGTGTCCTGCGTCGGTACATCGACCAACTTCGCTCTAGGCGAGACTTTTCTGATGAGACTCCTGGGTCTTTTCCAGGGGGGGAGGGGGACCCTTTGGAGCAAAGGGAAGGGCAAGAGCTACTGCCCATCTCCACTGAGGGAGCCACAAACGGCTAGTCCCAAGGTTCTGCAATTGCTCCGAAAAGAAAGTCATGGAGCTTACCCACACAACAGGCACTCACGCCTACTCCAGCCAGGGAGTCACCCCGGGGGCATACTCACTTTCCACACACATCACACAGCACTCCAGCAACGGAGGATACCCGGGGCATCCCAACAAATCATTCCCCGCAAGAGAACTGGCACACAATTCCCAAGGTTGGCCTGTCCTTACCCCAAATCCTACAGGGGGTCAAACATACACAGAGTTAGTCGAGGAACCAAGTCCCAACTACAACAACCCTAGCACAAATCAGGGAACACCTGAGTTTTGGGAAAGTACAGAAACCCACACGAGCCCGAACACAGAATGGGGTTCAGGGAATGGACAGCCTCCTGACAGGTCTTGGACTGACCTAGGAGGTTCTACAGAGACGCCCAGCAGCGGCTATCACTTCAAGGGGCCTGAGGGTCTACAGCTAGGTAGGTCAACCAGTCACAAGTAACAAGAAGCCCTGGCCGACGAGCCCGGGGGCAAGCCAGGCAGGCCAGGCATCGGGGCACAGTCCTTGGAAGGACACCAGGGCCACAATAGACGAGAAACAGGCTCACGCCATACCTCCAGTCAGGGGACTTATGCCAGTAACCAGAGCTAATGAAGGTCCAGACGAAGCAAAGAAATCTCCTAAGGTATCTAGAAGATTACATAACATTGCTGGCAAGGCAAAGCAGTAATAAGTGGGGCACTGGGGAGCAAATGTCATATATAAATAAATGTGTATGTTGGTAGTAGTTTTAGCCCGGGGGAAGGGGTGTTATGTCCCGAGCCTGCAAACGGCTCGGGCGTTTGCAGGCAGTCCCGGGCAGGTGCAAAGCTGCCAGGGACCAGACAGGCTGTCGCCAGCGCCGTGCGCATGCGCGGGTGCTGGCGCAGGAAAAGTAACCCATTTACCCGGGAGTTGCCTATATAAGAGGCTGCGAGGCGTTTGGGTGAGGCTGAAGCCATCTTCCTGTAAGCTGAACGCTGAATAAATGAAACTGAGAACTCCAGCTGCTTCTCGTGTCTGTTTTCCCGCCACGGACTCAACATGTATTACTGTGATCCATTTTAAACCATCTTCAATAGAGTGCAAAGTGTAAATTACTTCAATCAACAAATAAAACACATAACTTCTCAATGCTTGTACTATGGATACAGATTTATCTTCTGTAATACAATGGATTAAAATAGAGGTTATATCAGTTTTCCCAACTGTGATTATAAATGTCTACCAAGGTTTTGATATGTTATCTAGCCCTGCTTTATATCTGAGGCACACAATTGATTTGTCAAAATTGTGTTATAAAGATGTTTAGGTTCCATTCAAGGAAAGCTCGGGGGGGGGGAGAACTTATTTTGAAGAATTACAGCAGAATACAGTAGGCATGCTTTAGATATGGGTTTATTCTCCTGCTTGACCTTTTTCACCTGAATTATTTATTATAAATA
This sequence comes from Crotalus tigris, assembly GCF_016545835.1. NCBI lineage: Eukaryota > Metazoa > Chordata > Lepidosauria > Squamata > Viperidae > Crotalus > Crotalus tigris. The sequence goes on along the minus strand of NW_024100595.1, from coordinate 1,117,445 downwards.
CTTATGAGGTACATCTAGAAGATCTTATGGTTCTGACAGACAGACGAATAAAGCAGAACCCCGAGGCTTGCAAATTCGTCAAAGAACATGTTTATTAGTATAAAGTATTGGCATGTCAAAAGTGAAACCAACTCTGGAGACACATGTAAACAATTCCTCAATACAAAGTTAAAAAATCCCTCCCCTAAAACTATGCAAGCAACTACATTCCCCAATACATCTTCTTGGTGGGCTTTTTAAGCAATGCCCAGCCTGCAGTCTCGGGAGCAGCCGATGACCTTGGTTCCCACAGAACAAAAGATTATTTAGACTAGTGAAGCACCTGGGCAATCCCCCTCCCTTCGCTCTATGTGGCAACCGAAAATGGTAGGAAAAGTGGCTGCAGCCATGCTCATTTGTAGAGTTGACAGTTACACTCCATTAGAAAGCAATAGAAAATACTAAAACCACATAAAATAAATAACTGAAGGGTGATCTTCAAACTTTCTACCACTTCTTACATTATTTCCCTATGGCTTCTGAGCAACTTCAAAGGCAGATGTTAAAACTAAATTTATGTTAGTACACTCTTTTAATCTTTTATTGTTATATTTCATTAGTAAACATATTCAAATTTATGTTTAAAACTGTTTATTGACTACTTCCATTGATCTGGAAATAATTATCCTATTTTCTAGACTTTGAATAGTGCAAATGTAAATAATATTACCATTTCATGGAATTCATTATCAGCAGTAATCGAGACTTACCTGTACATCGCTGGACCAATAAAACCTATATCCTAATGTAAAGGATACTTTAACTGGTTTTTTTTCAGTTGACAATTATGCAGTTATAGTTCATTTCATAGAACTGTGAAATTTATTGCAATCTTACAGTTTCTTTTTTTTTTATTAAAAGTTTTACAATTTTACAATAATATCCCTCACCCACTACCTCCCAGCCCTCCCAACAACCCTCCCCCCCTCTTCCCAGAGCTGAATACAGGGTTAACAACTAAAAATACAAAACATTTAAACTTAAGTAAACCTAAAACAAAAATTACAGTAAAAAAATCCAATATATATATATATAATAAAAAGGTCCAATATATATATATAATGAAAAAATACTTATTGTCTTAAACTTTAAACTTTAAACATAAATTATTCGAAAGCTAAATAATATCTTTTAATATCATACTTATACTGTATAAAATTTATCCATCTTTTCCACACCAAAAGGTATTTCTCTTGCGATTGATCTTTCAAATAAGCAAAAAATTTTGCCATTTCAGATAAATAAGAAACTTTAAAAAACCATTCCTCCAAGGTAGGCAAAAATTCCTGCTTCCAATATTGTCCTATCAACAACCTTGCCACTGTAATTAAATTTAACATTAAAATAATTTCTTTATCATTACAATCAACAATAATACCTAACAAAAACAATTGTGGAGTAAATTTTATCCTTCTCTTAAATTTTTTTTGAATATTCCACCATATCTTTATCCAAAAAGCTTTTATATTTTTACATGACCACCAAATATGATAATACGTTGCGTCCAAACAACCACATCTCCAACATTTAGGTTGCACATTTGAATACATACGAGACATCTTTTGTGGATCAAGGTGCCATCTATAAAACATTTTATAAAATTTTTCCCGTAAGTTTTGAGCTTGCGTAAATTTAACATTCCGCACCCAAATTATCTCCCATGTTTCTAATAAAATGGGCTCATCAAAATTTTGAGCCCATTTAACCATACAGTCTTTAACTAATTCTGTTTCTGAATCCAACTCCACTAATACTTCATAAATTCTTTTTATATGAGATCGACTTTGATCTTTAATTTGTTTCCACAAGTTTTCATCCTCTCTAATCAAACCCACTTTATAATCTATCTTCCACCTTTCCAATAATTGTCTATACTGAAACCATGAGTAAATAATATTTTCTTGTACTAATTCATCTATGTTTTAGTTGCCAATTCTTCCCATCCCAATTAAGTAATTGTTTATAAGAAATACTGTCCATCTTCACTCCTTTCCTTCCTCCTTTCCCGGGATAGCCCATAATGGAATTCTTGAATCTATTCTACAATATTTCTTCCATACTCGAAGTAAAGAAATTCTTAAAATATGAGACTTAAAAGCCCTATCCACCTTCTTATTATAAATTAAATAGGCATGCCATCCATATAATAAATCCCACCCCTCCAAAAGGAGTATATCTACATTTGTTAAATTAATCCAATCACTAACCAGTGTTAAAACCACAGAATCATAATACAATTTGAAATTTGGTCCCTTGAGTCCACCTCTCTCTCGTACATCTTGTATAATTTTAAATTTAACTCTTGGTTTTTTCCCTGCCCAGATAAATTTATTAATACCTTTCTGCCATTCATCTAAACTAACCTCGTTCTTCAAAATAGGTATCATTTGAGATAAAAAAAGAAACTTTGGCAAAACATTCATTTTAACCGCTGCTATTCTCCCCAACAAAGATAATTGCAACTTTTTCCAATCATTTAAATCCTTTTGTACTTTAAGCCACAACTTCTCATAATTATTTTTATACAGTTTTGCATTAGAAGCAGATAAAAATACCCCCAAATATTTTACCTTATTAACAATTTCAAAACCTGTCAATCTGACTAAAGTCTCTTTATCCAAATTATTCATATTTTTGGCAATATTTTAGTCTTATTATTATTAACTTTAAAACCAGAAACTTGTCCAAATTGATTTATCAATTGTAACAGCTCCATTATTGAATAAGTTGGTTGAGACAAAGTAACAACCAGAGCAATCTTACAGTTTCAAAATCCTGACAGATAGCAAAATCTTGACGGACCACCTGAGACATATTGTTCCACTGGTAATAGCCATTACCATTAGAAAGTCTCTACTGCTTATCTAGAATCTGATTTCCTGCAATTTTTTCACTCTGTGATTCTTTTCAGATCTGTCTTCAAACCTAACACAAACAGAAGTGTATTACTGTTTGCTCCAGTAGGAATTTAGCATGAAGCTATTATAATAAAATGAGACTTCTGCAGGAGGAATACAACTATCTTAAAACAGATCCAGCATTGTCTTTGTAAAATGTTAGCTCTTTAATATCAAGTGTCTCAGGGACTATATCATCAATTTATAATTTACTTTTAAAAGGTGATAGATGAATGGATTTGAGTTTTGTGCAATGAATCATTCTTGAATTTTGGCAAGTGGATGTCTGAAATGACACTATTGAACAGGTCTGCACAACAATGGTTCCATACATCTGAATTTGCCATTCAGATTTGCAAATCATACTTACTGTTGTAATTGTCCAGATGAACATACACATGCAAACCATTTCCAGGTTTCCAATGGCCAAATGTCAGGGGCATGTACAGCAATTCCAATAGTAAAGCAATGATAAAATTATATCTAATGATAAGAGCATTAGATATTTGTCGTAGAATAACTATATCTATATTAAGCTTATTCTACTTTTATGAAAAATAGTCAAAATAGAAACATAACCTATGTTTGTATTTTGACAATGATGTAGTACTTTTTCTTCCAGTTCAGTCACTAATTATTCCCTCTTATTTATGTCTGTGCATATACAAAGTTATATGTGGAGGCTTCCACATAAACTGGAATCCCTAGGGCACAGGTTTCTATCTTCCATGTAAATGTTGTCCATTCAACTACATGCACAGCAACATCTTTCCAGAATTTCTTTGCACTATGTAGATCAGGGGTAGGCAACCCAAAACACTCAAAGAGCCACTTGGACACGTTTCCCACCGAAAACAAAACACTGGGAGCCGCAAAACCCTTTTGATATCTAAAATGAAGATAACACTGCATATATCCTTTTTTATCTTTTTTTTTTTTATTGAAAGTTTTATAAATTTTACAAAAAAGGAAAAATAATACAAAACAAGAGGCAACATATACAGAAAAATAAAACTAAACAATACATATATTAAATAAAAAAAAAACCCCATCCCCCAGCCCTCCCAAAAAAAAAAACAAAAAAAAAAACAAAAACCCTCCCTTCCCCCCCCCCTGAGCTTCCCAGAGCAGAATATAGGCTTAAAAAATAAAAATAAAAATTAAATTAAAAACTTTATATTTATATATATAAAAAAATTATCTATAATATATATGAAAATAAAACTTATGAAAAAACTATATAATATTTTTGTATACCCAATCTAAATTGTATAAATTTTATCCATTTATCCCAAACAGCAAAAAACTTCTCTTGCGTTTGTTGCTTTAATAAAGCCGAAATCTTTGCCATTTCTGCCAGATAAGCTACTTTAAGAAACCATTCCTGCAATGTAGGCAAAGATTCCTTCTTCCAGTATTGTCCTACTAACAGCCTAGCGGCTGTGATCAAGTTTAACATCAATACAACCTCCTTTGGATCACAATCTGTAACAATACCTAACAAAAATAATTGCGGAGTAAATTTTACCCTCCTTCTAAAAATTCTCTGGATATTCCACCATACTTTGATCCAAAATGCTATTATCTCTCTGCATGACCACCAAATATGATAATAGGAAGCCTCCTTATAACCACATCTCCAACATTTGGGTTGCACGTCAGGATAAATATAAGACATTTTTTGTGGATCAAGGTGCCATCTATAAAACATTTTATAAAAATTCTCCCTTAAGTTCTGTGCTTGAGTAAATTTGACATTTCTCACCCAAATAGTTTCCCAGGTGTCCAATGAAACTGGCTCACCAAAATTCTGCGCCCCTCTAATCATACAATCTTTAATTAGTTCCGTTTCTGAGTCCAATTCAACTAAAACCCCATAAATTCTCTTAATGTGGGTTTGTCTTTGATCCTTCAGTTGCTTAATAAGGTTTTCATCTTCTCTAAGAAAACCCACCTTACAATCCATCTTCCATCGATCTAATAATTGCCTATATTGGAACCAAGAATAAGTAAAATTTTCTTGTGCTAACTCTTCCCGTGATTTTAATTGCCAGTTTTGTCCATCCCATTTAAGTAACTGTCTATAAGACACCATATCCATTGTAACCCCTCTTTTTATTCCTTCTATCGCATGCCAAGGTATAGCCCATAATGGTACTTTAAAATCACTTTTATAATATTTTCTCCAAATCCTAAGTAAAGAAATTCTTAAAATATGAGATTTAAAAGCCCAATCTATTTTTTTATTAAATATTAAATAGGCATGCCACCCATAAAGTAAATCCCATCCCTCTAAGTAAAGTATATCAGAATTTGTCAAATTTACCCAATCACTAATTAATGTTAAAACCACCGCATCATAATATAATTTCAAATTTGGTACCTTAAGTCCACCCCTCTCACGGAAGTCTTGCATAATTTTAAACTTAACCCTTGGTTTTTTCCCTGCCCAAATAAATTTGTTGAGACCCTTCTGCCACTCATTTAAATTAATCTCATTTTTCAAAATTGGTAACATATGAAACAAAAAAAGAAACTTGGGTAGAATATTCATTTTTATCACTGCAATTCTTCCCATGAGGGATAATTGCAACTTTTCCCAATTCTTCAAGTCCTTCTGTACCCTGACCCACAACCTTTCATAATTATTTTTAAATAATTTTGCATTAGAAACAGACAGCATCACCCCCAAATATTTTACCTTATTAACAATCTCAAAACCCGTCAAGTTGACCAAAATCTGCTTCTCCTGACTCGACATATTTTTAGGTAAAATTTTAGTCTTATTTACGTTAATCTTAAAACCTGAAACCAAACCATAATGATGAATCAACTGTAATAAATTTACTACAGAATAATCAGGTTGCGACAAAGTAACAACCAAGTCATCCGCAAAAGCTCTCAACTTATATTCTTTTTTATTAAAATATATTCCTTTAATTTCCTGAGACTCTCGAATTTTAATCAATAATATTTCCAATGTTAAAACAAACAACAATGGCGATAAAGGACACCCCTGTCTAGTACCTTTCTCTATTGTAAAAACCTCCGACAAACCTCCCTTAACAATAAGTTGTGCCGTTTGTTTTTGATATATTACCGTAAGGGCTTGTAATATCTTTTCACCAAAATTCATTTCTTCCAGTACTCTTAACATAAAATGCCAATTCAATTGATCAAATGCTTTTTCAGCATCTAAAAATATGAGCCCTGCAGGAACTTGGTTGTTCTTGTCTAAATATTCTAGTAAATTAATAATTTGTCTGACATTATTTTTCATATACCTTCCTGTTATAAATCCTGATTGATCTTTATGCACAAGATGATGCACCACCTTCATAAGCCTATTTACCAAAATTTTTACAAATATCTTATAATCCACATTTAAAAGAGATATAGGCCTGTAATTTTTTGGTAGGGTAAGATCTTGATCCTCCTTTGGAATCAATGATATAAAAGCACTACGCCATGAAGGAGGAATCTCTAAACCCTGTAAAATACCATTAAAAAGATCATGTAATGGTTGGATCATCTCCTCTATTAGAACTTTGTAATAAACAGCTGTTAACCCATCCGTACACGGTGCTTTCCCTAATTTCAATTGTTGAATTGCTGAGGTAATTTCCTCCTTAGTAATTAAACCATTAATTTCATATTTCTGATCCTCAGTCAGTTTAGGAAAACTTGCCTCAGCTAAATATTTATTTATATCTAGCATTTGTATATTAGTAGATTTATATAGGTTTTGATAATAATCAAAAAAAGATTTTTTAATCAATTCCTTCTGAGAAACTAATTTACCCTTATAGTTTATTTTCTCTATTATTCTTTGTCTCTGTTTCTTTCTTAATTGATAAGCCAACCATCTCCCAGGCTTATTGGCATTACAAAATGTATTTTTTTTCATAAATAATAAGTTGGTTGCAGCTTGATCTGCTATCAACATATTAAATTGTGACCTTAATAACTTTACAGATTCTTTAATACTCTCATCAGAAGGATTAAAAATCAAAGCCCTTTCTTTTAATTTAATTTCATCTTCAAGTTCTCTACGTTTCTGAATCTGATTTCGCTTATAAAAATTATTCATTTTTATCAAAACACCGCGCATAAATGCTTTACCTGCGTCCCATACCATTGACATTGAAGTCTCCTTATACATATTCAAAGCAAAATAGTCCTTTAAACACTCCTTTAGTTTTTGAACATTCTTTTCTTGTCTAAACAAATTTTCATTAACTCTCCAAGATCTTCTTTCCTCTTTATCTTGAATCAGCTCCATCCAAACTGGACTATGATCCGTCAGTGATCTAGGAAAAATCTTTACATTCTTTACTTTATTATACAAATCCGTGGTAATCAAGAAAAAGTCAATTCTTGAAAAAGATTGGTGTCTATCAGAAAAAAAAGTAAAGTCTCTCTCCTCTTGATTACGTTCCCGCCAGTAATCCCTTAATTCCCAGTCTTCTTTCATGTCAAAAAAGGCTTTAGGTAGCCTTGCTTGTTTAAGAAAAGGAGAGGAACCTTTCTTATCCCTTAGTGTATCTAAGACACCATTCCAATCACCCATTAATACCACTGATCTATAATCAAGCAAAGTTATTTTTTGATGTAACTGTTTATAAAATTGTTCCTGTTGTTGATTTGGAGCGTAAAGTCAAACTATAAGTACTTTCTTACCATATATACCAAGTTCAATCATCACATATCTCCCCTGGGGATCTGATTCTACCAGACAAGCTGGTAGGTTTTGTTTAACATATATAACAACTCCCCCTTTCTTCCCAGGAGCAGGAGATATAAAATGAGATCCCAAACGAACATTAACTAAATATTTCTGGTCTTTAAGTAAAATATGAGTTTCCTGTAGACAAATAACATCATTGGTATGTTGCTTCAAATAATAAAAGATTTTTTTCCGTTTCTGAGGAGAATTCAATCCATTAACATTCCAGGTCAAAAACTTTGCAATCTCCCTTGGCACGCAGCCTGGAGAAGACACCATCAAAATCTGACAGAGCTGCGTGTGTTGCATAACTCTTGGGTCTTGCTCCTCCCACCGGCGGTGAAGCACTTCCAGGAGAACTCTCTTTGGGATCTTTTTTACGTTGCTCCTTCTCTTTACGCTTATAGGCTGCACGAGTCATCCTCTGCTCTTTAGCCTCCGTCTGGCGTTGCTTTGCCGCTTCTATCATCCCTGCGGAAACCAAATCTAATGCCTCAGATTGCTGCTCAGCTTCCGTACCACTCAAAGATTTCCGACCAGATGAAGTTGAGCCTGCACCCAGGACCGAAGTATAAAAATCTCTAGCTTTATCAACTGTGTTCAATCTGTAGCGTGTCCCAGCATGGCTCAAAACAATACCCATCGGAATTTCCCATCTAAATGGCATCGATCTAACTTTAAGCTCATTGGTTAAAAAAGCAAAGTCTTTTCTACTTCTTAAAATTTTGGATGGGATTTCCTTTAGAATGATGACATCTTGGGCGGCAATCTGAAATCTTTTGTTGTAAAAGGCTTGTATAATCTCATTCCGCAGGGACTCTTTTTTATCTTTAATATATATATAAACCCCCTCCCTTGAACGTACACAAGCACAGTCAGTCCAGGGAGGGTCAGACAGACCATGGAATGGGGCTAGAGAGGATGACGGACACGGGAGCGGGCGAGCAGAAACAGAGAGTGGTTGGATCTAGGAGGAAGGAAACAGCAACCTCGGAGGGACTAACACAATAAACGACGTGGGCCGTTTAAGAAACCAGATGGAGGGAACGGACAGACCAGTAACTAGGTCAAGGAGCCAAGTGCAAAGCCGCCCGGCAGCATAAGAAGGACTCCCAGCAATCTTGCATCACACTCTGATGATGTTGGTAATGTTACCGACGAAAGCCTCAGCTTTTATATTAAACAATTTTGTTTTTAGTATTATCTTGGTGTTCGGATTATTCTATTATATATATATATATATATATATATATATATATATATATATATATATATATATATATTTTCTGAGGTTTTCGTGCACCAGCAAGCCACCCAAAAGCAACTTACCCAAAGAGGAACAGACAGCACTACGTAACCTGAAAGAAGACACCAGCATAATAATCCTACCAGCAGACAAGGGCAACGCCACAGTGGTTATGAACACATCTGACTACCAAACCAAATTAACCAACCTACTCCAAGACTCCACATACAAAACCCTAAATACAGATCCCACCACCTACCTGGAAAAAACCACCAGAACCAAGATAAAAGCCTCCCCCATTAGCGAAGAGATCCAGCAAAGAATCAGTCCCAGAGAGAAATCATCCAGATGCCCTAAACTCTATGGTCTCCCCAAGATACACAAAGAAGGAACCCCACTCAGACCTATAGTCAGCTCCATAGGCTCATCTCTACAAAACCTAGCCAAATTTCTCACCAAACAACTACAGCCCTATGCAGAATCCAGCACCTCACATGTAAAAAACTTATTCCAGTTTATAGAGATCATAAAGAAACAAAACTTACAGCCCAGCGACCTACTCGTGAGCTTCGATGTCATATCCCTCTTCACCCAAGTGCCTATCAAAGAAGCCTTGACAGCTATTCAAAACAAATATAACCCCCCCAAACACATCTTAGATCTGACCAACCACTGCCTATCCAACACAGACTTCATCTATAACGGACAAAAATACAAACAAACAGAAGGAGCACCCATGGGATCACCCCTCTCACCTGTCATTGCCAACCTCTACATGGAACACTTTGAAACCCAAGCTCTAGAAAAATCGGATCACAAACCCAAACTCTGGCTCAGATACGTAGACGACACCTTCATAATCTGGCCACATGGGAAAGAAAAACTGGACAACTTCCTCACACACATCAACAGCCTACACCCCAAAATACAGTTCACCATGGAAACAGAAGCTAACAACCAACTTCCCTTCCTGGATGTCTTAGTCTACAAGAAATCCAATGGCTCCCTCGGACACACCATCTACCAGAAGAAAACACACACAAACCGCTATCTGCACGCTCTCTCACACCACCACCCAGCACAGATCAACTCCGTAGCCAAGACACTCATCTCTAGAACAAAACGCTTAGCTGACGAACAACACCTAAAAACCGAACTACACACTCTCACCAATGTACTAACATCCAATGGATTTCAAAGAAATAAGATTACAAAAAGAATCCAAAAAGAAACCCCCACTAAAATCCAAGACAGAGAACAAGAAAATGGCAAAGCCCTCCTCCCATACATAAAAGGCACCACAGACAGAATCAGTAAGATCCTCCATAAACACAACATCAAAACAGCATTCTGCACAAACAGAAAAATATCCACCATCTTAAGAAACCCCAAAGATAAAATTGAGTTAGAAAATCAAGGAGTATATAAAATCCCATGCACTGCTTGTCCGAACACATACATCGGACAAACCAACAGAAGAATAAGTGCACGCATTGAAGAACATAAGAACTCAGTCAAAAAAGAGGAACCAACATCTTCCCTGATCCAACACCTTAAAGCCACAGGACATGAAATTGACTTTAAAAATACCAGAACTATCGCCAAAACTGAACATTTTAATAACAGAATAATCAGAGAAGCCATCGAGATAGAAAAACACCCACACAGCATGAACAAACGAGATGATATGTCCCACCTACCAGCCATTTGGAAACCCGTCCTTATTGACAAACAACTCCCTAACACAAAAAATGACATTAGACCCACACTCACAAAAACCACACAGGATGTCACCACCACACATCCACGCAAAAAGCAAACCCAAACCCACACCGATGATGAGGCAGACCACAAACCAGAAGCCAGACCACAGCTGCATCATTAGCCACTTTAAACCCCTCCAATCCATACATGAAGCAAACTGACACCCTCCAAGAAGATGAGGCACGACCATGAACGCAAAGCCAAAAAATAGCAAGGCAGCCCACCATCTTAAACACTCCTGCAACTCAGACTAACCTGAGCACAACAAAGCCCCCACCCAAACAGAACACTCCCCCAGCCAATCAGAGCACAGCCAACCACCCCAGCCAATCAAAAGAAAATAAATCATCAAAAGCACATGACCTACTTGCTGATTTTCAGACTTAACTGCCTTGGGCGTGATTTGGAAGTATAGTAGGTCAACTAATGTTTTAATGTATTCTTGTGTCATTTTAGACTCTAATAGTATTACACAGAGTCTGTGGTGGTTTATGGTGAAGCATAACCTTCTTCTTATTGGGATAGAGAATTTTCTTATCTCTGACAGGCTAAGTGACTGTCCAACTAAAGTGGAGGATAGAAATACCAGAAGCAGCTATAGATTCTGTCTAAATCATAACTCTAGTAGACAATTCTCTTTTCTCAAGAGGTAGAAGATAAGGAATAACCTAAGATATATCATCTTGCATTTGTAAGTTAAACAACAGGAATGTTGTAGGAAATTATAAGATTATGTGCTCCATGATAATTCTTTACCTGCATGCCTTTAAGATGTTTTTACAGAACATGGAAGTTGTCTTGCTATCTTTAGAAAATGTCTGTGGATTTGTATGTGTCAGGCACATTCCATAATAGTATGGTTCTTTCACAGAAATATGTACTATCACTCAGTGTCAGTTATGAAATGAAGAACAACCTTAGTTTAGAGTTCTGCATACAAATAGTCGAGAATGGTTGACACTGAGTTCCAGTACAGGAACAGATGGGGGCAATATGGAGTTAGCAGCATCCAGTGTTTCCTCCCATATGGTTTAAATCATAAAGATGTTAGTGCATTCTAGGTATTATTCTGTTGTAATTTTGAACATAACTTGAGTCATTAGACAAATCAAATAAAAAAAGAATCAGTATACAATGAAAATATCAACAGTTGGAATTACTCATCCAATTTTTATAACAGTTTTCTCCAGCAAGAGCTTTTGAAGAGCAGGATGGAAGGGGAGAACTGAAGGTTGTGATTGACAGAAGCAAAGCCAAGGAATATCTCTAATATTTCCTAGATTACTGCAGATACTTGTTAAACTAGCTGAATCTTTACCTTTAGAGGTCCTGGAAATAGCAACTGGAAAGCTACAAAGTTTGTCTCTATCTTCAACCTGAAAGAAAAAAATTACAAACCAATCAGTCTGATATGATCTGAAAAGATTCCACACCAGATCATAAAGTGATTCCAATAGGATATCTTGACACTATATGAATTTCAAATTCTGCCATTTTCCTTAGAGCCCTTCATCATTTCTAAGGTCAATTTTTATTCTTCCAACAATTTGTAAGTACATTAATCAGCCTTTAACAAGTGATTCTTCTCTTTAGTCTGTTAATGGCATCTGAGTGGATCATATATGCATACACAATTGTGCTTTTCTTATTATAATTATCTCTAGCATAAAAAACATTTAAAAGGTGCTAGTGGCAAAATTGTTGAACTCATTTTTCTCATTGTGTTTCATATTTTTACCAAGCTTTGTCTTATGATATATCCTTTTACAATTTTATCTTCATATTTCTGTACCTCCATCTCTAACCTGTTTATTGGATCTAACTACTTTTTTTTTCAACAGTAGCACATTTGGACATAATGTCTTCATTAATTCTGAATTACAGATATTTTACTTTAGATTTAATTCTCTCAATATACATATATACCTCCAAATCACAAGACATTGGCTTTATTCTTATTCTTCCCCTCTGCAGTTTGAATATAAAATATAAAAGACTAAAAAGAGATTTTCATAGACATCCCAGCCTTTGAAATACCCAAGGAACTGAAACAGCAAAGTTTCACTGTCGGGCAAGCTTCTACACCAGCCACCTTTCTTTCCTCTCACTTCACCTCTCTTTAATCTCACAGCCCACCTTCTGTAAGGGAAGGCAAAAGGCTCACTCACCCTCTCGTGAAAGATGGCCTCCATGTTTATGTGTCTCCCACCACCACCGTTGGCTTCCACATCACATGGTCTGACCCAGCCATCAAGCCCCATTCTGGCTGTGGTTCTCCAGTGTCTCATGGCTCCTAGAAGAGACAGTGCCGGAGGGGATCCTGCTTGCACTGTACTGCCAGCGGGGCATTTTCAAAAACAAATGAGGGTAGGAAGGGAAACAATAGGAAAAGAACACAACTCTGGAAAATCCATAACTCCGTTCCGGTGCGTTCTATGACAAAAAAAGCCCTGCCTATGACATTTAGTTTTCATGTGCAAAACACATATTCATACATATTGATATGGATCTAATCATTCAATGATGTGAACCTGATCTGCAATTTAAAGTGATACAGCTTTAGTGGGGAGTACTAAAATATGAATTTAACAACATTTGCTTCTGCCTTTCTATAGTTTTATTTTACACAGAGATTCTTTTTCAAGTTATTGTGTATTCTTTTAGTTATATTTCTGCAGATGCTTATTTAAGTGTGAAATTTTACTGCTACTGTGTTGTCAATGATTCAGATGCTTACAGAATTTACGCCTTTAGCTAAGCAGCAGATTTAAAGATATGTGGTGTTGCCTTCTTATCTCTTGCCTCCTTCTGCAGTAAAGCACAGAGTCAGCTGGTTAGAATATCAGAGACTTGGCACTTCTCATATATCAAAACTGCTATGTTGCATTTCAAAGAATGTGCAGTATCTATCTATTTGTCATCTTGGATCCTTATATTTTGTGAAGCAATTCTCTTTGCATTTTGAGGTGCCTGCTTCTTTATACTTGTGCTTATACTGTCTTTGAGAAACATATAAGACCCTAAGTTATGTTGGGGCTCTTGCTCCTGGCTCTTTTGAATGCCAAGGACCAGTGATTCAGTGTAAGTCTTAGTTTTAGAATTAATGAAAAGATTGTTGGATCCTCTCCAGTTGTTGGTATTTTTTTGGGTGAGTTTTTCACTATACTGTAGCATAGGTTTGCCACTTAATCCTTTCATATGGCTGACTGGAGGGAGGACAGGGGACTTTAGATGGGAACTAAATTTGCATATGCTAAATATATCATATGCATCGCTGATTTATTGTCTCCCCCTTTGTTCATTATTCTTAACTGTGATCAGGAGGAAAAGGCACTTAGACATGACTAGACTAGACAGTTATGGACTAGTTAAACCATTGCAAACAGGCAGCAGCAAGTTTTTCTGTTTTTGGGCCCTTATTCTCTATCACTAGAGGATGAAGTAGTAGAAGTGGAGGATGCATCAGAATGACAGAGAGAACTGTCCTCAAAAGTTACTGTTCTAGAAGATGAAGCGTAAGAGTTGCCTTTTTGTCAACATCTCTCTGTGTTTCTATCTCTATTTCTGAGGATTCCAATAGTTTTCTGTACACTTTTGGATTTAATGGCTGTTGGAGAAGGCTAGATTCCTTGAGCTGAACAGGGTTTTTTCAGTTAAATTGGATCCAGTCAGGGATATGTATGTTTCAGTTTGAGACATATTCTTATAGATCTATAGCCTGAAACTCACCATGGTGCTGTTCAAGGTGCTGCTCAAATTCTTCTTTTGAAAGAATATGGATTCCACTGGAAATTAGAACATCTTCAGCTTTCTCTTGGGGTGGAGATCAAGGCCAATATTATGCGAATTTTAATCCCAAAACAACTTAAAAGCACCAAATTGCCTATTCCTATTTTATAGTTAAAAAAAGGTCTATCTGATTTGGAAATCCCATTTCACCTCCAAATCTATGTGCTTTAGAAGAGCACTGCCTGGTTGTGTAAATCATATTCCTTGGCATTCTCCTTTGCCAAGCTAACTCAAGTAAGTGTATCCAAAATCTGAAAAACTAGGGTAATCTATGAGAAATTGGGTTCAGATATCTAATCTTCTCATTTTTGCAATAACATGGTTGCATTATCTCCGGTGTTATTTGTAATTTTGCTTGATATAAATCAAGTCCTTACTTATCTAATACCCTCTGCAAAAGAGCAGTGCAGTCTTGTGATTCAGCCCATTATTCCTGACTACAATGTATTTTGTCTGGGGCTGATGGAAGGGAATCAATAAGGAAGACGTTTTTCATCCCTGATTTTAAAAAATCCATTTTAAAAGATAAAATGGAATTGTTGTACATCACAAAGTCCAAGGTTGCAAATGTAATGTGTGAGATATACATATATATCACATTTGGTTATTTGAAGCAGTCAGAACTCATGGCTCATATTCTGTGATCAATTTTTGCATTGCAATATCCAAATTGTCAGCTCAGATTAACTCATAGTATTCCAATTGGGCCATTTGTATACACTGTACAGGTTCCTCTCTTCATCCTCCTGCTTCCAATTCAGCTTTGTGAACCTGATAATAAGGAAATCCCAAGAGGCAGCTAAGGAATTTTAATTTAATACCTGGATTGCAGCAATCCAGTTTTCAGTTAGTTAGCTGCACAGTTAAAGTTCTTATTTCAAAATAAGAAGTTATTGCAGAATCCTTCCTTAAAACAGGTGTTAACATTGAACAAGATGCACAATTATGCAAGAGGAAAGTTTGTGATGCAGAGGATTAAATGAGAAAATGAAACTGCAAGATGTTCTACCTAAAATGAAAAGAATGAAATCTAATAGTTTTAAGAGCAGATACATCTCTTGGTGTTTTGTCTTTAATTTTCCTTCATATATAATAATTATTTTTATTAGATCTATAATCCACAATTTTTACAGGAGCTCAGGTTCATGTACTGTACATAGTATTCTCTTTTCCTATTTGGTTCCATGAGAGCAAGTTGGGCTGGGCTAAGAGAAAATGCCTGGCCCAAAGTTATCCACTGAGGTTCTTTAACTATAGCATCATACTGACTCCTATTCAGGCATGCACCCACAAACACATTCTTAAAAACTCTGATTTATGGAGAATCAGGACAATTCATTCTTAATCCATATTTATAGCTCCTAATATTCTAACTCTATTTATAGTTAAGCTCTGAAGAAAAGAAGAAATAGAGCAACCTTACATTTGCTACTCTATATTAAATTCAGTGTGAGTATTAACAATTGTTAAGTTACCCAATTGTTGCTTCTTTTTATAAGAAGAGCTTGTGATCATTTAACCTTGAATAAATGCTTTACTGGTAGCCCCTAGCAAAGACAGTATAACTGAGCATTTTTGATAGAAAAAAGTCTGCTATTTCCAGTTCCATCTCATCAATAAAATATTTTATCATTCAGCAAAGCTGTATTCAAGGACCATTTTGTTAAAATGTTTATATTAATCCCATACAATCCATACAGCAAGTTCTAAAATGGTAGTGGCATGTAGTATGCATTTTAAGTTCAGATATCAAAGAATGTGATATCAGAAAATAATGTAGCCAGAAACAATTTTGGGATATAGAATCAAGAAAAATATTAAGAAAGATTAATAAAACATCCATTATTCACCCATGCTAACATTTACTCTTGCAAAATTTTAGAACTCTGAAAATATACTTTGGGTGATGGCCTGTTATAGTCTAGAAAGGAAACAAAAGGATGACTTGAATCATCTCCTACTATTATATATGCCATTGACTTAATATACATATATTAAAAATAATTGTATACTTGTTCTGGAGATTTTGTGATTGGATCATATACATTCAGATCATTGGTATTAAAAATCACAGTTGTGATTTATATATATTTATAAATATATATGCACTCCCTTGCAGAGCAAAGCATCTCTTCTTGCTTGAATCCAAAATATTTGACAGCCCTGCTGTAAAAGACTTATCATTATTTTAAGAGATGTACAGCAGGCTCCTTGCAAATTTTAATTGGATTACCTTAATATCATTATTAATATCAAAAAAAGTTAGCAGTAAATATCGTTCAAAATTAAAGGAAAATAATATATAGGAGAATCAGTTTGGTGTAGTGGTTAAGGTACCAGGTTAGAAACTGGAAGATTGTGAGTTTTGGTTGTGCCTTAAGCACAAAGACAGTTGGATGACCTTTAGCTAAACATTCTCTCTCTCTACCCCAGAAAGCAGGCAAGGGCAAACTATTTCTGAAATCTTGCCAAGAAAACTGCAGTCACCAAGTCAAAAACTGAGTCAGAGGCATGCATATACAAAGAGATATAGAATATTAGAAAAGATACACTTTGAACTGAAATCAAATAAATGCTCAAAGGTGCTCTATAAAACAGAGACCTACCGGTACTAGAAATGTAGTTATAGTAGCACTGATTGATATAAATCTGGTAAGATAGACCAAGAGAAATCTTAAGAGCAATGCCTCCCAATACAAAAGGAGAAATGTAAAGCTGGCATGTCATAGACTGAATACATTTGTAAGAAGCAAAGCAAGAACCTGCAGTACTCACCCTGATTCCTTTTCTGGTCCTTAAAATGTATACATTACAGTAACCTTGGATGCAGAACTCCCATCAACTTCTGACAGGAAGTAAAAGAAATACAGAAGATAAAGGATCTTCTAAGACTTCAGCCTTCGTGGTGGTAGGTGTTTTTTTTCCTTCTCATCTACAACCTTAGTCTATAGCTGGAATGACATATCCAACAAAAATCTGAATTCCTATTTTGTATTATTTTGAACATAAATGTTGACATCTGCAGCTTCTTGTGCAGGTGTAGGAAAATGTGTGTTAATTGAATTGTTCTTCTATGCAACCATTGAAGTCAAGAATTGGCAATTTCCTAGCTAACCTTGATCTGCTGATTAGAGCCAGAGTTTATAAAGGCCAAAGAGGAACAAGGAATAAAAGCAAAGAGAAGGTGGATGCCATTTCTGTTATCAGAAATGACTTTATTCAGTGCACTCTGTCCCTCCAGGCTTGCTACCTAGCACCTCTTTTTCACTATAGATCTTGCAAGTTTCTGTCTTTTAAGACATAATTTTATTCATTTATTGATTCACTAGTTTGGCTAAAAATTCCAGCATCACTTGCTAAAGCAAATGACAAAAAGGGATGTGATAAAACTTTAGAGAAGGAACAAAGAAATATTTACCTGCATATGAAATACTAGTGAGGGAAATACTGTCTGTTTTTGTCTCATATCATTGTCATCGTCGTCATCATCATCATCATCATCATCATCATCCAAAACATAAATTTGGGCCCTAAACTTGCCCAACAACTTCGCCTGATTGTAAATATTTTTTTGAAAGGTTGAAGAACATATCTAGAAAAGGATAAGTGTCCCCTACGGAGAAAGGCTGCAGTTCTTACAAATAGCTAGAGATACAGTAGGAAGGCTGAATTCTAAAATGTGACATTCTATCTCTGGTTAGTAATTGCCTTCAGTCAAGTCTGTCTATCATTTATCAGATGAAATGAAGACAATGAGGCTGAGTAGATATTCTTAAGGACAATAGAGCCAGAACAGTGGCTAAACAACTTTCTGGATGTCTATAAAAGTCTGTTGTGTGTGCTGCAGGAGGAAAATGATCATCTTGGCCCTATTCAAAGGTGACTTCGGGGAATTTATGACAACTCACTGTGCATTTTTCATTAGTTGTCAAAACACCATCAAGTCATTTGGGAGGCATTTTCCTAGACAAGTGCAGTACACTATCTTAATTCATAGTGTGGCCCAAAGTTTCAAATCCTCTGGTATTTTGAGATACGCTGTGAATGTCTGAACTGCAAGGTTACTGTGCTTTGTGGACAAAATCTGGTTGAGCCTGTGACCGCAATAACCACAAAAGAAACTTCAGTATGGAATGATTGCTGTTGTCTCCAGAGGAGAACTGGTACAGAACAACTTTACGGCTCTTGGGTGGAATTATTAGGAAATTCAGCAGCATAATCATGCCTAAAGATGGGCTCCACTTAATAGCTTTTATTTTTTGCTGTCTCTTTGCTTTAACTTTCCACTACGATACTCCTCAGATATATTGGATTTCAACCTGCATAATTTTCAGATAGCACACCAGTTCTCCCTAATGTTTTTTTAATGGACAATTGTAACCAGTACTGTTATATAATAATTAAAGACCATTTTGAGATTGTTTGGGATTTTAAAAGGTAGATAATATGTTCTTTTTGATAATATGAAAGTGCCATAAATAAAAATGTAACAACTCAAGGCAGCAGTTGGTTATCATGCAGTTGAGAACTTGCAAGGACTTACTAAGATGTGATTAGATCTTTTCTAATGTGTGTGTATTTGTGCGTGCATGCACTGTATATTTGTCCTGTATGCAGATTAAAGAAAAAAAAGTGAGCAGATGTTACTGTCATGCCAGCCCTTGCTGGCTGTTGCACCTTATCCCTTTCTAGCATCATTTCTTGATTTTTCTTCTCTTTTCTATTTAGACCGGCTGAAGTTACTTCTCCTTGGAAATGCATGGGAGGTAGTGTAGAGTGGCTTGAGTTATGAATTCCATTTCAGAGCTTCTCCTCAACAGATTCTCAGGCATGAATCTACATGGCTAATGAAAACACTTATTTCCTTTCCTCTGAAAACTCATTTTACACCTTCCCTGGCAAAAGAAAGGAAATGACTTGAACCACACATTTTCAAGAGTGGGGAATTCCTTCTAATTATTTTATGATAAAATGCCCATTTCTCCTGCAATTCAGACTGAATTCACAATGTTTGTGCTCAAAGACTTAATTTAGCATATAAGGAGAAAAGGGCTGGGTGAAGAGGCACTGTATCTCAGCAAATTACTTGGCCATGTTCATTTCATCTCTTCTGAATCCTTGTGCTATACTGATTTTTATTGATGGAGCTTAATATGCTCCCTGCCTTTTTAGCTCAATTGCAAGTAACTTTATTTTTGTTTACTAGATTGGATAGTGAAGAGTGTACTGTATTCCTTGGTTCAGCTGCTCCTCTTGGAACAAATATTGCATTTTTGGAGCTCTTTGCTAGGATGGGATGAAGGTTAACTACTCTGAGGTCAATTGGTACAATTAAATTAGCATTTTGAATTATCATTGAATGGAATCTTAAAGCTTTTAACTTTAATGACAGCATGAGACATACAGTCAATTCGTATCTATATAACTCAGCATTCAACTCAACATACCAAGGTAGGAAGATCAAAAGACAATCTCAAAAAATGGGGCTTTCCTAAAGAAGACACTGTGAATGTGAAGAACAGTCCATCTTGCATAGGCTGTGGTGCATACAACGTCCTTCAACATGTATGGAGGAAGACCTCATGCTGCCAAGAGAAATGCTATTGAAGTGGCCTGATATTGAGCAAATATCATTTAGTTTTAAGCCTATATATTGTACATGTATTATATCGCATAATAAATGTTACCTATTTTATTTGCTCAGTACTGAAAGTTATATATCTATAATTTGAAAGTGCTCCTGACACATGTAGAAAATACTCTCCTGAAGAAAGCATGTCAAATAAATTATCAATGAGCAAGAATGAAGCCTGAAGGGAACTACAGATTGCCACTAATTCAACTCATACATTTTCAATCTATTAATTCAACCCATAAATTTGCATTACTCCACTCTGACCCTATAATCATCAGTCCTTACAAAAATTCCTCTCCCACACTGTTGTTTGATCTTCTGCCTTGAGCATTTTAAGGAGTTTCTTATTACAGCATTTATTAGTAGGGTCTTTGACAACCCAAAGCTCTGTGGATAGGTGGACCTTCAATTTCCATAATTTCTGGCCAGCAAAGTTATAACCTGCATTGTCTGTGAATTATTGGAACTGGTTCAAGAAAGAGAGTTAAATAGGCACTGACAATGTTTATGCAAGAGGTGATACCACCAGCAGCCCCCTAACCTAATTACATTCAGAGAACTAATCAAATTCCTAGCAGGCAGAGAGATGGGAATGCCTTAATAAACATGGTAGTTCCCAACAGATTGATTCAGCAACCTGAAAACAAACACACCAGGACTTTTCCCAGGGCTTGTATGAATTCCCTTTCTCTAAGATTAATGTAGCAATAAAAAGAAGCCAGATGTAAACTGTTGTTGCTGGTGCAAAGTCTTTTAGTTAGATGCAAATCTGCATTTCATGTTAGCAGGCTCATACTGCCCCAAGATGGTGGAAATAAAGCTGCTTCAACAAAAAGACTCAGGGTTTCTTGTGAAGTCAAAAGATGTTTAACCAGATCTATCCTGGTGTTTGCCTTAGCATTGCGTGAAAAACTACATAAACCTGCTCTTTTCTGGTGCTTTACAGACATATTGGAATTGTATCTCCAGCATATGAATGATTGGGGCTTATGGAAATTTGCACACATACAAAGAGCAGCACTGGCAGTGGGGTTGGCAATGGACATATTCATGGAAAGAGCCTGTATCTTCTGGTAGCCTTTTACCTGGTGCCCGTTCAACATTATGTCTAAAACTTGCTGTTTGCAAGAACTCACAATTCCTATCAGAATTGATTGCATCATTTTGGTTACATGCTGTGTAATAGGCAAAGCACTGAATGGATTTCTCAGCCTGTTTGTGATGTTGAATAGCCTGTTCCCCTGCATGTTCCTCACTCTGTTCCAAGTTTAATTTTCAAGCCTTTCAGGGAGTTTACCTATTCTTTTTATGCAAACGTTTTCAAATATGGAAGTATTGATACTCATGTGGCAGGAGAGTAACAACACTTAGTGCAGGCAAGAATAGCTGGCTCAGGAATTCTGGGAGTTGAAGTCCACGAATCATAAAAGAGCCAAGGTTGCCTACCCTGACCTAGTGCCTATTTATTTATTTGCTTCAGTCATTTCTTGCCTTTCATTCATGAGCTCAAAGAGGCATACATATTGCTCTTTCCTCCAATTTCCCACTCCTCCCCCCCCCAAAAAACCTCTGACTCTGAGAGTGAATGAGTTATCCAAAGTCATCCAGTAAGCTTCCATGGCTGAGCATGGTCTTAAACCTGAGTCTCCCCAGTCCAAGTCCACATGACAAACAAAGGAATTACCTCATGGAGAAGATAATGTCATTGTTATCAGGTGAAGTTTCTTGAATTGAAGGCTATAAAATTGCAACTTTCTCAATCAACCAGATTTATGTAACCAGGTTCAAAAGAGGCAATAGGGGCAGTAGATTCTAACAGGGAGACTTAAACAATGTATTACACTTCCCTAATGAAACAGGACTCTTTTGACTATAATTTCCATTGGCTTATTTTTAGGATTGGAGGTCTGTTCCTATAATTTGGGCTATTTACCTCATTTGTTTTAAATTTATTTTTTATTTACTGTATCTTAAAAAATATAATGTGCATGATTTATGCATGCATATGTTAAAAATAACTACATGAAGCTATCTTTGTTTACACAGTTGTGAGCCAATTGTCCTAGGTGCAGCATTATTGATCTTGTCAGTGATATGCAAGCTTGGATTTAAAATTATATTCCAATTATGAAAACTTGCCTGCATTTATAAGAAGCAAATTTAAGTGGACATGTGATGACAGATCGATAAAAATATGTCAAGGCTGTTTATAAGGTATGATCAAAAAAATCAAGATGGTGGCTATAACAATAAAACAAACAAACAAACAAATAAATAAAAGCTCTACCAGTTTGTTATTGTGTCTAAGTTTGTGATGTATATAAAAATAGTGGAGCTTTGGTGACATTGTTATGGCTGTCATCTTGACTGCTTTGACTGTATTCTGGAACGTGCTGTAAGAATTTATATTCTAGTCATATTGTGGAGATGTTGAAGTCCCTTAACTATGTTTCTGTGTTATGTCTAGAGAAAGGATATGCAGATGAGGAAGACTACATATTACATAGACATAGCATCTCTGTTATTGATTAAAGTAATCCTTTTTTTAGGCTTCAGGACCAGCATGAAGAAAAAGCAAAGTGGTTTTGTGTTGCATTAATTTTAATGTTGATTTCTTAAAGTAACCACTCCTTGTGTCAGATTAACCCAGATGGTTAAAAAGTGGATACTTTTTTGAATAGTAGAGAGGTGCTGTGCTCACACCTGTGCAAAATTTAAAATACTTCTTCTAAATCATATTAAATATGCAGTTTATTGCAATATTTATTTCTTTAAGTTCTAGAGTTATTTCTATGTTATCTCAGAACCACTGCACCATATTTTTCAAAAATCCTGGAGCACTGGGGAAATACCTGAGGATTGGAAAAGGGTTGGTGTGGTTGCCATCTTCAAGAAAAGGAAAAAAACGGACCCAGGAAACTATAGACAAATCTATTTAACATCAATACCTGGGAAGATCCTAGAAAAGATAATAAAAAACAGATCTGCGAACAACTAGAAGCAAACAAAGTTATAACTAGTAGCCAGCATGGGTTTGTTAAAAACAGATCATGCCAAACCAATCTTATTTCATTCTTTGATAAAGTGACTAAACTACTAGACCAGCAAAATGCTGTGGGTGTAGTATACTTAGATTTCAGTAAGGCATTTGATAAAGTAGACTACAGCCTACTTTTTGGTAAACTAGAAAAAAGTGGAATAGACAACATCACCACCAGCTGGCTGGCAAACTGTACTCAATGAGTAGTCCTCAATGGCACTACATCCACATAGAGAGAAGTAAGCAGTAGGGTACCAGTTCTGTCTTAGGCCCAGTACTCTTCAATATCTTCATCAATGACTTAGATGAAGGGAATTGAAGGGGAACTCATCAAATTTGCAGATGACACTAAACTGGCAGGAGTATCCAAAACCCCAGGACAAACTCAGGATCCAAAAAGATCTTGACAAACTTGAACACATTGAGTTTCAATGTGGAGAAAAGCAAAGTTTTACATTTAGGCAGGAAAAATCAAAGGTACAAGTACAGATTAGGCGAGACCTGGCTTAAAAACAGTAACTGTGAGAGGGACCTTGGAGTCCTAGTGGACAATCACCTTACTATGAGCCAGCAGTCTGCAGCAGCAGCCAAAAAAGCTAATACAATCCTGGGTTGTATAAACAGAGGCATAGAATCAAGATCATGAAAAGTATTAGTACCGCTTTATAAAACCCTAGTAAGACCACACCTGAAATACTGCAGTCAATTTTGGTCAACATATGACAAAAAAGATGTTGAGAGTTTGGAAAAAATTCAGAGAAGAGCAACTAAGATGATCAAAGGCCTGGAGACTAAAACACATGAAGAACAGCTGCAGACTTGGGTTTGGCTAGCCTAAAGAAAAGAAGAAATAGGGGAGACATGATAGTAGTGTTCCAGTATTTGAGAGGCTGCCACAAAGAAGAGGGGGGTCACATTATTCTCCAAAGCACCAGAGGGCAGGACAAGAAACAATGGTTGGAAATTGACCAAAGAGAGAAGCAACCTGGAATTAAGGAGAAACTTCCTAATAGTGAGGACAATTAACCAGTGGAACAGCTAGCCTTCAGAAATCGTGGGTGACCCATCACTTGAGATTTTTAAGGAGAGGCTAGACAGTCACTTGTCTGAGATGGTATAGGTTCTCCTGCTTGAGCAGGGCTGGACTAGAAGACCTCCAAGGTCCCTTCCAGCTCTATTCTATTCTATTCTATTCTATTCTATTCTATTCTATTCTATTCTATTCTATTCTATTCTATTCTATTCTATTCTATTCTATTCTACAATAAGTTCTGTAAGTTTTCACATGCTCAGTGAAGAAGTCTTCAAGATTGCATTTTGTTTTTCCATAGAATTTTGTAAGTTAGAATAGATGACTCTTCAAATGATAAAATATGTGGCAAAACTTTTAGGAAAAATGAATTCATATATGCACATTATTTTAAGGCATATGATAATATGCATAGCTTGGGTCTAAGCCTGAACAGTTTAATAATGGATTCATTAGCCCCCTGCCTTCAAACCAAATGCTGTTTCTAGAGCAACAGGAGAAGCATACAGATGAGTTCCAATGAATCTAGTAAGTGTCTAGTGAATCTCAGATAATCCATTTCAGTTGGTAGAGTTTTGCAAATACCGGAATAGAAGAACAATCTTCAAATATCTATTATGATTTGATATGGGAGGCTATATAAATCAATATAATAAATGTGACTGAGATGGACAGTATCTAAATTTGACAAATAAAATCTAAAGAAATGTCATACAGAAGAAGACTAAGATGTTTTCTCTGTCATCTCAAACCACAGGATGTGGAATTCAAACTACAGGAAGGTAGATTCAAGCTGAAAGTTAGAAAAACATTCTTAACAGCAAGAACAAGTTTGGGGGTTGAAAAGATCAAGATGTTAGTCATGACAATCCAGATAAAGCCCCCTCTTCATACTTTACATACATTGCACATTCAGCATATATTAAAAAGTGTTGAGCTTCACTGTCCAATTTCAGTGGCCTTCTTGACTTTTTTGACCTTATGGATGTTCCTAAGATCATTTTGATAATGGGATAAAGCAGTGCTTTTTTTCTAAAAAAAAAAAAAAGGTGCCGAAACTCACACACGTCATACAACTCGCCTTGCCTACCCTACAAGGTTCCATCCAAAAAAGGTGCCGGAACTCCATTCTGGGCGTTCTATGAGAAAAAAAAAGCCCTGGTGTAAAGTAGCTGGGAATGTGGTTGGCTATCTGTATAAATGTGTGGCTTATAAACACCAGTACAAGAATTACTTTGATAATTTTGAAGGGATCCTGGAGATAGCTCAGAAAAACTTGAGAACCACTTTTCTGAATCCAACTCTTTTTTTGATCTTGAGGGGAGGGAGAGTTTCTTTTCTTTTCTTTTCCCTTCCTTCCTTCCTTCCTTCCTTCCTTCCTTCCTTCCTTCCTTCCTTCCTTCCTTCCTTCCTTCCTTCCTTCCTTCCTTCCTTCCTCTTTGCTTACCACTATATTTTCCTTTATTTCCTCCCTTCCATCTAAAACAGGCCATTCCACTTCTCTTTCCTAGGTTGATCTCTCTTCCCGCCTTGGAATTTCAAAACTGAAAATAATCAACTTGCCTGGAGGACAGAAACCCCTACAGCACATAACAGTGTGCTTGGATTAATGGAGGTGTGCTTGATGCTGCTTTTGTTAGTCTTAAGCAAAAGTAGCAACAGTCATCACTGGGTTCTGAAGAAGCCTGAAGAGAATTGCTTTAACAAGGCAAAGTCCTGCTGAGCAACTGACTGAAGAAGTAGATTCAGCCCTTAGTTTCTCATCCCAAACACTCCACGGCAGAATTTACATTTCTGAAAAGCTTTGTGCTGTTGAAGTAGCTGGTCAATGAATAAAGAAAAGAGACCAGAGAAAAACCCATTTGAAAAACACCTTTTGCACAGGGCTGGGACATACGCTGTCATCATTGAACTGATCAAGCAGTGGAATGGGATTTAGTGAGAAATATCTTTCTCCCCCCATTGTCTGGAGCCACTCTAAGTGGCTATAGCAATACAAGGATGGAGAAATAGATAGATGCAGCACATTTTATCTTTCCAGTTAGTGAAAAGATTACTCCGTAGCTTAAATTTTACAGCCATTTTCTTTAAGTGCTTGTGAAAAGGTCAATTCTAAGGTCATATTAAAAAAAAGCAATCTGCAGAGTTTAAGAAACTGTGAGTTGCAATTTTATAGATTGTACTTTTTCCTTTTTTTTCCTTTTTTTTCTATTTCTTTTCTTCTTTCTCCTTTCTTTCTTCCTTTTTTTTCTTTTCTTTTCAAGTATCTTTCCTTTTTAATGCTTATGTCATATATATTTTATTATTAACTATTTTATAAGTTGTTAAAATTTGTTTAGGTTTTTAAAATTTTAATTAAGCCTATATTCAGTTCTGGGAAGCTCGGGGGGGGGGTGGTTTGGGAGGGGTTGGGTGAGGGTTTTTTTTTTGTTGTTGTTTTTTGTTATTTGTAAAAACTTTTAAAAACTTTCAATAAAAAAAAAGAAACTGTGAGTTGCTAAAATTGCTAAAAAAACGGAAAATAGTATGCTGATTTTGAACTGAGTTGGGAAAAGGTATAATTTTATTGGATAATCAATCCCCAGTTTAAAGTTAGTTGTAGGTGTGCTCCATTGATAATAGAGGGATCTAACTCAATACTTTTCAGTGAGGCCTCAGATGATTTATGAATTTTTATAAGATTTATAAGTTTTCTCTGTACTGAAGGAGACTGAAGTTCTATTTACAACTAACTTTTATTTGATTGAGGATTGTAGTTTTATGTGGCTCTTTTATTATGAAGCTTTGAATATGTTCTCCAGCAGAAAGGGCACGGCTTACTTGAAAACGTCACTCAGAGTGGACTGAACCATGAGATGGGCGACAAATTTGATAATTTCCTATTATGGTTTATTTAGAATAGAATAGAATAGAATAGAATAATAACTTTATTGTCACTTTGAATGTACACTAATCAGCATACATTAAAATAAAATTTTGTTGCAGTCAGCTCTCAAAGGGTCACCACCTCCGATATACACTACATAAATATGACGAAAATAAATAAATAAATACAGAATTATGCATATACCCACATATATTGTATGACACAGAGAAACAACAGTCTAGTTTGGGTTATGTATACATGTGCATGGCAAAAAACCCCGAATCTTGCGAGTTTACAAGACAGATGGCATAGGGAACAAAGCTATTACAGAATCAGTAGTCCTGCTACAAATACTTCAAAACCTCCTCCCAGAGTGGAGCAACAGAAACAGACCGTAAAGTGAGTATATGGGGTCTCTAACAATGCTTTGAGCTCTAAGCATATAGCGCTTATAAACTGCCTCCTGAACACCAGGAAGTGAGCTTCCTATGATCTTCTTGGCTGTCCTTACCATTCTCTGTATGGACTTTCTATCTGAGGCACTTGGTTTCCAGGCTCCTTTCTGAATCATAGCTTTTCACCCATGCATTCCCCTGCTGTAACTGAGTAACCTGAATATTTTGGTATTAAATGCACACATTAGATTGAAAAGTTCTGAGGAAAGAATGAAATCTGACATTGATGGAATTTTGGTTCTTTTTCAATTCTATGATTTTTAATTGAGGACAACCTGAAAAGTAAAAAAAAAAAAATTGAGGTTGTAATTGTATTTTGTATTTTACTGCATCAAAAAAGTGTTGGCAGTCACTGATTTTTTTTCTTTCCCTTTTACTTTGCATTCTCCTTTCTCTTTCTTTTCCCCTATTCTGTTATCTTTGTTTCTATTTTTATTTTATATTATAATAAACTTCAATTTTTTTAAAAAAGCCAATAGGATGAAAGTGGAGAACTTTTTAATAATGATCTTCAGTTGTGAAAGTGATTTTCAGTGAAAACTCCTCCAAGCCATCAGAAATCATTGTAGAAGGTACTTGTGAGATGAATGAGGCTGCTCAGGTCAGACCCCTGTCTGCAGGCTCAGAAGCAGTTGTCCAACCAAGCCAATGCAATCATATAGCAGCCTAACTGATGGTGCAGTGGTTAGAATGCAGTACTGCAGGCTAACTCTGCCCAGAGCCAGGAGTTCGATTCTGAATGGCTCAAGGTTGACTCAGCCTTCCATCCTTCCGAGGTTGGTAAAATGAGGACTCAGATTGTTGGGGGCAATATGCTGACTCTGCAAACCACTTAGAGAGGGCTGTTATAGGAAATAAGTCAACTTATGCTACAGCTATGAGACAGATATAATTTAACTTAACCTGCTATTTATTTGTCATGTATATAATAAGGGAGTGCCAAACATGTAGACTCAACCAAAGGCTGCTCACAATACTTAGAGTTGTTTCCAAAAACTCTTAATGTTGCAGGGCGGGGAAATTACTAAATACAATACAAGGAATAATTGTATTAATTGTAGTCAATACAATCAATCATTGCAATCAACTTTAGGTCCTTCCTCAATGCTTCTTGCTGCAGCCGCCAAAAAAGCCAACACAGTCCTTGGCTGCATCAACAGAGGTATAGTATCAAGATCAAGGGAAGTGATAGTACTGTTCTATACTGCACTGGTGAGGCCATATTTGAAATACTGTGTCCAGTTTTGTTCAGCACAATACAAAAGAGATGCTGGGGGTCTAGAAGTGCAGAGAAAAGCAACAAAGGGTTCTGGAGGCTAAATACTACAAAAACGGCTAAAGGAACTCGGTATTTTAGCTTAAAGCAGGGAGTGGAAACTCATCAGAGGGAGGTCGAACTTGGAAATTAGGAGGCATTTCTTGACAATGAGAACTATTAAGGAATGAAACAGCTTGCCATGCAGTATTGCTGGAGGTTTTCAAGAAAAGATTGGACAACTACTTGTCCAAGGTGGTGTAAAGACTCCTGTCTTAGGTAGAGGGTTGAATTAGAAGATTCCAATGTCCCCTCTAACCCTGTGATCCCATAGTGCCCTCTGGCCTGCCATTCAAAGCTCAAACGCTGCCCTTAGCCTAAACCAATAAGTATGCACCACATTATAGTGTGACCTGTTCTAGTTTCTTATTGTATGGTTGCATCCTTTTATAGATGGAATTCCAGGCTATTAGGTGAATTGAACCTATTTTTTTTTTTAGATCAGCAAGATGTTTATTTACAGGACAAGCAATATCTGCTGAAATGTTCTGTTCTGCACAGCTGTTAAAGATATATGAGCCCTATCCAATTTTACAATTGGTCACACTGCCAACAGGCAAAGAAACCAAATGTATTATTTTATCACATTATATGTTTTGCTTCACTTAACTTTTTATATCATGGCGTATGATGCTTTTGGAAATCCTTATTGGAAAATAGGCCAGCATTTTATTGCCCCTTTACACATGCTTGGAGGATTCATTTAGGGACTCAGTTTTGCCTGTCTCAATAATATTTTCGTCAAGCTTGAAATGCAGAAGTTGCTTGTTTGCAGTTTTTTTAAAGAGAGGGATCATGCTAAGAAATTAATTACACACCTGAAAACAAAATCTGGCTGTTAAAATGCACATTAGTAACAAACTGTGTATTTCAAATTAGACCATTCTCAGCTTGACTAAGTAGCCTGAGATCATAGAAAAACAGCTGAAGTTGCGGAGGAGGGATTTAGAGAAATGTGGCACCCAGCATCTTAAGCAGAGATACTTGTTTCCAGCTGGCAACAAACATATTTAGTCAAATGGCAACTGGACTTCTAAGAGCCACTCTTATATGCTTACGCTGGGCAGCCCATCTTAAAGAGCCAGGAAGGAAAAGCTGAAGGTTTCTTCTCTAATGTCAATGTACAGAAGACAGATGGTATGACATCATTTTAAACTTGCTAGGCATTTGGGGGGAAAGGAATAGGAAAACAATGCAGAAATGCTTAAGCACCTACATACTGACTTTGCTGCAGTCCTGATTCTTTGCAGCTTAGTTTTATTTAAAAGGGACCGTTAGAGAAATGGCATATCTGTCTACGGGTAATCGCTAACAAAAAATCTTGAAGTTCTCTGCTGGCATGTTTAGCATCCTATGCAAACAAAGAATTCTGTTTAGAAGAATTCTGGAGTTGAAATGCATGCATCTTAAACTTGCTGAGGTTGAGATGCACTGTTTTAGAGGAACATGTTTACAGAAGGTTTAAGGATGGGGAACCTATGACTCTCTAGGTGTTGCTCTAGTATAATTTCTAGCTTTTTTCTAAACTATTGGTCAATTCAGCTACCTCGGCAAATCTGGGGGTGGAGCTATTTTTCTTTCTTCAACCCACAGAAACATGAAAGAAACTACAGAATTGAAAACAATGCCTACATGATGAAAAAGTGTCAATTCCAAGTTGTAGAGCAGCTTTTCTCAACCTGATATCATACAGATTTGTTGGGAAAACAGTTCATAGAATCACCAACCAACCTGGCCAGCATCATGCTGGCTGGGAATTCAAGGGCTGGCTTACTCTAACACCCTTAGATATATCTTAGCAAAGCACATATTGCTTATCTTTTTCCCCTTCCCTTCATCAAATACCAAACAAAGGTATAACAAAGAAATGTAAATGGGAAAACACTAGGATCAAAATAATCCAGTGAAGATGATTAGATATTTACAGAGGAAAATACTTCTCGCCATTCATAATTAACCTGAGGAATTTATCACCACAAGATCTAGTGATGTTTTAGATGTTTTAAAAAGGGAGTGATAAATTCATGGAAGACTTGTCTATGAAGGGAGACAAGTCTTGAGATTCAGTATTATCATTAATATCAGTTACATGGGAACAATAGTGAGAAGGGAGTACTGAAGTATTGAAATCTGATCTTCTACATATTTAGAATTGAGTTGATAGGAAGTTGCGAGTTAACAGAAAAGGAGGAAATGAGGAAGGAAACTTGAGTATGAAGAGGGATGATCTTTTTTAAAAAGATATATCTCCACATGAGGGTTTTCAAACTGGGTTCTGCAAAATCTAGGTTCTGCAAGAACTTCATGGGGGCTCTGTGAGGGACTGGGGGCCACAAAAAATAATTCACTTGAACCAGCCATTTTTAAAAAAATCACTACAGCTTTGGCTCTCAATCAAAGATGCTGGATTGTTTTTTAAAAAATAAGTTTCTATGACTTGAAAAGGTTTGAAAAACACTGCTCTAGGCAATCTTGCTGCTTGAGATTTCTGGGATTTGTAATCAGAATACATCTGAAATATATCAGGAAGGTTGATTTGAGCAGAATGCATAAAGGAACAACAGTAACCTTTTTTTTTTAAAGGAAAAACAGCTTAGGAAGGGAGAATGGGAACATAGGATATAATAAAATGTCTGCCAATTTTTTTCTCTTAAAATATTTAAACGTTGGATTATCCAGCAGATACCGAGTAAAATATTGTACACTTATGCAACAGTGGAATCAGCTTTTGCTTTGAAGCACAATTTGTACAATTGCCAGAGACATCTGGCTGACTACTGTGGGAAGCCAAATGGCGGATATTGGTCTAGCCCAGAAGGCTTCTACTTATGTTTTTGTCTGGCCCTAAGAACTTGAGTGTAAATGTTATGTTCCTCTCCTAAGCCAATAAAATTACTCTTAAATGTGTTAGAGAAACAGCAATAACAGCTAAAAAAAAGTAGCTTCAAATGCAGTTCTGCTTCAAAACTGATGTGACAGCCCTGCTGACATGGAAGATGTCTTCTGCTTATATAAGTTAGGGAGAGCAAATGAAATCAAACAGAAAGTTCAGATGCCAGTTCATCAGTTGAGATGGGGTATGCCTATAAAACCCTGAATTAAACATAGTAGATTTTATATTAATTGCAGGGTAAGCTAAATCACTATTGCATTAGTAGCTTTGATCCTTCCTTTACATGGCAGATGTCTAGGGAGATTCTCAGTCATCCAGGTCCAAAGGTGCTTTTTGAGGAGGCAACTGGACTTTCTTGTTTTTCTTGTTTTGCTTCTCATCCAAGAAGCTTCTTCAGCTCTGACTGGATGGTGGAATTTATATTCCTTGCAGACAGCTGGTGATTTGCATTCTTGTTGAGGCCATGTGGAGGTTTACCTGTGCCCTCAAGGTCACCTGAGTAGTGCAAATGTGTACTTATACATTCCTTGGTTCTATACTGGACACACACACTTACAGGTGGTACAGACTCGTGAAGGACCTTGATGCAAGATAGTGACTGTAGTTTTCCCACTACACATCAGACAATGTAAAATGCTAGCACTGATGATGTTACCTAGTTTGGGTAATGAAACATCTGCAAGAAACCAACCAAGCTCAGAGAGCACCAAGGACCCCTCATTTCAATAGTTACAAATACTTTCCTTCATCAGTGTGGAATGCACAAGGAAATCAGAATTAGGGACTTGTGGAAAGGAAGGGCTTTGTTCTAAAGAGTTGGAAGGGGGAAAATTAGACAAATTACGAAAGACAAAAAATACTTGTGGAGCTGTGGGTGCAAGGGGTATACATATACATATATGCACAGGGGGAGAAATAAGAGAAACAGAGCAATGGCTAAGAAAAAGAAAAAGGAAACTTCTAAGCTTAATAGGAAGCAATCTTGAGATAAAGGGAGTACAGTACTTAGAAAAAGACTATTTATGACAGCAGTTCTCAACCTGTGGGTCGCGACCCCATTTGGGGTCAAACGACCATTTCACGGGGGTCGCCAAACAACGCAGTCCGCCATTTTTTCCACCATTTCCCCCCCTTTTCCTTAGCTGTGCCACTCCCTCTTATTCTATTGGTTTCGAAAGCCAATAGAATAGACTCTCTTGAACAGAGTCTAATTCTATTGGCTTTCAAAAGCCAATAGGAATTGTTCAGGCTGTCTCTGCCCTGCTGAGCCCGCCAAAAGCCCCAGTCTGCAAACGGTGCTGCAAGGTGAACATTCTGCAAAGCTTCCCTCCCTGCTGAGCAACTAAAAAGTAAGTAAAAGAGGGCCAGGGATGGGAGGTGGGAGGCCGGTGGGCGCAGGGAGGGTTGCTGGTGCACGTGGGTGCTTTACCTGCCTTGGGCTGGGCCAGCTGGTGGCCCAGCTGGTGGTCGCCCTGCGCCGTCGCTGCCGCGGCTGCCCGGGAACGCCTGGGCCTGCCCGCGGCTGCCCTGAACAGGCGACAGCCAAGGTAAGACTAGCGGGGCAGCGGTGGGCGCAGGGAGGGTTGCTGGCACGCGTGGGGCCCGGCGGGTGCCCTACCTGCCTTGGGCTGGATCAGCTGGTGGCCCAGCCGGTGGTCGCCCTGTGCCATTGCTGCCGCGGCCGCCCAGGAGCACCTGGGCCTGCCCGCGGCTGCCCCGAACAGGCGACGGCCAAGGTAAGACTAGTGGGGCAGCGGTGGGCGCAGGGAGGGTTGCTGGCATGTATGGGGCCCAGCGGGTGCCTTACCTGCCTTGGGATGGATCAGCTGGTGGCCCAACCGGTGGTCGCCCTGTGCCGTTGCTGCCGCGGCCGCCCGGGAGCACCTGGGCCTGCCTGCCGCCGCCCCGAATGGGCGGCGGCCAAGGTAAGACTAGCGGGGCAGCGGTGGGCACAGGGAGGGTTGCTGGCATGCGTGGGACCCAGCAGGTGCCTTACCTGCCTTGGGCTGGGCCAGCTGGTAGCCTAGCCGGTGTTTGCCCTGCGCCGTCACTGTCGCGGCTGCCCGGGAGCTCCAGGGCCTGCCTGCCGCCGCCCCTTGCCAGCTATGCCTCGGCCGGCGCAGGGGGCGGCACCACGCATGTGCGGTGCTCCCGGGCAGGGAAATACAGGTAGTCCTCGACTTACGACTGGGGTTGCAGCTATAAAAAGGTTGAGAACCACTGATTTATGAGTAGGTGATAAAAGGAAAAACACACATCTTTTCTCCCTGCAGCACTGTGCTTAGCTACGACTCTTCTTCCTGCATCTACGAATGGTGTATGTAAGCTTGTGTACGTAAGGGATGTAGATCAGTTGGCAGTTCAAGCCAATACAGCTAGAAGAACTGGCAAGTTTCACTAGCAAGGGAATAATCTGGTGGTGAGAAGGTACGTGCCTTATGATGCTGAGAGGTAGAAGACCAAGCTAAATGGAAGAGATCTAAGAGAAATGAAACAGTGAAAGAAAGTGGGATACAATCTGATGCATATGGGTTTGTACAAAGGGTGCTGTGGCTGTGACTATCTTTACTAAAGGAGTTGGGAGAGTTGGTTTGTTTAAACATAAATGGGGCTTTTGAAATGGCTGATACCTCTAAAGAGACTGCTTAGTCAATAATAATAATAATAATAATAATTCAAACAGACAAGCACCTGCAACATAACACCCCAGACTTAACAATTGTTGATAAGAAAGACAAAAAAGTCTGGATAGTGGATGTGGCAGTGCCTGGAGACAGCAGAATAGACAAGAAAGAACTGGAGAAGATAACAAAATACAAAGACCTACAAATAGAAATAGAAAGACTGTGGCAAAAGCAAGCAAGGTAGTACCAATAGTAATAGGCTCCTTAGGTGCAATCCCAAAACAACTGGAGCACCACTTGAACACCATTGGCATTGACAAATTCGCTATTAGTCAATTGCAAAAGGCGGCCTTACTAGGAACTGCTTCCATCCTGAGACGGTACCTGTAATACCATCAAACATCCACATCTGCCTATCCCAGGTCCTGGGTAAGGACTCGATAGGTAGACAAAATGCCAAATCCAGTCTGAACATCTGGCTGACTGTGCGATGATCTATAATAATATAAGTTGGAAGGGACCTTGGAGGTCATCTACTCCAACCCCCTGCTCAGGCAGGAAACCCTATACATTTCAGACAAATGACTGTCCAGTCTCTTCTTTTTTTTTTTTTATTAAAAAGTTTTATAAATTTTACAAAAAGAACAAAACAATACAAAAACAAAAAACAACATATACAAAGAGAAAAAAAACTAAACATTACACAACAAAAACCCCCTTCCCCCACCCCCACCCAAACACCCCCCCCCTTCCCCCCCGAGCTTCCCAGAGCAGGATATAGGCTTAATTAAAAAACAGTTAAAAAATTATATTTATAGAAAGAAAGAAAGAAGAAAAAAAAATATAACATTAACATATATATGTATATATATAAAAATAAAAATTATGAAAAAGTTATATGATATTTTTTTATATCCAATTTAAATTGTATAAATTTTATCCATTTATCCCAAACAGCAAGAAATTTCTCTTGCGTTTGTTCCTTTAAAAAAGCCGAAATCTTTGCCATTTCCGCCAAATAAGACACTTTAAGAAACCATTCCTGCAATGTAGACAAAGATTCCTTCTTCCAATATTGTCCCACCAACAGCCTCGCGGCTGTAATCAAATTTAACATCAATATAACCTCCTTTGTATCACAATCAGTAACTATACCCAACAAAAATAATTGCGGAGTAAATTTTACCCTCCTTCTAAAGATTCTCTGGATATTCCACCATATCTTAATCCAAAATGCTTTTATCTCTCTGCACGACCACCAAATATGATAATAAGTAGCGTCCATACAACCACATCTCCAACATTTAGGTTGTAAGTCAGGGTACATAAGAGACATTTTTTGTGGGTCAAGGTGCCATCTATAAAACATTTTATAAAAATTCTCCCTTAAGTTCTGTGCTTGTGTAAATTTAACATTTCTCACCCAGATAATTTCCCAGGTGTCCAATGATACTGGCTCACCAAAGTTCTGCGCCCATCTGATCATACAATCTTTAATTAGTTCCGTTTCTGAATCCAATTCAACTAAAACCCCATAAATTCTCTTAATGTGGGTTTGTCTTTGATCCTTCACTTGCTTAATAAAATTTTCATCTTCTCTAAAAAAACCCACCTTACAATCCACCTTCCATCTATCTACTAATTGCCTATATTGGAACCAAGAATAAATAATATTTTCTTGTGCTAACTCTTCCCGTGATTTTAACTGCCAGTTTTGTCCATCCCATCTAAGTAACTGTCTATAAGACACCATATCCATTTTAACACCTCTTTTTACTCCTTCTATCGCGTGCCAAGGTATAGCCCATAATGGTACTTTAAAATCACTTTTATAATATTTTCTCCAAATCCTAAGTAAGGAAATTCTTAGAATATGAGATTTAAAGACCCAATCCATTTTTTTATTAAATATTAAATAGGCATGCCACCCCAAAAGTAAATCCCATCCCTCTAGATGAAGTATCTCAAAATTTGTCAAATTTACCCAATCACTAATTAATGTTAGAACCACCGCGTCATAATATAATTTCAAATTCGGTACCTTGAGTCCACCCCTCTCACGGAAGTCTTGCATAATTTTAAACTTAACCCTTGGCTTTTTCCCTGCCCAAATGAATTTATTAAGACCTTTCTGCCATTCACTTAGATTAATCTCATTCTTCCAAATCGGTAACATTTGAAACAAAAAAAGAAACTTGGGTAGAATATTCATTTTTATCACTGCAATTCTTCCCATGAGGGATAATTGTAGCTTCTCCCAATTCTTCAAGTCTTTCTGTACCCTAACCCACAACCTTTCATAGTTATTTTTAAATAATTTTGCATTAGAAACAGATAACATCACCCCCAAATATTTTACCTTATTGACAATTTCAAAACCCGTCAAATTAACCAAAGTCTGCTTCTCCTGGCTAGTCATATTTTTAAATAAAATTTTAGTCTTATTAACATTAATCTTAAAACCCGAGACCAAACCATAATAATGAATCAATTGTAATAACTTTACTACAGAATGAGTAGGTTGCGACAAAGTAACCACCAAGTCATCCGCAAAAGCTCTTAACTTGTATTCTTTTTTATTAACTTCTATTCCTTTAATTTCCTGCGACTCTCGAATTTTGATCAACAATATTTCCAATGTTAAAACAAACAACAACGGTGATAATGGACATCCCTGCCTAGTACCTTTCTCTATTGTAAAAACCTCTGACAACCCTCCATTAACAATAAGTTGTGCCGTTTGTTTTTGATATATTACCGTAAGAGCTTGTACTATCTTTTCACCAAAATTCATCTCTTCCATTACTCTTAACATAAAATGCCAATTCAGTTGATTAAAAGCTTTTTCAGCATCTAAAAATATCAGCCCTGCAGGAACTTGGTTGTTCTTATCTAAATATTCTAATAAATTGATAATTTGTCTAACATTATTTTTCATATACCTTCCAGTTATAAACCCAGATTGATCTTTATGCACAAGATGATGCACAACCCTCATAAGCCTATTTACTAAAATTTTTACAAATATCTTATAATCCACATTTAAAAGAGATATAGGCCTATAATTCTTTGGTAAAGATCTTGATCCTCCTTTGGAATCAATGATATAAAAGCACTACGCCATGAAGGAGGAATCTCTAGACCCTGTAAAATATCATTAAAAAGATCACCTAATGGCTGAATCATCTCCTCCATTAAAGCTTTATAATAAACAGCTGTTAACCCATCCGTACCCGGTGCTTTCCCTGGTTTCAATTGTTGAATTGCTAACACAATTTCCTCCTTAGTAATTAAGCCATTAATTTCCTGTTTCAGTCTCTTCTTAAAAGCTTCTAGCGTTGGAGCATTCACAGCTTCTGGAGGCAGGTTGTTCCACTGGCTAATTGTTCTAACTATCAGGAAGTTTCTCCTTAGTTCTAGGTTGCTTCTCTCCTTGATTATTTTCCATCGGTTGCTTCTTGTTCTGCCTTCAGGTGCTTTGGAGAATAGCTTGACTCCCTCTTCTTTGTGGCAGCCCCTGAGATATTGGAACACTGCTATCATGTCCCCCCTTGTCCTTCTCTTAAAATAGTTAACTGCCCCTTGTGAGCCTGAAAGTATCATCTTTCACTGTGTTCACTATTCTTGGAGTCTTGTACTTCTTTTTCCTGCCCTTCAATGAAGTTTTTGCATTGTGTTTTCTGGCCTTCAAGCAGACAGTTGTTGGTTATTGCATAACTGATGTCTCTGCTCTGAGAAATTCTGGGTCTGAATTCCCACAGAGTGCTGGCTGGCGCAATGCAGTTACGTTATGCAGATGTCCTGCCTTTTAGCAGAGTAGTGGAACTTTCTAGACCTTGTAACTCCTTGCCAAGTTTCATGCATCCTGACTGCCTAAAAGGGAAATTTCACAAACTCTCTATGCCAGGGGTTCTCAACCTTGGCAACTAGTGGAAGACTGCTATCATGTCCCCCCTCGTCCTTCTCTTCATTAAACTAGACATACCCAATTCCAGCAACCGTTCCTTATATGTTGTAGTCTCCAGTTCCCTGATCATCTTTGTTGCTCTTCTCTGTACTCTTTCTAGAGCAGTGGTTCTCAACCTTTTTATAGCTGCGACCCCGGTCGTAAGTCGAGGACTACCTGTATTTCCCTGCCCGGGAGCGCCACACATGCGTGGTGCCGCCCCCTGCGCCGGCCGGGGCATAGCTGGCAAGGGGCAGCGGCAGGCAGGCCCAGGCGCTCCTGGGCGGCCGCGGCAGTGATGGCACAGGGCGACCACCAGCTGGGCCGCCAGCTGGCCCAGCCCAAGGCAGGTAGGGCACCCGCCGGGGCCCACGCGTGCCAGCAACCCTCCCTGTGCCCGCCGCTGCCCCGCTAGCCTTACCTTGGCCACCGCCCATTCGGGGAGGTGGCAGGCAGGCCCAGGCGCTCCCGGGTGGCCGCGGCAGCGACGGCGCAGGGCGACCACCGGCTGGGCCACCAGCTGGCCCAGCCCAAGGCAGGTAAGGCACCCGCTGGGCCCAACGCGTGCCAGCAACCCTCCCTGTGCCCACCGGCCTCCCACCTCCCATCCCCGGCCCTCTTTTACTTACTTTTTAGTTGCTCAGCAGGGAAGGAAGCTTTGCAGAATGTTCGCCTTGCAGCACCGTTTGCAGACTGGGGCTTTTGGTGGGCTCAGCAGGGCAGAGACAGCCTGGACAATTCCTATTAGCTTTTGAAAGCCAATAGAATTAGACTCTGTTCAAGAGAGTCTATTCTATTGGCTTTTGAAAGCCAATAGAATAAGAGGGAGTATCACAGCTAAGGAAAAGGGGGAAAATGGCGGAAAAAATGGCGGACTGCGTTGTTTGGCAACCTCCGTGAAATGGTCGTTCGACCCCAAATGGGGTCGCGACCCACAGGTTGAGAACCACTGTTCTAGAGTCTCAACAACTTTTTTACATCATGGCGTCTGTTATGCAGATGTTTACAATTTGCAATGTTAAAAGTCAAGTCAATAAATTTCCATTAGCCACTTCCTGTTTTTCATTTTTTCCCCCTCTGAATATGTCCATTCATTTGTTTGCATTGCCAGCTATTCCTGCAAACAATATCATATAGTACTGATATTCCTGCCCCTATATTTTGTTCCATTTGTTTTGATGCCTCACCTGGATTCGCTGAAATAATATAACCCCCCCCCCACACACAATTCCTACCTGTTTCCAGAGTATAGAACAGCAATTATGAAACAACAAATGACCTCTTCCATAACACAGGACAAAGATAGTTTGAGCCTTTCCAGGTACAACTAATTGGCTTGTCCCTTTTCTCTCAAATATAATTTATGACCAACTACAGAATAAACAATATATATTCC
The DNA here is from genome assembly GCF_016545835.1 of Crotalus tigris. Classification (NCBI taxonomy): domain Eukaryota; kingdom Metazoa; phylum Chordata; class Lepidosauria; order Squamata; family Viperidae; genus Crotalus; species Crotalus tigris. The sequence continues at coordinate 1,077,784 of NW_024100595.1, read as the reverse complement.
ACTGTCTTAAACCTGGAGGGATCAAAAAATAGCAAAGACACCTTTCTTGATATTACTAGGTGAACTACTTCTCTTGCCTAGAAACCTATCCACCCAGTTTGTGTGGAGCTGAAGACCTATTCCCTGAATCTGGAGGAGAAAACATTTTTACTTTTGCAAAAAGGCTTTTTTGACCTTCCAAAAATAAGAATCACCAAGTAATTCAGGAAAGCAAAAAGCATTTATTAAGGGAGGGTTTCAAATAGTTTTGTAAGTTACAGAAACAAATGATACATATATTCAATATGGGTGATATGCCAGAAAACAAATAACCAAACAATAAAGAATGGATTACATGTGATAATTGAACAACAAGAAAACATTGATTCTAAATAACATTTCACAAGTGGCAAAGATATGGGTTACATTACTTCCTTTCCCAGCCAGGTTTGTATCTTTCTTAAAACTGGCAAGTATATGCAAGGATTTCCAGAACATGCTAACTATTGTTTAGTTGCTGAAAAGGCTAGTTTTTAAAAGTAAAAGAAAGAAATGATTTTGGATAAAAGGAAAACATGATTTCTTCAATTCAAAGAAGATAGGTTAAAATGTTAAATATCATCTTTATTAAAAAGCTACTCTTTTTTCCTTCTGTTCAAGTCTGATTCCCAGAGACTCCCTGAATAATTTCCTGCAGTTTTCTTGGCAAAGTTTTTCAGAAATGATTTGCCATTGCCTCCTCCCTAGGGCTGAGAGGAAACGACTAGCCCAAGGTCACCCAACTGGCTTTGTGGCCAAGGTGGGACTAATACTTAGAGTCTCCTGATTTCTAGCTCGATGCTTTAACCACTACACCAGGGGTAGGCAACCTTGGCTCTTTTATGACTCGTGGACTTCAACTCCCAGAATTCCTGAGCCAGCATGGCTCAGCTTGGAAACCTCTCCCTTTCCCCTCAGCATGGCTGGCTCAGGAATTCTGGGAATTGAAGACCACAAGTCATAAAAGAACCAAGGTTGCCTACCCTGGCACTACACCAAAAGGGTAATAATGAAACCTAAAATTCCAGGTTACACCTCAAGATACCAAAGGATTATAAGCAGAGGAGAGAACTGCACCACTGAATAATGTGACAGTTGGCTCAAAAATGAGATGGGATTCTGACTCAAACATCAATACTGATAAATATGAGCCATATGGATAAGCTCTCTCTGATCATTGCTAATAAGGTCTTCCCAAGGTAATTTCTGAAGAATGAAACCAACCTGAGCAATATGTGAACCTCTCAATGTTGCTGGCTTGCAACTCCTTCCACTCCCTGCTATTGACAACATTTGATAGAAGTTGTAGTTCAACAACATCTGGAGGGCCATCTGTAGCTCACTTAGCAAGCAGACAAGGAGAGCTAACAGCAGTCTCCCTGGAGTGTTCATCAGGAAGGAGAAAAATGAGTAATGAAGTAGTGTGGTCTGAGGAACTGTATGTTAAACTATGAAAAATATCATCTGATAACTGCTGATTGTAAAGGGGAGCTGTATATTGCTCTCTGGTGAATAGGTGACTCTTGAATAAAAAGAAGCCTGTAAGAGGATTACTTACTTATTAGATGTTTATCCTGCCTTTATCACATAATTAATAACCCAAAGTGGCAAGCATACACCATACTACTTCCACCTATTTTCCTGACAACAATAGCCCTGTGAGAGAGAGGGAATGACCCAAAGTCACCCAGCAGTTTTCATACCCAAGGCGAGATGAGAACTTGCAGTCTTCTAGTTTTTAGGCCAGCACCTTGCAGGAAGTGAACTTAGTGAGAACAGTTGAGAGTTTGCTGGAAATTTTACAAGAAAATCTCCAACAAACCTATGACCCAGAGTTCTTTTTGGTAGATAGACAGCTATTTAAATTGGTTTAATAAATATTTTCCCTTTAAGAGTTCATCCATATACGCAGTTTGTCCGATTGCCAAGAAGCTGGATATAACCTCAGTGGAGTCTTCATTCTGATATCTTACCAAGAAAAGTGAAGCTAGATCAAGGTGACATAGCAAGAAAATAGTATTTTCCATGGGAAAATAGAACAGTTCTGCTATGCAAACATTCTGACTGCATTGAAAGTAGCCTGTTCATTTGCAGGGCTCCAATTGTAAGCCAGCTGTAGGACCATCCCTCCCTTTTGGCCATGGGACTCTGGGCCAAGAATGCCCATCTCTCTTTTGCTGATGGAGAGAACAGATCTATCAAGTCCTATGAAGCTGGAAAAGGAAGCAAGAGCTAAATAAGAATTCAATAATATATCTTTAATGCTAATCTGGGTTAAATACAGACTCTTAGAAAGGTTTATAGGCATTTCCCAGACTCATTTATAGTGAAATAATTAAGATGGAGCCTCTCTGAATATTTTCAAATGCTTTTTGCTAGATTTTTCTTTACCTGGATTAAGTTATCATTTCTGAGATAAATTGTGAACTCCCTTGCCCACAATTTCTTCATGTCTATCAATTGTTTATGCCTGCATTCTCATCCATCCCTTTCCCAGGTTTTCCATAAACTCTCCCATGAGCCTCCTATGGTAGCCAATTTTATTTATTTTGTTCTGCCGACTCTTACCCTAGGGATGGTGCCTGCTGATTTAATAATTTTAGAATATGATTTAGAAATAATTACTTTCTTTCTTGGCTCAGTGATCCAATATCATCTATTTTGTGCACACTTTTCATATTTGATATGTCTTGGAGCTGGCCCTTTTTCAAGCTGTCAGTGATAACTGACACAAGTTGCTATTTACTTTTGCCTTTTAGTCAGAGCAGAAACTTCAGAATTATGTTCCTTTCAGCCTTGAATATTTTCCATTAAAATAATAAATGCTTTCAACAACTATTGAAAGCATATGGCAAAAAAGGGGAAAGTTAGATTGTTTTTCCTTTGTTTAAGAATATTGGGTCTGAAATTTCATTTCTTCACAGCATATAGCAATAGAATAGCAATAGCAATAGCACTTAGACTTATATACCGGTTCATAGTGCTTTACAACATTCTCTAAGCGGTTTACAGAGTCAGCATATTACCCCCAACAATCTGGGTCCTCATTTTACTGATCTCGGAAGGGTGGAAGGCTGAGACAACCTTGAGCTGGTCAGGATTGAACTCCTAGCAATGAAATGCAAAGTTAGCCTGTAATACTGCATTTTAACCACTAAGCCACCATGGCTTCTATGCTGTCTTATCAGTTATTAGTTCTTTCTTTATGTGGCAAGCCAAGCTTATTATGTGATGATGATGATGATGATGATGTTATATATTCAGTCATGTCCAATTCTTGGTGATTCCAAGGGCCAGATCTCTCCACATTTTCCAGTCTTGCATTACATCTTTGTTATTATGTGAAAACCTGCAATAAATCTGGAAAACTTGTACAAAATTACATGCCAAAACTGGTTACATGGAAAGAGCCATACTTGCTAATGGAGGCAAACTTTTCAAATAATAACCCCCAATTTAAAAATGAGGAACTAATTAATTCCTTAAATATTATTCATCTCCTGAAATCTGACTGCATAGAGAAACAAATCTTTCCTTCCTTTAAGAGAAAGTGTGGGATGATCTTCCAGCAGCCTTATTTTTTTGCTTTTAGAAAGACTTTGCTGTTCTACATTTCGCTGCAACACTGTTATCTAACAAAGCCTGGGGGTTGAAAACAGTTTAATGTTCGTAACCAGTGATCTAAGCGTATGGAATATGAATGCGAATAATGCTAATTTCGCTTGTATAGATTTAGCAGAATAAGCTTCAGGAAATGTGGGAGGGGGGAGGAGATCAAGGGAATAAGAGAACGAAAAGCCTCAAAACCGAAGGCATCAGATTAGTTCAAAGAAGAAAGCTATTGGGAACGGGGAAAGTTCTGAAAATTCAGGACATGGCTAGATCATCCAGTACATTGTGGGGTGAAATGAAGTGATGGAAGAAAGTTTTTGAAGGCAATCATAGGATGTGGTGCTGTTGCTAAAAGAAAGAAATGCCTTCAGCTGTAATCTTAAATGTGTTTGCTAGGAAGTAAGTCTCATTGAAGATGGAGTAAACCTGTGTTGAAAGAAAAATCTTCATCAGGGTCTAGTCCAAGCTGGGAATAAACAAAATGGAAACTGTTTTAGAAAGAAGATTGTAGTTTATTGAAGAGCAAAACCAGACAGAAGCATGGCTCTGGGAAAGCTGACCACATATAGTAGGGAGTGGTGGGTTTTTATACCTTCTTGGGCTTTTGTATTTGGAGTTGTTCCTGTGGCATGAACTTTGACCTGAATCTGTGCCTTTCTGGTATTCTGATGGTGGTGGGTTAATCCTATTATGTCCCAAAAGTCATATCCTGCTTCCCTGGGGCTGTGGCTGATGACTATGTCCTGTGTTGAATTTTTTGGTGTGAAGGATTGTTGATTCTAGGGATCCTTACCTTTCTAAACCCAGCTTCCTGGCTCCAATCTTTCTGACAAGATTATCACATCTGCATTTCTGAAAGCTGGTTTCTGCTGAATTTTCTGGCTGGGGGGAGGGAGAAGTTTCTGCCTTTTAAAGATCTTCTCCATTATTTCTTTGGAGAAATATATTCTGCCTTTTTAATATTTCCCAAAATATTTCTTTCTCTGGATTCTTCCCACACCTGTATAGAATTGTACATTAAAGTAAATATACAGAATGCAAATGCTATCACTGCCAGTATCTTTGATCCAGTCTATAAGAAAGTAAATCTTATTTGGAAAAGAGACATTGGTTCAAAATTTAAAAATGATGTCTCCTTGGAATGGTAAACATGTTTTTATAAATTTTTCACCAGTTGTTGCTTTTTACAACTGGTTTTCAAATGTGTAGCATCCAATTGATCTAGATTGGGCATCTATCATATTGGTTCTAAAAAAGAAATATTGCAGACATGTTCTAGAATAACAGGCATATTTTTTAAAGCTGTTAATGTTTTTAGAAAATCTATGGAAAAATTGGTTTTTAGTACTGCATGAATGACATTTTTTTGATGGGGGGATAAGTTGGAATATTTTTTGCTTAGTTTTTTGTTTAGATTTTATGCTAAGAATGATCAATTCTAATCCCATAAGAAACTTTTGCATCAAGACTCATTTAAAACAAGGAATGTTAATTGCCCAGTTCACTCAGATAAGTAGGCTTTCACATAGTCTTATTAACTGCATACAAATGTAAGAAGAAATGAATTTTACTGGATTCAGTAAAATTCATTTCTTCAGCTCTCCAGTACTGTTTTGTATAACTGGGTACCTTAGAGCTGTGTTTGAATATAACTCTGATAATTCACATGTGACATGGCCAAAGGTGTGGGAATATATACATCAGGAATTGAAAAGGGATAGCAATTAAGACCTTATTTAGCTGGTTGGTATCTCCTCTCAGATCTAGACTTCTAGTCCTTTTTTCTCTTGTTCACTAGCTGCCTCCTGGGAAAAGTTCAAGAGCTCAGGAAAGGAAACATAATTAAGGAGTAGAGATAAAGTTCTTCCTTTTCTCACAATAAGTGTGTCAGGACGACAGACAAGAACTTGGATATAGTTCTTGGACACTCTTTCTTTGCATGGCTTGAATTCAGGTGAAGATGCCCAGAGTCAATCACACAGCATGTCTGGGTAAGCATTTTTATTGCATACCTGGACAAAACCACATAATAATAATAATAATAATAATAATAATAATAATAATAGTAGTAGTAGTAGTAGTAGTAGTAGTAGTAGTAATAGTAGTAGTAGTAGTAGTGAAGTTGGAAGGGACCTTGGAGGTCATCTAGTCCAGGAAACCCTATACCCTTTCAGACAAATGGCTGTCCAGTCTCTTCTTAAAAACTTTCAGTGTTGGAGCATTTACCGCTTCTGGAGGCAGGTTGTTCCACTGATTAATTGTTCTCACTGTCAGGAAATTTCTCCTTAGTTCTAGGTTGCTTCTCTCCTTGATTAGTTTCTACCCGTTGCTTCTTGTCCTGCCTTCAGGTGCTTTGGAGAATAGCTTGACTCCCTCTTCTTTGTGGCAGCCCCTGAGATATTGGAACACTGCTATCATGTCCCCCCTTGTCCTTCTCTTAAAATAGTTAACTGCCCCTTGTGAGCCTGAAAGTATCATCTTTCACTGTGTTCACTATTTTTGCAGTCTTGTACTTCTTTTTCTTACAATGAAGTTTTTGCATTGTTTTTTCTGGCCTTCAAGCAGATAGTTGTTGGTTATTGCATAACTGATGCCTCTGCTCTGAGAAATTCTGGATCTGAATTCCCACAGAGCGCTGGCTGGTGCAATGCAGTTACATTATGCAGATGTCCTGCCTTTTAGCAGAGTAGTGGAACTTTCTAGACCTTGTAACTCCTTGCCAAGTTTCATGCATCCTGACTGCCCAAAAGGGAAATTTCACAAACTCTCTATGCCAGGGGTTCTCAACCTTGGCAACTTTAAGACTTGTGGACTTCAACTCCCAGAATTCCTCAGCCAGCTTTCTGGGAGTTGAAGTCCACAAGTCTTAAAGTTGCCAAGGTTGAGAACCCCTGCTCTATGCTATGTTTCAGAAATGTATATGAAGGAAAATACTGTTATAATATAAGAACTTATTTCCAAGAGACTTCTCCCTAACTCAGTGGTTCTCAACCTTTTTAATGTCGTGACCCCCCAACCGGTCGTAAGTCGAGGACTACTCAACCAGTCGTAAGTTGAGGACTATTCAACTGGTGCAGCACCGTTTGCAGAATGGGACTTTTGGCGGGCTCAGCAGGGCAGAGACAGCCTGGACAATTCCTATTGGCTTTTGAAAGCCAATAGTATTAGACTCTATTCAAGAGAGTCTATTCTATTGGCTTTCAAAAACCAATAGAATAAAAGGGAGTAGCACAGCTAAGGAAAAGGGGAGAAAAATGGCGGACTGCGTTGTTTGGCGACCCCCGTGAAATGGTTGTTCGGCCCCAAATGGGGTCCCGACCCACAGGTTGAGAACCACTGCCCTAACTCTTTCTATTGTTCTCTGTTCTTCTTCTGTAGTAACTGGTAACCCATCTACTGTTTTTTCAAAAAAAAAAAAAAGTAATTTCCTTCTCAGAGTTGTGCTCTATGATTTTAAAAAAGGCCTTGTAAGTAATCCATCCTTCATGTAACCAACAGAAAAGTAAAAGGAACATTTATAACAGACATTTTGCTAATGTTCAATAAATGGGACTACTACAGTATGCTTTCATTTAATACAACTTAGGAAGAAGGATATTTAAACAAGGGAAAATCTACTAACTGCACTCATTAAAACAATGACAATGAAGAGGATATTAAATATGCCTGTAAATCTCTTGTACAGATGCAGACTATCTAGGGTTTAGATTACTTTTAGAGGCATCTAAATAGAAATGGAATTAAAAGGATATGACCCTACTTTATGCAAGTATTAGATAGATTCCTAGTGAACTTTTTTTTTATTTCTTAGACTTTTTCATTCTCAGGGATAGAGCTGCAAATTCATGCTGTACCTAACATGAGTGTGAGCTAAAATAATTACCTAGATAAGATTTGCGTTTGAGTGATGTGCCACAATATTTCTATTTTGAACTGGGGTTTTTTTTTGCCACTTGGTGAGAAGGACTAATTGTCTGATTTCCTGTAAGATAAATGTAATCATATTGAATTTATCTGGGTTGACATTCCTACCTTGGAAATGAGCTTGCTGAGTAATATGCACTAAAGGCAGCCTGTAATACATGAAATGTGTTTATATTCCATCAGACTAAGCAGCAACCCTGGTTTCTCATGAATATGGATTGGAATGTAGCACAAATATTATTCCTTATGTTCGATATTTTAGGTGATTATTGTAGAGTATTAAAATCTCAGGGTTGGAAGAGAAACTTGGAGGATTTTTACTCAAACACACTGACCACGGCGAGAATCTTCATAGCATTTTGGATAAATGGCCATCCAATCTTTGCTTGTAAACGTCCAGCGATGGAACATTCCTGACTACAGGAAACAGGCTGTTCAATTCTTAATGTATATCATAGTCCAGAATTTTCCCCTTCATTGAGTTTAGATCTCTCTCTATAAAGTATCCACTTGTTAATACTTGTCCTATCCTCAGGAGCTACAGAGAATACATCCATATCCACTTCACTTTAACAGCCCTTCAAGTATTGGAAAACTGCTATCATGCTTCTCTTTGGCCTGAGAGATTACTGGACAATCTGTGACCCTTTGGATCATTCTTCTTTCCACATTATCATATAGCCTTGCACCATTTACTCTTCCCTCACAACCCTCAGGAGAACTTGGGTGAAGCCATCTCCTCTTCTTCCTTGGTTGACCAGAGGAATTGCTGCCACTTTGCTGGGGGAGGGGGAAGTGAGGGGGAAACAAAGCAAGCATTGGTCTGTGGGGAAAACTTCACATTTGCTTCCCTCTGTTCCCTCTCCCTCTAGAGAAGAAGAGGGCTCACCCATTACCACACTTTTCCTGCCTGCTCTACCTCACCTGCAGGCATCCCATTTGCTCCCCTGCCCTTCTTCTTTCCACATACTGTATAATATAGATTTTCACTTTTTCCTCCTCCCCTTACAACCCTCAGGAGAACCCAGACGAAGCCTCCTCCTCCTCCTCCTCCTCTTCTCCCTCCGACTGACCCATAGAACTGGCTATCACTTTGCTGGGGGGCAAGGTGGGAATACATCCCCATCTTACCGTGTGCCACCAACTGAGGGGTTTCTAAGAAGTGTAAGTGGAAGATGAGGTAGTGCTGCCAAATGTCAGTCCCACAGGAATCATTGATCCCAGATTTTGGACACATTCCTTATCTGAGGTAGGTTGATTAATTTTTTTTGCTCTTTTGCCCAATTGAAGGTTACAACATACGAAATAGATATGAGCATTTTAGTGGTACATAGATGAGAATTTCCATTCAATGCATCTAAAAGGCCCAAGTCCAACTATCCTTAGTCTAAGAGGCACTGTGACATTGGTATTTTCATTTTCAGACTTTCTGCCAAGAACATCTATGGAAGAAATAGGTCCTTTCCCCCCGCCCCTCTGTCCCACATATCTCATACAGACCTCACATTTTTGATTGATCTAGCCATAGGAATCCTGGTTCTTTGTAGCATCTTGTAAGGTTATTTAACCTGTAACCTTGTAGGCTTCATGGTTGTTTGGCAATGCATTGATCAGGAAACCAGTTATCATTGTACATGCCAATAAACAATATTTTATTGCATTTACCTCCAAGTGCTTTGATTCTTTATTTAGTCCACCTTTTTCCCATAACAGTCTTTTTGAGGGTGAGATCCTTCCTTCCTTCCTTCCTCCCTCCCTCCCCTCCCTCCCTCCCCTCCCTCCCTCCCTCCCTCTTTCCTTTCTGCCTCCCTCCCTCCCTTTCTTTTTTAATTTTATGTATTTGCACAAAAAGAAAAGTAGCATAACTTCTGTAAATTTTCACTAGCATTCTTGCAAGAGAACTGGTGAACAGAGCCAACGTTTTTCACCTTTTAGCTTCTGCTCAGTTTACAATTTGTCTCGTTAAATATTAAAATGTTAAAAGTGAAAATTGCTTACAAGGTATGTGCCTAAAAATCTTGTTCTTTCTCTTTTTATGATGACAAGCGGAAGTCCTAAGTGCCTGATAATACCATCCCTCAGTGCAGATGTTTAACTGTTTCAATATGTGAGCAACACTAACAATTTCTCATACAGTCATGACAATGGAAAATTACACGCTTGGGCAATTTCTTGAAATTGGGGCTCAAAAGTTAAGGTTTCCATGGCAATGATAACTCATTCCTGTCACAGAGATGTACAGCAGTATTTCTGAGTATTGTTTCTAATGCCTTTAAAATGATTTTATAGATTGTAGCATCGGGATTTAGATTTAAAGGCTTCCAAAAAGTGGATTGCATTCATAAATGAAGATTTTTTTAAAAAAATAATTAGACATTGTATATACAGATGAAACTAATAAAAATTATTAAAAATAAAAGGATAAAATAAAAAAGTGTAAAGAACAAAGAAAGAAAGAAAAGAAAAGAAGGAAAAACAGGTTGTGAATCCTCATCTTTACAACCTTTTGTTTAGCGACCATTTGAAGTTACAATGACACTGAAAACCGGGACTTATGACTTCACACTTATGATCATTGCAGCATCTCAGGGCCATGTTATGAAAATCCAGGCCCTTGGCAGTTAGCATGTATTTACCACAATAAATACAGGGCAATTTGCGATCTTCACTATTTGTGATCTTCCCAGCTGGCTTCCGACTAACTGAATCAGTTAATGACCACACAGATTCATTTTAACAACTGCAGGGATTTGCTTAACAACGGTGGCAAAAGGTTGTAAATTTAGGCATTGTTCACTTAACAATCACCTTGCTTAGCAACCCAAAAACTCAAACAGAGCTGCTGTGTGGAATACAGGTGGACTATCTCATGAGCTCTCTTTTCTCCTGAGACTTTTCACCGATTCAAATCCAGCAGATTTCAGATGTAATGTTGTCCTCATTTCTTCAAGGACATCTTCATTTCACCATTTCTTTACCAGAAGCCACAATCATGAATGAAATTTTTTTGAGTAACAGCACTATTTTATATTTTCTCCTTTAAAATGGGATATGCCAACAAGTGTGGTTGCCATGTGTATTTTAAGAACTCAGTTGAGGAATACTGAAGGATCCTGCCTTGAAACAAAACTGCTTTGTATCTGGATATTTGGAAAATTTTAAAGCATTCCCATACATTTTAATTGTACATAGCACATAGGCTCATGAGAAACACAAGCATTCTTTCTGAGATTATAGCTGAGAAAGAACTGTGATTTGTACATTTGCTTCTTAGAAAACCTAAGGCTAGTGACATTGTGTTATGTACTTGCCTCTTTTGAAGGGCAACAGCAAAGTTAAATTTTCTGGTGTGCACTGCTATAAACCAGGTCTGGACAAGCAGGTCTCTTTCTGAATGAAGATTCTTTCATGGTAGCAGAATTGTAGTTGTGTGTTTATTAAGGGATGCAGCAATCACATAACTGGATTTGGATCTATTTCATTATTCAGAAAGAAGATTAATTCAGGCCCAACTTATTTGGAAAATCTCCAGCTTGACCTAGGGCTAGCATTTGGATCTCGGTTGAAAAAAAAAACTAAAGTCCCATATCACTCATAGACTATAATTGGAATTCAGGGAACAGTATCAAGTTCTTCTGCCCCAAATTCTTGATTGATAGCACAAAAACCTCTTCTGAGGGAACAAGCCACACCAAATTTCAGGTAAATAGATTATCAACTTGATTCATAACAACCAGCAAGTTGTTGGTTTTTTTACTTCTAGCAACCACACAGATAGATTTTCTCCACGACTATCTATCTCTAACTTGTACTTTCAAGCCTCCCAGTGGTGCACCCATCATCACTGTAAGTCCATCCCTCTTGCTGCCAATTGTCTTCTTCTCTTTCCTTCCATCTTTCCCAGCATTAGAGCCTTTTTCAGAGGGCTAGGTAGGAGGATTCTTTCTTTCCAGCACGTGAATAGTTAATAGCTAAAACTAGGACTTAAATAGTAAATTAAGTCTGGACAAATGAAAGGCATAACCATCTTTATTGTGCTCTGCTTGGAAACTTCCCAGGGGCACCTTCTGGACTACTTAGAGACAAATATTAAATCAAATGGAACTTTGATCAATCAAGCAAAAACAATTACTTTTTCCTCCTTATCTCACTTACTCCTTTCAGTGTACTCGAGGGATGAGGAACCTCTGGCTCCAACTTAATTTCATGTTTTAATTTAATGTGGCCCACAGAGACAGGATAAGAGAAAGCAAGCAAGCTAGAGAAGCCATATAATTCCACAAAATTTGCTCATTTTAAGTCTGGCCTCACATCCATGACTGACCTGCACTTTACCCCTGGGAGAAAGAATTATTCAAAAGAAAAAGATGTCCCATCTCTTCATGGCCTCCATCTTTCTGTTGGGATAGGAATAATATGCTCTAGAGTCTAGGCAAAGACATGCATCCCTTGCTCTCCTGAATACTTGAAAAAGGTGGGATTGGCTTCCACTTTTGAACAGATGTTTGAACAGATTGGCTTCCACTATTTGAACAGATGTCCTCTCTTCTGTCTGTTTCTTTCCTAAGAGACACAAAAAATATATGCTCCTCTCTGTTCTCCTATACTCTGTCCTTCTATTGTCATACAAAGTCTTGACTTCAAAGGTTTGAAAGAAAATGATAAGAAAATACAGAGACTCATTTCCCCTCATTTCAAGCCTTCAGCACTTAGACTCAACTAAAAGTTCACTTTGGCCCTTGTGAAGATAGTTTAGTCAATAGTGGCTGCAAGTTGAGAAGATAATGACACTGATCTGGCAGGAGAGGCTACTCATGTTATGGCTAAGATAAAAATCAATTGCTTTCATTCAAAGCTGCTTGTCTACTCAGGAAAAGGCAGAGAACAGAGGCAGCAGAACAAAGTAATTTTTTGTGTTTGAAGCATCTTGATAAACACTTCTTAAATCTGAGTATTACATTAGTAACGTCATTTAAATTCAGTGGATTAGGTAATTAATTATGGCATCCAGCAATCTATCAAAACATGAAAAAGCCATAGCAAAGCAAGAACAAGCCAAAACCACCTTTTCGTATGAAAAAAAGGCAACAAAAAGCAAATAAATCAATATTCTTTTAATTGGAATGTTTACTTGTTTTAGTTGAATTACTACCTAACTAATCCGATAGTTTTAATTAAACTGGATCAATACTGGTTTACTTTCCACAATGGCATACACTTTTCAGTCAAAGATACACACCAAAATTATGTTTTAACTGGGAGGAATAAATTTGTGTTCTGTACACACAATTCAATCATAAAGAAGAAACTGCATTGTAAATTCTTTATACCATTTTTTTTGTGTTAATGGAAAAAGTCTGGAGTCAGCCACAGTTCTTGGTTTTAAGAGAAACTAAAGATTAGACTTCAGGTTCCGGTTCGCGGTGTTCCTAGTCGTACGATGAGACTTGTCTCCTCGCCAGCTAGCTTTCCCTCTGCCAGTTGACCCTTATATGGGTCGAAAGTCGCCCTGGAGGATGCGACTTCCATTGAGGAGGCTTCAGCTTGGCTGCGGAGGAGCAGCGGCTCCTGTCCGGGCGATCTCTGAGGGCCAACGGAGAAGAAGATTGGCCAGTAAAATGGTCGATCACCCTGCTGCTTCAAACTGCAAGTCAAGAACATTTAAGCTGTAAGAGCCCCCGTGGTGAATCTGGGTGAGACTTTTCCTTGCTACTCTCTTTATTTGACTTTGTTTTTTACCTGTCAGAGCCTTGTTGGAACACACAGCTAGAGGGATTTAAATTATTTAAAAGAAACAGACCAAATAAAAGAGGAGGTGGAGTTGCTCTCTATATAAGAAATAACTACATCTCTACAGAAATAGAGCACAACAACAATAAAAACTGTCTTGAATCCATTTGGGTCAATATAAAAGGGGGAAAAATGACATTGCCATAGGTGTATACTACAGACCACCCAACCAAACAGAGGAAATAGATGAACTTTTTGCTAGTCAGCTAACTAAGGTATGTAGGAAGCACATCACAATAGTAATGGGGGACTTTAACTACCCTGACATCAACTGGGAGATAAACTCTGTACCAAGTGGAAGATCAAACAGGTTCCTAGCAAACCTAGCAGACAACTTTGTCTCCCAAAAAGTAGAGAAGGGAACTAGGGGATTAGCCATTTTGGATCTAATTCTCACTAACAGAGATGAAATGATAGAAGATGTTGAAGCCATAGGAACCCTGGGAGGAAGTGATCATGCAATATTAGAATTCAACATTATGGAAGCAGAAGCAATAGAACACAGTCAAACTAGAGTCTTGGACTTCAAGAGAGCTAATTTCAATAAACTTAGAGAGGGCTTGGGAAGGATCCATGGATGAGAATCCTCAAGGGGAAAACAACTCAAGAAGCTTGGGAAAATTTGAAAAATGAGATAAAAAAAACACAGTCTAGCACAGTACCAACAAAGAGGAAAAATAACAGCTCTCAAAAGAAACCAGCATGGCTTCATAAAGAACTCTCTGACAAATTGAAAGATAAAAAGGACAAGTATAGAAAGTGGAAAGAGGGGCACATAACTAAGTCAGAATATCAGCAAATAGCCCAAGCCTGCAAAGACGAAGTGAGGAAAGCTAAAGCTCAAAATGAACTAAGGCTTGCGACCAAAGTTAAAAATAACAAAAAAAGCTTCTTTCAACATGTAAAGAACAAGAAAAAAGTGAAGGAAATGATTGGTTCATTAGTGGGTGAAAGTGGCAAGAAGGTGACAAGCAACAGGGAGAAAGCAGAACTATTTAACTCCTTTTTTGCATCTGTCTTTACACAAAGGGAAAAAACAGACCAACCTATCAAAAATAGTGCCATAAAAAACAGAATAGAATTACAAGTTAAGATAGGCAAGAAAATGGTAAGTGAACACCTGTCCAGCCTAGACGAGTTCAAATCAGGTTCTCAAGGAACTGGCAGAACCACTGAATTATATTTTTCAAAGATCCTGGAACATAGGGGAACTACCAGAGGACTGGAAAAGAGCTGATGTAGTTCCCATCCTCAAAAAAGGGAAAAAAATGGACCCAGGAAATTACAGACCTATCAGCCTGACCTCAATACCTGGGAAGATTCTGGAAAAGATAATCAAACAACGAATCAGCGAACACCTAGAGGCAAACATTACTAAAAGCCAACATGGGTTTGTCAAAAATAGATCATGCCAGACAAATCTTATTGCATTCTTTGACCAAGTGACAAAATTAGTGGATCAGAGGAATGCTGTGGACATAATTTACTTGGACTTCAGTAAGTCATTTGATAAAGTAGATCACAACCTACTACTTGATAAGATAGAAAAATGTGGGGTAGACAGAATCACCACCAGATGGATCTGTAGCTGGCTGACCAGCCGTACTCAGCATGCGGTCCTCAATGGAACCGCATCTACATGGAGGGAAGTGTGTAGCGGGGTGCCCCAGGGCTCTGTTCTGGGCCCAGTGCTCTTCAACATCTTCATAAATGATTTGCATGAGGGGATAGATGGGGAACTCATCAAATTTGCAGATGACACCAAGCTGGCAGGAATAGCCAACACTCCAGAAGACAGGCTTAAGATACAGAAGGATCTGGACAGACGTGAACACTGGGCACTATCTAACAAAATGAAATTCAATGGTGAAAAAAGCAAGGTTCTACATTTAGGCAAGAAAAACCAAATGCACAAATACAGCATAGGTGGCACCTTGCTCAATAGTAGTAACTGTGAGAGGGACCTAGGAGTCCTAGTAGACAATCACCTAAATATGAGCCAGCAGTGTGCTGCAGCTGCCAAAAAGGCCAACACAGTGCTAGGCTGCGTTAACAGAGGGATAGAATCAAGATCACGTGAAGTGTTAATACCACTTTACAATGCCTTGGTAAGGCCACACTTGGAATACTGCATCCAGTTTTGGTCACCACAATGGAAAAAAGATGTTGAGACTCTAGAAAGAGTACAGAGAAGAGCAACAAAGATGATTAGGGGACTGGAGGCTAAAACATATAAGGAATGGTTGCTGGAATTGGGTATGTCTAGTTTAACGAAAAGAAGGACGAGGGGAGACATGATAGCAGTGTTCCAATATCTCAGGGGCTGCCACAAAGAAGAGAGAGTCAAGCTATTCTCCAAAGCACCTGAAGGCAGGACAAGAAGCAACGGGTGGAAACTAATCAAGGAGAGAAGCAACCTAGAACTAAGGAGAAACTTCCTGACAGTGAGAACAATTAACCAGTGGAACAACCTGCCTCCAGAAGCAGTAACTGCTCCAACACTGGAAGTTTTTAAGAAGAGACTGGACAGCCATTTGTCTGAAATGGTATAGGGTTTCCTGCCTGAGCAGGGGGTTGGACTGGATGACCTCCAAGGTCCCTTCCAACTTCACTACTACTACTACTACTACTACTACTACTACTACTACTACTACTACTATTATTATTATTATTATTATTATTATTATTATTATTATTATGGATCATCGCACAGTCAGCCAGATGTTCAGACTGGATTTGGCATTTTGTCTACCTATCGAGTCCTTACCCAGGACCTGGGATAGGCAGATGTGGATGTTTGATGGTATTACAATATCGTCGCAGGATGGAAGCAGTTCCTAGTAAGGCCGCCTTTTGCAATTGACTAATAGCGAATTTGTCAATGCCAATGGTGTTCAAGTGGTGCTCCAGTTGTTTTGGGATTGCACCCAAGGAGCCTATACTATTGGTACTACCCTTGCTTGCTTTTGCCACAGTCTTTCTATTTCTATTTGTAGGTCTTTGTATTTTGTTATCTTCTCCAGTTCTTTCATCATCATCATCATCATCATCATCATCATCATCATCATCATCATCATCATCATCATCATCATCATCATCATCATCAATTTATTTCCCTGGCTAAAGAATGCTGCTTTTATGTCTTTGGGAAGGAAGGCGTTTTACAAGATTAAATTTTACTTTCATATTTTTTGGGATACAGAAAACTCTCTCTCTTTTTTTTCCTAAGAACTGTATTATCACCTGGTGTTGGAAGATTATTTCTTCTTTCACACTATACTTTTAAAGATAGAAATAAGGAAATGGTGCCTGGAAAAGATTATTTCTTAACTTACTGAGGACATCTAGTGGCAAATATTTAATATTACAGTTTCTGCTTACTTTTTGAAACTAGACCAGATTTGACCTTCAAATTATTTCTGAAAAAAGATAAGCTGAGCTGTGGGAATTGAGGGGGTGGATATAGACCAATTTTCATCAAATACAGCCTCCACAAAAAAGAGGTTTTTTCTAACGACTATCAAAATGGAGAAACCGCATTCACAATTAAACTATAATCTTATAAAGATACATGAGGCCACTGCAGAAATTTGTGCCTTATTGAAAGAACCTATGACAGAACTAAGATCCAGAAATTTCACTTCAAACATTCAAACGGATGCTCAGACTACATCTGACTATTTTACAAACCAAGATATACTAGAAGAGGAATTAACAGAGATAAAAGAGGAACTCATCCTACCTTACAAATCTCTCATTTGTAACTTTGAGGAACAGAAGAAGCAAAGATTGAGATTTGAAACTACAAAGCAACGATACTTTGATGCAGAGGATGGGACTTCTACTTCTTGAAAGGCCATTCCAACCAACAAAAATAGACCCCACTGACTGAAAGGGAAGCGTGTTTATGGAAACCTGCTTGGCACAGGAAAAAAACCCAGAATTAGACTGAAAAGAGAAATTTAAAATTGTGTAATGGATTAAAAGGCAATGCTAGATTAAGATTTAGAGTTAGAAGCAAGAAAATACACACACACACACACACACACACACACACACATATATGTATATGTATATCAAACAACAAACAGGCGTGAACACCAAGAAAAGTTAAAAACTGTAAAAGTTTTAATTGAGTAAAATATCAAGCTTTTGTTGGCTACTGCCAACATCGTCAGGGTTCGTTTAGATCAATGGGAGAACTTATTTATAGATGACAAAGCCATTTGCACCTGACTCATGGATCTTGTCATGTGTCCTGACCGGCCAATCAAAGCTTTGGTCATAATCCCTGTGTTATTAACTAATTTACCCTTGCTTCCCTTACTTGCGCATATATTGCTACTCACTTCCCTCTCCTCCTCCTGTGTCCATAAATTAGGAGTATATTCCATCTTGCTCTGAACAGACACACATTCCAAATCTCCAGGTTGTTTCATCCTCTCACCCCCTTTCCTGGGGTGCTCCATCCCAGTGGACCTTTTACCACTTCCACCTCTTTCCTGTCCATCATTCTCACTATTGTCCCTCTTATCCTGGGGCTCCATACTAAGTGCCCTGCCTTGACTTACACTATCCAACATTTCCCCTTTTCCTTTCGTATACCTGACGATCCCACAACCACCATCTCTTCCAGCAATTACCGTCCCTCTCCCCCTATTCTCAATGCTGGCGAGCCCTGAAGTGTCATTGGGATTGGTTCGTAACTCCCGCCGTCCTAACTGGGCAACTGGGACGAGGGGGGGGTCTCGGGTGTATCTGTCCCAATGTCCCACCAGAGTGATCTCTTCCATCCTCCCCCATATGGGGTGTGATACGATCCTCGATCCGTTGGCCATTCCTTTCCTTGCATCCATCCACTGCGCTGCTCTTCGGGAGTGCATAATTGCTCCCAAGGCAAAGCGGTTCTGGTCGCCTCCTCCTTGTGTGTTCCTGGGGGATGTTGTTTCACTTGGATGCATCGGGTATTTCGGGGGGTGCGTTGGTGATCCTAATTCATGTGATGATGTCCTTGTGTCATTTGATATTCTCCCCGTTCCCTGTAGGTGCGCACGCACTTTAAGTGCACAGATGGAAACGGCAATGGTGGGAATGTCGGTGGGGGCAGGGGGGTTGGTACGGTCCCTTAGGCAGTACTCACTCTGTGTCCTAGCATGTGTTAGTGGTGTCGTCTTTTTCAAGCATCCCACACAATCCGAAGGGGTGTCTGGGCCACTGGGGGCTGAATCCCTGATGTTAACGGGCTTCCTCATTCGTTGTAGGTGCAAATGCTCTCTCGTCGGTTGTCGGTTGTGCATTTCCTTGATATCAATAGAACGTTGGGGTCGGGGGCTCCTCCCCCCCCTCCATCCCTCTTTCTGGCAGCCGAAGGATGTTATTAAATTGCTTACTCCATGATGGTCGAGCATGCGTCTCCCATGCCCTCAGTGCTAAATGGGCTGGACACAGGTCCACACGCCGATTAATGGATTCATCACATGAGAGCCAAGCTTCTTTGAATAATCTGCCACCTTTTGTATTATCACTGGTAATCACTCTTACACCCTCAAAATTGAACTTATGCCTGGAATCTGCCATGTGTGAACACATTTGGGAATACTGCTCTCCTCTTTTTATGGCCAGCCTATGTTCATGGACCCTAGTTTTAACTCTTTTCGAGGTCTCACCCACATAATTACTGGGGCAATCATTGCAACTGATCTTATATACAACCCGCAATTTCTCCGCCGTGGGGAGTGGATCCTTAGGTCTCATAATACTAGAATGTAGGACGTGCAATCCAAATATATATATATATATATATATATATATATATATATATATATATATATATGCGTGATTATTAGAATAGATATTTTAAACAGATTAAGAATGTACTGGATTTGTGTATTTATGTAGCATTTGGGAATAAAATGAAAATCATGTATTGGAATTGAAAAAATGATGACTGTTTAGATTGGATGCTGCCAATAATTAATGGAGTGTTTTAAATTACTAGGATGACTTTTCTGTATGACAACAAAGATGTGATAAGGCATGATAAGTAATTGGAGAAAATTTGAATTTTGTTTGATGAATCTGAATGAATTAAGGTTTAATATTATCTTGTTATTTTAAAGAGATGGATTGATTCTGGGATTACATATGTATACGGCTGATTAATATTTTATTGTTATTAGGATAACTATTGTGTAGTGGAAGAAGAAATAAATGAGATTGGTGATAAAACGAGGAATGTGAGAGATTAAGAATTAGAATTGACAATTTGTTGTTTTAAACTTAAACTATGGTAATTGTAAACTGATAAAGTTATAAAACAGGTTTAGTAGTAATAGAAATTTAAAATAGAAATGGAATATTTAAATGTATCATGTTAATCGAGGGAAATAGAGAGGGGATAGTGAAATGTATTGAGTTGACTTGTTTAAATATGTTTTTACTTTTGAATGTTGGACCACCCTACCACCACGGTGGGTCCTGAGTACTTTTTCTTAAGAATTAAAAAAAAACCCAATAAAATGTGTTAAAAAAAAGAGAAACTAAAGATTAAATCAACCTAGATGCTCTCAAAATTTCTGTTCAGTTTACAATATTATTTATATTGTAGCTCCATTACTTTTGTTCCTTTTGAACATATTACATCCTTCCATTGTACATTCCACTGATGAAATTCATCACACAAGAGCTCAGCTATGAAATCATATTTGCTTTCTTATAATAAGATGAGCTCATATTTTTCATATTCTATACTTCAATGTATGTAGACAGCAAGGCCTATATATGTGTTCTAGTATTCTTCGGGATTTTTATTGGACTGTTAAGTAGGTTTGAGTTTAATTATTCTGTCACTTTCTCCTGCAGTACACATCTTTATTCTCAAGCCTCCCAGATTTAGTTTTTTATCCAGCTAACATAGTTCAGGTTTCCAGCAGCCAAATACCACTTGCTATCACCCTTTCCATAGTCAGTGTCTTTTTTTTCCTTTTTTTTTATTTCTAATGTACTAGCAGAAAAGCACCTGAGTCTCCATAGTCTTCAAGTGTCTTCCTATAGCTTTGAAACCCAAGGTGATATCATTGCAGCAGCTGTTGATAGCACAATTGTTCTCCCTTGGATAAGTAGAAAGGAATATTTTTCCGTTTGTTGGATGAGTCTTGTTTATTACGGTTTATTACTCTCATCCACCATCTAGCACATGCATTCTAAAAACCTAATTGAATTATCACCTTCAGAAATGGATACAATTAGTGACTTAACAGCTTTGCAAACATACTTTAACCACCAATAAATCCAGAAGTATATTTAAGTTATGAGTTTTGAATTTTCAGAAAAAGCGTAATTGCCATTTAATGTTGCCTGAATTTTTATCTTTCTTTGATTATCTTCCATGCAAGAAAAATATTTCTGCTACAGTACAGTGTTTATTTAGCCTAAGATAACTGGCCTCACTTATGAGCTGAAGTGAGGCTGTTTGCTGATTCATTCATCTTTTAAAGCAGAAATACAAGCTTGCACTCTCTGAAAATACAGTCCATATTTTTTAGGCAGCATCACAAACATACCATAGCCATACCATATCATTTAGGACATAAGCTGCAGAATTATATATGTTCATATTCTCCAGTACATCTAATAACAATAACAAGAAATTATTTCTCCCCTTCCTCCTCCCCATCCTCTTCCTCCTCCCCCTCCTCCTCCTTCTTTTCTCAGATTGGCTAGTTACAGTATGCAAAAATGTTATCAGGAAAATGTGTTCGTGATTTTCCCTCCTGAATATTGTTGTGGAATTTTTGATAACTCATTGAGGTCTCTCTCTCTGAAACTCACTGTCTTATATTTCTTCTCATTTCTGCAGATTATAATCTTTAGGCCTGAGTTCTGCTGTTCATATTGATTGCGTGTTTTGACTTCTGCACAGATAGTTTGGTATTCTTGCAAAAAAAAAAAAAATCGACAAAAATTGTTGGATATTCACAACCTTAGGTAGGAAACTTCAAAATAACAAAGATGAAGGAAACCTTGTATACTTTAATCTGTTAAATCTGTCACATTTGTAATTTAGACTTACAACTTCAGGGAACAACGAAAAACAGCATTTTCAATAATATTTACGCCTGAACACTAGCTGAAATTTTATCCTTTAATCTTTCACTGTCTAGGTAATAGTCATTATAATCCAAAAGTTATAGTTGTAGGGCAGTTGGAGGAATTTGCTATAATTCATCTGAATGGGAAACTGTCAGCTTCAGAGTTGGTAATAAAAAGAACCAGGGCTGGTTTTAATTTCCTCACTCTCATAATCCTTGGTAAAGATCTTTTACTCATACAATTAGGTAAGTCAATGCAGCCCTGTAGCTAGGAAACAACCAAGAGGAAAAACACTGAAGGAGAAATGTACAGGATCTTTAGCTTCTAGAGGAAAAGCAAACTGAAAAATCCAAATAAATAAATCCTTCCTCTGCCTCAAGAAAGACTTAATATCCTCAATCCTCTGGCTTTGCCCAAGGAATAAAGATATTGAGGACTATAAATAACAAGATTTATTTAGTTGCCAACTAACCGGGGTGGTGGTGGTGGTGGGGGGGGGGGTGAGAGAACTGCTTCTATACCTAACAAAAACTATTATACCGAAATTGTCAAGTAAACTTATTTACAGGTAAATATCATTACCTGCTAACTTCTATAGGTACAAAATGATGCCAGAAAAACAGAAAGGGCTGTTAAAAAAATAAAACATTGTTAGCATTGCTAACATTTGGATGAGTGTACTTTCAGTGAGGACTGTGCTTTCTTCTCAATAGTGTTATCTCTGAACTACTTTATTATAGTAGTTTAGAATAAAATCAGAAAATCCCCAGGAGATCAGGAGCAAACTTTAGCCAAGTGTGCTTCAGAAGGCTGTTGTGGAGATAATTCAGTTTATGAGATCTTTATTGAAAGTGAGAGGGAAATATTTGATACATGACTATAGAACATTGCTCTGCCATTGGTTCATCCCCTAGAGCCTTCCAAATTCCTACTGTAGGGATAAGGAGCCTATTGGCCTTCAGTTATTCTGGGAATATGACTCCCATCTCCACTGGCCATTGACCATATTATTGAGATGATGGGATCTGCTCCTAATGTTCTGGAGGGTTAAAGTCCCCTTTCCAATGTTGTAGTACCTGCATTCCACCCATCCATCCACCTGCATCTCTTGATTGGTTATCTCCCTAGACTTTAATACTGCTTTAATATTTGTTTACTATTGTGCTCCTAGCCTATACTATACCCCCTATGTGGCTTGCTAACTTACTGCACATTTGTCTTGTAAGGACAGGCTGAATCTGAGATCACAGCTGCCATTCAGCACCTCCCAGAGTATCTGCAGAGTGTCTCCAGCAGCACAATTTTCTGCCTCAAATGCATGCAAAATGGCTTGGCTGGACTTTTTCAGATTTAATACATTTTTACACTTTAAGCCCATCCTGATTTTGAAAAAGAAAAAAAAAAGAAAAGAAAAAGAAGAGCTGAAGATTTCCTCCAGGGATGTTCTGCATCTCCAAGCATATCTAATCTAGATAATGCAATCCTATGCACAGTGCTGAAAAAAGGAGAATATACCATCAGAGGAAGAAGTAATAAGAAAAATTCTGGACTGTGCTGAGATGGACAAATTAACAAAAGAGATAAAAGAAAAGGAAGACATAGAGTATTATATAGTATGGAACAAGTTGTACGTCTGGTTGGAGACTAGAAATAATAGAGGAGAATAAATATGGAAAGGTCAAAAGTGAAAATATGTGTATAATAATGTATAATAATAATAATATGAATTATTCTTAGTAAGAAGTAGAACATGAAGGAAGAAAAATGTAAATAAGAAATAACGGGGCTATAAGGACAAATATTCTAAAGAAGAATAAGGGGGAAGTGTAAATAATAGATTACTGTTACGTAATTGCTGTAAAAAAAGGGGGAGAAAAAAAAATAGATAATGCAATCCATCCTTTGACGCAAACAAATGAACCAAATATAAAATGCTCTAGAATAAAATCCACCTTTTGATCTTATTCTTCCCTATGGTCTATAATGTTGGCTAAGAATTCCAAGAATCACTAATTCTAAATCCTTTCACATATGGAAATGTCTTCAATTTGTAGCATAAGTTCCAGAAAATGAATATGCTCAAACCTGTTACCAAGAGAAAGCCATTTCATATGAGAGGTCCAATGGTTTATTTTCCACTCTTGCTTGTATTTTGCAACCATCTCCAAGGAGCTGATTCATAAAGAATGATAATGTCATTCCCCACAGGGAATATGATAGCAAATCTCTGAAGGAACAAGCCTGAGAAATTGTACGAAAACAGACCCAGTGTCAAGCACTGTTCCACTATAGCTTCCTGCCGAATAGCATTTGTCATTCTGGAAGATTATTTTTCCCCTTTCCATCAGTGGGAGGAAAAAATAATAATCATGATTTGTGTGAAAGCTGTGCTGAAAGAAGAATTCAACATAGAGCAAGCTCTACAAATATTCAGACCTTGCAGGATCAATCTGATTTATTTATTTCCAAGAAACTACTTAGCTGCTTGTGACAGGCAGTAAAGAGAGAAAATTGCTTAAGGCCATTCGTAAGGTTGTCAAAATAAAATGAGAGTCCCATAGAACTTAATTTTCTTTTTGCCTTATACAGCTATCTATACAGCAACAAGGAATCGTTTGCAAATTATCTTTGCATTTCAAAATTTCAGAATTTGAGTAAGGGAGTCAAAAATACTTTTTAAAAGATTCCTTAAAACCAATTTGGGTGGTGGCAGCAGCAATACCACTTAGACCTATATACCGCTTCATAGTGCTTTACAGCCTTCTCTAAGTGATTTTACAGAGTGAGCATATTTCCCCCAACAATCTGGGTCCTCATTTTACCAATCTTGGAAGGATGGAAGGCTGAGTCAACCTCGAGCCCCATCAGGATTGAACTCTAGGCTGTGGTCAGAGTTAGCCTGCAATACTGCATTCTAACCACTGTGCCACCAGGAGAAAAAAGTCTTCTCCAAAGGTCCCCCAAAACCTTGAAGGATTAAATCTCTAATTATAGATAGTTCTCAACTTACAACCATTCATTTAGTGACTGTTCAAAGTAATAACGTCATTGAAAAAAGTGACTTATGATCTTTTTTCACACTTCACTCTCCCCATGGTCATGTGATGAAAATTTGGATGCTTGGCAACTGATTTATATTTAGGACAATTGCAGTGGTTGGAGGGGGTCATGGGATCCCCTTTTGCAACCTTCTGACAAGCAAAGTCAATGGAGAAGTCAGATTCACTTGTAACTAACCTAACTGCAATGATTCATTTAACAACTGTGGCAAGAAAGATTGGAAAATGGGGCAAAACTCAATAATTTTGTCACTCAGCAACAGAAATTTTGGCCTTAATTGTGGTCGTGTATCAAGGACATGTTGTACGCTCTTTTCTGTTTGGGAGCCCTTTGACTTGTTTAATTTTATTTGCCCTATCAAGTCTCTTTCCAGTATTAAAACACTATTTTGGAAGTGAACAACTAATTGGATTGTCACAAATGAGTGTACTCAGAATTATTATTGGTATCAGACTCAAAAATTCAGAACAGTGTTTCCCATATTTCGCAATTTGTGAAAGGTGACCTTTAGCTCCCGGTATTCTCAGCAATGGCTATTTTGATTGGGGCATTTTGGGAACTGATGTTTGTAACAGTTGCCAAATGTGGGAAAGACAGCTCTGAAGCACATCTTCCAGTTTCTCTCATCTTGGAACCAAGAGAGAATTCTGAGAAGTGACCACAAGATTGGTCAGGAATCTTCTAGCATCCCTTTGGGAAATCCCTTCTCAGATGGATTCAAGTGTCTTGTAGCAGCCCATCAGCTCAGAAAAATTCTATGCCTGATGCAATTGAAAGCTAATCAAAGGGGGATCTGGAGACAAAGTCACCTGATCCCCCACCAAGCTTTCTTCATCACTTACCTAACTGCTTTGCCTTTTGTTTGGCTGGCAAAGTTTGGACTTGGAACTTTTAAGCTTTAATATTTGGTGAAGTAAGTGTCATGGTTCCGATGGATGAAACCCATTAAAGAACTTCAAGGCAAGAATTCTTCCTTAAAGAACATTTTATTCAGGAAACAAAATATCGGCACAACATAGTTGAGCCCAAAACTAGATTCCCTTCCCCCAGATACAAAGTAACAAATTGAACACTTAAAGAAACTTGGTGAGTTATTTTTAAAACGGACAGAGCTGGGTAAAGGATTGAACTTATTGGTTTTTATTTGATTTTTAGTTTAGGTTGATTTTCTTTTTTTCTTTTTTTTTATTTGGGTGGAGAGTGAAAGTAAAATGGTGATTTGAAAGTTTTTTTTTTTCAAGAAGAAAGTGAGTCAAACGGAACGTTATGGATTATATAGCTTTCTTTTAAACTTTTTTCCTTTTTTTAAAAGCTGGATTTGAGATTTTTTAAACTCTCCTTTGTTTTTTTTATTCTTTTTGAGGATATTTTTTACTGCTTTTCTTTTTTAAGAAGGAAGAAAGAAGAAACAAGATCTTTTGTTTTTTTTAAAAAAATGGCTTCAAAGAGACAAGTAGCTTCTACAGTTCCAAAGGTGGCTTCTTCTCCTGCGATTCTACCAGCTCAACAACCTAAAGCTACACCACCACCTTCTCCTCCTTTGCCAACAATAACGGTACAAGATATGAAAGATATAATAGGAAATGCTGTATCTCAAATTAGAGGGGAAATGAAGGAGCTTTTGGAGCAGAACAATACTATTCTGAGGCAAGACATAGTTATGGCATTAACAGGACTTGCTTCTGTGGTTGAGAAGCTAGACTCTAAAGTGGAAGAGGTCGCAGACAAGGTTGACATTCTGGAAGACAAGTTTGAAGGCATGGAAAAAAAGATGGAAATTTCACAAGATGATATTGTTATGTCTCAGTATAGGGAAATGGAATATGCTTTAAGAATTAGGGGGCTGAAAGAGGACATGCAGCAGGACCTGACAGAGATTGTGGTAAATGACCTTGCTGTTATTTTGAATAGAAATAAAGAAGAGATATTTAGAGAAGTGGAAAAAATTTACAGAATTAACTCCTGGGTCGCAAAACAAAAAAATTTACCAAGAGATGTGGTGATTTATTTTGCAAAGAGATCTCTGCGTAATGAAATCATACAAGCTTTCTATAATAAGAGACTCCAGATTGCTGCTCAAGATGTTATTATTTTAAAGGAGATCCCATCTAAAATTTTAAGAAAGAGAAAAGACTTTGCTTTTTTAGCTAATGAGCTTAAAAAAAGAATGATGCCATTTAGATGGGAGATTCCGATGGGTATTGTCCTGAGCCATGCGGGGACGCGTTATAGACTTAACACAGTTACTAAAGCAAAGGAGTTTTACAGTTCAGTCCTGGGAGCAGGCTCACCATCATCTATGATGCAGAAAGGTTTGGATGATAAAGAGGCGGAACAGCAGTCTGAAGGATTAGGTGTGATGGTTGCTGGAAAGCTACAGGCGGAGTGGTCGCGACAAACAGAGATCAAAGAGCAAAGAATGACCCGTGCAGCACATAGACGTAAAGAAAAGGAACAACAGAAGAAAGAAGTTAAAGAATCTCTTCAAGAAATTGTTTCACTGCCGGTGGGAGGAGCAAGACCCAAGAGTTCTGCAGCACATTCTTCAATGGCAGATCTTCAAGCAGTCTTCTCCAGGCTTCTGGTTAAGGGAGATGGTAAAGCTCCTGACCTGGAATGCTAATGGCCTTAATTCCCCTCAAAAGAGAAAGAAAATCTTTCATTACTTAAAGCAACACAATAATGATATTATTTGTTTGCAGGAAACACATATTACACTTAAAGATCAAAAATATCTAGTTAATGCTTGTTTGGGATCTCATTTTGTATCTTCTGCTCCTGGGAAAAAAGGGGGAGTAGTTATTTATGTTAAGCAAAACCTATCAACCTGTTTGGTAGAATCTGATCTTTAAGGGAGATATGTTATGATTGAAATTGCCTTATATGGCAAGAAAGTACTTATAGTGGGATTGTACACACCAAATCAACAATATAGACTGCTACATCAGAAATTAACTTTGTTGGACTACAGATCTGTTATATTAATGGGAGACTGGAATGGTGTGTTAGATACTCAAAGAGATAAAAAAGGATCTTCTACTTCTTTCAAACAGGCTAAATTACCTAAAGCCTTCTTTGAGTTGAAAGAGGACTGGGAGCTGAGAGATTATTGGTGTGAATGCAATCAGGAGGAGAGAGATTTCACCTTCTTTTCAGATAGACACCAATCTTTTTCAAGAATTGACTTCTTCTTGATTACAACTGATTTATTTTTCAGGGTAAAGAACGTTAAAATTTTTCCTAGGACATTGACGGATCATAGTCCAGTTTGGATGGAGTTGGTCGATGAAAAAGAGGAGAGAAGATCGTGGAGGATGAATGAAAACTTATTCAGACAAGAAAAGAATGTCCAAAAATTAAAGGAGCATTTAAAGGATTATTTTGTTTTAAATATGCATAAGGGAACTTCAATGTCTATGGTATGGGATGCAGGTAAAGCCTTTATGCGAGGGATTTTGATACAAATGAATAATACTCATAGACAGAAGCAGATTCAGAAACGTAAGGAATTGGAAAATGAGATTAAATTAAAAGAAAAAACTTTGATTTTAAATCCTACAGATGAGAAGGTTAAAGAATCTATAAAGTTGCTTAAATCACAATTTAATATGCTGATGGCTGATCAAACTGCAATTAATCTATTGTATATGAAACAAAATACATTTTGTAATGCTAACAAACCAGGGAGATGGTTGGCATATCAATTGAGAAAGAAACAGAGACAGAGAATTATAGATAAAATAAATTATAATGGTAAATTGGTATATCAGAAGGAGTTGATTAAGAAATCTTTTTTAGATTATTATCAAAAATTATATAAGAGTACTAAAGTACAGGTTTTAGATATAGATAATTACTTAAATGAAGCCAACTTCCCTAAATTAACAGAAGATCAGAAACAAGAAATTAATGGTTTGATTACTAATGAGGAAATTGAGATGGTGATTAAAGAATTAAAATTAGGTAAAGCACCGGGTACGGATGGCCTGACATCTATTTATTATAAAACTTTGACACAAGAGATGGTTCAACCTTTAAGAGAACTTTTTAATAATATATTACAGGGTTCAGAGATTCCCCCGTCATGGGGTAGAGCCTTTAT
The DNA here is from genome assembly GCF_016545835.1 of Crotalus tigris. Taxonomy (NCBI): domain Eukaryota; kingdom Metazoa; phylum Chordata; class Lepidosauria; order Squamata; family Viperidae; genus Crotalus; species Crotalus tigris. Next base: position 1,049,187 of record NW_024100595.1, on the reverse strand, counting down.
ATCTTTAATTCCAAAAGAAGATCAAGACCTTACTTTACCAAAGAATTATAGACCTATATCTCTTTTAAATGTAGATTATAAGATTTTTGCGAAAATTTTAGCCAATAGGCTCATGAGGGTTTTGCATCATGTCATACACACAGACCAAACAGGTTTTATAACTGGAAGGTATATGAAGAATAATGTTAGACAAATCATTAATTTATTAGAATATTTAGATAAAAATAATCAAGTTTCCGCAGGATTGATATTTTTAGATGCTGAAAAAGCTTTTGATCAATTGAATTGGCAATTTATGTTAAGACTAATTGAGAAAATGAATTTTGGAGGAAAAATTTTACAAGCTCTTGGTGTTATTTATCAAAAACAAACGGCACAACTTATAGTTAATGGGGGTTTGTCAGAGGTTTTTACAATAGAAAGAGGGACTAGACAGGGATGTCCATTGTCACCACTGCTGTTTGTTTTAACTTTGGAAATATTGCTGATTAAAATCCGAGAATCACAGCAAATAAAAGGAATAGAAGTCCTAAAAAAGAATAAAATAAAGAATATAAATTAAGAGCTTTTGCAGCTGACTTGGTCGTTACCCTATCACAACCTATTCATTCTGTAGTAGAGTTATTACAATTGATACATCAATATGGACGGGTTTCAGGTTTTAAAATTAACAATAATAAGACTAAAATATTACCTAAAAATATGACCAATCTTGATAAGCAGACTTTGGTTAATTTGACAGATTTTGAGGTTGTTGATAAGGTAAAATATTTGGGGGTTACTTTATCTGTCTCTAATGCAAAATTGTATAAAAATAATTATGAAAAGCTGTGGGTCAAGATACAAAGAGATTTGAAAAATTGGGAGAAGTTGCAATTATCTCTTCTGGGAAGAATTGCGGTGATTAAAATGAATGTTCTGCCAAAGTTTCTTTTTCTATTTCAAATGATACCTATCTTAAAGAACGAGGTTAATTTAAATGAATGGCAGAAAGGTATTAACAAATTTATTTGGGCAGGGAAAAAGCCAAGAGTAAAATTTAAAATTATGCAAGATACTCGGGACAGAGGTGGACTCAAGGTACCGAACTTGAAATTGTATTATGATGCTGTGGCTTTAACATTAATTAGTGATTGGGTTAATTTAACAAATGCAGAAATACTCCTCTTGGAGGGTTGGGATTTACTTTTTGGATGGCATGCCTATTTAATTTTTAATAAAAAGATTGATAGGGTTTTTAAATCTCATATCATAAGGATTTCTTTACTTCGGGTTTGGAGGAAATATTATAGAACTGATTCTAAAATTCCATTATGGGCCATGCCATGGCATGCGATAGAGGGGATAAGGAGAGGAGTTAAGATGGATAGTGTTTCTTATGCACAATTACTTAGATGGGATGGTAAAAATTGGCAGTTAAAATCTTTGGAAGATTTAGCACAAGAAAATATTATATATTCATGGTTTCAGTATAGACAAATTGTGGATAGGTGGAAGGTAGATTGCAATGTGGGTTTGCTTAGAGAAGATGAGAATTTTTTTAAACAAGTAAAAGATCAAAGACGAACTCATATTAAGAGAATTTATGGGGTGTTAATAGAATTGGATTCAGAAGCAGAATTAGTTAAAGAATGTATGATTAAATGGGCACAAAATTTTGGTGAACCAGTTTTATTAGATACTTGGGAAACTATTTGGGTGAGAAATGTTAAATTTACACAAGCCCAGAATTTAAGGGAGAATTTTTATAAAATGTTTTACAGATGGCACCTTGATCCACAAAAAATGTCTCGTATGTATCCTGACTTACAGCCTAAATGTTGGAGATGTGGATGTTTGGATGCTACTTATTATCATATTTGGTGGTCGTGTAAAAATATAAAAGCCTTTTGGATTAAGATATGGTGGAATATTCAAAGAATTTTTAGAAGGAGGGTAAAATTTACCCCACAATTGTTTTTGTTAGGTATCGTTATTGATTGTGATATTAAGGAGACTACACTGATGTTAAATTTAATTACAGCCGCAAGGTTGTTAGTAGGGCAATGTTGGAAGAAGGAATCTTTGTCTACTTTGCAAGAGTGGTTTCTTAAAGTTTCTTATTTGGCGGAAATAGCAAAGATTTCGGCTTTTTTGAAGGATCAATCGCAAGAGAAGTATGTTGTGGTATGGAAAAAATGGATAGATTTTATACAACATAAGTTAGATATAAAAAAATATTATTTAGTTTTTTAACAATTTATATTTAAAATGGAATATTTTGGGGGTTTTTTCCTTCCTTTTTTTTGTTCTTCTTTTTTCCCTTTTTTCATTCTTTTCTTTTTTAAACATTTATCTTTTGTATTCATGTTTCTTTTATATATATACTATTGTTAATCATTTTATAATTTTTCTAATTAATGTATTTAGATTTTTAACTAATGTTAGATTTATTTATGGTTTAGATCTTTTTTTAAGATTTTTTGATGAAATTCTAATTAAGCCTATATCCAGCTCTGAGAAGGTCGGGGGAGGGAATGGGAGGGTTGGGGAGGTTGGGGGGAAGATTGTTTTGTTTTTTTTTGTAAAATTGTCAAAAATTTAATAAAAATTATCTTTGAAAAAAAAAGTAACAAATTGAAGTCCCACCCCCATAAAGTAGTCATAAATCATATTCTCCAATTAGCCAGGAGCGCGGGCTCTCTCCCCAGCTCCTCAGCCCGCCAAAACATTATCAGTTTGTGTCCTTAAGTTCCCACAGAGCTGCATTGTTATTTTGGCTAGCTGAGCTCAAGTATTCACCCAATCCCCCCTTCCACACTTAATTTCTAAACAGAAGAAAAAGCATGTTAAAAGCAAAGTAAAAATGGCTGCAATTTGCATCAGTTGTCAGAGAAGGAACATCCAATGTTATAGCATTGACAGTAGGTTTTAACAGATGGCTGGCTATTATTTCTTTTTCTGATTTTGTTTACCAACTTTTTAAAAAAAATAATAAGCAATTTTGTATTTTATCTGCATTTCCTCATGATTCTTGGAGTGCCTAAAATTAGGGGACTAGGCATGGAATATATTTTTTTTAAAAAAATCAAGGATTTGCAAGCCCTCAACAGCAATTTGTACGTGCCAAATGTTTTGCTACCTGAAAATATATATATACCAGCTAATCTCCAAATTCACATAATAAAGGGTGTCAGAGAAGCAAAGACTAATGCAGACTAAAGCTATTAACACCATGGAAATCAAATGTGCCTGAACCAAGGACATGTTTTAAGGACATGTGACCTTTGAAGAAGAAAAGGAACATAGTTGTCATTGTAGTTGTTTTCTGAATTTACTTTGATCCCTTCAATTTAAGCTGCCTTAAAATGCTAATCTCTCAGCAAGCAGTTCTGGCATCCAAGAACCTTCAGACTTAAGAATATATAAACAAAATCTCAAATGTGAAATTTACAAAACCAATAATCGGTGAAGCTTGAATCATACCCACATGTTACCATGAGTATTACATAGCCATGTGGGGCTCATGGAATAAGCAGGCAGGGGAGGAGTGGGGAGAATCTCACTGAAATGTTTACTTGGTTTCTTAATCAAATTCCCAGATCACATGTTGGCATGTATGCTTTTTTATTTTCCCAACCTGATCCACTTCTTACTTGTTAGGGGATGCTCTGATATTCTGCTTATTTGACACACGGGATGAGTTTGGATGATATTTGTGAGTTTCATTATTTAAAATATGACTCTTCTGCTCATCCTTTTTGTTTCTAAAATCCTTTTGGGATGATGTACCTCATTGAAATGAATTCTTCAGGGAGGAAAAGAGTAGTTAATGTGCCCATCAAGTGCATTTTTTGTACTTATAGTAACTTTAAAGAAGCAGGCAAAAGCAAGAATAAGCCTGATAAGAACAAGTAATGAACTCTTGCTAACAATATAACTGATGTTATTGGTTTTGTCTTGCCTATTACTGGATATGCAATTTCAGAAAGTATGTGAGGTAAAATCATACCATAATGTTCTTATAACTAGAAAGGAAGGGATTTTAACATACATTAGATCAAAGTTAAAATTCAGAGTTGCCTTTTACTGCCTATCTTCAGAAGACTCCAATAGAGATTTATTTTGAGTGAAATTTATTTAGTTGAATCTCAAAATATGCTTTAGAAATTGAATTGTTAAATAGAACAATTCAAACAGAATGATCTAGATAAGCAATACATGTACATAAAATTTTTTTGCATAGTTGATTCAGTTATCAGAATGAAATTGATTCACTTTAGTAATTTGGCTCAAACATCAGAGAAAAAGTCAAAACTGACATCTTTTTCCAGATTTTGTTGGTTGTACAAGACTAACAGTTCCCATTGTTTTGTGCATCTGGCTAGAATAGTCCATTGACTCTTGCACTTTGAAATCTGCACCTATTCTGCAGACACAAAGATTTTTATAAGGAACACTGTACATTTGTTGGCAGGAGAGGGAAATATGGGGACCAAAAGGTGACCTCTGGGAACTAGACTTCCATAACAACTCAAACTCATACTTTCACTATATATCCAAATGCTATAAAATTCAAATCCAAAGACAATCAGGTGCCTTTTTGTAGAGCTGAAAGCTTCTATTCTCAGGTCATGCATGAGTCTGTGGGTAAGAGAATCTTTTAACATTGACAATCAGTGGAGTGACAAAATTTGCTGTCAAATTGCCCTCATATCCATATGCTGACAATGCTGTAATCTTGCCTCCCTTCCTGCCACTAGCATGAATGCGTTACTGCCAATCTGAAATCCTAGAAATCAGCCATGCAAAATCGTAAGGTGTTTGTATTGATCAAGTGGCACATTAACCATCCTCATGCTGGGAAGATCAATAATTATCAAATTGACCAGCTCAAGGCTTTCAAATATCTTGGCATCTTCAGTACTTCCTTGCACCTTCATCCTCCAAGATTCTCTCTTCAAACCTTTTGTTGTCAGCCCGAGCAGCCCCTAATAAAACGATTAAATATTCAATCCATAAGGACAACAGCTATGTTCCTGCAGCTATTATTTTTTAAAGCCATAGTATTAAGTGTTTTGCTGTATGGCAAAAAAAAAAATATGATTCTTCCAGTTGAAGCACTGGCTTAAACAAATTTGGGGAAGCAGAATAGAATAGAATATAGAATGAGAACAGAATATGAGAATAATAACTTTATTGTCACTTTGAATGTACACTAATCGGCATACATTAAAATGAAATTTCATTGCATTCAGCTCTCAAAAGGTCACCACCTCCGATATACACTATATAAATACGACAAAAATAAATAAATAAATACAGAATTATGCATATACCCACATATATTATATGACACAGAGAAACAACAGTCTAGTTCAGGTTATGTATACATGTGCATGGCGAGAAAAATGAATCTAAAGAGTTTACCAGATGGATGAAATAGGGAACAAAGCTATTACAGAATCGGGTAGTCCTGCTAGAAATACTTCTAAACCTCCTCCCAGAGGGGAACAACAGAAACAGACCGCAAAGTGGGTGTGTGGGGTCTCTAACAATGCTTTGAACTCTAAGCACATAGTGCTTATTAGCAGCATCCTGAATACCAGGAAGCCAGCTTCCTACCAATCTTCTCGGCTGTCCTTACCAATCTCTGTATGGATTTTCTATCTGAGGCACTGCTGCCACCAAACCAGACAGGGATGCAGTTCGTTAAAATGCTTTCAATCGTGCCTCTGTAAAAAGTGGCCAGGACAGAAGGAGAAAGATGTGCTCTTTGACAGAAGGAGAAAGATGTGCTCTTTGAAATGCAGACACTGGTTTGCACGCTTTTCTGAGGGTGACATGTGGAGAGACCAATTCAGATTGTTAGTTATCTACACCCCCAGATACTTGATAGTGTTGACCACCTCTACAGCTGCATCCTTGACACTGAGAGGAGTATGACTATGCCGGCTCTTTCTAAAATCTACAATGATCTCCTTTGTTTTATCAACATTTACAATTAGGTTACTTTTATTGCACCAGTCCACCAGAGTCTTCACCTCTTCCCTATAAGCATCTGGATAGGGACCTTGGAAGTCCTCTAATCAAGCCCCCTGCTCAAGCAGAAGAACCTATGCCATTTTGGACAAGCCTCTTCTTAAAAACCTCTAGTGATGGAGTGCCCATGATTTCTGAAGGCAAGGTTAATTGTCCTCACTGTTAGAAACGTTCTGTTTAATTCCAGGTTGCTTCTCCCCTTGATTACTTTTCATCCATTGTTTCTTGTCCTGCCCTCTGGTGCTTTGGAAAATAATTTGACCCCCCTCTTCTTGAGGGCAGCCCCTCAAATACTGGAATACTGCTATCATGTCACCCCTAATTCTTCTTATATTTAGACTAGCCAGACCCAGGTCCTGCAGCCGTTCTTCATATGTTTTTGTCTCCAGGCCTTTACTAAGTAAATCATTAGTATCCAATCTGGGTCAGTCAGTGTGAGCAGAGGTTTAATCTTCTGAGCTTTCGGACTCGTTCTGGTGCCCATCTTCAGGGAACTTCTCTCTCACGAGAATGTCCTGCAAGAGAAACTCTGCTGGAGAGAAGTTCCCCGAGGATGGACCCCAGCACGAGTCCGAAAACTTGGAAGACTAAACCTCTGGTCCTGGTGACCGATCCAGATTGGATCCTTCAACATTATCCTGGGACAGGTATATTTGCCTTCATTCATAAATAAAACTATTTCTAGACTAATTCTAAATTGTTCAGAAACTGCTTTTCTTGAAAGAAATAAATAATGGATGACTTGGCTCTTTGTGGACTTATTCTCTTTCCCCCACCCCCTCCCTAGGCTGTACCCATGCTAGGCTTGGATAAAGTCTGATAGAACTCAAGCAGAGAATTTTAGACCTTGATTTACAAAGAGACAGAACTAACATTTCTCCTCTTAATGGTATTCCTTACTATTGATGTATCTGCTCAGACTCTGAAATGGAGAAAGTAGTGCAAATGCTTCTAAAATGTCCTATCTACCATTTTTGCAGGACAGAATTAATTTCCCTTCTAATTAGAAATGATTGAAACCACCCTCAAATGGCAATAGTGCACTACCTATTAAACAACCAGGAACAGGAATTTATGACATGGTAGCCAAATTTTATAACATCACTGGTCAATCAAACATTTCTGGACCCGATTGCTTTTTCTAGACATATCTTGGATGGCCACGAACAGAGGTTTTGTTTGTTTGTTTTAACTGCATTTAGTGTGATGCCTTTTTAAATTTTGTATGTTTGCTCTATAATCATATTTTAATAAACTAAAGAGATTTATTTTTTAACACTACTTCTCAGGCTGCAAATTATTGGATAGCATCAACCTCTTTTCCTAGTCTTTTTAAACTTTAGCTTAACCAAGTACAGAGAGCTAGAGACAGAAGAACTATGGTCAAACTTTCAACTCAGAAATTTAGGGCATAAGCACAGGTGCTAATTTCACACATTGCATTAAACTACAGGTGGTTTTAACCAGAGTTGTCAGAATAACCCATCATGAATCATGATTTATTAGCCACTATTTCTGGATTAACATATCATGCTAAATGAATCCAGCTGTTTTTTTTTTTTTTTTGGCTGTAGAAATGCTGTACAATAGATTTAAAAACATGGCTTTTAGGCTGGGTCATCACTGATTTTAATTATTAAATCAATTAAAAATATTATGTCCCTTGTACTTTGTGCTAGAAACTTTCATTAAACCAAGTTATACCAGGAATGTTTTGCTTTCATTGCAAAAAAGAAGCACAAAAATCAGTTTCTGGAGAGGCAGCAAAAGGATCTGATTTTCATCTTTGGTGAATAATGCACTTTTTTTCATCTCTTTATGTGTATGTATGGGTATAAACAGACTTCTGGTAGAGATCGAGAAACTACCTAACAAATGTCCCTTAATGGTTACTTGGCATGCTTGCAGGAAAATGTTCACAAAAGGCAATTAGTAAGATTGTGCAAAAGGTCAGTTTGGAGATTAGATTTGCAAGCAATTTGATTGAATTTCTGAATTGATTTTCCAATCCTGAATCAGAAAATCAAATCAAATGGTTGAATTAGATGCCTCCACATTAATCTGAATGTTTCATATATTCAGAAATAGAAAACAAAATTGTTTTCAAAATCAATTCAAATCAAGAAACCACTGTTTTTCTGAAACAAAATAACTCAATAAATATTTAGCCTGATGAACATATAACAATTGCCTCAACAGATGGAAGCAGTTACAGACTTTGTTTGGACTTAGAATTAAACAAGTTAAACTGGGTAGGCGACCTTCAGGGTAATATAGGGTTGTAGGCTACACTAGGAAATGGTGTAGAAAAGCCAGAGGGAAACCTCTTCTGCACTGTTGCCATTGTAGCGTCACCCCCTCAGAGGCCACCAAAGTCCAGGCCCTCCCAGCCCCACTCCCCTCTGTCGCGCTCTGCGGCTACCCTCTCAAGGTGTTAATAAAGTGTCTTTTCCAGTGGGAGCTCACGTGAAGTGAGGAGGTGGCAGATTCTCATCATCAAGGAACAAAGATGACCAGCCCGTAGCCCTGATAGTCAATGCATGGCAGTGTTTAACAGCCCCAGGCAGTCTTAGCAACAATAGTCAATGATTTTACAGTGACCGTTTGGAAACAAGGGGGTGGAGGAAACCCCGGCTCCAGGCAGCAATGGAAACACAAATGAGGTAGTCAGCGCTCTGCAGTAACAGCTTGTCCCACAAGGGCAACTCCCCACACTGTCTATAACAGGCATGTCAAACTCGCGACGTCACGTGACGTTGCACAACGTATCAGAGCTTTTTCGCCATTGCCGGCAATGGGGTGGGCGAAACTGGCCCAGGGGCCGGCAGCTCGACACCCTGGTCTATAACTTGCACAAGTAGCAGTAATTAAAGTTTGGATGGCTGCTGGTCTCCAAAGCAACAGTGACCAGCTTCTCCTTCTCTTCTGTCGTCGCTCGCAGTCTCAGGTCTCATCGATGTCAAAACCCCTCCCCCCTTTCCTTTATTGTTAAAATCTGAATTTAGCAACCCCAGCAACTTTCTCTCTCCTCACTCTCTCTTTCTTGCTTCCGCTTCAGGATATCCCCCCTGTGAAAGAAAGCAAAAAAAAATTGCACCTTTTCACACTCTCTCACTTTCTCCTTCCCACTCCTTCAAAGAAAGGGATCAGTTAAAACCTCAAATCCCTCTTCGGCTTCACCTGGTCTCTCCCTGACAACAGCAACAGCCACCGCCCCCACCCCGCTTTTCTTCCTTTTTCTTTCCTTCTGCCTGATCCACGCCAGACACGCCCCAAACCGGTAGCAGCTGTCCGAGCTTCCCTCTCCTCAGGAAGGCTCCCGAAAAGCCTTTCAACTAGCCCTGCTACACCATGAAAATTGTTTTTATGCGTCCATGAATTCTCCAGAAGCTGAGCTTAAATGAGGAAAGCTTCATCTACCACTTTGCCTAAATTTCCAGTTGATTTAACTAAAGTCCAATGTCTAACTTCCTTTCTGATTCTGTAATTGGTTTATTTGCAAATACCAGGAAACAAGAAGAGACAAGAAGCTCTCAAGTTTTTACCACTTAGTAAGTCCTTAACACAGAGATGTCAAACTGCTGACCTGTGGGTTGGATGTGTCATGCCAAAACCACACCCACCCCATTGCAGGCAATGGAAAAAAAGTTGCGATACATCATGGCACGTCACGTGACATTGTGAGTTTGACACCCCTGCCTTAACATAATCCTAACTATTAGTAAGGAGGAAAGTTCTTGCCTTGTCTTTATTTTATACATGCATTTAATCTGACAACTGTGGGATAAATTTTGGACACCAGCCACAGTCTACAATCTTGCCATTTGTATTTTGCTGTGCCTCAATGTGTGCAGTGTGTGATTTACAAATGAAGACTAGCAAGGTTTATAATGATCATCCCTTGCCCATTTGATGTAACAGACCTCTATTTTTATATATGTTGCATCCCTTGTGTATATGTCTCTATGTGCCCTGGTTGAATTTGTACACGATTCTAAATACATCCTTAGCTTTAGAAGGATCAGCCATGGAAGACTCTGGATCATATTCTTTCACCACCTCCTTTGACACGAGGAGGTGTTGAAAGCCCTGCTTCTATTTTTGATGAGCTGCAGCTCATCATGACATCCAAAAATGTGCTTTATCTAAACTATTGTTAAAGCAGTCTTGTTTCAAGGAATCATGATGTTGCCTGAGGTTAGGACTCTGATATTGGATAAGTTGATCTCTTGTACCAATCCAGAATTTTAATCATCTTCTATTGAACAGGCCAGAGTGTCCTGTTTTGTATGTATTATTTTATATTGTATATTATATATATATCATTAACCCATAACCCATCGGTGTCTTCAACATTACATTTTGCCAATTAATCTGATGCATCATGTCCCTGGCTGAAAGTTGTTCAAAAAATAGGAACATGGTAAGGGAGAAAGACACAAGTAGGAGGCGAATGAGAGGTGGGGAATGACAACACGTGCACGATGATGTAATTTGTGTTGATGAGATTGCACAAGTGCTACAACTTATGTAACTGCAAGATTATTTCATTGCATGCATGGCATCATTGTGGTTTGCTGCAAATACTATGAGAAACAGACTCCCAGCGCAAGCAATGAGCTGCCTTAGAGTCCACTAATTACCTTGGTCCTTGGATTCCCATCTTGAACTGGTCTTCTCATCCAATCCCTTGGGATCATTCCCTCCTGGAGGAGCATAAGAGAGCAGGATGGCAGAGGGGTGCTACATCTGGCGGAGGTAAGTCTACTCAGAGTGGTCTGGTGCTGGAAATTAAGATTGAGTCATGCTAACAGTGTGCAACTATTGTTAGGCTATGGGTGTGTTGCAACTAGACTGCATTTTAACTCATTAGGAAATGTTCTTAGAAATTCCAATCCTTTCCTGGCTGTGATTATGAACACTGCCTTGCTCCATGAATTGTGGCTACTGATGCTGATTTTCTTTCCTTTGAACCATATGCTTTCTTTTAATCTGGTCTGCCCTAGGAATATGGTGAGGCTTCAGAGACAAAGGGCCAAGTCTTCTATCATCGGTGGTGGAAAAATGTAATGAAGTCTGAAAGTTTTGAAATTATGTGCATTCATTCAGAAGATTTAAAAAATTAATATAGAACTTTTCTTTTGGGACTGAAAAAAGTTGTGGAACTTGATTTACATAAATGATAACTGTGGCAAGATTATTATACGGATAGAAATGGAAAGATCTGACATATCCATAATGGAGGAATGGCTGGTGAAGATGATGGAACTTGCAGAGATGGTCAAACTGACACCCTTGATTAGAGAAAAGACATTATCTAAGTTTACAGTTGACTGGAATGCTTTGTAGACTTTTTATGTGAAATAGAAAAAACATTAACTTATATGCAACTTATGATTTTGGTTATTACAAAAACAGATTATAGAAAAAATAAAAATCATGATATAACCATGGAGTAAGAGATAAATTTATATTTGTAATTGTTGTACAGAAAATTAGAAGTTACTTCTTCATACTTCCTTTTTTTCTTTTCTGCACTTTTGGCTTTGTTCCTTCTCTTTCCTTACTTTTCTTCTTTATTTTATATATTATTTAATATATAATATTAAATATATTAGTTATATTTATTTATAACTTTTTAATAAAGTTATATAAAAAAGAAAACAAGGTCTCAGCCAATGCAGAAAAGCACCATCCTTAATAATTCAGGTTGTTTACTTGTGTTTAAATTATGCCTCCCTGGCTGTGAGCTATCATGGATAGAAGTTCTTAGCCACAAAGGAAAATAAAACACAGCAATGACAAATGAACAGCAATACAATCTGCAATCCCATTCAAACATGGAAAGAAATAAGAAATTGTTCAAATCTTGGCTCAAATTTCAAACACTTGCATAATTTTATTTTTACTCTTATTTATATCCTCTTTCTCTTGGAACTATTCAGAGCTGTTTCCAATAAAAACCAAAAATGCAATTACAATAAAACAATATCTGCAATATAACAAATGCAGCTCCAGCAAAATAAAAGTAGCTACCATAAAAACATTTTTAAACTGCATAGTTTTAATATTGTGAATATTATCTCAAAATATATACCGGTATTTGAGACTTCAAGTTAAATGTTCAGCTGAAAAGGCCTCATTGTTTGTTCCTGTCCTGAACTTTCTTGCTGCTGAAATACACTGATCAAGGAAAATTCCAGCAGAATGTTTAAAACTGGTCAAAATCAGTTCTGAGTAAACTTGCTTCTGTTTAGCCTTTCTCATATAACTGCCTAATAGTTAAGTATTTCCAAGAACAAATAGTCCAGTGTAGGAAAAAAATTGATTTACTGGGAACAAGACATCTACATGCAAGCACACATCCAGGACGCCATCGTCATTTCCTCTGCCCAAATGCCATGTACTACTAAATATGGTGGGCGTTGTAATTCAGAAGCCTTTCAAGCTCTGCATGAGCTGCTCCAATCATTTCCCACTTTGAGCTTGAAGCCAGACTATGGCAACCAAGACATGTTTTGAACTCAAAAGAGTGTTTAGAGTTCGAAACTTGTTGAATTTACATATTTTGCATCCTCAACCTGTAGAGTGCCAGGGCGGAGAAAGTTGCTGCATAAAGATCTCCTGTGCAAAATCTCGTTTTTTTCCAGTGTCCCTCTGTGCAAATCATAAAGGAGGCCAATTGAAACAGAACATGCACACTGATTTCTCCTCACTTCCAAGGGGCCAGGTGGGGTGAGTGTGTGTGTGCTGGCAAAAGGATATCAAATTCAGCGTAACTAAGAGAAATCAAGTGATGCTGATGTGATATTGCCACTGACTGCCAGTAATATAATGGCTAATGTTAATAGCTTAATTAATCAAGTAATTGAGCATAGACAAGGCTGAATTATTCAGCACTCAGTGTAAAACAAGCCAGCACTGATTTTTCCTTCCTTCCTTCTTCTCACCTCACCCCACTCAAAAATAAACCAGAGCTTTATTTATAGACTGCTCATTATGATAAGTGTATAACTTAGTCTGCGCTATCTTTAATCAATCATCTAGAAAATTGAATAAACAATGGTTGAGTACATACCATATCCAAATGGGTCTTGTATACCCCATACACCCTTGCTCTTCAGACAAAAACCAGAAAACCTGCACAGCCACCTGTTTTTTTTCCTTCCCTCCCATCATAAGAAAGCCTTCCTCCTCCTTATATCCCTAAAAACCTGAATGTACAATATAAGAGATGTTTTCTTTTTTCCATCTTTAATCCCTAATTTACTGATTGAGGTTCTTTTTTCTTTGTTAGATTTATATTTTGCTCATCCTGCAGGAATTCAAGGTGACATACATAGCACCTCCTTTTTGTATTTTGCTCCATAAGATAACCCTGAAAGATGGATGGGACTAGAGAGAGTGACTGGCCTGGAAATCACCCATTCAGCTTCTTTAGCTGTAAATAGAGGTAAACCCAAAGGTGCTTTTCAAAAGGCAGCTGGATTGCATTGGGTTTTTTTTCCTTGAAAACATTTTGCTTCTCGTCCAAGAAGCTTCTTCAGCTTTGACTAAGTGGTCATTCTAGGCTTTTTCCTTGAAAATGTTTGCTTCTCATTCAAGGAGCTTCTTCTGTTCTGACTGTTCAGTCAGAAGGGAAGAAGCTTCTTATATGAGAAGCAAAATGTTTTCAAAGAAAAAAACCCCAAGAAAGGCCAATTGCCTTTTGAAAAGCATCTTTGGGACAACCATCACCTGGATGGTTGAGAATCTTCCTAGATATATGGAGGTGAACCTAGGTCTCCTCGCTTCTAGTTCAATATATTAACTATAAGGGCTGAGCTAATGGTTTCATCCAGGATAATAACTGAGAACTACTTTATGGTGCTTGTTGGGAATAATTTGCCCAAAAATGTCTTCTGCAGAGCCATTCTATCTGATACCATTTCTCTCAGGGAAGGAAATGTCATGTGAGCTTTCTTTTTAAAAATGTCACCATCCTCAATGCATTCTGAAGTGGTACAGTCAAGTGAAAGGATGATATATAAGAATGGCTGTGTATTTAAATGGGCATTACAAAAGAGCCTTACAGAGAAATAAATTTTACAGAAAGTAATTAACAGTCCTAAGAGTCAGCTGGCAATAGCTGGACTACCATATATTGTACATATAATTCAACATACAAAATGAAGCTTGGTAGATAGCACCTAATTATGCCTCTTTATTTATTTGTTTCTCCCTCTTGTATTTAATTACTGCTGCCTTATGCAGAAACTGAAGCAGATGTTGAGGTCTTGTAAATTGGCTTTTGACAGGCATGAGAAAAATGGCTGTAAGCTTGGCTGTAATTTAAGTGGAAATGTTTCGATTGCCCAGCTGTACTAGCCTGGGGAACGTGAGGCCTCAGGCCTCACTTGTGACCACTTCTCAGATATTTGATAAAAAACAAACAATGTAAGGATCTGCCATGCTAAGCAATGACCAAGAATACATCACACACATGTGCTGGCAAACATCAAGTAATATGAGATTTAGTACTAATACTACATAGTCATTGCTTAATACTTAACTTACTTGTGTAATATATTGGCAAAGATGCTCACAGTTATGCAGTCCGATATGTACTGCAGTAAGGCGTGCTGGATTGAGTGTCAGCAGCCTTGAACTGGTCCTTCACATCTCTTTACTTCAATATCACAAGTAGTTGTCATGTACTTTTTGTTATCTGCCTACCTGCCTACCTACCTGTCTGTCTGTCTATATCAGTGGTTCTCAACCTGTGGGTCGGGACCCCATTTGGGGTCGAACGACCATTTCACGGGGGTCGCCAAACAACACAATCTGCCATTTTTTCCCCCTTTTCCTTAGCTGTGCTACTCCCTTTTATTCTATTGGCTTTTGAAAGCCAATAGAATAGACTCTCTTGAATAGAGTCTAATTCTATTGGCTTTCAAAAGCCAATAGGAATTGTCCAGGCTGTCTCTGCCCTGCTGCATTCTGCAAACGGTGCTGCACCAGTTGAGTAGTCCTCAACTTACAACCGGTTGAGTAGTCCTCGACTTACGACCGGTTGGGGGTCACGGCATTAAAAAGGTTGAGAACCACTGTTCTATATCTATCCTTCTCCTTCTCTTTTTCCTTCTCCTTCTCGTTCTTTCTCTTCTTCTTCTCCTTCTCCTTCTCCTTCTCCTTCTCCTTCTCCTTCTCCTTCTCCTTCTCCTTCTCCTTCTCCTTCTCCTTCTTCTTCTTCTTCTTCTTCTTCTTCTTCTTCTTCTTCTTCTCATCATCATCATCATCATCATTATTAGTATCATTATTACTATCTATCATCTATCTATCCTACTGCGTAGTTGTTTGAAGGTCGCTCAGGAAATGCATAAAAAATGGAATGCAGTGATCAGAACCATTTCAGGCAGTTAAAAGAGGTCCAGACCATCCCACCCTCCCAAATGGTAGTCATCCAATATGAGCCAGTTCTCTAAACAAGCAATGGTTTTCATATGCATTGGATTAATACTAGGAGGACTAGGAGGCATGAGAAGAATATCAAACTGGGACTGGCAAACCCTTTTCAGAAGATATAAAACTGGATGGAAACTGTAGGACTTCAAAGCTACCACACAGAACAGGATAACAGGCACTGTGGGACTTCTTGATTGTGCAGGAACTAAAACATAACCTATTCAACTAGATTTTGAGTTGGTTATGCATAGGATAATTGGCAATTAAAATGACCTAGGAAAGAAGAAAACTATAAGAAAAGAAATAATGAAAGAAATAAGAGTGATGAGAAATGATTGTTTACAATTTGATGCACCTCCAAAAACAAGTAAAGAGCAATGGTAGATGTATTGGAGGTAGAAGTATTTCTGAAATTGTCTGAGAGAGGGAATTTACTGATTAGTGAAGCATTATATATATAACAATATATAACAGTGTATCTAAGTGAGGAAATATATAATAGAGATCAGCAAATCCTAGCAAACCACCTACATCCAATTAGAAAGAGAGTTAAAGAACTTGTGCTACACTGGAACATCAAGTTCTCTTTTTTGAGTTTGGAAAGATATTTCCTGTATAATAAAAGGGAAAAATACAACTCCACTGGTTGTGCAAAACTAATGGCATGGTTCTAGATCACGGGTGTCAAACTCGCTGCATCATGTGATGTGTCATGACGTGTCATGACTTTTTTTGCATTGCCAGAGCTCCATATGATGCAACCGGCCCATGGGCCGGCAGTTTGACAACGCTGTTCTAGATCTTAGTTGATATATGGAAAAGCTATATTTCTGTCAGCACTTTTTGAAAAAAGTGACCTGAATTTGCCTATTCTTTTTAAATGATCCCATTAATAAATATTCCTCCAAATTTTTTCTTGAGTCTTTTCAGATATGTAACTATGCTTCTTTTTAGATCAGCACTCACTTGAGCTCCAAGAATCATTAAAAAAACTTAGAATAATGACACAATAAAAGCATGGACTGAACATTGTGACCTGTTGTAGGTGGCAATCAAATAAACATCTCAGTGCTGATCATCTGTTAATATTCAGTGTATTTCTGATGCTCAGTAATGAGTACCCTTGCTATTGCAGCAGAAAGCAGCATCGGCCACCTCCAAGAAGGAGGCCACCTCAGACCAACGAAAACCCAAAATATGCCTGACAAACATACAAATTATGGGGCAGTAGGGGAGCGGGGTAACCCACCCCAAAAACTATTCAACAAAGAAGGACCATGCTCTGTCCCAACTAATTAGAATGGAAAGCTAAAAAAAGAAACGGAATGGCATGATTGGAACACTGAAAACAGGAGCATTCCACACCATTCATTTTGTTGCAGTTCTCATGATGGACTCACATGGAATGATCTGATGCTTTGTATCAGACTGGTCTCGCGTTTTTCTGGTGGACGATTGGTGGAGAGAAGGAGGAGAAGGTTTCTTTTGGATAAGGAGGAGGAACAGGCTGCCTGGAAGATCTTTGACTGGAAGAATTGTGTTTCATTATGTAAGACAATGTATAATTAATTAGAAAGCTGAACTGTGGTTGGATTTCGAGCAAGTACACTTTGCATTTTTTATGGATGTGTCCAAGCTATCAAACATGACATTCTGCCTAATGCCAACTCTGCTTAGGCTGATTTCTTGTATCTGTAGAAGGTATTTGGCAGAATGGGAGAAAGAAAAGGAGCATTATTTTTGTGTTAGTAAGGGAAGTGGAGAAAGATCTGCCAAAAGGGATTACTTATTTGAACAGTTTCATATTGTGCATAGAAAACCGCATTAATTTCCAGAGGGGAAAGAAAATGAAGCAGAAAAATTACTTCCATTAAGAATACAAGATTGGTGGTGGAAGGCTTTTTTTTTTCTTTACTAGCTTTGCCTTGTATTACCAGAGCCTAAAGGGAGCATCACATATGTTGCATGCTTTTTTGTGCAGAATTGCTACAATAGCCCACAGAGTTTAGCTATGCAAAAGATGGCATGGTTTCCTGAAACCAGACTTCTTTACCCAACCTTGAAGATGTGCATCCAATGTTGTAGCCAGATTTGCATCTACTTTTGCTCTTTATTCCAATGAATTCATTCCTGGTGAAAGCAATTTTTGAATGAATACTGGTAATTCTTCAACTTACAACCACAATTGAGCCCAAAATTTCCATGGCTAAGCAAGGTAATTGTTAAGTGAGCTTCGCCCCATTTTATGACCTTTCTTGTCACAGTTGTTAAGTGAATCACTGTAGTGCTTAAGTTAGTTACATGGTTGTTAAGTGAATCTGGCTTCCCTATTGACTTTGCTTGTCAGAAGGTCACAAAATATGATCCCGGGACACTGCAACTATCATAAATTCATGGCATTTGCCAAGCATCCAGGTTTTGATCACATGACCATGGGGATGTTGCAGCAGTTATATGTGTAGAAAACAAGTCCTAAGTCACTTTTTTCAGTGCTGTTGTAACTTAGAATGGTCACTAAACAAATGGCTGTCAGTCAAGGACTACCTATATCCTTTCTGACCTGCAGATAAAGCAGCTTGCTCTTAAGGGAGAGCGCACAATGCTTATAAGAACACAAAACAAATGTTTCTAGTTTCAACCAAACTTCAGCTAACCAAATCTCTGATTTGTAGCTGATATCCCTGGAAATTTACAAAGAGAGCATAAAGGCAATACCTTTGGATTTGTTTCTCTCCAGCTTGCAATGTTTGGAGGTCTAAATCCTTTCTCCTTTCTTGGAGGAAGCTAACTCCTACTCAGAAATGCATGCCTCAGTGGCTTGTTCACTGCTTCTCAAAAGAGTCTTCTTTCAGAGACGAAAAGCTGTAGGAGTCCAAGCACAGAAGCACCCTTTTACCATTGTCAGGCATGAATGCTGCAAGGGAGGCTTTAAGAGGAATAGTGAAAAATTATTCAATAGTAGCAAAAGTAAAGGAATGACCATGAGTGCATGGAACGCTTCTCTAGAAATTCTCTCTAACCCAAATGCCTCCAAATATGTCGTAAATGCAATTTCCAGAATTCTCAGCCAGTGTGAACGTTTGTCTGAGTTCCCTAAGTTGTAGATTTCTTCAAGCCTGACAAGGTTGCACTGAAAGATGCTTTAAGTAGCTTTCCTTTAGCCATAAAGAATCATTGTGGTTTAGCAGATCACTGGACTCTAACCTTCCTACGTAATAGTGTCCTTTTTTTGCCACAATTGGAATAGAACAGCGGTCCCCAACCCCAAGTCTGTGGACCAGCACTGAGCTGTGGCATGCCAGAAACCAGGCCACACAAACAAGCAAAGCCCCACCCACAGGATGCAGGCAGTACGCGAAACCACGCCCACTCCGGTCCGCAGAAAAACCTCTCTCCATGGAACCAATCCCTGCTGCCCAAAAGGTTGGGGGCTGCTGGAAAAGAAGATCTTGGAATCCAAGATCTGGCATAGTGGAGAAACCTAGGCCATATAAGAAGCATGAAAACAGGTTGCTTTCATGCCACAGCATTGCCTAAGTAAGTCCAGGGCTTTTTTTGTCATAGAACACCGAGAATGGAGTTCTGGCACCTTTTTTGGATGGAACCTTGTAGGGTAGGCAAGGCAGGTTGTATGACATGTGTGAGTTCCAGCACCTTTTTTTTTTTTTTTTTTTTTTTTACAAAAAAAGCACTGAGTAAGCCTATTTGCAAAAAGAAGGGTTTTCTACTGGCAGTCCTTCAGTTCATCCAGTTACTGTACATTGACTAGATTGGCTCTCTGGTGCTTCTTACAGAAATCCTTCTTAGTCTTGTCTAAAGATATTAGAGACTGAAACCTGGTCCCATTACTGCAAGCATAGCATGCTTGCTGGCCTGACTAAGCCCTCACTGGAGGGCTTAGAGCCAAAAGCAGTTAGAAGAGGTGAGCAGGAGCAAAGGGACAGTCAAGAAATTCCACGTGCTTCTGAGATGAAGGCTCTCCTGTCTTTCTTTCTCTTGCTTACAATGCATAGATTTACAGATGGAGAAGAATTACCATTACCATTAATGAATCAGGGACTTTCCTCAAGCTGGTAAAATAGCGTAATAATTTCTTAGATAAATTCATCATCGAATTAGCATTGTGCTTAATCAGCATCTGTCCACAGTCCTCTTTTGAGTTTGATGATATTATATTCTTTCTGTGACACCATTTGGATTTCACCACTTAGTGTATTTATTCATCTTTCAGAACGGCATGTTGAGATAGATGAAAGTTAACAGCAAAGGGTGTTTGGAATGGAATATTCTTTATACCTGAAGTCTAAAACTGAGGCAGCATTCAAACTGTAGCAAATACACACATGCATATGTAATATCTGTCCCTGTTCCCCAAAATAGGGAATTTTATCTTTTTTTGAAGAGTCCTAAAGTAGGCGTGAGTTTAAATGGACTCCAGAAGATGGTAGAGGACAGGAAGACCTGGAGGAACTTTGTCCATGGGGTTGCGATGGGTTGGACATGACTTTGCAACTAACAACAACAAAATCATATCTTTCTTATTTTCCTGCTCTCTGAATTTGCTGGAGGGTTGTTGGCAGGGCTAATGGGAAAACTGAGTTATCTGATTGACAGTTGTTACTTAGGGCAAAGGTGCGACACACAAGCCCCTCCAGATGTTTCTGAATAACTTCTAGCACCCTCCAGCAGTGTTTGAAAGGTCACAGGATTTCCATTTCTGCCTTAGGCTCATATTAAAACAAAAAGTCCCTGTGCCTGGAACATTGAGGAAAGCTAAGATGAATGTAAAGTTTATAAGCCATTAAAGATACCAATGCTGAATTTCTATGTGTTTACAATTATGATTAGTGCTTAAAAGCTCTTGGTTTTTTTAATGTCAAATTTTCTAATTTCCTCTCTCCCCACCAATAGAATTGGAGAATTGACTATATGTGCTATAGTAAAGTAATGGCAAGTATGGCAGGATGCATTGAAGCTACTTTGTCTAATCCCAAATGCAAACTCGCACATGTGATGCGATACCCAGAAAAATATGGCATACTCCATTTAATCCTCCAGGGAAAGAAAATGAAGTTCAGGCAGAAGAAGAACATCATGGCTTCAAAATCTAAGGGACTGGATTGGACAAAACTTAGCAGTACTTTTTCATGCAGCTGCTGATAAAAACAGGATCACCAACATGATCGTCAACACCTGATAACGGATATGGCACAAGAAGAAGAAGAAATGCAAACTAGATATTTGAGTAACCTGGTCCTAGATATCCATCTTGGATGAACAATAATTTTGTTTCATAACATGTACAATTATTTCATTTCACCTTAATAGCTAACATTAGCTTACTCTGAATTTAGAGAAAACATGAATTCCAAGGAAGATCAGAATTAATCAGTGTAGTCCAGCGGTTCTCAACCTTTGTGTGACGGCGACCCCCGTCACACGGACGTGCCGCCCCATGCATGGCGCCGCCCCCATGCACAGCGCCGCCCCCATGCGCAGCGTGCATGCACGGCGCCGCCCCCTGAGGGGGAAAAATGTTGGATCGCGTTGTTTGGCGACCCCCGTAAAATGGTCATTCAACCCCAAATGGGGTCGTGATCCATAGGTTGAGAACCGCTGGTGTAGTCTGTCATTAAAGCAGGGAGGAGTGGAGGAATCTTACCTAAGTGAAAACCCTCTTCATATTTGTCTTTCTGGTGGTGTTGGGTGATGTACTTGATGATGTTGTGCTGGAATGAAAAATATATTGTTGGTTGTGTAAATTGCCACATTTCCCTCTTTATTACTGCCATTAAGGTATATATGTTTTCCCTTTGTTTTATATTGGGAGAAAAGACCTATTTTTATACACCTCCATTTCATCTGAGGACTGAAATAGAAGGGATTATCCCCGAGTTGTCCTGAGTTAGGATGAACTATTTTTGAAGCTCCAGATCCGGTCCCTAAAATAGGCCAGAGAGGTTCTTCATAGCATTAGGCAAAATATTACCTAATCTTTTTTAAAAAAAATATATTTTATTGGTTTTATAGTTTTAAAAAAAGTGTTTAAGACACACCGTGGTGTTTGGGTAAACAAAGATTCCAATATAAAATCACACAATAACAGCTCAACTTAATACATTCGCTATCATCTCTCTATTTCCCTCAAGTAACATAGTAAATTTAATAGATTTCATTTCTATCCTAAATTTCTATTACTACTAAACCTGTTTATTAAAACTTTAAATCAATTTCAATTACCATAATCAGATAGTATTTTATATCAACATATTATCACTTCAAATACCTCTTGCAAATATATTCAAGTTCTTAATCCCTCTCATCCCTTTTTTATCATCAATCTTATTTATTTCTTCTTCCAATAATAACTAGTTTAGCTAAAAAAAACTATATTATCATATCTTATCATATTATTATACACAAACATCTCTTAAGTAATTAAACATTACACATGTATATAGTTATAGTTTTCTTACTTCTAAATCTAAATCATTATCCTTAACCTTTCAGCCAATAAGTCCATTTTTGTTACTTATAGTAGTCTTTGACTTAATTCATTTCCATTCATTAAAGAAACCAAATTCTATCAAATTAATTATCATACCATATCAAAACGTATTATTATACACAAAAATCTCCTAATTAATTAAGCATTTCAAAATTCCAGTCTAAATCAATCTATTATTCCAAGGAATGCATTCTTAGTCTCTATAAAGCCAAGTTTCTTTTTTCACTCCACATTTAACTTTCATATTTCCATATCAAATTTCCATAAAACAAAAAAGTCATCAAACTAAATTAAACACACATAAATATAATTATAGATTTCTTACTTCTAAATCTAAATCATTATCCTTAAAACAATCCATAGAACCAACATTGCCTTTTAATCCATTAAACAGTTTTTACTAATTTAAACATGCATGAATATAATTACATTTTTCCGTTCTAGATCATTATCCTTAAAGCAATCCATGAAGTCAACATAGCCTTTTACTCCATTAAAGATTTTTAATTTGTTTTTCAATCTAATTCTGGGTTTCTTTCTATGCCACACAGGCTTCCATAAAAACACTTCTCTTTCAACCAATAAGTCCATTCTCAGTGCTTGTAATAATCTTTGAGCAAATGTACGTCCGTTTCTCTGCAGTAAACATCTTTTTTCTCTTTCAATCAATAGATCCTGCCTTCTGCTTCTTTTAAACCACACTTACATTCACATTTTCTCTATACTTGTCAGGCACAAACAACCAGATCCACACACAAAGACTTCAATTAACTACTTTATTGCTCATGTCAATTTCATAGGAATCTTCCCAGAATGGGCCAGACTTAATGAGATCCAACAACATTCTAGTATGTGTGTGTGTGTGGGGGGGGGATTGGACTTTGCCCTCTTATGCCTATGTAACAATTCCAGACTAAATCCCTGCTTGACTCCTCCCCTGGTGGGCCAGTCTCTCTCTGACAATACTTTACTGAACATGTGAAGATAATGTAACTATCATGGTTGCTATGCATTGACTTTCCTTTTGAGATCGGTGTATATGAGGATTAGAAAAGGACCAGTCACCAACTCCAACTTCCTCCACTGGTTCCATTGTCAAGAATTGAAAGCAAACCATGATTATAATAAATCAACAAATTTCTTAAGATCTTGATATGGATAGGGCACATTAAAAGTTAGAAAAATCGACATCTCTGACAATTTGAGTCATCCAAAGAAATGGAAGACTTTAATTTTATCTCCCAAGTTTAGCCTTTTGCCCATAGTTTTAGCTGCTGGAACATGATTTAAACACCATCCATACATCATGCGACTCTCTTCTAATCAAATAGTTAAGTACAGCTATTATCCTTGGTTCTGCAAGTAACTGCAAGCATAAATGTTTTTGGTTTATTTTTTTTTTTTTTTTTTTTTTTTTTTTTTATTAAAAGTTTTATAAATTTTACAAAAAAAAACAAGAACAATACAGAACAAAAAACAACATATACAAAAGAAAAAAAAATTAAACAATACATATAAAAAAAACCCCCACCCCACACCCCTCCCAAAAACCCTCCCTTCCCCCCCCCTGAGCTTCCCAGAGCAGAATATAGGCTTAAGAAATAATAAAAAAAAAAAATAAAAATTAAATTAAAAACTTTATATTTATATATATAAAAAAGATATCTATAATATATATAAAAATAAAACTTATGAAAAAGCTATATAATATTTTTGTATACCCAATCTAAATTGTATAAATTTTATCCATTTGTCCCAGATAGCAAAAAACTTCTCTTGCGTTTGTTGCTTTAAGAAAGCCGAAATCTTTGCCATTTCTGCCAGATAAGCTACTTTAAAAAACCATTCCTGCAATGTAGGCAAAG
The DNA here is from genome assembly GCF_016545835.1 of Crotalus tigris. Classification (NCBI taxonomy): domain Eukaryota; kingdom Metazoa; phylum Chordata; class Lepidosauria; order Squamata; family Viperidae; genus Crotalus; species Crotalus tigris. The sequence continues at coordinate 1,025,349 of NW_024100595.1, read as the reverse complement.
ATTCCTTCTTCCAATATTGTCCAATTAACAGCCTCGCGGCTGTGATCAAGTTTAACATCAATACAACCTCCTTTGTATCACAATCTGTAACAATACCTAACAAAAATAATTGCGGAGTAAATTTTACCCTCCTTCTAAAAATTCTCTGGATATTCCACCATATTTTGATCCAAAATGCTTTTATCTCTCTACATGACCACCAAATATGATAATAGGAAGCCTCCTTATAACCACATCTCCAACATTTAGGTTGCACGTCAGGGTACATGTAAGACATTTTTTGTGGATCAAGGTGCCATCTATAAAACATTTTATAAAAATTCTCCCTTAGATTCTGTGCTTGAGTAAATTTGACATTTCTCACCCAAATAGTTTCCCAGGTGTCCAATGAAACTGGCTCACCAAAGTTCTGCGCCCATCTAATCATACAATCTTTAATTAGTTCCGTTTCTGAGTCCAATTCAACTAAAACCCCATAAATTCTCTTAATGTGGGTTTGTCTTTGATCCCTCAGTTGCTTAATAAGATTTTCATCTTCTCTAAGAAAACCCACCTTACAATCCATCTTCCATCTATCTAGTAGTTGCCTATATTGGAACCAAGAATAAGTAAAATTTTCTTGTGCTAATTCTTCCCGTGATTTTAATTGCCAGTTTTGTCCATCCCATTTAAGTAACTGTCTGTAAGACACCATATCCATTTTAACCCCTCTTTTTATTCCTTCTATCGCATGCCAAGGTATAGCCCATAATGGTACTTTAAAATCACTTTTATAATATTTTCTCCAAATCCTAAGTAAAGAAATTCTTAAAATATGAGATTTAAAAGCCCAATCTATTTTTTTATTAAATATTAAATAGGCATGCCACCCATAAAGTAAATCCCATCCCTCTAGATAAAGTATCTCAGAATTTGTCAAATTTACCCAGTCACTAATTAATGTTAAAACCACCGCATCATAATATAATTTCAAATTTGGTACCTTGAGTCCGCCCCTCTCACGGAAGTCTTGCATAATTTTGAACTTAACCCTTGGTTTTTTCCCTGCCCAAATAAATTTATTGAGACCCTTCTGCCACTCATTTAAATTAATCTCATTTTTCAAAATTGGTAACATTTGAAACAAAAAAAGAAACTTGGGTAGAATATTCATTTTTATCACTGCAATTCTTCCCATGAGGGATAATTGCAGCTTTTCCCAATTCTTCAAGTCTTTCTGTACCCCGACCCACAACCTTTCATAATTATTTTTAAATAGTTTTGCATTAGAAACAGACAGCATCACCCCCAAATATTTTACCTTATTAACAATCTCAAAACCCGTCGAGTTAACCAAAATCTGCTTCTCCTGACTCAACAAATTTTTAGGTAAAATTTTAGTCTTATTTACATTAATCTTAAAACCCGAGACCAAACCATAATGGTGAATCAACTGTAATAAGTTTACTACAGAATAATCAGGTTGCGACAAAGTAACAACCAAGTCATCCGCAAAAGCTCTCAACTTATATTCTTTTTTATTAACATATATTCCTTTAATTTCCTGAGACTCTCGAATTTTAATCAATAATATTTCCAATGTTAAAACAAACAACAATGGCGATAAAGGACACCCCTGTCTAGTACCTTTCTCTATTGTGAAAACCTCCGACAAACCTCCATTAACAATAAGTTGTGCTGTTTGTTTTTGATATATTACCTTAAGGGCTTGTAATATGTTTTCACCAAAATTCATTTCTTCCATTACTCTTAGCATAAAATGCCAATTCAGTTGGTCAAATGCTTTTTCAGCATCTAAAAATATGAGCCCTGCAGGAACTTGGTTGTTCTTATCTAAGTATTCTAATAAGTTAATAATTTGTCTAACATTGTTTTTCATATACCTTCCTGTTATAAACCCTGATTGATCTTTATGCACAAGATGATGCACCACCCTCATAAGCCTATTTACCAAAATTTTTACAAATATCTTATAATCCACGTTTAAAAGAGATATAGGCCTATAGTTTTTTGGTAAAGTAAGATCTTGATCCTCCTTTGGAATCAATGATATAAAAGCACTACGCCATGAAGGAGGAATCTCTAAACCCTGTAAGATACCATTAAAAAGATCATTTAATGGTTGAATCATCTCCTCCATTAAAGCTTTATAATAAACAGCTGTTAACCCATCCGTACCCGGTGCTTTCCCTAATTTCAATTGTTGAATTGCTGAGGCGATTTCCTCCTTAGTAATTAAACCATTAATTTCATATTTCTGATCCTCAGTCAGTTTAGGAAAACTTGCCTCAGCTAAATATTTATTTATATCTAACAGTTGTACATTAGTAGATTTGTATAGGTTTTGATAATAATCCAAAAAAGATTTTTTAATTAATTCCTTCTGAGAAACTAGTTTACCCTTATAATTTATTTTCTCTATTATTCTCAGTCTCTGTTTCTTTCTTAATTGATAAGCCAACCATCTCCCCGGCTTATTAGCATTACAAAATGTATTTTGTTTCATAAATAATAAATTGGTTGCAGCTTGATCTGCTATCAACATATTAAATTGTGACCTTAATAACTTTACAGATTCTTTAGTACTTTCATCAGAAGGATTTAGAATCAAAGCCCTTTCTTTTAGTTTAATTTCATCTTCAAGTTCTCTACGTTTCTGAGTCTGATTTCGCTTATAAAAATTATTCATTTTTATCAAAACACCGCGCATAAATGCTTTACCTGCATCCCATACCATTGACATTGAAGTCCCCTTATACATATTCAAAGCAAAATAGTCCTTTAAACACTCCTTTAGTTTTTGAACATTCTTCTCTTGTCTAAACAAATTTTCATTAACTCTCCAGGATCTTCTTTCCTCTTTCTCTTGAATCAACTCCATCCAAACTGGACTATGATCCGTCAGTGATCTAGGAAAAATCTTTACATTCTTTACTTTATTATACAAATCCGTGGTAATCAAGAAAAAGTCAATTCTTGAAAAAGATTGGTGTCTATCAGAAAAAAAAGTAAAGTCTCTCTCCTCTTGATTACGTTCCCGCCAGTAATCCCTTAATTCCCAGTCTTCTTTCATGTCAAAAAAGGCTTTAGGTAGCCTTGCTTGTTTAAGAAAAGGAGAGGAACCTTTCTTATCCCTTAGTGTATCTAAGACACCATTGGTTTATTATTATTGAAATCATTACCATATATTAATGCCACTCTACAGAGTAATACAACCCCTGGTTATATAACCAAAACAGTACTATCAAGAGAAAAAAAGAAGGATCAGCAGGCTTGGAAGAATCTGATGGTTGGTAAAATGAAAAAAACAACCCTCTAAAAATATCTTATCAGTGGGCAGATGTCTGCATTAAAAAAAATCTAATTAAGATTGAGCATGCTTAATACATGCTGAATATTGATTGACTATCAAAAATGGAAAACTCTAGGAAAGGAATGCAATGTGGACACAGGGTCAACTCTTTTCTTTTTTTGTCATTTCATTCACAAAGCTTCATTTTAATTTGTGCACATGTATATAATTTCCATTAATATGAGTGTTAAATTTATATTATTATTTTTTGTATTTCTTGCTGTGGCTTCTAGTTCTTAGAAATTAATCAATACAAGAAAAGTAATTGAATGCTTACTTCTTTTAACCATCTATGGTTAAATTGACAATTGAAATTGAAAATTGACAACTGCGTGGTAGACCAAAATTCAACAGGAATCAGTACTCAAAAAATGTTCTGTCAGAAGCCAGCACAAACAAAGGACCAATCAGGAACCAGCACCACAAAAATGACCAACCAGAATTGGTACAAAGAACCAATCAGAGATCAGCCCTTACCAACTTGCACCAATCTGAAATCAGCTCAGCTAAAGACCAATCAGACGTCAGATCACCTGGCTATAAGGGCAGGAACCCAGTCAGTTCCTGCTCAGTTCCCTTTGGTTCATATAGTAGACCATCTTGCCTCTGAAGATGCCAGCCATAGTTGCCAGTAAAATGTCAAAAAATCTGCTTTTCTCTGCACAAAACCCTGAAATTCAACATTCTCAAGAGATACTGTCCGTAAAAATCTGTACCAATACAAGACAGAACTTCTTATTACATCCTCTGTCTCCAAAATGGAGAAAACTTTTTTTATCCAGGTTTCAACTTCATGTTTCTTTGCTTTTTTGCCATTGTTTCTGTATATTGTGATTTATAGCTCCACCTTTTCAAATACTCATTACTAATCTAAGAATAGGTGGAGATCCCTGCTGAGTATATTAGAAACCAAACTATTATTTTGTAAGAATGAGAAATTCAAGTTGTTCTTCACATTAAATATATAAAAAATTTGACCTAAAGCATAGGCATTTGTCTACTTCGGAAAGCTTATAAAGATTTAATAAGTCATTATTGTTGTTATTTTACTACAGGGCCTTGTCATCCTTTACAAAGCAGAGATCAATAACTTATCTTCATCTGCAGAGCTGTACCTTGCTAGTCCATAGATTCTCATAAAATTTAGTTGCACTAACATCCACACTCCTAGTCTCACCTTGAAGGCCAGGTTTCCTAAATCTCAGGCCCGCCCCTCCTCACCAATCAACATGCTGGCTGGGAACAATGGGAATTGTGGTTCACTACCTTTGGAACTATATGGAGGAGGCTATAATAGGAAGTTGAGAGGGAAACTGTCCATCTGCACATTTAGCATGGGTATTATGAGATGGGGGAGAAGACCAAGTTTGAGCAAGAAGCTACCTGTTACTTGTGAAGCTCTTGTGCCCCCAAATCTAACCTGCCTGTGTTTGTTCTGTCTCTTGTTAGTTCTGCCTTCATGCTGAGATTCTGATTGCATGCAGTGGCAGAAAGACACATTTGCTGAGTTGGATTCTAGGGTTAATTAAGGCTGACAAGAAGATTAGCATTTTCTCTCCTTCTGGGCTTTAATATGGCTGAAGCTTACTTCTTTTCTAATGGTGCTTTTAACCTGTAAAAGTCTGAGTAACTATAGCTTTAGTAAACTGACTGGTACTTTTGTGAAGAGGTCTTTGGAAGAATATGTTTGGGGCAATATTCCCTTAGAAATCTCCTCCCTTCTATATTACTGCAGGGGCTCTTGATGCTCTCTGAGCTTGCTTGTTTCCTTGCAAACTTTTCATTACCCAAACTAAGTAACATCATCAGTGCTAGTAAGGAGTGCTGTTTGCTGTCAGTTTATATTCTGGTATCTTGCCTGTCTGTGGGTGGGGGTGGTTTACTAATGGCTGGGCTGTTGATCCAGCTGTTTACTAATGGCTCTTTGGCAGCTTCTTGATTGGGGCATTGCTTGCTTGATTGTTGGTCTGAAGTTGACCTTGGAGCTAATCTATGCTGATCTGAGTACTGATTACTGGTGGAGAAGTGATGGAGTCTTTTTCTCTTTGGGGCAGGTTGATTGTCTCTTTGGCATAGTCTATAGAATTGTTAATGTCTATGTGTCTATTGGTGGCTGATTTGTCAGAGTGCCAGACTTCTAGAAATTCCCTGGCATTTTTGAATTTGGCCTGGTCTAGGATTGTCACATTTTCCCAACTATGGTTAAATCTGTCTTTATGTTGTGAAATTAAAGAATTTTCATCATGGCTTTTGACTGCTGGTTGATGTTCGTGGATGCGTTCTGCCAGTCTTCTGCCTGTTTGTCCTACACAGTGATTGTTGCAGTCCTTACATTGTATGTTATAGATGTTTTTTCTTCTTCTGGGGTTGTTGGGTTTTTTGGTTTGCTTAGGATGTTTTGAAGGGCTTTAGTTGGCTTGTGTACTATGCTGATTCCATGTTGTTGTGCAGGTCTATTTGCCGTTGCTTGGCAATGTAATTCTTTTTAGGGTCTCTGTTGGTTGTGCTGCATTGAGTTGAGTGGTCAGGGACTTTTTGATAGAGTTGCATGGATATCCATTTTGTTGGAATGTGTTATATAGATGTTCCATTTCCTTTTTCTGCTGTTCTGGGTTGCTGCAGTGTGTTTGGGCTTGTTTAAATAAAGTCCTTACACAGCTTTTCTTGTGGGAGGCTGGGTTGTTTACTACAGGTGTTTTGAATTCTGATTATTGTTATCCATAAGACTGGTCAAACTTATCTGAAAAGTACCAGGTTACCTATTACAGGTAAGTAGGGTGTGTGTGTGTGTGTGTGTGTGTGCCTTCGAGTCAGTGCTGACTTCTGAGAATTGTCTAGAAAATCCCTACTATTTTAAATTTCTTGATGCAAAAATGACAGACTGGCACATTCCTGAAATCATGGATATGACACTGAGGCTGGAACTGTGACCAGGTAAAGAATCCAGTCAGAAGAACTTCTCCAGATAAGGGAAAGCTGAAGAGATTGCCCACATGACTCCAGATAGCTGATAGCTGCTTCTTATAAGAAAGCCTTTAAGATCCAAAGGGACTCTGTAGTCATCTAACAAATGGTTCTAGTACAACTTGCTACAGTCAAGTTGTTGTGGTCAATTCGCCACAGCCAACTTGCTACAGGACAACTTACCATGGCCAACTCACTGTTGGACAATTCAACACTATATCAATTGTTTCATTCTGTTACTTTTATTATTGGTGACAATGCATTCATCAAAATTATTATAACTCTTGTATTTCTGGACTGACTTTCTTTATTTTATTGTTATTGGCCATGGTTCCATTAAAATAATTTAACCTTTGTATTTGTTGAATTGTCCTGCTGAGAGTTGTTCCATGGAAAGTTGGCCATGGTGAATTGTCCTATTCCACTCACAAATACAGTGCCAGAAGCCAAAGAAGGAAGATCAAGCTTGCAGCCTTAACAAAGCCTTTAATGGACACTGGGTTTAACTTACTCCACTTTCTAAATCACTTTGGATTGTAACTATTTAAAAGCCAAAGGAGATCTTCAAAGTAGCAGTTTAATTGGACCACTGATGAGTGTCCCTAGAGCCCGCAATATGATTAGCAAAGAAGGAAAAGGGAAAGTTACAAGAATTTAAAAATTAACCTACAACAAAAAGCAAGTAGAGTTTGGATTATAAAAGTTTTTAAATGGGAAAGGGACCTGTAGTTTTTTATGGACTTTGTTTACTCCAAGTTTCTTTGAATTAAATTAACAGTATGCATCTCCATGGGAAAGACTTGTATTTGGGTTTTTTGAGGAAAATGACTGATGCACCTTGTTAAATAAAAAAGACAAAGTATTGTTGTAAAAGAGCAGAGACCATGTTGAGAGTAGAAACACAGAGAGCTTAAGGGACTGTTGTGAAAATATGGAGGTTACTGAATTCTGAAAAAGGAGGACAAAAAGTTTACTCTTCTATGATGTTTCTTCATTTTGGACTATGAATTAAAATAGAGAAAGATGGCTACTACTATAAAAGCAGCTAAAGAAGGAAGGAAGGATCATTGACTGACTAATCTGCTGGCTTAACATCTGTAATTTTACAGAGCTGTCTGAAGAAATGGGAAAAACTATTAGAACCTTAACAGCTGCTAAGCGCCTAAGACCAAGACTAGAATTCATAGTCTCCCAGTTTCTAGGCTGGTGCTTTAACTATTACACCAAAGCGGCTCTGTTTGTTTACTCAATGATATTATTAAAGTAAAGAAAACCTACAGGATGTTCTTTGTCTCAAGGTCATGACACCGATTGGATATAACATATTTAACCCAATCCCATCAAGAAAAAAGCTGCTAATCAACCCTAGATGTCTATGGAGATTCTCAATCAACCAGGTCATGGCTGTCCCAAAGAGGTTTTTTTCAAAAGGCAACTGGACATCGTTTTTCCTTGAAGATGTTTCACCTCTCATCCAAGAAGCACCTTTTGAAAAAAGTACCTTGGGGATAATCAACCCTAGAGTGAACAGTTAGCTTAACCCTAACCTCAGTCCTAATTTTATATGGATTCAAATCAATATTCACTAAAATGAATGATTTTAGTTAATACTGATTTGAATGCAACAGAACCCAAGACTTCAGTGTATTTTCGAAGCAAACCCTATTTTGTACATAATGAAATAAACAAAAGCCTAGTTGTAACTCATAACTTCTTCCTTTAATTGATATATAAGAAGCTGGGGATGCATAGCCCATTGCAGGGATAATTCTCCAATGGAAGATGGGAAGATGGGACCACACACTTTTTGGCCCCTTCATCATTGCATTCAAAAACACCAGATTCTACATGTCAAAATTTGTTTTTTAAAAAGACAGTTTTTTAAAAAATAAATTCTTTGACATGTTATGGAACAAGAACTGGTAGAATAAAACGTAGAAGAAAACATCTACCAGAACTAAAACAGCTCTGACCCAGAAGATACATCACAGTTTTTAAAATATCCTGATTCAAAGAAGATAGTAGACCAAGATACAGTTTGCTATTTATTGATTCAGAAAGTTGTTTTGCTAAGCTGAGGAGATGGGTTTAATCTAGTGGGCATATCTCTTGCATGATTTTTGACCCAGACTAACATGGTTTTCTTTTGCTTGACACATTCTAGATGGGCTGGAATGGCAATTGCCTGCCCTAATCCAGAAGGGCAGCAAACGGATGTACTATTAGTCAGTCTTGAAAGCATCCATTTGGCTGGAGCTGGCATCTGTCTCATTGGCAAATAGCATTTTAGAATTTTAACCAAAGGAATGATTGCAAGAAAGACAAGAGAAGAGAAGGAAATGATAGGAATACAAGACTAGAAGTAACAGAGAAAATAGTTCTCCATTGCAGCTTTCAGGAAAATTCTAGATGGCTCTGTGCCTAAACTGTCCATCCATCAGTCTGGCATCCTCAAGTGGAGGTTTTATTACCATATTACAGTGATGAAGAACTTGTGAATTTTGCCTTTTACTGTTGTCAGTCTAGTGTAATTCAGCCCCATGGAAGAGTTCAGCACAGTGTTGTCTCATCCTAGGATGAATTTGTTTTCTCATGGCAAATACAAGCCTTTTGTGACTGACTGACTGACTGACTGACGATCAGAATTTACTTAGCTTCAAGTTACAATGATGTCCAGGAAAAATGCAGAAAGATGACAAGGAGACCATGAAATAATGTACAGGGCTAAGGAGAGCTCTTAAGGCCATGGTGTAAAGCTAAAAAAAAAAAAGATTATGAAATTCTCCAATAGTTCTAAAATCTATAGCAGGGATATAGACAATCAGGCAATTGAATAAGCTAAATACTTTAAGTATGCAGAGTTTTTTCAATCACCCAAAGGAAAACTGCCTAGCTAAATCTCATTTCTTCTTTTGTCCAACAGAGCTCAACAATGATTCTAATATTCTGCTAGATTCTGGGAGAAAATTATATTGCATCAGTAATTTAAGGTGTTTGCAGCCAAAACAATAACTCAGTGCCTTATTTGAGAACAAATAAGCTCCTTTTTCAGCTTCAGTACCTATGAAAAAGTATGACAAAGCTCCCAAGAACAAAAGCTGAAAACTGGCAATAACATTACTATAAACTGTACATTTGCAGGCTGTGCCCTGAACACCTGTTAAATCCTGGTCTAGATGAGCCAAAGAGACAATTCAAGGACAGATTGGGAATGTAGGATTAGAAGTGAGCCAAAATTCGAATTTCATATCTATTTGAGAAAGTCCAAGATGCTATTCTGTGAAGACTTACCTACATTAAATAAGGAGTCTTTTCAATCTAACAAATGTTATTAAGCCACATAAGCTTTTGTGAATGACAGTGCACTTCATTAGATGCCATGGAGTGCTAACTTGATTTAAGATTTAAATTAGATTGAGTTGGTAAGGAAGGGGAGGGAGTTAGGGTGATTATGCAGATTCAGTGTGAGACATGTTATAACAATTTAGTTGTAATGTGTTAAAGTCCCATTGTGTTTGCTAAAACCTTCTGAGATAGCTCTGCATTTTTGAAGTATGTAAGGTCAGCAATTGAACAGTTATGCCAATGAATGTTTTTGTCCAAATCCCAGGAGACCGAAACGTTCTGTGGTTACTTAATATTTTTGTTTTAGTCATGATGCCAAGTGTTTCCATTAATTCTTTTTCACAAAGTCAAACTCTTTTGTCCTACATAGAACTCCTTTCTGGAAGATCATGACATATATAATATTGGAGGAAGAGCACGTGAAGATACCTCCACTATTGTATAAATTGATTGAGACCTAAGATTGTAATGTTGATGTAAATGTGGGAGACAAAGTAGACCTAATTTTGGCCTAGTGGTTAAGGCACCAGGCTAGAAACCAGGAGACCATGAGTTTTAGTCCTGCCTTAGGCAAATGCCAGCAGGGTGACCTTGGCACTATTCATTTTCCTTCAGCCCAGCTCATTTCACAAGGTTGTTGCTGTAGGAAACTAAGAGGAGGAAGGAGGAGGAAGTATCTTTGCCACCTTGAGTTATTTATAAAAATAATACAGATGGGATAAAAATAAATAAAAATGAAGTTGGACTTGTGACAGGGCATGCCACTCATTTCAAGACAATTTTCTGTTATTTCTGATTGCTTTGTGAGATTCTGCTTTATACACTGATGATTGTCCATATGCAAGTATGGGCTAGTCACCTGAGAACTACAATGTCCTTGGTCAAAATGAATTATAGCTTATTAATAATATACTTGAGTGGTTTGAGCTGTGAACTGTAGATGACTATCTGTAAGGGAATGCATGGATAACCTTGAAGAAAGGGGACTTTCAGACTTGCCTTAATGAAACCTTACAATAAAGTAGGCTTAGCTCATCTAGTCATGTATTCCTATCTGATTTACTAAGGAGGGCTGACATCAATCTTGCAGGTCTTTAAGTACAAACTTCCAGTTCTCCACTTTTAACTGCTTTGCTCCATTAGGGTGCATCCTTCTTTAGTTTTTTCCTTTGGCGGTTAAGGGACTGTGGGCTCCTATCCCTCTTGTCTGATTGTTTCCTATCTCTTCTCCCCTTTCTTCAAGGTCACCCATGCACTCCATTACTTGGCTGCTGGTGTTCTCTTGTTCTGTTATTGTGATCTATCTTTTAATAAATCCTCCCTGGGGATTGATTTGGCTTTATTGATTTGTCTATTGATCTTACTAGGTGGATAGTTCAACCTTCAGAATGCCTGGTTTAATTCCATCAGTTGAGCATCTTTATCAAGTGGGTCAGAATAAATGTAGTAAACATTAGATTATCTAGCATAGAGCCTGGCTATAGACAATAGACTTGATGGTAAGTTCTGGGTAGAAACTGGTAGGAAACATGTAGGTATGCAGGGCAATTTGTAGATTTCCTATTTAATGTGATGTTTATATGTTCAGTTTTATTGCAGGTAGACTGAGGCTGATGGGAGTAGAAGTTTTGAGATCTTGATGAAATTTGAAAAGAGATTCTTTTCTATATATCCAAATGATGATGTTCTCCCACATCACCCCAATTTAAATCCTACATTGGTTTAACATTTTATACATCTGATGAAGTGAGCTGCAATGCATAAAAATCCATTCCTTTTAATAGCAATAGCAATAGCACTTAGACTTACATACCAATTTACAGTGCTTTTACGGCAGGGGTCCCCAATCCCTGGTCCATGGACTGGTACTGGACCGCAGCATGCCAGCAACTGGTCCGCACAAACAAGCAAAGCCCCATCCATGGGATGCAGGCAGCACACAAAACCATACACACTCTAGTCCATGGAAAAACCTTTCTCCACCGAACTTGTCCCTGGTGCCCAAAAGGTTGGGGACCTCTGCTTTACAGCCCTCTCTAAGCAGTCTTCAGAGTCAGCATATTGCCCCCAACAATCTGGGTCTCATTTTACTGACCTCAGAAGGATACATTGAGCCAGTCAAGATCGAACTGCTGGGAGTTGGGAGAGTTAGCCTGCAATACTGCATTCTAACCACTGCACCGCTAGACTAAAATATGTTAGTTTGAAAAAATGCTACCAGATTCCTTCTGATTTTTGGCTACCATAGATTAACACCACTCCCCCCTTATAATGTTCCTTATAAGAAGTTATCTATATTAAATATCATTGGGTCTTCTCCAGAGCATATTTTCATGTCCTCTCAACCCTCAGCATTTGAAACATACAGAGGTGCCTGTACAATGCAGGTTTTATGTTGATATTCAGTTAAAGTTATTCTCGTGCCTAAGATCAAAAATGCTTGAGTAGCTGAATGAATTCCACATTTATTAATTTTTAACAGACAGAACCCCAAAGGTCACATGTATGGTAGCTCTAGGAGGGTTGGAATAATGCATACACTTCTCAGACTTGTATTACATATAATTTATGGATGTATGAACAATTTTCCAACTTAGTGTACTCTAGATGTGATGGACTATAGCTCATATTATTGCCTTTGACACTGCCAAATGCTATTTCCATAATCCTCAGCAAGCATGAACAATGAGTCAATTTGCTTCAAGCAACCCCTCTTCCCCACCCAGCCCATTTCTGCAACTAGGAGCCAGCTACAGAGGGAGGAAACAGCTTGAATCTGGGGTACTGTGAAGTAAGTAAGGGAGAGCAGATGAGGTTTCAAGCCAGGTTTCTTCTCCTGAACCACAGGTTCTTTTACTTGAGAAGTAAATATATCTCAGACTCAACATACTGTATTAGCAATAAACATTGCAGATCCGACCCCTAATTCTCAGCATTGCATGCCCTTTTGTAGTGTCTTCCTAAGTTGGCTAAGTTCAGGCTCTGCCATCTGTGATCTCAACAGCAGCTTGCACAGCCATGCTCCTGGGAGACTGCATCTCTACTTAGTGCAGATCCCATGTCTATTCAGATGCCAGGGATGTGGCATTTCCACTTGGCTCTGTCAGTTTGTAATGTGTAAGTGTTGCTTTCTGTTGAGTGTAATTAAGAAGCATGGTGCCTTTATAAACATTAGTCATGTCATTTATAATGTGGCAGGAGGTGGCCTGCCTATTTTGACTTGCTCTTTGCCCATATTATAGACTCAAAAAATGAGAGCTTAGAGAAGATGACTGACAGTGACCTATCTCTATTGTTTCAGTATTTTGTCAGTTAACATCTTTCAGTGACAGCAACGATGGCAAATAGTCTGGTCTCTCATAGCTCCAGCTGGCTCCCCCCCCCCAGTCCTTTGCTATAAACAATTACTCTTATTAGGAAGAAGAAAAAGCTTTATCACGCTGTTTTTTTTCTCCCTTCCTTTTCTTTAAATTATCTACAGCAGAGGTCCAGAAACCCGCTGAATCTTCCTTGCAAAGTTTTTCTTTGTAGTTCTCCCATTTGCTGATATTGGCCCAAAATGTCCAAATCATCAGTGCAATGAAGGTGGAAAATAAAGTCATTGTTTTTAGACTGAGGAAAGTTGGGGCGATATGATTCACATACATTTTTTCCTCCATAGAAATGCTGTTCTGATCAGAAATGCAATGTGACATTATCTCTTACTACTGTACTAAACTAAATTTCTTCACCAAAGAGCAGAGCTATTTTAGCAATGCCAGATTCAAGACCCGATGCTCTGGGAAAACATATGCCTGTTTTATTCAGAGTTTAAATCTAGTTAAGTTACCATCTAAAAACTGTATTAGAAATCTCACCTCAGCTTTATATTAGCTCTAGATCCAACTAATGTGAGGCTGATATTGTTGAGAGCTAAGAGTTCAGGCAGCCCCTTCCTATTGACATTTTATACACATTTTACAGTTTTCAAATCGTGTTTTCTAAATGAGTATTTTTATTACCCTTCTAGGAAAAGCAGGAGGGGATGTAAACAAAAATGTTGATCTTAACCTTCCTGTGGAAAAAAAATAGGCTTCAGAAGGTCAATGAGGCTCAAATAGATGCTTTGTTTTGGTTATGAATATTTATTTAGCTGTACTTATAAGCCATGTAGTCTAGACAATTAAGGCATTAAAGTATATAAAATCCCCGCATGAAACAAGTAAGAAAAAAAAAAAGAAAGAAAACTGCTGGCATCCATTAAGAGCAACAATCTGTGAATTAAATAGCCTCTAAAAGTCTTTGTCTTCTGAACAACAGAAGGGAATAGAGTTAATCTAAATTACACCTGAGTCAGTGTTGTACAAAATCGAAATGCTGCGTTCCACTTAAAAACATTTTCCTCCAGTTTTGATATTTAAATTCCTGTTTGGCTGCAGGAAATTAAAAAATTGAATTCAGAAACAGAAGGAAATATAGCTCCCAAGCAGATACTTATGATGACTATATTTTTCTACTCTGGATTTTTTAATCACCAGATTCACTTTTTGTCAGCTATTTTCTGAGATTACCTGCAGTTTCTTGCTGCCATTGGCTCTGCGCTTTCAAGATTAGTCACCCAAACTCATTTGACATTATGACGACCCCAGTAAATGTAAGGAATAGCCTCTCACATTATCTCCTCCCTAGTTGACAAGGTTTGAGAGAACTGGAGCATGCAGGGACATGCTGTTTATGCTCTGCAGATTGGTTTGTCTTATCTCATTTCATTAGCTGCTCCCCTCAGGGGTTCAGGTGAGCAGCTCTTTTCCTTGGTCTCTCTAGTTCCCTTTTAAATATAGGGATAAAGAGCCTTAAAAAAGCTGCTAACCACACAGTTTCAGAAAGATAATTTTCCTGCCTAGTGATGGGACTTCCAGAAACAGGTCTCATCCTCTTGATTGAAGTTCTCTAGATGTTGGGTGTAGGTTTTTTGTCCCTATTGATACTTTCTTGAAGGGGAGAAGCTTTTTACCCCCAGTGAAAAATGACTGACAACAAATAGGGGCTATAACAGTGGAAGAAGCAAAGGAGAGATTGTCAGTCATGAGGGAAAAACAGAATAAAAGATAAGATAAAACTCTTTTAATTCCAGCTACAGCTATATGGAAGCTTCCTACACACATACTCCCAAAGATTTGAGGATGGAAACAGGGGCAAGGGGTATTGTACTCCTTCTTTGTGTGTTCAGTATATCTGAAGAAGAAAACAAGTGTGAAAGAACATTCACATTTCACTCACAGTCTTGTCCAGTGGATGCATTCTTTTTAAATTAGAAGCCAGATCTTCTCTAGCTCACCATAGTCCAAAATATCTTCCAGATAACCCTCAGTAGAGCAATGTTAATACTGCATGAAAACATTGAGACCTTGCTGTTTCTTCAAACAATTCCCAGCATCCTTCATCATTGACCTTGCTAGTTAGGGCCTTGATTCACCAATCTCTGGATGACCACAGGTCCCCACTACTGGTGTAAAGATTCTATTGCACCCTTCAGTTTAACCATGTTAATTTTTCATTTTGTGTTGCCTTATCCTGCTTGTGTTACCTGATCCCTCTTTCTCTAAACATTTTGGCCATTTGCTCAGCCTCTAAGGAGCAATAAAATTAAGGACTAGGGAAAATATTCTATCTTTGATCATAGAGCCAGTGTATAACCAACATCCACAATTGGGGAGACCAAATCCATCTTGACCATTTTCCCCATTATTTCTGGGGGGGGGGGAATTGAAACTTTTCTTCACTAGGATTGAAATTAGGTCATATTTTCTCTGCCACATTTTTGCTTTTTGTGCTTTTTAAAACCCCAAAGTCAGTGCTTAAATGAAGTTTTGTTTGTTTTATTGCCATTGGTTTTCTGAAGAATATATCCTATGTGATGTATTAGGTTGAAATTAATTTTTGTTTTCAAGTGTTTGTTTCTTTAGGGCAATGAATCCACAATAGATTTGCAACAGGAGTACCTTTGCAGTTCTCTAAGAATTCTGGGCTCTTTAACAGGCCAATCCAGCTGCCTCATCCAGATATCATTATGATTTTCCAGGTGTATAACTTTTCTAAGCTTAACCAAAAACTTTTGTTCCTCCCCCTACAAATGAAATTCAATCCAGAAAGGAAAAGATGGCATGACTAACCAATATTTTTTTAATTGGTAGCAGTCCCCAATCTTTTTTTTAGTGGTGGGCATGTCTAGAATGCTATGGTGGACCAAAGGGGGGAAAAAAAGCGAGAAGGCAGATCACTAAACTTGCTTCTTGGTATCACCAACTTAGCCCTGAGTATTATGTTCAGCATTTTTCAAAGAACTCCTAGTGACACATAGCTAAAGTGTACTTTTTGTGGGGTTGCTGCTGGTGATAATAATTTTTTCAATGCTGTCTCTCGACTTTTAAAGAGGCCTTATGATTTTGGCTATGCTGTTGGAAAGCCATTCATTCATGCTCCAACACTGGAAGTTTTTAATAAGAGACTAGACAACCATTTATTTGAAATGGTATATAGTTTCCTTCCTGAACAGGGGTTTGACTAGAAGACCTCCAAGGTCCCTTCCCTTCCAATTCTGTTATGAGCCCTGGTGGCGCAGTGGTTAGAATGCAGTACTGCAGTCTACTTCTGCTGACTGCCTGCTGACTGCAGTTTGGCAGTTTGATTCTCACCAGCTCAAGGTTGACTCAGCCTTCCATCCTTCTGAGGTTGGTAAAATGAGGACCCAGATTGTTGGGAGCAATGTGCTGACTCTATAAACCACTTAGAGAGGGATGTAAAGCACTGTGAAGCAGTATATAAGTCTAAGTGCTATTGCTAAGTGCTATCTATTATTCTGTTATCTATTCTGTTACCTGTTATTCTGTTATTCTCCATTTCCACTGTGACCACATCATTGTTCGGACTGTCTCTTTCAAGGTAATGCTCAAGTGACAGACACAGAAACTTTCCAAATACGGTTGTTCAGAGGCAGATGCACACATGATCAAAACTGATTTTTGAGAAGGCCCCAACATATTAGATTAAAATCTCTCACCCTCTTCTGGCATGAGTGAACAGTGTATTTCTAGCCCATCAGGAGACACAGTCTTTGGAATGAAACCTACAACCCTGTTCTCAAATTTTCTGCAATCCTGGATCATTAAATAAAAGTTCACTAAGTGTAAAGATGACTCAATTAAATAACCCTTTCAGTCATCTGTAAGAACATGGGAGTGCAGCTCTTAAAGCAAATAAGACAAGGAACATTGGATATGCTTTCTCATCACCTCCATTTTAAAGGCCTTTTAAAATTAACTTTTATTCCAAAATTCATTCTACTAAATATTTACTAGGTGAATTATGTTATGTATCCCATGCCATAATAAGAACTCTTCTTATCAATTTAGACCATGCACTTAGTACTGTGGCATAGAGATGAGTGAATTGCAGTGCAATTAAGTTCTATTTTTAAATACTAATTCTTCTGACCCAGGTCGCCTAAGCAGAGGCCGGAATGGGACTTTTAGTCGTCTTTCAAAGATTACACAGAATTCTAATGTAGAGTTCTCATTTCCCCTAGAGGTCTTCATCCAAGTCCTAACAGATATGGTTCTGCTTAACCTCTGGACCAAACAAGGTCAGTCAGGTGCTGCCACCTGCTGAAATCTGTGTGTCATAAGCACCCTAATATAAACAATGGTAAGCAGAATATTGCAATTTAATATGGAAACATTGAATGTCCCTTATCTAAATCAGTTATGAAGATGTTGAAGATGTCTAAGACAGAACCTTGAGGTACCCTACTGATTGCTTCCCTCCAAATAGATGTAGTTCCATTGAGGAATACCACTGAGTGTGGTTGGTCAGCCAGTGGTAAATTCATCTTGTGATGGTGCTGTCTGTTAAGTCCTTCGAGCGTGGGTGAATGATGAAGACTCATTGTGCAGTTAACAGCTCTTTATTCGTTTAACAGCAACACCCCAACAACACAAACGGCATGCAGGCCTCTCTCTTATCTGACCAGAGACCCGGACAGAATGGCAACAAGTAGCGGAGCGTTTTCGTACCCTGCGCATGCGCGCAAGGCTGGCGCCGCTCTGTCTGGTCCCAGGCAGCTTTTGGAATGCCCGGGACCAATGCAACGTCCCAAGCCTGCTTTTGCAGGCTCAGGACACAACACTGTCTATACCACATTGTTCTATCTTATCAAGAAGTAGGCTGTGGTCTGCTTTGTCAAATGCCTTACTGAAGTCTAAGAAAACTATGTCTACAGAATTTCCCCTAACTACTAATTTAGTCACTTTGTCAAAGAAGGCAATAAGGTTTATCCGGCATGATCTGTTTTTGACAAACCCTTGCTGGCTTCTATTAATTATCTTTTTTTCATTTCTAGTGTTAACAGATATATTATTGATTATCTTTTCCAGGATCTTCCCAAGTATTGATGTCAGGCTGATTGGTCTGTAGTTTCCTGGATCCACTTTTCCCCCTTTTTGTAGGTTGGAACCACATCAGCTCTTTTCCAGTCTTCTGGTAGTTCCCGACTGCTCCAGGATCTTTGAAAGATAGTTTAGTGGTTTCAATATCATGTCTATCAGCTCTGTCAGAACTCTGGGAGTTCAAAAGGTCCTGGTGATTTGAACTTGTCTAAAGTAAATAGGTGTTCTCTTACCATTGTTTTCTTTTTCTTTTTCTGGGGAAAGATCATAAATTGGACTTTTATAATCTTATTTTTTAGAGTTTCCCAAACATCTAGAGTGATTTTTTTCCTTTAGGATTGTAATCAATGGAATCCTTCCTAAACTCTTAGTTTGTTGAAGTCAGCTGTCTTAAAATCTAAGACAGTAGTTTGACTTTGTTCAATTACTTGTCCGGTATTATGTTGAATTCCAGTATGACATGGTCATTCTCCCTAAATATCATTTCATCTCTGGTAGGAAGAATTAAGTCCAGTATAGCTGATGCTCTAGTTCCCTCCTCTTTGGACTTTTTATTTGGCTGGCTGAGAGGTTACGTATTTGATCTAGTGCAGGGGTGTCAAACTCACAATGTCACATGACATGTCACGACGCATCATGACTTTTTTGCCATTGTCGGCAATGGGGTGATGCGGTTTCGCTATGATGCATCCAGCCCGTGGGCCGGCAGTTTGACACCTCTGATCTAATAGAAACTCTGGTCTGCTGGGTAGTGACAATTCCTGTCATTAAAAAATACAGCAATAGGATGATGTGATGATGTGGCTCCTTCAGAATCTGAGATGGACAACAAGCAAGCTAAGTTTGGCTATTGTGAAGATATTGAAAAATAAGGACTGACCCTGAATATAAAGCTAGCAGGCCCACAGAATCAATGTCCACATCTCACTAGTGCAGTGGTTCTCAACCTTTTTAATGCCGCAACCCCCAACCGGTCGTAAGTCGAGGACTACTCAACTGGTCATAAGTCGAGGACTATTCAACTGGTGCATCACTGTTTGCAGAATGGGACTTTTGGCGGGCTCAGCAGATGGACAATTCCTATTGGCTTTTGAAAGCCAATAGAATTAGATTCTATTCAAGAGAGTCTATTCTATTGGCTTTCAAAAGCCAATAGAATAAAAGGGAGTAGCACAGCTAAGGAAAAGGGGGGAAAAATGGCGGACTGCGTTGTTTGGCGACCTCCGTGAAATGGTCATTCGACCCCAAATGGGGTCCCGACCCACAGGTTGAGAACCACTGCATTAGTGTGAGGACCTCTCAACCTACTGTGCCTGCACAATTCAGGCAGACTGACAAGCAATCCTTTAAGCACTTTGGTTCCAACACTATCAAAACACTTTGAACTGAGCATTGAAAGAGATCAAGAATGAGTATAGCTCCATTTGAAATACTAATTGTGCTTGGCTACAGTTAGCAGACCTGTAACTCAGCTTTTTGTACTTCCTATATAATCCTCCAAAGAAGTCTGTGGGTTGCATATTAGAAGAGTAAAAGTAAATGTGACAAAAAGGTCTCTATACAGCAGGAGAGCTATGCCATGCAATGTCTGTAAACTAGGTGACAATTGAGGGATACTTTCAGGACTTTGACTCTGCAATTATGTAATGTGTTATCTGTAAGTGAGCTAGAGGAATGCATCCCAATTGCCAAGGAAAAACTGCAGAAAAAGCCTTCACGGGAGAAATGACCCATGACTTCAAACTATTTACAAGGAGGTTTAGACATCAGGGATATAGGATGTTAATGAATAGTAGAAATAGATATCATTAGTTGGTCTATCCACTACTGTCAAGGTAGCAGCAGCAGCTATTGTTTTAAAAGAATGCAGGTAATTGTTTTAAATAGTGTCTACTGATGAGAATAACATATGATTTGATCCTAAAATCTTATTTGCACAAGTCTGTCAAGGGCACAATGGTCTCCAAAAATGAAGCTGTGTGAAGATAGCTCCATCATGTGGTCAATGAATCACTATATGGGCCCAGTGACTTTCACAGTCACATAAAGAGAAACAAAGCAGGGATTGCATGTGCCTGTCTGCGAATACTTAAATATACACAGCAAACTTTATGGTGTTTTTACACAAATGGCCAGTATAGCACAATTATCTCTTGCATGTTGACTCTATACCTGAGGAAGGAATGAATAGCTAGACATGTTACCTCCATCATCTTCCCTCTCATCACTCTCTATATGTAGAATATAACTGTTTTCTTCAGGCTCTCTTTCAATTTTCCAAATTCTGGAAATCCATGATTATAACTTGGAGATAAACTGTGATAGAAAAAAAAGTGATCCCTTTTCATTTGCAGAAGGTACCAAGAATGATTATGAGATGAAATAAGTACACTGGTCCCCATTTTCTCTGCTCATGCTTAAAGATTAAGATGCTTCCATCTGCCATTGATATCTTTCTTCACTGGAAGTAATCTAGAACTATCTTTACTTCTGCTGACCTGAAATGGTGAACAAGGAGTTAAAATGCCTCACTCTATGTCAGCTGTCCCCAACCTTTATGGCTTGGTGGCCTGGCAGGGGTGGGTGGGGAAAAGAAGAGATAGTTCCCTGTGAGTGACGGGTAGGAGCTTTGTGTGCAAGGGCAAGTGACTGCTGCTAGATGAGGGGAGCTTCACGCTTGAGGGCAGTGGTTGTTGCTGGAGCAAGGGGAGCTTCACATAAGGAAATCTTCATGTGCTTCCATGTGCTTATCCGCTGCTTGTGTGGCCTAGTTCCAAACAGGCTGCGGCTCAGTAATGGGCCACAACCTGGGGGTTGGGGACTGCTGCTCTATGCTGTCCAGGCTCTAAAGCAACTGCCGTCCTCCATCTCTCGACAGAAAAGAGAAAGGAAAAAAAATGAGAGAAAAATGCAATAGCCTGACAATTTGTACACCTCCTTGTCCTGCACCAAAAGAAAGGGAAAAACTCTTGATCAGTTTCATATATGCCTTCATTTGGGCTCTTCAGAGGGCTGGTGGATGAAGTGAGGCAAGAGTTTTTTCCTAAGGGGGAAAGGGAGTCCCAACCAACCAACTAAACAGCCACCAATCAATTAAGTCAACCAAGTTGGATTGAAAATGAATCAGATCAATTCTCCAACACTATTGATGTCCTGGAAGCACAGATGCCCTGGGGCTATTTTCAAATTGGCAGATTCCTTACTGGATGTTACATGTAACAGGAATGGCTGAATAGGGCTTATATCAGTCCTGCGTCCATTAATGTCACTTAAGAAAAACTGTAATAATATGTGAAAGAAGCTTGTGAGGCCAGAAGAATAAGTCTCATTAGCTGCAATAAACGAGAGATATGTCTTCCTGAAGTGACAGTTCTGGCCCACCATAAAAATAAACAGAACTACTCTTCTCTGATCTAATAAAACAGCAAACCTAGTTCAAAATGTGATCTGATGAATAAGGTGAATTGTTAAAAGCACTGCAAACTATTCTTTCTTAAAATTAGGATTATCTGCATGGTAATTAACCACTTACTATTATTCTTGCAATTAGATTAGCCTATAATTCTTAAAAATGAAGACTTTTGTTTTTATCCCTTTTTAAAAAATGCTATTGGGGTACAGTGGCCAGGGATGAGTTCTCATAGACAGGAAGTATAAACAAATGGTTAGGAGATTATCACATGTCATAGACTGTAGATTTCTTCAATGCAAGAACCTTCCAAGGTGGCTTTAAACCGACTAAAC
Source organism: Crotalus tigris (assembly GCF_016545835.1). Classification (NCBI taxonomy): domain Eukaryota; kingdom Metazoa; phylum Chordata; class Lepidosauria; order Squamata; family Viperidae; genus Crotalus; species Crotalus tigris. The sequence goes on along the minus strand of NW_024100595.1, from coordinate 1,003,521 downwards.
AGCATGGCCATCAGACAGATTTCTGAGAGCTGAAATTCATGCAGCTGGATGGTGCCCAATCTTCTACTTCAAGGAGGGAGATGTGCCAAGGCATTTGTCTCCCCAAAACCTTTTGGAACAGTCATATCTTAGCAGCTTTTCTAAACACACTTGTGCTGACTTGACCTGGAATGGAGCACTAGTACCAAAGAGAGGGGCAGCTACAAAAAAAGGCATACTGTAGTCTAAACCTAGGTAGCTATCATTCCAGATTTACACAAACTGGAATTTGGAATCATGGAGATTTGAAGTTTCAGTTTTCACCAAGTGTACATTTCTGTTGGCCTGCTCTGGGGTCTGCCTCTGATTAAGCATCTTATCCATCTGGGTTTCATCACAACTCTTTGAAAGCTAAAATGAGGGCTGGCTCATTCCCAGAGCTCACAGGTTTATCCAGTGCTTTTTTTCTAAAAAAGGTGCCGGAACTCACACATGTCATACAACCTGCCTTGCCTACCCTACAAGGTACCATCCAAAAAAGGTGCCGGAATTCCGTTCTGGGCATTCTATGAGAAAAAAAGCCCTGGGTTTATCTATTCTCAAAGAGACTGGGAGTTTCATTTGACTTTGGCTTGATTTCAATTTATGATAATATCTAACTTATCACATTATTATCATTACTAATAATGTCTTAAACTTCTTTCAAAACTGAGATACAGTGTGATGTAGTAGTGGTTAGGATGTGGACTAGGAATCAGAAAATCTGGTTTTCATTTATCTTGGCCCAGAAGCTCTCTGATTGACTTTGGGCTAATCACTGTCTCTAAGTCCAACTTATCTCACAGGGTTATTAGTGTGTGTGTGGGGAAATCTCTGAATGAATAGCAGAATACAGTTTCATAAATAAACAAATCTAAAGACTTTAGCTCCCTCTATATACCTCTGATACAATTAATCCTCTCTAGTTCATTGCAGTATCAAACAGATTCACTGGTATTTTTCCCAAACATGCATCAGGAATCTGCCTTCCTATAATTTAAATTATTTCATGTCAGGCATTCTAAGATGACAACCAAATTTTGATTTCTTGTGTATAATGCAAGGGTGCCCTTGAAGGGATATGTGTGTAAAAAAAGTGAAGGTGGTGTCCTTGACTGCTAGATCCAATCCTCAGTCCTTGTTAACATTAAGATGGCATGTGCAATGCATGTAGAAAAGGGAAAAGGCTTTGGCTAAAAGGTCACACCCACCATATTGTCTTTTTTGACCACTCTACAGTTACCTCGGATTTGATGCCATGAATGTTGAAGAGTCATAAAAGAAATTATGGGGGAATCCAAGAAGAGCAAAAACAAAGATACCTATAAATGACTACGTCCTAGAAGATCAGAATTATGAGAATTATATGAGAGATTCTTGTAATAAGCATTTTCCCTTAAATGGAGAACTCCATAATGGAGTTCTCAATTTCAGCTTGAGCCTGGAAAGGTGAAGATCGTTAGAGTTTGTTCAATAGCCTGCATAGTTATTTCCAAGAACTGACAAGATAAAATGCTATCTTTTGGTATGTCTAATAAATAGATTATTGTCAGCCTCTTCCTTTGAGTAAATCTGCATTTTACAGATGCTTTGTGAGGAAACAAATATCATACAGACAATGCCCCTATGCCAGTGATGGCGAACCTTTTAGAGACTGAGTGCCCAAACTGCAACCCAAAACCCACTTATGCATCATTGAGTGCTGGGTGGGTGTGGCCCATTGGGTGGGTGTGGCCCATTGGGTGGGCATGGCTGCAGTGGTAATGGCAGACTGGGTGGGACTAAAATGTTCAATCAATCAATTCCAACTTTGCAAGAACTTTTTTTTTCCCCGCGAGAAGTTGAAATTGACTGATTGGACCTTTTTTTTTTTTTTTTGCACATGGCGGTGGAGGCCTAAAGCAAAAAGGTTATAAAACCCAACTGAAGGCCTAGGACTGGGGCGATGGCACGTGTGTCCACAGAGAGGGCTCTGAGTGCCACCTCTGGCACCCGTGCCATAGGTTCGCTACCACTGCCCTATGCTAAAGATAATTAAATAGAGAACAAATCTGACAATAGGTGGCACTGGAAAGCCTTTTACTGCAGAGTTTTGCTAGTGATTCCCAAATCTGAAAGGTTGCTTTCAGAACATCAACCAAACTGAAAACCTCCATGGGAGCATTTGGAACAGAAAAGTTGTTGGAGATAAAATGAATTAGGACTTGAAACTGCTCCAAATCCTCCCTCCTCAGGCAATTATTTTTCTTTTCATACAGGAGCATGCATTATATTTTAATACATAAAGAAATGTGTTGCCATTTCTTATTTTAAGTGAGTGGGTTTGTTATAAATCAAGATTATTGTAAGATGGGCAACATGGAGCGTTGGCCCCCAAAGCCTTTTTCCTGATTGCATTAGCCCTCTGCAATTCAGATCTTTGACAGACAACTATTCCTTGGCAGAGAAAGGCTTGGCTGAGTTGAGTCTCAGAAGGAGAAAATGGAAAAGTAAATGACAGAGAGAAATGAGGGCGATTCAAAAAGAAGAAAGGCATGTCAGAAAAAAACAAGATTGTAGAGGGAGTTACCAACTTTTGCTTGCTTTATGCCTTCTATATTTAAGGAAATATGACTCTTGACAAAGAAAAGATTTCCATCCCTGGCTAGTTTGAGTGCAGTTTTGAATGCTATTCTTGTTGTAACTATTCCCCTGGTGAAGAGATTTTTCTTCAGGATTGAGACATTGGAATAAATATATGAAAGAGTCCCAATATGGTATCTGTCATATAAAAACATCTAAAACTTAGAATTACATATTTTAAATGTTTTTATGAAATTCAACTATAAACTGCCTGAAGTCGTGGGAAATGGATGGTACATAAAAATGTTTTAAATAAACAAGAGCAGATCTATCTGAACTGAGACAAAATAGCAGAATCACATGCCAGACTTTGTTGGCAAGGTAACGTTTAGATCAGTGGTTCTTAACCTGGGCGATATTGCCCCCCAGGGGGTGATTTCGTTTTTCAAGGGGGTGAAGGAACAAAAAGGGGGCGATATGGGGACGATGGAGTGAGAAGTTTTGGGGACACTTTTGAGATATTTTCGTACAGTGAATCGCTGTATATCTGTCGTACAAAAACATCAGATGATCGCTATTAGTGGATTGAATTGTGTTTTCAAATGTTCCTCCAGCTAGCTTCAGTACAGACCACCGTACATATGTGAATATGCATCGCTTATCTTTATGTATGTTGCGCAGCAGCCTCTATCCATACAGTGGCACGCCATTGGCCAGAATATGGGAGATATGGGGAAAAGACTGGAAATAAATTATTTGCATCGATATGTCTTGCTGACAATTTTAAAGAAAACAAAAAAAGTGTTTGTATAAATTGAAGAAGTATTTCCTATATTGTGATTGAGATGTTATGTTGGGGGAGGGGGGCGATGACAACTTCCTCATTGGCTCAAGGGGGCGATTCGTTCAAAAAAGGTTAAGAACCACTGGTTTAGATGATAAATCCATATAGTAATAGAATGTCAGAGATGTAATAATAATAATAATAATAATAATAGTAGTAGTAGTAGTAGTAGTAGTAATAGTAGTAGTAGTAGTAGTAGTAGTAGTAGTAAAGTTGGAAGGGACCTTGGAGGTCATCTAGTCCAACCCCCTGCTCAGGCAGGAAACCCTACACCATTTCGGACAAATGGATGTCCAGTCTCTACTTAAAAACTTCCAGTGTTGGAGCATTTACTGCTTCTGGAGGCAGGCTGTTCCACTGATTAATTGTTCTCACTGTCAGGAAGTTTCTCCTTAGTTCTAAGGTTGCTTCTCTCCTGTAAGGGATAAGGAAGACCAATTATCTGCTCACTGTAAGAATATTCCAAAGATGCTTTTACACAAGAAAACTGGACTTTCTTGTTTTTCTTTTAAGACGTTTTGCTTCTCATCCAAGAAGCTTCTTAAGCTCTGACTGGATGGTGGGGAATGGAAAGAGTTATACTCTTTGCAGACAGCTGGTCATTTGCATTATTTTAGAGAGTCATTCCCCTTTCTGGATTACTGCCTTGTTGTGGCGAAGGGGCTTGCGTAACTCAATGAAGCTATAAGCTATGCCGTGCAGGGCCACCCAAGATGGACAGGTCATAGCAGAGAGTTCTGACAAAATGTGATCCACTGGAGAAGGAAATGGCAAACCACTCCAGTATCTTTGCCATGAAAACCCCATGGACAGTACTAAAAGGAAAAAAGTTATGACACTGGAAGATGAACCCCTCAGGTCGGAAGGTGTCCAATATGCTACTGGGGAAGAGCAGAGGGCTAGTACTAGTAGCGCCAGAAAGAATGAAGCGACTGGGCCAAAGCCGAAAGGACGCTCAGCTGTGGATATATCTGGTGGTGAAAGGAAAGTCCGATGCTGTAAAGATTTTTTCTCCATAGGAACCTGGAATGTAAGATCCATGAATCAAGGCAAGCTAGACGTAGTCAAAAAAGAGATGACAAGACTGAACATTGACATCTTAGGAATCAGCGAACTAAAATGGACAGGAATGGGTGAATTTAACTCAGATGACCATCAGGTATACTACTGTGGGCAAGAATCCCTCAGAAGAAATGGAGTAGCCTTCATAGTCAATAAAAGAATAGGAAAAGCAATACTGGGATACAATCCCCAAAATGACAGAATGATCTCAATTCGAATCCAAGGCAAACCATTCAATATCACAATAATCCAAATCTATGCCCCAACCACTGGTGCTGAAGAGGATGAAATTGACCGGTTCTATGAAGCCCTACAGCACCTTATAGAATTAACACCAAAAATGATGTCCTTATCATCATGGGGGATTGGAATGCTAAGGTAGGAAGCCAAAAGATAACCGGAATAACAGGCAAGTTTGGCCTTGGAGTACAAAATGAAGCAGGGCACAGGCTAATAGAATTTTGTCAAGAGAATACGATGGTCATAACAAACACTCTTTTCCAACAAACCCGGCTCTACACATGGACATCACCAGACGGTCAACATAGAAATCAGATTGACTATGTGCTCTGCAGCCAAAGATGGAGAAGCTCTATATAGTCAGTAAAAACAAGACCAGGAGCTGACTGTGGCTCAGATCATGAGCTTCTCGTTGCAAAATTTAGGCTTAAATTGAAAAAAGTAGGGAAAAGCACTAGGCCACTCAGGTATGAACTAAATCATATTCCTGATGAATATACAGTAGAGGTGACAAATAGATTTAAGGAATTAGATCTGATAGACAGAGTGCCTGAAGAACTATGGATGGAAGTTCGCAACATTGTACAAGAGGTAGCAACTAAAACCATCCCAAAGAAAAAGAAATGCAAGAAAGCAAAATGGCTGTCTGAGGAAGCTTTGCAAATAGCTGAGGAAAGAAGGGAAGCGAAAGGCAAAGGAGAAAGAGAAAGATACACCCAATTGAATGCAGAATTCCAGAGAATAGCTAGAAGAGATAAGAATGCCTTCTTAAATGAACAGTGCAAAGAAATAGAAGAAAACAACAGAATAGGGAGGACCAGAGATCTCTTCAAGAAAATTGGAGATATGAAGGGAACGTTTCATGCAAAGATGGGCATGATAAAGGACCAAAATGGCAGGGACCTAACAGAGGCAGAAGAGATTAAGAAGAGATGGCAAAACTACACAGAAGAACTATACAAGAATGAGCTTAACATCCCAGATAACCACAATGAGATGGTCACTGACCTCGAACCAGACATCCTAGAATGTGAAGTGAAATGGGCCTTAGAAAATCTGAGCAACAACAAAGCTAGTGGAGGTGACAGTATTCCAGCTGAGCTATTCAAAATCTTAAAAGACGATGCAGTAAAAGTGCTACACTCAATTTGCCAGCAAATTTGGAAAACTCAACAGTGGCCACAGGATTGGAAAAGGTCAGTTTACATTCCAATTCCAAAGAAAGGCAATGCCAAAGAATGTTCAAACTATCGCACCATTGCACTCATTTCACATGCTAGTAAAGTTATGCTTAAAATCCTACAAGCTAGACTCCAGCAGTATGTGGATCGAGAACTACCAGAAGTACAGGCAGGATTTCGAAGAGGCAGAGGAACTAGAGATCAAATTGCCAACATACGCTGGATCATGGAGAAAGCTAGGGAGTTCCAGAAAAACATCTACTTCTGCTTCATTGACTATGCTAAAGCCTTTGATTGTGTGGATCACAACAAATTGTGGCAAGTTCTTAAAGAGATGGGAGTACCAGACCATCTTATTTGTCTCTTGAGAAACCTATATGCGGGTCAAGAAGCAACAGTGAGAACTGGACACGGAACCACTGATTGGTTCAAAATTGGAAAAGGAGTCCGGCAAGGCTGTATACTGTCGCCCTGCCTATTTAACTTATATGCAGAGCACATCATGAGAAAGGCAGGGCTAGATGAATCAAAAGTTGGAATTAAGATTGCCGGGAGAAATATCAACAACCTAAGATATGCAGATGATACCACTCTAATGGCAGAAAGTGAAGAGGAACTAAAGAGCCTCTTGATGCGGGTGAAGAAGGAGAGTGCAAAAGTTGGCTTGAAACTCAACATTAAGAAAACCAAAATCATGGCATCCGGCCCTCTCAATTCCTGGCAAATAGATGGGGAAGAAATGGAGGTAGTGACAGATTTTATTTTTCTGGGCTCCAAGATCACCTCAGATGGGGACTGCAGCCAAGAAATTAAAAGACGCTTGCTCCTGGGGAGGAAAGCTATGGCAAATCTAAACAGCATACTAAAAAGCAGAGACATCACCCTGCCAACAAAAGTGCGTATAGTCCAGGCCATGGTTTTCCCAGTTGCAATGTATGGCTGTGAAAGTTGGACCATAAGAAAGGCTGAGCGGAAAAGAATTGAGGCCTTTGAACTATGGTGCTGGAGAAAACTCCTGCAAGTCCCTTGGACTGCAAGGCATTCAAACAGTCAGTCCTAGAAGAGATCAACCCCGACTGCTCTTTAGAAGGCCAGATCCTGAAGCTGAAACTTAAATACTTTGGCCACCTAATGAGAAGGAAGGAGTCACTGGAGAAGGGCCTAATGCTGGGAAAGATTGAGGGCAATAGAAGAAGGGGACGACAGAGAATGAGATGGCTGGATGGAGTCATTGAAGCAGTAGGTGTGAACTTAAATGGACTCCAGAAGATGGTAGAGGACAGGAAGACCTGGAGGAACATTGTCCATGGGGTCGCGATGGGTCGGACACGACTTCGCAATTAACAACAACAACAAAGAGAGTCATTAAAGCTATATGGAGGCTTATCTGAGTTTAACGACTAGCTAAAAGAATGCAAATGAACAACTGTCTGTAGGAATATAAATCTTTCCATTCCCCACCATCCAGTCAGAGCTGAAGAAGCTTCTTGGATAAGAAGCAAAATATTTTCAAAGAAAAACAAGAAAGTCCAGTTGCCTCGTGTAAAAGCATTTTTGGGATAACTATGACCTGGATGACTGAGAATCTCCATAGACACTGTAAGAATAAATGAGCATCCACAGATGGCTAGCCTTTATATAACTTAAAGGGAAGCCCATCATTTCTCTAGATGATTGATCCTATTGTCAAATTGCTCCTATTTTTAGGAATGAATCTGTTCACCAGAAAGCCATAAATATTATACACTGTATTTACTCTAAGACTAACATGGTGAATACCAATTAAATTTAGGCATTTGTATGGGTATGAAGAGTGTTGAGTTGGCAGGAAATTTTAAGTACTGCAAAAAGATGAAGCCTACCTAGGAATCAAATCCTCATAAGCCTGTAAATGGTAAGATAGATCTGGTAGTCCTAACCTTACAGTTATCAATCAATCTTCTTGAAAGGACTCTATTAAACAAGTCTCTGGGGTAGCATTGTATGAGCCATAGGGCCCTTCTCTGAATTTGGAAGGGAACCTCCAACCTTGGAGATGAAACAGACATCAGACTCTCCTTCAAAATCTTCGCTACACTTCAGTGCAGAACTTTCTGACTGTAGAGAAGCTCCAAAGATGGTGGACAGAGGAGTCACTCAGTATAAAAGCCTTCAGATCCTTTAGATCATCACTATATGAAGAACAAACACAAATTAAAACAATAAATCAGGAAAGACAATGCACCCTGCTTCTTTTTATTACTGCCCCCTCGTTGACAGGGCATTTGGAATCAGCAAAGCACTCTATTGTCAGACACATTATTTTAGATACACACTCCAAGCTTTGAAAATAGCATTTCCCCCCCCCCCCATACCATTACTACCTCTTCTGCTTTCTTTTAAAGGCTTTCAGTCATAATTTTTTTAAATCTAAAGTTAATGGAAGATGAACCCTGTGGTTTCTGAGAGTACACGTGACCAAAATCTGAAAGGGTACAATTTTTCTGTTCCCAATATACATTATAAACTATGAATTATGAATGATAAAGAATCACAATATGAAATAGCATTTAAAGACATATTTTTGCTAGTTGGGTTCTTTTTTTAGTGTTTTTAACTGAAATACACAAAACAGAATATTTTGTTAATGAAAACAACTGAGTCTATTAAATATTCAAAATTCTCATTTTTTTAGTTTAATGTATTTTACTGGAAGTTTTGACAATGTGCAAGTGATTCTAGAGGGTCTAAATGAAATAAATATTTCCAGGATATACATTGTTCTTACTTCAGAAAAGTAAAGAATAGGAAGAGCATATACAGTAATGAATATGTAAATGAAAGCAATGGTTGTTCTTCCTCCTTGCTTTAACCAGACCCATCCTTCTTTTCCCACATTATTCCTTTCCTCCTTGTACCCCTGGTTTTCAAAATCATTGTTATTTGAACTATATTTGACATGCAAGACATTTATGCCCTTTGTAGATTAGGTCAAAAAAAAAAAGAATTATCAGGAATATTGATCCTAGAATATTCTGATAGTATGGTTGTCAGAGAATAGAGCCCCAGGATTAATTTAATATTGGAGAAAGAAAATTCTCCAGTGAAACCAGTATTTCTTCCCTGTGCCCCCATGCATTTCTTCTTGGATAGGAATAGTCTTAACAAAATGGCAGGATGTAGAGGAAAGATTTTTTTCCCCACAGAGTTTGGCTATTGAGAAATTCCTCTTCATCTTCTTCCACATGTGTGACATGGCAGAGTCAACTGTTTTTACACGGAACGTCATTCAACAGTGAAATGCAAGAATTTCCAATCCATCTTTGCTTCATCATTCACATACATTCAGTGCCAAGGAAAACCTGCTGGCTTAAGAGAAGACACAGTAGATAACTGTATGGGGTGCAGAGTGTTGCTCTATGTTCTGTCCATTTGCTGTTGACTGCTCAAACACTGGGATCCATATGTTCCTCTTGGGTAGAACTTTGGCCAACCAAAGGCTCTGACAGATGGGCAGGATAGTGGAAGATGAGGTATCACATGGTGGGTTCTGATTCCTAGAAGGGAAAAACAAAACCCAGTTACATATATATGACTGAAGGTAATTCTCAATAATTTTCACATTTTGTTTTAATGGTCTCATTTTTCAGACTTTTTTCCTAGCTCATATATTTATTAATGTGTGATATAGGCATTCTGAATTATAATTTAGCACCTCTTTACAGCTTTAGTTTTGTTTTATCACCCTTATATCTGCAATGGAGTCCCACATTAACATCCAGTTATTATTTTTTCACTTTTAGACATTGATATTCAGAAATACTCTTTTCATCCTGGCTTATGCATAGAATAGAAAAACTACTTCCTGGGGATGTCTTCTCAGTTTCTGTGTTAATGAAACAATATTACAGTATTGTCATCATCATCATCATCATCATCATCATCATCATCACCATCATTACCGCCAACCAATTATTTATTTTTTAACAGTAGATTTGCTTTAATTTAATAGCATTTTATGATTGTCTAGGAATTGACATTCACCAATTAATTTAATTAACAAATGAACTGAAAGAAATGCCAACATATGACATATGCCTATCATTTTCTATGTTTTCGGTGATGTGAGACCTCTGCTTACTGCTAAAAGCTATGTAAAGGCGATAACGAATGAATGAAAGAATGAATAGCTCTCTGTCTGATATAAGTTATTTCATGCTATGAGGCAGCCTGAGTTTTTTTCAAATATCACTTTTGGAGTGCTCTGTTAAATAAGGAAAGGGTTAATCATAATTTAATAAAGCATTTCACTTGCAAACTTTTTCAAGTGAAGCAGAATTTACAGAACTTTCTAATCAGAATTAGGGAGAATGGACAAACAGTTCCCTCTAGGATGATCAATTTTATATATCTCTTTGGGGCCAGGAGTGTCGTGTAGTTGTGTCCAGTGGTGGGATTCAGCCAGTTCGCATCACTTTGGCAGAACCAGTAACTAATTTTTTTGTTGCCCAGGCCCAGAATGGACTTCCAGAAGCAGCATCCACACAGAGAACCGGTTGTTCACATATTTGAATCCCACCACTGGTTGTGTCCCTCAACAAACAGCATCAGAGTTTGTAATAAAAACCTCGTATAATAAAGAGGAATAGCTTATGAAAAATGGAACTACTCCACAAATGCTGTGCACCAGTTGTGATTTGGAGCAAATCTAAAAAAAAAATCATAGAGAAAATGAAACAAGAACAAAAAGTGGAAAAATAAAAAAATCATTTTTTCAAAGTTCAGATTTGAAACTACTCTTTATAAATAAATAAATATAAACAGATTCTGTCTCTGCCTCAGTGAACTACCAAATGTACAGGTATGAAAAACCAAATATATAGGTATAATATAGGGGGTATCTTGCTCAATAGTAGTAACTCTGAGAGGGATTTCGAAGTCCTAGTGGACAATCACTTAAATATGAGCCAGCAGTGTGCTGCAGCAGCCAAAAAAGCCAATACAGTGCTGGGCTGCATTAACAGAGGGATAGAATCAAGATCACGTGAAGTATTAATACCACTTTACAATGCCTTGGTAAGGCCACACTTGGAATACTGCGTCTAGTTTTGGTCACCACGATGTAAAAAAGATGCTGAGACTCTAGAAAGAATACAGAGAAGAGCAACAAAGATGATTAGGGGACTGGAGGCTAAAACATATAAGGAACGGTTGCTGGAATTGGGTACGTCTAGTTTAACAAAGAGAAGGATGAGGGGTGACATGATAGCAGTGTTCCAATATCTCAGGGGCTGCCACAAAGAAGAGGGGGTCAAGCTATTCTCCAAAGCACCTGAAGGCAGGACAAGAAGCAACGGATGGAAACTAATCAAGGAGAGAAGTAACCTAGAACTAAGCAGAAACTTCCTGACAGTTAGAACAATTAACCAATGGAACAACCTGCCTCCAGAAGCGGTGAATGCTCCAACACTGGAAGTTTTTAAGAAGAGACTGGACAGCCATTTGTCCGAAATGGTGTAGGCTTTCCTGCCTGAGCATGGGGTTGGACTAGATAACTTCCAAGGTCCCTTCCAACTTTTATTATTATTATTAGAATATCCAGAAGAATAACAAAAACTGATGACCATTATCCATTTTTAATGATGGGTTATTTTCAAAAGTTTCACATGGAGCAAGTGGGTTTATTGCTATGCCTGCTTAGAGATATGAAAAGAAACAACTATAAATCAATCTGATCAAATAATTCAGTCTGTAGCTAAGCCACATATTAGCTGTTTATTGTTTGAAAAAAATCTTTAAAGATTTCTTTAAATGAAAACTTATTTCACTGAAATGTCATGTTCTCACAAAATACTTTTCTTCCTTTGCACCTAGCTTTTTAAGGAGATCATTAGGGCAAACATGTTCTTTTGCTAAAAGCAACGTGAGATACTTTCCAGCACTTGATCTCTGGCACAGAGATTTTTTTTCCTCCCTTTTGCAATCAGTTTCTATTTCATACCTTGGAAATTTTCAAAAACCACAGAGGGCTTTTCATTAAAATGAATCATGAATGTGAATCTTTAGTTGAGTTTTAAGTAAGGTCTCTTTCAGGGCTCGTATGCAACAGATATATTGGAAAAGTTTATATCTGTACTCTCTGAATGTTTTAAAAGCATTTAGGCATACTCACTTCTGTATTTTTGCCTGAGAGATACTTACACAGAAGGATCATGTAAATTTAACATCTTTATAAAGTACCTGTGCATATGATTGTCATGATTTGCACAGACAACATTTTGGAAACTACACAGTTGTGCTTATTCTGCATTGATATATTTTACCATTAGTCTTACTTCCTCATAATTTGGTTACCCCCCCCTCCACTCCCCACCCCCAAATGTCTCCAACATCTACACAGAGATTAGTTGGAGAACTCTAGTTATATTTCCACTAGTAGGTTTGGCTCACACTGTGGTAGCCAGCAGTAGGATCTTCTCATTAAGTTATGGAAATTTCTCTCCAAGCCTACTTGCCTGATTCCTCACAGTCTTCTTTCAGAAAAGAACCCATCCAGGCTGTTGTTGAGATGAAAATTACTACTCCAGGCCCAGGCATTACATTTTCCTATTACATTTTCCTATTATTTATTTCATTTTTCTCTACTTAAAATGAACTCAGTTTTAATAAAGCAAAGTTTTACATTTAGGCAGGAAAAATCAAAGCTATAAGTACAGATTAGGTGAGACCGGGCTCAAAAACAGTAACTGTGAGAGGTACCTTGGAGCCCTAGTGGACAATCACTTGACTATGAGCCAGCAATGTGCAGCAGCAGCCAAAAAAGCTAATACAATCCTGGGTTGTATAAACAGAGGCATAGAATCAAGATCACACAAAGTATTAGTACCGCTTTATAAAACCTTAGTGCAGGGGTGTCAAATTGCTGGCCCACAGGCCGGACACATGATAGCAAAACCATACCCACCCCATTGCCGGCAATGGCAAAAAAGTTGTGATACGTCGTGACATGTGATATGACATTGCGAATTTGACACCCCTGCCCTAGTGAGACCACACCTGGAATACTGCAACCAATTTTGGTCACCATACTACAAAAAAGACGTTGAGACCTTGGAAAAAGTTCAGAGAAGAACATCTAAGATGATCCAAGGCCTGGAGACTAAAACATATGAAGACCAGCTGTGGGTTTGGCTAGTCTAAAGAAAAGAAGAAATAGGGGTGACATGATAGCAGTATTCCAGTATTTGAGAGGCTGCCACAAAGAAGAGGGGGTCAAATTATTCTCCAAAGCACCAGAGGGCAGGGCAAGAAACAATGATTGGAAACTGATCAAAGAGAGAAGCAACCGGGAATTAAGGAGCAAGTTCCTAACAGTGAGGACAATTAACTAGTGGAACAGCTTGCCTCCAGAAATCATGGATGCTCCATCACTGAAGGTTTTTAAGAAGAGACTGGACAGTCACTTGTCTGAGATGGTATAGGTTCTCCTGCTTGAGTGGGGGGCTGGACTAGAAGACCTCCAAGGTCACCTCCAGCTCTCTTCTATTCTAAGAGAAGATTCTATTCTAAGAGAAGATTTCTAGTTATTATTTTGCTGGTTTAATTTCAGACTCCTTCCTCCCCTTTTTGTGTAAACTACTATGGCTCCTTTGGGAAATATAGTATGTTAATAAACCTTAACAGTCTATCTCTGCTTTTATTAAGCCATTAAACATGATTGATAATACTAATGACAGAACTCTTTCCATCTTCAGAATGAGAATCCTTTCCCTACTAAAATCAATTTAAGACATGCTTATTCACTATAGGACTTTATATCTGAGCCTCGTTCTCAGCTTTTGTGGTACATCATTGTCTCTTGACAGCAGATCTAGTGTCTCTAATTTTTTCCCCTTCTGTTCAATCATGTCTGATTCTCAGAGATTACCTGGACAATTCTCTGCAGTTTTCTTGGCAAGGTTTTTCAGAAATGGTTTGCCATTGCTTCTTTCCTAGGGCTGAGAGAGAGTGACTGGACAAAGGTCATCCATCTGGCTTTATATCTATATCTCTATACCTATATCACAGACATATATTATGAAATAATATCACATGAAATACTCAGCTAACATTGAAGCTGATACAGCAGGGATGTCAAACTCAATTTCATTGAGGGCCGCATCAGCATTGCGGTTGCCCTTGGGGGGCCAGGTGGGTGCAGCCTACTGGGTGGGTGTGGATGGAGTGGGTGTAGCCTACTGGGTGGGCATGGCCAGCTCATCAAGGGTGCCTGTGGGGCTGGGCAGGAGTGGGACAGATTTGAGGGTCTCTGGCAGAAGGGGGTGGGACTGGGGCAAATGCCAAGGCATGGTCCATTTCTTCATTCCTCACAAAGGGTGACACCTCCCCAGCATGCACCTAGGGGGCGGGGTCGATGTGGCAGGGGCTGGTTCCTCACTGTTTCTAGACGGCCTTGTGGAGCTACGACTGAATGTGTTTCAGCATAGATGGCCACCACAAAATTGTACATTGGCTCCAGGGCCAAGGCAGTGGGGGACATTCCCTCACTGTTTCCAGGATGTCTTCATGGGCCACATGAAACCACTTCGTGGGCTGCATCCGGCCCCCAGGCCTTTTGTTTGACATGTCTGTGATACAGGAACAAAACAGTCAAATTGCAGGAATCACTTGAGATTCGGTGTTTAGCTTCAGTTGGCTTCTTTTTCACATCAGGTTTAAATTGTACATTGTTGTGAGTTTGAGCACTATCCTTGTGCTATTGATGGGGTTCCCTGATGTGAAGCAGAATAAATCAATGCTCTTTCTCTTCAGGCAAACAGCTTGAATCAAAGTCAAAACAGAGGGCTATCCAAAGCTGGATGTAAACTAAACTCTCAAGAAGTTCCTTTTGAGCCTTGGACCTTTTGAAATGTGAAGAATATTTCCCAAAAGAAAACTAATGATCTGGGGAACAGACCTAAGCCGGACTCAGGAATGAGAGTTACAAGCTTGTCAAGCAGCTGGTCATGTTCAAAAGTTCCACTTTTGTTCATGATGGTCTCATTTTTTTTATGCAAAAGCTATCCCTCAGCCATTACTGCTATCCTGTTGCTTTTACATCTCTGTGATGAATGTGGTCAAAAGGTTGCTACTGACTGTGACATGGATATGATGAGGTCAAGTGCACTTGTACAAAAATCTAACTTTCAAGGCTGAAATGGTGGTAAATTATTTACTACATTTGCTATTTTTTTAAACGAGCTGCCAGAAAGTATATCCCTCAAAAACAGCTGCTGATAGCAGTACAGTCTTAAGTCTCCCTTCCCCACAATGGCAGGGATTTTATTTGCATGAGATCTCGTGCAAAGCTATAACTGCCTCGTGTGGAACCAGCACAACAATTGTATCTGGCTTTTAGCAGCAAGGTGACCTCTGCTTTTTAAGTCCTGTGACACTGTCAATAAAACTGAAACAGAACAGAAACAGCATGTTACCAGCGGAAGAGTGTTGTGGGATGGTATGCAGAGGTGATTCTGACCTTATTTTGTTAAACCCTGCCCAGGTTTTCCAGGCTTTCAGCAAATAACATCTTGATTAAATTTTGAATAACTGAATTTTCAGGTGTAACTCAGGCTCCACCATTGTTATGAATAAGATCCAGAAGCAATTCGTAGCTTGCATTATTGGGATTCTTTGCAGAGATTGAATGCTAATTGTATTTTGGATTTGCTAAAAGGAGATTGCACCAAAATGTGGCAGATAAGATAAAATAAGATAACATAGCCTTTATTGTCTTTTTTTCCCCCCTGAGCACACTGGCCCACATTATGAAATTCTGTTGCCTGCTCTCAAAAGGAAGTATATATCTACCCACACACATACATAACACACATATACATGCTATATACATGCATATACATACACATTTTTTTTAAAAAAAGTAGCTAATGAAACATTCTGAGATGGCTTTTAAGCAGCCTAGCAAGACCACATGAGTTGGTGAAAGGACTGAAGAAGAACACTGATAGTCCAAAAAGTGCTTTTCCAAAAGGCAACTGGGTTTTCTTGGGTTTTTCCTCAAAAACATTTCATTTCTCATCCAAGAAGCTTCTTCGATTCAGAACTGAAGAAGCTTTCTTGGATGAGAAGCAAAATGCCTTCAAGTTAAAAACCAAGAGAACCCAGTTGCCTTTTGGAAAAGCACCCTTGGGACAACCATGACCTGGATGATTGAAACTCTCCATACACAAAAACACTGATATTGTGCAACAACAACCGTAAAAGAAGTAGGAAGCAGAAATGTCTAGAAACTAGAAATGTCAAAGAAGAGTTTCCTTATCATAGCAATGCATCTGATCCAAACAAACATGCAGACCTACTCTTTCTGAAAGGAGACTTCAAGGGATGGGGAATATATCAAAAGAGAAAGCAGGATGGTCACTCAGTTACAAGCCATCTTGTTCTATAGTATCCTGAATAAAATAAAGAAAATAACAAAAATTAACTTTGACAATGTGACATTGTGATATTCTTTCAGTACTTCTCATTCAACAGAAAAAGAATAGAAAATTTGGGGAGACGTAGTTCCTTGTCAAACAGCTAATTATTTATCATTTGCTTTCCCAAACCCTTATTTCCAAGATTTATTAGTCTGGATTTCTGAGATCCTTTTTAGGGATGAACTGTTATATCTTCGTTCTTTGGGCATTGAATGAGGCAAAGTGTTGAAACAGCAACAAGTTTATTAACTCAGAACAGAAGCAGCCCTAAAGGCTGCTGCATAGCTATGTATACAGTTAGCTTCTAGATGGCAACCAATAGGTTTAAAGTAACAGTTTCCCACCCCAAACCTCGTTATCAGCTTGGAGTCAGCCAATCTGGCTTTCAGTAATAGCAACTGTTAAACAATACAGCAATGTAGGTCAGACATTAAGGAAGTGATTTAAAACAGTTATGGCCAGTACATTACAAACGGTATTTACTATGTGGTAGAAGAAAGAAGGGACATTTGAAATTTGAAATGAAAAAAAAAAATCAGAAAGATTGATCCCCCTCACTTGCAAAACTGTCATATTTCTAATTAGGGAAATAATGAAATAGTAAGATTTGGTGCATTCTAAATTATAAATCATTCATGCTCTTACAGATGTCCTCCCACGCCATCCCTTAACAACAGAGGGGAAGAACCTTCTATCTAAATTTGCTGTTTGCATTATAGAGCATTTTCTCTTCTAATGTAGAATATCTGACCTTCTTTTCATATGATCAGTGTTTTTTCATATTTTAGTTCTTTCATCATGAGTCAGAAGGGAACTGAAAATTCATTGGCTTTGTCTGAGTCACATTTTTGAATATTGTACTTTCTGGAAATGAAAAATAAAAGAACTCAGTTCTGGAAGGGGAGAAAATGCTGTTAAATACAGATAGTCAGAGTAGCCCTTGAATTTGATGGTAGTTGAATTAAACAAAATGGATATTCAAAAATTATTTATCAATTTCTGTTGAGGACAAAATAACATTACACTAATGTCTAAAACATTTTACATTCATGCAAATTCTCAGGCCTTCTAAAAGCCCATTTGGCTTCAGATACAACTGGTTCATCATTCCTTCCTTATAAGACACCTTCTACGCACACTTTAAGACATGCATTAATACCATCTATATAATATTTACTGCTTGTCAAAAATGTGTGTGTATCCTGAGCATAAATATAGTATAAACAACCAATAGTAGATAATAAAATATAAGTCATGTTGTAAACTTAAAATACGAGCTCAGTGTAAATGGATACTTATATCTTATAAGAAACCAGAAGCTACAGGTGATCTGCACCCAGGTGGAACCAAGGGAATCTTTGCTACAGAAGAATAAATGGATGCAGGTAGTTCCCGAGTTAAGAATGTTTGACTTTCAGATAACCCCTACTTATGAAAAAGCTGCCTATTACCAAAAAATTTCAGATGGCGTTCTTTTTCCTTAAGCTGATGAACCACTGAAGCCATATAATGTTTTTATGTACTGTTAAAGCCACACATTTTTCAGGAAGGCCGAAATCTTTGCCATTTCCACCAAATAAGAAACTTTAAAAAGCCACTCTTGCAAAGTAGGCAAAGATTCCTTCTTCCAACATTGTGCTACTAACAACCTTGCAGCTGTAATTAAGTTTAACATCAATGTAATATCTTTAGTATCACAATCAGTAACAATACCTAATAAAAACAATTGTGGGGTAAATTTTACCCTTCTTCTAAAAATTCTTTGAATATTCCACCATATCTTAATCCCAAAAACTTTTATATTTTTACACGACCACCAGATATGATAGTATGTAGCATCCAAACATCCGCATCTCCAACATTTAGGCTGTAGATCGGGATACATACGAGACATTCACAAGAGAAGTATGTTGTGGTATGGAGGAAATGGATAGACTTTATACAACATAAGATGGATATTAAAAAATATTATTTAGCTTTTTAATAATTTATATTGAAAAGTTAACTTTCTTGAAAAGCCAATTTTTTTTCTTTCTTATTTTTTTTCTTCTTTCCCTTTTTCTATTTTTTTTCTTTTTTTGTTTTTGTACTTATCTTTTTTTATATATATTTTACTCTTAATTATTTTATAATTTGTTTAAGTAATGTATCTAGATTTACTTATATTTTATATTTTTCTTAAGACTTTTTGAAGAAATTTTAATTAAGCCTATATCCAGCTCTGGGATAGTCGGGGGAGAGAGGGTGAGGGTTGGGGAGGGATGGGGAAAATTGTTTTGTTTTTGTTATTGTAAAATCTTAAAAATTTTCAATAAAAAAAAAGCCACACATTTTTAATGTACAGCTTATTTTCAGCAGTTCATTGTTGAAAGTACGAATTCCAACTTACCTACAAATTTGAGCTAAAGGCAGAATTAGGAATAAAAGTCATTCTTATCTCATGTCTGTCTATGTCTGACCTGAAACAGGGAATTGTTGATGTATGTTGTTTGTTTTTGGTTGAACTAAATCCTTTTTGACTGAGGACTTTCAATCGATTTGTCACATTATCTTAAGTTGTTTAATTTAGGATGGTATACTTCTCTAAACTTCTATAAACCCTCCACTATCAGATCTTGTGTCTGTTGGTCTTGCAAAGTTATGGTCTAGTACTTAATATGCCCTAAAGCCAATGTTTTCAAAGTAGCTAACTTATTTTGTTTATAATTTTTCTTTTGAGCCAAATAAAGAAAAACAAGGATCATCATACTGTTGCCCATATGGAGACAGTAATTAATAAATATATTACAGAGAGACTAATGTGGCCTGTCAGATATAAGGACCTGGAAAAAAATGGAAGATTACTGCATTCTAAAATGTGACTTCCCAGATACTCACCTGAGGGACCCTAGATTTTCCCCAGAAGAAAAATCTAAACTGTGTCCTTCTGTTCTCAGTGGATTTTGTAAGAGTTATGTCACAGTGACCACTCTTACTGGCCTGTCTGCAGTTTAAGGAAAAGGCCCAGAGCTGAAAAGGTTAAAATAAGAATGGGAGAAAGTGGGATGGAGGGGAGAGAATGAGGGAGAACATTTGTCAGTGATATAGAATAATAGTAGTTTTAGGATATATTTGCTCATATAACCTTCAGGCTATTATTACTGTACTTCAGCTGCCCAATGACAAACTTGGTTCCATGAGCTCTGGTCTATGTCATTCAGTTCCAGACTCAAGATGAACAAGTGAGGAAAATCAAAATTACAGATCAGAGCAGAACCGGTAATATAGTTATATCTGTAGGAAAAGTGAGCTTATTACTCCTCATTTCTGACAGGCCAAAGCAGCAATCTAAATATTGCCTTCAGGGTCAGTCTGAACATATAAGCCTCAGACCCTGTCCTGTATAATCTAGTTGGGTAGGGGGATTAAAAGTGTGCAGCCTGAATAAGAGGAAAGGGGTTTTGCCCTCCAATTGCTATGCATCAACTATCTTTTTCTGAGAACATTTTGCAGCTCCACTACTGGAGAAAAATCACAAAATACAAAGACCTGCAAATAGCAGCAGAATGACCATGGTAGAGGAAAGCAAAGATCACCATTTATTGTAACCAATAGTGATATGCACGTTGGGTGTATCTCCAAAACATCTGGAACAACACTTGAACACCATTGGCATTGAAAAAAAATCAAAATCAATCAATTGCTAAAGGCAGCTTTACTTGTAGGAGCTTACATCCTACAATGACATTTTTAACATCCTCAGAAAATGACATCTGCTTATCCTAGGTCCTCGGGAAGAGCTTGATAATGTGGATAAAAATGCCAGATCCTGTCTAAACTCCTGGCTGACTGTGCAACCAACCATCATCATCATCATCACCATCATCATCATCATCATCATCATCATCCAAACACTTATAGCAAGACTTGGGACTGGATATCAAGTCCTGGGTGGAGTAGTTAGAGAAACTGGGTATGTTTAGTTTGGAGAAGTAAAACTAACCATTTTTACTTTTCCAAACGAAGAGTTTAGTTTGGGGAAGAGAGAGCATGTTTCATATATCAAAAAAGCCATACTCTCTGTTGTCTTGAAAGGGATGACCAGAACCAAGGGGTTGAACCTGTGGGGAAGTAGATTCAGGTTATATATGATAGCTGTCAACCAGTGGAAAAAGCTGCCTCTTGAAATGTATGTTCCTTCACTGTAGGTTTTCAAAAATATGTGGAACAGCTTATGAAATGCTTTAGCAGATCCTGCATTGTTCAAGAAATTGAACTAGATGACTCCCAACTTTATAATTCAATGAAAACAATAGATGTGAAATTGGAGGACATGAAGCTTTGAAAATTAAGTCAAATTACAGACTTGGTTTGCTGCTAAAAATGCAAATTATCATACTCAACTTCATACTACTTCAACTTCATTTTGTTTCTGAAAATTAAATATGAATATGCCTTTGGAATAAAAAAAATTTCCCATTTCCATTGTTATTTCTTTAGAAATTTCTATGGTTATTTCAATATTATCCATGTAAATCCTAGAATAACTGTTATGTCCCGAGCCTTGCAAACGGGCTCGGGGCGTTTGCAGGCAGTCCCGGGCAGGTGCAAGCTGCCCGGGACCAGACAGGCTGTCGCCAGCGCCGTGTGCATGCGCGGGTGCTGGCGCAGGAAAAGTAACACATTGACCCTGGAATTGCCTATATAAGAGGCTGGGAGCTTTTGGGTGTTGCTGAAGCCTTCACCTGTAAGTTGAACACAGAATAAAAGGAAACTTGAGAACTACAACTGCTTCTCGTGTCTGCTTTTCGCCAAGGACTCAACACTGGCGATGAAGGTGGGATGCCTTACATCGTCTGGAAAGGAAGAGGTGTAAGCTTACCCAAGTGAGTCCTGAGCAGCGGAACGGAGTTGACTCGGCAGCTACCCACCAATCCAGTGCGCATTCAGGGGTAGGCTGGCTGATAGACCCGTCTCCTGAAGATGGCAAAAATCGGACGGCTTTCGGAGTTCGACGTCTCACATCCAGAGCGGTGGGAGTCCTACGTAGCCAGGCTGGAAAACTACCTCAAGGTGAACCAAGTGAGGGAAGATAGCTTGAAGGCTGCCACCCTGCTGTGTGTCTGTGGTCAAGACGCCTTCGAAATCGCGGAGAACCTCGCAGCACCTGTCCCATTAGAGTCTGTCAACTACGCAGATCTAAAGAAGCTACTGAAGGAGCACTTCCAGCCTAAGATGTCCGTCATCGCATGGCGCCACACTTTCGAGCAGAGGGATCAACGATCCGGAGAATCGGCCAAAGAATACATCGCCGCATTAAGAAAGGCCGCCAAGCACTGCGAGTTCAAGGACCTCGAAGAACGACTGAGGGATCGATTTGTGTGCGGGCTAAGGCATCGAGAGCTACAACAGAGGCTTTTCGCCAAAGAGGACTTGTCTTTCCAAGATGCCTTGAGAGAGGTCACCGCAGAAGAAGCAGCAGGCGGCGCCATCAAGAACATGCGGCCGATCAGGAACAGTCCAGATGTTGCATCCGTGCACCAAGAAGAAGTCCGAGGGAACTCCGAGGAGGATCCGGACGAGGAAGTCGACCGTCTTCACCCCACGAAGGAAGAGAACCAAAAAGAAAGCTCTTCAGCTTCCCTCAAGTGCATCGGCTGTGGAGGTCGCCACAGGAGAGCCGACTGCAAGTTCCGCGCCGTGACTTGCCAGGCGTGCGGGAAACAAGGACATATTGCAGCTGTGTGCCTGGGCCGACGAAAGGTACAACCTCAGGAAGAACTGCACCTGAAAGGTACCAGGGTCCCTAGCCAGAATAGGGTAGGTTTTTGCGCTTCGCGAAGAAGCATCTTTAGGACAGGCACACACAAGCCCATTAAGAAAAAGCTGTCACTCAAGGTGAAGCTACAAGGGGTTCCATTAACCATGGAACTAGACACGGGGTCTGCACTTTCAATCACCTCCTTGCCTACTTTTAGGAAGATTTGTTCCGGCAGTGGAACTCAGGCCAAGTTAAGGCCTTCTGACATTGTGCTAACAGATTTTCAGAATTCGAGAGTGTGTGTTAAGGGGGAGGCCACCCTTACCGTACAGTATAAGAATTTTGAAGGTCCACTAGACCTATTAGTAGTAGGGGGTGAACGAACGAGTCTCATAGGACTTGATTGGTTTGAAGCCTTGGGGATTCACGTCACGGGGCTCAACAGCTTACAAACACTCGACCTACAGGAAGTCTGCAAAGAATTTGCAGATGTCTTCAGCCCCCAGCTGGGCACATTCAAGGGACCCCGTGTCCTTAAAACTAGACCCCACTGTCACTCCCAGTAGAATTAAAGCAAGAAGGGTCCCTTTTGCTTTAAAGAGTAAAATTGACACTGAATTAGACAAACTGATTCAACAGGGAATCCTAGAACCGGTTGATTCCAGTCCTTGGGAGACCCCCATTGTCACGCCTCTAAAGGCAAATGGGGACATTCGCATTTGTGCTGACTACAAATGCACTCTGAATAAGGCATTGCAGCAACATGCCTATCCTGTTCCTGTGGTCAGTCATATTCTGGCCTCCCTCAAGGGGGGCGCGTTTTTGCAAAGCTTGACCTAGCTCAAGCGTATCAACAGCTGCCTGTTGATGATGATGCTGCTATAGCTCAGACTATTGTGACCCACAGAGGGGCCTTTAAGGTAAAAAGGCTACAGTTCGGAGTGAATGTCACTCCTGGGATTTTCCAAAGCGTAATGGAAAACACACTACGGGGCATACCGGGGGTTTGCCCCTACTTTGATGATGTCTTAATTGCAGGGGACTCCACACACATTCTAGCTGAAAGGCTAAGGGCTGTTCTGTTAAGGTTCAGGAAAACAGGCCTCAAGCTCAAAAAAGACAAATGCAAAATTGGGGTGCCTTCTACTGAATTTCTGGGGTTCAAAATTGATGCTGCTGGGATTCATCCTGCTGAATCCAAACTAACTGCCATTTTAGAAGCACCTAGGCCAAAGTCTACTTCAGGCCTTTCTGGGCCTCCTGAATTTCTACAATTCCTTTCTTCCACATAAAGCTAATGCAGCTGAGCCTCTTCACAGGCTGTTAGACAAACAAGCAGTGTGGCAGTGGTCACCAACACATGAGGCTAGTTTCAATGAGGTCAAGGCCTTATTCACTTCTAACAGTGTACTTGCACACTTCAATGAGTCCCTTCCTGTGTGCATCACTTGTGATGCTTCCCCTTACGGGGTAGGAGCCGTCCTGAGCCACCTCAGGTCTGATGGAACTCAGGTTCCTGTTGCATATTACTCCCGAACATTGTCTTCTGCCGAGCGCAACTACGCTCAGATAGACAGGGAGGCCTTGGCTGTTGTTGCTGGAATTAAAAAATTCCATGATTTTTTATATGGCAGGCATTTCACGGTCTTCACTGACCATAAGCCTCTGCTGGGACTGTTTACCACACGTAAACAAACGCCCCAAATCATTTCCCCTAGAATGCTCAGGTGGTCTATTTTTCTGTCTGCATATGATTTTTCATTACTCCACAAGCCTGGGAAAGAGATGGGCCATGCTGATGGCCTCAGTAGACTGCCCCTGCCGGTAGTAGAAGCTGACCCTGCGCCAGCTGTCAACATTCTTTCCATCCAAGCCTTGCCCGAGTCCCCTCTGAATGCCAGGGATGTCGCCGCTGAAACAGGCACAGATCACACACTTTCACGTGTCCTTTCTTGGGTTTTGTCTGGATGGTCAGAGCACTGCCCTAGTCCTGAGTTTCAGAGTTTCTGGTCCAAAAGGAACGCGTTTTCCACTTCTCAGGGTTGTCTGCTTTGGGGAAACAGAGTTGTCATTCCCGCCTCAATGAGGACTAGGACCTTAGATTCCCTCCATGAGGGTCATCCTGGCATTGTTCGCATGAAGGCCCTTGCGCGCAGCCACTTGTGATGGCCTGGGTTAGATAAGGACATTGAGGCTAAGGTACATGCATGCCACCTGTGCCAGCGCTCTCGCCCAGAGATGTCCCAAGCTCCTGTGCATAGATGGGAGGATACACAGTCCCCATGGTCTAGGGTGCACATTGACTACACTGGGCCCTTTCAGGGCCAGTTCTTCTTGGTCCTCGTTGACAGTCATTCAAAATGGCTTGAGGTTGTACCTGTTTCATCCACCACCGCTGCAAAGACTATTCAAGTACTGAGGGGGATTTTTGCTGCACACGGGCTCCCAGATGTCATCGTGTCTGACAACGGCCCTCAATTTACTTCCTCCGAATTCCAAGCTTTCTTACAGGCTAACATGATTCGTCATGCCACGTCTGCACCCTTCCACCCGTCCACCAACTGTATGGCTGAACGCATGGTCCGCATCACAAAGGACGCCTTGAAAAGACTCACCTATGGGGACTGGCATCACAGGTTGGCTGACTTTCTCCTTTCTTACCGAACCACACCGTCCACTTCTACAGGGAGAAGCCCAGCTGAACTTCGCTGGGGGCGCAAACTTACTACGAAGCTTGACCGGTTGCACCCGGACAGACTGCCTTCATCTTCCTCACATCCTAGGGCACCCAGACAACTACTTGTGGGTGCCCCGGTTTGGGCTCGCAATTACGGGCCTGGTCATACATGGGTCCCCGCTTCTATTTCCAGGGTCACAGGTCCTCTATCCTACGAGGTAGCCCTGGACAACGATCGTGTCCTGCGTCGGCACATCGACCAACTCCGCCCTAGGCGGGATCTTCCAGATGAGACTCCTGGGCCTTTTCCAGGGGGGGAGGGGGACCCTTTAGAGCAAAGGGAGGGGCACGAGCTGCTGCCCACCTCCAATGATGGAGCCACAAATGGCCCATTCCATGATTCTGCGAGAGCCCCAAACAGGAATTCTAAGAGCCTACCCAACTACCAGGCACTCACGCCTACTCCAGCCAGGGAGTCACCCCGGGGGTACAATCACTATTCACCTGCACAGCACAGTACTCCAGTCAGGGAGGATACCCGGGAGCATCCCAATAAATCATACCCCGCAAGAGAGCTGGCACATAAGTCCCAGAGTTGGCCTGACCTTACCCCAAGTCCTACAGGGGGTCAACCTTACAGGGAGGTGGTCGAGGAACCAAGTCCCGACCGCAACACCTCTAGCCCAAATCAGGGAGCAACTGAGTTTTGGGAAGGTACAGAAACCCACACGAGCCCGGACACAGAACAGGGTTTGGGGAATGGACAGCCTCCTGACAGGTCTTGGACGGACCTAGGAGGTCCTACAGAGACGCCCAGCAGTGGCTATCACTTCAAGGGGCCCGAGGGCCTACAGCTAGGCAGGTCAACCAGGTCACAAAGTGACAGAAGCCCTGGCTTGACGAGCCCGGTGGGCGAGCAAGCAGGCCAGGCATTGGGGCACAGTCCTTGGAAGGCACCAAGGCAAGATAAGGAGAACAGGCTCACATCTCCCTTCAGTCAGGGAACACCTGTCAGAAACCCAGAGCTGAGAAGGTCACAGAGAGCAAGGAAATCTCCTAAGTACTTAGAGGATTACATAACATTGCTGGCTAAACAAAAGCCAGTAAACAGTAGGAGCACTGGGGAGTAGAACATTGCATTAAGAAATGATTGTATGGTGGTAGTAGTTTTAGCCCGGGGGTAAGGGGTGTTATGTCCCGAGCCTTGCAAACGGGCTCGGGGCGTTTGCAGGCAGTCCCGGGCAGGTGCAAGCTGCCCGGGACCAGACAGGCTGTCACCAGCGCCGTGCGCATGCGCGGGTGCTGGCGCGGGAAAAGTAACACATTGACCCGGGAATTGCCTATATAAGAGGCTGGGAGCTTTTGGGCGTTGCTGAAGCCTTCACCTGTAAGTTGAACACAGAATAAAAGGAAACTTGAGAACTACAACTGCTTCTCGTGTCTGCTTTTCGCCAAGGACTCAACAATAACCATTTATGGATTGCTAAAAAACAACTCTCAAGAAGTATGAAGCCTTCACAAAGAGGGCAGAAGAAAAAAAATGATTGGTATAAAATGGATTCATGACAATTTATATGTGTAAATGTACATTTTTGAAGTGATTGTGAATCATGAAATAGAAACATGTTATACCTTGTTGTTCAGCAAACTGCCCAATGATTCATGAGACTGTTGCTTCGTAGGCCACCCAGATGTTAAGTTTGGTTAGCTATCTTCAAGAATCTAGATTAAAATAGGATATCCCTTCAAAGACACATGGTCTTCAAACAAATGCTTTTCCTATTTGATGGAGGCCTATTCTCTGTAAAGGAGAAGAAGAAGTCTCCCTCCTAATCCATGATGGGGAGCATAATTGATTATGGTAATTTTTAGCACTGGATCAGGGAATAATGATTGGCATACTTATGACATCCATTGTTTATTATATTCATTCCATTCATTAGGCTTCCTTGTGAGAATGCACAGCTTATGTGAACTTAAAAGCCCTCCAAAACTAACATGCCCTTTTGACTTCTAACATTTGACAAAATTTGCAAGCAAAATTCTTGTTGCAGGGATAAAGCCAGCCAAGTTTCAGACAAAATAGTTTTGGTCTTAGGCTTCTTTCTATGCTACTTCTGTTTTGTTTTAAAGAAAAGTGCCTATAATTTTAGGGAGGGAGTGGCAAAACTTCATGGCATCAGTAGTTTCTTGCATGGCAATAAAGTTTAATGTCAGACATTGAATTAGAAGAATATTTACACAAAATGATTCTTTATGGTTTTAGGGTGTCATTTTACAAATCTTTAATTATTGGTATGATTTGCTGGAATAAATGAACACGATTATTTTTTTAAAAAATAATGTTATCTAATTTGAATCAATGTTGAGGCAAGAGACATGGGAAAGGAGACAATATTTCCTACATAACTAAACCACAATACCCCCCCCCAAAAAAAAACTTCAAAAACTGTATCCCAGATAACAGAAATGATATATTAACCTATAGAACAGGCAGAGAAAATGTGGTTCATAGCCAAAATATACCCAGGCATTTTCTTCTGCATGTATCAGTTCCTTTTTACAAAATGCAATTGTTTATTTATTTATTTTTAAAAAAGACAATTTGGCATGCTGCAAAGTGCCAGCCTTCAGCACTGTCTTTATTTAGAAGAATGCCTCTTGATTCCATGAACTCCCTGAAGCAAACCCAGCTATTTGCCTTCTAGTAACTGTTTAGTCACCTCCAACATGGCAGCCATTTTATGTATGGTTAGAGCTGGGGTTAATCGCAAACACTCCCCCCTAACAATAACTGACATTTTGTGAAATAACAAAATTCATGCTCTCAAAACTCCAAATATTGTAACCAAACTGAAAACTCAAATGAGTATTTGAGGAAGAAATAGAAGACTTAAACATTTCCCATCAATTCTGAAATTTAAAGATGTCTCTGAATCTCTTCCGGGAAAGAACTTTTCCAAAGTTTACTTACCAAAAAGGAACAGTTGTATATGAGAAGCAGTGAACCCATTCTCCCATGCTTGTATGGACTCCTAAAATACACAAGCCTGACATACCTCTCTGTCCAATTATATCATTACCAGGGATCCCTATCTAGAACATTTTGAAAGAATTGACAAAAAAGCTTGGCCACCTCACACTGGGAAGCAAATATTCCATCAACTCCCCCCTACAGTGCCTTCAAAGAATCAACGATATGACAATAAATGAAGATGAAATCATGGTCTCATTTTATGCCATAGTCCTTTTTTTAGTTCCATAGACCTAGAATTAGCTAGCCCAATACACGAAGAATGACCCACCCAGACTCAAAGATTTTATCAACCTCTGCCTAACCACATACTTTCAATTTGATGGAGAAACCTTTCAACAAATCAAAGGTGTACACCGACAACAGCTATATAATGTGCAAAAGAGACAACCAACAAGCCAAAAAGGGAGCAAAAAGGTCAAAACACCTGCCCACCAGCAATCAACACCCAGATAAGAATAAATTAACACTAAGATTAACATCAGACTAATAATCAAAAAGCAAACTTTACTCAAATATTAACAGACTAATAATCAAAAAGACAAACTATAAACAGGCCACCCCCCACTCCAGCACCAAGACTACTCCCACCAATACCGACAGGACACATCACTAGAGTATAAGTTGACAACAAACCCTTCTCCCAACTGTTATGGAGAAAGTTAGTGATCCAGGTCATGGTTGTTCCAAAGGTGTTTTTTTTCAAGAGGCAACTAGACTTTCTTTGTTTTTTTCTTGAAGACATTTTGCTTCTCATCCAAGAGAACTGAAGAAACTTCTGGGATGAGAAACGAAATGTCTTCAAGGGAAAACAAAAAAAGTCCAGTTGCCTCTTTTTTTTTTTTTTTTTAAATCACCTTTGGGACCTTCTCCCTATTAGCACTGATGATGTCACCTAGCTTAGGCAATGAAATGTCTGCAAGAAAACAATCAAGCTGAGAGAGCACCAAAGACCCCTCATTTAAACCATGAGCTACAAACATTCTCCTTTATTGAAAAGAGCTTTTCATTAATTTCTGAAAAGCACTGCCAATGAAAAAGCCCCAGAGAGGAGCTTTGCTCAAGATATTTCCCTCAGGATTTAATGGAAATGAGGAAACAGAAATGACTGTACAGTATACCTCCCAGCTACATAAAAATGGAGCAACACCTGACTCTTCCAATGAAAATCTCTCCAAAATTCTCTTCTTCTTTGAAATAATTCCTAAAGCAAATCCTCTTTCATATACAACTGAACAGCATTTAGCTAAAAAAAAAAAAGTAAATAATTTTTCTTCCTTGAATTTAAATAATCTGTGCTAATAAACAGTATGATTCTAATGAGGTATTTATTGAACTAAGATGCTCTAGAAAGTGAACTAGAATAATGCAGATCAAAGATCAAAATCTTTAACAATAGCAGGGACTGTTATCAAAGGCATTAAGAATCTACATTCCCATAAAGTTCTGGCAATGACAGGAATGATCAATCCAGTCTTGCATTGGACACTATTGCTTCCAGTCCTCTATATCATCTGGCTGTTTCTCTGGACATTATATAGGGATAAAGTGTAAAAATTTGAGGGAAGGGGAATAGAAGATGATGTGGAATTTGAATTCCTTTGTTTTTATTGAATGGCAAGGAAAGATTTCAAAAAGCATAGACCAGTGATGGCAAACCTTTTAGAAACCAAGTACTCAACTGCAATCTCAAACCCATTTATTTATCACAAAGTGCAGGGCTGCATCAGTATTGTGTGCCCTCAGAGGGAGCAGGGGGCATGGCCCAGTAGGTGGGCATGGTTTTGGTGGTCACAGCAGACATGGGCATGGCTGGGGTGGGCCATCTCGATGTTGCTTGTGGGGGGACACCGGTGGGGGACGGGCAGGGTTGGGGGAGATCCAGGGGGTCTCTGGTGAAGGGGAGGTGGGTAGGAAGCTCGTCCTATGGGATGAGGCAGGGGGCAGGGCAGGCATGCCATTGCTGCAGGGCAAGGCAAGGCGAGGCAGGGGCCGGGGTGGCTGCTGCCTGACACCATCGGTCCCTGGACACAGAGGCCAGCAAGCGCATGGGAGCTGATGGTGGTCATAGCAGCCACAGCCTGCCAGCTCCTCGATCAGTGCCAATACCATGCCAGTCCTCCAACAGTAGGCGGAGCAAGGGAGGGGGGAGGCACGTGATGCAGATCGCTAGATGCGCCCACTCCATCCCATCTGTTTTTGTTTGTGGTTGGAGAGCAGGTCACTGCTGGTCTTCTCCTTGGCCCCCTCACAGATCTTGCCCTTGGCCTGCATGTGGAGTCTGTTCTCCTTGCGCACCCAACGCACCTTGGGCCTGCCTTGGGCCGCCACCGCCAGCAGCTCACACAGGTCCATTAGGCTGCCATCACCGCCTGGAGCAGCAGCCCTGCCGAGCACAAATGAGGCGAAGTGGCTGGATAGCAAGCTTGAGTAGAGGTGGTAGAGCATGCCCATGCCCAACAAGCCAAAGATCACCCCGAGCGGGGAAAGCTGTATCCCCATTGGTGCCATGGCCCCCAGTCCCACTAGGATTGTGTGCCTCCCCCCATTTTTGCTGGTCATGAGTGGCCATGATGCTGATGGGGATCTGGCTTTCCCTGTTTGGGGTGGCCTTTGGCTTGCTGGGAATGGGCGTGGGCATGTTCTACCACCTCTACTTGAGCTTGCTGGCTTCTTCATCTCCTTTGTGCTGGGTGGGGCTGCTGCTCTGGGTGGTGGTGGCCTAATGGATCTGCACAATCTGCTGGAGGTTGCAGCGCACGTGCCATAGGTTCGCCACCACTGGCATAGATTATAGGGAAGCTTTTTTTCCTGAAATCTCCACTCTTAAAACCAAAATAGCATTAGCCCTTAGACTTATATACCACTTCACAGTGATTCACAGCCCTCTCAAAGTGGTTTACAGAGTCAGTGTATTACCCCCAACAATCTGGGTGCTCATTTTACTGACCTCGGAATGATGGAAGTCTGAGCCAATCTTGAGCCGGTGAGAATCAAACTCCCAGCAGCCAACAGTCAGCAGAAGTAGCTGCAATACTGTATTCTAACCAGTGTGCCACCACGGCTTAGAAATGACAGGATTTCTGCTCTAGACTGTTGGATTTTTGGTACAGGTCCATATTTCAATACTAAAACACTGTATAAGAGTAATCCCTAAAGCTAGCAGAGGCACAAAAAGAACCCAGTTAGTTGTACTTACATCCATCTATAATGACACATTTTATTTTAGTCCATAATTGAGCCATTCTGAATGCAGCATACTTCCCATTTCTATCAGCTATAAGTATGCTTGAGTTCATTCCATATCTATATAATAAAAGCCCAGCTGCTCTTTGTTTGGATATGTACCGCTTTAGTTCTCTTTTTGTAAAATGGATCTGTGAAAGAAAGATAACAGCATTGTGTCCAAATTGTCGGAGACATTATTTTTAAGAGAAAAATACAACAAAATGTTAGCTAGATGTTTACCCTTGACATGTGAAGTTTTTTATATGTCAAAGATAATTCGCTGCAGTGGTGAATGGTTGAACCATTCTGTAAAGACCAGCCAGCTCTATGGTAACCTGAATCTGGTGCCTGGAGCAAAAGATTGAGCATAGATGTCCCTTCCACAATGTTTCAGGTTTTCCCTTATCACAGCTTCTTTTAGATAAAAACAATACACCGAATAACTGGCTAAAGCAAAGCAAGCATCCCAACACAGCCAGGTTTTGTGCTGCAAATGTTTTTAGGACTGATTATTGTGTAAAGCAACATTCTGGACCCATTCTGACAGTTAGAACCCAAAGCATCTGCAGAAGATGAGAAGTATATTTTGGCCTCTCTATTTAAGATCAAGCAGCAGAATCAACTTTTTCTTGACATTTCCTGAAATCTAAAAAGTGCTAGCTGCCAACTGGAAAGCTTCTATACAGTGAAGTTGTAATATTCTGATCAAGTAGTATCTGTTTGAAGGATCTGAAATTCCTAAATGTTTCTGGGAAGTGACATGCAGCATTTCTCTTTTTCTGGACTTTTAGAAAGGCAATCTGTCTAGAATCAAAATAAACAGAACTGCCTATGTTGTTCTCAGATGCTTATTTAATTAGGAGACTAAGACTTGAAATACTTCACTTTCTCTTTTTAATTAATCACTTTAGGAGGTTTCCTCTTTTTTAAAAAAATAACTTACAAAATAGTTTTGAAAATGGACTGAAAAAAAAACCAGAATGAATTTTATGAGAGATATGCATTTTTTCCGCTTATGAAATAAAAGGCCAAGATTTTGAAACATAGCTAACAAGAAACTGAGCTAGTAGTTTCAGGCAGCTGTGAAAAAAGTTGTGTGAGAAAATATAAAACTTGGAAAACAATTGTTCCACTTTATTCTGCCCTGGGCAGAATAATTTGGGCCAGTGTTTCTCAACCTTGGCAGCTTTCAATTTGGTGGACCACAACTCCCAGAATTCCCCATCCAACAACAGCCTGGGGGCCATACTGTAAGAAGGATAGAGAAAAAATAGAACAGATTCAGAGTATCTATAAAGGAATGTCAGAGGACTATGTAGAGACCTGAAGAAACTGGGAGTGATCAGGCTCAAAGAGAGAATACTCACAGAGGATATAATAACTTTTTTTTTCATATACAAAAGGAGGCCAAGTTCTTTTATCTGTTATTTCAACATGTAGGATAAGGACTCATTGTTTTCAGTTACAGAAAGGGAAGTTCTTACTGAATACTCCTAGTGGAAGGAGTGGTTAAATAAGGGAACCAGTCACCCATTACCGTGGTGGAATTCTC
Source organism: Crotalus tigris (assembly GCF_016545835.1). Taxonomy (NCBI): domain Eukaryota; kingdom Metazoa; phylum Chordata; class Lepidosauria; order Squamata; family Viperidae; genus Crotalus; species Crotalus tigris. Next base: position 970,926 of record NW_024100595.1, on the reverse strand, counting down.
TTCACTGGAAGTGTTTCTGGAGGGGCTGGATAGTAATTGATTGGAATGCTTTAATCTGAGTTCTGCACTGGGTTGAGGTGAGGAGAAAGTCAGATGGTCTAGAAAACAACTAGCAAATAGGAAAGCCTGGTGGTGCTGGAGGCTTTAATTGCTCCTGGTGGAGCAATTAAAGGAGGCTAGCCAGGGAACCATAAAGTTTGTGACAGCTCTTGAGCAACAACTGTGGAAAAAAAGAGCACGGCCCCAGAACTGGAAAAAGTTGGTTTATTTCCCAATTCCTAGAGAGGGAGATTTAAAGGAACATACGGCCATCTAGCTAATATAGATATGTAAGAGAAACAGCAAGAGAATATTAAAAATAGCTTCACTTTTTACAGACAATTTCAAAACTTTTGATAATATTTATCGTTCAGGGCTTTGGAAGTCTCTCAAAGCAGTAGATAACCACAACATCTGAGTTTTTTTTAGAAGAAATATATACAATAACCAGAAAGCCACAGTGACCCACAGGGTAGGGAAACCAATTTCCCTACCTTGTCACTACCCTTGCATGGAGGCTGTAGGGACCTGGAATGGGGGGGGGGGGGACAACAGAATTTGAATGAACTATGGCAAGACCGAATGGCTTGGGGTGTGTGGAACCTCAGATCTGGGTTTTTGTCATCCTTAATTCTGGATGGGATTGCATTAGGGACTCAGACCCACTTTGTAACTTAGGGGGTTCTCCTGGAATCATGTCTCCTGCTCAAAGAGCAGGTGGCAGATGTAATTGGGAGAGCTTTTGCACAGCTCTGATTTGTTCATTAGATGCAACCTTTCCTGCATCATTGACTCCCTGCGCTCAGTTACTCAAGTTCTAGTCACCTCTTGTCTGGACTATTGCAGTGCGCTCTACATAGAGCTACCCTTGAAATCCATTCAGAAGCTTCAACTGGTGCAAAGTGTAGCAGTGAGACCAGTCTTTGGGGCCCCTAACATGACCCATATTACACCTCTGCTCCATGAAATTCAGTGGCTACTGGTCTGCTTCTGAGTGCAGTTCAAGGTGTTGGTTATGACCTTTAAACCCTTAATGACATAGGTCCAGGTTACCTGATGAACTATTTTGTCCAGTGGTGGGATTCAAATATGTGAACAACCGGTTCTCTGTGTGGATGCCACTTTCAGAAGTCCATTCTGGGCCTGGGCAACAAAAAATTAACTACTGGTTCTACCAAAATGGTGCGAACTGGCTGAATCCCACCACTGACTTTATCCCACTAGGACAAGTCTGGCCTACTTATGCCAGCAGATTGGTCCAACTACAGATCCCATTGGTCAAAGAACTCTGACTTCTGGGAATCCAGAAGAAGATCCTTTTCTGCCACAGTGCCTGCCCTTTGGAATATACTCCTTTCTAGGTAGGTTCTGCCTCCACCATCCTATCCTTCCACAGGAGCCTGAAGATCTGGCTCTGCCAGTTGGCCTGGGGACCAAATGAAGGTAGAGGCGGATTGAAGGCAGATTTCCCCTCCCTCCTCTTTTGCTCTTTGCTCTCCACCCTTCCATCTTTTTGCTATCGTATTGCTGTATTCTTGTTTTCATCTTCATTGTTTATTTTATTATCCCATTATTTTATTTTTGTTTTGTTTTTGATAATCTAATAACACAAGAATGGTTTACCATTGGAAAAGGAGTCAGATAGGACTGCTATACTTGTATAACTTGTTCAATTTCTACACTGAATATATCATTTCGGCTTTTGGTCCAGAAGAGGAAAAATCAGTGAAAACAATATCAAAATCTGAGATCGGTAGACACCACTACATTGGTTGCAGAAACTGAGAGTGACTTAACAGCAATTATTCTAAAAACGAAAACAAGCAAAACTAGGAGAGTGAAAAGGCAGAGCTTTCCTTGAATGTTAAAAAATACTGGTGGAAAAAGTGAGCAATTTAAGACGAGAAAGGAGACAATAGAAATAGTGGATAATTACCAGATTAAACTGGAGGAACAATACTGGAGGAAATCATGTAGAAGATGGCAGAATTTCTGAGATGCAGCCCTCATGGACAGCTTACTTCTTTGGTCAGCTTGCCTGGCAATGGGAGGTGTTCTAGGTTTAGGCAATTTACAACTGCCCAAGGACAAATCTAGCTGAACAGGTTGGAGTTTATAGGTCACGCTGCTTTCCCCAAGGCTGCCAAAGGGTTGCAATTCCTTCTGACCCGGGGGCCATTAAACAGGATGCAGAAGTTTCCTTCTGCCTCTAATGCAAATCTCAATACTTATTTAGCCTTTCAGAGAGTATTACCTTTTTATGGTCTCTTTGATTAGAGGCTTTGCCCTCCCATTCATCGTATGTGTCTCTAGATGTTTGTTTTCATATAGGTTTGTCATCAGATGGCAGGACTTGTCTCTCATCTCATGTGATAGAGAAGTTTCTCTGGCATCTGGCCTTATTCGCCGACATTTGAGCAACCTCTGATAAGCTGTCCGGAAGTCCCTATTCAGTGCAGCATACAAAATGGGGTTCAGAGCCGAGTTGGCATAACCCAGCCATAGGACAACAGTCATTAGTCGGTCACATACTGCACCCATCACACCTCGGTATGTGAACACAGTAAAATAGGGAAACCAGCATACAATGAAGGCGCTCATCACAGCTGCAAGGGTCACAGTGGCTTTGTGTTCTTTCACTGTGGGCAATATAGTTTTGTCAGTCTTGCAGCAAGTGCTGTGGTTGATCCTCTTAGCTTGTTCCCTGGCTATTTTAAATATCCGGTAGTAGGTAGTGCACATGATAATTAAGGGGAAGTAGAAAGTTAGCAAGCCATCCACCAAAACGTATGAAGTATTGACCTCCAGTTTGCACTCTTGCTTCCCATTCATTTGGATCTGGTTCTGGATAGTCATGTCTTTGGTATTCCATCCCAAACTGATGGGTAAGAAAGAAACCATAAGGGACACTACCCAGATCAGGATCAAAGCTACAATGACTCGTAAAGGAGTGACCACAGTGCTGTAGTGGAGGGGTGCCGTAATAGCATAATAGCGATCGAGACTAATGACGAATAGATTGAGAATGGAAGCGGTGCATAGCATGACATCCAAACTAACATAGACATTGCAGAAAGTAACGTTCAGGAGCCATTCATGGGAGGAAATCTCATAAATGGCTGAAAAGGGTAAAACCAGTAGGCCTAGTAGTAGGTCTGTAAAGGCCAGTGAGACAATGAAACAATTAGTTAGGCTGCGAAGCCGTCGATTGAGATAGACAGCCAAACATACCATCACATTACCACACACAGTCACAACAATGAGAACTGTGAGAACAGCTCCAATCAGCACCTTTTCCAAAAGGCAGAGAGAACCATCTGTAACGTTTGTGGAATTCATGCTGACTTCACAAAGTAGTATCACTTTTCGTCCATGCAGATTCCTGTGACAGCTGTCACACAAATACTTAGGAAGGATGCTAGTCCAACTATCTTCTTTCACCCATCTCACAATTGGTTCCCAGGTTCTAATCAATGAGATAGTATCAGGAAGACAGCTGGCTCTGAGCAATTGGGTAACAATCAGATGCCTTCTCCCATTACGTAGCTATGAGTACAGTGAAATAAACTGGATCCTGTTCATTTTTCCCCAGAGGAATCTTTGCTTGGTTAATAATTACAAAAAAAAAAAAAAAGGGCTAGAACATTCATTAATAATGTTCTTAAAAATGCATGACAATTTTTGGGAGAATAGTAGTTGATCATTATTTATCAGTCCATGATGGGGAAATGAAATCTCCACATTTAGCAGCAGTATACATCTGAGATCAAGTTACACAGAAGGACTGTCATTTTTACACACTGATTTGTAGATTTCCTGGAAGTATTTGTTTGGCTTCTATTTAATCTGGTTGCAGTAAAGCGCCTTTCTTTCTTCAGTTTCCTTTGGTTTGGGCTGCAGCCTCTTGTTTTTCATCACTCTTCATCACTCATTTCTTCTTTTCAGTGAGGTGGTTAATGTATGTTGCTTGAAGTTTTAGCAACCAAATATTGCTTCATACATCACATCAAAGAAGAGCTGGAAAAGTCCTGGAATTTTTTTTTTTTTTTAGTAATGTTTCTATTTAAAATTCTTCCAAGGTAAGTAGGAGCAGTTGAAGAGTAGGAGGACATATTTCATGCCTTTCCTTGGTAGAACCTGAAAGGAAGAATTAAGAATTAAGTCCTGTATAAAAGACATAAATCTGCCATATAATAGGTAGTTACATCTGTACAGAGGTGTAAATGTATATACATGTATATAATAATGTACCAAAACTATCTGCTGAGTCTGGCAGAATTCTTTCTTTTTCAGGATATTAAGAGAAACATATTTTTAAGCAGAGAAATTTAGGCGCCTCAGAGATGATTTAACTAAGTATGCCAGAGACTGAACACATGCGAAGTAGAAGATCTTTCCTAAATGACCTAAGATAGGCATTTATTTTATGGATATCTGGATAATTATTTACAGGAATTTCAATTGTTCCCTTAAAAACCCAAGCCACAACAGAACTACTATCATTACTACTACTACTACTACTATTACTACTACTACTTCTACTACTACTACTACACATAAATGCACAAACTAATAGTTTACCCAGGTATCACTGTATGGTTTGAGAGACACTATATCACTGCAATTACTAAAAAGACCTAGCATGGAGCTGGTGAGGTTAAAGGCAACAGTTAACTCATCACTGGAAAGAAACAGGAGAAGAGATGGAAAAAACAGAATTCAAGGTTTTCATTATTAAGCATGTGAAAATATAAATGCTTCTTTTTAGTCAGGACCAAATTTGCAGGGTAGGTAGATACTTATGAAGGAAAAAAAAGATGACAGTCTTCACAGAATCAGTGCAAAGATCTTGTACTTCTGGCTTAATATTTCTGTTTTTCTCTAGTGGGGAATGAAATTTCCAGAAACACTAGATTATTGGAAACAGATGTAGGCTGCCAAATTTCATAGAAGACACACACACATACACACACACAAACCTACAATAGGTTTCTTCCTAAATTCCATAGAAATCTGTGTTTTTGAGCTATAGTCCTTTAAGTTGAATGAAGTTCATATGAAAACTACACGTTTATGAAAAGTGTATATGACATTTCACAGAAATCATTGTTAGGGTTTGAAGCAGCATGCTTTTAAAACCATACATTTACACATATATGACTTTTTTGCTTTTTCCCCCTGACTGAATATGTTGCAACATGAAATAGAAAGTATCTTATCATGAAAAATATTCATAATTCAACAGGAAGTTGCAAGGAATAATGAACAACCTTTCTGATTATTGTGGAATTTGATGGCAAGGACAAGACATTATCTTGGTAGTAGTGCCATTAAAAAAAAAAAAAAGCAACAAAGCCAACCACTTATCTAGAAAACTCACAAACATTCCCATGGAATTACTATAATGAAAGACAGAAGACAAAAACTCCTTTTAGATGTTCTTATATCTGGAACAATGAATGCTCAAATAATCTTGTTCTCTGCAGGCATTGTATGTTCACTGTGGCTTTTTGCAGGGAAAAAGCCTACAATGTGCTGTATATAGGTAGGATTCCACATGAGCCAAGAAACCGATAATGCATAATACAGTGTTCTGACTTGACAGAAGCCGTAGATTTTTTACCCCTGCAGATGATCAAGCTGAATTTGTGAAGACTGCACGGAGCCAATATCACAAGAACACCAGTGATGGATGGAATTATCTGAAGTGCTCTTATTTTAAGCACTCCTGTTAGAATAATGTCTGAATTGGCCTAATGAGATGAAGAAAGCATTAGAACTAAGCTTATCTTTTCCAAGATCTTCTCTTCCAAGAGATATTTGGGCTTGCCTGTAGGCCCATGTTAGCCAATAAATACCCTACTCCCTTCTAATCTCCCCACTAGAATGGTTTACATAAATTGGGTCAGTTTTTCTCCATTTTTGTGGTGCAGCTCTCATGGTGCAATAACCTGCAGCATGTTAGGGTTCTGACGTCTACCTTTAAGAAATAGGAATTCAAAGATAAATGTGAAAAAAAGGAGAGGGAGGGAGAGAGGGAGGGAGGGAGAGAGAGAGAGAGAGAGAGAGAGAGAGAGAGAGAGAGAGAGAGAGAGAGAGAGAGAACTACGAGGGCAATTTGGAAATAAACCTCTGTTTGAGCATGTGTGAGAAATAGGCTGGGATAGCAACGCCCGTCCTATGGTGCATGCGCAGTAGTTCAGTAGGCAGTGAGAAGTGGAAGGAGAAGGTTGTGTTGCAGTTGACTTGTCCACTAGATCAATTTAAAATGAAACAGTTTTTTAAATGAAATGCGTCGTACCTCTTCGATGATGACAATGTGCTTCACGATGCTTCATTCCCAGGTGGGATATTTTTTTGCAGAAGGAATTTCAAACCTTGTAAGACGTTATGACAAGTGCCTCAATTTGAATGGCGATTAGGTCAAAAAGTAATGTAATGTAGTTTTCTAATGTGTATTATACAAGTTTTGTATCCGTGAGTGTCTCTCATTGATAACCAAACGGAGGTTTATTTCCAAATTGCCCTTTTATCATCAGAAGAATGGAGCAAATTTTATGTTGAGTTATTAAATCAACACAAGAATTGATAAGAACCATCTTAGAAATATATATTTATTATTATAATAAATCCCAGGAAGGAAGGATGGAAGATTTTTTTTAACTCTCTTCCTCTGACCTCAGTTACCTCAGCAATGTGGATGGAATAACTTGTGCTAAGAAGGGATTGAAAAAAAATTTCATTGAGGTTTAATGGCTGGCCAATGAGCTAAGTCAATCCTTTTCAAATGAGCTGTACCTTTGCAATGCATTTTTATACTGATGTATATTTTCCATCCCTGTGGATTGGTTGCTGTATCAGCATATTTGTTGATAAGATGTTATAGATTAGAGAATCGAGGACATGTTATCATTGTGTTGCCTTGCTTTACTGTCTGACTGTAACCTTGAAGAACATTTCTTACTCTTCAACAGTACTGTTCAGGGCTTTGGTTCAAGGTTCTAGGTCTCCATTCCATCCCTATCTCCTTCTGTTCTTCCTTTTTCATTTCTCCAAGGCTCAGTATGCAGTCAGTGTTGCCCTGTTACTAGTACCATTGCTACTACATATGATCTATGTAAAAATCCTTCCTTCCTTCCTTCCTTCCTTCCTTCCTTCCTTCCTTCCTTCCTTCCTTCCTTCCTTCCTTCCTTCCTTCCTCCCTCCCTCCCTCCCTCCCTCCCTCCCTCCCTCATTTTAAAGAGATAATATTTATATAGCTACAATATTAGTCCAAAATTAATGGTTAACCCCACTCCATGTTTCAGAAGCCTTCAGAACTCGTCTACAAACAATTAATTTGTTTCAGTATCTACCAAAGCTAGAAACATTTTGACATGCATCATTTAGGTTGCTATTAGTGATTGCTATAGTTAATATAAGATCTCAAAGCTAGTTTTCTTGTTTGACAGAGTGAGATTCCCCCCCCCCCGAAAAATAAGGATCAATTGACAGCTTCACATAAAACAGGTTTTAAGGTTGCTAAACCTTATACTTAGTTTAACAAATGATAATGGTATAACCCAAGCAAATACGTCTCATTATGGTTTATATAAAGGCTAAGAATGCCTGGCTGGCTATAGTGCCCAAATATTTTTTTTAGCTTAAACTAATCTGGATTTCTGCAAACACAGCCACTCTAATGGCAGCTTCCCTGAGATGTTTAAATAAAACAACGCTTTGTTTAGCTCTTGAGCAGGTAAGGTGAGGGGAAATCATGCAGCAGAAAGCAGGGTTGGTGGAGAAGCTTCCCAAATAGGAGGTGTTGTCATTTCTTTGGTTGGCTTGCCTGTCTGTCCTGCTTCTGAGTTGTAGTAAAGCTGGCTCCTGCTCTTTTGCCCTTCTAATTGGGCTGCTGGCCATGTTGTCAAAGTCAAGAAATATCACCATTTGAATCGATCAATTAATTAATTAATTCCATGTAAGGAATATCAAATCCCAAATGGCCTGGAAGCATTGTATCTTCCAAATTGTTCTTGTCCTCATCTCCTCCCAACTTCACTAATTTGGAAAAAGCCAGGTGAAAACTAACACACAACCAAAACTAGGACATTGTATGTGACACGGAAATACAAAAATAATTGCATTATAAGAGCTGAAAGTTACTTTCTTTTTGTGCCTTCAAGTCAGTGCTGATTCCTGGCAACTGCCTAAACATGTCCCTGCATTTTTTATGGCAAGATATCAGAAGTGGTTTGCCTTTGTCTCCTTCCTAGCGCTGAGTGACAGTAACTGGCCCAAGGTCACCTAGTTGATTTGATACCTAAGACTCACGGTTTACTGGTTTTTATAGCCTGTTGCTTAATCACTACATCAAACTGACACCAAACTGAAAGCCAGTTTGCTGTTGCAGAAATGTTCCTTTATTAAAATATAATAGTATCCGATCCAATCAAATATTCTAGAAATCTTCCAAGACTGTTTGCGTGATAAAAACAGTTGAAATTGGCATCATAAACTGCAGGTGAAAGTTGAGAAATTTTGCCTTTCCTTTTCAGAATACAATTAAATTCCAGTCTAACTCAGAAACTGATCTTTCTGTGCTGTTTGTCCAAGCCTCTAATAACAACATGAATGTGCGATAAAAAGGCTGAATTTTCTTTCTCTCTTTCTCATTCTCTCCTTTCTTTCTCTCTCTCTCTCCTTTCTTTCTCTATCTTCTTTCTCTCTGTCTCTCTGTTTCTGTCTATCTCTCTCTCTCTCTTTCAGCCACCCATCTTATGTCGAACTCTGAGTAGCTCCCAATCAACAATTAAAACAGCTTCAATAAATACAAGTCTATTAAAAACTATAAATGTTAAAAACCTGGCAACAAAATGCTTTCTTTTTGGCATTTCAGAGGAGAAAGTACCCTGCTGGTTTTGAATTATAATTAATGTATTGTGTTAGGAGGCTGTCAAATATATTGTTAAGGACAGACTGTATTTGAAAATCAAGGTTCCATCCTCTTTTGGCAGAGGTAAAGAGATGCCTCTCTTGATTGACACTTAGGCATGAAATTTTTCAAGCAAAAAGATGGTAGTGAATGGCAACTTGGAGTATTTATTGTTTTCTTTCACCATTAATTTTTATAAAGTTAGCCACATTGCTTGAGGGTAAGGCCACAGAAGTAGTTTGCAAGTTTTTTTTCTTCTGCTGAGTGTGTGTGTGTGTGTGTGTGTGTGTGTGTGTGTGTGTGTGTATGTGTTGTTGACCCGGACTGTGGGGGTCAGGTAGAGATCGTGAGCAGCAAACTGCCCCTCCAAAGCCTGCATGCCTCTTCTCTCTACATGATCTTATCCATTCACATTGCCATGGTGATGTGGGAAACTACCCCAGGCTAGTACATGACCTCACCTGGTTCACATGATATCAGTTAGCTTACATCAACAGGATGCTGCAGAAAACTGCCTTCTGGCTGGTGCCTCCTGGCTGGTATATTCTTAAGTATTGGTAAGAGTTTCACCAATAAAAATGCTGTTGCTATGCTGTTGCCATGTTACCTTATGCTACTTGGAAAACTGTATAAAAATCAATAAACACTGAGAGGGAGAAGTTCTTCTTTGCACCCTGCAATGACTGGTCTCTGATTCCATCACCGGACTTAGGGGACAGTATGAATTGTGAATACGTACAGATAGCCCCACTATCTCTGGCCACTTGCAGAACCATGAATGAAAGGTCATAAAAGGACAGCAAAGGAAATACCCAATATCCTAACCCACCCAGGAATATATGGTGTCTTAGGGAAACACCTAAACCACCCAAAAGGGAACACATGACGTCTTGGGGGAACACCCAAAAGGGAACATTTTTAGCTACTTCTGCTTTCTTCCTTCTTATCTGCAGTGTGCCAGCCTTAAAGGGCGAAGTCTTTATCTTACGTGTGTCAGCTTTGCTGGGTGAATTGCCTTTGTAATCAAAGAAGGTATAAAAATAAGGCTTTTCTGATATTTGGGGCTTTTTCTCTTTTTAGAGAAGCCCGTCTTTGTTCAGCTGAATAAAAACGTAAAGCTTACAGAATAACTTCTGGTTTCCTGCATTTTTTTATCAAGCAAAACCTCAGAACCTGCACAGCAGTGTGTTCTTCAAGTCACTATTGATTTCTAACAACTGCTTGGACTAGTCCTTGCGGTTTTCTTGGCAAGATTTTGGAAGTAGTTTGCCACTACCTATTTCCCAGGGCTGAAAGAGAGTGACTGGCCAAAGATCACACATCTGACTTTCATGCCTAAAGTGGGACTAGACATCATCATCACTTGGTTTCTACCTTGATGTCTTGATCATTATACCAAAATGGCTCACCTGCTTTTTTTTAGCTTATCTATTATCTAATGCACATATCATCTAATTACTATGATGTAGACTTGACTTTGAATTGGAAAGCAAAAGACTAAGTACCATTTTTCCAATGTTCAGCTGAAGTGCTATTCATCCATCCTTGAATGGGCAGAAAACTGTGAATTTGCTGTCCCTCTAGCCCAGTGTTTCTCAACCTTGACAATTGTAAGGCATGTGGACTTCAATTCCCAGAATTCCACAGCCAGCAATGCTGGCTGTGGAATTCTGGGAGTTGAAGTCCACATGCCTTAAAATTGTCAAGGTTGAGAAATACTGCTCTAGCCGATGTCCTTCCTACCTTTTTGGCCTCTCTACCCACTCACTACAGGAACTTGACTTTTCTTCTGCATAATAGGTGATAAAGCCTAAGAGATTTTATATCTCTTGAAGCTGTATTTCAAAGGTGTTAGAGTAAGAGGGTGGGGAGATACATTTAGAGTTGTACAAACTCAAAAGATTGATTACATTTATATCACTCATGGGTTGGGAGTGAGATGAAGGCAATTCCATGGGGACCCTGATGAAAAAAAAGGTTGCCAGGGCATGTTTGTGCCATACCTATAGAAAAGCAAGGAAAGTCCTAATTCTTGAGACACTGGAATGATATATAATTTCAACAGCCATGCTCATCAAACCCTACATTTAGCATATTCACTCAGAGATCCTGTCCCTCTTGGACTGAAACTGAATATATTGCATCATATTTGTATTCTAAAAATGATCTTCCTCATCCTCCTCTTAGTCCAAGAAGGAGAATGAAAAATAGTAATCTTTTTTTTCTGACAATGACATAATTTCCTAAATCCAGATTGGCCATTCTGAAGTGAAAACATTCTCTTTTTTTTCATTGTATTAAATGTTTAAAGAAGCAAATTTCCAGGAATGGGGGGAAGAAATGTTCTTGCCATCCAGGAAACTCTGTCAGGTTTCCTGCTCAGTTGAGTAAGTTGTTTTTCTCCTTCTTCAGAAAAACTACAAACTTTGCTATTTTTAGAGCTTTGTCTGTAATAATTTGAGGAACCAGATGATCCTTATATGCACCAATGGCATATGCATCCTGAAAGAACTCAAAAAAGTCAAGATGATGCCTACAGTTGTGATCGAATCCACCCATTTTCATGCTTGGGCATAGCCACCAACTTGACTTTTTTTGATATCCCTATATGAATGTTCTTGACCAACAGTTCAACATTGCAAAGCTCTTCATATACAATATGTACAACTTGTATATATATATATATATAATAGATGAACATAGTTCATAAAAATAGCATGCAGAACTTGTGTAGGCCAATAAATGCTTTTCCATGTTGCATTGGGAAAAAGGAAAAGACTGTTTTTTGAGCAATTTTTTTTCAAAGATTGTAGCCTAAAATATCTTGAAATTATCTTTCGTATAGGGAGATTATATTCTTTTTACAAAACTATTATATACCTTTTATAAATGAGTGATTATCTAGTGAGACCTGTAAGGTAAATTGAAATATTTTGAAGATGTACCAGTAGAGATCCTATTTTACAAACCATTTAGGAGTGTCTAAAGAAATAGAGGAGTTAATAATGCAATATCCATTAGATTAGTTTGCTGATCTATTATATCACTAAACCAAATAAAAATGTATTTATAAAAATAAATGGAATGAACTGTGCAATAATCAGGTTATCTTTGGATGAAGCTTTTGCACCAGTTCAAAACAGGCTCCAGACCTGGCTGATTAGATGCTATTCGCTTGTGTTGAGAGCCAATTACATTTTTCTCCTCCCTTTACTCTTTTATTCGATACAAGTACAAATCTGGAATTGTCAAATGTAGACAGCTCATTCTCCAGTTGGCAGGAAATGTCCTACCTTCTTGCCTCTTGGTTCAAACAAATCCCTCAGTTTAAAGTAGTGATTTGGGGAAAAAAATAAAGCAAAGCAAAAATAATCAGGCAAATATTTTGGACACTAGCTAATCCCATGCCAGGGAGAGGGCAAAACAGACAATAGACCTATTTTCATTTGCATCGAACCATGGTACAAACTGTCACATACCTGTGAGATGGTTGGCATATAAATTTAATAAATAAAATAACTGTTCCTATGATATTCATCTCACCCTCACCCAATACTATAGATGACTGTAAGTTACCCTTAGCTGTTCCAGTATTAAAGCAACTTTCTTCCTTAAGCAGTCAATAGACAGGTACAGTTTTACCAATGCACAATCTGATCTGCTTAGCAAGCATTAGTGTCCTATCAGGAGACATCCAAGGAGTGGGATCTGTCTGGCATGTCACCTCCTCTCTTCTGAGCCAAACTCTTATGGATCAGCGCAAGTAAACCAGCTAACCAGTGGTGATATTGATAGTAAGGTTTTAGTGAAGCAGGTATGGGTGCAGGTGTTATTCTCTGCCCTGTCCTGATCTGTCAGCACTTGTTTGGGATGCTTTTGCATGTAGGTTTTTGCACATAGATGAGGTGTGCTAAATCTGTAATCAGAAAAGCTCAAGCTGTCCTAAAAGATGGTGTGAAGCAGCAGAAAGCAAACCAGTTTGAACAATATCCTTAGCCTGTCATTTGTTTGGGTTATCAGCTATTTGTGCTGATCCAGGCAGTTAAAAAGCTTCCCCTTCCTCTCGGATTGCTACCTCTCCAGTTTGGGCAGCTGATCCCTGGACTAGGAGATTTGGCCAGGGACATAAGAGTCAAGTTCTGACAGATAGTTAGGCCCACAGGTCTAGACATTTGTCATGATCATTACCAATGACTAGTGATGACTAGTGACACGGGGAATGGGCAGCCTTCTTTACCTTGGAAATGAGCACTTTCCTTCACCAACTGCAAGCCAGATAGAGGCAATTGGGATTTATGCTGGTTTTCTATTGGTTTACAAATGGAGAAGAACATTTTAACAGAGCCATGGAAAAGAACTCAATTTTACCCTTGCAAGCGTCCTCTGGGCCATTGTACTTGAGAAAGTTGCAAGAATCTGCAAATAAATATTGCAGTCTGGATTAATTCTGCAGCTGCATTTAAAAATGCAACTTGAAAGAGGTTCTGTATTACTTAGGAATTCTTTCTCTTTCCATTTGCTAGAGCAGCGTGCAACCAACCTTAATGAATTTGGAAATTTGGTTGCAAAGCTGCCAATATCATATATGTCAGACCCAGCGTGAGACCTACCTGCGTGTGGAAGATGCACGGTACCCGAATCTCCGTACAGCGCTCTAAGCAGCCCTGTGGGAGCCGAGCACCGGCGACGTGAATGAACTGCTGCCGGCGCTTACACAGTGACGAACGGCCCATATGACTAATTACCATGCCGACGGAGAGGACGGGATAGACCGGCATTATGCAAGATGGACATATAAATATAGGACGCTGGGTCTGACAAGTGGTGGTTGCTGGGAAGGGGGCGGGGTGGAGACGCGGTACAGGTGGGGGCTGTAATCTACGGGGATAATCAGGGTGATTGGGGCGTACACAGTGGGTGTGGTGATCGGGTTATTTAGGACGCAGGGCAGGGGTGTGTCCCAGAGCTGGTTTTGTTTTCAACGGAGAAATAAACCTTTGCTGACTACCGCAACGTACCTGGTGGATCGTTTGTTTCGCGCGCCGGCAGGACGTTCTTATAGTAAACCAGCTCTCACACTTCTCGCCCTTCGCGCGGACGGCTGGTGCTGCGGAGCTATGGCCGAGGGTACACAGGAGGTGGACCCGATTATTGGCGAGGAGCCTACAGAGGCCGACGAGCAGTTGGAGAGCCCGGACGCTGGAGTTGAGGGGGAGGAGCAGCCGGCGGTGCGCCCGAAAGAGAGGGGACGTGGCCCTGCGGCTGTGGATCCAGGAACCAGACGGCGCAAGCCTACGCTAGCAGAAGGCGAATGGTGGCTCGGTTCAGCCACAGGTCTCCCAGAGGATGGTAGGGGGCGGCGGCTGGCACCCAGTTTCGCCGGCTGGAGGGAACGCCGAATGACCGGGGATGACGAAGAGGACTGGAGCTGCTCCACAGCTCCAGGGCAATATACGTTAGAGGTCCTTAGGGAACAGTTCGGGGAGCGTATCTACCCAACTACCATACGCAGCCCTGTTAAGGATAGCACCCCGTATGTGCCCCGCTTTCAAATGGCAAGCCCGGAGTTTAAATTACCGCCAGGGGGTCGTTTCACACTACGGGACCCGATGGCAAGGCAAACCGGAACCGAGCGGCCACGGTATGGACTGGACATACGGGGGGTGCGGCCTTCACCAGAGGGTCCGGACGGGGATGGGGCGGACTCCCTGGGAGCGGGATCCCGTCCTATGGCGCATCCAGGGATGGGCCCATATGGCGGTCAGGTGCCGGTTCCATGGCCTCAGCAGGTGATGTGGAATCCTCCACCCATTTCCCTCACGTTCGATGGGGATCCGGACCGTCTGGCGGTATTCCTTAGCCATGTACTGAACCATCTGGACCGTTATACAACCCTGTATTCGTCCAACTGGGCAATGGTGGTAGCTGTCACGGCGAGTTTGCAAGGAGAGGCCGCTGCTTGGGCCGCAGACCTATATAGCGACCAAGCCAGGGAGCTGGCCGATGTAGGCCTTTTCCTCGATGCACTGAAAACGAGGTTTGAGGACCCAACACGCCAACTACGGGCTGAGGCCCAGTTAGTGGGATTGCAGCAAAAGGGTAGACCAGTACAGGAATACATTCGCGAGTTCCAAAAGGTGGCAGGGAAACTCAGGTCATGGCCAGACAGCTTGCTAATCCACCACTTCCGCACTGGCCTGGATACCACCATCCGTCAAGCATGTATAGTCAGGGAGGTGGTGGGGCGTCTAGCCGACTGGTATAGGGCAGCGGTAGAGTTGGATGTCGGGTTGAGGGATCATCCCGGAAGGCGGGAGGATAGGCCCCGCCGAAGTCAGGATCAGCCCGTGAGTGGTACCACGCAGACCCTACCGGGAACGGTACGTTCGAGGCCTACCTTCAGATGCTTCCGCTGTAACCGGCCGGGTCATCGAGCCGCGGAGTGTGGAATACCCAAGCTAACAGGTACACCTACGGCGATTGGGACACCGGGGATCACGCCGAAGAGACCAGCAGAGAAATCACGGGTTGCCTACCAACTGGGACAGTCGCAGGTCCAGCAGAAACCCGATGAGGCGTCCCCTATATTGCAGGAGTACGAGGAGGAAGAGCCGGTGGAGGATCCAATGGTGAGTGAACCCATAGTCCCCTTCACCATCCCGATTACATTAACAAGCCCGGTTACGGGTGAGTCGATGCCCCTTTCGGCATTACTGGACACAGGGTGCACAAGGTGCCTAATCAGTAAGGGAGTGGTGCAACAGATGCGTATCAGAGTGGCCCGGCTAAAATCCCCGATTCGTTTTGAACAAGTGGATGGCTCTCTGTTGGGGGGGGGTTCCGACTACATTGGTGACGGAACCTGTTAGAATGGATATAGGGGGTCATTGGGAACTTATACGCTTCATAGTTGTTCCCACTATGTCCGAGTCTGTCATTCTGGGGTTAGCGTGGATGGATAAGTGGACACCAACGATCTGGTGGGCGGAGGGATCCAGACACCTAAGGCTAGCAGTGGGTCCTCAACCGCGGCCGCCGGATGACCAGACTAGGGGTAAGGAGTTAAACTCCTCAAAACCGGTACAGGAGAAGGGCGAGGTTCGATATCCACGGGTATATGAAGACCTCGCGGCTGTGTTCAGCGAACGAGAGTGTGACTGTTTGCCGCCTCACCGACGGACAGATTGTGCAATCGAACTCGCTCCTGGGGCCAAGCTGCCTAAACCCAGAATGTACCCTATGACGTTTGCAGAATTGCAAGAATTGAGAAAGTACATTGATAAGAACTTGGCTAGGGGCTTTATAGAGCCAGCACGTTCGAGGATAGCAGCCCCAGTCATATTCCAGGGGAAAAAGGACGGGGGATTGCGATTGTGTGTAGACTTCCGTGGCCTGAACGCTGTGTGCATAGACCAGGTTTATCCCCTGCCACTTATGAAAGACCTACTTACCCATTTGGCAGCTGGGAAAATCTTTACAAAACTAGACCTCCGTGAGGCATACTATAGGGTACGCATCAAGGAAGAGGACGAGTGGAAAACAGCGTTCAACTGTCCCCTGGGTAGCTACCAATTCAAGGTGATGCCTTTCGGATTACAAGGAGCGCCGGCTGTATTTATGCAACTGATCAACGAAGTGTTGCATGACCATCTATATAGAGGTGTCCTTGTATATCTGGATGACATACTGATCTACTCACAGACGTTGGAAGAGCATGTGCAATTAATACGGACAGTACTGCGAAAATTACTGGATGCCAATTTATACTGTAAATTGTCGAAGTGCGAGTTTCACAAGACTCGGATTGATTATTTAGGGTTCAGAGTCTCCGCTACAGGGATAGAAATGGATCCTAGTAAAGTTCGCAGTGTTTTAGAATGGCAGGCCCCAAGGACCCGGCGTCAACTGCAGAGATTCTTGGGGTTTGCCAATTTCTACCGACAGTTCATCCCCTCGTTCGCCGACGTGGCCCTACCATTAACCCAACTGTTACGCACCAAACCCACGACTGGCAAACCTCACCCTAAACAAGCATTAGATTGGACTGTGGACTGTCAACAGGCCTTTGAGTCGCTAAAACGACTATTTGCAAAGGAACCAGTGTTATTACACCCCGACCCGAGTAGACCATATGTGATGCAAGCCGATGCCAGTGATGTGGCCGTCGGAGCACTTTTGATGCAACGTAACGGACAGGGCGACTTGCAACCGTGCGCATACACCTCCAAAAAATTTACCGACCCAGAGCGACGGTGGGCGGTGTGGGAGAAGGAGGCATTCGCAATAAAATGGGCATTATCCACCTGGCGCCACTTATTGGAAGGTGCACAGCACCCCTTCGAGGTGTGGACGGACCACCGGAACCTAATGGTCCTCCAGACACCGAGGAAATTGGCGCCAAAACACGTTCGATGGGCACAGTATTTTCAGCGTTTCAGATTTAGCCTGAAGGTAGTACCCGGAGGGAAGAACTTCTTAGCAGATGCGCTCTCACGACTACCACAATATGATAGTAAAAAGGAACAGGTGATTCAAACTATTATGCCAATATGTAGTATGGTTCCCGCGCAGACGGAGGGATGTGCAAAAGTGGTAACGTTGGAGGAGGAATTGCAGTCAGTATTGTTGACCGATCCCTGGTTGCAGGCGAATCCCGGATTGTTAACCCATCGTGATGGATTGGCCTGGTATCGGAATAGGTTATACATCCCCTCGGAATTGCGTCATCGGGTATTTCACCAATGTCACGACTCCAAGGTGGCAGGTCATTTTGGATTTGTAAAGACGCTCCACCTGGCGAGACGCCGGTTCTGGTGGCCTAGCCTACGGAAGGATATTGAGCGGTATGTCAAGGAATGCCATATTTGTGCACAAGCTAAAGTGGTACCGAAGAGACCGATGGGACTGTTACAATCGGTGTCTAACCCAGTTCGGCCCTGGCAGGACATCGGGATGGATTTCCTCGTTGAGTTACCAAACGTCAGGGGTTACACGGTCATATGGACGGTTGTTGATTTGTTCTCGAAACAAGCACACTTTGTCCCCTGCAAGGGGTTGCCGTCTGCGAGGAAGTTAGCAAAACTGTTCGTGCAACATATTTATCGATTACATGGGGCGCCCCGTCGAATTATTTCCGACCGGGGCGTCCAGTTCACAGCCCAGTTCTGGCGTCAATTCCTTGCGAGCATTGGAACCACACAAGGACTGAGTTCCGCATACCATCCTTGTACCAATGGGGCGGCGGAACGGGCTAACGCAGCGATTTCACGATATCTGCGATCGTATGTATCTTACCAGCAGTCGGATTGGATAGATTTCGTGCCGTTCGCAGAGTTAGCGTATAACAACGCAGTACATAAAAGCACCGGGTTGACCCCATTTCAAGTAGTTTACGGCTACGACCCAGTTACGCTGCCTGGGGGCGAGGCGCCGGGAGACGTGAACCTACAGCCTGGAGACTGGATGGCCCGTGCAGGCCAGGTGTGGGGTACAGTAAAAAAGGCCTTACAGCAAGCGGAAAGGATAGCGAAAGAGCAGGCTGACAAGGGTCGTAGACTACCAATGCAACTAAGAGTGGGTGATCGGGTGTACCTATCAACCAAATATATTAAGTTACAGGTACCATGCAAGAAGCTAGCGCCAAAATATATTGGGCCCTTCCGCATAGTACGCATCATCAACCCTGTTACGGTGCAGCTTCAGTTGCCGGAATTGCTTGGTAAGATACACCCAGTGTTCCATGTGAGTTTGTTGAAGCCGGTAGAGGGGGACACCCACAACAAACCTCCCCCAGGACCCATTGCCCCGGGAAGGTATGAGGTACAAGACATACTAGATTCTCGGTGGCGGAGGGGCACCCTGTATTACCTGGTGTTATGGAAGGGATACCCCTTATCTGAGGCATCCTGGGTACGGGAGGAGGATGTTTTCGCCCCTGCCCTCACCCGTCGATATCACAGGATGTGGCCACACAAGCTAAGGGGCTAGGGGATGGGTGATACGCCCACGATGGCTAGATAATGGATGTAATTGTTCATGTTCCATTTCAGGGGGCTCTATGGTAAGGGGGAGCCGAATGTCAGACCCAGCGTGAGACCTACCTGCGTGTGGAAGATGCACGGTATCCGAATCTCCGTACAGCGCTCTAAGCAGCCCTGTGGGAGCCGAGCACCGGCGACGTGAATGAACTGCTGCCGGCGCTTACACAGTGACGAACGGCCCATATGACTAATTACCATGCCGACGGAGAGGACGGGATAGACCGGCATTATGCAAGATGGACATATAAATATAGGACGCTGGGTCTGACAAGTGGTGGTTGCTGGGAAGGGGGCGGGGTGGAGACGCGGTACAGGTGGGGGCTGTAATCTACGGGGATAATCAGGGTGATTGGGGCGTACACAGTGGGTGTGGTGATCGGGTTATTTAGGACGCAGGGCAGGGGTGTGTCCCAGAGCTGGTTTTGTTTTCAACGGAGAAATAAACCTTTGTTGACTACCGCAACGTACCTGGTGGATCGTTTGTTTCGCGCGCCGGCAGGACGTTCTTATAATATCATGACCCCCTTCAGATGCTTTTAAGTGCAATGAAGTGATGGCACTAAGTAGTTTGAGTGTTTCCCTTTTAAAAATAAACCATATTCTCTTGCACATTTTCCTTGTACAGCAGCATGTTTGTGGGTGGAAAAGAGCTGAGTTGAAAATGTATTTATTTATTTTCATGGGAGTTTGAGATTAAGATTGTTTTTGTTTCTCCAGAAACTGCAGGAAGATGAGAGGTTGGGATAATTCTGGAATGGCATAGTGAATTGATCAATTGGAGGTATGGGGCACCAATTGGCAGATGGCATATTCGTCTTTCCTGAACATCTGCAATGAAAATCACTTGAGGTAATTTTCAAACTGTTTTAGGCTGATTTTAGTGAAAGAAACAGTAATGTGGAAGAACCCAGAGTAAAACTTCTTGTGACCCATTCATAATGTTCTGCACTGGATGGAATGCAATTAGATTACATGTATAAATTAACAGACCTATTAACTGGTGAAGTGATTGAAAGTAAGCCAAATGAATGGAGTGGATTATTTATATTTAATCCTACTTAAACTCATTAATGAAATGTACTAGAGATGATGAGTTATTGTTTGTTAAATGAATACATTCATTACATTCATTTAAGCGGCTTGCTGCTGATGGATAATTAAGTGAAAGTATTATGATGAATGGAAAGCATTGAGACTAATTTGAATGGGCATTGAAGAAAAAAAATAGGAAATCTATTAAGACCATTAGGAAATTTAACAATTAATACTTTGGTGGGAAATCAAGCTACAAAAAATAAAACAAGCAATGCTATCGGTAAAAATGCATTTCTTGTGAATATCAAAAAAGAAAGGAAATGAAAGAGGTGGAAATCTTCTACATATAGTTCCAGAAACTTCTGATTGGAATTTAAATCACATAATGATAGGATTCAAGAGAAAATTTCAGAAGAAAATTCAGCAGAAAAATTAATGTAGTAAGGAGTTCTCCACTCTTCAGGAAACCCCACTTTTGGGGATGAATTCATGAAAAACAAGAATGATCAGTTACAGAATCAGTTAGAATCATGGGAGAGATGTTAGATGATTGATTTACAAAAACAAAAAACCTACAATCATATTTTGGAATGTTCCTGTTAGAAATGGAGTAATAGAAATGAAGATGAAGATGTCTAGGACATTTGAACTAGACTGTTGTCTCTAGAAGGTTATATAAATACAAGAAATGGAAGACACAAGAAATAGTAGTATTTCTTTATGCCTATTGCCTAAGAACTCATTTGCAATCATCTTGTGAAATGGCCACACGTTATAAACTTTTATTAATCTCCCAAAACATTTCACAAAATTTGGGATGATTTCTTTTAATCACACAAGAGTTGGAGGCTATTAGGTGCCCAATGGTGTCTGAAAAGTTTGTTGATTATTGATTTTATTTTATTTTTTTCCCTATTACTTACAACCAAAGGGAAGCTTGATCAAGAACAGAACCATCTTGAAAGAGAATGAAGAGATGAAAGGGCTTTCCATCATGATATCTCCTGCCAGCCATAGCCAAGGTGGTACTGCCCAAATGTACCTTCATCCTATGAGTAGAGTTTCTATTGGATTAGTGTGACAAGAATAACTGAAGAACATCAGATAATGTTGGAGGAGCTGAATATCAGATATTAGCAAAGCGAAGAAGTCTCAACATTTTGGCAAATCTACTTAGCTTCTTTTAAAAATGTAAATTGGGTACTATTTAAACTACTCATATTCATTAACAAAGAAAGGCATGATTTCCATTTGAATAATATATCTTGATTGTCATATAAATGGAAATTCTGCAGTATTTTATTTCTTAGATTACTCATATAAGCATTTTTCTCCATCTGTTGGCCTTTACATCAAAAGTCCCATCAGCTCAGGGACTAGGGGAACTGAATGCCAAAATGTCTAAAAGGCATAGCACAAAAAAGATTAGCCTCATATATTCTTTAACGATTTGTTTGTAGCATACGTTGGAGAAGACAGAATGGTGTTAGCCCCATTCTCTTCTATTGTGATTTGTTCCAAACACTGATAAGTGCTATCAGAGTTGGAGCATTAGGATTTGCGGAAACCATTAGGACAGTGGTTCTCAACCTGTGGGTCGGGACCCCATTTGGAATCGAACGACCATTTCACGGGGGTCACCAAACAACGCAGTCTGCCATTTTTTCCCCCTTTTCCTTAGCTGTGCTACTCCCTTTTATTCTATTGGCTTTTGAAAGCCAATAGAATAGATTCTCTTGAATAAAGTCTAATTCTATTGGCTTTCAAAAGCCAATAGGAATTGTCCAGGCTGTCTCTGCCCTGCTGAGCCCGCCAAAAGTCCCATTCTGCAAATGCTGCTGTACCAGTTGAGTAGTCCTCGACTTACGACCGGTTGATTAGTCCTTGACTTATGACCGGTTGGGGGTCACAGCATTAAAAAGGTTGAGAACCACTGCATTAGGATAAAAGAAGTTGGACTATCTAAGCCTTTCAGACCAAAAAAGGCAGAGGTGGGTTTGGTTATATGATGCTTTGGACAGATGGCGGGCCAAAGGATTCAGTGCCCAATCATAATTCCGCTTCAACTTCAGTACCCATCTTTTGTCACTTGTGAGCTCTCTTTTTAACAGTGAGAATTGCTTGCCTTTAGAAGTTGTGGGTGCTCTGTCACTGGAGACTTTTAAGAAGAGTCTGGACAGCCATTTGTCTGGAATGATATAGGGTCTCCTGCTTGCACAGGCAGTTGGATGAGAAGGTCCCTTCCAACTCTGCTATTCTGTTATCTAACTTTCCTGCAATCTCTTGAATCCAGCTACTGTAATCTATTTTATGAATGGTAGAGAAACAATGGCTCTAAGGTACTTTTTGTTTTCCTGTGAATCAAAGGAAGTAACAGATTTTTCTTTTTCTCAGTTAGAGCTGACTTCCCACTTCATGTTTTTTAACTTCCTGCTCAAGTCTCTACAGATTGCTATCATTGGAGAATCATTGTGGCTTCCCATGGTCTCAACCTCAGCTTTGCTTTTGGCTCCCTATCAAAAGATACTTTTTTCCTCCTTGGAGCCCTTTCTGAGGGCCATGTGTGTTTTCCTTAAGCATTCTGTCTGAGAACTGTGCTATGCTATTTGGCCTTGTACATATGCATGGCTCTTAAAACAGTGGCTGGATACACCATATTCATGAATCTTCTTCTCGTAGTGGTAGCTAAAGACTATTATGGGTGTATATTGGTTTGGCCACTGGGAAAAAGAAATGATTTGGGGCACTATAGCATATAGTGGCATATTTATTTCCCAAATGATTTAAGAGGCTTGTTTCAATCATTCTTTTTAAAAATATTTTTGCTTTTTGTCGAAAGATGAAAATTGATGTTTTCAATAAAAGGCAGTAGGTGTTATTATCTATATTGTCTTTGGATTTCTCAATCAGTTTTGTAAGAATGACAAAATAAATTCTTCTTCCTGAGGCCTGTTTATTTCTAGACCAGAAGCAATGATTTGTGGTTTTAACCACTGAACCGAGTAATTGGGAAAAAAGTGAAATATTTTTTTCTGAAATAATTTTCTTTTAGGAACTTTTGGCTCGAAGTTTTTAATTCCTTTTGTTTTCTGCTGGACTCAGCAATCTCTACATTTTCTGAAAATGACCAGAAGCTTAGAGAAACCTGGGGTAGGATTGGCACAGTGAAGCTGCTGGAGTTGTACTGAATCATGCAGAGAAAAACATGGATTGAGTGCTAAGAGAAGCAAGAATTTTCTATTAAATTCAGGCCTATGAATGTATAAAAATCTCTGACTGAATCTCCCAAAGTAGAGGTACAGATATCTGCTGATTCAGATAGACCAAAATCAAAATCAAAATCACAAATTTTCTGGAGGAATATTTAATCTAAACAGCGGGGACAGTGAATTATTTGATACAGAACATCCCTGTCCCTGGTAATCTAAAAACTATAGGGCTATCAGTGCATGTAACATAGATGTGTGTGTGTGGACAAGAATACCAACCTTGCTGTTAAGCAAAATCAAGCTTTCAATAACGAGTGCCACATAAAGTGCACTAACCAAATAGGTGATAAGACAATAGGGGAACCCAGGCACCACACAGGTTGTGTAGAAAGTAAACACAGGGCCGGTCATAAAGGACTCAAATGTCTATACATCAATGCACAGAGTATGAACAGCAAACAGGGTGAACTAGAAATTCAGGTTAATGAGGGCAGATATGATATTGTTGCCATCACAGAAACATGGTGGGATAAAACCCACAAATGGAACACACAGCTAGAGGGATTTAAATTATTTAAAAGAAACAGACCAAATAAAAGAGGAGGTGGAGTTGCTCTCTATATAAGAAATAACTACATCTCTACAGAAATAGAGCACAACAATGATGAAAACTGTCTTGAATGCATTTGGGTCAATATAAAAGGGAGACAAAATGACATTGCCATTTTGGTGTATACTATAGGCCACCCAACCAAATAGAGGAAATAGATGAACTTTTTGCTAGTCAGCTAACTAAGGTATGTAGGAAGCAAATCACAATAGTAATGGGGGACTTTAACTACCCTGACATCAACTGGGAGACAAACTCTACACCAAGTGGAAGATCAAACAGATTCCTGACAAACCTAGCAGACAACTTTGTCTCCCAAAAAGTAGAGAAGGGAACTAGGGGATTAGCCATTTTGGATCTAATTCTCACTAACAGAGATGAAATGATAGAAGGTGTTGAAGCCACAGGAACCTTGGGAGGTAGTGATCATGCAATATTAGAATTCAACATTATGGAAGCAAAAGCAATAGAACATAGTCAAACAAGAGTCTTGGACTTCAAGAGAGCTAATTTCAAAAAACTTAGAGAGGGCTTGGGAAGGATTCCATGGATGAGAATCCTCCAGGGGAAAACAACTCAAGAAGCTTGGGAAATTCTGAAAAGTGAGATAATAGAAGCCCAGTCTAGCACAATACCAATAAAGAGGAAAAATAACAGCTCTCAAAAGAAATCAGCATGGCTGCATAAAGAACTCTCTGATAAATTGAAAGATAAAAAGGACAAGAATAGAAAGTGGGAAAAGGGGCACATAACTAAATCAGAATATCAACAAATAGCCCGAGCTTGCAAAGATGAAGTGAGGAAAGCTAAGGCTCATAATGAACTAAGGCTTGCGACCAAAGTCAAAAATAACAAAAAAAGCTTCTTTCAACATGTAAAAAACAAGAAAAAAGTGAAGGAAATGATTGGTCCATTAGTGGGTGAAAGTGGCAAGAAGGTGACAAGCAATAGGGAGAAAGCAGAACTATTTAACTCATTTTTTGCATCTGTCTTTATACAAAGGGAAAAAACAGACCAACCTATCAAAAATAGTGCCATAAAAAACAGTATAGAAACACAAGTTAAGATAGGCAAGAAAATGATAAGTGAGTACCTGTTCAGCCTAGACCAGTTCAAATCACCAGGACTAGATGGATTACACCCCAAGGTTCTCAAGGAACTGGCAGATGTGATCTCAGAAACACTGAACTATATTTTTCAAAGATCTTGGAGCACTGGGGAACTACCAGAGGATTGGAAAAGAGCTGATGTAGTTCCCATCTTCAAAAAAAGGAAAAAAAATAGATCCAGGAAATTACAGACCTATCAGCCTGACCTCAATACCTGGGAAGATTCTGGAAAAGATAATCAAACAATGAATCAGCGAACACCTAGAAGCAAACAAAATCACTACTAAAAGCCAACATGGGTTTGTCAAAATCAGATCATGCCAGACAAATCTGTTATGTCCTGAGCCTGTGGAAGCAGGCTTGGGGCATTACAATGGTCCTGGGCAGGTGCAAGCTGCCTGCGACCAGACTGGCTGTCGCCAGCGTGCATGCGCGGGTGCTGGCGCGCCAAATGTTGCAGATTGGCCTGGGAATGGCCTATAAAAGAGACCGGGAGATTTGGGCGTTGTCGGCGTCTTGTAACCAGTATGCTGAACAGAAATAAAGAAGTTCCTGAGAACTACAACTGCTTCTCATGTCACTGCCATTTCGCGAAGGACGCAACACTGGCGACGAGGGTGGGATTGCCTTACATCGACCGAAGACAGGTGTAAGCTTACCCGAGAGAGTCCTGAGCCGTAGGAACGGCGTTGACTCGGCAGCTACCCACCAATCCAGCGAGCATCGGGGGTAGGCTGGCTGATAGACCCTTCCTTTTCTACAAAAATGGCAAAAGTTGGAAGACTTTCAGAATTCGACGTCTCGCATCCGGAAAGATGGGAGTCCTACGTAGCCAGGGTGGAAAACTATCTTAAAGTCAACCAAGTAAGAGAAGATAGTTTGAAAGCCGCCACCCTGCTGTGCATTTGCGGTCAAGACGCATTCGAAATCACTGAAAACATAGCAGCAGCTGTACCTCTAGAATCTGTTAACTACTCAGATCTCAAAAAACTACTCAAGGAACACTTCCAGCCGAAGCTGTCCGTCATCGCTTGGCGCCACACCTTCGAACAGAGGGATCAGCGACCCGGAGAATCAGCCAAAAATACATTGCTGCGCTGAGAAAAGCCGCTAAACACTGCGAGTTCAAGGATCTAGAAGAACGGCTGAGAGACAGATTTGTATGCGGACTGAGGCATAGAGAATTACAGCAGAGACTTTTTGCTAAAGAAGACTTATCATTCCAAGATGCCTTGAGAGAGGTTACTGCAGAAGAGGTGGCGGGCGGCGCCATCAAGAACATGAGGCCGATCAGAAGCACTCCAGAGACTGCGTCCGTGCATCAGGAAGGAGCCCAAAGGAACGCAGAGGAGGATCCTGACGATGAAGTAGACCGTCTCTACCCCACAAAAGAAGGGAAACAGAAAGGAAACTCTTCAGCTCTCCCCAAGTGCCTCGGTTGTGGAGGTCGCCACAAGAGGACCGACTGTAGATTCCGCTCCGCTATCTGTAGGGCATGCGGAAAGCAGGGACACATTGCAGCTGTGTGTCTGGGCCATCAGAAGGTACAACCTCAGGAAGAATTGCGCCTGAAAGGTACCAGGGTTCCCAGCCAAAACAGGGTGGGGTTCTGCACTTCGCGAAGAAGCATTTACAAGACAGGCACACACAAGCCCATCAAGAAAAAGCTGTCACTTAAAGTGAAGCTACAAGGGGTTCCATTGGCTATGGAATTGGATACGGGTCTGCACTTTCGATCATTTCCATGCACACGTTTAGGAAGATTTGTTCTGGCAGCGGATTTCAGGCCAAGCTGAGGCCTTCCGACATTGTGTTAACAGACTTTCAAAACTCCAGAGTGTGTGTTAAGGGGGAGGCCACTCTTAACATACAGTAAAAGGATTTTGAAGGTCCACTAGATGTAGTAGTAGTAGGGGGGGAACGAACAAGTCTCATAGGACTCGATTGGTTTGAGGCCTTGGGAATACACGTCACAGAGCTCAATAGTTTGCAAACACTTGACCTACAAGAAGTCTGCAAAGAATTTGCAGATGTTTTTAGCCCCCAGCTGGGAACGTACAAAGGACCCCCTGTGTCACTGAAGTTAGACCCCACTGTCACCCCTATTAGAATCAAAGCAAGAAGGGTTCCTTTTGCTTTAAAGGGTAAAATTGACACTGAATTAGACAAATTGATTCAGCAAGGAGTCTTAGAACCTGTCGACTCCAGTCCTTGGGAGACCCCCATTGTCACGCCTCTTAAGGCAAATGGGGACATTCGCATCTGTGCAGATTACAAATGCACTCTAAATAAGGCATTGCAGCAACATGCCTATCCTGTTCCTGTGGTCAGTCATATCTTGGCCTCCCTCAAGGGGGGGGCGCGTTTTTGCAAAGCTTGACCTAGCTCAGGCGTATCAACAGCTGCCTGTTGATGCTGCTGCTGCTGTAGCTCAGACCATTGTGACCCATAGGGGGGCATTCAAGGTAAAGAGGTTACAATTTGGAGTAAATGTCGCTCCTGGAATTTTCCAAAGCGTAATGGAAAACACAATACGGGGTATACCAGGGGTTTGCCCCTATTTTGATGATGTCTTAATTGCAGGGGACTCTACACACAACTTAGCTGAGAGATTAAGGACTGTTCTGCTAAGGTTCAGGAAAACGGGCCTCAAACTTAAGAAGGACAAATGTAAAATTGGGGTGCCTTCTACAGATTTTCTGGGATTCAAAATCGATGCTACCGGTATTCACCCTGCTGAATCCAAACTGGAAGCCATTATGCATACCCCTAGGCCAAAGTCCAAGGCCGAACTATAGGCTTTTCTGGGCCTTCTGAATTTCTATAACTCCTTCCTCCCAAACAAGGCTAGTGTAGCCGAGCCTCTTCACAGGCTCTTGGACAAACAGGCAGTGTGGCAGTGGTCACAAAAACACGAAGCAAGTTTCAATGAGGTCAAGGCCTTATTCACTTCTAACAGTGTGCTTGCACATTTCAATGAATCCCTTCCTGTGTGCATCGCTTGTGATGCTTCTCCTTATGGGGTGGGAGCCGTACTAAGCCACCCCAGATCAGATGGAACTCAGGTCCCTGTTGCATATTACTCCAGAACCTTGTCTTCTGCTGAGCGAAATTATGCTCAAATAGACAGGGAGGCTTTAGCTGTTGTTGCTGGAATCAAAAAATTCCATGATTTTTTATATGGCAGGCATTTCACGGTCTTCACTGACTATAAGCCTTTGTTGGGACTGTTTACCACACATAAACAAACTCCCCAGATCATCTCCCCCAGAATGCTGAGATGGTCTATCTTTCTGTCTGCCTATGATTTCTCCTTACTTCACAAACCTGGGAAGGAAATGGGCCATGCTGATGGCCTCAGTAGATTACCCCTGCCGGTAGTAGAAGCTGACCCTGCACCAACTATCAATATCCTCTCCATTCAGGCCTTGCCTGAGTCTCCTTTAGATGGCAGGGATGTGGCTGCTGTATCAGCCACAGATCTCACACTTGCACGTGTCCTTTCTTGGGTTTTATCCGGATGGCCAGAGAGCTGTCCTGGCACTGAGTTTCAGAGGTTCTGGTCCAAAAGGAACGAATTGTCCACTTTCCAGGGTTGTCTGCTTTGGGGAAGCAGAGTTGTCATTCCTACCTCAATGAGGACTAGGTTCCCTCCACGAGGGTCATCCTGGCATTGTACGCATGAAGGCGCTTGCGCGCAGCCATTTGTGGTGGCCTGGGTTAGATAGAGACATTGAAGCTAAGATGCATGCATGCCACCTTTGTCAACGCTCGCGCCCTGAAATGCCCCAAGCTCCTGTACATAGATGGGAGGAAACACAGTCTCCATGGTCTAGGGTGCACATTGACTATGCTGGGCCCTTTCAGGGTCAATTCTTCTTGGTCCTAGTTGATAGCCATTCAAAATTGCTTGAGGTTGTACCTGTCTCTTCCACCACCACTGCAAAGACTATTCAAGTACTGAGGGGGATTTTTGCTGCACACGGGCTTCCAGACGTCCTCGTGTCTGACAATGGCCCTCAATTCACTTCTTCCGAATTCCAAGCTTTCTTACAGGCTAACATGATTCGTCATGCCACCTCTGCCCTTCCACCCGTCCACCAACGGTATGGCTGAACGCATGGTTCGCATCACCAAGGACGCCTTGAAGAAAATTACCTATGGAGACTGGCATCACAGGTTGGCTGACTTCCTCCTTTCTTATCGCACTACACCGTCCACTTCTACCGGGAGGAGCCCAGCTGAACTTCGTTGGGGGCGCAAACTGACCACCAAGCTTGACCGGTTGCATCCGGACAGACTTCCTTCCACACTCACACACCCCAGGGCACCTAGACAACTGCTTGTGGGTGCCCCGGTCTGGACTCGTAACTATGGGCCTGGCCATTCATGGGTCCCCGTAGGACAGGTCCTCTGTCCTACGAGGTGTCCCTGGACAACGTTCGTGTCCTGCGTCGACACATTGACCAGCTCCGCACTAGATGGGACCTTCCCACTGAGACTCCTGGGTCTTTTCCAGGGGGGGAGGGGGACCCTTTAGGGCAAAGGGAAGAATACGGGCTGCTGCCCATCATTAACGAGGAAGCTACAGACAGCTCATTCCAAAGTTCCGCGAATGCTCCAAACAGGAATTCACGGAGCCCAACTAGAACTCAGGCACCAGTGCCTACTTCAGCCAAGGAGTCACCCCGGGCGCATAATCACTACTCACCCGCATCACTCAGTACTCCAGTCAGGGAGGATATCCGGGAGCATCCAAACAAACCACACCCTGCAAGAGAGCTGGCACACATTCCCTCTAGTTGGCCCGACACTACCCCTGTCCCTAGAAGGGGGCAAGCACACAGGGAGGTGGTCGAGGAACCAAATCCCGACTACAACACCTCTGACTTCACTCAGGGGACAACTGAGTTTTGGGACAGCACTGAAAACCCCACAAGCCCGGGGACAGAACGGGAACAAGGGGAAAGACAACCTCCTGACAGGTCTTGGACGGACCTGGGAGGTTCTACAGAATCGCCCAACAGTGACAGTCACTTAAGAGGGTCAGAGAGCCTGCAGCTAGGCAGGACAACCAGGTCAAACAGAGAAAGAAGCCCTGGCCTGACGAGCCCGGTGGGCAAACAAGCAGGCCAGGCATTGGAGCACAGTCCTTGGGAATCACCAGGGTGTAACAGGGGGGACAGGTATGCATCACCCCTCAGTCAAGGGGTACTAGGCAGGTACCCAGAAGTCAGGAGGTCACAGAGAGCCAGAAGATCTCCTAAGTATTTAGAAGATTTTGTAACTCTACTGGCAAAACAGAGTTAACAGAGAACATTCCTGTACACATAGGAAAATAGAACACTGGGAATGATAGAAGCAGAGGAAATAACTGGCACTAGGTAGTATGGGCACTATGCTCGCATTAGGTTGTATGTTATTATTGTATAATCATAATCTTAGCCGGGGGGAAGGGGTATTATGTCCTGAGCCTGTGGAAGCAGGCTCGGGGCATTGCAATGGTCCTGGGCAGGTGCAAGCTGCCTGGGACCAGACTGGCTGTCGCCAGCACTTGCGCGCATGTGCGGGTGCTGGTGCGCCAAATGTTGCAGATTGGCCTGGGAATGGCCTATAAAAGAGGCCGGGAGATTTGGGCGTTGTCGGCGTCTTGTAACCAGTATGCTGAACAGAAATAAAGAACTTCCTGAGAACTACAACTGCTTCTCGTGTCATTGCCATTTCACGAAGGATGCAACAAAATCTTATTGCATTCTTTGACCAATTGACAAAATTAGTGGATCAGAGGAATGCTGTGGATATAATTTACTTGGATTTCAGTAAGGCATTTGATAAAGTAGATCACAACCTACTACTCGGTAAGATAGAAAAATGTGGGGTAGACAGCATCACCACCAGATGGATCCGTAGCTGGCTGAACGGCCATACTCAGCATGTGGTCCTCAATGGAACTGCATCTATATGGAGGGAAGTGTGTAGTGGGTGCCCCAGGTCCCTGTTCTAAGCCCAGTGCTCTTCAATATCTTCATCAACAATTTGGACGAGGGGATAGATGGGGAACTTATCAAATTTGTGGATGATACCAAGCTGGCAGGAATACCCAACACTCCAGAAGACAGGCTTAGGATACAGGAGGACCTGGACAGACTTGAACACTGGGCGCTATCTAACAAAATGAAATTCAATGGTGAAAAAAGTAAGGTTCTACATTTAGGCAAGAAAAACCAAATGTACAGGTATAGTATAGGTGGTACCTTGCTCAATAGTATTAACTGTGAGAGAGATCTTGGAGTCCTAGAGGACAATCACTTAAATATGAGCTAGCAGTGTGCTGCAGCTGCCAAAAAAGCTAACTCAGTGCTGAGCTGCATTAACAGAGGGACAGAATCAAGATCACGTGAAGTATTAATACTACTTTACAATGCCTTGGTAAGGCCACACTTGGAATACTGCATCCAGTTTTGGTCACCACAATGTAAAAAAGATGTTGAGACTCTAGAAAGAGAACAGAGAAGAGCAACAAAGATGATTAGGGGACTGGAGGCCAAAGCATATAAGGAAAGGCTGCTGGAATTGGATATGTCTAATTTAATGAAGAGAAGGATGAGGGGGGACATGATAGCAGTGTTCCAATATCTCAGGGGCTGCCAGAAAGAAGAGGGAGTCAAGCTATTCTCCAAAGCGCCTGAAGGCAGGACAAGCAACAGATGGAAACTAATCAAGGAGAGAAGCAACATACAACTAAGGAGAAACTTCTTGACAGTTAGAACAATTAACCAACGGAACAACCTGCCTCCAGGAGCGGTGAATGCTCCAACACTGGAAGTCTTTAAGAAGAGACTGGACAGCCATTTGTCTGAAATGGTATAGGGTTTCCTGCCTGAACAGGAGGTTGGACTAGATGACCTCCAAGGTCCCTTCTACCATTATTATTATTATGGATCATCACACAGTCAGCCAGATGTTTAGACTGGATTTGTCATTTTGTCTACCTATCGAGTCCTTACCAGGGACCTGGGATGATGATGATGATGATTAATATTTCACTTATTGATATTGGGCAAAATAGAATACTCCTAGGGCAATCAGAGGCGTGATGGATTCATAGGAAGATGGAAGTCCTATTTGTTCTAACTGCATATGCCAAATTTTGGACCAAAATTATACCAGTCCTAGGGATGGCATAATTATCTTTCATTGAGACTATAGAAAGGAAAGGAAATATTTTGAACCATCTTCTAGGGCTAGACCTAGCCACAGTTAGCCTTCAGGCATTTTGTCCCACCAAGAAACCTCTTTTTTGCTTTGGCAAAAACAAAAAAGGGGGAAAAAAGGAAAAGAATAAGAGTTTTTATATCAAATATGTTTTTTTTAAATTATAATAGATGAGTACTAGCACTGATGATGTTACCTAGTTTGGATAATGAAATGTCTGCAAGAAAACAAACAACCTCAGAGAGCACCAAGGACCCCTCGTGTCAACCCTGAGCTACAAATATTCTCATTTATTATAATAGATGTAAAAAAATGAAGACATTTTGCAAAGAAAAAAAGCTGAAAACTTAAATTGATTAAATGCAAGGTACAAAATTAAGAGAAAAAAAATGCTTTAAATGTATGAGGCAGCTGAGACAAAATAGATGTCATAAAACTCCAGAGGAGTCAAATATTGGTAGCCAAAGTTAGAAAAGGCAGTCATAAATCATATGAAGATTTTCTGATTTTTTTTCTCCTCAGTAACAAGGATAGACTGTTATTGAGGATAGAATATTATGTATCCAAACTATAAGGATGTTCTGTATATAATGGGCAAGCAAAAGCAGTCTAGCACTCAGCAGAGTGAGGTGCTTGTTTTAGGGGAATGTAGTGTGAGGCATCATACCAGCCTTTTAACTATCTTCTTATTATAACTCAAATTCAATAGAAGACACTATTTTGTCACTAGTATTGTAAGATTCAGTGTCCAATCGGTCAGATTAATACATGAAATAGAAAATAAGATCTCCTATATTTGGTTTTTTTTTTTTTCTTAGATTGATGTCTTGCCTCTCCACCAAATGCCTTGAGTAGGAGAATGTAAGAAAACAGACTATATAATTCTGGACATTCTTTGTATTTGGATTAAGGAGAATGTGGGTGGAAAACTCACAAAGGCTTTTACCTGTGCAGAAAGACTTGTAAAATCCTGAAGTTATATGGGAGATTGTATCAAATGTAATTTCTGCCCCCACCCCTAAAAAAAATGAATAAATAAAACTGGAAAAAAAGTCAAAAGAAGGCAATCAAAATAATGAGAGGTTCCGAATAACTTTTCTAGAATAAAAGGCTCAAATATTCCTGGTTTTTAGCTTAAGGGGGCAGGGAAGCAAATGAAGGGGGTCTTGACTTTATGAAATCTAACATGGAATGGAGATATGGGTAAGGAGATATTTTTTTTCATTGAATCAAAATATTAGAAACATGGGCCAGCCAACAAAGCTGATTAGAGATGAAAGAAAATAGTCTTCACACAGAATGTTATTTTGCTACCACATGATATGATGGTCATTAACTTGGATGGCTTTAAAAGGTGTTTGATAAATCCATGAGAGGCAGGACTGTCAAAGGAATGGGTTTTGAAGATTCAATGTTATTTTCAGGTTGGGGGGAAAATGCCTGAAATTGCACATTTAGTTGCAACAAACAATGGTAAAGAGCACCATGTTTGGTTGACCAATGTGAAATAGAAAATGCTGGACTGAAATGACTCTTAGGTTGGTTCAGCAATGTTGTTCTTATAGAGTTGCCCCTCTTTTTTTTTTTTTTGCCAACCTTGTAAATGGTCTAAATGAGTATCCTAATCTTAACTCAGCAGGTTCATAATGCAGCTAACTATGCACAGAACTTCATCTTAAGCATTTACCAATCCAGTATTAATTCATCCTTGAAACATGGGCTATTTCTCTCCAAAATACCAGCCTACATTTTTGAAGCATTATAATAATTGCACTAGTCTTGAATTGATACCAAATAATTTGACAGAAGTTATAATTGTGCTATATTGTACCCACACTCCTGGCTGCCAAGTTGCTACATAGCTCCTACAGTATTTGTCTTTTAGGTTGAATAATAGTGACTTTTTCTTAAAATTTAAGTGTAAATATCCCACAGTTAGACCATGTATATCCTTATACAGACATCATTACAGTACTAATTATTTGAATTATGTTCTTTGAAGAGGTGGAGAGTAAGGAGGAGGAGAAGGAAATATATATATATATATATATATATATTCAGAACGAAATGATTTTAGTTTTCAATTATCAAAACAAGTTGATGTTACAACTTGGCAAAAGAATATGCCTTCTGTCCAGCATTTCTCTCTAGAGAATATTAACACTGTATTTTCTTCTAAGCGGCTGAGGCATGTGTAAGGTGTTATAATTCTTCTGTTTGTAACCATCCAGAGGTGTTAACATCATTGTGGAGAAGCAGCTTTGCTGTGACAGACAGGAAACAGGAACTCTTGTGTGCAAACATACTGTGGGTTACAGTTTCTTGTTATAGTTTAGTATTAGCCAAGGAGACTTAAAATTCCGTATTTGTCTTTTGTCTATTCAAGGCAGGCCTTTCTATAATCTTGTATTTGTGCCTTCTTCTAATTTGTTTCTATGGAATTTTCTGAAGAAAGACAGAATTTTCAACCTGTCAAGGACTTATAGTAGCCTCATTCAGGCATTCTAAATTTAAATTTACCTACATTCATACATAGCATTTGGGATGAGCTCTGTAACTGCATTCATCTGTTCACAATCCTTTGCACAATCATAAATTCTGATGATCTGGGATTCTCAGTTGTGTACAGCACTGGAATTATATTCCTTCAGATGTATCTGGATTACAGGTTTTTTTTCCAGTTCTGCCAATTCAAGTTGGAAAATGAATGGCTTGAGTGGATGGTTGCCCTCGTAGTTCCCCTCAGAGTTCAGTTACCAAACTTCCCAAAATAGTTGTACTGGAGTGCCGGGTATTGTAACTTTTAGCATAGTCTGGGAAGAATATTCTCAAGTCTTCCTGGAATCATTCAAGATTTGTAAATAGCATTTCCTGCAATAGTGCACCCTGAGTCTTGATAATTGCAACATTTTCATGAGTAAGAGGATATGTTGCACTTCTTTGCTGCTAGCCTTCAGTTACCACAGTCAGCAAGAAGTGATATAATGAATCCGCCTGTTGCTTGCCAAGTGTTCACCCACAATAAATGCATCCATACTAACTGATTTCTCATTAAACTATGAGTTTAAAAACATCAAAATGTCATGTTTTCATACATACCTGTACTCAAAGATAATTTCAAGGATTTTACAAACACATCCAGAAATACATTTTCTTGAAAGTCAGGCTGCTTTAAACATACTTGGATTGAATGGCCAAGAGGTGTGTGAACGATGAGCAAAGCTTGTGTGTTGTAAAGTTCTGATATTTTTGTTGCCCAGGAAATAAAAGTCAGATCTCTTCAAACAGATCAAACTCCTCAAGCATTCCTAAACAAGAACATTGTTGGTAAAATACTTTTCGTTTCTGAAAGCAGCATTTGTATGGCATAGAAGGTCTCCTAAGCTACACCATTTACTCTGAATTAGTATCTGAGAGATAGATAGATGGTGTATAAATTTAATAAATAAATCCTAAAGTGTCCACAAAGGGATTGGTTTGGAGATCTTCGGAGGTGGCAGAGCATCAAAGACCACTGTTCTATTAACTGTCTGCACAATCTAATTTGAAATGTAATTTACTGAATTTATCTGTTTCTCTATTTCAGCCTGGCAAAAAGTACTGCCTAATGTCTTGATAAGCAAGTGAATGAACAATGTTTGAAAATTACCAGCCTGATTTTTTCAGTTACCAATCCCAGATAAGAAAAGGGAGTCTGTTAAGTCATTGTATGCCCATGAATAACATGCTGGAGATAGGTAGCATGTTGGCAGTGAAGGAACTTTTCAGATTCATGCATGTCTGTTCTTTCTGTAGGTCTCTGTCTATTTAATTCATGCAGACATTCTTTGGAGTCTAACCTTGCCCTCCCTGTTATTCTGCTGAAGACTGTTTTTTCTCCTGCTGCTATTGGTTACCTGTTCCTTTGGTCCAGCTGATGCTTGGTCATTGCCAAAACAGCAGACTTTGGGATTCCATGGACCATGGACAAGATGAACATTTCCAGATTGTGGACTAATGACTGTGTCAGCAATGCTAGTAATCACTATTGTAAAAAATATCATGAGCCCCGAGGCACTTTAAAAAGTTAAAGGCCTGTAATCTACTTCACTGAGAGGCACCTGCCACAAAAATCTTTTTGCCTCGATAAAAAGAACACACCATTGTAAATCTACAATGTTTGTTTTTCAGTTATCACAACTCTTTGTTATTTTTGATTCAATGGACTAACACAGTTTTCTTCTGGCAGCTAGTGTTCTGGATTGTCACCATTTTTTGTATGTTTAAACTGACAATTTCCTCAATAATCCAGGATGCAGAGGTCTCCTCTTCTCCAGCCTGCATTTGACACACACAGCATCTCCAGGATACAATCACTCTACACATCTCTTCTGTCACTGAAATTGAGTGACTTGTTTATTTTTGTCTTCACTCCCAACATTATTTTCATATGCACTGATTCTAAAATTATGTTTAACTGCCTTCATTCGCTAATGTACATAAACATGTACATATACCTTTCACCCACACGTTATCTTCTTCTTTTAAAGCCATCCAGCTACTGTCAATCTGCTAACCAGTCAAATGGTTGTCCAATCTATTTTTTAAAATATTCACTGAGAACTTCCACTCATTACTTCTTGTCCTGCCTTCTGGTGCTTTGGAGAATACGTCAATCCCCATTTCTCTGTGAGAGGCCTTCAAGTAATAAAGCAGCATTATCACTTCTTATGCTCTTGATGTTATCCCCCTGTTGATGCAGCCCCTGACTGCATTGGCTGTTTTGGCAGCTACAGTACATTGCTGTACTGTATACTTAAGTGGTGGACACTTAAATCTCTCTCACAGTTACGACTGTTGAGCAAGGTATCATCAATTCTGTACCTATGCATCTGTTTTTTTTCCCTATCTAAGTGCAGAACCTTACTTTTCTCATCACTGAACTGCATCTTGTTGGATAGGGCCCAATACTCAAATCTGTCGCGATCCTTCTGAATTTTGAGTTTATCTTCCAAAGTATTAGCAATTCCCCCCAGCTCGGTGTCACCTGCAAATTTAATGAGTTCCCCCTTAATCTCCTCATCTAGATCATTTAAGAAGATGTTGAAGAGCACAGGGGCCAGAACTTTGAAGTATCCCACTGTATGCTTTCCTCCATGTTCCATTAAGGACTACATGCTTGAGTTGGTCAGCCAGTTGTGAATCCATCTGGTGGTGATATTGTCTATCTCACATTTTCCTATCTTATCAAGAAGTCTACTGTAGACTTCTGCAGTCTACTTTGTCAAATGCCTTACTGAAGCCCAAATATACTATGTCCATAGCATTTCACTGGTCCTCGAATTTAGTCACTTTATTAAAGAAGGATTTGACAAGATTTGTCTAGCATAATCTGTTTTTAATAAACCCCTGCTGGCTTGTTCATTTCTAGGTGCTCACAAATCCACTGCTTGATTATCTTTCTCAGAATTTTACCAGGTATTAATGTCAACCTGATTGGCATTGGCATCAGCTATGCTTCTTACGTTAATGTACAAATTGATCTCTTCTCCCTCATTTCTCCCATTTCCCTTCACATAACATAATACAATTTGAGGCTAATTTGTTAATAACCAGGCAGGTAATCTGCTGCTTCATCATATAATTTATATAGATGTGCAAACTCTCACTGCATCAGCATGTTCCTTTGCATTTTTCCCATGTCCTTCCAACCGCAGTAAAAATTGGAAAGTCTATTTTGAAATGGGCGACATGAAATACAAAAGGACTTTGTTCTTGACAAGCATGGCACCACTGTATCAGCCTGAACTTTTCCCACATCTCCACATCAACCCAAATGGGTTGCCACTATTTAAGAAATGAAGAGATCATTCATCAGGAGATGTTCAACAATGATTTCAATAACAGATACAGTTGGAAAATGCTATCCCTATTATCTCCCATGGCTCTTAAAACTGGGTGCATTGGGGTATAAAAGCAGTTTACCATGGATTTCAATGTGTGTATTTCCTTGGAGAGATCAGCCAAAATAGACTATTGTAGCACAGACAGGAAGGGATGTCATTGGCTACCTCAAACTTTTGTATCAAAATGCACGTATTTGAAAACGATATGTTCAAATGCATACAGACTGCATGTTAGAGAAAATGATATTCTGTACATTAGGGAGATTTTCTACAAAATCTACATTGTGGAAAAAAGTTGCACCCAGTATTCCATGTATCAGAAAAGTTGAAAACTATAACAAATGTGGAGTTTCTAATAGTCTCTCTCTTTTTTTTTTACTTGCAAACATTTGGGAGAATGGAATCAGAATAGATTTTTTTTCTCTGTCTCTAATATATAAATGATTTCCCCCTACTATCAATCAACTTTGAGTAGGATTATATGATTTTTCAATGCAGTGATTAGTGTGTGCATTTCCTTTGTAAATGAGCATGATTCCAGGCTGTGATAACCAATGGGAATGATAAAGAAGCTGCACTTGGCAACCAGTGCTTGGTAGTTCCAGCTGAAATAACTTCTCATTTAGATAATCCTACTTTTCATCATCCCTCATCTACAGCCAGCCCAAATATTTATATTTCAACAATGCCAACTTCTCACAAATATATTTAAACTCTACATCTTTGACATCAGCTTAGAATTAAAAATTAAGATAACATAGCAAGATGATGGTAAAAACATATCACAATTACATAATAAAATTATAAACGATCTAGAAATGCTATCAAAATTATTTCTTCTCACTGCAACAAGCAGTGATTTATGAGTTTATGGCAGAAGAGAAATTAGCAAACATTTCTAAAAAAAAGCATGCTCGACAGTAAGAAGTATATTTTTGGATACTTTTGAAACGATGGAATAAATGTATTTGAATTCATTTCTGAAGCTGTCCCTTCCACCATATGATATTAGGAAATTCATCTATTTTCACGTCAATTCTCCTCACTTTAGAGGGAAATCTGAGATTGGAAATTTGTTTTGAATGTCACAACTGATTGGAGCTTGCAAGCTGTCAAAGGAACAATCCATGTCTGTTTATCCCAAGCTTTCTTTTAGCAGAGTAATTTACAGCAAGAAGAGTCATTTTGTTGTGCATATTGTTAAATAATTGGGAATCAGAAATTCTTGCAAGTCTGTTGCAAATCATCCAGAGATCTATTGATGATAGCCCCAGATCTCTTTATTGCATACCCTTACTCAAAATTAAAGCAAAGAGATTCAGAATATGTTAGCTAACCATTACTGCCATTACTACCATTACTACCACCAAAATTTTAGTTCTCAAGATTGTTGTTCTACGCAAAGATTGGGCCATTTGTTGGTATCATTACATCAAAGCTGTCAAATTTATGAAGTGCACTGTCTCCTCTTACTTTCCTCCTAGTTTTCAAAGTGTCTTCTCATTATTCACCTACTTTCTGCTATGAAAGGAAAATGGCAATAGAAAATATGGATGCAACCATAATGCTGATCCTAACAGATCCATTATTCTTTCTGTTGGATCAGCATTATGGCCAAGTTCAAAGAAACATCGCCAGGAAATTCTTTTAACCTGTATCTTCATTGCTGCTAACTTATAATAACTGCTATAACAGACAGTGTGCTTCCCAATAATCCACAGCAAAGTAGTCTGTGAGCTCTTCTTAGGAACCCAACATATTTCCTTTAATTTGTAATATGTATCTGCAGATGTACAGTTGGTGCTCTTCCAAAGAATATTAGTGGCTTAGAAATTCCTTACAGCAAGACTTATTATGTGCAAGAGGAAGGGGCTTCTAAACAGATGGTTCCTTTAATAATTAAAACAAAGTGCTAAATTTTATCTTGTTCCCTCCATTCTTTCCATTTGGATGGGGGAAAAAAATACTTTTCTACTGCCTAAACTGTGACTTCTGACTTTGGGAATCTTGCTTGGTCAAAAGTTTGCTCACCAGGATAGATGGGCTATAATCCCATTGAGTTTGAGAAAATCAAAAGAAAGTATCTGAAAGGTTCTGCTCAATTATTTACCCACAAAGTGACAAGCTAAATGCAGGAGTCAGTCAAAGAAATTAACTTTCTGCCTTGCTTCCCTATTTTTTTTTTAAAAAAAGGCATGCATCAATTGGAGATG
Source organism: Crotalus tigris (assembly GCF_016545835.1). Lineage (NCBI taxonomy): Eukaryota > Metazoa > Chordata > Lepidosauria > Squamata > Viperidae > Crotalus > Crotalus tigris. The sequence goes on along the minus strand of NW_024100595.1, from coordinate 930,657 downwards.
GGAAAAAGGTATCACATTACCTGTGCAGACAAGAGAAGGAGGGACAAAAAACCATCTGGAAGTGATAGTCAGGAGGGTTACTCTCTCTCTCTTTCTCTCTCTCTCTCTCTTTCTCTCTCTTTGGCGGCGCCCTTTCTAAGTTCTGTCTCTTTCAGCTGCTAAATTTCTCCCGGCAAAGAAGGAAATTCACAAGGCTAATATCAAGAGTGATAGCTGCCTCCAATTCTATTCCTACTTCCCACCCACTTCTCCCCCACCCCCACGTATCAAAGCAGCCAATGAGTTGGCTGGCTGATTTTTGCATATGTGAGTCAAGGAAGGAGTGGGCAGAATAAGAATTTTCAAGGGCTGCATTCTCTGCTGCCTTTCCAAGAAAGTGATGTCTGCACGATTTGCCAGAATTCGCCAGAAAAATCTGCCTAAAATCCCAGAACAATATATATTCACGGGAGCAGCGTCCTGTAAAGTATTTACACAACGTGCATAGATAACAAACAGCAAAAAGCCACCTAGTTTGCCCAAAGGCAGGGCCCTGTGTTGCCAGACAGTAATGGACATAATGGAGTTTCTTTGCTTGACAAATATAGCAGGTTGTGGTAAGGATAATATAAAGGAAAAGGCTCCTGTTACCGGGCTCCTATGAATAATTCATCCAAGTGATGGTCAAATAAAACAGATTTCTGAAACAACTAACAGCATTGGTATTGGGCAATGGAAACAGTGATGTGTAAGACACGTGGGCAAGCTGTTTCACGTTTGCATGCAAAATATTACTTAAAAGGAAAAAACAAAGTGAACTTTTCTCCCTAATTCTAAGCTGAATTATTTCTGTTAGAAAATAAATTAAAGCTGCAAAGATGTGGCCCAGAAGCCTCATCTGATGTGCAGGCATACCACTTTCCTGCTTGCATCCAGAGATTTACTAATAGGAGTCAATGGGTTAAAAGAAAGTGAACTTTTCTCATTAGGTCTAAGTTAAATTATTTCTGTCGGAAAGGAAATTAGGGTATATTTTATTTTACTCATCACATTTCTACACCAATCATCTCACCTAAGTAATTCTTACGTGGCCCATAAAATCTCATCTGTCTCTCTGAAAACCAGCTAATGGCAAACAGAGTGCAGCCACACTATTTCTCCCTTGATCTGCCCTGTGACATGGTGGATTCATCAGAATTCCCAGCTTTCCTCCAGGTATGATCTGTCAAAAAGTACAATGTGGCATACTAATGTATATTTTAACAATTCCTATAAAAAGCAGGTTTTTAAAAACAGAAGTGAAATGACCCACCACTACTACTGGATTCAATATTCCCATTTAAGTCTGAATCTGTGCAGCGCCCTCATGCGGGCTGGAGCAGAACTACACCCTCTTGTCTCTGAAATTGTGGCAGGCTGTGGATTGACTCCATTCATCCAGGAAGACCAATAAGTCCTTTTGGATAGGAAGAAGCCTAACGGAGTTTTCTGTGCCAGCACATACTGACGTGACCCAGAAGTTCCTCCTGGGCTTTCATGCATTCTTGTCTGCTTTTGGTTTTGGCTGGTCCCATGGTTGCTGGTACTCAACTCTTGGCTTTTCTCATGCTACTGAACGAACTCTGACACCTAAGGGAAATGTTTATTTTCATACAGTGATCGAAGTTCCAAACTGTGACAGAAATGGCTAATATAATAATAATAAAAATAATAACAAACCAGTCTTTCCCAGTCTGGTGTTCTTCAGATATTTGTGATTGTAATTTGAAGAACTCCCAAATTCTGTCTGGTGTTTTGGATGTTGTAGTCTTTTACATCACAGAAAGCCAGTTTGGGGAAGGCTGAAATTTGTTCTTACTTCATGCAGTGCCAGGCACTGTTTGCAGATAAGGCTGATTATCAATGTCTCTAGGCTATGTTTTTCATAGCATAGATATTAACTGGTGATAACTCTTATTACATTGCCAGGGAATGGAATGTATTAGTAAATTGGTAAAGCCTATTCATAAGGTCCAAAGGTTTATTCCCAGTGGCTGTTACTTGATCTTCATGTTTGAGTGAGCTATTGAGTTCTTTTTCTGCTTTTAGCCCTTTTGCTTTATTTCCCATGACTTCCCTAGCATTATTAATGTTTTGGCAGTGATGAGCTTTAAAGCTCTGAATGGTTCAAGATTAAAATAGTTGCAGGACTGTCTTCACTCACCCTATGAGCCTGCTCCATTACAGGAGTTTTTCTTCTGTGTCCCAACAATTCCTGAGGTTGGAATCAAGTTCAGGCATAAGCTTCACAATCTGAAGGGTTAGTTTTTTTGTTTTTTGTTTTCACTTGTTAAGATTTTATTATACAAATAGTCCTTGACTTACGACCACCACTGAGTCCAAAATTTCTGTTGTTAAGCAAAACAGTTGTTAAATGACTTTTGTCCTATTTTGTGACTTTTTTGCTACAGTTATTCAGTGAATCGCTACAAGTGTTAAGTTAGTCACATGGTTCTTAAGTGAATTTGGCTTCCCTACGACTTTTGTTTGTCAGAAGGTCACAAAAGATTATCACATGGCCCTGCAACTGTCATAAATATGAGCCAGTTGCCAAGGATCTGAATTTTAATCATGTGACAACAACAACAACAATAATAAAGTTGGAAGGGACCTTGGAGGTCATCTAGTCCAACCCCCTGCTCAACCCTATACCATTTTAGACAAATGGCTGCCCAGTCTCTTCTTAAAAACTTCCAGTGTTAGAGCATTCACAACTTCTGGAGGATAGAGATGCTACAATTGCCATAAGTGTGAAAAACGGTCATAAGTCATTTTTTTAGTGCCGTTGTGACTTCAAACAGTCACTAAACGAACTGTTGTAAGTGGAAAACTACTTGTAATTTCCTATTTTTTTTTAAAAAAAAACTATTCATCAACTATGCCTTTCTGCACAGCATCCATGACCCTCATTAACTGATTCTGGTTTGCTTTGCTTCTGCATGCATTCACTCCTTCTGTTCAAAGACGCCCTTCCCCACCCCAACATGGGTTTGTTGTGCATCTTGGCATCCATATAATAGTGTTGCTAATTTCAAAAACATTTTAAAAAATTAAGTTGCTGTCTTAAGATTTAAATTTTTAAATTGCTATTCAAATGTTTTACAATTCCGTTGGTTATTGGAATACAGTTATTTTATTCTATATGTGTGTTTGTTTATATGTTTGCATGCTTAGTTATAACAAGTTAATTTCTCTGAAACAAGCAGAGATAAAAAGATGGTCACTTTTTTCATAGTATGGCACTGAGTCTAGAACTGATTCCAAGACAGTAGCACTATGGTGGCGCATTAATTTTGATGTAATGAAGAAGGAAAAGCCTTTCTTCACTACAATTACTGCCTATGGTTATAATTTTTGTTGACTGTCTGGTTTTATGTTTTGCCTTGTGGCGAATTCTAATTCTAGAGGGACTTGGTGTTATTTATATTGTAAATTGTTGAGTTGTTCCAGATGCAGGAGTAAACAAGTTTAATAAACAAACAATTCAGGATGGGATTTTATCTGATATGGGGGGGCATGGTTTCCTCGTGACACGTCCGGCCTGCAGGCTGGCAGTTTGACAACCGTATTTTAGAGAGTTGTTGAGGCCACCTGGAGATTTATCTATGTCATCAGGGTCACATGAGTAATGCAAATGGGTGTGGAGCTTTCTTGAAATTGTTGAAAGGACTGTGTTGTAGACTGGAGATAGATGATGTTGTATTCCTCCCTCTCTGTTGAGAGAGGGCTGTTGAGTTTTGATATAGATGGCCTCTTCTCTGAGATTCTGCTCTGATCTGCTGGTTGCCATGCCTTGGATGTCAGACAATATATGTTGAAAAGCAAGTACACAGAACATAGGTCCATGAGTGCACTATTCATATACCGGTAGTACATGATGGTGTTGCATTTGTTTCTCTGGATACCAGGAATTTGTCTCTCCAAACTTGGGGAAGGGAGACTAAAGTGGGTTCCCCATTTTTCAGAATGCTCAGCTTTGAGCAGGATTGCTGAGAAATTTTGAAATCTGTAGGAATGAAGAAGGAGTAAGTCAGCCACAATAGGGTATTTTTCCTACTGCAGCTTTGTACTTCACATTATCCCTCTGCATCCCTTGGACCAGTGATGATAGTTTCAATAACACAAAGTTCAATTAGCTGTCCTACTGGATTTTGCCCATGCTATTAATCACCTCCCCTTGGATTTCCCTCAAAAGGTAGCTAGAAGCTGCTATTACATACAAATATGGGAAACTATTTCAAAACTGGCAAACCATTTCTGTCCCTGAGGCTTTCTACAGCTCTTGTTGGATTTTTTAAGTAATGTAGTGTTTATGAAAGGATTTTCTCTAATAGCTTTCTCAGAATCACTATTCAACCTTATTCACATCGTTCATTATACTTTCTGGTAGTCCAAACTAATTGTGTGGTTAAAGGAAATTGAATCATGAGGGCTCCCAACATACAAATAAATCAGGGATCCAGATGAAGGCTCTGTTTCTAGCCCAGCTACAGCAAAGTGGCTCTCAGTATTGCAGAAAGTTTTATATAAATGAATTTTAGCATTAGAAATGCCTGTTTGACTTCTTTTTTAAAACCATAAGCCTCAGCTTGACCTTTTGAATGTAAACTTTAATTTCTTTCAGTAAAAATAATCCTTGCTTAAGTGATTCTGCCTTTAAGCTCCAAATCTCCTTAAGCCTCGGAGTGCCAGGTTTTGGTTGCCCGGTGAGCCACATGTCTGGAGCTGCTATTGTGGCATTTTTGTGCGAAGAACATCTGCATGCCTAAATTCCCACTACTGTATAGTCAGATTGCTTAGTTTATCCCAATATAGCCAAGGTCGTTATAACAGGAAACCTCACCCTCTTCCTCTCTTTCATGACCACATCTGTGCTTCAAAAATGTAATGCAGAACCACAATGGAGTCTTTGACTCCATCCATGAGAAACATTTTATTTGAGACTTGAGCAAACTGGCCAGGCAATGGGATTCTTGCTTTCAAGAATAAATGCTGTAGGGCAATTTCCCATCTACTGACTGATAGACTCTTCTAAAGTCACCTTGTCGTAGCTGAGCCATATAAAGCCTGCCTCTGTTACCATTGCTGTATTGACTGTTGCTACTTTGGTGGAATGATAATTGAGCAATATGTGATTACCAGGGGAATCTGGTATGACAAAAATATTTTTACTAGTGAGGATCATACACAGATAGTCCTTGACTTATGAACACAACCGAGCCCAAGATTTTTGTTGCTAAGCAAGACAGTTAAATGAGTTTTGCCCCATTGTATGACCTTCTTGACCTATTTGTTAAGTGAATCATTGCAGGTGTTAAGTTAGTAACACAGCTGCAAGTGAATCTGGCTTTCCCATTGAATTTGCTCATCAGAAGAGTACAAAAGGGGATCACATGATCCTGGGACACTGAAACCATTATAAATACATGCAAGTTGCTAAGCATCCAAATTTTGATCACATGACCACAGGGATGCAATCATGTGAAAAACGATCATGTGAAAAACGGTCATAAATCACTTTTTTTCAGGGCCCTTGTAACTTTGAATGGCCACTAAACAAACAGATAAATTTGAGGACTACCTATAGGTCAGACTCAGTCCTCATATCTGTATGCTACTATGACTTATAATTGGCTTGTAAGTATTTGAACTTCATAAACAAATAATTATTGGCAAGTGAAAAAGCTGCAGGTTTGTGCCACGTTTTGGTACTAAACATTGGTCAGTTTTTTATCCCTCTGTCTGGTCCCAGATGGCCATAATTCAAGACTAAACCTGATTTACTGGATAGCAACTACCTTGGCTGGCGTTTTTGGGCATCTGCCTAGCAGACACTTTCTTTCCTTTCCTTTTTCATTTTAAATACTTAAAATAAACCTGCAGTGGGCAAATGTGGCCAAAGCTCCTGTTGGGGAAGTGAAGGGTGAACTACTTCTACTCTTTTGATATTCCTCTCCCACACATCTCCACCCTATTCTTGTCCTGGTAAAATTAACACAGAGGTACATGTAATGAGCAGCGAATGTATACTATATGTTCATTTCTCTGCAGCCACATATTTAACATTTCATCTTTTTGACACATTATAATTATATTTGGTGTCTTCTGGGGAATCTGAACAGGCACCTTTTATCTTATGGATTCCTCTTGCCTATTTAAATTCTTGAGTTCCTGGAATCCTAGATTGTATAGGAGCTACCACATATATGCCCTTATTGAGCAAAGTATACTCCATAATGTACATTTACTGGAAATAAAAACAAGCAGCCACATAAAACCTAAATAATACTAATACTACTACTAATAATAAAGTTGGAGGTCATCTAGTCCAACCCCCTGCTCAGGCAGGAATCCCGATACCATTTCAGACAAATGGCTGTCCAGTTTCTTCTTAAAAACTTCCAGAGTTGGAGCATTCACCGCTTCTGGAGGCAGGTTATTCCACTGGTTAATTGTTCTAACTGTCAGGAAATTTCTCCTTAGTTCTAGGTTACTTCTCTCCTTGATTAGTTTCCATCTGTTGCTTCTTGTCCTGCCTTCAGGCGCTTTGGAGAATAGCTTGACTCCCTCTTCTTTGTGGCAGCCCCTGAGATATTGGAACACTGCTATCATATCCCCCCTCGTCCTTCTCTTCATTAGACTAGACATACCCAATTCCAGCAACCGTTCCTTATATGTTTTAGCCTCCAGTCCCCTGATCATCTTTGTTGCTCTTCTCTGTTCTCTTTCTAGAGTCTCAATATCTTTTTGAGACTTTTGTCAAAATGAACCAATAATGGAATTTATTTATTTTTAATAATATTTTATTGATTTTCTAATTTTACAATTAAACATTTAAAAAGCAATGTAGTGACTGGGTAATCAATGATTCCATAACATACATAAATCTTTAGCAGAAATCTCAAGTTACAACATCAGATATTTCCTCTCTTTATCCGTTAATATCTACTATCTCATATTGAATTAATATAATTCTTATTGTTATCAACTAAGTAAAACCATCTTTGTTACATTTATCAATAATTTTGAACATATACATATCTTAATTGTGTTTACATTCAATCTTATATACATCAATGTCCTGCTGTAGCTTTTTCCCCAGGCTTTAATTTCCCCTCAATATTCAACTTAACATTTGGAATGTTATAGTTTCTAAGTTTTAGGTAACTAGAGTTTCCCTTATCTCAACTTCTACATTTTCCCCTTTTTATAACAAAATCTAATATTTTAAATATACATCTTATCTATTTGCATATAATCTTATTCTATTTTAAAAATTCCCTTTTTTCACCATATTAAACCAAAAATCTATTAATCTTATTACACATGTTACCTATTCAGTTATAATACCACTTTATTTTCTAAAAAAATCATCTATATTTGACCATCTTCAACCTTCTAATCAATAGTATAAAATCCCCCCTATTAAATCAAAACCCTTGTTTCTTTCAGCCTTACTCTGGCTTTTTTTCCTTTGCCAACTAACCATCCATGTCAGTACTTTTAATTCATCAAACAGTTCTCCCTCTATTATTGTGTGTATTATTTGAGTTAAGAAAAACCATTTAATTACAATTTTTTGGAAGCACTAGCTTTCTTTGATTGCCTCCCCATTATTCCAGTTTCCCACAGTTGTCCTAATAAGTTTATCTTCCATTCAGTCTGTTCTTCTTCCTTTTCCTCAAGTTTCTTTTGATTTATGAAAAAAATCTTTTCTATTTTCAATGTTATCACTCTCTTTTCTAATTTCCCCATTGGCTGGATCTGTTGGTCAGTCAGGTCCTCTGTCTTCCATTTCTTCTGTTGCTTTCTGCATTGTTGGGTCTTTGGTTGTAGTCAAAATCCCTTCCCTCTTTCCTCATAGGGGGAGAAATACTTTGGGCAGCTTTTGCAGGAAAAATATTTAAAGTCTTAAAGAGAAGATCAGATCCCACCCAGTTTCATCCGCATTGCTTTAAAGGTGCTTGGTTGTAGTTTTGACTTTGGCTGTCAGCAGCTTAATGACAAGCCTTATTGCTATGGCTGGTCTTTTCCCTGCCAGTTTGGAGAGCTGCCCTGGACCGAGCGGAAGGGCTGCCACCCTTCTGCAATCAAGCGGGGGTCCTTTCCTTGCTCGTTGCCTCTACAGGGTGACTTTCGACCCTTTCCAGGGTCCCCCAGCGGGATAAAACCGGACTCTGAAGACAGAGCTTGCCTTCCATGCGTCCGCCAACATTGCGATGGTAAACCGAAACCAATAAGGAATTTATGTGCTGTGGCTTCTTAGAGACATTCAGGCCAAGCCTATACAATATGTTTATGCCGAAGCCAGCTGAAATCAAGATCAGTGAGGTTTATTGCCAAGTAATATGTACAGTCCTTAAAACGCCAATGGGCTAGATGGAATAAGTTTCTTACTGGTTCTGTGATTTTGTACTCTTTGTTGTACAATGCATTCAGCTGCTGAATTTTGTTCTGGTTCACTGTTGCTGACCAGAATACAGCAGCCAGTAATATTTTAAATTACAGATTTGAAGCCAATTTCAGAATTGGAGCAATCTATGCGAAAGACAATACAGTAAGATTATAGCATCTTGCCTCTTATATAAAGCCTATCATTCTTAATTTCCCCCAGACTGTAGTTGTAATTGCTCAGTGAAATCACTGTGGTTGACTTGTTTTAATTGTTTGTCTGGAACTGATAGGCTGATAACGAGGGCTGCTTTGTTGTTCCTGCACGGTGTCATCTGGCTTGCAGATCTGCCCTGGAACATTAAGTTAGGTTGGGTAAAGTTACATAGAAAAATGATTCCAACTTCAGGTAAGAACACAGAACAAAATGTTTCTCCAATCTGGCAATCTGGGGTTCCCCAGGATGGTTAACCACAGAATAGCAGACATGCAGGCTACGAATATAACAGACTTTCACCTCTAAACCTATAGTAAGTGATAGACTGCCCCAGAAAGCAGAGGTTTTGATTGGCTTCTGAGCTTAAGAGTTGCTCTGCAATTGGTAGTATCCTCTATGAAGTGGACATTTCTGATTTAAAATTGCTACATCAATGTTGCCAGTTATCTCAGCTTGTTCTGTCAATACATTCCAGAAGTAATTGTTACAGGAAAACATATTTTCTTTAGCCCCTGAATCAGCTGTCAGGCTGTAGGTGGCTTACTCAGCTTAATTAAAAAGCTCTATCTGCTTCTTTGTGCAAAAGATGTTGTAAGATGTGACCCTGGGCAGATTAATAGAGCAAAGGTGGGGGTAATAGAGGCAAAAGTGGGGGGGGGAGGGTAATAGAGAAAGTGAGACACCAACAGGAAATAAGGTTGATGGGAAAGTAGGGTGGCAGCTGGGCTGTGTTTGGGACCCAGGAGTTTTTACCCCAACTCTTAACTGTTGCCTATTATTGCTTACAGCTTGGGAAATCCAAAGTGCAATTCTGTTTGGATCATCCTTTACTCATTGCTACAATGGCAGCTTTGAGACTGCGGGAGCAGGACCGTCATTTGAAAAGTGCAACAACATAAATAACCTCTTCAAAAAAAAAAAAAAAATGACCAGAATTAGTCAGCTTATTGTCAGCCTCTTTCCTCCAAGGAGGAAGGGGTTGATTTGTTTTTGTTTTGTTTCCGAGTTTAAGAATTTTATAATGCTGTTCTTGTAACAGCAACAAGGCCGAGTTCAAAGGTGAAAGACTGTTGTTCTTAAACCTCCTTTCCCAGAAGCCCTTTGGGTCTAGCCCCAAACTTTGCCTCATCATTCATTCATTCATTCATTCATTCATTCATTCATTCATCATTTTATATAGCTGCCTATCTCAAAAACAGTGCAATATAATATTAAAAACAATGGTATGAAAACAATAAACAACTTAAAATATTAATGTAATCAAAAAGCAAGGAGAGAGCAATAGATATTAACAAATGTGGAGGCAACTCAACAACTTGACTCTCCCTTGGGGATCTCAGGCCTGATTACGGAACAAACATGGCTTGTTCTTGTTGCCTATCTCCCAGTGGGAAGGTTCTCTTCCAATTATGTCTGTATGTGTGAGAGAGGGCCTAAAGCCCATTAGTAATTGTGTAAAAGGTCAAAATATCACAATAGAAGGGAAAGAGACCCTATCATACTGTCTCCTGCAGCGATGAGGCATTTGGTTAGAGAAATCAGTTCTTCGTCCTCTTGAAAGAGATCAGCCTCACAAAGGATAGGCAGAATACTTTATTTAAAAAAAGGAAAATAGCAAAGTTTAAAATTCTTTTTTTGAACTTTATATGATCATGTGTAAGACATGAGTGATGGAAGAGAAAAAAAAAATGTCAGCATCTTAAAGGAACCTCCAATTGACAAATGTCCTGGAAAAGATAAAATTTGGATAGACCATAGTATGATGCAAATTTGCTCCTAGTTTAAAGGAAACACTGTTATAAATAAGTGCCAATTTGCATACAAGGTACAAGGACTGAGCTTGTGTTGAGATAATAGACACCAAAGACCGTAAAATATTAATTAGTAGACACACAAAAACATGGCAGATTCTCTACTGCATTTCACAATTGTCAGCATAGAGATCTGTGCTAATTCTGTGCTAATTCTGCTACCTGTGCTAATTCTGCTACCTGGAAAATCTTTCTTCCTTCTAATTCCAGCTTATATTTGAGTCTGAGGGAAGGTGGAAAATCTGAATGGTTTGCAGCATCTCTACCTTTGCTTGTTTTTTTTAAAAAGGGCAAAGCATTTTCCTCTCTAAGAGAAAAAAGATGAGTGGGGGTGGGAATGGGTGTTGGAAGGCTCTGCATGTTGCATATGCGCCATCCCCATGTTCTTTAGCTGGAGGAGATGTATGTTCAAATGTCTGAGCTTGCAGCTTCCCAGCTGGCACGAGGCGCTGTCAGGCAGGCTGCTCAATCTCTACAACAATTATTTTTTTCTTTGCTGTTGATCTCTTCTGGTAGATTCAAAACAATATGTGTTTATTGATATTAGATGCCAGCAACAAGCCAAATACTCAGAATTCCCAAATAATCAAAATTTGCATCATGGATAAATAAAATTGCATAGCTCCAGGAGATATCTCCTTCCTATTTCATCTACTGTGCTTGTGTGAACTTATTTAGTTATTTGCTAAAAGTTTATTGGTTTCAATCTAGATGATATGCTTTGGCTCAAAAATGTCTGTCAGAAATTATGAATTGTTTGAATCCAGCTTGTAAAGAGTGCATATGAAATAGGAGTGTATAGGCCAGTGATGGCGAACTTTTTAGAGAGTGAGTGCCCAAACTGCAACCCAAAACCCACCTACGTATCGTCGAGTGACAGGTGGGTGTGGCCCATTGACTGGGTGTGGCCAATTGGGTGGGCTTGGCCAATTGGGTGGGCATGGCTGCAGTGGTAACGGCAGACTGGGTGGGACTAAAAAGTTCAATCAATCAATACCAACTTTGCAAGATCTTTTTTTTTCCCGTGAGAAGTTGAAATTGACTGAACTTTTTTTGGGGGGGGGGCACATGGTGGCGGAGGCCTAAAGCAAAAAGGTTTTATAAAACCCAGCTGAAGGCCTAGGACTGTGGCGACAGCACGCGTGCCCACAGAGAGGGCTCTGAGTGCTGCCTCTGGCACCTGTGCCATAGGTTCGCCACCACTGGTATAGGCTGATAATAATGTTTGCCCCAGCAAATGTTGATAATGGAAGAACTAGGGATAATTTTTTTTTAAAAAAGTGTGTAACGAAGTGAATGAATGCCATCGAACAAGACAAGAGACAACAGAAAAAGGAATAAGGCCATTCAGACACCCAGGACTGGATGAGAAAAGTGATTGGTTAGCATAAGCTTAGAAAAAGCTCTGTGTCATGTGTCTGATTAACGAAACACTCCAAAGAACTTTCAGGCTTTTTTTTAACCTAAAAAGCCTTTATTAGTATTATAGAGATGTCAGCACAGCATGGTGGATGCTAAGAACTGAATTTCCCTTCCTTTGCACATAACATTCCAGGCATTTCCCCTCCCCTATTTTGGGGTCATGATTCACATCTTCCAATTAACTTGGATGGCAAAGATTTACTTCCATTTCTTTTTCCCTGGCTTTCATTATATTCTCCTCCCCTTTCACTGTCACCTGATTTAACTTTAAAAATACCAGACAATTCTGCATATATTGTCAAAGCAAGAATATTCAATATTAGCAGCGTTGACACTTGGTTTATTTGAAGTACCTGCTTTAAGCTTAAGTTATACATGTGCAGAAATGGCAAAGAAAAAAACCTAAAAGCACAATTGATTTGATTGATTACAATGAAGAGTGATAATTAGGGAAGACCTAATGTATTTATGTGTCTAACCCATTTATCTATAGCAATATTTCTAGCAAAGCCAGCCTGAAGCTGTTTACAACAAACAAATAAATAGGGATAATAAAAAAGCTCTGTGTATGGGCCAGATTATTGTTTGGTAATATCAAGTGTGGATCTTGAGGGAAAAAATAAATATAAAAGAAAATGAAAGTGAAAGAAACCTGCAAGTTTTATTTTACGTGAAGTATTTACATGAAGTATTAGTACTGCTTTAAAAATCCTTTGTAAGACCACACCTGGAATACTGCATCCAGTTTTGGTCACCACATTACAAAAAAGATGTTGAGATTTTGGAAAAGGTGCAGAGAAGAGCAACTAAGATGATTAAAAGCCTGGAGACAAAGATATGTGAAGAATGGTTGCAGGACCATACTGTAAAGAAAAGAAGGACTAGGGGTGACATGATAGCAGTATTCCAGTATTTGAAGAGCTGCCACAAAGAAGAGGGGGTCAATTTATTTTCCAAAGCACCAGAAGGCAAGACAAGAAACGATGGATGGAACCTAATCAAAAGGAAAAAGACAATCTGGAATTAAGGAGAAGCTTTCTAACTGTGAGAATAACTAACCAGTGGAACATCCAAAAATGCTTTTTCAAGAGGCAACTGGACTTAGTTGATTCAATCAAAGGTGTCCCAAAGCCACTTTGGGACAATCATACCTGGATGACTGAGAATCTCTATAGACAACCAGTGGAACAGCTTGCCTTCAGAAGACTGGACACTTGTCTGAAATGAGGGGTTGAGCAGGGGGTTGGACTAGAAGACCTTCAAGGTCCCTTTCAGCTCTATTCTGATTGAAGTATAATGACTGCAAGAAGAGAAAATATGAATCTTGCATGAAAAAATATTAGAAGATAGATTAAGTTCCCAACAAAAATGAACAGAAAGTGGAAATAAGTAATGATGATGTTGAAGCTGTTTAGAATGGAGGAAAAAGATGGCTTACAACATTTTACTATTTCCCTGCCTTTTGCACAAAGTTATTTGCCCTGAAGAAGAACAATGTGATGGGGATGTGTATGCATGATTTTTTTGACTGATGTAATGTAAGAAAGGGCATAAATCTACAATGATTCAGCAGCATGGGTTATCAATTAGCTCTAGGGCCAAACACTTATTTTTTTGTTTGAAATCCAGTAAAGATCAGCCACAAGATCTCAGTGGCAGTCTCAACTGCATGGATTAACCCCAAAACTATGTTCTCATCAGACTGCTTCTGACTGTCAACAGCTGTGACACATTGCCCCCACTTGTCTCCAGTCTTGCCTTGTGGACTTCTCTCTCTGTCCATCAAGGCGGGAGTCCTTTCCAACTTTTCTGCCATCCATCCAGCAGTAGGACCAGTTGCCAACTGCCACTTCTTTCTCCCTAATTGCCTTCAGCTCTAAAGGATAAATTCCATTGTGTTGCATACTGATCACCCCAGGAATTACTGGGTTCTGTTTATGGATTCAGAATGATAGTTAGGGTGGTGCTGTATTATATAAACACCTATTTTTAAAAGTGAGGATGTACATATTTTTCCAAGGTAACAATAAGGAAAAAATGTGTTGTTAGTGGAGATGAGTCTGAATTATACAGATGTTTTCTCATCCTACTTTCCTAGGTTTTGTAGAAGGGATCCCAGTGCCAAAGTAATTATATGGTTTTAATTGTGCAAGCTTGATCTCTTGTCTAACTATGGTGACTTGGTGTAAATATTGGGAGAAAATATGTTGGGCCTCAGAAGGTGAACTTCCTAACCACTTCTGCATGTACACTTTACAGATTTTCCAAGCTTAGAAAATGCCCAGACCTCTATTCATTGGGAGTTTTGACCAATCAAATTAAATGTATTGCTTCTCATAACTGAATGTGCATCCTCTTTCTGCCTTATCATTTCGCAATCAAGGAAGAACAGCTGTACCAAAAGTCATGGAACTACAGTGAAAATCTTTCCCCTCCCTGCCCAAACTAAATCTGTATAGAATTGCATCTATAGACTCAACAATGCAGATAAATGCTTCCACTTCTTAAATGACAGGCAATGAAAAGAAGCGCAATTCAAATTTTAGCTCATGGGATGGAGATTGCATTAGACAGCTGCCAATTTCCAAGGTTTGACCTGATTGAATCCAGCGGGTTGGAGCTAAAGATAATATGAGATGAAACAATAGGCAATTGGAAGGCTAATTGTTTCTGGATAAATCATTCTCCCACATAATATGCCCTAGATTTAACAGTCTTTCAATCTGTAGCTATGCTCATCAAATTAAAAAAAATGGCTATGTGTGATCCAAAATAAGCATCTGATTAATAATTTAATGGTGTTAAGCCATTTGTTATAAAATATATTTTCTTATTCCCTGGCAGCTGGAGAAATGTCATTAAGGAGAAAAATGCCCATATTTGGGGGGAAGAGGATACAGGGATGCAGTGATATATGACCAGTGAAATTACATTCCCTCTGAGATATAGTATATTCAGGCCAAAACCCTGATCCATCTTAAGTGGGTTTACAACCCAATCATCTTATGTTGATCTTTGTCAGTCACTATTCCTCCAATATCAGCTTCATAATGGTTTGTATTTGGTTTACATTTATTATAAACCTCTTTGACACTGCTGAAAATGAGTACCAGAATGTAAACACTTTTAATAAATGTATAATTATTAATGCCTACCTTGTTTATTTTATTTAGTTTCCATAATTAAATGACAACTTCTTATTTCTTCTCTAAGTTATTTAGCTTCTGATACTGTATAGCACTGTTCTTTAAACATTTTTCTCTCAGGACCCCTTCTCACTTTTAAAAATTATGCAGGACCCCAAAAGAGTTTTTGTTTATATGGGTTATATTTTTTGATATTTACTATATTAAAAATTAAAATTTTGCATTTGCTGCCACTGCTGTTTTTCATGATTGTTTGATATTTTATTATTTTTCAACGCAGGCTGGCAAATCATTTTGTGTGCTTGTACCACACTTTGAGAAATGCAGCTGAATAATACACCCAATGCACAATGCAACTCTAATTTATAATTTATACTCTCCTTAGTGGCCCACAAACAGCTAGAGCAGTGTTTCTTAACCTTGACAATTTTAAGGCATGTGGACTTCAACTCCCAGAATTCCACAGCCAGCATTGCTGGCTGTGGAATTCTGGGAGTTAAAGTCCACATGCCTTAAAATTGTCAAGGTTGAGAAACAATGAGCTAGAGAGAAACTGAGAAGCTACATACCCAAGGACAGCTGAGTCCTTTATGATAACTAGGTGTTTCTCCCCAGGAAAAGTTATGGAAAATTGGATGAGTAGTCTTTTGCTGTGGAGGGACACTGTGTTAAGTTGATCTTTCTGTAAGAAGTGACAAATAAGTGCGGAGGACAGATGACCAGCATTCGGTACAAACTATGCCAGCGTTTCTCAATCTTGGCAGCTTGAAGATATATGGTCTGGGGAATTCTGGAAGTTGAGATCCATGCATCTTTAAATTGTCAAGGCTGAAAAACACTGGCTTGCACACTTTGGAAGAAGGATGCATTTTCAGCTATGAGAAATTGCAATGCACCTTGAGCAGGTAACACACATTTTCCAGTAAGCTACAGTAGCTTTTAAACTTTAGACTTTCTACAACTCCCAAGGCCACAAATCTTAGCCGCTTTTTATAGGCTGGAGGAAGAATGTGTTTGGTACATATTCTTATTCTTACGTTTGGTACATATTCTTATTCCAAAAATAATGGAAATACTTTAAAAATAATTTAAAAACAACGACAACTGGGAAAACAAAATCCTGCAGCAAATAGCATCAATCATGGTGTATCCTAGTGTGCCAATGATGACTCAGGTACTGTTATTTGGCTTGTTTACTAGTGCTTCCATTATCACCCAAATGCACCTTGGGTGTCATTTAAGCAGCCATCCCTACAAGAAATTGGATTTGCTCCTGAGATTCAGCCCTAATGGGATTTAACTTCCCTCTGGAATTTCCAGGTTTGAATTTTTATTTTTGCTATGACATTTCATGGATATTATTTTTAAAAAAACACTACTTGACATTAAACACACTTTTTTTTTACTGCAGGCAAGTTGTGTTTGTTCCCATCTTAAGAGTGCAACAGAGGACAGAACTTTATGGAAGTTGCATTGTTTCCCCTTTATTTTGAAAGGTGACCAGCACTGAAATCTGTGTGTTTTCAAGAGGGAAGGGGAGAGAGGAAAGAGGTAGGCACTCTCTTCCTGTAGCCAAGGATTCATATGGCAGAGAGAAGAAAACAAATAAGAATGAAGTGACCAGGATAAGAGCACAGAACAAAACAGCAAGCAAAGAATGACAAGAAGGAGAAAGCTTTGTGAACAGAGAGCATGTAATTGATGGACTTATGTTCACACTTCTCCAAGTCAGAAGGACTATCTTGGAATTACCGTAGCTGCAGTAGGAAGTCAGTGGAAATTGCAAAGAAATAAAGGCACATCCATCCTGATTTCTCTAAATATTTTCTACCCCAAATTGTGAAATAATCAGTGGTGAGGTCAGTGAAGCAAACTGGTCATTTGCTTTTTGTATCCCAGTGCTTCTCCACTCCAGTTTTTCTCTGTAATTTATTTCTCAACAGGCTAAGAAAAAAAGATTCCTGCTATACTAATGCTTTTGTTTTTAAATAAGTACTTTCTGCAGGATTTAACATTAGACTATGTGGAAACAGAGCATGGTAATGAAACTTGAATATCCATGTTCCAAATAAGTGAGTGGAAATCAGTGACTGAGATTGAGTAGTTACTGAACCCGGAAATATGTATTGACATACTGAACATTTGGTATTCTTACGACCTTGTCTATAAATGGTTATGTTCCATTAAGAGCTACAATAAATACAGATAAGGTTAGGACTAGTTCTTCGGCTCCACTATTGTCTCATTTCTGAAACTTGTTCTCTAAGGTTGCGAGGAGTTTATTTATGGGTATATGTATGTATGTAACTATAAGCATTATATCAACCACCTGGGCAATTGTATGGAAATTACTACATAAGAGTCAATTGACTGTGCTGCAAAACAACATAAACCTTTTCCATATGAACAGAAAAAGAGCACAAGTTGGGTTCAGTTCAGTGATATGTTGATTCTATTTCCTATGATTGTGCAAAGCTTGGTTCAGAGTTTTGAGCTGAAGGAAATCTGAATTTCACAAAGGAAGGTTTTTATATATGATGAAGGGGAGACAAAGTTGTTTAGCTTTGTCTTGTGTACTAGTTGCACCCATTCTTGGCCTGGAGACTTCAGCTCACTGTCACTCATGCCTTGGTCACTACCTGACTGGATTACCATAATGTGCTTTACATGGGCTGCCCTTGAGGAACACTTGGAAGCTTCAGCTGGTTGCACAATTTGGACTGTTCTAAAGATTACCTGTGTGATAGCAGTGCTGTGCAAACTACATTGGCTTTCAAGGGCAAATTAAAATTATTGGTTATCAGCCTTAAAGTCATGCATGGCATAGGGCCAGGTTACTTGTAGGACTGCCTCCAAGTGTTTCTACCTGTTTCACCAGATCTAGTTGGGTAAATCCCCTCTGCTAAACAGTGTCATCTTGTGGGTCTTGAAGAGACATGCCTTTTCTGTTACAGTGCTCACCCTACAGTGCTCACCCTATTATTAAGACCTGGCTTTTTCTCCAAATATTATAGCCAGGATGTTAGAGGAACCCAAGATATATATATGTTGTTTTATGAGTTTGTTATATGGTGCCTTGGTTTTCTTTTGTATTGGATTATTATATGCTATGTTTGGTTGGGTATGTGTTTTCTTTTTATACTGTTTTTCTTATAAATTGTTCTCTGGACAGAGAACAATGATATTAGAACCATAACTTTTCTAATAATTAAATTTATAGAGCCACCAACTCAACTGATTCTAAGTAACAGAATAAATTGCAACCATTAAAAAAAAGAACAATAGAATAGCCATACCAGAATAAAGAGAACAGAAATCAAAAAGAATAAGATGAGACCATTTTATTCTGGTGATCAAAGCATCCATCATATTAACTAGATCCCAGGGAAACAGCCAGGTTTCAAGGGTCACTTAAGGGATCAAGGTAGACTTCTTAACTTCTAGAAGAATACCATTCCAGAAGTCACAAAAGAGATAGTATGGTCACATGACATTGTTTTAAGGAAAAGTCACTGAGAGTATTACAGCATATGCTAGAAGTAAAGTCAAAGAATGAAGATGCTCAACTAACATATATATTCGCTAAAGTGAAGGCAATGTGTTCAACCAGCCACATCAGTTTTTCATAATTGTAGGGAACATGAAGACAAGCCAGACTTTGCCTGTTGGAAAGGGTTCTTGCTGCTATGGCTTCTGCTGAGAACTGAATCTCAGAATTCCATGGTGGAATTGTTTTGCATTCTTATTGAAAATTTCAGCAATATCTAAACTGTTACACC
Organism: Crotalus tigris; assembly: GCF_016545835.1. Lineage (NCBI taxonomy): Eukaryota > Metazoa > Chordata > Lepidosauria > Squamata > Viperidae > Crotalus > Crotalus tigris. The sequence continues at coordinate 911,873 of NW_024100595.1, read as the reverse complement.
TTGTCCATTCTTCTCCCAGAGTATTTAACTGTTGCTATCTGCCATCGATTATAGTTCGTATGTCTGTATTTCTTTTTAAAATCCTATGATTTGTAGTATTATGTCTGTGGAATCAATAATGATTATAAAGCTGTCCTACAAAAAAGTTAGGAGCTTGGGATGTGCAGTTATACTGCTTATTTAAGATGTAAGATCCAAGATGGTAAGTTATTTTTGAAGTAAAACATTTCTTAGTCTGATTGATTCAGAACAGCCGTCTCTTTTATGTGTGGATCTTCTTAATTCTCTCTTATGATATTGAAGATAAAGATATACTTGATTCAATCTTGATTCTTTTTTTCATGGCTCTTATATGAAAAAGGTTGGGCATAGCCCTCCCTCCCAATCTGGCCTACAACTTTGGGATTTTCTGTTGTCTTTCCAAGTCTTAGCCAGGTCCAAACTTGCTTTGTTTTTTCAGGAGCATTCAAGCTATAATAGTTTGTACCACATTAATTAAACATGAAAAAATAATCTTTAGATCAAGGTCAGCTGAAGTATCCATGAACACATTTTTAAATTATGATTTAGATACAGCTTCTTAGACATTTTTTTCCCCAACTTCCTGGTCTTGTTTATAGTCCTGGATTTTGCAGGGCTGATCCAATTTAGCTTTGCAGATCAGCCAACATCAGCTATTTTACTACTGGCTAAGACCCCATTGTATTCATCTTTTACAAATGTTACCTACTTTGGTGCTGCACCCTGTGGTCATAGCACTGGCATGCCAACCAATAGTTACTTGTATTTGTTTATTTGCACATATTTATATATCAACACTCTCTCAACACTCTGGACAGTTTTCAGAGTGAAGCTAATGCCTGCTTCAGTGGGACTAATAATGGGATAAAAAGTCAATGTAAATAAGTACGTTGTTGTTCCAGAGCCGCATTCTAACTAAACAAAGCTAAATAAAACTTCCCGTTAAAAATAATTTCATCAAGAAATTTTACAAAGCAGGTCTTCACAAAAAACAGATTCTAAATATATTCAGATGTTACAATACAAAAACAAGCAATTGGTATTGGATCTACTGCACCAAGAGATGAATTGTTTATAACTTTGCAGCTTGGAAAATACAGAATACAGAATAACAGAGTTGGAAGGGACCTTGGAGGTCATCTAGTCAACCCCCCTGCTCAGGCAGGAAGTCCTATACCATTTCGGACAAATGGTTGTCCAATCTCATCTTAAAAACTTCCAGTGTTGGAGAGTTCACCACTTCTGGGGGCAAGTTGTTCCACTGATTAATTGTTCTATTTAATTGTTCTATTAAATCAGGGAGGAAAATGGAAGGAGGAAAAAATGTAGAGTAAAACGGAAAAGAAAAAGAAAAGTATTGACCTCTGTCTGCTTTTGGCACAATAGAATATAGTAATAACATACAACCTTGACTTTTTACTTTTACATAACAATATATACTAGCCATTTCTATCAAATCTATCGAATCAGCAAAACCCAAAATCAAAGTTTCATTTTTTTGCACCTCAAGCATAAAATCCAAAAGCAGTTTTCAAGTAGAAATAAAATTAGATGTATTCTTTTCTTTAATCAAAGCAGTCAATTTAGCCATCTCTGCTAACTCCATCAACTGTTGCAGCCATTTGTCCATTGTAGGAATCAAAATATCCTTCCATTTTTTGCGCATATTTTTGCTGCCGACAGCCTATATAATATCAAAGTTCCATTTTTTCAAGTTCTTTATCCATATGTTTGAAGTAAAATATGATTTTATCTTTATATTCACTTTAAAAATCTTCTGTATTAAGATATGAATCTTATTCCAATATTTCTTTCCTTTGTCACATGTCCACCATAAATGGTAAAAAGTTCCTTTTTTACATTTACATTTCCAACATTCATTTGAAGTACCTTATACATTCTTGACAATTTTCTGGTGATACCAATGGTACATCATCTTATAATTTTTTTCTTTTAAATTATAACTTAATGTAAATTTTAAACTTTTCATCCACATATTTTCTCATTGTTCCATAGTTAGATTACATCCAAACTTCTTTGCACATTGAATCATACAACACTTTACATACTCATTCTCCAGGTTCAGCTTCAACAGCAATTTATAAACCTTAGCAATAATATGTTCATCACTACCACACAATATAATTTCCAATTCATTTTTTTTTGCAAAATCAAATCCATAGCTTTTAAAATGTAATTTAAATCTTTTCTTCAATTGTAAATATGTAAACCAATGGCAAACATGTCCTTCTAATTTCAATTCCTCTTTAGATTTGAGGATAGGGTCTCCATAACTGAGTGATTCTGTTTCCTGACTTGTTCTACCTTGATGGGTTGACAATATCCAGATAACCAATAGATGGCAACATAAAGATGCAGAAAACTCTAATTTTACAATATTTAGTAGTCAAATGATTTTTTTTAGTGTGGCTATGGCAGGCTTAAATTTGTTACCATATTTATATTGCAAAGGTGTAAAAAGTACAGTATAAACACACATCTGATTATTCAGAAATACATCGTTTTGAGATTGTTAGGGTTACTCTCCAATAAAGAGGTTAAGCATAATCAATGTAGTTGATTCATTAATTTTAAGCCTTTTTCTGAATCCAATTCTTTTGTAGAAATATAGGATATAAATAATTGACTAAAGCATGCAGCAGCACTAAATTTTGCATCTGTGTAAGAAGGAAATACCTTTAAATTTAGTTAATTGGACAAATTGCTAATCAGCATTTTTGCCCTGTTTCTAGTAATGGAATAGGAGTCCCATGAGGGAATACAACCTACAGACTATCTTTTTCTTGTTTTAATTGAGCTCTGATATCTGGTTGGTATCTGCTTTTTATTAGACCTGTGGGATGTGTCTTGGGGCTCCTTAACTTGAAGTACTTTGCATCTGAGAGGCAAGTGATTCTCTAGGGGATGAAGATACACAGCAGTATCTTTTCATAAAGTACTTTATGTCACTTTTTAATAGCTGGAAGCCTCCTCTGGTGTTTTTAGTACTTGACTTCCAACTAACGGAAGTGTCTATAGGCAAGTCCATGTTGCACACTGAAGCCACTCAAAACAAAAGATAAGAGAACTTCCAAATTTCTTCAATACAGATGCAGATATAAAATACATTAGCCTCTTACTCCAAAGTCAACAATAATGCACACTATTTCTACAACCATATACAGTTCTAATTGTCAAATCCCAAAAATAAAATTTCACTTCTATCAATTTCTAGCAAGAAGTCCAATAGTGGTTTCCAAGTAGAAACAAAGTGAGCCAAAGACTTTTCTTCAATCAGAATAATCAGTTTCACCCCTCAAATTAGTTTTCATTCACACTTATGCTAGTATTTTATAATAGTTAGTTCCAGCATTTCCAGGAGGACTAGACATTTCACATTGGGATTTAAAGAAAATGCCTAAAAATTATTAGCTATATTCACTCATTATCTAAATCCAAAACTTTGAACCATTTTTTCCACCTTATTCATCTAAGCCCCTCTGTTTTTTTTCCCCTTTCACCTACAAAATAGGTGACTGGATGCCTAGAGGGAGTAACAGTACATATAAATGTGTCCCAAAGGTGCTTTTCCAAAAGGCAACTGCACTTTCTTGGATTTTTTTTCCTTTCAGAAGCGTTTCACTTCTCAGCCAAGAAGCTTCTTCAGTTCAGAACTTTTGCGTCTTGAATGAGAAGCAAAATGTTTTCAAAGAAAAAAAAAAGCACCCCCATGGGACAACCATGACCTGGATGATTGAGAATCTCCATAGAAAGAATATACAGAAACAACATGGCCTGTTAATCCCAAACTTGTAGAGAAGATATGCTGCAGCTGAAATTTTTGGTGCGTTGCAAACAGAAATGCCCTTGCTATGAAAGATCACTGTGCAGAAATGGAAGTGTAATTATTTTTTTCTCATGTCATTGTCTCAACAAGAAATGTTTCCCTTCTTCTGTTTTTTCCTCTGAAAGAGAAGCAGCTGTTAATAAGAGGGAAGATGTTTTTGTCAGGTACATGACACTGTGTGCATATACGTTTGTGTTTGGGGGGTTGGATTAATTGACTGCCCAGTGCAACACCTGGATTTTCTTTGTCCCCACTGTTATTTTAAAACAGAACAAAACAGAGTGTCTGCCCATTTATGTAACAGGGATATTGGCACGCCACTTTGTTATTTTAACACTGAGCAACTTAGTGTCCTTCATCACTTTACAAGCATATTTATATTATGCCATTGTTATAATATTTGTCATCTAATTCCTGCAGCAAAGTCAAGAGGACAGAAATAGAGGAAGCATACCACATTTTGATTTTGCTATTAGCTATGTTTATGTATCAAACAAAACATCCGTGACGCCTCCTTTATATTATACTGTTAACTCAGTGGAAATCTGTCTCTACTAATGTTATAGCACTTCATTACCATTAATCTAATGTTTGTAGTAATAGTAGTAGTAGAGTAGTATATATCTAATGGTATATGAATTAGTTGATGGTATATTACCTTACCATCAACATCTGCTAAAGAAGCATTTTTTTTTAATCGTTGGTGATTATATATTTTGGTAAGTTTGGATTTTTTACCTGGTAAATGAATTCTAAAGAAAAAATGTCCCTATATTTGAGGTCTCCAGAAATATGACTATTTTGGCAGATGCATTATTTTTGAATTATCCTTATTTGTGTGTTTGTGTGTGTGTGTGGGGGGTTTCTTCCTCCAATTCAGAAATGAATTGCCACTTCTTCTTCCAGGATGTGTTTCGTATTTCACAATCAAGTGTACAGCCCCAGGATTTCTTGGTGATATCCCATTCAAATCCAATTCTAACCAAGATTAGTTAGGTATGTTATTATCATCATTATACAGCAAACATGTCAAACTCAAGGCCTGTGGGCCAGATCCCGCCTGCAATGTGTTTAGATCTGGCCCACAAGCAGACTAGTAGGAGGAGGTGATTGAGTAGCTACCTCCTCACTTCTTCAGGTGTCTTGTCAGTGGCAGCAGCGCTAGCAGAGGACAGGCAGCGGGAGCCGCCCCAATGTGTGGAGCTGGGTGGCAGCAGTAACCGCAGTGATGGGTGGGCATGAGTCTCTGAGGACTCACAGTGGCCAGGTGGGTGTAGCTGGATAGTCGTGCTTGAGTAGGTACAGCAGACCTAGCCCCACTGACTCAGCATGGCTGGCTCGGCAAAGAACAAATTGCAACGGCTAACTTGATGTGGGGACAACTTGGTGCCTCACAAGCTCCTCGCATCCCCAAACTGCCAGCAGCCAAGCTCGTGTGTGTGCGAACCCTCCCCCCCACACACACACACACATTCCATGTTTGGGGAATTTTATCTCAGAGGAAGAAAAAGTCCTTCTCCCCAAGCCCAGGCATGATTGCCAGCTAGCCAGCTCAGATGTGGATAAAAGTCTCCAAACTTGGAATGGTGGTGTGCATGTGTGTGTGAGTGCGTGCGGCATGCCAAAGGAGACATTCTTCTCCCAATCCCAGACATCCAAGCATTGGTGTTTCCCTGTCCGGTGCCCCCTCCCAGTAAAGCAGGAGGCAGAGGGTGAGGTTGCCACGCGTGGAGTGAAACTTGTGCCTTGACAGATCTGAAGAATAAGAGGAGGGGGCAGGGGAGCAGCACTCCCTGAGGGAGGCTGGCCTTTCTCGAAAGGGAATCCTTTCAAGAAGGATGCTGGCTTACTGGGCAGCCTTTATGCAGCTCCCCACCACCCCTCTTTCTCTCCAAAGATCTTTGTAATTCAACCAAGAACTTTGGCACGCTGCACACATGCACACGCACACATGCACACATGCACACACCATTCCAAGCTTGGAGACTTTTATCCACATCTGACCTGGCAAGCTGCCAATCATGCCTGGGCTTGGGGAGAAGGACCTCTCCTTCCTCTGTGGATAAAAGTCCCCAAATTTGGAATGCGATGTGTGTGTGTGTGTGTGTGTGTGTGTGTGTGTGTGTGTGCATGGGGATGCACATGCACTTAGCTGCTGACAGTTTGGGGAGGCGAGGAGCTTGTGGGGCACCGAGTTGTCCCTATGTCAAGTTAGCCCATGCAACTTGTTTCATGCCAACTGAGCTATCCCAAGTCAGCAGAGCTGGGCCAGCTGCGCCTACAACAAAGATGATTAGGGGACTGGAGGCTAAAGCGTATAAGGAATGGTTGCTGGAATTGGGTATGTCTAGTTTAATGAAGAGAAGGACGAGGGGGGATATGATAGCAGTGTTCCAATATCTCAGGGGCTGCCACAAAGAAGAGGGAGTCAAGCTATTTTCCAAAGTGCCCGAAGGCAGGACAAGAAGCAATGGATAGAAACTAATCAAGAAGAGAAGCAACCTAGAACTAAGGAGAAACTTCCTGACAGTTAGAACAATTAACCAATGGAACAACCTGCCTCCAGAAGCGGTGAATGCTCCAACACTGGAAGTTTTTAAGAAGAGACTGGACAGCCATTTGTCTGAAGTGGTATAGGTTTCCTACCTGAGCAGGGGGTTGGACTAGATGACCTCCAAGGTCCCTTCCAACATTATTATTATTATTATTATTATTATTATTATTATTATTATTATTATTATTATTATTATTATTATTACCCAGCCATGCCCACCTGGCCATACCGAGTCAGCCGCACTAAGTGAGCAGCATCAAGCCAGCCATGCCCACCCAGCTATGCCTATCTAATCTCAGCGACCCGGCTGTGACCACCTAGTCATGCCTACCTAGCCACATCGACCTGGCCTTTTAAGGGCAACCGTAATGCTGATGCAGCTCTCCAATTGAGTTTGACACCCCTGGTAAATATTTGTGAATCCATTGGTCCCTAGTTTGTCAAGAAAGCCAAGGTCACAGCTGATGGCTTGCCTTGCATTCTATGCCACATCTTTACTTTTCTTCTGCTTGTTATTCATAGCATTATGTTTGTTTGGCAAGACATATCTGACCCACCAGCTTCCAAAGATGATAAAGAGGAACCTGGTCCAAGATGTTAAGTCTCCAGCCATCATTTTTGTTTCTCTGGCAAGATAGAGTGTGTCAATTTCCTGGTAGCAAAGGGAAACAGATCAAATACATGATAAGCAGTGGATGTTGCAAAATTGCTGGCAATCGATGTAGTACTAGCAACAAAGGAGAAATAAAGCAATAAAAAGCAAAATGTTCAGCCCTTTTTTCTCCCAAACAAAAGGCTTCTAATTGAACAAAACATCCAGTCTCCAATCTCTAAAATGACCAGGATAAAATTAGCCACTATTTATTATTATTAGTGCTGGCCTGGTGCCTAGTTCCTTGGCACAGCTGCTATTTTTCATGGGAAGTAGAAAAGAATTTTTATGGATGTGGGGTTTGAAAAAAAAAAAAACCCACCCAAATATTCCTGAACACGTATATTCACTATTGTGGGATATTGGTAAGATCATGGGAGATACTATGATTTCTTCCATGAGAACGTTGAGAAAATATTTTGTAAGAACCATTCTCATGAAAAGGTTAACATGGCATGAGAATTTCACTGGTAGAAAGAGTATTAAAAAGTAAGAATAGAGCTATTTGAAACAATATTGATGAATTCCCTTAGCTGAAGAGAAATGAACAAATCATGCAAATGAAAATCATGCAAGCAAAAAGGGGAAAAAAGTACCATACCTGTGAATGCTTGTGCAGGTTTTCTGTTTTAGTTCAAAAATTGGGACATGGAAACCTAGTACCCTATAAGGGGAGGGGGTCTAATTCAAATCCTTGCACTGAGTAGAGGCTTGGATTTGATGGCCTAAATGTGTCCTTTAAAACAGGATCTAACCCATGTTTTATATTGTTACAAAATGTTGGTTAAAGCAGAGAGCCAGTTTGGTCTAGTGCAGGCATGTCAAACTTCCAGCCCACGGGCTGGATGCGTCACGCCAAAACCAAGCCCACCCCATTGCCAGCAATGAGGAAAAACTCCTGATACGTCACGTGACATCACATGACGTCACAAAAGTGACATACCTGGTCTAGTGATTAAGGCACCAGGAAAGAAAGTGAGAGACTGTGAGTTCATGTTCATTCTCTCTCAGCCCAACTCACCTCACAGAGTTGTTGTTGTGGGGAAAAATAGGAGGAGGAAGGTGTGTTGCATATGTTCGCCACCCTGAATTATTCGTAAAAATAATAAGAGATATAAATAAATAATATTATCTGAAAAGCAACTGCCTGTAGTTATTTAACAACAGAATGATAGAAAGTAAATTCCAAGCATGACAGAGTCTGTCCTGTGACTTCCTCTTTGTGGTGCTGTTCAACAAAATTGAAAGATATATATTCGCACTGAGAAGTTCAGTCCTTGTCACATTCAGTTAGAAAGAATTGGGAACAGGGGATGAGCAAAAGCTCTTTGTGAAGCCTTGGAAAGTCAAGGCTGTAAAATGGTAGAATAGAACAGAATAATAGAGTTGGAAGGGACCTTAGAGGTCTCCTAGTCTAACCCTCTGCTTAGGCAGGAAGCCCTATACCAGTGTTTCTCAACCTTGGCAATTTTAAGGCATGTGGACTTCAACTCCCAGAATTCCACAGCCAGCAATGCTGGCTGTGGAATTCTGGGAGTTGAAGTCCACCTACCTTAAAATTGTCAAGGTTGAGAAACACTGCCCTATACTATTTCAGACAAATGGTTGTCCAGTGTTGGAGCACCCACAACTTCTGAAGACTACTCATTCCATGATTAATTGTTCTAACTGTCAGGAAGTTTCTCCTTAATTCTAGGTTCTTGTCTCCTTGATTAGTTTCCATCTGTTGCTTCTTGTCCTGCCTTCAGGCGCCTTGGAGAATAGCTTGACTCCCTCTTCTTTGTTGCAGCCCCTGAGATATTGGAACATATCTTGGATTTTTGGATTGGTTGGATTTTTTCTTCTGACTAATACATTTTGACTAATAAATCAAAATTCTCTGGACATATTCTGTCATTCTTGTTTAGAAATATATTGTAAAGGCAATACAAAGAATAAAAACAGTAAAAACACCGTACAGTAAATAAATACCTCAGGAAATAGACCATTCACTATTCTAGGATAGAATGGCTATTTAAAATGCTTTTGCATACAAAGCTATGAAATATGTTAAGATTACATGTCCATCTGCAAGAAATTATATGCATTTGGGATTCATTCAATAGAAATATGCCTAGGACTGTAAAAAAGACAAGGCCTGTAAACAATCCTAAAGACTTTGAGTTGGCAGAAAACTATGATGGCATAAATTGTGTTGCCCCATTGGCCAATTCTTAATCTGCAGCAGTGGTGTGGCTGGCAAGATGTGATGTCCTTTTGCACCTGTTGTGGGCACAGTAAAGGAAAACCATTGTTCCCTCAACTTAGTTTCCCTTCCCACCTGCCAGCAGCAAAACAACCATCAATCATTCTTCCTAACACAGGGACATGGTTGGGTAAGTGTAGGAGAACACTTTTATCTACTTATAAAGGTGTTCATCTTACAGGTTGTAGGCAAGGGGGGTGAAGTGAGAAGGAGCACTTCTGATGCTCCTGCTCAGTACAATCTTTCTTCACACCTGTCACCTGTCAGCCAGACTTTCTGAACATAAGTATGCTTGTCTGAAAATGTGTTAAATGTGTGTTCAAAAAAAATAATCTATTGGATACATAATAGGCTCAGAGGAAGGTTGTAGAATGAAGGGGGAGATAACCTTCACAAGCTTCATCCTTGACTAGTGCTTCAAGCGTTGGACATGAGTGACCAAGGAGCCCATATCTGACACAGGGCTGGTGCCACTTAGTTCTGCCAATGCCAGAACCGAGTAAGCAAAATATGCTCCTCCCTTCACCCCCCTGGAATAACACCAGGTAAATGTACATCCAGATGAAAACCATCAGTGCTTTTTTTCTTAAAAAAAAAAAAAAGGTGTCGGAACTCACACACATCATACAACCCGCCTTGCCTACCTTACAAGGTTCCATCCAAAAAGGTGCCGGAACTCCGTTCTGGGAGTTCTATGAGAAAAAAAGCCCTGAAAAATATAGTAGGCAAAAGCAGTGGCAACCCACTTCTGCAAAAAGTACCAGGTGGTTGGTGTCTTCTGCACCCCAAGACAAAATGATTGTGGAGATCAGTGGCCAAAAGGAGCAGTGAGCAACCATATAATTGATGAATTATGTCAGAGCTTATTCATGGTCAAGAAAAACACTGAAGCAGCTAAGGGTGATTTTTAGCTGTCTTAGTTGTAGGCTGGTGATGAGACAAAAGCAATACCATGGCAGGAAAAAAACCACATAGTTCCTTGGTCATGTTTGTGTTGCAGTTAGGGAAACCTGATGAAGATCCTTTTAGGCTGCAATTAAAACTTGATTGGACTCTGTACTCTTTCTGTATGCAAATGCTCCAGAAACTATAGTGAAGTAAGAATCAACAGCCGGCCCCAAAATAATTCTTTTTGAAATGACTTAGGCGGGGAGATACGGTTTGTTTGTTTTTTGTCAGTAACTTCTTAGAGGGGAGTGAGAACAGAAGGCTAATTGCTTTCAGGCTAAACAAAACCTCCTTTGGAAACATCATTAATCCCTACCCATCTATGTCTTAGCTGCAAAGGGCAATCAGCAGGGAGAAATACTTTATGGACCATGTTACTCAGGCTCAATTAAGTCTCTGGAACTTGGGGGGGGGGGCAATTAGTGCAAATGTTTTAGTGGTAATCATGATTACAAAATACCTACAGCACCCACAGCAGGTGTGTTTGTGGCCTATGATATTTCTGCAGGAGCTAGGAGAGGTGGTTGTGTAAATTATTCATTTTATCCCCAAGGAGGCATGGTGTGGAAGGAAAATAGACAGTATACAAATGAGAGACTTCAAATTTAGCCCGATTACTCAGTCGATTAGCTGAAATCCTGGCGAGCAACTCTGAAGGTCAAAATATCCCGTAGGAGGCAGAGCATGCGCTGCCTCATATTTTTTATCTTCTATAGTATTACAGAAAGCAAATACTTGAGTGGAGTGGAGTTAGGAAAGAGTCTGAATGGCAAATGCAGGCCAGCAGTTCATTTACCCTCCTCTTAACCTTGCAGTAGTCTCACTCAGTTCATGCAGTTTAATTATAACAAATAATTATTACAATTATAATTGTGTAAGGTCTTTTTTAGCATTCAAAATATGCATGATCTAGTTTTAATTCCTACAACACTTCCATGAGATAAGTACTTATTCTCCGTATTGCTTATGGAGATAGTGAAGCTAAACAGAATTAACTGGATAAAATTCACAGAAACTTCTGTAGTGACTATTAGATTCCTTTCATTAAATGTTGATAACTAAAGAAGACTTCTTAATTTGCTAGTTCAGAGAGTTCTCTTAAATCTGACTGCAAACCATTTTTATGCATACCTATCTTTTCAATCTGTACTTAATTAATAGATGCCATAAATACTTTGAAAAAAAAGAAAGATTTGGATTGCCATTTCCTAAGAGCCTTTAATTTGGAGTGATTGGTAATCCTTGGTCAGTCTGGTGACCCATGGGATCATAACTGTAGGAAAATGAGGGTTAAGCTCTTCGCTCATAATTACATCTCTCTGGCATACAGAGGCAATTCCAAAACTTGGAGATCCATTGTTTAGCAATTGGAAGAGAGTGTCATTCCCATATATAATGAATCTACGAGGACAATTTAAGGTCAGATTGATAAATGTATACTCTACTTTATTTGCATAATAATGGGAGCCTATTTTTATATATGTTATGCTACTGTCACTACATAGACCTTAGTGCTGTTGAGATCTAGAGAGGAAGCCACATTCTTTAAGTTGCGCCTTTTTTTGTTACTTAGTACTCCAGGTCCTAAGCATCAGGAAGCAGGATGCCATAATCCATGGCCGAGCAGATGCCCAGAACCATTTGTGTAGTCTGTCACAAAGCAAATGGCAGCCTGCCTTCAGTTTTTGACAAAACTTCAGAAAAGCCACTGTTTCAGTGGATTTATTTATTTATCACATGTATATCACCATGCATCCCACAGTAAAATGACTTTAGACAGCTTTCAATAAAAACATCATAAAAATTAAATGTTAAAAACTACAATTAAAAGATAGCAACAATATGGCTAATAAGAAGATAGTGGACAGAACTGATGCTAAAACTAATGCAGGAATGTCACCAAATAGCTATTTCCCTGAGATCTCCAGACTTTCTGACATGTTTAAATAGCCATGGTTAAAAGGACTTCTGGAAGGATGTCAAAAATGTGACCAATCTCATCTGGGGGAGGGAGGACAAACAATGTTTCACAGGATTGGTGCCATGGCAGAAAAGGCCTATCTCCTGGGTCCTACCAGATGAAAATCTTTCACAGATAAGACCTGCAACATACCTCTTTTGCCAGTCCTGATGTGATGAGCAGATATATAATCAGATGGAGGAAGTCCCTCAAATAATTCAGCCCCATGCCGTGAAGGGCTTTGAACCAACATAAATTAGGGACACATGTAACTACCAATGCCACTGCATTTTCCACCAACTGAAGCTTCTCGATACTCTTCAAGGGCATCTTGATGCAGATCACATTACAGTAGTCCAGGGCTTTTCAACCAGTGGTACGGGTACCACCTGTGGTACATTGGCACCTGGCAGGTGGTACGCGACCATCCTAGAAAAGTGGTAGCGGGGGAAGGGAATGAGCTGAACCAGTGGCAGCACCGCACAAGCCTGAGCGAGAGATGACTGGAGCTGCAGGGCTGTCAGGGTTCAGTGGAAGCACCAGGATCAGCGCTTGTTCAGGACTGTCAGGGCTCAGTGGAAGTGCCAGGATCAGTGCCAGGCTCCAGCTGGAGCTCAGCACTGATCCTGGCGCTTCTGCTGAGCCCAGAAGAAGCGCCGATCAGCTGGAATGTTGCAGCATCTCCAGGGTCTTGTGATTTACATTCAGATGCTTGGCAACTGATTCATATTTATGACGGTCACAGTGTCCCAGGGTCATGTGAAGTGACCAAAACCTGCTGCAACCACCCAACAGACGGGGGCAATGAAAACCAAACACCCCCCCACCCCACCCCCACTGCCAATCCTCAACAGAAATGCTCACAACAATGAAAACCTTGGACAGGAGGAAGAGCGCCGCCGGGCAGGCAGGCAGGTGTCTTGTTTGGCTGTGCCTTGGGGAGCACTTTTTTCAGTGCCATTGTAACTTTAAACAGTTACTAAGCGAACTGTTGTAAATCGAGGACTACCTGTAGTGTATCACTTTTTTCCTTTTTTTTTGTCATTAAGTTTTTGACACCTTGCTAGGCGACTGGTAGTACTCGGATGTTGCCATATCCTAAAAGTGGTATAATGGGTGAGAAGGTTGAAAAGCCCATAGTCCATTCAGGAGATGACCAGGACATGAGTGTCTGTGAACAAGTTTGTGGCAGTGCAACCCCATCCAGATAGAAGCTGAGCACCAAATCCTCAAGCACAGAGATGCTCAGTCTTGTCAGTCTTGATATATGATGGCATGGCAATGAATGATGACACTCAGTAGCTTCATGCAGATGTTGAATAGGAAGGGGACAGCACTTGACACTCAGTAGCTTCATGCAGATGTTGAATAGGAGAGGGGACAGCACTGAACTCTGTGGAAGCCCACAAACTAGGGGCTGATGGCAGGATCTCTCCTCTCCAATCACCACCAACTGGAATCAACCCCAGATAAAGGAGAATCAACAGCCCGATGCCTGGAGCCCATCCTGAAGAGTACCATGGTCATTAGTAACAAAACCACTGAGAGGTCAAGCAGAGCAAGGATGGATACAGAATCCCCTCCTGCTCCCATCAGATCATCAAAAGCATGGGTAATACCATTTCTGTCCAATACCCAGGCCTGAATCTAAATGAAAGAGGTCCAGGTAAAGCATTTTTTCCAGATTTCTCTGAAGCTGCTGCATGATCACTCTCAATCATCCTCCCCCAAAGGGGTGGTTAGAAACTGGACTAAAGTTGTCCATATTGTGGGATCCCACAATGGTTTTTTTGATTAGGGGACAGATCAGCACCTTCTTAAGGAACAGAGGAACAATCCCCTGACTCAAAGACAAATTCAGCATCTCTACAATCCACCCACGTAACAACCCCCTGGCAGCTTTAGTTATTTTGGAGCTGCATGGATGTTTGAAGTATGACTATGAATGCTTTATGAGATTTTATGATGACAGGACCACCATTTATTCTATATTGGGGGTTCCTGTTGGATATAATTTTACTATATTTTGATAAATTGACTGTATATTTAAACTCTTTTAGTATAAACAGTCTGGACTTTTGAGAGCTGGGCAACATGTAACTATAAATAATGTTGTTTTCTTGTGAGATAAAACCTATGTCTTTTTCTTCCTCCTAGTGAAAGAGACTAAAAGCTGTACATTCCCAGGAGACAATATAGGACAGAGGTCTCCAACCTTTTGGGCACCAGAGACTGGTTACGTGAAGAAAGTTTTTTTCCACAGACTGAAGAATGCGTGGTTTTGTGTGCTGTCTGCATCCCATGGATGTGGCTTTGCTTGTTTGTGGACTGGTTGCTGACATGTCACGGCCCGGTACCAGTCTACGGACTGGGGGTTGGGGACCCCTGATATAGGATATGTTTGAATGTGGGAAATATATTTGTTATGTGTGTGTACATGCATGAATCAAATGCAGCCCCTGAATGCCCGAGTCAGCATTTGGTTTGGTACTCAATGCTCTAATGTGGGTCATTTTTGCAATAGTTTAAATTTGTTCTCTCTCCCTCTTTAGATTTCCTGTGTTATGCACAGATCCTAAGCATTTACACCTTGTGTTCAGTTTGAGCTTCTAACAGTCTTTTTTGGCAAGGAAATAATACCTATTAAAAGAATAGATTTGGTGAGCCTTAAGAGATTGTATCATAGCTGCTGCTCTTCAAACCATTAGTTGCTCCAAAAAATTAATAGATGACTCCAATACTTGATATAATTGCACTAAAAATGCCAGCCATCTATTATATGGATCCCTTGCGGTTTTTCTATACACCCTAAACTTAAAGCAATGAAACACAAGGGATTGGTAGAACCCTAATGCTGAATCTTGCAGTGAGGCAATAACAGATTTATGGCCAACACAACAGATCTTGTTGGAGTTTTAATAGTTCACCCCAGGTTTCCTGGGGTTAAAACATATTCTACAGCCCTGTTGTCTTTAAAAGGATTGTGGCCTAATACCCCAACGTCTTCATAATAACTTATGATTGAGAAAACATGCATAGAAACAGAAAGCAATTTTTTTCTCCTTTGCTGTTTTATTGTAACACAAGGCAAAAATGGCAAAGAACTCAGATATAAAATCACTGTTAACTAACAGTTCACATATTGTTACTGTATCCATTATAATTAAATTAATAGATGGAAAATTAATGGAGATCCTTATTTAATACAGTACCATGTTTTCCCAAAAATAAAACCCAGTCTTATATTTTTTTGGGCACCAAAAGAAACAGTAGGGCTTATTTTGGGGGAAACACAGTATCAGAGTGATCAGACAGCCAGGCACCTCTTGCGCATGCACAAGAGGTGGCAAGTGAAGGGAGGGGACGATGGTGTCTGGTACTAGCCTCAGCCTGCCAGCCCCTTGGCTCAGCACAAGTAAGCCCGAGCACGGAGGCAGAGGCACAGGGGGAGGCAGGCAATCCTAATGTGCTGTGCGGCTGCCTGCCCTGGTGCGGGCATGGGCAAGCCAAGAGACAGTGGGATGGAGTAGGTGGTGTGTTGGGGATCATCTGCCTCCCACCTCATGCCTCTGCTTCTGCCTGCTACCAGTGCCACTGCGCAAGCCTCCTGCAAACCTCCCTTGAGCCAAGTGACCGCACAGTGTGTCCAGATTACCTGCCTCTCCCCCACCTCTGTCTCCGCGCTCAGACTGTACCTGTGCTGCGCAGGCTACAGATGCTGCCAGACACCGTCAGCCCCCACATGCTTACCGCCTCCTGTGCTGGTCACGTCCACCCCCCTGGGCTTATTTTTAGGGTAGGGCTTATATTAAGTGCACCCTAAAAATCAGGCTAGGGCTTATATTCTGGGTGGGTCTTAATTTTGGTGAAACATGGGTAGTAGGAACAAGGACAGAGTGGATGTACTCTTTCCAGCACATTGCTTTTTTGGCAGATTTTCTCAGCTTCTTCTAACTTCCATTTCTTCTAGAGCAATTCAGTATCATTTGTTACTACATGGCTATTTCTGGGATATTAGCCAAAGGAAACCAAGGGAAGGTCACTGTATTCCCCCCCTCCCCTGCCCTTCTACAAGCAGGCAGGTGCAAAGCAGACCCAACAGCAGGGCTCTGTGTTTATTTATATTTCAAAGTGGCTCTGAATTTGGGACAAGGTCCAGGAATAGAAACATAAATAAGGAAATAAATTAGGAACATCTGGCCAGGTTCTTGTAATTTATGATGGCTTTGCAGATTCAAAGCTTACTTTGTCCCTAAAGTTCTTAGCAGAGCATGAGTGAAATGTTAATCTTTTAAGGTCACTGACCAGCTCTTCTACAAATTAGGCTTTCCAGGTTCCATGCTTGCACTTAGTCAGAGGAAAAAGCTCTTCTGAGGGAATAAATTAAGTACAAACTAATTCTAAGATATTCAAATGAAGAATCCTTCCTAGAGAAGGGTGAGAAGAGTCTTTCTAGTGGAAACTTTGATGGGAAAAGTTTAACAGAAAACATATTTGGCAACTGCTGATCACTTTCTCTCAACTGAGTGGGGTCGGCAGGCAAATGGTGAGCTTAGGTATCTGCAAAGCTGCCCAGCTAACAGGTTGCAGGCAAGAGATTGCTCTGTCTTATGATCTGACTTCTAGGCTCTTTCTGAGCACAGGTCTCTCTTCTGAAAGTGCACTAAATTCATGTTCAAAGGTAGCCCAGCCGCCAGACTGCAGATGTGGGAAAAGGCATTGTGTGGAACAGGATCATTGGGAGAGCTTTTTTCCTGATTCATTCTGCATCCTTTTGTCATGTGTATTACTTGTCATCCAGGTTAGTTCATAGCGGTGCTTCACTTGCACTCAGCACCCCAATGAGGGAAGGCAGCATCATCCTCGAGATCTTTGGAGGGTTCCAAGGTATCAATTCTTCAAAACAGTAAGCCTGAGCTTCCATCTTTGCTTCATTTGTTAATCATTTGCGAAAGAGACTAAACAGGAGAGCGGACATTTAGACAATCTACCCTGGACTGGATTACTACCCTTTATGGATTACTGCCTTGTCGTGGCAAAGGGGCTTGCGTAACTCAATGAAGCTATAAGCTATGCCGTGCAGGGCCACCCAAGATGGACAGGTTATAGCAGAGAGTTCTGACAAAATGTGATCCACTGGAGAAGGAAATGGCAAACCACTCCAGTATCTTTGCCATGAAAACCCCATGGACAGTACTAAAAGGAAAAAAGATATGACGCTGGAAGATGAGCCCCTCAGGTCGGAAGGTATCCAATATGCTACTGGGGAAGAGCAGAGGGCTAGTACTAGTAGCGCCAGAAAGAATGAAGCGACTGGGCCAAAGCCGAAAGGACGCTCAGCTGTGGATATATCTGGTGGTGAAAGGAAAGTCCGATGCTGTAAAGATTTTTTCTCCATAGGAACCTGGAATGTAAGATCCATGAATCAAGGCAAGCTAGACGTAGTCAAAAAAGAGATGACAAGACTGAACATCGACATCTTAGGAATCAGGGAACTAAAATGGACAGGAATGGGTGAATTTAACTCAGATGACCATCAGGTATACTACTGTGGGCAAGAATCCCTCAGAAGAAATGGAGTAGCCTTCATAGTCAATAAAAGAATAGGAAAAGCAATACTGGGATACAATCCCCAAAATGACAGAATGATCTCAATTCGAATCCAAGGCAAACCATACAATATCACAGTAGTCCAAATCTATGCCCCAACCACTGGTGCTGAAGAGGATGAAATTGACCGGTTCTATGAAGCCCTACAGCACCTAATAGAATTAACACCAAAAAATGATGTCCTTATCATCATGGGGGATTGGAATGCTAAGGTAGGAAGCCAAAAGATAACCGGAATAACAGGCAAGTTTGGCCTTGGAGAACAAAATGAAGCAGGGCACAGGCTAATAGAATTTTGTCAAGAGAATACGATGGTCATAACAAACACTCTTTTCCAACAACCCAAGAGACGGCTCTACACATGGACATCACCAGACGGTCAACATAGAAATCAGATTGACTATGTGCTCTGCAGCCAAAGATGGAGAAGCTCTATACAGTCAGTAAAAACAAGACCAGGAGCTGACTGTGGCTCAGATCATGAGCTTCTCGTTGCAAAATTTAGGCTTAAATTGAAAAAAGTAGGGAAAAGCACTAGGCCACTCAGGTATGAACTAAATCATATTCCTGATGAATATACAGTAGAGGTGACAAATAGATTTAAGGAACTGGATCTGATAGACAGAGTGCCTGAAGAACTATGGATGGAAGTTCGCAACATTGTACAAGAGGTAGCAACTAAAACCATCCCAAAGAAAAAGAAATGCAAGAAAGCAAAATGGCTGTCTGAGGAAGCTTTGCAAATAGCTGAGGAAAGAAGGGAAGCGAAAGGCAAAGGAGAAAGAGAAAGATACACCCAATTGAATGCAGAATTCCAGAGAGTAGCTAGAAGAGATAAGAATGCCTTCTTAAATGAACAGTGCAAAGAAATAGAAGAAAACAACAGAATAGGGAGGACCAGAGATCTCTTCAAGAAAATTGGAGATATGAAGGGAACGTTTCATGCAAAGATGGGCATGATAAAGGACCAAAATGGCAGAGACCTAACAGAGGCAGAAGAGATTAAGAAGAGATGGCAAAACTACACAGAAGAACTATACAAGAATGAGCTTAACATCCCAGATAACCACAATGAGATGGTCATTGACCTCGAACCAGACATCCTAGAATGTGAAGTGAAATGGGCCTTAGAAAATCTGAGCAACAACAAAGCTAGTGGAGGTGACAGTATTCCAGCTGAGCTATTCAAAATCTTAAAAGACGATGCAGTAAAAGTGCTACACTCAATTTGCCAGCAAATTTGGAAAACTCAACAGTGGCCACAGGATTGGAAAAGGTCAGTTTACATTCCAATTCCAAAGAAAGGCAATGCCAAAGAATGTTCAAACTATCGCACCATTGCACTCATTTCACATGCTAGTAAAGTTATGCTTAAAATCCTACAAGCTAGACTCCAGCAGTATGTGGATCGAGAACTACCAGAAGTACAGGCAGGATTTCGAAGAGGCAGAGGAACTAGAGATCAAATTGCCAACATACGCTGGATCATGGAGAAAGCTAGGGAGTTCCAGAAAAACATCTACTTCTGCTTCATTGACTATGCAAAAGCCTTTGATTGTGTGGATCACAACAAATTGTGGCAAGTTCTTAAAGAGATGGGAGTACCAGACCATCTCATTTGTCTCTTGAGAAACCTATATGCGGGTCAAGAAGCAACAGTGAGAACCGAACACGGAACCACTGATTGGTTCAAAATTGGAAAAGGAGTCCGGCAAGGCTGTATACTGTCGCCCTGCCTATTTAACTTATATGCAGAGCACATCATGAGAAAGGCAGGGCTAGATGAATCAAAAGTTGGAATTAAGATTGCCGGGAGAAATATCAACAACCTAAGATATGCAGATGATACCACTCTAATGGCAGAAAGTGAAGAGGAACTAAAGAGCCTCTTGATGCGGGTGAAGAAGGAGAGTGCAAAAGTTGGCTTGAAACTCAACATTAAGAAAACCAAAATCATGGCATCCGGCCCTCTCAATTCCTGGCAAATAGATGGGGAAGAAATGGAGGTAGTGACAGATTTTATTTTTCTGGGCTCCAAGATCACCTCAGATGGGGACTGCAGCCAAGAAATTAAAAGACGCTTGCTCCTGGGGAGGAAAGCTATGGCAAATCTAGACAGCATTCTAAAAAGCAGAGACATCACCCTGCCAACAAAAGTGCGTATAGTCCAGGCCATGGTTTTCCCAGTTGCAATGTATGGCTGTGAAAGTTGGACCATAAGAAAGGCTGAGCGCAAAAGAATTGAGGCCTTTGAACTATGGTGCTGGAGAAGACTCCTGCGAGTCCCTTGGACTGCAAGGCGTTCAAACCGGTCAGTCCTAGAAGAGATCAACCCCGACTGCTCTTTAGAAGGCCAGATCCTGAAGTTGAAACTCAAGTACTTTGGCCACCTAATGAGAAGGAAGGATTCACTGGAGAAGAGCCTAATGCTGGGAAAGATTGAGGGCAATAGAAGAAGGGGACGACAGAGAATGAGATGGCTGGATGGAGTCACTGAAGCAGTAGGTGTGAATTTAAATGGACTCCAGAAGATGGTAGAGGACAGGAAGACCTGGAGGAATGTTGTCCATGGGGTCGCGATGGGTCGGACACGACTTCGCAATTAACAACAACAACAACAACCCTGGACTGATGATGTTACCTAGTTTGAGTAATGAAACGTCTGCAAGAAAACAACCAAGCTCAAAGAGCACCATGGACCCCTCAAAAGGGACAATTATATTCTTCATTAATTTGCTAAAAAAGAATTCTTGGTATCGATTTATGAAAGTGGGCTGCTATGCCAGATTCACCTTCATACTAATTTCTAGAGTAGGTTTGCACTGAATTATAGAATATATCACTGGAATGGGGGCTATTAAAAAGACAAATCTACAGCTCAGTGCAGTATTCCTTTTAATTTACTGACAGACAGCTAGCTGTCCAGCATCTGCATGAATATTCCAGTGAAAAAGAGACCACTATCTCAATGAGCAAATCATTTTTCTGTTAAGAAGCTTCTTTTAGCATCCCACCACAATCTCTCTTCCTGTAAATCCATCATTTTATATCTGGTGCTCTGAAATGATGGCAAATAGATCTGGCTTGTCTTCTTTGCAATACTCTTTCAGGTAGGTGAATAGTTCTGTTTTATTTACCCTCAAGTATTTTCTCTTCCAGCTCTTTCAGCTTCTGTTCCTAAGATACAACATCTAGCCTCTTGATCATCCGTGTTCTCCTTTTCTGAACCTATTCTATTTTGTCAGAATCCTTCTGAAAGTGTGCCCCAAAGCGAGCACTATAATCAGAGTGAGGGGATGATTATTGAAAAACAAAACATAACTATCCTTTTTTTGTGATCTGGAGACTATACTTCTGTTATTGAAGTCTGGTATGGCATTTTTGTGCAGCTAAATTGCACTACTGATTCATATTCAGTTTGTAATCAGCTACTATTCCATGACTCTTGTTCAGCATATAATCAGCCACAACCCGAGCAGCTATTTTGCACTTGAATTTGGTGGTTGGTAGTTGTTGCGGGCATAATATCTCTGCTTACCTCTGCTATTACAAAGGAAACTTCTACAAAATCCAGTCAAGAGCCCACCCTTGCAACAGTAAACCCTGAGTGTAGTCCATAATCATGGCATGAAATACTGATGACTATAATATTTATAATCATGACATGAAATACCCGAACTTTACATTGGTTTGCTCAGACCGTGCACCAAAAATCTTTTTCATGATATAGCTAATAACTCTGGATTAAAGTGAAATTTATTCACAACTTCAGCTAGCCAGCCAGCTAGCTATGTGCCTTTAGGATCAATCTGTTTCAACCGCTACCTGACCCTGGTTTGCTGTTTCTCCCCCCTACAACCACCTGTTCCATTTTTCTGCCAAACTAATTGATTGCTCAAATAGTTCACATAATAAAAAAATATTGAAAATAACAACAAAGCATAAATATTAAAAATTTACAACTTAAGGGCTGGCTAAGAGATAGATCTGACATGAACTCCTGAAAGAAGTTCAAGGGAGGAGGGAACGAATACATTTCCTGTGAGAACCCTTCCAGCATCTGGAAATGATTGATAAGATGGTCTTTCCTTCAAGCCTAAGAAGCTTGACAGCAGAGGTCACAGTTACCGAGTTGCTTGCCTGTGCTTTCCTCCCATAACTGGCAGCTGGGGCTGGCAGGAATTCATACTACTCTAATTCTGATTGCCCCCTTCAACATATCCTTGCTGCACACCTGGTCTGAGCTATGCTATTGTCCATACAATACTCGGCATTCCAACAGCTGTGATTGGTGCATCTTCGGCTGAATTTCCATCCTCTACCAACATTATTTACCATATGGAAAGCCTCTCTCAGTTGGCAGAAACAATGCTTTGGTAATTCTATACTGTCAGGAGATTGAGGTAGGCCAGGTTGGGGAACCCTAACCCTAACCCCCCCCCAAATACTGAAACTCTGTTAAAATAGGATACAGCAACAGAATGTTAAAAGTCTGACAGTATTTTTCTTTCCCTCCCTTACATCCCCAAATAAATCATGACAAAATCACCCTGAATTTCTTTCTAAAGCTTTCTTTCTTCCCCAAGTTAATTCTCATTTTGTTCCTCCAAGGGTTCTTCCTCATTCCTCAGTCCCCAATTCCTCCTTCAAGGCCACCTCTGTGGTTTGAGAGATGTAGATTGTATTTATTTTTTCCTCTTGTTCCATCAACCAACTGAAGTTAATTTTTTTTAATTCTTTGAAACTATGGGTCAGACAGTGAACCTAACAATCACTAGGTGGTGGTACAACATGTTTGACATGTTTGTATGTATTGGCTGCCATGTAATGGTCCTCTGGATTTATGCAGCTGCTCAGCAGGTGCTTCCACTAAGTCTTGATGCCTCGTTGTGATGGTGGTGTGTGTTCTTGGGAGGGATAAGTGCTAGGAATGTAAGACAAGAATCTGTACTCCAAGCAGGGTCACCCAAGGTGTGAAGTTCATCCCAGCTCCTCAGTTGATACTAGCAGGCACCTAAATGAGTTGATGTGAGATGAGCAGCTTTGTAAATTGAACAAATAAACAAACAAAAAACAATAGAGGTATGTAATCAGATAGTGACAACAGCAAAGATATAATTTCATCCTGCATGGGAGTAGATAATGGTCAAAGTGGGGTCCTTGGTGCTCTCTGAGCTTGGTTGTTTTCTTGCAGATGTTCACAGAGCAGCAAGGACCCCTCATTTCAACCCTGAGCTATAAATATTCTCCTTTAATGGTAAATTGTTCATATATTTAACCAAGGAAGCCACACAGACAGACAATATAAAACAACTGATAACATAATGCTAGATGATGGGCACCTGATTTGAATGCATTCAACATGTTACTGAGAAAGAGCTGAGAATATTTTGGAGATTAAAGTTGTTAATGATATTGCTATAGCATTCAGGACAAATGATTGCTGATGTTTCCAGGAAAAGAAAAACCTGAAGCAGCAAAGATAGAATCACAGTGTGAACATGGACCCTACAGTAAGCATGGACACAAAAAAGCTCAATACAGTGAAATATGAAATGAATGAAGTACACATTAGGTATCAGTGGGTTGAAATGGACTAGAAACTGGATATTTTCAGCTAGAGGAGTGTCCTATTAATCATTTGCACCCCCAAAACAAAGAAGCAGCAGCACGGTTTTGATAGATAGGAAGAATCTAATGAGAACAGTATTTGACTATAATGTGATCAATGACTGAATAATATCTATTGGACTTTGTGAATAGTCCTTTAATATGATGATTACCCAAGTGTATGCTTCAACTACTGAAGCAGAAGAGGATGTTGATGAATGTTATGCTCACATTCAATTTGAAATCGACAGAATATCCAAGCAAAATGTGCCGCATCATGATGCGGACTGGAATGCCAAAGTAAGAAATATTAAGAAGAAAAAGGTACTTTGATTGCATGAGTAAGGAAACCAAAATGAAGCAGGAGAGTGATTTATCAATTCTTGTCAATCCAGTGATTTCTTCATTGCTAACACAGTTTTCCAATAACCAGAATGATGCCTACATACTATATATGCACCAGATGAAGTACACAGAAATCAAGTTGACTATATTATGCTACAAGCTGGAAGTTGTAAGAGCTCCATTATATCTGACTATGGAACAGATCATTAATTGTTCATATACAAATTTAAAGGTAATCTAAAGTGGATTCTATTTACAAGCAGCCTCTATAGTGCATGGTTTTGTATGCATGTATCCCTTCGAACCAGTGTTGACTCGTGATGACTATTTGAACAAATCCCTGCAGTTTTCTTGACAGGATTTGGAAGTGGTTTGCCATTGCCTGCTTACTAGGCCAGAAAGAGAAACACTAGCCCAAGATCAACCAGCTAGTTTTGTGCCTAAAATGGGATTAGAATTTAGGGGGTCTTCTGGTTTCTAACCTGGTGACTTAACCACTATACCAAACTGGCTGTCAATATGTAGTGTATATTGCAACAATTATAACAGGTTGAAATAAAGGCATAAATAATTGTTATAGAAGAAGAATTGCTACTGTGAAATTTTATGAATATATTTCTCAGTATTGTTGCTACCTGAGAATTCAGTGAAAGGTGACCCTCAAGGAGCAACTTGCCTTTAAATAGTTTGAACTCCTGAATAGTTTGAACTTCAACCTCTGAAGCTGGTTTTCTACTGATCAACCACACTTTGTCATTTATTCCATTGTCAAACACAGGCAACATTCATGGGTATTAATTTCTTCCTTGGGATTAAAGAGCAAAAAAAAAAAAAAAACTAGAATTAGGTGTCATCATATATTGATGGAACATCAGTCCAAAATCCCTGCTGGACTGCAGAAAACCTGGAGTTCTCATGAACGTCTGCATATTTCCTTGTAGATTGATGGTTCCATTTTGGCATATATTTATTCACAGTCAAAGAAAGGTTATTTGCATCAAGATAAAAAAAAACTTCCATAGATTTGTCTAATATTCCAAAGTTAAAAAAAAATACCACAAACAGAAGAACTGTTCCTTTCTGGACCAGCTTTTCCCCAATACTAAAGTGCAGAATGCATATGTGTATGTGTATCTCTCTCTCTCTTCTCTCTCTATCTACACACACACACACACACACACACATCCATACACCCCCCCACACACATGTTGTTCTGTGTTTTGATCTCCAAAAAGGGTCTTGAGGAAAACAAATGTAGCAACTTTTAGCAACTTTAGAAGGCAGCAAAAGCTGCATCTTTCTCAGGAAGACATGGCTGTCCTCTTCATATTTCCATGCAGTAGGTCTTCCATCAGTTCTGTGCTTCTGAAAATATTCACTGAGCATCAGTCTTGGTTTCTCAGTATCATGTTGTGCTTAATGTTATGGCAGATGTACAAATGCTTGTTTGGGTTGCCTGCTAAATGCATCTGTGGGCAGAAAATAAATGGGAAAAATGGTAGCTGTCCTTTCTGTCTGTTTTCTTTGGCACTAGAGAGGCTAGTTAGGTCCCAAGGAAAATAAATCTCAATTCTTGGAAAGGAACATGTTGCTCTCTTTGAAAGTATATTGCAACTGAATGTTTATACCATAGGAACAGGCAAGGTTTCATTTGCATATGCCCATGTTAAAAGTTGCTAAAAGAATGCTTGGAATGTAGAACCAGTCTACAAAATATGAGGAGCTCAGAAACAAGTGATTGGGAGCAATCAGCAAAAATTAAAGAACTCATGAATGAGGAACTAGAATTAAATGTCACAGAGAGATTAAAAGAATGGCTCCTTGATATTTGCAGGTTTAATTAGTGACTTGACAGACAATGGATTCCTATATTAATGTGCTTGGGAATAAAAACAGGAAGATCAGAGCCCACATTTTGAAACATTAAAAACAGATCAAAAACATTAAAAGGAGAAAAATATTGCCCTGTCTTCCAATTAACTAGCTAGACTGAGAATAAGCAAGATATCTTTGAAAATAATCTGAAACCTTACCTTGTTTCACAAGGCAAGTGGATGGCTAATTGGTCAATGTGGACACATTATGCTGGTGTTTAGACATCTCCAATGTGTTTCTCGGCCCAGTTAAGGAGCTGGTCTTGTGCTTTGCCTGGCACTGAACTTAGATTACAATGGCATCGTGACCTTCCTAGATATTTTATGGACCATTTTGAGTTTTAGATCTTTCATGTGTGCTGCTACTCTATTGTGATTTTATAACATTTTTAGTGCTAGTTATTCTCCCCGTTGGTTCTTATATTATTCTTATGTTATTTTAATATTCTTTTTATTGTTTTGATAGTTATGGGTTTAATTTAAATTGCCCAGACTATTTTGAATATTGGGTAGTGTAAAACTACAATAAATAATGAAAAAATATATACGTGCTAACTTGAATATCCTGCTCATTTGCAGATCACAGAGGTTTTCTTTGAAACAGATTTCCTAAAGGAGACATGAAAGTGAATTAGCCTTCTATTTTAAATCCAGAGCCGGCAGATATTTGCTCTTTCTTCAGCATGTCACTTCAATAGTTTTCCTTTAAGCCGATGTTATGATATTAGTGCCAGCAAGCTTGTTAAACTTGATGGGTCTTAACCTTTTGCTCACAGTATCACTTGGCTTCAGATGCTTCACGTCAGGATCACCAAAGGTATTTCCTGAAACATTGAAGTGAAAAGTGCACAGACCAACAACTAACTATCAAAAATGTCATAAGCCAAATAAATACAATTACCTGGATTTAGACTTCATGTGCCCTGTGAGTTTATACATGATTGGGTAATATTTTTCTTCATTTATTCTATGGAGAAAGTGATCATTTTTTTAATGATATACAATTGTCCTGATTTTATATACATATACGTATATGTGTGTGTGTGTGTGTATGTGTGTGTGCGCGTACGCATTCATGTATATATGCATACACACACATACACACACTCTCTCTCTCTCTCACACACACACACACATGCACAGCCTAGTTGTGAGGAAATGTCAGAGAAATCTTTGGGGGGCTGGGAAGGCCTGAAGGATTGCAACTCCCTGATTACACTATCCAGATGCTGCTGCCTGCATTCTTTTCAGGACTAGATGCTGAAGAAATTGTAAAGTTAGAGAATGAAATTTGCCAGTAGGCAGTGAGACCCTCTTGTCTAATTGCCTCCTTTGAAATCCATTCAGAATTATTCCAGACAATTTTTAGAAATGCTACTCTTGGAACAGAGGACAAAAGATGTGAGTGAGTCATGCAAAACAACAGGAAACTTTTCCTGCTCATTTCTAGTGTACTTCTGTTATTTTTGCTCCCCTCCTTTAGTGTAATAGCTGAATGGCATTCTGAACAATATTACACTGAAGAGGAGAAAGTTGAGGATGGATATGCACAAGCAACACATTTTAGGAGACCTAAAGCTGCCTTGGTTGAAGCACCAGTGGGTCAGTGATTCACACAACTGAAATAGGCAGTCAGGACAGTTGCTTAGTTTCCTATCTTAAAATGGGTGGGGGGCAGGGGGGCAAATCATGCCTGCAATATTTGGAAATTATAGCAAAACATCAAGCCCGGAAGATTTTTTTTTTGTATAGTTTTAAAATTTTAATTTGCAGAGTTTTAATATTTTACTCATTTTTCCATTTGCCATTAGTCTTTTTCTAACCTGTAAATCACCCAGAGTTACCCAGTTGGAGTAGAATCCCAAAGGGGGCCCACTGAGACATGTAAGAGTTCAATGGATCGAGGACCTGTAGAGTAGAGATGGGCGGCATAAAAATTTAATAAATTAAATAAATAAACAAACAAATAATAAGTTTGCAATGCTGAATTTGCATTCTCTAAACATGCTTATTAGATACATTGAATAACCTGGGCCTTTTCAGCACATACTGTTGCACTCTGAGTTGGTTGTACAACAAAGGGTAATCTTTATTAAAGTCAATTAAGATAATCATATCTAACTTCTTTTTATTAAAAATGGTTTTTATCCTCCCCTCCCCCCCTAGTCCCAATATACATTGTTCTGTGGCATAATGAATGTTCATGTTTCAAATTCTAACCCAATCAGTCATTCTTATGCTTAAATCTGAGTGGTAAGGAAGAATTATGCTTGTGCACTGTGAGATACCCTTCTTGATGTGGCACTCTTTTCCTTTTTATTTTTTGTTCTTCTGCCTTCACTAGATCCCCTTTCTTGTTTAGAAAATCTTCAAGTCTCTAAGGTAATGTAATTGGGTGGAACATAGAAATGATAAATGGGTTTTAAGCAGGTTCATTTCCACAAGTTCTCTACAAATCAATACTAGCTTACCCAAGTACTTAAAACATTCCTAAACCTGTCTCCCTGGAACCATTTATTGTGAATTAGAAATTTAATGCTCTTGGAAATGACTGAGGTGTAGCCAATTTCCTTGAGACAATATTTTCCCTCATGTGTAATTGCAGGAGGGTTGCCATTTGTATTCATTGTACAATTTCTACAGGCTGCAATGTGACTTTGAGCTCTTTTTCACTCCCTTCTAACAGTGGCAGAGGCGTATCCCAGTCTTGTTTTTTCCCCCTATCATTTCCTTATGATAGAGACTTTGTCTTATCCTGAGCTGTACTGTACTGTGCTGTACTTAAAATATATATCAAATAAAGCACTTTAGAAGTACTTCCCCTCTTCTCCCTGTAACACAGTTTTCGCATTGGCTATAATCTGTTCACTTTACCCACAACCTTCAGTGGCAGATGTGATCAGAGCTCTCATTGGCTGCCTTTGGTTGTAGAAGAGACTGTTACAATCCTCAAAGCAACAAGGAAGAAACAGGTTGTTCTGTGTCCTCAATACTTTAATAACAAGGAAGAACTGAAAGCTCAAGTGCGTAGAAACAAACCAGCAATACCCTTATTTTGCAATTTAAGGATTCTCCTCTTTTCCTTGCAGTATTATGAGCAGGAGCTGGGAAAGCAAGGGGGCATGCTTCACCCAGCTGGAGTAGAATCCCAGAAGTGCCCAGTGAGACATGTAAGAGTTCAATGGATCGAGAACCTGTAGGGCTGAGGACAGATCATTAGATTAATGAACCATCATTGGATCAATCATAAGATTATATTTTAAAAATGCAGAGAACATAGCAATCTATCACTCTAGATGAAATGGCTGTCCAGGGAAGGGACAAGCAACTGGAGGAGATGGCCATGCCAAGCACTTCAGCCAGTTAGAGGTGGAACTGTTACTAAAACAGAATGAAGTGCTGTAGACCATCCACTCTGAAGGCTTAAAGCAGCTAAGATCGCAAAACAGCAATTTGGGTTTAAGCTGGAAAACACTGCATGTGAAGGGCTGGGAGCAGGAGAAAAATGATGTCATCCATTTCTAAACTCTGAAAGCAAAGGATAGTTCATATTGGCAATAGTGCAAGCAGAGACTGCAAATCTGCCCTCTACCAACATTTTGATCTAACTTTTCTAAAGCAACACTTTGATCTAATGATAACAAGAAAGACATTTATTCACAGTAGAACTTATAATGGCAAATGCATCCAATTTCAGAGTTGTTTTTATATAACTGTTGCTGGCCCCTGTGGCTAAAAATGTTCTCTCTTTCTGAAGTTTGAGAGTCACTGCTAGAAGAAGGCTATTCTCAGCTATAGAATAGAATAGAGCTGAAAGGGACCTTGGAGGTCTTCTAGTCCAACCCCCTGCTCAAGCAGGAGAACCTATGCCATCTTAGACAGGTGAATGTCAAGTCTCTTCTTGAAAATTTCCAGTGATGGAGCGGCCATGATTTCTGGAGGCAAGCTGTTCCACCGGTTGATTGTCCCCACTGTCAGGAAGTTTTTCCTTAATTCCACGTTGCTTCTCTCTTTGATCAGCTTCCAACTATTGTTTTTTTGTCCTGCCCTCTGGTGCTTTGGAGAATAATTTGACCTGCTCTTCTTTGTGGCAGCCCCTCAAATATTGGAATACTGCTATCATGTCTCCCCTATTTCTTCTTTTCTTTAGACTAGCCAAATTCAAGTCTTGCAGCCTTTCCTCATATGTTTTATTCTCCAGGCCTTTGATCATCTCTGAATTTTTTTCAAACTCTCAACATCTTTTTTGTGATACGGTGACCAAAATTGGCTACAGTATACCAGGTGTAGTCTTACTAGGGTTTTATAATCTCAGTAGAGGTTTCCCTGGTACTAATATTATGTTCCCTTTTGTTAATACAGAATTGATTTTTTGTTTTCCCAGGCCTTTTATTTTCTTGGTCCCCATGTACTAATAAGCTACGACACATTAGTCATGCATACTGTTGGTGCATTTGGCTACTTTCACTTTCTTGTTATTAGAGCATTTCATTTCTATTTTTTATCCTATTGGCTCCACTATTTGGATCTGTTTGCTTCTCCCTGTACAACTTTTGTTTCTGAAAATCAGCTGTGTTCAGTCCTGTATCCATTGGACATGTTATTTTTTATTAGTGATACCAATTACAAAAATTTCAGTGCCATTTGCTTTCAGTCTCTCAATTCAAGTATATGAATTTTGATTCCATATTTTTCTACTAAATATTTTTGTATATAGCTTTCTCTACATTTAATTTTGAAAATTGGACAATTTTGTCACAATATTTAGAAGTTAGGAAAATGGAAAGAGTTGTATTTATGAAGTGGAAATGAAGGGCAAAATATGTTTTAAAAACAAACAAAATGTTTGCTTACATGGTTTTTAAAAATGTCTTTTATTATGCTACATTTTTTATACAGTGTTGAAAAATATGTTTTATGGACATTTTATTAAAAAAGAAGTAAAACTGCTTGCTTTAATTTTGTAATTGTTTTAATTTTCTCTGATAAAATTTGGCATAAAATTTAAATGAGAATTGGCCCATTACTTCAAATTGATATTTACATAACCTATATAAATTCATCACACTTTTAACATTATTTCTAATCATTTTGGAATATGAAATGTCTCTCTGAAAAGGGTGGATTTCTTAACTCTGCAATAATTTACAATACCATATTGCCACCATGTGGCCAAACATTATCTTTTACCATTCAGATAATTCTTTTTACTTACCTGCTATACCAAAAGAGAAGTTCAAATGTAGCTGTAAGGACAGATTTCTTCATCAAATGGAGAGTATAAGAAGCTGGTGGTACCTGAACAGTGATATCATGATGTAGTTTCATCTTTATGTATTTCTGTTCTGATATCTGAAGCAAGTATGTATATCCTATCTATCAGGACACATTTTGTCACTTGTTCTCTTAGTGCCTCAGACGACACTAATGTGCGAAAAACCATTGTACATTATCCTTTATGTCACATCTTTTACTGCTGTAATTACCGAAATGACTACAAAAATATTCATGCCTTTCCTTTCCACATACTATTTTCTACAAATACTTCTCCATGTCGAAGGACAAGTTGCTGGATCAAAAGTAAAGCATATTTTGTCATCTGACTCTGAGCCAAGTGTTTCACAAAATTAAAGCTACTGCTTATCACAGATACAATTTTTTTGAATTTATTTAAAATGTTAGCAGACCGATCACCGACAAAATAGTTATATTGACTTGCGGGTCCTCATCAAGAACTCGCCAACATCCCATTTGTATATTTTTTGACAGAAGTGATACATCTTTACTACAGTAAACAAGCTCTGTATGTCTTAATTTTGACCATGTATTTTAAAATTCAAAGCAAACTATCTAAAACATAATGAACAGCTTCTGTTTTGCCGATTATATCTTGTGAGAATATAAGCATGTGCATTTCTGACTGCCCTTGAATTCTTTTTTTTTTTTTTTTTTTACATTTCAATAAAATTTTGTTCACTGCTGCAGGCCAAAATAGCTGCTCTCTATCTGGAAATGAATAATAAAAACAGATAAAAAATTAAAATTGGTTCCATTGATCAATGTGCTTATTTTGCTATTGATTTTCATAGAACTATTATAAATACCTCACCATACTATAATCTTTAATGCATAGCTGCA
Organism: Crotalus tigris; assembly: GCF_016545835.1. Lineage (NCBI taxonomy): Eukaryota > Metazoa > Chordata > Lepidosauria > Squamata > Viperidae > Crotalus > Crotalus tigris. The sequence continues at coordinate 880,069 of NW_024100595.1, read as the reverse complement.
GAAATTTGAAGCTAGAATAAGCTCTCCTTAGGCCATTCCCTCCCAGCTGACTTATATTGCCTTGCTAGCATCATGTAATTATGTTTCAAATATTATAAAACCTATCCTCTTAACTGTTGCTTTGGCACACAGTGCTTAGGTGATGCTAGAGGATGCTATTAAATTATTAGTGAGGAAATAATATCAATTATTCATCCTTTCTGATTCTTCCATATGTTCTTTGTACATTTAAATGTATCATTTCAAACATACCGAGCAAATATCTTATTTGCTTTCTATTGCACTAACCTAAATAATAATAATAGGGAATCCAGTACAGGTAGTCCTTGATGTATGACCATAATTGAGCCCAAAATGTATGTTGCTAAGTGAGACATTTGTTAAATGAGTTTTGCCCCATTTTATGACCTTTCTTGCCACAGTTGCTAAGTGAATTGCTATACTTGTTAAGTTAGTAACATGTTGTTAAGTGAATTTGACTTTCCCATTGACTTTGCTTGTCAGAAGGTTGCAAAAAGTGATCACATGACCAGTGACACTACAACCATCATAAATCTGAGCCAGTGTCTTAATTTTGATCATATGACCATGGGGATTCTGCAACAGTCATAAATGTGATAAAATGGCCATACGTCAGTCATTTTTTTCATTGATGTAACTTTGAACCGTCACTAAATGAACTATTATAAGTTGAGGACTGTCTGTAATCTTTCAATCAGTGAAGAGCATGAAGTTCACAAAATAATTGTTCTGTAGCCTTGATTTCTACATTAATTTGCATGCAGATAAGAGAAAGCATACACTTTGTGCTAATATTTAATTATTATTTTAGCTAATAAGCTTGAAAAGACCGGGTAAAGGTATTTTTAAACAAATAAAGATATTAATATTTGATTTATAGGGCAGGTGCTGAGTGTTTTATGACGCAAAACCAGATAATACTGTAGAACACAACATACCACAGAAGAACTTCTGATACATTTGAATCTACCCGAACATTATCTTTAGAGTAGTGTTTCCAATGTTTCCAAACAATCTATTCAAGGTTTTTCTTGTTCTCAAGGTTTCTCTTGTTCATGGGAACACTGAAAGCTGCTTTTCATCAGATCAGACTATTTGTCCTTCAATCAGAATTAACTGAATTGGCTGGGGGGGGGGTGACCTTCCACAGTCTGAGGAGGAAAATTTCCAATTATTTGCTGTTTGATATTTTTAATTGTACTTGCTAGTGTCTGAATCTGGAAACTTCTGCATACAAATCCTAGGTTTTATCACTGAGCTAGAATCCTTTTCCTGGTTTCTGATTCAGATATACCGTAGATCTTCTAAGGATTTCTCAATTCCACCCTCATTGTTTTCAATCGTCTGAAACTATAACCAAACAAAACAGGAAGGCTGAGAATTTGTTGAAAAAATCCCAAAACACCAACTTAGCATGAAGACACCAATTTAGAAAGGAAAACAAATATTTACCAATTACTGACATATAGCAAATGCTCATTGAAATAGATGCCACAGACTGGATCAAAAAATTTAGGGCAACATGAAATAGAGTCCAGCTACTAAATAAAAGGTGTACAGGTCTATATTGACCAACATTTTTATATTACAGGTTATGCTCTTTAACTGTAAGTGAAAAATGTAAAATCTTGGAAAGAAGGGCCCGTTTCCACTGAAAGCACCTGTGTTTTGTATTTAGCTGAGTTATAAGGTCCAGTCTGTTTCAAGCTTTCTATGTGACATCATTAGCATCAGCTTCCTTAATCACAGGTCTTTGTACCGGTATTATTCATTCTCAACTGGGCAATTTGATATATTATGGCTGTTTGATTCTTACCTGTTTAATATTACAGTATACGTTTGATTTATAAATTGTAAAACATGGAGCAAATGGGTGTAGTGATTCCAAAGGTTAAATGGTCTTCTAGATCAGGCATGTCAAACTGCCGGCCTGCAGGCCGGATGTGTCACACTGAGACCACGCCCACCCCATTGCCGGAAATGGGGAAAAAGTCATGATACATCGTGTGACATCACGTGACGTTGGGAGTTTGACATGCCTGTTCTAGATGGCAGCAAAAGCTAGCATGTTTGGATTTCAATTCAGAACATGGTAGATTATCTTGTACTGCCTTTCTTTAGGTAATATTAGCATCATACATTAGCAGCTTATTATTTCATTAAAGGAGGAAATATTGCACTTAAACAATCAAGACAGTTTGACCCTCATTGGTAGAATTTTTGCACTGCATAAAGCAAAAAAGAATATTATTAACTACAATGTGAAATATTGCTTAGTAGAGCCTCTTCTAGTTGTAGGTGGTTTTATTTATAAAGGATGAATATTTCCCTGTTTAGTCTTTAAACACTTAATAACATTACTCTCATTTTACAAGTGCAATATTTGGCCTTCTAATGGAAGAAAGGAGGGGACTTTCCCCAACTTTTTTTCTTTTCTTTTACAGCACTAACCACATCTATCTTTACATTTACCCAGTGAGGACCTTATTCTCTAAGGAGATATATATATATATATATAACATACAGATGTCATCTTTATATTAAAAATAAGGCAATCAAAATAATAATAAAGTTGATAAGAAAAAAAATCTGGATAGTGGTCATGGCAGTACTTAGAGACAGCAGAACAGAAAAGAATGAACTGAAGAAGTTAACAAAATACAAAGACTTGCAAATAGAAATAGAACGTCTCTGGCAAAAGAAAGGAAAGGCAGTACCAACAATAATAGGAGCCTTCGGTGTAATTCCAAAACAATTGGAGCATCACTTGAACACTAGTGGAATTAACAAAATAACACCATCAACATCCACAGCTGACTATCCCAGGTCCATGGGAAGGATACGACAGATAGATAAAAATGCTAAATCCAGTCTGAACATCTGGCTAACTATGTGATATAAAAACCATGCTTCTATTTAGAATGTTTGGCTCAGTTACAGACATACTCTGGAAAACAGTGGAAAAGTTAATTCTTTTCTACTCTGTTGAATATTAATATGTCAGCTGGTTTTGTATGGATGCAATAGTCATATATAATGCAAACATAAAACTGACAATAGCTTAAAAATCTGAAACAAGTTTAAATACAAAGATACTTATGAACTGTGAATGGCCAAAAATTCTGTTTTACACATTTAACATGCATACTGGCAGGAAATACTACTCCTTTTTTTTTGAGTAATTCTAGAGAAACTGAGCAAATATCTCTTGGTCAGACACAAAACATTTTGTTTCTCCTGCATTCATGTCATATTTAGCATGCTATAAAAATAAAACCAGAGCTATGAAAAAAATAATAAACCAGATTTTACAACTTTTGAAGGGCTGAGGCCCCCATTTTAGGAACTGAGACCCTTTTGTGCCATAGACCAGTGGTGGGATTCAGCCAGTTTGCATCACTTCAGCAGAACCGGTAGCTAATTTTGTGTTGCCCAGGCCCAGAATGGACTTCCGGAAGCGGCATCCATACAGAGAACCAGTTGTTCACACATTTGAATCCCACCATTGCCATAGACACGCCCCCTGGAACATTTTCCTTCCAGAGACCAGGTTGGCCTTGATTCTGATGGCCTTTCATAAGGCCCAAAAGACCTGGCTTTGTCTAGAGCTCCAAGTTTGTGAAGGGATCCATTTCTGGCTATGTGGATGATGGTTGGTCTTCTCAGTAGCTGTTTGTTTTAATTTTTGCACAACTATTTATTTAGTATTATCATCATGCAGAGATAACTTTTGAGTTGATCAGCTATATAAAGTCATTAAACAAACAAACAAACAAATAAATAAATACATTTTGTTTTTTAGTAGCATGCTGGGTATTGCACAAAAAACTGGAACCAAGATCAAAACTAAAATTGATTGCATTTAATATACAAGATGTATCCCAGAAAAAATCAAGAGAGAAATATTTGAATACAAATTCAGCTGACTATCCATAATGGAAAACAATTGTTTTTCCTACTTTTACATGAAAAGTACAAACATGTATATCAAAATCAGAAATGTTACCTTTATTTACTTTAAAAAAGTATATTCCTATTTCTCTTATTCATTGCTAAATTTGGCTTATAATAAATAAATACTATACGATATGGTAATAAAAATAATTGAACTGTGATACAAATCTCAAAATGGTTCCTGATATCTAGGAAATGTTTATTAGAGGCAATAAAGACATCACAGAGGCAAGTGGGTCCTATTCAAAATCTAATAGGGCTGATATGGGATATTTTGACACTAAAACAGGCTTTTGAAAGAAATATTTATCAACAGGATTCAGAACGGATACAATACTAAGGTGAGAATCGGTTGCTATGCAGGCTTGAACTGGAAGTCCTCTTAGCTGGGCTAATATGAGCCACCTCATATTATGAGCTGAGGTGGCGCAGCAGTTAGAGTGCAGTACTGCAGGCCACTAAATAAATAAATAAATAAATAAATAAATAAATAAATAAATAAATAAATAAATAAATATGCTCTCAGTACTGGTTCTAGTATACAACCTGGTTGTACCATTTGAAATGTGTTTTCAAAAGCAAGGGTGCAAAATGTGCTTTATAACAGGGCCCAGACATGGATGAGCCACCTGCATTCTCATGCCCAATTTCACCCAGTATTCAGCTTCATTTCCTCCACTTTTTGCAAACCAGCAATTCATCCCTCAAGCAAAAAAATCACTTCCCCCTTTGATGGCAGAACACTGGGCAGGGAGGAAGAGAGTAAACTCTATTTTGTCACTGTCTGGTAAATGCAAGCTAGAATTCAAAATGCCCCAGATAACATCACCTACGGTACCTTGCAGTCAGCTAGCATTTCTAAAGACTTTTATAGAGTTTAGAAAGTTCAACTCTAAGCTAGCCTTTATAGGTATTAATCTACGTGAGTAAAAACTGATCCATGCAAAAATTCTGTTTTGCTACTGAAACATTGCTGATACTTGGAGACAGGCTTCATTGGGTCCTATTGTAGATGTTTAATTCAAAGCAGCCCAAACAGAAAATTAGCCCAACTGATTGCTAAGTTTGAATAGCTAAATGACTGATGATCCTTTCCTTTCCTTAATTGAAATGCAAACCCGTTTGGTTAGAAAGCATTCAGTGTAAACACGTAAATATGCATTCATTTAAAAGACACTAAGCTAAAGCTTAGAAGAACTTGCTCATATTTTAATCTTGGCAGCTGTGGTACACTTACTATTACTACTTCTGAGTTAAAATAGAGGACGAATACTTTTCATTAAATATCTTGTGTGTATTTTACATAGATTCACTTACTGATTTCAGTGATTTTTTTTTAAAAAATGTGTCAATATTTGGAAAAAGTGCATGTGCTTCCTAGATCAGTGGTTCTCAACCTGTGGGTCGTGACCCCATTTGGGGTCGAATGACCATTTCACGGGGGTCGCCAAACAATGCAGTCTGCCATTTTTTCCTCTTTTCCTTAGCTGTACTACTCCCTCTTATTCTATTGGCTTTTGAAAGTCAATAGAATAGACTCTATTCAAGAGACTCTATTCTATTGGCGTTCAAAAGCCAATATAATCTATTGGCTTTCGAAATCCAATAGAATAGACTCTCTTGAATAGAATAGAAATCCTGCCCTGCTGAGCCCGCCAAAAGTGCTGCAAGTTGTCTGCAGCTAAGGCGAGCTTTCTGGATGTTTCCACCCCTCCCTGCTGAGCAACTACTAAATGTAAATAAAAGAGGGCCAGGGGTGGGAGGTGGGAGGCCGGTGGGTGCAGGGAGGGTTGCTGGCGCGCATGGGGCCTGGTGGGTGGCTTACCTCCCTTGGGCTGGGCCAGCTAATGGCCCAGCCGGTGGTCGCCCTGCACCCTCGCTGCCACGTGCCATGGCCGCCCAGGAGTGCCTGAGCCTGCCTGCCACCGCACCGAACATGCGATGGCCAAGGTAAGACTAGTGGGGCAGCAGCAGGCACAGGGAGGGTTGCTGGCATGCATGGGGCCTGGCAGGTGCCTTACCTCCCTTGGGCTGGGCCAGCTGGTGGCCCAGCCGGTGGTCGCCCTGCGACCTCACTGCCACTTGCCAGGTGTAGGGGGTGGCACCACGCATGCGTGGCACTCCCGGGCCGAGGCGGTTCCTGGGCGACGGCCTGCATGCACCCTTGGTCTGGTCAGCGTGCGCTCCAGCTGCAGGAGAGGAGGTGGAGCATGCGCGCCTCCTCCTGCCCCACCCTCAGGGAAATACAGGTAGTCCTCGACTTATGATCACATGGTTGGGGGTCGCAGCATTAGGAAGGTTGAGAACCACTGTCCTAGATAATCTATCTCAGGGATGTCAAACTCAATTTCATTGAGGGCTGCATCAGCATTGTGGTTGCCATTGGGGGGCTGGGTGGGCGTGGCTGGCATGGACGTGGCCTATTGGGTGGCGTGGCTGGCATGGGCATGGCCTACTGGGTGGGTGTAGCCAGCTCAATGTCACTTGTGTCAGGGACACCTGTGAGGGCCTGGGCAGGACTGGGGCGGATCTGATGATCTCCAGCAGAAGGGGGGTGGGACCAGGGCAAGCTCTGGGGCATGATCCACTGGAGGAGCCTAACTGAGCCTCAGCTGTGCACAGGGCCCCTGGATGGTGGCATGGACTGCCCGGAGCCCTGGGCAGTGGAGATCAAGTGCCCAGCCCGGTCCTTGAGCTCCCACAGCAGTAGGACCCCACAGCCCTGCCTAGTATAGACGCACTTCCCCAAGGGGGTGCCCAGCTGTGCTTACCTCCTCCTCAAGGCTGCTGCTGTGCTCCCTCTCCTTGGCCAGGTTGCTCATGGTGGGTGCAGGAGGGCAAAGCGCATGGGTCAAAGTGAGGCCGGGCATGGTGAGGCTGGCCCAGCAAAGTAGAGCTGGACAAGGAAAAGCCCTGCAAAGTGGGGCTAGGTGTGGTGAGGCTGGCCTGGCAAAACAGAGCTGCATGAAGAGAAGCCTGGCAAAGCAGGGCGTCGCTGGGCATAACGGGGTTAGGCTGGGAGGGGTAGGGTGGGCTGAGACAAATGAGCTGCAGCTACTGCTGCACACCACCAGCCACTGAGCACTCACCACTTCCTGTGCATGCATCAGGAAGGCGCCCAGCCAGGTTGGGGTAGGCCAGGGCTGGGGCAACGGGGGCTGGTCCCTTGCCATTTCTGGGACAGCCCCAGAGGGGCAAATCTGGGCCCTCCCTGGCCCACATCTGGCCTGCGGGCCCTGTGTTTGACATGTCTGATCTATCTGGTCAATTTTCAATTGAAAACACTGCACCTCTGTATAGCATGATGGACCATTTTCTCATTGGAGGAAACTCTTCCTTTGCACCATCTCCAAACTCTTGAGTTTCAGATGTCCTAATGCTTCCTTTGAATGTGGGGTTGACTTAGTAGTGTAAAATTGAAGCATTTGTTTATTTATACAGTGGGACTATAGTGGCTTGCGTGGTTAGGACACTGAGTTGACAAGCAGCAAGCCTGTGTTTGAGACCTGAGTGCTGCTGTGTGATGGGGTGAGTTCCCGTCGTTTACTCCAGTTCCAGTCGGCAACACAAAGGAGCCCTCAACTGGGTGTCCCTCGAGTAACAGCGATATCACTGGCTAATCCTTTCAACCCAGAAGGTTCTTTGTGCTTCTGACATGAGTGCAATGTGATTTATACAGCCATGGATCTTATACCAAGCTATGTCAGTTTCCCCTTCTGCAAGGAACAAATGGTGTACAAAGCACCAAAGGTCTTCCTTCCTTCTCCCCTCCCCACTCTAGAAATAGGATGTTATTATTCCTAGCTTGCCTTGTTTGAGCTCTGAAGCTGGGAATTCCAGGAAGAAAGCATCCTAGAAGAAGACAATGGCAAATCATCTTGATACAGTTGTCAAAATAAAGCCACTAGGAGTCAAGCTCAATTTTACATTCATTTTCTGTACTGGGAAGTTGGCAGCTGTGAAACTAATTGTGGGTTGTTCTCAAACTTCTTTCCAGGAGAATAGAAATAGTGGTATGGACCTTTTCCTTAAACTGAGTGAATATTTTTATTTTTGGAATGTAATCACCTGCTTGGCCCCTAAATATATGACCATCCTCTCATAAAACTCGAGATAGGGCAGAACTGACGTGATCTGCTATTGATAATACAGTTGCAGAAAATGAAAGAGAAAAAAGATATAATGCCTAAAACCTTTTTCCTTCTTAAAAAAAAAGCTTACAACAAGGAGGCTGGAGAGGATTGAAAAGCAGTTTTGTGGAAGCCATCGCTAGACTACTTGGGAGGGCTTGTTGTATGGATAACAATCCGAGTGATTTTCTGACAGGTGAGAAATCTGTGCAGAACCCATGAAAGAGAATGTTTGGTATCTAAAGAATAAAATGATAGAGATGTCAGAGCAAAAATACTGGAAGAAATGCTTTAAGTTGAAGGAATGCTGTCAACTCCAAGCTCCAGATCAGAGTTCCTTTTGGGGAGGATTCCCATCCCAGAAAGAAATGTGAGGGTTTCCTCTTGGATACTCCTCTCTCCCCTAATACTCTACCATTTACCTTGGTAATTGTCTGCAGTTAATATTTGCTTTGAAGCAGTTTCTTCTCCTACACGGTTGAAATCTCTTTATTAAAAGAAGGCAATGCTAGCAAATTGTATTCTTGGTATTTCTTCATTTTAACACTTGCACTTCACAGATGAAGGAAGTTAATATGCCTCTTCTCACTATGGGTAGTAGTGGCAGATAGATTCTTGGTTAGTCTGGAGAATTTTCTTTTGCCTAAATAGTGGAGCTATTTTGAATTCTGGTTGATCTCTGGAATTTGGCATTTGACACAGATGTTCTAGGTGCCCTTTCCCACTTCCAAGAGTTCTCATTTACTAGTTCATCAAAGAATAAAACTTGATGAAACAGCAGTAGAGATTGGTACAGCAAAAATGGAGGCAGATAAATCCATCAAGTGATGGGCACCGAATAGGGCAATGCAAATTGTTTCCTATCCCTTGACCTGTGCAATATTATCAAGTGCAGTTTTACAGATATTTAAATATGTATTATCTCAGGGAAGTGGAGAGTCAGCAGGTATTTATAATAGTTTGCTAGACAATTTACTCCATATTTCTGAACATGGAAATAGGGAGGATGAACATAATAGCCCTGAGGCAGATAGTTAATCTGTCCAGGTAAGTCTTTATTCAGTCACCCATGATTTGGCAGGTTTTCTTTAAATGACTACAATGCATTTAACATGTTGCTTTTGGCAATACTATGGAAACTTTAGGAACTGAAGTATAAAGCTGCATTATTTTTAATGGGAACTGAAGGATCTGAGTATAAGATTCCTGCATTTTACTATCTGCTTGTTGCAATTTATTTTCTGGCTACTTTTTAATCTTAAAAGATTGCTTCTGCAAATATCTCCAAGTGAAGTACACTGAGTAACTTAGAGAAAGTCCCCTGATGTTAAATAGCCTGCACACCTTTCAATTAAAATTTCATCCTAAAACTAAGGCATAAAGTTGAAGAAAAACATGCAAATACCCACCTATCTGATTATAGCATCACCAGAGGAACTTTACAGGATTCTTGGCTCTAAAATTACAAAAAACTGTGGCAGCTATACTTGTAGTTTTGTCCTTGTTCCTATTTGTCTTTGCTGATCATGAACTCAGATACCATCCATTGCCAATATGAGCCAATTGGGATTATAATTTCTAGCTTTCTAAAGAGGGAAATATACTTCAAAAGGTGATTTCATACAATGAAGAACCCATCTTTTATTTATTTATTTATTTATTTATTTATTTATTTATTTATTTATTTATTTATTTATTTATTTAGCCCTGAAATATTTATAAGAGATAAGCTCATACTGCATCTCTCTTAAATATGTTAAATATGTTTAGTCCAGGCCAGAATTACTACTTATGGATGCAAAAATGTGAACTAAATTACGGCAAAGCTATTGATGAAAATATCCAAGTCTTAATAAAATCACCATGAGATGGCAGCAACCTCTTATAAATGACAAGACAAAAATTATTACAGGTAGTTCTTGCTTAACAACCACTACTGGGGAAAGCAATTCTGTCACTAAGTGAGTTAGTTGTTAAGCAAAACATCACGTGATTGCAATCGACTTATAATCTTACTTCAGCCATGCTTGTCAAGGAAGTGACTTATAGTTATTAAGGGAAAGATCATGTGATTGCAATTTGCCATTTTACTGTGGGTTTCTTCAATTACTCTGCTTGTGGTGAAATATGCAAATGGTGATCACGTGATTGTGCAATGTTGTGATGGTTATAAACGCCCACTGGTTGCAAAGTGCCCGAATCTCGATCATATGACTGCAGAGATGCTGCAACGGTTGTGAGGACCGGTTGTAAAGATACTTTTGTAGTACCATCACAACTTTGAACAGTTTATAAACAAGGAAGGCACTGAATGTGCATAGAATCTCCCTTCATTTTTATTAGATAGATTGACTCAGTGACCCAGGCAGCTTCTGTGAATGAGGGTAGATTTGAACCTGAGGTTTGCTAGTACTAATCTAATATTTCAACTAGTGCAGTGGTCCCCAACCCCCAGTTTGGGGCCCAGTTCCGGTCCGTACCCTGTTTGGAACTGGACCACGGAAACAGTGGGTGAGCTGTATTTGTGAAAGTGGCTCATATGTACAACCATCTCCTCCCAGGCCCACCCTGCAGCCACCACCTCTGCCAGTCTGCCGAACCGGAAAGGTTGATGGCAGCTGAACTAGTGTACCACTAAACTAGCTTTTCAGTCTTACTCATAAAAAACAACAAAGGGGTTTTCAACCTTGCATCTTACTGTGGTGTGAATGCATCCGACAATCTTTTCATTCTGCCATGACACTCTTGTCATCTTTTCCTACATCAGCTGATGTAGGCCACCTTAACTGTGCCACTTTAAACAAAATATCATACAAGCACACATATGATAGCATCTTCAAATACCCGAAAAGACATCATATAGAAGTTCAGGACCTTTATTTTCTTCCTAAATGAAGGATAGAGAGTAAAAGATTTAACTGACAAGAAGGCAGATTCCAAATAAATATTGCAAGAAAATCTTAATAGTATAAGCAATTTGAAAATAGAAACCATTATCCATTAAAGTGATGAGCCAGCAATTATTAATCATATTCAAAGTGAAGGCTTCACAGCCTTTTTGGTCACAATCTTTTAATTTGGAATTATATGACATAAACAACTTCTTCCAGCTCAGCCATTTCCATATTTATAGGTGGTAAATATCTGAATATGATGCAAGAAAGCATTATTAATTTTTTTTATTGGACATTTGTGCCTCCTAACAGAGGAATTCTCTGATTAATGTGATTCATTCATTCAGTTAGTTTTCATTTTTTTCATTTAGCCAGGATTATCTATCAAGAACAGTTTCTTTGTCAATTTATGTCATATGATAATAAAGTATTAGTGTGATTATTATTGCTCTGTAGTCTGGGTCTGAGCTTGTTAATTTAATAGCATTTTCCTTATTACTGGAATGAGGAATATAAAACAGAATTATTCTCAGCAGGAGTAATATACTGTATATGTCTAAGTAAATAAATAAAAATTAGCTCTGGAAAGTAATATCGTCTCATGGTTTTCATTTTTGTCTCATGATCAATTGAGAATGACTGATATTAAATTGTGGGTTTACATTAATAGAAAAATAAGTTATTTTATGGAATATGATTTATAACATTACTCACTATTCATCACTGCCAGTTAAAAAGGATTTATGGATTGTAATTTCATTCTTTTACATCACCATCCTTCATTCTGAAAGAATCACCTTCCGTGATCTCCTAGGCGGTCACAGGATATTTAGTGTTAGCAAATAAAATCAGGCAAACAGGATGTGGTAAGAGACTATCAGACGTGGGACTCTTATCAAAAAGGGAGAATGTTGAATTAACTCACATCTTTTCCTTTGACTTCATTCCATTCAAGAAACCCAAACCCTTCATCTGAGAAGAAATATGGTTTCAATACACATACAGGCAGATAATGTCTGGGAAAGAACTAAAGCCGAACTAATACCAACAATGTATGATCAGAATGGCTTATGCTGCTTTTGTAAGGTTTAGGAAAATGTCCTTCAACACACAAGATTAAAACCACTGGAAAGCTTTGGGTTGCAAAAGGATGCTTTACCTCTGTTTTATCACTGATTAATTTTGGCAATTCAGTTTATGTGTTTGAGTTTCCTTAATCAGTATATCAAAATATTAATAAATAAATAAATAACAATACATAAGAAACAAGTAGTTATGAATGTATCATATGATAAAAATTAATATTCAGAACATAGTTTTTAGGGACTCAGTCTTACTTTAGTCCATTAATTACTGCTTCTTCCATCTTCAGCATGTAGAAGGAAGAATCATATTTAAATAAATTTGAATCCCACTGTTTATTTTATACATATGTAATAATAGTATTTTTGAAGATAATAGAATAATAGAGTTGGAAGGGAGCTTGGAGATCTTCTATCTAGTCCAACCCCCTGCTCAAGTAGGAGACAAATGGTTATCCAGTCTCTTCTTGAAAACCTCCAGTGATGGAGCACCCACAACTTCTGGAGGCAAGTCATTCCACTGATTCATTGTTCTCATTGTCAGGAAATTTCTCTTATTTCTAGATTGGTTCTCTCCTTGATTAGTTTCCATCTATTGTTTCTTGTCCTGCTCTCAGGTGCTTTGGAGAATAAGTCAGCCTCTTCTTGTCTGTGACAGCCCCTCATGTACCAGAAGACTGTTATCAATCACCCACAGTCCTTCTCTTTAATGAGAAGTTCTTTCCCTTGATTGTTAATTGTACAGGTTAACCTCCAGACCCCTAATCATCTTTGTGGCTCTTCTCTGCATTCTTTCTAGAATCTCAACACTTTTTGTATTGTGACCAAAACTGGATGAAGGGAGACGTGTGCATTGGAGGGAAAAAAAAGAGGATTTTATTTTAGCAAAATAAAGCAACAAAGCTCGTCCAAATTGCCAGGTAGTCCTTAACTTACAACCATTTGTTTAGTGATGGCCCAAAGCCACAACAACATTGAAAAAGTGACCCATGACAGTTTCCATGCTCAGGACATTGCAGCATCCCCATGGCCATGCTATCAAAATCTGGACACTTGGCATCTGCCTCCCATCCATGATGGTTGCAGTGACAGAGGGAGAATAAAAAGTGGGGATGGAGGAGCAAGAGAGGCAAACAGCATGGAATGGCCCAAACTAGGATATTCATGTTAAAATAATATGAAATGTTGATTTCATAAAATATAAGAAATCAGGGGAGTGGTGTTTATTTGGTCAAATAGATACTCCATTAAGTAAGAGAATGTTCTATCTTTCAACAAAGCAAAGAGAATTGTTTAATTTTCCCAGCTCAGACACAATTCTTTTACTTATTAGTCTTTTAATTTCCATAGATATTATTGGTTAAATTACCATAAAACAATAATGAACTAATTAACAATAAAACTATCATTCTAGATTTTCTTTCTATAAGATTCCTATAATAATAAAAGATTCCAAGAAAAAGAAATAACAATTATTGTGTAATCGTTTCCAAAGAATAGATTTGTAGAGATTCATTATTTATTCACACTGATATCTAAAATTTCCTTTCCCAATCTGGTGCCTTCTACTGACCTCCAACTCCAACTATTTCTGTACCTCCCTCTGATCATTCCCCATCTTCAGCCTTTTTAGATGTCAATAAGGGAAAAGGGATTTAGTACTAATCACAATGGGATGGATTAATTATGTTGTGCTCAATTGCATCGTGGAAGTTCTGGATGAGTAAGAATTAAGTAAATAAAAATAAAGAGGATGGCCAATGGTATTTCTTCTTAAAGTATCTTATGTACTTCTACCTCAGCTAAAAAGAAAGCTTTGCTTTTTTTTAGATGACTTAAAGAATTATGGGTGACCTTCTATTGAAGGTTCAGAGGGAAGTAATATATTAATGAGGAATAGCTATAATTCATGGCATTGCACGAAAGGGAGTGGAAATCTTAAGGAAAAAGCTGGCAGGAAAGGATATGACAAATAGCTATTTTGCCCCTAAATGGCTGTTCCGCTAAAAAAAAAAAACCATTCAAAGAACAATTTGCCAGTGTTGTTTTTTTCTATACAGTCTGTATACAGTATAGACTGATTTCAGATAGTCTAATCTAGCCTATAGTAATGATTGATAAAAATAATACATAAGCAATATTTTTGAACAGTCAGGAAGCTTACTTCATTCCCAACTGCAAGCTATGATTAAATGGGTAGGATTATAATTATTGCATATTTTTTTCAATTAAAGCCAAATAAAAATGTGCTATTATGCTCATCTCTCATTTGACAAAGCAATTGCTTTGTGGCTTAGTTACATACAGTAGCAATTTTTTCTACCAATCAATTATAGTACAGTAGCTGAAAAATAACCATAAACTGAGACAACATTCCAGATATAATCTGGGCAGTTATTAAATTCTAAGAACTACGGTGAATTAGCAGGTAGATTAAAAGAATCTGAATATCTTTCATTTCCATTAAGTTAAATCATCCAAATTTGGAAATCTTTTCCTCTTTAACAGAGATATTATTAACTGTGAAAAATAAGAGGCTTTGAGTCACAAAAGTATGGATTGTGTTACCCTAAACATTTCAGGATCTGTTCATGATCTGTTCTGCCTGCAAGCAAGAACTGATGGGACCACAACATAGACAATAAAGTAAGCTTGGACTTTAGAATTCAGACAAACATCCACTATACCACACTCCAGATCTGTTGATAAGAAAGAAAAAAAGTCCAGATAGTGGACATTGCAGTATCTGGAAAAAGCAAAATAGGAGAGAAAGAACTTGAGAAAATCACAAAATACAAAGTTCTGTGAATAGAAATAGAATGACTGTGGCAAAAGAAGTGATAGTACCAATAGTGATTGGTGCCTTAGGTGCAAGCCCAAAGCATCTGGAGCACCACTTGTACATCATCCACATTTTAAAAATATAATTTAATTAAACTTATCAAAATATAAAATACAAGTGAAAATAAAAATAGTGGGGAAGGGGGGAAAGGGGAAAAGAAAAGTATGAGGTAAAGAGGAAAAAGAGCATTAACTTCCAATTATTTTCAGTGCAGTAAAATAAAGGTAATAACACTGCAGCCTCAACTTTTTGCTTTTGCCTGCTTAATATATACTAGCCATTTTTTAAATAACAAGAACATATCTTATCAGCAAATCCTGAAATCAAAGTTTCATTTTTTTTCTGTCTCAAGCACAAAGTCTAGATGTGATTTTCAGGAAGAAACAAAATTGGATGCATTCTTTTCTTTAATTAAAGCAATTAATTTGGCCACCTCTGCTTGCTCCATCAGTTTTTCCAACCATTCTTCCATTGTGGGAATTAGTGTATCTTTCCATTTTTGCGCATAGAGCACTCTAGCTGCTGTCAACATGTACAACAACAAAGATCCAGATTTTTTTCAAGTTCCTTGTCCATTAAACCTAAAAGAAAAGTCTGTTTGATTTTTTGCATTTATAATATTATAAGTATAAATTATATTATTATTTGTAAAATTATAAGTATAAATTTATATAATTTTGAGAATCTTCTGTATTAAAATATGAATCTTACTCTAGTATTTCTTTGCTGGGGTAACACCATAAGCATTGACAAAATCACCAACAGTTAATTGCAAAAGGCAGCTTTACTTGGAACAGCTCACATCTTGTGATGATCCCTTTAATATTATTGAACAACATCTGCCTCTCCCAGGTCCTTGGGTAGGACTCAATAGGTGGACAAAACTGCCAAGCCCAGCCAAATATCTGATTGACAGTGTGACTAACCAGAATAAATAATTTATTAAATGTATATGCTACCCCAAAAAACTCTCAGGAATCTGGGCAGCTCACAGCAATCAATGAAATTACAATACAATCAATAAAACATAAGAAATAAAGCATTTCTCATTCTCTTTTACTGAAGGCCTAGGTGAAGAGCCAGGTCTTCCCAGTTCTTCTAAATAATGGCAGAGAGAATAGTATCCAGATCTTGGGGAAAGACCTTATTCCAGATGGTGGGCATTGCTACAAAGAAGATGTGATTCCAGAGTCTTGAGAGATAACATTGTTTAATTGAAGGAACCAAGAGTGCGCCAAACCTATAGGATCAAATCACCCAGGCAGATGATAGTGTATAAAGGTCTCTCAAGAAACAAGGCCCCATGACATGTAGGGCATCTTGAATTATGCCTAGAAGCAAACAGGCAACCACTGCAGCTCTGAAACCCATTAGCACTTGCACTGCACATTCTGGATCAGTTGAAGCTTCCAGGTGTTCTTCAAGCACAGTCCCATGTGCAGCACATTGCAGTAGTGAAGCTGTGGGGTGACTGGGCCATGAGCGATTGTATGAAATATACCACTGTCAAAAAACCTGGGGTGGTTATTTATCTAAGCTCTTCACAATTTCTATAATGATACACAAGAGAAGTAGGATGCCTCAGAGCAATGCCGGATGAAGTCAATGGATCAGGATGAGTTATATGGAAGGAAGGTAGAAATTAGTTGCAGTTAAAGAGATGCCATAATTTCTTTGAAGGACTACTAAACTGGTGTCTGGTTATAATCTTAAGGATAATTAATTAATCTTTGGGATAGCAAACATTCATTGCTAACAACAATTATACAGATTTGAATAGCCATTACCACTTGAAAACCAATCAAATTAATGTTTAATGTTTTAATTAATAGCTTATAAAAGCTTGAATATACATATATGTGGCCCATATTGATACAGATATCAACTAGTAATTTTGAAAAATAAGCTCTTGTTAGCGCACTGGAATAATAGTAAAGTATGGTGAGATTAAAGCAAGATTAAATTATTCAAAGGCACCCTTGTGACAAACAATAATTTTAGTGATAATTATCAAATGAAGAAAAGGAGGAAGGAGGAATTAAAATCAAGGATTATTATTTATAAAACTTAAGTTTTAGGCTTGATACAGTGTTTCAAGTGGTAATTGATACAACAACATAACAACTCATCTCCTGTTTCTTATAATGTAGAAGTATATTCCATATTGTGAATGTGTGAGATGGGAGCAATCCAGTGAACATGAGGTTGCAGCTAAGATTCTTGAGTCAGTTTCCCTTGGTATGAATAATTATAGGCAATGAGAAAAGGGAGCTTGCATTTGGGGGACTACTGTGAGAAATTAAATGGGCTAGATCTATTCAACCAAGAGTGAGGATCTCACTCATAGCGATATAAAAAAATTCAAATCTTTCACCATAGACATTCTCTAAGAGCAGACAGTTTCCATCTCCCCCTCCCTAATCTGGGGAATTATCAATCAGTTCTTGAAGAAACTGAAGCAGAAATGACAGAAGAAGGCTCTACAACTAGTGAATGAAGATCTTGCTAAAGAAAAATTTGGAGGCACACTTGGAGACATTTCTGCTCGACCTGGAAGTGAAGCCTCTGACTTTCAATAGAGCTTTGTACATGTACAGACTCGTAAGTGTGAATTACATATTTCAGTATAGAACTGGGGTCTGATTTGTAGATTGAATCAATGATGTAACTTTGAAAAATAAGCTTTTGAATGAACCGGGATTTCTCTGCTTCTTTCTTATGCTTGTTTGTTGTAAATTAGAGATGCCCTTCTCTGACAGTAGTGAGGTTACAATCAGATTAAAATTAGTGATCTCCTGCTACATCAGACCAATATTCTTCTAAGGAATGACCTAAAGTTCTTTTAGGATACAGCTCTAGCATAATGATGCTGTAACTCATGGATATCAAACTTGCCATGTTACATGATGTGTTGTGACATTTCATGACTTTTTTTTTGTATTGCTGGAGCTGGGGTGGGTGCGGCCTCCATATGAAGCAACTGGCCTGCAGGCCGGCAGTTTGACACCCTGCTGTAACTGATGCTAGAAGTGGTGGAAACCTCCATGAAAATTTGAGAAAATCCCTCTATAACAGGGGTGTCAAACTGCCGGCCCACGGGCCGGATGCATCATAGCAAAACCACACCCACCCCATTGCCGTCAATGGCAAAAAAGTCATAATACATCACAACATGGCATGTGATGTTGCGAGTTTGACACCACTGCTCTATCATGTCTTCCTTTGCCCAACCTGTGAATCATGCTGTGGCCTTCAGCATATGTTTACCTTTTCTCTATTGGTTTCCTCATCATTATTATAGTGACTACCTGTCTGAGGTGTTGAGAGGATTAATTACTTTGTGTTTATAAATCATCCTGAAGCTGAAAAGTGCTAGCTCCTAAGTATTATTGTTATGAATTACTAAAGATGGGTGGTGTGTAAAGTAAGTATATCAGGAATGTATTTTTAAGCCTTGGAACTATTTAGCAAAGGTCTTTTGTTATAATGGATTGTTCCAGTGCAAAGGAGTTGATGATAAGATGCTATTAAAGCAAAGCAACTAAGCTCCACTCTGAGCAAAGTATGGGTTTCTGTTACTTGGTTTTTGCATCCTTGCCCATTCTTACAGACAGCAGGGAGACTCAGTTAATGGGATTGTTCCAAGGGATGGTAAATGTATTTTTCCAAGACTGCTGGGTAAAACCAGTGGGTAGATTTAAAAGAGGCACTAAGGCATCCCTATGCAATGAAGATTGAGACTTATGTTAAAGAAAAGTTCAAGATAACTTGGTTAAAATGTGTTGGACAATTAGGTATATGCTATCAAACTGATGAAGACTCAGGACAGATTTGTGTAATTAACCACCTCGAAACTCTCATGTTATTAATCCAAAGGACCACCACTTTATTGATTCAAGAAAGCTATTTTTAAAAAGATAAGAAAGCTCCACCCTACTACAGTTTGGGATACATTGATTTTTAGATGGGAAGTAAGTCATTTGCCAACGTTCTTGTAACCCCTTCTTCTCGAGAAATCTCATTAATAAGTAATGCTTTGAAAATAACCCCGCTTTGATTTTAGGCAGATACCAAACAGCCTGATCTCTCTCTCTCTCTCTCTCTCTCTCTCTCTCTCCCTCTGTATAATGTGACATTGTCATGCAATGTCATTGTCATGTTAAAAGGATTCTTCTTCTTCTCTCTCTATTATTCTCTATTCAGCTATTAAGAATATTTGGATCAACTAGTTTTACAGCACTGGATTAATTTCCTTCAATACAGTGAAACTTTAAATACAAGTTTAAATAATTTATTGTATGGAAATAACAGCAAAAGGATGATTAGCTTTTTGATTTTAGAAAGTTACAAGCAGACTAAAGATCAAGATAAATTTAAAATAAAAATTTGGAATTATAAGAATCCTTCCTTTGGGAAATACTTTTGTTTTGAATTCTGTTTTTTAAAAAAATGATACAATGGAACTTTGAAGCTTGAACACTAGAGGGAACTCAAAGGAACTGAACAGTACAATTAAAAGAACATTTAAATTGACTAATTAATATAGAATGGAGCAAAATATTTTAAAAGATGTTACAGAAGAGGAAAAACTTTACTGCATAAGACTGAGACTGATATGAAATGGGATTTTAAAAAGACAAGCTACAAGAATGATATGAAAAAAGATGCTCTTTGGACATACAAAATAAACCAAATGATCTCTTACCAATTAAATGATCTTTTATAATAAACCAGCATTTAATACCAAACCAAGAGAGTGAGTGGGCTAATCTTCCTATATGAATTTACAGAAGGGGGTTGTTAAAACTTTGAAAAATTTTGTAAGTCAGAACAAAGAAAAATGAAAAGAAATAAAGTTTTACGACATTATTTGAAGGCTTTAAAGATCAAGATTTTTGAAAATAAAAGAAAGAAACATAAATGTAGTTTATCTGGTCAAGGTTTTTATTTCTGGTAATTAATTCACTTTTGCTGAAATGATGAGTTTTTAAGAATTTGTTTATAGATAAGATATGGGATACTGGAAGAATACATTTTTTTGTTGTATTTTAGAAGAAGGCGATAAATTACTGCAACAGTGAAATGGTTTAACCTCTATTTTTTAAAGTACAAATAAAGTTTTAGACTTGCTTTGCAACTATTATTGTTGGAAATAAATTCAAAATATTAAGCAAATTATACACACAAAAAAATAAGTGCACAGATAACAATGTACTTCTATACATACTTATTAAGTTATAAATTCCAAGCTTACACCTTCTAATTATAAATACAACTATAACTAAAAAAGCAAATTAATGTACTTATTTTTCAAGTGACCTGTTGATTTATTTGGAGGAGAAATTTGTTTTGAGAAATATGTTGATAAGTCTCTTGTGTAATTAATTCAGGCTCAAGATTCTGACTTAAAAAAGATCCGCATTTTGATTTTTTTCATATTTTGGTCATCTTTTTTATAATGAACCAAAGTTTGGAAAATAAATAACAAAGTGGAATAATTATGAGGTGAAATAACTTATAATATTATACATGCACATACATGTACACACATACACAAACATAATGTCTTCTAATATTTGAGTAAGAACCATTTGCAGTGGTTAAGGCACTAGAAACTAGGAGACCATGATTTCTAGTCCTGCCTTAGGCACAAAGCCAGCTGGGTGACTTTGGGCCAGTCACTCTCTCCCAGCTCTAAAAAGGAAGGAATGGCAAACTACTTCTGAAAACCTTTCCAAAAAAACTGCAAGGACTTGTCCAGGTAGCTACTAGGAATCAATACTGTTTTGAAGGCACAAACATTAAAATAAATAAGATAAAATTTAAGTAGTTTGTTATTTGTGAGGAATTATAAAAGGAGCATTGTGTAAAAGGATATTTCTAAGGCATTGGAAATGCAGTTCTTGCACAAACAGGGATTCTCTGTCAAGGAGGGAGTGTGAGAATCGGTGTGCCCAACACAAGAATTTGTTTTTGGATGTAAGTGACACATTGCAACTGGGGGTGGTGATAGTCAAGAGTTGCAGGTATTATGGGTGTGTGCATCCGCCCACGTAGGCTTGCTCAATTGTCTACAGTAATAAGCAATCTGTGAACAGACTCTCTATAGATAGTTGCCCCCAAATCCTGGACATGTGGCTTGTAGATATAGGATTATCTAGGGAGGATCCAGGTCATAAAAAGGGAAAATAGTTTTCAGGACTTGTGCAATTCAAGACTACTGTATGCTTTAAAGAACTATACAATTCTTATCCATCAAAGATAACTTGCATCTATTTAGCACACATCTGAAGAGCAACAAAGGAAGGCTGATCCAATAATTAGTGGCAATCAAAGAAACTGGAGACCACAAACATTCAGTGTGAATTAGACACACCTTGAAACTATTTATGTCTCAATTCCATATTTTTAAAAGAAAGATGAAATAAGAGTGTCCTATAGCATAATGCTACTGTTATTAGTTTATCACAGTATTTTAAAAAAGCTTATATTTACAGAAGAAATTTAGCATTAACTACATTATTTCAACCAGATGTAACTCAGCAGTATAAATACACGTATCAGTATAAATCCAATCTATGTCAATCTTATGTGTAAGTATTCTCCTTTATCAACTGTTTCAGTGAATCAACTCTTAACAATAGTAGTTCAAAAATCCCAGAGTTATTTTCATGCAGAGTTTGGAAGCACATGCATCTTTGTATGCCTTACTAAAAATCAAATTATACATTTTTCTTATACAGAACATAGAATAACAGTGTTGGAAAGGACCTGCCATTAATATTCTCAAAAATGTTAGTACATAATACTAATATATTAGTATATTATTATCATTCTTCTGCCAATGGGAGTCCATTAACATGGGATTTACTTAAACACAAATAATTTTATTATATTGTTTTGTACACCATTTTACAAATTTTGTAAGCTGAATTACTCCAATTTATTGTGTATTTACAAATACCATGATTTAAATATGCCTTTTCTGGTATTTACAAATCTTTCTCATTATGTAAAGGAAAGATCTAGGAAGCTTAAACTATCAGTCTTAATTATATAAAAAGTTTTTAAAACATTGATGCTGAACACTGTCTCTGCACAATCAAGGAACCAAGAATGACGTGAGTAGTTATTTCAGAATAGCTTGCCTATAGACAGAAATCCTGCCAGACTAAACACTTATAACTATTAGATATATCCTGTGAACTGTTGGGGGAGAGGGAGGTTTCTGCCTTTGCCCTTTTCCTGCCTATCAAAGATTCTAAGCTGTTTCCTCTTTGCTCCCTCAGAAAGAGCCCTTCCCTCCTGCAACTCTAGAGTGGTTTCCACCAGTCTCCCCAACTATCAACACCATCTGGAACTGACCCCAGAGGAAGGAGGGGAACTAGCACACCAGAGTTCGTCCACCCTCAAGGATACTTTGATCAATGGTATCGAAGGCTGCTGACAGGTCAAGAAGAGCAAAGATGGATGCACTATCCTCATCCTGCTCTGACTTGAGGTAAACCAAGACTGTGACCAACACTGTCTCAGTCCCATAAACTGGTCTGAATCCTAACTGAAAGATGTTCAAAAAACCTGCTTCATCCAAGGTCCTTTGAAGCTGCCATGCATTTAAACACTTCCTCTATAATCTCTAAGAAAGGAGGTTGGAGACTGGATGAAAACTATCTGGATTAGTTGGGTCACAAAACGGCCCCTTATGGAAAGGGCACACTACAATCTTGTAAAGAGTCAGCAGGACCACCTTATCCTTCAAACAAGAATTAACCACTGTTCAGACCAAAACACAATCCTCTCCAGGGTAGCCTTGACCTAAGTTCTTCTGCACTTATTATTATTTTTATAATATTTTATTGATTTTCTAATTTTACATTTAAGTATTTAAAAAGCAACATGGCAGCTGGGTTAGTCAATAATTCAATAACATACAAAAATCTTTAGTGCAAGTCTCAAACTATCACATCAAATATTTCCTCTCCTTTTCCCTTAATATCTACTATCTCATATTTAAACTAATACAATTCTTATTATATCCATTAAGTAAAGATAGCATTGTTACATTTATCAATAAATTTTTAGCTTATACATATCCTAATTACTTTAACATTCAATCTTTATAAACAGTCAATGTGCTGTAGTTAGTTTTTCCCAATTTTTAGTTTCCCGTCAATATTTAAATTTAACATTTAATATTTATAATTTCCAAATTTTTGGTAACCAAAGTTTCCTTTATCACAATTCTTAACAAAGTCTAATATTCAAAATACACATTTTATCTATTATCCACTTCGGCAGGACTGGTAGCTAATTTTTTGTTGCCCAGAACCAGAATGGACTTCCAGAAGTGGCATCCCCACAAAGAACCGGTTGTTCACATATTTGAATCCCACCACTGGCTATACCATAGATTTTGCAAAAGGAAGGAAAGACCAGACAGACTGGAATGAAGGACTGAACTTTCTCATTTTTAAAAATTGTATAGTATGCGGGGAATTCTGGAGAGTTTAACTGGAAAAGAGAAGAAGCTAGGCTAAGAGGAAGTTGAATGGGTTTATATTCATTATTAAGGCACAGGTTTTGAGAGAACTGAAAACATAAACAAGCTATTTTTGTTTTAAAAACTTCTCTTTACATACTTGTGGGAATATTCTGGGTAATTGGTAATTCATAACATAACCTTTGCAAAATTATATTAATTCCCTAAATAGGAATTGTGAATTAAGAATCATTGAAAGCTGTAGTTTAGCCAACACTGAAAGGCTATGGATTCCTTGCACTGTTCTTTAAAGAAAATTAAATTTGTTGTATCTCCTACTGCAGAATTTGTATGTGATAAATTTTTTCTTTTTTCTTTAAAATTTTTTTTCATTGATTTTCTAACATTACATTTATATCTTTGAAAAACAACATGGCGGCTGAGTTACTATAATTCAATTACATACAAATATCATTAATACAAATCTTAAACTATTACAGTAGGTATTTCCTCTCTTTTCCCCTTAATATATACTCTCATGTTTGAATTAATACACTTCTTATTCTATCAGTCAAATAAAAAATAACTTTCTTACATTTATCAATAGTTTTTAGTTTATATATATCTTAATTGTTTTAACGTTCAATCTTTGAGACAATTTATGTCCTAGTGACTTTTTCTCAATTTTAATTTTCCATTAACATTTAAAATTAACGTTTAATATTTATCATTTCCAAGTTTTAAATGTTCCCAATTCCCTTCATCACGATTCCTCACAAAATCTGGTATTCAGGATACACGCCTTATCTATTTAGGTTCTCACCATTTACTTTAACAAATTAATCATACAATAAAATATTCTTATTTTCTAATAGTTTCCAAATATCTTAAGTTTAGTAATCAAAATTTCTTTTATTTCAACATTTAATATTTCCTCTCTCTTCCTCTTTTATCTACTATCTCATATTTAAAGCTAATAATTTTCATTCTTACTGCTGCATCAAAACATATTTATTACATTCATCAATAAGTTTTTAGCTTATATATATCTTAATCACTTTTACATGACCTTTATGACCTTTCATAATATCTTGTATTCAAAATACACATCTTATCTATTTATTTAAGTTCTCACCTTCTACATCAACAAATTAATAATACAATAAAATTCTTATGCTCTAATAGTTTCCAAATATATTAAGTTTAGTAACCAAAATGTCTTTTGTTTCAACGTTTAATATTCTCCCTCTCTCTTCCTCTTTGTATCTACTCTCTCATATTTAAAGCTAATAATTTTCATTCTTACCACTGTATCAAGACAAATTTATTACCTTCATCAATAAGTTTTTAGCTTATATATATCTTAATCATCTTTACATGACCTTTATAAGCAAATCAACATTCAATTTTAACTGTTAATATTTATATTTCTAAATTTTAAGTGACCGAAGTTTTCTTTATCTCCATTCATGATAATACCTTATATTCAAAATACCCATCTTATCTATTTGGCTATATTCTATTTTAATTCTCATAAGTAAGTCAAAACCCCATTCTTCTTCAGTCTTATTCTCGCTTTCTTTCTTTGCCAAATCGTCTTCCGTGTCCTTGCTTTTGAATCATCAAACAACTCTCCTTGTATTGTTTTATATATATTATTTGCGGTTGAAAAAACCATCCAGTCACCATTTTTTTTGAAAGGGCTAGCAAGTCTAGCAGGTCTAGTAGATCTCCTTATTTTTCCATTTCAACGTAGTTGTCTTGAAGTATTTATCTTCTCTTCCATCTGTTCTTCTTCTTGATCTTCAAGTTCCTTCTGATTTATATAGGAAGTCTTTTCCTTTTTCCATGTTGTCAATTTCTTTTCTGGATTTTCCATTATCTGTGTTTGTTGAGCAGTTAAATCTTCTGTCGTGGTATTTAATTGTTCTACTTTTTCCGTTGCATTCTGTATAGTTGATTTTTTAATTATAGTCAAAGTTTGCATTTGCATATCCGGGCTGCTTTCTAGTTTTTTTTCTGTAGGCTCTTACTTCATCACCAGCTGTAAAGAGGGTTTGGTATAATGCTTTTAACATAAAAAGAATTTGTTCCTGATCTTCCTCCATAGGAAAAGTCTGTTCCTGATCTTCTTCCATAATAATGAGTTAAACTAAAAGCTTTGCAATCAGGGAATCCAAAAAGAGAGTCTTTCCCCCCACCACTGAGTTAAAAAAAAAAAAACACAGCTGAACTTCTCACAGCTGGTGTTTCAAGGTTACATGAATCTTATCTATTTTCTGGGCTGTCAGCCAGGTACTTTTGGACAATAACAAGTTGAAATATCAGGTTTAGTCACAAGATGTTGTCCCTACCATATAGAATTTTCCTTTGAATCCCAAAATTATTTTAATCTTTTCAGTTTTCAATTTTCAGTTTTAAGGAAAAACTGAGATCTTCACTAAAAATGGAAAGTAAAGAACAGAAAATATAAAATCTTTTAGCCCACAAACTTTAGGAAATAAAGTTTTGATTAGGATTATTTTTTCAATGTTTTAAACTCCCCTGGTTAATTGGTCACCACTGTCTCTAGAGGGAGGGCTAAGAGGCAAAATACTTCAGCAGCTTATGTAGGTAAAAAAAGATAGTTAGGATTTAAGAGAGGTAGATCTCACCCAGTCTCTTCCACACTGTTTTAAAGTTGCCTGGTGGTAAGTGTGACTTCGGCTGTCCGTAGCCTAGTGACAGGCCATATTGCTATGGCTGGTCTTTTGTCTGTCGGTTTCGTCTGTCAATCCAGCAAGGGCCTGTCCTTGCTGGTCACCTCTACAGGTGACTTTTGATCCTTTCAGGGTACACCAGCGATGCAAAACTGGATAAGGAAGATGGAGCTCGGCTTCCAAGTGTCCATGGTGGCTGCGTCGGCAAACCAGGTGATTGAGTGATTGGTAATTCATAACATAACCTTTACAAAATTACATTAATTCCCTAAATAGGGATTGTGAATTAAGGATCATTGAAAGCTGTAGTTCAGTCACCACTGAAGGGTTACGGATTCCTTGCACCTTTCTTTAAAGAAAATTAAATTTGTTGTATCTCCTACTACAGAATTTGTATGTGGTAGATTTTTTCTAATTTCAACTCCTTTTTTATAATTCTGTGGAACAGATGCACAATTTTATTTAATTGATGTTATGTTAATTGGTGTTTTTTATACAAAACAAGACAATCAAAATTGAAAGGTTTATTTAAACAAGTTGTGTATAAGGTTAAAAACAAATGTATTTTAATGTTATTTTATTATTAGTTGTAACAGGACACGTGTTCTTATGTCTGAGTCAGATAGTTAGAGCAGAAGTAAAGCTACTCTAATTGCTAACTATGTGATTCCATAATAATGCAAGTGTACAGCTACTAGGCAAACTCAAGAAAAGGTGTGGCTTTTAAAGGAATCACTGATGAAATGAAGTTGTCCACACTCCCTTTCCCACTTCAGGTCCAAATGATCACAAATCTCTAGCTTGAGCATGAGCAAAAGCAGTTTCAGTCAACCAGTCAGTCAGTCTGTCAGTCCGTCCATCAATCCATTTATATACACACATTTTAGAGGCAGAATAGAAAAGACTGATTACTGCACAAAATGGATTATCTCAGTTGCATACGGAGTCCTGTCATTGGTTGGTCAGCTCCTAAATTGCTTTCTTTTGGGGAAGAGGGGAGGCAGGAATTTCTGCAGAGTCTAGTTGCTTGATGTTCTTTCATGATTTTCACCAGTAACTTTACAAAACTGAAAAGTTTCTAGATGAGAGATCAATTCCTTATCAGGGATTTATCAGAAATCTATTTAAAGATTTCATTGAGAGGGACCTTGGAGTCCTAGTGGACGATCACTTAAACATGAGCCAGCAGTGTGCTGCAGCCGCCAAAAAAGCTAATACAATCCTTTGTTATATAAACAGAGGCATAGAATCAAAATCATGTGAAGTATAAATCCTTAGTAAGATCACACCTGGAATACTGCATCTGCTTTTGGTTACCACATTACAAAAAAGATGTTGAAACTTTGGAAAAAGTGTAAAGAAGAGCAATTAAGATGATTAAGGGCCTGGACACAAAAACATATGAAGAACGGTTGCAAGAATTGAGTATGGCCAGTCTAGAGAAAAGAAGAACTAGGGGTGACAAGATAGCAGTATGCCAGTATTTGAGAAGTTGCCCAAAGAAGAGGGGGTCAACTTATTTTCCAAAGCACCAGAAGGCAAAACAAGAAACAATGGATGGAAATTAATCAAGGAGAGAAGCAACCTGGAATTAAGGAGAAATTTCCTGACAATTAGGACAATTAACCAGTGGAATGGCTTGCCTTCAGAAGTTGTACATGCTTCATCACTGGAGTTTTTAAAGAAAAGACTGGACAACTATCTATCTGAAATGGTATAGGGTCTCCTGCTCGAGCAGGGGGTTGGGTTACAAGACCTCCAAGGTCCCTTCCAGCTGTATTCTGATTGATTGATCTTCTTGTATTAGATTTATTAGTTAAATTGTAAGACCCTTTGGTACTGAAATGCAGCCTTCTGAAGCTATTATTTATTACTATTGTACATATTCCCTGTCTCTCTTCAATTATATTATTATAATTTGACAAAAACATCTTTGATTTGAGCATACCTCAGGTGAATATTCTACACTAGCACTATCTGTCAAAGATGAAAAATGAGACAACTTATTAGCAAATGCTTTGGCAAAATCCGGGGTGTGCTTCCTAGCCCTGTTGCATCCTGATGGATGTTCTGTTGAAAGACTTATTAAAATTAAAATCAACTCTCATCTGACTGGTTTGCACAATTAATTAAGGCTGTTTTGAACTTTATGTCAACAGGTGGGTGGAGAAACTTGCTTCCTATATGTATTTACACAATTAGGAGTTCTTCTTTGAGTTCTTTGAGAACTCTTGTGATGAATGTACACACAGAATCAAAGTATCTTGAGCTTCTATTATCCTAACCATGAAGGCAATAGGTTTCTTTTTTATCCTGGCACTTTTCATCCAATTTGAAGGTAAGTTTCATTTTTTGTAGCCAGTACAGATCAGTGTGATAAATGTATTGAGTATTATGTTTTTCCATGTGGACTGAGTTCAGTGTCATCTGTACTACAAAGATACAATATCAAATTATTGCAAAAGGGGCTGAAAAAAACATTTGGTTTGACTCTACTCATACTATATCAACTTTTGGGGCATGATTATTTATGTTAGGGATAAATGGTCTTTTTATTCTTTATCAATATTATTTATTTTTTTGCAAAAGAAAAAGATGGTTTATTATAGTTTATTATTTATTTATTTCACACACTATATTTCCAGCAAAGAATGACACTTGCATTAGAGCACAACTGTTGTGGTAAAAACTGAGCCACAACTGTTGTGGTGTAATTTTTTGTTGGTGCTAGGTAAGGAAAAAATAAAAGACTTTGAGTTTCATATCAGTGCATAGATGGAATATGAAATGCAATTTATTTTTAACAGAATGTACAGAGAATAGGAAGGAAATTGGGGCATTCTGCTGAATTTAGGATACTTAGTCATGTATAGTATATTATAAAAAGCGCTACTATAATTAAGACAGGTGAAGTTGTTATTTTTTTCTGCCTAGACATGTGGATTTTCAGTTTCAGAAAAACTGATAAATCCAGCATTAAATTAGTCTGGTCTAGAAGTCTTTTTCAGATATGGGATTTTTTTTTTGTTTTAAACCTAATGCCTGTCACTGACACCTCATTTTGAAGTATTATCAGCTTATGTCTTTGTCTTTGCAGTAAGGGATGTAAATAGCAGGATGTCAGGTGTAATATTGGAAAGTTCAGTGGACATATTATTATCCCAAGGTTTTAGGTTGGTTTTCTAGACAACAGGATTTGCTTATGTTTGAAAATGAAGGTTTCTCTCTCTGGGGGCTTACTTACCTAGACTATGGTTCAGATTCAAACAATTTAGATTCTGAATCAGTGGTCCATTCTCATGGTCTTTCCTAGTACTATACATAGACAAATTTCACTTGGGTCAATGGCTGTCTGTGGAAGCCTATCTCTATCTTGGGAATATGTGGAATTAAAGCCTTCTCCTCTAATAACAACCAGCCAGAAAGTAATTACATTTGATCATGACTTCTGATGGACTAGCATGTTCTCAGCTGAAAATTTCTTTTCAGTCAACCACTTGTCACCCCCAATCACAATCTTTTAGATGGATAGTAATATTTGAAGATAGCTCATCCTGGATACTGATAGGGTCATGCATGCAACTGACCGGAGAGCTAAAGGAGGGGGAAAGTGGAACCAGTTTTCAATCAAGCTCTTTGTAAATGTTATTCAGAGGTTTAAGAATGCTACAGAAATTATTTAAACTAAGAGTTACCATAATCAAATAACGAATGGTAATACAGTCAGGCGTTTAAGACAATTTTTCCAAATTTAGATTAAAGTCATCTTCTAGCTTGGGAAACCTTGGAGCGACTATTACTAGAAATAGTAGAGGTAATGCAATTGTTCTTTTTGCTTTATGCAATCAGCCAGAAAAATTTGGAATGGACTACCTCTTAGACCAGTCTGAGGCAGGCAAGACTATTTCTGAAGTCTGGATTTAATCCTGAAGATGTCTAAGGCTATCTCTATTTATCTCATATGCAACAAAGCTCAACAAGAACCGGACTGGAGAATATCAGATTTAACTGCTTATCCTATTACAATATTAAATAAAATTTAGTCATTTCTATGAAACTGCAAAAAAAGATAAATAAACCTGTGCCTCTATTTTCATTGCAGATGTAACCAGTCAAGTTAAATATCAGGTTAGTTCAGATTTATCTATTCTTTTCTTATCCTTTCAAGTGTTTCTTCAGGGTTATTTTCACAGTGCCTTTACATACAGCATATTAAGGCCAGAGGTGCTCAAATCATATTTTTCATTCCACGTTCAATTTACCACATCCAAGCAGAGCTGAGAAAACCTCAAAGCCATGTCCAATATTACTGCAGGTAATATTAACCAACGGTCAAGGTGAGCATAAAATAACATCTATGACACTGTGTACCAGGGCATATTGGTGTAACTTGGTGTAGAATTACAAGAAAAACTAGCATGCCCTAGAGGGATAGTCCCTAGCTTTTCCTAATGCAACCCAATTAACTTCTAAATTAATATTTCAGGAAAACTTCATGCAACCCTCTTTTATTTCTGTAGGAGGGCATGTGCTGGCAATTCCAAGAATTATTCATAAATGGGAATTTATACTGCAACAGAGACATTGACCCTGTTATTGGCCCTGATGGCAAGACCCACACCAATAAGTGTGTTATGTGCCGAGAACTCTTGTAAGTATTTGAAATAAATGATTGCTTCACAGATGCTGATGCAATGATAAAAGCAGCTATACTGAATATTTTCTCTGCACCTTCTCCTCCTACTGCAAAACTATATTCTTAGTTTCATTGATTTGGCAGAAAACCTTTGCTACAGCAGACAAAATAGCATACCGTATAAGCTTAGAACAGAGAGATCAGTTTAAAGTCCTGCTGTTATCTTAACTCATCAAGCTTTATACTAAAAAGGTGTCAGGTTTATCTTTCCTTATTCATACGGATTGGGTAAATAAGAGCATAGACAGTAATTGAGAAGAAGCTAGTAGTTTCAGTAGATTTAAATTAGTCCCAGTTATTAAATTACATATAAAAACTGCCTGTTCTTGTAAAATATTATGAAATATATGACAAAGGGATATTTGCTCTATCTTATTTAATAGAAAAAATAGCTTCTTCAAAAACTAATAACTTACACAATTATTGAATCCAGACTTTAATATCCAAAGTAATAATGCTTTTGGTCTCTTTTAGTGTAATTCTCTAGACTATTCTCCATGCCCAATACAACCAAAATTCTAAAAAAGGTCAGCTATCACAATTTAAAATAATATTCATATCTTTCACATGACAACATTTACCCATACATCTATTTATATATGTTACAAAATTATTTAAAAAGGAAATAAAAAACCAGATGACCAAATCATGAGTTAATATCCCTCAAATTTCTTACATCACTCAGCAAGAAAGTGTACAATCCATACATTTGAATAAGATCTTGGATAAATTACTTTCCACCTCAGTCTAAAGAGAAAATGCAACATGTTATAGACACATCTATTGCTGTACGGTTATTGAATATTACAATGTTTATTCCGTGAAACATAATTGTCAGCACTTTCAACTTTAAAGATAATTTAACATTTCTGATATAGTTTTGAAATCAATCTGATTTCAAAATTAGACTTCATTACTAATGATAATATCTCAGGCTTCCCATTGTGAAATGGGATATAATCACAACAAATTTTTCTATAGAATATAGAAAATTATAACAGATAATTATGAGATTGTAAGTTATTGATGGTATTCTAATATGGTGGTAGGACTACACTTGATTATATGAGAAAGACTTCAGCGAAGGAGAAACTTTATATAAGCAAAATCCAAAACATTCATCATTACCTATGTTAATATCTTTTTTTTTTCCTTTCCATATATTTATAGTACATTTTCATTCTCCCTTTTTGTCATTGTGAAACTGGGCATTCCATAAGAAAAAACTCTTTCGGAAATAAAAAAAAAAATGGGGATTAAATACTGCAGTTTATAAAGTTAATTTTATAAAATAAAGGGATAATGACCTTATGAATTTTGACCACAGTTCTGATCCCTGCCAATAGTTGGTCTAACATACTGCCTTACAGGGAGATAGCAGTCTCTCCACACACACATCCCCCCATCTCTTTATTGTCTTCTTTTACAGGAGAAAAAGAGGAATAGCTGGCAGTAATGGAAGTAGCTGGCCTACAGATTCTTCTTCTGGAGTGGTATGAAGGGACTTGATAAATGCTGATTGTTACTAAAGTACAAAATATGCTAAATCTTGTGCATACTATTCTGAACCAAAAACTTAACATAAACTCTGGGGGTTTTGCTGTTGAAATGAAAGGCTTGGACTTCTCTGAAACTTGAATTATATTCCACCCTTATAGCGAACTCTGTTATTTAGAGTGAAAAGTGTAAAACAACAATAGATTGGCCATTTCCTTAACTAATAGTGTATCCTTCTTATCCAGAATATAAATTATTTTATTTATTCAGCTACAATCAGTCTGGACTTCTTACCTTATCAGCAGAAGTGGTTGATGATCATTTATGGAGGGCAGAACTCATGCTAAGGGCAATTGTATCCTGCAATCTAAGCTGCTTTTCTCCCATGCTTCACCCAGCTATTTTAAAGCCAATTTCAGAAATGCCAATACAGATCCAATACAGGGTTGGCTATGGGGCAGGGTTGGGGCTCATTCAGGACCATGGACACTAGAAGAGTGGGTTGGTGGTTCCCCTTGCCCTTTATTTCCTTGCAGCAAAGTTAAGCCTTGGTGGCTGATTTCTAATGTACCCAGGCCTGCCTTCTACCTTAGGGGTTGTTTTTTCCTTTTGCAGCCCTATGCCATTCTTTGCTTTCCCTGATATTTGCAACACATGGATGTCTTCAGCTCCTTTCCTATATTTATCTCCTTTGATACTAAAGCATAGCTTTTTTTAAAAAAAATATTATTATCTATACACCCCCCTCTTTCACTAATGAGACTCAGGGTAGCTAACATGAATTAGAACACAATATAAATACAATGCATATCTTTTTTTTTAAAAAAAATCCTGACCAATTAATGCATGGTGGCTTCTGAACACACCATCCATCAATAGCACGGGCCCTCTCTCTCCCGGATTCTATGCCTGAGAAAAAAGCCAGCTTTCAAGGCTTTCCAAAAGGTGAGCAGAGTCAAAGAGTGAGCAACCTTTTATGAAAAAAGGTTCTGCTAGATCAGGGTGTCAAATGCTGGCCCGCAGGTAGGATGCGTCATGCCAAAACTGCACCCACCCCATTGCCAGCAATGGAAAAAAAGTCGTGATACGCCACGACACATCACGTGACATTGTCAGTTTGACACTCCTGTGCTAGATAATAGATGGGACCCAGAGCAGGTTCCTTCAGCCTGATGTAATGAGCAAAGTAGAAAACATGGAAGATAGGTGGTTCCCCATGTCATGTAGGTCTTTATAGGTAAATTGCACCTGGAAGCAAACTTGAAGCCAGTGCAGCTTGCAGAACAAAGATGTCATATAGGCATAATGAGACACATCCATAATTGCCTGACCAACTGAAGCTTCTGGATGTTCTTCAAGGGCATCCCCATGTAGCACACATTGCAATAATTCACCCAAAAGGTGACCAAAGTGTGAAGATAGTGTTCCGACGATTGCAAAATTATTTTATAAAATAGCATCAAGCAGAGAACATAGCAGCCTAGCAATCCAGGATGAAATGGCTGCTCAACATTTGAAAAAATATACCATAACCTACTTCTTGCTAAGATAAATGTGGGATAGATTGTAAAACTACCAGATGGATTAGTCTGAAATGAGGGAAGCATACAGTAGGATATTTCAATACTTCAGTGTTTTTCAACCTCTTCATAAATGATTTAGCAATAGCAATAGCACTTAGACTTATATACTACTTCACTGTGCTTTACAGCCCTCTCTAAGCGGTTTACAGGGTCAGCATATTGCCCCCAACAATATGGGCCCCCATTTTATCAACCTTGGTGGGATGGAAGGCTGAATGAACCTTGAGCCAGTGAGCTGGGAGTCAGTAGAAATAGCCTGCATTACTTCATTCCAACCACTGTACCACCAGGGCTCTTTAGACGAGGGGATTAAAGGGGCACTCATCAAATTTGCAAATGATACCAAGCCAGGGGGAATTGCTAATTACTTTGATAGATAAGTTTTTAAGAAGAGTTTTTAAGAAGTTTTTAAGAAGAGACTGGACAGCCATTTGTCTGAAATGGTATAGGGTTTCCTGCCTGAGCAGGGGTTGGACTAGATGACCTCCAAGGTCCCTTCCAACTTTATTATTATTATTATTATTATTATTATTAATTATTGTTATTTCAAGATTCATAAGGATTTGACTTGAACTACTGAGCTCTACCCAGCAGGATACAGTTCAGTGGCAAGAAAAGTAAGGCCCTACAGTCAGGAAGGAAAAAACAGATGCATAGGTGCAGGACAGGCAGAACCTGACTTAACATTAGTGCATCTGAGATGGATTAGGTGTCCTGATGGGCCACCACTTAAGTTATAGGTAGTTCTTGACCTATGGCCCTAATGGAGCCTAGAATTTCCATTATAAGTTATGATGGTTGTAGGTTGAAGCACCCACATGACTGGATCCAATTTGATGACTTTTTTTTGAGGTGGTTGTTAAGTACACACCATGGTCATTAAGCAAACACCATAGCCATTAAATAAATCAATGTGTTTCTATGGTCATTTTTGCCAGAAACTGGCAAAAAATGTTGTAAATCATGATCACATAACTGTGGAATGCTGCAACTGGCCATAAAGGTGAGTAGTTTTGGGGAGAGTCCATTATAACTTTGCATAGTCATTAAGTGACTGGTCATAAGTGAAATACTAACTGTGTGAATCAGCAGTGTGCTGCAGCTGCCAAAAAGCCAACGCAGTCCTAGGTTGCATCAACAGAGAGGTAGTATCAAGATCAAGGGAAGTCATAATACTGCTCTATACCACACTATGAGGCTTCATTTGGTATTCTGGTCACCACAATACACAAAATAAAAAATGCCAAAGCTCTACAAAGAGTGCAGAGAAGAGCAACAAAGATGATAAGCAGTCTGGAGACTAAATCCTATGAAGAAAGCTAAAGAAATTAGATATGTTTAGCTTAATGAAGATAAGATTGACGGGAAGCATGATAGCATTTTTGCAATACTTGAAGGGCTGCCACAGGGAAGAGGGTGTCAATTTATTCACTATAGCAGGACTTTTCAATGTCTTCACCGATTGTACCACTTTTAGGATATGGCAATATTCGAGTACCACCAGTCGCCTAGCAAGGTGTCAAAAACTTGATGACCGAAAAAAGAGGAAAAAAGTGATAAAGTGCAGGTAGTCCTCGACTTACAACAGTTCGCTTAGTGACTGTTACAATGGCACTGAAAAAAGTGACTTATGACCATTTTTCACACTTATGACCGTTGCAGCATCCCCAGGGTCATGTGATTTACATTCGGATGCTTGGCTAATGATTCATACTTATGATGGTCGCAATGTTTCAGGGTCATGTGATCCCCTTTTGCAACCTTCTGACAAGCAAAGTCAATGGAGAAACAAGATTCACTTAACAAATGTGGCAAGAAAACTCGTAAAACGGGACAAAACTCACTTAACAAATTTCTCACTTAGCAACATAAATCTTGGGCTCAATTGTGGTTGTAGGTTGAGGACTATCTGTACACCCACTTACCACACTTTTAATGGGAAACTTGTGCCTGTTTCTCTGACATTAATCTTTGCACTGTTCTATTCCCTTGTCTCCCTCTGCTTGTTTCAAAGAAGCCTCTCCTCTTCTTCATCTCTCTTTCTCTGTCATCTTTTTTTTCTTTCCCTTTCCCACCAAAACCTCCTCCTTTTATATCCTCTCCTCTCTCCCCCCCCTCCTTTTCTCTTCGGTGCAACTCCAGCTGATTCCTCTTCCCAAGGCTGTGTGCTTCTCCATCTCTCTTTCTCCATCCCCTTCTCTTTCCCCGTCGTCTTTTTTTCTCTCCCTTTCCCACCAAAACCTCCTCCTTTTATACCCTCTCCTCTCCTCTCCCCCCTTCCTTTTCTCTTCAGTGCAGCTCTAGCTGATGCCTCCTCCCCAAGGCTGCACTCTGCTCCTGGAAACACCAATCAGCTGGAGCTACATGCCGATCCTGGGCACTCAGCAAAGCCCCAGGAACACCGCAGTCCAGCTGACTTTCCCTTAGGCATGTGCGGCACTGCCGCTGCTTTAGCTTATCCCGCCACTTCACTTTTACATTTTTTTAATACTTTTTTTACAGTGTTTTTTAACCTGTCATACGCGTGCCACCTGCCTGTGGTACGAGTACCATGGGTTGAAAAATACTGGACTAGAAAGTCCCTTCTAATGCCTGTGTCCAGTCTCTGGAGAAAGGGACATGCCAGGTTCTGCAGTTAATTAGAACTGATCAGAACAACCAAAGCAGAATTAAGTACTGAAGACCATCCTCTTTGAAAGTCTCAAGAGGGCTTGGGTCAGGGAACAGTAGTTATCAATCAAAGCTGGAAACATGGGCTTGGAGTGCTTTTGCCATAGTCTGGGAATGGAAGGAAGATGATGCCACATTTCTGCACTCTGGTCGTGGTGAGCAGTCCTTAGTGATTATGGGGCAAGCAGAAAGTGCAGATCTGTCCTTAAAGAAATCTCTGTGCACATTTTCCTGTTCCAGTTCAAAAGTATGCTTGTCCTCTCAACATCAGCTTAAATGCTCATATCCGTTTCATCCAGAGTGCTTTTATTTTGGTGCATTCTAATTTCTGCGGTTCTTCAGCTACTTGGCAGAGGAAGGACCACCTTTGCAAATGAGCCAATGCTTAAACTCTAATACTTTCAAACTCTCTTTTAACCTATTGATAATACAATCTTTTTTAAAAAATTGCCTTGTAACCAAACATTGCTGGTTTGAAACCCAGGAGGAACTTCTTTTTTATTACTGTTTTTCCCCGCGGAGTTTCCTCTTTTTCTATTAGCTTTATTATTGTTATTATTATTTTCCAAATACTGTAATTTCACAATTTAACTGATTTACCAGTCCCCTGTAATAAAAAGCATTCACCCTCAGCTTTCAAATAATTTTCAAGTAACCTAGGAGGAGTTTGGAGCCTTGGGTAAAAGCTTGTAAAATCTATATATCTCATCGTATAGTTTTGTGTAATAGAGTGTGTGTGAGACCCCTGTAGTATAGAGGACTTGTCCAGTGGAAGAACACAATAGTCTGCAGTCCAGACTGTGATGGTATGTAGGAGACAGCTGGAAATGCTGCCGGCTAGACAAAGATTGGACAAGTGGCAACTGAGTCCTGTAGAAGGAATGAAGACTTGCAACCATCTCAGAAGGAACCCTCCCTAGTTTCTTAGACTGTAAAAGTGAGGGGAGAAAGATGTACTTTCAAGCTTGTAAGTTTCTGTTAATGTAACCTAAAAATAAAGGTAGAGCTAGCATTCCTGACTGTGCTTCTTGTCTGGACTAGTTCGCAAGGCTGTCAAAGAGTGAATCACCTGAAGACTGCTGCCACAGCACCTCAGTCCAGACAGATTTTATTAAATCAGCTTAGCATCAGGTCACCATGAGCACAGGACAAAGCAGTTGAAATATTAAGTGCGGGTAAGCCTTATGTCTCATACTTCAGTGACTGAAG
This sequence comes from Crotalus tigris, assembly GCF_016545835.1. NCBI lineage: Eukaryota > Metazoa > Chordata > Lepidosauria > Squamata > Viperidae > Crotalus > Crotalus tigris. Next base: position 842,313 of record NW_024100595.1, on the reverse strand, counting down.
ATATTCATGAATTAGATAGACAGTATTGGCATGGAACGCAGCATAGGATAAGATCACATGGATGGATGGAAAACTCCTGTATTACTTCATGAAACATGGCCTTTATGGCATACATATTCAAAACCACATATCTAAGGTTTATACTGTTCAAAAGCATACTTTGAACAGTGAGATCAAATGCCACTGAAACAGTTCAAACACTTCTTTTCAGTTCCAAGCGTAAACAACCCAGTAAACAACCCATCGGAATTGTCTTGGTCCCTAACCCATGTTAGAAGCAAAGCTGAACAAGATCTAGATGATCAGGAATCTTTGGGCATGACCATATATTGTTAACCCAAAAGAAGGGATATGCTTCTCAATAGCCCCAGCATGGATGTCCACCAATGAGAGATTTGTTTCCCAGAAGGGCTGCCCTTCCTGAAGCTTCACCTTAAAGGAATTATTTTAAAATAATCATTATATAGTATGATCTTTTTTTGGGGGGGGGGTGTCATTTGGGGCTTAAATGCATTGAGTCTATAATTATATACTTCAATCATCACTCTTGGAGTTTGTTTTGCTTTTTCTTGTGATTTTGTTTTCAAACTGAAATTGGATGATATACTAGTATAGTGACTAGAAGTCAGTCTCACTGAATTCAGTGGCCCTTAAGATTCTGAACACACACACACAAACACATACACACACACACAGGATTGTGCTGTGTATACTTGCCTGGGCAGAGCCAGAGCTGCACTTGCCTATTTAGGAAATTCCAAGCAGTTTGTTGGCACTCCATTAATAGGCAATGGAGCAATGAATAAGTTTTGATTGTTCCAGTTAGGTCAAGATGTGGAGCCATACACAAGCAAGTTTCTAATTGTCTCTTGTTTATCTTGGCCCTGCCTTTTCTTATTTAGACAGCAAAGTGCTTCATTGATGAGCTTTTCTTTTTCAGTTCCTTTGTTTCTACACAGCACAACTTGGATTCATTCTAATTAATCTGACCTCATTCATTAGGATCATAGCTGGCTTTCATAGCACAATTGTTCACACAAAATGCCATAAGGATGAGTCTGGCTTTCTAGCTGATACAAGTAAGGAAAACAGGGAATTAGTCCTGCTTCTATATTAAAATTGCCTTTATAAAGTAAAAATAAATGCATTTTATACACACACAGACATCTCTCTCTCTCTCTCTCTCTCTCTCTCTCTCTCTCTCTCTCTCTCTCTCTCTGTGTGTGTGTGTGTGTGTGTGTCTATGTTTGTGTATACATATATGGATTTTTTTAACAATAGGTTCTATTGACTTGTATAGGAAAGGATAGCATATATTTAATCCTAATCTTAAAATCAGCAGTTCAGATGGTGGAATATTCAAAGAATTTTTAGAAGGAGGGTAAAATTTACCCCACAATTGTTTTTATTAGGTATTGTTACAGATTGTGATACTAAAGATATCACATTGATGTTAAATTTAATCACAGCTGCAAGGTTGTTAGTAGCACAATGTTGGAAGAAGGAATCTCTGCCTACCTTGCAAGAGTGGCTTTTTAAAGTTTCTTATCTGGCGGAAATGGCAAAGATTTCGGCTTTCCTGAAGGATCAATCTCAAGAGAAGTATGTTGTGGTATGGAGGAAATGGATAGATTTTATACAACACAAGATGGATATTAAAAAATATTATTTAGCTTTTTAATAATTTATATTGAAAAGCCAATTTTCTTGAAAAGCCAAACTTTTTTTTTTAATTTTCTTCTTTCTTCTCTTCTATTTCTCTTTTTTTATATATATATTACCTTTAATTATTTTATAACTTGTTTAAGTAATGTTTTTAGATTTGTTTATAGTTTTACAACTTATATTGAAAAGTTAATTTTCTTTTCATATTTTTTATGTATTTTTTTCTCTTCTTTTCTGGTATTTATGTTTTTCTTTTTTTATATATATACATTGTTGTTAATTATTTAGTAATTTGTTTAAGTAATGTATCTAGATTTATTTATATTTTATACTTTTTTAAAGATTTTTTGAAGAAACTCTAATTAAGCCTATATCCAGCTCTGGGATAGTCGGGGGAGGGAAGGGGAGGGTTGGGGAGGGATGGGGAAAATTGTTTTGTTTTTGTATTGTAAAATCTTATAAATTTTCAATAAAAAAAAATCAGCAGTTCAGGGCACTTTGTAAGAGAATATAATTATGTGTGTTGTTATCCTGCATTGTTCCTTAGTGCAATCAGCTTTCCTCTACTCAGTTACTACAAAGTTGGTGACTTGTAGTAAATAATACCTTCAACTGAGACTACAAAAAGCAGAAAGCTTTGTTTTTTCTCCACCATAGGATGAAAGTTGCCGTGAATATTGGCCCTACTTCATTAAAGGGGGGTTTTCCTGCACCAGAGAACATAATCCAGTTCGTGATAATTCAGGCAAAAAACACAACAATAAGTGCATGATGTGCCTACAGCAGTTGTGAGTAGATGAGAATGTGATTGGTTTTCAACTACATTAGATTACTGTCTGCTGAAAAGTTTTAAAAAATGTTTTATACTTTTTTGTGCAGCAAAAATGGAGGTAAGATGAATTCTCTTGAACAGAGACAGCCACAAAATGGAAACAATGAGGTGAGATGAAATTTTATCCAGGTTTCTCTATCACCATTACCATTCTGCATTTCTTGCTTACGATGACCAAGACGAAGAAAAATCACACATCATATTCTAGCATGCTAAACATCATCAAGTGTTTGCTGTGTCCTGCACACACTCAAAGATTTTGATTACACTGTACCATATATGAATTAGACTATTCCACTTCAGGAGAAAAGAGTGCAGGAAAGGAATAAGAAATAGTAAACCACAGAAATAAAACCGAAAATGAAAGGAAACATAACTAAAACTAGTTTACACCCATACCAATCATTATACTTCTCCATTATACTTTTTATCTTTGCATTTTTATTTCACGTTGTGCAGCAAACATCTGATCTGAGCTTCTCCTGCCCTGCACAAAAGCCCATTTCACTTCCCAAATTTTGCAAATATAGCATTCATTTTAATTAAATTCTTTGAAATATCAATCTCATTCCCATTTCAATCTCTAAAATACTTCGGTACCAATTCATTTCATCTCTTTCATTCTTAATTCTGTTGGAGGCTGCTTCTTTAGTTTCCCTTTTACTTTCATCAAAATGCCTTTGAATTTCCACTGCCTATTATAATGTGAAATTCCTTGTTCTCTTTAATTATATTATTTGTAACTATCTTTTCCTAAACATATGTTTTCTTTCCATTTTAAGCAGCAATTATTTTTATGTATTCATTTTTCCTCACCCAGAGCCTTTTTAAAAAAATTTCTCTTAGGATAACTCTATACTTTCCATGGTAGACTGTCACATAATTCATATTACTCTATTTGAGATAGCTTCTGTAGCTAGCATTCCTTCATCGGTTAGTTTGGGACTGGGAACATTTTGACCAATACACTAAGGTGCAATCAAAGCCCAGTTTACTCCAAACATCTTCTCTAAAGGCTAGGATCCCTGATTGAGTGACTGCCTTGCAAACTAACATTCTATTGTCTTAATCTAACAACCGGAAGGCATATATAGCATATTAGCATTCACACAGTATACTTCTTATATTATTCTGTTTAAGGTATAAAAAATCCTCATTCATTAAATTGTGTACAGACTGAATTATCCTTCTCCTTGACAGTAGGTACTATGTGGGTTTAACAGGGAAGATTAGGTTAAATAAGTTCAGTACCATTTTAAAATCTGCATCTTTGTCTGATAATTTATAACATCAGTTATAATTCAACATGAAAACACATATGACATTTATACTGTATTTTCATTTCCATCTTCTATCTAAAGCAACAAGTATATACTGTAATGATCTGTCACAGCGCATGAAGATCATATTGTACGCCTTATTCATTTTTATTGCATTTATTTTGCAACACTTATATTTTCATCCGCAATTGAAGCAATTGAAGTAGAGACGTGCATTCTCTAAATTATCCTCATGATATTGTCAACCTAGTAATTGCTGCTATGATTAGGGAAAATTGATTGCATTTCAAGCTTGCTGAAATAAATTTTATTAACTGGATCAATTGCACACTTTGAATACCCTTGCGAAAGAATGATAATTGGACTCAATATCAAGACAACACCACACATATACTTTTAATGACCCCAAGGAAGGTTCTCAGTGACTGGTGACATGCTGACCTTATGATATACAGTACTAGGATAATGTATATCGATGAGGCATTTGCATAATAGTTTCTAAGAATCAGTACAAATCAATTTATATTCTTTCCCTCTAGAAGATTGATAATTGCTATGAATATCGGTCACAGCTGGGGCCCAATGGTGAACTCACCTGCACACGTGAGAATGATCCAGTACGTGATGATTCTGGCCAGACTTATAGCAACAAGTGCATCATGTGTGCACAGCAATTGTAAGTGCTTTAACTAAAGAATGACGTTTGTACATAGAAGAAGGGTACATCAAAAAATGATATAGTCAGGTTTATATAGTCTTTAGACCTCAGCCTTTTTATCCAGACAGAAAGAGAGAGGAAGATGATTAGAAGCTGCATTCCAGGCACATATAATCCCAGGATGGACAAGAATCATTCATTACCTTCAAAGTCCATTTATTGCTTACAAAAACCTCTGCCTGAAGTGATCCATTTTGGCCAGGTAATAGAATTCAGACCATGACATTCCTAGAGTCTTTTCCAAAGCAATCCTATTAATCAGTATATGTGGTATTCTGGGGAAAGAGTACTGAAGAGGTGTGCAATCATAATAATTTTTGCAAAGAACTAATGATTTTTAATGGGCTGTTCAAGCTGGATAACTTGGCAGAGCCTTCTTACTGTGATCCTGAAATTCATCTTACTTACTGAATCTGAACTCTAACCATTCCACAAGACAAAGAACATAGAGATTAAGTTTTCTCTGCCTCTTCTTACCCAACATAACAAATGCTTGAGATAGATTACATTGAGATATTTTGGCTTGACTGAAGTCATCCAGTCACATTCTCAGCTAAGACAGGAACACACAATATTTTTTAAAAAACCTAGATTTGTTCCATTTAGCTCATTCTTAGTTCTGTCAAACTGCTTCAGCAAGCCAAGCCACAATCCTGAAAAATAACTTATAATTAAGTTACATGTAAATTTCCCAATTGTTTTTTCATTAGCATTTGTTTACTTCATCTCTTGGGCATTGGTGTGGCCTTGTCTTTCTTTTTGTTTCCATCTTCGTATATTGCTTTGGTGTGTTTTTAACCTGTTCTTCTACTGAATGTTTGAGTTCTAACCAGAATTCAGACCATGAAAACCAATTCATGTTCCTCATGTTCTTCTCTGCTGTGTGTCTTCTAGCAAAAAAGAAGCAAGACAAGGAAAGCTTATTGGTGGAAGTGTAAAAGGACAACCAAGTCCATATTCAAATCAGAATGGAGCTACTCATAAGCAAGAAAACCTAAATGAGGTGAGGGGGAATATTACTCGGGCTCCTACCTGGCCATTATCTCGTCAATTAATGAAAACAGATTCTTTTTCTCATTTTGTTGCAAGTGATTTGTTTGTTTGTAGCATTTGTGCCAGAGGCAGCTCAACTATTATATCATAAGAATCATAGCCTCAAAAGCCTTTTCAGATTAAGAAGATTCCATATTTTCAAAGGAAAAACAGGAGCATCATCTCAAAAATGGTCTTTTGCAGCAGTTCAGGATTGGCAGTTCAGGATTACTGGAAGGCAGTAATATTCAAATTATTTTAGAAGACCAACCAAACTTTGTATACATTATGTAAATTGCTGGGTAGGTATCATAACAAAGAAAATTCAGTTTTAAGGAATGCAAATATAATGTTATGGTGGAGACACACCTCATATATATAATATTATGGTGGAGACACACCTCATGGGAAGAGAAATTAGATGGTATGTAAGAAAGATATAGTTTTATTTATTTTTTTAAAAAATATAGCTATATCTGAAAATAGACCAATGGACACTTCCTATTCTGTGTGAGTCTTGCTGGCACAGTGGAAATTCACATTCAACAACTTCCAGAAAAGCCATATTTTCTGTGGTGGCTCTTGTTTTGAGCAAAGTTCACGTTTGAGAGGATTATTTAGAATGAAGTCTTTTCAGAGGGAAATGAATAGTTGTCTTGGAGCTGAAGAAAGGTAATCAGCACCATTTGCATTTCAGAAAGTGGAAATTTTTGGACCCAAACTATTTTAAAGCATAATTTGAGAACAATATACATATGCAACATGCATAAATAGCTTATAGGCAAGATCATTCTGAAGATTGCAGAAAGCTGGAGGACAGGAAGCATGAAATGCTATTACTAGAATAGAATAAAAAAGGCATTCCATTTCCCCCCCCCCACTCAACAGATGCGCTGAGAAATAAGGTGGTCGATGGCTTTAAATGTGTCTAAGGGAAGAAATAGTTCTCCAGCAAATATTCCAAGGGCAGGTCTCTCTGGAGTAGAGTCATTGTTGAAAAACCCCAATGGGATCACGGCAGAGGGACATTTCTCTTATATTGACTTCTTTTGACACATAATTGAAAGATGGGGAATCTGAGACATTGCAAAGAAAAGCGAAAGAACAGAATTCATACTAGAATTTTACCAACATTCTCTTTTCAAAGACATTCTACAACAAATTCTGTTTCATCAAATTGAATGAGAACAGGTAGCAGTAATACTAGAAATTTATCTTCCTAGTACTGTATTAAGCAGAAGTGCTGGCAATTCCCAACAATATACGAAGTCAATGTGTCAAAATCATGACCAAAGAATTTGTCTGAACATGAAATCCTGTCAAAAGACATACAAATCCAGGCATAATAACTGTTGCTCATTTCTAGTTCTTAATTATGTTGGAGTAGCATAATGAATTTTAGTCCAACTTCACCAACAGGGCAGCTTCCCAAGATGTTGGAATTAAAATTTCCAGAATCCTCAGCCAATGCCACATAGCTGATAACCATCAAGTGGGAAAAACTGGTAATAGCAGCTCTTTGGGAGGAAAAATTAAGTTCTCTCCATCTATGGATCCTAGCTCCAATGTTGTAAAATCTAAAAATGAGTTTGAATTTAGTTACTTTCATAGTAGTGTTTTTAAATTTATTTGTCAAAGTACAGAGATAATCCTGGGCATCCATGGGGGGCAAAGGAGGGCAAGTAACTTCAGAGGCATTTTGATATCATCCTGCAATGATATAAATAATGTAATTTTACTGGAAACGTATTGCAACAATCAAGATGTTTGGAGAAGGTTCTTGTCTGTTTTGGTCTTAGACGTTTATGGTAGCAATTTAGATTTTTATTTCTTTGTTTCTTTTTGTTTCTTTGTCTATTAACTTTAAATTCAACTTCTGAGATCTGAAGTATTTTGACTACAAATTGGTTTTTCAACTCCTGTCATTGTCATCTTGAGATAGCTGCAATAAATATAGTTTTTAAAAGGAAGTATTTGATTTACAAATTCTATTCAGTTTATGGGAAAAGGGTTCTGTGAAATGAAGATGATCAGCAGGCAGTAAGAGAAGATTTTTGTGAATTCTGTGCTGAATGTTGCTAGTTATTTATCAAACACATCTCACATATTACTAAGTTTAATACTTGGAAGTTGTTCAATTTTGCTTTTTGCTGTGCTGATAGTAAGCAATAGAGGCAGGGAACCCTGCTATTTACTTTAAGATGTTTGCAAAGAGGTATAATGAGATGTTGGCTGATGGACTCTCAAATAATAGCTCTCAGCATCCTGTGTTTGTATGTCATTCCTATTATAACGAGTTTTGACACAAACTATTTTTCCCTCAGGCTGAGAGCAACTTGATGATACTAGTATATTGATTAGGATCTTCATTACTGAAAGAAGATGACAATGTTAAAACAAATGTATTATTTATGATAACTCTTTGGAGCAATGTTTGTAGTTATATTAGCTAGCCTTGATCAATGTGAATCCATTGTTACATTCATTAGTTGATAAAATCTAACTTTATGGGTGACATCCATATGCATACTTGCTAGTGAAACAATCCTACCGAGTTCAGGAAACTGAATTAACATAATCATGATTAGAAGCTCAGTAAGAATCCAGTGGAAATCTTCTAAGTGGTATCCAAGGGCAAATTTGTGCATCTCACCTATTCTTTCCAGAGGAAGGTCGAAAACCAAATAAGGGATTAGTTGTGGAAATCTGATTATATTTAAATGCATTATGTATCTTAAATCTCCACTTGATCAACAGTATTGTCCATTTCAGCTTCTAACCTTACAGATTGGAAAATTACCAGATCAGAGTTCTATCAAACAGCACTATTAATCAAATATTGGGCCCTCTTTTAAAAAGAAGGATGAAGAATTTAACTTTGTCTTGTAATTCTTGTTTCTACTGGCAGTTCTGGTGGTACAAAATAATTGCATATTTTATATCTTGCACATTTTTCCCTTAGGGATTAACCACGTGCAAAAAGCAATTAGCAGAGTATGAGTAAACAATAATCTCTTTCTCATCTGTCTCAGCAACTAGCAATCACGAGCAAGCTGAAGGTAATAGATAGGCATCAAGACTAAAAAATTTTGATCACAGACTACACGAACAGGAGCCATTTCTTTTTGAAGCTGTTTAAAGTGGCACCCACAGCTACATGTTGTACTCTCACCCACCTCCCTGCTCAACAAAGAGAAACAATTCTTTACATATTCATTTATTTTTTTAAAAATACAATCCAATCATGTGTGTGATTCCCCCCTTCCCAGGATCTGCCGCTCACTACTTACCTTCAGGTGATTTTTTTTTCCTGTTGACAGATCTCTGTGGCCTACCTGAGCCAGTTCTGGATCACTCAAGGCCTTTGTTCTTGAAGTGGCTTTAGTTAATGTTCTTCTGCAGCCTCTGAGGCCTCCAAAAATTGCACAAAAGCACGCCCTCTTTGTGTGCACTTTTTGGAGGTTCTGAATGCTATGCAAGAGCACACCCCATTCTTTTGTGTTCTCTGTAGCCTCCTAAAATCATGGGAGGAAGAGTGGTGCTTTCGAGATTAGTAGTTGTCAGGTGCTGGGTGAACACTGGCATCTCACCTTTGACACATATGTTATAAGTTCATCATTGTTGTCCTAGCCATTTCTGCAGTTTATGCCACATGTGTTAGATAATAAAATACTTTTTTTCCTCTGATCTGAATTTGCAATAATGTAACTTCATTAGATGATCACAGATATTGTAAGAGTGGAAGAGGATTGCGATTAGAGAGCCAGCAATTCTAGGAACGTATGTGTTTGGTGTAAGAAGCTATTGATGTGATGAAAGGTGACACTCTGAATCACCTTTTCTCCTTTGAATCCAGATATGTATATAGTCCTAATCTCAAAGTTGCTTTTTTCAAAAGTCAATTGGGCTTCCTTGGTGTTTTTTTTCTTCTCCATCTGCCATCCAAGAAGCTTCTTCAGTTCTGACTGGTGAGGAATGGAGGGATTTATATAAATATTTATGTAATATATTTATTTATATTCTTTGCAGTCTACTTGTTAACACTCTGAAAGTCATTGAGCCACTTGAGGGTTTATCTGTCTCCTCAGAGTCACCTGAATCAGAGTACAAATGGGTGTGGAACCTTCTTGGGATGCTGAAAGGAGTCCCTTGTAAACAGAAGATAGGTGTTGTTGTATTCCTCCCTCTATACCTCTATTGTAGGAAGGCTGTTCAGTTTAACATAGATGGTGTCTTTGACTCCTCTTTCAAACCAGCTGTCCTTCCCATTCAGAATGTGAACTATGCTGACTTCAAAAGAGTGATCCTTGTCTTTCACATGCAGACAGACTGCTGAATCCTGTCCTGATGAGTTTGTTCTCCTATGTTGTGCCATGTGTTTGTGAAGTTGTTGTTTTGTTTCCCCAATTACAGGTCTGCACGTGTCTTGCTGCACTGCACTCTGTATAACACAGTGCTTAGTTTGTGTCTGGGTGTTTTGTCAATGGAGTGGGCAAGCTTCTGTCTTTATGTATTCCTGGGTTTAAAGTGTTGGCTGAGGATCTTCCTGAGTTTTTCATATATTCCCACAATGTATGGAATGACAGAATTGCTCCCTTTGTTGTTCTCTTCTTTGTCTGTTATGGAGGATCTCATGCTGGATCTTTTTGTGGACAAATCCACAAAAACGATCCAGCAGGAACTCCTTCATAATACACAAAGAAGAGAACAACAAACAAATTTCTCCATATTGTGCATAATTTAGTGAAATTTTATTATATTCCCTTTAACTTGTTTTTTTTCCAAAGGCCCCAGACTTGATATATTTGCCTAATATATATCAGTTACTTCCAACACTAAATCATTTTTGTTATTTTTTTCACCATTGCAACTCTATTATGTCTTTTCTAAGGTACGGTGAATCTTCTTTCCAAATGTCCTACCTCCTTATTTTGAAATATTTAAATCATAGGCATTCAATCATCACAGGCACAATAATTTCCATTTCAGGATGCAAGTCACATATCAACATATTATTGCTTTCTTTCTCATGACTTTGTCTCTTAAGAAGCCTTGATACTACATTCCACAATAAGTCTTATATAAATCATATTGCCAATTTAGACAGGTAACCTTATTAACATGTTAAAGCAGAAGACATTTACACTCAGTTTAGAACAGTGTTTCTCAACCTTGACAATTTTAAGGCATGTGGACTTCAACTCCCAGAATGCTGGCTGTGGAATTCTGGGAGTTGAAGTCCACATGCCTTAAAATTGTCAAGGTTGAGAGACACTGGTTTAGAATGTGGCCTTCTACCCATATGCTTCAGCAATTTTGGCAGATTTGTTTGCAGTCCAGTAATCTTTATATCCAACATCGTATTCCATTAACTATACTAGGATGAGTACCTCCTCCTTGTTTACTTTCCCTTATTTTTGTTTATTCTTCATCTTTTTTGGCTTTATTTATTTATTTTTTCCCCACTAAGCTCTTTCCTAAGACTGTAGATTGCTCTAGACATTTCTCAAGGATTTCATAACAACTGCAACATTAATCTGATATATTTGTACTACCAAGGAGTTTCTAATCCTATTTAGAATATACTTAGAAACACTGGCTATGGAAAACAGATACTTGCATATGTAAAATCAGCATACGTTGTCTATCTCATAATACCCATTCTATTAGTTGATCACCTTAATGAATATAAAACTTGTGAGTCATGGTCAAAATTAAAATATTTTCAAACATATTAATGATGTCTTTCCATGGTTGCTGAAGAGTATGGTGGGAATGGCCCACAGGGAACAACTGCATATTGTCTCTTATGAGCCTTCAAGCAACTTGTAGACTGAGGACTGGATGATTAAATGAGTACATTCTGAACCAAGAGCACATAATATATAACTCAAAAAGTTTCAAAGGACTACCTTTCCAAGGTCTAAATGAGTGTTTCTCAACCTTGACAATTTTAAGGCATGTGGACTTCAACTCCCAGAATTCCACAGCCAGCATTGCTGGCTGTAGAATTCTGGGAGTTGAAGTCCACATGCCTTAAAATTGTCAAGGTTGAGAAACACTGGTAAATAAAAGATGATTTTTACATTAAAAAAAAGTTGGAGGATACAAGTGTTGCTGATTAAAATTCTGATTTTTTTGAATATTGCAATTTTACCATCAATGAAATAACAAAACACTTCTAAGGTTATCTGTCTCGAAGGACAAAAGATAATCTCATCTTCTCTCTCAAGGCCTCCATTTGTCCACAAGCAAATAATATATTTCCCTATTGACAGAGAAACTGCAATCAGCATGGTGATTTGACTCAACCCAATGTGAGATATAACTCCTGCACAGGAGAGAGGATTGCACCTGGTGATTACAGAACAAATACCAACTGTGGAGGGTGAGTATGCTAAGTAGGCAAAGAACTGTGTAAGAATAGCTATGATGCAAAGGAGGAAGAATTGTGAGTTCTCTACCAAACTGATTTCTGACAATGTGGATTTAAGTTCATGAAATTAGCTATCATAATGAAATATTTCAGAAGACAATCTAGGTGCTTGCTTATGGATTTAATTATTATGCTTTTATACTCATGTTGTTGTTTTCAAAATTATTGCAATAGTTCACAAAAACACAATAAAATAATAAAAACACAAAACAGTAAAAAAAAACTAAATTCAAGCTAAAAATGCAAATCTATCTTAATATATGTGCCGGTGGTGATAGTTTATTCTCTTAAGGCACTCCAGCAAATATTTGTCTGTTATGGTTGGTTGAACAATCAGCTAGATATTTAAACTGGATCTGACATTTTTATTCACCTATTGAGTCCTTCCTAAGTACCCTGGGATAGACAGATGTTATCGTTTCATGATGTTAAAGGCATCATCACAAGATGTAGGCTGTTCCATGTGAAGCTGTGTTTTGTAACTGTCCAATGATGATTTTGTCAGGGCCAATGGTGTCCAAGTGGTGGTCCACTTGTTTTGGGATTGCATCTAAGGCGCTTATCATTTATTTTCTATTAATTTGTGTTCCCTCCAACTGTTATTGCAGGCAAATGGTATTTCTTGAGATCTTCCAATGCACCATTGTTACTACTTTTTCATAACATTCTTTCAAATCATTCTATGGGAACTTCTTGCAGCAGCTATCTAGGTGGTCTATTGTTTCTTAGCTTCCGTGCGGAGGTGGCATTTGCTGTCTGTTGCTGTCTTCTCAATTCTGGCTTTCTATACTTTTGTTCTTAAGGCTTGATTTTGTGCAGCGCGTCTGTCTCTTTTTTCAATTTTCCTGCTTTTAGTCAATACCAGATCTTGTTGTTATTTCCCATCTATATTATGTAGCTAATGCCAGTATATATAATGCTCCTTTTTGTTATGTTTCCCCAAATAGTATAACTTCAGAAGGCCAACAATGAGGCTGTCAGTTTAATTTCCAGCAGGAGATAGTTCATAATTTGGTGGCTGTAACAACACATTTCAACCACCAGCATCTCTTCATCTTAAACATTAAAGTTCTTGATGGAGCAACCACATTTCTATTGAAGAAGGTAGTTCTGAATATACCTCACTCGCACACCACATAGGGCTCTGTGTAGATCAATACCAACACTCATACCCAGCAAATTTATTGGTGACCAATACAGGGATGGTAAAACAGGTCTTATATAAAAGTCATGCCTTTAATTTGGAACTTACAGGTCGCTGCACTTTGTATCCAATGGAGTTCCCAAGGGAGGCTTTAACCTCATGTAGAGAACATTGCAGTAATCCAATCAGATAATGATAGTAATAGCACTTAGCACTCAGCCTTATATACTGCTCCATAGTGCTTTACAGCACCCTCCAAGCAGTTTACAGAGTCAGCATATTGCCCCCACAATCTGGGTCCTCATTTTACCGACCTTGGAAGGATGGAAGGCTGAATCAATCTCAAACTCACCAGGTTCAAATTCCAGATTGTGGGCAGAGTTAGCCTGCAATACTGCATTATAACCACCGCACCACTCTTTCCCATTGATTAGTTCTCTCCTCTCAGGCAGGGACAGAACCAATGAAGCACAGGACCCCAATACCCAGCCCTTGCAGGTGACCTTGGATTTGTCCGTTTCCCTTCTCGGGTTATAAAGTGCAAGCTATGAGTCCTTGGTAGCTACCTGGTAGACCAGACCAAGAAATCAACTCCTTAGGAAGGCTAAAACTATTTTTTATTGAGATTGGCTCCAATGACAGAACCTTGCAAGTCTAACTATGCTATACTTCCTCCTCCTTTGTATATGTCACTGAATTAGGGAGGTGTTTGCCTGATCCATTACCAAATGTTATCCGGACTCTAATAAATGCTGCAGCCCCTTCTGCCTACACAATAGGTTCTGCATATCTCTATCGAGATCAACTTACTTACCTACTCTCTCTGTTAGCACAATCCCACTAATGCTAGCCTCTGAAGCCAATTCCTTCAGATCATGTGAGAACATTTTGTGTTGATCATAATGCAATTTTGCACTTATCTTGACCACAACAGCATTTGGCATCAGTAAGACCATCACTGGTTATATGCTCACTATTTAGCCCCAAACTATTCTTAAAACTTAGACAAATGTGGGTATTATTTCTTCTAGGACAGGAGACTCTTCATATAGTGCAAATTGTCGAAAAGGTCTTTTTAGAAACAGAAGGAAAACTGGCGCTATCATTGACAGCAAGGTAAAAGCCTTTCCTAATATAAAAATGAAAGAAATGTTTATCACTAGTCAAGAACCTGTATTTGGACAATATAATTTTAATAAGATTAGCAAAAGTTGCTCTTTCATGTTTCCAGAGTTGCTATATAAAAAGTAACATTTATACTTAAGTACAAATGGACACACAATTCTGTTCCATACATAGTAAAACACTTTTATTGATATTGTCATTGATGGGCAGAAGTGTTGCCCTCTAGTGGCAGGATTCAAACCAGTTCTATTCACCTATTCAATCACTGGATCTTCTGTCAAACGTGATCTGTTCACAGGATATCAGCTGAATACATAGAAAGCAGGTGTGTTGTTGAGTAGGTAGATTTATTAATCCATCTGGCCTTACTTGCTATATAATGTTTCGGGGTCGACAGTTCTATAGTCAGATCAACATGTGGCAGTTTTGAGTTTATAGTTAATTTGAGACATTTTAATCAAGCGAGTCTATGAAGATTAGCAGTTATCACTTTAGCTGATAACTTTGTATCCATTTCATGATCTCTCCACCATTTGCATTTTTAGATTGCAAACAGCTACACTACATTTTGCATATATTTTAAAGCTGAATCACAGTTATTTTTAAGAGACTTGCAGTTGATACAAATGCAGTGTGTATAAATGTTGACCAAGCTGGCATATATTTGACAGGGATTAATATAACTCTTCAAATTATATTGCTGACTAGTGGCGGAATCAGAAAGCAAAAACTTTGACAGTTTTTTTTCCCCTGAAAAGATAGAATTTTGTATTCACTAAATGTAACAGCTGTTTTAAAAATATAAATAAGGTTAATTTTATTTACAGAACAAAGTAATAACATTTCTGTAATATTCTGCATTATTGTCCAAAGAATGTTTGGACTGAAAATCACTGCTGGGGGAAAAAAGCCATAAAAGTTACTGATCAGAATAGGATATGCAGGTGTGATATTTATGTATACTAGTACAATATGGCTTTGTAGTTTTGTTGTTTTGAGCTGCCCAGAGTTGTCATATAAAATGGGTGACTTTACAAATCTTTTAACTGTTTCCAATCTTCCAAATTACAGCATAAAAGATAATTCTAACAAAAATAATAGTCTTAGATAGGTAATCTGTGCTCTTTACATGTTGTTGACCTATGGCTTTCGCTATATGTTACCATTAGCCATGCTAGCTAGAACTCTGGAAAATGAAATTAGGCAACATTTGGTGGTCCAAAGGTTGTTGGCCCTAAAGCATTTAGTTTTTGTTTTGTTTTTTGTTTTTAAAAATCTAATATGGAGAAAAGATTTTGGTAGTTCATGTTATCTTAGATCTTCTCAGAATGATATATACAAACCACCTTTCTTTAAGCAGTCAGAGCAGAGATATGGATATTACATTATGTCATCCCTGTGTGAATGCATATTTTCACACAATGTGTATTCTGTGTAGGATTGTCAACTACATTGACCACCAGGAGGTACTACCGATGTGTGACTGGTTCCATACTATTGTGGAATTTTGAAATGTAGGTAGACAAGGGGTTCTATCTATGGAATTCAAGTTCTCTATGAGGAATTGAAGACTATTAGTGTGAGACTACACTAGATAGGACTGCAAACTTGCTTTATAATAGACATATTTAGATCAACCTATTTGTCTGTACTAATTCCATTTCCAATTGAGGCAAGTTGCAAGAACTAAATTACTATATCTGTCCTTACAGTTGTTTTCATTTCTTGAGAAAATCTAAAAACAGGCCAATGCTTTGAAATGATCCTAGTTTTTTGTTTTTTTGTTTTTTTGCATTTTAGTTGAACTGCACTATAATTCTAGCCAACCTTAAAAAAACTAAGACTTCCTGCCAGGCTTTGTGGTCTCCTGTTTGTGGCACCGATGCAAAAACATACAGCAATAAATGTTTCCTGTGCTTAGCAATTGTGTGAGTATAAACATTCACTGTAAAGATAATTTGATTCATGTATGCCTTTATTGTAGAGTATAATTGTGTTTACACCATAGCAAACTATCTAATATTTGATTGGGGATTTGCTATGGCAAACAGAAAAGCCTCAATTAAAATGAAAATAATGCAGGATAAATGTGATGCACTTACAAATACTATCTTGATCATTATTCTTTTGGAGACTTCAGGCTTGTTTAATGATTGGTTAAGATAGAACATGCCTCATAATGAGGGAATAAGGAAGTTACGTGGGTTTATTTTGAAGCAGAGAATTGCAAATAATCTAGATGATCTAGAACAGCGGTTCTCAACCTATGGGTCGCGACCCCATTTGGGGTCGATCGACCTCTTTTATGGGGTCGCCAAAGGTGGCGATCCGCCATTTTGTCCCCTCCGGGGGCGCGCTGCGCCTCCGGGGGGGCGGTGCCGCGCACGCGCGCTGCGCGTGGGGGCGGCGGTGCGCCTCCGGGGGGGCGCCGCCGCGCATGCGCGCTGTGCGTGGGGCGGCGGCGCGCCTCCGGGAACGCCGCCGCGCATGCGCGCCGCGCGGGGGCCCCGCCCCCATGCGCGCCGCACGCGGGGGGCGCCACCGTGCATGCGCGCTGCGCGGGGGCCCCGCCCCCATGCGCGCCGCGCGCGCGGGGCCCCGCCCCCATGCGCACCGCCGCCGCGCATGCGCATAACCTTTGTGTGACGGGGTCGCCGTCACACAAAGGTTAAGAACCGCTGATCTAGAAAATTCTAAATTTAGTAGTGTTGACAAGAAACAATGTCTGTAGCAGGGGTAGGCAACCCAAAACACTCAAAGAGCCACTTGGACTCGTTTCCCACAGAAAAAAAAAACAAAAAACTGGGAGCCGCAAAACTTTTTTGATATCTGAAATGAAGATAACACTGCATATATCTTTTTTTACCTTTTATGTCTGTGTGTATGTGTGTGTGTGTATGCGTTTGTGTGTGTATATATATATAAAATAAAGGTAAAAAAGGATATATGCAGTGTTATCTTCATTTTAGATGTCAAAAGGGTCTCTCTCTGTGTCTCTCTTTCTCTTTCCTCTCTTTTTTCTTTCCTCTCCCCCTCTTTCTCCCTCTTTCCTTTTTCTCTTTCCTCTCCCTCTCTTTCTTTCTCTTTCTTCTCTTTCTTCTCTTTCTCTCTCTCTCCCTCTTTCCTCTCTCTTTCCCTTTTTCCCTTTCCTCTCCCTCTCTTTCTTTCTTTCCTCTGCCCCTCTCTTTTTCTTTCCTCTCCCTCATTCTTTCTCTTTTCTTTCTCTTTCCTTTTTCTCTTTTCCCTTTCTCTTGCTTTTCTCTTTCTCTCTCTTTCCTCTCTCTTTCTCTTTCCTCTCTCTCTTTCTCTCTCTCTTTCCTCTTTCTCTTCTCTTTCTCTTTCCTTTTTCTCTTTCCTCAATCTTTTTTCTCTTTCCTTTTTCTCTTTCCTCTCCCCCTTTCTTTCTCTTTCCTCTTTCTCTTTCCTCTTTCTCTCTCTTTCCTATCTTTCTTTCCTCAAACTTTTTTCTCTTTCCTCTTTTTCTCTCTTTCCTCTCTCTCGTCTTTCTCTTTTCTCTCTTTCCTCTCCCTTTCTCTCTTTCCCTTTCTTCTTTTTCTCTTTGCTCTCCCCCTCTCTTTCTCTTTCCTCTCCCTCTTTCTCTCCCTTTCTTTCTCTTTCCTCTCTTTCTTTCCTTTCTCTCTTTCCTCTTTCTCTCTTTCCCCTCTCTCTCTTTCCTCTAACTTCCTCTCTCTTTCTCTGTCTTTCTCTCTTTCCTCTCTTTCTCTTTCCTTTTTCTCGGGCAGGGAGGGGGAGCAGGACGGGAGGCAGCGGCTCCGGTGGTGGCGGTGGCAGCCACTGCTGCATCATCGGGGTTTCCTGCTGCCGCGACTGGCAGGCGGAGAGCCCTGCGGCAGCGGTGGCAGGACAGCGAAGAGGCCAAGGTGAGGCCGGGTGGCAGAGAGCCCTGCGGCAGTGGTGGCAGGACGGCAAAGGGGCCGAGGTGGGACCGGGTGGCGGAGAGTCAGATGGCGAAGGGGCCGAGGTGAGGCTGCGTGGTGGAGAGTGCTGCGGCAGCAGCAGCAGCAGGAGGACGGCCAAGAGGCACCGTGCAGCAGATGGGGAAAGGGCCGGGCATGGAGATCTGGTGACCGCGAGACGGCCGAAAGGCGCGGGCAGAGAGGGGAAGCTACCAAGATCCCCGGTGACCCCCCCAGATTAACAGAGGCAGTGACGGAGCAGGGCCTGGCCACCCACAGCTCCTTACCTTTCCAGCAATCCTCCCGGCTCTTCCTCCACTGCCACCACGTGCAGTACGAAGAAGGAAAGAGGTTTGTGGGCAGTCCCACAAACCAAAGAAGTTCAACCAATCAATTCACACTTTGTGAGAAGTTTGAATTGATTGGTTGAACTTTTTAGTGCCACTTTTTTTTCAGACTGCACATGGTGGCTGAGGACAGGGAACCGCAGGAGACGGCTGAAAGAGCCGCATGTGGCTCCGGAGCCAGGGGTTGCCGACTCGTGGTCTGTAGAGACGTAAAGAGACCATCTCACTTTGCCTGAGCATCAGGAACAAATTGTAAAATTTTGATGCAAATTACAAAGCATCCATACAGTGACTAATGATGTTGACTTGACTAATTGTATCATTCACGGGATGATGAATAGTGATAGACAATCTAAAAAGTCTTTTTGGCAAGTCTTTAAGTGCTGGGTGAATTTATCTGGATTTTTGCTGCACACAAGTGTGCTTCAAATGTAGAGACTGCACAGGGGTGGGAGTGCCCTTGTTTTAGCCTAAGCCAGGGGTAGGCAACCCAAAACACTCAAAGAGCCACATTTCCCACCAAAAACAAAACACTGGGAGCCACAAAACCCTTTTGATATCTAAAATGAAGCTAATACTGCATATATCCTTTTTTACCTTTATTATAAGTGTGTGTGTGTGTGTGTGTGTGTGTGTGTGTGTGTGTATATAATAACGGTAAAAAAGGATATATGCAGTATTATCTTCATTTTAGATGTCAGAAGGGTCTCTGTCTCTCTCTGTGTGTCTCTCTATTTCTCTCCCTCTCTTTTTCTCTCCCTCCCTCTCTCTCCCCCCCTCTCTCTGATCTTCTGGTTACCTGGCAAGCTGGCTTCAAGCTGTTCTCCAACAAGCTCAGGGGTAGGCAACCCTGGCTCTTTTATGACTCATGGACTTCAACTCCCAGAATTCCTGAGTCAGCATAGCTGGGCTAGCTAGCTCTCTCCTGCCCTTCCTGCTTCCTGCAGAGACGCAGCAAAGGGAGGAACTCCGCCCAATAAGCTTTTCAGCTCCTCGGAGAACACTGTGAGTGCACTCTCTTTTACACACACACACACACACACACACACACACACACACAGAGAGAGAGAGAGAGAGAGAGAGAGAGAGAGAGAGAGAGGAGAAGGAGGGAAGCGCAATTGCCTCTCTCTGTCTCTGTCTGCAAATGGCAGAGGAGGCTGGGAGCTGCAGGGGAAGGCTCAAAGAGCCACATGCGGCTCCGGAGCCGCAGGTTGCCGACCTGTGGCCTAAGCTTTCCAACAATATTCCCCATGAATAAATCCTCAAAACTGACAACCTTATTTGCTGAAAACCTTAAAGATATATTAGGGGTTGGGAACTAAACAATGTTTGGGATTTCCTGTGTAATTTTATTGTTCTTACTATTGAAAATTTAGTTATTCTGTTTTGGTGGGAAAATACCAGCTGAGAAACATAATTTAAAAGACTAATGAAATAAGATAACTTAAAGCAAATAATAATAAATTTGTCAATAATAGTATGTTTAATCTTGCCCTAACATAGCCATACAAGTCAGAAAGCAGCAGTATAGGGCCTGCAGGTACTAGAATGGTCATCTTCCTTCCAAGATACGCTTGTTGCTCTCTCAGATAATTTAACAGTTGTCAAAGCTGCTAACATTGGATGTTCTTGCTCTGACAAAATATGCAGAGCTGTGTGGTATTTTTAGAGTTAACTCAGGTGACACTGGGAGGGGAGAAGTAAGAAAGTATGAGTTGCAAACGGAAGAGAACCTTGCCCTTCAAACTAATTGGAGAACGTAAACCATGACAGCAAAATAAGGGAGGGGAAATGCTAGCAAAAATAACCACTTGGGGAGGTGGAGATTTCAGATCTTAGCATCCCTTCTTTATGTCGTGCCGACATTTTGTCACATAAATAAAAAGACTTTTTAGGATAAACAATGCCTGGAAGTTCTTTGAAGTGTTTCATTAGTCGGAACCATGACAACATTATTTTAAAGATAAAAATAGCTGAAATGTGATACAAGATGCTTGTTTTCTCAAGAACTGTAAGCATTCTAGCATGGGAGCTTCCAAAATTTGATAATCTTACAAACCTGGAACAATTTGGAGAGGAAGAATCCATTTTGTCATGCTAGATTATGCACAACAGCCAAGGTCTGTAATGGTTACTAAGCCATATATTAACTCAACAGGGTGTAATTATCCCAATTCCAAAATGCTGAGATTTAGGTATTTTTTCACTTTTAAACTGACTTTTTTGTGTCTTCTGTAAATGTAATTGTGTCTGTGAGTTTTGTTTGTTCTGTAATATAACCTAACCATAGGCTTTTTGACTGATCATTACAATAATTACCTGGGATAATCAAAACATGTAATAACACTTTTTATGTTGTTTACAGGAATGCCGAATATATCCCCACAATAAAGCATGAAGGCAAATGTACAGAAGTCATTCATGAAACAGTAAGGCTTGCTTGCTTGGAATCTAAAAGAAAATACTTAGTTCAGTGGAATGTTTTGTTCTTGGCTGTCCTGGAATTAGAGAGTATTTATGAAACAAGTAGCCCTTGTTTTCAAATATGAACACTAAAGGAAACATTAATTTCAGTTAAAGCAATCTGCTGTGATAGTAACAATAGATATAAAAAGATAAATGTGCAAGTGTCATTTCAACTTCAGATAATATCTACCTATGGTTATCATAGAGAATTCTTAAATAAGAAGAAATGGGGGGGGGGGGGTTAATACTGAATTCAGCTCATATCAAGAGTGAGATCACTTCCATGGTGGCATACCTTTTTACTGGTGGAATGAAATGGAAGAACTCAAATACTAAGATCTGCCAAAGACTTGTTGCATTTTATTTTCCAAATTTGCAAAATACGTTTAATGTGGGAAGACACAGGGAAGAATCAAGTCTAATTGGATTCTACAAGTGTCCATACTAGTAATTTTCTTTAGGTTGATTGCAGCAAGTATCCCCAAACAAGAGGACAAGTCCTTTGCAAACCAAGGCCTCCAGAAGTTTGTGGCACTGATGGTGTGACATATAAGAATGAATGTGTGCTCTGCAATCAAATTCTGTGAGTATAGGCTTACATATCTCCTCTCCACAGTTTGCCTTACCTGTAATCATCTTAGACAATTTTGTCTAGCTAAAAGACAAAAGTATTTGTCTTTGGTTTTTGCAAATTGGAAGAAATGATCTCTGAAGAAATAATTGTTTTTGTTTGTTTGTTTGTTTCCCAATTGTTATTTTAGCACCTTTAACCATTGTGCCAAATTACCCCTCCCTTCCCATCAAAAACAATCAGGAAGTATATAAGCCAATTATTGAAATTTCTCAGACTACTTTGTCTGATTTATTTCTGCATATGGTGTCATTTCCTTTCAAGAGGTTAACATGACACTTATATTATCAAGCCTCACTTTTTATTCTCATGCAATTATAAGGAGAACAATATACTCAGATTTTCCTGATGAAAGAAGAAACTGCCGTGATTTGTAAAAGATATGGTTACAGGGGCAGAAAGAGGCATCAGCAAAAAATATAACTGAAATGTTTGAACTAAATTAGGATAAAGAACATTTCTAAATTTTGATGGTGGATTAGAAGTTCCTCTTAATACTAAATACTGTACCTTCTGAGAAATGTTTTGGATATTGTTCAGCTGAATTTAGCTGGATTTACGTTTGTATAAATAGCCACAATATCACAATATTGTTCAATTTTAAAGTTACTAGGGATTTATCTTTAGTCTTTCTATCTCTATTTTGTTTCTCCAGGAAAACTAAATCTGAGATTGGCATACAGAATATAGGACCATGCCCCAAGGTTTGTTTTTCTCATGCTATATTGATTGATTCCAGAACAGTTTCTAGTAATTAAGAACTTAGCCTGTTCCCATTTATTACAGTCATAAAACCAGAGATAACAGAATCAGAGATTGTAATGATATATAACTAATGCAAAGAGAATGAAAATTGTTTCTAAGAAAATGAACAGGTTGTATATTTTATGAAAAGTATATATTTTTAAATGTATTTTTAGAAGATTTCAACACATGTTTTGTACATTAAACAAAAAAATCTTTGTAAGCCAGTCTGTTCTATTTGAAAAACTAATAGTAGAAAGTTAAATAATATTATTTGGAGGAAATTTCTCATATACACATATGATCTACTGTGAATCCAAGTAATCATAACTATTTTTATAAATAATAATTTAGAAGTGTATTATTTTGTGGACAACATGCTAGTGCTAAATTCCTTCTGTTTTCTCCAGAGGAAGCTGTGAAGAACTTACATTGAAAATCTCAAGTGGTACCAGATCAGTCTTCATCCTATATTTAAAGAGTATGACAAGTTTATAAGAAAAGGACAATAACCATTATATTGGGTTGACACTGTCCAAAGTTCTAACTCAAGTTATCAGATCCAGTCTTTGGTTTCATTATCATGACCACCGCAGACTTGCTTGAGTATTTTCTCACATAAATAAATCTCACTATTCATATTCAATAAAATAAACAAGGAAGCTCTCTGCCATTATTATTTTTGTCCATATTTTCCAGGCAAATGTCATTACTTTTTTCCTCAGTTATTATAGTTTTTAACAAATTGTTCATGTACACTTAATTTAGTGCAAATATATTGGTGTTAAGAGTGAGGGCTCATTTAGCATTGGAACTGTGTGTAGGTGTATACACACAAACACAGTTCAAATGTTAAATGCCCCCCACACATATCACATCAATACAACCTATCAATGCACACACACATACACACACACACACGTGCGCGCGCGCGCGTGTATGTATAGTGTATTAATTAGAGCACTGCTTTAGACACAGGAGACTGGAGTTTGAATTCCAGCTGGTATCTACCTTACCAGTAGAAGTCCTTGGGCCAAGATTATTTAATCCTTCACCTGCCTACCTCAAATCTGAAGTAACACAAATTAGGAGATTCATGCTGACTTGGATGTCATCCAGGTTAACAAAGTTCACATCACAAGTTGAGAAACCAAGATAATTTGATAATAGGTGGGCTACTGGAACAAAACCACATTTTTTAAATAATTTTTTATTTTTCCAAACTCTCCCCCATACATATACCGTAATACTTATCAGATATTAACATACATTCCCTCCACACTCACATACAGATAATTTTAACAAAATGAAATAAATACATACACATAACTTTGGTGTTGCTCACCCATTTCCCCTTTCACTGTATCCACACTCCTTCTTCTTTACCTTCTTTCTCCCTTTCTTCTCTTCCCTACTTCCCTCTTCTTCCTCTCCTCTCCTTCACCACTCTCCTCCCCTTTCCTCTTCCTCCAACCTTCCTACTTCCTTCTCCCCTCCTTTACTCTTTTCTCTCTCCTCTCCTTTCTTCCCGCTCATCCCTCTTCAGATACAATTCAGGGGTAATGTCTGAGCAACTCCTCTCTCCAAATTTCCCTATCTGTATTATATACAATAAGATTAATACTTCTATTTATCTAACCTTCTCGGTATATACTTCTATAAACATTTATACAACCTCCAGTTATTCAATACTGTGTCGCCTGGGTCTCCCTCCTTATCTGCTCCTTCTTCTTCCATCTAAATTAATGTTAACTGTCTTTTAACTGTATTCTCTTTTCAGCCAATCATAAAAAGTTCCCCAAATTTCATAGTAGTCTGACTCTGTCTTATCTTTAATTGTCATTGTTAGTCTATTCATTTCTGCACATTCCAGTATTTTCCCAATCTCCTCTCCCTCTGGGGGGGGGGCTTTCAGTGCTTTCCAATTTTGTGCAAACACAATCCTGGCTGCCGTAATTACATGAATAATTAAATATGTTTTTTCTTTATTGTATTTCTCTGGTAGAATACCCAACAGGAATATTTCTGGTCTTAGTTCTATACGTTGTTGTATCATCTTTTCTATCCATGTTCTAATTATATTCCAATAAGTTTTAGCTTCTACACACGTCCACCACATATGGTAGAAGGAACCTGGTATCTGATGACATTTCCAACATTTCATAGACCTGTCCTTAAACATTTTAGCTAATCTTTCAGGAGACATGTGCCATCTGTAAAACATTTTGTACATATTCTTTATACGCAGTCGCCATTGTCAATTTATAGTTTCTTTCCCATAATTGCTGCCATCTATCTAATTCAATTGTGTATCCAAAATTCCTTGTCCATTTTATCATTGTCTCTTTCACTTGTTCCTTCTCTAACTCCATATGTAGTAGATAACTGTACATTTTTTTAATCCATTTTTCTTCCATTCCTGTGAGTATTTCATCTAACTCTGTTGTCCCCAAATTAACCCCATCTATTTTAACATCTTTTTCATATCTAGATTGTATTTGCGTTCTCATGTACCAATCCATCTTTATTCCTTGAGGAACAACAAAACCACATATATGGATGAGACAAGATAATCTGTATTGATACATTGTTGCTACAATAGTGTTACTACAACTGTAATCCTAATGTATGGGGGAACTATGGATGTACAGAAAACCTGCATCCACACAAACTGAGCAACAACTATTAGCCAGCATTTGAACATAGTGAAAAAGAAGCTGCTCTCACAACTTGAGATAGCACAGAAGGTCATGGAGAATAAGAGGGCCAAGATCTTGTGGGACTTCCAAATCCAGACAGATAGTCAGGTATTAGCAAATCAACCAGACATTGTGGAAGTAGACAGAAGACAGTAGTGGTGATAGATATAGCAGTACCAAGTGACAGCAACACCAGGAAAAGGAGTATGAAAAACTGGAGAAGTACCAGAGTCTGAAGGAGAAAAAAAATGGAAAGAAAAGGCCAAAGCAATCCCAGGAGAATCTGGACAGACTTGAACACTGGGCGCTATCTAACACAATGAAATTCAATGGTGAAAAAAGAAAGGTTCTACATTTAGGCAAGAAAAAACAAATGTATAGTGTTGAGTCCTTGGCGGGAAGCAGACACGAGAAGCAGTTGGAGTTCTCAGTTTTCTTTATTCTGCGTTCAGCTTACAAGTAGATGGCTTCAGCAGCTCCCAAAACCTCCCAGCTTCTTATATAGACATTTCCCGGGTAAATGTGATACTTTTCCCGCGCCAGCACCCGCGCATGCGCACGGCGCTGGCGACAGCCTGTCTGGTCCCGGGCAGCTTTGCACCTGCCCGGGACTGCCTGCAAACGCCCGAGCCGTTTGCAAGGCTCGGGACATAACACCCCTTTCCCCCGGGCTAAAACTACTACCAACATATAATCATTTATTTTATGCAGTGTTCTGCTTCTCAGTGCTCCTATCGTTACCTGGCTTTTGTTTAGCCAGCAATGTTATGTAATCCTCTAAGTATTTAGGAGACTTCCTTGCTCTCTGTGACCTTCTCAGCTCTGGGTTTCTGACAGGTGTTCCCTGACTGAGGGGTGACAAGAGCCTGTTCCCCTTATCATGCCTTGGTGCCTTCCAAGGACTTTGCCCCGATGCCTGGCCTGCTTGCTCGCCCACCGGGCTCGTCAGGCCAGGGCTTCTGTCACTTTGTGACCTGGTTGACCTGCCTAGCTGTAGACCCTCGGGCCCCTTGAAGTGATAGCCACTGCTGGGCGTCTCTGTTGAACCTCCTAGGTCCATCCAAGACCTGTCATGAGGCTGTCCATTCCCTGAACCCCGTTCTGTGTCCGGGCTTGTGTGGGTTTCTGTACTTTCCCAAAACTCAGTTACTCCCTGATTTGGGCTAGAGGTGTTGTAGTCGGGACTTGGTTCCTCGACCACCTCCCTGTATGTTTGACCCCCTTTAGGATTTGGGGTAAGGTCAGGCCAACCTTGGGAATTGTGTGCCAGCTCTCTTGCGGGGAATGATTTGTTGGGATGCCCCCGGGTATCCTCCGTGACTGGAGTGCTGTGTGATGTGTGTGGAAAGTGAGTATGCCCCCGGGGTGACTCCCTGGCTGGAGTAGGCGTGGATGCCTGGTAGTTAGGTAGGCTCATAGAATTCTTGTTCGGAGCTCTCGCGGAACCCTGGGATGGGCCGTTTGTGGCTCCATCAGTGGAGATGGGCAGCAGCTCGTGCCCTTCCCTTTGCTCCAAAGGGTCCCCCTCCCCCCCTGGAAAAGACCCAGGAGTCTCATCTGAAAAGTCCCGCCTAGGGCGGAGTTGGTCGATGTGCCGACGCAGGACACGACCGTTGTCCAGGGCAACCTCGTAGGAGAGAGGACCTGTGACCCTGGAAATAGAAGCGGGGACCCATGTATGACCAGGCCCGTAATTGCGAGCCCAAACCGGGGCACCCACAAGTAGTTGTCTAGGTGCCCTAGGATGTGAGGTAGATGAAGGCAGTCTGTCCGGATGCAACCGGTCAAGTTTAGTAGTAAGTTGACGCCCCCAACGAAGTTCAGCTGGGCTTCTCCCTGTAGAAGTGGACGGTGTGGTGCGATAAGAAAGGAGAAAGTCAGCCAACCTGTGATGCCAGTCCCCGTAGGTGAGTCTTTTCAATGCGTCCTTTGTGATGCGCACCATACGTTCAGCCATACCGTTGGTGGACGGGTGGAAGGGTGCAGACGTGGCATGACGAATCATGTTTGCCTGTAAGAAAGCTTGGAATTCGGAGGAAGTGAATTGAGGGCCGTTGTCGGACACAATGACATCTGGCAGCCGTGTGCAGCAAAAATCCCCCTCAGTACCTGAATAGTCTTTGCAGTGGTGGTGGATGAGACAGGTACAACCTCAAGCCATTTCGAATGGCTGTCAACAAGGACCAACAAGAACTGGCCCTGAAAGGGTACAGCGTAGTCAATGTGCACCCTAGACCATGGGGACTGTGTTTCCTCCCATCTATGCACGGGAGCTTGGGGCATCTCTGGGCGAGATCGTTGGCACAGGTGGCATGCATGCACCTTAGCCTCAATATCTTTATCTAAACCAGGCCACCACAAGTGGCTGCGCGCAAGAGCCTTCATACGAACAATGCCAGGATGACCCTCGTGGAGGGATTCTAAGACCCTAGTCCTCATTGAGGTGGGAATGACAACTCTGTTTCCCCAAAGCAGACAACCCTGAGAAAGGGACAGCTCGTTCCTTTTGGACCAGAAACTCTGAAACTCAGGACTAGGGCAGTGCTCAGGCCAACCAGACAAAACCCAGGAACGGACACGTGAAAGTGTGTGATCTGTACCTGTTTCAGCGGCAACATCCCTGGCACTAAGAGGGAGCTCGGGCAAGGCTTGGATTGATAGAATGTTGACAGCTGGCGCAGGGTCAGCTTCTACTACTGGCAGAGGCAATCTACTGAGGCCATCAGCATGGCCCATTTCTTTCCCAGGCTTGTGGAGTAAAGAAAAATCATATGCAGACAAAAAAATAGACCACCTAAGCATTCTAGGGGAAATGATTTTGGGGAGTCTGCTTACGTGTGGTAAACAGTCCCAGCAGAGGCTTATGGTCAGTGAAGACCGTGAAGTGCCTGCCATATAGAAAGTCATGGAATTTTTTAATTCCAGCAACAACAGCCAGAGCCTCCCTGTCTATCTGAGTGTAGTTGCGCTCAGCAGAAGACAATGTTCTGGAGTAATATGCAACAGGAACCTGAGTTCCATCAGACCTGAGGTGGCTCAGGACAGCTCCTACCCCGTAAGGGGACGCATCACAAGCGATGCACACAGGAAGGGACTCGTTGAAATGTGCAAGTACACTGTTAGAAGTGAGCAAGGCCTTGACTTTGTTAAAGCAGGCCTCATGCGTCTGTGACCACCGCCACACTGCTTGCTTGTCTAGTAGCCTGTGAAGGGGCTCAGCTACACTAGCTTTATGTGGAAGAAAAGAATTGTAGAAATTCAGGAGGCCCAGGAAGGCCTGAAGTTCGGCCTTGGACTTTGGCCTAGGTGCTTCTAAAATAGCAGTCAGTTTGGATTCAGCAGGGTGAATCCCAGCAGCATCATCATCAACAGGCAGCTGTTGATACGCTTGAGCTAGGTCAAGCTTTGCAAAAACGCGCCCCCCCTTGAGGGAGGCCAGAATATGACTGACCACAGGAACAGGATAGGCATGTTGCTGCAATGCCTTATTCAGAGTGCATTTGTAGTCAGCACAAATGCGAATGTCCCCATTTGCCTTTAGAGGCATGACAATGGGGGTCTCCCAAGGACTGGAATCAACAGGTTCTAGGATTCCCTGTTGAATCAGTTTGTCTAACTCAGTGTCAATTTTACTCTTTAAAGCAAAAGGGACCCTTCTTGCTTTAATTCTAATGGGAGTGACAGTGGGGTCTAGCTTTAAGGACACAGGGGGTCCTTTGAATGTGCCCAGCTGGGGGCTGAAAACATCTGCAAATTCTTTGCAGACTTCCTGTAGGTCGAGTGTTTGTAAGCTGTTGAGTCCTGTGACGTGTATCCCCAGGGCCTCAAACCAATCGAGTCCTATGAGACTCGTTCGTTCACCCCCTACTACTAATAGTCTAGTGGACCTTCAAAACTCTTGTATTGCACGTTAAGGGTGGCCTCCCCCTTAACACACACTCTTGAATTTTGAAAATCTGTTAACACAATGTCAGAAGGCCTTAACTTGGCCTGAGTTCCACTACCGGAACAAATCTTCCTAAATGTATGCAAGGAGATGATTGAAAGGGCAGACCCTGTGTCTAGTTCCATAGATAATGGAACCCCTTGTAGCTTCACCTTGAGTGACAGCTTTTTCTTAATGGGCTTGTGTGTGCCTGTCCTAAGGATGCTTCTTCGCGAAGCGCAAAACCCTACCTATTCTGGCTGGGGAATCTGGTACCTTTCAGGCGCAGTTCTTCTTCCTGGTTGTACCTTCGTCGCCCAGACACACAGCTGCAATGTGTCCTTGTTTGCCGCATGCCCGGCAGTAGCGGCGCGGAACTTGCAGTCGGTTCTCCTGTGGCGACCTCCACAGCCGATGCACTTGAGCGGAGCTGAAGAGCTTCCCTTCTGTTTTTCTTCCTTCGTGGGGTGGAGACGGTCGACTTCCTCGTCCGGATCCTCCTCGGAGTTTCTTTGGACGTCTTCCTGGTGCACGGATGCAACCTCTGGACTGTTTCTGATCGGCCGCATGTTCTTGACAGCGCCGCCTGCTGCTTCTTCTGCAGTGACTTCCCTTAAGGCATCTTGGTAGGACAGTTCTTCTTTAGCGAAAAGTCTCTGTTGTAGATCTCGATGCCTTAACACGCACACGAATCGGTCCCTCAGTCGTTCTTCGAGGTCTTTGACTCGCAGTGCTTGGCGGCCTTCCGTAATGCGGCGATGAATTCTTTGGCCGACTCACCGGGCCGTTGATCCCTCTGCTCGAAGGTGTGGCGCCATGCGATGACGGATATCTTGGGGTGGAAGTGCTCCTTCAGTAGCTTCTTCAGATCTGCGTAGCTTACAGACTCTACTGGAACAGGTGCTGCAAGGTTTTCTGCGATGTCGAAGCGTCTTGGCCGCAAACGCAAAGCAGGGTGGCAGCCTTCAAGCTATCTTCCCTCCCTTGGTTTGCCTTGAAGTAGTTCTCCACCCTGGCTACGTAGGACTCCCACCGCTCTGGATGTGAGACGTCGAATTCCGAAAGCCTTCCGATTTTCGCCATCTTCGGATCTTCAGGAGACGGGTCTATCAGCCAGCCTCCCCCCGAATGCGCACTGGATTGGCGGGCAGCTGCTGAGTCAACACCGTTCCTCTTCCGCCGCTCAGGACTCCTTGGGTAAGCTTACACTTTTTCCTTTCCAGGCGGTGTAAGGCAATCCCTCCTCATCCCGTGTTTCCGTCCTTGGCGGGAAGCATACACGGAGAAGCATTTTGAGTTTCTCATTTTCCTTTATTCTGCTTCAGCTTACAATAGATGGCTTCAGAGCAGCTCCCAAAACCTCCCGACTTCTATATAGACATTTCCCGGTAAATGTGATACTTTTCCCGCGCCAGCACCCTCGCATGCGCACGGCGGCTGGCGACAGCCTGTCTGGTCCCGGGCAGCTTTGCACCTGCCTGGGACTGCCTGCAAACGCCCGAGCCGTTTGCAAGGCTCGGGACATAACATATAGTATAAGGGGTACGTTGCTCAATAGCAGTAACTGTGAGAGGGACTTCGGAGTCCTAGTGGACAATCACTTAAATATGAGCCAGCAGTGTGCTTGCAGCTGCCAAAAAAAGCCAACACAGTGCTAGGCTGCATTAACAGAGGGATAGAATCAAGATCACGTGAAGTGTTAATACCACTTTACAATGCCTTGGTAAGGCCACACTTGGAATACTGCATCCAGTTTTGGTCACCAGATGTAAAAAAGATGTTGAAACTCTAGAAAGATTACAGAGAAGAGCACAAAGATGATTAGGGGACTGGAGGCTAAAACATATAAGGAATGGCTGCTGGAATTGGGTATGTCTAGTTTAATGAAGAGAAGGACGAGGGGGACATGATAGCAGTGTTCCAATATCTCAGGGGCTGCCACAAAGAAAGGGAGTCAAGCTATTCTCCAAAGAGCCGGAAGGCAGGACAAGAAGCAATGGATGGAAACTAATCAAGGAGAGAAGCAATCTAGAACTAAGGAGAAACTTCCTGACAGTGAGAACAATTAACCAGTGGAACAACCTGCCTCCAGAAGCAGTGAATGCTCCAACACTGGAAGTTTTTAAGAATAGACTGGACAGTCATTTGTCCGAAATGGTATAGGGTTTCCTGCCTGAACAGGGGTTGGACTAGATGACCTCCAAGGTCCCTTCCAATTATTATTATGGATCATCGCACAGTCAGCCAGATGTTCAGACTGGATTTGGCATTTTGTCTACCTATCGAGTCCTTACCCAGCACTGGGATAGGCAGATGTGGATGTTTGATGGTATTACAGGTATCGTCGCAGGATGGAAGCAGTTCCTAGTAAGGCCGCCTTTTGCAATTGACTAATAGCAAATTTGTCAATGCCAATGATGTTCAAGTGGTGCTCCATTTGTTTGGGATTGCACCCAAGAGCCTATTACTATTGTACTACCCTTGCTTGCTTTTGCCACAGTCTTTCTATTTCTATTTATAGGTCTTTGTATTTTATTATCTTCTCCAGTTCTTTCTTGTCTATTCTGCTGTCTCCAGGCACTGCCACGTCCACTATCCAGACTTTTTGTCTTTCTTATTGACAATTGTTAAGTAATAGTAATAGTAGTAAAGTTGTAAGGGACCTTGGAGGTCATCTAGTCCAACCCCCTGCTCAGGCAGGAAACCCTACACCATTTTGGACAAATGCTGTCCAGTCTCTTCTTAAAAACTTCCAGTTGTTGGAGCATTACTGCTTCTGGAGGCAGGCTGTTCCACTGATTAATTGTTCTCACTGTCAGGAAGTTTCTCCTTAGTTCTAGGTTGCTTCTCTCCTTGATTAGTTTCCACCCGTTGCTTCTTGTCCTGCCTTCAGGTGCTTTGGAAAATAGCTTAATTCCCTCTTCTTTATGTCAGCCCCTGAGATATTGGAATACTGCTATCATGTCCCCCCTTGTCCTTCTCTTCGTGAAACTAGACATACCCAATTCTAGCAACCTTATATGTTTTAGCCTCCAGTCCCCTAATCATCTTTGTTGCTCTTCTCTGTACTCTTTCTAGAGTCTCAACATCTTTTTTACATAGTGGTGACTTTAGCCTCCAGTCCCTAATCATCTTTGTTGCTCTTCTCTGTACTCTTTCTAGAGTCTCAACATCTTTTTAATCGTGGTGACCAAAACTGGATGCAGTATTCCAAGTGTGGCCTTACCAAGGCATTAAAGAGTGGTATTAATACTTCACGTGATCTTGATTCTATCCCTCTGTTAATGCAGCCTAGCACTGTGTTGGCCTTTTTGGCAGCTGCAGCACACTGCTGGCTCATATTTAGGTGATTGTCTACTAGGACTCCGAGGTCCCTCTCACAGTTACTACTATTGAGCATGGTGCCACCTATGCTGTACTTGTGCATTTGGTTTTTCTTGCCTA
The DNA here is from genome assembly GCF_016545835.1 of Crotalus tigris. Classification (NCBI taxonomy): domain Eukaryota; kingdom Metazoa; phylum Chordata; class Lepidosauria; order Squamata; family Viperidae; genus Crotalus; species Crotalus tigris. The sequence goes on along the minus strand of NW_024100595.1, from coordinate 809,908 downwards.
AATGTAGAACCTTGCTTTTTTCACCATTGAATTTCATTTTGTTAGTTAGTGCCCAGTGTTCAAGTCTGTCCAGATCCTTCTGTATCTGAAACCTGTCTTTGGAGTGTTGGCTATTCCTGCCAGCTTGGTGTCGTCTGCAAATTTGATGAGTTCCCATCTATCCCTTCATCCAAATCGTTGATGAAGATGTTGAAGAGTACTGGGCCCAGAACAGAGCCCTGGGGCACCCCACTACACACTTCCCTCCATATAGATGCAGTTCCATTGAGGACCACTCGCTGAGTACGGCCGGTCAGCCAGTACGAATCCATCTGGTGGTGGTTCTGTCTACCCCACATTTTTCTATCTTGTCAAGTAGTAGGTTGTGATCTACTTTATCAAATGCCTTACTGAAGTCCAAGTAAATTATGTCCACAGCATTCCTCTGATCCACTAATTTTGTTACTTGGTCAAAGAATGCAATAAGATTTGTCTGGCATGATCTATTTTTGACAAACCCATGTTGGCTTTTAGTAGTGACTTTGTTTGCCTCTAGGTGTTCGTTGATTCGTTGTTTGATTATCTTTTCCAGGATCTTCCCAGGTATTGAGGTCAGGCTGATAGGTCTGTAATTTCCTGGATCCATTTTTTTTCCTTTTTTGAGGATGGGAACTACATCAGCTCTTTTCCAGTCCTCTGGTAGTTCCCCTGTGTTCCAGGATCTTTGAAAGTCTGGGGTGTTATGTTGCAGATGCTTGTCTGTTTGAATTCTGAAGTCCCAGAGCAGTTTAATTTTATCATTTTCTATGACTTTCTCTATTTTATGATCCCACCAGTTTTTGCTTACAGGCAAATGATATTTTTTGCAGATCTTCCAATGCACGATTGTTGCTACTTTGTCATGCTACTGCTTGTAATCAGTCTGTGCAATCTTCTTGCAACAGCTTACCAGTGGTCCACTGTTTCTTCAGCTTCTTTGCATAGGCGGCACTTACTATCTGTTGCTGTCTTCTCAATTTTGACTTTATATGCATTTGTCCTTAAGGCTTGGTCTTGTGCAGCTAGAATTAGTCCCTCGGTCTCTTTCTTCAATTTTCCTGCTCTTAGCCATTGCCAGGTCTTGTTATTATTTGCTTTCCCAGCTATTTTTTTCAATGTATTGGCCATGTAGTGCTTTGTCTTCCCATGCCTCTATTCTGTTCTTCATTTGGTCTTTCTTGTAGGCCAGTTTGGTCTCTCCAGTAGTCAGTAAGCCTTCCTGATATACTAATTTCAGTGCATCTTCATCATTGTTCTTCAGATATTCTTCCAAAGCCATTTTTTCTTCTTCAACCATCTGATGTACTTGTAGCATTCCACACCCACCTATTTGCCTTGGTAGATAAAGTCTGTCAATGTCACTGCGTGGATGAAGGGCGTGATTCATTGTCATTATTTTTCTGGTCTTCCTATCCATCGCTTTTAGTTCTGCTTGAGTCCAGTCCACTATTCCAGCTGTGTACCTAATGACTGGAATTGCCCAGGTGTTGATTGCCTTTATGGTATTTCCTCCATTGAATTTGGACTTTAAGATCTTCTTCACTCTCTTGATGTATTCACCTCTAATCTTTTTCTTGACTTCAGTGTGCTTCATGTTGTCAGCTTGAAGGATACCCAAATATTTGTAGTAATCTTCCTCATCCAGACTCTTAATGTTATTTTCATGGGGCATCTTGATTCCTTCAGTTTTCAGTACTTTTCCTTGTTTGATAGTAAGTGTGGCACATTTGTCCAAGCCAAATTCCATACCAATATCTTGGCTATATATACGGACCGTGTTGAGCAGCGATTCTATTTCAGATGATGTTTTTCCATACAGCTTCAGATCATCCATGTAAAGGAGATGGGATAGTCTGGTAGATGTTTTTGATGTTTGATAGCCATGTCCTGAGTCATTCAGTATTGTTGACAGAGGAAACAGTGCAATAACAAATAGTAATGGTGACAATGAATCTCCTTGAAATATTCCTCTCTTGATATTAACCTCTCCCAGTCTCTCACCATTGATCTGCAACTGTGTCTTCCATTGTGCCATCGATCTTTGCACAAATTTTCTGATGTTTCTACTAACTCCTGTTATTTCTAGGCACTTGATTATCCAGTCATGTGGCAGAGAGTCAAATGCCTTTTTGTAGTCAATCCATGCCACATTCATGTTGGTCTTCCTTTTCTTGCAGTTTTCCAAGATCATTTTGTCTATTAGGAGTTGGTCTTTTGTTCCTCTGCTATTGGGACGGTTTCCTTTCTGCTCAGGTGGAAAGAGATTGTTTTCAACTAGATGCTGCTGTACTGCATCAGCTACCACACCAGTTACTAATCTGAAAGTTGTTGGTAAGCAGGTAATTGGCCTGTAGTTGCCTGGTGTTGCCCCTTTTGTTGTATTTTTCATTATTAGCTAGGTTTTCCCAGTTGTTAGCCACTTTTCAATTTCTCCTCCTTGTAGTATATTGTTGAATTGTTTGGCAATGAGTGGGTGTATAAACGTTAGATGTTTCAACCAAAACCCATGCAGTTCATCTTCATCTGGTGCTGACCAATTTTTGATTTTCCTTGCTCTTTTTTCTACCATTGTTGTTGTTATTACTAGTTCTTTCATTTCAACTTCTGTTTTATTTGCATCCACCTCTTTTAACCAAGCCGCATCTTTGTTGTATTTCTTTGGGTTATCCCATATCTGCTTCCAGAACTGCATTGTTTCTTCCTTGTCAGGTACTGACTGATTCATTGCAGTTTCTCCATTGGTGGATTGGTAGAAACGTTTCTGATTGGATTGAAATTGGAGGTTCTGCCTATAGTTTGCAATTCGAGCTTCATATCTACTGATTTTCCTGGCTATAGCTGTTATTTGTTGCTTTATTATTTCCAGTGCTTCCTTGATCTTCCTTGTTTCTAAGTGGTATTTCTTGATTAGGTATTCTTTGATCTTCTTGTTCTTCATCTTCTTTTCTTTCATCTGTTCTAGCTTGCTTGCATGTGATCTTAACTTGCTGATCTTATTTTCTAGTCTAACCTTCCATTTTTCTGGTTCACTGTTTGTTTGTTTTTCTTCTTTGTTGATTTTGCATCCCAGGTATTCAGTTATAACTGCAGCTGTGCTGTACATTAGTTGGTTTGTTTCTTGCAGTGAATTGGTGCTTATACTTGATATTGCAATATTTGCATCTTTTAATGCTTGTGCTAGCTGTTTCTTTGGAACAAGCTTCAATGCAGGTAGCCTTATTCTGTTCTTTTTGTGCTGTTCTAGATGCTCAGTTATTCTTTGTTTCAATTCTTTTATTTCTTTAGTTAGAGGGTTTTGTTCTTCCTGAGGAAGAGGTGCCTGGTTTCCAAATGAGAACAGTTGTATATCTCTGCTGGATTCCTTCACTGCCAACTCCCCCTGGTTTGCCTCTACATTCTGAATTACTTCTGGTAAGGCTTTGATTTCTTTGCCCTGGGTAAACCTTTGCAGTTCGTCCAATTCTGTTTCTGTGAATACTTTATTTCGTATTATAAATCGGCATTGATCTGCTAGTCTCTGTTCTGTTATTTCTGATTCTGGATGTTATTCTTTCCAGAACTAGTGCATTCATTTTAGATATCCTCTTCTTGTTGGACTTGATCTGTAGTAACAGATCATTATTTCTTTGTTTTAAATCACTGTGTATCTGCAACAGGTAGACACCTTTTCTTGCAGTAGTTCTACAGCTGCTGGCCCTGGTTGCTCAGCCAACAGTCCTGAGTCCTGTAACCCATTTTTCACCAGATATCCAGGAACTCCAATATCTAGTGCTGACCTTGTTAACCCGGGCGACATCCGAGCCGGTATGGCATTCTGAAATTTATGTCTCACCATATTTTTTATGGGAGAGACACTCTTTGTCTGACTCCTCTGATGAGACCTGTCCGGTATGGTTGAACCTCTGGCATAGCTCTCATCTTCCTCAGAGTACACAAGCCCCACAACCACGTCAAGGTAGTGCCTCACTGGGGTATTATTATTATTATTATTATTCCTACAATGGCGGTAGGAACACTCGGGGCTGTGATTCGGACCTGGGAGGGTGGCTCAAACAGAAGGCCCCAGAATGATATCAGAGCTCTCTGCCAGAAGAATGCAATTCTAGGAACAGTTAGATATTGCACAGAACCCTCCAACTCCCAAGCCTTTGGTAAAGGACCAAGATTGAGGAAGGTACCCACAACCCACAAGAATGACAAGGGAATTTTTTTTAACTTCCTTATCACCCCTGTCAGTTGTATGTGTCTTAAATTAATAATAATGAATTTAAACTGTAGCTAATATTTCAGTATTTAATTTATAATCTACATTAAGCAATGAACAAGGTCTATAAAAAGCAAATTCTTACCACACTTAAAAAAGAAAATTCCAAACAAGAATGTTCAAATTATTCATATTTGCTCTCTTTATATTTATCTCTTTCTTCTGTTCTCCTTTTTACTGGTACAATAAAAGCTCTGATATCCCAAAGTTGGGGGAAGCCAATAGGTGCTGGGCAGAAGCCATCTTGGAAACAGGTATATGCTTGTGGAAATAATGCAAGGGATGGAGTAATATCTAAAGCCTTTGCTTGCCATCAACACCCCAATCAACCAATAGGAAGGCACAACATAAATACAACTCATAGACTAGCCAAAGCACATATTTCAGCAGAGAGAACTTCCCTGAAGATGGGCTCCAGCATGAGTCTGAAAGCTCAGAAGAATAAACCTCTGGTCCCGATGAATGACCCAGACTGGATCTTGCAATGTTTAAATTTCTTTAATAGGTAAACCAGACACTCAGGAGTCAAAAAGTCTTACACTAAGCACATTTGGAAAAGAACAGCCTATGTTGGTGTTTCTCTGTCAATGTTAGAAGTCTCTAAACCATGAATGCAGAATCAGAGTACTTGCCAGAAAATGATATAGTCGATATAGCAGACCTTGGTGAAATATTTCTCATTTTGACTACTGCAATGAGCTCTACATGGGGCTGCCCCTAAAGAGCATTTGGGACATTTCAGCTGGATAGTTGTGCAGAATGCAGCTGGATGGTTTTAAATGGTTTCGGCTATTCCATATATGTAACACTATTGTTTCAGGGGCTGCATTGGTTAACAGTGTGTTTTCAGGTGTAATAAAAGTTTAAAGGCCTTCATGTCGTGGAACTGTGTAAACTGGGGAACTATCCTTGTCCAATTATTTCTACCTGTCTAATTGGGTCCAGCAGGATGGGCATGCTCCTGGTCACAATATAGATGGCAGGTATTAAGAGGAATGCCTTTTCTGCCTCTGGAATACTCTTCTCTCAGAGATTAGGATGGATCTGACCCAGCTGGCCTTTGAGAAGACCTTGAATACTGGGTTATGTGCCCAGGGTTGGAGTCTTGAGTGTGCCCTATTTCTTGGCTATGTTGACACTGATAAATTATAATATCTCTTGGCTGTTATTTGTATTTAATTTCTTTAATATATTGTAATTGTTTTTATGACTGTTTGCTGCCCAGAGTCACTGGTTTGAGATGGGCAGCTATACAAAAAACAATGAAATATGCAATGAAATAAGACAGAGAATTGCTGACATATTGTGATTCAGGAAAAAGGAAAGAACAGGGAAGGAGCATTAAAGGAAGTGTTGCTCTATATAACTTTATATCACTTTTTCAAAAACATAAAACTGGAAGAATGTATGCTCCATAGAATCACTATGGATGGTAGCATTTGGCCAAAAATAAATATTAAATCTAATAACATGCTGCCTCTCACCTGAATCAAGAAAATTGGCAAAAGTACTCTTTTTTTTAAGGCTGCAAACATATCCATATTTAATTGGGAAAAAGTGCCATTGAACTCAATGGGACTTTATTTTTAGGAAGATATGCTTGGGACTACTATGTACAAAATGTCTTTGGATAGATTGTAGGCCTGTTCACCTACTTTTGTTAAACTTCAGATTGATTAAATAATTGATTGAATAGTCTGCAATTGTCTGGTTTACTTAGTACAGAAAGCCACACACTATGGTTGATGAAGATTAGTGACTGCCCCAAATGTTGATCATAACATTTTAGATTTTTGTAGTAATCCAGCATCTCAGAGGTTTTCAAGTTAGGGGGAATTTTGCTGTATTCCACATTACGTTTAGCTCTGTTTTCCAATAGTTGACCCGGATTATTTTTGGTGTCTGTATATATTTTATAAGTGGGCTACTTTGTCTGGAGTCAAAGGTATTCTTGATATAGTAATTTCTGGTAATGAGCTTAAAGTAAGCAGTTCATTTCTGTACAGCAGTGTAAATTGACTGAATACTTCTGCTCCTTAAAGTAACTTTTGGAACGCAGAATCCTTCTATTCTAACTTGGCAACATGCTTCATTTCATGTCTTCTAAATGTTTTAAAAGAAAATAAAGCAGATCATGACTTCCATAAACCTTTTAATTCAGATCTATCTTGGTTCCATTTTTTGTTCATAGAAATTTGGAATATTAGAAAAATTCAGTCAGTTTCTTAGCTGAACTCTTAGTTTGTCAACCATGCATTTGTGGTGTAAGGAAGAAAAATTGCACTATTTTTAAACCACATTTCCTCATTACTGCGATAAGACAGTAAATTGTAACTTCCAATTTTGTGGGCTTGCTTTTATCACAAAGTCTGAAAGAACACAGAGTTTAAAACATAACCGTTAAGCCACAGATCACACAACAAATTCTATGGGGTCCAGTCGGTGAAAGGGTAGAATTGGAAGAAAAAGCTCTTTCAACATCTAGCATTCTGAAGAAGAGAGAGCAGCTAAAAGAAGAATCCAGCACAGACCACCTTCTAGTCCCCCCCATTGTTTATGGATAGATTGAATATTTTGTAGGAAGTTAAATCTGGCAGGTCTGCATATCTATAAAAATCTAATTTATTATACAGACTAGAATACAGAACAATAGAATTGGAAGGCACCTTGAAAGTCCTCTAGGACTTTGACATCCTACTCAAGCAGTTCTGGATAAATGGCTGTCCAATCTCTTCTTAAATACCTCAAGTGAGGGAGCACTCACAACTTCTGGAGGCAAGCTGTTCCACTGGTTAATTGTCCTCACTGTCAGGAAATCTCTTAGTTCTAGGTTGGATCTCTCCTTGATAAATTTCTATCCATCGCTTCTTGTTCTGCCTTTAAGTGTTTTGGAGAATAGGTTGACCCCTCTTCTCTGTGATAGCCCCTCAAATTTTAAAAGACTGCTATCATGTCACCCTTAGTCCTTGTCTTCATTAGAGTAGACATACCCAGTTCTTTACAACCATTCATTCTATGTTTTAGGCTCCAGCCTAAATCATTTTTGTTGCTTTTCTCTGTACTCTTTCTAGTGTCTATGGAGATCCTCAATCATCCAGGTTATGGTTGTCCCAAAAGTGCTTTTCCAAAAGGCAACGGAACTTTCCTGATTTTTTTCCCCTTGCAAATGTTTCGCTTCTCATTCAACAAGCTTCTTCAGTTCTGACTGTCAGGAATTCAGCTAAAAAGTCATAGCCAAAGGGGTCTTTGACTCCCTTAGACGACATTTCAGTATCTTGTACCTATTCAGATATGACTTTTTGTTGGAATTCATTGTTGGATTGCATTTCTATGTAACAACTACAATAGTATTCAGCCAATAGATTGCAGCATTTACAAGTTTGGATGTATGGTAACAGAGGTAGGCAACCTTGGCTCTTTGATGACTCATAGACTTCAACTGCTAGAATTACATGAGTCATAAAAGAGCCAAATTTGCCTACCCCTGGTATATAAAAGAGCCAAGGTTGCCTACCCCTGGTATATACTCTTATGCTCTTTTGTCCTAAGTAGAGTTTCCTGTTTCCTGTTACAGTTAAAATAGTTGAGCAGTGAAGCAGACGGTGATTGTAGTCTTTGTTTGCTCTGTGAGGTGCTTTATATAAACAGAATTTCTATCAGGTTATGGGCCCAGAGACTGCATCCAAGCACGCAGCAGCAGCATAACAGCCTGATCATAGCCAGCTGCAGCAAGTAAGTGCAAGATGATAAAATCATACATATATATAAATGTGAAACTGCTAAAGAAATGTAGGAAGGATTACAAAAGGGTTAGGGATTGGATACTGCATCCAGTTTTGGTCACCACGATGTAAAAAAAGACATTGAGATTCTAGAAAGAATACAGAGAACAGCAACAAAGATGATCAGGGGACTGGAGGCTAAAGCATATAAGGAAAGGCTGCTGGAATTGGGTATGTCTAGTTTAATGAAGAGAAGGATGAGGGGTGACATGATAGCAGTGTTCCAATATCTCAGGGGCTGCCACAAAGAAGAGGAAATCAAGTTATTCTCCAAAGCACCTGAAGGCAGAACAAGAAGCAATGGATGGAAACCAATGCTGAATGAGAAAGGGCTGAAGAAACAATGCAGGCTAGACCATATTTTAGCATCCTCCCACCACCACCCCCTATTTTGTAGGCATCAGTTGAATTTCTTGTAGGAAACTAAATCTGGCAAGCCCACACATCTATAGAAATATAATTTATTACTTATTGTAAAAACGGGCTGTTCTTTCTTATGAGAAACTAGTTCTTATTCCAATTGGTATTTGAAACTCTGCATCTCTTCATATGAAAATTAATTCTGAAATTGACCTGGTCCACAAATACGATGTGACCTCTATTGACTGGAATGGTAGTTGGCAATCAAATTAGTTAGGAGAAACATAGAGATTTCCTTGTACAGAATATAGATGGATAGATGCCGTATAGAGGAGGAACTAGGCTTGTTTTCTCTTTCTCTCAGAGGCAGGACCAGAACCAGAACCATTGAGTTGAAAATGCAAGGAATCTGATTCAGATGAAATATACGAAAGGGTTTTCTGTTGGCAAGAGCATTTATTTATTTATGAGACTTATATACCGCTTTAAGTGCAAGCACTCTCTAAGCGGTGTACACCAGTAAGCAATGTATATATATATATATATATATATATATATATATATATATATATATAGCCCCCAACAATCTGGGTCCTCATTTTACCTACCCCGGAAGGATGGAAGGCTGAGTCAACCTTGAGCCGGTGAGATTTGAACCGCTGACCTGCTGAGGTTCTCCTTAGTCTGGTAGATGTTTGCCTGATATGCTTCAGCAGTTCCTGCTTTGAGCAGTAGCTCGAACTAGGTGACCTGATAGATCCTTTCTAACTCTGATTCTAGATAATAAAAAATATTCTCTCCAACTTTTCTACCGATTGGTGGGGAGAAGGGGAAGGTAGTTGAATACGCAGGTTCATGTTGGTGACTATGGACAAAAATTAACCCTTTTCACTTACATGCAAATATTGTAAAGAAATAACAATAAGAAAATTGAAAACAACAAACCTGGAGGGAAATGAAAGATTGATTGATGGACACACTTCAGCAACAGACAATTCCACATTCAATTGTATCCAGAAAGGAGAGATTTCATCACCAAAGTAGTTAGGGTATGCATATATAGCCTGGAAGGACAGGAGAAAGCTTTGAGGCCTCAACTTCAGCATTTACTGCTGCAAAGAGTCCAAGAGTAATTGTTTTTATGACTGTTTGCTGCCCAGAGTCACTGGTTTGAGATGGGCAGCTATACAAAAAACAATGAAATATGCAATGAAATAAGACAGAGAATTGCTGACATATTGTGATTCAGGAAAAAGGAAAGAACAGGGAAGGAGTATTAAAGGAAGTGTTGGTCTATATAACTTTATATCACTTTTTTGAAAACATAAAACTGGAAGAATATATGCTCCATAGAATCACTATGGATGGTAGCATTTGGCCAAAAATAAATATTAGATCTAATGACATGCTGCCTCTCACCTGAATCAAGAAAATTGGCAAAGGTATTCTCTTTTTTTTAAGGCTGCAAACATATCCATATTTAATTGGGAAAAAGTGCCATTGAACTCAACGGGACTTTATTTTTAGGAAGATACGCTTGGGACTACAATGTACAAAATGTCTTTGGATAGATTGTAGGCCTGTTCACCTACTTTTGTTAAATTTCAGCTTGATTAAACAATTGATTGAATAGTCTGCAATTGTCTGGTTTACTTAGTACAGAAAGCCACACACTATGGTTGATGAAGATTAGTGACTCCCCCAAATGTTGATCATAACATTTTAGATTTTTGTAGTAATCCAGCATCTCGGAGGTTTTCAAGTTAGGGGGAATTTTGTTGTATTCCACATTACGTTTAGCTCTGTTTTCCAATAGTTGACCTGGGTTATTTTGGGTGTCTGTATATATTTTTAAAGTGGGCTCCTTTGTCTAGAGTCAAAGGTATTCTTGATATAGTAATTTCTGGTAATGAGCTTAAAGTAAGCAGTTCATTTTCTGTACAGCAGTGTAAATTGACTGAATACTTCTGCTCCTTAAAGTAACTTTTGGAACGCAGAATCCTTCTATTCTAACTTGGTAACATGCTTCATTTCATGTCTTCTAAGTATTTTAAAAGAAAATAAAGCAAATCATGACTTCCATAAACCTTTTAATTCAGATCTATCTTGGTTCCATTTTTTGTTCATAGAAATTTAGAATATTAGAGAAATTCAGTCAGTTTCTTAGCTGAACTCTTAGTTTGTCAACCATGCATTTGTGGTGTAAGGAAGAACAATTGCGCTATTTTTAAACCACACTGCCTCATTACTGCAATAAGACTTTTCTTAAATTGTAACTTCCAATTTTGTGGGCTTGCTTTTATCACAAAGTCTGAAAGAACACAGAGTTTAAAACATAACCGTTAAGCCACAGATCACACAACAAATTCTATGGGGTCCAGTCGGTGAAAGGGTAGAATTGGAAGAAAAAGCTCTTTCAACATCTAGCATTCTGAAGAAGAGAGAGCAGCTAAAAGAAGAATCCAGCACAGACCACCTTCTAGTGGCTGGCTGACCGGCCGTCCTCAGCGAGTGGTCCTCAATGGAACTGCATCTATATGGATGGAAGTGTGTAGTGGGGTGCCCCAGGGCTCTGTTCTGGGCCCAGTACTCTTTAACATCTTCATCAACGATTTGGATGAAGGGATAGATGGGGAACTCATCAAATTTGCAGACGACACCAAGCTGGCAGGAATAGCCAACACTCCAGAAGACAGGCTTAAGATACAGAAGGATCTGGACAGACTTGAACACTGGGCACTAACTAACAAAATGAAATTCAATGGTGAAAAAAGCAAGGTTCTACATTTAGGCAAGAAAAACCAAATGCACAAGTACAGCATAGGTGGCACCATGCTCAATAGTAGTAACTGTGAGAGGGACCTCGGAGTCCTAGTAGACAATCACCTAAATATGAGCCAGCAGTGTGCTGCAGCTGCCAAAAAGGCCAACACAGTGCTAGGCTGCATTAACAGAGGGATAGACTCAAGATCACGTGAAGTATTAATACCACTCTTACAATGCCTTGGTAAGGCCACACTTGGAATACTGCATCCAGTTTTGGTCACCACGATGTAAAAAAGATGTTGAGACTCTAGAAAGAGTACAGAGAAGAGCAACAAAGATGATTAGGGGACTGGAGGCTAAAACATATAAGGAACGGTTGCTAGAATTGGGTATGTCTAGTTTAACGAAGAGGACAAGGGGGGACATGATAGCAGTATTCCAATATCTCAGGGGCTGCCATAAAGAAGAGGGAATTAAGCTATTTTCCAAAGCACCTGAAGGCAGGACAAGAAGCAACGGGTGGAAACTAATCAAGGAGAGAAGCAACCTAGAACTAAGGAGAAACTTCCTGACAGTGAGAACAATTAATCAGTGGAACAACCTGCCTCCAGAAGCAGTAAGTGCTCCAACACTGGAAGTTTTTAAGAAGAGACTGGACAGCCATTTGTCTGAAATGGTGTAGGGTTTCCTGCCTGAGCAGGGAGTTGGACTAGATGACATCCAAGGTCCCTTCCAACTTTACTACTATTACTATTACTATTACTAGTCCCCCCCATTGTTTATGGATAGATTGAATATTTTGTAGGAAGTTCAATCTGGCAGGTCTGCATATCTATAAAAATTTAATTTATTATACAGACTAGAATACAGAACAATAGAATTGGAAGGCACCTTGAAAGTCCTCTAGGACTTTGACATCCTGCTCAAGCAGAAAACCCTATACTGTTCTGGATAAATGGCTGTCCAATCTCTTCTTAAATACCTCAAGTGAGGGAGCACCCACAACTTCTGGAGGCAAGCTGTTCCTCACTGTCAGGAAATCTCTTAGTTCTAGGTTGGATCTCTGCTTGATAAATTTCTATCCATCGCTTCTTGTTCTGCCTTTAAGTGTTTTGGAGAATAGGTTGCCCCCTCTTCTCTGTGATAGCCCCTCAAATTTTAAAAGACTGCTATCATGCCACCCTTAGTCCTTGTCTTCATTAGAGTAGATATACCCAGTTCTTTACAACCATTCATTCTATGTTTTAGACTCCAGCCTAAATCATTTTTGTTGCTTTTCTCTGTACTCTTCCTAGTGTCTATGGAGATCCTCAATCATCCAGGTTATGGTTGTCCCAAAAGTGCTTTTCCAAAAGGCAACGGAACTTTCCTGATTTTTTCCCCTTGCAAATGTTTCGCTTCTCATTCAACAAGCTTCTTCAGTTCTGACTGTCAGGAATTCAGCTAAAAAGTCTTTGACTCCCTTAGACTACATTTCAGTATCTTGTACCTATTCAGATATGACTTTTTGTTGGAATTCATTGTTGGATTGCATTTCTGTGTAACAACTACAATAGTATTCAGCCAATAGATCGCAGCATTTACAAGTTTGGATGTATGGTATATACCTGGGGTAGGCAACCTTGGCTCTTTTATGACTCGTGGACTTCAACTCCCAGAATTCCTGGGAGTTGAAGTCCATGAGTCATAAAAGAGCCAAGTTTGCCTCCCCCTGGTATATAAAAGAGCCAAGGTTGCCTACCCCTGGTATATACTATTATGCTCTTTTGTCCTAAGTAGAGTTTCCTGTTTCCTGTTACAGTTAAAATAGTTGAGCAGTAAAGCAGACGGTGATTGTAGTCTTTGTTTGCTCTGTGAGGTGCTTTATATAAACAGAATTTCTATCAGGTTATGGGCCCAGAGATTGCATCCAAGCACACAGCAGCAGCATAACAGCCTGATCATAGCCAGCTGCAGCAAGTAAGTGCAAGATGATCAAATCATACACATATATAAATGTGAAACTGCTAAAGAAATGTAGGAAGGATTACAAAAGGGTTAGGGATTGGATACTGCATCCAGTTTTGGTCACCACGATGTAAAAAAGACGTTGAGATTCTAGAAAGAATACAGAGAAGAGCAACAAAGATGATTAGGGGATTGGAGGCTAAAACATATAAGGAACTGTTGCTGGAATTGGGTATTAAGCTATTTTCCAAAGCACCTGAAGGCAGGACAAGAAGTAACGGGTGGAAACCAATCAAGGAGAGAAGCAACTTAGAACTAAGGAGAAACTTCCTGACAGTGAGAACAATTAATCAGTGGAACAACCTGCCTCCAGAAGTTGTGAATGTTCCAACACTGGAAGTTTTTAAGAAGAGACTGGACAGCCATTTGTCTGAAATGGTATAAGCTTTCCTGCTTGAGCAGGGGGCTGGACTAGAAGACCTCCAAGATACCTTCCAACATTATTATTATTATCATTATTATTATTATATCACACACATATTGGCATGTATTACTAATATTATGTTAGTATATGTAAATAACAGGAGATAAGAATGAAACATTGGTTAATTATATCATATAAATCAGGAGAATGTTTCTCATAGTAGCATAAGCCCTTCTGCATATAGCATAATTTCTGAACCATTAACATATTGGCACTAGAACCCTTCCCAACATGTGCCTTGCATGTCTATATCTATAACTAGGAACTCATCCCCATTCAGATGTATTCAAATATGAAATTCTATCATCTGCTGTCTGACATGGGAAACAATCACACATTTTGTTTCTAAAGGCATATCTTGATTATGAGCACAAGGGTGTCAGCACTTCTTCTTTTCTGCAAGGCAGGCAGTATTGGAGGCAAACAATTCTGGCTCCACCACCAAAAAAACCCAGAGTTTCCATGTTTTTCCTCCCCCAATCTCCTCCAAACGAGGAACAACCTGTTGCTTCTCCTGCTATGAACAATGTAGATGGTTGACTCCAGTGTTGGGATTCAAATATGTGAACAACCGGTTCTCTGTGTGGATGCTGCTTCCAGAAGTCCATTCTGAGCCTGGGCAACAAAAATTTAGCTACCGGTTCTACTGAACTGATGTGAACCGGCTGAATCCCACCACTGGTTGACTCTGTGGGTAGCTCTTGGTTTGGAAAGGCAACTGAGACCAGAATTGCCTGTTATAATAGATGTGGTCATAAGGTGAAACATCATGTGTCTGCAGCACCTAGAAATAACCGTTCTGGAAGTCACAGCTGCCATCACTAACTGAGCACCAAGAGGTTGCGGTTTAAGTGAATACTTAGTTTGTCACAATTTATCTTGTGGTGGAAGAAGAAACAGTTGCATTGTATTATGAACCACACTGCTTCATTATTGCAATAAGATTCTTCTTAGTTTCCAAGCGTGTTGTGGACTCACTTTTATCACAAAATCCACTGAAAGGACAAAGGGATAAAAACATAACTGTGGAGCCACAGAGAATACACAGAATGAAAGGAAAAGACGGGGAAGGGTCATTGAGGGTGCTGTGACTTTTTATATCACTTTCTCTAAAACAGTAGAAGTACCTAAGTTTCATAGAATCATAGGAATGATAGCATCTGGCCACAAAAACAAATTAGGTCTAATGACATGCTGCCACTCACCTGAATCAGGAAAGTTGGCAGGGCCATCCTTGATACAGCAATTTTTGGTAATGAGCTTAAAGACCATTTCATGTCTATTAAGTTTTACAAAAGAAAATAAAGCAGATCATATTTTCTATGCCCTTACTTCGAATCCTGCTTTGTTCCATTTTTTGTTCTTAGAGCTTTGGAATATTTCAAGGAATCCAGTCCTATTTACTGAGGAGAGGCTGTGGTTTAACTGAACACTTGGTTTGTCAACAGTGTATGTTGTGGTGTGAGGAAAGAACAATTGCACTATTTTTAAACCACACTGCCTCAATATTGCAATACATTTTTTATTGCAGCTTCCAGTTACTCACCTCGATCACAAAGCCCACTGAAAGGACACAGAGTTAGAAACATAACTGTGGAGCCACGGAGAACACACAGAATGAAAGAAAGAATGTTTCAATGCTATGCTCCAGCTGGTGAAGGAATAGAGTATGAAGAATAGGCTCTGAGTGTCAGCATCTATGGTACTGAATGAGAAGGGCTGAAGAAACAATGCAGGCTAGACCATATTTTAGCATCCTCCCACCAGCCCCCCCCCCTATTTTGTAGGCATCAGTTGAATTTCTTGTAGGAAACTAAATCTGGCAAGCCCACACATCTATAGAAATATAATGTATTACTTATTGTAAAAACGGGCTGTTCTTTCTTATGAGAAACTAGTTCTTATTCCAATTGGTATTTGAAACTCTGCATCTCTTCATATGAAAATTAATTCTGAAATTGACCTGGTCCACAAATACGATGTGACCTCTATTGACTGGAATGGTAGTTGGCAATCAAATTAGTTAGGAGAAACACAGAGATTTCCTTGTACAGAATATAGACGGATAGATGCCGTATAGACGAGGAACTAGGCTTGTTTTCTCTTTCTCTCAGAGGCAGGAGCAGAACCAGAACCATTGAGTTGAAAATGCAAGGAATCTGATTCAGATGAAATATAAGAAAAGGTTTTCTGTTGGCAAGAGCATTTATTTATTTATGAGACTTATATACCGCTTTAAGTGCAAGCACTCTCTAAGCGGTGTACACCAGTAAGCAATGTATATATATATATATTTACATTGCCCCCAACAATCTGGGTCCTCATTTTATCTACCCCGGAAGGATGGAAGGCTGAGTCAACCTTGAGCTGGTGAGATTTGAACCGCTGACCTGCTGAGGTTCTCCTTAGTCTGGTAGATGTTTGCCTGATATGCTTCAGCAGTTCCTGCTTTGAGCAGCAGCTCGAACTAGGTGACCTGATAGATCCTTTCTAACTCTGATTCTAGATAATAAAAAATATTCTCTCCAACTTTTCTACCGATTGGTGGGGAGAAGGGAAAGGTAGTTGAATACGCAGGTTCATGTTGGTGACTATGGACAAAAATTAACCCTTTTTACTTACATGCAAATATTGTAAAGAAATAACAATAAGAAAATTGAAAACAACAAACCTGGAGGGAAATGAAAGATTGATTGATGGACACACTTCAGCAACAGACAATTCCACATTCAATTGTATCCAGAAAGGAGAGATTTCATCACCAAAGTAGTTAGGGTATGCATATATAGCCTGGAAGGACAGGAGAAAGCTTTGAGGCCTCAGCTTCAGCATTTACTGCTGCAAAGAGTGCAAGAGTAATTGTTTTTATGACTGTTTGCTGCCCAGAGTCACTGGTTTGAGATGGGCAGCTATACAAAAAACAATGAAATATGCAATGAAATAAGACAGAGAATTGCTGACATATTGTGATTCAGGAAAAAGGAAAGAACAGGGAAGGAGCATTAAAGGAAGTATTGGTCTATATAACTTTATATCACTTTTTTGAAAACATAAAACTGGAAGAATGTATGCTCCATAGAATCACTATGGATGGTAGCATTTGGCCAAAAATAAATATTAGATCTAATGACATGCTGCCTCTCACCTGAATCAAGAAAATTGGCAAAGGTATTCTCTTTTTTTTAAGCTGCAAACATATCCATATTTAATTGGGAAAAAGTGCCATTGAACTCAACGGGACTTTATTTTTAGGAAGATATGCTTGGGACTACAATGTACAAAATGTCTTTGGATAGATTGTAGGCCTGTTCACCTACTTTTGTTAAACTTCAGCTTGATTAAACAATTGATTGAATAGTCTGCAATTGTCTGGTTTACTTAGTACAGAAAGCCACACACTATGGTTGATGAAGATTAGTGACTCCCCCAAATGTTGATCATAACATTTTAGATTTTTGTAATCTCGGAGGTTTTCAAGTTAGGGGGAATTTTGTTGTATTCCACATTACGTTTAGCTCTGTTTTCCAATAGCTGACCTGGGTTATTTTGGGTGTCTGTATATATTTTTAAAGTGGGCTCCTTTAGAGTCAAAGGTATTCTTGATATAGTAATTTCTGGTAATGAGCTTAAAGTAAGCAGTTCATTTTCTGTACAGCAGTGTAAATTGACTGAATACTTCTGCTCCTTAAAGTAACTTTTGGAACGCAGAATCCTTCTATTCTAACTTGGCAACATGCTTCATTTCATGTCTTCTAAGTGTTTTAAAAGAAAATAAAGCAAATCATGACTTCCATAAACCTTTTAATTCAGATCTATCTTGGTTCCATTTTTTGTTCATAGAAATTTAGAATATTAGAGAAATTCAGTCAGTTTCTTAGCTGAACTCTTAGTTTGTCAACCATGCATTTGTGGTGTAAGGAAGAACAATTACGCTATTTTTAAACCACACTGCCTCATTACTGCAATAAGACTTTTCTTAAATTGTAACTTCCAATTTTGTGGGCTTGCTTTTATCACAAAGTCTGAAAGAACACAGAGTTTAAAACATAACCGTTAAGCCACAGATCACACAACAAATTCTATGGGGTCCAGTCGGTGAAAGGGTAGAATTGGAAGAAAAAGCTCTTTCAACATCTAGCATTCTGAAGGCGAGAGAGCAGCTAAAAGAAGAATCCAGCACAGACCACCTTCTAGTGGCTGGCTGACCGGCCGTCCTCAGCGAGTGGTCCTCAATGGAACTGCATCTATATGGAGGGAAGTGTGTAGTGGGGTGCCCCAGGGCTCTGTTCTGGGCCCAGTACTCTTCAACATCTTCATCAACGATTTGGATGAAGGGATAGATGGGGAACTCATCAAATTTGCAGATGACACCAAGCTGGCAGGAATAGCCAACACTCCAGAAGACAGGCTTAAGATACAGAAGGATCTGGACAGACTTGAACACTGGGCACTAACTAACAAAATGAAATTCAATGGTGAAAAAAGCAAGGTTCTACATTTAGGCAAGAAAAACCAAATGCACAAGTACAGCATAGGTGGCACCATGCTCAATAGTAGTAACTGTGAGAGGGACCTCGGAGTCCTAGTAGACAATCACCTAAATATGAGCCAGCAGTGTGCTGCAGCTGCCAAAAAGGCCAACACAGTGCTAGGCTGCATTAACAGAGGGATAGAATCAAGATCACGTGAAGTATTAATACCACTCTTCAATGCCTTGGTAAGGCCACACTTGGAATACTGCATCCAGTTTTGGTCACCACGATGTAAAAAAGATGTTGAGACTCTAGAAAGAGTACAGAGAAGAGCAACAAAGATGATTAGGGGACTGGAGGCTAAAACATATAAGGAACGGTTGCTAGAATTGGGTATGTCTAGTTTAACGAAGAGAAGGACAAGGGGGGACATGATAGCAGTATTCCAATATCTCAGGGGCTGCCATAAAGAAGAGGGAATTAAGCTATTTTCCAAAGCACCTGAAGGCAGGACAAGAAGCAACGGGTGGAAACTAATCAAGGAGAGAAGCAACCTAGAACTAAGGAGAAACTTCCTGACAGTGAGAACAATTAATCAGTGGAACAACCTGCCTCCAGAAGCAGTAAGTGCTCCAACACTGGAAGTTTTTAAGAAGAGACTGGACAGCCATTTGTCTGAAATGGTGTAGGGTTTCCTGCCTGAGCAGGGAGTTGGACTAGATGACATCCAAGGTCCCTTCCAACTTTACTACTATTACTATTACTATTACTAGTCCCCCCCATTGTTTATGGATAGATTGAATATTTTGTAGGAAGTTCAATCTGGCAGGTCTGCATATCTATAAAAATTTAATTTATTATACAGACTAGAATACAGAACAATAGAATTGGAAGGCACCTTGAAAGTCCTCTAGGACTTTGACATCCTGCTCAAGCAGAAGACCCTATACTGTTCTGGATAAATGGCTGTCCAATCTCTTCTTAAATACCTCAAGTGAGGGAGCACCCACAACTTCTGGAGGCAAGCTGTTCCACTGGTTAATTGTCCTCACTGTCAGGAAATCTCTTAGTTCTAGGTTGGATCTCTGCTTGATAAATTTCTATCCATCGCTTCTTGTTCTGCCTTTAAGTGTTTTGGAGAATAGGTTGCCCCCTCTTCTCTGTGATAGCCCCTCAAATTTTAAAAGACTGCTATCATGCCACCCTTAGTCCTTGTCTTCATTAGAGTAGATATACCCAGTTCTTTACAACCATTCATTCTATGTTTTAGACTCCAGCCTAAATCATTTTTGTTGCTTTTCTCTGTACTCTTCCTAGTGTCTATGGAGATCCTCAATCATCCAGGTTATGGTTGTCCCAAAAGTGCTTTTCCAAAAGGCAACGGAACTTTCCTGATTTTTTCCCCTTGCAAATGTTTCGCTTCTCATTCAACAAGCTTCTTCAGTTCTGACTGTCAGGAATTCAGCTAAAAAGTCTTTGACTCCCTTAGACTACATTTCAGTATCTTGTACCTATTCAGATATGACTTTTTGTTGGAATTCATTGTTGGATTGCATTTCTGTGTAACAACTACAATAGTATTCAGCCAATAGATCGCAGCATTTACAAGTTTGGATGTATGGTATATACCTGGGGTAGGCAACCTTGGCTCTTTTATGACTCGTGGACTTCAACTCCCAGAATTCCTGGGAGTTGAAGTCCATGAGTCATAAAAGAGCCAAGTTTGCCTCCCCCTGGTATATAAAAGAGCCAAGGTTGCCTACCCCTGGTATATACTATTATGCTCTTTTGTCCTAAGTAGAGTTTCCTGTTTCCTGTTACAGTTAAAATAGTTGAGCAGTAAAGCAGACGGTGATTGTAGTCTTTGTTTGCTCTGTGAGGTGCTTTATATAAACAGAATTTCTATCAGGTTATGGGCCCAGAGATTGCATCCAAGCACACAGCAGCAGCATAACAGCCTGATCATAGCCAGCTGCAGCAAGTAAGTGCAAGATGATCAAATCATACACATATATAAATGTGAAACTGCTAAAGAAATGTAGGAAGGATTACAAAAGGGTTAGGGATTGGATACTGCATCCAGTTTTGGTCACCACGATGTAAAAAAGACGTTGAGATTCTAGAAAGAATACAGAGAAGAGCAACAAAGATGATTAGGGGATTGGAGGCTAAAACATATAAGGAACTGTTGCTGGAATTGGGTATTAAGCTATTTTCCAAAGCACCTGAAGGCAGGACAAGAAGTAACGGGTGGAAACCAATCAAGGAGAGAAGCAACTTAGAACTAAGGAGAAACTTCCTGACAGTGAGAACAATTAATCAGTGGAACAACCTGCCTCCAGAAGTTGTGAATGTTCCAACACTGGAAGTTTTTAAGAAGAGACTGGACAGCCATTTGTCTGAAATGGTATAAGCTTTCCTGCTTGAGCAGGGGGCTGGACTAGAAGACCTCCAAGATACCTTCCAACATTATTATTATTATCATTATTATTATTATATCACACACATATTGGCATGTATTACTAATATTATGTTAGTATATGTAAATAACAGGAGATAAGAATGAAACATTGGTTAATTATATCATATAAATCAGGAGAATGTTTCTCATAGTAGCATAAGCCCTTCTGCATATAGCATAATTTCTGAACCATTAACATATTGGCACTAGAACCCTTCCCAACATGTGCCTTGCATGTCTATATCTATAACTAGGAACTCATCCCCATTCAGATGTATTCAAATATGAAATTCTATCATCTGCTGTCTGACATGGGAAACAATCACACATTTTGTTTCTAAAGGCATATCTTGATTATGAGCACAAGGGTGTCAGCACTTCTTCTTTTCTGCAAGGCAGGCAGTATTGGAGGCAAACAATTCTGGCTCCACCACCAAAAAAACCCAGAGTTTCCATGTTTTTCCTCCCCCAATCTCCTCCAAACGAGGAACAACCTGTTGCTTCTCCTGCTATGAACAATGTAGATGGTTGACTCCAGTGTTGGGATTCAAATATGTGAACAACCGGTTCTCTGTGTGGATGCTGCTTCCAGAAGTCCATTCTGAGCCTGGGCAACAAAAATTTAGCTACCGGTTCTACTGAACTGATGCGAACCGGCTGAATCCCACCACTGGTTGACTCTGTGGGTAGCTCTTGGTTTGGAAAGGCAACTGAGACCAGAATTGCCTGTTATAATAGATGTGGTCATAAGGTGAAACATCATGTGTCTGCAGCACCTAGAAATAACCGTTCTGGAAGTCACAGCTGCCATCACTAACTGAGCACCAAGAGGTTGCGGTTTAAGTGAATACTTAGTTTGTCACAATTTATCTTGTGGTGGAAGAAGAAACAGTTGCATTGTATTATGAACCACACTGCTTCATTATTGCAATAAGATTCTTCTTAGTTTCCAAGCGTGTTGTGGACTCACTTTTATCACAAAATCCACTGAAAGGACAAAGGGATAAAAACATAACTGTGGAGCCACAGAGAATACACAGAATGAAAGGAAAAGACGGGGAAGGGTCATTGAGGGTGCTGTGACTTTTTATATCACTTTCTCTAAAACAGTAGAAGTACCTAAGTTTCATAGAATCATAGGAATGATAGCATCTGGCCACAAAAACAAATTAGGTCTAATGACATGCTGCCACTCACCTGAATCAGGAAAGTTGGCAGGGCCATCCTTGATACAGCAATTTTTGGTAATGAGCTTAAAGACCATTTCATGTCTATTAAGTTTTACAAAAGAAAATAAAGCAGATCATATTTTCTATGCCCTTACTTCGAATCCTGCTTTGTTCCATTTTTTGTTCTTAGAGCTTTGGAATATTTCAAGGAATCCAGTCCTATTTACTGAGGAGAGGCTGTGGTTTAACTGAACACTTGGTTTGTCAACAGTGTATGTTGTGGTGTGAGGAAAGAACAATTGCACTATTTTTAAACCACACTGCCTCAATATTGCAATACATTTTTTATTGCAGCTTCCAGTTACTCACCTCGATCACAAAGCCCACTGAAAGGACACAGAGTTAGAAACATAACTGTGGAGCCACGGAGAACACACAGAATGAAAGAAAGAATGTTTCAATGCTATGCTCCAGCTGGTGAAGGAATAGAGTATGAAGAATAGGCTCTGAGTGTCAGCATCTATGGTACTGAATGAGAAGGGCTGAAGAAACAATGCAGGCTAGACCATATTTTAGCATCCTCCCACCAGCCCCCCCCCTATTTTGTAGGCATCAGTTGAATTTCTTGTAGGAAACTAAATCTGGCAAGCCCACACATCTATAGAAATATAATGTATTACTTATTGTAAAAACGGGCTGTTCTTTCTTATGAGAAACTAGTTCTTATTCCAATTGGTATTTGAAACTCTGCATCTCTTCATATGAAAATTAATTTTGAAATTGACCTGGTCCACAAATACGATGTGACCTCTATTGACTGGAATGGTAGTTGGCAATCAAATTAGTTAGGAGAAACACAGAGATTTCCTTGTACAGAATATAGATGGATAGATGCCGTATAGACGAGGAACTAGGCTTGTTTTCTCTTTCTCTCAGAGGCAGGAGCAGAACCAGAACCATTGAGTTGAAAATGCAAGGAATCTGATTCAGATGAAATATAAGAAAGGGTTTTCTGTTGGCAAGAGCATATATCATTGTAAATAGTGGTTACCTCAGTATGATTCTCTTCACAGGTTCTCCTTAGTCTGGTAGATGTTTGCCTGATATGCTTCAGCAGTTCCTGCTTTGAGCAGCAGCTCGAACTAGGTGACCTGATAGATCCTTTCCAACTCTGATTCTAGATAATAAAAAATATTCTCTCCAACTTTTCTACCGATTGGTGGGGAGAAGGGGAAGGTAGTTGAATACGCAGGTTCATGTTAGTGACTATGGACAAAAATTAACCCTTTTCACTTACATGCAAATATTGTAAAGAAAATTGAAAACAACAAACCTGGAGGGAAATGAAAGATTGATTGATGGACTGATGCATTTTATATGTCCCTGTCAACTTTAAATAGCATAGGAAGAGATCATCAATTGATTTAGAGCTAATTATTGGAGAACACACAAATATATTTCATAATGACAATTCATTGAATTCATAGCATGAATACTCAAAATACTTGTCTATGAATGTGTTTAGGGTTTCAGTCGGATAACTCAATCTAAGCAAAATGAAAGTACAGACTTCAGTTTTTTGGTATATAAGATATCATGTCTAGGAATGACACTCTTTGCTGCAGACAGGGCAACACTAATGAGACATTTAGAGCTGCTCCTTGAAGCTTGTTCTGTTTAACTACCTACTCCTGGGCCCATTTATTGGGGAGTGATTAATATTACTAGGGTTTATCACACAGACAGCCAAATGTTCAGACTAGATTTGGCAATTGTCCACATATGAAGCCCTCCCCAAGGACATGTGAAAAACAGATAATAATAATAGTAAAGTTGGAAGGGACCTTAGAGGTCATCTAGTCCAACCCCCTGCTCAGGCAGGAAACCCTATACCATTTCAGATAAATGGCTGTCCAGTCTCTTCTTAAAAACCTCTAGTGTTGGAGCATTCACCGCTTCTGAAGGCAGGTTGTTCCACTGGTTAATTGTTCTAACTGTCAGGAAGTCTCTCCTTAGTTCTAGATTGCTTCTCTCCTTGCTTAGTTTCCACCCGTTCTTCTTGTCCTGCCTTCAGGTGCTTTGGAGAATAGCTTGACTCCCTCTTCTTTGTGGCAGCCCCTGAGATATTGGAACACAGCTATCATGTCCCCCCTCATCCTTCTCTTCATTAAACTAGACATACCCAATTCCAGCAGCCATTCCTTATATGTTTTAGCCTCCAGTCCCTTAATCATCTTTGTTGCTCTTCTCTGTACTCTTTCTAGAGTCTCAACATCTTTTTTACATCATGGTGACTAAAACTGGATGCAGTATTCCAAGTGTGGCCTTACCAAGGCATTGTAAAGTGGTATTAACACTTTACGTGATCTTGATTCTATCCCTCTGTTAATGCAGCCTATCACTGTGTTGGCCTTTTTGGCAGCTGCAGCACACTGCTGGATCATATATCTCATGTCTAATGGTGTTAAAGGTATTATTACAGGATGTAAGCTGTTCTGAGTAAAGTTGCCTTTTGCAATTAGCCAATGGTGTTTTGTCAATGTGGTGCTCTATTTGCTCTGGGATTGCACCCAAGGGACCTATTGTTTGCTTTCTTTTCCCAGAGACATTCTATTTCTATTTGCAAATCTTTTAATTTTGTTATTGTTATGTTCTGGGCTTGAGCTGCAGTCAGCAGACCACGTGGTCTGCCCGGGGAGACTTGCTGTCTGCAAGGAATAACTAAAGCAGGCAATTCGAGCGGGAAAAGCTGTTGCAATGATTTTCTGGTGATGCCCCAGGGAGATTGTATAATAGGGGATGGAGCCATTTTGTTGTTCTGTTTTACTTGAATAAAGACATATTTGTTTAATGCTCTGACTATTCAATGCCTACCAACGTGAAGATCAGAATAGTTATCTTCTTCAATTCTTTCTATAGTTCTTCATTTTCATGCAGACGTTTGAAAATATTTTAATCAGGAGAAAGGTGCTTTGTGAATCATGGGTTAATTGTGTAAAAGGAAGTTTATAAACTGGCCAGCTTGCCACATACTTCAGCAACAGACAATTCCACATCCAAGTGTAACCAGAAAGGGGAGATTTCGTCACCAAAGTAGTTAGGGTATGCATCTATATAGGATGGAATGACAGAAGAAAGCTTTGAGGCCTCAACTTCAACATTTACTCTTTCTGCTGCTCACTCTGCTGCTCTTCTCTTATACTCCAGTAAGTACTGTTTACTCCTTGAATGTTTCCTTTTTTGAGAGATTTGAGGACAAAAACAGACAAGACTCCACAGATACCCTCAAGGGTGCTTCAGGGTGATCTGCACAAGAAGCAAATAAAAGTTGGAGGCTATTGGTGCAGAACTGGCTATTTCACTGGAAGATCCTCTACATCAGTGGTGGCGAACCTATGGCACGGGTGCCAGAGGCGGCACTCAGAGCCCTCTCTGTGGGCAAGCGTGCCATCGCCCCAGTCCTAGGCCTTCAGCTGGGTTTTATAAAATCTTTTCACTTTAGGCCTCTGCTGCCGTGTGCAAAAAAAAAAAAAAAAAAAGGTTCAATCAGTCAATTTCAACTTCTCATGGGAAAAAAAAGATCTTGCAAAGTTGGAATTGATTGATTGAACTTTTTAGTCCCACCCAGTCTGCTGTTACCACTGCAGCCACACCCAGCCAATGGGCCATGCCCACCCAATGGGCCACACCCAGCCAATGGGCCACACCCACCCGGCACTTGACGATGTATAAGTGGGTGTTGGGTTGCAGTTTGGGCACTCAGTCTCTAAAAGGCTCGCCCTCACTGCTCTACACCAAGGATTTTTTGATTGTGACTCACAGTTTCTAAGAGGTCAGATGCAGCTCAGAAAGCAAAAACAACTTTTTATAAAGTTTATCAGACATTGTGAGGAAGAGAGTCCACTATATTGTTTTTATTTTTGTTTTTATTTAGTTTTAGACAAATGAAGGATCACATGATCACTTTTCATTTTGGGGAGTGGTGAAGCCCTGCTGTATACACCAGTGCTCAGCATTCCCAATAATTGTAATAAGAATAGGAGATAAGATGGAATTGTTTCAAATATTCACATTTGGTATATTTTTTCAGGTATTGCTGCCCAGCATATTGATTTAAGGGTGAGTACCATATTTTAATTATTAAATTAAATACCTGTATAGGACTCAGAAATGTGGATGCATAATAACCTCATGCCTCTCCCTCCCCACCACCACACCCTTTATGGCATAATAACAATAATAATAATAATAATAATAATAATAATAATAATAATAATAATAATAACAATAATAATAATAATAATAATAATAATAAAAAAGTTGGAAGGGACTGTATCCTCAGATACAATAAGACTCAATTATTTTTCAGATAGTTTACTTTCAACCTTCCTTATTAGGCTAGGTCTTCTGCTTTTATTCACTCCCTCTCCCTCTTTCCCTCCCTTTAGGGCACAGCACACACTTAAAAACATATGCACTGCAAAACCTTAAACATAACAAAGTAAACAATGTTTTATGTTACTGCTATGGACTTGTTTCTTTCAGAGGATCTTACATGCATATGTACCTTTAATTTTGGGACAGGTGTTGCAAACCATGCAAATCTAAACAGCAATGTAATGACTATAAGATATAATTCTTAAAAACCCAGATCCATTTTCCAGCATTGCTTTTTTTTTTGGTAACAAGTTTTATTAATTTTTCAATTTTTACAATCAGGTAATTAGGAAACATTGTGGAGATAGGGTAATCAATAGTCCAATAACAGAGTCATTCATATAAATAAAAAAATACATCATTAAAGGTTCCCTCTCTATTTCCCTTAATTATTGTATCATATTCAATTTAATACATTTCTTAATGAAGCTCAATCAATCAATACATTTATGGACACAATTTTAATTATAGATATCCAAGTCCTGATTTTGAGTTTTGTTGTTGTTGTTGTTAATTGCGAAGTCGTGCCCGACCCATCGCGACCCCATGGACAACGCTCCTCCAGGTCCTCCTGTCCTCTACCATCTTCTGGAGTCCATTTAAGTTCACGCCTACTGCTTCAGTGACTCCATCCAGCCATCTCATTCTCTGTCGTCCCCTTCTTCTATTGCCCTCAATCTTTCCCAGCATTAGGCCCTTCTCCAGCGAGTTCTTCCTTCTCATTAGGTGGCCAAAGTATCTGAGTTTCAGCTTCAGGATCTGGCCTTCTAAAGAGCAGTCGGGGTTGATCTCTTCTGGGACTGACCGGTTTGAATGCCTTGCAGTCCAAGGGACTCGCAGGAGTCTTCTCCAGCACCATAGTTCAAAGGCCTCAATTCTTTTGCGCTCAGCCTTTCTTATGGTCCAACTTTCACAGCCATACATTGCAACTGGGAAAACCATGGCCTGGACTATACGCACTTTTGTTGGCAGGGTGATGTCTCTGCTTTTTAGTATGCTGTCTAGATTTGCCATAGCTTTCCTCCCCAGGAGCAAGCGTCTTTTAATTTCTTGGCTGCAGTCCCCATCTGAGGTGATCTTTGAGCCCAGAAAAATAAAATCTGTCACTACCTCCATTTCTTCCCCATCTATTTGCCAGGAATTGAGAGGGCCGGATGCCATGATTTTGGTTTTCTTAATGTTGAGTTTCAAGCCAACTTTTGCACTCTCCTTCTTCACCCGCATCAAGAGGCTCTTTAGTTCCTCTTCACTTTCTGCCATTAGAGTGGTATCATCTGCATATCTTAGGTTGTTGATATTTCTCCCGGCAATCTTAATTCCAACTTTTGATTCATCTAGCCCTGCCTTTCTCATGATGTGCTCTGCATATAAGTTAAATAGGCAGGGCGACAGTATACAGCCTTGCCGGACTCCTTTTCCAATTTTGAACCAATCAGTGGTTCCGTGTCCAGTTCTCACTGTTGCTTCTTGACCTGCATATAGGTTTCTCAAGAGACAAATAAGATGGTCTGGTACTCCCATCTCTTTAAGAACTTGCCACAATTTGTTGTGATCCACACAATCAAAGGCTTTAGCATAGTCAATGAAGCAGAAGTAGATGTTTTTCTGGAACTCCCTAGCTTTCTCCATGATCCAGCGTATGTTGGCAATTTGATCTCTAGTTCCTCTGCCTCTTCGAAATCCTGCCTGTACTTCTGGTAGTTCTTGATCCACATACTGCTGGAGTCTAGCTTGTAGGATTTTAAGCATAACTTTACTAGCATGTGAAATGAGTGCAATGGTGCGATAGTTTGAACATTCTTTGGCATTGCCTTTCTTTGGAATTGGAATGTAAACTGACCTTTTCCAATCCTGTGGCCACTGTTGAGTTTTCCAAATTTGCTGGCAAATTGAGTGTAGCACTTTTACTGCATCGTCTTTTAAGATTTTGAATAGCTCAGCTGGAATACTGTCACCTCCACTAGCTTTGTTGTTGCTCAGATTTTCTAAGGCCCATTTCACTTCACATTCTAGGATGTCTGGTTCAAGGTCAGTGACCATCTCATTGTGGTTATCTGGGATGTTAAGCTCATTCTTGTATAGTTCTTCTGTGTAGTTTTGCCATCTCTTCTTAATCTCTTCTGCCTCTGTTAGGTCTCTGCCATTTTGGTCCTTTATCATGCCCATCTTTGCATGAAACGTTCCCTTCATATCTCCAATTTTCTTGAAGAGATCTCTGGTCCTCCCTATTCTGTTGTTTTCTTCTATTTCTTTGCACTGTTCATTTAAGAAGGCATTCTTATCTCTTCTAGCTACTCTCTGGAATTCTGCATTCAATTGGGTGTATCTTTCTCTTTCTCCTTTGCCTTTTGCTTCCCTTCTTTCCTCAGCTATTTGCAAAGCTTCCTCAGACAGCCATTTTGCTTTCTTGCATTTCTTTTTCTTTGGGATGGTTTTAGTTGCTACCTCTTGTACAATGTTGTGAACTTCCACCATAGTTCTTCAGGCACTCTGTCTATCAGATCTAATTCCTTAAATCTATTTTTCACCTCTACTGTATATTCATCAGGAATATGATTTAGTTCATATCTGAGTGGCCTAGTGCTTTTCCCTACTTTTTTCAATTTAAGCCTAAATTTTGCAACGAGAAGCTCATGATCTGAGCCACAGTCAGCTCCTGGTCTTGTTTTTACTGACTGTATAGAGCTTCTCCATCTTTGGCTGCAGAGCACATAGTCAATCTGATTTCTATGTTGACCGTCTGGTGATGTCCATGTGTAGAGCCGTCTCTTGGGTTGTTGGAAAAGAGTGTTTGTTATGACCATCGTATTCTCTTGACAAAATTCTATCAGCCTGTGCCCTGCTTCATTTTGTACTCCAAGGCCAAACTTGCCTGTTATTCCGGTTATCTTTTGGCTTCCTACCTTAGCATTCCAATCCCCCATGATGATAAGGACATCATTTTTTGGTGTTAATTCTATAAAGTGCTGTAGGGCTTCATAGAACCGGTCAATTTCATCCTCTTCAGCACCAGTGGTTGGGGCATAGATTTGGACTATTGTGATATTGAATGGTTTGCCTTGGATTCGAATTGAGATCATTCTGTCATTTTGGGGATTGTATCCCAGTATTGCTTTTCCTATTCTTTTATTGACTATGAAGGCTACTCCATTTCTTCTGAGGGATAGTAAATATTAAATCAATCAGTATCTCTAAAAACCTCCTTAACCCATTAGGTGAAATTTTAATTCTAAATTTTAAATCTAGCTCTAGCTTTCTTTTTGTGCCAAGCAGGCTTCCATACCAGTGCCTTTAAATCCTCCGATGTATTTCCCTTCATTCCCACACATGCTGTCTGAATCAAGGGAGAACATCCAGTTATCAATTTTTCAAAGGAACTGGCCCTTTTGTATTTATTAGGTTGCTGCCCTATTAAGTCATATTTGGTTTGAAGTGTTTGTCATCAGTTCAGTCTGGTCTTCTTCTTCTCCTCCTTCTCCTCCTCCTCCTCCTCCTCCTCCTCCTCCTTCTTCTTCTTCTTTCTTCTTCATTTTAGTATGAGTAAAATAAAAGGTCATTGTTGTTTACTTGTCTAGGTTGTCCAAGTTCTCACTATATTGTAGTTGTTGTTCAGTTCCTGTTGCTTTGGGAATTGCAAGTATTTTGGTTGAAGTCAGTATTTGGTCATCAAAGTTCTCAATAGGTTGTGTATATTGTTGCACAAAATCCTCTTTAATATTGGATTGTTCCTCTTCTGTTATTTTTTGATTTACAAGTTGGTCAATTGAAGTCTGAAGTTCAATTTGTAGTTTGGGGATAACATCTTTGGCTTTCACTCTAGAATTCATTAGCTCAGTGGCTTCAAGAATTTTTTCAAGTATAAGTTTATAATTAAGTTGTGGGTAGAGTTCCTCCATTTCTGTGATGGTTAATGATAGTCCTTTAGTGGAGGATATGTTTAGAAAGAGTCAGCCAATGTCCACTCCACCGTTTCTAGAGATTGTTTTCACCACCCAGCTGTTTCCAATTCTTATCTTTTTTGATAATGTGAAGGACAAATCAAGGGAGTCAGCAAGCTTCACAGTCAGAAAAATTCAGTTGCTGTGCCAGGTTTCACACAAGAAGTCCTCAATAGGCTATGAAATGTTTTCCCAAATGACAGTTATGCTTTTACGGACTTAAAAAAAAACCAGAAGAGTATTTTTCAAAGTAAATAGATGGATAAAATGTTAAGTCTCTATAATAGAAGCTTTTAGGACCCCAAAGTATCCCAAAAAATAAAAATCCAGTTATTTGGTTATAAAAATTATTTATTCTTTTCTTTACTTTCCAAAGCTCAGATTCCCAAACTATATTGAGAGCGGGGAAGAAATTTCAGAGGCTTTCACAGGAAGGTAGTTAGGGTAGAAGAGAGGAAAGGAAGGGTCTCACCCAGATCTTTCACGGTGCTTTGTTGTGCTTAATAGTGCTTTTGGCTAAGTGATCGGCCATGTTAATGGGCGGTCTTTTCTTTGTTGATCCAAAGAAGCTGCCTCAGCTCGGGTGGAAGGGCTGCCACTCTTCTGCACTCAAGGGAGGGTCCTCCTTAGCGATGGTCGCCCCTCCAGGGCAACTTTTGACCCTTTCCAGAGTCTTTCGGCAAAGGAAAACCAGACGGTGGAGAGGAGGCGCTTATCCGCTAGCACCGCGATCCAGAACGAGAAGCCCTCTTTTCCAGCATTGCTGATATATGATAGGACAAGGGATATTTCCTGGAACAGGAAAGAACTTTGCAGAAGAAAGAATTAAAAGCTGGCAGGATAAAAACTCATAATCAGTTTGTCCCAGGTTATCAATGTATCATCAGACCTTCCCCCTTAAAAAGAACGGCAGGGTAGCCCTGTGAAATAAATCATTTGTTTTTTCCCATAGCATTATTGTCGGGAGTAACCAAGATGCCTCTGTCCCCGGGATTATCGACCCATCTATGGCTCTGATCGCAGGACTTATACCAACAAGTGTGATTTCTGCAATGGTTATGTGTAAGTACATGTTTCACTCTATGCAACTGGAGAAGAAAGCATTTGGATTGAGAGCCCTGGATTTCTAGGCTTCAAAAGAGAAGTGTGTAAACTCATCCTCCTTTCAAGTATTCACTCAGAAACCATTTTCTGCCACAGATAAGTTGCATGGTAGTTCCAAAGGAGAATATTTAACTAATTTTAGTGGGAGAGGGAGTTATAGCCAAGTTGTCACTTTCAAAAAATCCCAAGTAACCTTTCTGACTGCTATAGTCTTTTGGTTGGCTGAGCCCCTATAATGGATGTATCTCTGTGGATTTTTAATTTAATTTTTGAGTCTGTTTTCCCATCAGTCGCAGTGGAAGAAGACTTTGGCTGAGATGGTTTGGAAGATGTTGAAACCTTAAAATTCAGAAGACTAAGGAACATTTATAAAGGATATCTCCCCATCTTCATGCCCTGTTTATTAACATCCCCTCAAAAACTTCTATTCCTCCCTCTGGTTCTGCTCTATTGCTCTATTAATTGTCTTTGGTGAATAAACGATTAAAGCATTATCTCTCCATGATTCTTCTTTTGGAATGTGTTTCTGCCATAATAGATTTTTTAGATAAGGTGGTTGTTCATTCTTGAAGAAGGCAAGTATTTGGAACAAAAATAATCTCTATACAGGCAGAATTTTTAAAAAAACTTAATAAAAAATACCTTCATAGATCTCTTGTGAATGGTAACAATTATTTCTTTGGCTCTTATTGCAGATTGGGATCCATTTGGTATATCATCATTCCCTCCCCCTTAATAGTCCCTATTATAAGGAGTAATATATGAAGTCACTTATGAAGGATGACTAAGTTGGGGAAGGGAGGACTACCCAAAATAGCAATAGCAGCAGCAATAATATCTATTATTATTTTATTATTTATTTTTAAAATTTATAAGCCGCCCCACTCCCGGAGGACTCTGGGCGGCTAACAGTAAAAAACACATAAAACATAACAAAACAAACAGTACAAAAACAGTCATCCAGGGGTCAGATTTATATACCACTTCACACTGCTTTACATCCCTCTCTATGCAGTTTACAGAGTCAGCATATTGCCCCCAACAATCTGGGTCCTCATTTTACCAACCTCGAGAAGGTGAAAGGCTGAGTCAACCTTGAGCCAGTGACACTCGAACTGCTGACAGCTGGCAGTCAGCAGCAGTAATCTGCAATTCTGCATTCTCACCACTGCTCCTCCAGCACTCAGAAGAGGAGAGGACTACCTGGTCTTATGCTCTCCTGTCTTACAGAGGAACGCGTTACCATTTGGCAACTTAATAAGAATCATTCTGTCACAGTTTATACTAAATATGGCAATAGGTCCTGTTTACTGTATCATTAAAAAGAAGGATGGATTATGGTTACAAAGTAAATAACTTGTCATTCACTTTATAGCTTTAGTCTACTCTCCAATGTGAAAACAGGCAATTGCCCTCTCAAAATCCCATCCCACTGTGCCCCCAATGACCAAACATACAGCAATATTCTTTTTCTGCAACAAATATTTCTAAGTATAAGATTTACTCTGTATAACTAGAGAAGAAAGCATTACTCCATTTAGCCCTGTCCCTCTCCTTGAACAAACAGAATAATGTTTAAATTGATTCTTGTTCTTGTTAATATTTATTTAAAAAGGTATGATATTCTACCATAGATGGATTTTGTAAAACTTTCAAGCAGAATATTTTACCTGTTCTTGGCACCACAGCAGAGTAAGTAAGCTTTCAGCATCCCTCTAGATCAGGGTTCCCCAACCTTTCCCGTTCGGTGGCCCATAGGGAAAGGGAGGAGCAGGAGGTTCTGGTCCCATCAGCAAAAAAACAGAGTTTCCCTGCTTTGCCTTCCCCAATCTCTTTTAAATGAAGAGCAGTCAGTTGCTTCTCCTGTCATGAACAATGTAGTTGGTTGACTCTATGGGTAGTTCTTGGTTTGTGATGGCAACTGAGACAAGAATTGCTCATTCTAATTGATATGGTCATACAGTGAGACATTGTGTGACTACAACACCTAGTAAAGACAGTTCTGGCAGTCACAGTTGTCATCATTAAGTGAAGACTAAGAGGAACCTCCAGAAAAGAAATAATACAGTCCCAACAACCAATCCCTATGACCCTTCTTAGACTCCATTTCATTACCGAGTACCTAAGCAGATATGTTTTTTTTCCTTTCAAAGGCTGACTACTCAATTCCAAACATAGCCATTTCCCCTCAGTCCCCCCCCCCCTTTTTTTTTTGTAACAGAGAAATTTAGAAAAGGGGCAGAGTGGCCTCGTTAAATGGTGGAAACTGCATGGTGCTGTACTAGAAGCAGACACCATTTTTGAAACAAAGGCAAGGAATTGTGGTGGCTCTGAAATGGCACCCACTTCTGGGATGATGTCACATGTTCTTGAGGGGACCATCTTTTTCATGTGTTCCGTGTATTCCTACCTGTCTAATCTGGCCCAGAAGGATGGTCATGCTCTGGGTTTTGTCAGCCAAGGAGTGTCAGCTGGCAGGGCCCAGGAGGCTTGCCTTTTCTCCCATATTGCCTAGACCTGTCCCCTTGAAAAGATGGGCAGGATAGCCTTACGAAATAAACCATTTGCTTTTTCCCATAGCATTATTGTTTGGGGTATCCAAAGTCCATCTTCACTAAGGAATATCTATCCCACAGTGGCTCTGATGGCAGGACATATGCCACTAAGTGTCATTTCTGCAATGCATATGGGTAAGTACATGTTCCATTCTCTGCAACGGGAGAAGAAACATTTCTATAGGGAGCCTTGGATTTTTATTCTTCAAAACAGAAGTGCACAAACTTATCCTCCTTTCAAGTATTCAGTCAGAAACCATTTTCTGCCACAGATAAGTTGCATGGTGGTTCTTAGGGGAATATTTAACTAATTTTAGGGGAAGAGGAAAGCATAGCTAATGATACTTTTAAAAAATCCCAAGTAAGCTTGCTGACTACAGTATTGCAATCTTTTGGGTGGCTGAGCCCCTACAGTGGATGCATCTCTGTGGATTTTTAATTTAATTTTTGGGTCTGTTTTCCCATCAGTCACAAGTGGAAGAAGACTTTGGCTGTACTTATCAGGATATGTTGAAATCTTAAAATTCAGAGGAGTAAGGAACATTTATTAAGGATATCTCAACATCTTCATGTCTTGCTCATTAACATCCCCTTCAAATTTCTGTTCTTATATCTGCTTCTGAACTTTTGCT
This sequence comes from Crotalus tigris, assembly GCF_016545835.1. Taxonomy (NCBI): domain Eukaryota; kingdom Metazoa; phylum Chordata; class Lepidosauria; order Squamata; family Viperidae; genus Crotalus; species Crotalus tigris. The sequence continues at coordinate 775,519 of NW_024100595.1, read as the reverse complement.
CTGTTAAATTTCTTTGGTGGATTTATCAATAAACAAAGCAAAGCATTATTTCTCCAAGCCATACTGGATTTTTTTAGATAAAGTTATTGTTAATACTTGAAGAAGCCAAGTATTTGGGGTAATACATTCAAGAAAATAATCAATCTCTATAGAAGCAGAATTCAGAAACTTAATAAAGAGGTACCTTCATAGATCTCTTGTGAATGGTTAACAATTATTTCTTTGTCTCTTATTGCAGATTGGGGTCCACTTGATGTACCATTGCTCCCTCCCCATTAATAGAATCTCTATTAGAAGTAGTAAATAGTCACCTATGAGGAATGGCTAAGTTGGGGAAGGAAGGACTACCCAGGAGCAGAGAGGACACCTGGTCCTGTGCCATCCTGTCTTACAGAGGAAGGAGCTACCATTTGGAAACTTAATAACAAATAATCATTTTGTCACAATTTATACTAATTATGCTGTCTGAGTCATTAAAAAGAAGAATGGATTACTGTTATAAAGTGAATAACTTGTCACTCACTTTCTAACTTTACTCAATTCTCCAATGCCCCAAACAAGCATTTGCCCTCTCAAGTTCCCATCCCACTGTGTGTCCAACAACAAAACGTACAGCAATGTTTTTTTTCTGCAAGACTTATTTGTAAATATAAGATTTACTCTGTATAGCTTAAGAAGGAAGCATTACTATAGGTAGCCCTGTCCTTCTTCTTGAACAAACAAATTAATGTTTAAATTGAATCTTGTCCTTGTGAATATTTACTCAGAAAGGCATGATATTCTATCATAGATGGATTTTGTAGGACTCCCAAGCATAACATTTTATCTATTTTAGATGCCACAACAGAGAAGGTATGCTTCAAGGAGCCCTCTAGATGACCACGTTTAATGGTGAAGCCTCAGAGTGCTCCCACTATGCCTGTTCTAACTAGATGGGGGGAGGATTTGAGACAGGTAACTCTGTTGAAATAAACACATCAATTTCATTTTACATATTTTAGTATTTAATTTTAAAATACACGAGAAATTCATTAATAATCACATATGTATTTGTATGTATTACTAATATTATATGTTAGCATATGTAAGTAATAGGAGGCAAGAATTAAACATTGGTTACTGATATCACATAAATCAGGAGAATGTTTCTCATAATAGCATAAGCACTTCTGCATATAGTATAATCCCCAAACCACTAACATATTGGAATTAGAACCTTCCCCAACATCTTCCTTGGATGTGTTTATCTACAACCAGGAACTCATTCCCATTCAGATATACTCAAATGTGAAATTCTATCATCTGCTATTTGACATGGGAAGCAAATCACACACTTTGTTTCTAAAGGCATAGCTTGATTATGAGCACAAGGGTTCAGTACATCTTCTTTTCTTGAAAGCAGGCAGTGATGGGGCGAAACAATTCTGGCCCCATCATCAAAAAATAGAGTTTCCCTGCTTTGCTTCCCCCCAATCTACTACAAATGAGGAAAAAACAGTGGCTTCTTCTGGCATGAACCATGTACTTGGTTGAGTCAATGGGCAGTTCCTGGTTTGTAATGGCAATTAAGACCAGAATTGCCCATTCTAATTGATGTGGTCATACGGTGAGACATCATGTAACTATAGCACCTGGTAATGGCAGTTCTGGCAGTCACAGTTGCTATCATTAAGTGAGGACCAAGAAGGAATTCCAAAAAAGGAGTAATATAGTTCCCACAACCAATTTCTACAATCACCCCTAGTCTCCATTTCACTATCTAGTACCTACACAGATATTTTTTCTTCCTTCAAAGGCTAACTGCTCAATTACCAACACAGCCATTTCCTTTCCTTTTTTTCTTTTTTTGTAGCAGAGAAATTTAAAATAGGGGCAGAGCGGCCTCCTTAAATGGTGGAAACTGCATGGCACTGTACTAAAAGCAGCACCATTTTTTAAAATGAAGGCAAGGAATTGTGGTGGCTCTGAAATGGCACCTACTTCTCGGATGATATTGCACAGCCTTCAGGCCTGGGAAATAGGTTACCCAAGGGTCCACCATTTTCTATATGTTCCTTCCTGTTTAACCTGGCACAGCAGGATGGGCATCCTCTCAGCTGGCAGGGACCAGGAGGCTTGCCTTTTCTCCCATAGGGCTTGCCTTCTAGAATAACCTCCTTCCTGAGATGAGGATGGAGTTGACTCTGCTGGCCTTCGGGAAGGCCTTGACGTCCTGACTACGTACCTGTGCCTGAGGTCCTCAATCTGTGAAGAGCCGATTTCCTGGTTATGCTGACAATAATGGATTGTAATAAATTTCTGCTGATATTTGTGGTTAATTTCTTTTCTTAAATGGGTCTTAATTGTTCTTATGATTGTTTGCTGTCGAAAGTCACTGGTTTGAGGTGGGCAGTTATACAAAAACAATGAAAAATGAAATGAAATAAGACAGAGAATTGCTGGGATATTGTGATTCTGGATAAAGGAAAGAACAGGAAAAGGTCATTGCAGGTGGTGCTTCTCTTTCCATCACGTTCTCAAAAGCAGAGGAAGACTTGATCCTCCAAAGAATCACTAGAGATGGTAGCTTCTGGCCATAAATATAAATTAAATCTAGTGGCATGTTGCCACTCACCTGAATTAAGAAAGTTGACAAAGCCATTCCTGATACAGGAATTTCTGGTAATGAACTTAAAGTAAGCAGTTTATCTTCTGTACAACAGCATAAATTGACTGAATCCCTCTGCACCTTAAAGTAAATTTCAGAATGAAGAATACTTCAATTCTAACTTGACAATATGTTCCATTTCATGTCTTCTAAGTTTTTTTTTAAGAAAATAAAGCAGATCATGTTTTCTATGTCCTAAATTCAGATCTTGCTTGGTTCTATTTTTTGTTCTTAGAACTTTCAAATATTTCAAGGAATCCAGTCCTGTTTACTTAGCAAAGGCTGTGATTTGAATGAACACTTGGTTTGTCAACAGTATATGTTGTGGTGTAAGGAGAGAACAATTGTGCTATTTTTAAATACACTGCCTCATTCATGCAATATGATTTTTCTTAAACTGTAGCTTTCAAGAGTGTTGTGGACTCACTTTTATCACAAAGTCTACTGAAAGAACACAGTTAAAACTTAACTGTTGAGTCACACAGAGAATGATGAAGCGTGTTTCGAAGCTATGCTCCAGCCATAGAAGGAATGGAGTATGAAGAATAGGCTCTGAGTGTCAGCATCTAGGGTACTGAAGGAGTAAAGCTGAAGAAAGAATCCAGCATAGACCATATTTTAGCATCCTCCCTCATGCCCCCTTATTCTTTAGGGATAGATTGAATGTTTTGTAGAAAACTAAATGTGGCACGTCCACATATCTACAGAAATCTAATTTATTATTTAATTTTAAAACATACTGTCCTTTCTTATGAGCAACTAAGTTCCTATTCTAATTGCTATTTAAAACTCTCTGTCTCTTCATGTGAACATTAAGGCTGAAATTGACATAGTCCACAAATACGATGTGACCTCTAATGACTGGTATGGTAATGGGCAATCAAAGTAATAAGGAGAAACACAGAGATTTCCTTGTACAGAATATAGATGGACAGATGCTGTATAGAGGAGGAACTGGGCTTGTTTTCTATTTCTCTCAGAGGCAGGAGAAGAACCACTGCGTTGAAAATGCAAGGAATCTGATTCAGATGAAATATAAGAAGGAGTTTTCTTTTGGGAAGAGTATGTATCAGTGGAAATAGGGATTACTTCAGGTATGATTTCCTTCACAGGTTTTCCTTAGTCTGGGTAGATGTCTGTCTGACATGCGTCAGCAGTTCCTGCTTTGAGCAAGATCTCAGACTAGGTGACCTCATAGATCCTTTCTAACTCTGATTCTAGATTTAAAAAAAATATTCTCTCCAAGTTTTCTACAGATTGGTGGGGGGGAAGGGGAAGGTAGTTGGATCAACTATGCAGGTTCACGCTAGTCACTATGTACAGAAATTAATTCTGCTGACATTACATGCAATTATTAGAAGAAAATTTTAAACAGTAAGGCTGGAGGGAAATGAAAGATAGTATTGGTTGGTTGGTTGGTTGGTTGACTGACAGATGTATTTAATATGACTCTTTCATCCTGTAATAACATAGGAAAGGAACATCAGTTGATTTAAAGCTGATCAGTGGATGGCACACAAATATATTTGATAATGATAATTCATTCAACTCATAACATGACTCCTCAAAATACTTGCCTATGAATGATGATGATAATGATAACCTTTATTGTCATTTTTTTCCTGTGGGCACAACAGCACACATTAAAAATGAAACTTAGTTGGTTGCTCTCAAGTGTACACATACATAACATACATTTAAAAATATACTATATACAACATATATATAGACCTACACCCTTACATATAAGTAACATATAAATATTAGTCACTGTCCATCTTGAATACATAAAGAAAGGAGGAAGCTTTACAGTTCACAAGATTAATACTGTATGGAACAAAGCTGTGACTGAATCTGGATGTTCTGCATCGGATACCACAGAGCGTCCTCCCAGAAGGTAACAAGGAAAACAGATCATGAAGAGGGTGTATAGTGTCCCAGACAATCTTGTGGACCCTGCTCAAGCAACGCTTATGTGCTATGTCCTGGAGAGAATGAACTTTTCAGCCAATGATATTTTCATGCTTATGGTTTGAATGGGATAATAGAACCTAAGCAAAGGAAAGTACAGAATTCAGTTTTTCGGCTTATAAGAAATAAAGAGTCCAACTTCAACCGAGTTCACCAAAGTTCAATGATGCAATCATGAAACCAGGAAGCTTTCTGCTGCTCATTCTGCTGCTCTTCTTTTTGTACTCCAGTAAGTTCTGTTTACTACTTGAACTTTTCCTTTTCTGAGAGATTTGAGGAGACCTTTATCACCAGGAAAAAAGGATAAAAATGCAAAGATATCCTCAAGGTTGCTAGAATGGGAAATAATTCTTCATTAGGGGAATCCGCATAAGTAGCAAATAAAACTTGGATGCTATTGGTGCAGAACTGACTATTTCACTGGAAGTTCCTTTAACACCATGGATTTTCTGGTTGTGACTCATAGTTTCCAAGCACAACTTTTCATAAAGTAGTTCAGGCATTGTGAAGTTGAAGGAAAAATCTTCATCAGGATCCAGTCCAAGCCCGGAATAAACAAAATGGAGACTGCTTTAGAAAGAAGGTTGCAGTTTATTGGAGAGGAGAGCAAGATAGAAAGATGGCTCTAGGAAAAACTGAGTGGTGGGTTTTTATACCTTCTTGAGCTTTTGTTTGGAGTTGCTCCTGTGGCATGAACTTTGACCTGAGTCTGAGTGTACCTTTCTGGTCTTCTGATGGTGGTGTTGGCATCTGTACTAGTCCCTAGCCTCCTCAGACATGACTGAAGAAAGACAAGGTGACTGGCACACAGGAACGCTTCAACAAATGCTTTAATCCAACGGTTCACAAACAACATCAGTGCTGGGAGTGCTTTGCTCCCAGTGCATTAAATACCTTCCCTCCCTGCAATTCCACCCCCCCCCCACATACAACAGGCCAGCATCTGGTGTTTGTCCTTAAAGGCAGCCGGTTCCCCTGGCCTGGCCTGTCTCTGCCAGTTGGTGTTGCACAACGGAGCGTCAGAGCCGTTCTCTGTCACCCTTGGGCACCCCCATGGTCTTTGCTAGCATTGCCATCACCTCGCAGCCCTCAGCCAATTGGAGGCCTCCCAGCTGTCCAGCAGCATTGCAGTCATGCTGCAGATGGTTGCTGTGGCACAAAGGCCGTACAAGACCACCAGCTGATCGGCAGCACCGGAATCAGGCTGACAGGCCTCCTGGCTGTTCAGCGGTGCTATGTTCGCTGGTGGTGCTGCTTTCGGCGATGTTCCATTCCGCGCATTGCTGCTTTCATTCCCCCCCCCTTGACTGTCGAGCTCACGGGGCTTGACAGGTGGTGGGTTAATCCTATTATGTCCCACAGGTCATATCCTGCTTCCCTGGGGCTGTGGCTGATGACTGTTGGATTTTTGGTGTGAGGGATTGTTGATTCTAGAGATCTTTGTCTTTCTAATCCCAGCTTCCTGACTCCAATCATTCTGACAAGATTATCGCATCTGCATTTCTGCAGACTGGTTTCTGTTTGGGGCAGAGAGATTTGGGGGGGGGGTTGGTTTCTGCCTTAAAAATCCTTTGGAGAAATATATTCTGCCTTTTTAATATTTCTCTGGATTCTTCCCACAGTGAAGAAGAGAGTCCATTATAATGGTCTTATTTTTGTTTTTGATTTAGTTTTAGACAAGTGAGGGATCACACAATCACCTTCCATTTTTGGAGATGATGAAACCATGCTGTATTTAACAGTGCTCAGCATTCCCAACAATTAGAATAAAGTGTTGCTTTCAGGTGTAATATAAGGTGTAATATAAGCAGAATTTTGGCAGAAATCAACAATATTGAACTAATGATTAGTTTTATGAGTAGTGAACTGTCAGTTTTTACTGGATTTTGTGCTAATGTTTTTTTTTTATTTCAGCTGGTAAAGGATTTTAATGGGAAGGTGGGAGCAAGAGACAGTGTAAATAGAAACACACTAGTAAATTATAAAAAATAGGAGATGATAGGGAACTGTCTCAAATGTTCTCATTTGGTATATATATATATTTCAGATATTACTGCCAAAAGTGTTGATTTAAACGTGAGTACCAAATTTTAGTTATTCAATGAAATCACTGTGTAGGACCCAAAAATGTGAATGCATAATAACCTCATGCCTGTCCCTCGCTACTACCACAAACTTTGTTGCCAACATGTTGTATCCTCAGATACAATAAGATTTAGAGCAATTATTCTGGCAGCTTTCTTTCAAACTCCCCCATCAGGCCAGGTTTTCTGCTTTTATCCATTCTTTCTCCCTCAATCATTCCTTTAAGGACACAGCACACAATTCAAATCATATGCACCACAAAATCTAAAATCTAACAAACTAACCAATGTTTTAAGTTACTGTTATGGAGCTGTTTGTTTCGGCATGTCTTACATACATACGTACTCTTACTTTTGGGACAAGTGTTGCAAACAATGCAGATCTAAAGAGCAATATGAAGATTATAAAATATAATTCCTAACAATCCCAAATCCATTTTCCGGCATTGCTGATGTACAATAAGACAAGGAACAGGAAAAGAAAACTTTTTAGAAGAAAGAATTACAAACTAACAGGATAAAAACACAGAATCATTTTGGTCCAAGTTATTCAAATTATCCTCTGGTCTTCTCCCTTAAAAGGATGGGCAGGGTAGTCATATGAAATAAATCATTTGCTTTATCTCGTAGCATTATTGTCAGGGGTATACAACTTCCATCTGCACCCTGGAATTCCAACCCCTCTGTGGCTCTGATGGCGAAATTTATATCAACAGGTGTTTTTTCTGCAATGCTTATATGTAAGTACATGTTCCACTCTCTGCAACTGGAAAAGAAACATTTGGATAGGGAACCCTGGATTTCTAGGCTTCAAAAAAGAAGTGTGCAAACTTATGCTCCTTTCAAGTATTCACCCAGAAAGCATTTTTTGTCACAAATAAGTTGCATGGTGGTTCCAAGGAGAATATTTAGCTAATTTTAGTGGGAGAGGGAACTTGTCACTTTCAGACAATCCTCAGTAAACATGCTGACTATTACAATCTTTTGAGTGGCTGAGTCACTGTAGTAGATGTATCTCTGTGGATTTTTAATTTAATTTTTGGGTCTGTTCTCCCATCAGTCTCAGTGGAAGTAGACATCGGCTGGTACGCATCAGAATATGTTGAAATCTTAAAATGCAGAAGAGTAAGGAAGATTTATTAAGGATATCTCAACATTTTCATGTCTTGCTCATGACCATTCTCACAAAACATAATGTTCTTCATCTGCTTCTGCCATTTTGCTCTGTTAAATGTCTTTGGTGGATTAATCAATAAACAAAGCAAAGCATTATCTCTCCAAGCGTTTCTGCCATACTAGATTTTTTTTAAAATAAGGTTGTTGTTCATACTTGAAGAAAGCCAAGTATTTGGGATAATACATTCAAGAAAATAATCAATCTCCATACAGGCAGAATTAAAAATTAAGAAACAACAAAAAATACATTCATAGAATGGTAACAATTATTTCTTTGCCTCTTATTGCAGATTAGGGTCCACTTGATGTACCATCACTCCCCCCCCCTATTAGAAGGAGTAAACCCTCACCTATGAGGGATGGCTAAATCGGGGAGAGAGGACCACCCAAAAGAGGAGAGGAGGACCACCTGGTCCTGTGCTCTCCTGTCTTACAGAGGAAGGAGTTACCATTTGGCAACTTAATATAATAAAAGCCATGGTGGTGCAGGGGTTAGAATGCAGTACTGCAGGCTATTTCTGCTGACTGCTGGCTGCCAGCAATTTGGCAGTTTGATTCTTACTGCCTCAAGGTTGATTCCTCCTTTCATCCTTCTGAGGTCAGTAAAATGAGGAGTTAGATCAGTGATGGCAAACCTTTTAGAGACCGAGTGCTCAAAAACCGCCCCGGCTCCTGTTCCGCCTCCTGTCCTGCCTGCTCTGCCCCTTCCTGCCCCCTGCCCCGCCTGCCTGCATGACCATGCACTGCCTCCATCGCCCACTGCAGCAGATCGCCCAGGCAGCCCTTCAGCATCATGGTAGCCACGCCCTCCACCCACACCCCGCAACATCATCTGCAAGCTATGAGGCACAAGGATGGAGTCTCGTCCCTGCTGCCTGGCTATGTTCTTGGCTGCGCTGCTCCATGCAGGCCGTGCCTGGGAGCAACTCTTCTCCAGGGGGGCTGCTGGTGAGGAGGGGGCATGGGGGGAGGCAGGGCTGGGGTGATGGCACGCATGCCCACAGAGAGGACTCCAAGTGCCGCCTCTGTCACACGTGCCATTGGTTCACCACCACTGAGCTAGATTGTTGAGGGATAATATGCTGACTCTGTAAACCACGTAGGGAGGTCTGTACACTATTGTGAAGCGGTATATAAATCTAAGTGCTGTTACTATTGCTATTAATAGCAAATAACCATTTTGTGACAGTTTATAGTAATTTTGGAAATAGTTCCTGTTTTCTGTGTCATTAAAAAGACACTTTATAACTTTAGTCCATTTTCCAATGCCCAAACCAAGCATTTGCCCTCTGAAGTTCCCATCTCACTGTGCTTCCAGTGACAAAATTTACATAAATATTCTATAATAATAATAATAACTCCTTATTGTTTAGGCATATATTGAATATTTTGTAGAAAACTAAACTTGGCATGCCCACACATCTACAGAAATCTAATTTACTATTTAATTTTAAAACATACTGTTCTTTCTTATGAGCAACTAGTTCCTATTCTAATTGCTATTTAAAACTCTCTGTCTCTTCATGTGAACATTAAGGCTGAAATTGACGTAATCCACAAATACGATGTGACCTCTAATGACTGGTATGGTAGTGGGCAATCAAAGTAGTTAGGAGAAACACAGAGATTTCCTTGTACAGAATATAGATGGACAGATGCTGTATAGAGGAGGAATTGGGCTTGTTTTCTATTTCTCTCAGAGGCAGGAGAAGAACCACTGGGTTGAAAATGCAAGGAATCTGATTCAGATGAAATATAAGAAGGAGTTTTCTTTTGGGAAGAGCATATATCAGTGGAAATAGGGATTAGTTCAGGTATGATTTCCTTCACAGGTTCTCCTTAGTCTGGGTAGATGTCTGTCTGACATGCGTCAGCAGTTCCTGCTTTGAGCAAGATCTCAGACTAGGTGACCTCATAGATCCTTTCCGACTGTGATTCTACATAAGAAAAAATATTCTCTCCAAGTTTTCTAAAATTATGTGGAGAGAAAGGAAAGGTAGTTGGATCAAATATGCAGATTCATTCTATTCACTATGTACAGAAATTAACTCTGCTGACATTACATGCAATTCTTATGAAGAAAATTATCAACAATAAGGCTGGAGGGAAATGAAAGATAATATTGAGTGATTGATTGACTAGCTGATACATTTTATATGACTCTCTCAACCTGTAATAACATAGGAAGGGAACATCAATTGATTTAGAGCTGATTAGTGATGGCACACAAATATATTTCATAATGATAATTCATTCAACTCATAACATGACTCCTCAAATACTTGCCTATGAATGCTTAGGGTTTGAATGGATAATAGAACCTAAGCAAAAGGAAAGTACATATTTCAGTTTTTGGGTATATAAGATAGCATGCCTAGGAATGACACTCATTGCTGCAGACAGGGCTAGACTAATGAGACATTTAGGGCTGCTGCTTGAAGCTTGTTCTGTTTAACTACCTAGTCCTGGGCCCATTTATTGGGGAGCTATTATTATTACTATAGTTTATCACATAGTCAACCAGATGTTCAAACTGGATTTGGCAGTTTTGTCCACATTTGAAGTCCTTCCCAAGGATCTGGGAAAAGCAGATATTGATGTTTGATGCTGTTAAGGGTATTGTCACAGGATGTAAGCTGTTCCAAGTAAAGTTGCCTTTTGCAATTGACCAATAGTGATTTTGTTTTTTTTAAATAATATTTTATTAATTTTTCAATTTTACATGTAAGTATTTAAAAAGCAACGTGGTGACTAGGTTAATCCATAGTTCAATAACAAAATCTTTAGTACAAATCTCAGGTTACAACATCAGATATTTCTTCTCTTTTTCCCTTAAGATTTACTGTCTCGTATTCAAGCTAGTACAGTTCTTATTATATCAACTTAGTAAAAACATCATTATTACATTTATCAATAAATTTTTAGCTTATACATATCTTAATTACATTCAATCTTCATAAACAATCCATATCCTGTTATTAAGATTTACCTTGTCTCAGTTCATAACAAAATATAATATCTAAAATACTCATTTTATCTTATTCTATTTCCTAAGAGTTATCTATTTCCCACCATATTAAATCATCTACTTAATAATACAATATCCCCTTTAATAAATCAAAATCATTATGTATATTACCTGGGTTAATCAATAAATCAAACATTCATAATAATTAATTTTCTTTTTCCTTTTAGGTCTAATTTTTAAATATTAAACAGGTGAAGTCCTTATTTTCAACTAATTTCCAAATATTTTAAATCTAATGACCAGAATTCCCCTTATCTCAACTTCTCCCTTTAACCCTCTAATTAATAATATGAAATCCCCTCTAATAAGTCAAAACCCCAATTTTCTTCAACCTTATTCTGGCTTTCTTCCTTTGCCAGCTAAACTTCCATATCAGTGCTTTTAAATCATCAAATAGATCTCCCTCTATTATTATATATGTTATTTGAAATAAAGGAGACCATTTAATTGCCATTTTTTTGGAAGGATTAGCCCATTTGTATTCATTAAGTTGTCTTCCTGTTATTCCAATTCCCCATTTTTGCCCTGATATGTTTGTCTTCCATTCAATCTGTTCTTCTTCTTGCTCAAATTTCTTCTGATTTATATAGAAAGTCATTTCCATTTTCAGTACTGTCACTCCCTTTTCTGGATTTTCCATTAACTATATTTGTTGGTCAATTGAGTCCTCTGTCTTAATATTTGATTATTCCACTTCTTCTGTTATCTTCTGCATTGTTGGTTCTTTGGTTGTAGTCAAAGTTTGGGTTTGTGTATTTAAGCTGGCATCTTGATCTTTTATGTTAGGTCTTATTTTATCACAAACTGAAAGAATGACTTCATCTATTGCTTTCAACATAGAAAGGATCGTTTCCTGGTCTTCATCCATCTCTTTCACATGTTTATAAATAGTCTTTCTAGTAGAAGTCATTTGTCAAGCAAGACTTTATAGTCCAAAGTATTTCAACATCTCATATAGTGACCAATATTCCTCAAATAAAGAGTTAAGAAAGCAATTTCCCACAAATAACTCTGAAAGTTAATAAAGATTTACATTCACAGTTCAAGTTATGCTGCCCAGCTGTTTTTTTACAGCTAAATCTCTCACAGGTAGTGCCAAGGTCAGAAAAGTCTTATCTAAGGTCTGTGCTTCAAGCCAAGTCTCTTTGAGGAAATAAGACGTTGTAATACCAAACTTAGTCACAAGATGTCATCGATGCCATTTAAGGTTTTTTAAGTCCAAATTTTTTTATAATCCTTTTTCCAATTTTATTTCTTTTTTGTAGATAAAAACAAGAATCTCCTATAAAAATAGGAAAATTTTTGGTCCCCAGGTTTCAGCTATTAACGTTGTTCTTTTAATGTTTTAATTCCCTTATGTAGTCAGATGCCGCTATTCATAGAGATTGGGATAGAAGTTCTCTTCCCTCTCTCCTCACAGGGGGAAAGATACTTCAGGCAGCTTGTACAGGAAGAGAAAGTACTTAGAGTAAAAAGAAGATCAGATCTCACCCAGTTTCATCTGCGTTGCTTTCAAAGTGCTTGGTGGTAAGTTTGACTTGGGCTGTCTGCAGCCTAGTGCCAGGCCATATTACTATGGCCGGTCTTTCCTCCATCAGTTTGGAGCGCTGCCCTGAATCGAGCGGAAAGGCTGCCGCCCTCCTGTGATCAAGCGGGGATCCCCTCCTTGCTCGTCGCCCCTACAGGGCGACTTTCAAACCTTTCCAGGGTTTCCCAGTGGAGCGAAATCAGACACCGAAGATGGAGCTTGCCTTCCAGCATCCGCGGCGACTGTGATGGCAAACCGGAAGTCACCAATAGTGATTTTGTTAATGCCGATGTTGTTCAAGTGGTGCTCCAGTTCTTTTGGGATTGCACCCAAGGGACCTATTATTATTGGTACTAATTTTGCTTTCTTTTGCCGGAGACATTCTATTTCTAAGTTTTTGTATTTTGTTATCTTCTCCAATTCTTTATCTTCTATTCTGCTGCCACATCCACTATCCAGACTTTTTTTTGTCTTTCTTATCGACAATTGTCAAGTCTGTTATGTGGCAGATGCTTGTCTATTTGAATCTAACGTCCCAGAGCACTGTGGTTCTTCGTTTTCATGCAAAGATTTGAAAATATTTTAGTCAGAAGAAAGGTGCTTTGTGAATCGTGGGTTAATTATGTAAAAGGAGCTTTACAAACTGATGGGCTTGCCACATATTTCAGCAACAGGCCAATTTCACATCCATTTGCATCCTGAAGGGAGAGATTTCATCACCAAAGTGGTCAGGATATGCATATATAGCCTGGAAGGACAGGGGAAAGCTTTGAGGCCTCACCTTCAGCATCTACTGCTCCAAAGAGTTCAACTTCAATCAAGTTCAGCCAAGTTCAGTGAAGCAATCATGAAGCCAGGAAGCTTTCTGCTGCTCACTCTGCTGCTCTTCTTCTTGTACTCCAGTAAGTTCTGTTTACTACTCAAACTTTTCTGAGAGATTTGAGGAGACCTTTATCATCTGGGAAAAAGGACAAAAATGCAAAGATATCCTCAAGGTTGTTAGAGTGGGAAATAATTCTTGTTCAGGGGAATCAGCACAAGAAGCAATAAAACATGGAGGCTATTAGTGCAGAATTGACTATTTCTCTGGAAGATCGTCTTCTAAACCAGGGATGTGTGTGACTCATAGTTTCTAAGAGGTCTGATGCAGATCAGAGAGCAAGCACAGCTTTTCATAAAGTAGTTCAGGCATTGTGAGGAAGAGAGTCCGTTACATTGGTTTTGTTTTTGTTTTTGTTTACTTTTAGTCAAGTCAGGGATGACATGACCACCTTCCATTTGGGGAGGTGATGAAGTCCTGCTATATACACCAATGCTCAGCAGTCCCAATAGTTGTAATAAAATGGTGCTTTCAGATATAACAGAAGCAGGTAGGAGATGATACGGAACTGTCTCAAATGTTCACATTTGGTATATATATTTTTTTCAGATATTATGGCCCAAACTGTTGATTTAGAGGTGAGTACCAAATTTTAGTTATTCAATGAAATCACTGTGTAGGACCCAAAAATGTGAATGCATAATAACCTCATGCCTGTCCCTCGCTACTACCACAAACTTTGTTGCCAACATCTTGTATCCTCAGATACAATAAGACTTAGAGCAATTATTCTGGCAGCTTTCTTTCAACCTCCCCCATCAGGCCAGGTGTTCTGCTTTTATCCACTCCCTCTCCCTCTATCATTCCCTTTAAGGCACAGCACACAATTCAAATCATATGCACTGCAAAATCTAAAATATAACAAACTAACCAACATTTTATGTTACTGTTACGGAGCTGTTTGTTTCGGTGTATCTTACACACATACGTACTTTTACTTTGGGGACAGATCTAAAGAGCAATATGAAGATTATATAATACAATTCCTAACCATACCAAATCCATTTTCCGGCATTGCTGATGTACAATAAGACAAGGAACTGAAAAAAAAACTTTTTAGAAGAAAGAATTAAAAATTAACAGGATAAAAAACCCAGAATCATTTTGATCCAAGTTATTCAAATTATCCTCTGACCTTTCCCCTTAAAAGGATGGGCAGGGTAGTCATGTGAAATAAATCATTTGCTTTATCTCGTAGTGTTATTGTCAGGGATATCCAACTTCCATCTGCACCCTGGAATTCGAACCCGTCTGTGGCTCTGATGGCAAGACTTATGGAAGCAAGTGTCTTTTCTGCAATGCTTATATGTAAGTACATGTTCCACTCTCTGCAGCTGGAAAAGAAACATTTGGATAGGGAACCATGGATATCTAGGCTTCAAAAAAGAAGTGTGCAAACTTATGCTCCTTTCAAGTATTCACCCAGAAAGCATTTTTGTCACAAATAAGTTGCATGGTGGTTCCAAGGAGAATATTTAGCTAATTTTAATGGGAGAGGGAACTTGTCACTTTTAGACAATCCTCAGTAAACATGCTGACTATTACAATCTTTTGGGTGGCTGAGCCACGATAGTAGATGTATCTCTGTGGATTTTTAATTTAATTTTTGGGTCTGTTCTCCCATCAGTCGCAGTGGAAGAAGACTTCGGCTGGTACGCATTGGAATATGTTGAAATCTTAAAATGCAGAAGACTAAGGAAGATTTATTAAGGATATCTCAACATCTTCATGTCTTGATCATTACCATCCTCAGAAAACGTAATGTTCTTCGTCTGCTTCTGCCCTTTTGCTCTGTTTAATGTCTTTGGTGGATTAATCAATAAACAAAGCAAAGCATTATCTCTCCAAGCGTTTCTGCCATACTAGATTTTTTTTTAAATAAGGTTGTTGTTCATACTTGAAGAAAGCCAAGTATTTGGGATAATACATTCAAGAAAATAATCAATCTCCATACAGGCAGAATTAAAAATTAAGAAACAACAAAAAATACTTTCATAGAATGGTAACAATTATTTCTTTGCCTCTTATTGCAAATTAGGGTCCACTTGATATACCCTCATTCCCTCCCCCATTAGAAGGAGTAAACCCTCACCTATGAGGGATGGCTAAATCGGGGAGAGAGGACCACCTGGTCCTGTGCTCTCCTGTCTTACAGAGGAAGGAGTTACCATTCGGCAACTCAATCTAATAAGAGCCATGATGGCGCAGGGGTTAAAATGCAGTACTGCAGGCTACTTCTACTGACTGCCGTCTGCCAGCAGATCAGCAATTCGATTCTCACTTGCTCAGTGTTGATTCCTCCTTTCATCCTTCCGAGGTCAGTAAAATGAGGAGCTAGATTGTTGGGGGTAATATGCTGACTCTGTAAACAACTTAGAGAGGTCTGTACCCTATTGTGAAGCGATATACAAGTCTAAGTGCGATTGCTATTGCTATTAATAGCAAATAATCATTTTGTCACAATTTATACTAATTATGGAAATAGGTCCTGTCTTCTGTGTCATTAAAAAGAAGGATGGATTACAGTTATAAAGTGAATAACTTCACTTTCTAACTTTACCCCATTCTCCAATGCATTTGCCCTCTCAAGTTCCCATCCCACTATGCCTCCAATGACAAAATTTACAGAAATATTCTTTTTCTGCAAGAAATATGAATAAGATCTATTCTGTATAGCTAGAGAAGAAAGCATTATTATAGGTAGCCCTGTCCTTCTCTTTGAACAAACAAATTAATGTTTAAATTGAATCTTGTCCTTGTGAAATTTATGGTATTCTGTAAGACTCTCCAGCAGAATATTTTACCTATCTTAAATGCCACAACTGAGAAGGTATGCTTCCAGGATGATCTTGTTTAATGGTGAAGTCTCAGAGTGTTCCCACTATGCCTATTTTAACTAGAGGTGGGAAAAATGGAGACAGACAATTTTTCAAACTATCTTTTCAATTATCTTTCCATGTTATCCTTTTGAAATAAACACATCAATCCCATTTTACATACTTCATTATTTTATTTTTAACTTCATGAGAAATTAATTAATAATCAGTTACACACATATTGGTATGTATTAAATACTGGTTACTGTAATCAGCTAAATCAAGAGAACTTTTCTCATAATAGCATAAGCATTTCTGCATACAGTTCAAATCTCACCGGCTCAAGGTTGACTCAGCCTTCCATCCTTCCGGGGTAGGTAAAATGAGGACCCAGATTGTTGGGGGCAATGTAAATATATATATACATTGCTTACTGGTGTACACCGCTTAGAGAGTGCTTGCACTTAAAGCGGTATATAAGTCTCATAAATAAATAAATAAATAAATAAATAAATAAATAAATAAATAAATAGGCACTAGAATCTTCCCCAAGATCTGCCTTGGTTATCTTTATCTATAACCAGGGACTCAATCCCATTGAAATGTACTCAAATATGAAACTCTATCATCTGCTGTTTGATGTGATAAGCAAATCAAAAGTTTTGTTTCTAAAGGCATAGCTTGATTATGAGCACAAGGGTTCAATACATCTTCTTTTCTGGAAGGCAGGCAATGTCAGAGGCAAACAGTTCTGGCCCCATCACCAAAAAACAGAGTTTCCCTGCTTTGCCTCCCCAAATCTCCTCACAATAAGGAACAACCAGTTGCTTCTCCTGGCATGAACAATGTAATTGGTTGAGTCTGTGGGTAGTTCTTAGTTTGTAATGGCAACTGAGATGAAAATTGCCCATTCTAATTGATATGGTCATACAGTGAAACATCATGTGACCACAGCACCTTTTAGTGGCAGTTCTGACAGTCACAGTTGCCATCATTAAATGAGGACTAAGAGGAAACTCCAGAAAAAAAGTAATACAGTCCCAACGACCAGGCCCTATGAGCACTCCTAGACTCCATTTCACTACACCTACATAGTACCTGTACATTTCATTGTACCTACACAGATATTTTTTCCTTTAAAGGCTGACTGCTCAACTCCCAGCACAGCCATTTCCTTTCCCTCCTTTTTTTATAGCAGATAAATTTAAAATAGGGGCAGAGCAGCCTCCTTAAATGGTAGAAACGGCATGGTACTGTACTGGAAGCAGCCACCAATTTTGAAACAAGGGCAAGTACTTGTGGTGGCTCTGAAATGGCATGTACTTCTGGGATGACACTGCAAAGGCTTCAAGCCTTGGAACTGGGTTGCCTATACTGTACTGGAATGAAGGCAAGGAATTATGGTAACTCCCAAAGGTGACTGCTTCAAGGATTATACCACATCGCCTTCGGACTTGTAATTGCATTACCCGAGGATCCATCAATTTCCATGTGTTCCTACCTGTTTAACCTGGCCCGGCAGGATGGGTATCCTCTGGGTTTTGTCAGCCAAGGAATGTCAGCTGGCAGGGACCAGGAGGCTTGTCTTTTCTCCTATAGTGTCTCTCTTCTGGAGCACCCTCCTTCCTGAGATGAGGATGGATCTGACCGTGCTGGCCTTCAGGAAGGGCTTGAAGTCCTGGCTATGTACCTGGGCCTGAAATCCTGAATGTGTGAAGAGCCCCCTTTCCTGGTTATGCTGACACTGCTGGATTGTAATAAATCTTGGCTGCTATTTGTGGTTAATTTCTTTACTTAAATGTTTTTATGACTGTTGTTTGCCCAAAGTCACTGGGTTGAGGTGGACAGAATTGACATGATTTGGATAATGCCTGAATTAAGAACCAGTATCCAGGAGATAGAGATAGAATTAGGCACATGGGCAGACCATAACCCTTTAAAAATGATGTGGAAAGGAATAATAATAAAAAAACAACTAAGATTGACCTTAAACCAATCCGTATTATAAGAAAAAGTATTTATAGGATTAGCAACAAAAGAAATGAAGTTCTTCTTTAAAGAAAATGAAAAAGAAGATACAACATTACAAAATGTATGGGATACAGCCAAAGCATATTTTAGAGGTGTAGCTATAACATATATGGTGAAAAAAATAAAGACAGAAGACAACAATATATACTGTTAAGAAAAGAATTAAAAAAAACTAGAATTAGAATGGAAATAATAAAACAAATTAAATTTAATGGAATCAGAAAAATTGGCACAGCAAATTAAAAAAGCAAAACAAAACTTTTTTGAAAACACACAAAACAAACCAGGAAGATGGTTAGCCTACAAACTTAAAAAACAGAAGGAGAAAAAAAAGATAAACAATTTAGTAGACGAAAAAGGCTGTTTACAATTTAAGAATGAAGAAATAAAAAAGATAATTAAAGAATATTATGAGAAACTGTATGATATAGAAGAAATTTCATGGGAGAAACTGATTCAATATATGGGAAAAAATAATTTACCAAAAGTCTAAGAAAACTTCAAAACTATGTGAAATGAAAAAATAACAATGATGGAATTGAGAGAGACTATAAGAAGACAAAAAAAAAAAAAAAAAAAAACCAAAACAAAACACTGGGACCAGATGGACTACTGGCAGAGTTGTATAAATGTCTATAAGATACACTAAGGGCACCGTTGAAAGATGGGTGTAATGAACTTTTGTTGGAGGCTAAACTCCCAAATACATGGAAAGAAGCAAATATTACTTTAATACCAAAAGAAGACTCAGATTTGACACAGATAAAAAATTACAGACCGCTATCACTACTAAATGTGGACTATAAACTTTTTACTTCAATAATAGCAGAGAGATTGAAAAGATTTCTAACTGAATTTATACACCTGGATCAAAATGGATTTCTACCAAAGAGACAAATCAAAAATAACTGAAGAGTTATAATGGACATATTGGAATATTATGAAATGCATCCAGGAAAACAACTGGCACTAGTATTTCTAGATGCTCAAAAGGCATCTGATAATGTTTCCTGGCAATTAATGACTCAACAACTAAAAACAATGGACTTTGGACAAAATTTTATAAATATGATTTAAACAATATATCACAAACAGCAAAAGTGATTGTAAATGGAGACTATACAGAGAACTTTGATAAAAGAAAAGGTACAAGACAAGGATGTCCACTATTTCCATTGTTATTTATCCTAGCTTTGGAAGTTATAAATAGAAATATTAGACAAGACACAGAAACTAAAGGACTAGAAATAAAAGGTGAAACCTATAAACTGCAAGCATTTGCAGATGTCTTGGTATTCATTCTAGAGGAACCTTTAGTGATGATCTCTAAATTATTGGAAAAGATAGAACAGTATGGAGAGATTGCAGGACTGAAAATAAACTGAGAAAAAACTAAAGTGATAGTTAAAAATCTTACAGATAAACAAAAAAACACAAAAACAAATGTCAGAAAAAATAGAACTACAAATAGTCAAAAAGGTTAAATACTTGGGAATATGTTCAACGATAAAAGAAGATAATTATATAAAATTACTGAATCAAATAAAACTGGTCCTGGAAAAAGGGAAAAACTTGCAATTGTCAATGTTAGGAATAATTGCTACGGTAGAAATGAATATATTTACTTTACTTTTATTATTATCATCATCATCATCATCATCATCATCATCATCATCATCATCATCATCATCTTTCATTTCCCTCCAGCCTTATTGTTTTATTATTTACTTTTATTATTTATTATTTACTTTATTTATTATTTACTTTTAAAACATACTGTTCTTTCCTATGAGCAACTAGTTCCTATTCTAATTGCTATTTAAAACTCTCTGTCTCTTCATATGAACATTAAGGCTGAAATTGACATGGTCCACAAATACGATGTGACCTCTAATGACTGGTATGGTAGTGGGCAATCAAAGTAATTAGGAGAAACACAGAGACTTCCTTGAACAGAATATAGATGGACAGATGCTATATAGAGGAGGAACTGGGCTTGTTTTCTATTTCTCTCAGAGGCAGGAGAAGAACCACTGCGTTGAAAATGCAAGGATTCTGATTCAGATGAAATATAAGAAGGAGTTTTCTTTTGGGAAGAGCAGGTATGATTTCTTTCACAGGTTCTCCTTAATCTGGGTAGATGTCTTTCTGACATGCGTCAGCAGTTTCTGCTTTGAGCAAGATCTCAGACTAGGTGACCTCATAGATCCTTTCTGACTCTGATTCTAGATAACACAAAAAAAATTCTTTCCAAGTTTTCTACAGATTGGTGGGGGGAAGGGGAAGGTAGTTGGATCAAATATACAGGTTCATGCTAGTCACTATATACAGAAATTAATTCTGCTGACATTAGATGCAATTATTATGAAGAAAATGGAAAACAATAAGGCTGGAGGGAAATGAAAGATGATGATGATGATGATGATGATGATGATGATGATGATGATAATAATAATAATAATAATAATAATAATAATAATAATAATAATAATAATGTTGGAAGGGATCTTGGGGGTCATCAAGTCCAACTCCCTGCTCAGGCAGGAAACCCTATACCATTTTGGACAAATGGCTGTCCAGTTTCTTCTTAAAAATTTCCAGTGTTGGAGCATTCACTGCTTCTGGAGGCAGGTTGTTCCCCTGGTTAATTGTTCTAACTGTCAGGAAGTTTCTCCTTAGTTCTAGGTTGCTTCTCTCTTTGGTTAGTTTCCATCCATTGCTTCTTGTCCTGCCTTCAGGCACTTTGGAAAATAGCTTGACTCCCTCTTCTTTGTGGCAGCCCCTGAGATATTGGAACACTGCTATCATGTCCTCCCTCGTCCTTCTCTTCATTAAACTAGACATACCCAATTCCTGCAACCGTTCCTTATATGTTTTAGCCTCCAGTCCCCTAATCATCTTTGTTGATCTTCTCTGTACTCTTTCTAGAGTCTCAACGTCTTTTTTACATCGTGGTGACCATAACTGGATACAGTATTCCAAGTATGGCCTTACCAAGGCAATGTAAAGTGGTATTAATACTTCACGTGATCTTGATTCTATCCCTCTGTTAATGCAGCCTAGCACTGTGTTGGCTTTTTTGGCAGCTGCAGCACACTGCTGGCTCATATTTAAATGATTGTCCAGTAGGACGCTGATATCCCTCTCACAGTTACTACTATTGAGCAAGGTACCCCCTATACTATACCTGTACATTTGGTTTTTCTTGCCTAAATGTAGAGCCTTACTTTTTTCACCAGATCCTCCTGTATCTTAAGCCTGTCTTCTGGAGTGTTGGCTATTCCTGCCAGCTTGGTGTCGTCTGCAAATTTGATGAGTTCCCCATCTATCCCCTCGTCCAGATTGTTGATGAAGATGTTGAAGGGCATTGGGCCCAGAACAGAGACCTGGGGCACCCCACTACACACTTCCCTCCATGTAGATGTGGTTCCATTGAGGACCACACGCTGAATACGGCCGGTCAGCCAGCTACGGATCCATCTGGTGGTGATGCTGTCTAACCCGCATTTTTCTATCTTATCAAGTAGTAGGTTGTGATCTACTTTATCAAATGCCCTACTGAAGTCCAAGTAAATTATATCCACAGCATTCTTCTGGTCCACTAATTTTGTCACTTGGTGAAAGAATGCAATAAGATTTGTCAGGCATGATCTGTTTTTGACAAACCCATGTTGGCTTTTATTAATGACTTTGTTTGCCTGATTTGTTGATTATCTTTTTCAGAATCTTCCCAGGTATTGAGGTCAGGCTGATAGGTCTGTAATTTCCTGGATCAATTTTTTTTTCCTTTTTTGAAGATGGGAACCATATCAGCTCTTTTCCAGTCCTCTGGTAGTTCCCCAGTGTTCCAGGATCTTTGAAAAATATAGTTCAGTGGTTCTGAGATCACATCTGCCAGTTCCTTGAGAACTCTGGGGTGTAATCCATCTGGTCCTGGTGATTTGAATTCATCTAGGCTGGACAGGTGTTCACTTACCATTTTCTTGCCTATCTTAACGTGTTTCTATTCTGTTTTTTATGGCATTATTTTTGATAGGTTGGTCTGTTTTTTCCCTTTGTGTAAAGACAGATGCGAAAAACGAATTAAATAGTTTAGATTTGGTATGTTTTGTTTTTCAGATATTGCTGCCTAAAATATTGATTTAAAGGTGAGTACCAGCTTTTAGTTATTAAATTAAGTCCCTGTGTAGGACTCAGAAATGTGGATGCATAATAACGTCATGCCTATCCCTCCCCACGACCCCAACCTTTGTTGCCAACATGCTGTATCCTCAGATACAATAGACTCAGAACAATTTTTCAGTCAGCTATCTCTCAGCCTCCCCCATCAGGCCAGGACTTCTGCTTTTATCCACTCTCTCTCCCTCCTAATTTAAGGGCACAGTGCACAATTCAAATCATATGTACCATAAAATGTAATACATAATAAAGAAAACAATGTTTTATGTTACTATGAACTTGTTTCTTTTGGTTTTTCTGAACCCTAGACTTTTGGATGGGCATGCACATCTAAAAAGCAATATAAAAACTATAAAATATAACTTGTAAAAATTCCAGATCCATTTTCCAACATTGCTGATGCATGATGGCCTATATCAGAATAAGGAGCACCATCTGGAACAGGAGAGAACTTTGCAGAAGAAATAATTACAAACTGGCAAGATAAAAAGCACAAGCAATGTGGCCCAGGTTATTCAAATTATCAACAGGCCTGTCCAAGACAACAGCCTGAAACACACTATAGGAAAAGAAATATAAACGTACTATAAGGGTCTTCTCAGAGCTCACATCTGAATATTATTTGGATAGAATTTGCGAGGAGATCTCAAGTATGCAGCGCATGCAAGAAATTCTAAGAATATTTCTGAGTCCTGAGTGCAAGGGAAAAGTGGGAAAAGTTACAAAGAGCAAGATTAGGAAGGCTCTTAGATGGTTACTTGAAATCTTTGAAAGCTGTTATTTCTGCCCAAGGAGCTATTGCAAAACACTGGGTGAAATATTATGCTTTTTAATTTTAACCCAACAGTCCTTTATTATGATTCCAATAAATGTTTAATTGAGCAGGGGGGAAAAAGACTTATCCCCTTAAAAAGAAGGGCAGGGTAGCCTTAAAAAATAAATCATTTCATTTTTCCCATAGATTTATTGTCAGGGGTACCCAAAAAAATCCTATAATCTGAATTTTCAACTCCACTGTGGTTCTAATGGCAGGACTTATAGGAACAAGTGTTTTTTTCTGCAATGGGTATGTGTAAGTACTGTATATGGTTCACTCTGTGCAACTGGAGAAGAAAGCATTTGGATAGCGAACACTAGATTTCTAGTCTTTAAAAAAGAATTGTGAAAACTCGTCCTCTTTTTAAAGCATTTTCTGTCAGAGATAAGTCCTAGAGTGGTTCCAAGGGGAATATTTTAAGGGAAGATGGAAGCATAGCCACGTTGCCACTTTCAGAAGATCCCAATTAACCCTGCTGACTATTACTGTCTTTTGTTTGGCTGAGCAACAGTGGTGGATGCATCCCTGTGGTTTTTGCATTTAATTTTTGGCTCTTCTTTTCCCATCAGAATTCAGCTGAGATACTTGGGAAGATGTTGAAATCTGAAAATGCAGAAGACCAAGTAACATTTATTAAAAATATCCCACTATCTTCATATCTTCCTCATTAACATCCCCATAAAATTTCTATTCTTCCCTCTTGTCCTGCTTTATTAAATGTCCTTGGCTGATTTATTAATAAACAAAGCAAAGCATTATCTCTCCCTGAGTCTTCTTTTGGAACATATTTTGTGCTGTACTACCTGTGTTTCCTGAAAATAACACCTACCCCGCAAAATAAGCCCTAGATTGAGAATAGAATAGAATAGAATAGAATAGAATAGAATAGAATAGAATAGAATAGAGCTGGAAGGAACCTTGGAGGTCTTTTAGTCCAGCTCCCTGCTCAAGCAGGAGAACCTATACCATTTCAGACAAGTGACTGTCTAGTCTCTTCTTAAAAATTAAAAATATTGCAGATCATTCAGAGTATAAAGGAATAAATTAGAAATCAAACATATTGTCTTGTCCAAGCACCTCCTGTTTTTCTTTTTCCTTTTATTTTTCTCGCTGAAGAGTCAGTTTCAATTCATTCTCTACTTACACAGTAATGACCCCTTTTGGTCTGAAGGTTATGAGGCACTTATGCTCCAGGAAGTTAAGACAAAGCAAGATTGAATTTGTTTCCAAAGGTTTCTTCTTGTTCTGGCTTAAATCATGTTTTGCTGTCACATACTGTTGTTCACAGTGAATAGCACATAAGAAGCTGATTGTCATGTGTGCCCTGTGCTCCATAGGTTTAAAGGGTACTAAATATTACAAACCAAAACCACAACTTCCCATAATGTCAAAATTTCCCATTGAAACGTAACTTGCGGGAGGAAAATATAATTAAACTTGTGTGTTTTGTGGGTGTGTGTCTGTTTATGAATGTATGTCTCACTATCTTGGTCTTTTTACAGATCAGCAGCCAGCTCTCATTAAGTCAGAATGACAACTAAATAGTTTACTAAAAAGATGGCTGATCCTCAAATTCTTTCCACGTTGACGTCTCCTCAAAATGAAGCCAGCTCACTTTTTTTTATGGGATTATATTATAGCATCTCAGTTTATCATACAATCCCAATTTTTCTTCAACATGAAATAAAACCTAACAGACTATTGGGGGAATCTCAGAAGGTACCCCCATACCCTTTCTCTATGCAGAAACTAGCACCAATCAAACAAAGATCAGGCTTACGATCTGTAAATGCTAGGAGAGAATGCAGTAAAGAAATTGAGAAAGATGTATAAATGCATTGTTGCAGTTGAAAACTTTTTAAATAAAATCTGTAGAAAAAATAGTAGTAGAAAATAGGAAAGATTATTTTTTTCTAAATGCCATATAGATAGGTTGAAGGAATATGTGGACCAAAAAATGGATAATTATCAAGAATTATGACTTCAAACTATCAAACATTCAAATGAGTAGGTAAATCTTTCTGAAAATTTCTTCCTCTGCCCAAGTAACTCAAGCTGTATATGTAGTGGTTGCTGTAAAAAACCCATGAAAGAATAGTGTGATGGTAAAATAATTATCAGCCAAGAATATCTTTTTCTCCCATCCTCCGAAAGCCCAATATTACTCTCCACGACAAGAGTGGTAAGTATCTTAATAACCATGATGCACTTGATTGAGAAAAATGTGGATATTATTAATGATGAGATGATTATGCATAGTGGGAGAGGTCAGGAATCAAAATTTTCTGCTTTTCCTGGATAGGAAGGGAATGGGAGATTTAAGTTGTTTGGGGCATACAATACAACGTTTGTAGGTTCAGAGGGAAACTATGATGCTTGGTAATTTTGTTATTGGGGGCTTGACATGGCTGAATAAAAAAAGGATCTTGGAGCCCCAAATGTGGGTATCACTGCCCAACTGAATGTTCATCAATGTATCCATGTTGAAGAGATGAGACAGATTTCTCTTTTGCATGTTTCCTCCCTTGAAAAGCTCTGTCAGCCAGAGTAGACACTGCTAAGCTAGATGCATCAGATCTGGGGTCCCCAACCCACAGATGGTGGCCTGTTGGAAACCAGGCCATGCAAGTGGCTGGCCAGTGCAAGCACAGCTCGATTGCACGAGCAGCAGGCTGGCGTGCACGCGCACAACTCGAGTTGCACAGGTGGCAGGCCTGTTCCTCTCTCTGCTCCCTGCTAGGCCACCAAGCCATAAAGGTTGTGGACTGCTGCATCAGATGACCTGACAAAAATCACTTTCCCATGTATGTATTTGAAAACATGGGAGCTTTTCCCCCCCAAAATGTGAACTTGCCACATATATAAAGATGGTAGTGCTGCAAAATAAATAAAGTCATTAGTAGTTGTTCTATTCTGTAAGGGAGTATGGCACAAAAATATAAAGATGTAAGAAAAATAGACAGTTGTTAGTAATGATGTGTGCCACCTGCAAGTAACAACCCATATTGCAGTTTTATTTTATTTATTAATTAATCAAATTTCTATAGCAGCTCGTCTCACCAAAAGCAAGATTTGATCCCTGCCCCTGAAAAAAAATCTGCTCATTTTACATATGAACACTTTCATGCTATTCATGCCACTTCTCTAGTCCTTGTCCATTGCAACCGCCTGAAGCTATGTATCTATCCTGGGCCCAGCTGTACAGCCAGGAAATGTTGCGATACAAACCCAGTGTGGTTTAAAAACAATGTAATTGTTGCTCCATTTTCTTTGACACCAACAATTCAGCTTTGCAAAACTGAAGATTCAGTTAGACCACAGGGTTAATGAACAAACCAAATATCCAAGAACAAAAATATGACTAAGGAAGTTCTGAATGAATTAGACTATGGATAGACGGGTAGAATTCAGACTTCCAGAGCTAACCTTGTTGCTTACTAACTCCCACCAAAACCACCAAATAGAATTCAGTGCCACAAACAGATAATAGTAAGAATGGAAAAATTTAATATAAAAAAATTCACTTTGAATATCAAAAGAAATGAAAGGAGCTTATAATCTATTCCACAAAACCATTGAAAAGTTTGAATATGTTGCTGCTTATATTAAAATGCTGGGAGTAGACATGAACTGCTATTTATTCCAGGATCGCCTAGCAAATCCAAATCTATTATTTTCACCTACCAGACTAAGTTAATGTAACATTAATCTAATTAAAGTACATGAAAACTCTACTAGGAACAATATGTGGGAATCTCATTTTTTAGATAGCTATTCATACATATCCAACTTTTGTTCTGTCAAAAACAGATCATGCCAGACAAATCTTATTGCATTCTTTGATCAAGTGACAAAATTAGTGGATCAGAGGAATGCTGTGGATAACATTTACTTGGACTTCAGTAAGGCATTTGTTAAAGTAGATAATAATAATAATAATAATAATAATGATAAAGTTGGAAGGGACCTTGGAGGTCATCTAGTCCAACCCCCTGCTTGGGCAGGAAACCCTATACCATTTTGGACAAATGGCTGTCCAGTTTCTTCTTAAAAACTTCCAGTGTTGGTGCATTCACCGCTTCTGGAGGCAGGTTGTTCCATTGGTTAATTGTTCTAACTGTCAGGAAGTTTCTCCTTAGTTCTAGGTTGCTTCTCTCTTTGGTTAGTTTCCATCCGTTGCTTCTTTTCCTGCCTTCAGGCACTTTGGAAAATAGCTTGACTCCCTCTTCTTTGTGGCAGCCCCTGAGATATTGGAACATTGCTATCATGTCCTCCCTCGTCCTTCTCTTCGTTAAACTAGACATACCCAATTCCAGCAACTGTTCCGTATATGTTTTAGCCTCCAGTTCCCTAATCATCTTTGTTGCTCTTTTCTGTACTCTTTCTAGAGTCTCAACATCTTTTTTACATCATGGTGACCAAAACTGGATGCAGTATTCCAAGTGTGGCCTTACCAAGACAATGTAAAGTGGTATTAATACTTCATGTGATCTTGATTCTATCCCTCTGTTAATGCAGCCTAGCACTGTGTTGGCTTTTTTTGGCAGCTGCAGCACACTGCTGGCTCATATTTAAATGATTGTCCACCAGGACTCCGAGATCCCTTTTTGCAAACTTCTGACAAGCAAAGCCAATGGGGAAGCCAGATTCACTTAACAACCGTGTTACTAATTTAATGGAGGGCGTGGCAGGGAAGTGATTCACTTAGCAACTGTGGCAAGAAAGGTCATAAAATGGGGCAAAACTCACTTAACAAATGTCTTACTTAGTAACAGAAATTTTGAGCTCAGTTATTGCTTTGGTTGTAGGTTGTGGACTGCCTGGTATAATCCAAAAATATACAGCACCGTTCTTATCCTCCTCCCACTTCGGAGATACCATTGCCTCACATACTATTTGCACATAGATACAAATATCACTATTAAACAGCTTTTTGTCTGTCTGTCTGTTTCTCTCTCTCTCTCTCTCTCTCTCTCTCTCTCTCTCTCTCTCTCTCTCTCTCTCTCTCTCTCTCTCTCTCACACACACACACACACACACACACACACACACACACACACTCCAAAGCAGATAGCTTTCTATGTGGTTAGAACTCAAACCACATTCTCTGAAAGCAATGTTGGATTTTCCTTTCAGTCTGTTCTTCTCCTGGAAGTAAGTGCCTTCCATTTCTAGTGTTCCCAAGAAACTCAATAAAAACCCTCCTAAATTTGTTCACCTGCGGTAATGTTTGGAGTCTTTGAAAAATTGCAGATGGAAAGGCATGGGTTGTAAGGTTAACAGGCATATGAGCTAAAAGTCAATATTTTGTTAAGCAACCTAGCAAAACTCTCTTTCTTACTTTCTCTACTATCTTCAGTTACTTAAATAGTTCAGCATTAGGAAAACCATATCTTATACTCTCAATAACTGTATAATTGTTATTTGACTTGTTTATCTTGTTAATTGTCATGTTATCTTATAGCAGTGGTTCTCAACCTTTCTAATGCCGCGACCCCATGGTCCCCATGTTGTGGTGATCCCCAACCACTTATACATCACTGGGTACCAGGGGCGTGGCCAAAGAAAAGGGGGAGAAAATGGCGGACAGCTTTGTTTGGCGACCCCCATGAAATGGTCATTCGACCCCAAATGGGGTCCCGACCCACAGGTTGAGAACCACTGTCTTATAGAAACATATAAGATGATCTAATCTTGGTTGCCTTACCACTTTCTCATCTGACCAGGATGAGTTAGAGTACTGCCTCACCTTGTGAGTAACCTCACTCTTTATTGGTTTCCAAGACAATGAAAAATTGACCAAGCATTTCATTACAACTAACATAGTTCCCAAACTAAAACACAGTTTCTCAATAAATGCAGGAATTACTGATAAAAACCAAACAGGAATGATCAAGAGCCGTGGTGGAGTAGTGGTTAGAATGCAGTACTGCAGGCTAATTTTGCTTACTGCCTACTGCCAGCAGTTCGAGTTTCACTGGCTCAAGGCTGATTCCATCCTTCTGAGGTCAGTAAAATAAGGAGCCAGATTGTTTGGGGACAATATGCTGACTCTGTAAACTGCTTAGAAAGTGCTGTAAAGTACTATGAAGTGGTATATAAGTCCAAGTCCTATTGCTATTGCTATCAATAGATTACAATACAAATTTGTTAGTCTGAGTATATGTAAGCATTCCAAAAGAAATAGCTGCCTAAGATCACTGTAATATGAAATGGGCAACCAAATAGATATTTTAAATATTTTTCTTTTATTTATTAAACTTTTATGCCGACCATCTCCCCTGTAAGATGACTCTGGGTAGCATAAATAAATGAACAAATAGATTTAATATTCACTCATTGCCATAATTTCTTCTTTGTGAACCACCATACACTTACATGGAAAACAAATGGCGCACTCAGTTCAGGCCATTAAATTTGAAACATTTGAAACTTTTTGAAGAATGTGTGAGATGAAAGGACTGGACTGCTAACTTTTTATTAGGAACTGAAGAACATTTAAAAACTCTGATGGATTGCATGACCTTTTAGTCTGAAGAATGCCTGAGACAAGGAAGAATCACATTTATGCGATGGAAGTCCTTTTGCACAACTAAGATTCTGTTTGGTCACAATATCGGTTTACAGAAGAGGAACTGAATTGCTCAAAGTTAGCATGTACCCTGATTGTGTGTTGAAACCATCAAGAACTGAGTGATCATGTGCATTTACAAGAAACTGAAACCTGGAAAAAATGGTCAGTTATCCACAGAAACAACTACCAGATCACTTACAAAGGGCAAAACCAAAACTAATTAATTCAGATCTCAATCCAGTCTATTATCTAGGAGGTTTTGTATATACAAAAAAATGGAACCCTGGTAACGCAGTGGTTAGAATGCAGTATTGCAGGCAAACCCTGCCCATAGCCTGGAGTTTGATCCTGATGGGTCTGAAGGTTGACTTAGCCTTCCATCTTT
Organism: Crotalus tigris; assembly: GCF_016545835.1. Lineage (NCBI taxonomy): Eukaryota > Metazoa > Chordata > Lepidosauria > Squamata > Viperidae > Crotalus > Crotalus tigris. Next base: position 745,403 of record NW_024100595.1, on the reverse strand, counting down.
CTGAGGTCAGTAAAATAAGGACCCAGATTGTTGGGGGCAATGTGCTGACATGGTAAACTGCTCAGTGAGTGCTGTAAAGCACTATGAAGCAATATATACCGTAAGTCTAAGTGCTATTGCTATTGGTATTTCTATACACAAAAAATAGACCAACATTTTTGCAAAGGTAACTTAGGAGCGAATTCCTAGTCTTTTTATTTCTTGCCATTACCTGAACTACACAACATTTTATATATTGTGTATGCTTTGTAAAATGTAATAGAATTATCTGATTACAAGAATCTAGAAATTTTGGAGGGCTGATGATTTTTTAAAAGATAAATAGCAATAGGGCAGGTTGTTGAAAAGGTGATGATGAAATCTGTATAATGAATTAATTATCATGAATGTAATGGCTTATTAAACTGAAATAATATATCATGTTGGGTGCCATAATATATTTAGAAATGTCTTGAATTAAGGGCTGGATTAAATCTATCAAATTAACAGATACAGAAATGGATGGGATGCCTAAAATTTTAGAAGAGTCAAATAAAATATAAAACAGTATAAGATAAGAAAAATTCAGTGGAAATAAAGTGTAGAAGCAGAGACATATGCATTTTTTTTTTTACTTAAGAGTCAAAAATTAGATACACAGATATAGGAAAGGGAATACCTATCCTTCTGAAAAATCATTGGTGATTTTTAGAATAGCAAGTAATTACTGGTACACAATTTGCTATATACAAAAAACAACTGTGGCTTTATGTGGTTTCAACATAACCATAATCATAAGGGATCATAAGTCTAGGAATGGGCTGGCATTCTCTGCTGTAGACATGGTTATGCTCTATGTATACCATGCAGATCTGTTCCTTGAAGTTTGTTTTGTTTGCCGTTAACTATCTAATCCTGGACTGATTTACTAAAGAGATATTTTTATTATTAAAATCATTAATCAGATAGTCCTCTGTGCAATTCCCATTAGCCACCTGATCTGCCTGTGCTTAATACTGTTAATAATTTATTAAATTTATTTGTCAGCTGACTCTTAGTGACTTTTGCTGCTGGTTTTTCAGCCAGAGATACAGGATCTGACCTTCCCTCTTACTATATCTGCACTTCATTGTGTACTCCTTCCTGAGACAACAATTAACACCTTGTTTACCACTTGTGCTTATTTTTATTCTCTTGGTAATATGCTTCTAAAACAGTTAAGAAGGAACTCAGATGAGGCATAGAAAGGTAATGGCAAGATGATAAAGAATGTCAAATAAAAACAAGATTTAAGAGAATGAAATGAAAGACTTGGGGGTTTTGGGGTGGAAGGTTTGTTTGTTTGTTAAATTATTTGGCCGCCCATCTAAGCTAAGACAACATTAAAACAAAAGACACATGAGGAGGGTGGGAGTGGAATGGGTGGGAGGTGGGATCTATTATTACTCAATCAACCACCTCCCTTGCACTGCTAATCCTACTGGGGCCTCAAGCTGACTGGCAAAGCCCCATCTTTTGACCCTTATGAAAGGATGGAATAATTAGGCTGATGGGACAACACCATATCTCCTCTGCCGGAATGAGTGATATTGGTCAATCCAAGTGGAATGAATCTCATTACATCAGTAGAATATCATACTGGAGTTGGGGCTGTGAGACAGAATGTCAAAAAAAATCAACATAGAAAGTATGATGTATTTACTGTTTGTTTGATTGATTTGAATATGTGGCAACCATCTCATTCGGAAGCAACAATTAAAGCCACAACCCTGTCTCCTGTTACCCATCCCATCAGATCCAGATGGAGAGGTATGCTCTAGGTACCATCACCCCAGAAATGCTGTCTGATGGGGAGGAGAACTTTTTCTATTATGGCTCCCACATACCAGAGATCAGAATGGCCCTGAACCTGCGAGCATTTCGTAAAGCCCTGAAAACATGTTTTTGTCAATGGGAATTTGTGAGTATGAACTTATGCAGTGGATACACTGACTACATAGAGGGAGGTGTTCACTTTGGAAGTGAATTTGAATTTTGTGATAGGATTTTATGGATGATGTTGTTTTGATTGTATGAATTGTTTCATTGTTTTGCTGCTTTTATATTGTTTTTAACTATTTGTGACCCACCCTGAACTATATATTGAAATGAGTAGTTTTAAACATACATACATACATATATGCATGCATGCATGCATACATCATTGTAGCCATTGTCTATTCACTGCATGATGAAGGCCTCATCTACATGTTCCCAACTAATACTGTCCTGAGCTTTCTTTTGCCAATTGGGCCCGCAATATTTGCTGATGTCATTGATTCATCATCATCATCATCATCATCATCATCATCAAGTTGGAAGGGACCTTGGACGTCACCGAGTCCAACCCCCTGCTCAGGAGGGAAACCCTACACCATTTCAGACAAATGGCTGTCCAATTTCTTCTTTAAAACTTCCAAGTGTGGCCTTAGGAAATAACAAGTTGTAGTACCAAACTTCAACTTGTTAAAGGATCAAAATGGCAGGGACCTAACAGAGGCAGAAGAGATTAAGAAGAGATGGCAAAACTACACAGAAGAACTATACAAGAATGAGCTTAACGTCCCAGATAACCACAATGAGATGGTCACTGACCTCGAACCAGACATCCTAGAATGTGAAGTGAAATGGGCCTTAGAAAATCTGAGCAACAACAAAGCTAGTGGAGGTGACAGTATTCCAGCTGAGCTATTCAAAATCTTAAAAGACGATGCAGTAAAAGTGCTACACTCAATTTGCCAGCAAATTTGGAAAACTCAACAGTGGCCACAGGATTGGAAAAGGTCAGTTTACATTCCAATTCCAAAGAAAGGCAATGCCAAAGAATGTTCAAACTATCGCACCATTGCACTCATTTCACATGCTAGTAAAGTTATGCTTAAAATCCTACAAGCTAGACTCCAGCAGTATGTGGATCGAGAACTACCAGAAGTACAGGCAGGATTTCGAAGAGGCAGAGGAACTAGAGATCAAATTGCCAACATACGCTGGATCATGGAGAAAGCTAGGGAGTTCCAGAAAAACATCTACTTCTGCTTCATTGACTATGCTAAAGCCTTTGATTGTGTGGATCACAACAAATTGTGGCAAGTTCTTAAAGAGATGGGAATACCAGACCATCTTATTTGTCTCTTGAGAAACCTATATGCGGGTCAAGAAGTAACAGTGAGAACTGGACACGGAACCACTGATTGGTTCAAAACTGGAAAAGGAGTCCAGCAAGGCTGTATACTGTCGCCCTGCCTATTTAACTTATATGCAGAGCACATCATGAGAAAGGCAGGGCTAGATGAATCAAAAGTTGGAATTAAGATTGCCGGGAGAAATATCAACAACCTAAGATATGCAGATGATACCACTCTAATGGCAGAAAGTGAAGAGGAACTAAAGAGCCTCTTGATGCGGGTGAAGAAGGAGAGTGCAAAAGTTGGCTTGAAACTCAACATTAAGAAAACCAAGATCATGGCATTTGGCCCTCTCAATTCCTGGCAAATAGATGGGGAAGAAATGGAGGTAGTGACAGATTTTATTTTCCTGGGCTCCAAGATCACCACAGATGGGGACTGCAGCCAAGAAATTAAAAGACGCTTGCTCCTGGGGAGGAAAGCTATGGCAAATCTAGACAGCATACTAAAAGCAGAGACATCACCCTGCCAACAAAAGTGCGTATAGTCCAGGCCATGGTTTTCCCAGTTGCAATGTATGGCTGTGAAAGTTGGACCATAAGAAAGGCTGAGCGCAAAAGAATTGAGGCCTTTGAACTATGGTGCTGGAGAAGACTCCTGCGAGTCCCTTGGACTGCAAGGCGTTCAAACCGGTCAGTCCTAGAAGAGATCAACCCCGACTGCTCTTTAGAAGGCCAGATCTTGAAGTTGAAACTCAAATACTTTGGCCACCTAATGAGAAGGAAGGACTCACTGGAGAAGGGCCTAATGCTGGGAAAGATTGAGGGCAATAGAAGAAGGGGACGAAGAGAATGAGATGGCTGGATGGAGTCACTGAAGCAGTAGGTGTGAACTTAAATGGACTCTAGAAGATGATAGAGGACAGGAAGACCTGGAGGAACATTGTCCATGGGGTTGCGATGGGTCGGACACGACTTCGCAATTAACAACAACAACAGTACCAAACTTCACCACAAGATGTCACCAATGCCATTTAAGTTTTTTTGAGTCCAAAATTTTTATAGTCCTTTTTCTAATTTTATTTCTTTCTTGTAGATAAAAATAACAGTCTCCAATAAAAATAGGAAAATTTTTGGTCCCCAAGTTTCAGGAACATATAAATCCAATTCGATTAAAGTTATTCTTTTAATGCTTTAATTCCCCTGGGTAGTCAGATGCGGCTATTCTTAGAGGGTGGGATAGGAATTCCCTTCCCTCTCTCCTCACAGGAGGAAAGATACTTCAGGTAGCTTTTACAGGAAGAGAAAGTATTTAGGGTAAAGAGAAGATCAGATCTCACCCAGTTTCATCTGCGTTGCTTTCAAAGTGCTTGGTAGTAGGTTTGACTTTGGTTGTCTGCAGCCTAATGATGGGCCATATAGCTATGGCTGGTCTTTCCTCCGCCAGTTTGGCTGGCTGCCCCGGATCAAGTGGAAGGGCTGCCACCACCACCACCCCCCCCCCGCGATCAAGCGGTGATCCCCTCCTTGCTCGTCGCCCATACAAATAATTAATATACTATTTTTAATCAAATTTATTCTACTTTTAATAAAAATGGAGTCTTGGCTGATCCTCCTACCTTCTATTAAGCATAATACTGCTCTTCTAATCAGAGAAACCTGTGTTATGTTTGTCTTCTTAAAAAACAAAGTATTGTGATTAAGACGATAATGTGTTTGTGTCTCCCAACACTGTTTGATTGATAATTTTTCATTTATAATATACTTCCAAGCAAAAATGATAATATGTGCAAAGGCTGCAATGTGGAACTGATACAAGTTCCACAAACAAGGCGGATACCAGGCTATAGAGCAGAGGCACCCCAACCTCTTGGGCACCAGGGACTGGTTCTGTGGAGAGAGGTTGTTCCACAGACCAGAGGGTGCGTGGTTTCACATGCTGCCTGCATTCCATGGATGAGACTTTGCTTGTTTGCTCAGCCCAGTTTCTGGCATGCCGCATCCCAGTGCCAGTCCATGGCCTGAGGGTTGGGGACCCCTGCTAGAGAGACACCACACTGTGATCTTTTTGTAGAAGAGCTAATTTAGCTTTAGGAAAACGAGATCCTAATCTGTGAATGGTAAAGGATTATTCCTTTGGACTTCATTGTACAATTGGATCTTCCAGGAGTCTCAGTCCCTAAAAACCTCCCTTTTAGAACTACAAGGTAGGGCTCAGATGATATATTGGAGACTCCAAAACTGGGAGGCCCAAGATTTGGCCACAAAATCATTGTCAACATTGTCAAAATCATTGTCAGCAAGCAACTCAGAAATCATCCCGACACCTTATAAACATCATCTAAGCCAACTGATATGATACATTTTGTACATACAGTACTAGAAACTTGTCACATATTGTTTATCTTATTGATTAAAGCCAGTCTCCACATAGGAACTGAAGGTTGTAAAAGGAAAAGAAAATGGAAAGGTAACTTTGGATTCTAAGCCTCAGCACCTAAGACAATAAAAAGACCAGAGTGGTCCTAATCAAGATAATTTACATCTGCTGCAAGTCTATTAAATTCTGGTTGCCATATACTTCTTGAATCCTGGGTTAATTGTGTAAAAGGAAATTTACAAACTGATGTTCTTGCCACAAATTTCAGCAACAGGTCAATTTCACATCCAATTGCAACCTGAAGGGAGAGATTTCATCACCAAAATGGTCAGGATATGCATATATAGCCTGGAAGGACAGGGGAAAGCTCTGAGGCCTCACCTTCAGCATCTACTGCTCCAAAGAGTCCTACCTCAACCAGGTTCTGTGGCACAATCATGAAGCCAGGAAGCTTTCTGCTGCTCACTCTGCTGCTCTTCTTCTTGTACTCCAGTAAGTTCTGTTTACCAGTCCAACTTTTCTTCTGTTGAGAGAGTTGAGGAGCCCTTTGTCCCCAGGAAAAAAGACACAATAATCCACAGATATCCTTAAGGCTGGTTCAGTGGGAAATAATTCTTGGTCAGGAGAATCTGCACAAGAAGGAAATAGAAATTGGAGGTTATTAGTGCAGAATTGGCTATTTTACTGGAAGATTATTCAGGTGCAAATAATTGTTGCTCATCTGGTTAAGGATTTTAATTTTAGGGAGGGAGCAAAGGGAGAGGGCACACACAAGCATACAATTATTATTTTTTAAAAATAGGATATAATATGGAGTTATTTCAATAATTTAGTATGTTTTCATACCAGATATAGCTGTCCTAAAAATCAGTTCAAGGGTTAATACCAACTGATCAGGCATTGTGAGGAAGTGAACCCATTATATTGATTTTATTTATTGTATTTATTTAGTTTTAGTTAATTAATTTCTACTAATTCTTATTATTTCTAGGCATTTGATTATCTAAGCAGGGAGTCAAAAATATTTTTGTTATCAGTCCAAGCCACAGCACCTTCAAGTTAGTCTTCCTTCTCTTGCAGTTTTCTAAAATCATCTTACTGATTAGGAACTAATCTTCTGTTCCTCTGATATTTGGGCAATTTCCTTTCTGCTCAGCTGGAAAGAGCTAGTTTTCAATTTGAGGCTGTTGAATTGCATCAACTACTACACCAATGAGCAATTTGAAAGTCGTTGGTAAGCAGGTGATTGGTCCATAAATGCCTGGTGCTGGCCCTTTTGCTGTATTTTTCAGATAGAGTTTACTAATATTTGTTAACCAATATTTAATTTCATCTTCTTGTAGTATGTCATTAACATGCTTGGCAATGAATGGATATAGACCAGGCAGCTGTTTCAATCAAAAACCATGCAGTTATCTTCATGTGGTGCTTACCAGCTCTTGATCCTTATCCTTTTCTCCATCATTTTTGCTGTTCTTTCATTTCAACTTTTTTTATTTTTATCCATCTCTTTTATCCAAGATGCATCCTTGTTGTATTTCTATGGCTTGTCCCATAGCTGCATCCAGAACTGCACATATTTCTATTTGTTGGGTCTTGAGTAGGTCTATCCATTGTTGGATTGGTAGAAACATTTCTGATCTGACTGAAATTGGAAATTCTGCCTATAGTGTGCAATTCAAGCTTTGTACCTGCTGTTATTTGCTGTTTTATTATTCCCAGTGCTTTCTTGAACTTCCTTATTTCTAAGTGATATTTCTTAATAATGTTTGTTTTTGTCTTCTTGCTTTCCAGCCTCTTTTCTTTAATATGCTCTAGCTTGCTTTCATGTGATCTTAGCATGCTGAACTTATTTTCCAGCTTGATCTTTCATTTTGGTGCTGCAGTGTTTGCCTATTTTCTTCTTCGTTGATTTTGCATCCCAGGTATTTAGTTATAATGCAGCTGTGCTATACATTACTTAATTTGTTTTTGAAATAAGCTGGTGGTTATATTTGATATTACAATATTGAAATCTTTTAATATGTGTGCTAGCTGTTTCTTTGTAACAAGCTTTGAAATTAGCAAAATTATTCTGTTATTTTTGTGCTGCTAGGGATAGAATGTTATATGAAAGGAGTTCTGTTTATTTGTACAGGAGGGAAAGTAGTTTCATCTAGAAAACTTATCAATCTATTATTTTATTGTAGGACCAAATGAGAGCATTTCACTATGTTTTAAAATTTCTTTGTACTGATGCTCTTGCAATACTATGCATTGTTTAACATGGCTATGATGTATATTCAAGCAATAATTCGCTTTTCCTATTCTTGGTGAACACATTGATTGACATGTGTTTCTTCATTCTTGACCTTTGCATTTTAGAAAAAGGAGTTTTGAAATAGGTCTGCTCATGGCAGGTCACTCTGGCACCCTATTTCCACATGATTCCTCTTAGAAAGAGGAAGAGATAATATCATTAAGGTAGCAGAGAACTCATATATAGTGAAGAAAGGCGTGTGAGAGACCTACTCACAGAACCTTCTCCTCAGAAGTGAGTGACCACAACCAGACCCACTAACTCAATCATGAAGCGAGGTGGCTTTCTGCTGCTTACTCTAATAGTGTTCTTTTTGTACTCAGGTGGGTTGTATTTCATATTGCTACTTTTCCTTGTGGGGGAATGTTATTTTCAGAACTTACATTCCATTAGATGAGTCATCTAGAAAACAAGTCCATAATTCACTAACAATCTCAAATCAGCCTCAGTGGAAACTGATTCCTCCTTCAGGAACATCCATAGAAGAGCCAGAGGAAAGCAAGAGGCTATTTTGTGCAGAGCTGATTGTATTGCAAGAAGATTTTGTAGATCAGAGCTTCTGAAATCGTGGTGTCATCTAGAGCAACTTGTGGGGAGTACAATTTTTTATACAGCTGAACAGGCAAGCTACTCAGGCAAACTTTAAAGCTCTATATGGCTCAGGGCCAGGCTATTTGCGAGACCACCTACTACCTCATAGTTCCCTTCGTCCGGTTAGATCCACAGGCTGGGCCTCCTTCAGGTCCCGTCGGCCAAGCAGTGCCATTTGGCGGGGCCGCGGGGGAGGGCTTTCTCTGTGATGGCGCCCACATCTTGGAATCAGCTCCCCCCAGAGATTAGGACCGCTCCCACCCTGTTGGTTTTCCGCAAGCTGCTTAAGACCTGGCTTTTCCGGCAGGCCTGGGGTTTATAAAATCTGATCCCTGGATGACTGTTATTGTACTGTTTGTTTGTTAAGTTATGTTGTGTTTTTATTGTAAACCGCCCGGAGTCCTGCGGGAGTGGGGCAGTCTATAAATTTTAATAAATAAATAAATAAATAAATAAATAAATAAATAAATAAATAAATGTATAGAGAATAGCCCTGGTGACTTTGGAAAGATGGCAGTTATTTTATTTACTACAGGGAGTCCTCAAATTACAACTGTAGCATTACCTCCTCAGAGGCCGCCAAAAACCAGGCCCTCCCAGCCCCAGCCCCCTTTGTCAAGCCCTGCAGTAGTGTTCTCTATGGGGTTGGTAAGATGTCTCTTCCAGCCTGAGCTCATGCAGAATTAGTAGGTAGCAGGCTCTTGTCGTCAAGGAGGGGCTTCCAGGAACGAAAATAACCAGCCCCAGTAGTCAATGCTATGATGATATCCAACAGCCCAAGGCCGGTATAGCAGCAGGAATAAAAGATTCCTTAGTGATCGTTCAGAGTCAAGTGGGATGGAGGAAAACCCCGGCTGCAGACGGTAGTAGAAACAGCAACAGTCAGTGTGCTGTAGCAATAGCTCGTTCCCCAGGGCAACTCCCCCACAATGTGTAAAACCTGTACCAGCAGCAATAGTCACAGTCCAACTAGCCTCCAGGCTTCGCAGCAACAATAGCCACCACCAGTCTCTCCTCTCCTTCTGTTGCTTCTTCTTCAGTCAGGTTTCAGCATCAAAGCCCTCCTCCCCTTTATTTTTATTGTTAAAATCTGAGGCTAGGAGCCTCAGCCAACTCCTTTCTACACACTCTCTCTCTTGCCTCCATTTGAGATATCATCCTTACGAAGGAAGCAATAAAACTCCACTCTCTCTCTCCCTCCCTCTAGCCTCTGTTTAAAATATCCTCATTACGAAAAAAAAGCAAATAAAACTTCCAGTCCCTTTACCTTCACCTGACTAACTGCAACAGCAACAGCCCCTGGCCCTCTCCTTTCCTTCCCTTTTCTATCTTTTCTTCCGACCACGCCAGCCACACCCAAAGCCAGCAGCAGCTGTCCCAATCTCTCCCTTCCCAACCAAGCTCCTGCAAACACTCTCAGACAGCCCCGCTACACAACCATTTGTTTATTGACCATTCAAAGTTACAAAGTCACTGAAAAACGTGACTTATGACCAGTTTTCACACTTATGACTATTGCAGCATCCCTCTGATCACATACTCAAAACTCGGATCCTTGATAACTGGCATGTATTAATGAGTTGCAGTGTCTTGGGGTCATGTCATCACCTTTTGCGATCCTCTGACAAAATACAAGCCAAGTCAATGGAAAAGCCAGATTCACTTATCAACCGTGTGACTAACTGAACAACTGCAGTGGCAAGAAAAGTTGTAAAATGGGTCAAAACTCTTAGCAATGGAAATTTTGGGCTCAGTTGTGGCCATAAGGATTACCTGTATTCTTTAGAGTTGTCACATTAATTCACTATTTATGAAGAAGAGGGAGTCAAGCTATTCTCCAAAGCACCCGAAGACAGGACAAGATGCAATGGATAGAAACTAATCAAAGAGCGAAGCAATCTAGAACTGCGGAGAAATTTCCTGACAGTTAGAACAATTAACCAGTGGAACAACCTGCCTCCAGAAGTTTTGAATGCTCCAACACTGGAAGTTTTTAAAAAGAGACTGGACAGCCATTTGTTTGAAATGGTATAGGGTTTCCTGCCTGAGTAGGGGGTTGGACTAGATGACCTCCAAGGTCCCTTCCAACTATTATTATCATCATTATTACTATTATTATTGTTGTTGTTGTCATCATCTTCATCATCATCATCATCATTTTTCAGGGGTTATTGTATTGTAAAGCTAGAGAATTCCCTGAATAACAAAGTAGTACTTTTGCCAAATACTTGACATTTTCTGTGCAAAGACACCAATGGGGTCATGTCTCAATCCTTTAAATAGCTCTTACATGTAATTGGGAGCATTTGTAATGTAAGCAGAAGCTTCCCTGAGCTTTGAATCCGATTTAGGACACTCCTCTATTAAGTTTTACATTAAATGCAGGGCACATAGGCTGTTAAAATATATACAAAAGTAAACAAAAACCATACCTTTTGAGATGAAGAGAACAAAATATAAGATGGTATAGATTTGCTTTAACTGTTTTCATTTTGAATGTTTTGGTTGCAGATGTTGCTACTGCAAAAGATCTCAAGGTGAGTCTCAAAAATTTATTCTTATTCACATCCCTTGTTTTTCATGAATTGATTATGAATTATGTGCCATCAAGTTGTTTTCAACTTCTACCAATCACATAGATTTTGTTTAATATTGTTGTGGCCTGTGGGCTGCCGGAGGACTCAGCAGCCAATTCAGATGAGGAAGCACAGGAATGGGTGCCTGGCCCATCTGAAAGCTCCGACGAAGGAATGGAGCTGTCACAGCCAGGGACAGAGGTGGAGCATGAGCCATCCGACAGCCCTCAGATGGAAAGGTTGAGACCTCCATGCCTTGAGACAAGTGAGTCAGGAGAGGAGGATCACATGGGGCCAGTGATTGATGCGTGGGCTCAGTGGAAGCTGAGAAGAGGAGAACAGTGAGAGCTATGGGGTGGTCTTCAGGGTGGAAGAGTCACCGCTGCTAACGGAGCACCACCCGGAGATGAATAGGTGTGGCAGACAACTACCATATATGCCGGCGTACAAGGCGACCTGGCGTATAAGACGACCCCCGTCTTTGTCGCCGAGCCGCATTCCTAGAACGTCATCTTATACGCCGGAAACTACCAGTATTTCCAGCATATAAGACGACTCGGCGTATAAGACGACCCCCGTCTTTGGCGCTGATTTTAGCGCTTGCAGAAGTCGCCTTATATGCCAGCATATACGGTATTTGTTTTCCTGAGTTCCATTTGTATTTGGAACTCCTGACAGTTCCCCTTGGAATTTTGCCAGAGTTTTTCCGCAGATTCTGTGGTGCTGGAAGTGGCCAGAGTTTGTCCGCAGATCCTGTGGCACCTTCTGAGCATGGGTGTCTCTTATGTTAAACAATAGCCAGCTTGCTTGAAGGACTTTTGGCTGCAAGTATGGTGAGACTAACTCTGGGTATTGGAAGACCCCTACAGGGGAAAAGGGAGCAACCTCTGTTGTTTGGAGGCTGTGTGAAACTGCTGGCATTCCTGAAATAAAAGGAATGTTAGAGACTATTTGGTATGTCTGTTGTGTTTGGGGAGCCAGGTCAGAACAAATATATCTGAAGTTGGATAATTTGACCTGGTTGTTTGTGCCTTCAGTGAGAACTCTGGGTTGATTGTTTGATGATCAAAGAAACATCTATATACTATTAAAACTCTTGTGTCTGTTTGTAGCCTTCAATTGAACAAAATTGGAAAGTATAGGGCAACAATGATTGAAACAAGGTAACTCACACGGGCTATCTTACAGAATGCCAGGGCCCGTAGGAATGAAATCTGGGAAATGTGTGGTCATTTCAGGGCTAGCATGCTTTCCAACCACACTTCCCAGAAAGCCATAGATTGCATGGCTAAAGGGAAAATGAGAGGGGCGTATTCCCACTCTCTTTCCCTCTCTCTCTGGCCCCTGCAAGGCCTGAAGGGTGATCAGTCATTGGCGCCAAGGCCAAAATTTGAAATCTCTTTAATAGTGGGGGCTAGTCAAGAAAGAACAAGGGAGTAACTCAGATATTTGATGTAACCACTCCAGTCACTCTTCCACCCACTCTCTAATTTCCACTGAGATTGTTTTTCATTATTGTTCCATTTGTTTTACAGCTATCACCACCAAAGCTTCATTTTAAATTTATGAACAGCTCCTTGAGCACAAATAATTTCATGTTTATGTTTCTCTTCTGTTACTCTTGCAATTGTTCCATTTCTCTCCCCCCAAAAATGTATTTTGTAAATACATTGACCCTGATCTGATTTCAAGTTCAGTTCTTTTGATATTCTCAAACATTGATGCTGCACAGAATTTCCTATACAGGGCAATAAAACCAGTAGTTCTAGATCTCAAAATAGTCAGAGATGGTACTCTGCTGTTACATGCTGGTTAAATTCATTAAGGTAATGCACCTTAGCAAAACTTTTTATACAGTTTGCACTGGGTCATCCTAGTAAGATATATATTATAATAATTCACCACATGCTGAAGTGACTTGCAATGCAAATGAGTTCTTCCAACATCTTGACTTTATTTGATGTATCCAGTTCTTCTTTGTTCACAACTTTGATGTGGCTTCAGCAGAAAACTCACATGGGCAGAATCTACAGCTTAGATTTCATCCTCTTTATCCAGCCTTATACACTTGGCTTCTGTTACAGAAATTTCAATTAGTCCTGCAATCAATATACAAGAGGTTTCTGTCTGACTCTACCAATAAGCACTTCCAGATAGAAGCAGGGGTATTTCCTAAATTAGTTTATCCCTAATCATTTCATTTGCTTTATTGCCAGGTTAAAAAGGTCTGCCAAAATGTTCAAAGCAGCATTATATAGTAGCATAGATTTTCCACCTTTCTCTTTGCTCTTTGCTCTGTGGTATCCAAAGTAGAACCTCCAGATTCAGTCACAGCTTTGTTCCATACAGTATTAACTTTGTGAACTCTAAAGCTTCCTTCTTCCATTATGTATTCAAGATGGACAGTGATTAATATTTATGTTACTTATATATAAGGGTGTAGGTCTATACATATGTTGTATATAGTATGTTTTAAATGTGTGTATGTGTGTGTACACTTTGAGAGGAAGCAACTAAATTTCATTATTAATGTGTGCCATTGTGCCCACAGGAAAAATGACAATAAAGGTTATCTAATCTAATCTTCCCATAGGTGAATTTATAACAACCAACAATTACATTCAAACTTTTAGCACAATACACCAATTCTTTCCCTTTTATCCACTCACTCCTGTCCTTTGGTTTATCCTTCCAAGCCCCTGAAAGGCACAGTATGTAGTTAAAATCATAGTACACCACAAACACTGACATATAATCTATTATGTAGTGTTTAGTTACATTTATGTTTCTTTTATTATCTGTATATGTATATGATTTTTAATAGCAGAGAAGGAGGTGTAAATCACTCAGAGAATTTGGATAATATAAATACAACATACAATAATAAAAGCACAGATCTGTTTCTAGAATGTCACTAAGAATAGGTGGGAACTATATACTATAGCTAGCTAGCTCAGGTTTAAATGTTACTTTGGTCACAACATCTCTTATATTCAATAAATTGATTTTAATACAATAATAGAAAAAATAATATAATTCACATCATAGCATGTTGAAGTGTTCCATCTCTCAAATCAGTCCTCAAAGGCTTCATTGGAACAGCCAAGGTTTGATAAGTTTCCCAAATACCAGCAAGATTGGTAGTTTTCTGATTCCCGAAGGAATGCTGTTCCACAGATGGGAGGCAGCAATGAAAAAGGCCCAGCTTCAGTCCCAGATCTCTGAAGATGACAATCCTTCACAGTAGAGATCTCTCTCCCTTCCAGATCTTCCAGATAAGCAAAATCAATAGAAGTATGTAGTTCCAGAACTAAACAAGTCCTGAACCATATAGGGCTTTAAAGGTGACAAGAAGCACCTTCAATTTCATCTGGAAACTGATTGGTAGCTAATGAAGTTCCCAAAGTATTAAGGTGATCTAGGCAAAATAAGATATACTCATAACTCCTGGATCATCTGTACTTTCCAGGGAGTCTTCAAGGATTGCCTCATGTAAAATGCATTGCAAGAGTCCACTTGAGAAGAAACCAAGAGATGAGTGACAAAAGGTCTCCTGCAAGAGGAATGGTAGCAATTGGCAGAAGAGATGGAAAGAGGAAGGCCTGCTGGCCACAACTGCCACTTGTTCCCCCTACAAGGAACAGTAAAGCCCATGTGGAACAAGAGAGGACCAGTGGACTTGGCTTTACAAAAGATGGATTTACAATTTTACAGCATAATAATACATAATTGGTCTCACATGATTACTGCACAAAGTATGTTAATAGTTACTGCCTTACTGTAAAGAAAAGTAGGGAAAGTAAATGTACCATTTACTTTTTGTGTAGATTTATTGTGAGAAGTACCCAAAAGAAGGCTGCACGAAGGAGTACAATCCACACTGTGCCTCCGATGGAAAAACCTATGATAATCAGTGCTTCTTCTGTAATGCATATATGTAAGTATAAGGTTTACTAAGTACAGCTGGTGACAAGAGCACTTTTATTGGCAGCTCTTTTAAAATAAAATATTTTCTAACAAAAATGAACTGTGAGGTGGTGTTAAACAATGTATTTTACTAACTTTAGATCAGTGGTTCTCAACCTTTCTAATGCCGCGACCCCATAATACAGTTCCCCATGTTGTGGTGACCCCCAACCAGTTATACATCACCGGGTACCAGGGGCATGGCCAAAGAAAAGGGGGAAAAAATGGCGGACAGCCTTGTTTGGTGACCCCCGTGAAATGGTCGTTCGACCCCAAATGGGGTCCCGACCCACAGGTTGAGAACCACTGCTTTAGATAGATAGAAGGAAACATAGCTTTTTGTCAATTTCAGGGGATCCTTAGTTCTGTTACTGAATACTAGATTCCTTCTTTTCGGTGCGCAATGACAGCCAGTTGATTCTTGACTTGTGATAATGGATTCTTGGCTTTGTTTCCTCATCAGTCACAGTGGTAAAACTCTTCAGCTGGAATTCATTGGAAAATGCAAGTAATTTGAAGATGCAGAAGAAAATTTACTGATTCCTTCAAGGTTGCTTATAGCACCACGAGGACCATATTCTTCCCTCTGCTCCTGTGAAAATTCACAGTGTCTCAGTTTCATTTATCAATAAACAATGAAATTGTTATATAGTCTGTATTCTTTTGCAACAATGTATGTGTTTTATTATTTTTTATGATTATAACTGCATATCTACAGGTATATGCTTGATATATCTATAAATCTGAAGAAGATTAAATAATTAGAAGTTTGCTACAGATATCACATCAGTCAGAAGACTCTCCCTCACTTTGGGGGATGCTATATTCTATTTATTAACATATCTCTTATTCCACATAAAATATATGTCACAAAGGCTTTGAGTTTATGGGAAATATGCCATCATACAGCCAACAAATCCCTCCCTGTAAATTTCCTCCCTATTTATTAACAGAGATAAACTACCTATCTCCTGTCTACAACACAGTCCTTTCAGCAGTTCCAAGAAGATTCCACCCCCATTTGCACTCTGATACAGGTGGCCCTGAGGGCACAGATAAACCCCTAAGTGGCCTTGAGCACTCAGGGAAAGTATTAATGACCAGATGACTGCAAACAAATATGATCCTTCCAACACCATCATCTCCATCTTGTCAGAACTAATCCTTCCATTGCCCCCCCCTCCATCCTGCCAGAACCTATGAAACTTCTTGGATGAGAAGCAAAATGTCTTCTTCTTTTTCCTCGAAGAAAAAATAGGCCAGTTGCCTTTTGAAAAAAAAAATACCTTTGATAGATAAGCAAGCTTCTCAGTTCATTTTTCTGTCATGTAAAACAATCTAAGCAGTATTCCATTAAGACTGTTTGCCAAATGCAACTTTTGCTCTGCGTTATCAGAATAACAGAGTTGGAAGGGACCTTGGAGGTCTTCTAGTCCAACTCTCTGGTCAAGCAGGAAACCCTATACCTTTTTAAACAAATGGTTGTCCAATCTCTTCTGAAAAACCTCCAGTGTTGGACATTCACAACTTCTGGAGGCAAGTCATTCCACTGATTAATTGTTCTACCTGTCAGGAAATTTCTCCTTTGTTCTAGATTGGTTGTGTCCTTGATTAGTTTCCATCCATTGCTTCTTGTCCTGCCTGCAGGTACTTTACTCTTCTTTATGTTCTTTATCCTCACCTAGAAGAGAATTAGGAATATGGCAATGATTCGTTGCTGCCTGTATCAATAAATCCAAGTCAAGTCTTTCTCCGTCTATCAAGTAATTAGCTTAAGCTTGATACTATGTAAGTATTGGTAGTCTTTGTTTAGTAACCACAACTGGGACCTGCAATTTGGTCATTAAGTGAAGTACTTGCTAAGTGAAACTGAGACTGTGCTTATCTTTCTTCAGCTTTCCTTTGTTTTACAGATTTGTGAAGGTTGTAAATGCAAGGATTGATCCAGTAACTTTTTCCTCACTGTCATAACTCTGAGTGTCTCTGTACGAGGCAATTGTTAAATGAGGAGTATCTGTGTATAGCTTTTCTTACAACACTTTCCCCTTTTAGAGTTGAACAAACATGTTCATTAAACTGGTTGGAATTCTCCCTTGGGCTGGCAATATCTGATCTTCTTTCTTGGGGCCATCTAACCCAGGAAGTCATGTTCATTGCTGGCTATTTTTCTTCTTTGGTTATTTCATCAGACTTCATCCATGAACATTAGGAATCTAGTCCCAGTCTCACCCAGAACAAACAAATCTTCAGCAGTACCTAAAATCCAACTTGATTCTTTTTCTGCTCTTTTCTAACCAACCTTCTCTTTTTTATAACCTAACAGCTTGGTTTTCTCTGTGAAAAAGCTTCTCTCTCTGGGAAAAGTTGTGGTTATGTGATTGTGATTTATGTGCTTGGCAACCAATGGATATTTACAATGATCATAGTGTCCTACGGTCACCTGATTGCCATTTGTGAGCTTCACAGATGGTTCTGGTAAGCAAACTTAATGGGGAAACTGGCAGGAAATTGCAATTCAAAATCACTTGTGGCATTTAATGACTGTAGGTTATTTGCTTAATAATCACAGACCATAAATTGGGCATGATTACATGATATTTCAGTTTGCAACCACATCACTTAGCAATGTTACTTGTTTCACTGATATTGCCATTTGGGCCTTTCAAGTCCATTCTTGAAATATATATCCATGATGGAAGATGGTTTTTAATATTAGTTCTTATCTACTTTCATTTCTGTTTCCAAATCTACAAATATCTACATCCAAATTCAATGGTGAAAAAAGCAAGGTTCTACATTTAGGCAAGAAAAACCAAATGCACAAGTACAGCATAGGTGGCACCATGCTCAATAGTAGTAACTGTGAGAGGGACCTCGGAGTCCTAGTAGACAATCACTTAAATATGAGCCAGCAGTGTGCTGCAGCTGCCAAAAAGGCCAACACAGTGCTAGGCTGCATTAACAGAGGGATAGAATCAAGATCACGTGAAGTATTAATACCACTCTTTAATGCCTTGGTAAGGCCACACTTGGAATACTGCATCCAGTTTTGGTCACCACGATGTAAAAAAGATGTTGAGACTCTAGAAAGAGTACAGAGAAGAGCAAACAAAGATGATTAGGGGACTGGAGGCTAAAACATATAAGGAACGGTTGCTAGAATTGGGTATGTCTAGTTTAACGAAGAGAAGGACAAGGGGGGACATGATAGCAGTATTCCAATATCTCAGGGGCTGCCATAAAGAAGAGGGAATTAAGCTATTTTCCAAAGCACCTGAAGGCAGGACAAGAAGCAACGGGTGGAAACTAATCAAGGAGAGAAGCAACCTAGAACTAAGGAGAAACTTCCTGACAGTGAGAACAATTAATCAGTGGAACAGCTTGCCTCCAGAAGCAGTAAATGCTCCAACACTGGAAGTTTTTAAGAAGAGACTGGACAGCCATTTGTCCCGAAATGGTGTAGGGTTTCCTGCCCGAGCAGGGGGTTGGACTAGATGACCTCCAAGGTCCCTTCCAACTTTACTACTATTATTATTATTATTATTATTATTATTATTATTATTATTATATTGATAACCATTATATATAAATACACACACAAACACAAACAATTTATTTAAAAATCTCTGGTAACTTTGGGTCTTAACTCAAAAATCAGCCAAGTCTCTTTCTATTTATTATATAGGATACCACATATTATAGTTTTCTCCTCAGAATTCTTCCCTCTTTTCTTCCCTCCCTCCCCTCCCTCCCTCCCTCCCTCCCTCCCTCCCTCCCTCCTTCCTTCCTTCCTTCCTTCCTTCCTTCCTTCCTTCCTTCCTTCCTTCCTTCCTTCCTCTTGCTTCCTTGTTTGTGTGCTACAGCTGCCAAAAAAGCCAATGCAGTCCTAGGCTGCATTAACAGAGGTATAAAATCAAGATCACATGAAGTGTTAAAACCACTTTATAATGCCTTGATAAGGCCACACAGTTTGCATCCAGTTTTGGTTGCCACAATATATAAAAAAATGTTGAGACTCTAGAAAGAGTACAGTCAAGAACAACAAGGATTATTAGGGACTGGAGGTTAGAACATATTAAAAACATTGCAGGAATTAGGCATGTCTAGTTTAATGAAAAGAAGGTCTAAGGGTGACATGATAGCAGTGTTCCAATATCTAAGAGGCTGCCACAAAGAAGAGGGGATGAACCTCTTCTCCAAAGCAGCTGAAGGCAGGACAAGAAGCAATTGATGGAAACTAATGAAGGAGAGAAGCAACCTAGAACTAAGGAGAAATTTTCTGACTTTGAGAACAATTAATAGAACAACTTGCTTCCAGAAGTTGTGGGTGCTCCAACACTGGAGGTTTTTAAGAAGAGAATTGGACAACCATTTGTCTGAAATAGGGTTTCCTGCTTGAGCAGGGGATTGGACTAGAGACCTCCAGGGCCCCTTCCAACTTTTTTATTCTGTTATACTGTTATTTATCCTATGCCTACCCAGAATGAGTGAATTTTGCTTGAAGTTTGAGTGATAGTCTAGATTAAAAGGTGAAAGTAGGTCTATATGTCACAAAGTAATTCTAAACCCTTTTCATAAGGAAAGGGCATTTCTTGGCCCATAAAAATGTAAGTAACTCCTACCTTTCTTCTTAACTCTTTGAAGGCTGGTTGCCACTTGCTATTTCTGTCTTGAGCTCTCTTCTAAAAAGGAACATCTCAAATTAGTACAACTCAATGTGTGCCTATCATATCACATTTCCATAGAAAATTCAAATCAAGTGTCTTTTCAAATTGTATCTAACCAAATACATGGTTAGATTTTTTTTTCCCTTAGAAATTTGACATGCCTGTCTCAAATGATTCCATACCAAAATCAAATAAAAGCAAGTGGCTACTTGTACAGATTTGATTATATCACAGGGAAACTCTATAGTAGGATTCTTAAACTGTGGGTCACAGGTCCTGGGATGGTCTCAAGCAACTTAAACATAGATACAACAGTTTTAAAAAAGCTGATCAGAATGATGAAAACATAGTAAGGAGGGGAACCAATGCTGATTAATGTTTGTAACTCCACTTTCTTGCCAAGATCAGCTCCTAAATCAACCAGGTGTCTTTTCAAACTTTATGTAGTCAAACACAAGTGGCATATTTATTTTTTCTTCAGAATTTATCAAGTATGGATGATGATTCTTTTCTTTTAAAAAACGTATCTGCACAAGAGTGGGTTTTGCTTACAAAAGAGGTGGGAAGCTGGAGATAAAGGTAAAGATAAAAGGTAAAAATAAATGTTGACTCAGAGTTATGCCCAGAAGGTGATTCTTGGCCCCGAAAAGGCTACCTACCTCTAGCCTACAATTTAAAAATCAGAAAGACCACCTTTGTGTGTTTTGTGTATGTGTGTGTAAGAAGGAAGGAAAGCCACAAGTGTGTAAAAGGGAAAACTCTAAACTTGATCAACCTTCAGATACCAGTTGCTTATTTTTCTTAACTAACTTCTAGTCCCTCTAAAGAAGAAAGGAACGGAATCAGAATGTGAACAACCGGTTCTCTGTGTGGATGCTGCTTCCGGAAGTCCATTCTGGGGTTGGACAACAAAAAATTAGCTACCAGTTCTGCCAAAGTGGTGCAAACTGGCTGAATCCTACCACTTCACTGATGTCAGAAGAGTTTCTATTCCTGAACCTAATTTCCTGCAAGGCTGAAAAAATGTTGCAATCCTCACATGCACCATTAAAACTTTCTTCGGTTTTCCTGAAGGGAACTTCTTGGCTGCCATCAAATGAAATGAGTGGGGAATATAGATTTACCTTGTTTAGATGATCTCCTTTGGCTTCTAAAGAAGTGCTTTTAATTTAAATGATACCAAGGCATTTGTGATGGTACATGTACTGTATATAATTATTGTTTGGTGAATAATGATATTTTTTCACATTTCCCCCTTTGAACATATAGTTTTCTTAATTATAATATATGACTTACCAAATGTTTACTGTTGTGTCCTGAGCCTGCAAAAGCAGGCTCGGGACATTTCATTGGTCCCGGGCATTCCAAAAGCTGCCCAGGACCAGACTGAGTGAAAATGCTCTGCTACTTTGTTTGCCATTGTCTGGGTCTCCAGACACATAAAGAGGCCTGCGTGCCTGTTGCCTGGAGTTCAGGTTGTTTAAAGAGGAGTAAAGAACTGTTGAACTTCGCCATGTTTATTCATCATTTGCAAGAGAATGGAGTATTTAACACTAGCGACGAGGATGGGATCCTTTGCAAACTAAAGAGAAAGTAAGGACTTACCCAGGAAGTCCTGAAGAGGGAAGATGGCGTCTGAATCAGCATCCCAGCCTGCCAGTATAGCGTATAGCCAGTATAGCAGGCTTCTTGGCAGTGGACCAAAGTCCATGAAAAGAGTTTCAATGAGATTAAAGTCTTGCTCACTTCTAATGCTGTTTTAGCGCATTTCAATAAGCAACTGCCTGTTTGCATCGCATGCAATGCATCTCCTTATGGGGTTGGAGCTGTACTCAGCCATCTGAAGGCTGATGGGACCCAGGTCCCTGTGGCCTATTATTCAAGAACTCTGTCTTCTGCAGAGCGGAATTACGCTCAAATTGACGGAGAAGCCTTGGCCATAGTGACTGGCATTAAGAAATTTCATGATTTCTTATAGGGCTGCCATTTCACGGTCTATACTGACCATAAGCCTCTGCTGGGTTTATTTACCACTAACAAATAGACCTCACATATCATTTCTCCTCGTATGCTGAGATGGTCCATTTTCCTGTCAGCATATGACTATACATTAGTCCACAAACCAGGAAAAGAAATGGGCCATGCTGATGGCCTGAGCAGATTACCTTGGAACCAATTAGAGCCAGATCCAGCTCCTGCCATTAACATTCCGTCCATCCAGGAATTACCAGAGTTTCCCCTAAATGCAAGGGATGTAGCTGCAGAAACTGCCACTGATCACACGCTTACACGCATGCATGAGTTTTCCACTTTCAAGGGTTGCCTGTTATGACGTAGCAGGATAGTGATCCCAGCCTCATTGAGGTCTAGAATCTTGGTCTCTCTGCATGAGGGACATCCTGGTATTGTCAAGATGAAAGCGCTTGTGTGCAGCCATCTTTGGTGGCCTGGGCTCGATAAAGCCATCGAGGCCCAGGTGCATGGGTGCCAAGTGTGTGCCAACAGTCTTGGCCTGAAATGCCTCAGGCACCAGTACATAGGTGGGAGGAAACTCAAACCCCATGATCTAGGGTGCATATAGATTACGCTGGGCCCTTTCAGGGGCAATTCTTCCTTGTTGTTGATAGCCATTCCAAGTGGCTAGAGGTTGTTCCTGTTTCCTCCACTACTACTGCCAGGACCATCCAGGTGTTGAGAGGAATTTTTTGCATCACACAGTCTTCCAGATGTTCTGGTTTCAGATAATGGCCCTCAATTTACCTCTTCTGAGTTCCAGGCTTTTCTTCAGGCCAATCTGATCTGGCTTGCAACATCGGCTCCCTTCCACCCATCCTCCAATGGCCTGGCAGAGAGAATGGTGCGTGCCATCAAAGATGCCCTCAAGAAACTGATTTATGGTAACTGGCATCACAGGTTAGCAGATTTCCTTCTTGCACACTGCATTACACCATGCACTGCCACAGGGAAGAGCCCTGCTGAACTCCACTGGGGTTGTCGCCTCATCACTAAACTGGACAGGTTGCACCCTGACCGGTCAGCTTCACAGGTGTCACAACCACGGGCACAACCGCGGAGACTCCAAGTGGATGATCTGGTCTGGGCACGGAACTATGGGCCTGGTCATCTCTGGGTCACAGCTGTGGTCTGCAAGGTCTCTGGGCCATTGTCATATGAAGTTGCCTTGGGAGATGGCCGCGTTCTTCGCAGACCCATAGACCAACTGCATTGGAGACTGGACTCTCACCCTTCCGCTCCTGGGTCTGTTCTGGGGGGGGGAGGACCATAACATGCATTCTGAGGTTCAGTTTCACAGGCCTAACAGGCCATCACTAGCCGCTACTGAGGCTATTTGGGACTCATCCCAAGGTTCCGCAAGTGGTCCTAACAGGAATTCACCAGATAGGGGGTCATCGCACACATCCATACTTATTCCAGACAGGGAGTCACACCGGGGGTATCCACAGTATTCACACATGTCAGATAGTGCTCCAGACAGGGATAATGACCAGGGGTATCCACACAAATCACAAACAGCAAGAGAACAAGAATTCCAGCAGGGGCACTGACCCAATTCCGCAATTGTTCCCAGAAGGAGGTCAACAGCAAAAGGGGTTGCCATGCAGGCGACTCCTGACTCTGGCACCTTAGGCACGTGCTTGGGGGCCACAGAGTACTGGGGCACTTCCACTACCCAGCACTCTCCATCTCCTGGCCTTGGGTTTGAGGGACAGTGTTCCCAAAAAGGGTCCATTGTGGACCCGGGGACTTCCACCCCTCCAAGGTATGCTGGCTTGGACTTAGAGGGTCCAGCCAGCCAGCAGATGGGTGGGTCAACTGGGTATTTGGGGCAGCAAAATCCTGGCCTGCCTAGCCTGGTAGGCGAGCAAGTAGGTCAGGCACCCTTACCGGGGTCCCCGGGAACTTTAAGGCAGCCACACGCTGGCCTCCCTCGCCTGGTAGGTGAGAAAGGGGGCCAGGCAATCTCTCCTGGCCTTAGGAGGTTGCAGTGGGCCAAATGCTCACCCAAACATCTTAGAGAATTTGTGAAGTTGCTGTCAAGTTCCAAGGGTTCTGTTCATAAAGCCCCTGAATAAAGGGTAGATTATTTTGTATTATTTTTTGATTTTGGATACATTTATTGCTTAACAAAATTGAAGGGGCTTTGCCTGAAGGTAGCCTCAAGTATTCCACATTCCTTGCATTTGATTTCTGAAACTATATAACACTTTCCCATTGTATGATGTACATGTGTGTGCACAGATATGTTCCATCTAGGAGGGAGGGGTGTTGTGTCCTGAGCCTGCAAAAGGCTCGGGACGTTGCATTGGTCCTGGGCATTCCAAAAGCTGCCCAGGATCAGACTGAGTGGTGCCGGCCTTGTGCGCATGCACAAGGTGCGAAAACGCTCTGCTACTTTGTTTGCCATTGTCCGGGTCTCCGGACACATAAAGAGGCCTGCGTGCCTGTTGCCTGGAGTTCGGGTTGTTTAAAGAGGAATAAAGAACTGTTGAACTTCGCCATGTTTATTCATCATTCGCAAGCGAACGGAGTATTTAACATTTACTGTTCCCAAAGATTCACTTAATATTTAGTAATAGAAGCTGACCAAACAAACCTTTCACATTCCCCTATACTAATACAATGGTGAAACTGAAAAGTGCTTGTAATGTCAACATTCTCTTATCTTTTTTTGATAAGGTTATGGTGACTTGCATGTATACATATAAATGTCCAGCTAGAGCTTAAACAGCACTTGTGTCCGTGATAGCTAGAAGATATTTCAGTGGAAGAACTCTGGTGGGACTGATCCTCTCCTACCAACATGAAGGTGGCTTTTTACCTGTTTTTCACCCTGGCACTCTTCTTTTCGTACTCAGGTAAGACAAGCACCACCTTGCAAAAGACCCTTTTCAGGTAGCTGGCATTTTGAGACTTTAGTCCACATTATCAACTCTTTCTCACAAAAGTGGACATTTTAAAGGCTCTTCGCAGGAATGTCATGTTTATGCGGGATTTCCAAGCCCAAATTACAACTGGTATTATGTAGAAATAATATGAATCTTTAGAAAACAAAACCTCAGCACTTCAAAATTCTGACACCAACAGATAATTAAAGTTTAAGGACTAAGCAACTTTCAAATGTTAAAGCCCCAGAAAGCATTTCTGATGTGAATCAAAACCTGGAAGCCTGACTTCAATCAACTAAACCCTACTTACCCATTATTCTTAACCCAAAATTATAGTCCAACAAAAGGGTTGTAAGTTTAGATCCACAAAGTTGTTTTGATTGCTTATGTTTATTTTAATGTCAGCTGATTAAAGAAATTGATATTTAATTTGATCATGTTATTATTCAGTGATAGTTGCATTAATCTGAATATATTTGCATTTGAGTCAGAAAGAAATGTGTCAGGTCAAATCCTCTTTTTTTGCTGTGAAAAAAATTAATTAGGTGGCCCTTATTCAAGCCATGGTTTTACTTTATATTGTTTATGGATTTGATCTTTTTTTTTAGATGCTGTTGAAGAAGAAAAAATACCAGTAAGTGTGAACTATATAATGAACCCAAATGATCACAGTTGAGGATTTATATGTGCAATGATTTTGCAGGGGCAAGAGGCTGGGTGGGTGGGAGGAGAGATAGCAATAAAAGCAATGTCTGGGGTGAAATTTATGTGGACCTTAAGGATTATTTTTTAAAAATGTAACCAATTTTTAGTATGAAATGGTAAAATTGTGATTTATGTTGCAGGGAAAAAAAGACAGAATACTTTCAAAGAAACAGACCTTCCAGTATAATAGATGTAATTAGAGAACTGAATAATAAATTAGATGTCTTCCTCCTCCTTTTAATATTAGAAAAGTACATGGTGGAAAATGTATTGTCTCTGATTTCAAGAAGAGCATAATACATTAATTTGGGGAGTCCTTGGTGTTCTCTGAGTTTGGTTGTTTTTCATTACCCAAAGTAGGTAATTGTTAATCCACACTAGCACTGACGATGTTGTCTAGTCTGGGTAATGAAATATCTTCAAGAAAACAAATAAGCTCAGAAAGCACCAAGGACCCCTCATTTCAACCCTGAGCTACAAATATTCTCCTTTATTATTACATAAGTTACCAATATTTTTTTTTAAAAAGATGACAAATATATGCTACCTTTTGCAGAATCAAACTTGACATGAAAGGGAGTCTCTGTTACATTTTGTCTGATGAAACATTCAACGATCAATCCCTTCCAAGTATAGATGCTGAAAACTCAAAACAGGATTAGAATGTTGAAAGAAAGATGTCGATGTATCATCCATTTGCTGCCCAATTGTCTCTCTCCCTGATAGTGATGAGAAAATTACCTCAACTGCAATATTGCAGTCCTCCAAATGGATGGCCCCTAGAATGATATGCCTTCATGCCAAAACTATCTAATTGGGATTTGGCATCTTTTAAGCCCTATTCCTAAATGTAAGGAATGAATATTATTAGATACAGTAAAGGGTCTGGGAGGGGAAAAAAACCAGGTTTCTCCTTTGAAATGTAGTAGTCCTAGAATTGGACTACCTTCCACTTGTTTTAGACAGCAGCCATATTAAGAGCATTCTTAAATTACTTTAAATGCAAATAAAGCAAAATCATATTTGGCCCTAGTCATTTTATTCTGGAGGATGTCCACTGGGTCACCACGCAAGGGACATCTATATATCTGGGGTATCAAATTGCCGACCCGTGGGCCAATTGTATCATGTGGAGACTGCACCCACCCCAGCTCCGGCAATGCAAAAAAAGTCGTGATACGTCACAACACGTCATGTGATGTGGCAAGTTTGACACCCGTGTTCTATTTGCTGGAAAGAATGAAGGAAGTCTAAGACACCTAGATACCAGCAAATGCTAAAAAGAACAAGCACCAAACCTTCAGAAGAAAGAAAGGAGCACCTTCGTTCAAGATAGAGGGAGAAAAAACAACTTCACCTGTTCCTGAAATTTGCTTCAATCAAGAATTAATTGCTGGCATCTCAGTGGGGCTCCTCAGCTGCATTACTAGAGCTGCCTTCTAAAACCAGAGTTCTCTCAAATAGTTGGCTGGGTGGGATATCATTAGAAATCATGGGTGGGGAGTACTCCTTTTTTTAAAATGCATTTACTGAAGTGACTCCCATGTAAGATAATGACAAGTGAAGATAAATGTGGGTAGAAGCATTTCCCCACATGTTTAACTGATATGCTGTAAGGCAGTGTTTCCCAAACTTGACAATTTTAAGGCATGTGGACTTCAACTCCACATGCCTTAAAATTGTCAAGTTTGAGAAACACTGCTGTAAGGCATATCACATCTCTACAATATTTGGGGAAGGTTCATTTGTATTTATACAAAATATTTGTAGCCTACTTACTAAGAGGATATTACCTAAAAGAGCAATATGGACTGTTAACAGAAAGTTAAGTCAATAATAAGCACATAAGAGTCATTACAATAATACTAATGGAGAATAAAATACCAGATTTTTATCTGATACCAAAAGTCATATAATCTCAGGGCAACCTGGCTTCAAGAAGAAGGCTTTTTAAAGTTGTCCATGGAGATTCTCATTCACCCAGGTCATGGTTGTCTCAAAGGTGCTTTTTCCAAAAGGCAACTGCACTCTCGAGCTGGTTTACAAATGTCAGCACATTGTTCCCAACAATCTGAGTCCTCATTTTACCAACCTTGGAAGGATGGAAGGCTGAGTGAACCTTAAGCCCATCAGAATCAAACTCCAGCCTGTGGGCAGAGTTAACCTGCAATTCTTCATTCAAACCACTGTATCCCCAGGGCTTCTCGTGGATTCTCTACATGGGCCAATTCCTTTTGATATGTAGACTTCATTGTCCAGAATTCCTCAAACCAATATGACCATTGCAGAGATTTCTGGGAGTTGAAGTCTCCACATATGGAATTCTACAAATTGGAAAACACTGTTTTACATCACTGGATTTGGAATGATACAAGATCTTTAGAAGCTTGAGATTAGCCAAGAGAAGTTAAAACCTATTGTTGTTCTCCCTGAAGGTTGATTGCACTGACTTCCCCAGACAAGGGTGCACCAAGGAGTACGAGCCCCATTGTGCCTCCGATGGCAAAACCTATCCCAACAGATGCTATTTCTGCAATGCATTTGTGTAAGTATCGGTTTCACTCATGATGCCAAAATGAATCACTTGAGTAAATTTCTTTGACCTGAATTTGTTGCAGTTTGTTTTTGTTCCAGTTAGGCTGACAAAGATTGTTCTGATGTAAATGAATTCTCTCATTGGAGGACTTTTTCTCTATTGTGATACCACAGCCAGCCAAGATGAAGCAAGGGTTAATTCTGCTAATTACAGTAGATTCTACAATTCTAGTGCTGCAAAACATGTTGGGTGAAAAGGGTTACACCTTCTGATTTTTCAAATTCTGTGCTATATCTTTCTCTTCGTAGTGAAAGCCGTGGATTAATAACATTACGTTACTATGGAGAATGTAAAAAGTAATGCAATACTGATCCAGAGGACTGAGATATTCCTCCAAGCAACATGGATCTTCCTCCATCCTTCTTTCCTCCACTTTTGTTTGCTTAGTCAGGGAATATCTTCTAAATTAATTTCACTTGTCAATAAAATGAACTATGCATCCTAACCTGCTTCTGAGTTTCTTTTGCTCCACAGTCTCTGTTCCCTAATGTCTATTAGATTGCAGGGTTACAATAAACAAACAAACAAACAAACTCTTTTACAATGAAAGATTTTGTAAAAGTCTTATGGACAACCTCTAATCCAAGCATGTCAAACTTGTGATGTCACATGATGTCGTGTGACGTATCAGGTGCGGTTTTAGCATGATGCATCCGGCCCATGGGCTGGCAGTTTGACATGCCTGCTCTAATCTTTAGCATGAGGGGGCAATCATTTTAAGAGTGATTCTAAAAAAAAAGTGCTTTATTCTCAAAAAGGTACATTTAAAAGACAACATGAAAATGGGTCTGTGTTTCATAGCAGATTCCCAGGGACCTGGATTGGGATGGATTTGGGGTTCCCTGTGGTTGAGGGAATGGCTCAAAATGCACAAGATCCCATCACACATATGGGCGGGACCATAACTTTCTATAGTTATTCTCTGCAGTTTTGGAATTGTTAGGCAATTTCTTTGGGAATAAAGCTGTATTAAATCTGGAGCTGCTCCTGTAAAATGGGATTTGGTTCACACTTTGGTTTGTTTTAATGTCTTTTGTTTCGTACTCCATACAGAACTCTTGAAATCTATATGCCTTGTTTCATGCTCGGGACTCTCAAATCAACATTTTGAGGTTGGAACATTTCAAGGAAGAAACGTTTTGTATGTCCCTGCTCAAAGCCATACTTCTCAAACCAGCCACATTTTGTTCCATCCTCAAAATACTCATAGTCATTTTAGGCTTGGAATATATCACGATGGAAACATTTTGCACATCTCCAGATATTAATTGATTGATAACATTTACACAGCGAGCTAATTCAATAAAGGTAAGTCTGGGTGGCTTACAAACATTGAACAAAACATAACATTAAAAAAATAAAAATAAAATAAAACTGTGGAACATGAACCTACAAACAGTAATAAAACAATAAAATGGTGATTGAGGCAGAAATCACCAATTGGGGCAGCACACATCATGACTTAAAGGCCCAAGGGAAGAACCAGTTCTTGATAGCCTTTCTAAAGGCCCTCTGGGGTAGGGGCAGCTGTATGTTGAGAAGAAGATTGTTCCATAAATAGGGACCGCTGCTGAGAAGACACATCTTCTGGTTACTAGTGAAGGGGTCTAGATTGTGTCTTCCCTATCAAAGTGGGTGAATGGGCAGATATTCTGTTGTCAGCTCTGCAAAGTAGACTAGATAAGGAAACAGAATCTATAAGAAGACTACTACTATACTGAGATAGTAACAATAACAGAATCATGCAATGCTGTTTGTGCTTTACTCCCCTCTCTCTTTTATCCAATGAATTTGGGAGAAGCATGCTTGGTTGTTTTTTTTCTGAACATAGATACTCCTCAGTTAATGTGTAATTGGGAACTCCATCAGTATGCAACATGGTCATAAAGTGTAAACTCACATAACCATGCCAACATATCATAGAATCCTAGCAGTTCCAGCTGCAATCTTTAAGCAAAGGGTCATGAAGCACAATGTCACATGACCATAATTTGCAACTTCCTGTCAGCTTCCCCATTGCCACTTTGCTTGCTGGAAGGTGGCAATGAATGGTTAATGAAGATCATGCACAGATGGGACACTCTCATGATTCCCCCCCCTTGCCAAGTGCCCAAATAGGAATCCTGTTATGGGAGGCCGCAAGTGCTGCAACTTTGTGGATCCATTGTAAGTCTCCTCACTCAGCTCCATTGTAACTTTGAACAGTTGCTGAATGAGATGCTGCTAAGTGAGTACTGTCTGTACTATTTTGTTTACCAGTACTTAAATAATGTTTCAGCCCACTCTGCTTATGTAATAATAATTTCCCTGATTCTCTACAGCTGGGTGGAAGGAGTCACTGGGCCGTGAATTGCTTTAAAGGTGACAACCAGCATCTTGACAACTGAGAGCCAGTGCAACTTCAGAATAGTGGTATTACAAGGGCACATTGAGAAACCGCACTGCAGCATTCTGGATCACTTATAGTCTTCAAAGACAACCCCAAATAGAGAGCTTTGCAATATCTAATTGGGAGATGACTAGGGCTTGAATGATTGTGAGCAGGGCCTCTCAATCCAGAAAAGGGCACAATTGGGGCATAAGAGAAAGTTGTGCAAAGACCCTCTGACCTATGAGGAATACCTCCAAATTGCGTACCAATGTTAAGTGAATGGTGGCAGAATAGAAGGGACTTTGGAGGTCTTCTAGTCCAACCCCTTGCTCAAGCAGGAAATCCTATACCATTTCAGAATTCATCCCGCTCAGAATCAAGGAAGGAAACTCTTTAAAACCTGTGGCCACTCAGTCTTGTTGGAGACAAAGCCTGTTTTTCCCCAACCAGGTCCTTATGACCTCCAGGCACTGGGACTGAACCTTGGCAACTTATCCTGGATGGCCCAGGGTGGAGAAGCCCACGTCGTATCCTCAGCATACTGATGCTATGGCACGATGGATAGATGGTTCAAGGGGATTGCACCTGTTCTCCTTCTAACCCTTCCCATTTGAATCTTTCCCTAAGGCCAGTATGGCTCAGTGGCCAATAAAATTTATTTCTTCCTCCCTATCTGAGAGGTGAAGTCAGGCAAGCAATCAGAAGAGTAACCTATTGACAGTCCAAGGCCAAACAGAAGGGAACCAAAAGCTTATCTTTCCCCCGCCCACCGAGGTGGGTGGGGAGATTCCATTTTAGCCCTGGGGGACAGAAACTGCTTTCCCCTCTGTGGGAACAGGTAGTCCAGAAAGCAAATTTGAAGCTCCCAGGAAACACCCATAAAGGTGTGATAACTCCATCTGCTGGCCCTTTAAAGCTACAATAGAGCAGAAAAGAGTTTTCAAACTGTGTATGTGAACAGGTGAATGAACATAGAGGCAACCCAGTGACTGCAGGCTAGGTAGTGGGCACAGCCTTGTGATCCAAGCCCTGGTATGTTTGGGGTGAATGGATGTATAAAAAAAGGTGCGGCAAATGTATCTTCTGACCCTCACCAGGTACATACAAACTCTCAGTCCAGAGCAATTCACAATTTTGTTCTGCTCTTCAAAACTTGCACAGTTGATATAACTGATTAGTGGTCATGTTGCTTCCTTATATGTTTTAGTTTGCAATCCATACCGTCATTTATTAATCAAACAGGAACTAAAGGACACACAGTTGAGCTTCATAAACCTGTATAAAAATAAATCATGGGAATTCTTTATGACAATAATATTTTATCACGCATACTTAAATATCTCTTAAAGTAATAAGCAAAGAGATTCATAGCTATTTCTCTTGTCTGTACTGTTCTATGTAGGTTAAATATTTCACAGTGGCCATCTAGGGCAGTGGTTCTCAACCTGTGGGTCGGGACCCCATTTGGGGTCGAACGACCATTTCATGGGGGTCGCCAAACCACGCAGTCTGCCAATTTTTTCCCCCTTTTCCTTAGCTGTGCTACTCCCTTTTATTCTATTGGCTTTTGAAAGCCAATAGAATAGACTCTCTTGAATAGAATCTAATTCTATTGGCGGGCTCTCTGCCCTGCTGAGCCCGCCAAAAGTCCAATTCTGCAAACGGTGCTGCAGCAGTTGAGTAGTCCTCGACTTACGACCAGTTGAGTAGTCCTCGACTTATGACAGGTTGGGGGTCGCGGCATTAAAAAGGTTGAGAACCACTGATCTAGGGGATATTGTTGCTCTTTATAATAGTCATTCTTGCACACCATGAGTGAATTGTGCTTGAAATGTGGATGATAGTCTTAACTATAAAAGGTGAAAGTAGGTCTGGATGTCACAAAGTAATTCTAAGCCTCTTTGAAGAGGGAAGGGGACTTCTTGGCCCTCCAAAATGTAAATAAAACCTACCTTTCTTCTTACCTCTTTGAAGTCTGGTTGTCTCTTCTAAGAAGGAACATGTTGAATTGATACATATGCCACTTTCACATCATAATTCCATAAGAAATTCAAACCAAGTATCTTTTCAAATTTTATCTAGCCAAACACATATGGCATTTTTTTCTTAAAACTTTGACATGACTTTCTCGAAGGACATGAAAAATCAAATAAAAACAAGTGACTACTTATAGAAATTTAATTATATCAGAAGGAAAATCTCTATTAGGACCTCTCAGACTGTCAGTTTACAGCTCCTGGGCTGGTCTCAAGCAACTTACACATAGATACAGCAGGTTTTTTTTTTTTTTTAAACTGATCGGGCTGATGGAAGTATAGTAAGGAGGAGAACCAAGACTGATGAGTTCTTCTAACCCCACTATCTTGCCAAGATCAGCTCATAAATTAACCAGGTGCGGTTTCAAATTTAATCTAATCAAATACAAGTGGCATGTTTATTTTTCTTCGAAATTTGTCAAGTATGAGTGATCATTCTTTATTTTTAAAATATTAGGTCTGCAAAAAGCAAGTGGTTTTTGCTTACAAAAGAGGTGGGAGGCTGGAGGTAAAGGTAAAGATAAAAGGTAAAGATAAAGGTGAACTCCTCAGAGTTATGCCCAGAAGGTGGTTCTTGGTATAGAAAAGGCTACCTATCTCTAGCCTACAATTTAAAAATAAGACCATCTTTGTGTGTTATGTGTATGTACAGTATATAACATATTGTATTGTTTGCCATTCTTACAATTTTGCGCTTTTAAGAAAGAAGGAAAGCCACAAGTGTGTGAAAGGGAAAACATTAAACTTGATCAACCTTCAGATACCAGTTGATTGTTTTCCTAAACTAACCATATGTTCTAGTCCGTCCAAAGAAGAAAGGAACATTTTCAGCCACTGATGTCAGAAGAATAAGATGGAGTTTCTATTCCTGAACCTAATTTCCTGCAAGGAGGAAGAAATGCACTTGAAGGCAACTTCTTGGCTGCCATCAAATGAAATGACTGGGGAATATTAATTTACTTTATTTGATGATCTCCTTTGGCTTCTAAAGAAGTTCTTTTAATTAAATGACACCAATGCAACTGAATCATGGCTGAAGGTACACTTCAACATCTGCAAGCAACCTTAATTCTGGGTGGAAAAAGATGGCAATTATAAGATTATAAGAAATGTTAGTGTGGCACTTAGCAGATGTTTGCCCTTTTTTATTTGTATTTTGAAAACATACACAGTATATTATTTGAGAATAGAATAGAATAGAATAGAATAGAATAGAATAGAATAGAATAGAATAGAATTCTTTATTGGCCAAGTGTGATTGGACATACAAAGAATTTGTCTCTGATGCATAAGCTCTCAGTGCTTATGTACACTTTGTACAAACAACAAAGTGATAAGTCATAAATCATAAATCGGAAGATGCAATCCTATAAGATACAAAAAACAATTGATAAATCATATATACCAATAGGAGAAGGTGGTAGGAAAGA
Source organism: Crotalus tigris (assembly GCF_016545835.1). NCBI lineage: Eukaryota > Metazoa > Chordata > Lepidosauria > Squamata > Viperidae > Crotalus > Crotalus tigris. The sequence goes on along the minus strand of NW_024100595.1, from coordinate 711,737 downwards.
TGAGAAATGAGAAAGATGAGGAAGTGAAAAGAAGGGAAAGATGAGAAGATGACAAGGATAATAAGCAATACAGCCCTACTACATGGAGAAATATCTTTAGGCATAAGACAGTGCTGTGGGAATTAGGTGTTTAGAAGAATGATGGCATGGGGGGAGAAACTACTTGCTTTGGCATGCAATGCTCTTTAGCAGCATCCTGAGGGGAGAAGTTGAAAAGTTTCTATCCAGGAAGTGAGAGGTCTGTAGATATTTTCTCAGCCCTCTTTCCGGTTTGTGCATTGTACAGGTTCTCAATGGAAGGCAGGCTAGTTGCAATTATTTTTTCTACAGTTCTAAGTATCTGTTGAAGTCTGTAAGTTGTCCTGTTTGGCTGCTGTGCCAAACCAGACAGTTGTAGAGATACAAATGACAGACTCAGTAATTCCTCTGTAGAACTGTATCAGCAGATCCTTGGGCAATTTGAGCTTCCTGAGTTGATGCAGGAAGAACATTCTTTGTTGTGCCTTTTTAATGATGGTTCTAATGTTAGGTGTCCATTTCAGGTCCTGGGAGATTACAGAACCCAGAAACTTGAAGATCTCTACTATTGATACTGTGTTGTCCAATAGTGTAAGAAGGGGTAGAATAGGAGGATTTCTCCTACAATCAACTATCATCTACAGTTTTAAGAGTGTTCAGCTTCAGATTGTTCCAGCTGCACCACAAGGCAGGTTGTTCTACATCCTTCTGTATGCAGACTCATCATCATCTCAAATGAGACCAATAACTGTTGTGTCATCTGCAAACTTCAGTACTTTAACAGAGGAATCCTTTGAAATGGAGTCATTGGTACAGAGAGAAAAGAATAATGGAGAGAGTACACAGCCCTGGGGGGCTCTAATTGAACAGATATTCAATGTGATTCTACCTAGCTTCACTTGCTGCTTCCTATATGTCAGAAAGTTTATAATCCATTTGCAAGTGTGTTCAGGCACAGCTAGTTGAGTCAGTTTGGAAAGAAGGATTTCTGGAATGACAATGTTGAACACCAAGCTGTAGTTTTAAAAAAGGACCCTTGCATAGGTCTTTGGGGATTCAAGATGTTGTAAGATGTAGTGCAGTGCCATATTGATAGCATCATCTGCTGATCTATTTGCACAATAGGCAAATTGCAAGGGATCTAGCAGTAGATCTGTGATGGCTTTCAGGTGGGTCAGCACTAACTTTTAGAAGGTTTTTATAACTATGGATGTCAGAGCAATCTGTCTATAGTCATTCAGTTCTGTGATGGAAGTTTCTTGGACACTGGGTCTTAGTAGAGCATTTGAAGCAAGAAGTGACATAACACATCTCCAATGATTTATTAAAGATGTGGGTGAAGATGGGGGCCAATTGATCATCACAGATTTTCAAGCAAGAAGGATTTACTCTGTCTGGGCCTGGTGCTTTTCCAGACTTTTGTCTGTGAAATAGACCTTGCACATATTTTCTGTGATCACCAGAGGTGGGGGGCCAGAGGGATAGAATCAAGTGTAGGAGACTTGGTTGTTGTTGGTGTATCTGAGATGAAGAGGGTAATGATAGTTGATAGTGATTTCCTCTCAAACCTACAGTAGAAGACATTCAGGTCATCTGCCAATTGCCGATTCCCTTCAGTAAGGGAGGGAGGTTTGCTGTAGCCAGTGATATTTTTCAGGCTTTTCCATACATTTGCTGGGTTCATTTGTTGACCTCTGATTCCTCAGCTTTTCAGACTAGCTTCTCTTTGCTGCCCTTATCTCCCTTGGCCTGACTGTATAGCATTTTATATCCTTTCCTGTAAGCTTCCTCTTTAGCATGAAGTAGTTGTTTAAGCTTAGCTGTGAACCAAGGTTTATTATTACTGTAGATGAATAAGGTTTTGATTGGCACACATACATTTTCATGACAGTTAACATATCATGTCACAGTGTCAGTGAGTTCATCCAAGCCCCCCTGAGGCAACTTAAAAAATGTTCCTGCCTGTGCAGTCGAGGCAAGCCTGTAGCTTTAACTTTGCCTTTTCAGTCCAAGACTCACTGTTTTAACTATTGGTTTTATGATTTTAAGTCTTTGTCTATAAACAGGTACCAGGTGAATCATAAGTAATCAGAGTGTCCCATAGCTGCTCTTGGTAGAGAGCAATAAGCATCTTTTGGTGTTTGGTAGCAGTGGTCTAAAATATTCTTGTCTCTAGTGAGACAGCTGACATGCTGAGTGAATCTTGGCAACTCTTGGCTTAGGTTAGTACTGTTAAAATCTTCTAGTACAATGAGTAGGGAGTCTGGATATCTCTGTTCAGCCCACAGGATTTGGTCAGCTAAGGTTCGCAATGCCTTGTTTATGCAAGCTTGAGGTGGAATATATACTGCAGCTAATGTGAATGATGAGAACCCTCATGGGGAGTAAAAGTAAAAATTAATGAATAATGTCCCTAAGTTCACCTCACAAAATTTATCTCGTGTAGCGATATTTTTACACCATTAGTTGTTAATATAAAAATATATACCCTCTCCCATCTTTTTACTTGATATTTCTGCAATTCTGCCTGCCCTTTTAATCTGAATAAATGAACAGAACTCACAGGGGGAATAGAAGGGTATGTAATTAATGCATAGTGTCTCTAAGTCCATATCACAGAATTTCTTTAGTATAGGGGCGTTTTTACACCTTCAATTGTTATTATAAAAGCAGATACCTCTTCCCTTCTTTTTACCTGATGTTTCTGAAATGGGTTTATTTTTGATGAATTTGTTTTTTTCTATTTTTTTTAAATATTCATGAGTTCACATATCCAGCCAATATCTCATAGAATTATGGGGCTTGGAGGATATGGGTATTTTGTAAGTTGAACTTCATACACCTCAAAGTTGCCAAGATTGAGAAACAGCCTCTTGGCTACTAGATTGCAAAAATACACATAGAGTAGCTTTGTAAGGAATGGTGAAATGGTCACATACATTCTTCTTGGCCATAGACATTCTGATGTAATATTAACACAATTTCATTACTTTTTGGTGGAATTTCATAATTGCGATCATATCTAGATACACATGCTGAAGGTTATCATGGGTTTATCTAAGAATTGAATTCTGTGTGTCTTTAATAGATGTATAACTGTTGTTTGATGAATAATGATATTTTTCATATTTCCCCCTTTGAACATATAGTTTTCTTGGTTATGATTTATGACTTACCAAATGTTTAATGTTCCCAAAGATTCACTCAATATTTACTAATAGAAGCTGACTAACACAAGCCTTTCAAATTCCCCTATACTAATAGAATGATGAAACTGAAAAAGTGCCTGTAGGTATTTACAATGTCAACATTCTCTTATCTTTTTTTGATAAGGCTGCAGTGATATGCTTATGCTTTCCTGGTGATCAAATTCTATTCATAATATATATATATACATAAATGCCCAGCTAGAGCTTAAACAGCACTTGTGTCCGTGATAGCTAGAAGATATTTCAGTGGAAGAACTCTGGTGGGACTGATCCTCTCCTACCAACATGAAGGTGGCTTTTTACCTGTTTTTCACCCTGGCACTCTTCTTTTCGTACTCAGGTAAGACAAGCACCACCTTGCAAAAGACCCTTTTCAGGTAGCTGGCATTTTGAGACTTAGATCCACACTATCAACTCATTCTCATAAAAGTGGGCATTTTAAAGGCTCCTTCACATGAATGTTGTGTTTATGTGGGATTTCCAAGCTCAAATTACAACTGGTATTATGTAGAAATAATATGAATCTTTAGAAAATAAAACTTCAGCACTTCAAAATTCTGACACCAACAGATAATTAAAGTTTAAGGACTAAGCAACTTTCAAATGTTAAAGCCCCAGAAAGCATTTCTGATGTGAATCAAAACCTGGAAGCCTGACTTTAATCAACTAAACCTTACTTACCCATTATTCTTAACCCAAGATTATAGTCCAACAAAAGCGTTGTAAATTTAGATCCACAAAGTTGTTTTTGATTGCTTATGTTTGTTTTTATGTTGTCAGCTGATTAAAGAAATTGATATGTAATTTGATCATATTTAGTTCAACTATTATTCAGTGATAGTTGCATTAAATTGAATTTATTTACAATTGGAACAGAAGAAATGTGTAAGATGAAATACTCTTTTTTTCCAGTAAAAAATTACTTAGTTGGCCCTTATTCAAGCTATGGATTTTCTTTATATTGTTTATGGGTTTGATCACTTATTTTTAGTTGCTCTTTATAATGGTTATTCTCTGTCATTTTTTGTATATAACTATCTCTCTGTGATTCATAGATTCTAAAATGAATTGCACCAATATGATCACATCAGTCATATCAATATATTGTGTACTGAAACATGATCTCTTATGTGCTTAGAATATGATTACAGGACCATGATACTTCCCCAGTCTAGGACCCTGCAGGCCCTGGTAGAATCTGGAGACAAAATAAGATTGTTAATTCTCAAAAACTAAGCTGAGCTTACCAACAATGGTAGAATAGGAAGAAAAGGAAAGATTCTATTCCTTGTTTAATGGTTGAAATTTATTCTATGTGCTTCCTTAATTTAAAAACATTTGTTCTGAGGATTATCATACGGAATTGGCTGCCATGTCTCTTTTAATCACCTCAGGTCATATGACTTATGAGCAAGAAAACAAGTGAATTTATACCTTATTTGTTATCAAGCAGGAGGCCAACTGTTTGCTAGGCAGATAAGGAAGTTGTTATTGAAATTTAATGCAGAAGTAATATATTTCTATAGCTAAATATTAATCTGAAAAAGTTTTATCATCACAGTATTTGCATACACGTTCTATACATAAAGCACTGACATAGAAGAGGAGTTAGATCCCTACTCTGGTGGTAGAATCTGTGAATTACAAAGTGCTAGTAGGAACTTAAGAAAGAGCAAACAAGGCAATCATGAAGACAGCAGAGGTTCTGCTCCTCACCCTGATGCTATTCTTTTATACGGGTGAGTCCCATATCATAATTGCAAAAATTCCTTTCCAAAGAAGCCTTGCTCTTAGAAACAGGCATATTCCGTCATGTATTCCTCAGAAAGAGGGACATTATCCTGCAAGCATTCTAAAAGTTTCTGCAATCAGAAACAATCCTTTAAGTTAAGGATTCAGGGGAAGGAATGTAATGAATTCCAAAGTCTACCACGTGGAATTGATCCTCTTGCATGAAGAAATCACACATTGCTAGTTGATGAGAAAGGAAAATCCCCGTGTAATGAGGTAAATCTATAGGCAAAAAGCTTCCATATCACAGTAAGTGCTTATGATGTACACTTTATTCATGGCTGATGTTAAGATGCAGAAATTTCATGAAGTTTCAAAACTTGCATCCAGTTTCAGATATCTATGGAGGGAAGCTTGAAAATCGTAAGATAATTGGTTCATTTATTGTATATTTATTTTATTTATGTTGTCAACTTAATGGATTGTTATTGTTGCAAATATAATTCAGTGATATTAGAAATAATGTCCACATATTGATATCTGGATATAGGTTTCTTTTGTGATAATAAAGGAGAACGTGTACTAAAACACATTCATGTTTACATAATCCAAGAAATGTTCTGCAGTCAACCATTTTTCAATATCAGCTTTGAATTTAATGCTTTTATATTACTGTTGTTTGGTTCTAGATTTTGTTACCGAAGCAAATGAAGAACCGGTAAGTGCAATTCTGTCTTTTAATACATTATTAATACTATATCATTATAGTTGAAAATTAAGATTAGTACTTTTTACGGAGCAAAGAAAAATCAAAATCAAATTGAAGCATGAAAATAAATTGCAATGTGATTTTTGACAGATTTACATGGTGCAGATGTAAACTCTAATTCTAATTGTGTTCAGTTTCTAAACTGAGAAATGGGTTGGCTACTAAAATAATGCATGGTCAGGAAAAAACATGGTTCAATATCTAAAATTATAATTCTGTCAGAGGCATGTAGAAAAGATAATCACTACTGCTGAGAATAGTCACCTACATTCTTCAATTTATTTATAATTAATTTGATCCATGAGAGATCAAAATTCATCTAAGATAACAAACTAATGAGGATAATAGAATTGAAAAGGGATTGCCAAACTGAGTGAATTGGTGTCAAAATGGCAAACATGGTTCAGTGTAAGCAAATGCAAAGATAGATAAATGCACACATACATACAGTGGCACGATTCAAATATGTGAACAACTGGTTCTCTGTGTGGATGCTTCTTCCAGAAGTCCGTTCTGGGCCTGGGAAACAAAAAATTAGCTACTGGTTCTGCTGAACTGGTGCAAACCAGCTGAATCCCACCACTGCATACATACACACATATACATTAGTACAAGACCCTAATCTTCACAGATGTATTTATGGAATCTGAATTGGTAGTTGATTGTTAGAAAAGAGTCAGCCCAATCTCCAGTTTCAATGCTTGAAGCATTAGAAAGGGAATGAAAATAAATCAGCCAAAAAGTAACATGTTTATATGAAACCACTGGGTTTCATATGGTGAAACCACTGGGTGAAACCACCGGGACAGTCACTCCTGAAAATCATAAATCATAAAAATATAATAATTGCATTATTAGGAGATTGGCACAGTTCTCTAGGAGCAGAGCATACAGTATGATTAATTCTGGATTCAGTTTTATATACTTTATGTCAACAGTAATGAGTCTGAGACCTTCAGGTGTTATGTTACTGAATGGACTACAATTACCAGCCATCCCAGCCAGCATAGCCCATGGATGAGGGAAGATAGGAGTTGTAGGTTTCTGATTTCCATCTCTGATCTAGAGTAAACGTGATAGCTAGAGAAGCTATCTTCTAATTAGCTTCTATCTAACCATTTATGAGGGACCATTCTTGTTTGGAGGAAGGAAAGCATATACATTATTCAGCCACCTAACTTAACTATTAATGAAATTCAGCTTAATAAGATATAGCCTTACCCAAGATGTCCCAAAGGTGCCTTTTCCAAAAAGCCAGTGGACTTTCTTGTTTTTTTCCTTTGGAAATATTTTGCTTCTTGCCCAAGAAACTTCTTCAGGTCTTGGATAAGAGGTGAAATTTTTTCAAAGAAAAAAATCAAAATATTCCAGTAGCCTTTTCTTAAAAGGATATTTGGGGGAATCATGACCTGGATGATTGAACATCTCGATAGACAACCTCCCTAAGATATTACAGACCCCCTTGGCAGAATGATACAGAACTTTTATCCTTATGAGGAAGTGACACATATGCCCCTCAAAAAAGGAACACTGATGGAATATGTAAATCCAACTACCATGTTTTTATGTGACTAATTTTATAACAAAGGTTTATTTATTATCTCAGTCCTAGGATCTGAAAATTGTATTATTGCTTTCTGCAGATTGAGTGTGGTGATCAGATAAAAGACTTCTGTACTTTGGAGCTTATGCCACACTGTGGTTCTGATGGAGAAACCTATGACAACCAGTGTTTGTTCTGCAATGCTGTTGTGTAAGTATAACTTCCATGTTTGGAGAATGAAAAAAAAGAGTGATGCTCAGAGCTATTTTGTCTCATCCTGCTTTCTAAGGATTTTCTAACAGAAATGAACATTAGAACTTGGAGAAAGGGTCTGTTTTGTCAAGTGAAGTGGCCATCAGATGATGCTGAGTTCATCACTAATTTCAATAGACCTTACATTGGGAGTCAACGCTTCTTGTGCTTTTTCTTTTTGTATTCATTCTGAATTTTCACACCCCCCTTTGCTTTTCTCTTACCAGAAAGAGTCGTGGAGCACTTAAATTAAAATACCGTGGACCATGTGAGGAAATCAACAAGGCAGCTCTCTATTAAAAAAATCAACTACCATGGGTCTCTTATTCATCCCATCATCTTAATGAATGCCATAATAAATCAGTTAACAGAATGAAAGAGATAAACTATGTCACATTTGTTGATCTTTAAATGGCTAGTGCAACCATTGGATGGAAGGATGGCTCTCTTTCAGAACATCCTGAAATTTACAAAATTTACAAAAAATAAGTGGCACAATGTACAAAATTACTACTGCATTCTTAATATATATGTCTAAGCTCAGAGAACGAACTTTCACCCTTATATATTTCTAAACCTGGCAAGATTTTTTCTCATGGAATCACTCTTATTTGGTTGCAGAATTTTACAAACAATATCATTTTCCATATAATGCCAATTTTCTCACATTTCCTAATCTTCTCGTTCCCACATCCAAGGAAATCTATTAAAAATAGTTCGTAATACCATTAAATGCAGAATGTAGAATGTATTTCATTAAGTACTATGGGAAAATGAGGATAGGCTGTATTATTTAGAAGGGAAGAGTCAGTTCCTTTAAAAAAAACAACCCAATCTTGCCAAACAAAAGGAAGTTGTAGGTTTAGATCTCACTCTTTTACTGTACACCAATCTATATACAGTAAAACTGAGTGTCATTCACTGCTAAGAAGCTGGCTGGGAAATTCTGGGAGTTGAAGTTCACAAATTAGCAAGTTTATTTTTCTAAAGTAAATAGCCTTTACAAGCACTGTGTAACTTATGTAGGGCTATAAATTATGCCATGACCACTCCTTAAGTCAGCTTTGAAGTTTACTAATTAATTAATGGAAAACTGTTAATAACTTTATATCTGAAAAAGGACATTTGCCCTTGGCTGCACCATAGCAGATAGAGTGATTGGAATCCATCCAGACAGGACCAACCATAAAACGTAACACAGAAGGACTCATTGCAAATCAGATTTCACTTTTTATAAAGCTTAAAGGCAGAAAATTGTCATTTGTGGAAATAAACAAATAGGATCCAGAAGGGCCTTCTCCGTCATGGCTCAAGCCCTTTGAAACATTTTATCCCGAGGTGAGATTGGCTCCCACCCGTCTGTCCTTCCACAGGAGCCTGAAGACCTGGTTCTGCCAGATCGCAGGGGGCCATAATATCACATTGGAAGTGTGATGTTGCCAATTTCTGTCCTGTTCTTCCCCCCCCCCTCGTGCAACCTGTTCTTTCCCTCCCCATCCTTTAATTATATTTTATCTTGATTGGGATTTTTATTTTTATTCTTTTAAAGATATTTGTTAGGATTTTAATGTTTTAATGCTGGAAGCTGCCCAGAGTCATTTGCTAGGAGATGGGCAGCAAATAAATTCAACAATTAAATAAATAAAAAAACGATCCAATTTTCTCTGTCAGAGAAGAATCTGCTTTCAAATAGCAGAACTTCAAGAGATATCTAGGCAACTGATCAAACCAATATATCCAGCGCAACTGCTACCATTCTAGGATATCCTGCAAATACACAGAGAAAGTACATTACAATTTTATATTAATAGAGAAAGTTTATTTGGATAGATCATGCCCATCCATTAAATAGTTTCATTCATAGTTCAGATTACAGAAAGGATCATGTGGTGTCTATTTTCTATGGTTATATACCTAAAAATAATTAAGCCTCTTTGGGACTGATCATATTAATTACCCACAATATTGTTTACCATAGCTATGGAAAGTCCTGTGCATTTTGATATGGGGGGTATAGATACTGTAAATTCTTTGAGTTCCTACATTATGGTTTCACAATTAACTGTTTTTTCAAAAAAAAAAAAAACCTTTGCTGATGTTTGATAAATATCAAATTATTTTTCATTGGCTATATTAAATGATACATGTGCTTGCTCTTGTCTGGATATAGAACTTGACTGGAAATGTAGTAGGTGTAAACTATATTGGAAATTACTACACAAATTCAACTTTTTAGATAAAACTGAGAGCAAACCCACACAGGCTTCAGAGGAGAAAATAACACTTATAGGTTCTCTACAAACTTCCCGAAATTTGTTCCTTCTCATTGAATTAGACTCTAACCCACTGGCTGAGAATACGACAAGTTGTAATCCTATGAAGCCAAATCACATCTCTCTTGGGCTAAGACTAAGTCGTGACTGGAGATTCCTAGCCGGAAGAAGGGAGGCATGGCAAAGGTTGATTGACTTAGTCTCTAGGGCAGAAAGGCAAGATCAACCTATCTGTGGAGAATACTACAAGTTGTAATCCTATGAAGCCAAATATGTAATATTGCATTACAGCAGTTTGAGTGACTCAGTGTTAGGACAGCTTGTTTTTACAGCTGGATGATTGTTTAGTCACTCCAATGCTGCATGATTCAGTCATATATCTAAGACAACAGCTTATGGCCCCACTTACAATTTGCTGATTGGTAAGAATTCATGAAAAACAAGTTGAATACATTTTGAAAATAACTAATAACTAATCAGAACTAGTGTTTTCAAAAATATAGGATGTTTTGCAATACATAATTTTGAAGAAAAGTAAAAAAATAGTGTTTTTAATGTGCGTGGGAAATGTGGCATTTGTTACCTAGGAAAAGCAAACCAAGCCACTCCCTAAAGTATCTTTTCAAGGACTTGATAAACCATAAAACCTGTTCCGCACACCAATAAAACAGCTGGAAGGCAAAGAACATTGATAACACTGGAAGATACTAGAAGCAAGCAAAGGCTCTGGTACCCAAAGTCAATATGAAATAAAGTTTATGAATTTAAGCTCATAAAAGTAACCAAGCTTGTAAATATTGTCTTTGTTTTCTCAATGTATCATTGTTTTCATATTTCTAATCACCTTTCATTGAATCCACCCTCTCATGATCAATCAAATATATTCTAATTTACATAACACTATATACATGGGTTGCATCCCTGCCCTAAAGGTTTTACTTCTGCTGATCGCAAGAAACAATCCATGTTTCAATGGAATTGTTAGCTAAATTCCGCTTCTGATTTTCTGGCAAAACAATCCACCAGAAAACATATCTTAGCATTTGAGTCTCTGAACGATTGCTGTATATTGGTTTCATATCTCCATCAAGTGTTTCTTAGATTCAAGCCAGAACCTCTCGCAGAGACTGAACTACTACTGACCATTAAAATCAAATATTACCTACATCCTTAAACCTGAGTAATAAAATTAAGAATGACAGGACGGCAATTTTAAGAAATGCATTTATTATCATTTTTCATATTAGCATGCCTGTTCTACTATTTTCAGAACTATTTTGTTATCTTAATTTGAAACAGGCAACCTGCTTTTGAGCATAAGAACGGCACAGTGAGGGACTATCGGTTGATGTTTATCGTACTTCCACAGTGTGGGCCAAAGCAGAACAAATTATGTGATGCTTTAGAACAATTGTTGCTGAATGTTGTCACTGACAGCACTTGTATCCTGAAGAAGATTGATTTAGAATAGAACAGCAAGTGCTCATTTTTTAAGAAGTTATTCTTGGTTCTCTTCAGGTTTAAATCCTTTCTCTTATTCAAAACATTTTGTATAAAGAATCTTGTCATTCAGATCTGCGCATGAAGGTATATTTCCCTCTTGATCGTGCTTTCCTGCATAAAAGGAACACTTAACAAACCATTACATAATCAGACAATTTATAATTCATAAACTTAAATATCATAACATGAAATGTACTTGTTTCTCAAATTGAGAATACAAAAAAACTGGCTCCATGGTCAAGATCAGAATTTGGAAATTGATTTACAGTACAGAATGACTGAATAATTATTTTCCATCCCCCACTCCTGAAAAACAATACAATCTTCAAACTTTTGGCAATACTACAATAGCAGTAACAAGGAGATTGTTCTACACAGCCTCAGAGATAAGGTCATCTCCGAGTTTTCTTTTCTTTTATTTTGTCAGCACTGATCTTCACGAAAGAGACCAGAACAAACCAAAAGGCCAGGTATAAGAGTCACTCAGGTGGATGAAGTCAGTGTCCAGCACTACTTTATTCTAGCTTATACAAGATCAAAGGATCTCTATCTTCTGTTTGGTTTCAGCATCACAAAATTAAAATTACTGTCCTTGTTTCTTTGAGAGGTACCTGAAAGAAATCAAAACATTTTGTATGTACAACATGAAATATAATTCGCCATGAACATGATATATATATTCTGAAACACTGGGCATTTCAAACTGATACAGCCGCTACTGAGCTGATTGATATTCTGGAAACATATATATTGGATTAATGTATGTATTCATTTCAGATTGGGTACCATGTAGTCTTCAGAACCATAATGAGAAGGGGAATAGCACACCATTTGTGGATAATGTTCCTTTGCAGTTTCAATAAAAAGCTTGGTGTGGCTTTTCACTTGAGTCAACTACACTTCAATCTCATGTATTGCCAAGCCATGAACAGAATTTTGAGAGATTCCATTTCTTTGATCCAGACCAGAAGAGAAATCAGATTCCAGCAAGGTCACTGAAGACATCTGGGTGATTGGCTGAGTGGCAATGGCAGCTTATTTCGACCCTCCAATTATGATATTGGCCCTATTTAGAAACTCAAAAGTGTATCTGTAGAGAGCTTGCAAGGTAGTGTGTGGTGAATGCATTTTTTCCTAACCTCTTGGCGCAAAGAAGGAAGATCTGAAAAGATGTTGTAAATATATCTATTCCTAGGAAGGGCTGAAACTAAGTTCAACTCAGCATACCTACAACTTCACTTCAGATTGTTCCATTTCACCAGGGAAAGAAAAGATGTGGATCTAGTTCCGGAACATGTGACTGCCTTTTTTCATTTCCCTAAACATTTGAATGTGAATTCTAAAAATCAAACACAAGTGCACTGTACATTATGGCCAAGGATGCAGCTCCTCTAACAATTTTAAGACAACACACATCTCATGACCAATCCTAATTCACTTATATATCAAATTATATAATCTTTACCTTTCCCAGTGTTTGTGGTTCAACTCCAAAAAGTCATCTAATTTTGCTATTTCCTTGAGATACTGAGTAAGTTTTAAAAGCTCTTTATCTTTATCTCTGTTTAAATGTGCCTTCATGAAGGGTTTTATCTGTTGACCAAAAAATAAAATGGGAGTTAATTACATAAAGAGCATACTAACATGGTGGATGGTTTGTTTGCAGCCTGATCTCCTAGATCAGCTTTAGCTGATCACTGGCACAGTTCAGCCAATCTCCAACCTCCCACCTCAGATGATAATGATCTCTTACTCTCTCACTACGATCAACAAGTCCCAAGCATCCTGTGCAAATGACCTTGGATATGCTCCTGTGTTCTAGTCATATCCATGCAGCAACTCAAAGATCCAGGCATATTATTATTATTTTCTAATACCCACACTTTAATTAGCCATGAGGCAGCATATTGCAACTGAACTTGAGAGCAAGAATAATTTCCTTGTGCATGGGACTTTGATTGAATCTTCCTAACAAAAATTGTATTTGCTGTAAAAAGGCCACTAGATTTGGCATGTCAAGGTATAGAAGCCTGGTATTCTACATTTGAGAATTTACGTCAGCTTAAGCTCCTTTGAACAACTCCCATAATATTAAAACCAGCTAAACTAATGTAAATAATTGTCTCTATGCATTGGACAAAAAATACAATTGCATGCCAGATAAAGGGATACAAAAACAATACTGCAGTAATCACTTGCTGCAAGCTCATTCCAGAAATAAATTTATTTTTTAACTTCATCAGCTTTCCATCCTGCATCATTCTCACAGAGAACATTGGTTACTCTGACTTCTTGCTAGAGACTGCCCTCCAGTGTACAGTCATCACATTGTAGCAGAGCTATAATACATTATTTTCCTTCCAATCGTAAATATATGCAAGTGCCCACAAGACATTGAAGAAACCGTGCAGTCTTTGGTGCTTGCTGAGCTAGGTTGTTTATTGCAGATGTTTCATTACTTGATTAGCTAACTTCACCAGCGCTAGTGAGCATGAGAGTTCCACCGTCTGAATGAAGCTCAGAGAGCACCAAAGACTCCACAGTTCAACTCTGAGCTATGTATATTCTCTTCCATTATAATGAAGAAAATAATCTCATGCCAACTTGTCTGAATTTATATGTTATTATGATGGGAGTCATATAAACCTTTTGGGGGGGGTCCTGTTATTTCAGAAGGCAGGCATCACAACAGAGAAGACGACACAAGATGGCGCCATTTAATTGATGAGATCAAGAGCGCACCCGTACTACTTGACTATATTGGATGGGCACCAACAATTGGAGATTGGAAATCCCTCAGCTAACCTGGCCTATGTTATAAGAGCACTGAAGTACCTTGAATTCACCTGGAAGCTGACTGGTAACCAGTATAGCTTGCAAAGCAGTGGGGTCACATGAGCATAATGTGAGAATCCCAACACTGCCTATGCTGCCACATTCTGGAGTAGCCATAGCTTCTGGATAATCCTCAGAGGCAGTTTGATATGGTACAGAATTGTATATTCAAAGTACTTGCTCTACTAGATTATATAAATGCAGGTTTTGGCTTCTCCATCAATCTGACAGTCTATGACTTAGGAGGGGGGAAAAAAGTACACCAGGTATGTTTAATTACAAAGAACAAAAAGTAACTGGAATAGGAACTATTATTACCTTTGCTGCAATAGCTTCCACCAGATTCCATGTCCTTCTAAGAAGATTATAAAACTTACCCCAAGCACTACTTGTCATGTTTATTAAACCTTGGTGACAATAAATTAATGTTCTATGCTAATTAAAATTTGCTGTATCTAGTAAAACATCTGGTCTTGATTCCTCCAACAGAAACATTCCCATAAGCAGTCACCCACAATTTGTCTTGCTGTCAATAAAATCTGAACACGGCTTGTTTTTTTGCCCAGGAAGGAAACACTGATATTGTTCTGTTAGTGTTGCGCTCTATCCAGTCGATCAACAGATTTTAAAGCTATTTGCATTCTTTAGCCATATTTTCCCAAAACTGGAGAGATTGGGAAGGCAATACTAGCTTGCATGACAGCCAAGAAAAATATCTTCCTAAAGTCTTGTCAAATTTGAGGATGGAAGAAACAGATCTGCAATTTTACCAATAATTTCAGAACAGGTATGCAAGTGCACTTTTATTCCTCTCAGAACAGAAGAAACTTCTACCAGTTATTAGCAAAAGTACCAAAATATTGCTCCTGAATTATTCAGTGATATCAAACAATTGACATAACATAGATATTTTACGTAAATCAGAGAATACTGTATAGCAGCTAAAGCTGCAGTCCTATATACTATACTATTTATTTACATGTTTCAACTCCTTATTTCCTGTCAACTAACAAAAAGTGTTATGTAAGCCTTTCACCTATCCATTTTTTTAAATGTGCGCATAATATACTAAATTAATATTCAGGATTGATTTGTACGACGATTTGAAACGCTTTATCCACTCTGAATCAGGAAAAGGCAACACACAGTCAACAAAAAGTAGCAGCAAAACATGGGAAAAATGTGTGATTTTTCTTGTTGTTATTTGTATTAAATAGGTTTAATATCCTAAACATACTGTTTTGTTAAAATCCCCCAAGCCTTCCTCCAAACTACCTACTGCCCTCCAGGAATATCTACCATATTTTCCTTAGCTGGGGGGGGGGGGAGAAACCACTTAAAAAAATTGCATCAGTGCTAGCACCAAAAGGGTTTTACCATGTTCTATACCCAAAAATTAGTAGTAAAGTACAACATGGACTTACTCAGAAGTAGTTACACAAGTTTTAAAAGAGCTGGTGAAATTATTGTAAGTAGAAAGACAACATGGTGTCAGTGGGTCAGGTGCTAGATTAGGATCAGAGAAATCCCAGTTCACTCAAGCCTTTCTTTCCAATATTAGACTGGATATACTTAGCTGCTAAGGCTCGGAACAGAACCTACAGTATGTCCCCATGCTGTTGTGTTAACATAATAGAGGGATTTATACAGATAGTGGCATGAAAAAAATGGAAGCAGCTCTCCAAATAGCAACTATGCTGACAGGATCAAAGGCTGGTTCCAATGAAAGCATCAAAACTATTCAAATATAAATCTACCCAAGTTTACTTTTTTTTTAGCCAGCTGATATTTTTTTCTAAGTAAAAAAATTACCTTTAGTCCATTCTGTGGGTTCATCAGAAAATTTCGACCAATGTCATCAAACATAATAGTATTTTTCTTGCTGTAAAACTCTGAAAATTTGCCCCATATAACTCCTAGAGGTTTCACCTATAGAAGCAAAGTTAGAAGAAAATCAAATAAAATTGCTGAGTTAAACAATTTTAGAAATCTAAGCCTGCAATCGTCCACTCACTAGCTTGGAATACACATATCACTGAATTTAACAGAATTTATTACAAAGTAATCTTTAAAATGAAATATGTGATGAGATCTCCAATTCTGTAATTCATCACAGCATTAATTTGGGAAATTTGAGAATTAACTGCAGCTTGTCTCACTTTTCTAAGTTGTTCGAGCATCTCCCTCTCTTTCTGTAAGAGATATACTGCTTTCAAATGTCTCAAGCACACAAAACAAATTGCACAGTTCTTATAGTGTACATTTGTACTGAATACTTCAATTATCTAAAACGATTATTCCTTAGATTATTTTACTGTGGAGTTCCACTAGTACCTGAACTATATACTCTAATCAATAACTAACTTGATTAGTTATGACTTGTGGACTTCAACTCCCAGAATTCTTCAGCCAGCGTGAAGAATAATCTTCAGACATACTGCTGATGGAAAAGGTTTCATTGGGAGTCACTGAGTCCTCAATCCACATTTTATAGAATAAATAAATAGACTACACAAATAAATAGACTTCTAAAAATTGAGAAAATATCCCCTCTATAGAAAAGTAATTGCTCATACATCAATTAAGCCTCGCCTTGGAGTGTGCACAGTTATCATGGCAGCACTATCCAACATGAACGTTATCTTGTAGTTTGCATTAGTGCTCACTCCCAGCTCCTGCAATGCAAAATGAACAATGATTGAAATTTCGTGCACAAACTACCTCTCTTCTGTAATTTACAAACCAGAAACAATTTGCCTAAAAGAGATAAAAAACACTTAGCTAAAACTTGTTAAAATAAATGCCTACTCCTCTCTCCAAGGAGACTCTGAAGGGTGAGGGTTGGAATGTAGGCCTTGTTTGTTTGTTTATTTATAAAATTTATAGACTGCCCATCTTACCTCAAGGTAACTCTGGGTGGAGTTGTACCTACAAATTGTGGCACTGCAGCCAACGAAAGCAACAGAATTGGCTGCTTTACTAATTTATCACAGTCAATAGAAGGCATTTCTCATTTTATTTTCATTTATTAGGTTATTTAATGCTGCAGACAAATTTTAAAAGGTTCAGAAATCTAAAAAGATTACTCTACAAAAAGGCATTTTGATGTTCAAAGAAGCAGGTGCTTTTAACAGGCCAATTAGCTAATTTCTTTTTTAAAATCAACACATTTGAGCACTTGGCGTCTTTTTTGTGTGACAAACTATTTCCAAGAGACAATGCCACTCTCTCTATGCAAACACGGCAGCTTTATTTTTGTACCTGGTTGGAATGACTACTATTGTTTCAAGTCACAGCCTGGGTTTTGATGGGAAATGCTGGAAAATGTGCTTGGCTTCAGGAATGAGAGGCCAAAAACACCTAGCAGTCCTTTGGGCTTGGTTATAAACTGTATATATAAAAGTGCCATCCATGTATACCTAGAAGGCTAAACTGTGGTCCGTGCATTCAAAAGCTAAGAATGCTCAACAATGTCATGCAAAAGCACAAATCTTATGAACAAGTTTACTAACCAAGTATTACACAATGGTTTTAAATAATGGTTTTAAAGTAAGATAAACTGCTTAATGGTAGCTTTTGATTCTTCTATGACTACTATTATCACCTAAACTAATTGTCATATTTAAGAATTACCCATCTCTTTCACAGAGAGATTCTACAGTGGACTGATCTAACTTAAGTAAAATGCCTTTCTTATGTTCCTGATTATACATTCACAAACTGAAATTGTTAAGATTAAAAATAGGACACATTTTCCATCATGGCTATTTGCAGGTATCCCGGTACAATTTGAGAAAGTGATTAAGATATTTCAATTCTCCCATTTCTATTAGTAGTGTGTAAAGCTGGCCATATATCTTATCTGCAGAACTTCTAATCCACCAACCCAGAGCCATACACTGCAGTCTGCAAACACAGCTGCATTATTCCTGTAGTTCCAAACAGGCTGCAGGAATAAAAATAGGATTATGCTTTTTACCTATAGTCTGTGAGGAGCTGGGTAAGTGATGAATTGGAGCGATTTAGCATAGCTTTCCTATGCTTAGGAACTCTTGAAAATTATGTGGTGGATTACATGAAGTCCTGCCAAATACATTATCTAATATAATGAGTGAGAAGTCAGCTAAGCTGAAAAAAGAGCACAGCAAAGAAAAGGACATTCTTGTTCTTATTTTTTCCATTCTTCAGATATATATATGGGAATGTTCCTCAGGGGACTATATCTACAGTTAGACTTGAGGGATCTATTAGAAAATATCTGGTCCAGAGGAAAAAATATGGGATGATTTCAGGATCTGGTGATGGGCAGTTATTAGATTCCTACAGATTTAACTCAGACTCTGCTGCTATTTTGGCACTTAACCATAGGCCAACATATGAGAGTACATCTGCTGCTAATCTCTACTAGGGAATGAATGAGAAGTCACAATCCCATGAACTATCCTAAGAAAAATTCCCCAATGACCTGGATTCAGATTTAACTCTTCAGAAAGAAGAAGTTCCTTTTTATTCAGGAAAATAATCTGACTGCACTGAGGCTCCTGAGGTTAAAAAGAGGGTTGGTTTTAGTCAATTTCTTTGCTCCTCTACAGCTCACAAGACCATCTTCCAAACAGTTCCAACAACAAGGATATTTCTAACGCATAAAAGGAGAATTGGTGGAAAAGGAACTCCTTGTCCATTTATTTGCAGGAGCTTCTTATGGGCAGAATTAAAACACTTTATTTGTGGAAACACAAAGATCCAAGCCAATGGAATTCTGTATTCTAATTTAAAGTGGATTTTTAATTTTGCGAATAGATCATTTTAAAAACCACACAAATTCTAAACAATCTAAACAGATCATTAGAAACAGAAAGATATATAGAAAACTTACTTTCATTTTAGCTTCAATCCATTTCATATTAGTTGCAGCTGAAGTAGAAAAAGAGATTATAAAATGAAAAGTTGTTCTGTTTTTAAAATAAGGGTAATCATTCTGATATTTTTAGATTACCTTTCACTCCCTTATTTATAATTAAGAAATCATCCTGCCTATTCAAGTCCAATGGATCTGCCCATCAGCTCCTTATTAAGAAGGAGCTATACATTCTACTTATTTGATGATTCTGGATACTTCTAAGAAAGCTTTCCCCAACCTGGTACTACTCAGATGTATTGGAAGAAGTATCAGAACTCCTACCTAGAAGACATTTGATTGTAGACAGAGATATAAACCACATAATGCTACCACATATGAATAAATAAAGGCAGAAACAATTCAAGGGGTATATGTGAAGTATAGACTTATTCTATCCTGCATTCACTTTAATAGGAACCTATAAGAGCAGGAGAAAGTATTAAGATATCATTTTATAAAATATGAACATCGAAAGAATAATAAAATGACTCAATAACTAGTGCTAAGAGTGTTTGTTACCTCATGATATAGATTCATAGAATCATTTAAAAACTGCACATCTTTAGAAAAAATTGGATTCATATTGCCGCTTTTTTCTTGCTCTTTCACCTGGGCAGTTGTGCTCTTTGGAGATCAGGAAAAGCTGTCAAATCAGTTTGTAATAGGAAATGACAAGGCACAGGGAATCTGCCACTTAATGTATCATTCCCAAAGTATTGGGCAAAGTGCAGTAGTTCTGGTTTACTTTTCAAAAGGATTTCTAGTCTATTTTTGCCCAGGAAAAGCTGTATTTTTCATCAACATAGTTTGCACAACTGCCCAAAGTTAAAGAGGATTAAATGTAACAGAAAGACTGAACACCAAAAACATAAGCTTCAACATCTATCATCAGATTCACGCATTGCAAATAAAAATGGCAAGTAATCAAATCATTTGTTTGTAAAGTAAATGACTTACACCAAATTACAATATCATAATCTTCATAAGCAGATGTCAGAAACTCATGAAGGTAGGGCCTCATCAGCTCAATTCCCGTTTCTGCGCATGACCTGTGATCTGAGAAGAAAGTCATCTGATTCATTTGACTCAGTTCAAATTTTCTTTGAACACCATCCCCATAGAGTAACACTCTGACCTCAACAAGTTGCAAACAGTCCAGTGCTGTTGACCTATGGTGTTTTTTTTTTTAAAAAAAGCCTAAAATACTACAAATCAGAGCTTTCCAGAGAAAGGAAATCAGGAAAAAATCCAATCTCTCATCTCCATACCAATGGATAGGTACAATGAGGGAGAAAAAAATTGTATGTTTGCCCACTGACAAAGAAATGATCAATCTATAATTTTAATGGTAGGTTTATTTTAGTTTAACAGTGAGAAACAGAATAACAACAAAAAAATCCAGAAAAACACATTTCAAAAAAGTTATAAATTGATTTGCATTTTAATGAGTGAAATAAGTATTAGATCCCCTATCAAACAGCAAGATTTCTGGCTCCCAGGTGTCTTTTATATAGGTAACGAGCTGAGATTAGGAGCACTCTCTTAAGGGAGTGCTCCTAATCTCAGCTTGTTACCTGTATAAAAGACACCTGTCCACAGAAGCAGTCAGTCAATCAGATCTCAAACTCTCCAGCATGGCCAAGACCAAAGAGCTGTCCAAGGATGTCAGGGACAAGATTGTAGACCTACACAAGGCTGGAATGGGCTACAAGAATATCACCAAGCAGCTTGGTGGGAAGGTGACAACAGTTGGTGCGATTATTACAAAATAACTGTCGATATCCCTTAACAGCCTTAGAATAAGCAGAGTCTTCTCCTGCAGTACTAGCCTAAAGTAGTTTAAGGCAAAACACACCACCTCCTCACTTCAACACAAAGAATCACTGTCCCCATAGGGTGAAACTAAATTGCTCTATACAAGCCTAATAATGATTTGTTTTTATATATGATAACTGCAGTGAGACTACTATAAGCTTAAAAATGGAAACGTTCAATACCTACAATGGAGGAACGTTGGTGAAGATATTGGAACTGGTCTGGCAATTAATGCATCAGACTACAATGCAGACTAGGGTTAGAATGCAAATTCTAGCCCTAACTAAGGCTGAAAGCTAGCTGGGTGATTTTGGGCCAGTCACTCTCTCTCTCAGCCTAACTCACTTCTCAGGGTTGTTGTAGTAGGGATAATAGAAGAAGGAAGGAAGGAATATTAGGTATCTTCACCACTTTGTGTTACTTATAAAAGTAATAAAGGCAGAACAAAAAATCTAAAAATAACCTTTACAGAGATGGCTAAATTAACTTCATTGCTTAGAGAGAAAACATATTTATGACTGACTGGAATCCCTTAGAGATTTGCTGCATAAAATGGAAAAAAAATGAACCTGTGGTTTGCATGAGTAGAAAAAAACTGGAGAATAGAAAGGAATGAGCTTTCTGTGTAGAGTAAGAGATTATTTGATAATTTTACTTATATTTACTGCAAAGGAACCTGAAAGATTTTTCTTTCTATTTTGTTTTCATTCTCCCTGCATTTTTTCTTTCTCTGTTTAATGTTCTTTGTAAAAAATTTAATTAAAAAAAAAGATAATGATTCCACAATATACAATTCAACAAATACAATCACCACCGTGCAGACATGACACTGCAAAGTTGCTAAATCAGATTTCAATAACCTGGAGATCAACATTAGGCCTAAGTGATGAGTTGTTTTTCAGCTTGCTTTTTTTTTTTTTTTTACATATACTACCATCAGCACAGATTCTTCTTAGCTTAGGTTCTATTTGTTACATCTAAAACAGGGAACTAAACTTTAATTACCTAGAACCACAATCTGTACACATTGTTCCAACCGACCTACTGATTTCAGATTTTTGTTTACATCTGAATTTAAATATAACTTAATCAAAGCTATCTCATAGAGAATTATAATGCTTACCATGATATGTTTTATATTAAATTACTGTTATCAGTGTTTTCCCCCTAAGTTATAAAGAGTAGGCGTACATTTAAAAACGTGACTGCAACTGATTGACTGCTTGTTTTCATGTTCAACATTTTATTTTTAAAGCCTTGACCCATAAATTTACCAAAGAACTGACCATATGTAGACCATAAAATTAGCCTTAGAGAACATATTTTACAGCTGGGGATTAAGATAAGATAAGATAAGATAAGATAGATAAGATAAGATAACCTTTATTGTCATTTTTTTACTGTGGGCACAATGGCACACATCAAAAATAAAATTTAGTTGCCCGCTCTCAAAGTGAAACACATACATGACACATACCTAAACATACTATATACAACATATATATAGACCCACACCCCTACATATACATAACAAATAAATATTAAATACTGTCCATCTTGAATATCTTGAAGATCTTTGGATTAACAGGTAACAGGAAATGAAATATTTTCATAATCAACTTGACTTATTGAAATTATTTCACTTAAATATGTTTATATTTCCCTCACTGGTGGTTTTTCAAAAGATGCTTAAAATGTTTTGTCTCATTTTGCTTACTTTCTTATGGTTTTATGCTGTCATCATGACCTGCCTGCTACTATTCAAACTATTATTATTTGAGATATTGTAATTATTGTTGTAAAGCATGTCTTAAGAGCTATAAAGAATATAGTAAAAGTAATACACAGTCAAGATATACAACATTAAACAGTGAGGAACAGTTTCAACCTAAAGTTAATGACTTACCAAACAATGTGTAATCAACATCAAGAACCAACAATTTCTTCCCTTCTCTTGGAGGATTCAGTATTTCTATTTTGTAGTCTTTAACTCTGCGGGAGATTTTCAGCAGATTCTCCTCCCTAAACACAAATAATGTAAGCATCATGTAGCTGTAGTTCCTTTAGCTAGTCATTCATTTATTACTCTACACAGTGACTCACCGATTTTCTACTTCAACAACTTCCTCTTCAATATCAAAATCATTCACTACATCTTCATTATCAGGAGGTGGCCCAAGGACATCTTCCTATAATGAAGGTAATTTTTTAAACAAATTAGCACAGAGATAGTCACGTTTGCCTAATTTGGTGGATTAGCCAAAGCCCAGAACAATGACTTCTAGATAGCTATTCATACTATAGAAATTAACAGAGAGAAAACATGGTTGAATGAATTGACAGACACTATGCTCACAGGAAATCGGCAGCTGCCATTTAATTAAAGGCTACTGCCAACACCAAAAAAAACATGGAAATAAAATGGAAAGCAAATGGTACTGCATTCCATAAGTTCGTTCACATGATACATACGAATCCTGCATTTGAAATAATATATTTGGTCCATTAATATGTATTGTGCAAAAGCAAATACTTACACAAAGGGCCACCCTGAAAGTTTTCACAAAAGCAGGCTCCTTACATCATTTTAACATGATTTTGATGATTACATTTTAGGGAGTAAATTGGTTTCTGTGTTTTAACAGAGCAATAAGGTATTTTACCAAAACTGGTAAAATTGGTTTCTGTGTTTTAATAGAGCAATAAGGTATTTTACCAAACTTTCCTCACGAGTCCCCATCATCATGATTTTTGTATTTGGTTTCAATTTCAATGATCCAAGCTTCACATCATTTTCTGCTGTCTTGCCTGCAATATAAACAGATTAGACTTCCTAAGTAACATCGTGCAATTTCCTCTTCTTGCTTATTCTGCATGACATTTTTGAATCACTGACACATTAAGCTCAATGAAGCAAAATATCCCTTTAACCACATAAAACAAATCAATGTTGACCAATTCTCACTATATAACATTTTCTATGATTGAAAGACGCCCAGAGTTACCCTGAGGAAAGATGAGTAGCTTATCTCTCTCTCTCTCTCTCTCTCTCTCTCTCTCTCTCTCTCTCTCTCTCTCTCTCTCTCTCTCCCCCTTTCTCTCTCTCCCTCTCCCCCTCTTTCTTTCCCCCCCTCCTCTCTCTACTTTTCTGCTATGCATGTTGGAAAGGCTTCAATAAATCAGTAAGAATTCTCTTGGCTGCTTCTCTAACACAGCTTGGCATTTATTTTATTTCATTCAGACAAGAAACATTTCTCTTTCTTTTCAAATAAGAACAGCCTGTCTGAAGAACTGCTGGGGCTTACATCCTGAGCAGTTTCCACTTGTTTTTTCTAGGTAGCTGAAATCCCTGTTAGCTTGCACTTTAGTTCTTTGTGTAATGATATTAAAACTACTGCAGTCACAACTAATACAAACATTGTAGAAAATTAAGAACAAGCTGTACAATAAAATACAATATATTTTTCAGTTTTTTCTACTAACACAGATAACTAAATAACCTAGAAATTGTGTGTTTGTGGTTTTGAACTCCAGTCCTGACTGTTACAGCTAAACTGCAGATGGTGGTTGTTTTACACATTTTGAATGCTGAAAGCAATTTATTCATTCAATTGGAATGACTGCCCAACTCACAAGCATGATCATGGTGTGGAGACAAAGTAGCGAGAATGAATACTCATGCCCCAACACTGGCTTAGCAGTTTGCTGACCCTAATCTGCCATGCTTGGAGCCGCTAGCTCAACTTGCGTCTCACTTGTACTGTGCACTCAGGGATGGCCCTGCCCCATCTATCACATTTCCAAATCCTACTAGAACTCCAAGTGTAAATAATACTCTGAAAGAGCAGACATTGTATAGTGATTAAATGTTTGACAAGAATCAGGGAAACCTAGGTTCAAATTTAACCATGAAAACTCATTGAATAACCATGAGCTAGTCAATGTCTCTCAGTCCAATTTGCTTCACAGGAATGCTGTGGAAAATAGATTAAGGAAAGTATGCTGTGTACACTGCCTTAAGTTCATAAAGTAAAAAAGTGATGTCACTCTAATAAACAAATATATAAATATATCATTTTAATCCATTCAACCAATATACTACAGGAAGATCCCCAAGGGGGAATGAACAAAGATCTTCATAAACAAGTATGTCTAAGGCTATAGTCCTAGAGATAAGGTTTTCTCTTTAATCTGTTGGATAGATACATTGTTTCTAACCCTTTAACATGTTACAACTGTATTTCATTTATTTTTTTCATAAATGAATATGTCTGCATTAGAAAGCAAACTTCCTTGAAAACAAATGGAGATATATATGTATACGTGTGTGTGTGTATCATATGTATGTATATATGTATGTACGTACGTATGTATGTATATATATACATTGACAAGTGTGGGCCCTTTAAGAACAATACGATTGGTGATATATATAGTCCTTGACTTACAACAGATCATTTAGTGACTGTTCAAAGTTACAACAGCACTGAAAAAAGTGACTTATGACTATTTTTCACTTATGACCATTGCACCATCCCCATGGTCATGTGATTTACATTAGGATGCTTGACAACTGGTTCATATTTATGACATTTGCAGTGTCTGAAGTTCATGTGATAATCTTTTGTGACCTTCTGACAAACAAAGTCAATGGGAAAGCCAGATTCACTTACCAACCATGTCACTAATTTAACAACTTCAGTGATTCACTTAACAACTATGGCAAGAAAAGTCATAAAATGGGACAAAACTCACTTAACAAATTTCTCACTTAGCAACATAAATTTTGGGCTCAATTGCTGTCGTAAGTCAAGGACTACCTGTATGTCACATGACATACACACACACAGAGCACATGCATAAAATTAGTTGAACATTCAACATCTATGCATTAATACATCACTAGAATGTTCTGTTAAAGAGGATGGACCATTGTTGACTGCACAAGCCTGATATCAGTCTGTTTCTTATACAGGGTGTGAAGGATAAACCTTAGACTAGGGTTTATGTTGTATTTTTTAAGAAGTGCTTTAACATTTAGTCATTTAAACCAATGGTTCTTAACCTGGGCGATATTGCCCCCCAGGGGGTGATTTCATTTTTCAGGGGGGCGATGGAACAAAAAGGGGCAACGTGGGGGCGAAGGAACAAAAAGGGGGCGATATGGGGGCGATGGAGCGAGAAGTTTTGGGGACACTTTTGAGACTATACACTATACAGTGAATCGCTGTATATCTGTCGTACAAAAACATCAGATCGCTCGCTATTGGTGGATTGAATTATGTTTTCAAATGTTCCTCCAGCTGGCTTCAGTACAGAACGCCGTACATATGTGAATACGCATCGCTTATCTTCATGCGCGTTGCACAGCAGCCTCTACCCTTTTTATATTTCTTTTTGCGTCTTAAATTTCACTTGTAATACAATCATTAAATGTTACTGTTTTTCTTTTTGGGCATTTCACTTTCTTGCAATTGAATTTTGTTTTCAGTGGTCATTACATTTCAGTGTCTTGAATAAATAAGTTTGGGAATAAAGTGACGGGTGGCATCAATATTTTTCACACAGTTGAGATATAGGAAAAAGACTGGAAATAAATTATTTGCATCAATATGTCCTGATGACAATTTTAAAGAAAACAAAAAAAAGTGTTTGCATAAATTGAAGAATTATTTCCTATGTTGTGACTGAGAGGTTATGTTGGGGGAGGGGGGAGCGATGACAACTTCCTCATTGGCTCAAGGGGGCGATTCGTTCAAAAAGGTTAAGAACCACTGATTTAAACAACCAGCACTATCGCAACTACCTCACTTAAGAAAGACAAAGATTACCTTTTACTTTAAGTCCCAGAAGTTTTTGGCGTTCTGGTAGCACTCCTGTAAGTCCTTTGAGTGATTGCTTGAGATCCAACACTGTGTCCTCTTCTGACAAGGTGGTTATTAAAAATTCTTGCCCACCCCATTTTATAATGAGAGACACAGCCATATTTCTAACATACGTTTAAAACAATCCTGTGAAAAAGCAAAAGAAATAAAGAAAAAAAAAAGATCAGACAATTCCAGATATCTAATCCTTTTTAGATATAATAGGAAAAACAACCTAAATATTTAAACTTGAGTGTCATCCTCAATATACTTAATGGGACTCGTTTCTCAATAAATGCTGTATGTATCTGATGGCATTGTAACAAATCCAGGACATTATTTTTGCAATATCTTAAAAACTTCTATATTCTCTTTTACACAATACTTTTCTAATAACTTTAATAAAATAGACAATACTTTTCTAACAACTTTAATAAATAGACTCCTAGGAAAGTATACATAATAGTGTGGTATTTAGAAATTGGAGGGAAAAAAGTGTTAGCGAAAACAGCATAACCACACTACTTGTATACGGATCAACAGATCAGCAAAACATGCAATGCATTCAAATCTCTAGAAGAGAGCTTTATATATATATACCTATAAAATCAGCACTTACGGAAAATTTACTCTGTTTAACAATTATTTAACAAAGAATAATATATTTCACAGACAGACCAGCCCAGCCAGCCCTTGCCTAAATAAAGAATCTGATTCAAGCAAACGAAGGCTCAACAATTTACGAGAGAGCCCTACCCGAAGCAAAGCATCTACTTTTATCTATTTCATACTTCTCTCAGTTTAATCCTACTGTCAACTTCAACAAATTATCACTGTTGAGCTGTTGCTTTTTTTTTTTTTTTTTTTACAACGTGGTGGTTTTATAGAAAGATGCTTCTCGTGTCAGTCTGCTTATGCACGGTCCCTTTTCTCGGCAAGCGGAAAGCGCACCCCGTGGCGTAGAAGTTTACAAGACAGATCCCCTCAGCCGAGACAGGGCACGTTAACTCAGCCAGGCACCAGATACGCAGCGAGCGTATCTCCCGAAGACTACCTGGCAGCTTCAGACGCCCCTCGAGATCTGCGCGGAGGGAGCAAATCCACCTGCAGATCGTGAGCATGTAGGGTGGAGAGCGCTCCCTGCCCACAAAGGTTACTCTTCCTGCCCTTTGCTGAATGCGGGGGGGGTGGGAGGGTCCCTGCTCTTCAGTAATCGCTGATAAGCGGAGGCAGCTCCATCGGCCACCCGCGCAACCAAAGAAAGGACCAGAACCGGCAGCCACCCTACCTCACTTCCAAGCGACCGCCCCGACAACCAGACCCCGGCAGCCCGGGCCCTCACGAACCGGAAGTACTTTCAGAAGCACTAGGCTGGAAACGCAGACAAGAAAAGAAGAGGGGGCCATCGGAGGCTTGTACGTGGGACTTCCGAGTTTCAGTTTAGAAACCCTCCGTTCCTTTGAAGAAGCGAGCGCTGCTCAAAGAAGTTAGGAAAGAAATGTGTCGGTGAAGATGAAGAAAAAGAGTGGAGCTCTCAGTTGGTTTTCATTATGTGTGAAGCATTTTGCATTTATTATATGGATATGTTTATTTTAACATGTGCATTTATTATACTGGAGAGAGAGAGAGAGAGGGGGAGGGAGGGAGAGAGGGAGGGAGACGAAGGTGTTAATGTAATTATAAACAAAAGGGTATGTTTGTATGAATTTTAAAATTGTTGAAGGTAGATAGAGATTATTTGCATACAACACTCCAAAGGAGTAAGAGAAGAATTGGAGATGACTTTGCAGAAGAAGGCATCAACATGGTGAATGAATGAGATCCAGAAGTAAAATCTTGTTTAGAACTTTAAAGATGAAGAAAGTGGCCATGTCCTTATATGAAAAGGTCAGGAATGCTTTGTGTTTTCCTGAGTTTCTTGGGGAGGAAATTTGGTTTGGTTTTCTTTGAGACGTGAGATTACACTAAACCTATTTTAGGTTTGTAGATCAATGGTTCCCATCTACAATGGCAGGAAATTCGTGATATAAAATAGATTTTTCTTAAGCTGATTAATATTTGGTGCTTTTCCAAATATCTTTAAGTATGAAAGCCAGGTTTGCTTCATAAGAACAAGTATGAAATTGCTTTTTGGCCAGTATTGGTGAGATTAACTGGACTGGCAATGATTTCTAAATAATCTTCAAAAGCAACTTTATGGTTCTTGACAGGAGTAAGGGATGAAAGATTGTTACCTTAGAGAATATTCAGCTGGTATACCATACCTAGTTGGAAAGTACAATGAACAGTTTTTTTCATCTACAGCAAGATCAACAGATTTTTCAGCTTGTCCTTGTTTGTACTGGACTTTTGCATCAAAAAAGAGAATCCTGGTTCTCTGGAATTCCAAAATTCAAAAGTATAACCTTCAATCTATACCAACTTATACAACAATGCATAAACCTAAACCTAGCACTGAAAGTTTGAGGAAACAAAAGGTTTTGCCTTGGTTCCTTGTATGCAGTCACCTTGAAAGAATTTCAGCATGAATGAGGAGACCTTAAAACATTTTTTTTTGTTAAAAGTTTTACAAATTTAATACAATATAACCCAAACCCCTCCCACCCCCTCCCCCACTTCCCAGAGCTGATCACAGAGTAACAAATAAACAATCATAATCTAACTAACATTACCTGCCTGTACTATCAATCAAACCATAACATACTTTAACTCCTTTTCAAAACAAATATTAACAAATTAAAAACAAAAATAATAATATAATTAAACCATAACACTAAAAATAACATAAATTCAATCATATTAAACTTTTAATAACCTAAAATCTACTCATAAGCAAGATAATACTTTTCAGTCTCATATTTCTTTTTAATATAATCAATCCATCTTCTCCAGACTGAAAGGTATTTTTCTTGTGAATGGTCCTTCAAATAAGCAGAAATTTTCACCATTTCTGCTAAGTTAGACACCTTAAGTATCCATTCTTCCATAGTAGGCAAAGAGTTTTTCTTCCAGTATTGCCCCACCAATAATCTTGCAGCTGTTATAAGATTCAGCATCAAATTAATTTCTTTGCCATCAAAATCAACCATAATATCCAACAAAAATAATTGCGGAGTAAACTTTATCTTTCTCTTAAAAATCTTTTGAATATTCCACCAAATCTTAATCCAAAAAGTTTTTATATCTCTACAAGTCCACCAAATATGAAAATAGGTTGCATCTAAGCTTCCACATCTCCAACATTTGGGCTGTAAATTAGGATACATGCGGGACAACTTTTGGGGATCCAAATGCCATCTATAAAATATTTTATAAAAATTTTCTCTTAAATTTTGCGCTTGGGTAAATTTTACATTTCTAACCCAAATTGTCTCCCATGTATCCAATAAAATCGGTTCTTGAATATTTTGAGCCCACTTAACCATACAATCTTTAACTAACTCCGTTTCGGAATCTAATTCTATTAAAACATTATAAATTCTCTTTATTTGGGCTCGAGTTTGATCTTTAATCTGTTTTACCAAATTCACATCCTCTAAAGTAATACCAATCTTTTGATCTAGACTCCACCTCATTAACAATTGATTATACTGAAACCAAGAGTATACAATATTTTCTTGCTTCAGCTCAGTTAAAGAGTTTAGTTGCCAATCCTTCCCTACCAAACTAAATAATTCCTTATAAGAAATCCTATCCAAATTCACACCCCTAGATATTCCCTCTATCGCATGTCCAGGAATTCCCCAAATTGGAATTTTATAATTTAACCTATAATAATACTTCTTCCAGACACGCAACAAAGCACTTCTCAAGATATGGGATTTAAAAACCTGATCCACTTTTTTTATCATAAATTAAATAAGCATGCCATCCATATACTAAATCCCATCCCTCAAGAGAAAGGATATTTTTATTTGTTAAATTGAGCCAATCACTAATCAGCGTTAAAGCTACCGCATCATAGTACAATTTTAAATTAGGCGCCTTAAGTCCTCCTCTTTCCTGTACATCTTGTATAATCTTAAACTTAACTCTTGTTTTTTTCCCTGTCCAAATAAACTTATTAATCCCCTTCTGCCATTCCTCCCGGGAGTTAATCAAATACTTTTGATCCTTTAAAGCAATATGAGTCTCTTGCAAACATATAACATCATTCTTATGTTGTTTCAAATAATGAAATACTTTTTTTCTTTTCTGTGGTGAATTCAAACCATTAACATTCCATGTCAGGAACTTTGCCATCTTTAGTAACTTGAAGCCTTTGGAACACTGCGTGTAAATCTGCAGTCGATGACCTCTTTGGTCTTGTTCCTCCCACTGGCTCAGAGGTAACCACTTGTGTTGTAGCTCCAACATCTACCTTTTGTTGTTCTTTTTCTCTATGTTTATGGGCTGCATGAGTCATTCTCTCTTCCCTTGGGTCTTCTTTTATCTCCAAACACTGCTGCATAGATTCAATCAACAGTTCTTCTCCTACTAATGACATTGGTCCTTCAGCCAACTGTCCTTCAGACTTGCCTTCATTTCTTTTACATCGTGGAGATGGTGGTGCACCTGCCTTCAGAACAGAAACATAAAAATCTCTTGCTTTTAAAATTGTGTTAAGTCTATAATGTGTGCCAACATAATTCACCATTATTCCAACAGGTACATCCCATCTGAATTGAATCTGTCATTTCTTAAGCTCCTCAACCAGAAAAGCAAAGTCCTTTCTTTTTCTAAGAATTTTTGGAGGTATTTCTTTTAAAATTATAACATCTTGAGTTGCAATTTGAAATCTTTGCTTATAAAAAGCCTGTATAATTTCATTACAAAGTGATCTTCTGGAAAAATAAATAACCACATCTCTTGGTAGATTCCTCTGCCTCGCAATCCATGAGTTAACTCTAAACAATTTTTCTATCTTTTTCAACATTTCTTCAGGTTCACATCCCAAAATGGAGGCTAATTCTGCTGCAATTTCTTCTTTCAAATTCTCTTGCACATTCTCCTTCAACCCTCTTATTCTCAAAGCATATTCCATATCTCTGTATTGTGACATTATAATTTCATTCTGTGCTACATCAACATTATTTTCAACTTTTTCAACTCTGTCCTCCAATCTTTCAACACTTCCCACCACCTCATCCACACGCCCGTCAAGGTGTTCTACATGAGCTGCAAGTCCCTGGAGAGCCAGTACTATATCTTCCCTCATCTCATTATTTTTCTCCTCCAAAAGCTCTGCTGTCTCATGTTTAATCTTTTGTGCAGTTTTCTCCAAAGCATCCTGTAAAACATCCTGTAAATCTTTAAGTGTGAGTGCCTGAGATGGAGGGGAGGGTGGAGGAGATTTAGGCTTAGATTGCTATACTGTCTGAATTATTGGAGAAGAAATTGAGCCTTTAGGAAGAGAAGAAATTCCAGGGCGTTTTGAAGCCATTTTCCAACTTTCTTTTTTTTAAAAGCCATGTCTTATAGCAAAATGAAATAAGAGGATAATAAAAACAAATCCCCCATACACAAAAAAGAAACTATCTCTTTAAATAAGCAAAGTCTGTTACATTGTTTAAACTTTGTTGCCAGATGAAAGTGAAAGTTTTTCTTAACAATGTCCTTTCAAACAAAGAAACAGGATTCCTCCGCCATTTTTTCCTCCCTCCTTTTGTTAAAATAATAAATGGAGAAAATATTAATTCTTCCTTGAGTTAAAGTTACAGATCATCACAATTCTGATCCTCCTGAACAGCTCCATCTGCTTTTGATTTTACTCACAATTCTCTTAAAGCAGCAGATGTGGAAGAGCGTCTGGCTTCGTTCTGAAGAACAAAGGCATCCTGGGATGCGGAGATGATACAGACTCTGAGGGAGCTCTCACTCTTCGTCTCCCCCCCCCCCAAAAAAAAAATTGGGGGGAGACTAGAAAAACTCGACCTCCATCTCGAAAAAACTCACCTTCTTCCCTTCGCCTGGGAAGGAAGGTTCTAAGCCGCAAAACAGCTGATATTCGCTGTCTTTGCCGGCTTTTACACGTTCCCAAGACGGGCGGCTAAAGAAAAAGCCGCCATTGGTGTGGCGATCGCCACCGGAAGTCCCTTAAAACATTTTATGAACTGAAAACTATATGCAAGACAAGACATACATTCTGTGTAGGAATAATTGTGAATTCAGTCTTGTGCATGAATATGCCAGCTGTGAAAGGTGCAGAGACATTGACATGATGGCAACAGCAGGGTTCTGCCTTCATGACACCTTTTGTATGTGCACCACGCTGCTTTTGTCACTTCCCACCTCCAATTATTTTTCAAGGTGAATACAAGCGAATATGAGCTTTTTCAAAGAATGAAATATTAATTTCAGAGTAACAAGTGTTTATTCTTTGCTTGGCAATGAATGAGACAATATTGAAGCTTTCAAGTACTTTTTTTAAAAATTTTAATCAAGGATGTCATGAATAAGTAAACCAGCAAAGAGATTACTGGGATTCCTAAGTATTTTATGCTAACAAATTGGTTGATACTTTTTGGTAGGGTTGTTTCATTTCTAAAAAAATTAAAGGTTGTCTTAATTGGTCAGATAGCTCGTTATAGTATGGTGCTTGTAGCAAGTTGAAAGCATGCATTCTGGGGTTGGCTTTGCCGAGTTTGAGATGACGAAACAATCTGTTGCAAATTTATTTACAGTATTGGTGTATTTGTCTGCATTTGCTTCCCATATTCTATGCTGAAGTTCTGAAACCTATTAGGGGTTCTTTTTTTAGAATAAATAGTAGAAATGTTATATTCCTTTAGGCTGGACTTACTCTGTAAGTGGTTGGTCCAAAAAGGATGTGATTTGACTAAAATTAGCCAGCTGGCTTTCCTGGTTAAGGTAAGAGTAGAATTCAGGTTTTACTATTCCTAGTTTAGCTCCTTAACCACTAGGCCACACTGACTCTCCTAAATACTATACAAATCTTATATAAATAAGCACATATTTATTTTGTGGATATGATTATCTCCTTGGGGACACAAAGTACAGGCAATTTTGTTGGGGAATTCCTGTTCAAAAGTGCCATAGAAACATAGAAAACTGATGGCAGAAAAAGACTAGTGGTCCTTGAATCTGCACTTTGAGATTTTTTGTTTTTTAAAATGTATATATTTTTAATTTTAATTTTAATTTTTTTACTTTATCTTTTGATTTTTTATGGATGATGGACATGTGTTTATCCCAAGCATGTTTAAACTGGAAGTTGGTTCCAAGCTTCCATTATTTTTTCTGTGAAGTAATGCTTTCTAATATTACTTTTGAACTTCCCTCCTGTCAGTTTGACATTATGTCTCCATGTTCTTGATTTTTGCTTACTATTGTAAATATTATTTTCTAGAACCTTATTTACACCCTTAATATATTTAAAGGATTCAGTCATGTCACTCCTTTCCTTTATATTCTGCAGGCTATACATATTCAGTTCCTCCATTGTCTCCTGATACATTCTGTCCCTCAGACCTTGCACCATTTTTGTTGCCCATCTCTGGACTTGCTCAAACTTATCAATCTCTTTTTTTTAAAGTAGGGTCTCCAGAATTGGACACAGTATTCCAAATGGGGTCTGACTAAACCCTATATAAGCAGAGCTTGGACCTCCTTTTCCCTGTTGATGATCCCTCTAGTGATGCATCCCAGAATTTTGTTTGTCATCTTTAGGAGTTCCACATACCACAACTCCCATTATGTTCAATTGTGTTTACTGGTTTGCTACTTGAAACAAGGTTTCTTTCTAAATTTGAACACTGGAAGTTTAGTGCAAAGAAACTCACATTTTTCAAAATTCTCTCTGCTAGAAAAGAATTTTTCTCAAAAAAGCCAATGAAGCAGAAGGGATGCTTTTGTTCTGAGATTTTAACTGCAGCATCCGAAATATGCAATTAGTGAAACTGTGAAAGGTTCCCATGGAGATCATGACTTTATAGCCATTGAATTGGCCCAGTCAGTGGAATAATTTAAATTAATCCTTCAGACTGCAGATTTTGTGACTAAATGAACATTTAATGCCATTCTGAAGATCTCAATGTTCATTTGACTACCCCCCCTCCCCACTTCACTGTATCCTATATTGAATTTTTTTTTCATTGTCAGTGACCATGGAAGTAGAAATCTGAGAGAAGATTAATGCTACTAAATTAAATTTAAATCTATCGGATCATTTTAAATGCTGGCATATGACATTTCAGATGGGGTTCCTTCACAGTAGAATGCATAGAAATAAATACCATTTCCTTATATCTGATAAGTCAGATTTAGTTCTTAATGACTATGTATCTATGCATTAGCCACAATGCAGGAATTCTGGCTCCTGGGAATTGTTTTAAAGCTATAGCCTTTGGATCACTTGGTAATCTACCCTCTTAAGTACTAACCAAATCTGATCCTACTAAGACTTTGTGGGATCACTGAAGACTCTGCTACTTATTCACATACACATCTTTAAAAATGATGTGTCAATTAGGCCTAGGCAATTGATTCCATGAAGCACTGTATAATTTGCAACAATTTCTTATTCCTCTTGGAATAATTTTGAAGAGAGAGTAAAATGTATTGCTACTTCTACCAGGGGTAGGCAACCTCAGCTCTTTTATGACTCATGGACTTCAAGTCCCAGAATTCCTGAGTCAGCATACCTATGCTGACTCAGGAATTCTGGGAGTTGAAGTCCATGAGTCATAAAAGAGCCGAGGTTGCCTACCCATTCTAGCCCATACTCTGCTTTGTTCCATGACAATTTTTCCCTACAGTGCTCAAAATCTCCCTGGAAGAAATAATCTTTTGATTATCTATCAAAATTATATAATCACCCATCTCACCAAAAGCAACCCTGGGCAGCACTCAACAATCAGATAAAAACAAATAAAAACAAAAAAAGATAAAATCCATATTAATATCATAAAAGTGAGAACAAATATAAGAGGAAAATAGCCCTCTCAACAATGGAATCGTCTGAGCAAGACTCTGGTTGCCTGGGAGATCCAGGCCTAACAAAATAGCCAAATCTTGAGGGCTTTCTGGAATATCAAAAAGGATGAAGCTAATCTAATTTCGGGGGGGAGGAAAATGCTTCAAAAGATGGATGCCATGACAGAGAAGGCAAGTCTCTTGGGACTCACCAAGTGAAGATCCCTAGCCAATGCCATCTCTCCCAGATCTTACTGGGCAGGCTGATATAATCTGGGAGAGGCACTCCCTCAGATACCCTAGCCCTATGCCAGGAAGGGCTTTATAGGTTAAAACCAGCACCCTGAATTGGATCAGGGAACAAATTGGCAATCAATGCAGTTCATACTGAAGATGACAGTTGTATTCCAGGTCTCAGACAAACTGTTTAAACATTTAATAATTTTCTTGTATTCTGTAAACTTATTTTCACATCTCAATAGAGCAGGGGTGTCAAACTCGCAATGTCACATGTTGCGATGAATCGCGACTTTTTTTTCCACTGCCAGCAATGGGGTGAGCACAGTTTTGGCATGACGTATCTGGCACGTGGGCCAGCAGTTTGACACCCCTGCAATAGAGCTTTTGTTTCTGAGAGAAATGTCTTTTTCTCTCAGAAACAAAAGCCCTCAACTTTTTCAAATTGACTTGGAATGTTGAAAAATACATTTTCTATACAGTAAAGCTTTTAAAATTATAATTGCAAATTTTGGAGCAACAAATGACCTTTTGAAATGCTCGGCATGTTTTTTAAAAAAATCTGCGTGGTTGCCCCATTGGAAGATTTATGTATTTCTGAGTCATAATGCTTTTCAGAAAGAACACAAATCTGTGTTTGGGCGAATATAAACTGTCCTTGCAAAAAAACAAAAAAAAAATATTTTTAATAATAAAGCTGTACAAATGCTATGTCAAGAAAACAGAGGTCATGGAAAATGAAAACCCACAAAATTCTTCCCCCCCCCCATATTCAGGTACTATATATCCATATCCAAAGACAGTTTAGTTAGCGATTTTTTCTGGGACAACCAAAAAATTATCTTTACAATTTTTATCCTTCTGAAATTGCAATATTTAACATACTTTCTTGGAAATAAGGTTCACTGAACTTACTACATTTTCATTCTGAGTAGCCTTTATAAGGACTGCATTGCCAAATTAGTTATCTTGGACAATTTGCTAAGTACAGGCCATATTTCGATTTATAGATGGGACTGAAATCAATAGGTCAATAAATCTCTAATGATAATCCAAATTTTCATCTGTGTTCAGTCAGATGTACTTCTTGAAATCTGAAAGTGTTTTTGCTATTCACATATGAGATAACTTAAATCAGAGCAAATTATGTGGAACAATACATACTTTAATGTGAAGTACTGGGCACATTATCATACAGCACAGTTACCATAGAAAGACTGGATTACATTAAAACAGAAAGCGCAGATTTATAATATAGCACTGTAATTTGTATCATACTGAATGTCATGGAAAATAATTACGTCTGCTAGAATGGGACATATATGCTTTTTCAGCAAATACACCCATGTCTATGAAGACACCCAATTTTACTCCAGGGCATCTACCTTTTCCAGATTATGGTTAGGCATGAGGGAAGATTCCTTTCTCCTCAGGCACAGAGTATTTTACTTCCAAATAAACATTAACAGTATTGAGGCTTTTAAACTTTGGTGTTGAAGAAAACTCCTGAGGATACCATGGATAGCCCAGAAAGGAAACAAACGAATCAAAGAGCAAATCAACTCAGAGTTGTCACTTGAGCACAGATGACCAGACTCAATTTTTCATACGGGAGGCAAAGAAATGTCTGGAACAGACTTTAAATGCTGGGGAATGTGGTAGGAAAGATAAGACGACAAGCAGCGGCAAGGTGGATGGACCCGATTACAGCAGTGATGGGTACACCGTCGGAAGACCAGGTCCGGGATAGATCCTCCTGGAGAAAATCTAAGAGTCATATCATCTATGGAACGTATTCCACTCAACCTCATTACATTCAAAGTCACATAAATGGAGCAAGCTTTCGTAAAGCTTGGTTCCGAGCTCTGCCATTCCGAGTTTGCTTCTTCCACACACAGTTACACCATCCACCATTACTCGAGCGAGGGCACCATTAAATAAAGTGCTTACTTCTTAGTAAAGGAATGAAGCGCTTGGAAACCCCGGCGGGGATCAGAGGGTTATGCCTGCCCTCGTAAAGATACCGGATTTGCAGCTCCGAACAGCTTTCGCGGAAACATGGCCGCCTCAGGCAGCGCTGGGGACTCGAAGGAGAGCCGCAAATGCCGCGCTTCCCAGGAGAGGGCGGCCCACTTCCACTCGCCTCCCGCCACGGAGCAGCCAGCCACTTTGTCTCGATGCCCCCGGAACGCATGCGCTCTTCACCGTTAGGGTAGGGGGCGGAGGAGGCTGCCTGATCCTGACGGTTGTTGGCGGAGCTGGAAGCGCGCAACGCAGGAGCTCGTGGGTCCCCGGGCGCCCGTTAATGGGGAAGGAGAGCTTGCTTCGGGTCGGCTTTGTGGGCCTTAGCGGGTAGACAACCGTGGCGGCAGCGGCGATGCTGCCCTGGAGGCGCGATCGGTTGCAGCCACACCAGCGCAGGCCAGGCATGGTGCCGTAGTGGCTGTTGGAGGAACTGCGCCGAGGCGGAGGAGGAGGAGGAAGGAAGACGGGAGCGGACCGGCAAAGCAACCGGGACCCCCCTTCTCCAGCCCCGGCTGGGGTGAAGATCAATCGCACGGCCAGGTGAGAGATCCGCGCGAACCAGCCGGGTCAGGATCCTCTCTCGCGGGAGTTTTCTACCCTTCCTTGGTTTTGCTCCATCTCGGCGTTATCCTTCTTAGACCCTCGTCTTTCCCCAACCCCCGTAGTCCGGCTGCCTGCCAAGTTGGCTGACTTTCCCCGCTCCCCGAGCCCGCAGATCGCAAGCCCCCCCTCCCTTCCGGCAGCCTGGGCCTTCTCCGCCCCCTCCCCGCCAAACTCTCTCCTTGACCAGTAAAATCGGTGGTCTCTAAAAGGCCCAGGAAAATCCTTTTGCAATGTTGCAACGCCCCCCACCAATTCCACCCTCCCCCGTTTAATGAAGAGAGGGAAACCTTTTAACGTTGTCTCACCTTCCCCCACCCACCCCGAAGGAACGCCGATTGGTGTCGGGAACCCCCGTCGGTCTTTTCCTGCTGGGCAGGCGTCGTCGACCGCCTTCGATTGGCAGCTAGCTGTGCTGGGGTTACTAGAGTTCAAACGCGCCCGAGACGAGGGGGGGGGGGCGTTCTGCAACACATTGACAAACGTTAGGAGTTTTGACATTGCATTCAGCGTCCGAGGCAAAGAACAGGGAAATTCCTCGATTCTGCACGGAAGTGGGGAGGGGGAGACCGCAGGGGCTGGGAAGACTTCGGTTTCTAAGGAACAGATTGGACTCTCCTGACGAGAGCCATCAATTAGATTGATTTGAGGGGGTGGGGAGGTGTGTATTTGACCCTGGTTGTGATTTTTATTATGCATCACTTGTGGTGTTCTGCTTCCTTAAATGATAAATGATAAAACCACTAGTTCTGAAATCTGAAAGTTGGTGAAGGAAATAAAAGCCATCCAAGTCAACCAAGGTTTCCAGATCGTGCGACTAAGATAAAAGGCTTCCATTTGTTGGTCATTGGCCATAGTTGGAGTTTTACGATCAGTAAATTCCCTTCCTATTATGTGCAGAAAGTCTACAAGGAAGTGGAGAAATTCAATTATTATAGAAAGCGAATGCTTATGGGAAAAAAATGCTTTGTTGGAGGGCCTCTGCCTGCTGCTCTTGATCTTTTTCTTCTCCAAAATTGAAACCCCTAATTATCTTTTCTTTTAAAAAATCCATTTGGGGCCAGTTACTGAATTTATGCGGCGAGGCAGATAGTTATGGAAAGCTTTCTTCAAATTTGGGATTACCTTTTTTTCCTGGCAAGAACCGAAGAATCATGTGCTAATGAGTGAGTTGAACTGGTTTGAAGGAAAATGTGATGTTCTAGTAATTCCATGGGCTGTATTAGAAAACACAAAAAAGGACTAACCAGTATTTTGATGTTCAGATTTGTTTTAATTGAAGTAGACTTCAGAACAGAATTTAAAATAGTGACCCAGATGTAGTTTGGTTTTTGTTTTTAGTGATTATGTTTGAAACTGTTAACATTTTCTCCATTTTCTCTTCTAAATATACAACAGTTAATACATGTTAAGTTTCCCCTTTTTAACTTTAGATATGCAAAACTGCAATCTTAGGTTTAACTATCTTGGAAACAGCAGGATGCACTACAAAAGTTTGAGCTGTAGGTGATATCTTATTTGGAAGTAACTGTTGCTATGTAAATTTACAGAGCTCGAGCAAAAGTGCAATAAGGCAACTTGTCATTGAACTGTTTGCCATTTTTGTTCATTGCATTTATGCTATGGCTTTTTCTGAACTCTCTAGGCCAGTGAATGAAGGCGTTCTCTAAATTTATTTCGTAACAGCTAACCTGTAAAGTAGGCTGAGGTAAGAGAAAATGACTCGCCTAAAACCATTTGGTGAGCCCAGTACTGGAATAGAGATATGAATCTAGGTTTCCTCTTCTCAAGTGTAATATTCTTTAACAAATTAAAACACGAATTTATGCTTGTAATTGTGTTTGGGGGTATGACCTCTGGTTTGCTTGAGTGTCAAAAGCAAGCAGCTCTGATAGTTTTACTATAGTTGTTGATTTTCTTATGGGAATGGTCACTTGCAAAGGTCCTGTGTTATAACCAGCAGAAATTTTTTCAGCTGCAGTTCTACCTAAAACAGTGGGGAAGCTCCTTGTTTGCTACAATTCTACTTCTTTTATAGCTGTTTGGGGCATAACAGCCTTGCTGGAGAAAAGGTTAGTAATCCAATTTGACTGTGATCTAAGGGGGAAATAAAATTCTGTTTGTTAAAGAAAAACAGGCTTCTGTGAGTTATAACAATGTCTCATATATTTTTAAAATAAGGGCTTAGTTCATATACCATACTAATCTGTGGTTTGCTGAATGAATTGTAATTGGTTGAGTTGGCTCTTTGTGCTGAGCCAGAGACCATGTTTTAGAAATCATAGGAGCTGATTTTTCACAGTGTGGCTATTTAGCACAATTTGTGAAGCTTTTGAAAAGCAAGCAGATCACCTTACACTGTTTTGGTCTGCAATTCTCCTCATCCTTTGTCATTACCCATGTTTTCCAATGTTAACAGTAATTGATGTTCTGAACTTTGTATAGCACTGTATTGCTATTCAATTGCTGAAAATAATATGAGAAATTATATGAACCATGGACATAATTTGAATAGCAAGAAAGTCCAGTTTGTCCATCTTGACTTCAAAGGTATTCTATTGGACAAAATCTTCATTTCCCTCAATTTCTGATATCTCCGGGAAAGTGTATAAGAACTGTAGCTAAACAAGATAAAGTCTTAGACAGAATTTGTGCTGATTATTTATTTAGCGTATATGAGAACATGGCAGAAGAGAAGTAAATGTATATTTCAAACTTCTATGGAACTGTGGGAGTGACCTCATAACTAGATATCTAGTTCAGCTATCCAGGCGATCATCTCTGCCATTGTTTCATGCAGGTCTTCTAGGGCAGTGGTTCTCAACCTATGGGTCGGGACACCATTTGGGGTCGAACGACCATTTCATGGGGGTCGCCAAACAACGCAGTCCACCATTTTTTCCCCTTTTCCTTAGCTGTGCTACTCCCTTTTATTTTATTGGCTTTTGAAAGCCAATAGAATAGACTCTCTTGAATAGAGTCTAATTCTATTGGCTTTCAAAAGCCAATAGGAATTGTCCAGGCTGTCTCTGCCCTGCTGAGCCCGCCAAAAGTCCCATTCTGCAAACGGTGCTGCACCAGTTGAGTAGTCCTTGACTTACGACTGGTTGAGTAGTCCTCGACTTACGACCGGTTGGGGGTTGCGGCATTAAAAAGGTTGAGAACCACTGTTCTAGGGCAATGGCCCCCAATCTTTTGGGCACCAAGGACTGGTTCCATGGAGAAAGGTTTTTCTGCGGGCTGGAGAGGGCCATGGTTTTGTGTGCTGCCTGCATTCTGCAGATGGAGCTTCGCTTGTTTGTGCAGATCGGTTTCTGGGAGAATGTATATCGTGGGCAGTCTTGCACAACGTGTTTAATAATTTACATGTCAGCACCATAATTCCCACATTGGGGAATCTTTCCATCCCCACTGATATAGGACAGAGGCACTTCTTCTAGCAACACAATTCTGTTCAATTTTGTCCAGACAGAGTGAGGCAGGTCAAAACCAGGTGGTTTGGTAGGGGGATCGCTAGGGTGGTACCTTTGACCATTCCTTTCTCCAGGCATTCTCTGTGTTAAACTGGGTAGGTATTAAGTGAATAGATGTTTACCCTGCTGGCCCTAGGAGACTTCAGTCTGGTGATGGGCTGCACATTGTCTTTGTGAATAGGGAGGGCCTTGTACAGCATCCTTGACCATAGTTGAACAGGAAGAGCTTGTTGTCTTCTAATATGGGGTGGTATAATACTGCTAAGTACTGGTAACCAATGCACAAGAGTGGGATGCAATGTTCCAGAGATGATAAACATTGTCTGATGGAGTTGCACTTCGACCATTTGGGTGTGGGCGCTATTAAGCCACACACTAGCACAATATTTAGCTGTGAAATAAACCAAAGCCAAGGCTATTGTTTGTAGGGTGTTACCATCAGCACCCCAGGATGTTCCAGCCAGTCTGTTCAGTAAGTTGTGGCTTTTCAGTTTTGCAGCTATTTCTTTTTCAGATATTGTCAGAAGGTTAGTGATCTGTCTAGTGCAGGGGTGTCAAACTGCTGGCCTGTGGGCTGGACTCGTCATGCTGAAATCGCGCCCACCACACTGCCGGCAATGGAAAAAAAGTCGTGATACGTCGCGATACGTCAAATGACGTTGCGAGTTTGACACCTCTGGTCTAGTGTTACCCCTAAGTGCTTCTGAGAGTTATTGTATTATAAAATACAGTTTCAAAACTTAACCAAAGGCCAGTAATGTGCATACCTATTGCTGAGGTGGAATGTGGCTACTTCTGTTTTTGTTAGGCTTGGTTGGAGGCACCATTTTTTTGGAGTAATTATCCAGCTTCTGGAGGTCTTGAGAAAGGATGTCCTCCTTTGTGTTGAAGAAACATTGAATAGCCTTTCTTATGCCTTGCAGTCTGCTTTAAGAAAACTTTAAAGCACACTTTTCATTGCCTTTCAATTAGTCTTTCGGTAGTTCAGATATTAGAAGTGCAATTCATGTTTTAAATTCTGGCTTTTTTTAAAACTAATCTGTTGGTTAGTACTATTGTGCATCATTTGAATTTAAAT
The DNA here is from genome assembly GCF_016545835.1 of Crotalus tigris. Classification (NCBI taxonomy): domain Eukaryota; kingdom Metazoa; phylum Chordata; class Lepidosauria; order Squamata; family Viperidae; genus Crotalus; species Crotalus tigris. Next base: position 668,699 of record NW_024100595.1, on the reverse strand, counting down.
GTTTTTTTTAAAGCTGCAGAATTATGAAAGGTTATCAAGTGTCCTTGAGTTAGATCTCAAAAATTACTGAGAAATTTTTCAAAACGTACAAAGATTGCTACACAATTTTCGAATCTCTGGAATAAATTCAAGTGACTTCTCTGGAATTCTGTAAAGTTTTTCTTTTCAGGATCAAAACTGCATCATACAAACTGAAGTCAGTATTTTGCTACTGAAACTCCATAAACTTATTTATTTCAATGACCAGTATTATTACCAACTTGAATTTTAATTTTGAGAAGTAGCTCTGCTGTAATTTTGGGTGTGTAAAAGAAGGAACCCTAGTTCTGTTCTTTGAACTATTTACTATTTTGTATTTACAGGTAAACCTTGACTTATGACCACCATTGGAATGGGATTTCTAGTTGGAAGTTATTACATCATAAATCGAGGCACCCCTGTGATCACACTCAATTTTAGGATACTTTTTCAGTGGTGAATCACTGGAGTTGTTAGGCAAATTCCATGGTCATGTGAGTCCATTTTTCTAAATGAGCATTTTTTTTGCAAGTCACAATCATGTGACCCTGGGATGCTGCAACCATTTGTAAAAGCAAGAAAGCTGCAAGGCACACAAAAAGCAATCAGATGAATGTGGAAAGGGGGTGTGTCACAGCATTTTATGATGGCCAGAAGTGCTTTTGGGGCCATAAATACCCATTCTGGGCTTGTGATAATTTTGAAGAGCCAGTTGTTAGTCAAGGACTACCTATACAACAGTTTTAGAACAACAGTTTAGTCTTACTAGTTGATGAGTAGTAACTTCTTTTCCCACCCTTAGAAACGGATAAATCTTTGCTAAACAAAATTTTCTGCTGTGAAATAAATATGGATGTGAATATGCTGCAGACCTGATTATATGATTAGTCAGTGCCATCAGTTGGCAGGTACTGCGAGGTGGCAACAAAATTTGAGGAAAAAGTGATATATGACAGGGCTGCCTTTATGCTACTTTTCCTGAATCTGGACAGTTTTCAGAGTTTATACTGATCAGGGAACACTGAAAGTTGAAGTGTACACTTTTACTGTACTAATTAAGTAGCTGAAGGGCATTCAACTTGAGGAATATTGTTTGTTTCTTTATGAAGAAGTTAACGCTAAGTGATTTACAATCATACAATAAAACCACAAATATATAAAAACAGTAATTATAAAAATATAAAAAGCAGTATTAAAAATTAGAATATTAAAAGTTTGAAATGTACAAACCATACACAGAGAGTGAATATATCAACTACAGTGGAGCAATCTAAGAACATCTCTGGTTCCCTGAAACCCTGAGGCCTAGTGACATAACCAGGTTTGGGGCAATGATTTTTTTTGTCATAGAATGTACCGGAACAGAGTTCTGGCACCTTTTTTCGATGAATTTTCCATGTTTTAAAAATAACTTTTGAAAATTTGATGTTCTCCAGCATGATGATGTAGCATCCACCGATTTGGTGGGTAATCAAAGCCTTCCTGCTCAGATTTAGACTAAGACCAAACTTGAGCCACGCCTCCTTTGGGCGTTCTTTCCCCAGTTTTGTCTTAGTCTATGCTCAGATAGGACACAGCTTTACTAGCTCCTCATTAGTTTGTTGCTTAAAACAGTTAGATTAGGTTAGAACAGGGGTTCTCAACCTTGGCAACTTTAAGACTTGTGGACTTCAACTCCCAGAATTCGTCAGCCAGCAAAGCTGGCTGAGGAATTCTGGGAGTTGAAGTCCACAAGTCTTAAAGTTGCCAAGGTTGAGAACCCCTGGGTTAGAAAGTCAGGAATTTAATTTAGTTTTTGTTGTTTTAATGACTGGAAGATAGTAATTTGTAAAACTCATAACTTTCTGGACAAATTTGAGAGCGTTGGCTCCAGAGGGCCCATTGGGCCTTGTGGATCCTCAGAGCTCTGCTGCTACGGCGGCGTTGGCGCAGCTCAGCTGCTGAGCGCAGTTAGGGAGGCGTCCCTTGCGCCGGAGAGCAGACTTTCTTCCAGCAATCTGAAAATCAGCTGAGCACCGGACTGTTGAGCACAGCCAAGGAGGCTTCCCTTGCGCCGGAGAGAGCATTTTCTTCCAGCGTTCTGGAAAACTCCGGATTGCTGCTCTTGCCTCGTAGCCATGAGGTTCCATTGAAGAGAACTCAGAATCTCCCCTACGCTACAGAATCGCAAGTTTAACGGTGCCTTATAAATGCAGGGGGGGGGCGAGTGGTGTAATTTCCCTCACTTGGTCTCCCTGAACGGGGAATTCAAGCAAACGAGCTCAGTGAGCTTCTGTGTGTTTAACTAAGGGGAGAAGCCATTTTTTTAAGTGCCAACGAGACTCGCAGCCATTTTGAATTCAGGCCTGGGCGTGGTTGCCGTATTGAGGATTGTCCTCTTGACTCTGATTCAGGCCTATTACTAGTAGCCCACTGTGTTGGGTTCTTGTGGGGGGTTATCAGTTGGTTCTGCCCCAACTTCCTCATAGAGCCTCCTTACTGGAGGTGTAATTAGTGGTGGAAGCTTGCAGTCTTATTTCTGTAGTAATATATGACCTGTTCTCCTTAATGCCCGGCGCTGTGTCGGAAGGGCCAAACAGACAGTTTTAGATAGCTGTTCTGGCCGTTTGCCATTGTGGTTGTCTTAGGGCGCGGGAAGCTTCCCTCCTGGACAACTTGATCTGTGTGTTTACCCCCACCCCAGGGCTTCTCCTGTCTGGAAGGTCCAGGGCACAATGGCAGATGGTGAGTCTCCTCAGACATTGCAGGGTTCTGATGTTCCCCCCACTCAGTCTAAACGCAGATCATCTGAAGTGAACATGGGGGGAAAGAAAAAAGCTAAAACCAAGCATCTAACAACCAAAGAACCCTCCAAATCTGCTGAGCGAGAGCCCTCGAGGAGACATCAGGCTCTGGAGAAAGAATTCTCCAAAGCACAGAGGCTCAGGTCCAGCGAAGCTGCAGTGGTTCCCCCTACTTCTCTGGTCAGTTCACTTTATGTGCCCCCGCTAGTACCTTCTTATCAACCCCTCAGGGCTTGGTCTCCTCAAGGGGGAACTGAACAGGTCGGTCTACCTGTCCCTATCCAGCCTATTCCTTCATCTCCTATCCTGGGCCCTTCCATTTCGCCTGCTACCATCAGGCTCCTGAAGCCACTGCCGCTGGCGTGACCTCAGCTGAGTGAACCTTATGGGCTCAGCAGTTCCAGAGCTTTATACATCAGGCCTTTGATCAATTTATGTCTTTTTCCTTGGCAAAGGGACTCTCGCAGATACCATCTTCTCCACCCCTGCCCGCAGACCGCACTGAACATCTCCAGTCAGCGGGTTCAGGTATTTCTGAGACTTCATCTCAGATTAGGGAGACCGAGTCTGTGGACTTGGAGACAACTGATGCTCCCATGTCTGAGAATGAAGAGGTGACTCCGGATCCGACTCCGACATTGGGTCTTTTTGATCCAAACCTGTTTAAGTCTCTATTATTAAAAGCCTACACCGTGGCTAACTTGGTCTCAGAGCAAGAAACCAAGCCATCCACCTCTACTGCAAAGGAGGCAGATCCCCTGTTTGCTATAAAGGTGGTGGAGGAAAGACAGGTCCCTTGCCCAGCTGTTTTCTGCGAGACGGTGGAGAAGCAATGGATTTCATTAGCCACTCTGCCTCCTCCAACCAGCACGGAAAAGAAGTTGTATAGCGTATCTTCTGTATTCTCTTCCCTCCTAGAGGTACCTACAGTGGACGCCCCCTTAACATACTTGTTTTCCACATCCACGATGCCTGGAGACATGGCTGAACATCTCAAAGCGGAGGATAAGAGGTTGGAATTTTCTCTCCGCAGGGCTCACCAGGCCTCTGCCTGGGCTATCAGGGCAGCTTCATCCTCGTCCTTTTTCACAAGGACCTCTATAATGTGGCTCCGTGAACTACAGGCTTTAATTCCTCTGGACCAGGTGCATGCGCAACAGACCCTAGGTAAGCTTGTAGCCACGGCAGAGTACATGTCGGATGCCTCCCTCCATTCTACCAAATTTTCCGCCAGATCAATTGCGGCCACAGTAGCTTCTCGCAGGTTCTTGTGGCTAAAGCAGTGGAGGGCTGACCTAAAGTCAAGGTGGCGTCTAGCTACAGACACCTACACTGGTAAGAATCTATTTGGCTAAATCCTAGAGCTGTACCTGGTCGAAGGGAAAGATAAAGATAGCTCATCCATCCAAAAAGACAAATAGGAAGTCCCAACAAGAATTTCGCAGGCAGCCCTTTCGTGCCGGAAGTTCTTGGGAATGGAGGCAGCCCTTTCGATCAGGGCAGTCCTGGAATTGGCCCAGAGGTTCCCAACAGGATCGCCAACAGGACCGCCAGAATTCAGGAGCCAGGGGTCAATTCCAGGCAAAGCTCCCCCTCGGGGGCGGGAGGTCATCCTTATAGAAAGTCTAAGTGACGCCAAATTGGACCCTCCCATAAACGGACGCTTAGCTCCGTTCAGCGACGTCTGGGAGGTTACCACAAACGATGCTTGGGTCAGAGAGACCATAAGATTTGGTCTATCCCTAGAGCTAAAGTCCATCCCACCAGACCGCTTCCTTCAGTGTCCGGCCTCAAGACACGCACTCAAGGCCGAGCTGGTAGCCACAGCAATAGCACACTTATGAAACATAAAGGCCAGAGAACCAGTTCCTCTGGACCAAAGAGGAAAAGGATTCTACTCAATACTCTTTGTGGTCCCCAAGGCCTCGGGGGGTTGGAGAGCGATATTGGATCTGAAGGGACTCAACCACTTCCTTATATACAGAAAATTCAAGATGCAGACCCTAAAGTCCATTCTGGCCAGTGTCAGGAAAGGAGATTACCTTTCCTTCATAGACCTGACAGAGGCCTATCTTCATGTTCCTATCAGACCACATCACCGCAGATACCTCCGTTTCTGTCACGCACACAAACATTATCAGTACAGGGCCCTTCCCTTCGGCCTATCCTCAGCACCTCGGGTTTTCACAAAGATTCTAGCAGTATTAGCAGCCCATCTCAGGCTGATACTGGTAAGAGTGCAGTGCTACCTGGACGATATAATTATCCAGTCCAGCTCATTCTGCACCGCTCAGACAGATCTACAGACTACAATAGAGACGCTTCAGAGGCACGGTTTTTCTGTGAATTTCAAAAAGAGCCACACCACATCTACCACTCGGATTCTACATCTTGGCGCGGTGTGGGATTAATTGCACAAAAATGTCCATGGGCATCTCCCACAAGGCCCTGAGATAACAAACGGACTGTTTTCTAGACACAGGATGCATTCATCAACCATTTGGACAGACTCTGATAAGAACACCTGCTGTAGCCTTGCATCTGGAAAGTGTCTGTTATTTGATATATTGTAACCACCCCTATATACGTCTTTTGCTACGCTGTGTGATGTAAAAACCTTAGTAACAATAAAATAGGGTGCAAGAGTCAGCTCTGGGCTCCCATCCCGAGATACCTGTGTGCGTGTCTCATTCTCCATGGGAGACCACCTCATCTGGTGACCCCGATGTGATCCACTGAGAGATACGTCCCTGTTGACCCTTTACTTATCGCCTGGAATAGGCTTGGTGCACCCGACGAAGTTGCTGGCAACTGACTCCTCTTCGTAAGTATGGGGGGGTGGAATGTCTCACGCTCAAAAGCAGCATGTGGAAGAGCTGAGGCTACTTGGCAGGAAAAAATATCTTACTGATCAGGAACAGAAATTAACCTGTCACCTTTCTAAATCTGAGGCTGTTAAATTGCTTGCTTACGTATGGGCTAACTGCTCATCCTATCCGGAGTCTGGATCTTTAAAAGTAGATACATGGAGGAAAATTGGCACCGTTCTCCATCAGTCTCCAAGAGCCCCAGCAGAGATTTTGTGCCTTTGGAAAATTGCCTATACCCTGATTCAAACCCATGCTGACTCGCCTCATCAGCCTTTATTAGATCCTCCACTGTATAAAAGTCCGTCTGTTATGTTGGCCACTCCCTTGCCCCCTGGAGCTGGTTTTAACCCTCCTTTTACCCCTGCAAATTCTATGGATCCTGATAAACAACAAATAGCCTCTCCTGTTCCTGCCACATTGCCACCTCTCTCCCGGCCCGGAATCATCCGTGGTGCTTTTCAAAAGGCTTTAAACAATGGTGATTTAAGCGTTTCTGAACTATCTGAGACAGAGTTGTTCCCTGTTACTTACCAACAGACTGCAACAGGCTTAGTAGTTGATTGGGAAGCACTTCCCCTGGCTATGATCAGAGAATTGAAAAAGGCTACAAAAGATTATGGCATAACCAGTCCCTATACTAGAGGACTGATACATTCAACTGCTAGTGCATATCAAATGTTGCCTCAAAATTGGAAAGATCTATTCCGCATGCTTCTTAACGGAACACAATACGTAGTTTTTGAATCTGAATATAAAAGAGAGGCACAAAGCAGAGCTAATCACCCAGGTTCACAATGGACAGCAGAACAACTCTTTGGAGAAGGCAATTTTGCTACCCTTAATGCTCAAGCTCAAACTTTTACTCCCTTTGCATTTCCTGTCATTAATGCTTGTGTTCTTTCTGCCATGGCTCGTGTTGATGAGTCTGGCACCCCGATTCAATCTTTTTCTGCCATTCGCCAGACTGCAACTGAATCCTATGCAGACTTTGTGAATCGCCTGCAAGTTGCCATTGAGCGTCAAATTTCAAACAGAGATGCAGCAAATGAAATCCTCATAAAATTGGCTTATGAACATGCAAATGTGGACTGCCAGTCCATTCTTAAACCAATTGTTTCCAGTCCCACGGCCACCTTAGCAGACTTTCTTAAAGCCTGTCGCATTGTGGGAACCAATGCTTTTCAAATGGACACTCTTGCAGCTGCAATCCAAAAGGGGAATCAACCCCAAGGCATTTGCTTTAATTGTAAAAAACCTGGTCATTTTAAAAAACAATGCAGAGCCCCAGGAGGCGGCGCAGCTCGACCCGCTGCCATCCCCGGAGCCAAGCCCAAAACTGTGTGCCCAAAATGTAAAAAGGGTTTTCATTGGGCCAATCAGTGCCGTTCCTCTCAGTCTAATCGGGGAAACTAACAAAGGGGTCTGTAGCTAACCCCTCTCCAAAGGCTGCATCCTTTTCAGATCTTACTCCAGCTTCGCAATGTTTTTCTGGCATAGATTTAAAATTGGCTTCTGATCTTTCTGTTACTTTTCCTAACCTATTCACGGTTTCTGAAACCCTTTATTCTGGACCCTTGCCTCCGGAAACGGAGGCAATGATCCTTCCCACACCTGTTGCCCGGGAACAAGAAGTGTTTGCTTGCCTGGAATACAAAACACTCTTAATCTTGTACTTTTTACTTAAACTTTTTGAATGTTTCTGGCACCCCTGGCTCAACTGCCGCAAGCAGGCATTTTTCTGCTTCTCCCACAGATTCTTCATGCCCCCAGGTATACTATCGACGTTTGCCTGATCCCACCTGGAAAGGGCCTGCCTCCCTCATTACCTGGGGTCGAGGCTACTTCGTCCTTATATGGCTCAACCTCAGCCAGGCATATGAGGATCAGGTACTGTGGGCTTTTAATGCTTTTGTACGGGATGCCGGGCGCACTGCTCTTACACTTAACGTCACGAACTGTTGGATTTGCATGCAAATTCCTGGTGACAGTCATGGTGGCCTCATTTTCCATGCCATTCCGTTCAATGAAACAGGATGGAAGCAGCTGTGGAGCATAACTACAGAGACATTGAATATGACATATGCTGTGGGCGCTCGTATAATGGAACCTGCCAGATTTTGTTTTTATAGCACAGGACTATTCCGTACTGCTACTTATTTGGGAACTTATAGTAATTGTCAACAAGTTATTATATGGAATTCAGCAAAGAGATGCAAATCCATCAACAGCAACCTTACTAAGATAAATGACACTTATCGAAGCAATCAATGGACAAATGTCAGTATCTACATGGCTTGCCTTGACATGGAATCCATAATAACATTTGCTAATGAGTCTCACCAGGGTTATTATGAGTTACCCGATATGTGGCTACTATGTGGCTGTAGAGCCTATCGCCAGGTGCCTAAGGATTGGAAAGGCACCTGTACACTGGGCCTTTTGACCCCTGCTGTGTATGCCTTTCCTCATCTCCCTGATGGACGCCTGCGGAACAAACGTGATACTGGTTCCTCGGATCCACCCCTAACATTGGGTGGTAGTTTAGAGACTCAAATCAGCAGAGGGATTCTACCCAATCTAGGAATTGCCATGAACTATAGGGACCTTCATTTGCTTAACAATTGGACTGTTCATATGTTTAATGAAACAATCAACAGCATTAAAATGATTAATCAAGAAATGGGGGAAATAAGGAAAGTAGTTTTGCAAAATCGGTATGCTTTAGATATTATTTTAGCAGCAAAAGGCGGTGTATGTGCCTTAATTCATTCTCATTGCTGTATGTATATACATGATTTTCAACCTAATATTTCTGCTACAGCCAGGAAAATGGAATTTCTGCTACAAAATAATCCCTTACGCAGCGATGGATCAGGCACCGTGGATATTTGGGGTGCCCTTTGGTCCTGGCTACCGGATGGATCCTGGCTACGATCTTTGATTTCTATTATAGTAACCATTTTGATATTATTTGTATTGCTATGTTGTTGCATTCAATGTATTCCCTCCCTCCTGCAAATGTGCAAAAATGTTACGCCCTCCACTAGGAAGGACGCCTTAATTAGTGAATCAAGATCCCTTCTGGAACTGGAAGTGAGTAACATTAAAAAAACACAAAAGCAGGAGATGTGGGATTAATTGCACAAAAATGTCCATGGGCATCTCCCACAAGGCCCTGAGATAACAAACGGACTGTTTTCTAGACACAGGATGCATTCATCAACCATTTGGACAGACTCTGATAAGAACACCTGCTGTAGCCTTGCATCTGAAAAGTGCCTGTTATTTGATATATTGTAACCACCCCTATATACGTCTTTTGCTTAACCCTGTGTGATGTAAAAACCTTAGTAACAATAAAATAGGGTGCAAGAGTCAGCTCTGGGCTCCCATCCCGAGATACCTGTGTGCGTGTCTCACTCTCCATGGGATACCACCTCAGCGCGGTGATAGATTCAAACATTTGCAAGGTTTATCTTTCACAGGAACGCAAGGACAGCATCAGCTCCCTGGTTCACAGGATCCAGAGAGAGAAGGTGGTTCCACTTGTCCAACTATCACAGCTGTTGGGGAAAATGATTTCTTGCCTAGGCATATTGCCGTGGGCCAGACTTTATTCCAGACATCTCCAATGGTTCCTACTCCCTTTTCAGCAGCGGAACATGAGTACTTCCACACGGAAGGTGAGAGTTCTTCATCACACTCTAGAGTCACCCAAATGGTGGGGGTCACTAGCCATACACAGGGGGACTCTCTTCAAGGAGCCTCACAGACTTATCCTGACCACGGACGCAAGTCTGTTCGGTTGGGGAGCTCAGATACAGACATACATGACTCAGGGTCAATGGTCCAGATGCGATCTAGCACACAACATAAATTGGCTAGAACTCAGGGCAATACACCTGGCACTTCACCAGTTTTCCAACATAGTGACAGGGAATCATGTCCTGGTAATGACAGACAACGTCACAGCCAAGGCTCATATCAACAGACAGGGAGGGACCAGGTCTTGGCCCCTCATGCAGGAGGCACTTGCATTGGGTCAGTGGGCAGAATCCCATCTGAAATCCATCAGAGCAGAACACATTTCCAGGGAGGAAAACTGTCAGGCGAATTCTCTGAGCAGGGTCATGTTAGACCACTCAGAGTGGAAACTGGAACCGAACCTCTTCAGGGAGATATCAGAGAGGTTCGGACATCCTCAGATAGACCTGTTTGCTTCTCCAGCAAACACTTAACTTCCCAGACATTTTACACGGTTCCCGTCATGGGGGGCGGAGGGAACAGATGCTCTACGCAGCAGATGGCCCAAGGAACTTCTGTATGCTTTCCCTCCACTTCCTCTGATTCCGGCTGTCATCAGGAAACTCCTGTTAGAACAAGCAGAATTAACCTCGCTGGTCCCACCTTGGCCCAGGCGCCCTTGGTTTGCAGATCTGGTGGACCTATCGATCTCTCCGCCTTGGAAGATCCCATCAGATCGAATTTCACTCAGTCAGGGTCAGCTCCAGCATCCAGACCCACAGTGGCTCCAACTAGCCGCTTGGCACTTGAGCCGGAGAGTTTAGCCAGACAGTCCTATTCATCTGAAGTGATTGCTGTAATTCAAGCCTCCAGACGGCCCTCGACTAACAGGATCTACGATGCCACGTAGAAAAATTTCAGCACATGGTGTAACACTAGGAAGGTCAACCCTCTGACTATCACCATTCCGATATTGTTAGACTATCTTTTAGAGGGACTAAACAAGGGACTGTCTCATAACACCGTTGGTAGACAGATCACAGCATTATCCACGGTGCTAATCTGAGAATCAAGTCCAGCTTTCTCATCATCCAGCAGTCAAGGCTTTTCTTAAGGGAGCCATTAATACCGGTCCCCCCGTGGTGCATTGATATCCCACATGGGACTTACCAAAGGTGTTGCAGGTTCTTACCGGCTCACCATTTGAGCCCATCAAATCTTGTTTGCTACACTTCCTATCCTTAAAAGTAGCCTTTTTGATAGCCATCACTTCAGCAAGACACATCTCAGAACTGGCCGCTCTTTCGGTCAGAGGAGATCTGTGTATTTTTCTGGAGGACAGAGTGATCCTCAAATTGGATCCTTCTTTCATCCCAAAGGTCAATACCTGGTTCCATAGGTCTCAGGGTCTGGTTCTTCCAGATTTTTGTCCATGACCGTTTCACCGTCTTGAAAGGTTGTGGCATACATTGGACGTGCGCAGGGCTTTGCATCACTACATGAAGCGAACCGCAGCATTTCGTAGATTGGAGGCTCTGTTCGTGTCCTTCCAGCCTTCCTCCATGGGTCTGAAGGTATCATCCTCAACCATCGGTAGATGGATTAGAGCATGCATCTCCTATGCATACAACACTCAGTCCCTTCCTATTCCGCCCAACATCACAGCTCATTCGACGCGTAGTGCAGCTACATCTGTGGCCTGGTCCACCCAGGCCTCGATTAAGGAAATTTGCAGGGCAGCCATCTGGGCTTCCCCCTCTTCATTTATAAGGCATTACAGGCTTGATAAATTTGCTGCCTCCGATGCATCCTTCGGCAGAAGGGTCCGGCAGCAGGTTGTTTCTACACAGGATTCTCTAGCCTAGACTTCCCTCCCGACAGGGACATGGGTGGCTTTGGTATGTCCCAATCGGTGGATGCTACATCATCATGCTGGAGAAGGGGCGTTGTCTTACCTGAACGCCTTTTCTCAGCATGAAGATGTAGCATCCACGCCCACCCTTAACAATTAGTCTAGGCAGATTTCTTTTAGGTGGAGCTACTGTGTCGGACCTAATGAACGCTTCGCCTCGACAAAACTGGGGAAGGAACGCCCAAAGGAGGCATGGCTCAAGTTTGGTCTTAGTCTAAATCTGAGCAGGAAGGCTTTGATTACCCTCCAAATTGGTGGATGTTACATCTTCATGCTGAGAAAAGGCGTTCAGGTAAGACAATGCCTCTTTGGTCCAAGTGGACTTGAATCGCCCTGTTGAGCATAGCAGGTCGGCAGCAAAATCATTAAAACGGTGCATGCGGGCTGCTTGTGTGTTGAGTCCAATGCATGCGTACTTTGTCCGTGTTGGTTGTGATGACCTAGAACTAAGGAGAAACTTCCTGACAGTTAGAACAATTAACTAGCGGAACAACCTTCCTCCAGAAGCGGTGAATGCTCCAACACTGGAAGTTCTTAAGAAGAGACTGGACAGCCATTTGTCTGAAATGATATAGAGTTTCCTGCCTGAGCAAGGGGTTGGACTAGATGACCTCCAAGGTCCCTTCCAACTTTACTACTACTATTATTGTTGTTGTTGTTGTAGCACTGCTCAGCTTGTGATTGATTATATGGTCACGCGCTGAATGCTTACTGCAGGCACCGACGGTTATGTTTTGTTACACAACTGACATGTGTGGGTATGTGTACAGTGATTGACTATGTGCGAAAGGTAAATAATTTATTTTAAAAAATAGTTGGTGAATTGAAAATCTTTTTTTAATTTTTAGTATAAAATTGCCTTAAATACAATAAATTTATGTTAAGAACTGAATATATATATATATATATATATATATATATATATATACGCACGCACCTCCCTCCCTCCCCCCCTCCTCTCTCTCTCTCTTTCTCTCTCTCTCTCTCTCTATATATATATATATATATATATATATATATACACATATACGTGTATACGTATACATATACATATACATATAAAATTTGGATTGCTAACAAAGAATTAAAGGAGAATGGGAAAGCTTTTTCAAGTTTCTTAACTTTCTTCAGCCACACTTACCCTTCTGAGATTCGAGCCTGGGCTGTGTGCATGTTAGGCAGCTGTATTTACCTCTAGGCCACAGGCTCCTTCTCACTTTATGAGCTGTATCAGGGAGGGAAGAGACAGGGGGAGGAGATTTATCTTGAGTGTTTCTTGATGCACCCTGTTGGCCCAAATATGGGAGAAAGAAATCTTCTTTCTTTTTCTTTCTCCCATATTTGGGCCGATAGGGTGCATCAAGAAACACTCAAGAGAAAGAAAGGGAGGGGTGCCCGATATGGACGATCTACGCACCGCCCAACAACCCCATGTAAAGCTCACACCCCCCCAGGAGGGAGGAAGCGATACCAGTGGAGCCGGAGCACCTAAAAGACTTAACGTTAAAATCTCGGAGTGTGCGGTTGCCCATAGCAACGAGGAGGAGCGTCCCACATGGAGAGGGGAGAGAAAGCATAGAATGACAACCCGCTCGATCAGTAAGGGGAGGAGTAATGAGAGCGGTTTGAGTGCCAAACAACGGGAGGGAACGGATGTAAGGAGGACTGGGGTGGTGAATAAAGACATGATTGCTGAGGCGTACCGTACTCAGATAAGAGCTGTTGACACGACAAAGGAGGAAAGAGGTATACAATTGGGAAGGGATGTTAACCCACAGTTAGTGGAACCCTATCCCCATCATAAGACACAAGAAAACATCACATTGAATCCTCCCCCCGATATGGCAGGCGTTGGTATTATCGGAAGAGGAGGGGGTGCAAGGTTACTAACGCCTCCAAAGACCAATAGTGGAGGGATAGGGAGGGGCATCCGAAGAAAAGAACATAACGTTATAGACACATCTTGGTTATCAGCTGGCCAATCAGGGCCAGTAACACGGTCTAGGAGCCGTGCACAAACGTTACTTGAACCTACTTAAACCACCTTTATTGTAATGGCCTTTTAGCCCTGACGATGCTGGCGAGTTCCCCCAGCGAAAGCTTGGCAACTTTTTAGTATAAGTATATTTTTAGTCAAGTATTCTTACTTCAACCCTCCCGGTGATCGTATTTTATTCTTTTATTCATATATACATATACATACATACATACATACATACATACATACATACATACACATACATACATACATACACACACACACACACACATATGTGTGTGTGTGTGTGTGTGTGTGTGTGTATATATGTGTGTGTGTGTGTGTGTAGGTCTTTGGTTATTCGGGTTTTCTCCCATGTAAAATTGGAAGTGTCTTGGCGATGTTTTGACGAAGTCTCATTTGTCATCTTCAGGCTGGTGTTTTCGGCTTCGTGCTTCTAGGAGCAATGTGTGATCATAGCTGTTTCTTCCTTTTAACTGCCAGTGGAGGTATGAACTGATTGGATGAGAACTTGGCTGTGCTCTGATTGGATGGGGGGGTTGGCTGTGCTCTGATTGGATGGGGGGTTGGCTGTGCTCTGATTGGTTGGGGGAGTGTTCTGTTTGACACCAGACCCACACTCACAAAAGCCACACAGGATGTCACTACCATACGTCCATGCAAAAAGCAAACCCAAACCCAAACCGATGATGAGGCACGACCACAAACCAGAAGCCAGACCACAACGGCATCATTAGCCACTTTAAACCTCTCCAATCCATACATGAAGCAAACTGACACCCACCATGAAGATGAGGCATGACCACGAAGCCAAACAATAGCAATGCAGCTCACCATCTCACATCCCTATGCAACTCAAACTAACCTGAGCACAACAAAGCCCTCACCCAAACAGAACACTCCCCCAACCAATCAGAGCACAGCCAACCCCCCATCCAATCAGAGCACAGCCAACCCCCCATCCAATCAGAGCACAGCCAACCCCCCATCCAATCAGAACATACCTCCATCCAATCAGAACACAGCCAAGTTCTCATCCAATCAGTTCATACCCCCACTGGCAGTTAAAAGGAAGAAACAGCTACGATCACACATTGCTCCTAGAAGCATGAAGCCGAAAACACCAGCCTGAAGATGACGAATGAGACTTGGTATGTATGTCCCAACACATACATCGGACAAACCAACAGAAGAACAAGCGCACGCATTGAAGAACATAAGAACTCAGTCAAAAAAGAGGAACCAACATCTTCCCTGGTCCAACACTTTAAAGCCACAGGACATGAAATTGACTTTAAAAATACTAGAACTATTGCCAAAACTGAACATTTTAATAACAGAATAATCAGAGAAGCCATCGAGATAGAAAAATGCCCACACAGCATGAACAAACGAGATGATACCTTCTGCCTACCAGCCATTTGGAAACCTGCCCTTATTGACAAACGACTCCCTAACACTAAAAATGACACCAGACCCACACTCACAAAAACCACACAGGATGTCACCACCACACATCCACGCAAAAAGCAAACCCAAAGCCGCACCGATGATGAGGCACGATCACAAACCAGAAGCCAGACCACAGCTGCATCATTAGCCACTTTAAACCCCTCCAATCCATACATGGAGCAAACTGACACCCTCCATGAAGATGAGGTACGACAACGAACGCAAAGTCAAAAAATAGCAAGGCAGCCCACCATCTTAAAGCCCCCTGCAACTCAGACTAACCTGAGCAGAACAAAGCCCCCACCCAAACAGAACACTCCCCCAGCCAATCAGAGCACAACCAACCCCCCCCAGCCAATCAGAGCACAGCCATCCCCCTAGCCAATCAGAGCACAGCCAAGCCCCTAACCAATCAGAACACACCTCCACCCAATCAGAACACAGCCAAGCTCCCACCCAATCAGTTTATACCCCCACTGGCAGTTAAAAGGAAGAAACAGCTAAGACCACACATTGCTCCTCGAAGCACGAAGCTGAAAAACACCAGCCTGAAGATGACGAATGGGACTTTGTCGAAACGTCGTCAAGACACTTCCAATTTTACGCAGGAGAAAACCCGAATAACCAAAAACCTACATACAAACACCTGCGAAAACCTCAGAAACACACACACACACACACACATATAAAACAAGATGTGAGTTCCGACACCTTTTTTCTTACAAAAAAAGCACTGTCTTGGGGGATGTTCAGAATGTTGATTTTGGGTAGGTGCTACAGCATAAAAACTCACATCCAACTGTAAGCCCCAAGCACGTGATACCTGAAACTTGCTGTATCTGCCAGATCCTAATGGGATGGGCTGATGTAATCAGGGAGAGGTGATCCCTCAGAGCCTGGCCCCATGTTTACCAGTATGCTGAAATATGCCTCTCCAATATCAGTCATAAAGATATTTACCCATGTAGTGGGCTATTTTGCCATTACCCTTCTCATCTTTCACATCTTCTCATTTCTCATCCTTCTCATGTTTTCATCTTCTCTACTATCTTCTCCTATTGGTATCTTATGATTTATCACTTGTTGCTTGTATCTTAAGATTAATTATTATAACTATGATTTATGATTGATGACCTATCATTTTGTTGTTTGATTGAGAGTTTATTCTTTGTGTGTCCAATCATAAATTCTATTCTATTACATTCCATTCCATTCCAATCCAATCCGTTCCAAAGAAAGAATTAGTTTTCAGATCATTTAGATTGGGGAGGGTATCATCTTAATCTTTGCTTCAGCCAATAGATTTATTGGACTGGCTCTAAAGTAGTAAAATTATGTAGCAACCAACACACGAAGGTGGTTAATTCCCCAGACCAGTCAAGAAAACTTTGGATAGCATCTTTCTTATGTTAATTTTCCCTCTCCTTATACATTGACATTTTCCAAATCTAACATGGCGGTTGAAATGTCCTAACGAGCTTTCTGTCACTGGACAGAGGCACCTAACTAAAATCCCTGGGGATCCAAACTTCTTCATTTTTTTAACTAGCAAGGTGAAATGCTGCTGTAGCTTTGGAATTATCAGAATAATATGATAAGTGATAGCATCTTTTGTGGATTTCTGGTTAGGGGGTAAATTTCCAAAGTCAATTTATCTACTTAGGGTTGCTTTCAAGTAGAATCCAGCATGTGGCAAAAAGGTTGGACAGAGTTAGTTGGAGTTTAAACATCAAACACTCTGTCACAATGGAGGCCCACTCACATACAAACCCTTATATTTGCTGAAATAATTCATTTCATTCGTCTAGATCTGAGCACTGGTAGGGTGTGCCTCCTTTTGGAAGCAGTGTAAGCAGTAGTCTAGCAAAAGAATCTTGGCCAGGCAACCTTGGCTCTTTTATGACTCGTGGACTTCAATTCCCAGAATTGCTGGCTCAGGAATTCTGGGAGTCGAAGTCCATGAGTCATAAAAGAGCCAAGGTTGCCTACCCCTGGTCTTGGCAAACAGTTTTCCTTTTTTGTTTTATTAGAAAATGATTTCTTACTGTTAAAGTATAGTGCTAAATAGCTGCCTATAAATGCTGTTTGATTATCTGTCAAGAAGTTGTTGTACATTATTCTGTGAACTATGCAATGAGTTTGGTTTGATTAGTAATGTTTCTTTAGTAGCTAAACATTGTATTATAGCTTCTTTTTATGTTTTGTACTGAATTCTCTTAAGCTGCCCAGAATAACCTTACTCTGTTACATGTTTCTATTTCATTTGAGTCAGTTCAGTGAACCATAGTAGCTACACCTGGCAAAAGGTAGTAAATGCATGCTGCAACATTGGGGCAGAATCTTGAAGGTTTTTGAACTGTTTCAACAGGCATCTTCTTATTTGCTTTTTGCGCCACAGAAGTTCACCAGAATTTGAGCTCTATTTGTCCTGTTAACAGAAAAACCTGCTCTGAAATAAGCTGAGAGCCAGTTTTAGTAGCATGATTATTTATGATGTTTAAAACAGTTTGCACATTTCAGCATTAGCCAAATAGTGCTGCATAGTTTGGTTTTCTCAAATGGTTTCAGGTAAGAATACAAAAATCTTGTCTGGATGCTAGAATAGCTGGCAATAAATATTAACAAACATACATTATATTTGAAGAGAATGAAGATTTGTTATGAAATATATAAGCTAGGAAATCCCCATTTCTTTTTAAATTACATATTGGAGACAGAGAAAGAAGAGAGGGAAAAAGTTCCCTTTTTTTTCTTAAACGTGAAGATAATTTAACAAACAATGGGCCAGGTGAGAGATGGATACAGGAACAGTGTGTTAAGACCTTCATTTTTTCATTTGCAATAGTGGTGCAAAGAGAAGATGCAATCCCCAGAAGTATGTTTTACTAAAGGATGGATAAAACAAATTGATAAAACATTTACTGCACTATGAAATTAACTTTGCTACCACAAAATGTGTGGTGGCTTCCAGTTTAGCTGGCTTCAAATAGGGATCAGACCAATTTATGTAAGTCAGGGGATCGATGTCTCTTAGCCTTGATGGCAATATCACTTTCCCTGAAGGCCATCCTCTGAGATCATGGTGGCCTCACTTGTGCAATTGGTCGGCCTCTATGAGAACCAACTGCTGGACTTTTTGGGCCAAGTATCAAATCCAGCAGAGCACTGTTTTCTTATGTTCCAATGTTTGAAAAGAGAAGTAGTAATTGTATTTGAAGTTGTAAATAAGGTTTTTGTAAATATAAAATTTATTGATCAGTTTGACATAAAACCAAAAGGGAATGGGAAATGGGGTGGGGGTGGGAGTAGAGTAGAGTGGAGTGGAGTGGAATGGAATAGAATAGAATAGAATAGAATAGAATAGAATAGAATAGAATAGAATAGAATAGAATAGAATAGAATAGAATAGAATTCTTTATTGGCCAAGTGTGTTTGGACACACAAGGAATTTATCTCCGGTGCATAAGCTCTCAGTGTGCATACAAGCAACAGGTGATAAATCATGTTCATAATATAAAAGATTTAATAAAATATTTGTTTTGTTCTGGAAAGGTAACACTTTACAAATCTATGATTATCCTTTGAGAACTTTAAAATGATATGCATACTTTATCTTAGACATATCAGTTTTCCTAGACTTTGCTACTGCAGGTTTGGATAAATGTTTAATCTATTATAACAGCTTATTACTCTAAATATTTTGGAACGTCTGAGGTTATTTCTTCCATGCCCAGATTAAATCATCCCTTACATATACGAGATGAGGCAAAATCCACTATGCAAGACTTTCTTTTCACTATAAGTCTAGAAATGGAAGGATAAATTTCCTGGATTTTAAATTGTTAAAATATTTGTTTATTCAAGATGAGTAATATAAAAGCGAAGGTAAGCAAGTGCTAAATTATATTTGGAAGGAGTTGATACCTATTACCTAATGCCTTCTAATCAAGAGTTGATATCTAAATGTGGGCTACACCCTATTTTAGGGAAATAGACGTCTGTTCATGCAATGAGTTTTGTCACTCTTGTATGTTGTCAAATAGCAGCTGAGAATAAGTTGGTGCTTATAGCATTTCTATGAATTCATTCTGCCATGACTTTTCATTCCCCTGGTTCTGATCAATATTGAATTCAGCCCAAGATCTTCTTGGAAGAAGGATTCATTGAGTTCAATTAAGGTGCTAACAGTAGGTGTAGTGTGTAAGGATTGCATTAGAATTGTACAGATTTTAAGTGGTGCACATTAACAAACAATTTAAGGGCATAAATATAATGTGCCTGACTGCCCAACTGAAATGGAGGGCAACAAACCTGAAAATTCTTACCTGGAGCACAAGTTAAAACACAACCTATATACTTTGGTGACTTGGAATGGCAGGCTCCTTCCTATTGCTAAATTAAAATGTTTTAACTATTCCACCCATTTATTCTTCTCCAAAATTGACATAACAATGTATTGGGCTATGGCACTGGATTTAGTTTGTAACAATGTTACAATTAAATCCACTTTGCGCAAAGCGGATACTTTTGCTGATGTCTCCATTATGATACAGTTGCTCAGAGCTACCACCCACAATCATTTGTTGAGTTGGGTAGCTAAAGAAATAAAGCAAACGAATAACTAAATCATTAAGAACCTTCCCTAAACTCATATATAGATATGTTGGAACCGGAATTCCCAGAACTGTTCTCTCCACATTGCTGTGATTTATTAGTGTGTGGTTTGTTATTCAATTATTGCTGGCACACATCTGCTTGCAGTACAACAGATGGGAAAATATATGGGTTTCTTGACCTAATTTCAAAAGCTTTTTGCAAATAATTCAAACTTTTGGCCAAAATAATTTGATCCTTTCCCAACTGTGTGCTGGATGGGAGGGTGGGAGAGATATGGAGGTGATGTCAACAAAACTACAGAGAATATATTGCCCACAGCTTACTTCAACATTGGAATCCCCAGTGCACTTCTCTTGAATGTTCCACAGAATAAAAATTAAATAAAAACATTGTGGACTTTTTTTTAGTGCTCCAAGTAATGAATCAATGAAAGGCTTTTTGCTCAGTCACTTTCTATGAGCTTAGAAGATCCCAGAATAGGAGCAGCTGCCCTGTAAATTAGGGTAGATTTAAATCAGATTGTATAAATAATGGTTTAAATCACTAGTTTGGAAGATTTCATTTTACAGTTTAAACTGCCAATTTTTCTCAAGCCAGGAAGGCTCTATAATTTCTGATAAAAGGGCATTTTTGTTTGGTGTAACACAAATTTATATTCAGGATTCAGCAGTACTTGCAGATTTGGTTTTTAGAAGGAACATATTATATAGACCAATAAATTATATTTTTTCCAGATAAATTTAACCTTAATGAACAATGTTGCCCCTAATTATAGACTATTCGTGAAAATATGCCCAAAATAGGATCTGCTTTATGGCCTGTTATCATGTTTAGAATTGATTGATATACTCGAAGCTTATCCCTCAAATCTTCAGGATCAGGTTTGAGGAATTCGCTTTGTATTTTGCTTTCAATGTCTTTGCCCTGGCTGTGAATATACAGTATATGTTCAAAAGCTATAGTCCTTCCCAAAGTTTCCTTCATTATTCCAAAATCCCTGTATTCATTGACCTTCTTTATCATTGTACTTTTAGAAAGAGATCAGTTATCAAGCAGAATGTAGGATCTCTCCCATCCTCCCCAAGAATAGACAGAAATAGCAATATAACAGAGACAAAAATCCTGCTGAATACTCAACCTCTCCTGTTTGTCTTCTTAGAGTTCTCAGCTCTGGCTGAAACTAATTTTGGAGATTTTTCCTGGCTGAATAAATGAGCACATTTATACTTTTGTGTATGCATATATCTGTGGATATATATACGCCTGCCGAAAGCCACATTCTTAATAAAGATGGAGTCAGGGCAAAAGAAACAATGTTAATTGAAGTAATAACTTGGTTAAAATTAAATGCCAGTAAACTAAGGTACCTTGTGTATATGGGTAATTGGTTCATATCTGTAAGTGCCAACCATTTTATGTCACACAGAGAATGCTGGAAACTGGCAAAAAAATGTTACAGATTGTGGTCATGTGACTTCAGGACGCTGCCTTCTTCCTCCCATTTTACAGTGATTATTTTTTAAAATTTTCCATTTTAGAAAGTAATACAGAATATTTATTAGATGTTATGTTCCTGATTATATTCATTTTTATGATACAGAAAAGTTTTAAAATCTTATTTAAATAGACCCCCCTTTTAAAGATAATTGATTTTTATTCACCCTATTGTTGACATCATCACCCAGCTTCATTGTATGTACAATTGGGCAGCCATTTACATTATAAAATAAACACATTGGGTGTTTTTTTATGGCTGGTCCAAGTTATATGACATAAGTTAGCTTTGCTTCATAAGGAGTATCCTGCTGTAAGGAGGCTTCCATGTGAACTATTGCTTTTTATTGTGGAATTATTTGAAATTCATCTTACCTGTGAATTATATTAAATTCCTGGGCTGAAAAAACTGCAGTATGTAGTTAAGCATGCTAGCATTGGACTCAACTTACACTATTTGGTTCCCCTTAAATTTGCCTAACTGAAGAAGCTGATGGCATGGAGCGCCTGTATTTTCCTTATTCCAATACCCCTCCTCCAGAAATCAGTATGAATGTGGCAGTAATAGGCTAGACCACAGGTCGGCAACCTGCGGCTCTGGAACCGCATGCGGCTCTTTGAGCCTTCCCCTGTGGCTCCCAGCCTCCTCTGCCTTTGCAGAGAGAGACAGAGACAGAGAGAGGCAATTGCGCTTCCCTGCTTCTCTCTCTCTCTCTCTCTCTCTCTGTGTGTGTGTTTGTGTTTGTGTGTGTGTGTCTGTGTGTATGTGTAAAAGAGAGTGCACTCACAGTATTCTCCGAGGAGAAGAAAAGCTTACTGGGCAGAGCTCCTCCCTTTGCTGAATCTCTGCAGGAAGCAGGAAGAGCAGGAGAGAGCTAGCTAGCCCAGCTAGGCTGACTCAGGAATTCTGGGAGTTGAAGTCCATGAGTCATAAAAGAGACGAGGTTGCTTGTTGGACAACAGCTTGAAGCTTGCCAGGTGAGCAGCAGATAGGGGGGGGGAGAAAGAGAGAGAGAGAAAGAGGGAGAGAGAGAGAGGAAAGAGAGAGAGAGAGAGAAAGAAAGAGAGTGGGGGAAGAGGAGTGGCAGACCAAGGGCAGATAGAGAGGGAGGGAGAGAGAGACAGAGAGCGACCCTTTTGACATCTAAAATGAAGATAACACTTCATATATCCTTTTTTTACCTGTGTGTGTATGTGTGTGTGTGTGCATATATACACATACATATATACATATACATACACACACACACACACATACATACACAAACACACACACACACAAACACACACACCTATAATAAAGGTAAAAAAGGATATATGCAGTGTTATCTTCATTTTAGATATCAAAAGGGTTTTGCGGCTCCCAGTGTTTTGTTTTTGATGGGAAACGGGTCCAAGTGGCTCTTTAAGTGTTTTGGGTTGCCTACCCCTGGGCTAGACATATTAATTTATGATTCCGTCTAAAGAGAAGGGAAGCAACTCCAGGCAGTGCAGAACATCATTAGCAAATTATTGGAACAGAAACTTGTGCCTTAACTAAAAGAAAATGCATTTCTTAATAATTGTTAGAATGAAGACAAGGTTTGATGAGGATCCCCATAGCATTCAAAGTTTTCAAGTGAGTTTAAGCTGTATCATGTGGTAAAGGCTATGATCTGCAGGCTTGCTTTTTTAATCTAAAAGATAATCATTTAATACTTTTCATATCTTAAGGGAAACTCAGTAGTGATGAGAGGCAGTTGAATGCTTTCATTCTCCACTACAGGAGATGGAGAATCCACCAATGGGTTTTCTCTGTTTGCCTGTTCTTGAGACCAAGTAGTCAAACTTGACACGCCCGCTGCTAGTAGATCCAGTCTTGACTTGGTCTCAAGCTCTTGAAGACGAATCAGATTTGGCTCTCAGATTTTAGAGATCTTCAATAGCAGGTCAGAGATCCATTGTTGAATTCTCCTGGTATTTGTACCTTCCCTAATGATTCCATACTAAATAATTTCCCCAAACATTTTCTCCAGAAACGCTGGGATCAGCGCTGCCTCAAATCAGCTGATTTGAGGCTTGGGGGGTGAAGGGGGGTGACTTTTTTGCCATTTATATCCCCAGGGCTCGGGGAGGGGATTCCTTTCACATCAGTTCCCCGTCGATGTCTCTGCATAGTACTCAGTGCTACAGTCAGATCACCCCCACAGCTTAATCTTTACCCTAGACATCTCTGGTGGCCATTTTTAACAGCTCGAAAATCATGGCCGCCATTTTAGACGGCTGAAGAACATACACAATCAAATGGAGGTTCTTTTTGGCCTTAGAAATAACTTCTGTAGGCATAAATTCTACCTTTCGGCCATTTCGAGACAAGGGCTTCTCAGGAAACATACCCTGGCCGATCATAGGAAGTTTTACCTAAATTCGCTGCGGCTGCCATTTTGGACACACCACGCGGCCAGCCTTGCAGCTAACATCAACCGGATTACTGGCTGAAGGCCTCAGTTCACTCCAGGGCTTTTCCTCAGGATTTCAGGTCCCTCACACAACCTTGCCAGCCCAGGAATTTTGGCAGAGCTCATTGTGGCCGCCATCTTAGGAGCATTGTAAGGCCTTGCCTTAAGCCACCACATCAGGCCTTCTGTACTGGCTGCAGGCTCCCAGCTTCTCCACAAGATTTTTTTTCCATATTCTGGCTACTTCTCAGGACATCTGAGACACCATTCTAAACCTGCACCAGGGACGGTCTTCCAGGCCCCATTAAATCTTCATCCATTAAGTTCAACCAGTAATTCACAGACAAGGCCCAAATTCTCAGGCCACCATCTTGATCGGAGCCGCCATTTGTATGTCATTGCTTCTGCCAGGCCTCATCTTCAGGCTCTCTGCGCCCTTCATTGGGCTGTCTGGTGCACCTTGACTGGCCACCTAAGGCCTCCGGGTGGAGCCCATAGCGGGTCTTATTTTAACAACTGTGACCTAAGCCCCAGAGAGACTTATTATCTGGTCAGGTGGTCAGGGGAGCAGTCCTCATTACTTGCTCCAACTACTCTTCCTGCCAACTGCTTGCCTGCCAGAGCTCCCCCTCAGGTTTCCTGAGATAGCTTGACCCAGGATGGAGGACTCCACGGTGCCTCAACCCATGAGCGTTGCCTCCCGGTCCTCCAGTTATGGCCGGCATAAAACCTCCAAGCAGGAGGCAGCAGGCAAGCTCAAGAACAAGGCTAAGGCCATTTTCAAGAAGTCTTCCAAGTTGGCAGAGAAGCAAGCCAGCTGTAGGCACCAGGCTCCGGAAAAGGAGTTCTCCAGAGCACAGAGACTGGCAGGATCAGAGACGGATCACTTGGTGACCCCTGAATTTGACCTTCTTTTAGATCCTTCAACCTCGGCTCAGGGTGTGTGGTCCCTAACAGAAACCCCCGCCACACATTGTCCTCCTTCTGTGCTAGTTCAGCACACAGCAACCACTCTACCGACCATCCCCTCGAGTTCGGTTCCTGAGGCCACCTTCACACCAATGGCCGCCGGACTCAGGGGACCGGACCTCGGAGACATTTTCTCTGATAGCCGCCTGGAGGCCCTGATATCCAAGGTGGTGGACCGTGCTCTAGCAGAAAGGTCCTTCCACCCATCTGGGCAGGAGGCTTCCACATCGGCTATGCCACCTTATGTTCCTCCTACATCAGGAACCCACGTTTCCCACACACTCCTCAGTTAGCGGATACTCATCTCCACAGGAGGATGATCAACTGGACTTCAATCTGTCAGAGGAGGAGGAACTTCCCTCTGAACCCTCCCCATTGGGAGGCCTGTTCAATTCGGCTCTGTTTCTCCCCTTGCTTCGCAAGGCCACCTCAACGGCAAACATAGGGTCCGATCAGTTCCCTCAGTCACAGGCCACAAATCTGATATTCTTTGAAATGGTGGCAGCCCAGCACCACGTTCCCCGTCCTTCCATATTCCTCAAAGGGATCAAAAAGCAATGGGTCTCCGCTTCCTCATTTCCTTCTGTAGGCGGGACAGACAAAAAGCTGTTTAGTACCTCCACAGACCTAACTGAGGCCCTGGAGGTCCCCAAGGTAGACGAAGCCTGGACCCCTCTGGTATCCCAAACTGCAGTCTCTGGGGACATGTCGGAGGCGTTTAAAGTGGAGGACAGAAAATGGGACTTAACCTTTCGAAAGACCCGTCAATCGGCTGCATGGGCAATTAAAACAGCCACTTGCGCATCCTTCTTTGTCCGAACCAATCTTTTATGGCTTTGTCAGCTCCAGACCCGAGTCCCTTCAGAGGACATTCAGACTCACCAGGACCTAAGCAAAATGGTTGCGGCAACGGAGTATGCTGCAAACGTGACTCTACAGTCGGCCAACTTTGCTTCCAGGTCTCTAGCCTCCAGTGTTACAGCCAGAAGGATGCTATGGCTAAAACACTGGTAGGCCGATGCCAAGGCCAAATGGCACCTCACAACTGCACCTTACCTGGGCAACAATCTCTTTGGGGAGGCCCTGACTTCGTACCTTGTGGAAAACAAGGACAAACGGAAGGTCATGGCTCATCTTACTAAATGGCCCAACAAGTGTGCCACTCCCTATTCTTGCAGGCAGCCCTTTCAGCCGGCAGCAGGTTCAACAATCACCAGCCCTCCTGTCCCTACACGCCCAGACAGGACCGGCCATATGTCCGCCTGTATGACAGATCGGGCTTTCGACCCAGGCAGCAGAACCAAAACAAGAGGCCATTTCGAGGGGCAGGACACCCCTACAGGAGGTCCAAATGACTCTCATACCACACTTCCCATAGGGGGAAGACTTGCCCACTTTTTCTATCAGTGGGAACTCACATCCATGGATGCCTGGGTCTTACAAACAATCCAGTTTGGCCTATCCCTGGAGTTTCTGGCCAGCCCCCTGGGTTGCTTCATCACCTGTTCCACTTCATGGGATCCAATCAAAAAGGGACTTATGCAGGAGGCCATTCAACATCTCCTAGAGATTCACGCCATAGAACCGGTACCGCCGGACCACAATGGAAGGGGATTCTACTCCATCCTCTTCATGGTCCCCAAGACCTCGGGGGGATGGAGTGCAATTCTAGACTTCAAGAATCTGAATTATTACATCACATACAAAAAGTTCAAAATGCAATCACTTCAGTCCATTTTGGGAGGCATCAGACAGGGAGACTTCCTGGCGTCAATAGACCTCACAGAAGCGTATCTCCACATTCCCATCCATCCAGATCACCGGCGGTTTCTCAGATTCTGTTAGAGGGGCTGTCACTTCCAATACAAAGCCCTCCTGTTCGGCCTCTCCTTGGCGCCCAGGGTGTACTGGAGAAGGGGCGTTGTCTTACGAGAATGCCTTTTCTCAGTACGGAGATAGAGAATCCACACCCACCCTTAAGGTCAGTTAGGCCATTATTAGGAGTTAGAGAGCCAACATTGTCCTAGCATCAGCCACTTTCACCCTTGTCAAGACTGGATCTACTAGCAGGGGGCATGTCAAGTTTGACTACTTGGTCTCAAGAGCAGGCAGACAGAGAAAACCCATTGGTGGATTCTCCATCTCCGTACTGAGAAAAGGCGTTCAGGTAAGACAATGCCCCTTTTGTTATTTTGGTGATGTTTTTATTCTGACTATTTTTAGGACTGCAAAGATAACTTAGAATATATCTCCATCCATACTTACGGTTTTTTTTGTCTTCCATCATGTTGTGACTCTATTTACCTACTATTCATTCAAGCTGTGCTCTATTAAAATAGAAGTTCAGCTTTTCTGCTTCATTTTGAAGACTTCTTCTTGTGCCATATCCATTATCGGACGTTGGCGATCCTGTTTTTATCAGCAGTGGCACGAAAAAGTGCTGCTGAGTTTTGTCCAAACCAATCCCTTAGATTTTGAAGCCACAGTGTTCTTCTTCTACCTGGACCTCGTTTGCCTTCAATCTTTCCCTGGAGGATTAAATGGAGTAAGCCGTATTTTTCTGGGTGTCGCATCACATGTCCAAAATATTCTAATTTTCGTTTTTTAATTGTTTTGATGATTTCCCCTGGCTTTCCCAGGCGGCTTATCACCTCCTCATTTCTGATCTTGTCAACCCAGCTTATATGTAACAGTGGCCTGTAAATCCACATTTCAATTGTTTCTAGTCTCTTCAGGTGGCCTTCTGTCAGAGACCAACTCTTTACTCCATAGAGCAGGATAGAAAAAATATAGCATCTGACAAGCCTGATTTTCAGTCTTAGGCTTATGTCATGACTGCTTGACAAATTCCAGGGCTATGTGTGAATGTTCATTGGAGGTGTCCAGAGTTTTGAATGAATTCAAACCTGAGTATGGTATGGAGAGGTATTTGGTTGTGCTTGTCAGTGACCGATGGCAAGCTCATGGTGGAGGTGGTGCATCCATTCTGGCTCTCCTTGATTTGTCAGCAGCTTTTGGTACCATTGACCATGGTATACTTCTGGTTGTGGTGAGGGCCACTATTCTGCAATGGTTTTTCTACTTGATTGGTGAAATGGGAGCTGTTGACTCCTAGGCCTTTGTGCCTCAGGAATCTGCCTTATCCCCCTCCTTTTTAATATCTATGTAAATCCACTGGGGGAGGTCATAAATTGGTTCAGGATTAGGTGCTGATGATACCCTGCTGTATGTCTTTGTCCCCAGCTGTCCAAGTGAAAGTGCTGAGTCCTTTCCTAGTGTCTGGAAGCTGGGAGCATCTTTATAGGGAAGAAGAGGTTGTTGTTCAACTCTGTTAAGAATGAGCGGCTATGGGTTTGGGGTTTCCTGAATTTGGAAGTTGCAGATTTTCTAGGATTCTGGATAGAATGACACAATCCTATTCAAACTTGGTGAACAATCTGTACTCAACTCCTACTCAATGAGCAGGTGGCAGCAGTGACCATGTGATCCTTTACACAATTGGATCTTGTACACCAGTCACACTTATTCCTGAACTTGGAAGCCCTGCTCATGATCATTCACAACTTAGTCACATCCCAATTAGACTATTAAAGCATTATAGGTAGTTATGGGATCAGCTTGTTATACCACAAAATGCTGCAATCCTGTGAGCTGCACTGGCTCCTAGTAGGATTCTGGATGTGATTCAAGATACTGGTAACACTGGGCATAGGATTGGGTTACTTGAGAGATCGCCCCCCCAAGAACATTACTGAGACTCACATGTTCCCCTTAGGGTTTTGGCATCTTATGGTATCTAGAAAGCTTTTCTGTGGTTGCCCTTGCTCTTTGGAATGATGTCCCCCCCCCCAATATATAGTTGTGCCCAACTCACCTTGCCTGTTGGAAAGCCCTTAACACTTGGCCCTTCCCCCAGTTATTAGGGGTTGATTGAGTGGGAGCACCCCCTGCCCCAGGTTGTTTTGTAGTGTGCGTGGTTACTATTTTACATTTTATATTTATAGATTTTTTGCTAGATACTTATTGTTGGTACATTGCCCGGAGTCACACAGCAAATTGGATAGCCTGATAAATCTTAAAATAAATAGATACAGTGTTCATCAGTATTACATCTATGGCAACTGTTAAACTTACTTGCTGCTTTGGATTCTTTACAGTCTGCCCCACATCACAATCAAGAAACAGCATGGCTGCAAAGGAGAAATTGGAAGCAATGTTGAATGTGGCCTTACGGGTGCCAAGCATCATGCTTTTGGATGTCTTATACCGATGGGATGTCAGTTCCTTCTTCCAACAGATCCAAAGAAGTAGCCTAAACAACAATCCCCTCTTCCAATACAAGTATTTGGCCTTTAATATGCATTACGTGGGTGAGTATATATGTATGTGGCCTGTGGAGAGATTATTGTTATAGACTAGTGTTTCTCAACTGGGGAACACGCTAATTGGGGAATTCTGGGAATTGAAGTCCATATAGCTTAAAGTTTTTGAGATTGAAGAACAGAGTTGTAGATAACTATTATAGTCCCACTGAAGTAAAACCTCTTTCTGACTAGATTTAGAGCATCCAGTTATGTCGCAGTTGACCCTAGGACAGTGGTGGTAAACCTATGGCAAGCGTGCTTTTCAATATTTTTAATTTCCACACAGGAATATCTGAAGAGACTCAAGTGCTCAAAACAGTAGAGCAATCTTTCTATTTCCCCAAACACTGAGATCTTCCACTTCAAAGAGTTTTCTTCCATTTTCAGATGGGCATATTATATTTAAGAAGTTAAGATACCTCCAAACCCATTCCCCCTCCCAATCCCTGCAAAATAATGCTAAATGCTGCTCTTGGTCTCGAAATGTTGATCTAAGTGATACCTTTTTTGCTTGGCGTGGTTCCGTTTTTGCTTGGCGTGGTTCATTAACTCAATTTTAATCCTGTTACTGTAGGTGTAGGATTAGTATCTGCTTATCTGTCTATTGTCTGCAGCATCTTGCTTTTCTTTGGAGATTACATGTTATATACTGTTCACCACCACAGTTAATTTATGCCTTGCAGAGATACTAGAGCTATCTGCTTATTCAGAAAAGCCTAGTTTTTCTCTTTTCCTCCTCTCAAATATCTAGATGGTTCTGCTTTAATTGAGAATATCTCTTTAATGATTGGCTCAGAGAATGAAAAATCTCATGTTCAATATACTGTAGAAAGAGTCATATTCATAAACCAATTGCATGTTGCAGTTACAGACATATAGTGCGGTTGCAGTGTTAAAATAAGAGTTATGTATCTTATGAATAACTTTGGGCAGTCAGTAGTCAAATCATTGGCTATGTGCATGAATGAATGGTCAAACCAGAAAATGGAGTCCTCGGTGCTCTCTGAATCTGGTGCCATGCTCAGAGAGCACCAATGACTTCACAGTTCAACCCTGAGCTACATATATTGTCTTCTATTGAAACCAGAAATCTTCTATGTGTTACGGTTTCCCAGTTTTCCTGAGTCAGGGAACTATGACTAAATGTCTCTGGAACAAGGCAGTATTTGTTTCTCTATTTTGAACTTGGTTAATATCCCTATTCAGATAAAGTCCACATTTGGCAGATTTCCTGGTTTATTGATTTATTCATAGATAGAAGGCTCATCTGAGCAACAAAAAGTTATGCTAATATTTTGGCTTACTATCTCAAGATGTGTTCATCAGCAATCCTTTTTTTCCCAGCTTAATCTATATCACTGAATTCTTTGGAGGAGAATACTTGGAACAGGGTGGGAAATAAAGTGTATATGACATCCCAAACTTTGGGAAGAAAGAAGGGTTTAAATCTAAAGAAATAAAAGGCATATTATGGGATATCGAGAACAGCATTGTAGAACAAAATAGGAGGTGTAAGTAGAAGATGACAGTGATGCTTCAGCTCTAGAAAAAAGTTTTGAAAAATTATTAGAAACATTATTGTGGCGTGAAATAATGAGTTATAGTGCAATGTTGAGGGAAGGGGGGAAGAATGTTAGCACAACGTTTCCCTGTCAGCTAAAGAGAGTAGAAAACCGTTGTTTGTACCAGACTAGTTTTTTTGTATTTTTAAGGCTTTCTGTCAAGACCAATTCTACCTTGACTGTCCTGCTACATTCCACGATGGTCATAGAAGAAAAAATTACCATCCTCCAGAATTAGCAGGGAAGCGAAACAAGGGGAACAAGGGAGGCATTTTTCTTTTTCCCCAGCTAGCGTTGTACTATTGTGCTGGACATAACACAGATTTCAAAGTGAAGTCAATTGGCTTTTTGACTCTGCTTGGCTTCATGGTGCCAGGTTGAATGATACCTGTGTAGCAGGATTCAGTGGGAGTTGTGCTGGATGTGGGTGGAAAGCATACCTGCAATTTGCATTATTGCTGACTTTCTTCCACCTTCTTCACCAGCACAGCTCTCCTGCATAAATGCACTGTTCAGCATATTGGGGTAAGCTCACATCTCAGTTAGAGTATGGCTCTGTTTTAAAAAAAAAATACTGTTCAGTGTTTGTTTTCATCAACTTCCATGCCGTTTTTTCTTAAGAATCCCTGTGTAGAAATGTATTTCCAATTTTATTATTTTTCTAGACTACATATTCCGTCCATTATTATTTTTTTGTACATTCCCCACAGTTATATGTATTTTTTAGATGGTAAACTCCAGCTGTGAATGTGGAAAAGTGGAGATTTGGAAGTCACTGCATTCTAGTTTGCACATGGGCTTAAGAAGTGTTCGCTGGAAAAATGTGCAAATGAATTTCATCCCCATCACACTCTAAAACAGGGGTAGGCAACCTTGGCTCTTTTATGACTCATGGACTTCAACTCCCAGAATTCCTAAGCCAGTTCAGGAATTCTGGGAGTTGAAGTCCACGAGTCATAAAAGAGCCAAGGTTGCCTACCCCTGCTCTAAACAGACCAATTCCTGTCTGAATTTGCAGTCCCTCTTTGATTCTACACTGTAATGCTTGGGGAGGTCAGCAGTATTTCCCTGTTCTTGCAAAGCAGCAAAATGAAGTATGGTCCTGCTGATTGGCAGGTTACCTCTAGCAAGTCATGAAGCCATGGCTTACTTACAGTTTGCACTTCTTCATTTTGCATTCCATCATAAGCTGCCACTAATTTCCTCTGTCCATCTCACCTCTTTGAGTGGAATAACTAACTAGTTACATATCCTTTGCTTTTTGTTGCCTTCTCCATCTGAATGGCTACCTGTTTCCATCCTTGACAGGGGCTTCAAGGAATGTTTCTCATTTATTGCAGAAGCGTTCAGAAGCAAATGAGATGCAGTCCTGGAAGTTGGGGAGGCATTCCAGGCAAAGGGTAGCAGCTCAGTATTTAAAAATCAGAGAAATCTTGGTATAAATGAAGTTTGCAGAGTTAACTATTCCAATTTTCTAAAAATCAGTGGTCACTAAGTAAAACTGTGATTGTGCGTATAGCTTACTGTTTTCTTGGCTTTACTGAGAACTTTTATAGAACTAAAAACGCATTTAAAAATATATTAAACTATAAAAAGAACCATGACAAGAATCTAAAAGACAGTGAAAAGTATCTTTCTTTTTCCAGTTATTTGCTGGTGTTAGTTGGAATACTTAAATTGTGTCATCCTCAGAGGATGCAAATGTATAGGCCTCTCTTTGCTCTCTTAGTGAAATAAAAATCAAACAGCAAGAAGCTTAAACATTAAAACAGCAGGTGCCTGGGAAAATACTGTGATACTGGATACAAACTGTTTATAAACAGATGTACTACAGGTACACCTTACTTAACAACAATTTATTTAGCACTGTTCAAAGGTATAACGGTGCCGAACTAATGATAGTTATGGCTGCTCCTCAAAGTTCCGATAGTTGTAATGCCCCCCCCCCCCCCGGTCACTTAGTCAAAGTTTGGGTACCTACATTTATGACCGCAGTGTCTACTTCAACTCCCTCCATCTGCCTACCTCCCCCGCCTCGACCATTTCTGCCCTTCTGGCCACCCTGCACTCTGCTGTCACCTACCCTTGCTGCTACCAGGAGCCTCTCCATAGCCTTTCAAAGGGCCAAAGCAATGCACCTCACCCACAACAACGGGAGGAAGAAGAGGGTGAGGCTTTTTTAACTAAGGCTTTAATAACACATCTCAAAAGTTAAATCTTGTGGCAAATGCATGTCTTTTCTATTAGGTAAAGTACTTTATTCACATGTATCTGTTTCAATAGTGTAGAGATCCATTACTCAGTCAAAATGAGAATGCATACTTTTCATTTCTTTCAGATTCCTGATTAGGGAAGATATTATCAAACTAAGCAGACACACACAGACACCGTCCTAAGATAGGGAAGAAAAATTCAGAGAATATGAAAGAGCTTCACACTTTTTCCAGTTTTTTTCCCTTCACATGGATCACCATCTTTTGATTACTTTTTAGTAAACTTTTGCTTGTCATGCTAAACATACTGAAAAAATTTTAGTTATAGAATTCCATGAAGATACACAGGATTTTTCAGCATGAGTAAAAAAGGCCTCGTTAATAAATGTAGGTAAATATTTTTATATCTGAGGGATTTGCAAGTGTCTATGTATTTGCTCAGTGTTTTCCTCTTGTTGTCTGTAATTAATCACCAGCAGTGCTTTGTGTTTAAATATTTACTGCTCTGATTGTTGTGTGTTGCACTGCACATATTCTGGATACTCACCCCCTTCTGAATTTGTGAAGAGCAATGTAGGGAAAATATTTTGACAGTCATGAAAAGATCCTCCTGCATGAGAAGGAGACAGAAGGAGATGTGGGTATTTCAAGAAGACCGAGTGACCTAGTCTTTTCAAAACTGCAGAAATTGATTCCACTAGTTTGATGATTACCATTAATATTCTTAAAATTAAATCAAGTAAAACATCCGTATCAATTCCCCTTTTCAAGTATTTTGGTTTAAAGGGAGCCCAGCGCAAAATGCTTCCATTATTATAGGATTATATGTTTAAATACAGCCTTTTTCAGGATTGGGGAACATAAAGCCAGATGGGTAGCTATAAAATTGAATGTATGAATGAATTATCAAAGCCAAATTCAGTTGGCCCTCACTAGAAAGTATTCTTGGTTTCATCACTATGAATTTATGGTTCCTGTTACTACAATTGTAACCTGGATGTCTATTGGACCATCTTTATATATTTGTTCAGCAATTAAGTTGAAGTGGGGATGCCATCTTATTTATTTATTTTAAAAGATTATTGGGCAATCCATCTTATGACACACAACTTTGGGTGGGTAACAACAACCTAACAGATGTTACCGTTACTGTACATTTACTCTGCAACTAGTCAGGGGCCTTAGTGATGGAAATGCCCTCAGTATTGTGATTCTCTTCTTGTTTATTTATGGCTGCTACCAAATTTTTCTAGTGTTAACTTTTTATATGAGCTAAAGACCATCTTGTTTGTCCAAATGTTTGGCTAAACCTGTGTTCCTATGTCATTAATGTGTTTCCATCATTGTAATAATCTTGTTTTATGGTTTTAAGTGTTGACATCTGTTAATCTTTTTTTGTTGGTTGGTTGAGGGAAATCACTTTCAGTTTACTTTTGCTTAAACTAAAAAGTAAAATTGGTATAATTAAACATGTTTTAAATATCAGGAAACTTTTGACCAAAATTGTATAATATCCTTCTATCTGCCTTCCTAACATGGACTAAAATTACATGGGTAATAGCAGTGCAGAGTTTTGAAGCCATTGAATGTCCTTGTCTAGGCAGGTTCAGCCCTGGTTGAATGATGAGAGACTGTCAGTGAATTCCAGGGCTGTAGGTTAGACCAGGAAATTAGAAAAACATCCTGGAAAAAGACAGTGGCAAGGAACTTCCATGTTGTTGCCAAGAAAACAGCATGCTTGTGCCTGTGTAGTCAGCAAGAGTTGAGCTTGATTCAAGTATCTGTAGATGTCTTCTCATTTCAGGGGTAATTAAGATATGGGAGCAACTTCCTTGCACAAAAAAGATTATTACATTTCAGTTGAAAGCTCTCAGTCCTGGCTTATCACAATTCATCCAGTTTCCAATTTTCTCACACCCTCTTTCTCAGCTTTTGTCTGTCTGCTGCAAGATACCCTTTGCCATCATTCATGCCCATGGGACTCCTCTGCACATTTGTAGAGGATTAAAAAGATGTAATATAATGTGCAGTGATAAAGATATATAGAGTAGGAGTGGGTGAAAGCATTGTTATTTTCTAGAAACTGAACTTCCCCATATTATCAGGATTAATAGAATATTCTTTGCAAGTGATACATTCATTGTTTAGGGTCTAAGTTGAATCTTGATAAAGATGATCAGTTCACCTCTTCTATTATTGCCTCCTAAATGAATAGAACAGAAAGGATAAATATATTATTATACTGGTTGCCAATGTTCAAAGATATGGTTGTAATATTCCCTCAAATAGGCATATGTTTGCACATACCTACCTCTCTCATATATGAACAATCACGGAAGCAAATGTTCTATGCCTGTGCGTGAAATGCTCAGATTGTAGCCTTGATTAATGACACCTCCAAGCGAGCTTCATGCTTAAGCAGACATTAGGCTGAATGACAGATCTAATTTTTGAATTTTTTATTTTAGGGTACAGCTATTTTAAAGAGAACACACAATCTTATGATTTGGACTTGTAACTCTTTTCTGACGACATGGAGGAATGAACTCCTCTGGAGTATGATGATCAATCTCCATCCTGAGTTCCTTTTAGAAAATTAGTTATTTAACACAATGAGAAGGCATATGAGATCTAATGCATTTCTCTTGCTCAGAATTGACTATACAATCTATTTCTGTTCCCTTTCCATCGTACTGGTTGTTAAAATGCAGGCGTTGCTGTTTCAAGCACAGAAGGTGAGCCCATAATGGGAAATATTTACTGAATAGTTCCCACACACTTAGTGACTATGATGGGCTTGCTACTTTTTAGTGCTTTAAAGAAAGGGAAATTCAGATTTCTCAACTGACAGTGGGTCCAAAATGAAGTTGTTGAACATAGGAAACTGCAAAAAAAAGTTAATATTAGAAATTTACAGTTTCTTTTTATGTCTCAGCCATCGATCAGTGTAATGGAGAGTGTAATCAAGGTTGTGAAGGTTTAATTATACTTTTAAAAATGAATGGGCTTTCCTTTTTTCCTGTGAATAGATCAGATTCAGTACTCCACCCTTTAGCTAAACCAGAAAAAGGGCTAAAATATCTGGCCTAAATACAAGCAGTTTTATTGATTATGCACTGATATAAATCTGAACATTGGGTTTTTAATCTACTGACTTGAAACTCTGATCCTGATTGTGATCTTATTGTATATACACTAGCATATCATTGGCATTGCCTTTTGCTGACATCCATTCAGGAACTTTGTTTGCTATCTGAAGTGACTACTAGGCTTTACTATTGGTATGTTTCAGATATTGATTTTTAAAATGAATTTTTGGCAAAAGCAAATGTACTTTTTATTATCCATTTCAGGCAGTCACTGCCTGCTGCTACTCTCACCATTGTAGGTGACCGGAAGAATCAATTTGTAGAAAGAAAAGATTCATATGATTGTGATAATTCTTGCAAAATTAACTCTGTTCATTGTCTTCTTTGTTGAAAGACACAAGATCATATTTTAAGGCTTTTGATATCTGGCTTAGTGATTGACATGAGAAGGAGAAAATAATTTGCAGTTTTGTTTCCCATCAGCAATCATTACAGGAACTAGGCACGAAACAAATTTCTTATTCAGAAGTTGGGTCCTGGTGTACTTATTTTTCTAGAACATAGACTATTTTTCAAAGTAGATAACATCTTTTATTGAAAAGAAAAATGAGCCTCTGAAACAATGGACTTATGATTGCTACTTTTTAACAGATTGCACAGCAGAGGAAAACTGTTATCCCTCAAATACAGTTTGTTGATATCTTAGACTGACATTGAAATTAAGCATTAAACCAAGTAGCCTAAGCTTTTGTGGATAAGAGTTCACTTATTTGTAGTAAAGTTAGGAGACAGGGTGGAGGAACAGTTATGAATGTCCTTTCCAAACATTGGATCTCACTCTTATCCACAAAAGATATTGGACTGTGCTGAAATGGACAGACTTAATTGAGGATCAAAGAGAAAGAAGATACAGAATATTTTCAAACATGGAATTTATTTTACCAGTGGTTGGAAAAAAGGGGGTAGAGACTAAGAATGTAAATGTCAACGCTGCTAATATTGAATATTCTTGCTTTGACAAAATATGCAGAACTATCTGGTACTTTTAGAGTTAATTCAGATGAATGAGGGAGGAGAGAAAAGCCCTCTAAAGGGAAGAGAACTTTTGCCCTTCAAACTAATTAGAGAACGTAAATCATGACAGCAAAATAAGGGAGGGGAAATGCTAGCAAAAATAACTGCTGGGGTGGGTGGAGATTTCAGATCTTAGCATCCTTTCATCATGCCATGCCGACATGTTGTCACAAGAATAAAAATACTTTTTAGGATAAAATGCCTGGAAGTTCTTTGAAGTGTTTCATTAGTTGGAACCTTGACAGTAAACTTGTATTATTAAGCAAACAAATTAACCCAGACAACATGATGTTTATTAAGCACTAATCAAATGTAATAATAGAAAATTAATTTTAAAAAATTGAAAAAAGAAACATTGGATCTCACCACTCTCAAGTGGACACATTGTTTCTTATGATCCTGGGAGAATTTTTGAGATAAAATGTCAAAAATGATGCCTAGAGCAGTGGTGAAGGAAATCAAGAAGATGGATATTTCATTTGGACACAAGTGAGCCCATGTCTCGGTTTATAAAGTGATGATGAGACTGACTAAATACCAGTACAATTCTGCCCTCCCTTGGCTTTGTTTAAAGCTTTGTTTCAAAGGTACATGCAATAAACTACCAATAAACTAGTTTTAGTTAAAACGTTTGTTAAATATTTTACCAATAAATTGTATCCTAAATTTTGTATGCCAACAAATCATTCATGTTCACTAGGCTTGGAATATCTATGGGCATTCTCCAAGGAGATGATTGTCACCTGTGGTTATATTTTTTGCTGTTCTAGACTCTTTAAGGGGAACCAAAGGTTTGCCAGTGGTTGGATTTAGGACTTAGTTAATGATTCTTTGAGGAATGGATTTGTCTGAGCTGTCTTGAAGGAGGCAGTGGTTTGATGGCTTCTAAAAAAGGCAGATCTAGGTTCAATCATACTGGATGACTTCTGCCCAATATCCAACCTTCTCTTTTTAGATACGGTCTTAGAGAAACAGTGGGGCACGAGTTGCAGAATTTTCAGAGTGCAAAATGCACGATCTGGACCCCTTTCAGTCATGGTTCAAACATAGGGATGAGACTGAAACTTCATTGGTCAACCTGGTGGATGATATGCAGTATTAACGACAGTACAGTCCTTCTGGACTTCTGAGCAGCATTTGAGACCCACATTCTTGGTATCTTCTGGATCACTACCAAGATTTGGGAAGGATAGCATTGCATGCAAATATTAAGAGAGAATGATTCTACTCCTTTCTGAATAATGCTGGAAATGGACAGGTGAAATTGGTGACAGAGATGTCATTTGGGGTTCTTTTTAACATCCATATAAAACTACTGGGAGTGGTCAATCCTAGGTTTGAGTCTAATTGAAGATATAGTTGAGGCCTTAATTCAATGCCTGGAGGTTGTGAGTGACTGGATAGGAGCAAAAAGGCTGAAGCTTAATTCCAGGAAGATGAAGATGCTGTTCATCCAAAAGCTTGGGTGATGCTTGGATCTTCATGTGTAGAGGCTAAGTATCAATAATGAGACAGGGAAAGCATGGAGGTCCATAGGAGATGTCACAATATCTTCACACCAATGACTGAAAATCATTTAGTAAGGATTTCTGTAGTTAACCCTGTATTTTCTCAATTTCTTATTTAGGTTATATCTTAAGTGTTGTGCTCCTAACCTTGCCTAGACAACACCTGGTTCAACTCTACCTGTATTTTCTAACTGGACTGCTGCTCTATGCTGGGCATCAGATCTCCAGGTAAGAATAAGATAATTGATTTCCTTACCTGCCAATGTAATTACCTTGACATAGCCTTCTCGTTCACTAACAAATTATAAATGAAGGTGATCTTATTGTAAGTTGATGTGTGCCAATAATTGTTGATATGTATCACTCAGCCATATGGATGATTGTTTTAGAGACTTCAAAGTCTGCTGTTAAAAAGTTTAGTATTAGACAGTTTAGGCTAAAAAATCAAAGAAAATAACTGCTCTGGATCTCATACTCTGTAGCAACTGAACCTGCCTATTCATTCTGTGCAGCAGAGCCTGCCCACACTTCATAGAACAAGACACAGAACATCAAGAGAATCTGAACTTACTGGATGGGCAGAAACCATAAGAAATAGACATTCCTTTGCAAAACCTAAGCTGTATGCCAGAAAGGGCTTGATAAGTAGTAATTTAGCACCTTGAATTGCAACAGAAACCCAGTACAGCTAATAGAGCAATACTGACATATGGGCCAGCCAAGGCACTGCCTGCATGACTGCAGCTTCTGAATAGTCATCAAGTGCAGCTCATGTACAGTGCATAGCAGTAGCTCAGTGTCAGGTGCTCAGAGTTTTTTTTTTCCAGGTAAGCTTATAGGATGGTGATGGAATAGCATATGTTATTGTATATATAAAATATCAAACATCAGAGTGGTCAGTTTCAATCCCCAAGGCTTAGTGGGACTGTTGTTGTTATCTGTAGTGCTATTAGTTGAAGTAGTATTTATTAAATTATTTTCATATAATAAACATTTGGTGGTTAATTAACAATCCAAAACTTCAGGAAATAATCAGTGAACTAAAGAGTTTGGGCATCCCTGGCCTAGCCACTGATAAAATTGAGTTTTGGCTAACAGAACCTTTGGTATGAAGCGATGCTCCTAGACTCCTGATTCTGGTGTAAAGTGGTTCAGTTGAGTGCCATCATTCTCATACCCTCTGGGAAATGAATGAAGATGTGTAGCATAACACTCTCCTAGCTATGCATCATTTATTTGATTGTGGAGTATTGTCAAATTGGTGTGGACTCTGAGTGACCACACAGGTAGATTCTTTCCAGAATGTCCTTCAATGTGGTGTCAAGTAGTGGATCTATCTTGGCAGTGACATCTTCCTTCTGCTTAGAAGATTATGCATTCTTAGGTATAAACAAAAGGCATGAATATGTCTAATGATTTTGAAATTCATTTCTGGTTTTGCTTATCTTTATCTAAATCACTTTGTTTTTGTTTACAAAATGGCACAGTCCAATCTTGAGGTTAGTCAGTAACATATTGGATATATAACTGGATTATGCTGATGAAATAAGTGCATACATTAGTTTTACTATTAATGTATATTTTGGTCCAAGTGTTTCTTAACAAAAATCCATTTAAGTCTATTACTTGGCTAATTATTAATTATGTTTTAGCTTCTACGTTACTGAAAATTGATGCATATTACTGTTGAAATGGTTATTTGAAAATGAAATTACTTTTTTAAAAAACATTCTGAGCATTCCACTTTGGAGCTATATATCCTTTTGACCACAATGAGTACAATGCATCTTTAACTTGCAGAGATTTTTCCTGCATTAACAAAAAGATGCATAGTTGAAGTTTCTAAATGCTTCTAAAATTACTCTTTGTTTAGATATAGTTACTCATGTATGCACTCATTGCTTTATTCTGAAAAAGAAATAATCCCAAGCATTATTAAATATCCAAATCATTCAGTTTTGTTACTCCCTGGTTGGCTGTTACACCGTAGCAAATAAAGTGTTGATTAAAACAAAGTTCAGTATTATAAATGAGATAAAATACTAAGATTACATATTCCATCAAAGCAGTGTAAAAATAAAATAAGTAAAATAAATAAAAGTGGAAATAAGACCAGTGAGCATTGTATAAGAATCAACAAGAATGTATTGGCTTGTTGATCTGTTGATGCTTTCATTCCCAATCTCACTTCCTCAGCTGGTTGTGGGCAGTGGGGGGCTGTAGTCCTCCATACATTGAAGATCTGCCATTGAAAATTTGGAAAAGGACAGAGGATGACCTCTTTGCTGGGGTGGATTTAAGAGGGGCCTCTTCCTTAATTTAAGGAGGCAGAGGCATTCAGCTGAAGATATGTAAAAATTACCTTGGTATCTGGGAGATAGTATCTGAGGTTCCCCATAACATGGCCTTTAAAAGTAAGGCACTATCCATTTAAATTGTATTCAGAAGTGGATTAGAAGCTAGCTGTATCAGAATAGGCATGAAAGGTTTCCATTGTCTGATTGTGATTGATAATTTAATGGCTATCTGCTGTAATTTTGATCAGCTAAGCAAAAGATTCTATTACAGAAGATTAGTATGCATTAAGTTTAAGTAAAGTTTTCTTAAAGCGAAGACAGTTCTAGGCAATTCCAGAATATCATTAGTTTGTCTTTCATACTATAGTTCTCTGTAGCCCAGGGGTCGGCAACCTTGGCTCTTTTATGACTCGTGAACTTCAACTCCCAGAATTCCTAAGCCAGCATGGCTCAGGAATTCTGGGAGTTGAGGTCCACAAGTCATAAAAGAGCCAAGGTTGCCGACCCCTGCTCTAGCCAAAGGAGGAAAATACTTCTTTTAAATGAAGTGGTAGAATAGCCCATTTTAAAGCAAATTATAAGAACACCTATACATTTCCAGAACACAGATTCCTTCCTGGGAGGTGGGAAAAAGAAAGTTCCATGAAACAAAGAATAGAATTGAAAAAAACCAAATGTGTATAAGAATTAAACTTCTAGATTAACCTCAGGCATTTCAGCTTTAGGTAGTAGCCCAGAAAAAGCTACTACCGCATAACTTGCACATTTTTGTAACAATGAAATATTTGTAATGAAGAACTCAGCTTGTGACTGGTATAAAGCAGGGGTCTCCAACCCTTAGTCTGTGGCCCGGTGCTGGACCACGGCCCATTAGAAATTGGGGCATGCAAGCAGCAGGCAAGTAGCACACGGACACATGAAACCATCCCCCCTTCCCCCCCACCCACACCGCTGCTGCCACTGCCAGTCTGCAGAGCTGGAAAGATTGTGGACTGCTAGCATAAAGGATAGTTCTTTACAATATTTTTTTCTTGGAGAATGTTTCTTTTTGAAAAAAAATGACACAGAGAATAAATTGTATGTAAAGAGCAACTGGGAAAAATATTTTCTGGCACAATATTTTTATCCCCCCCCCCCTAATTTTTATTGGCCACTCCATAAAGCACAGCAGCAGCATTGCATGCCCTCATTTAAAAATTGTAAATTGCTGTTGTGTCTCTCAGCTTAAGGGCAGACAAAGGACTAGTCTCTCACTTCAGCTTTATGAATGAATGTTATCTTGCTTGTTTGCATTAGCAGTTATAGCCTTTCCATGCCAGGATTATGATCTTCACTTTCTGTCACTAGGAAAGAGAGCTGAATTACATTGTTCATTTTTTTCTTTATTGTTGCTCAAGGAAAAAGAGTTTGCAGAAAGTTGTAATAATAAACAGGATAGGAATTTACTGCGTAAAAGGGGAAATGTATACAGCGCTTTTCTTACCAGTCTAATACAACTTCCTGGAGCTGATAGAAAGGAAAAACACAGAAGTGGCATGGAAAAGGTTAAGCCGCTTCATCAGCAAAAAGACCCTTGAATTGTGTGTAACTGATTGGTAGGAAATGGGAGGTTTTGAGACTTAGTTATATCTACTGTGCTAGCTGTGAGAACTGGAAGATGGATTTTCCCCTTTTTTGTCATAATTGCATTTTTATTTTCTGTTGCCAGCTAATTTGCAATGACAGTGTAGTACAAACTGTTATACTTTAGGGCAGGGGTAGGCAACCTTGGCTCTTTTATGACTCATGGACGCTGGCTCAGGTATTCTGGGAGTTGAAGTCCACGAGTCATAAAAGAGCCAAGGTTGCCTACCCCTGCTTTAGGGTAAGATAATTATATGGTTAATTTTTTTTCTTTGAGTTATATCTGCTGCACCTTTCAATATATCTTGCTTCTAGAAACAACCATTTTGTTCTTCCACTTATAAAAATGGATAAAGCACAACCATCAGTTTATATAGTAAAAAAACATACTTATTAAGAAAAGGGTCTCACAATCCATAATTTGAGCAGTACTTTTTATAGAATATTTTGTGATTTCTGGAATTCATCTTTGGAAAAACCTACTTATTCTTACAATAACTTTTTGAGAAGTGAAACTGAGCAGACAGATATTGGCAACTTTTGTAATAAAGGCAGTAAATCAGCTGGGTTTTGCAAATAAAGGTGTAGTCCTCAACTTGCAACCATTCATTTAGTGACCATTCAAAATTACAACGGCATTAAAAAAATGACTTATGTCATTTTTTCACACTTACAACCATTGCAACATCTCCGTGGTCATGTTCAAAAGTTGGATGCTTGACTACTAGTATGTATTTATGACATTAAGACAATTTATGACATTGTCCTGAGTCACGTGATCCCCTTTTGCAACCTGGGGAAGCCAGATTAAGTTGGCAACCGGGTTAACGGGCCACAACTCACTTAAAAACTATCTTGCTTAGCTGACATTTTGGGCTCAATTGTGAGCCCAAAGAGCCGTGGTGACATAGTGATTAGAATGCAGTATTGCAGGATAACTCTGCCCACTGCAGGGGTTCAATCCTGACCAGATTAAGGTTGACTCAGCCTTCCATCCTTCTGAGGTCACTAAAATGAGGGGCCAGATTGTTGGGGGCAATATGCCGACTCTGTAAACTGCTTAGGGAGGGCTGTAAAGCCCTGTGAAGTCTAAGTGACTGTCCTGGATTAACAATAGTAATTGGACTACTAAGCAATACAATTGCAAAGTGTGATGTCACAGGACTGCACTGCTTAATGATGGCAATCCTAGGTGTCCCTGTTGCCATTATTAAGTGAAAATTGTGGATTGTAAAACCAGGACCACACATGACTGCAACTTGCAAACTCCTGCTGGCTTCCCACAAACAAGATCAATAGGACAGCTTGCAACCAGGCTGGAAGCCAGAAAAATACTATAGAACAAGACAGAGAGTTGCTTCTGCGCCACACAAGTGCGTGCCTGCTAGGGAGGGGGTGGTGCAGGACATGTAGGCTATGGACTACAAGGTCCCTGTGATGTCGTACTCCATAGTGAGGCATCTCTGGAGAAAAAGTAGTGGAAACAATTTGCAATTTTTCCTGCTGGCTTTGCCATTGACCTGGCTTGTGAGAAGCCAGCAAGAAAGATTGCAAATAAGTGAGCACATGACTGTGAGGTGCTGCAACTGTTGTAGGTGTGTCCAGTTGCCAGGTGCCTGAATTACGACCATGTGACTTAGGCGGTGATAACGATGGCTGGAACTTCAAGGACCAGTTATAAGTACCACTTGTTCAGTGCCCTTGCTATTTTGAGCGGTTGCTGAAGTGGTTATTAATTGAGGACTACCTGTACTGTA
This sequence comes from Crotalus tigris, assembly GCF_016545835.1. Classification (NCBI taxonomy): domain Eukaryota; kingdom Metazoa; phylum Chordata; class Lepidosauria; order Squamata; family Viperidae; genus Crotalus; species Crotalus tigris. The sequence continues at coordinate 624,916 of NW_024100595.1, read as the reverse complement.
TTCTGTTTTATTGTTTTAGATTGAATGAATAGCTTCTATTTTTTTTAATGAACAGAACTTATTGTGTTTTTAAAAAAATAAACACTGTTTATCAGCTGATAATTTAAGAAAGTACAGTTCTACAAGTTAACATAATCAAGTTGAAGGAGTTAGGTATACAACAGCTTAGGTTTTGTTGTATTTACAGGCAGTCCTCTTCTAGTAACTGCCTTGCTTAGTGACTGTTCAGTTAGGACAGTGATGAAAAAATAAATTTGTGAGCAATCCTTACAGTTATGACCTTTGCTGGTCTGTGAAGCAAAGAAAAGCTGAAGTAAGATTGTAAGCAGAGTCACAGTTTCATTCAGTGACAACTTTGCTTAACAACTAAATTGCCGGTCCCGATTGGCAAACAAAATCTACCTGTATCTTTTTATGCCTTTAAGGTATTATAGGGAAATTGTGGTTTAATAAAGGAAAGAGTAGAAGGAAAGATTAGTGCAACCAAAGAAGAAATAACGTAATTTGGGATGTGCAGGAGGTCAGTTATATGGCTGGTCTGTACAGCATTTGTCTGTATCTATCTAAATTAAATGAATCAATATAGACATAGAAAGAAATTGCAATTGATGCAACTAGTTAAGAGATTATTTTTCAAAATCAAAACAGTATGGGCCTATTTCAATGATAGAGCTACTATGAACCTTGACAATTGATGACTCTCAGATAAGCTGGAATGCTTATCTTTCTATACCTTTGGCAAAATATTGGTCCTTTTATCTCTCAAATACAGGCAAGGTCAGCTATCTAGCAGAGATTTTGCAATATGCCAGGATTTTGGCCTTTTGTCAACTGCTTGCACACAAAGGAAGGTTTCACAAAGCAAATATGTTATTAGGGAGGTTTGGTAACTTCAGGAATGAAATTCAAATGAATTAATGAATTCTTGGAATAATTCAGTCATGTCTGTTTAATAACAAGGCTGAGTTACCAGGGAGGAGAAGATGAGAGCATGATCTTTCTTGAGAAGTATATATTAGTGGGGGGAAGAGATTTATAGCTAAATTTGTCATAGAGCTTTTTTGTCACTTAATAAAAATCAATAAATTTACATCCTCAAGATTTGTCACCAGTGAGAACCATATGGAATAGACATCTGTTTTTATTAAATAATGTTTAAACATTGATGGTGGTATATAGAATAAACCATGGTTAATCACCATGACTTTGCATCTTGCATTATTCTGGTCTTAAATTACCCCCATTTTGCAAATATCGTTTCATGTTAAAAGTCCTTTAATACAGCTCTTTTTTTTTTTAGGGATTATGTAAGAAGTGAGCTAGAATCCGGTTATGAAGGGCCAATGTACTTAGAGCCTCTTTCCATGAATCGTTTTGTGACAGCTTTGATCGGTGAGTACATCAAACATCATAATTTTCTATAGCAGTGGTTCTCAACCTTTCTAATGCTGTGACCCCATAATATAGTTCCCCATGTTGTGGTGACCCCCAAGTAGGTGTGGCCACCAATAAGAGGGAGTAGGACAGCTAGGGAAATGGGAAAAAAATGGCGGGCAGCGTGGTTTGGCGACCCCCGTGAAATGGTCATTCGACCCCAAATGGGGTCCCGACCCACAGGTTGAGAACCACTGTTCTATAGAATAGCAAGGTTTTGCTCAGCATTGCAATTAATAAAATAGATCTTATACCACCAATAACATCCTCTGAGTAATCCAGTAACATTTTATGTCATGTTGTTTCATGCCCTGTGCCTTCATGCGATCCTTTATAATAGTAGAAAACAATATTAATAGCAACAATTCTTATTCTCATATACCAGGCTGGAATAGGAAAATAGATTTCATTTATCATTGTGCCACTTCAGCAACAATATACTTCTCTTTTTAATTATTTGACTTAAACTGGAAAGGAGGGTGGAGATAAATGAGCCAGGCGCCATTATATTCTTAATCAGGAAATAAATATCTTCTGTTGTGAGTTTTTTGTGTATATATCATTGTACAAGTAGCCCTCAACTTATGACCGCAGTTGAGCCCAAAATTTATGTCATTAAATGAGAAATTTATTAAGTGAGTTTTGCCCCATTTTATGTCTTTTCTCGCCACATTTGTTAAGTGAATCATTGCCGTTCTTAAATTAGTAACATGGTTGTTCAGTGAATCTGGCTTCCCCATTTACTTTGCTTGTCAGAAGGTCACAAAAGGGGATCACATGACTCAAGGGCACTGCAACCATCATAAATGTGAGTCAGTTGTCAAGCATCCGAATGTAAATCATGTAACCATGAGGATGCTGCCACAGTCATAAGTGTGAAAAATGGTCTCATAAGTCACTATTTTCAGTGCCATTGTCACTTCAAACAGTCACTAAATGAACTGTTGTATAATTCAGAATAGTGTTCTACTGTGGTGGCACCAAGATCCAGTTAAGACATATTGGGAAACTATGATTTCCCCTTGTACAAAAAGTACCTGCCCAAATCTGCACAAATAGGTTGTCATATTTTTCTTCTTTTGCGACCACACATAAGAATTCTGCTAAATAGATAGTTCAGTAAATAAGACCAACTCATGCTTTGATTTACTGTTCTTTTTGAAGAAACCACAGTTCCTTCTATTCAAATTCAACATCATGGAGCTATAACTTCTTTAAACCTAAACCTAATATATGTGAAAAGACATTGGGAAGCATAAGAGCTGAATCTAGTTTACATTGCATCAAATAGTGTTTAACCTATTTGATCTAGAGCTTCATAATTGTAGTGCAAGCTGTCATGCGGGATTCTTTCAAATAGCTCTCAGATTACCTCTTTCTGGGATACCAGATGTCCAGACTGTGGAATCCCAACCTCTAAACAACTGTTCTCACAACAGCTGTCGAATCCTCTTTGATCAACACAGAGGATGGAAGCGGAGCTTCCCAACTATCAACAAAGAAAATGAGTCAACCAATTTATTCAATTGAACTTGATACTGTATTCAAGCTTGAAGATGGGTGGGCTTTTGGTTTTCATGATGCCTTTTTGATTTTGGCTGGTGGTTTTTTTTTTTTTTAAGATTTACAGTTAAAAGATTGGTACATTCCTTCAAAGTGAAAAACATTCCAGCTGTGTAGCTCAAAAGATTTATCACCCATGGAAAGATTACAGCTGGTCTGACAGGAAATCAGATTTTATTATTTAATAATAAAATCTAAACAGCTTACTTATGGAAACTGTGATTTGTGACCTGGTCTTGGTTTTTCATTCATTTTGTGTTGAGGGATGGATAATAGTTTTGGAAAAAGTTTGCTGTATGGACAACTTTTCTATCTTCCCTTTTGGGCTAATTTTCGCCATTCATTTATAAGCATGATTATTTGTTCAAAGAGAGGAAGTTGTTTATTGCAACTTTAAAATACTGTGGTCTCTTCTGTCTTTCATATACCCTGCCAGTTCATATTTTACAGTTAATTCTTTTGAGAATATTCCCATATTTAATTTTGATGAAAACATTTACATGTGGCTTTTTTTTAAAAAAAAAGTCTGATTATTCTTTTAGTCCCTTATAGTCCCTTTGCTAACTAAACTAATTCCCAGGGTTTGTTGTATAGATAACTGAGATAGAGTCTCTCTGTTTGGAAGAAATACTAGAAAAAGAACCAGATGGAGAAGAAAGTAGGAACCAGATCACAGCATAATATGGTAATGTGCAACTTACCCTCCCAATTTAAGAACAGTAGGAACTGTAGCTATGTGGATATGAGGGAAGATTCATCCTAATCTTACTAGAGAAGTTCATTTAGGGCAGTGTTTCCCAAAATTGACAATTTTAAGGCATGTGGACTTCAACTCCCAGAATTCCACAGCCAGTGTTGCTGGCTGTGGAATTCTGGAAGTTGAAGTCCTCATGCCTTAAAATTGTCAAGTTTGGGAAACACTGATTTAGGGGATACAACTTGTTACATTTATTGTAAAACATCAATAATACTCTGAAGGTACAATCTATAGTGTTTTGTTACATTTCTTGGGATCCCAACTGTATATAAAGTAATACATTTTGAAAAGGAAGTAGGAGAAATCCCATCAGGCTTGTAACGGGAGACCAAAATGGAAGAAGTTACAACACAAAAGTAGATGCTTAACATCCAGGCACAATCACACTGTTCATTCCCATCCTGATTTGTTAAGCTATATTCTTTCTTTAAAGTCTATTGATTTTTAACCTTTTTAGCCTTATGAGCCTCAGTACAGCTCATGATTGTTAAATTAATCATCACTTGTACAAATAATATGGGAGAATTTTAAATTGCAGTTTTAATTATTACTTATTTCACAGCAAAATGGGGGTTGGATACTTGGAAGTTATCCAAAATCCAGAGAGATATATTGAATAAGATTAATAAACTAACTTGGAGACTTGTCAGGTTGGAGGCAGCCAGCAGAGAAGCTGACTTCTAACTCAGCAGCTGATAATAACATTTTAATAAGATGATAGATGTTTATGAGTAAGCCAGTGTTGTAATCACTCCAATCCGTGCAGCTACTTTTAATGATCTTTTAATTTCCAACTGTTTTGAATATATAATGGGACTGTGCATGGTTCAGAAATGTTTTGAAATAAGTACTTTGGACTTATGCATGAGCACAGTATTCTCTGTTTTCTACTAAAGCAGCTCTCTTTTTCAGACTTTGATACAGTTGCTTTAAGAATAGTTGGCTTCAACAATTCAATGCTTCAAAGGAGCTGTAGCTTTGTTCATGCTTAGTAGAAAGGTACTGTGCTCATATTAGAGCTAAAACATTTATTTAGCTCATTTCCAAAGCAATTGCAGGAATAGAATAGAACAGAACAGAATAGAATAGAGCTGTAAGGGACCTTGGAGGTCTTCTAGTCCAGCCCCCTGCTCAAGCAGGAGAACTTATACCATCTCAGACAAGTGACTATCTAGTGATGGAGCACCCACAATTTCTGAAGGCAAGCTGTTCCATTGGTTAATTGTCCTCACTGTCAGGAAGTTTCTCCTTAATTCCAGGTTGCTGCTCTTTTTGGTCAGTTTCCATCCATTGGTTCTTGTCTTGCCCTCTGGTGCTATGGAGAATAGTTTGATGCCCTCTTCTTTGTGGACTGCTATCATGTCACCCCTATTCTTTTCTTTAGACTAGCCAAACCCAAGTCCTGCAGCCGTTCTTCATATGTTTTAGTCTCCAGGCTTTTGATCATTTTAGTTGCTCTTCTCTGAACTTTTTCCAAGCTTTCAACATCTTTTTTGTAGTAGGGTGACCAAAATTGATTCCAGGTGTGGTCTTACTACGATTTTATAAAGCAGTACTAATACTTCGCCTGATCTTGATTCTATGCCTCTGTTTATACAACCCAGGACTGTATTACCTTTTTTGGCTGCTGCTGCACACTGCTGGTTCATAGTCAAGTGATCATCCACTAGGACTCCAAGATCACTCTCACAGTTACTGTTTTTAATCCAGGTCTTGCCCAATCTGTACTTGTACCTTTGATTTTTTTTCTGCCTTTTACATTTAGGCAGAAATTCATTGTGTTGGATAGGGCCCATTGTACAATTTGTCAAGATCTTCTTGGATCCTGAGTTTATCTTCTGGGTGGTTGGCTATTCTTGCCAGTTTATGTCATTGCAAATTTGATGAGGTCCCCTTCTTCATTAATGAAGATATTGAAAAGTACTGGGCCTAAGACAGAACCTTGTGGTACCCCACTGCTTATTTCTTTCCATGTGGATGTAGTGCTATTGAGGACTACTCGCTGAATACGGTTTGTCAACCAGCTATAGATCCATCTGATGGTGTTGTCTATCCCATCTTTTTCTAACTTACTAAGCAGCAAGTTGTGGTCTACTTTGTCAAATGTCTTACTGAAATCTAAGTATACTATGTTCACAGCATTTCGCTGGTCTACTGACTTAGTCACTTTATTAAAGAATGAAATAAGATTGGTTTGGCATGATCTGTTTTTGACAAACCCCTGCTGGCTACTGGTTATAACTTTGTTTGCTTCTAGTTGTTCGCAGATCTATTTTTTTATTATCTTTTCAAGGATCTTCCCAGGTATTGATGTTAGACTGATTTGTCTGTATTGTACCAGTTTGGTCTGTATGTGTACCATAACACATAGCAAAGTGCTACATGTTCTCCATTTATAAAAACAAACATTTTGTAGAAAAATTACACAAATTCTGCATTTATATACAGTGATACATAGTTTTTCTCAGAATACTTAAAGCTTGAGCAAAGATTGAACAAGAGAGTCACTTTGGTATAGTAGTTAAGTTTACAGCTAGTCCTAGATAAGATTGGATATGGGAAAGCCCAAATTCAAATCAATTATAGATATGCCTGAAAGAGAAAATGTGTTTTGTTTTGAATCTAAAACAGTTGTTTTGCCAATCTGTTCTGAGTGATTTTTATGGGGCAAGGCTTCAGTGTCTTAACCTCTCTCTTCTACTTAGCCCATCCTGTCATGATATCTTTAGTGAGCCACTCACCTACTTGATCTTCCCAGATCTTCCCCCAACTGCTGCCAATCTCACTAATCTTCCTGGTCTTCTCCTCTGCACTTCTCTTGGAACAACCTCATTTTAATCTGTGTCCAGAATAAAGCAGTCTTGTTTCATTCCATACTCAGACCTTCATTCAGTTCAGGCATGAACCATTTAAAATCAGCTGTTCTGTACATGAACCAGTTTGTACATCCCTTAAATTTAGGCTCAGGCCTGGAAACACATCCACCCACTCACTAAAAGTGACTTTTAGCACACACACTTTGTCCAAGTTACCCGAAAGGGAAGTTGCTGGGATACATTGGTGGTGGATTCACTGAATACATTGCCTTGAGCTTCTGGAAAGAAAGCAGAATGTAGATTTAACAATGATATAAAAGAATGGTATAAATAAGACAATTTACCAAATACAGTGTAAGATAAAAACTGCAGTAATGGGGTTGATAACATCATCATAAGACTTGTTCGTTGATGAAAATACCAAATATAGGCTTGGTTCTGATGTTTGGCTTTTGTATTACTGTATCTAGAGAATTTCAACTCTTTATTTACATAAGAGCTGATCTTATTTGTTTGTTTATATCCCACCTTTATTTTTTATAAACAATTCAAAGCAGTGAACATATCTAACAGTACTTCCTCTTATTCTCATTACAACAACAACTTTGTGATGTGGGTTGAGATGAGAGAGAACGCCCGGTCCAAGGTCATCCAGATGGATTTTATTACTAAGGTGGGACTTGAACTCAGAGTCTCTCAGTTTCTAGCCTTGTACCTGAACCACTTTACAGGGTCAATTCTTGCATTAGATATCAGGAGCATGAAATATGCATTTGCTTACTCATTGGAAAACTCTATCGATCAATATTCAAAATTGATTTTGTTTAAATTTAAGATTGTACATGGAAATTACAGTTGCAAGTAACCTGATTTTGGCACTGGTGAAGGCAGAATTGTCTTTGTTTTAATAAAACACCATTTACTGAGTCAGTAGAGTTACGTTTGAACCTGTCTTAGGAAGGGTGTGTTTCTGTTAATTAGCCTCACTGCATTTTTTGCAAACATGTCATTTGCTTCTCTTAAACACTGGAAAGATGAAGTCAGGCGGAATCAATTAAAAAGTTACTCTAATCAAAATTTGGTGAAGAGCTAATATGTAGCCAGTGACTGGTAAGGAAATATAAACATTTTAAAAGGAGGAAAAAAAAACAATGGTTGTTTTATACTGTATTAGGCAATTTGGATCTCAAGTGTGCTTTTCATTATTAATAATAATAATAATAATAATAATAGTAAAGTTGGAAGGGACCTTGGAGGTCATCTAGTCCAACCCCCTGCTCGGGCAGGAAACCCTACACCATTTCGGACAAATGGCTGTCCAGTCTCTTCTTAAAAACTTCCAGTGTTGGAGCATTTACTGCTTCTGGAGGCAAGCTGTTCCACTGATTAATTGTTCTCACTGTCAGGAAGTTTCTCCTTAGTTCTAGGTTGCTTCTCTCCTTGATTAGTTTCCACCCGTTGCTTCTTGTCCTGCCTTCAGGTGCTTTGGAAAATAGCTTAATTCCCTCTTCTTTATGGCAGCCCCTGAGATATTGGAATACTGCTATCATGTCCCCCCTTGTCCTTCTCTTCGTTAAACTAGACATACCCAATTCTAGCAACCGTTCCTTATATGTTTTAGCCTCCAGTCCCCTAATCATCTTTGTTGCTCTTCTCTGTACTCTTTCTAGAGTCTCAACATCTTTTTTACATCGTGGTGACCAAAACTGGATGCAGTATTCCAAGTGTGGCCTTACCAAGGCATTGAAGAGTGGTATTAATACTTCGCGTGATCTTGATTCTATCCCTCTGTTAATGCAGCCTAGTACTGTGTTGGCCTTTTTGGCAGCTGCCGCACACTGCTGGCTCATATTTAACTGATTGTCTACTAGGACTCCGAGGTCCCTCTCACAATTACTACTATTGAGCATGGTGCCACCTATGCTGTACTTGTGCATTTGGTTTTTCTTGCCTAAATGTAGAACCTTGCTTTTTTCACCATTGAATTTCATTTTGTTAGTTAGTGCCCAGTGTTCAAGTCTGTCCAGATCCTTCTGTACCTGAAGCCTGTCTTCTGGAGTGTTGGCTATTCCTGCCAGCTTGGTGTCATCTGCAAATTTGATGAGTTCCCCATCTATCCCTTCATCCAAATCGTTGATGAAGATGTTGAAGAGTACTGGGCCCAGAACAGAGCCCTGGGGCACCCCACTACACACTTCCCTCCATATAGATGCAGTTCCATTGAGGACCACTCGCTGAGTACGGCCGGTCAGCCAGCTACGGATCCATCTGGTGGTGGTTCTGTCTACCCCACATTTTTCTATCTTGTCAAGTAGTAGGTTGTGATCTACTTTATCAAATGCCTTACTGAAGTCCAAGTAAATTATGTCCACAGCATTCCTCTGATCCACTAATTTTGTCACTTGGTCAAAGAATGCAATAAGATTTGTCTGGCATGATCTATTTTTGACAAACCCATGTTGGCTTTTAGTAATGACTTTGTTTGCCTCTAGGTGTTCGTTGATTCGTTGTTTGATTATCTTTTCCAGGATCTTCCCAGGTATTGAGGTCAGGCTGATAGGTCTGTAATTTCCTGGATCCATTTTTTTTCCTTTTTTGAGGATGGGAACTACATCAGCTCTTTTCCAGTCCTCTGGTAGTTCCCCTGTGTTCCAGGATCTTTGAAAAATATAGTTCAGTGGCTCCGATATCACATCTGCCAGTTCCTTGAGAACTCTGGGGTGTAATCCATCTGGTCCTGGCGATTTGAACTCATCTAGGCTGGACAGGTGCTCACTAACCATTTTCTTGCCTATCTTAACTTGTGTTTCTGTTTTGTTTTTTATGGCACTATTTTTGATAGGTTGGTCTGTTTTTTCCCTTTGTGTAAAGACAGATGCAAAAAATGAGTTAAATAGTTCTGCTTTCTCCCTGTTGCTTGTCACCTTCTTGCCACTTCCACCCACTAATGGACCAATCATTTCCTTCACTTTTTTCTTGTTTTTTACATGTTGAAAGAAGCTTTTTTTGTTATTTTTGACTTTGGTCGCAAGCCTTAGTTCATTTTGAGCCTTGGCTTTCTTCACTTCATCTTTGCAGGCTCGGGCTATTTGCTGATATTCTGACTTAGTTATGTTCCCCTCTTTCCACTTTCTGTACTTGTCCTTTTTATCTTTCAATTTGTCAGAGAGTTCTTTATGCAGCCATGCTGGTTTCTTTTGAGAGCTGTTATTTTTCCTCTTTGTTGGTATTGTGCTAGACTGTGCTTTTATTATCTCATTTTTCAAAATTTCCCAAGCTTCTTGAGTTGTTTTCCCCTTGAGGATTCTCATCCATGGAATCCTTCCCAAGCCCTCTCTAAGTTTATTGAAATTAGCTCTCTTGAAGTCCAAGACTCTAGTTTGACTGTGTTCTATTGGTTGTGCTTCTATAATGTTGAATTCTAATATTGCATGATCACTTCCTCCCAGGGTTCCTATGGCTTCAACACAGTCTATCATTTCATCTCTGTTAGTGAGAATTAGATCCAAAATGGCTAATCCCCTAGTTCCCTTCTCTACTTTTTGGGAGACAAAGTTGTCTGCTAGGTTTGCCAGGAATCTGTTTGATCTTCCACTTGGTGCAGAGTTTGTCTCCCAGTTGATGTCAGGGTAGTTAAAGTCCCCCATTACTATTGTGGTGTGCTTCCTACATACTTAGTTAGCTGACTAGCAAAAAGTTCATCTATTTCCTCTGTTTGGTTGGGTGGTCTGTAGTATACACCTATGGCAATGTCATTTCCCCCCCCCTTTTATATTGACCCAAATGCATTCAAGAGAGTTTTTATCATTGTTGTACTCTATTTCTGTGGAGATGTAGTTATTTCTTATATAGAGAGCAACTCCACCTCCTCTTTTATTTGGTCTGTTTCTTTTAAATAATTTAAATCCCTCTAGCTGTGTGTTCCATGTGTGAGTTTCATCCCACCATGTTTCCGTAATGGCAACAATATCGTATCTGCCCTCGTTAACCTGAATTTCTAGTTCACCCTGTTTGCTGTTCATACTCTGTGCATTGGTGTATAAACATTTGAGTCCTTTGTGGGTGGCCCTGTGTTTCCTTTCTACATAACCTGTGTGGTGCCTGAGTTCCCCTATTGTCTTACCACCTATTTGGTTAGTGCACTTTATGTGGCACTCGCTATTAGAGGCTTCATTTTGATTGGTAGCAAGGTTGGTATTCTTGTCCACACACACATCTATGCTACATGCACTGATAGCCCTATAGTTTTTAAATTGCCGGGGACAGGGTTGTTCCGTATCAATTAACTCCCTGTCCCCGCTGTTTAGTTTAAATTTCCCTCCAGAAAATCTGTGAATTTATAGCCGAGTAACTCAGTCCCTTTTTTTGATGGATGCAAACCATCTCTTTTGTACATCTTTTGATTGGACCAGCTACTGACATCGTGACTAATATATCCAAAGCCTTCCCCTTTACACCACTCCTTTAGCCACATATTGAATTGTGCTATGCGCTGGCCTTTTCCGTTTTGCTCCTTATACACTGGTAAAACCTCTGAGAAAGTAAGCCTACAGCCTATTCTGCTAAGTTCCTTCCCCAAGCTCTGGAAATCATTCTGCACAGAGAGTACATCTTTTTGGGACAGATCATTAGTGCCAAGATGTACAATAGCCTCCACATCACAGTCCTTGCTGCCATTCTTGATTATTTTAGAAATACGCTTCTTGTCCCTACTGGCAGTAGCACCTGGAAGACACCTGACCTCTTTCAAAGCCTCTGTGTCCTTTCCTAAATTTACATCCCTTATAATTGAATCACCTACCAGAAGGTAGCTTCTCTTTTTGGGAGCCTTTCTATTCTTGCATGACTGATGTGCAATACCTGATTCACACTTCTCCCTGTCAAAATCTAGTTCTTCATCTCGGACCACAATCCCCTGCTTATTTGAGTTATCTTCACAAATACCTTTACCAGTCTCCTTAATGTCCCTATTAAGGTCAGCAAGGGCACTGTAGCTGTTGTGCAGGGACACAGCGAAAGCTTTGTGTTTATGGTTCACAGCTCTCACCCTGCCAGATCCCACGGTTGTCCACACTGCCCTTTTCCTGCGGGATCTTTGTGGTAAAGGGGGCTGATAGCAGGGAGGCTTACTAGAGTAGAGGGGCTGAACTGGACACCTAATTTCTGCATTTATTGCTAAGTATCACATCTTATAGCAAGAGTTACTAGTGCAGTTTAAGGGGTGCTCAGCATTTATGGATTGTAGTATGAAATTTATCAAGAATGAAGTGTACTTGCGACCTCATTGTGTAATTTTCAAGATAATGTTCACACACTCTTCCGTGGTATACCCACGATCTTGGAAGTTATTGAAGATGTTATTTGAAGTACTCTATATTCATAGAGTATGAGTAATAGATACATTATTTCCGTCTGGTCTTTTTCATAACATTGTTGCAATATTCATGATTATAAGTTGATTTTGTTTATATAAAATTACCTTTCAAGGAAATTTTTCCACAAGTTGTTAAAAAATGATGATCCAAGCCAAGTGTATGAGGAACTAATTGTTTTTAAATTTTTGGACTACTTTAATTCAAAAAGAATGGAGCTTAAATATTAATATTTTTTTAAAAAAGAGGCACATATGTTTCATTGTCAAGAGTTAACATTTTTTTAATTTAGTTCAGTTTTTTATATATGCATATTTTGGAAGTGAATATTGTTCATAAATGCACCGTTTCTGCAGATTTTTGAGAATGGGCTATTGAAATTGGGTAGTAAAGATCCAACTAACAAACAGCTGCATGCTTTCCCATGATTATTTTACAAAATAAAAACTCGTGTGATTTTTAAAAATCCGTATGAGACCTTTATTCAGTGGCATAAAAAGTTGTTTCCTTTGAGTCAAACTTGACTTCTGGTGATTTCACAGACGAGTCATGTGATTTTCACAGCAAGAGTAAGGAGGTAGTTTGCCATTGCCTTCTTCAAGGATATATAAACAGTATTCCTCTTTTTTAAAAAAAATAAATGGCCAAACCTATAAATACTCATACAAGTTACGGGTCATTGTTAAATGAGAGGGACAATCAAAGATGTGATACTATTGGTTGGATTTTCAGGGATAGAGAGGAAAAGGAATTATAATGACAAACCTTTTTTGGGGGGGGTTAAAGTATAGGATTTAACTGTTTGGTGTTCTTAATCCTTGGCAGGTCAGCTGGTGGTCTGCACCCTTTGTTCCTGTGTCATGAAAACCAAGCAGATCTGGCTCTTCTCTGCTCACATGCTCCCTCTGCTGGCCCGGCTTTGCTTGGTTCCTCTGGAAACTATTGTCATCATCAACAAATTTGCAATGGTGTTCACTGGCTTGGAAGTCCTGTATTTCCTGGCGTCGAACCTTTTGGTGCCAATCAATTTAGCAAAGTCTGCCTATAGAGAACTTGTCCAGGTAAGAGCTATTTTGTAAACGGTACTGATGGTGTATGTTTTGAAAAAACAAACAAACCTGGCCCGTGCAGTTTTTTTTTCTGTGGGTACAAGATAAATATAGGTAGTTCTCGAATTAGGAGCACAGTTGGGATCAGAATTTTCATTGCTAAGCAGCCGCAAAAGACTGCAGGTCCTGATAATACCCCTGGGCGAGTACTTAAGGAGTGTCCGTAAGGATGCCTTACAGACATCTTCAATCTTTTGTTGCATCAGGCTGTGTGTTCCATCATGTTTTAAGACTGCAGTCATTGTACCAGTGCCCCCCCCCAAAAAATCTATAATTACATGCCTTAATAATTACCGTCCAGTTGCACTCACTTCCATTATGATGAAGTGTTTTGAGAGATAATAATAGTAATAGTAGTAGTAATAATAATAATCGTAGTAGTAGTAGTAGTAGTAGTAGTAGTAGTAGTAGTAGTAATAATAATAATAATAATAATAATAATAATAATAATAATAACAGTTGGAAGGGACCATCTAGTCCAACCTCCTGTTCAGGCAGGAAACCCTATACCCTATACCATTTCAGACAAATGGCTCTCCAGTCTCTTGGTAAAGGACTGTGGTTGTTTCATGCTTTCCCTCTACATTTGACTCATTACAGTTTGCCTATCAGAAGAACCACTGTATAGATGATGCACTTTCCTGTGTGCTTCATCTTAGCTTGGTGCACCTGGAGGAGAAGAATACTCATGTGCAAATGGTCTTTGTTGATTTTAGTTCGGCGTTCAACACAATCATCGCTCAGCATGTGGTGAACAAACTGGGCCTATTAGGTTTTAATACTCCTTTATGCAACTGGATACTTGATTTCCTTATTGATAGGATATGTGAGTTGGAAGAAAAACTTTCAGTTCCATCTCCTCGAGTATGGGTTCCCTACAGGGCTGTGTCTTGAGACTATAACTGTTCACCTTGATGACTCACGACTGCTGTGCCAAGTCTGCTACGAATCATATTGTGAAGTATGTGGATGACACGGCAGTGGTGCAGTAAAAATAACCTGGTTCTGAATGCTAATAAAACAAAGGAGATCATTGATGATTTTAGAAAGAGCTGGCATAGTCATACTCCACTTTGTATCAAGGCTGCAGCTGTGGAAGTGGTCAACATTATTAAGTGTCTGGGGGTGCAGATAACTAACAATCTGCCATACATACGTTCATACGTACATCATCTTTAGTGAAGCGTGCAAACCAGCGTCTGCATTTCTTGCAGGTGAGGAGAGCACCTCTTTCTCCTTATTAATTTTTTACAATAATAATCTTTAGTGCTTAGTAAACAACATATTGTCTGGGTTCATATATTTAATAACAATCAATAATAGTTAATTTCTATGATTCCATAATCAACATACTAGCCAATGATACATTTCCTTAAACTTCTCTTCTTCCAATAGTATTATCTTTTTGCCAACATTGAGTAAATAGAATTCTTGGTACTTTCAATACATAAGTTGAATGTAAACATTTTTCTAGTGTTTATACTAGTAACAACATCAGTGTATAATATCTTTTCTGATCAGTTTATGTTTTGGTTGTATTTGCTAAAAGTCATTTTATTAAATCACTATAGGTCCTGTTTTTGAAGTTCTTATTTAAGCTTAATTTCCCCTCAATATTCAAAACATTATTGTCAATTATAATTTTCTCAAAATTAATTACATTTAAATGTCTAGACATTTTGCTCACATAAGCCATCCCAGTATTTTTACATTTCTCATATCATTAAAAAAGTACTATACTATTCATAGATCACTATAGAACCCATTTATATCCAGAATTTAACTATTTTTTTAGTCATATTCAAACAAGTGTTTAGTGATATAGTACTCCCTCTGGTAGGTCAAGTCATCTGATCTCTTAAATCTGACCCTAGCCTTCTTCTTTTGCCAGATAATTTTCCAAGTCAGTGTGTTCAGTTTGCTAGGGAATTCTTCCTGTATTTTTATGAATGTTATTAAGAATGGGGAAGACAGACTAGGTGGGGTACTTTTGAGGGGGAGTTTTGTCCATTTATATTTATTAAAGAGCTTCCACTTTTATTTTCCCTCAATTTCTCTTTTCATTTTTTGTCTCCCATCAGTTCTTCTTTCTTATCCTCTAGTTTATTTTGAAGTCCTGAAAGATAAAATGCCTTTTCCATTTCCAATATTATAACAGAATCTTGCAGATTTTTCTTTGCCTGTGCTGAACAGTAATTCCCTTTGTTTGTACCCTCCATCTTTGGGTCACTTTCCTCTAATTTGTGTTCTATTGTCTTGATTTATTTGTTCATTCTTTGTCGTCATTTTCCGAGAGTTTTTTAGTTGTAAGTTTTAAGTTAAAGATGTACTCATTTATGTAATCTAAATCATTTTTAATCTCATCATGGTTTGAAATAATTGTCATTTGAATTAGTTGCAACAGAGCAGGCATTTCCTCATGGAAGATATTTGCCTTGTCTTGAAGTATTACTCCTGTAGATCTTTGATTTTCCAGGCTGGGAGCTTCAGAAAAGAATCCTAGGTGTGGTTTCCTACCATTTTTATTTAGGTATGCAACATCCATTTTATCTCTCCCCTCCAAATGATCTTTCACAGGTACCATAATCCCCGTATATTAGTCTTATCCAACCAAACAATCTTAAGGTCCAATAACAAAGTCTTTTATAATTCTTATCTTTATGTATGGCCTTTATAGTCCAGTGTGTTTCCAATTGTCAATCCACCACTAAAAGCAATATTTTATAATGGTTCGTCTGCTCAGGGGTCCTACAATTAACAGTCAGCCAAAATTTGCAGTCCAAAATATTCAATCACTTCAAGAGCTTCCCCCCTAGAAAAGTAGCCAAAAGTTAGTTTTTCGTTCTCTGCAAACAGTTCTTGAGCCTGAAAAATCACAGCTCAGTAAGTATTTATAATCAAGGAAGGTCAGCAATTTTTATAACAATTATAGTTCTCATTCTGTAGTAGATAGCCCAATGTATTTTCTCTCCTTTGTTTCCAGCTGTTCTCTGTTTAGCTGAGAGTCACTGAGGATCAAAGGGACAGGTTATCTGTTCCTGGGCGTCTTGCCAATTTCTAAGCCAAAGCAGCTATAATTTTATACTCTAAACCACCACCAGGTGTCAGTAACTGTTCATTTTCCAACTTTTAAAACAGAAAATTATTTTCTTGTAGATTCATTAATACTCTTTCAAAGGGAAGATCTTAACATTACCACAATTTTCAGGTTTATCCAGACTATAGCTTTATATTAAGTTCCATTTCAATATGTTTCTGTTCCCCATAAAAATTAGAGCCACTTCTGTCTATGGAAGGGTGGGACTACGATCCCCTTCCTTCTCACTTTAGGAGGATCTTTTTATTCTTGGGGATCTTTTTCTAGAAAATCAGTTGCAAGATAAAAGAGAAAATATCAATACTCTCACCCAGTTTCAAACACGCTGTTCACAGTCTGTTCTAGTTAGTGCTTTTGGACTTCGGCTGCCAGTAGCTTGGGCTAGTCACTGAGGTATAACTAGCCTTTCTCCTGTTGGTTTGAAGGGCTTCCCTGGGATCAAATGGATTGACCGCCGTCTTTCTGTGATCAGTGGGGGCCCTTCCTTCGTCCCTCTCCTATTTAGGGTCCCCTGGCAGGACAAAATCAGTCGTGGGGTACGGAGCTATGCAGTCCCTTGGCTGCATTGCTATGACACAAAACCAGAAGTACTGTCCTGGCCACATTTTGCAGAGGCACAATTGAAAGCATTTTAACAAGCTGCAACACTGTTTGGTTTGGTGGTAGCAGAGCCTGAGATAGAAGGTCCATACAGAGAGTGTTAAGGACAGCTGAGAAGATTATAGGAAGCCAGCTTCCCATTATTCAGGATACTGCTACTTGAAGCCTTTTTAGAGACCCCACACACCCACTTCACTGTCTGTTTCTGCTTCTCCCCTCTAGGACGAGGTTTGAAAGTATTTTTAGCAGGACTACTAGATTCTGCAACAGCTCTTTATGCCATCCCTCTTGTAAATTTGCAGGATTCTTTGTTCTCGCCATGTACATCCAAACTAGACTATGTTGTTTCTCTGTATTATATATATGTGTGTATGTGATTATATGCATACACTGTTGTCATATTTATGTGGGTGTATATTGGAGGTGGTTACCCTTTGAGAGCTGAATGCAATGAAATTTCATTTTAATATATGCTGATTAGTATACATTTAAAATGACAAAGTTTATTCTATTCAATTCTATTCTAGTTGTAAAGTGACTCATGCCTTTTTGGTGACTGTTAAGTGAATCACTACTTGTTAAGTAAGTCATATGGTTGTTAAGCAAATCAACTTCCCACATTGACTTTGCTTGTGGGAAACTGGCTAGGGAAGTTGCAAACGGTGGTCACGTGACCCCCATATCGCTGCAGTGGTCGTAAATGCAAGCTGGTTGCCAAGTACCCAAATTTTGATCATATGACTATGGAAACGCTGTGACGGTTGTAAGTTGAGGACCAGTTGTAAATCACTTGTTTCAGTACCATTGTAACTTTCAAATGGTTGCTGAATGAATGGTTGTAAGATGAGGATTACCTTATTTCATATGACTGTTTAGGTAATGAGTGAAAAACCTGGTAATAATGTTTGGTTTGTAACTGGGAATTTTAAGAAAAAAAAAATATTAGGAAATATTGTCTTGGCCATGAGCAGTAGAAGACATTTTAAAGCGGGAATTTTTATTTATTGCTGCCATTTAAATGTATTTTGAATATCAGTCGATAAAGCTCTTCATTTTTCATGAGACAAACAGTATTGATGTAGAAGAATGGAAATATTTTAGAATAAAATAAATCTTTTCGTATATTTGCTTTTGTTTTTTTAAGTGCTGGAATACAAGTGTGAGACAGGTCTAAAGGGGATGCATTGAAGCTACATCCTGTATCAAGTTGTTGTGATTCCGTGCCAGCCTGTGCTCACAACAGCTGAGTCTGAGGAATCTGAGGAGGAGGTGGAAGAGGCATTTGAAGGGCCATCAGGGGCAGAGGGAGGCTCTGATGAATTACAGGACTCACAGTTTGATGCAGAGCCTGGGCCCTCCAGTCGTGTATCTGATGAAGCTCAGCTGTGTGAGGAGAATGAGTCAGACTTGGAAGAATCACATCTGATGGACTTGCTAATTGATGCATGCTCCCGTCATCAATTAGCAAGAGTAAATCAGCAGCAGTCAATGCGACTACTCCAGGGAAAAAGGAGAAGGCACTGAGAGGCAATGCCTTGGGACTGCTATATAAAGAGAGGAGGTGTGGGTGGTGCTGGTTGCTGAAGGCAACCGTTTGCAAAGTGCTTCTTGGAATCCTGGTCTGTTCGTCTTGCTTGTGACTTCTCTGTTCGTCTTGCTTGTGACTTCTTGTCTGTTTGCATCATGCTTCCTTTGGACTTGAGTTTTGCTGTTTGTGTTTTGGACTATTTGACAGGTTTGTCAACCATATTAAAAGAGTTTTGTTTTGTTGCAAAGTCTCCAGCCTATTGCATCAGCAGGGGTTTGGTCCTTGTGCCTTTAACAAGGACGGCAATAGGCTGGGATAGAACACAAGCTTCATTGACTGGTGTAATTTGTTATTAAATGATGAGCAAAGTGTCATGGACTTTAGTCTGGACTGTTCTAATGTAATGATCTCAGTGCCTGAAACTCTTCTTTAAAGATTTTTTTATTCCATCTTTATTATTTTTATAAATAACTCAAAGTGGCAAACATATGTAATACTCTTTCTTCTATTTTCTCTACAACTCAGTGAATTAAGAGAGTGACTGGCTCACAGTCATCCAGCCAGCATTAATGCTTAAGTTGGGACTAGAACTTAGTTTCCTGGTTTCTAGCTTTGTCTCCTAACACTAGATCAGTGGTTCTCAATCTTTTTAATGCCATGACCCCCAACCAATTGTAAGTCGAGGACTACCCAACCGGTCGTAAGTCGAGGACTACCCAACCAGTTGTAAGTCAAGGACTTTCCCTGCCTGGGAGCGCCACACATGCATGGTGCTGCCCTCTGCGCTGGCCGAGGGGTAGCTGGCAAGCGGCAGAGACGGAGCAGGCCGACCACAGGCTGGGCCACCAGCTGTCCCAGCCCAAGGGAAGTAAGGCACCCGCCGGGCCCCACGCACGCCAGCAATCCTCCCTGCGCCCGCCGGCCTCCCACCTCCCACCCCTGGCCCTCTTTTACTTACATTTTTAGTAGTTGCTCAGCAGGGAGGGGTAGAAACTTCCAGACAGCTCGCCTTCGCTGCAGACAACTTGCAGCACTGTTTGCAGAATGGGACTTTTGGCGGGCTCAGAGGGCAGAGACAGCCTGGACAATTCCTATTGGCTTTTGAAAGCCAATAGAATTAGACTCTATTCAAGAGAGTCTATTCTATTGGCTTTCAAAAGCCAATAGAATAAAAGGGAATAGCACAGCTAAGGAAAAGGGGAAAAAATGGCGGACTGCGTTGTTTGGCGACCCCCGTGAAATGGTTGTTCGACCCCAAATGGGGTCGCGACCCACAGGTTGAGAACCGCTGCACTAGATCAGACTTTTCTGCCCTCGTGACTTTTGTTGATTTGTCCTGTAAAATTTCATCTACAAACAGTACATTTTGACACCTCTTTGTCTTTTCTAAATGTTGCTTCTTATGTGTTTGTAATAAATCCTCTGGATTCACAAATACTATGACTCCCTAAGTTGTAAAATTAATGAACCATTGAAATAACTAATTATGCTGTTGTAATCTCAAATGCAGTTGTAGAATTGAAGAAATATAAATAACCATCAACTTGTTAATTAACAAGATGGTCTGCTCTTTTTTAAAATAGCAATCTTGTAATTCCATTTTCTTCTTGTGTGGCTTAGGGCAGGGGTCCTCAACCCCCGGCCTATGGACCAGCACCTGGCCGAGGCATGCCAGAAACCGGGCCGCCCAAACAAGCAAAGCCCATCATCAGGATACAGGCAGTACATGAAATTACGCCCCTTCTGGTGCGCAGAAAAATCTCTCTCCATGGAACTGGTCCCTGGTGCTCAAAAGGTTGGGGACCTCTGACTTAGGGAGAATTCAGTGGGCAAGTTGTTTCAATTAGCTAGTTTATTCCATGAAGAACATATTTCTGTCTGAAATATTTAAAGTAGTCCATTCCAACCAGGTGCCTCTAGAATCTTTGCAATTTCTATCATCTCTAGGGAAAAAAAGACTGATCTGAAGGATGATTAATATCAATTAATGGAATGTTAAACATGTAACTAATTCTACATTGGGAACCAGTAACACTTAAGGATTAAAGAATGGGAATGTTTTATTTTGCATTTTCAACATTTCATTCATAAAGTAGTATGAAGCTGCGGCGTATTTCCTTTTTCTGAAGCTCAAATTGGCATGTTTGGTTATCCATCTTTCCTTTTATTCTCATTAGAAATCTTCTAAGTTAGGTTTGGCCACAATTTGGCAACTAGTCCCAAATAATTTGCTGAGTGGAGATGTGAACCTGGGTCTACAGTACAAAACATTTTGACCAAAACAATTAGTCTGTGTTGCTTGAAGCTAAGGAAACTGCATAAAAAATATTGGAAGATGAGTTCTTGGTTTGCCTGTGTATCCATTTTCTCTCTCTGATGACATAAAAGTTGGAAAGTCTCCATTATAGATCTTTTAAGGACAAACTGAATGACCGTAGCTAGATCTGCTATCAGCACCATGAGGATGTATATAAATTACCTAAATCCTAACCATGCTCTATAAGGATTAGATGCCACTTAATTGGAGTATTGACACATGCTTTCATGCTGTGGGCAACTTTTTCCTACTTCTGTGGAAGGCTGTCCATAGATCACCTTAATAAGCAGCAGCTTCCCTGGAATTCTTCCAAATAGCCTAAGAGAAGAAATAATATCCAGTGATTTGCTGTGTACAGATTTCTTGTCTTCCTTTTCTGTGTATGTCATTGCCTCCTTAGGTTTGTTCCTTAAGTTTCATCCTTTGATTTAGAAGCTACCTGATTATGTCCTCATTGTCGCATGCACAATGGTTAGGGCTTGAAGGCAGCTTAAGTTGGCATTTTACAAAACAGCTATTGCATCTGCAGAATTGGATCTATTTCATTTTTCCCCTTTCCTATGAAGATCTGAAGATAGAGTATGTGGCATACTTCTTCCATCCCATTCCCCAAAAATAGCTGATTTCCAGAATTATTATTATAACCCAAAAAAGATAGAGTACCCTAGGGAGGGAATTTGCAACCATTGAGAAATGCCAACTCTGTTACAGTTGAGGATCAGTGCTCCTACTATCATTTTACCAACGTCCTTTGTAAATTATGTTATTACGCAGAATATTTAAGCTATTTAGAAGATACCCATGTCATGCAGTTTTCGTAGGAGAGGTGCTAATAAAAAATAAACAGTGTTTGAGAACAACAGTGTACAGTGTAGAACAGAACAAAAGAAGAGTATTATATAAAGTAACATAATTGCCACAGAGATAATTGCCCCCCAGTTGCATTTCAAGCAATTGGTACGCAATCTAATATAATTATAGCTCAGTGATTTTGTGTTAAGATTCTAATCTTGCATAATCACTAGTTAGGAATAGCAACTTTTGTTAATAGCGCATTGTAATCACAATCTTATTTCTCCTAAAAAAAGAAAGTGCATGCTCTCTGATGCTTAAAAAAAAAAAACAACTAACAGTTCCTACTGAAATTGAAGGTTTTTATTACACAAAGCCATTCTGACAATTGACTCATCTTACACAAAGTTGGTTCAGCTTACATTAATACGGAGCTTGAAAGGGCTATTGGGAGATGAAAATATGCAGCAGAGTCAATGTTGTTTTGCAGGTAGCTCTCCAAGGGATTTCAGTTCTAAAACCACATTTCTTGGAGGGGAAAAATTAAAGGCAGAACTAGTTGCAAAGCTTAGCCCATTTCTGGGTGCAAATTACATTCCTTGCAGTTCTCTCTGATGAGCTTCCATGGATTTCTTAACCTATCCCTTTGTCAAGGAATCTTGGGGAAAGGACACTGCAAATGTCTTCCGCACTAAAACATATAAGGAACAGCTTCTGGAATTGGGTATGTCTAGTTTAATGAAGAGAAGGACGAGGCGGGACATGATAGCAGTCTTCCAATATCTCAGGGGCTGCCACAAAGAAGAGGGAGTCAAGCTATTCTCCAAAGCACCTGAAGGCAGGACAAGAAGCAACGGATGGAAACTAATCAAGGAGAGAAGCAACCTAGAACTAAGGAGAAACTTCCTGACAGTTAGAACAATTAACCAGTGGAACAACCTGCTCCAGAAGAGCTGAATGCTCCAACACTGGAAGTTTTTAAGAAGAGACTGGACAGCCATTTGTCTGAAATGGTATAGGGTTTCCTGCCTGAGCAGGGGGTTGGATTAGATGACCTCCAAGGTCCCTTCCAACTGTATTATTATTATTGTTGTTATTATTATTATTATTATTACTATTTAAAAGAAATGGCTGGAGCAGGATTGGCCCAGAGCATTGATAGAATTCTGTGAATTTTAGAAATAAAACTTTCCATTTTAAATTCCCTCCTCAAAAATCCTTTCCCCAAACTGAAGTCAAATAGCAATAGCAACTGAATCCTTTTTAGTTGTTTTTGGATGTTAGATGTTCAGTGCTACAGCCACAATGCCTGTCCCCAGAGGCTTTTGTAGGAGCCAAGCAGACTCTTGTGTGCTCAGCATTGCTGTAATTAAACTGGAAGCCACACAGATTTTAGGGGAAAGTGTCTCCTCCCCAGTTCAATTAGTCATTGGGATCACACTTCACTTTCCCTGTGTTTGCTTTTCTATCCCACATTAATCCCCTGCAGCGATTCTTCCTTTGAGAAAATCAATCCCCAGTGCATCTGCCTGGACATGCTGTCCTTTAGGAAAGCTTCATTTTCATTTCATTCATTCAGTTTGCTGTCCAAAATGCAGAAAGGAAAACAAAAATATTTTTTTTATATATATTCTTTAAAAGCTCACAAGGGAAAAAAAGCAAGCAGCAGAATGTTTCTCTTGCTAGATCAGAATTTGGTTCCTGATCTTAGAGGCAGGAAAGCAAAATTTGGATGGTATTGCTCTGCCAAAATTCTATATCCTGGGAAATCTGCAAATAGCTGTGCAATGTTCCTGGTTCTAATATCTCTATAGAAGAGACAGTATAAGCTCTGCTGCAGCTAGGTGAGAGTTACACTTTATTTAGGGCTGTGAGGTGCCAAGTCATCACATGGGTCTTAATAATAAACAGAATTGCATGCGCACATCACTGGCTGCACCATGAACTGTTATTTAAATAGCAATAGCAGCAATATAACATAAAGAGTGGGAGGATGTAGTGATTCATATTTATGTCACCAACTTCTTTTAAGCTTGAGCACATGATTTGTCAGCAGAAATATAGCAAACAGTAGCATGTGAGTTATGTGTGTGTGCACGCTTCGGCGTCTAAGGCAGCATTTTTTTTTAAATTTATTTTTATCCTGCCTTTATTATTTTTATAAATAATCCAAAGTGGTGAACATATCCAATGGACCTTCCTCCTCCTATTTTCCCCACAACAACAACCCTGGGAGGTGGATTAAGTTGAGAGAGAGTGACTGACCCAAAGTCATCCAGCCAGCTTTCATGCCTAAGGCCGGATTAGAACTCATAGTCTCGTGATCTCTAGCCTGGTGCCTTAAAGTCTAGACCAGGGGTCTTCAAACTTGGCCCTTTTATGACTTGTGGATTTCAACTACCAGAATTCCTCAGCGCTGAGGAATTCTGGTAGTTGAAATCCACAAGTCATAAAAGGGCCAAGTTTGAAGACCCCTGCACTAGACCAAACTCACTCTTACTATGCATATAGTGAGATGAAGCTGATTTTCTGCAACCATTTCAATTGTGATTTAGTCTACATGGTGCTAAAACTCCTTTGATCTCCTTAGTACACTGATTCTCAACCTATGGGTCGGGACCCCATTTGGGGTCGAACGACCATTTCACGGGGGTTGCCAAACAACGCAATCCGCCATTTTTCCCCCTTTTCCTTAGCTGTGCTACTCCCTTTTATTCTATTGGCTTTTGAAAGCCAATAGAATAGACTCTCTTGAATAGAGTCTAATTCTATTGGCTTTCTAAAGCCAATAGGAATTGTCCAGGCTGTCTCTGCCCTGCTGAGCCTGCCAAAAGTCCCATTCTGCAAACGGTGCTGTACCAGTTGAGTAGTCCTCGACTTACGATCGGTTGAATAGTCCTCGACTTACGACCGGTTGGGGGTCGCGGCATTAAAAAGGTTGAGAACCACTGCCTTAGTAGATAACTATCACAGGAGATTGGTAAGCTGTGCAACCTTACTGATTCCCTTGGATTTCTTGCCAGCTTGTGATACCGTATCCTTCTAGGTCATCTAGTAAGGTTAGGCCTTGGATGTACTGCTGTGGTCCTTCATGTCAGTACTTGTTAACAAAATAGTGCTGGGAGCTTTTGAGGGCCATTGACCTATGATGTCCCTCAGAGGTTGGTGTTGTCTTTTATGGTGCTGAAAATGGCAACAGATGTCATTCAGAGGGGAATGCATCAGTTATATTAATGACAACAAGCTCTGCAGTTTCCTGTCTTTTAACTCCAGTGAAACATCAGTACACAAAATGTTTCCTAATCTCCTAAGATCTTTTCAACAGCTAAACTTGAAAAGAATCCAGAATTTTCTGGTAATTTTGGCTATTTAAAGGGCTATATAAATTTGACAAATAAATAACTAAAATTTTAGTTGGTACATAATTCCACAGTAGCCAGGTTGCTGACTGGTGCAAGGTACATTAATTGTGTGATGCTGGCCCTGAAAGATCTGCAGTGGCTACTAGTTGTCAACTGGACAAAATTTAGGGTGGTTGTGTTCCAGGGCAATGATGAGTGGACCTTCTGAAGCTGTATATATAACAGAGTTGGAAGGGGATCTTGGAGGTCTTGTAGTCCAACCCCTACTCAAGCAGGAAACTTTATCCCATTTCAGACAAATGGTTGTCCAATCTCTTCTTAAAAACTTCCAGTATAGGAGCAGTCATAACTTCTGCAGGCAAGTTGTTCCACTGATTAAGTGTTCTAACCGTCAAGAAATTTCTCCTTATTATAGGTTGGTTCCCTCCATGGCTGCCAAGCTATGGAACATACTCCCTAAACTGAACCATTTGCTTTCAATTCTTGCAGTGTTTAGGGAAATCTCTCTTTTGCCAAGCATCTAGTTATTAATTATTTTTAATGACTAGATTGGTTTTGTTCTGGTTTTAACTTTGTTAAATTTGTTTTGATTTATACTTTATAATGGTAAACTCTCTTGAATGCTGAAAAACAGAAAGGCAGGGCATAAATTCAATGAATACATACAAAATCCAACATAATGCCTTGTAGGTGTATTATATACCATTTATCTAACTCAATACTATTCAATAATACTCATGTATCATTCACTATATATATATTCATATAACATTCAGATAACACTCAATAATTCTTGTACTGTATACCACTCATGATCTAAAGCCAATGGCAAATGATTGTAGATGTGGGCCAATGTACATGAAAGATAATGAGTAATTGCAAACGCTCATTCATTTGAGGTAAGCATTTATGAGGTATTTATTTGGATTGATGTTTCAGAATTGAGCAAGAAACCCATATCTTCTCTTCCAGATAGTAGAAGTTTATGGCTTGCTGGCCCTGGGGATGACTCTATGGAACCAGCTGGTGGTCCCTGTTCTCTTCATGGTCTTCTGGCTTCTACTGTTTGCTCTTCAGATCTACTCCTATTTCAGCACTCGGGATCAGCCAGCCTCTAGGGAGAGGCTTCTGTTTCTATTCCTAACAAGGTAATTAGCAATTGTTCACTCTTGGCCTTAGTTAATCTATCTGGAAGGGCTGAAAGCTCTGTTCTACAAATGAGATGAATCAGTTACAGATAATCACATTCACTTCACAAGCATCTGTTTCTCTCTCTCTGACTCCTTGCATTGTTTCTAGAACAAAGAATGTGAAGGTCTTTTGTAATATTTTATTTCCTCATAAAATAAAATGTTTATCAGATAACAGTGTAGGGAGAATTGGGGTTTTTTAGTAACCAAAATGATCAGAAATGGATGACTTTACTATTTTTTCAACCTAGAAACTGCTCAGTTTAGGTGTAATCTTTCTCAATGGAAGAGCTTCTTTTGCACTCTAATTTATTTGATCTCAGCGTTACGTCCCTTAGGACCATGCATTATACAGTTTTGTGTGTTCTGAGCTCTCTCTAGGAAATGTATTAGCTAAACCAATCTTCATGATTAGAGGACTTGAAAAATTGCTCTTTTTAAAGACTATCCTTAAAACTCTTAGTGTAATTGAATGAAGTGTTAGTGAGCAACATAATAATGAAATACTGGAAAAGAAATAGGAATATATGAATTTCATTCACTAAAGAAACTCAGTTTGCTTTTATTATAATAAGACAGATGAAATAGTTTGAATACTAGAAATAAGTGGACTTTATTCCACTTATGATGATTCTGATTATGGGGGTCACCCATCAAAAAGAGATTTAGATTTATGTGACAATTTAATTTCTTCCATTATAGTCACATTTAGTTTATAGAAGTTGACCCTTGGCTCCACAAAATCCTGTAACTGTATAGAGAAAATATCTATGGAATAGTTCCAGAAAATATATCCATTATATCAGGAGTCCCCAACCTGTGGGCCACGGCTCACCACTGGACTACATCCGCTTGGCCATCAGGCTGCATGAAGGGATAGCCAGTGCACATGCACAGCCACGTGCACTCATTCCCCCCTCATGCTAGCATCACCCCAAGCATCCCACCGACGCTAGCACCACCCTGCCCCAAGCATTCCACCAGCACTAGTGCCACCCTGAGCATCCTGCCGCTGCTAGTGCTGCCCCTCCCCCAAGCATCCCACTGGGACTAGTGCCGCCCAGAGCATCCCACCAATGCTATTTCCGCTCCATCCCTGAGTGTCCCACCGGCACTAGTGCCACCCTAAGCATCCCACTGATACTAGCGCCACCCCACCCCAGAGCATCCCAGCAACACTGGTGCCCATAGTGTTCCATCAGCGCCCGCGCCCTCCATTTGCAGCATTCACGCCCATGCAGCCCTCTTTGCAAGTGCGCATGCACTCATGTGCATCCATTTGCATGTGCACATGCGCTCACACACGTCCATTTGTGCATGCACGCATGGGGCTCATTTTTGCACACGCAGGCACGCAGCCCATTTGTACGCATGCACGTAGCAGTGCCTGCCTCCCTTTCCGGGCCGCCAAACCAAAAAGGTTGGAGACCTCTGCATTATATAGTTTGCCTAACCTCTATTAACTACTTGTTTCAAATGCTTGGCTAAATGGGAAATGATGCTACAAATTCCATGTGTTGAATTTTGCATCTTTAGGGATAATTCTGAATTGAAGTATCATCGAACAAAATTGAATGCGTTTTGGAGCCACCAGACAATGATTTTTCATTAAACTCATCTCTGGCATATGATCTTCTCTTTGAATACTGTTTATCCAACAGTATCTCCTTTGGAAAGAAATTGCAGAATGGCATACAGTATACCTTTCTCTCCTCTGTGTTAAGAACTTTATGGATTCTAATGTTGCTGCATGTTCTTTTCCCTAGTATTGCAGAATGCTGCAGCACCCCTTACTCCTTACTGGGATTGGTGTTCACTGTCTCTTTTGTGGCACTTGGCGTTTTAACACTCTGCAAGTTTTACCTGCAAGGCTACCGGGCATTCATGAATGATCCAGCTATGAATCGGTAAGTGTCCAAATAAGAGTGCCTCTAACCCTTTAAGGGCCTATCCCAAGTTTATTATCCCAAAGCAAATTAGATATATTGCATAGTGGAATCTCTTCAAAACAAACACCCCCAAATGCCTTCAGATAATATTTAGATACAATATATGTTTTCTAAGAAGCTTACTATTTTTTTAATAGAACTACAATTCTCCCTTTGTCCCATCCATATGCTTACATTGCTGGATTGGGGAAGGCTTCTTTAAATCCTCTGGAATCTCTACACTCAGGCAGACTATAAGGGTCACTGCATTTCTTCTTATGATCTTAACTTTCTAAAGTACAGCATCTTTGCTACCTCAGATGGAATTGGCATTTGCTTGCCACTATGATATATAACATTCTTTGCATTGTTCCTCCAATTTCTTAGCTCCACAATGTGTATTAAAACATGTTAGTAACACCAAAATTATCAGAATCTATAGTAATGTTTCTCAACTTTAGCAACTTTAAGGTATGTGGACCTCAAGTCCCAGAATGCCCTTGCCAGCATGCTGACTTGTGTATTCTGGGAAATGAGGTCCACACATATTAAAAGTCGCCAAGGTTGAGAAACACTGACTTGTAAACTTCTTTCTATCACCATTTCTCTTTATTTCAACCTAAAACCTTGCTTTCAGTTGTATTCAGCAACAGATGAAGCTTTTTTCTTTCAGCAGAAAAAATAGAATTGAAAACATTAGTCGGGTGTTCTCTAGAAAAAGCTTATTAATCTATAGAAAGTTAGGACTTGAAAATGAGTCAAAGATGGAAGAAATCAAAAGTGATTTGGGACCATTTCAAGTGGAGATCACATGAACAAAACCATCCTGGTTCATATCATTGTCATTATAATTACTGAAATACTTATATACCGTATATGCCGGCATATAAGGCGACTTCCGCAAGCGCTAAAATCGGCACCAAAGACGGGGGTCGTCTTATACGCCGAGTCGTCTTATACGCTGGAAATACTGTATTTTCCGGCGTATAAGACGACGTTCTAGGAATGCGGCTTGGCGACAAAGATGGGGGTCGTCTTATACGCCGGGTCGCCTTGTATGCCGGCATATACGGTATTTGTTGCCATGTTTAAATTATGTGGATAATGTACAGAAATGTACAGCAAATATGAAATTTATTCAAACAATACAACATAAAATATATTTATAATGCACATGACTGTACAAACTCACCATAGATCACTGATTTGTAGATTACAGAGCTGTGGTTTAGGGAGCCAATGACAGGCAACATTTGTTCATTTGAGTTATTGATGAATGGCTAACATTGAAGGATGATATTTTGCCTGTCTATCCAGCAAATTCACAAATAGCTTAAAGTCAAGATAAAATCTCCCTCGGAGAGTTGTTGAGCCAAAATCCTTTGGCTGGGATCACCTGATAAGCTGATATTTGGCCACATCAGAAGGCTTAGGAAGATAGTTGTATGGTAGTCACATGCTTTTAAAACCGCCTCAGATCACTTGAGAACTACAGTTTTGTTCTTGGTCTTTTTTCATTGCCTTTAAAAATGTATCTACAAAGGGGGATGACAGAAGGAGTCACACTTTTGATCCTGGCTGTGCAGACTGGACTCATTGAGTTACAAGTAGTACATCGGGCCTTCCTGCTCAGTATTATTCTCTTCATTGTGGTGGCATCCATCCTGCAGTCCATGCTGGAGATCGCAGACCCCATTGTCTTAGCTCTGGGAGCTTCAAGAGACAAGTAAGTCAACAGCATTCAGAACAGGCAGCCATCATTCGATTGTTCTTTGTTCTGCATGTAAATATTCTGTGTCTTGATTCAGGGCTGATAATTTAGCACAACAAAGGTCAGGCTTCAGGAATTCTGAGGCTCGTGTACTTTTCCTTCATGCGCTGTTTTGGGACAATTCAAAGGACAAGCTACATTGTTTTTTTCTGCTATAGTTTACAGAGCAAGCACAAACCATAGCTTATTGCGATATGGACAAAACAGACAGCAGTTTGTCTGAAACTAAGGAATTGCTGCTTGATAGGGGGAGCACATTTTGATAGGGGATAATAAGGCAATATGGATAATATGGTTTAACATGTTGTGTGAATCCAGCCTTTGTGTTCCACAAGGCATGGTTCATGTCTTAGGTTCATGTAGGTCAAGGCCAGTATGACATTAAAATAAATGCAGGTTAAGACAAGCTGTGGCTTGCTATATGCTATAGTGAAGGAGAAGGAAGCAGCTGAACCTAACAGCCCTTGAAAGCTCAGCCAGTAGCTGGATGATTTCTGTTCTTTGCATCTGCAGAGATGAGATACAATGGTGTGTAGATAAGTTGGGCAGTCTCTCTTCTGGCTGGCCTTATGATGTCTATTGTACGGAAAGAGTTCTCAGGCTCCACAGTGAAGGTGGAACAAACTGATCCAGTAGCAAGAAGAATACATAGGATGCATATAAAATCCAGGGAAGGATGGCGAGTGACTGGAGAGAGTAAAAGAAATATGGTTTTGTCAGAAATTGGTTCTAAAATTGGGTTAGTGCTACTTTCCATCTTTTACTTTTCCTCTCTACTTCACTTTTTCCTCTCCAGGATAGCCAGAAAGGACTGTATATAAGAGGAGGTTTATTTTTATCCACTGGCCCTGTTATGCTGGAGGTCACCTATTACTGGCATCTTTTGCTTGCACCATGTTGTTGTTAAATTTTTTTAGCGAAGGGAAACGAGGACAGCAGAACTACAGGAGAGTAGCTAGCTTAATTCTGCATGTTGATCTGGGCACATGGGAATTCTGATCAGCCAGTTTCAAACCAGAGAGTGGGAAGAAGATCTAGGAAAAAATATATATATAGTGGATTAGCGTTCTTAAATATTCAATTCTGAATCTTACATCTTGAAGTTACTATGAATGATTGATAGTGCAGTATTCAGACCCTCACCATACACCATACTGGCTGATGAGATTTGCAGAAGCATGTAACTAGCTTAGTTCAATTGAATTAGGTCATGAGCAAGAAGCAATGTGATTCTGCTGTTGCATAATAATGATTGATCCTATGAAATGAAAGGCTGATCGCATTCAGATTATATCACAAAGTGTTTGGTGTTTCATTTGTTTATACTCACCCATAGATAAAGAAGCTAAGCTGTTGGTATTAATTTTGTGGTCTGTTTTTGCATTCCCTACCACCTATTCTTTGAGGCAACTTGTCTTATTCTATTATTTTGGGACTTGATTTCCTTCATCCACATGCATGCGGAAGCCAGATGATTGTATAACTTTGACCATCCCAAGGGTAATATGATAATGCAGTTAGAATCACAATGCAGTTTCCATTCCAAAAATACCATTCCAATAGAAGAGAATTATATGTAAAGACAGCACAAATGTGCATGTTGTTCCTATGTATTTGCACAAACTTTCCTCAGCGGTTTTGTCTTCTGTTAATTCCACATTCATTTGTACAGACAGCAATAATGTGCTGCCTGAACCTTATTCTCCCCAGAAAAAAAGTGGGTGGAAACCTCACATTCTGAAAAAAAATAGAAAGCCGTCAGCCAGGTTAGACATCCTTCTCTGTGCATAGTGAGGCTCAACCAAGGCAGAGTAGGCCACATGTCAATCAAGAGAAATAGCTGGATGGCTTCTGAATTGTGTTCAGTTACCAGAGTTTAACCTGCCGCAATCTCAGTGTGGCAGACTTTTGTTATTTTTGTTGTCCTGTCGTATTTTTTACCTGCGCTGCTGACGATGCTGAGCATTAGTTTTTAATTTTTTTTAGAACTCAAGACTGAGTCAGAAATTCCAACAAATCTATTTGAGGCAATGCCCGTTACATGAGCAGTTTAAGATTACAAAATAGCATGCAAGGATTATGTTTCAAGAAATCTGTATCAGGCAAATTGGATGTTGTGGTGGTTGTCAGTTAAAAAAGGAGGTCAGGAATAACTCTCCGTGATGTTAAAGCCATGTCTGTTGAGTAGATCTGAAAGGTTTTGTGGAAAAAACATATATTTGTTTTTATCTGTATGAATACATATAGATTGGATCCTGGACATATACAAATCTGGACATTCTGAAAAAAAAAAAAGTTAATAGTAGCCAAATCAGGAAGTATTGAGGGTTGAATGGGCATATCCCCTCAGAAAATTCTATTCAGTTCAATTAAGTGGTGATTTAATTCAAAGCAACAGGTTTGTAGGAAATTGTATTCTGCAAATTAACTGACAATTGCAGCATGTCCGCATAAACCCAAAGCTTTTGTTGTAGTATAACAGTGTTTCCCAAACTTGACAATTTTAAGGCATGAGGACTTCAACTCCCAGAATTCCACAGCCAGCAACGCTGGCTGTGGGATTCTGGGAGTTGAAGTCCACATGCCTTAAAATTGTCAAGTTTGGGAAACACTGTAGTATAATATTCTCTTAAGGCAAGGGTATCAAAGGCCCATGGTTGAAATGCTAGGGTCAGGTATCTCCCAGATTCCTCCAAATTTAGTCACCAAATTGTTAAGCTGTATCCAAAGGGAACTATGAGGCACAAATGGATTCTACTTACATACTTTCAGGATAAAGGAAGAAATGGAAATTATGATAGGAAAGGCACTATGTTTGAAAGTGGGACACCGTGAGTTCAAATCCCACTTTAGCCATGAAAGCAAGGTGGATGACTTTGGGCCATTCACACGCTCTCAGCCCAACCCACAACCCTCACAAGGTTGTTATTGCAGGGAAATAGGAGGAAGAAGGTATGTTGGATATGTTTGCCACTTTGACTTATTTGTAAAAAATAATAAAGGCGGGATACAAATAAGTAAAACCATAACACAGGCTCCCATGCAATCTGTGATTGTACTGAAGTCTATGCCCAGTTCTAAAGGGAAATTTCTTTTAATAGGAGCCTTTGGAAGCATTTTCGTGCCGTGAGTCTGTGTTTGTTCTTGCTGGTTTTCCCAGCTTACATGGCCTACATGATCTGTCAGTTTTTCCACATGGACTTTTGGCTGTTGATCATCATTTCTAGCAGCATTCTCACTTCTCTCCAGGTAAGTTATAAGGGCCTCTTTATTCCTGTGATCAACAAGAGCAAGCAGTTGGAAAAAGAGGAATGGAAATAAGTAAAGGGGCGTTTTCCATCTGTTCTCCTAAAGGAGATGTGCAAAATATGCAGCCCAAGGATTGCCTATGCCAATTGATTATGTGATTTTTCTGACTCCTGGCAGAGAGAGAGAGAGATGATAGAGAGAGAGATGATAGAGAGATATAGGTAAACAAGAATAACTTTCCTTTTGAATGAATAAGGCCAATAAACCTTTTTTTTTTTTGTATTGGAGGGATCTTTGTGGATTTTGGAAGGGTCTCATACGTTCTGTGGTTCTTAAGGCATCTCTTTTGGCCTTAGAACTCTTTACAATTTCTCATTGGCTTATGCCCAAGTCTTGCCCATTTTTGGAGTATGGCCCTTGACATTCTAGATCAGTGGTGGCGAACCTATGGCATGGGTGCCAGAGGTGACACTCAGAGCCCTCTCTGTGGGCATGCGCGCTGTTGCCCCAGTCCTAGGTGCCGGAACTCTGTTCTGGATGTTTTATGACAAAAAAAAAAAAGCCCTGGCTTTAGGCCTCCACCGCCGTGTGCAAAAAAAAAAAAAAAGATTCAATCAATCAGTCAATTTCAACCTCTTGCGGGAAAAAAAAATCTTGCAAAGTTGGAATTGATTGATTGAACTATTTAGTCCCACCCAGTCTGCCGTTACCACCGCAGCCATGCCCAGCCAATGGGCCACACCCAGCCAATGGGCCACACCCACCCGGCATCCGATGATGCATAAGTGGGTTTTGGGTTGCAGTTTGGGCACTCGGTCTCTAAAAGGTTCGCCATCACTGTTCTAGACAAATCCTGTTACAGCTTTTGAGCTAATGAAAGTTGCACCTCCCTGCTTACAGCCCTTTCTGCTCCTGGCCAAGGACAACATATTGGCTTATTTTGCAGAGATTACTAAACTATGTCATAATACATTTATATCCATATATAAAATATCCATGGCCAAGGAAATATAAATATACAATTTTGGTCTCAAAACATGGAATAGAACCCAGCACTTGCATTTCAACTGCAGTGTTTGTTTGTTGTTTGTTTATTAAATTTATATACCCACCCACCCAGCCAGCTTGCTATCTCAGGCTTGGAATCAAAGCATGTGTTGAGCTTGTGATCAGAACTTTGTTTTATCCAGGAGTGCAGGAGCTCTCAACCCCCGTACACCGTGTTTCTCTCACTCTTTCTTTTTCTCACAGGCATACTTGCAAGCCTGGATCTGACATCTATTAAACAAGATTTAATTTAGCATATGGTATTAATAGCAGTTGATTTATAAAATTAGTAATTTACAAAAAGCTGTACTGGCTAATATTGAAAAGCTACAAAACCTCGTGACTTGCCTGCTTTAATCAGAAGCTGCGGTTTTTCCCTCTCGTTCAGGTCCTGGGGACACTTTTCATTTATGTCTTATTTATGGTGGAAGAATTCAGAAAAGAGCCGGTAGAAAACATGGATGATGTTATTTACTACGTGAATGGCACCTATCGGCTGCTGGAGTTTTTCGTGGCTCTTTGCGTTGTGGCCTACGGCGTATCAGAGACCATCTTTGGAGAATGGACCGTGATGGGCTCCATGATCATTTTCATTCATTCATACTATAATGTGTGGCTTCGGGCTCAGTTGGGATGGAAAAGCTTTCTTCTCCGCAGGGATGCGGTCAATAAGATCAAATCGCTGCCCACGGCCACCAAAGACCAGTTGGAACAGCATAACGATATCTGTGCCATATGCTACCAGGTAAATGCTGCGATTGAGCTGAATTTCAGCAGCTTTGGCTCCTCCTTGTGGTATTTTATAAAAAGACTAAAGGTTTGGGTTTGATCAAATTCTAAATGAGACGACAAGAAATTGGAAGAGACAGAGCTGTGTGACAAAGGAGCAGAAGCAGGTTGCATGCCAGAACACAGGATCAGCTTCTCCACTTGCTGAATCAGTAAAGGAGAGGAAAAAGTGGAAGATTATATGAACGGGGAACCTACATTTCCAAAATATCTATATGTCACATGACCATCACGTACCATGTTAACCTGCAAAATTTAAGGAGAGAGAAGTGCATCACCTTTGGTAGCAAACTACTGCTCAGCTGCTCCATAAAGTGCTAACTGAGCTAGCCTTGTCACCATTTAGTATAAATAATGAAAGGCTGGCTGCTGAGGTAGTATCCACATCTTTCATTTTGCAGATAAGTAGTTAAAGAACCACACTGATTTAAAGACGAGTGTTGTGTAAAGGACTAAAATGCTCATATTCATTTTGAGTCCATCACTCTGTTTCTAACAGCTCATGCAGAGTGGTTGTAGAGGGAGAAATGGGAAGAGCCACTGCAGTATATACCATCTTAAGCTCCCAGGAAAGGAGGAACATAAAAGTGGGATTCAATTTAACAATGTAATATGATATAAAAAATAGTAACTTGGTATTAAGGGCTTCACTTTGATGGCGGCAATTGAAATGAGTTAATGAGTTACCTAGAAATAAGATGTTGATAGGTGAATCCAAACATCTTTTTTCTATAGCATCCTATAGTTGAAGTCTGTCATTTATGGTGGGTTATTTCTTTGTTTATATGTTTGCTATCTAGTGTTACTAGTTTCTACCTCTCTTGCCAATGACAGTTGCAGAATCAGTCAGGCCTATTTCTGCCCTCTTGAGAGAACCAGTTGACCAGAAATTAAAAGGCCAATTATCTCAATTAGATTGTGCCATTTAAGCAGTCTGTGCAATGAAACTAAAGTAAGCACAGAGGTAGCACTTCTGTAGCATGCTTTAAATTCCTCATATGTTTTGGTTGTCACTTAGTTTTTCCTTTTAAAACTTCCTCTTTATAGCTTTGGATTGTTTTTGAATACTAATATCCTGGTGTCCATGTGGTTCTTCAGAAGCAAAATGTGTTGTATTTTCTTACGTGAATCTTAAGAAAAACAAATCCAAGTCACAAGTGAATAGCAATAGTTGTATCTGAGGTTTTAGGAATCCAGGCTTCATGGTGTTTCCAAAGAAAAGCATTTTAGGAAATACATCATATATCCTGGCTAAATTAAAAGTTCAGGTGTCAGGATATCTTCCACAAGGGATAGAAAGTCTGAGTCATGACTATTGCTGCAGCTTTGTGAGATCAAGGTTTTGGAGGAAGATTCATATTGCACTTCTGAACCAGCAGCACTTCATGTTTGGGTTGCAAATGCAAACCTGAGCAGCAATTTGATGTGTAGTTGAAGGATAAATAAGGATGATCTTACAGTGTTTTGCATTCTGAAGATTCTTGAAATGGCCTCAGAAGCTCAGTACATTACAGTAGTGATCTCTATCTCTCCTCCAGCTCTAGATCTGGGCTTTTCAACCTTTTCACCGATTGTACCACTTTGGGGATATGGCAATATTCGAGTACCACCTAGCAAGGTGTCAAAAACTTGATGACCCCCCCCCCAAAAAAACTGTTCAAAATTGCAATTGTACTGAAATA
Source organism: Crotalus tigris (assembly GCF_016545835.1). NCBI lineage: Eukaryota > Metazoa > Chordata > Lepidosauria > Squamata > Viperidae > Crotalus > Crotalus tigris. Next base: position 588,513 of record NW_024100595.1, on the reverse strand, counting down.
ACTTAGGACCATTTTTCACACTTATGACCATTGCAACAGGCCCTGAGTCATGTGATTTATTTTTGGATGCTTGGCAACTAATTCATATTTATGATGGTCACAGTGTCCAAGGGTCATGTGATCCCCTTTTGCAATCTTTTGACAAGCAAAGTCAATGGCAGGGCTGCTGGTGGCCAAGTGCTAAGGTGGGACTTCCTTCCCTCCTTCCCTGCCTCCCTCTTTCTCATTCCCATCTCCTTCTGAAGGAAGAATTTGGGAAAAAAACCCCATATTTTCCCTCTTCCATATATTTATCAAACAAGGAAACGCCTCTAGAGACAGAAAAGACAAGTCGCTGAGGGAACTAGCTTAAAAAGGTACATTTCCCTTTAAGAATTAGCTACTAGCAAGAAAGAAAGTTAAGGAGCCGGCAGCTTAAGGAAGAAAAAAAAAGTTAGTAAGTACTGGCTGCTGGCTTAGGCAGCCTCCCCAAATGGTTCCATTCATAAGTAAAGGAATGGTACAGGCAAAATCCATTCAGGAGAAAAATACTTCAAAATCCCTTGCAGCAAAATTTACAGCTAACAACAGCAGAGCAATAGAATCTAACACAAGCCATCAACCAAATAGAAATTGCCAAACACTCCTTAAGAACACAAAGCCCACATTGCACAAATCCGAGAACTTCGAAGTCACAAAAGCACATAAGAATCCTTCCAGTCTCCCAGTTTGAAACGGCACTTCGCTTCTGCTATTAAACATCTCCTGTGAGCAGCTGAAGCAGCAGCCAGAGGTTTGTTTCCTGTGGTCTATTTTTTTCTTTTCTCTTAAAGGCATAGCTCCCTCCTGCTCCTACCTCCCTCTTTCTCATTGCCATCTCCCTCCCTCCCTCCTTGCTCACCTCCAGCTGATGCTGCCTTTCTTCATTCCTTGTGGAGGGCGACCCCTCCCCTGCTGCATTTCTTGCCTGTTTGTTGCTGCCAGCACAGATGGCTGCCACAGAAGTTATAGATCGGCTCATGGCCAGCCTGCTTGATCTCTTCTCCCCCACCCTCCTCCTCCTTCTTTCCCTTTAGTGCAGCTACAGCTGACTCCACCTCCTCCCAAGGCTGCTTCTTTTTTCTCTCTCTCCTGCCCAAACTGCCTCCTTTTATAGCCTCTCCTGCCTCCGCCCCCCTCTTCTTCCTTTCTCTTCCTGGTGAGCTGGAAGTGAGCCTGGAGCCTCTTCCTCGCCCCAGCAACTCTGCAGCTCCGGAGGACTCTCTCACAGTAAGTCCTGCGCTGTGCTGGCTCATTCTCTCCTCCACTACACTTGGCCGGGCAGGACCGCTTACGACCTGCCACATGCTAATGTACCACAGGTGGTATACGTACCACTGGTTGAAAAGCCCTGCTCTAGGTGACAGTAGTGGTTCTTCTCACGATACATGTAGAAAAATGCTGGAACACCCATCAAAGCACATGTAACTGTGGACCCTACTTTTGAGTAATAGAATGAGAATGTGGAGAATTGAAATCAGCTTGATAGAGCACAGATTAGACTCAACATAAGATTCTTCTTTCCATCTTTATTTGTGAAGGGATCTAGAAGTAGGATGAACCATGTTTTGCTTTTGACTGAGGGTAAATCTAAGAAGCCAGATAATATATACCTACAATTACAGCATCCTGATAATTTTGCCAGTGTAGACTTCAGTGGTTAACCATTTAATCTAAACAGTGTCTCCCAGAATGAAATGTTAAGCTTCATGTTTTTTGATATTACACTTTACACAGGCAGAGAATATAAAGTAATCAGTCTCAGCATGGGGGGCCCAAATATATCCATTGTTGATTGAAAATAACAGGAGTTAAAATGCAATATATACAGGTAGCACCAAATTAAGAAGTCAGCCTATGTGTGAATATTGACAAATAAAAGTGTCAACAGAGGCTGGATGGTTGACTGTAATGATGAATATATGGGGAATATATTTGTGGTTAATTAGTATGTCATAATAATGGTGCCTCTTCCTTTCAGGACATGAAATCCGCTATTATCACACCCTGTGGTCATTTTTTCCATGCGGGCTGCCTTAAGAAATGGCTGTATGTGCAAGAAACCTGTCCCTTGTGCCATTGCCAACTTAAAAATACCACTCAGCCCCCTGGGCTTGGACTGGAGCCAGTGCCACAAGTAAATCTTGGAGCAGAGCAACATACTGTTCAGCAAGAAGCTACTGGAGCTCCCAATATTCAACACCAGGAAGGGAATGGAGTTGAGCCTGTGGACAATGGACAAGCTGTCATAGAGCAGGACTCTGTTGATGTCAAGGAAGATTACAACACTTTGGACAGGGCATCTTCCAGTGAAGCCAGCCAGGTAGCAACTGGCCCAGAAGGACTGGCTGAAAAACAGGAAGAAATGATAACACAAGATCTACAAGGAGGCATCCAGAATTGAACTAGCAAAGTCTGGTGCAAAAATACTACTCCAGGGCTCAGCAGATGGAGTCTTCTCCTTTTTCTTGTTGTGAACAAGTTTAATCCTCAGAATGCTGGCCAAAATGTATTTATAATATCCCATGCTGATTTCTGTGAGCTGCTTGGTTTATGGGGCTGCCAGTGCATTACGCTGGAAACTGCTTTTAGAATCTGCCTCTGTTACAAAAGGGCAGAATCTGGGAACCTGAGTGGAGTGTCTGGGGCTGAGAATCTCAAGGGAAGGAACACAAGAAGGGGCGGGGGAGAGAGAGAGAGAGAGAGAGAGAGACTAGTGAAAGAAAAGCCAGTATTGCTCATATTGAAGTGAGAAAATTAAACAGAAGGACACAAGTAGTATGTATGTCTCCTTGGCCTCATCATTCTGCAGCGAATGGAGATCGGTTAAGAATACTGACCAAAATCATGTAGAGGCCTGGAGTTCAACCAATGCCAATATGGAGGACTGCGTTGTGCTAGAGCAGTGCTCCAGTATGTGTGTGTGGGTAATGCTTTGGGCATGTCAGATAGGGCATTTACATTAATGTAATCTATAGCAATCTTGATTTTTTTTTTATGCTGGAGTATTCAATACTTAATTGTTTGGTCTTTTTTTCATTAAAAAAAGACATTTTAGACAGTACAGGCAGTATGAAGTAAATTAAAGCTCCAGTGACCTCTCTCTCATCTCCACCAGTGAGTTCAGGAGAGTAATGGGAGGAGTTTTAAGCTGCGGATTGAAGCCTCCTCAGTGCTGTTCAGTTATATATATATATATATATATATATATATATATATATATATATATATATATATATATATATATATATATATATACACACACACACATACACACATATATAATTTCTTGCAGTTGAATTAAAGCAGTATTAATCTCCTGGCAATATTTGCACCTTTGGGAATGAGTACATAAATTGTATGATCAAATGCCGCAAATGCCAATCCCTAACGCTCTTAATAGGTTCTGCACCTATTTCTCCCTTTGCCCCTTCTTCCTTGACAAGATTGTGCGTGTATTTAAATTTTTACATTCATCATGGCTTTTTAGGTAGAACTGGGGGTGGGATGGGAACTGGCAATTTTTTATGTGAATTTTGATATGAAAAGGAACCAGTCACTTATTTATACATTAGGCTTGGCACTCAAAAAGTGTGGAACTTTTGGTTTCTGTTTTGTGAACCGTAGACATTTTATTTTTAGTAGCAAACTGATGTGGAGACTGACAGACATAACTGTATGTCTTAATAAAAAATGTTTGAAGTTTTTTTTTACATTTGATTGTTTTTCTTCATAGAGAAATTTTTCTTAATCTCAAAGCTCTTTTTGATAATTTCCTGTCCTGTCATCCTATCTTCATGGCATCTTAGATTTGTTCTGCCAGGTTAGGCATTCTTATGACTTGTTCAGATAAATGGCAATGTCCACTTGCCCATAGCTTCATTGCAGAAAGTCACACCTAAACTGGAGTGCCTGTTGCAAGAGAATCTTGAGAACTGCACTTTAGTTCCACATCCTTAATGTTTCACCAAAAAAAAAAAAAGCAACAGTCATTCCTCACTCTGACTGCAGACATAGGCAACTAGGCCAAAATAATGTCATCTTTGTGTGTTTTGACTTCTCATTTTATGTTATTCTTGTGGAGAAAACAAACTTCTGTATTGGCTATCCCATTTCAGATTACAGATGGAGTTACCTGCAATTTATTGTGCTTTTGTATGAAATTAATATATTTAACAGAAAACAACTTATCTAGATTCCTTTGTCCCTGCCACATAGTTTTCTGTCCCCTCAAAGGACAGAAAATGAACACCTTATACTTTATGTATATAATCCTAAATGATTTCATTCTTTTGATAAGTTACCACTTATATGAAAATCAGGCAAGGTCAGTCATTTGAAGTCCAACTGAGAACATTTATTTAAGAGAATTATGAGTTTAAAAGAGTAGTTTTATTTTTGAACCCTGCTCACCCTTGATTTATGGACCAATTACTTTAATCTTAGCTTCACTAGTTTTTCTTCTGGAGAATAGATACTCTCACATTGCAAGCCATTTTGTGAAGGTGCTCACAGAATATTTCAAATATGCCTCCGAGTTGCTGGCCAAATTACTTTAGGAAGAAACCTATTTATAGTGAGGAGCCCTGAGGCATTAAAGAAGGGACTAGGACTTGGAAAGCATTGTGAGATTAAGAAAATCAAGATGCATCTAGCAAGCTGAATATAAAAAAATACCTGAAGTATGATTAAATTTATTCTAATTTTCAGCAAAAAAAAATATTTCCCCAATTTTAAATATTAGAGTTGCCTCACTACCATAAAACTCCAGAGTTATCTGCAACTTTAATAATGGTGGTTTACTGTCTGCAGCATTCTTATTCAGCTGTCCTAAGCAGAATTAATTTAAAAGAAATCAATAGAACTTCTCAGTATATCTAATTACCATCCGATTGTTTTCTATACAATGTGTATTGTAATTGTTTATCTTCTCAACCCTGAGAAGGAGGTCAATATATTTCCCATTTTATAGATGAGGAAATGTGGCTAAAAATTGCAATCCTAAGCAGTTTATCAAATATAAGCACTCGGAAAACAGATTATCTCTCTATGTGGCCAGAACAGCACCAGTTCTGCACAGAAAGGAGGTAGATGCACATATAGAAGTACAAGAAGGCCGAAAAACTTTTGGGATGACTTTTCAAAACTGAGGGGAGGGGGAGCATGTTAGTTGGCACAGAAGTCTGAGTGTTGTGGATTGGGAGAATTACACAGAAAACAGCAGGGAAAGATAGAAGACAATCAAAACCCTAAACAGCAGCAATGGATGGAACATGATTTGGCTTGATGCCTCCCAATATTGCACTGAATATGCTTAATTAAAGGTGACTGTATAGATGTCTGGTCTATAGTAGAACAGGGACTGTGGGGCAGAAACTCATAAAATGTCTTTGTTGCCCGTTTAGTTCTTCATCCTCTGAACTCCTTGGAATCTCCAGAATTCTCCAAAACATATTCTCTGGATTTCAGGGTGTTCTGGAGACTCTAGTTGCAGGAAGCCCTCAGGCTAGGAATTTCTTATGAGAGTGAAGTGGCTTTGAACGATCCCCATTTCACTGGGTTTTTTCTTTTGGGGAGGGCAGATGGGTGGTTGCTTTATCAAGCTTTTTTTTTTTTAAAAAAATGACATATATACAAAACATAACTTACCAATGCCCAGTATTTTGCTTTGACAATTGACAATTGACTAATTAGTTCTGCTGGGTCGGTCATATTACTGGGCCAATGGTTAAATGTGGCATAATTCTAATTTGCAGCAGAAATGGCAGCTGATCAGGCAGAAGCTGACTAGGTTGTTTGGGATATCCCTGATACAGCCTAGTCTCTGGAGGCAATGCATTCAGAGAATATAATTCAGCAGTAAATAGGACACGGTCACTGACTTCAGGAAATGAAAGGGTAAAAATATGTCAAAGGATCTGCAAGGATCTAATTTCTGATGATTATAAGGTAGAGATCATGATACAAATAGGGGAAAGAGGTGTGGATGCTTGGGATTAAGGAAAAATGCAATTGAAAATGATCATATTTTATAGAAACATCAATTTCTATAATAAAATAACTAGTGCTATACAGAATTGAGCAATAGTTATATACTCTACTTGAAATGGCAGGATATAAATCAAAGAAGCAAAATGTACAACTTTTAAAAGAGGCGCAATAAAAATCAGCAAGCAAATCTCAAAACTCTGGCTTGGAATCTGGAATCTTTTTTTAAAAAAAGTTTTATTGATTTTCTAGTTTTACATTTAAAAAGCAATGTGGCGGCTGGGTTAATCAATAATTCAATAACATACAAGTGTCTTTAGTACAAATCTCAAACTACCACATTAAATATTTCCTTTCTTTTTCCTTTAGTATTTACTGTCTCATGTTTAAGCTAATACAGTTCTTATTATATCAATTAAGTAAAAATAACATTGTTATATTTATCAATAGTTTTTAGCTTATAAATATCCTAATTGCTTTAACATTCAATCTTTATAGACAATCAATATCCTGTAATTTTTCCCAATTTTTAGTTTCCCATCAATATTTATATTTAACATTTAATATTTATAATTTCCAAGTTTTAAGTAACCAAAGTTTCCTTTACCACAATTCATTACAAAATCTAATGTTCAAGATACATGTCCTATCTATTTGAATATATTATGTTTCTCACCATCTTACATCATCTAATTGATAGAATAGTATAACATTCTTATTTTTTATTAATTTCCAAATGTCTTAAATTTAATGACCAAAATTTCCATTATTTCAACATCAAATACTTCCTCTTTTTCTCTTAATATCTACTGTCTCAGATTTAAACTAATACAGTTCTTATCAACTACCTAAAGACATGTTTATTACATTTGTCAAAATTTTTAGCTTATATATAAATTATTTTTACATTCAGTCTTTATAGACAATCAATATCCTATTTGTTTGTTTTCCCCAATTTTTAATTTCCCATCAATATTCAAATTTAACTTTTGATATTTATACTTCCAAGTTTTAAATGACCAAAGTTTTCTTTATCTCAATTCATAGCATAATCTAGTATTCAAAGTACACATCTTGTCTGTTTGAGCATATTCTATTTTAATTAATAACATAACATCCTCACTAATCCAAATCCCAATTTTCTTCAGCCTTACTCTAGCTTTCTTTCTTTGCCAACTTGCCTTCCATGTCCGTGCTTTTAAATCATCAAATAGATCTCCCTCTGTTATTGTATATATTATTTGAAATAAAAGAGACCATCCAGTCACCATTCTTTTGGAAGGACTAACAAATTGTCTCTCTTTTATTCCATCCCCCCATAATTGTCCAGGAATGTTTATTTTCTTTTCGGTCTGTTCATCTTCTTGCTCCTCAGATTTCTTCTGCTTTATATAGAAAGTCTTTTCCATTTTCAATGTTATCAGTCCCTTTTGTGGGTTTTCCATTAACTATGTTGGTCCATTAAATCCACTATCATAGTGTTTGATTGTTCCACTTCTTCTATTGTGTTCTGCGTAGTTGATTCTTTAATTGTAGTCAAAGTTAGGGTTTGAATATCTAGGCTGACATCTTGTTCTTTTCTATAGCGTCTTATTTCATCAGAAGCTATAAAAATAATTTCATGAATTGCTTTCAACATGGAAAGAATCTGTTCTGCTCTTCATATTCTCTAATGGTGTATTAAATTAAAAGCTTTACAATTGGGATGAAAATAATTTTATCACTGGGTATAGAATACAGCTCAGCTTCTCACAGCTGATATCTGCCAAAGTTGAAGGAGTCTTATCTGTAGTCTGGGCTTAAAGCCAAGTCTCTTTTAAACAATAGCAGGTTGTAGTATCAGATTTAGCCACAAGATGTCATCCATGCCGTTTTTTTAAGTCCAAAATTTTTATAATTCTTTTTTTCCAATTTTACATCTTTTTTGTAAGTAAAAACCCAAATCTTCAATAGGGATAAGAAATCTTCTGGTCCCCAAATTTTAGAAACATATAAATGTTTCAGCATTTTTAAACTCCCCTGGATAGTCAGTCACCGCTGCTCTTAGAGCAGTGGTTCTCAACCTTTTTAATGCCGCGACCCCCAACTGGTCGTAAGTCAAGGATTACTCAACCGGTTGTAAGTCGAGGACTACTCAACTGGTGCAGCACTGTTTGCAGAATGGGACTTTTGGCGGGCTCAGCAGGGCAGAGACAGCCTGGACAATTCCTATTGGCTTTTGAAAGCCAATAGAATTAGACTCTATTCAAGAGAGTCTATTCTATTGGCTTTCAAAAGCCAATAGAATAAAAGGGAGTAGCACAACTAAGGAAAAGAGGAAAAAAATGGCGGACTGCATTGTTTGGCAACCCCCGTGAAATGGTCGTTCGACCCCAAATGGGGTCCCGACCCACAGGTTGAGAACCACTGCCTTAGAGGGTGGGATAGGATTTCCCTTCCCTCTCTCCACAGAGGGGAAAATACTTTTGGCAGCTTATACGGGTAGAAAAGATAGTTAGGATTGAAGAGAGGTTCAGATCTCACCCAGTCTCATCTGTGTTGCTTTAGAAGTGCCTGGTGGTAAGTTTGACTTCGGCTGTCTGCAGCCTAGTGACGGGCCATATTTCTATGGCCGGTCTTTCGTCCGCCGGTTTGGAGGGCTGCCCAAGATCAAGCAGAAGGGCTACCACCCTCCCACAATCAAGCGGGGATCCCCTCCTTGCTTGTCGCCCCTACAGAGTGACTTTCAACCCTTTCCAGGGTCCCCGAGCAGTGCGAAATCAAACACGGAAGACATAGTTCGCTAAGGGCAGCTGCGATGGCAAACCGGAAGTCTGGAATCTAGAATCTTTCACCAACTATGTCTAATCCATTGACTCAGCTATAGAAAAGAGCCCAATATCAACTGATATTACAAACAGGATTAGCAGACACTCTCCAGAAACTGGAAATTGAGTGGTGTGATTTAAAAAGACAGAGTTTGACCAAGGGACACTGCCTTCTAGAAACCCATTTAAGAGACCAGATTTCTTCCCAGATCCAGTTGTTCATTTAACTTTGGTAGTCAGAGATATTCCCATCCTATTAGGAAAGCTTAGGGGAGTTTTATTCCTTTTCCATCCAACTGCTTCTTTCCAATAGGTGCTTTCAGGTAACACTACCTGTCCAAGGCTACAGTTTTTATGTAAAAACTCAGACTCTATGCTATTTAAGAGTTGGGGAGATCTCTGTCAATGGTGTCGGGATCAAGACTTGGAAAGTTGACTCCATCATTAAGCTTCTATAGCCATCTTTTTCCCTTCGGTGATGGAAAAGTATTAAAGTAATTCTTAAGTGATGATAGCAGTATTCCAATATCTCAGGGGCTGCCATAAAGAAGAGGGAATCAAGCTATTTTCCAAAGCACCTGAAGGCAGGACAAGAAGCAACGGGTGGAAACTAATCAAGGAGAGAAGCAACCTAGAACTAAGGAGAAACTTCCTGACAGTGAGAACAATTAATCAGTGGAACAGCTTGCCTCCAGAAGCAGTAAATGCTCCAACACTGGAAGTTTTTAAGAAGAGACTGGACAGCCATTTGTCTGAAATGGTGTAGGGCAGTGGTTCTCAACCTTTTTAATGCCGCGACCTCCAACCGGTCGTAAGTCGAGGATTACTCAACTGGTTGTAAGTCGAGGACTACTCAACTGGTGCAGCACCGTTTGCAGAATGGGACTTTTGGTGGGCTCAGCAGGGCAGAGACAGCCTGGACAATTCCTATTGGCTTTTGAAAGCCAATAGAATTAGACTCTATTCAAGAGAGTCTATTCTATTGGCTTTCAAAAGCCAATAGAATAAAAGGGAGTAGCACAGCTAAGGAAAAGGGGAAAAAATGGTGGACTGTGTTGTTTGGCGACCCCTGTGGAATGGTCATTCGACCCCAAATGGGGTCCCAACCCACAGGTTGAGAACCACTGGTGTAGGGTTTCCTGCCTGAGCAGGGGGTTGGACTAGATGACCTCCAAGGTCCCTTCCAACTTTACTACTATTACTATATAATGCAGACCAAGAAAAAAAAACAATTTTCCTCCCATATCTCCAGAAATAGGACTTCCAAGCAGAACTCAGCACCTGCTGATTATATAAACAAGTTCCTACCATCTCAATCTATTTCCAATAATAAACCATAGTTCTCTCATAATTTGTTCTGAAATTGCTTTGATCCTATTGATCCATTTTTTCAATAATAATAATAATAAAGTTGGAAGGGATCTTGGAGGTCATCTAGTCCAACCCCCTGCTCAGGCAGGAAACCCTATACCATTTCAGACAAATGGCTGTCCAATCTCTTCTTAAAAACTTCCAGTGTTGGAGTATTCACCACTTCTGGAAGCAGGTTGTTCTAGGTTGATTGTGCCTACTGTCAGGAACTTTCTCCTTAGTTCTAGGTTGCTTCTCTCCTTGCTTAGTTTCCACCCACTGCTTCTTGTCCTGCCTTCAGGTGCTTTGGAAAATAGCTTGACTCCCTTTTCTTTGTGGCAGCCCCTGAGATATTGGAACACTGCTATCATGTCCCCCCTCATCCTTCTCTTCGTTAAACTAGACAAACCCAATTCCAGCAACCGTTCCTTATATGTTTTAGCTTCCAGTTCCCTAATCATCTTTGTTGCTCTTCTCTGTTCTCTTTCTAGAGTCTCGACATCTTTTTTACATCGTGGTGACCAAAACTGGATGCAGTATTCCAAGTGTGGCCTTACCAAGGCATTGTAAAGTGGTATTAATACTTCACGTGATCTTGATTCTATCCCTCTGTTAATGCATTAATTAATTAATTAATTAATGCATTAATCCATTCTCTTCTCCTCCTCCTCCCTTCCTCAACTTGCCAAGCAGACCTCAGCAGTCATCTTTTCTATTCACCCACCAGCTTCCATCACTTGTCTGCAGCTTCTGTACTTCCCAGGAATAAAGTTGTACAGTCTGCATAAGTCAAATTGGAAATCTTTCAGTCTTCCAGGTTTGTCTTTCAGGTCTGATTCTCAAATTCACTCTATACAGACAGGAAAAATAGGATTTCTGCTTTCAACTTTTCCTATATACCTATCTTGAAATACAGACAAGGGAGATTTTCTTGCATTATGTCAGCCACCTAGCCCAATTCTTAATTCTTGGCACTAGGTTCTTGTTCATTGAAAAGCTTCTTCCAAAGTTTAGCAGATGGCCTGACACATCCATTAATCTTCCTACATTTCTCATTCTGGCGTGATCCTACAGATTAAAAGTCTTGCCAGAATCTGTAAAGCAAAGATAAAGTTCATTCTTAAATTATCTTGCTGTACCCATTATCTATGTTATGTTTATCTGATATCTATCTCCTATCTGTCCCTTCGCCCTTTCTGAAAGTTGCCTGTTTATTTGACATTACTTTCCCCAATGTGTGGCTTTATTCTTCTTTGTAAGACTTTAAATAAAGCTTTAGGGCAATGCCTATTAAATTGCATGTTCTTTTACTTCTCCTTTCTTCAGGTAAATGCACATCGATTTTTTCCGTAACTTTAAGCCATATTAGCAAGCTACTAGCCCTTTAAGGGCCTCTTTTATTGCAGCCTTCAATTGTGGGAAGTTCATCTGCTTGGTGCTTTCCTGTAGGACAGGGCTTTTCACCCATTGTACCACTTTTAGGATATGGCAACATCCAAGTACCACCAGTCACCTAGCAAAGTGTCAAAAACTTGATGACCAAAAAAAAAAAAAAAGGAAAAAAGTGATAAAGTACAGGTAGTCCTGGACTTACAACAGCTTAGTGACTGTTTGAAGTTACAACGGCACTGAAAAAAGTGCCCCCCCAAGCCACAGCTGAGCAAGACACCTGCTGCCCACCCGGCCATGCTCTTCCTCCTGTCCGAGGTTTTCATTGTTGTGAGCATTTCTGTTGAGGATTGGCAGCAGGGGTGGGGTGGGGGTGTTTGGTTTTTATTCCCCTGTCTGCTGGGTGGTTGCAGCACGTTTTGGTCACTTCACATGACCCTGGGACACTGTGACCGTCATAAATATGAATCAGTTGCCAAGCATCTGAATGTAAATCACAAGACCCTGGAGATGCTGCAACATTCCAGCTGATCGGCGCTTCTTCTGGGCTCAGCAGAAGCGCCAGGATCAGCATCGAGCTCCAGCTGGAGCCTGGCGCTGATCCTGGTGCTTCCGCTGAGCCCTGACAGCCCTGCAGCTCCAGCCATCTCTCGCTCAGGCTTGTGCAGTGCTGCCATCAGTTCAGCTCATTCCCCTCTCCCGCTACCACTTTTCTAGGATGGTCGCATACCACCTGCTAGGTGCCAATGTACCACAGGTGGTACCCATACCACTGGTTGAAAAGCCCTGCTGTAGGACACCTTGTCCATCATGTCTCATGCCTCATTTTCTGTAGTGATATTCCTGAATATATCCTCTTTCTGCAAATATTTTTATTATCTTGTTAGTAAAGAATTAGAATATCTTCCTTCCATCTTTATTTAACCTTACTATATTCAGTTTTGTCCATGAGTACTCTTTGGGTTTCCTACATTAGCTCTCAATGTTGTTATGATTCTCTGATTTCCAAAAAACATGCTTCATTTTCATTTTCTTCTTATTTTTTTCTACTCGTGGACATTGAATTTTTCTTTGCTTGGCACTGGAAATCTTTGTTCAGTAGCTCCATGCCCACTTTCCATCTTCTCTTGGCTAACAATGCAATTTTGTTTAAAAGTTACTTAGACCAGAGGTCCCCAACCTTTTGAGCACCAAGGACCAGTTCTGTGGAGAGAGCTTTTTCCACGGACTGGAGGGGGCATGGTTTCATGTACTGCCTGCATCCCGCGGATGGAGCTTTGCTTGTTTGTGTGGACCAGCTTCCTGCATGCCACATCCCAGTGCTGGTCCACAGACCGAGGGGTTGGGACCCCTGACTTAGACCTTCTCCTCTTTGAAATCTTTGGCTTCCCCCCCCCCGCTTCTCTTCATGATGGTTCTTATCTTTTTCTATAGCTTCTCAGGTTTTCTTCTACAGAAGTTAAATATGCTGAATCTATACTGAACTTGGCATCCTGAATTGGTAAAAATGATCAGAAAGAACCTCTTTGGTCTGAAATCCCAGAGAGATGCTGCTCTTTGGGGGGAAATGCCCCTGGGAGAGATGAGCAGTAGGCTAGTGTAGTCTAAGATAATCTCCCTTGCCCACATTTCAAGATTTCAAGACCAAGGTAAACAACACAGTGCACAACTCTGATTGTGCCTTACAGGCTCTCTGCCTTATCAGATTTTGATTTCTTCAATAATATTTTAATTAAGGAAAAATATGGAATCTGGCATCACACAACAAAATAACAGTGTCAAGGTTCTGACTGACAAACACAACCAACTAAACACCTTCAAGACTTTCTGAACTCCTAATGTAAAACTTATATCAAGTACCTCATTTCGGCACGCATGCAAGCAAAACCGGTCTGGCAAAACCCCACCCAATCCCATATAGTGAAAGTATAGAATTCCTCCTTCTTGATCAGGCCACGTTAGCCAATTAGGTGGAAAAATATTGTTATGAGAAAGTGTCTCTAGGTCTGGCCAAATGCCTGGTGAACTGTCCTTGGTTCTCATGATCTGTGTCCTTGATCTTTGAAGTCTGCATTCCAATCCCTTTCCCTCCCCCCAAGTTAGTTGGCAAGCTGAGAAGCAATAATTGTCAGACCAGCAAAAATATGCTTTGAACTTGACAACTAGATTTATATTAAAATAGCAGGATTGCCTTTTCTCCAACTACTTACTTACTTTATTTATTTTGAAAATACTTTTCCAACATACTTACATGGATTTTGGGTCATTTACAAAATAAAAACATCAATGATTAAAATCATCACATTACCCCATATATATATTTCCACAAGCAAAAATAAAATAGATCAAAACCAAAACCTCTATAAAAAAAACCTTGATAGAACATGGCTAGATCAAAATAATCTTTCTTCATCAGGCATCTATCAAGGGATCTACCCTCCCTTATAAAGACATTAAACACTTCTCCAGTCAAGCCCCACACCCCTCCTGGCTAACTGAGGGAACCTACCGTGTTTCCCCAACAGTAAGACCTATCCTGAAAATAAGCCCTAGCTTGATTTTGGGGGATGGGCCTAATATAAGCCCTATCCCCAAAATGAGCCCTCGTTTTGGGGTGAGGAACACACCTAAAAATCAAGCTAGGGTGAGGGTGTGGAGCTGCCCCACACACACTTACCAGGCCTCCCATGAATCGACACCTGCCTCTCCTTGCTGACCCACCATTTCACTGTCAGAGGCCTTTCCGGAAAGCCTTTGCAGCCAAGAACAGAGCTATGGGTTCAATCCTTAGCTCGGTTCTCGGCTGTAGAGGCCTTTCCAGAAGGCCTCTGTCTGAGAAATGCAGGCCAGAGCTCCATTCTCAGCTGCAGAATGAAGCTGCTCCTTTGGCTGCAGAAGAAGTGGGCTGGGCTGAGCTGTCAGTGCCACCATGAGGTGAGTGGGAACACACATCCCTAAATAAGACTTGGTGCCTCTTTTGGATAGAAAAAAAAAGACTGGGTCTTATTTTTTGGGGAAAGACAATAGCTGAGTCCACATTGAAAGTGGTGGACCTTGTGGCACAGAACTTCCAGTCTGCTTCCTCCATTCCTTAAGTACAAAAAAAACCTAGATCACATCGTGAGATGTGCCTGAATCTCCTCACTTGTTCAACGCTGTGCAAATGAGTGGCTCAACCCACAAAAATGTATTAGCAGCCTGTAGATTCCATGCCTCACCCATCCTAAACTAAAAGATGGGTAGGAATCTGCAGGTGCCATATGCGCAGGAAAATACATCTTGCCAATTCCAACATTTCTTACAATGTTTCCATAGATAGAGTCAACAAATATTCTTATCGCATATCCACTTTGTGGACTTACAGTGGTACACGGGAAAAAGTTTGGGAAGATACAGTAGGTCAAGAAACACTGCTTAGGAAACAATCAGATTAAGAGACAACATAGTCCACAGCCAGATAGTGGCTGAAGCAAGAGGCCCTCCCTAACTTCTCAGCCAAGACAGCAGAAGAATTGTTCTTTCAGACTTGTAAGATACTATTAATGTAACTTGACAATAAAGTAGAATTAGCTCATCTGGTCATGTTTCTTGTCTGATCTTCATGATAAGGCTGACTTGAACCAATAAGACAGCAGAATGTTTAGCCCTCCTTGCTGAGACCCTCCCCAAGTCTTCATTTTCTAATGTTTGGAACTGGTACAGGGTGCTAAATACCAGAGATCTTTGCAGAAACATATGTGCAGAATAGTTTAAAGGTGGGCCAGCAATACATTTAAGCCTCATCTGATGCTCCTTAAAGAAAGAAGGGCATAACTTCCTTTGTAGATCAGAGTGAAATGTTTTCTTTTTTAGACCTCTTCTGAGCTTCCCTTAGCTTTGCTTTCAAAAGAAGAAGAAGAAGAAATTCCCAGCTGGGAATGCAAAGGATTAAGCTTTTATTTATTTCCTCAGCTCTGAGCTTGTATTCTGTACTTGGAAAGGAAATGTCCTTGAAAGACTGGTTCCTTCATAAACTATTCCAGCTTCTGTTTGTTTTTTAAAATAGAAATTATTTTCTCAGAAACCCAGCCTGTGCGGAAGTGGGTGTTGATAAGTAACACAAAAGTAAGAAATTATGGCCTGTAATACTGGGAAGAAAAACATCTTGTTTTAAATTAAATGGGCACATTTAATTGGGTTTTCTTTCTCAAATCAGTCTTGGATCATGCCCAAGACTTTGACTTCTTGGAATGGAAAACACGACAAGAACTGCTAATGGAATTACATGCTATAGATTTGCCTTTATCTAGTCAAAGTATCACTAAGGCTATTTGACAAGCTCTTAACACAAATCTGGAAACCAATATTCAGCTGGACAGTTCTTACTGAAAATCCTCATTTCCTAATGCTCTTGAAAGAGGATGGATTACTTCTGTGTTCGGTTTGGACATTTGCTTTCCCAACCATTTATCTGGTAGCCAAAATCATCTGACTTCGCACACAGTCTTGCTTTGTAATCAAACAATGTGAGTGGCAGAAAACTGCTTATATGTACACACACTACCCGCTTGTTCCATCAGAAATTCACCAGAGATCTTACAGGGTGATAGAATTTTTCTAAACCTCAGCAGAGAAAATTTAATCTGTCCTCTTTGAGAGATTTAAATTGATGGCCAGCTAGTAAATCTGAAGTTTATTTGATATTACAGTCTTTCTTCTTCCTGTATCGCTCACACTAATATATTAAATCAGGAAGTAAATGATTAACAACATGGGATTTATTTTTCATAAATCCAATGCATCCTCAGGCATCCACAGGCTACAATCGTATGTAGGGTTGTGCCATTTTTCTGCAAATGTTGGAGGAAGAATTAAAGAAATTAAAATCCAATATATCTGGATAGTAGAAGAACAGAAAAGTTGAATTTAGAATCAACACTGTGGATATCAATTTAGTTACTTTATTTCTCTCATTGTTTTGCATCCATTTTAAAAATTTGAATACATTCTGTACCTGATAGTAACAAATCTAAACACAGGTTAAAAAATTCCTGTTTGTACCACCAGATGGCACCATTACTCTGAAAGAAACATATTCTAAATTACTTCATGAGTTAAACATTTGCATTTAATAAATAATATGTTTCATATTGCATGTGCAGTGGGATAGGCCAGAACTCTAATAAATATTAAGCCTGAGTAATGCATTTGCAGGGTTTTGTGATGTGGTTTTTTTCTCTTTCTGTTTTTTGCTTTCTTACAAAACTTTCTCATATTTTGTACATGGGAGATCCAAAAACAGAAAATGATATGGCCGTCTTAAAGCCAGCCAAAGCCCAGCTAAGAAACCAAGTGGGTGCAATAAAAGTGCTGCTTTGTTGACAGAAGGGCATTTCTATCCCATCCCAAACCTGCAAGAAGCTCTGCAGGCATAGATACAATGTCAGGATTCCTGTATGAAGTGGAAATAGTCTCTATATGTTTGGAAGGCATCCTTTGTGTACATGTGCTGAAGCATCCTCATTTTCTTGAGATGTTTCTTCCAAAGAATCAAGCATATCTCAATCCTGAAGATACAGTTCTTAATTTTCCTTTTACTAGGAGTACGAAAAACAAACAAACAGTTGCTGCTTCTCATCTCCCACCAGCCCCCATCACAAACACCATCCAGTGCAAACCCAGGTCAGGCCATCAGAGCTTTGGCAATGATGTTAGTCCTTCCCTGGATCCCTACAGACAAACATATGTACTTCTTTCAAGGTGGCACTGAAAGGGGTATTTCAATAAATCCATTCTATAGCTGTGTTTTCAGAAGGGATAGCCCTCCTTTGAGTAGGACTTAGTTCCTGATCTTTTCATGGGGAGTAGCTTTCTTTGCAACACCATTGAAGTGATTCCCCACTGCCTTCCCAGGGAATAGTTCTTAACTTTAAAAAGACCTCTGCTAAAAATAATCAAGACATCCTTTTGATGTTCATTAGAAAGTTCATCCCCAGCAATAATGTTCCAGAAACTTTTTAAAGATCACACTGGGGTGGAGTTCCTTTAGCAAAACCCCAAAGATTCTCATGATACAATACAGCTTGCTCCATGCTAGAAGTTTTCATTGGACAAAATATGCGAGCAAAGGGAATCCTTACTAAGCAACCCAAATTGAATGAGACAGCCTTGTGAGTTGTCAGGGCTTCCTACACTTGCTTGTGCCTGTAAAAACCGCTTCTCCATTCCCATTCCTCCATTCAGTACAGAATCCAAATACTGAGAGGGGAGGAAGTAAGAAAAGATCAAGTCCCCTGGCCTAATGAATGGCTGACCTTCCATTCAGGAAGAGGGATCCATCCAGTTAGAGTTCTCAATGTTTTCCCAGGAATCTCTTCTCGAAGTAGCACCCAGTGTGCCATCATCCGCCATGCTGAATAAGTCCACATATCTTCAAGCTGCCAAGTGGTGAAACACAGTCCTACAGCATTCCTCTAGGCTACCACAATCTCTTAGTATTCTCCAAAGTTTACAGCTGTCTTCCCATCCTCATGAATAGGACCCAGATGAATCAATTTTTACCCAAATGAATCATTCCCCCCCCCCCGCACTATAACTGTCTAAAATGTGATGGGATTTCTCCTCCCACAAGTGATTAGGATGCTTACGCATGTCATCTAATTCTGTTCCCAAACCACAAAGTGGCAAGCATGTTTCTATATCCAGCCCCAACAACTAGCATCCAAACCCTTGTGCCTTTTTTTTTTTCTAAAACCAGCCAATCCTCATATCCCAGGTATGAAATTTTCCTGTATTCTGTCAGGTTGCAATCCAAACCAATCCACTGAAAAACAAAGCCATTCTATCTGCTTCTGCTATCCAATGGAGCGCATACTGAAGCCCAGAGCTTCTGGCTTGGTCAGAATCAATATGGGCTTTGTTCCAAAGTGCAAATCACACTCCAAATGAATCTGTGGCCAGTCTACCTTTCTATTTAATAGTATATTCTTTGATTACAATAGGAGCAGAAATCCTGGCATTCGTATCCATGTATGTAACCTGTGGCTAAGGCCAAACTTTGATACATTGCTGTAATAGATGAACTTTTTGTTAGTCAGTTAACTAAGGTATGTAGGAAGCACATCACAATAGTAATGGGGAGGGGCTTTAATTACCCTGACATCAACTGGGAGACAAACTCTGCACCAAGTGGAAGATCAAACAGATTCCTGACAAACCTAGCAGACAACTTTATCTCCCAAAAAGTAGAGAAGGGAACCAGCCATATTGGATCTAATTCTCATTAACAGAGATGAAATGATAGAAGGTGTTCAAGCCACAGGAACCTTGGGGGGGGGGAGTGATCATGCAATATTGGAAATCAACATTATGCAAGCACAAACAATAGAACACAGTCAAACTAGAGTCTTGGACTTTAAGAGAGCTAATTTCAACAAACTTAGAGAAAGCTTGGGAAGGATTCCATGGATGAGAATCCTCAAGGGGAAAACAACTTAAGAAGCTTGGGAAATTTTGAAAAGTGAGATTATAAAAGCCAGTCTAGCACAATACCAACAAAGAAACCAGCATGGCTGCATAAAGAACTCTCTGAGAAATTGAAAGATAAAAAGGGGGGTACTTTGCTCAATAGTAGTAACTGTGAGAAGGATCTCGGAGTCCTAGTGGACAATCACTTAAATATGAGCCAGCAGTGTACTACAGCTGCCAAACACAGTGCTGGGCTGCATTAACAAAGGGATAGAATCAAGATCACGTGAAGTATTAATACCACTTTACAATGCCTTGGGAAGGCCACACTTGGAATACTGCATCCAGTTTTGGTCACCACGATGTAAAAAAGATGTTGAGATTCTAGAAAGAGTACAGAGAAGAGCAACAAAGATGATTAGGGGACTGGAGGCTAAAACATATAAGGAACGGCTGCTGGAATTGGGTATGTCTAGTTTAACAAAGAGAAGGACGAGGGGGGACATGATCGCAGTGTTCCAATATCTCAGGGGCTGCCACAAAGAAGAGGGAGTCAAGCTATTCTCCAAAGCACCTGAAGGCAGGACAAGAAGCAACAGATGGAAACTAGCCAAGGAGAGAAGCAACCTAGAACTAAGGAGAAACTTCCTCACAGTTAGAACAATTAATCAGTGGAAAACCTGCCTCCAGAAGCGGTGAATTCTCCAACACTGGAAGTTTTTAAGAAGAGACTGGACAGCCATTTGTCTGAAATGGTATAGGGTTTCCTGCCTGAGCAGGGGGTTGGACTAGATGACCTCCAAGGTACCTTCCTTCTTCTTCTTCTTGTGCCATATCCGTTATCGGACGTTGGCGATCATGTTGGCGATTCTTTTTTTATCAGCAGCTGCATGAAAAAGTGCTGCTGAGTTTTGTCCAAACCAGTCCCTTAGATTTTGAAGCCACAATGTTCTTCTTCTTCCTGGACCTCGTTTGCCTTCAATCTTTCCCTGGAAGATTAAATGGAGTAAGCCGTATTTTTCTGGGTGTTGCATCACATGTCCGAAATATTCTAACTTTCATTTTTTAAATGTTTTGATGATTTCCCTTGGCTTTCCCAGGTGGCTTATCACCTCCTCATTTCTGATCTTGTCAACCCAGCTTATACATAACAGCCGCCTGTAAATCCACATTTCAAATGCTTCTAGTCTCTTCAGGTGACCTTCTGTCAGAGACCAACTCTCTACTCCATAGAGCAGGGTAGAAAAAATATAACATCTGACAAGCCTGATTTTCAGTCTTAGGTTTAGAAGACCTTTTTCATTTTGAAGAATGCTGTTCGAGCTTTCTCTATCCTTGTCTTTACTTTACCATTGGGTCATGTCCCAGCTTTCATGTAAATTGGAACCGAGGTGCGTGATCCTTTCAACTTTTTCTAGTGGTATTCCTTCTGAATTTATTGGTGGTAAATTAACGGGTTGTTTGCTGACGATCATGATCTTGGTTTTTGAGGTATTAAGCTTCAAGCCGTATTTTTCAAATATTTCTGTGACTCTGTTGATGAGGAGCTGAAGATCTTCATGCTTACTGGCAAGCAGAACTGTATCGTCAGCATATCTTAAGTTGTTGATCCAAACACCGTTTGCTTTGATGCCAGCATCGATGTTCTCCAGTGCCTCATTGAAGATTGACTCAGAGTAGATATTGAACAACAGTGGAGACAGAATACATCTCTATCTGACCCCTCTTCTTATTTCTGCATCAGCTGAGTACTTTTGGCCTAGTCTCACATTTGCTACCTGATACCTTCCAACTTTTATTATTATTACTATTATTACTATTACTACTACTACTATTATTACTACTACTACTATTATTATTATTATTTTCCATCTATTTCAGATGGCACTCAATGAATATACCACCAACCTAAAAGTTGGTACCAATCTCTGAGTGTTGCTCAGTATACATGTACCAATATATCCATACCATCTGAAGAAAGTTAGATTCAGCTCAAAAGGCTGCTAATACATTTATTAATGCATTCTGACATCTCTTTTTAAAATGTGCATGTTCAGAATATGCTAGTGAATTTAATGCTGAAAATCAACTCCCATAAACATTGGCTGAACATTATGCCATTGCGGCCTCATCCTTACCTCCTATTTTCCTCTTTGAGAAAGAAAGACATAATTTATCCTTCTATGAAGGTCACTCCAAGTAGGTTTGCCCTGACATCTAGAAACTTACTTTAAAAAGCAAAATCTGTGCTTACATTTTCCTGCAGGAGTTACTGAATTCTTTACCAGCAGCAAGATTTATGAAACAGAATGTATTCAGAGCCAGGCAGCAACCACCTATGATAATGCTAATTTCAGAATATTCTTGAATAAGAAGCACATCATTATGTTCTGCTAATGGTTCATGTTTTCAGATACTGCCAGTAAATTATGAATTAATTTGGAAAGGGGAAAGATGCAATATGAATCTAAACTCTTCTGCTTCGAAGACTTTTTCTCCTGTGAAAGTCAAAGGGATACTGTTCTCAATGGCAAAGTAATTGTATGTTCATAAGCCAATTTATAACTTAGGTATTTCCTCCAGATAAAGATTTATGAAAATGAAATTATATGACTGCAACCAGGATTTCTGAACAGCAAATGTTACCAAAAGGCATTCTTTAAAGGGCTCTTTTTTTTTTTACCAAGTTCCCAGGGACACTCATCAACAAACTATCCAACTTCAATTATATATTCAAAGGATTGATGGTCTCTTCCCCATTTCATTACTCTAAATGTTTAAAGGTATGTGTAAAACTGCAATATATTTTTTAACTTTACCCTCTTTTCCCAGTTAAAGATATCTTTCTGTGTAAAAGGATAGTAAGCCCCTGTTTAATATACACTGTAAGGTTTATTAAAATCAGAATTACTATACATTTCATAGGGTTTGCAAACTGCACCGTCTTTCAAATTCATTTCATCAGTAAACTTCACCTGGGATCTCCAAAAGTGCAGGGGATTGAGTTCAGCTTTTCCTCTGACAGTTAATGGCTCGTTCAGGCACTGTGGCTTGTTCCAGTAGCTCACGCATCATCAGATTATCCTGGTTCCCCAACATCTGGCATAGTTCTTGTTATACTGGGTGACATCCAAGGCACTATGAGTCTTCTAGTTCACGTAATTCTCATATTTGACCTAGGTGAGTGAAGCGTAGGGAGTTTTTGCCCAAGGACCCATACTGGTAATGTAGATACCAGCCAGAATTTAAACTTTAGTTTCCTGCATTAAAGATGGCACTCTAACCACTACACTATCCAAACACTATGGGGAATGCAACAAGGAAGAAGCAACAACCAAGAAGACCCAAGATAGACTTTAGTTAAACTTAATGCTACTCTATATTTATTTGGAAGCATAGATGAAGATGAACCAGCTGCCATTTAGTGCCATTTACTCTAAAGAAGCTTTTTCCTATGTCGTCCAGTATAGATCTCCTCTCTCTCTCCCCCCTCCATGTAATCACTTGATGTACAAATCAAACACTGCCCAATTGTGTGATGTCACATGCAAATTTATAAGGGGTAGAACAGGGGTCTTCAAACGTGGCCCTTTTATGACTTGTGGACTTCAACTTCCAGAATTCCTCAGCCAGGCATGCTGGCTGAGGAATTCTGGGAGTTGAAGTCCACAAGTCATAAAAGGGCCACGTTTGAAGACCCCTGTGGTAGAAGTTGCATTGCAGCAGTTCTCCCCTTGACCCCCATGGTTTGCCCTTCCCTCCCAGGGCTGGAATCATCTATTTCCCTGCCATACTTGAAAGGTAAAGCTAAGAGCTCCTTGGCATTGCCTTCTTTATACAGTTAGACCTTGACTTACAATGGTTCATTTAGTGACCATTTAAAGTTACAACGGCACTGAAAAAAAGTGGCTTATGATTGTTTTTCCACACTCATGACCATTCCAGCATCCCTATGGTCTCATGATCAAAATCTGGACGCTTGGCAATGGGCATGTATTTACGATGGTTGCACTGACCAGGGGTCCTGCGACCTTCTGACAAGCAAAATCAGTGGGGAAGCCAGGTTCACTTAACAATCTTGTTACTAGCTTAATAGCTGCAGTGATTCACTGAACAATGAGCCGAGGTGGCGCAGCAGTTAGAGTGCAGTACTGCAGGCCACTTTAGCTGACTGTGTTCAGCAGGTCAGCGGTTCAAATCTCACCGGCTCAAGGTTGACTCAGCCTTCCATCCTTCGGGGTAGGTAAAATGAGGACCCAGATTGTTGGGGGCAATGTAAATATATATATATACATTGCTTACTGGTGTACAGTGCTTAGAGAGTGCTTGCACTTAAAGCGATATATAAGTCTCATAAATAAATAAATAAATAAGAAAGGTTGTAAAATGGAGCAAAATTAACAAATGTCTCATTTAGCAATAAAGAGATTGGGCTCAGTTGTGGTTGTACGTTGAGGACTACCTGTATTGTAGAAGGTCTTCTGTCACCCTGAAGCTTTCCATGCTTCCTGGAGTCCAGCTGCACCACCAAGCTTCACTTTGTCTCCATGCTGAAGTGGAAAACACGTGCAAAACATAGCATGAGTCTAAAATAGATGAACCGCTCCACAAGCAATTCCATCCACAGACACATCAACCTACAACCAGCCTATGAACCCCACAGAATCCAAATCAACCACACAGCCAACCAGAAACAGCACCGACCCTTAACCAACCCATGCAAGACCCCCACTTCGCAATGACCTTGACCTGATGTAACCTCCCCATCATAAGACCCAACACAAGCCCCTCACTGATGACTCACACCTGACCCATCACAAGACCCTTACTTGACACACCCACACCTGAAGCCCTTAATAAACAGAAGAACACGGATACTGACATCCCCTAAACTCCACTGAGGATGTTACCTAGCCTGGTAATGAAATGTTCAGAAACCAGCTCACAAGCTTGGAGAACGAACCTTCACCCTTATAGATGAACCTATTAAAAATAAATAAGAAAATATTTTTGTTTGTTTGTTTCCTGGAAAAAACACTCCAGAAGAGAAGTGCTGTGCTCTTTTTATCCAGATGTGGCCTCTGTGTTTTATGCCTCTGATCCCTTGGACCCACAGCTGTTCCCTAAATCCCTCATGTGTGGCCTTCAATGACACTCCCATCCCCTTGGGAGGAGGATTCTTGGCATTTGGACACAAAAACCTATGTTCAATTGCAGCTGAACCTTTTTCTCCCTGTATGACTTAAGCCCTATCTTAGTTACATTAGTATAAAACAGAGAACTGCAATCCACCTCTCAATATCCTCAGGAGTACAATAAGCAGGAAAAGAAGGCCAGGCTATTTAGCTCAGTTTGAAATGCAGCCTTGCTTCACTATTGATGGTTAGGAGAGAAATGAAGAACTTCAACCATTCCTCCCCTCAGCTCCGCATACTTCAAAGTTATGGATTCCCCCCTAGGAGGACTGAGCCAACACATCCTAAGGCAGTGGTGGTGAACCTATGGCACGGGTGCCAGAGGCGGCATTCAGACCCCTCTCTGTGGGCACACGTGCTGTTGCCCCACTGCTAGGCCTTCAGCTGGGTTTTATAAAACCTTTTTGCTTTAGGCCTCCGCCGCTATGTGCAAAAAAAAAAAAAAAAAAGGTTCAATCAGTCAATTTTAACTTCTCGTGGAAAAAAAAAGATCTTGCAAAGTTGGAATTGATTGATTGAAGTTTTTAGTCCCACCCAGTCTGCCGTTACCACTGTAGCCATGCCCACCCAATGGGTCACGCCCACCCAATGGGCTACACCCACCCGGCACTCGACGATGCATATGTGGGTTTTGGGTTGCAGTTTGGGCACTCAGTCTCTAAAAGGTTTGCCATCACTGTCCTAAGGTAAAGGACAGGAATGTCCCCTTCCAAGTATAGGTGTTGGTGGGGCTGATAGAGGCCTAAGGTCCACCCTCTGGTCTTAGAGCAGCACAATTCAAGTAGCATGGCACACAGAAGCACTGATGATGTAACCTAGCTTGGATAATGAAACATCTGCAAGAAGACAACCAAGCTCAGAGAGCACCAAGCACCCTTCATTTCAATCCTAAACTGCAAATATTCTCCTCAGTCGGTGTATAAAACTCCATTACCCAAAACCTGACTTCTCCCTCTCTGTTCAATGATAGCATTGACTCCTCTACTAAAGTTGCTGGGGGTGAGGTGGGGAAACACACACACACAAAAATAAGATGGTGCAGGAAGGAGGGAGACAAAAACTGTCTAATCTAAATGGGACTGAGGGAAAAAAGTTGATTTCAAATACTATTATAGCAGAATTATGAACCTAAGCGTTTGTAATGAACTTTTTTTGCATTTTGATCTATGTGCACACAGACAGACTGACACTCTTTGGAGGATAACATCAAGGAGTAACATGGAAAACTATGACTTCTGCTCTGATGATGTAATGGTCCTTTCTGGTGACATTTTTAAGAGTCTTTGGGGAGTGATGACAATAGCATTGTAAGCCTGTGACAGGTTCTTTGTAGTAAAAAGGAAACAAATAAATGTCCCCATTAAACTCTGTGAGGTCAGGACCATTCTCCAGAAGGGTTGATTCATACTTTCACTGACACTTTTCCTGACTTATCTGTGGGAAGGAACATAAAACAGAGGTAATGCTGGCAACCTTTTGCACACAGAAAACGACAAAGAATTTGAAATGCCTCCCACCTCCCCGAGAAGCCTCGCTACTTAATTTTGAACAATTGCCAAAGCAAAGAGATTTTTAAGGCTTGACAGGTAATTCACTTTATAGCTTAATTTGTTTTTCAGTAAAAGGGATCTTTTAAATTCTTCCAGGGATTTGATGGAATATGTTGGAAAACAGAAACTATTGGAACCTTAAGACACACTCTCTCTAAACAGCAGAAAGCTACAGATGGTCTTTAAAAAGGGACAAGAGAAACAAGTCAATGGTGGGAGGTGGCATGCAGAAGAAAGGCAGTGGATAGGATAAAGATAAAAATGAAGAAATGGGAGGACAGGAAAGAGAAGATTTCTTTAATATGCACGTCCACCTAAACCAGGGGTAGGCAACCTTGACTCTTTTATGACTTGTCGACTTCAACTCCCAGAATTCCTGAGCCAGCACAGCTGGCTCAGGAATTCTGGGAGTTGAAGTTCACAAGTCATAAAAGAACCAAGGTTGCCTACCCCTGACCTAAACCCTTAGCCATAAATGACCTTGATTGGAAAGAGGCTCAGAACAGAGGAAAATAACTATTTCTTCAGAAAGGGAAACTTTAATTTGAGAATATTTATAAATAGAGTTAGAACCTAGTGGGATTGTGCTCAGGATTCTCCAAATATTCACGGAAAGCAGCTTTCCAGAGATTAGGAAGGCTTATTTATTTATTATTAGATTTTTATCCCACTTTTATTACTTATTTAATTATAAGTAACTCAAGGCGGTGAACATAACTAATACTTCCTCCTCCTCCTATTTTCTCCACAATAATAACCCTGTGAAGTGAACTGGGCTGAGAAAGAGTGACTGACCTCAGGTAACCCAGGCAGCGTTCGTGCCTAAGGTGGGACTAGAACTCATAGTCTCCTGGTTTCTAGGCCAGCACCTTCTTTTTCAATCCTTCCTGAAGATACCAGGGATCACACTTCCATTTCTAAAGCAATGGATAAATAAATCTAGGGCAATCTTCCAATGTGAAATAATAATAATAATAATAATAATAATAATAATAATAATAATAATAATAATAATAATAATAATAATAATAATAATAATAATTACCATAAAGGCAATCAACACCTGGGCAATCCCAGTCATTAGGTACACAGCTGGAATAGTGGACTGGACTCAAGCAGAACTAAAAGCAATGGATAGGCAGAACAGAAAAATAATGACAATGAATCACACCCTTCATCCACGCAGTGACATTGATAGACTTTATCTACCAAGGCAAATAGGTGGGCGTGGAATGCTACAAGTACATCAGATGGTTGAAGAAGAAAAAAAGGCTTTGGAAGAATATCTGAAGAACAATGATGAAGATGCACTGAAATTAGTATATCAGGAAGGTTTACTAACTACTGGAGAGACCAAAGTGGCCTACAAGAAAGACCAAATGAAGACCAGAATAGAGGCATGGGAAGACAAAGCACTACATGGCCAATACATGAAAAAAATAGCTGGGAAAGCAGATAATAATAAAACCTGGCAATGGCTAAGAGCAGGAAAATTGAAGAAAGAGACTGAGGGACTAATTCTGGCTGAACAAGACCAAGCCTTAAGGACAAATGCATACAAAGTCAAAATTGAGAAGACAGCAACAGACAGTAAGTGCCGCCTATGCAAAGGAGCTGAAGAAACAGTGGACCACTTGGTAAGCTGTTGCAAGAAGATTGCACAGACTGATTACAAGCAGCGGCATGACAAAGTAGCAACAATGGTGCATTGGAAGATCTGCAAAAAATATCATTTGCCTGTAAGCAAAAACTGGTGGGATCATAAAGTAGAGAAAGTCATAGAAAATGATAAAATTAAACTGCTCTGGGACTTCAGAATTCAAACAGACAAGCACCTGAAACATAACACCCCAGACTTAACAATGGTCGATAAGAAAGACAAAAAAGTCTGGATAGTGGACGTGGCAGTGCCTGGAGACAGCAGAATAGAAGAGAAAGAACTGGAGAAGATAACAAAATACAAAGACCTACAAATAGAAATAGAAAGACTGTGGCAAAAGCAAGCAAGGGTAGTACCAATATTAATAGGCTCCTTGGGTGCAATCCCAAAACAACTGGAGCACCACTTGAACACCATTGGCATTGACAAATTCACTATTAGTCAATTGCAAAAGGCGGCCTTACTAGGAACTGCTTCCATCCTGCGACGATATCTGTAATACCATCAAACATCCACATCTGCCTATCCCAGGTCCTGGGTAAGGACTCGATAGGTAGAAAAAATGCCAAATCCAGTCTGAACATCTGGCTGACTGTGCGATGATCAATAATAATAATAATAATAATAATAATAATAATAATAATAATAATAATAATAATAATAATAATAAAGTTGGAAGGGACCTTGGAGGTCATTGAGCCCAACCCCCTGCTTGGTCAGGAAATCCTACACCATTTTGGACAGATGGCTGTCCAGTCTCTTCTTAAAAACTTCTAGTGTTGGAGCATTCACCGCTTCTGGAGGCAGGTTGTTCCACTGGTTAATTGTTCTAACTGTCAGGAAGTTTCTCCTTAGTTCTAGGTTGCTTCTCTCCTTGATTAGTTTCCATCCATTGCTTCTTGTCCTGCTCTCAGGTGCTTTGGAGAATAGCTTGACTCTGTCTTCTTTTTGGCAGCCCCTGAGATATTGGAACACTGCTATCATGTCCCCCCTCATCCTTCTCTTCGTTAAACTAGACATACCCAATTCCAGCAACCGTTCCTCATATGTTTTAGCCTCCAGTCCCCTAATCATCTTTGTTGCTCTTCTCTGTACTCTTTCTAGAGTAAAATAAAGAAAGTAAAGAAATTACCCATCCAGGCCATTGCTTTTGAGCATCAAATACAGGAGAATACACCACAGTTTAGAAAGTTAATATGAGTGAATGAAGAATGTTCTGTTTCCTCCCATTGCTGCTCAATTGCACAGTGGCTCACTTTTATCACCCCAAGAGGTCTGCAGGGTGTGGTGAAAAAACTCAAGATGGCAGCCATGACAGTGCATTCAGAGCACATCAGAACCAGGCACAGTTTTGATTGCATCGTTGCAGCTTCCATCTTGCCTTTCTTCACCTCACCCTGTGGACAACCCCCGTAACATCTGTTAGCTATCATTTTCCTAGACTGAGAAGCCTTCATTTTAAAAGAAAGATGTGTAAAATTTATCCTGCACATGCCCATATGTCACTTTTATGGCATCATGGGAAAGACAGAGAAGCTAAATGCACACAAACAGAAGCATGCAGTACAAGCATGCATGAAAATAATGAAACATGCATTACAACACAAAACCTGGCTTTCCAATCTAGCATTCTTAAATTGAACTCAAGTTCTTAAGTCATCTATTTGTTCATCTTCTGCAGATACTGAACTTAAATGAGAAAATACACAATTTGTTGTGTACTGGGGCTAAGATGATGCGGCTGAGGCTTCACCTGTCCCATGGGTAATTTGATACGGTTCCACCCTAATTTTTGGTTCCAACCGGTAATTTGCAACACAGTGAAAATGCTGAAAAAGTGTGTAAAGAGCTCACAGGTTTGGCTGTGTGTGTGTGTGTGTGAAAGAGACTTATTGGCTGAGCAACGCAGATAAGGATGGAAAATCTTGCAGATAAACTCTATAAGCCACAAGATGGCAATAGAGTTCCATTGATACAGGAGATGAAGGTTGCAGCCTGTTTTCCAGTTGGGAAAACCTTATTTAAAAGAATGCTGTTTAGAAGTTACATAGTCTGGAAAAGGGCATATTTATATAGAACTTGGGAAATAAATAAATAAAGCAAATAAACAGCAAGGCAACATTTGCTTGAAGATGTATACTCTTAATTTTTTTTCAGTATATTACCAGACAAAGCATTTTATGGTTAGAAAAAAGGTTAATTAGAGAACTCTAATTGGAAACAATGTTAATCACATCCAGTCTGGTCATCTGGAAGAATCTGAATTATTTAGATCAGCAAGTCACTGAACCATAGACAGAGTCGGTCGTTCCTTTATGCTACCAAGGTTCTACAAAGACTATGATTCTGTCTTCTTAAAGAGGCAATATTCAGCACCTGGCAACATCTGAAGAAGTTTCTTTTGCTTGTTGTGAAATGAGCCACTTATGCAGATGGGCAGGAGAGATCCTTTCAAACATCTCCTGACTTTCACAGCACTCTTTGTGTGGGTCTTTTGCTCCATCATCCTCAAACTCAAACCTCAAAAATTCTAATGGCCACTAACTAGCAGCTCGGTGCTGCTGTCTAGTGGTTAACTGGATAGGTGCACCCCAGATCTAGAAGGGGTACTTTTTCATGGTGGTTTTCTTTATTATTGTTTATGCCTTTTTAAATCTTATTTTATTGTGCATTGACTTATTTCTTATTATATTTGTTATAATAGTTGCTTTAGTTGCTGTTTTAGTGGCAAGTAAAATTTAAAAAAATCCTTTTCTTGTGTTCAACAGATGGTAATATGTAGTAGCCAAAGCTGACTGATCTTGAAAATGGTGAACCAATATTAGGGTCAAAAGTTGTTCGAGACTTGGTTGAGAGGCATTAGAAAACGTTAGAGTTCTAAGTTAGATTGGGAAATTGCAAAGATATTCCAGGAGAAGAAAGTAATATTTCTGCCAAGAAAGCAGCCTGATGCATTCATGAAGTCATCAGAAGTTAGGCTCAATTCGCTTACTATTGGTGTTATTGCTTGGGTTATACACATGGGAGAAGAGGTAATTTTAGTGCTTTTTATTCTTTGATCCCAACTCATGCAATATTCTGCTTGTAAAAAATTTTGTAAAAAAAGATTTTTCTGAAAAATTGTTGGTAGCACTCAGCCCATGCTGGACTATCCACTTTTGGTGTAAAACTTGGCAAGGCTTTTTTAAATTGTGTAACTTGCTGAGGAAAAATAAATGCAAAGATATAAATAGTAAAAGCAAAGTGAACATTTAAAAAAGCATTCCAATTATACCATGGCTACCCCAAGGCTACCCCTAAGAAAAATTACTTTTTAAAATAATGTTTACCTCATATTATGTAGTTAAAAAAATAATGTCCAAATTATCTAATTATATTAGTGGAATAGTTGGAGTATTAACAGTTGCAACTGTTAATTTAGCAAATCTAAATATGTTGATGAAAATTCTAGTGACTATTGTAGGATGGGTATGACTGGAGATTCACTGTTTGATCCTCACAAATAAATGACAGACAGACAGACAGACAGATGATAGATAGATAGATAGATAGATAGATAGATAGATAGATAGATAGATAGATAGATAGATACAGGACTTTTTTTCTCATAGAATGCCCTGAATGGAGTTCCGGCACCTTTTTTGGATGGAACTTTGTAGGGTAAGCAAGGCGGGTTGTATGACGTGTGTGAGTTCCAGCACCTTTTTTTTTTTTTTTAGAAAAAAAGCACTGGATAGATAGATAGATAGATAGATAGATAGATAGATAGATAGATAGATAGATAGCAAATTTTATGATTTTTTATTTTGATTTCCAAATTCAGTGTTTATCTCTATCTTTTATTGTCATGAAAACCCATTTAAAATTATGTCAAGTTCTGCTGAAGTGAAATAATGTAGATTGCAATTTTGTTTGTTTGTTTATCAAATGTATATAGCCACCCATCTTTCCAATGGGGATTCTTACATTTTCCTATGGGCATCTAAGGAACTATAGGATATTTCAGATCCCTTCAATAATGAATAGAAGGCCAGCTTCATAAAGGAAGTTCTAACTTTCAAAAATCTCTCTGTAGGGAGCTATAGAGATAGTCTTAAAGAAGCCATCCAAAGGTCATTCAGACAACAGAAAGTGAGATATAGGCATTACACCCAGGAAGGTAGGAAAACATTAGAAAAAGACTCACATTGACTACCCCTTAATTCCTTGCTGGAAGAACACATGGCAGATCTGTAAGATTCATATATATTTAATAAATTATTAGTAATCTTCTGCTGTTTTTGTTCTTTATTTTTAAATGTTTTAATCACTGTAAACCACCTAGACTTTCTGGGAGTTGGGCAGCAAATAATGATAATTTTTAAGATTCTGTTACTACTACCTATCTCAATAAAGTATAGTTCTAGTTTTCTTGGAGACCTGTAGTTCTCTTGCCTTGTCTGATATGGATATTACAGCATTAAGAGAGGCAAAATGAAGACGATCCAGTAATGTATTAGGGTTGAATGTTTGCCAACTCTGGAGCTTCTATTCCACTCCATCCAAGTGAGGGAAGAAGAGAAGAAAAATACTGTTCCATTCTTCTAATGCAAACATGGTGAGGTTTTTCTATAGTTTTAGATCAGATATGTCAAACACAAGGCTCGGGGGCCAGATGTGGCCCGCGAAGTGGTTTCATGTGGCCCGCGAAGCCATCTTGGAAACAGTGAGGGAACGACCCCACTGCCTTGGCCCTGGCCCAGGCTGGCCGGGAACCAATGTACAATTTTGTGGTGTCCATCTATGCTGAAATGCATTCAGTCTTAGCTCCACAAGGCCATCTAGAAATAGCAAGGAACCAGCCCCTGCCACATTGGCCCCGCCCCCTGGGTACATGCTGGGGAGGTGTCACCCTTTGTGAGGAATGAAGAAATGGACCATGCCTTGGTGCTTGCCCCGGTCCCATCCCCGTCTGCCAGAGACTCTCAGATCTGTCCCATTCCTGCCCAGGCTCCCACAGGCACCCTTGACGCGAACGATGTAGAGCTGGCCATGCCCACCCAGTAGGCCACACCCACTCTATCCAACCCACCCAGTAGGCTGCACCCACCCTGGTCACACCCACTCGGCCCCCCAAGGGCAACCACAATGCTGATGTGGCCCTCAATGAAATTGAGTTTGTCACCCCTGTTTTAGATCATCACTACCTATGCTTGATTGATCTGTCCAAATTTTATTGACTTCAGCAGACTATTAGAATGATTAGATCTGAAATATATTAGTATGTGTATCCCTGTGTTTGTATATGTATAAGTAGAATGAACCCAAATAATTGGGGACAGTAGCCAAATATGAATTCCTCAACAATGCAGGCAATAAACTGCTTCTGAAACTGGCCAAGGACAGCATTTCCAGCCTGGAACCTGGACACTCATCTGTTGAATTAATGGTACTCATTATGGGTTAGCAGGAAATGACCCTAAAGCTTAGTTATTTTATTTGTTTTGATTCATTTGAATAGGAAGTTTATATGGGATTACATTTTAAAGCCAAAGACCATATCTGGCCCCAGAAATCATTGGTTAAGACCATTCAGTTACAATTTTGTAGGTCAAATCACTTTAGCTTATTATACTTAGCTTAATGTTAAATGTTATTCAAAGATAAGCCATGCATGCTGACTCTACCCATGGCTTTATTTTCTTCTGCCTATTTTTTTTTTTTTTTTTTTGCAGTGGCAACATATGGCACCCCAAAACCAAATGCTGCTTTTGATCTGGGAGGAAAAAAAGCACCTCAGTCTACATGATAACTTGCATCTATCCACAAGAATTTGTGGACTTGAAGGAAGAGCAGGACTTACAGGAGGTGAATCCTGAGAATAGTAGAAAAGGCTACATGTGACCTGCAATCAGACTTGTGTCCTTAAGTTGGGGAAGCAGTGGACCTTTAGCTCCTGGATTCTCTTTTGGCAGTCCTAAAGACTGGTCTAAGAATGACCCCTTGAAGTGCCATTTCCAGCTATGATGAAATCAACATAGAACAGTTCTAAAAGAGATGAAAACCTCCAATTCCTTGTCCAAACCCAGCTCGCCCCACCTGTATGGGGCCCTCAGTCCCCTGACTCAAGTCCCTCTCTGAAGAAGATGGGAGGTTCTGAAATGTGATAAATGTGATAAATAAATAAATGTAAATAAACAATGTGGCCCTTGACCATAAAGAGGTTGTCCACTATTGTTCTAAAATAGATTACTGATCTCAGAGGGCATAGAGAAATTAGTATGCTTGAAGCAAAAATCAGCTGTAAGTATGACCAGCTTTTGGACATACAGAGAGACACAGACAAAATCACTTGGCTGGCCCTACAGACAGATACAGCCTGCTGTTTTATTATATTGTCTGGTGGCAATATAATTTGCAATATGATTATTTAAGAAGTAAGATTGCCTAGAACTGAGGATTTTAATCCCAAAGCCCCTTTTCATACAATGCTGAAGGATTATGACACCTGTAGATTATAGAGAAGTATCCAATCCAAATCAGGCACGTTTAAATTAGAGTGATTCAGGGCAAGACTGAATATATATGCTCAGATTTCTTCTACTAAGAACAGCCTAATTTTAAAACACTTAAAAATGGTTGAGTCAAAATTGGGTTTTGGTGGTGCAGTATTGATTAGCCTTTTAAATTCGCAGGAGATGCTACATATAACATCAATACAACTGGCTGAAACACAGATTGTACTTTCTTAACATTACTAAAAAGGATAATATAAAAGCATGGATGACCAAAAGCATTATGGATAGCAGAGATCAATATCTATAAACCCATATATTAATCTATAAACTCATGTGGCATATAGAAGATTGTACCTTGGGATGTAAGAGAGGTAAATAGTAAATATTATGACTTGAGAATGAAATGAGAGTGAAGAAAAAAGAAAGAGAGGAAAGAGAGAGAGAGATGAAAGAGAGAGAGAGAGAGAGAGAGAGAGAAGGAAGGAAAGAAAGAAAGAAAGAAAGAAAGAAAGAAAATAAAAGAAGTGATATGGGTTTGTGAACCTAAGTGGAAATAAGGTTGTCTTATCTTGAAAAATAAATTGAGTCTAATGGTGTTGTATTAAGTATGAACAAAAATACTATGACATATGCCAAAATAATTAATATCATATAGCTTGTTTCAGTATGAAACATTAGTAGTAATTAGTATGAAACACTAAAGTAGTTTGGTCACATTGATGGGACAAATGAAAAGGATCTAGCTGCAAAATAAATCTATACGAGGAGGTAATGATTTGAGAAGAAGAAGCTTGAAGAAGTTGTGGTTGGCTAGACTTGGTGAAACCGTTCAAAAGAGAATGCAAAGAAAACTAAAAAGAGGCAATTCATAAACTGGTGTTAGAGGTGATGGAAACAAAATGGGAAAAATTATGGAGGGATATCATGACTTACTTTGTTGTCAACTAGCTTTAATTGCAGTTCCTTTTCTTTTTTACTTCATGCTTTAAATTTAATTCCTTTGGCTTAATTACTTCCCCATTTTCATCAGTTTGTCTAATGTTGCTTATTTTAAAAGGGAATAGCATGATAAGTTTGTGGACTTCCTGTTGGCATCTACAGGGTCACTCTGTAAAACAGGGTCCATCTGGCTAATCCACTAACCCTGTCCTCATATTCTACTTCAATAACAGTTGTGTGAAATATGAGAGATTAATTTCTTTTTCTGATTTCCTTTCAATATGGGTCATGAAGTTCTCGTTCAGGAAGTGCTCTCTAACATTCCTATCTACGTGGATGAAACTGCCTTTCTGTATGTTTTAAACTGGTTGGTTTTTTTAGTTTTAATCCACTGTTGTTTTTCTTCTTTCTTGGTAACATCTATGGGTGATTGGACAATATGGTATTGTTTTATTTCTAAAAGCTAACCAGGGACTCAACAGAAGCCAGACATTCCTCCTCAACAGAATAACACAGTTGGAAGGGACCTTGGAGGTCTTCTAGACCAACCCCCTGTTCAAGCAAGAGACCATTCTAGACAAGTGGCTTTCCAGGCTCTTCTAAAAAGCCTTTAGTGATGGAGTACCCACAACCTCTGAAGGCAAGCCATTACATCCACTGGTTAATTGTTCTCACTGTTAGGAAATTTCTCCTTAGTTCTAGGTTGCTTCTCTCTTTGATTAGTTTCCATCCATTGTTTCTTGTCTTGCCTTCTGGTGCTTTGGAAAATAGGTTGACCCCTTCTTCTTTGTGACAGCCCCTCAAATATTGGAACACTATTTCACCCACTGAGGTAGGAATATTCCTACATACCCAATTCTTGCAACCGTTCTTCATATGTTTTAGCCTTTAGCCGCCTAAGCATCTTTGTTACTCCTTTCTGCATTCAACATCTTTTTTTTATAATATAGTGACCAAAACTGGATGCAGTATTCTAAGTATGATCTTACTAAGGCTTTGTAAACAATACTAATACTTCACATAATCTTGATTCTATCCCTCTGTTAATGCAATCTAGGATTGCATTGGGTTTTTTTGGCTGCTGCCGCATGTTACTGGCTCTTATTTAAGTGATTGTCCATTAGGACTCCAAGCTCTCTCTCACAGTTACTGCTATTGAGCCAGGTTTCACCTAATCTGTACCTGTACATTTGGTTTTCCTTGCCTAAATATAAAACTTTTCTCTACGTAGGGCCCAGTGTTCCAATCTGTTGGGATCCTTGTTTGTGTGAGAAACAATAATTCTGCTTTCAACTGGACTCCCATATAGGCTACAACCACTATGGTCATTTTATGTTAGGGATTCTTTTTAAAAGACTATCATTCATATTCTGTCTTTATTATTCCATGGAAGTCAGAACCAAGATTCCCAATCTGCTTTTTCATCCAGGTGTCGATCAAACATACTCTTGCTTAGCATCAGCAAAGTTACTATAAAATGTATCTTCCTACCACAACTAATCCCAGATGGCATGAAACGTGATCTCGGCTATGCCTCCCTGGTCCCTTTCCTAAATGGCGCTGCTGAAATCCATTCCCTGTTTTACATCAACCGAACTCTGCAACCAGATTGACTATTGTTTTATTGTACTTGGATTACTTAAAGGACAGGGAGTAGGACGATACCCAATGCTCTGCCAAGTGTTTTGATGTCAGAGCGCCAAATAAATCTTTCTCTCTGCTAGGGATGGATGACCCTGTCAAGTTTGCTTTTGCTCAAGTTCTTAATTTAATGCTTATTAAAATATTCTCATGAACTCTTGTAAGACTTTTTGTGTGTGTAATGAATACATCTGGGGTGTGCCTTTGTTATTTATTTTTCCAAGCAGTTTCCCCTCCCCCCACCTCCGCAACACCTTTCTGTGAATAGATTTTTTCCCCAAAAAATGCATGCACACTTAATATAGCCATTATGTAGGGTAGCAATTAAGGTGCTGGATTAGAATTGGACTTTCCATTAAAAGCTATCCCAAAGGGCCATATAGTAAAACACACTAATGAAAACCTTTATGTTTACTGAAATATAAAACAGGACTTCAGCAGTAACAGCAGAGGCACAATGAATGATGCAGCAGCATGGCTTTATTTAAGAGAGGCCCCTCCCTGGTTACATCTACCTGTAACCATCAGGTCGTTCAGCTCTCCCAGGCAAATCAGACAGGACATATGCTGAGATGAGCTAATTCTACTTTATTGTAAAGCTATATGAAGAAAATATTGCAAATTTCACACTGCAACTTTGAATCACTTGATCCATTAGGGTGAGTCCTTCCTAAGCTTCTTTCTCTGACTGTTAAGCCCTTGGGGGCTCCTGTCTCTGGTGTCTGATTGTTTCCTAGACAGCATCTCTTCCCCTCTTTCCTCAAAGTCAACCACACTGATGGACCTCTGGTCCAGCAG
The DNA here is from genome assembly GCF_016545835.1 of Crotalus tigris. Taxonomy (NCBI): domain Eukaryota; kingdom Metazoa; phylum Chordata; class Lepidosauria; order Squamata; family Viperidae; genus Crotalus; species Crotalus tigris. The sequence continues at coordinate 551,235 of NW_024100595.1, read as the reverse complement.
GAAGCTTATCTTTAGGAGATGGGTACCCATCTTCTAAAGATTTCCCTTGGACAGGACCCAAACAATGAGTTCTTGCCGTAGCACCACCCCACTGGAATATCATTTCCCCCTCCCTTTTCAGGTGAGATTAGTTCCAATCTTTTTGGCCTTCCTGAAATTCCTTAACTTTATAACAATTTAACTTTTTTTTCCCAGCAGGCTTGGGAATCACAGGGTAAGGAGGTGCCCATGAGATGGTTGCACTGTATGTGAGTTATTGGTACTTTCTCTAATGGCAGAAAGTGAAGAGGAACTAAAGAGCCTCTTGATGCGGATGAAGAAGGAGAGTGCAAAAGTTGGCTTGAAACTCAACATTAAGAAAACCAAAATCATGGTATCTGGCCCTCTCAATGGAGGCCTTCTCAATGGAGGGGAAGAAATGGAGGTAGTCACAGATTTTATTTTTCTGGGCTCCAAGATCACCTCAGATGGGGACTGCAGCCAAGAAATTAAAAGACACTTGCTCCTGGGGAGGAAAGCTATGGCAAATCTAGACAGCATACTAAAAAGCAGAGACATCACCCTTCCAACAAAAGTGCGTATAGTCCAGGCCATGGTTTTCCCAGTTGCAATGTATGGCTGTGAAAGTTGGACCATAAGAAAGGCTGAGCACAAAAGAATTGAGGCCTTTGAACTATGGTGCTGGAGAAGACTCCTGCGAGTCCCTTGGACTGCAAGGCGTTCAAACCGGTCAGTCCTAGAAGAGATCAACCCCGACTGCTCTTTAGAAGGCCAGATCCTGAAGTTGAAACTCAAATACTTTGGCCACCTAATGAGAAGGAAGGACTCACTGGAGAAGGGCCTAATGCTGGGAAAGATTGAGGGCAATAGAAGAACGGGACGACAGAGAATGAGATGGCTGGATGGAGTCACTGAAGCAGTAGGTGTGAACTTAAATGGACTCCAGAAGATGATAGAGGACAGGAAGACCTGGAGGAACGTTGTCCATGGGGTCGTGATGGGTTGGACACAACTTCGCAATTAACAACAACAACAACAACAATTGTTTTAATAGTTAAGGTTTGTTTTTTAATTGTTTACTTTATTGTAGGTTGCCCAGTATCACATAAATGAGAAAGGCACTAAATAAATTTGATAAATCAATAAATAACTGACTTCATGCCAAGGGTTCAGTGGACAATACATCTTCAGAAGACAGGCAGGAAAGCTCACCTCAGTACCAATCAACTGCACAGAGCTAAATTGCATCATCAAAGGGGCTTATATTGAAGAGTGGCTTTCCTAAGGTTGCCATATTGCAGTGTTTCTCCAACTTGGCAACTTTAAGGAGGGTGAACTTAAGATGCATAGCAAATATCTGGCAAATGGTATTCTACTGGTATTCAATCTTAATTGTCCACTGATCCAATAGATATCCTGGTTCTGATTTCTTTCAGATATACTCAAGCGTTTATCCATGAGAAATGTGGTCAGACTTATTGCTTTGCTTGTTACTAAGTGCCTCCTTCCAGTTCCTCCTTGTATATGACAGAGCCTGATGGCAATGAGATTTTATTTTATGCAACAATTGCTACAGAGCAAAGCCTGCAATCTGCAATGGAGCCTCTTGGGAGGGAAGCTGCCAGCAGCAACACGGCTTCAGTTCCTTTAAAGCAGAAGCTGCTAAGGACCCAGGCACGTACCCACTTTGGGAGAGGTTGCAAGGAGTATAGCTGGGTTGATGAAGGTTTTATTAAAAATGAAAAGCAGAGTACAGAATTGTTTCCTTTGTTTCTTACAGGTATTATTATAGTGCCCCATATACTTGAGTTAGTACTCTGCAAATTCCAACATGTCTTTTGCATGGGAACTTTTACTGCTTTATATAACTACCTTTGCATTGAACCAATTAATTCATATTTATTGCTAAATAAAGCAACACGAGTATTATTCTTCTTTGGGTACTGAAATCTGTTTAAAGGTGAAATGTACATGTGCTGCTTCTATAAAGAACCACACAGAGTCCTTCCCCTTTCTTCCCATTACTTTTGCTCCTCAGACCTGGAGAAGCAGTCTGACCAAGTCTGTTAAGACCATCTTTAACTTAATGCCCACATCATCATCATCATCATCTTCTTCTTCTTCTTCTTCTTCTTCTTCTTCTTCTTCTTCTTCTTCTTCTTCTTCTTCTTCTTCTTCTTCTTCTTCTTCTTCTTCTTCTTCTTCTTCTTCTTCTTCTTCTTCTTCTTCTTCTTCTTCTTCTTCTCTTCTCCTCCTCCTCCTTCTCTTCTTCCTCCTCCTCCTCCTTTCTCCTTCTCCTCCTGTGTATAATTTTTATTAAAATTTAAAATTTATAAACAAAAAATAAAAATGAACACAACTAGAGTAAGGAAGAAAAAAGAAAGAAATAAAAGCAAAAGCAAAACATGAAAGATAAAAAACAGTTGAAGAAAACAGAAAAGAAAGAAAAGAGATATAAAGGAGGCACTTCTACTATTTTTCACAGAAGTTGTAAATATCTCTTAAACTCCCTCTCTAAACTTACATCATATTCTTCTTCTTTCCATAATCTATCCTGTCTAATCATCAAAATCATAAATCACAAAGTACCGCCTCCTAATTTTACATGTACTCCAGGTGCATCACAGCTAAGTTAGAGATAAAACAGCTCAGGTCTCAGACACTGCTAATATTATGGGAATACACAGGTTGCAGGCTACTTTTAAACTGATGCAGAAAGTGACTTAATTCACCACAACGCAAAGTTCAAAACAGATGTGAATGATGGATGAGATTTGATTTCCTATTTTTGAAGGTAGGTCAGCGGACTTTCGTGTCCCAAGAACCTACGGATTTGTTTTAGAATGTGGTTTGGGTTGGTGGGGGGAGTTATTTATCACTATCTGTATTTTCTGAAAAGTCAACTAATTGGGGAATTTTCTGAATTTTTAGATTTAGTTCTCAGCTCTTTTAGAAGAATCCTATGAATATTTATTCCGATATAAGCCGAAGTGAATTTAATGGGATTTGGTCCAAAACCAATGTAAAATTATAGTGAGCAGAACAAACTATGGGTGGAAAAGGTAGACAAATTTGTGGTTCTTTTCCTTTTGTGATGGCCGTTGCTGCTGCTAGTATTGTCTTTTAAAAAAAATCCTACCTACTGCATTACCTCAAATGATGGGAAGAGTGATTAGGTCCACGTAGGATAGCTGTGCTCTGTTTCAGGAATCCAAGAGGCTTTGCATACAATCAGTCATGACTGGAATGCTTCTTTTTACCTTGATTTCCATTATATGAGTCACTGCCACAGTTTCCTGCTCCTCCTGGTTATGGAGGGTTTCTTTTCTCTCCCTGGAAGGACATTCTATAGTAGCCAATGCCTTCTTGGACTCTCTTCCCCAGGGACAAAGCACTGGGCTTCAAGGCTGCTTATCTTTGGAATGACCAGATGACTGGCAAAAGGAGGGCATATCATTCATACTTTTAAATCAAATATTGTCTGACTTTTTAAATATCCTTGTACTAATATTTTTATTATTATTCACAACGGTAGTCATTTGTGCTTTTGTGTATTGTACAAAAAGAAGAGGGGGTGGGGTCAAATAACTTTCCAAAACACCAGAAGGCAAGACAGGAAACAATGGATGGAAACTAATCAAGGAGAGAATCAACCTAGAATTAAGGATAAATTTCCTAAGGGGGAGAACAATTAACCAGTGGAACAGCTTGCCTTCAGAAGCTATGGGTGGTCCAACATTGGAGGCTTTTAAGAAGAGACTGGACAGCCACCTGTCTGGAATATTATAGAGTCTCCTGCTTGCTGAAGGGTTGGACAAGAAGACCTCCAAGGTTCCTTCTAATTCAGTTATTCTGTTATTCTGTTACTCTGTTTGCTTCTTTCTTCCCTCGTGCGTCAACAGACTCAAAAGACTAGATTTACATTATATAATTTATTTCCTGATTCCAGCAATTGACTTCAACCCAGGCCTTTCACATCTATGGTTTTTGTGGTAAAATTGGAAGAGCACGTCATTGTCAATTCTGTATTAACACTAGCATATGTTCTTGAAAATAAACATTTGTTGAAATAAACATTGCAACTGAAAAACCATTTTTTTTTGTTGGAAAAAATATTTGTTGGAAACTATTGCAATTGAAAAACTACTTGCAAGATTCCCTTAATGTAGCCTTACAATAAAGTAGAATTGGTTTATCTGCTCATGTTTCCTGTCTGGTCTACCTAGGAAGGCTAGCATCAGTTTTGCAACTCTGAAAGTTCAAATCTCTCATGTGTTCTTTACAGCCTGAGAAGACAAGGAGGGCCTCTTATAAGTCTTTTTCTTTGCTCATTATGCATCTGCAGGCTAGGCCCTCTCTTACATAACCATACCTTGGCAATATCTCTTCCCAATCATCCCCCAAGGTCATTCTCACATTCCATTAAATCTCCACACCCCCACTACATCCCAGGAGAAAAAAAAATTAAAGATTGGCTGCATCAATTAGGACTTCTTAATAATTTTGGAATAAATACAATCATTTTATTTTTCTCTTTGTTCTTGGTAGCTATCTTGGTCATCCAGCTGGATGAAAAGAAATTGCCCAAGCAAGCAATAAATAAAGCAATCATAAAACCCTAAAACTTCACAGAAAAAAACATATTAAAAGGACATATTAAAATCATACAATGTAACCACAGCAAATACAATTATTTTCAAAAAGGAGCATCCATTTATAATCCAATTTTATTCCAAAAAACATTTCTCAAGGGTGTAAGCTGTCTCCAAGGGGAGAGTTCACGGCTTTTGCTAGACACAACCTCTATTTAAATCAGTAATTTAAAGGAACAAATATTCTTAAGTGCAATAAATATCCACAGAATAGGTATTTTGAAAAGAACATGTTTCAGAATGTTCGGACAAATGCATAAATAGCTGGTTTGGAATATGAGTTGGAGATGCCCAAAATGCAAAGTGGAAACATGAATCTGCTTCCAGGATTGATGGAAGACCAAGGGATGTCAGAATGATCGGGGAAACTCATCACTGTGGTCCAGGGGTGAGGGTGGTAGGGTATTTTAGTTAAATCTCCAGGTTATCAAGAAAGCCAGTCACTGTGGCTTATCTGTCTCTTTTCTTGGGATGATGGTTCTGTGTGAACTCTGCATGAAACAAATTGAGGTTCCTATTCTATTTTATATTCCTATTCTTCTCTTTTTATGAAAGAAAAGAACATTTTGAAGAGTTGAATTAAGTTTTTCAGGCATAATCCTTGTGTGTTCCTCACTGCTAGAGTAGACAGCAATATTGCTCTTTCCCTGGCTCTTTGATAAAGGATCTAGAAGTGCTAGATTGTGAGGACAACACCAGGGGTAGGCAACCTTGGCTCTTTTATGAGTCATAAAAGAGCCAAGGTTGCCTAGCCCTGCTCTTAGGTCCATTTTCTTTTCATTGGGTTGGATTTGTACCATGCAGCAAACTTTAAATCAACCAATTTCATTTTAGCCTAGTGTATTATGTGAACCTAAACTGGGTAGATTTATGGTTATGTTTGCTATGCAAACACAAAACTGAGTTAACAAAACTGTCCTTAAATTAACCATGGACATCCAAACACAGGTCTAATGGGAACAGGGGTGGGGATTGTATGTTTGTTTAAATCCACAATCCGAGTCATTTGTAAACAGCATCCAAAAGATGGTGAATCATGATCATGCAATTTAAGCTCTTCATCTTGTACACATGCCACACATACAAAAAGGCAAGGCCTGTACAATCATGATCCTTCTGACCCCAGATGTTCCTATCCACAATAGGATGCTAAGATGTTAAGATCCATCTTCATTTTATTGAGGGGAAGGTTAATACAGATTAGGTCTTTTTTTCCTCCAACAATTTTGATGTGCAAAAATAAAAAAAGAGAAGCATAAAAAAGAAATATAATAGTTGTTAAATCATCTTTCCCTGAAGTCATGATATTTTTATGTCTTCTTCTATCCATGGACATTGAGTATAGTATGTTCTAGTAACTATTGATACACAGTCATGGATTTATTATTTTATGAAAAACATGAAAAGCTTTCTAGAGGAACTTTTGAGGGACTGCAGACTGCCAACATATATTTAGTATAAAAAGATTTTTTAACTGATTATCACTCTGGATTTTTTGGCAACTAATAATTTTTCAAATAATTAAAATGCATCACATGATTCTATAAATTGATCAAAAGTATGTACTACTTAGTTTGCCAAGATAAAAAAGAATGATCCTTTTGTTGTTTTTAAGTCCCCCCCCCCTCAGGAAGCTTCAATTCTTGATTAGAGAAAAAGGTTTTATACCATAAGGCATTTCTTCCTTCTCAAACTGATTATTTACTGATATTTCTAGATACTGAATGATATTATTTTTTAGCTACCTTGGAAAATACAGAATTTTTCTTCCTTCTGTATTAACTATTGGAGCGGGTTCAACATGAAACAGCATACTTTTCTCTGATTTGTTCCTATTGATCGTGCTAAACAGACATTTTGGCGGGAATCCAAATTTCTATATATGCTTGTATTGTTAGGTAATTTTTGGCTGTGCTCGGACATATCATGATCCGTGAGACAGAGATCAAATTGGCATTGTATCCAGATGTCCTTCATTTTCATTTATCCAGCAGGCAGAGTGATCTTCGGGATAGGTCATGTAGTCCAACAATGAAAGTTCAACATATCCAAACACCCTCTAGGTTTTCACCCAATGGTGCAAAAATGGTGTTACGTGATGTCCCTGTTTTTTTTATTCTATTTATTAAAAAAAAAAAACCCACTGAAGATGGAAAGGAAATAATTTAAGTTATTTCATATGAGGTAGGGCTAAATGATCTCCTACCTTCTGCATGACCCTGTCCAGATCCAGCCCATTTGTCACGTCAGAGTATACCAAATAGACTTGCAGGCTATTACCAAGGCAGGCAGTCTCCTTGGAATTTAGTGAATGTAAACCAAGGTACCCTATATTTTTTAAGATGGTGAACAAACAAGTGGCTCTGGGTGGTGTACAACAAAACAACAATTGCTTTTAAGAGAAGATTTATCTATCAGTGTTGACCGCTATGCCTGTTTCTACTTGGTAACAGGAAAGGCATTAATTCAGATGGTTACATGGGGGAAAGTTATCATTTTTAGCATCCAAGGCAGCAATGAGTAACACAATGACATCGCACAAAAGAGTAGAGCCAAACCTTCTGGTGTGTTTGGGGAATATTATTATTATTATTATTATTATTATTATTATTATTATTATTATTATTATTATTATTACTATGGATCATTGCACAGTCAGCCAGATGTTCAGACTGGATTTGGCATTTTGTCTACCTATTGAGTCCTTACTCAGGACCTGGGATAGGCAGATGTGGATGTTTGATGGTATTACAGATATCATCGCAGGATGGAAGCAGTTCCTAGTAAGGCCGCCTTTTGCAATTGACTAATAGCGAATTTGTCAATGCCAATAGTGTTCAAGTGGTGCTCCAATTGTTTTGGGATTGCACCCAAGGCACCTATGACTATTGGTACTACCCTTGCTTGCTTTTGCCACAGTCTTTCTATTTCTACTTGTAGGTCTTTGTATTTTGTTATCTTCTCCAGTTCTTTCTCTTCTATTCTGCTGTCTCCAGGATAGGCCACGTCCACTATCCAGACTTTTTTGTCTATTATTATTATTATTATTATTATTATTATTACTATTATTATTTAGTAGAGTGTGAAGACTTTTTGTTCCTTGTAGATGGGTTCTCACTTTCTAAGTACCCACACATTTATTTTTGTTCAAGGAAATTCCATTTCTGGTTTGGCCATGGAGGCCTAATGTGACTTTGGCCAGTTGGTCTTTTTCAAGTGTTCCCACACTAGAATAATTGTTGTGGGAAGAACAGGAAATGGGAGTATGAGCTACTGGAGGAAAGAAGGATAGACATCAAATTAGTAATAAGCAAATTTCCTCCCAAATTTCAGCATCGTCTTTTCAGAGAACTCTGGGGACTGCAAACCCCATAAGCTGCATGAGCCTCATGGGTTCTACCCCTCCCTCTGCTTACCAAGTCATCTCGTATTTCTTTTGAGCATATTTTCCAATCTTGGCAACTTGAAAACAGCTAAGGAACTCTGGGGCTTGAAGTTCACACTTCTTCAGGTTGCAGAAACATTGCTTTTGAGACTTTAATCCCTCATTCAGAACTTCAGTGCAGGTAATTTAATTTTTAAAAATCAAAAAAATGGATAAGCTTTTATAAACCGGGGTCTCTCTCTCTCTCTCTCTCTCTCTCTCTCTCTCTCTCTCTCTCTCTCTCTCTCTCTCTCTCTCCTCCCTCCCTCCCTCCCTCTCTCTCTCTCTCTCTCTCTTTAAAAAGGGGGTGTTGTTTAAATTAGTATGATGATTCCTTCCATTTGGATGCTTTTTTAAAAAAGCCTGGATGTGTAACTGAGAGATTTCCTAGCTTTTCAGCATATGGTTATATTTTATATGATGTTGCTAGCTGCTTTGATCCATGTGACAAAAACCCAGGCAGAAATATTAAAACAAACAAATACATTTGGCATGGCAGCTGTAGGGCAGATGAAGTATCGAAAGAAACTCCTTTTGTCCTCTTCTGCCTTGCTAATTGTGCCAACCTAAGCCTTTCAGTACTTCAATTCAGGAAGCGAGCAGCTTCATAATAATTTTAATTCACAGACTGATGCTTTCAGGCACACATTGTGTCCATGGAAGAACACAATGTGTTCTAACCCAGGATTCCACTAGATTCCATTAAATCTCTGCCAGTACAAATGCAGTATGCTGGGACCAGAAGTGTAGGGATTTTCAGACAGTGTAGTCCAGATTCATCTTGGCTAGAGAAAATGAAAGCTGCAATCTCAGCAAAGTTGGGAGGCTCCAAGTTGGAGTGAGGCACCAGTCTGGGAGCACTTCATCAACCAGAGTAATGTCATGTGCTTGCACCAGAGGTAGCCACAAACATGAGCAGAATCTAGAACTGCCCATTGTTTAGCACAGATGGAGAGCTATTTCCAAAAGTATATTGATGAAGATGATGAAGGTAAAAATGAGTGATATACATTTTTATATCTATCTATCTATCTATCTATCTATCTATCTATCTATCTATCTATCTATCTATCTATCAGATATATATCTATCTCTATCATCTTCTCTCTCTCTCTCTCTCTCTCTCTCTCTCTCTCTCTCTCTCTCAATATAATCAATATATATATATATTATTGAATAAAATTTGATCACCAGGAAAAGTTAAAACGTTAAAAGTTTTAATATAAAACAAAAGTTTTAAGTATAAAACGTTAAAAGTTTTAAAAAATTAGCAACCTAGCTTTCATTGGCTCCTGCCAACTTCATCAGGGCGTAGATAGATAGATAGATAGATAGATAGATAGATAGATAGATAGATAGATAGATAGATAGATAGATAGATAGATAGATATAGATATAGATATAGATATAGATATAGATATAGATATAGATATAGATATAGATATAGATCCTTAATGGTTATAAAAATATGAATCCCGGCATATATTCAATGATTGCATCACACACATATATATACACACACACATATATACACACACACACACAATTGATTTCATATATAATCAATCAATCAAGATAACATCATTTCTTGGATTTAAAGATAAAGTTCTGTTTTCTGGTCAGCCAAAGAACTGATTCAGGGAAAGAAAATCAGCAGAGAGCAAACAAAAGTTATAATGCCACTGCCCACCAAGACAGAGTGGAAGCACAATCTGTACTTGGTAACATGACCATCTTAACAGCATTAAGACAGGGTACTATTCCCCTGGCCATAGGAATAGATCTGAAGAGCGGGAATTGCCAACCAGATCATGGTATTGATCCAAGTGGTGCATTTATCTGTTGCTTGCTCCTTCTGTGGGCATATGTGGAGCCCTGGGAAAATAAACCACTGGGATAGGTGCAAATTGCTTTCCATTGTCAAGTATATCTCAGAAGATGGAGGCTGAAGATGATGGGAGGGAAAGATTTCATGGGGCTGTAGCAAGAGGATGTACAATATAGTATGTGCATTAGCTATCCAAATGGGAATATGTATTTCATCCAGGGCTCATCTAAGCTTGCTTTGGCCTCTCTCATTTCAAGGGTAGAGCCTTGAAAGTAATAATCAAGAAAAAACATCTAAAGAGTGGAGCTGGACTAAAAACTCAAATAATCAGAACCTACCAACTGTCCTAGAGTTTTGCTTATGAGATGAGAAACACTGCATTTCTGAATAAGCTTGAAGAGGAAAAATTAAGGTTAAAATACAGGTGGTCAGCTTGAATGGGACTTTTTTCATCTGTAATAGGAATATTTTAAGATCATTATAACTCCCTATCATTTTGATTTTGGCAAGCTCTATATTAGAGCCACTGCTTCCCCAAAGCTACTGATTAGAGCTTGATACCGAGCAAATCTTATCTATAGTACGGCAAGATAGGTTTTTCCTCAATGCTTTCACATTTTAGAATGGCTTTGCATGTTAATATCATGTGTGATATACTACCACAGGGCTGTTTCCCCCATGTAAGACTTTGAATAATTATTCAGTGGCTTCCATTATTACAGTTTTCAAGCCTCCTTTCTTGGAATCCTGAAATCTTTCCAGACCAAGAGGGGATGGGGAGAAATCTTCAATAAAAAGAACAGCAGTAAAAAGAACTACTCAGTAGTAGTCATCTTACATTGCAACATTCACATCCTGCAGAAAGATGAAGTCCCATATGATCTGCCTGGGCACATTTCTGAGAATCTTCTATTTCCTAACAGATGTTGTGGAATGCATTTTTTGACAGCTGAATTTTCTGCAAGACTATATCAGTACAATCAAATACAAACTATCATTGCATACCCAATGTGGACAGTTCAAACAACATCTGGCTGGAATGAAATAACATTGGATTTCTCATTACAAAACTTTAAAAATCGGATGATAACTTCCAAATTTTCAAGTATTCAGAAAAGCACTTGAGGAATATTTGCAAAGGAAAAGGGGGAAAGATTTAGCTTTAGGAGACAGGATCGGTGCCTTAAAATAACCATGGAGTGCTTTTCCTTCACAACCCAGTAGCTGTGATCATGCAGTTCAAATATGATTAAGAGCAGCACCTAAATGACCTTGACCAATGTTTGAAATGCTGAACAGGCTGAATCTGATAAGAATTTGAACGAGAGAATCTCTGGGCTAGTAGACCAAGGGACAGAGACAGCCTGTAAGAAGGCAGTGACGCTCCACTTGCACAATATTGTCAAAAAAAGAATACATGAAAGTGTTTGTAAAGTCATCAGAAGCAGAGCTCAACTAAATGAAATACGTTAACATTTGCTGACGTATGCTGTTACAGGCAAATTTGAACCCTGCTACCCTATTGGAGATATAAGCTCTCCATGTGTTGTGATTAATTTGAGTTAACTAGAGAATGTGCAGAGACCCAAGGGGTTAATCACTGTCTGCTATTATGGGCACTAGCTAGTGCACACTAAATGTTCAAAATTGGCAAAAGAGATTATACACCTTTGCTGGATAAAATACAATCCAAACACGTGCCATGACACCAGCTAGGTATTATCTAATAGATAGCCTTGATCTCCAATATGCCCAACCAGTACTTCTCCAAATCTTTTGCTGACATTTACAGACTTTCATCTCTTATAGGCAAAAATGAGAAGAATGAATCTGAAGGCTTGTGCTTAGAGACCTTTCACTTAACAGGATTTTAAATGTAAAGCGATCTTCTTAAAAGATATGCAAACAGAAACACATGTTGAATGCTACTCATGCTTGATACAGTCCCCCTGAAACCAGCAAAATTATATCTGTCATGTCTGTATGAGTGGTTCCTTATCTGCTTTGTGAACAGTTTAAATTCAAGAGCATCTACTTTAAGAGGGAAATAAAATCTCAATTAACTTTCTTCTGAAGATACAATACAGCGCAGCTAGCGCTTCTCCCATGATCACCTTTTTCTTTTGGCAGAAACATAAACGTTACAGATGTGATCCATGTCACAGATTTATAGTATTATACACCCAGAAGAGAGAATATAAACTGTCCCAAATTAAGTTATTATAGCTTCTTCTCTCGCAGCACCGGTTTTCTTCTGCGATGAGAATTAACAGAACCAGAGAGACAAAAAAGCCCATTTGGCTCTACTGTTACGTCTCTAAGTGATCTAGACTAGATTGCAGAGGATTTCTGACCGCTTGGGTTTCTGGCTATCAGTGGCAACCACGTTTCTCCTCCCACGTTAAATAATATTATTGAAAATTAATAACACTTGGAGAAATAAGAAGAGATTCTTTCAGTGGCATATCGGTGCGCTCCGTTCAATTCACCCACTTAAAATTTAGAGGATGCCATTTTGCGCCAGGTTCTGGTTACGGGACGTTAGGATCAGAGTAAAAACAAATACACGTCGCCGATCCTATAAGTCTGAAGTGCATACATCCTGCTAGTTTTTTAAAGGGTTTCCAACAACGCAACCCCAATCGGGTTTAATTGGAAGGAGAAAAAAACCAGTTCTGACAGCAGTTTCCTGCCGATTTGTGGACTTAAACTTTGATTTATCCGACAAAATTAAAAAAGCTTGTGGAGAGGGGTGACTACGCGGGCCAAGAGAATGGGACCCCGCTTTATTAGCACTTTTTCGCCCTTTCTCTTTAGGAAACACAAAGAAAAGGAAAGTTTTGTGTGTCGGGAGTGGGGGCGGAGGGACAAGATCCCACCACAAGTAATCGGCAACAACAAAAAAAAGGCGCGGTAGATTGTGGTCTTGGCAAGCGAGACCGAAGTGAAGTGGCGAGATGGGGGCGCAGACTCCAGGTGGCGGGGCACGAATGCGCCCCGCGGGACGTTTTCGCGTGGCGTGGGAGGGTGCGCGAGAGTGGCCACGGGACTTGAGAGAGTTTGCGGAAAAGAAAGGGAGACTGGAAAAGAATTTCGCAAATCGATTTATTTTGGAGTGGATTGATTTCAGTGCTTTTCTTCCCGTTTTTTGAAAGCAAGCAAGCAAAAAAACAGGGCATTGAGTTTTCAGCCCCTGTCATTTCTATCTTTCAGCTCGATCGTTTCGCCTAGGAAGAACAGAAGGGCGGTCCCCTGGTCAGAAAATCGTTTTTTTTCCGAGGGGAAACGCTTTTCTGGCGGGAAGAGCCCTCCTCGCGCCAGTGGCGCACCTCCCAGCTTGCTGCGATAGACAAAAAGGGACAAATTCAGCAAACGGCTGAAAAAAGTCATTTTTTAGAGTAATCACATAGCCCTCTGTTATTGCTAAAGACGATGGAGAGCATATTATTATTCTCTGTTCAAAACAATGTGAAGTCACAGCTGCCACTTCTTTAACTTATTATTATGGTTCGTCGTATTATTATGATTATTATTTCTGAAATCCCTTTCCAATAAAGATCTACTCCGTGTCAGAAAGCGACTTTCGGCATGGAGATTGGACACCGCGTGGGTTGGGAAAGAAGAAAGAGCGCGCTATTATTTTTTTAAATCAAAAGCATTGCAAGATCCTTGTGGCAATAACTTCAAAGTACCGAGCTGACGTTGTTTTTCCTTAACCAACAAAACAACCCGGCGTTTCATACAGTGCCATCTAAGTCTAGAGGTAGGTGTACGTGGAAGGGATTGCCCATCTGTGCTTTCTGACTTCTTCGGGTGGCGATTTAAAAATAAAGTACATTAATCTCCAGATCATGAAAAACGGGTTGAGATCACTGTCTGCAGGAAGGAAGGAAGGAAGGAAGGAAGGAAGGAAGGAAGGAAGGTCAGGTTGTCTCTCTGCCGCTGCAAAAGAAATCTGGCCTAGTGGGTGACAGCTGCGCGCCTTGAAACGCTTTAATTAATTAAAGGCTTTCTGTTTCGTTGGGATTATTATTATTATTATCCCTGTGGCTGTTATTCTGAATCATCTTTAGACACTCGGACGATCCTGTCTTGGAGGGCGCAGGGGGAGGGCGCGTGGAGATCGAAATTCCCACGCGGGCAGCAAAACCCTCGGCTCTCCGCCCTCCCGGCCTCTCCAACGACTCCCCCCTCCTTCCTCGCCGCCTTTCTCTGGAGATTCTTTCCGGCCTCGGAACTTCGATGCGGCTTTGGGTCGCGGAACTCGAAGCGCCCGATCCTCAACCGCCGCGTAAAACTTTTTTTTTTGGTTTCTCCGCTCCGCTCCCACTAGGAAGAACAAGAACCGCCCGAAAGACGGCTCGGGCGGCTCCCTTTCCAGCACGTGGGCCCCAGGCTCCTTGCTCGACCTCCTCCCGGCGGCCCTCATCGCTGCTGCCCTTCCGCTCTTCCTGCCCGCGCGGATCTCCCCGTCCGCCGGTCGTTTTTTTCCCTGCAGGCTTGGCGGAGCGCACCGCGCCTTCCCGCGCCTTCCGCCACAACTTTCTCCGGGTCTTCCCCCGGCGAAAGGGGGCGGGGAAGGTTGGGCCATGCTAATGAGGGGGGCGTGTCCCCGGGGCCGTCCGCGGCGTCGGCGTCGGCGGCGTCTCGGCTTTCCTCCGCGGCGATTGGTGGGCGTGGAGGGGCCGAGGAAGTTATGACGCTATGCAAATGTGGGCAGGGGCGGGCTCCGGCCCTCAGGGCGCCGCCCCCTGCCCACTGGGGCTGGTGTGCTCGTGTTTAGCTGCGGGGAGAGTCGAAGTAGATTCCATTGAGAAAGCCTGCAAACCACTCCGATTTAAGCCGGGAGGAGGGAGCAGAGGTGGGGGGGAGGAAGCCAAGAGGATCTCAATCCACCCAGGGGGGGTGCGCTTACCTTTCCCGGCGTACGCGCGCCGCGTGTCTTCCTCTGCCCGTCTCTCTCTCTCTCTCTCTCTCTCTCTCTCGGGCTCCCCAGCAGCCAGCTAAGCTTCCTGCGCTGTTGGAGGAAGGCTGGAGAGGGGGCGAAGAAGAAGCCAGAGAGGGAGAGAGAAAGGGCGAGCGCCAGTCTTTGGCCGGAGGGAAAGCCCTGCAAGAGAAGGGGACTCGCCGAGGACGGATCGCAAAGTTGCCGCTTTCTTGTCACTGGAAAATGACACTTGATGTAACCAAGGGCGCCGCCGCCGCCGCCGCCGCCGCCACCACCACCTCTACAGCCGCCGCCGCAGCGCTGGTTGAACCTATTGTTTCTTAAACTGCCTTCTTTCTTCGGCGATCCAAAAGGGGGGAGGACTTCAGCACGGAAGGGACGCCGCCGGCCACGTCCTGCGACTTCTTGCGCGATCCCGGCCAGCCAGCCAAGAAGAAAAACCATATTCTGATTTTTTTAAAGAAAAAGAGGAGGAGGAGGAGGAAGAGGAGGAGGAGGAGGAAGAGGCCACCCGGTGTCTCGCGCCCACCCTCCAAAGAACAAGCTCGTCAGGCACCCGCTAGAGCATCCGCAGCCGGCCCCGGGGGGAGATTTTTTGTAACCCTTTGGATTTCCCCCCCTCTTCTTTTTCTCTTCTCCCCCCCCCATCCCTTCAATGTCTGTGTTTGATTTTCTCTGATTTGCTTTGATTCAGCAGCCGTTCCAGAGAAAGAAAGAAAGAAAGAAAGAAAAAAAGAAAGAAAGAAAGAAAGAAAGCAAAGAAAAAAGCAAGAGGGGGAGTGAAACGAAAACCCCGACCCGCTCCGCGCTTTTCTTCTTGTCAACACCCTGCGCTGTGGCTGTGTTTTGCATTTTTGTTTTTCCTTGCTTTTTCTACTTTTTTTTTTTCAAGAAGAAGGGAGGGTTTTGGTTGTCCTTAATTCATGTTTGGGATTCAGGAAAGTATTCAAAGGAGTGGAAGCAGCATGAAGGAAGAGCCCCTGGGCGCCGGCATGAACGCGGTCAGGACTTGGATGCAGG
Source organism: Crotalus tigris (assembly GCF_016545835.1). Lineage (NCBI taxonomy): Eukaryota > Metazoa > Chordata > Lepidosauria > Squamata > Viperidae > Crotalus > Crotalus tigris. Next base: position 535,363 of record NW_024100595.1, on the reverse strand, counting down.
GAGCCGGCGTCCTGGATGCAAACACCGCGGCGCAGAGGTAGGTAGAGCTCGCGGCAGCATCCCTCCCTTCGCCTGCCTTCCCTGACTCGAAAATCCAGCGGTCCAGTCAGCCTCCGGTCTGTAGCTGGTGGGCAGTGCTTCCCAGCGATACCTTGACCCCAAATGACTTTTTAATCTCAGGGCCCGAGTAGCCGCTGAACCAGTTTTTCTTTCTTTCTTTCTTTCTTTCTTTCTTTCTTTCTTTCTTTCTTTCTTTCTTTCTTTCTTTCTTTCTTTCTTTCTTTCTTTCTTTCTTTCTTTCTTTCTTCCTTCCTTCCTTTCTTTCTTTCTTTCTTTCTTTCTCTTTCTTTTTCTTCTTTCTTTCTCCCCCCCCCTCTCCCTCTCTCCCTCTCTCCTTTTCCCCATCCCAAAGACTATGGAGTTTTTCATTCAGGAATCGCCCCCAAATATGTTGACCCTTCCCATACTCACATTCAAAAGCAAAATTAGGCTGCCCGTGCTGTTCCCCATCTCTCTCTCCTTCCCTCCCTCTCCGATTAATTTCTCAGTTCCGAACCGGGGACATATTTTCCCCGTTCTCCTAAAACCTCCCTTCTTTTTAAGTTGCACCCAACAAATGTCGGTGGCAACGTGTCCTGTCACTTTCGCAACAACTTTGCTTGCTTGTGGGTGGTCTTATAATATATTTTTTGCTCGTCGACAACAAGCCGGTCCCTTCCCTCCAGCGATTCCTTTCAAGAAAGGTACCGCCCGGGACCTTTTCAACTTTCCAGCCACTTCCAGCCCAGAGCTCCCGGGAACTAAGTTCGGCTGTCCTCCGCGCGATGCTTACTCCCAAACTCCCGTTTTCTGGGGTTGAAGCCAGGGCCTTAATTTGAACCGGGCGGCTGGGAACCTTGACAGGTCGCGAAGACATCGGTCCCGCTCGGCTGGATCCCTCCGTCCCTCCCTCCGTCCCCCGCCTCTTCTGCTCGGGAAGGGAAAGTGGTGCGGGGGGACAAAGCCGGCGTGAAATGATGGGAAAGTTTTGTAGGGATGTTTCCTGCTCGGACGAGAGCGGGGTTGGAATCCGAGAGGATCTTCCTGCGAGCGAGAGTAGCGCTTCGGGCATCAGGCGGAGTTAGTGACAGCTGAGGCCGCAGTGACCCGACCTGGGAAAGCGTGGCCTTGGGTAGGGCAGCGGGAGCATCCCCCGGGGCAATTCGAGCAGCCGGCAATTTCGGCTTGCTAATTCAGGCTGCAGGAAAGCAAAAGCTAAAGAAAAGAGAGCTTAAAGGCCTCTTTTCCTCCCGGGTTGATTTGCCAGGGACGGTTTTGGCGGTTCGGAAAGGCAGCGGTTGCTTCGGGGTTGCCGAGGCCAGGGGTTCCTGCGGAGCTCAGTTTCTCCCCTGTGATGGAAGTACCACCTGCTTCATTTCTTCCTTAGAGCTTGGGGAGCCTTGCCCCCCCCCTCCCCAGCATGAAATTGACCCAGGCTTAGGGACCTGACCAGGAGGACCCCGCTTGTTGACCCGAGCAGCTCGCTTGATGCTAGGACTCGTAGCATCAAGTACTCGTACTAGTATCTTTTCGCCGGACTCGACCCGGCTCGCGAATGGGAAATCTCTCGGCTAGGGGAGCAGCAGGGCCGGGACGAAGCAAGCGCGCCTAATTCAGTCTCTTTGGCCGCAGCGGGGTAGGCCTGGCCCGGGCTCATTTCGAGAAGCAGCCGCCTTCCAACTTGCGGAAATCGAACTTCTTCCACTTCGTGCTGGCTTTGTACGATCGGCAGGGGCAGCCCGTGGAGATCGAGCGCACCGCCTTCGTGGGCTTCGTGGAGAAGGAGAAAGTAAGTGTATGTGTGAACGGGCGCTCTGCACGCTCGCGTGTCAGCAGATAAGAGATGGATTCCTTGTACGCCGGAGTCCTCTCTTCCTGCCCGGACCCGTCCTAGAGAAGAGAGCTCGGCCTCTGCGGGATCGCTTCAAAGTCACACTTGGCCGACCCCCGCCCAGCAATCTGCCAACTTTTGACTTTTTTTTTGTTTTTCGGCCCGGTCTCTAAGTGTTTCCCTTCCCGGCACTTTTCCAACCTGCTCCTGGCCCTTCTATCCATACCCAGAACAGATTGGGTTGAACTCAACCCCCTTTGACTATTGTCCCGATCTGGAGAGGAGTGTGTGTGTCTGGGGGGGGGGGGAGGCGGCAGTAAAGAAATAAGTAGCAACCCGCGACGAGGCCGGGATTTAGGGCTCTTTAGGAGCGCCTTGCTGCTCCGGTTGCTGGTCCTGCTCCTAACACTTGTGTGTCCTTTCGCTTCAGGAAGCCAGCAGCGAAAAGACCAACAACGGGATCCATTACCGGCTACAACTCCTCTATAGTAACGGTGAGCCTTGTTCTGCCTATGCTTGACAGCTCCGGGCGGCTTTAAATCTCCAGGGAATTCCTTCGTTCAGTACGTCTGTTTTCCCCTGGAAGGGAACGGAAAGGGGAGGGGAGGCTTGCCCCACCGGGCTCGGGGTGCATTAGCCAAGAGACAGGGCGAGCGAAATCTCCGTCGCGGTTGTCTTTTAAAAAACAGAAACAGCAGCAGCAACGGGACCGGATAGCTTTTTAAAACTTGAGCAGAATTTCTCGGCCAGCGGCTCGTTCTTCTTGAACGTTTCTCCCAAGATAGCCGCCCGACCTTAAGCAGCACCCCCCACTCCAAAAAAAAAAAAAAAAAAAAGGAAGAAGCCCAACACCTGTATAGTCCCGTGATGCTTTCAAGATTTGCCAGACCCAATATTTTGCTTCGGTGGAAATCCAAATAAAACAGAATGTCCCCTTCACCTGGATGACAATTTTTCTCTCTTGCCGTCCTCCCGACCCCCAAATTGGGAGCGAAGGCTCACCTTCGTCCAATCGATTAGGGTGCACCACAAGTTTGGTGTGGGCAAAAGGATCACCTCGTTTTCTGTGCCAGTTAAATGAGAGATCCTGGGGGGAGGGGGAAACAGAGGACTAAAGAAAGCAAGGCGGGTCTGTTTTGACCATTTATTGACTCTGAATAAATAGATTTGCGATTAGCTTCGAGAGGATGGAGAGGTATTATTACGTGTTTCCAACTTTCAAGACCTTCTCCCGTAGTTCGGGACCCCAAAGTATTTGGCAAGTTTAGGGGAAAAAGAAAGAAAAAAGAAAAGGAGCTTTCTCAGTTTTTGCCTTTCGTGCTTTCGCTTAATTGTTCTATTTCTCTCTCTCATTCTCTCTCCCCTTTCTCCCCATTCCGGCTTCCAGGGATAAGAACCGAACAGGATTTTTATGTCCGTTTAATCGACTCCATGACAAAACAAGTAAGTCTTGCTTTCCTTCCCTTTCTTGTGAAATGATCAAAGTGGAAGAAAGCCGAGGCGAGTGGGAGGCTCTGGAGGCGGAGGCGTTTAGGGGAGTTGCGCTTTGGAAACCGAAAGGCCGGGTTGGAAGGAGCTTGAGAGCGTTGGAAGGCGGTTTAGTTAGCGAGCTGCGAAATCTGGATTACACCGGGATCTCTAGGCGAAGGCCAGGCCGGCCGCGGCCGAGTAGTCAGGGTGAGAAGGAAAGCGAAGACCAAAACGTGGGTGGTTGCCCCCTTTTATGCGCCGAGACGGGCCGTCCATCCCGGCCTTCTTCCTGTTGGAAAATCCAGCGTGCTGGCAACTCAGATTAGGGCGGGCGGGCGCGCTCACGAAGTCCGATCGGATCGTTTCTTCTCCTTCCCCGTCCTGTTCTTGCCAGGTTTGGCGGGGTTTGTTTTCAAAGAGGTCCTTGCCAAGTATTCCTGAGCAGGATCTCAGCCTTAAACGCCGTTACTGAACCGCAAGGTTCAGAGTTGGACCAACCCTCCCCCCCCCCCAATTCCCTCTCGCTTGCGAGAGAGAAAAAGAAGCGGCAGAGTTTTCAGAACCCGCCTCCTCCTCCTCCTCTTCAGTCGGGGAGAAAGGGCTTCCCACCCGCCTTCCTTCCCAGTTTCATCCAGAGGTTTTCCCAGCCCCTCCAAATTCCCAGCCTCCTTGCCAATCTCGGACGATGGATGCAAAAAAAAAAAAAAAAAAAAAAGGCGCAGCGAGTCGAGGCGAGCGGAGAGGAACGAAGCTTTCCTCCTAGCGGATCGTTACTCAAATCGACTCCTTAAAACAAAACAAAACAACAACAACAACAAAAAACACAGCCGTGTGCGTTTGCATTGATTTATCGCCTTGAGCGACTCAGTCAGTTGAGGCGGTAGCCCTGGCTGAATTGGACCTTGGCGGAGCTTTAGGGGAAGCGCCTCCTGTGCTCGGTTTTAGATTGGCCAGGAGCCAGGGCGGGGTGAACCAACCGCGCTCTTAAAGGTACAGGATCACCGTGGCTCTCGCCAAGCCCCCTTCGGTGGGCGAGGGCCAAGCAGCAGCTGAGATCCGATTACACTGCGCGCGCGCGCAGGGAGGAATTACTTTTGGGCAAACGGTATTCATTTTGCCTGCCTTACCTCCTCTTGCTCCTCCCCTCCCCTTCCTAAGGTTTAATTAGACCCGGTAGCTGTTTACCAAATAAATAAATAAATAAATAAACGACAGCTTCTGATTTCCCCGGAAGGCTCCCAGATCACAGAATTCTCTCTCTTTCTCTCTCCCCCCCCCCATTTTAATTATAAGAACGAAAAGAGGTGGAAAAGAAACCCCAGGAAAAGCAACCCCCGCCCCCCGCCCTTGCCAAGCGATACTTGTAGCCACCTAATGTGCCCGAGCAGATAATTAAACAAATAAAGACGTACGGCATTTGTTTACTCCTTTGTAATTCCTGGGTTAAGTATTTTAGGGGAAGATCTTAAATCTCGGTAGATTTGCGGTGGGATGTGTCATGGGTGATAAACACTTATTTTAGAAACTTAATGCTCCTGAGTAATTTTGTGATTGAAAAAGCTCTGCCTTCGATACAGCCTAATTTTCATTATGGCATTTTTATTGCATGTTCACTCTCGGTGCCCTACAATTGTGGTTTCGGGTAAAAAAAAACAACAACACAAAACACAAAACCTCCACACCTCTAGCCATACAGTAAAATATTGAACTAAAGGAGATCATTTTATTCCTTTGAATTCAAGTATTATTGTACAGTGTATCTTTTTTTAAATTAAGAACATTTTATGTTTTTTATAAGATTTGATAATTTTTAATTTTTTGAGATCAGATTTGTTTAAGTTCAGGTTAATGTTCTGAAAGTTATTAAATCATCTGATTTTATCTGATTCATATTTTTTTTAAAAAAAATACAAATGAAATAATATTTATTTATTTATTTTTCTTTTTTCTTTTGCTTACTGCGTTCATACATATGGTCACAAGCCAGGTTTTGGGTGTTTCAGAATTCTGCCTTCTAAACTTTCATTTGTTTTTGGTAGCTTTCTGACACCAAACCAGAAAGGTCAAACAGTTGAGTTTGTTTTAGAAGCTGTCTTTGATGCTCATGAAACATCTTTTCCTGCCATTGATGGCTGTCTTACAATAGAAGGGTAAAGAAAAGGAAGAAATGGAGCAGTTGCAATTCTAACATTTAGTAAAACTAGTAAGAAATCCTTTTGGAATATATCTATAACAACTGACAGCAGAACAATTCCAGCCCTTAAACCACAAATCTTAAAAAAATGCACCAATAATGACAATAATTTATAAGTTTGTATTTAAAGAGGACCTCTCGTTGTTTTGTGTATGAGTGTAATTGCATAATCCTTTTTTTAAAAAAGAAATTATAATTGAGCCATTTTCCAAATTGTAGTCATTCAAGAGTTAATGTTTTTTTCCTTTTCGAAATTGAATTTCTCTGTAGAAAATCATGATTTGGCCTACCTTAGTTTTAAAACACCTGTTTACTAGCATTTTATGACTGGATGGTTGTCAATTGACCTGCAGATTTCTTCTGGTAAAGTAAAACAGGAACACGGTTACACAGCTGTTGTTTCCACAAGATCAAACCACTGCCAGATCTCACTTGGAATTCAGATACAAACTATTATCCACTTAATAGCAACCAGCCTTTTACTTTAAAATGTTTTACATTTAACCCTAACGTTAGGACTAATTATTGATTTGGGGAAAAGGGGGAAGGGATAGAAGAACAAGATTGCAGAATAACAGTTTTAGAGAATAAAATCCAGAGCTGAGTAATACAATTTTTTTTAAAAAAAGGTTAAAATTCCTTATTGAGAAGTGGCTGATAAGAATTCCAAGCCAATAGATACAAATGTTCTTTGTATTTTTATTAAATGCATGAGCTTAGTTGTCATTGTCATATTATTATATGTAAAAAAAAAACCTTAAGTTAATTTCTGGTTATATCAGGGAGCTTTGTGTTATGATATGTTAATGTTTCCAGAAAGCAGAAAGACTTGTTTTTTGTAAACTCAAATATTCTGGAGATCTTGAAACTTCTATCCTCGTTAATGAAATATCTGTAAGGCAGGTCAAGGAGTCTGCTGAATTGTTCACAATTGTCCCCTTATAAAGTTGCCACTTAGGTTTTAAAACAGAATGCGAGGAATATTTGGAGAATCTTAAGTAACTTTCTGCTTGGAATTAAGTTCTATGCAGCGTGGGCAGATGCTCCTTCAATTTTTACTGTAATGCACTTTATATGTTATCCAACATCATAGAGGAGGGGTATACTAGTATCTGAATCTTGGCACAAATTGGAATGGAAAGATGGCGGGTAAATGAAATGGTGACAGGAGCCGCCAGGTTTCAGTGGCATGGTATTGGCAAGTGACACGTCATCAGCAACAACATTTTGAGATTGTACTCACTGTTTCATGTGCAGCTTTAATGATTTTCATACTTACATTCAGCCAGATTGAGAGAGGCAGGGCTCTTAGAGGCCTCTAGGGATATATGAACAAAGGGCCCTGGCCGGTGTAAAAGGGAAGGACTAGTTTTTATTTTTTAAATTTGTAGTAGTGATGTCAGAGGCCTATGCCACAAGTTAGGTAAGTGAATCATGAAACCACCTGATTTTGTAAATTAACCTTTCCCCCCTAACTGGATATATTTGTTTCTTTCTAAAGTATTTTCATCTACTTTATCATTTATGGTTGAGCTACATTCCTGTTGTGTTATTTATTTATTTTCTTTGTTCTGTTTGCCTGATACTGTAGTTGTGGCGGTTTGTAAGAAAATCATGGAAAAATGCTGTGCTTGAGAAGCTGCTATCTAAACAATGAGTTCTGGAAGCCAAGAATATTATACAAACATTGTCAGTATCTTTGCAGCAAACTACTTTTAGGGAAGAGACCTGGAAATAATTCTCTTAGAAAACCTTGGCATGTTTGAATGCAGCCATTGATGTTATATAGCAGTATTTTTCAAGTTTAGCATTTTTTAAAGATGTGTGGACTTCATCTCCCAGAATTCTTCAACCAATATGCCGGGAGTTGAGGTCCATACATTTTAAAGTTGCCAAGTTTGAAAAACACTGTTATACAGGAAACTGGAATCAGTTTGGCCTTATCTTGAGAAGCTGAGAGGGAATGTACAGGGAAAGACTAGAAATCTCAAAGTAGTAGCAGGCTAGATGGTGAAGTTACAAAAAAATTCAAAAGAAGGCAACAGCAAACCATTTCTGCATTCATTCATACAGTATAGATTTTCATGGCTGCCATTTCTTGACAGAGGTACGTTTTGCATTGCTGTCAAGTATGTATCCGTGATACCTCTAGAAGTCAAGTTCAGCTCAGAAGAAAATTTTGACTGGGATTTTAGACAAAAGATAGCTTTGTCATTGTGAGAGAGATCATTCAGGCTTATGGATGTAAACTCTGTCTTTGTGGATATGCTCTTTTTCTTAAACCTGGATCAGAGTGAGTGAAATTTTAATAGTTGTGCGAACCAAAATATCCCTTTTGTAGATCAATAGCTTCCTTGCCAACTCAGCACTGGAATAACGTGAAGGCAGAAATCTCGTCAAGACCACTCACTGATTCTTTTGTTTTTCTTCAAAATACCACATCAGAAAGTAGATTTCCCTCCAACACAGCCTAAACACAGACATAAATCCAGCTGATTTCAAAATGTTCTTCTTTCTAACATGTGAGGCAGTCAAAGATGCTCTATCATGTCATCTCTGATACTTCAAACCCTCTGTGTCATTTACAGCAGGGATGCAAATATGATACTGCTTTTTACCTAAATTGATCAAGCTGTTGTGCCTGAGTGCACAGATACTGAATCCCCCCCCACTCTGTTCAGTGAATTGCAAATGGCACGATTGTGAGGAAAATAGGAATCCGCTCAGAAAACAGCTCCTTGGGATCTGAGCTGTGGAGTCCAGTGCTCTTGTGCAGTGAGGCAAGCCAGGGTGGTGGGTTATTTATTTATTTATTTATTGCAGTGACTTGAATCCTTTTTTGCTTCAAGAGCAGGAAGTGCAGGTGATTTCAATTTCCTTCTCTGAGAAGAATGCGAAGCTTGACATTTACATGCATACTCAGGACCTGAGTGTTTGGGAAAATGTAAGCTCAACACAGTGGAAAATGTGTTGTTTGGAGTCTGGGGGTGAAAACAAAGCTGAGGATTTTGGAGAGACTGCCTGGGCCAGATGGCTCAGTGCATTCCCAGTCTGGCTTCCAACTGCTCCCTCCTGTATAATATACAGCCATTTGTTCTGGGATATTTACGCTAGAGTTGTTTCCCTGCGAATGTTTGAGAAGCATTCAAAATGAACATATTAGTGGAGCTGGGCTAGGAAGGAGGGGGAGGGAAAGAGAGAAATTTATTTAATCCACATGAATTCCTGTTGATGAGCAGGCTGGCATGTTAGAGGAGGAGAATGGAAGCAATAATTAGCACCTTTTGGTTTAGTGCTGCTGAACAAGAATCATCATATATTTTAGATCCCAATCTGGGCACACTTTATTGCTCCCCATATTAAACTCTCATTGCAAATGATGGGAGGCTGGTCTGCTGTAAGAAATCAGAATTAGGGCATTAATGGCTAATTACACCTTGCAAGTCCAAAATGTCAGAGCCGAAGATGCAGGAAGTTGAGTATCTGAAGTCTTAGAATTACACGATTGCTTTCTCTATAAGTAATCCTAGAGCTGTAACCTTCTAGAAAAGCACTTATTCTCAGGTTACTTAGATGTATAAATTGGTAAGAAACAGGCTGCCATATTTCCGCTTTTGTTCAAATGGTTTTCAAAGCATGCCATATAGTGTAACAGTACCAAAAACTTCAAATATATAGACAGGTCTATAGGTATATCTACACAAGGACTAAAGTCCAGCTAATATTAGTTGATACTTAAAAACAAATTAGCGATACTTGAGTATAAAATAGCAAAGCCTATTTCACATTGTGCCACAAAGAAAATTAAAAATAAGCTACCATGGTTGTCATCTAGTTGTCCCAATGAAACAAAGAGGAGTGGATTAGATCTTTTAATATACTTCATAGTTATCTTGCTTTAGGTTGAAATGTTTTTATCTTTTTAATTAAACTTAATCATTGATCCTGTGTAAATTGTAGAAGAGCCATTTTGTAAGTTCTCCCTCCTCTGAGCCTTAATCCACGTTATTTTAAAATCCTCCCCAATTTTATGCAATCGATTTTGGAAGGTGTAATACAGGGGTGTCAAACTCACACGTGACGTGTTGCGACTTATCCTGACTTTTTTGCCATTGCCGGCAATGGGGTGGGCGCGGTTTCACTATCATGCATCTGGCCCACGGGCCAGCAGTTTGACACCCCTGGTGTAACACAAGTGAATGCAGGGAAAGACAGGAGCCATCATTCTTCACCTTCTTTCTGTTGATGGGGGAAGCACCTTTCTTGAGTAAAAAGGAATCTGGATTCAAAGCTGCATTTGAACCCTTGTATTCTCACTGGCTGTGCAGTGAAACAAATTAAAACTAAAAAAAGGAAGTAAACAAGTAAGTTCACAACATATGTCTTCACCTATGTGGGTTTAGTACCTAGTTGCAAAATTATTTTTAGTTCAATAATAATCTAACTTTATACACTGGGACTTTCACTTCATTCATTTAGCTCCTTTTTAAAATATTAATTCTGTGTAACAGCTGTACCCATCCCATTTTTGTGGACTTGAGGGCAACCTTCCCACTGGATCTAATGAATTGAGCATGGTGAATGTTTAGCAAGTAATATTTTAAAAATCCAGTTTTTGTTCAATAAGTACAACATACGTTTTCAGAAAAGAAGATATTTTAGTATCTTCCGAGACAGGAACCTGTCTTTCTGGCAGCTGCAAAAGTTTGAGATTTAAATTGCCTTTGTTTCCTTTGTGAAACCAAATCAATACGTATATTTCTGCAACCATGAGCACAGGCAGTGACTTTTAATCAACAGTTACACATGCATTTGTTACATTATACCCCACTACTCAGTATTTTTGAGGGAAGAAACAAAATAATGCAAAATAATCACTAAGAGCTAAGATACAAAGTACAATGAGGGAGATTTTGATTTCCATGAATTGAGAGAAGAAAAAAAAAACCCAAACCAAGTCTTATCTGGTCTTACAAGTGCAGTAGCTGGAAACTCCCAGATTTAAAAATGCATTTAATAGTGGAGCATGAAAGACTAGTAGACATTTGCTGTCCCCCAGTCTTAATTTAATACAAGATCCATTCAGTAAAATGAATGTAGGCAGATGCATTTGAAGAAGTTGCTTTATATTATATCAGACTCTGGCTCTAGCTAATATAATATTTCTTCAGAGTTTTTGACAAAAGCCATTTTTAACTCTGTCTTGAGATGTCAAGGACCCAGCCCAGAAGATTTCACATGCGATACAGCTGTTGTCTCAGTGAAGTAATAACACTTTCTACATCTTGTTCACCAAAAGAGCAATCTAAAAGATGTTAAAATGAGTGTACAATTGCAATTGTGAAAACTGCTGCCAGGGTACATTTCCCTAATCATTCTGTATTTATAAAACAGCCAGACCAACATCTCTCCAGGTCAAAATATGTTAATGTGAAGAAGAGGGAGGATTACCACTTTGTAACCTAGTTTAGGTACTTTCCTTTAATCCTTGTTTGATTCACAGATATATGCTTGAATGCACTCTGAAGCTTCATCAAACTTTCATTGAAAAAATAGTTGGTTTTCCCTGTTGCAAATGGAAAAGCAAAACTCCTAGAAGTCTTTTCTGTATATTATCCATAAAAAGGCCTTTAGAAACTGGACTCATTTTGTGCCTCTGAACATTTCCTTTTAATTCATACAGTTGCTTCAGTAATAGCTGGTGCTCAGAAATAGGAATTAGCCCCTAGTGCAGGGGTAGGCAACCTCAGCTCTTTTATGACTCATGGACTTCAACTCCCAGAATTCCTGAGTCAGCTATGCTATGCTGACTCAGGAATTCTGGGAGTTGAAGTCCATGAGTCATAAAAGAGCCGAGGTTGCCTACCCCTGCCCTAGTGCATTACAAGCCTAAAGATGTTCTGCACGTAAGCAAAAGGACTGCTGATGTTAAACACAATAGACAGGCGATTAGATAACCACACTGTTGACTCCATTTCTTCATTATGGTTGTTTAGCAGGTCTTCTTTTTAAATAGCTACCTGGAGGTTAAGTAAGCACAGCAGTTCCAAGGAGGGAGAGAAGGGAAGTAAAGAAAGAGAGGGAATTAAACCTGCTCATTCTTGTTTGCAGCTTCTAGGGAAGTTGAACTTGCTTCAGTTAAACTCACATTGACTTCTGTATCAACAAGACCGGCCTGAGAGCATGGATAATGGTGGAGCTTCAGCATCTTTAGTTCTTTCTTAGGGAAAATTCCTTTAGAGTCCCACTGTGCTGCATTAAATGTAAATCAATTATTCACTGTAAAATGACATCACCTTAGTCTTCGTTAGCTTTTTGGCAGTGCCCAGAAAACATGATAAATCAGCTGCAATTAAGTCTGTGGTATTCTTTGATTCCTGCACTCAAACTCCAGTTCTTAATCATCTGCCCCACAACAATGGCCATGCACAATGCATTTTTATGCTACTTATATTTTTAGGGTTTCAAACTTTGATTGAATTAAACTTTTGTTTTAAATGAAAGAACTTGAATCCAATTATAATACCCTCCTTTTCTCTTCATTCTTTTTCTGACTGTAACAACCTCTAAAGCAGTGGTTCTCAACCTTTTAAATGCCACGACCCCAAATCGGTCGTAAGTCGAGGACTACTCAACAGGTCGTAAGTCGAGGACTACTCAACTGGTGCAGCACCGTTTGCAGAATGGGACTTTTGACAGGCTCAGCAGGGCAGAGACAGCCTGGACAATTCCTATTGGCTTTTGAAAGCCAATAGAATTAGACTCTATTCAAGAGAGTCTATTCTATTGGCTTTCAAAGCCAATAGAATAAAAGTGAGTAGCACAGCTAAGGAAAAAAGGAAAAAAAATGGTGGACTGCGTTGTTTGGCGACCCCCGTGAAATGGTTGTTCGACCCCAAATGGGGTCCCGACCCACAGGTTGAGAACCACTGCTCTAAAGGATTCTAGTGTAATTTAAAGATATGATGTATAGTCAATTGTAATCAAAGAGTTTCCAGTGAGTCCAATAGAAAAATGTGTTGAAGTAAGTTCTTTAGGCAAAGATTTGCTGTTTACTAGGGTTAAATTCTACATATAGGCATGTGTTCAATGATTGGCATAAGCCTGCTGGATTCCCGTTTTCACGAGAAAAATGTTATGATTGTTATTTTACAAAAAAGCATCAATCTCAACAGAAGAAACTAGTTCCTAGCATTTTCATAGGATTTATTTGCATGTTCGTGGTCTAGATGCAGAACTTTATTTTCTTCATCATTTTCCCAGATCTTTTGTCAAGTGCAGAATATCAGAAGCTTAGGCAGTTCAAATGAATATGTAGGTATATTGTAAGCTAAAGCTCTCTACAAGAATCTGAACTACTAGTCAAAGCAAATTGGTGGTAGATAAGAGTCAATGGAATTCAAGGTGGGCTGGATTTAGATCTCATTTGGGCTAGCCTGGTCATCCCCTACATGTTTCTCCTTTATTTGGAGGTGTATAGCGTATAAGCATGCCAACACATTTACACACAAACTTTTAGCTGTATCTTAGAAATCTCCCCTCTGCAAGCAATTGCTGGATCACCATGAACTCTTTGAACCTCAGGGTCTACTATTGGGAGGTCAGTGACCACCTCTGCCCACAATGGACAGGTCACAGGAGAGGCCATAACCATGGCCTCTTGTTCAACTGACAACATCCCAACTTATCTGTGCTTCTGTACGTGCTCTTACTTATGTAGCAAGCATTTGCTTTCAGGATGTGGGGAATTCTGAGCAGGGGCCACTTTCAAAGTAATGATTTTTCCCATTTGCTTCTGATGTTCCTGCACTCCCTTGTTAGATTCTCCAAACAAGCTCAGCAGGATGGCAGGGACTGTTGCAAGTTTCACGAAATGCTAAATACACCGAGAATAGAATGAATGGCATGGAATATTGAGCTAGCAAACCCTGTTTAAGTTTGGAAGGGTACAGAATTAGATTACTCATACCTTCAGGTGCTCAGATTCTCTGCCGTTTAGGCTGCATTTGAGTTTCTCTTTTCAAAAAGTAAGGTTGGCATCCAGTGCTGTACAAAACTACAGCAACATCAGTGCTATTATTTATGGCACTACTAAATCATATTAAAATATAGTGTACTGTGCTGGAGTGTGATAATACTATGTTTAAGCAATTACTTTCGCTGGCTGAGATTCATGACTGCTGTGCTGCCTCCCCCCCCATCCTCTTGCCTTCAGTGGGCAGCATTTTCAATGGCAAAGTCACAGCTGTGCCAAATTACCTCATTTTATGGGTTATGTGATGCTTCTGCTTGTTGGCCAAGGCTGTTTAAATTTAACCCTCCCCCCCATCTCCACACGTATTAGAGAGTTTTATTGATTGTTTATGTTAAAGAGGCCATAACCAGAGGCATTGGTTTGAAAAGCAGAATTCTATTCCTTTAACAAGGATGTGCCAAAGAAGACTGAGTGATGCTGTTGGCATCGGATAATATGGAAAGGTCTCCTTGGTGGAAGCAATCAGGACCACAGGGCTAACTACAACATCAGCTATACTGAGTTATAAAATACCTGAATGTAAACACACAAAGAGATAAAGGTTCCCAAATTCTCACTATATGTTAGAAAGCAAAAATAAAATAATAATAAAAAAAAGCTTAGATGAATTTGCAAGAATAGGAGCCTTGAGGAATATTCACCTTTCAACAGTTGAATGAACCACAAGTTTTCAGGTAGGGTAACTAATTTAAAGGTTTATGTAAGAAAGAGAATTATTTGGATATAGTACAGGTAGTCCTCAACTTATGACCACGATTGAGCCCAAAATTTCTGTCCTTAAGTAAGACAGTTATTGAGTTTTGTCCCATTTCTTTGGGACAATTGATCACAATTGATAAGCGAATCACTCCAGTTCTTAAGTTAGTAACACGATTGTTAAGTGAATCTGGCCTCCCCATTGACTTTGCTTATCAGAAGGTTGCAAAAAGTGATCACTTGACCCCGGGACACTACGACCGTCACAAATGTGAATCAGTTGCCAAGCACCTGAATTTAGATCATGTGACTGTGGGGATGCCCCAGTGGTCATGAGTGTGAAAAACAGCCCAAAGTCACGTTTTTCAGGACCATTGTAACTTCAAATGGTCACTAAACAAACTGTTGTAAGTCGAGAACTGCCTGTAGTAGGACTTTGGATTGATGGAAGGGGCATTTTGTCAGGTTTTACATTCTAGAGAAATATGGCATATGGTGATTGATTCCTGAAGTGTTTTGGAGATCCATAAATGTCATTGCAGTTATAATGGAGGCATTAAAAACAAAGAAAGAAAAACCCACACCTAAAAGTACCATCTCTTTCTGTTGACATATGAACGGCGAGCAAATTAGGAAAGATTTGAAATTTGAAAAGATGTGATTTGTGAAACACGGGTTTACATATCAATAGACCAGGCTTGTATTCCTTCATCTGTTGCCTTGAGGAGGAGCGAATTTGAGAAGAGGCTTCTTTTCCTATTCTGGCATAACAAACCTGGGGAATGCTAATAAAGAAAAACACAGGAGCCTGGCCTTCCAGTGTAAACTGCTCATCCTAGTAAAAAAGGCGCTCACTAATGCTCGACTTTTAACAAGGTAGCAAGATGGCAAGAAAGGTTAAGTATTGCAAATGTGATCTTCAGCCCGGCAAAAATATCTGCCTCTGCACAGCAGTGTTCCCTGCGTGAAGCTGTTTGCCACGTTTTATTGGACCTCAATAAATTGCTTGCTAGACATTTCAGCAAAATGCCTTTTCTTTTTGTTTGGCCAATAGGTGCCATGTCCCTTGTCTCCGTTCTTTATTGGCAGTTTGGTTGGCAATTATCAGGTGTGACCCGTGCTAGGGAGCGGTGGTGGTGGTGCAGGGAGGGGGGGCTGCCAGGAAGATTTCTCCTTTCCTAGCCCACTGACAAAACAGTTGTGTGCAGAGCCACGTTATGGTTCAGAGTTGTGTATAATCCAAGCACCTATGAAGAATCTGTGGTTGCCATCTAGACTAGTGTTGCGTAACTTGTGGAGTGAAATTGTAACTGGAAAAGCTGCATCTGTTTAAATGACCTCTTTTTTAAAAAAATGTTTATTGTTTCTTCCTATATGTCCATTTTATATAATCATAGAGTCCAACCTCTCTCTGCCACTGACTTCATATATAGTAGAGTGCAGGGGGACCCTGGAAGCATTAACATCCAATTCACAACTGAATTTAAGGGGGTGGAGCCCATTTTCACCTTGTGGCTTCTAAAGTAGGAGTTTTTAAAGCCACAGCATACTGAGGAGACCATAATGGCTGGTTTTCAGACAGTGCTAAGTCCCAGTGGGTGAACTCACATTGCAGACTAAGCCAAAACAAGCAACAAGAGTTTCTTTGCACGGTGGTCACTATGGCTGTGTTCACACAATCACAGTAAAATAGAATTCTTAATATTACAAGGGAACCTACCCCTTTTAATTTTGCCTGCCAGTGAGTAAAGTTAAGAAATATAGAGAGAAGAAAATGGAGCCCAAAGACAGTCAGTTTTTAACTGGTTAACGTTAACCCAAGACAATCACCAAAACACAGATGGAGCAGCTTATCTTTTTAAGCTGTGCTTGGTAATTGGTTGGCTGGGGAATTCTGGGAGTTGAAGTCCACTTCTCTTCAAACTGCCAACGTTGAGAAACACAAGCCTGGAAAGTTAGTTCTTTATATTGACAAGGCTCATATGATACTAGAAGGCCTATCCTGCCTATCCCGCCTTATCCTCTTGTTTTCCAGAAGTTGTTTATTTGCATTTATAGGAATGTAGTTTTCTTTAATTTGTTAGCACATTTAACCAGACAGGAGTTGTGAATCAGGTTCTGTACACAAGCTGTAGCTAGTTAAGTACACAACCGTGTTTTTCTGAATTAAAAATATAGTCAGTTTTCATTTTATGAATAGTCTCTCTAATGTTCTGAGTCTTTCAAGTTTTTTTTAACACTATTAAGTTTACGTTTTATTGAAAAGAACATTGCGGTTGTCTTGACTACTAAAAAAGCCTGCTCAGAAGATGTGCATAATGTGACGGTTAAAACAGAAGCGAGAATGCTGAATTGAAGCTTACTCAGTTCAGCTTCTGGATGCTGTAGCAACAAATCCTGAGACTGTTTTTTTTGTGTTTTTATTTTTTTCCTCAAGGATGCCATCTGTTTAAGCCAAAGTTGCTGGTTTGCAGCATAGTTATTCATTCATGACAACAATCATTTTCTCCAACTACATTCACTTAATGACTAAAAAAAAAAATACTATTCAGATAAAATTCCCTGTTTTCCTCTAGGCGATAGTATATGAAGGCCAAGACAAGAATCCAGAAATGTGCAGAGTTCTGCTCACCCATGAAATAATGTGCAGGTAAGAAAACTCTCTGTCATATCTTAATTAGCAAAGAGAAAATGACTGTCTCTCTCCAAAGCTTGGTTGATTCTAAAGTTGTTTCTGGATTTAAAAGCATTCTCAACTTTCCTTTGAAGAACCCCCAAATCTGCTCAGTGTGAGTGTAATAAGCAGGAAATGTGTCACTAAATGATCTCATTTCAATGACCTACTGGAGCTTAAACTTGAATAATATGATGAAAAGTGCCATTTGGTGATTGGAATCTTTATCCTCATGGAAAATGTTTGTGATGAGAAAGAGAGAGAGGGAGAGAGAGAGAGGAAGAGGGAGGGAGAGAAAGAGAGAGAGAGAGAGAGAGAGAGAGAGAGAGAGAGAGAGAGAGAGAGAGCATATCCAAAATGCAAATACTTATGAGCATCTATCCAACATGAACTTCACTAGGAAAATCATAACCATTAGGCCATTGCTTTCATAGCAGCCTTTAGTACTTCAGGGTAAATAAGAACATGGCTTTATTTTCTGCAAGGATGTGTCTTGTAGATTACTATGAAGGACCTAGTGGGGGCAAAGTAAAAATAAGGGTCTGGGTCCATAGAAGGGGATCTATACAGATAATCTTTGACTCACAACCATAGTTGGAACCAAGGTGGCTAAACAAGGTGGCCATTAGTTCAGTTTTACCTGATTTTACAACCTTAAGTGCAGTTGCTAAGTCAGTTATGTGGTCATTAAGTAAATCCAGGTTCCTCCCTTGACTTGGAAAATGGCTGGGAAGGTCACAGACACATGACCCCAGGACACTGCAACGATCATAAATACAAGCTGGTTACCAAACATCCCAAGTTTGATCACGTGACCATGGGGATGCTGTGTGAGGACCAGTTGTAAGTAATTTTTTTCAGTGCTGTGGAACTTTGAACGGTTGCTAAATGAATGGTTATATGTTGAGGACTGTCTGTAGGGACTGCCTACTTTAGCTGTCAAAAAGGACCTGGATGCTGCAGACTTTTGTGCTTATAAGGTTACTGTGATTTCTTCCTATCCAATAGGACCAACATCAATAACATATTTATTTAAGTTTCTTGGTTGCTCAATTCAAGCGGATTCTTTTGAAGCCTTGGGGAAGAGGTTATTGGATCTATGTAAAGGTTATGCTTGTAGTTGACCTCTCTCTCCCAACTTTCCATGTGACTCTGTTTCTGACCCAGCTTCTTAGAATCAGGTAAAGTGAGCAATCACCCTCCTTGGGTGATTCAGGCACAATCTTCTTCTCATTTTAATAACTAATATGCATTTAATCTTGGGGATGATGAAGGATCATACTTCAGCCGCCAGTGGTTGAATTGGTTTGTGTGCCTAAGAATAGCAGCTAAATCAGCATCTGCAATCAATTTTGGTCACCATAGTACAAAAAAGATGTTGAGACCTTGGAAAAATTTCAGAGAAGAGCAACTAAAATGATCAAAGGCCTGGAGACTAAAACATATGAAAAACGGCTGCAGGAATTGGGTATGGCTAGTCTAGAGAAAAGAAGGACTATGGATGACATGGTCTTCCAGTATTTGAGGGACTGCCACAAAGAAGAGGGTGTCAAACTATCCTCCAAAACACCAGAGGGTAGGGAAAGAAACAATGGTTGGAAACTGATCAAGGAGAGAAGCAACTTGGAATTAAGGAGAAACTTCATAACAATGAGGACAATTAACCAGTGGAACAGCTTGCTTTCAGAAATTGTGGGCACTCCTAACACTGGAGGTTTTTAAGAAGAGCCTGGAGAGTCACTTGTCTGAGATGGTATAGGTTCTCCTGCTTGAGCAGGGGGCTGGACTAGAAGACCGCCAAGGTCCCTTCCAGCTTCTATTCTATTCTATTCTATTCTATTCTATTCTATTCTATTCTATTCTATTCTATTCTATTCTATTCTATTCTATTCTATTCTTTTAGACGTTCTTGTTCTTGTATTCTTGCACTTGCTTATCTGTTTCTAGTCCAAAGTTCCTGGGAGTAAATTGATGGATTTCTGACTAGCAGTTGTTCTATACCAAGTAAAATTCACTAAGCAGTACCTGGAATGAAGTACAACACAGGGAACACTATTCTTTGGTTTGATATTATTTATCATGTTCAGAAAAATTTGAACAAAAGAAAGGTTGGGGGAAAGTCAATAAGAGCTGTAGATGACATTAACATGGATGGATAAGTTAATATCTCAGAAAAAGAATCGGGCAGAATGTGAACTGGTAAATATTTGGCAAATATTTTAGTAGATGTCCAAGTTTCTGATGTTAATAAAAACCAGGAGATAATTGTCTAGTAATCACTTAGTCTTAGTATTCCTCATTTGGCTTATTGTGAGTGTATGAATACATTTATTGGAGAATAGCTTGCCTTATGGGTTTTTTTTTAGATAGTAGGACAATTTCCCATCATTTCTGTATAGAATTTTAGCATAGACAAAAATCTTCATTTGTTGTGTCAACAATTCTTTTAAGTATATATTACAATATATATATATATAATTTCAGATGTGTCAAAAAGTATCTGAGTATATACATACATAAAATGGGCAGTTCCAGTGTCATCCAAGTTTATTATTATTTGTTTAAGCATTTATATAGAGCCTTACATAGTCACAGAGTTTTAGAAAGAACTCAGAAGACAACTCCTTAACAATGAATATATAATCAAAAAATAGCCTTGAAATAGAAGCAGTCAAGGTAGATATTCATGGATTAGGGGAAAATCCATGACTTTTTCAGCTACCTTTACATTGGAAACCAGTTCCAATGATGCTGATGTCTCTTGACTTGAAAACCCTCTACTCAGCACTGCCATCATTTATCTGTTTTGCTGATTTTTCTCTGCTTTGCAAAGCCATATGAGCAAATGGAAAAAAACCCCATCCTGATATTTACTTAAAACAGGAAGCAAGTATCTTAAAATATTTAGGTTCAATTTGAGTGTTCAGAGATGTTCACAGAAGTACATAATAGTATACTTGTATGAGGCTGCCTAATGTTATCCCACATATTTCTGATCAATTGTATTGCAGTCATATTTTTGACAAATAAGGAAACTTAGTTTTTGTTGCTTACACATCTCTAGATTTTCTGCCACTGGCTTTCTAACCGTGGTAAGTGCAGATTGGGATGTGCTGAATCTGCAACAGGGGTCCAAATGCAGTTTCAATTATAAGCATAAAATTAGAGTCTGTTCCCCATTAATCAGCCCAGCTAATTGCTATGCACTACCATTAGCCATATGGTGTGAAAGACAGCTTGCTCTCTCTAAGATGAAATTTCTTCATTCCAGAAATAAAACAGTGAAGGCCCATGCTTCAAAATAGCTTGTTATAGATACATAATTCCTAAACAACTTTCAACAGTGCCTTTGATCAAGACTAACATGTAATAAAACTGTAAGTTTATATCATCAAAATGGAATATTCACGAATAGGGATCCTCTGAAGAGAAGGAGACAAAGAAGAACACGTTAGAGAAGAAAAAGCATAGATGAGTCTGACTGTAAAGCCAAACTGGATTAGAATTTCATCCTGCTTCACTGTAAAACAGAGTTCCTTTCCCATTTGAGTCATAAAGGAGAGCAGGTCCTCATGCCAGCTTATGCTGCTCTGCATGCACGGAAGGTAGTAGAAATAATTTCAGAAACCTATTTACAAAATGTGCTGTACACTTGGCCCATCATGAGAATGTGCTCCAAATCCGCAATTTTCTATATTCAATTTAATTCTTAATGACATATTAATGTGATGACTATTTTTCTACAATTTCATAGCTGTTATATATGTCTATGGAGGGACAGGTTTCAAAGAAATAACTTTCCTAAAGCTACACTGTTAACACAATTGCAGTGAGGTACAAATCAGAAGCTGTCTACCTTACTGTTTTACTGCTTAAAACAAAAATGATGGGTAAGTTCTGGAGAGGATCGCTCAATGGATTTTCCTTTGTTCACTGTAAACTGGAGTTCATATTTTCATTCATTGTTAACTTATTAATTCTCCAATTATCAGGAATTTTAAAAGCTGCTTGAAACAATAATATATTATTCATGTCTTATTTATTTTATTTATTTGTGGGTGCTCCATCACTAGAGGTTTTTAAGAAGAGATTAGACAACCTTTGTTTGAAATGGTATAGGGCAGGGGTAAGCAATCTTGGCTCTTTTATGACTTATGGACTTCAACTCCCAGAATTCCTGAGCCAGCCATGCTTACAATGAGCCATGCTGGCTCAGGAATTCTGGGAGTTGAAGTCCACGAGTCATAAAAGAGCCAAGGTTGCCTACCCCTGATATAGGGTCTCCTGCTTGAGCAGGGAGTTGAACTAGAAGACCCCAAGGTCCCTTCCAAATCTGTTATTCTGTTATTTATTTGCTTGTTTCTGAGAAATATTGAAGTTTTAGTTGCCACCTCCTTCTCCTCCTCTCCTGTCTTCTTCTTTGCTTTTGAATTAGTCTTGACTCCTGGCGACTGCCTGGACGAGTCTCTGCCTTCTCCAAACAGAAGAATGCTCAACTTGGCTACCAGGTTATATAAACTTATAGGTTAAACCAAGTGGTATGCATGGGAATTCATGTCCAAGGCAGTTTTCAGGCTTCATCTGATATGAGAACTGGTCTGGTGTGAAATATCTCTGAACTATTTCCCTGTGTTCTGGTTCATTAATATTTTCCCTAAGATGCTACTCTTGATGTTAATTCCCATCATCTTCAACAAGCAAAAGCCATGACACCTGGTTGAGGGGGGGGGGTCATCTTATGGGAAAAGAGAATCCAAACTATTACAAAATTATAATAGGGTTACAGCATTTTTAAGAACGGGCTAATTTTTGCAAGATTTATGTTGCCAGTCAGATTTTGTTCATGTCTTATTTTTTAGCATTTATAAACTAAAGCCTTCCCTTATTTGTCTCAAAGAAAAGATGAGGCATGGGGATTCTATTCTGTTTTTTTATTTTATTTTACCTAATGGTATATTAGTTCTGGAATTTACTGTATTTATCTGAAAGAAAAAATAATAATAAATTTCCCCTTTCCTCAACAACTTACCTTTATGATGGGAGTCAGATTAATTTCAGTTTTACTTCATTAGTAGAAAATTAGGCTTTTAAAATATAATCTTAGCAGTGTGTGTATATGTTTAACAGAGCTTTATCTTCCTTTTAAGTAAATATGGTAATTTCCTGAAAATAGCAACAATGGGGGGAAAAACAAACAAACAAACCATGCAATCTGACCATTTTTCAGCACTTGAGGTAGGATGGGGCATGTCAGAGCAGAATTATATCATGTATGGAACTGTATTATGATATGCAACAGAACTGTAAATGCAGATCTGCCACTCATGGTTATATTGCATTATTTAACTATTTTCTTTAGTTTAAATAAATATATCTGGGAATACATTTGTTATGCCTTTTTAAAGTTGTTGGCTCATGCCCTGGGATTCTGGGCATCTTTTTGCTCTTTTCATTCACAAAGATTTCTTGGAATCACAGTGTCTGTTCATTTGGAAAAACCCTGATATTTTCAAGATTTTGAAGGGCAAAATCTTTTACACAGTATCTTTTTTTTTTGCTTCCCTGTGGGTGGCTGCTACTGCCCTTGTTTGAGGGCACCTTGAACCATCTGCGATGTACTTGGAGGTCATTAGTATCAGCCTAGAAACCTAGCCTTAAGAACTGCAAAAGTTGTGTCCTCCATTTTTTCTGCGTGCATGTGGTAGTTGTTGTGTGCCAGCTGTGAAAGAAGTCAAACCTAGTAATTAACCCATATGTGACCTACTGTATTTGACTGATTTCCAGGCAGGGAGAGCGCACGGTAACTCTAGCCAGCAATACCATCCTTCCTGTATCTGTAATGATGGTTTTTAGAGTGTAATAGCTGCACTAAATCCTCTCCTTCTTGCTCCATAGCCGCTGTTGTGACAAGAAAAGCTGCGGCAACAGAAATGAGACTCCTTCAGATCCGGTGATAATTGACAGGTAAGGGCTGCTGTTCTTTGGTGTAGATTTATTTTGAGAGGGTATTTGTCTGTTCGTTGCGCCACGTTATTACTGGAACGTCTGCCCTGTATTGCTAACGGCCGAAGGGCGATGCTTGTCTGTGGGCGTCATTTTGTGGTTTGTTTGGAATTAGTGAGCCTGCAAGGTTTTGATTCTCTGGGAAAGGCCAGATGGGGTGGAACTGGGAGAGAAGAGGCTCAGTGGAGGGTTCTGCTGAGAAACTCTGATTCATGTTCCTATGGAGGATATTTTTCCGTGCAACTTTCTGTGCCTCGATTCGCGTGCTGTGCCTGGGAAAGCGTTGGGAATATAAAATAATAATAGTTAGTGATTTATGAAATGTGGTTGGGTGCTTATAAATATTTAACTTTTTAAAAATGTTTGAAGCATTATCACTTTTTAGCTACAGTAGTGCTGTTGGATGCAATCTATCTATGTTGTGAGGTTTATTTTATTTGTGCATTAGGAGATCGGCAAACTTAAGATCCCTCCCCCCACTTTAAGTCTCTTTTCCTCTCCCTTCTCCTTTAAGGTCTCCAGCTTGTTTTCTTTGATTTGAGTACAGTTTTGATTGCATTGTTAGTTGATTAATTCATTTTCTCTGTCTTAATTATTATGGCTTCTAAACCAACCTAAATTACTAATCTGGCATGACCGAATAAATCACTATAGAACAATAAATTCACTGAGTTGATCTATATAATTTGCACGCAGCAGGCTTGCAAATTAGGCCATGCTGTCACCAAATAGTCTTCTTTACATTTTAATTATTGAAACTTGTCATACAGAAACATATGATAAACTATTACAGTGTCACAAATTATTCTGTGAGAGTTAGGTGACATGCAGAGCAGAGACCGAATGCCATCAGCTAAGCAGGGTGCTGAATAGGTGTAGAATAAAATGTCTCTTGTTGTATTATCTAGATCTGCCTTACTGGCATCCTTCAGATGAATTGGGTCTGTCATTTCCAGATTTGTACCCAAGGCAACTGGGAATTCTGGGAACTGTGGTCCAAAATATCTGGAGAGCATAAGGTTAGGGAAAGGCATCAAAGATATTGTGAACTGTGTTCAATTCATAAACATTTCTTTGTTGAGTTGTACTAGAAGTGTACAGCGTGGTACTGAAAGGTAGTGAAATTCTGTTGTACTGGTGATGAGAAAACATGATGTAAAAACAATAATTGCCTCTATGTCTAAATTCTAAACATGCATATTAGGGAGGAAGCTGTATTTAACTCAACAGAATTTACTTCCCTTTGTGCTGATAGTACAATTTTCTCTCTCTCATTTTTTTAAAAAAACTATATGAATTTGTAGAGTAAGTTTTAAGTAAATTCCAATTAGCATTACATAGTGTATCAATTGCATGTTAAGGCTTGAGGATACTTTTTTGGGTACATTATGAGGTTCTGTGTAATCTTTCTAAGCCAGATCTACACTCTGGCACTCCTGTAATACCTAAATAATTAAGAAATTATTGAACAATTATAAGATATTAAATATGGCACTGTCTGCTGTATTTTTGTATTCAAAAGATCCTTGAATCCTCTTTCCTTCTCCCAGAACATAAACAGACAAAAATAAATTTCCATTGTGTTTAAACTGAGAAGAAACCATGATAAAATCCCAATTTAAACCATGATTTAAAATCCTCTATTTTATTAAGCTGATGATTATGATTTTCTGCTTCCAGTTCACTGAGAAATGTAGATAAATAGAGGTTTCTTGATTGATTGTATTGCAAGGATTGCTGATATTATATGGACTAAGTCCTTGTTTGTGCTTTTTACTAAGAAATTATATTTTATCCAGATTATCCTTTCTGTCTTTTGTTTTCCTCCAGCTCTTGATCTGGAGAGTCACCATACTACAATTGTACAGAACTTTGATCATGCAGTATTTTAGCTGGTTCATAAAGATTTTTCGTGAAACTAAAAATCATGCTTATTTTCGTTTGTATTTTTGTTACTCTTACAAATGCTGCCTTGTCACCTACTTTGAATATGAACCGGTTAATCTTTGAAAATTCCTCTTTTGGTTTTAAGTGGTGATTTTGATAGAGAAGTTTGATATAACTGTGGTTTGAATAACATGTGATTTTGACCTGTTCCTGTGGGTTGCAGTGGCACAAGAAATTTGACTCAGCCGAGCTGTAATTAGCCTTGCCTGTGTTTTTGAAACAGGATTGGGTTACCTGAATTGCATTAGTGTGGCTTCTATTGTTGCCGCTTAGCATCTGTCCCAGTAGGGTACTTAAAACCTTTTTCTTGGCCAGGGATAGTTCAAACATTTACGCAAAAGAAAGTAAGTGCTTTGTACAGTTGGTGGCTCTGGTGACATTTACTAGTGTAATTTTCCCCTCTTGATTTCGAAAAATGTAAAGCAATCTGCATGGAACTCACATGTAAACGGAATACTTCACCAATTGTGTTAACATTAAAAAGCTGTCATGAGCCAGAACATATGTTGAGTTGCAGTCTGCTGTCACTCCTGCATGCATAAAATTGTAAGCTATTATGCCAATTGGTATGCAAAACCATGGTTTGCTTTTTTTGTTTGTTTGTTTACTGCCAAGTGGTCCTTTTATAGGATTAAGGAAGAGAGTTTGAAGAGACTTATGCCTGGCAGATTGTGCAACCTATTTGGCCTGAAGTAACTTTAACACAAAATGGTGACCTTGGGTGTTACATGTAAGCAGGGAGAAACCATTTTGAAATCATGTACATATTTCTATGTGTAGACGATCTTCCTTTTGCTACATTTATATAACTTGGTTTGAGGAATGCCTGGTGAGCTATTTTTTATGTATGTTATATACTATTATAGATTATTTGAAAATTAATAAATAAGAACTTTGATGTATACATATTGGTAATCTCTTACAAATGCTGTGAATGTCCAGGATTAAATGCTGGTAGAGGTTATATTTGTTACTATATCAGATCTCTGGGTAGGAGATCTGATATCTTCCAGATATTTTGGACTTCAGCTCCCCAGAGCATTAATTAGCATGACCATCAGCTAGGGCCTGGGGCAGCTGTATGCCTTGTGGCCATCACTACCCAAATATGTACTAGACTCTCTTCTACTGCTTCTTGTAATAGATTCTCTTCTATTGGGTACTGGACATTTCTATAATACTTTCTTTTGCTATTACTTATCTCTTACACTCAGTGCTTTTTTTCTAAAAAAAAAAAAAAAATGGTGCCGGAACTCACACACGTCATACAACCTGCCTTGCCTACCCTACAAGATTCCATCCAAAAAAGGTACGGGAACTCTGTTCTGGGCGTTCTATGAGAAAAAAAAGCCCTGCTTACACTAATTTATCACAATATGAGCTGTAAGTATTGTACATTAAGTGAGAGATTTCTGAACCCCTCTTGTAACTGTTTCCTGATTAATCTTCTCTGAGCTGCTGTCCTCCAGTTGTGTTGGTACTACAATGAACATAATTCCCAGTCAACATGGCCATTGGCCACAGCACTTGATATTGATGAGATCATAGTCCCAACATATTTGGAAGGCATTAGATTTTTGGAAGTTTGCAGAGGCCAGGCTGGGAAAGGACTGCATTTAAAGAAGCATGCTAGAATTGTATCATGGCCAAAGCAGTTCACATGGATGGGGGGGGGCGGGGGAGACAGAATCTTATAGGTTTGGTAGTGAATGCAGCTCATATGTATGTGGAGAGGTACCTTTTGCCACCACGATTGCAGTCAAAGTGCCTTAAAACCATATTATGTATTGTAATCATCTACTTTCACCATTATGTCTGGAAATGTAAAAACTGAAACTAGGATTTTTCACCAATTCAGTTTAAAAAACAAACAAACCTGGACATTAGTGGGAAAATATATGTGTGTCTATGTTCTGACACCCATTTACACATGTAGGGATCCTTCGGTGATACTATTATGTACATTCTTCAGCACAAATGTATATACATCAAAACAAAGGTGAAATGTCCATTGATACATTTTAAAGCTTACTGTATCAAAGATGACTATATATTAATCTTCAAAATGCTAATAAAAGCAGATCATTCCCTCAGTCCCAAAGAGCTAGTCCTTTGTGCATTTTCTCCTGGTTGTCATTTGACAGAAACAATCTGCAGTTTGTAGAAAATGCAACCATGTGGTAGAATCTGCTTCCAACTATTATTTAAAGGAGTGATGCTTTTCAGATACCCTCCCCCCCCACCCTTCTATAAAACTGCGTGTTATTTCATGAAGATGAGGAAGTGACACATCTTTAGAGGATGCACAATGATGCAAAACAACTTGATATGCAGCCATCTCTATTACAAGGGGCACAGGACATGTTCAACCTAGTAACAGAAAAAAGAAAGAAAGAAAAAGAAGAGAAAACTACTTCCTGTTACTATATTCCAAATCGACAAACGTTCCAACAGTGACTCCAATTTGAATTTAAAAGGTTTGCCATAAAATTCCTAGGCAGGACTGGAATACATTGTATTTTTATTGCCACATTGGATATTCTTACGTCTTAACCTCTTTTCTCCCATATAGTTATTCTAGTTCAATAAATAAAACCTCATTAGACTATTCCCATTTCAATGAGTTTATTAAATTTTACAGGAGCAATTAGCATAAGCTGTGCTAATTTTTCTGGAAGACTAATGAGAGAGCTTCTTAATTAGGTTTGCTTTGTAAAAATCTGAAAACATGATAATGAAAAAAAGTCACATAGGGTGCAGTGCAACAGGAAGGAAATGTCTTATTATTTCTTGATTTGTGAAGAATGGCTCTGTATTCTGGCATAGCCTCAAACTTAAGGCACACAGCAGTAAAAAAAAACCAAAACCCACCATGGTTGACTCCTTTTGAAACAGATATTTGGCCAAATCTCCTCTTTCCCATTTCATGGATGAATTGAGTATGCCCTGGTTCACTTGATTAAGGAATATATAGAAAAGAATTTCCATTTCCAATATGTGTAGCCAGATCACTGTAGTATAAACATATGTCCTAGTACATCGGATTCCATTAGAGAGGTCTATTGTGCTTCCGGTTGTTTGAGAGTCATGTTTACACTAGCATTGGAAACAAAAATCCAGATGTATGATCACTTTTGGTCCTAAATCTTTAGAGAGAACAGAACAGAGATCATTGATCCCTTTAGGCATCTCCAAACTTGGAAGGATATGACTGATGCAGCATCGCTCATAGTATGCTTACCCATCCCATTATTGTCCTTATGAAATACATTCTGCAAGCTTTTGAGATGCTTCAAAAAAACAAAACAAAACAAAAAAACAGGAGACCTGAGCAGAGGTAATTGTAGGACAGAAGAAATATTGATGAGAAACGCTACTTCTGCCATTCCTCTTTCAGCTCTTTTAAAAACGATTGTGTTTTTTTAAGTCATTGATATGACTTGCTGAAGGTTAGGAGTCATTTATTTTTAAGTTAAAAAAATTAGTCTGATGCCAATGTATTAGAAGTAATTTTGGAGCTGTTGTACATGCTGTGGTGGCACAGTGGTTAGAATGCAGTACTGCAGGCTAACTTATGGCTCACCCCAGGAGTTTGATTCTGAACGACTCAAGGTTGACTCAACTTTCCATCCTTTGAGGTCAGTAAAATGAGAACCCAGATTATTGGGAGCAATGTGCTGACTCTGTAAACCATTTACAGAGAACTGTAAAGCACTATGAAGTGGTATATAAGTCTAAATGCTATTGCTATTGGTATGAAGCAGAATCCATTGTGCTTTAGAATTGGCTTGAAGGACGTGTTAAACATGGAACTCCAAACACTTTTTAAAGAGGTTTGACATGTGTACTGGATTCTGGTGGAAGTTGGTCTCTGTTTTGAAAAGTTTTCCCTAAATTCTGAGCTGGACCAGCTAAGATTCTTTTGAGAGAAAACTGTCGCAAAGCCATTGCTTCTAGGAACCTTCGTTCTGTAATTCCAATTTTGCCTTCATCTATCTTTTTGTAGGTTTGAAAATGGAGTGTATTTTAAAGACCAATCGTGTAAGAGCACACGGTTGTCATGGGACAGTTCTCTTCCTTGAGGACAATCAACAAGATTAACACACCCTGAATCGCTTGTGTGCACGAGCTGCTAAGGATTGAAACTGGCATTAATACGGTGAACTCAGTTATAAGTTAGCTAGGATAACAGGCTGGCATATTTTGGCATTACCTTGGCCAAGTGATGTGTCCTGACTCTGACGTTTATACATGTAGTCCTCAACTTACAATCATTCATTTAGTGACCAAAGTTACAACAGTACTGAAAAAAATGGCTTACAACCAGTCCTTATACTTACAACCATCACAGCATCTCCACGGTCATGTGATCAAAGTTGGGTGTTTGGCAAGTAGAATGTATTTTACAATGATTGCAGCAACTCGGGGTCATCTGATTGCCATTTGTGACCAGCCAACTTCTGACAAGCAAAGTCAATGGGAAAAACTGGATTTGCTTAATGACTGCATGGTTCACTTAGTAACCACAATGATTCACTTAACAACCATGGCAAAAAAGTCATAAAATTGGGCATATTTTAAAAACTCCCTTGCTTACCAATGAAATTTTGGTCCCAATTAGGTTGTAAGTTGAAGATTATGTGTATCTGACTCAGACTTGTTTTCTGTAGCTAAAATAGTCATACAAGTCAATTCTCCATTTGTTCAATTTCACTTGGAGCAGAGACCTTCTTGTGCTGATGCTTATGCAGATATAAACATGGCAAGAAACTTAGAGTCTAGCAGATGACAGTAGATAAAAGTGTGATGAGGAGAGCAGGTTCAAGACTGCAGTTAGACGATTGTAATTATCTTGGTTCTATCACTTTATGATAAACAGAAGGCACGATATAAGATTTTGAAACTTTATCTAAGCAGGACAATCTATGTTCTAAATCTGTGATTTGATTCAACTTTTTTTATTGCGAGTACAAAGTATGCTTGTAGCAACCTCAGCTTCAAGGGCTGCCTCATCAATTGCAGAGATGAGAAATACACAGTGCTTTCCCCTTGTGTGTACCTAAGGAATTTGAAGTGAAGGTGGCAGACTCTAGGAACTGTGATGTTCCTAGATCATAGTGCTGCTGCTAGATCACAGTGAAGATTAAGATGATGAAATGAAGAGTAAGTTCTGGGAAAAAGATGCACTAATTTCAATAGAAGAGTTTCCGCAATTTTTGCGGAAAAGGTTATTACTTCCCAAATTAAACTTCTCTAACCTGGTATGCTAGATTTCACCTCCCAACTCGTTTAAATGTGTCTTGAACAAGAATTGTCTCAAAGTAAAGGTTTCTCAGATTTAAGACACTAATTGCATTGCATCCAGTAAGTTATGATGGAAATAAACTGAGTTTTCCCTTCAGCTGATTGCAATGAGTAGAGAGCTTGAAGAGAGAAAATATCAGACGGAGAGCAGAAAGTTGTTCACACTGAAGCCCCTTCACATTGAAACTGGGCACCAATGGCCTTTTGAAATTCCCCAACAATGAGTAAGCAGAGAACTGTGTGAGCACTAACTCTCAATTTCTCCAAAGGAAGATAAATTCTCACAACCGTTTCTTAAGGACTTCTCTCCTTTTTGTGGAAATTTGTCAACAAACCAACAAACAAAGGTCACAGGGAGCAGTTTTTTCCACAATTTCTTTCTTTGGGATTCAATTGGAGCTGGGGAAACTGTACTTTTTGACTATCTTGTGAAGAAACAAGGACAAGAACATGCTACTATCTTCTGCAAAGTTCTCAGACCTTCATTTCACTTCTGAAAGAATTTAGGAAGCCCTTTCTTCATCAAGCTGAATGAAAACTACTAGGGGGAAAAGAGGCAGGGAGATTTGGTGCTGTTTTATCCAAATTCCTGTTTGGATGGAACACTGGATTGTCATCCTTTTTCTTTCCCAGAATTCAAGTACAATATATGAATTGAAAGGCCAAGCTAGACTCATCACAAATTGCCCTTCTCTGCCCTTCTGGGAATGTGAATTAAAGGATCGTGATAGTCAAGTGATTGTCCAGTAGGACTCCAAATTCCCTCTCACAGTTACTGTTTTTAAGCCAGGTTTCATCTAATCTGTACTTGTACCTTTTATTTTTCCTGCCTAAATGTAAGACTTTGCTTTTCTCCACATTGAAACTCATTTCGTTGGATAGGACCCATTGTTCAAGTTTGTCAAGATCTTTTTGGATCCTGAGTTTGTCTTCTGAGGTGTTGGCTACTCCTGCCAGTTTGGTGTCATCTGCAAATTTGATGAGTTGCCCTTCAATTCCCTCATCTAAGTCATTGATGAAGATATTGAAGAGTACTGGGCCTAAGACGGAACCTTGTGGTACCCGACTGCTTACTTCTCTCCATGTGGATGTAGTGCCATTGAGGACTACTTGTTGAGTACAGTTTGCCAGCCAGCTACAGATCCATCTGGTGATGATGTTGTCTATTCTACCTTTTTCTAGCTTACCAAGGAGTAGGTTGTGGTCTACTTTATCAAATGCCTTACTGAAGTCTAAGTATACTACGTCCACAGCATTTCGCTGGTCTACTAGTTCAGTCATTTTATCAAAGAATGAAATAAGATTGGTTTGGAATGATCTGTTTTTAACAAACCCATACTGGCTGCTAGTTATAACTTTGTTTGCTTCTAGTTGTTTGCAGATCTGTTTTTTGATTATCTTCTCTAGGATCTTCCCAGGTATTGATGTTAAACTGATTGGTCTGTAGTTTCCTGGGTCTGTTTTTTTCCCTTTCCTGAAGATGGGAACCACATCAGCCCTTTTCCAATCTTCACGTACTTCAGGATTTATGAAACATATGATGCAATGGTTCTGAAATAACATCTGCTACCTCCTTCAGAACTCTAGCATGTAATCTGTCAGGTCCCAGTGATTTATATTCATCAAGGTTGGATAGGTGTTCTCTTACCATTTTCTCCAGAAAATCCAGAACTCTTTTTATCGATGATGGCGGAGCTTTTGTATAAAAAATGTAACTGAATTGAAAATTTATGTCATATTATTCTTGTGATTCTTATGACTTTGTCTACTTTTCTAATTTTGTGTGTAATGATAGAAATGGCTTTTTCTTGTTGGGCTGGGGTGGAATTTATTGGTCACTGGATGAATATTTGTGAGATGCCTCTATACTTCCCGGGACAATGCTACTACAGACCCCCTCCCTCCCAACCCCCAGTTTCTGTTTGAAGGTGGCAGATTTTTAATGCAATGCAGTATTAAAAATGGAATGTAAGGGTATTTAATACAGTTTTGGGGAACAAGTTGGATATATATAGAGTAACAGCTCTAATTTTATCTTTCTGCTTTGGAATCCTATCTTATTTCCTGTTTTGGAAAAAAAATCAGGCAAGCCCTAGAAAGATGCTGGCGTGTGATTTCAGGTATTTTACATATGCAGTTGTGATCAGATATAATGTGATAGAAATGAGCACTTTACACGATTAGAAGATTTGAGATTAAAAAATAAAGAAATGTTTGAGCTTTAAAAACACTTATAGCATATCTTAATTTAGTATATTGAACTTTTATGTTTCAAATGAAAATGACATATTCAGTACTATTAATCTGCTTTTAGTATAAAATAAGTGATTAAAATGTACTACTTCAATACCTTGAAATTATATCCTGGACGTTATTAATGTGACCCAGATAGAGACTTTCACAGCACCCATTGAAAGGTTGTGCACAATACTGTTTTTGTCTCAGATCTTGGAAAGGTGTAGGCAGATGGAGATAAATCTAGTGCAGGCTATTTCTCTGGTTACCCACCTTTGTTCTAGGGCAAATGAAAGTTTTAGATATAGAGGGTTCATTATTACAGAATTTTAATTGCCTTAATCTGGCAAAACTCCTCATCAGATAAGAACTTATACTTTTTTTCAATCTTCTTTTAAGGCATGATGGTTGTGCTAATGAGTGTTGTGCTGTGTGTGTGGCAAAGATTAGAGGAGGAATAACATTATTATGGAGGTTGATAATTCTGGAAGCAGTGTTACTTGCAAATACAGGTAGGGCTCAGTTAATGACCTTAACTGGACCAGCAATTCTTTTGCTAAGGGACGTGGTCATAAAATAGAAAATCGTGTGACAGTCTCACCTTATGCTGGCAGTTCTGGTAGTGAACATTAAATGAATCACACATGGTCATTAATCATGTCACATGACTGTGACTTGCAATTCTCTGCTGCCTTCCCCTTTGGCTTTGCTTGTTGGAAGCCGGCAGTGAAGGTCGCAAATGGTGATCCCGTGACTGCAGGACACTGCTATGGCCACCACTTTTGAGAATTGGTTGTAAGCTTCTTCATTCGGCACTGCTCTAACTTCAAACAGTCACTGGACAAGCAAGGCCTACCTGTAAGCTTTTGGAGCTAAAGTAGAGTAACTGGGAAGTGTTGAGGGTCTGTGAAAGAGAAAGAGGGAAGAAACTCTTAAGAAGAGTTTGCATTGACTGAAAGAGATGATCTGACAAATCTTAATCCATTAGAGCAGAGGTCCCCAACTTTTTGGGTACCAAGGACCAGTTCCGTGGAGAAAGGTTTTTCTGCAGACTGGAGAGTGTGTGGTTTTGTGTGCTGCCTGCAACTCATGGATGGGGCTTTGCTTGTTTGTGCGGACCGGTTGTTGGCATGCTGCAGCCCGGTACCGGTCCACAGACTGGGGGTTGGGGATCCCTGCATTAAAGCCATATGAAGGCTTTCCAACATGGCAGCAGTCTCTGATTATATAAGTGACCTAACGCTGAGAGGAATAACAGTGTATGCTGTGTGTATTATTTATAAATAATATAATACATATAATAAATACAATATAATGTAATATAATTAATATAACATGTAGCTATATATATAAAAATATATTTTATATAAATATATTTTATTATATAAATCATATATAATGTTATATAAATGTAGTGTTGGCTAACAAGCCCTTAATCAGATCGTGCCTCCTGGTCTGCTGTATGCCTCCCAGCCACCTCCTGCTCGGTGGGGCTTTTGATTCCTTTCAATGCGATTATTTCACATACTCTAATCCAGAATCATTGACATGAATACAAAAGGCTAGTGACATCTAATAGATGCCTCCCTCTTGTTCCTTGCCTTTCCCCCCTTTCCTCTTCTTCCTTCCCCCCCCCACCTGACAAAAGCTTACAGACACTTGCGCTCTGTCTCTCTGAGCAGCATGGGGGGCTGTTCATGAAATATAAAGGAGGAAAAAGGACTGACGTATGGCTGATAAGCAAGGGAGCAAAAGACCATAGATTAAAAGTAAATGCCACCAAATCCTGTCCTGGATCCTCACTTGTTTCTTCAGTGTTTTGTTTAACTCTTCCACTGCTGAAAGAAAAGAGAGACTATACCAAGGAGACTCTCTCTCTCTCTCTCTCTCTCTCTCTCTCTCTCTCTCTCTCTCTCTCTTTCTGCGTTTGTGTGTGGTTGAAGAAACAAAGATTATTCGTCCCCCCCCCCTTCTCCAATGACCTGATATTGGGGTTTGACTGACAGAAATCCAAGCAGCCTTGAGTTGCTGCGAAAGGACTCCAGGCAGCTTGTAAATCAACAGCCTGCTTGGATATTCTAATGTAATACATTATACAACGAAAGAGATTAAATGCTTCCCACTCCATCGCAAACAGTTTCTGAAGTGTGGTTAAGATTTATATAAAGCATATATGTATTTATGTTTATATAAATGTTGTACGCACATATACACCAAATGTTATATATTAAAAATGTATAGGTTATTGCAGAGCCCATTTGGCCTAGTGGTTAAAGCACCAGGCTAAAAAGCAGAACACAGGAGGCATAAAAGCCGGGTTGGGTGATTTTGGGCCACTCAGTCTCTCCCCACTCTGCTGAGAGTCAACTTCAGTCTGGGTCTCTGTGGTCCTAGTATAACATTTTAATCAGTGCACCTCATTTCGCCTGATTGTTGATGAAGCAGCAGCAGCATTTTCAATTATTAGCCCAATGAAGCCCTTGGAGGCCATAGTTCCTTCCAGTATATTTCTAACTGGGTGTGGGTTGGGCCCCGTCTTTCATCCTCATCTATTTAACCAGTTTACAATCTTTCACGGTCATAGATAGCAATAGAAGCTCCTGTATACCCGTAACTGCAAAACCAGTGTCAGTTGCACAAATTGTCTGTCTCAGATATCAAGATTTGTGGGGGAAAGCAGTTCACATGGACATCACAGATGAAGGGGAATACCCAGTGCATAGCTTGTCATACAAAATGATCAAATGGATTTTTTTTTAATTCAAAGCTCTAAGACTAATTTGTTAAAATACAATCCTAGCCATCATTTCAATAACTTGTCTACATGTTTCTGTTTAGTGGGCCATTGATTCAACAAACAAAGATACAGTGGAATTAAGTTTACACTGAGGTGAGATACATGAGAATTCTGTTTAATAATTTGCTCTTGAGCCTTTCAGAGTCTTTAGAAACCCTTGGTAGATCTCCCCTACCAGTGGGCCAAGATTGTAATTCATCTGAGGGCACCATTTTATTAAAAGCTATTTGGAATAATCTCTTGCAGTGGCTTCATACGGGTTTTAAATAGAAATTACCCAACAGCACAATTTTCCATATATCAAAATTCCGCATTGCTTTGAATCTGGGTAAAAAGGAAACTTAGTTTCTAAAACTGGATGTTTTAAACAATCTAGGATGAAATGAGCAATTTTTGAAGGGCTGGGATTCTGTTGTGGAAACTCACACATGGCCAGGGCATTCTCCCTTCCAGTCAATTGAAATCTTGGGAAACAGCCAGATTTTAGCAACCTGGAAGATTCATGTCACTGCACTCAAAATGTATAGGATTTTGGTATTTCCAATTCTTTCACAATTTCAGTCACTTTTAAAATGGCTTTAAAAAAATAATTTAAATTTTTATTTAATTTGTGAGGCTGGGATTGTTCTTTTTTTTTTTGGAAGCAATGAATATGAGGTGCCTAAGCATGCAGCATTATAAAGATCTGCTCTAAAAATGCGTTTCACAGTTAAAAAAAAAAAAAGAAAAGTGACAGGCTTAAAATGATTAACAGGACAGGTTTCCTTGGATTATAGCCATAAATCGCAGGATAGTATCTACCCTGGCCATTTCCCTGGCCATTTTGAAAAACTCTTCAAATATTGCCACAATTTGATTTTCTTCTTGATTGAAGACGAAGAATTCCCTATTCCCCCCCCCTCCCATGCATTCTTCAATGTCAGGAGCTGTTGTTAAAAAAGTTATTAACGTATTTAATAATAAGGTAGCACAACCTGCCAAATCACGATATCAGGATTTTCCCCTTCCCCCTTTGATGTTTACATCAGACCTCATTTGGAAACCTAATGATTTTGAAATAGCCCCTGCATTCAAACTGAAATTGCCTTTCAGTTTCAAAAAAGACACACTCCTGAGGCAAGCACTAGCTTTCTCTGTGATCTCTATGAAATTAACCTTTTAGTTAGATTTTTTGGCATTGGTTTCCTAGCATATCCACTGGCTGATGTCCCAGATGTTAAGTCTTTCTAAGTGGATGTTGAAGAACATTTTACCTGGCTCAACTTTAATAGAAGAATGACAAGAACAAGCAATATACAATCACTGCATATAGTTCTTTCCAAGAGGTGGATTACTGTAATGCATTTCAGTGTTAACAGGGATTTGTCTTTTGTACCCTTGTTTTCATAGTCTAAATATCTTTAGTTGTTTAAGACCTATACTGGGGCTTAAAGACATGTTCAGAGAAATGCGAATGCTTGTGGCTCAGTCTGTTGATCTGGAAGGCCTAATGAATTTAATGTCAAATTATCCTTCAACTTTTGTTTTACAAAATAGCATTTCTAGCTTTAACATGATCTTCCTTAGCTGTGACTGTGTTCGTTTTATTTATAATAAAGGGGACATCTCTGATTTTTCTATATGCTAGAAATCTGTTGGCAATGCATTTTAAATGTTTATTGTATTTCATTTCTTCAAATATATAGCCCCAAGATACTTGGAGTCAAATTTCTTAAGCTTTTGTAGACCTCTTTATATACTGTTCCCCAATTGTTTCCATCCCATCTAGGTGGGATCTCACCATCCAAATGAAGCAAATTGAAGGATATAAAGGTCATGATCTCTGACCTCTGTTTATGACATGCTCTTTCAATATAACCTCTAGAATGAGAAGCCTAGAGTTCTTCTAATGTGTAAGTCTATAGATGTTGCTTGTTTATCAATGAAGTTGCATAGGTTGGATGGCTGGAATGAATGGATGAAACGAATGAATGACCCTGTGTATTCTGTGGTCCCTCAGTTAATGGAGCATTATTATCGCTGTGTTCCTGTGCATGTTTCCATATTGTGTGTGTGGAGAGACGGGGGGGGGGGGAGATTTGTCCATTTCCCCCCCACATACTAGCCAGTTGTCAGGCTTGAGATGGGATTGGTAGTGGGGCTGTATTTTTAAATAGGTAGATCCCTTTTGCCTTTGGCTCTTTGCTCATTTGCAGTCTTTTTCAGCCCCAAATCAGCACGTCAAATCCCACTGTTTTGCCTTGATCACATGATGATGGCTTTATCTTGCCCCCAGCTGAAAACTGAAAGAGTTTTGTGTCCATCTATGAGTTCTGAAAAAAGAACTAATTTTCCTGCTTTACCCATTACAGCACCAAAGCCAAATTCATTAACTAGTCATAAGCCGGTCAACATCTTCAAATATTATTTTTCCCTATATTTTGTTAACTACCAATTTCTTCAAACAGCGTATCGTGATCCATGCAAGATGTTAGATCAATGTGTGTTGAGTTGTGCTGTGGGTCCATAATGGTGGAAGGCTCTCAAACAGAAATTATATAATATGTATATTCGGCAATAAGGAGAACTATTATGGAAAGGTCAAATAACGCATTTCTTTCAGATGATTCTGCTTGGATTTTTGGAGAATTATTATTTTGTCTAAACAGAGAGCGCTAAAAGTGTGCCCTGAAAGGCTGAAACCTGAGAGATTGAAACCATAATTCTAAAGTACTTTTTTGTGGGTGTTATCCATCAGGATCTATTTATTTTTCTAAATAGAAACATGTCTTTTGATAGAATCTGAATGTGTTAAGCTAATAGTTGAATCCTGATGCAGCCAGCCTTAGGTGTAACTGTACAATCTCAGTTGAGTGTCTATAGGTCAGTCAGTATGAGTAGAGCTTTCAAAGTTTTCTAAATTCTATGGACAAGCCTATCAATATAGTTTTTAGATAAAGAGAGGTGTTGTTCGTACATTGCAGTTTTAATTGAGGCAAGCTCTGCCTTTTTCACTTTTACCACGTGAAAAGATTCAGGAAACATTATTCCAGCCATTCTTCTGCCAACAGAAAAGCACAATCAATTTACTTAAGTTCAGTAGCCAAAATGAAAGGCCACATGCACTGCCTCCCTCTCCTCCTCAATCTTCAGAGGAAATAGGAAACCTCAAATTGGCTGGAAGGTCCTTAATGCATTTTCAGTAAGATGACTCCCTGGCCAAGCAGTATCACCTTCTCATTCCCACTCAGAGGTAGGTGACCTGTTAGGCTCAGTGAGTTCATCTGATTTTGAATCCATGACATTGATACTGATATGTTAGCTGCTGAAGAGGGGTAGCATGTTTCCAAAATGGCTGCCTCGAGGGGCGTGGGCAGTTACAAAGCACTTATTTACCAGAAGGAAAATTGAGAGCATTGTGTTGCTTGACACTTGCTTTATTTCTCTGAGATTTTTCCTGTTCTTCCAGGTTAACATTGCCTTCTTTCCTGACTTGGTACACAATCAGAACACAGCACTGGTTTCTAGCCACTCAATATACCTGCTTTGGAACATCTTAGCTTCCTCCAGAGTTTGATGAGTATAAAGTTGCCCGCTTATCTGTGTATCTTAGTTGCTGAGTTGGAAGTGCATTATTGCAATGCTTTGGATGAGAGTCTTTCTTTGAAGATGATTTGAAATGGCAACTGAGGCAAAATGGGATACCAGACTGGAAGTTGGGAGAAATTTGCCATTGCAGAATGACACCCATCTTGAATTGCTGCACTGACTACCAGTTAACTTCAAGGTTCAGATCTAAGTGCCACTTATCTGCTGAGAAGACAGTGCCACTGAGATAATATCAGGGATAATGCCTTGCTTGCAAGGATCTTTGCATGTCCAGTGTGAACCTCTAAGGATTCTGTCCCTACCTGAAATGAAGGAGGTTGGAAGGCAGGCCTTCTTAATAGTGATAACTGGGGAGAAGACATCCCTCCCTTGGTTCCTACTATGTGGGGTGCCATGGATTTTCATGCTCTTTCCTCTCCATTTTAATATCTACAGTATGTGAGACTGCTGGGTGAATTAATCCATCACTATTGGGTGAGGTAGCATTAGTATGCTAATGATACCCAATTATATATCTCCACCCATGGAAAATTAAGCAATGTTATGAACATCTTGTTCCAGTGTCTGGAGGTTGTGAAGGTCTGGATGAGAAACAATGGCTTCAGTTGAACCTTGACAAGCCTGAATGGCTTTAGATTTTGGGGCCCATTGGTTCTGAGACTATGCTATTCTTGGTGCTGGGTGGGATTGCACTTGCCCAAAAATCCCTACTGCACAATCTGGAAATCCTCTTAGATTCATGATTCTTGCTCAATGAATAGCTGGCAGTCATGGCTAGGAGGGCCTTTGCATAGCTTCAGCTTATGCACCAGTTATGCCTGTTTCTGGATGGGTAGCCACTGTGTACAGTCACTTAAGTCTTAGTCACATCCAGATTGGACTACTGCAATGCAGTTTTATAAGTTAAGGAATAACCTTAAGACATTATTTTGGCAGTACATGGAGCATAAAATCTGTTTTATTATTATTATTTATTTGTTGGATGGATTATTGTATTGTTTGAAATATTTTGTTCTTTGTTCAAGAGTTTGCTCTTGTACACTGCCCAGAGTTGGTCAGATTAGGACAGTTTGTAGTACCACTTCTTAAGACCACACTTTGAATATTGCATCCAGTTTTGGTCATCATGATATAAAAATGATGTTGAGACTTTAGAAAGAGTTAAAAGAAGAGCAACAAAGATGATTAGGGGACTGGAGGCTAAAACATGTGAAGAATGGCTGCAAGAATTGGGTATGTCTAGCTTAATGAAAAGAAGGACCAGGTGTGACATGATAGTAGTGTTTAATATCTAAGGGGCTGCCATAACATATTCTCCAAAGGACATGAAGGCAGAACAAGAAGCAATGGATGAAAACTAATCAAAGAGAAAAGCAACCTAGAACTAAGGAGAAATTTCCTGACAGTTAGAACAATTAATCATTGAAACGACTTGCTTCCAGAAGTTCTGGCTGCTCCAACACTGAAAGTTTTTAAGAAGAGATTGGACAGCCATTTGTCTGAAATTGTATAGGATTTCCTGCCTGAGCAGGGCTTTGGACTAGAAGACCTCCAAGATCCCTTCCAAGTATGTTATTCTTTAAATGTTATAAAGAAAAAGAACCTTTGTCTGCTTGCTTCACTGATAGCAATAGAAAAGGCTGGCCATAAGGTTTTGGACAAGGCCTTTGCAGTCCAATGGAAATTTATAAGGGGAAACTCTGCATCCTACCTGCCCTCCCCCCAGCATGCCCAAATTCACTTTATCTTAAATTATAGTATTCCCAGAGAAAGAATGTAGCAAGGAGTAAAAGACAAAATAACTGTGCTTTGCCTTCAGCTCTCAAGTTGGGGGAAAAATATCCCTGGCTTACTGTAGTTATTTTCATCATTTTCAACTCAAGCATCCCCCAAAAAATAAATCACAAAAGCAAAAGTCTGTACCAAAATATACAGTGCATACGTGACTGGTTGGCCATTCAGATATTGTGAACACAGACAGAAATCCAGATGCAATACACACTCACACACCCACATAGAACAAAATCCTAGTTCTGAAATGCTGTGTCAGTGAGACTTTTAAGATTATTTTGGTTCACATAATTCCCAAGTATTATTTCTAAAACCTAGGCATTTAAGATTCACAGTTCTACAGAGATAAACATTGGAAAGATCATTTGTATTTGATCCAATTAGCCTTTGAATATTATGCAGCTGGATTCCCCCTTCCTCTTCTGTTTTATAAAGAAATAAATTCTCCTGGTAAGGATATGTATGATTGCAGTCTTAATTATATTTCACTAGGATATTTTCTACTGTTATCATTTTTAAACTCACATAGGCAATATATTAAACATTTTCTTCCTCTCCCCTTTCAATATTGTTCCAGAGAATTTAAGGAACTCTTCCCATCTCCTGATAGGAGCACAGTTATAGGTCATTATTTTGTCAAGTGCCAGCCAAAAAGCCATTGTTTTCCAGAATGAAAAGTTTCCCCTGGTTCTCTGCTACTTGTCCTCTAGGGAGGTGTTATTTGCATGTCCTGCTGCCTTCCTTTATCAAGGGGTTGATGAATTGTCCCTTGCTCCAGGCAATCCCATCATGTGCCTGGTTGACTCTGAAAGCTAGGCTTGCTGGAGCCTAGGGGCATCTTTTCCCAGCCATCTCTGAGATGGCCACCTGGGCAGATGAGATCCAGCACAGCTTGTCCTGAGGACACAAAATCTAATCGGTTGCTGCCGCTTCTTGTCCAAAGGACTTGCCTGGTGAAAGGTAGGAACTGTATGGGAGTTAATCAAAGCTGGGAGCCATCTTACTAGCTTCAGGAAATGGTGTACCTCCACAAGGGGAGGGGGGAATGTTTCCCTCTCCTCTTTTGTATTCAAGAGAAGGTGTCATTCATGAGGCCATTGTGCTGAACTAATCAGGTTAATTGTGGAGTCCTGAATAGTCCTCATTTAGCTGATCTCTCTTTCCTGTTACAGACAGATAGGGTAGTGAGAGATTGCATGTATTTTGCATTTTTGTATAGCTTGCTGACTCAAGAATAGAGAACTTAATTTGATTAATATGCAAACTTTGATGTATACATAGGCAATATAATATTTTACATGATACAGAACTGGCCTCACTGGATTGTGGGACCAATATTAGATAAAATATGGTCATATTATGATTTTATAGAAAGATGCACAGATTATTTGTACATATTATCAGCAATAATTACTGTTTGGAATATATTTAGATCTAGTGGGTTACATCAGATTATAAATATGTAATCAGAAGCTGCCCTTTGGCTTTAAAGATTTTATAACTCAACAAACTCGTACTCTAATTTGCAGTGATGAGGGCTACATACAATAAAGGGTTTTGTTGTGTTATTAGTTTTGCAAATATTCTTAACTCTGCAATTTCAGTTTCTTGATTATACCATAGGTTGATATTTCTATCACCACAGGCTTGGAAATCATGATACTGCCTTTTATATGTGGATTATAACAAATGGGGGGGGAGGGATTATGTCCTTGCTTAGGTAGACCTATAAACTACATTCATACATCTTACCAAGCCAAAGTATTATGTAATTGAGATGGTTAGTAAAATTTACAAATAATCAAATCAACCAACCAATCAATCAATCAACCAACCAACCAATCAATCAATCATATATTTGAATATTTTTGGCATGGTGTGATGTAAATTCAGCCATTTGTGAAATAGGGTTTAATATTTAGCAAATTATACAAATCCAGTCCTTCAACAAACTGGCTAAAGCAAGAAATGATTTAGGTGTCCATTCAGAGCACAGGGCACATTGGATTAATACTGTATCTCCCAAAACCA
Organism: Crotalus tigris; assembly: GCF_016545835.1. NCBI lineage: Eukaryota > Metazoa > Chordata > Lepidosauria > Squamata > Viperidae > Crotalus > Crotalus tigris. The sequence goes on along the minus strand of NW_024100595.1, from coordinate 492,728 downwards.
TTTATGTGAAAGGTTACAAAATGTTGCAAAAAGGGGAGCTTATGGGCCTTTCCTACACAAATTCAGTAACTGCTAATTAACATAAATGTGAAGCTGCTTTATCCCCAGTGGACATCAGCTCCAAGGATCAGGGTGAATGCTTCCCCATTTGGAAAATGAAAAGAAAAAGAGGGAATGAAATGCTCAAGTCTGTCAAAAAAGCACAATTTCAGAATATAGTAATTAGAGTGTGAGGGACAGACCTAGGGAAATAAACTCTGCACATGCTCAGAGACATTCCTTGTGTGTCTTTGAATGCTGTCCTTTGTGTGGGAAACCTGGGTTCAGATTTCCACTCTGCGGTGAGGCCTCCTTGGATGTTTGGGGGCAAATTAAATCATCACCTCTTGTCCAAACTCTCCATGCATCTTTGTTGGGCGGCAAATGTCATTTTTGATGGTCCTCTACGAATGACTGAGAAATAAAGAGGAAATTCGGTCCACTCTTTTGCTCAGTTTAGAAATAGGAGGCAAACTCAAGGTTACTAATAGCTAGATATGTGAGACACGATCTTAAACTGGGGACTTTAATTAATGGGGACTTTATTTTAGTTCCCATATGACAGTGATGGCGAACCTTTTAGAGACCGAGTGCCCAAACTGCAACCCAAAACCCACTTATGAATCACTGAGTGCCAGGTGGGTATGGTCCATTGGCTGGGTGTGGCTCATTGGGCGGGTGTGGCTGCGGTGGTAATGGCAGACTGGGTGGGACTAAAAAGTTCAATCAATCAATTCCAACGTTGCAAGATCTTTTTTTTTTTCCTGCGAGAAGTTGAAATTGACTGATTGATTGAACCTTTTTTTTTTGCACACAGCGGCGGAGGCCTAAAGCGAAAAGGTTTTATAAAACTCAGTTGAAGGCCTAGGACTGGGGCAACGGCACGCGTGCCCACAGAGAGGGCTCTGAGTGCCACCTCTGGCACCCGTGCCATAGGTTCGCCACCACTGCCATATGATGACACTCTGTTTTTCCCTCTGTTTGAATTTTATATTATGGTCATTTAAAAACTCAAACAGGTACACATAAGCATTCTCTGTCTCCTTCATCTTTCTCTTCTTCCTTCTCCCTTGCACAATCCACATTTATAGTTATCTTTCCAGTTTCAACTCAAGGCTGAAGAAGGTATTCCTTAGTCCTTCACACCCTGCAGGCTGAAATAGTTCCCTGAAGATCCTTGTTCAACTTAAGGACAGCAAACCCAGAGCCTTGGCCATCATTGATCTCCTACTAGCTGCAGCCTCTTTTTTTCAGAAATTTTGCTTGGCATTCACTACATCCATTAGAGTAAAGGTGAAAAGATGAGTTCTAAAAAGAAGTAAGAAAACAAAACATATCCAACCTTCAAATATTGAGAAAGCTAATGGGGACCCCGTGCCCCTCTAATTTTTGTCTATTATTTTAAACATCCCTTTCTCACCACCTTATACCTTCTCCCTTTGGAAGATTCAGGGGGGAAAAAACCGATCTGTATATCCCCAGACAAATTCCCCCTCATTATCTCTGAATGCATACAGCAGTAAGATTCACTTAATTTTATTTAAAGTACTCATTCATAGGAAGACTAGTTGAATAAAAAACAAATACATTCTTCTAATGCTTGTTGAGGGAGGATGCTTTACATACAAAGCCTAAAACTCAGGTATAGAATAGAATAGAATAGAATAGAATAGAATAGAATAGAATAGAATAGAATAGAATAGAAGCTGGAAGGAACCTTGGAGGTCTTCTAGTCCAGTCCCCTACTCAAGCAGCAGGGCCTATATCTCAGACAAGTGACTGTCTAGCCTCTTCTTAAAAATCTCCAGTGATGGAGCGTCCATGATTTCTGGAGGCAAGCTGTTCCACTGGTTAATTGTCCTCATTGTCAAGAAGTTTCTCCTTAATTCCAGGTTGCTTTTCTCTTTGTTCAGTTTCCAACCATTGATTCTTGTCATTAACTAAAACCCCATATAAGCAATGTTTGGTTTACCACACTTCAGAGTACAAAGCCAATAATAGTTGTCAGTCTAATGAATGTATATTGTTAATGAATGAAGGCAAATATACACGTTCCAGGGTTATGTTGGAGGGTCCAATCTGGGTTGGTCAGCGGGACTGGCTGTTTTGTCTTCTGAGGTTTTGGACTCATGCTGGGGGCCATCTTTAGGGAACTTCTCTTTAGCCCTCTAGAAGTGCCTTGATGATGGGCTCCACCAAGAGTCCGCAAGCTCTGGTCCCAAAGACTGACCCAGATTGTACATTGTTAATGCTGCCACTGCCAGACTCTACTTCAAGACCAAGACTATCTCAACTTCGTTGTTACAGTCTTTTAAACCCTGCCATACCCACCCCCTGCTTCGCTGGCACTGTAGATACTATACTTGTATTGAAACATGTCGTATGAATGCAGATCTCCTCCAATGTGCAGAGGAGAGGTGTGCAGGTAAGCAGCTGAAATGGGATAATACCAGTGGTGGGATTCAGTCAGTTCGCACCACTTTGGCAGAACTGGTAGCTAATTTTTTGTTGCCCAGGCCCAGAATGGACTTCTGAAAGCAGCATCCATACAGAGAACTGGTTGTTCACATATGCGAATCCCACCACTGGATAATAACGTAAGTAGATGGAAAAAGGATGATCTTTCTGCTTATCCCTGGAAATAAGAGGCAAAGGAGCTTCCAGATTAGTTAAAGTAGCTGTCACTTCTTATTCACTAATATGGGTGTCAAGTTTAATTTGAAATTAGGCTTCTACCTTTAGTTAGGAATTATGTTAAGTAGAATATGATTTTTTTTTTTTTTAAAAAAAAGCAGAGACAAAAATCTACAGAAAACCCTGGGGATATATGCAGAAGCCTATGCTGATTTTGGTATGAGGATTTCAGATTCTGGATCAGTTGTTGTATTTCAATAAAATTATTCTGTTCAGAGGAAAAAGAACTTTCCTAATTATATTTTCTAAGTTTAAATAAGTAAACATCAGTGGTTGGGTTTTTGAACTAATTTACATGTGAGTGTTTAAAATTAATTTCTTTAAACTTTAGATATATAGGAGAAAGGGGTGTTCACTGCCGTGCAGTGAAACTTGTAAGAGCGAAATGATGGATTGCTCAGGTTTGCACAACTAATTTGAAACACACACACACACACATACTTACATAGATACCCATTGATGCTTGGGACATAACACTCATCTGACACCATTAATAATCTACTCAAGTACTTTTTAAACAAGATTAAAACAATTTAGCACTGTACATATTCAGATCATTATCTGACCTGAATATTCTGACATAAGAGCCTTTCTGAAAATTACACACTGAAACAAATAATTTTAAACTCTTATTAATGAGATTTGACAACTCGTGGGAATTTATGTAATGTTTCCAGTTGTTATGCTACAAATTATCTGTATGGGTTTTTTTTGATAGCTGTATTTTTCTTTCTTTCTTTTCTACAAAAAAGCTGGTATATTCCTAGTCATTCAAATTTGGACAGAATTTTACTTCCTGTTTCAAAGGTCAAGGCGAGCTGACCTCAACAGCAGTGCTGAGACTGCTGAATTATTCATATCATTGACTTTGTGTCAGCTTCCACATTTGTGCAGAGGGATGTTTTATTCATTTATCTCATTTAGGGTCCTTCTCTGCACCTGTTTCTAGCATTAAGTACCCTGTAATTTGCATTTGATGCTAATTTAGTTTCATATCAGCCTGGTCCCCCCTTGTTAATTTAATTTTCGAAGGCCCTTTTCATTATACTAGAAATGTTTCTCTCTTTAAAGCAAACATCTATACAAGTAATTGTATAAACTGCCTTTTAAATAATATCTTTTAGAAGATTCCATCACTTAATTCCTTAATTCCTATAATTAGCCATGGTTTGATTAATGTTTCAAAGGGTTAAATTAAAATGCAAAGTTACTTGAAGGCACACTTGAATAATTTTATCTGCACTCTGTAACAGTTTCTGCATTACTGCCTTTTATTCCACTTGTGGTTTTGAAAATTATATGTGTTAACACTTCTAATTTCCTTTATTTAGTATTTTTTTTTTCAACAATGAGAAACAGCTAAATGAGAATCTTGCTGGTCTATCCAATGGTTAAGATTCTTTCCTCGTCCTCTTGTTTTTCCTAATAGATTTGAAACTATGAAAGATTTGCAGTACAGAGGAAAACCTAATCTAGAAAACAGTCCCTCTCTCTCTGGCTTTCTATTCCTTATTATATAACAGTTTAAATATTCTCAATAACAATGTCTCACAAAGATAACTAGATTGCATTACTATTGCCTGTCAGGCAATATGTTGGGGCATAGTTACCCACAGATATTATTCTATTTTTCAAGCATTGGGTGTAGGGGCTTTCTTTTCAGTCTGTTAGTAACAATTAATGTAGGATATTTCTTTAAAAATACAAAAGGGTTTTGTTTTTGTTTTTTTGCTTTCTAAGTACCTTGTAAGGATTTTTTAACTCATTTGTTGCATTTTAGCTCTAAGAAAATACAAACTTATGCTAGGAAAGCAGAATATTTTTGTCCTTTCTATAGTTAAACCAAAGCACACCAAACCCAACAATATTATTGCAACAGTGTATTAAACAATCTATTATGTTAATTTCACTGGAAGGTAATTTTTCACTGGTGGGCTTTTGAACCGCTGCTCCTAAAACTAATTGCCACAGAGAATCTCTTTTTTCATATTACACACTCATTCCAGCTCTCTCCCATTAGATAAATAGTAATCTTGAAAGTGCTGGAAAAAGAGCAGTGTGAGGGGAGGGGGTTACAGGGAGAGCTACCCACAGGATGTGGTCAAAACAATCAAGGTGCTGGCCATGATGGTGTGGTCAAAACTCTTTTTTATGTGCAATGAGATGTACATAAAAAAAATGTAGCTTAGATCCCTCCATTGTGGTTGCCATCCTGATTGTTTTGACCACACCTTGGAGACATTCTGGGTTATATGAAATGTATTTTGCACAAGTGGACTTTACGGGAAGAATGGTCTTTCCATTTATATTTAAAGAATACAAATCAGTAGCAATTTTTCTTTATCTGTTCTGACACCCTCATTTTTTCTTATTTCTGCCTAAATCCTTAGGAAAAGGAGAAATAATATAATATTGACACAATTCCTTAATGATTCCTCAGCAGTCCTATATGATAGATGAGCATCACTACTTGCTTACTAGAGCAGTGGTGCTGTGCATTGTGAATAGTGGCGTGATGGAGACGTTTCCTTGCTAGTGACTCACCGTGTCTTATAGTGACCCCCATCCCCCTGTGTGATAGCAGAAAGCCTGTCTTCATTACTGCTCCAGTAATGTTTGGAAAAAAAAACCTCTAGAGTGCTATAAAACACTGGTGAGGACATGGCCTGAAGCTGTTTAGCTTTTCTTTCCCTCTTTTTCTTTTATTCATTCCAACTCCCATTCTTCCTATCCTTTCTGGTTAAATTGGTGAACTGCTCTTTTTTGACTGGTAATGCCTCCCTTGGTCTTCTGTTGAAAAAAAAAGACCACCTATTCTTCTGTGTTGTCAGGTTCTCATCCCGTATCTCTTCCATTTCTATCCGAAAGTCGTGAAAGAGTAGACCTCTTCCAGATCCATCCTGATTTTACTAACAACAGTCCCATGGCCCTGTTTCAATCTGGATTTTGTAGAAGACATTTGTATGAATTGGCATTTGTTGTCTTATCAATGATCGGAATGCTGATGCTGTTAGAGCTATTTGCTGTGTTTGATTCCATCAAGTGTTATGATACCCGTTAAGTTCTCATTGCTGGGGCCACGTTTCACTGGTTACAATCCTATGTAACTCACTATATGCTTTTTTGTTTCTGTATGTGGAACAGATCTGTTTCCCATCATTTTCCTCCCTTTGTGGGAGTTCAGCATTGTCCCCCTTTTTAATTACTTGGTATACTATTCTCCAAGAGACCTTTCTGTGTCCCTTGATTATTTCTATCAGTTTTATTTATGCTAGTGACCCTTTTATCTGAATGACAGTGTGTGTCCTTGGTGGAGTTCCCATTTGGATGTATTCCCACCATCTCAAATTAGCTGAGATAGATTGGTTATATCCCATCCTGATCACCCTGTCCTTTTTTGTTTTGCTCCCTCCTTTGGGGCTGCCAGTGGTAAACCTCCTTAGTGGCTAGTGGTTATGAATCTAAATAATTGGGGAATTTTTTTTTTAAAAAGTCCTTCATTAATAAAGCAACCCAAATTTGTAAATTTTGTTTGAGAATGTTTGTAGGATCTATCCATTGTTTATCACAGAGGTGACAAAGCAGCTGGTTCATACCATGATTGTCTTACATTTGGATTATTGTAGCAATTTGTTTACTGGATTGCTTGACACTGCCCCTTGTTCTGGGGCCAGAACAACACACTTCACACGCTTTTGGATAATCCCCAAACTATCCTTACCTTTCTTTGATATCAGTGCCAACACCAGCTGGGAGTTTCTGAAAGATATCAATTTAATTTCCTGGCTTTGTGCAGAGGCATAGCTACTCATTTGAAAATTATACCTCATATCCCTCTGGCTTCAACCCATTAACCTTAGTGCTATCCTGATTCTTCCTCATAGTAAAATAGCCACTTTACATTTGAGAGCTTTCCCCAATATTGTATTAGATCTCTGGAAACATCTTCAACTAGAATTATGCCTGGAATCTGATTTTTCAAAATCTAAAAAAGCACTAACAGCCTGTTCTTTATCAGACTTTCTGGAGCTGGTTTAAGCGTTAATTCTTTATGCAGAAATGTATTCTTATTTAGACATAGCTTTTAATGATTGTTTTAAATGTTATGGGCCATTCAGGTTACTGAGGCTCTCATTTTAGTTGTGATTGTGAATTGGATTGTATTAAGTTATTGTATTAATTAATGATATATTTAATTAATGATATAGTTTGATAATTAATGATGTATTCCACCACTCCTAGCAAGTAAGATTTATGTATAATATGGATGTGTTTAATGCTATGCAAAAGGGATAGCGTTGCAAATTAAGTTAAGCAATGCTCAGCTTTTTCAACTTTAGTCAACTGGAACTTTTAAAATACTGAATTTTGAATAGGTTGACCATCTTTTGGAGAAGGATTATTAGTCAAACGTGCTACTGCTTCTTATCATTAAGTTTTGCTTAGAAATCTCTCTCTCTCTCTCTCTCTCTCTCTCTCTTGGAAAATTTCTTGCTAACTTATTTTGTTACAAAATTTCTTTCTTTGTTGTCAAAGTGACAAATGTTAAAGCATGTTTTAAGTCCAGAATATACTGATAGCATGCAGAAGTGGCTTAAACAATCACCACCAGCCTTTTGTGGAGTTGATTTATTATCTGGTCTACCTAATGGGGCTTATGCTATCACTTCTAATACAGAGTTTGTGCAGCATGATTTTGTGTACATTTATTTGGAAGTTCATCCCATTGATTTCAAAGGATTTTTTCCCTTGAAAATGTGGTTAGAAGTATTGAATTGAAGATATAAACTAGTTTTATTTTTAAAGAGATGTGGGGACCATTCCTTTGCTTTAAAAACTTTTAATTTAGGAAGGAAAAAACTTTTCCTGCTCAAAAATGAATTCAGTGGTCAATCTGGATTGTATCATTTGTGAATTTTTCATGTCCTCTGTAGCATAAAAAAAAACCATATTTAAATCAGCTGTCTAATTGATTATCTGTGCCAATATTCCTGGCATTATAGATATGGCTGCTTCTATTCATGTTCTCATAATGTTGCACCGCTATGAAAGCTAGTAGGCATAATTTGTCTCTTGGTTCATCTAATCAAACTGAACCAAGCATTCATCAGATTAGTTTTCTTGAAGTTCTGTGGTTTGGCATTTTCCAAAGTAGAGAATGTGATTCTATGAGAAAAAACATGAACACAAAGGAAACAATAAAGATAAGATGTGGTTTACTGGATTCTTTCTTTATCCATATATGTGATTTTTCAGAAATCTTTCAAATATTTAATAACAATGGAATAGAAAAAAGCTTGGTGAAGATAACAGACAATATTAAGACACTATTATGGATAGAGATTATTTTGAAAAAAAATCTGGAAATTAACATATATAGTCTTTTTTTTAATAGTGTCACATGATGATAAAGAAATAGAGACAAAACTGACCTTAAATTTCTTCAAGACAAGATGGTGGATTTTGATCACCAAATTGGTTTTGTGCATAAGACAGATATATGTTCATCAACTTCATTAAAAAAAAGTAGATTTAGTGCTTTCTGAAAAGCCCTGAATTAATCCTGCCAATTTATCTAAGTATAAATATCCAGGAGTATAATTTTATTTTTCTTTCTACTGAACTTTTATTATTTTTATTCATAAATCCCACTTTTGATAACTTCTAATTGACCTTTCAAATGGAAATTTTCAATACATTATGATTTAAATCGATGGAACAAGGCATTTACATCTAACTATGTTATTTTTTATTTTAAATGAGATTTACTAATGATTGCCAAAGTGTTGTATTTGTTAGATAAATTCTTTAGTGAAATGAAAATCAGAATAATATGCAGAAGTAGTCATTTAATTGTATATTATAATTTATAATACAGAGTGCAAAAGTCTGCAGTCAGTTGATTTGCTCATCTAGCTCCCATTATCTCCCTGTACTCTTGGTCAATTTGGAAAAGGCTAATATGTTTGATTTGGGTTACCTTGTATTTTGTTCATTTTATATTGGGAACTGTAGCAAAAAACAGGGAATGAGCCTTGTCCTCAATGTCTGAGAAATGAATGTATTCTTGAGAAATGGGCCAAGCACTTGACTGGACTAATGTAGACAGAACTAATTGCTGTATACATTAAAATGAAACCCTATTCACCCATAGATATTGTCATCAAAAATCTACAGATGTATTACTTTTCTTCCATTTTGTTTTGTATTCACAATGATTGCCTCAGTTTGGAGCACTTCCTGAGTATTTATAAGCATTCAGAGTTAATGGTCCTCAATTTTGCCTCAAGACATCAACTCCTCCTAGCTGGTCATTAATTCCCAGGAAATGCCCCGTGTTGAGGTCATTATTGCTTAATTACTTCCGTATACATTAATGCCAATTTTGACAATGTACACTTTTCTGCTATGAATTATGTGTGCTTTATAATTCATTTAATAGCTCATCATTAGAACAAAAGATGACCTTGATTATTATTTATTTATGTTTTCCCTTTAATTTTCCTTGTACATATCTTCTTCAACAGAGCAAAAGTGTGCTATTGGGTATAATGGATACCTGAAGCAAGCCCTGGCTAGCGGCACAAAGCATGATGATTAGGGAGATACACAATTTGAAAGACATTTCAATAAAGAGAGTAAAATAAAGCAGTTTTCAGTAATCTGCCACCTCAGATTCATAGCATAAAACAATGTATTTCTCAAATGATTGCTGACCAATTCATTCATGAAATTTTCCATAGCTGGTAAGATGGTCAAAAGGAAAATGACCCAAATCTCTGAAAGGATAGTCTTTCAAAGTAGGAAATGGTATTATTGCTTATTTCATTCCCAAATGTTTGAGAGACTACATGAGTGAGCAAGATGGAGCAGCAGCTTCATTAGGTATCCATTCTGACAGAGGAAGATCACGTTGAAGAAAATGTGACAAAAAGAAGAAAAATCCTTTCATTCATACAAATTCCTGAAACTTTTCTTCTTCTCATAGGTGTTTTACATCATCCGTATCACCAGATTTAAAATAATATTTGAATAATAAAGGTATAAAAATAAGCCATGTAGAAAAATTTCAATTTGTTTCCCAAGCTTTATATAAAATATTCCCGAAGAACATATGAAAATAACAGTAGTAGTCTATTTATATTAATAATTCAAAAGCCAACTTGAATAAAATTGTTTTCAGTGCTCTTTGAAATGTCAGTAACAAATGGGTGAGGTGTATCTCTAGGGGTAAGTTATACCAAAGACTATCTTTGCTTTCTGGTCACAACCACTCAACCAGAGAAAGTCGGTATCTTGTTGTAATAAAAAGAGTAGGTGGAATTCAACAAAGTATCTGAAAGCTAGAAACTCATAAAAAAATGTAGGGAAAGAAAAAACATGGCAGAGAAAACAATTGGAAATTGGTAATCTTATTTATTTATAACATATAACTGCCATCTTATAACAAACTTTGGGCAGCTCCTAATCAAAATTAAAACAACACAAAAACTTGGTGCCAAGTCAAGCTTGCAATGTGCAGTCATCTCATCTAATCCCAGAGTTTGGGAGATAAAGCTAGATCTTCAAAGTTTCACAGAATGCTAGGCAAGCAGAGACCTGCCGAATTTTGGGAATGGGGGGGGGAAGGTGATCTATAGGACAGGGGCTGCCACAGAAAAGGCACCTTGCTCCCATAAGATGTCAATATTGAAGGGAAAGGGCTAGGAGTTGTCTACCCTGTCTGACTTGGTAGGATGGTAAATGTCCTTAGAGAAAAGCAATCCCACAAATAACCTGGCCCTGTGTCTTATAGGGCTTTAATTTTGAATTGCACCCAGAAAGAACCTGGAAATCAGAGTAGCTTGCATAACTGTGTTGTTACATGGCAAATCTAGAGGTACCCATCTTAGTCTGTGCTGCTGCATTGTGAACCATTTGAAGTTTCCAGGTGGTCTTCAATTTAGCACCTAAACAGTAATATTAACAGTATTTCAGAGTTGGTGGAATAAGTGTAGATGCCTTTACCTCCTGTGGAGGGCTGCGTTTGGAAAGATTATATGACTTGAGATCTGCAGTAAGTTTGCATATTTTAAGTATACATAATTAAAAATTCTAATTTAAAACACACGACAGGTGTCAGACAGTAATTGTGGACATGTTGTGCCAGCGCTGGAGTCTCCTTTCAGTTATCTTTGTTTGCATGAAATGTGAAACTTAAAATTCTAGTAAAAATTGTAGAAAAAAATGGACACTTGATGCAGCAGAGATTTAAATGTAAAAAAACCTTCTTCTTTAAATTCAAGCTATTTGCCTTCTTAGCTTTCTCTCTCCACTCACCCAGCCATTCCTTTTGTTTTTTTTAAAAAAAGCTGGAAGAGCAAACAAAGAAAACAGAGGAAATAGGCCTAGTCACTCTTTAAAGAGACAGTAGCAGGTGGAGAGGCATAATCATTCAATGTCATATTTTCAGAATTGTTATTTCTTTGAATGTTTGTTTGGGGCTTATTCCACCAAAATATGTGTTTCCTAAGCTAAATTAACTTCTTTTCCTACTTTAATGGCTTTACTCAACAATTTCAGTAATAATAATAATAAAAAAAAGGCAAAGCTGCTTTTATTTAAAAGGAAGGCCTGCTGTCTCGCTTTCACTTACTGTATGCATAAGCTAATTTGCACCACTCTGGCAGTGTGAAGGGCCGTTGAAGTGGGACTAAACATTATTTGCACCAATTCTGAGAGCTCTTCATGGAATTTACTGAAGCAGGATAAAATGCTCTTAGCAAAGAATCGGTGTTATAATGCTATTTTAAAGAAACAAATAATTTTAAAGAGCTTGTGGAAAGTTGCAAGGAAGCATATTTCTAACAAGAATATTTATCAATGGTTGACTTGTTACTAATCTTGGGGTGAGGGGAGGAAATACTGCTACTATAGCAAAAAAAAAAGGAAAGGTTTAAGAATGTGTAAAGTCACATTTAAAGATTTTTCAAAGGGAGGGGATATAATTTAGGAGCAAGCTAATGCAATGCAAAAGGTGGATGATTTAACGAAATGGCTTTTGCAGGAGCTGGTATTATGCAAAGTTGGAATTTCAGCAAAAGCACTGAAGAATCATGCTTCTCACCTTCAGTCAGTAGTGGCTTTGTAGCGTGTCATGAATTGGTCCTTAGATTGGGGTCTTCTTGCAATAAATCCCAATCGTAAGACTGTGCTTGTGGTGGGCAGAGGAGTTCAGACCAGAAGGGGTAGGCTCTGTTTGGGTTGTTGTTAGTGGCATGTAGCAAAGTTCCCCTGAACGGAAAAGCTCTGGCTCCAGAGTGTCGCCAGTGAGAGTAGAAACATAAGTCGCACATGGGGTGAGAAGGAAAGAGCATTGCCTCAACCAGAGAGGTTCACGTTGCATTTGGGACACTGGTGGTTTGTTCGGAGCTTTCAAGTGGGGAGGGAGAGCAGAGATCAAAATAAACCTTCCTTTAGGAGCCTAGGAAATGCTTCTCAAATCTTGTGACTGAAAACAACCACCATCCGTGGTAGATCTTGATTTTTATTTAAAAAACACAACCTCAGATGTCATTTTTAAATATTGTTGTACCTTCCTTTCCCTCCTTTGGCACATCTCCAGTTTATTTTCTTCTGTTATCTTTATTCGTTTTTATGATGGCCCCTTTAAGAGGCAAAAGCATGTCATTAGGTGTAAGGAACTTTTAACACTTTTTCATCATTTCTGCATTTGTATAATTACTGTTAAGCCACATTGGAAGGCCTGAGGCCTAGTGAATGCTAAAGTAGCATTAAGTTTCATAAGCAAGAACGAAAAAATAAATATCTTGAACTTAACTGCTCAGAAAATTTGGCTAGGAATTCTATCCTTTTGCCTATCAATAATATCAGTGATAACAACAATAAGAAGAGGAATGAAGGCAGGTAATCTGATTTTGGGAGGCAGCATTTTAAATTTCGATTTCCATTAGTTTTGTTTCATTAAGAGTCAGGTTATGTGTGAATATAACGTTTTAGAACTTCTCTGTAGAATTTAAAGGAGGGGGAATGAAGGTTGAGAAATATATCGTGAAAGGCTGTTATGTATGAAAAAGGTTTTGTTTACATTTTCCATGAAACCAAAGTAACATGATTCAAAGAACTGCAGCATAAAATATAGGAATAATGGCAATGAAGCATAGTCTGAAATAAAAGTAATATTCTAAAAAAAACCCCCACAACTCAGTATAATAGTAGACAATTCTCAACATTTCTCAGGGGTCTAAGACTTGGAGGGACACTATAGAAAATGTCCAGAAAGATACACAGGACTATTTAGTTCATCTGATTTTGGAATGACTAAGGGGGAGGAAACTGCATTATATTGTACTTCTGTTAGACATAAAAGGATTCACATATAGCAGTGATGGCGAACCTTTTAGAGACTGCAACCCAAAACCCATTTATGCATTGTCGAGTGCCGGGTGGGTGTGGCCCATTGGGTGGGCATGGCCCAATCAATTCCAACTTTGCAAGACCTTTTTTTTCCCCGCGAGAAGTTGAAATTGACTGATTGAACCTTTTTTTTTTTTTTGCACATGGCGGCAGAGGCCTAAAGCGAAAAAGTTTTATAAAACCCAGCTGAAGGCCTAGGACTGGGGCGACGGTGTGCTTGCCCACATAGAGGGCTCTGAGTGCCGCCTCTGGCACACATGCCATAGGTTCGCCACCACTGACATATAGCATATGTGAGCCAGGAATGAAACAATTTTTCATTAGGATTTTATTTATTAATCAGATTTATTTATTAGAAATTTATTTAGCTGCCCATCTCACCAAAGGTGACTCTGGGTGGTGCACAATAAATAAAACAGAAAATATAAAAACAACAAATACAAGCATAAAAACTATAATTAAAAATATTTTAAAAAGAAAAAGATGCATTGCTTTCCCAAAATGTGAAATTGTGTGAAGGATCAAAAAAGTGATGGATCCTGAGATCTACAGTAGATACAACATGGTACTGCTATCTCAGGACATGGGCAGCCTCTGACCTTTAGACTAATTGGGAGAAGCCTCTCACAAACTATCACAATTATCAGTCCCTTCCTTGTTGTCAGAGGAGGCAGAGAAAAAAAAATGTGTTCCAGGAAAAAACTAGAAGGAATCAGAAAAAGAGAACAGGGATCTCCAACCACTTTTAGCTCTGTTGATATGCATCATGTGCTTCTACCTGCCACTATCATGGGAGAAGCCTTCAAGGATATGGCTCTATATAGAGGCAAAAGTCTCCTACCCATGCTTTCCATGAGCTCTTCACTGCACCAATCTAGGTAAGCTTTTTGTGTACTTTTTAAAAGGGAAACTTGTGGGGGGGGGCATGCATGTTAAAACACTCCCCTCCTACCTCTGCTGCCAGCATGTTAACTACTGATCCGGACTCTGAAGGCAAGCAGGCTAAAGAGAAGCGTTGCAGTAGAATGAAAAGGCTCTTGCTGCATTTCAAGAAGTCTTGAGTAGCTGAGCAAAGGAGAAAGCCTTTGCATGCTTTGGTATTGATTGGTGGTTGGGATTGGGAAGGGCTAGTGAGAATATCATTCAGGCTTTGAGGCCTGAAGTGGCAGACAGGCAGCTCAGGAGATAGATAGCAATTAGGATTTAGAAGCAACCTGGGAGATAAGGAGCCATGGAAGATTGATAGTCTGTGTATGGGCAGAAAGAAAAAGTCAGTGCACAGGGAGACAAGGGAGGTGGAGTACAGTAAATCTCCAGTGACACCCATGTTGCTGGCTGTTCCTGCATTCTAACAGCATCCTCTGTGTGTGGTGTGGAGGTCTGATGCTTTTAAGCATTGATTTCAGCATGTCATCTCGGCTTCCCTTTGCACTTTTCCATCATCAGTTTTGCTTTCTTCCTCCTGAGGTTTGGAGCTGCCAGTTCTTGTCCTGATGTTCTTTAGGAGCATGATTCACCTACGTGTCACATAGGCAAAGCAATGCTTATTATATGGAAGTCTATATCTCATGAAACCCGATTAGTGCCAGCATACCACATCAGTTCAAGAAGGGGGTTTCCATTAAGATTGATCCCATGTTTATCTTTGAAACATATCTTTTACAGTGAAAAACAGCAATACCTCTGAACTTAAAATCTTAAAATTATAACATACTCTGCACTTTCCCTCCTACTCCAACCCCTTTGCATAACAAGTTTGTTAAATTTGTTCTCTTTTAGAAGTCCTTATAATTTGCACCTATAATGGTATTTCCATTAAAATACAAAGTGCAAAGGTGTGGAAAACTTGGGAAAAGAGCCTTGAGTTCTGTTGTTGAGTCCAGGATTAGAAGCAGAAGATCTTTGGCCTCTCCAGTTTGAAAGGAGTAACAGCTATTAAAAGACCTGATAGACAATTTTGGACTTGATGGGATTGTATTAGAATTGGGGATTATAAAGAAATCATTTTATAAATAGAGTTTTGCTTCACCTTTTCTTAACCAAAATGAACTGTTGACTTAATAGGATGATATATAGGAGATTTGGGGAAAAAAGTTCTTATTAAGGAATAGTTCTCCAATGTAAATAAAAAGGGAACAATGTAATCCCTATATTGCGATGGGGCATAGGTTAGGATGAACAAGTGAGTATTTCCAAGCCACAGTGTTAGTTAATGTAAACTAATTTGACTGTCACAGGCACAGGGAAATGGCAAAGTTCTTTCCTTTCACAAAAGAATCCACCAATAATTGGGCTCCCAGCTTTTCTTTGGTCTAGGAAGCAAAGGTTGATAGTATTTATGACAAGTCCTTCTCTGGTCCAGTATTGGGGAGAGGGATGATAATTGAATTTACCATAGGTGGATACTTTATCAAACAGAAGAATAGAATTAGCCTATAATTAAAATGTTTTACATATAGACTATTTTTCATACCTTGATTGGGTAATCTCCAGAATTGGTTTTTTAAAAAAACATACACTACTATGCATTTAATGAATAAAGCTTAGACTTCATTGTCTTTTGTGTAAAAAAAGGAAATGATAGTAATCATATGTCACATAATGCTTACAAGAAAATACACAGTGGCACACACAGAGACATTTTTCTATGACATTCCTCATACCAAGAATTGCAGGAGTTTTTCATAATTTCTTAATAAGACTTTGGTTAGAGGTAAGCAATATTTTTAGACCTTGAGCACATATGAGAAAATAGTACAGGGTCTCTCCAAAATGACTGCCATGGCAGGTTTCCTCATTTACAAAATGGCTGCCATGGTGATCCATTGAATAGAAAGTAACCTGGTAGCAACCTTGTGCTCCCTAGGAAGCCCCTCATCATCCCAGTTTACCTTTGAATATTTAGGGACTATTGCCAATCACCATTGTTTTACCTTATAAAAATGTGAGGCCCATATAAAACCGCAAAGCATGCTTGTATGTAACAATGATCTTACATCCTGGAATACACCTGCTTTCCATTAATTTATTTAAAATTGAGTTTTAAAAAATAATTTTAATGGATATTAACCTCTTCAAAATCCAGTGCTATCACAAAGACACTATATAGCTTTAGTTGGAAGATGCAGAAGTATTGACAACAGACCTCTTAAAGATTGTTTAAACCAGTGTTTCTCAACCTTGACAATTTTAAGGCATGTGGACTTCAACTCCCAGAATTCCACAGCCAACCTTGCTGTGGAATTCTGGGAGTTGAAGTCCACATGCCTTAAAATTGTCAAAGTTGAGAAACACTGGTTTAAACTGTTTTTTAAAGGGTCATCTGTTCATTTGTATTTGATAAGTATATCTGGTTTGTATACAAAGTAGTTTGTTATGAGTCAATTCTCAGGGGTGAGGTTAAACCACTTTAGCTTCTTAAAAGAATGGTTTCATCTGGATAATTTAGTTTAATTACTTTGCAACTTCAGTGCTAAGAGTATTGTGCCTCATACTTTTAGATAATCCTTTTTTTTAAAAAAAAGTATTTTATTATATTGCACATACTAGCAATAATGTTTGATTTGCTCCAGTTCATGCTGGTGAATTACTAGTGCTTAATTGGATTAAGTTTAGATCAGCTAAATATTTTTTTTTCTGAAATGTATAATTGATTGTGTAGGGAAGGAAGAGCTACAAAAATGGAAATCATACATCATTTCATTATTCATGGCAATGTCTAAATAAAATGCAGACCTTGTCATATTTAATGGATGGCTGAGTACATTCTGCTCCAAAATACAAAATGCTATTTTAAAAAAATCTGGATAATTTTAAGTGATTTAGATGGGATTTAACATTCTTGGAAAAAGATTTTATTGGGAGCAAAAATAAACAAAAAGTATGGAGAAAGAGAGGATGATGATGTTACTGGATGAAAACCTTTGTCTTAATAATTGTGTACATTTAATATTTTTTAAATTCCTCAGTGAACATTTAGAAATAATAACCATAATTAAAGACATAGCAATCTGCATGATAGTAGATGGGGATACCAAATCATTCTTTAGAATGAAGTAGTGGAACAAAATACATATTTTTACATTTGTCTCAAACAGTTGAAGAACTTTTGTACTGCATTGGAAGAAAAAATGTGTTGTTTATAAACAGCTAGTTTTTGAATTCGTTGCTAGGATCTATGTGGGGCAGTTTAACTGTCATGGACGAATGTTGAACTTTTAGGATTGCCTGTTGTATGGCTTGCAGCAGTTCAGATACAAAATTCAAACATGAACTCTGTGGGCCGAATTACATGGTACATTTTCACTGAGATTAACCTGCATATGTTTTGAGGACACGTTTCCTCTCCAAGTCATGCATTTGTGGTCAGAATGTTGTTTATTTATTCTGTGTCTCTTATAACTGATCCTGTATTTCTTCAAGAAATCTCAGAGCAGAGTTAGATGTACTAAATTCTGACTTGAATTACTGAGATTTACCTTTCTGATGCGCTGTTTGAAGCCCTTTGATTTGGATGACCGCATGCATAAAGATTTTAAAGGACTATTTGGTATAAGGGGCTATTTGGACTACAGAGTGCCCATCCCTTCTGTACTATCTGTCCTCAAGCTTTCTTTGCAAATATATTATCACTCAGACTCCTTTTCAGTATAATCACAGTACATCCATTCCTGTTCTGAGAAATCTTAATTCCAGGGAACAATATTTCATCTGATCCTAAAATAGTTAATGCATGGCAAATTTGCTGGGCTTTTAAAGCTTTCAACAACATTCTTTGATGCTATTTTCTGGAAGTTAAGTAAGGGAAATAAAAGAAAAGAAACATTTCTTTACAGTGTACAGAAGAAAATATAAATAAATGATATTTAAATTTATCTGTAAAAGTGCTTAGGAGATCAACATTATTCATTCTGCTTTTTGACTATTCTTTTTGTGGCTACAGCCTCTCCCTTCCTTTTCTGCCATGTAAAGGAGGCTTTCATTTTGTTTTTTTTTGAATTTGTAGCATCTAATTCACAACTAACTTAAACAAAGGAAAGGTTAAAGGAATGAGGTCCAGCAATTATAATGAATACTTAAAAAGGAAAAGGTAAAAGTATAGGTACAGGTTTCCCTGTCCAGTCATTTCTGACTCTAGGGGGTGTTGCTCATCTGTTCTTAGCCAAGAGAGCCAGTGTTATCTGAAGATAATAATAATAACAATAGTAGTAAAGTTGGAAGGGATGACCTCCAAGCTGGCAGGAAACCCTATACTAGTTTGGACAAATGGCTGTCCAGTTTCTTCTTAAAAACTTCCAGTGTTGGAGCATTCACCGCTTCTGGAGGAAGGTTGTTCCACTGGTTAATTGTTCTAACTGTCAGGAAGTTTCTCCTTAGTTCTAGATTGCTTCTCTCCTTGATTAGTTTCCATCCGTTGCTTCTTGTCCTGCCTTCAGGCGCTTTGGAAAATAGCTTGACTCCCTCTTCTTTGTTGCAGCCCCTGAGATATTGAAACACTGCTATCATGTCTCCCCTCATCCTTCTCTTCATTAAACTAGACATACCCAATTCTAGCAACCATTCCTCAAATGTTTTAGCCTCCAGTCCCCTAATCATCTTTGTTGCTCTTCTCTGTACTCTTTCTACAGTCTCAACATCTTTTTTTACATCGTGGTGACCAAAACTGGATGCAGTATTCCAAGTGTGGCCTTACCAAGGCATTGTAAAGTGGTATTAATACTTCATGTGATCTTGATTCTATCCCTCTGTTAATGCAGCCTAGCACTGTGTTGGCCTGTTTGGCAGCTGCAGCACACTGCTGGACAAATTCCATGGTCATGTGTCCAGCATGGCTGTATGCCAAAGGAGCATGGAAAGCTGTTACTTTCCCATTGAAGCAGTACCTATTTATTATTTACTCGCATTTGCATGCTTTTGAACTCCTAGGTAGGCAGGAGCTGGGTCAAGTAATAGGAGCTTACTTACTAATCCACAGCTGACTTCAACAGAGAGAAGGTTAAGGGAATGAGGTTTATCAGTTATGAATGAGTGCTTAAGAAGGAAGGAGGTTGGCTTTGGGAGTAATCAAATGCTGCTGCTAAAAAGGAAGAGGCTTCCTTTATGGGTGCCAGATAGTCATTGTTCGAGGTAACAGAGGCATGATTCATACTTACTACCCAGAAGGCATATTTAGCAATAATCATTGGCAAAAAACCACTTGCTTCTCTCTGTGGTCGTAGCACTCAGTGGCAGTAGACTGTTTTCCCTCTTCTGTACCACCTCCCTAGCAGCCACTGGTAACAGTCATTCTGCCTGCCCAGCCACAACCAGGGGTGATAGCCTGTCATCTCAGACATTAACTCTTTTCTTCTCCTTTAAATATTTAATTAATCTGAATAAATAAAGATGGAAGTTATGAGAGAACCTTAGCAATAGCCCTTTCTGTGTATAGCACCTTTGTCCCACTGTGTGTGCAGAGCAAATGCATCAGGGCTGCTTTTAATCAGGGAAAGGGAATAGGATAACCTGGCTTTTGGGGAGTGGACAGAAGTAGAGCAGTTCTTTAAGCAGAGGGACTTGTGGAAGACAACACAAAGGAATTGGGGCACAAGAGTTGATGGGCTCAGCTGTAATCAATGAGATTCAGATGCCTAACTTCTATAGAACTCCCTGATGCTTTTGAATAGATTTGCTAGTTAGGAGTCTGGGAGATTAAAAAATTAAAATTAAAATTAAAAAAAATTAAAAAAAAATTAAATTTTTTTTAAAAAGAATTAAAAAAATTAAAATTAAATTAAAAAAAAGAAATCTACAAATTATGAGTACAAATAATGTAAATGATTATATGTATGATAATCTCTGTTAGAATGATAATAACAGTTATCATAGATTTGTTATTGTTTGTTTATTTTTGGTACTTGTTGGGTGAATATAATAAATATTCAACACATATCAAAACCCAAAACAATTTATTAAATGAAATGTAATTTTCATTTACATTAATTCATGTAGTAAATAATAGCTCTATAACCATCTAGGTATCTCATTCACACACCTCTAATTCCCAAATGTTGCTTAAGTAACCTGGTTTTTAACAACTTCCTAAATGTTGATAACAAAAATGCAGCTCTTATTTCTAAGTACAGCTGGTTCCGCAGGAGGGGAGCTCCAGCAGATAAAGCTTGTCTTTGGGTCCCTTCCTGTCATATCTCACAGAAGAAGGGGGAGAGGGCTCTAATCAGTGTTTTCTATCTGGCTTTTAAAAACACCTGCATTGGCTTAGAATTGGAGTAGGGATTTCTTGGTGTTAGCTAGAGAAAGAAATGGTGGTTTAAAGCCAAATGATTTCACATAATAAACAACATGTGGGCCTTTTTGAACTTCAAACTATCATGCTAATAAGTGTTCCTAACTATTCTGAGAATTGTTCAAATAGGCTTCCTTTCTGCTAAGATATTTCTCTTTCTATAAAATGTTGCATTTTTCGTCTAGTGTAATTATTCCATTGAGAATAAAATCAATTTCTTAATTACTGGGAACAAACAAACAAACAAAAAACACAGGTATGTAATGACCGCAGAGAAACGTGTGTCTAATTGTTCAGCAGTCTGAATACCACTTAGTCTATGGGAAACAGATTTTCTTCCAATTACAGAGCAAGTATGTGGAAACAGAGTGCTTTAATAGGAATGCTTTGTAACCAAAGACACCTCATTCACAAATCCTGCTGTTTCACCAAACATTTCTGATTCTCTTTTGGAAAGATCAGTATTCTGGGGTCCTAGTAATAACAATCACACACACAAAGTTCAAGAGTTAAACACTGTAGCAGTCCTATGTGTTAAGGTTTTGCATATAATGCCATTCCTCAGAAATTCGACTTTGGCATGTAGAAGAGTATTGACCATTTATATTTTCTAGTGAAGCTCAATGAAAGTAACTGGGAGAATCAATAGCCTGGTTCATACATTAATTGTGTGATAAACAAATTGCTTGTTCATGTTTAAACTTATTTGGATATGAGATCATGGATAAAGAGTAATCTGTACTGATACTGTATGAAGCAGGAAACGGGAGAGGGTTGGAAAGTCCAACAATATACTGTGTCATATGCTTAAGTAATGGAAAAACATTTGTATGCTACGATCTATTGAATAAAACAGTGAATGAATGAGTAAATGGATGAATACATTTTATTTGTTTTATTTATTTTATAGGCCATCCACCTCAAGGTAACCCTGGGCAGCTATATATAAGTTTGATACAATTTATTTATATGCCATCCAATCTTGTAATATGTTATATAGAATACAAGATAACAAAGTTGAAAGGAACCTTAGGGGACTGGAGGCTAAAACATATAAGGAACGGTTGCTAGAATTGGGTATGTCTAGTTTAACGAAGAGAAGGACAAGGGGGGACATGATAGCAGTATTCCAATATCTCAGGGGCTGCCATAAAGAAGAGGGAATTAAGCTATTTTCCAAAGCACCTGAAGGCAGGACAAGAAGCAACGGGTGGAAACTAATCAAGGAGAGAAGCAACCTAGAACTAAGGAGAAACTTCCTGACAGTGAGAACAATTAATCAGTGGAACAGCTTGCCTCCAGAAGCAGTAAATGCTCCAACACTGGAAGTTTTTAAGAAGAGACTGGACAGCCATTTGTCCGAAATGGTGCAGGGTTTCCTGCCCGAGCAGGGGGTTGGACTAGATGACCTCCAAGGTCCCTTCCAACTTTACTATTATTATTATTATTATTATTATTATTATTATTATTATTATTATTATTATTATTAAATCCTCTCCCTGCTCAAACAAGAAACCCTATACCATTCCAGACAAATTGCTGTCCATCTCTGCTGTTCAATCTCTTCTTGAAAAGCTCCAGTGATGGAACACCAACAACTTCTGGAGGCAAGCCTTTCCACTGATTAATTGCTCTCACTGTCAGAAAATTTCTCCTTAGTTCTTGGTTGGATCTCTCCTTGATAAGTTTCCATCTGTTACTTCTTGTCTTGGCTTCTGGCTTCTTTGGAGAATAGGTTGTCCTCCTTGTCTTTGTGACAGTCTTTCAAATATTGGAAGACTGCTATCATGTCATCCCAGTCCTTCTCTTTGTTAGACTAGACATACCCAGTTCCTGCAGCCATTCATCATATGTTTTAGTCTCCAGCCCCTTAATCACTTTTGTTGTTCTTCTCTGTACTACTTCTAGAGTCTCAACATCTTTTTTGTGTCATGATGACCAGAATTGGATGCAGTATTCCTGTGATTTTACCAAAGAAGTATATAGCAGTGGTAATAACAATAGCAATAGAACTTAGACTTATATACTGCCTTACAGTGCTTTACAGCCCTCTTTAAGCAGTTTTACAGAGTCAGCATATTGCCCTGAAAAATCTGGGTCCTCATTTTACTAACGTCGGAAGGATGAAAGGCTGAGTCAGTGAGAATTGAACTGCTGGCAGCCGGCAGTTAGCAGAAGTAGCCTGCAGTATTGCATTCTAACCACTGAACCATCACGGCTCATAATATTTTAGGTGATCTTGATACTATTCCTTTGTTGATGCAGCCTAGGATTGCATTGTTTTATTGAGCAGCTGTAGAACACTCATACTTAAGTGGTTGTCCACTAGGTCTCCTAGATTCCTTTCACAGTTACTACTGTTGAGCCAGGTACCCCCTATTCTATAAGTGTGCATTTGGTTTTTCTTGCCTAAGTATAAAACCTTACTTTTCTAACAACTGAATTGTATTTTATAGGTCCCAGTGTTCAAGTCTGTCAAGTTCCTTATGGATCATGATTTGCCTATTTGCTAAAGTGTTGGCTATTTCCCCTAGCTCAGTGGTTCTCAACCTTTTTAATGCTGCGACCCCCAACTGGTCGTAAGTCGAGGACTACTCAACCGGTCGTAAGTTGAGGACTATTCAACTGGTGCAGCACCGTTTGTAGAATGGGACTTTTGGCGGGCTCAGCAGGGAAGAGACCGCCTGGACAATTCCTACTGGCTTTTGAAAGCTAACAGAATTAGACTCTATTCAAGAGAGTCTATTCTATTGGCTTTCAAAAGCCAATAGAATAAAAGGGAGTAGCACAGCTAAGGAAAGGGGGGGAAAAATGGCGGACTGCGTTGTTTGGTGACCCCTGTGAAATGGTCGTTCGACCCCAAATGGGGTCCCAACCCACAGGTTGAGAACCACAGCTTGATGTCATCTGCAAATTTGATGAGTTTTCTTTATATCGCCATCATCTAAATCATTTGTAAAGATATTGAGTAGTACTGGGTCTAAAACAGAACCTTGGGGTTCTGCATATTTCCTTCCATGTAAATGGAGTTCCACTGAGAACTACACATTGTATGTGATTTATCAGTTACGAATCCATCTGGTGGTGATGTCTATTCCACATTTTTCTATCTTATCGACAAATATGTTGTGGTTCACTTTGTCATATGCCTTACTGAAGTCCAAGTATACTATGTCCACAGCATTTTGCTGGTCCACTAATTTAGTCACTTTGTTAAAGAATGCAATAAGATTTGTTTGGCATGATCGGCTTCTGACAAAGCCATGTTGGTTTTTAGGAATACCATTTTGCTTGCTTCTAGTTGTTTGCAGATCCATTGCTTGATTATCTCTTCCAAGATCTTCCCAGGGATTGATGTCAGGCTGATTGGTCTGTAGTTTCCTGGATCCATTTTTTTCTTTTTGAAGGTAGGAATAACACTTGCTCTTTTCCATTCTTCTGGTAGTTCCCCAGTGCTCCTGGAACTTGAAAAACATGGTTCTGTAGTTTAGAGAGATTCCAGAGGTTCCGTGTTTAAATAAACTACTTAGAAAGTTAACAGAAATGCAAGTTAGGGATGTGATATGTCAATATCTCCTACTACCCAAGAAGAATGTCCTTGTCCACTTCCAGGTTCCATGAGTTTCTAGGACTTTGACAGTTCATAATGGGCAAGTGATGAGATGTTCTATTTGTATCCTAGTAAGATTTCTTTAAAAAATTTCTTTGATTGCTGGAGTAATTGGCTTTGTGTTGAAGCTTGAACTGAACAATTTCCTCTAGGTCAGTTTCGTTATAGAATAGTTCTTTATCTGTTGTATTTTGTTATTTTTGGCTATGACCAGGTGACCTTGTCCTCTGTTTATAGCCTGGATTATATGATTTGCAAACTGATCTCATGCATGTTTATTTGAGAGGAAGAAGCAAGTTCTCTTTGTTTAGTGAGATTTATTTTCCATTAAGATTTTTTGGGGATTGTAGTTTAATATAACTGTCTAGAAAAGTGAGGGGATTTGGAATGGTTAAACCACATTAGCCACAAAATGAGTTGGATTTATTTAAGTCTTGGTCACCCCCTGATAAATTCAGTATATATATATACCTACATATATCTTTCTTGATATTATACTAGGATTTTGATTTTTGTAAATTATGTTTCGGATTTCTTCCCCAAAAGTTCTCCTTTCACCCTTTTCTAATAGGTTTACCGTTGCTTTGGGGAACAAACAGATAGCAGTTTGGAAATATTGAATAATTGTATGTACTGAATATGTTTTTATTGTAATCTATTTTATGATATCCTATACTGTACTATAATATTATACTATATCATATATCTTCTCTATTCTAAATGTACATAATGGAACTAACACTGGACTAGAATAATGGGTGGAAAAACTGTGTTTTGGGAGGGTTCTCAAGTTGTTCTTTTGGACAGGAATTCAGGGAAGCACAAAAAGATCATTCTCCCTTCGTCACATACAAATCAGTAGTGTGGAGAATAGTAATAACTGTCTAAAATTTGGAATATCCCATTTTAAAAAAGAAAAAAAATGGATTAGAATTTTCATGCTTTCATGAATTGTTGGAGTAGATTAGTGTAAGAAACAGGATTTGCTGGACTTCGATAAGATTTCAAAGAGTTTTGTACTTCTGCTCTTGAAACTACTCAGCAACTTCTCACTGTTCTCTGCCATCACGGTCTTCCAAAGTGCATAATCTATTTGCAGTGCCAAGAGATTATAAATTTGATATGATTTCAAGCCAGAATTCTTCACTGTAACAGTGATGTTGTAAAAACAATCTAATTAATTGACATTATTGTTACATAACATTATTGTAATTTTGGGAAGCTAAATAATTGGAACCAAAAGAAAAGCTAGTTAAGGCAGCCAAAAAGCAATGACTTGGGAACAAAGAAATCATGCTTTTGAGGTATCTTTTGGGATATATTTATGCCTTGAAAATTGAATACACTGCTTTTGTTTTGGATCATGAAATAATGGCATTTGTGACATAGCAGAAATATATTTTGTATATTATTGCACACTTGTTAGCCATCCATAAATTGACACAGTAAGAGGTCTACTTAACCATTAATCAGTAGCATGGCTAAGTCCCATTAGTGTCAGTAAAACTATAGAGGAGAATAGATTCATGTGTTATGAGCAAGGTCCAAAATTGGGTTTATATTCTACATTGAATTTAATAGATGGATCTTTGGCAAGGAGCTTAAGAACTTCGTATGTTTAAAACACTTCCCTTTCTTCTCTTTGCTAAGCAGTACTAAGGAGGGAAAGTCAGAAAAATTGTGATTATGTTGAAAGGGGAAATATTCCTTCCTTCCTTCCTTCCTTCCTTCCTTCCTTCCTTCCTTCCTTCCTTCCTTCCTTCCTTCCTTCCTTCCTCCCTCCCTCCCTCCCTCCCTCCCTCCCTCCCTCCCTCCCTTAGCTATTTTCAGGGCTTCTTCCAGAGATACTGGTATGAGAGTGTTTCTAGAGCATTAGCTCTCCCAATCTTTGCAGATTTTGTTGATTAAATATTTAAGCCCCTCCCTCCTCCCATTGCCTCTCATTTGGCTGTCTGAGGATGAGAGCAGCAGCTTTTCAACACCATGTGAAAACGCTTCTTGCCTTAATGTGGCATAGGATCTGAAAGTATCCAGTTCTGGAAGACTAGAATTAGACTCTCACAGTGTAATGGCTGGTGGAAGGTTTACAGGAGAGATGCTCTAATATTTATAGCCCCTGTGAAATGACAAATAATACAGAATTGGCACAAGAGATGTCCCTATGCCTCTTCTGGCTCCGAGCACGTTGTGTTGGCTTCACTTAGATCAAATTTCCATTTTTGACAATATCTCTGCTTCTTGAACTGTGCCCATTAACCACACTTTTTTCTCCTGTGCGCTTACTTATTTCTTGTTCTTTTGAGAAAATATTCTGCTTTCTGTTTTCCTAACATCCTGTCAATAATGACCATGATTGGTTTGGAGATTTAATTTTTCTACAGACTTCTATCATCAACCTATGTTGAATGACTGGTATGTACTGTAGTAAATTGGCTCACTTTCTCCAACTCCCCCCCCCCCAGGTATATATCTAGCAATATACTCTATATACTGTATATTTATAAATTTCACCCACACAAAAATACTGTGACATTGACCAGACTTAGAGAGTGACTGATCAAGGAAATGAACATAAGGCATGAACTCTAAGATATATTCAGACCTCTTATGTGTGCAATTTGTTTTGTTTATTTCAAAGGAGGGATCAGGTGATCACATACAAAAGCGTACAACTATATGTGTCAATCTCTTCCCATTTAAATAAATGAAACATGCATTGGGCCAAGTTAGAGAAGAGCCCAAACAGAGTTGTGAGAATTGACCAACCTGAATTCCAAACCTATGTTTGCTACTCACTGGAGAGATTGGTTGGTATAAAATGTATGTAACAAATAATAATTTCAGTTTTTATCAACAATGTCATTTTATATTGTTTTGGAAATTATGTTTACTCAGAAAAAGTGTTTTCTACGTGTAGCTGTGTTAGCAGGACTGTCTCTGATGTGGGTTATTGATCTCTGTTTGAGCAAATATACTTGAGGAAATTTTTAAATAGTATGAACCTGCTTGATAACAAAAATATCAATATTTACAAAAAATAAAGGCAAAGAACATGGAACTTTTTATGACATGCTGGCAATTTCATAGTTGGATTATTCTGGAAAGTGACTTTATTAGTTCAAGAATCACAATCATTCTTGATAAAGAATCATGCCAATAAAATTTAAAAAGTTAAAGCTTGAAATGTCTTACTTTCCATGACATTTTATTATTGAAAGATGTACAAGTTTATATGTAATCCTACATCAATTATAACTACTATAGTATAACAACTACTATAGTACAGTATAACAACATCTATACTACTATAATAAACTAGTATAGTACAACAACATCACACATAGTATAAAATAATGTTACATGCTTTTCTGAAAATTCAGGTAATATTTAAGAATGACTTAACCTTTGTACAAATTTTGAGAGTGGTCAGATAAGATATGTGGAACTTTGCAAAACACATGAAAGGTATTCTAATTTACTTAAACATGTGTTGTAAGCATCTTGGAATTTTCTATGTGGGCAAGGGTGCATTTACCCGGCTGTGAGAGACTTCTCTTGACACTGCAAAGAGGTTGAAAATGGCTGTACTCAGTGTGAGTAAGCAAATAACTATAGTTTATAGTATTGTATAATAAAATATTGGATTAGAGGTGGGAAGACTCACTACATGACTTGAAGCCATCACTTTCTCTCATTCTAAGTACTGTAGACAAGAATGCTATGAGATTAAAGCAGAATATGAGGAGAACCATGCACACCATTTGAAAGCACACAAGAAAGGCATGGCATTAATGTAGATTATGCATGCATTGTGCATTATATTTATTTAATAGTAATAGACTGGATTCATACAAGACCATTTTCAGGCAAGAAAAAAAAGTCTTGAATTTGCACTGACCAGTGGATGCTATACCCAGAACTCCACTATCCAGATCCCATGTTCACTCATTTCTTTGGCCACTTTATCCTTTCTAGATTTACCTTATCATTTTGAAAACAGCAGTATAGCTTTCTGTCTGTTTCTGTAGAAATAACAATTGTTTCACTTATTGATTAAGCTTCATGTGTTTATTAAGAATTTATCACAGTGGAATACCAAATGAACTGTTATCACAGCAAACAACTGTGGTTGCAATGAATTTTCAAGTTAGCCATCAGAACACAAGGATTCTGGCTTCAGAGCTTCTGAAAGACCCTGAAATGGGAGTGAAGATGGAGGCATAGCTCAGTTCTCTGTCCATCTGAACATGCCTTTGTATCTGGAATGTTACATGGAAATTAGAATAAAGGATGACAGACCTTCACCTGCTACATTGTCCTTTCAGGATTCATGTTATATTGATCTCCTTGCCCGCATAATGTTTCATTGTATTTGGCCCTCAAAGAATCTAGCTGGTGCTTATTTTTGGTGAAGTAATCACATCTACCAGTAGAGATTGCTAGCATTTTTATTGTAATATTTTATTTACATATTTAAAATATATAACCCACTTTCCTATTCCTAGCATAATTTGTAGAACAAAGCAGAGTGATAACTCTTGTTGCTGAGGTCTTTGGACTCACAATATGTCATAGATAGATAATTTCAGCCAGTTTCTAAAATGCCTTTATGTGTGGTTGTAATGACTGTAACTTCTTGAGGGAAATTGTTATATATATATATAGTGGCCTCTTTGTGTTAGAAAGATTCTAAGCTTGGTTTCAAGTTAATCTAGAAAGGATTGGCTGGGAAGACTTTTCCAGGCCCCAAATTTCATGTGTTGAAGAAGGCCGTCTGAAAGTGTTGGGGACTCCTTTGTGTCATTTGTAATCCTTCAGATCTCCATGAAAATGGCACCATTCTCAGCAAATTGCAATGTAGTAAAGATGCATCACAAGAGTTTTATTTCAGTGGAATCTATAAGCATATAGCTTTCATTTAAGAGGCCTGTAGCCGCTTTCTATAAGTATGTATGTCTAAAATGCCATGCAGGCAAGATGGAGTTAATTCAATAAAATAAATATAAAATACTCTCTAAGCTGTCAGATGGAGCTGGAAGCAGGTCAGAGGTCACAGAGATGCTTCACGAGTGCACTAATCGATTTGCTGTCAAGGTAGTGGTGCCGGGGTTTCAAGTAACAGGAGAATTGAGTGCCACTCGGGCCCAATTTCCATAATTGCTCACTGCCTTTAGTGTACAACCTTTTATGAAACACAAAAAATATATCACTGAATTGTATTGATTAGCAATTGGGTTGAATAATTCATTTAGTATTTATTACCTGACCCTCAGAGGTTAAATAAATCCACTATCTAACTTCAGCTTGTGAAAAATATTACTTATTCATTGAAATGTAGACCGATTATTACACAATGGGACCTATCTTTGTTGTTTTTCTCCTTGTTCTTGTTCTTTTCATAAAAAAAAAACAAAACAAGTCCCCCTTTTATTCCTGTTATTTTTTTATGATAAAGGTAAAATGAAATATTCATTGATAGCCAGTGGCATTTTTAAAAATAAATACAGTTGGATGGTTAATACAATTTTTGGGGGAGGATATATGTGTGTCTTTTTTGCTTTTCCACTTTCCTATTCCTTAATAAGTGGAATGAATTAAAAAATATCTAGAATGTAAGAGCTACCACAACAATTTAAATATTAATAGAAAACTAGAGATTATCTTTCTGATAGTCATTATTCTTTGTGAATAGTTACTGATTTTCATGAACCACACTAAATTTCCTATAGTTTAACCCCACCTTTTTTCTCTAATACTGTAAGATAAAAAGTTGGTCATGAATATTTCACTCTCATTTTAGAATTTTTTAAGGAATTTTAGAGTTCTAGACACTGAAGCAAGGATCATTGCTTTATTTATGTGTATGATTGATTGATTTCATTTCTAGGTCACCCAAAACATCTCTGGGTGGCTTCACATGATAAAAGAAACATTATATTAAAAAACAACAACCAACCACTGTTCAAGGGGCAATATATCTTCCAACCATATCACCCCTGACTTAAATCTTGCCCAGTACCTTAATCCATGGCTTTGTGGGGGGAGGGGGGAAAGTTTTCTTTAAAAAATGCTTAACAGGATCATAAAAATCTCTAGGGGGATACTATTCCAAAGGAGAACATCCATTTCCTGGGTCCCACTAAGCAATGGCATTGCTTAATTGAGGCACCCAAAGCACACACAGGATGAGCTAACACTACGTGAACAGGCAACCTCTCAATAACAGCATGCTTTTCCTACATCTGAGGGCTAATCTTCTTCCTCTACACTCCATGCCACATTCACAACAATGCCCACCCCAAATCTTATTATTTATCCAGTTACCATTCAGTCACATCATCTGGATGCAACTGTGAGGCAGTTGATGTCTTCTCTCCCAAAAGATTTCCTAACTTTGTGAAAAGTCTTTCCTCAATTTCCGGACTGCATCCTCCAGTCCCTCCAAGTATTGTTTTTGAAGTTTAATGGAATTTACACCAGGTCAAGTGGAGGAAACTGTGTGAAGCTTTCCCTCCCCCCACCCTTAAAGTGTAAAGGAAAAACCTTATGTTTTACTTTGAGTTTGTTGATCCTTGTATGTGCCTAAATCCAGGATCTGGATTTTAAAGTTAGCAGCAGTAAGAAACCAGTCTTCTTGGAGTTCAATAAAATAACCCTCTTTTCCTGTATCACATAATGGAAGGAAAAGTCTGTTAGAATATAGTGGGATATAATATGCAATCCAATTGCTTCAGGTTTGTTCAGGTGTCCAGCTTCCTGCTTTCTGAGCCTATAAGTATTATAGCATTTGCCATTGTTTACAGTATGTATAGAACTTTTATAGTGTATAAACTGGTATTGAGCCAAAACAGTGCCAAAGTTTTGGTAATGTTTTTCCTTAGTTACATATGCCCATATTTTGATTTTTAGGGAGGCATGTAAAAGACAATAAACATATTTTGCCTAGTGTTGGGGAAGCAATAATGGATTTCTGGATTAAAAAGTTTAAAAATCCTTATGACAGAAAAACTGCTTATTCCAGCATGGGGCTGAACAGCTCCAATGTGAACCCCCCCCCACCATTCATGACACTTTGAGTAGCAACCATAGTAATGCATGGAAAGGAAATGATACTTCCCAGTAGCACCAACCTATCTGCCATATGTAGGGCCGATGGCAGAGTTCAGTGAATTAAAGCTGAGAAATTTTAAATGTATGTTTCCCATAGTTTTGAAGAAAATGAAGATGCCCATTGATAATTGAAAAGACTAAAACGGGTGACATATAAACAATGTGTTATGTGAAATGTGCAACAGTGAAGCATAAACAATGTGAAAGAGGTAACATTGTTTATATGTTACCTGTTTCTGTCTTTTGAATGATCAATGAATTGTTGAAAAAAAAAGTGGCTGAGAGGCCTAGAACTTCATTCTGTTTACTAACAAATTTTTTCAGGTATGGACATTTTTAGCATGAGTGAACATGGGTAATTAGCTAACCAGTGGGTAGTGCTGTGTCAACAAATGTATATGAATGCATCACTGCCTCATTGTGTATTTTTCTCAAATAATACTTATCAGGTAGAGAGGATGCAAGACCAGATTGTGATGTAAAGGTAAGGAGATGAACTTTCAATTCATGATTTCTCCCCAGAGAAATCTCTTCCCTCTCCTATGGTTCTTTTGGTGAATGGAGAGAGCTTTGCATTTGTTACTGGCATTTAAAGTGGACACAAGAACCCCATAATTTTGGTGACATGATCTAGAACAGGAGTGCTTAATTTTTCTGTGCAGAGACCCTTCCGGGGAAATCTATGAATCTGTTTTCAGGAAAAAAAAGAATTTAAATGCATAATACAAAATGCAAAAATATAAATAGTATTAAAGTAAACAATTATGCTCAAATACAGTTATCAATTACTAAAAATAACATATATATCATGTTGGACATCCAATTGATTTCAGGGTTGTTTTTTTTTTTTTTTTTTTTTTTTGAGGCAGGGGTGTCCAACCATGGCAACTTTAAGACTTGTGGACTTCAATTCTAGCTGGGGAATTCATGGGGTTGAAGTCCACAAGTCACAAAGTTGCCAAGATTGGACACCCCTGTTTGAGTGTTACAAGACTTGAAAATTCTGTTGTAATTTTTTTTTCATCCTAGTTCAAAGATCCCTTGAGATCTATCTTTGGACATTCAAGGTTACGAATCCCTGATTTAGACTCAGTTTGTCCTCACATCACTGTACATTTTATGTGAAGACAAACTGTATATTAAGAGGGCAATGTATTTGCACCTCCCTGCATGTCATTTTTTTTTTTTTGATCTGATGTTTTTACATTGCTACAACTTTGGAAAACTGAGCGCAAACACATGCTGCAATATGAAAACAGAGTTGATAGATGACATGTCTGAATGTCTCCAGCTTTTTCTAATAAGAATTGTTGTAATAGCTTAATGGACTATATTGAATGGTACTAATAATGTTTGTCATGTTAAACATACATGGAAATCTTAATTAGAGTGGGATCTTTACTCTTCTACAGAACCATTGTATTTTAGCAGCATATCTTTTTTGACTGAAACTTATTTCAGAACCAATACCACCCAGCTTATTATTTGTGCATACTGTAATTCTGAGCATTCTTGGATGAGGGGGGATACTTTGACTTTATTGGTACATGCCTGGCAGGTGTTCTATTTCTCCTCTTTTCCATATCTTAATCAAAAACAGTGCCATTTGGGCCATTCTGTACTTTTTATACTATTTTCCTGTCTCATTTCAGACCAGCATCCTGTTATGCACTCTGTTGAATTATTTTAGTTTTGAACAAATTCCCATTTGTTTCTCGGCATGCTTTACTGATTCATTTTAATCTCTTTTTCTCTTTACTCTACTCTTCTTTACTCCCTCTTTACTCTATCATTTGTTACCTATTTTGTACAGCATGTCTTTGGGAATGAAATACAATAAAAGCTGAAGTTTTGGGTAGAGAATTTACAGGAAACCTGAATGTTTTGGCTTCCAGAATTAAATGAAAAATGCATCTGAAACTGGCTGGGTGACCTTGGGCCAGTCACTCTCTCTTAGCTCCTCACCTTACAGGGTTGTTGTTGTGGGGGAAATTGGAGGAAGAAAAAAATATGTTCACCACCTTGATTTTTCATAAAAATAATAAACGCAGAAAATAAGTAATAAAGCATGTAAATAAATAAGTATCCAACTCTCCATTATTTGTTCTAGGGATAGTGCTTGAACTAACTGTAGTTGTATTATTTATTTATTTGAAGACACCCTCAGTGAATGAAAGATGAAGTGTTTGTTTGAATGAATGGATTTGTGAGGATTTAAGTAGAAACTAGCAATAGACAAAAGCAACCTGAGAAAAATTCTTGTCAAAATCCAGTTAAACTAGGTAGAACGTTCTGTTCCATCTTTCAGCTCTGTACTTCAAAATATAGAAGGATGGGAGAAATTTCTCAAAATATTAGGGCTGAGTTGAACTTATGGACTCTCTCCATTGAATTGGGATTTAATTCCACAATCAATAAGTTGATGTTGTATTCTGAAATGTATTACGTTTAACAAATTATTAATAATATATAGTTGGTATTTACTCTTTTTAGAGCTCTTTTTCTTTGATATAAAGTATTAATATTTGGCATATGAACAACTTAAGAATTCTATGGGCATAAGACAGGGAAAAATGAGTAGCATCTCCTAAAAATATGTTATAGGATTTTTTCCCCTGTATTCTACTCCAATCCTTCCTGTTCCCCAAATTTTCAATGTTCACAGTTTCCAATGCTCAACGAACATTTTGAGCTAGCTCTGTTGTTTTCTGGGAGGAGGTATTCTTTTACTATTTAAATTTGTTTTATTTTTAGCTTGCTGATCCCTCCTTATGTGTCAGTGATTTGGACTACATAAGGCTTGGATTTCTCCCTCCCTTTCTTGGTTTTTAATATAATTGTTCACAGATGATATACATGTTCATTGATCTTTTGTTGTCCTTAAGTGGTGATGTATGGATAAATTCATTGACAGATATCTTTCCCCCTTTTTTGCTATTGTTTGAAAAGATTTAAAGATTGATTTTTCAATATGATTTTTTTGCATTTTTAATATTTTTATTTATTTGCCCCCCATCTAGTTTTAAAGTGACTCTAGAATTTTAGAAACATTTTTTTTTTCTGATTTCTCCCTTTAATTACTTTGCCTTAGTTGGGGGGAATGTTATTATTACTAGTCAACCTGGCCACATATCTTGGAAAGGTGAGTATAAGCATTAAAAATCAGTAATATAAAAATAAATTAGAACTTTAATAGATCATGTTTTAAGGACCAAATATTTGACAGGAAGAAATCAGACTGAATTTATCCTTAAATCCACTTTTGCATATGAAATAGAAATATTGCACCTATTGTATACTTATAAATCAGACATTTCTGGAAAAGGTATTTATCTGTGTCATCTATATATATGTTTAATTTTTTTTAGTACTGGACTTCCTACTTGTGGTGCTATGAGGCAAGCCAATGTTGATAAATGTTCTTTAAAAGAAACATTCAGTAGGAGAGGAAGATGAGATTAACATCTTTTCCATTCCCTTTGGAAAAAAAGGGGGAGGATAGAAAAACAAAAATAAAATACTCCATTTAATGCTTCAAACTAGCATTTTCTTTTCCTTTTAGGTACAATTTTATAATGTTTGAAAAGTGCTGTCAAAACAACTCGTAAAGGAGGAAAAAAGTAATTCTCTTGTCATTAAGTGGTTATAGTAAAGTATTATTTTCTTTGTGCATTCCCTTTTTCTTTTTTCATTTTTAAAAAGGAGCCCATGATTTTCCAATTGTTCTATTTATACTGGTGCAAAAGTTTTATGGAAAGGTCAGATTTAGGCTTTGTGTGGATAACAACTGATACTGCCAACAACAAAGCAAGAATACCATTGTGTTGTGGTTTATATGTTTTACAACATTCCTTGCATTTTTGAGCTATATACCAAATGGATAACTTTAAATCTCTAGTACTTTCTGTGAATTAGACTTCTTTTGAATTAGTTTGAAAGTTACATCTTATTTTTAACTTGAGATGTTTATAGCCATCTGGCGATGATCTTTCTCTTTCTTCCCAGCGTGATTACTTTTCAGCACAGGAAATATTTGGAACTGTTTCTAATAAAGCAATGATAGCTGTGTGCACACTGCCTTCCTCCTTCTTTTCACTCTTAGAGTTACTATCTGACCTGCACCCAACTACCAAAATAATAGGGAAGGAAATCAGTAAAAAATGTAGGGTAAAAGTGTAAGAGTGGTGAGTGGAGAGTAGGATGTTTTAAGTTTTGTTCATTATTATCTGATGGCCTCATAATATTCATTTGTGACTAGAGAGGAATAAAAAGCCACAAGAGCTAATTAGGGCTTATTCAAGGGAAGCACCAAATTTTGAAACTCTTGGTTGCTCCTTTATAGCAGCAGCTTCTCATTTTCTACTGAAGAGATTTTCAATCTTTCTGGACTGGTGATCCCATCTGAAATTTTGTGGATACAAAGTGACTGCTTGGGAAAAAAACTGCTTGACTATTCATAAAGTGGTCCTATAAGAGACATTTAATCAATAATCAAACATTGATTATCAGAATGCAAGTTTTCCTTTCCAAAGAAATTAGCTTGGTTCTCTGTCTGCATTAGGTGGGCACATTTCCAAGTGAAGCATTGAGCTATATATTTTATTTTCATTTTTATTTTCTAAAAGTCTATGAGGGCCACTCAGGAGTATTTTTTGAATTTAAGTATATGCTGGATGCTGGCATTTTGATTTAAAACATGCTCTATGTTGAATGGGAAGGGAGCACAACATGGACTAAAAGTGCTCTTCACTGGTATCTTTAGATGCCCTCTGGAGACCCCAGTTATAATATAACATTTCATCAGTCATTTGGCATGTTCATGATAGCTGTATATTCTATCACTGCAGAGCTAAGTAATTGTGTGTATGCATTTCTGTTACTGTAATTTCCTTCTTGGAAGCTGGAAGAGATGGGAGAAAGGCACACCAGGAAGGAATGGGGCAAAGCTGATTTGGAGGACAGGACTCTGAAATATATTCTTCTTTCTACAGACAGAATTAGCATCATTGCTAATTCAATGAATTAGCATCTTTCTACAGAATTGCAATACTGTATGCTCATACCTGTCTGCATTTGGTCTTCCAGGGTTTTTGTTTTTTAGACGTATGATACTCATAATAAGCTCATAGTCTTATCCATACAATGACTCAGTATGCTTATGTTTCAGCCCATTATCAAGAGGTTTGCTGTAGAACACCTAAATTGTGATTTGTGTTCATGCCTGTGACACAGACAGCTTGCAAATTAGAGCTGTTAGTGTGTTAAATTCGCTTTAAATTCTGTTCATATAGCACTTCGTTTAATCCCAGTGGCTGATTCAGCAAGCCTTTCTGGTCAATTAGACTTTAGTGTGTTTGCAATCTAATTCTAAAGAAAAGTCTTTCCTCTGAGGTGGTCATACTTTTGA
This sequence comes from Crotalus tigris, assembly GCF_016545835.1. NCBI lineage: Eukaryota > Metazoa > Chordata > Lepidosauria > Squamata > Viperidae > Crotalus > Crotalus tigris. The sequence goes on along the minus strand of NW_024100595.1, from coordinate 456,167 downwards.
CTCTGAGCTATACTACTGTTTATGCACTAGCCTCTTTCTGCACATTTGCAGAATAAATACTGTACTTAATGTGTATTTAATGCCCAATTTAGTTGAGTCTTGTCACTATGAAATAAATAATTGCATTAGGTGGTACATTGTGATGGGTATCAATTATTGACCTAAATTCTTTGTGTTTAGGCTACCCATGTATGCTGAACAGCAGAACTAAAGAAATTAACCTACTTAAAGCTCTTGCTTTAATGTCCTGCTTAAACTCAGCATTCTAGCTCAAAAGAATAGCTACAGTCATTCCGTCCTCATACTTAAATTGAGAAAATCAAATATACTTTCCAGATGAAGTTCTGTGATATTCTGCTTTGCTTAATATCTATTTAATACTTAAATAGAATACCACACCAGTTTTTTGTCTCACATTACCAAGGCTTTCACTAAAGAGAATAGTTACTCTTCATTCTCTAAAGGCTTCATAATCAGAAACTAAGTTAGCAGGAATCTGATTCCATTTTTAACAGCCAGCCAGATCTGTAGAGACACATTAAGTCAAAAACCCACAAAAAATGAGAAATGCCTATAGGAAATCTTGCAGGGTTCAGTCAAGGGCAGTTTCATGTGACCTGACAGATTGGAAATAAAAAGGCTGCTATTAGTTCCATGTCAGTTCTTATAGTGAATGTTGCAGAGTAATTGTTGGTGTTAAGCTGTCAAATATTATCAAGGGTTAATAAGGTTAAAGAAGAAGTAAAAAGCTGCTCATAATATAGAAGTAGGGATAAATATATGGCAATAAATAAGAGGTGTCACACCATGTGGTGAAATCTAGATTGAAACTGGGAAACATAACAGTGGCAGAAATTCTCAACAGAAGATGGTAGGTGGTAGTTAAAAATATAATTTCCCCACTGTATATCCAGTCTGGCCTCATATTTTCCATTAGTGGCCAACCAATGTCTATCGGAGCCTACAAGCAAATCATGAAGGTAAAGTCTCTCTATGATTCCCAGTCATCCTTTCCCATTATAGTTCAAGTGTTGCTTATCCACAACGTTCTTGAGTGTCTAATATGCCCACAACTTTCCATCTGATGCCTCTAAGAATGAGGAGATCAATGTCACCATAATTCTCCTGCATGGGGCACTCTATATCAGTGGTTCTCAACCTGTGGGTCGGGACCCCATTTGGGGTCGAATGACCATTTCACGGGGGTTGCCAAACAACGCAGTCCGCCATTTTTTCCCCTTTTCCTTAGCTGTGCTACTCCCTTTTATTCTATTGGCTTTTGAAAGCCAATAGAATAGACTCTCTTGAATAGAGAGTCTCTGTCTCTGCCCTGAGCCCGCCAAAAGTCCCATTCTGCAAACGGTGCTGCACCAGTTGAGTAGTCCTCGACTTACGACCGGTTGAGTAGTCCTCGACTTACGACCGGTTGGGAGTCGCGGCATTAAAAAGGTTGAGAACCACTGCTCTATATAATGCAGATAATACCCTTTCCCACCAGCTTTTTTGCATCCAAATATCTAATCATTAGTTGGGCATTTTATTTATATAGTTGAGCTATTAAAAATTGGAATATCTTGAAGGCCAAGTTCCAGAAAGGAGGAACTTGATAAATGTGTGGTCCTTTGCCCCAGCATCTTGAAACTTTGGGGAATATTTTGCCAACCAGTGCAAGAAAATGCTAGGATATAGGGACCAGCAGGTCTAACTTAATATAGGGTACCTTTTCAAATTAATTTAGAGATATGCTTAATGATTTGACTTAACCCTTTATCATGGAACCTCAGAAGCATTCTTCATCTGGACTGTCTTCCAAGAATATCTCATTTTGATATATACCTGACATCTCCTAACTTTTGCTGCAGCCCATTAAAATAACAGTGCCTTATTTAACAAAAGAAAATATGAATTAATTATTGAATTCCATCCAACTTTGGAGAGAGAAAGTTTAAAAAGAAATTTGGACAAATGGGTTACTTGGGAATGACTGAAAATTAAATAAGGAGAAGTACTGAACGACAACCTCAACAGGATAAGGCCTGTTGAGCCCTTTTGAAGAAAGTTGCTGGGATGTAATCCATTATTGTGGTTGTTACACAGTCAGCCAGATGTTCAGATTGGATTTGGCATTTTTGTCTTTTCAAATCCTATCCAAGGACTTGGGATAGGCAGATTCTGTGGGATTAAGTGTATTGTCGCGGGATGTAAGCTGTTCCTAGTAAAGCTGTCTTTCCAATTGACTGATGGTGATTTTGTCAAATGATGGTCCGATTGTTTTGGGATTGCACCCGGGCATATATTACTATTGGCACTACTGTACCTTTGCTTTCTTTTGCCACTTACAAATTATTATTACTACTATTACTACTATATAGAACATATTCTCTCTTTTTTTAGTTACACAGAAAGCTAAGATGTAACCTATTTGTAAAGGGCATCAAAAACATGGAGTCTGTTGTGCACTACGGTGGAAAACCAAGCTTACAATGCTTCTTCATAGCCTGATTTTTTTTTTCCCTATAAGCAAGTTCTGTAGCATAGAATTCTGCATTCATTTGTTGCCACTTTTTACTCTTTTCCAAACTTGGTTGTGGTTTAAGGTGGCATCTTAAGGCTTCCCCTATTTGACTAGCTGTAAAAACTGTGAGACTATTGTAGCATGATCTTCCTTCAGTTTCTGAGGTTTGCAGTTGAACAGGATCAAGTTCTTGGGTTTCAGTCCTGATTTTTGCTATGTTTTGGTTTCCGGGATCAACTTATTTAAACAATTAATTAAAAAAGTGAGTAGCAGATACTTCCAGAGGAGACACATAAGATTATTCTCTGCTTAATTGGCTACCACAAGTTTTGACAGTAAAATTGATTATCTTGTGATGATAAAATTTAAAACGTTTCTTAAAATCTAGCAATATCTGAAAACTATAAGCATAATCTACCAAGATGGTTTACCAATTTGAATATATTAAGAGTCTTGCCAATCCCTGATTCTTAAATGGGTAGCCAAGACCCTTTGTCTTTATTTCATAGGCATTAAAAGAAAAGCAACACAAGTTCACTGTTACGGTTTTCCTTGGAAGGGTGAAGGAGCAAACTTTCAACATGGCATTGATTCTAAGTTACATCTTATGGATGCTGTGTGAAAAGCAAGTTCTATATAATATTGCTTGGAAAGTGCCCTGCAACAGTATGTCAATAGACCAGACAGGGTAGGGTAAAGAACCAGTTTGAACAATGCCTTACAGCAAAGCTATAAGAGATTGGCAAAGCCCTGTCCTACTCCATTAACTGCACAATCCTGGCTTAATTAGCATTGTTTATGACTAATTATTCTGATACAGCTTCACTGTCTTCCCACAAACCTTACTGCAGTCAAAATATTAAGTAGCAGCATGCTGATTGGGATACATATTTCTTTTCCACGAAGGAAGGAATGGCGGTTAATTTCTAATTGATTGCTTGGTAGAGCTCCTCCTTGTGTTTCACCCCCAAGGCTTGACTTGACGCCATCTGCCTAGTGTCAGTGTTTGGAAACCAGCTGGTCAGTTAAACTATGTTCTGTGGGAAGCTGGCAATTTAGAGCAAGCAGCAGCTTAGCCGTCAGCATGCTAAAGAGTGCTTTTCACTTGTGTTTTGATAATGGTGCCTTAAGCCTTAATTATACTGTATGACAACACTGTTCAAGAACTATCAAAATAAACCATTTCAAGACATCCACTGTTAACAATTTTGGAAGAAATCTTCTTCGTTTGTTTTCGAAAGTATTATGTAGAGTAATTCAGATTCTTTTTGTCACAATCTAGAATTATTTTTGAATTAATATTTTTTGTTTTCTATATAAAGAAGTATTGGGTGCAAGAAAAATCTGTAATTGGAAAAGAAAAGCAGAATTGGATCCATTAAGGCCATGTAAAATTGAGACTTTCATCTAATGGCATTAAAGTATTATAGTGACTGCAAATGGATCATTCCAGCTTAATGCAAGTAAACTGGAAGCAGAGTTTGCACTGTCCCATTGTCAATACAATCTTTAGGAATGTTTGTGATTCAGGAAAGCGTTTAACAGTAATGTTGTGGTACCAGGTGATTATTAAGGAGAAAAAAGTTAGCTTTTGATTAAATATTTAGAAAACAATGCAATTGAATGGGATTATTAATTTGATATATGAAGGTGTCCGAATGTTAGATTCCACGTGAATCATTCTTAATTGGATGCTGCAATTACTAACTTCTTTCTACAAGAAAAGGAAGAACCCCCTTTATAAGGTCCTTTTTCCAAATTTGATCTTGCTTTCATTGTTGCAAATGTCAATAGAGTTCAATCAGTGTATAGTCAATATAATTATACATAGTAAAAATAGTGATCAATTTGGGTGGCATTATATTTTTATGTCCAATCGTAAGTTCAGGTAGGCTAAATTGGTGATAGATATTGAAGTGCCATCCTTTTTGGTGACTGTTCCTAAAACTCATGTCCATTAATAAGACAGATTTGGTATTTAAAATAAGACTTTGGAAAAATGTAGATGCTCCTAAGGATAATGATTTGTGATCTGAAATATGGAGAAGGCAGCTGCTCTCCTTACTGTTTATACAGTTTGTATGTAAATTGGTAGCTTTGATGGCATATAGAGAATTGGAATGGGCAATATTGTTGGAGGTATAAGGAGGCTTGTGTTAGCTCTGAGTCACTAACTAAAACTCAGAGAAGTGTATATATAGAGAAAGAAATTCCTGAAGTCATATTATACCTTGTTTTCCAGAAAATAAGACCGGGTCTTATATTATTTTTTGCTCCAAAAGACGCATTAGGGCTTATTTTCCGGTTAGGTATTATTTTTGGGGAAATATGGTACTAAATGCATCCATCTAGCTGACAATCTTAATTGGGACTTATTTTGGGGGTGGGGCTTATACTACGAGCATCTTGAAAAATCATGCTAGGACCTATTTTCTGGTTGGGTCTTATTTTGAGGGGAACACGGTAGTAGGTTTGGAATTTCTAGAGTTAATATAAATGTGGAAAGAACAAATGAAAAGTGATATTTTTTTTCCTTAAATTCTTGGTTTTAACAAAGTATTGTTTGTATCTGGGTACTGGGTAGCACTCTTGTGGTTTTGCTATTTTTCATTTTGCGCTCTGTGTCCAGTAGCTTGAAAAGATGGTGGCTACTATTTTTTCTACCTCCTGTCATTGCCATTATGTGACATTTCATGATGAATCTATCTGACAGTTTCATTGCATTGCAAAAATATTGTTTCACAGTCTTTAAAATACTGACTTTGGCAACCTTTACAGAACTAAGGAAAAATGCAAATATTAATGAGGCTGATATAAAAACAATTTTTCTCTATCATTTTTATAGTTGCTATAGAAACACCTTGGCCTTCACTCTTGCTAATTAGTTGGATTTTGCACATTTTATATTTGGAAATGTAAATCAGTTTTCATAAATTATTACTTATTTTTCTATTTATATTTACAGTACTGATATGCATATACACACAGGAAGCTTGAGATATTAATTAGCTACATAACACAAATAAGTGTGACATTTATGGTCACAAGACAAAACTGGTTGGTTTTTCAAATATTTGAAGGAAATGAATACAGAGATTTTTTAATATAAGATAAAGAAAGTGAACCTTAACAGGTTTGGAGGTTTGTGGGAGTGACAAAATGCAGCTGTCTGGAATACATATTTTTACAGATTTCAAATCTAATAGTAGATTTAACCTAAAGAACTGCCGTTCCATCTCAAATCTGTAGGGAGAATTCAGGAAGTGTGTATGTGTGATTCTGCTTATTTTTGCCATTGTAAATGATTAAGATTTGACTCTATTATCATTTAAATAAAATTATTTCTGTCTTGAACTGTAGAGGGTCCTGCTGGATATTTGGGGAGTAATCTTGGCAAGCACAGAGATTAACAACAGTTAGGGTGGCCTTTTCAGTCATTAAATTAAAAATTAATTTTTTTACAGGTAGGGAGATGGAAACTCATCATTGTGTTTTTGGGTATTCAGAAATCAGACATAGAACAAGATGTTAGGCTCAGGGATTAGATGAACTGATTGATTTGTAACAAGTCATATGCATCCCAGCTGGGGCTACAAATACCCTTGGAGTATAAGCTCCAAATAACCACCTTGATATTTGAAAGGCATTTTACAATCTGCATGATTAAAGTTACATCTGTATCTGTACATATTTTTCCGGTCTGCCACAATCACCAGACTGGATCTGGTAATATTATTTTTGGCTTTGTATATATTTTTCTGTTGTTATTATTCTATTTATGACAAAGAGATCAGAAATTTATAAATGCAGAATTACCCTTGTCAATTCCCAGTTTAGGGAAGACAGTACTAGAAAAAGAAATATATTCCCAGCAGAGATTTGGATTTGGAATGTCTGTTTGTAGGTCATGAACCTAAACATTATACATAATATTTCTGAATTGGTGGTTATACATGTTGCTAAGGAACTGATCTCATTTCTTGACTCGCTGGTTCCAAATAAATTTAAAATTTGAATGTAGTGATTGGTGCCTCCTTTCTCACATTTTGGTAAAACGTTTATCTATTTAAACTAGGTTTTCAAAATTATTACTAGATTGTGTTAATGACATTTTAGTGTTTTTAATTGTTTAAGATAACTTTTATGAATTTTCTGTGTTTGCATTATTGTGGTAACATACATGGAATACTGTATACACATTTGCAACTCATTTGCAGTTACAATTCAGGTACTATTACTATTACTACTACGGTACTAATAATACTAATCTCCCCCCCCCTTTTTTTTTCTTTATTGACAATAAGCATGCAGATCCCTCCTCCATCTGAATTGCATTTCTGTTGCAGGAGTGCACAACTACTGCCAACTTATGGGTTGCACAAGGCTTTGTGCCAATATTTATGATCACATTGCAAAAATAGATCCAGGAGTTTCTTTGATTGTTTTTTCAAATGTGTATCTTAATGTTCCCACAAAAGCTAACCCTTGATGATATGCAGCCTTATGCCTCTGTAAGGCTTGCCATTCATTTTGCCCTTTAGAACTTCCCAAAATTCTAAAATAGGCAAAACAAGGCCAACATTTTTGGCCTAGTAATCCAAAAATAAAAAGTTACTAGCAGCCTGCAGATGGCCTCTGAGCCACACTTTCACAAGCCTGATCTTTCAGAAGCATTTCTATTCCAATTTCCCACAACCAGTACTGAATACTTATAGCACTAAATATTACAATCTTTATAATCTTTGTGTTCTCTTCATGTTTTCTTCTATGTACTCTTCTGTGATCATCATACTTTTCTGATGATGATATTCATGGATATTCAGATGTATTTGGGGAACTTTGTTATATATCACTGAACATTTTACAGCTTGTACATCAGGATTGGCAACTGCATCTTTTGTAAGAAGCTTGTTCATTACAGCAGCCATGCAAAGGGCATCTTCGCCCCAAGGCAATATGGAGTGGCAACTCAGCAAAAAAGTGCAGGATCAGGATGCCACCACAACAACTTACAGAGATCCAGGCATCTCTGAAATGAAATAAAATAAAATAAAAATAAAGTGCCTGAAAATCCCCTAAGATTGCAAAAATATCATGAGGCTTGGCAGTTTTCTGTGATTTTGTCAATTTAAATGAAATCTTATATTAATAACATTTGATGGGGCTGTGACTATCCTAGAGTTATACATGAATTCATTTGGGTTCATACAGATACTTCTGTTCAGGTGCATTGAAGTGGGGAAAAGGCTGATATTATGATACTTAAATTACTTGTGTGTTTCCTTGTAAAGAAATGATCTAAAATGAGAGAGCCCCTTCCCCTTTTATCGATAAAGGCTTAAGGCCAAATCAAACTGATCTTTCAAAGGCTAGATGTAAGTGCTTAAGACCACTCTTAAATTCGCAGAGTAAGTCTTGCTAAAAACTCACTATTGCCAGCATACAAGGACACACCCTGCTTTAGTTTTTTAAAAGGATGACTTAAGAGGTTGCAATCTTATTCTTGTCTAAGAAAAAAAAAATGAGGCAGAATTTAAAACAGGGAAGAAGGGGAGTAGATAGATTCTGGGACTGTTAAAGGTTAGCTAGATTTACCAATGTCATGTGAAATCATGGGAAAGTGAAGCCATCCAGTCTGGTGCAAAAAGTCTTAAGTCCTACGTTGTGTAAACAAAGCAAAGAGTAGTTTGTTTCTTCTTCTTCTGCAAGGCTGTAATACTTCTTTCCAAAGAATATGTAACATTTGTTCTGAATATAAGGAAATACTCTGATGTATTTTTGTATTAAAATGTCAATAAACAAGCAGCATAATAATAAAAAGGAGATAGCAGAGGCTTTTTAGTAACAAAAGGCATTTTTCCCATATGGAGGAATAATCACACTATCTTAAAATAGGCTTTCTGCCTTTTTAAGGCTACTCTGGCAAAGAACTATGTGTAATAAGAAAGAATTTTCTTGTCTCAAGCTCAAGCTCACCAAAGCAAACAAGCGCTTAAATTCTGGGCTGTCATCAAGCCCAGGAAGGTCCTTGCAGGATCACAAAACAAATCAAGCCGTTGAGGGCTTCCGGGCAGCCAGCTAACAAAAATATACTATCAGAGGATGCAGCCCAGCAAGCACTGTGGCTGTCACAGCAGTAGGCCCCCAATGTGGGCATCCGTTCAAGAGCTTTACTCCCACATCTGGTGAAACTGTGACAATCGGTGTCTGACCATTTTAGGAGTCAGATACTCTGGGCACCAGGAAGTTGATTTGCCTTTCACTTCCTTAAGAAAACACACATTAATATTGAAGTGTTGCCTTCATAAAGCAGCATTTTGTCTTGGTCTCCAGCAAAAGTTATGTGCTGAGAAAGGTCACTTGGATGCAGCCAACCATATCTACATTTCAAATATTTCTGAGGACATTTGCAAAAGAAAGCCAATTAAAGCCTGGTGACCCAATATTGCTCTTTGAGAGAGTTATTTATGCCTTAAATCTTCATTGTTTTTGGTTTAAAAAAAAAGTACAAAGAATGAAACCTCTGAAATACTTCCTGTGAAATAAATGAAGACATCAGTGCTTATCATATTATTCCTACTATTATTTTAGCATCTTTCTTCAGATAGGGCTTCAGATGATATAAGGTTATCATTTTCATTATTATGCACAATATCAAGGGCCTCTTGTTTTTTCCTTTCCCATAAAAGACCATTCTTTTATAGAAATCCTGCATTTTCGTTTTTAACCGGGTATCATAAAAATGTTTTGAATGTATTGCTGCAGTCCAATTTCTTGATGGTTCAAGAAACAGTTAATTTATCTTAATTTCTCTAAAGTTTTGCCACTAGGTAGTTACTCCATTTTTCTTTCTCCAACCCCTTTCCTCCCATTCTTTCTCTGTATGAAAGACAGCAGTGGCAACAAAGAAGATGAAGTCCTTTAAGGACAGTATTGAATTTGAAATGAAACAATCTATTTTTGTTAATATATGCTTTGAATGTGTAAATCTTCATTTGAAATTTATTTGTAGCAGCTTTTGACCAAAGTAAAGGTCAAAAGCTTATATCCAGACACTGAACTTTTGTGAAGTTCTCTTGTGAGAGCTTTACCTTTGCTGTAGTAATATGTGATAAATCTTTCTTATTCATTTGGCTTTGCAATCAACATTTGAAACAATGCATATTACTATAGGTATTGAAAAGTACCAATCCAAAGATACTTTAATTTAGAATAAATGCAGTGATCTCTAGAATGAGGAAACCTTAAACAAGTAGTTTTTTATTTTTTATTTTTAAAGTTCTGTTCCACTTTTCTAACAAGATATTGCTCATAAAATATTAAAAATAAATTCAAACATGATAATATGACAACCCCAAATAATTATTTTTAAATATGTCATATTAAAATACCTCAAATTAAATCAGAAGCCTGATTTTTGGGGGACAAAAGAGAATAAAAACTGAAACCAGGCACAATTAGTACCACCATGGTACTAAGCCTATATGTTTAAACTGGATTCTTGTTATTGAATTATTCTCTCTAGGGAGAAAATCCCATATATATGAGTGAGTGAAGCATGGTGATTAAAAGAATGATCATAAAGTAGGAAGTGACTAATTAGTTCATTACTAGGCAGAGTTGTTGTAAATTTTACAGCTAGCCCTAAACTGTTTTAATATGTGAAAATGCTATGTGGATGGTGAACAAGCATTACAGTAACATGCTTTTCTAACTCAATGAGGGTCATTATATGGGGTAAATAACTAGCATCATTTACTACCTATGCAGCAGCATTCTGCAGCAGTTGAAGCTTCTGAATGATCTTCAAGGTCAGCCACATGTAGGCTGTATTGCAGTAATCCAGATGAGAGGTCACAAGGGTATGAGTGACACTGAGTAGTGCTTCCCAGTCCAGAAATGGGTGCGGCTAGTGAACAACCTGAAAGTATGCAAAGATCTAGCCCTGGCCACCATCTGCTCTTGAGCATGAGGATCTTCAGATTGTGCACTGGGATCTGTCTAAGGCAGTGCTAGACCAATGATGGAAGTTCCTGGCACCAGACACTACAAAATATATCCCTATCCAAAATGGTTGGTTAAAGAAGGGCTGATGGAAACTCATTAAAAGGCTTTATATTTGTGATAGTTGCATGCAAAATCCTAACGTTGTGGCCATATACAAGGTGGGCTTTCCTCTTGTAAGCGCCTCTGGATAGAAAATAGGGCATTTTGCTAGTCAAGTATAACTGTATTTTAAAAAAAAGAAATGTATTTAATTAATTATGTTATATAATAATTTTTGTTGTTAGCTGCGAAGTCGTGTCCGACCCATCACGACCCCATGGATAACATTCCTCCAGGTCTTCCTGTCCTCTACCATCTTCTGGAGTCCATTTAAGCTCACGCCTACTGCTTCAGTGACTCCATCCAGCCACCTCATTCTCTGTCGTCCATCCAGCCACCTCATTCTCTGTTGTCCCCTTCTTCTATTGCCCTCAATCTTTCCCAGCGTCAGGCTCACAACAACAACAACAACAAAATGTTATATAACAATTACACTTTCATATATATATATATGAAATGAATGACTCACACTCAAAGAAAAAATAAAACCAACAAAACAAAATAAAAACATAAAAAGGACAAAAAAACCCATATCATTACAAATATATTCCAAATTCACCTGATTTTATATGTCTTAAAAAAAAAGAAACGTGGCTTTCACTGCTTACCAACTCTGTCCAAGAATCCACCCCCCCCCAAAGAGGGAAATATAAGGTAACATTTTCTGACTGGCAGAATATATAATTTTCTCAAACACTGCTAGAACACAGATCTCTAAAATCTAATTCTTTATATCTGCAGTTAAAATATTTTTCATGTCTTTAAGATTACTGTTTGCAGAATAATTTTGCATAATGCGGGCGTGGAATAGTTTCTCTAATGATTGGGAGGTATTTCTATATATGGGAAGTATTTAGCCAACAGGCTTCTCTTGCTCTCTCATTTGTAGTGTATTAATGCAGACGAAAAAGGCTGACTTAAATATGTGTAGAAATGAATAATATTAATTATTAATGAAGAGTGGCTTATTGTATATAGTTGTGATATCAGGCAAGTAACTGTTGGATTGGCATCTTTAATTGATGGAGCTTGTTTACTATTTTTTTCCCTAAAGAACAGATTTCATGTTTTTTGTTTTCTTGAAGTGTTACTTCTTTTCTTGAAATATAAATGTTTTCTTTTATGCTCTAAATACTTCTTGGCTTGTCTGCTCCCTCAGGTGCCAAAGCAGTAGCCAATGGACTGTTCAAGAGCGAAAATACACTTAACAGATGCTCTTTCAACCTTTCCTTTCTTAATGGATGATTCTGGTACATTCCATGCTATTTCTAAATAGCAAGAACCGATTTTTAGTTATACAGAGCAAACCTGTATCCCTGAAAAGTTACTTTCACCAGTGTCTAGGTTGAATTTTTGAAAGCATAAAACAGTGTTTTGTAAGACAGCTTAAAATGCCTAGTTAAAATATCAATACTTTCTCTCAGAATTGCACAACCAAACCCACAGATTCTAAAAATACTTTCTGTGCTGGGAAATTATTCTCAGGATATGTTTGTATTTTTTTAAAAATGCCTGACCATGCTTTATTAATATATTTCTTTTAAGTCTTTTTGAATTTCATTTGCCTGAAGAATAAAGCAGAGGATTTAATACAGGAAGAGTTAGTGAAGATGAAAAAAAAGCAGCTAATGAGGATAATGAGAGAATGGTAATAATAATAGTAAAAAACTAATAACAGCCCTTATTTATGTGTTATCCCTTGATTGTTTTAACAAAATGCTTCCTTGTGGCTTTCTAATTCTAAATGAAAATCTGGCTTTCTAATATCAAACTTACTTTCTTATTGCCCCCTCTCCCATAATACAGTTTTGGGAAATTCCACTGAAAATCATTTCTCTATCTCATTCTGTTCTTATATACAAATGATAACAACACTCTGAACCATTCTTTCCCGGAATACATACTTTATTAAAGTATCTAGAATTTGTTGACTTTCATTACTGTGTTTTGAGTTATTTGTATGCTTAGATTGCAGATTTGGGGGAGAAAGGGATTCAAACTCTGTGTCAGAGCAGAGTTCCACAATTCACATGTAGTATTTGCACTTGAAAGCTTAGCGGAAAGGTGACAGTTGGGGTAATTCCATTTTTTTTATCATATTAGCATAGCAAATATTTGAAACATGAATCATTGGGACAGTCAGACTGTAAGAGTAATTGTAGATGTGAGAATAACTTTTATTGCTATTCAGCAAAGATATGGTAACTGAATGGATTTATTTCCAGGTAAATGGGTATAGAAGAGCAGCATTTGCTTTTATATATAAGGGATAAGAAATATTTGGACAGACGTATGTGGGATTACATGTAACATTTTTTATATCAAACTCCTCTAGTATACTTTGTGGAATGCACTGATTTTCTTTACGTCTATTCCTATTCTGTATTTATTTGCTAGGAACTGAATCTATGAAAATAACATGCACAAATAAACAAATGTCTATTCAGCTTTTTAAATATTTTTTCCTTGGTTATTTTATGTAATTATGTTTATTGCCATTGTTATCATCATATATCCTGTTCTTTTGTCTAGTAAAGGTCCTCAAAATACCTTACAGTAATTAACATATTTCTGAAAGTATTTACAAATGTCTGTCTGTCAGTCTATCTGTCTGTCTGTCTGTCTACCTATCTATTTACTAACTTTTTAGTTTAACATAAATTTCATAGTTTAAATGAATGTTTCAATAAATTATTTTCCTTTGTAGGTTTGTAGCTAAATTATAACAATGCTATATTTAATAAAATGCATCAGAATGTTTCTATTTCTTGATTTCTTTTCACTCAGATTAAACCAGATTCAGTTCATAATTGAAGAAAATGATCAATTTTGAAGGACTTACAACAACAATCCCCAGGCTTTTTCTTAAATGATGCAGACTACTACATGACCAAAACACATTTCTGAAGACCACCAAATATGACAGAGGTGGCAGCACAGAATCACAAACCAACATGACATAGATGTTTCCCTGATAGCATCTGTTGAATCCCAAAATAAATGAATAAATGAATGAATCCATATATGTCACTGACTGAAATTTCATGAAATATTGGTGTTTTAGAAGAAACCTTGTGAAATTTTAGACTAGAATGCTAAAACCTAGAAAGATTTGGAAATCTCCCAAGATTTTGGCCATATATTTATTATTTATGTACAATCTGCAGTATTCTTGTAGACTGGAGCTTGAGAATCATTGACAACTTGGTGAACAGCAACTTTTTATATCAAGATTAAAACCAAAACACCAAAAATATATTGATAAATCTATATTACCATTACTGCATTACCTTAGTACTATTTTTGTCTCCTGATGATTTAATTCACAAGGGATCTCAGGCAATGACTCTTCTTACAGGGTTATGTACTGCTTTCTGTACATTTATAGAGACATTTGCCTATTATAAGCTTCATTTATGCAGAGTATTATCGGATTCAAACACAGACTTTATTTGTCTCTAGCTTTGGATTATTTCAAAGTAGCCAATTTATTGGCTCTGATTTGGTGATTATTGCATTTAACCCTTTTCTTTGGGGAGGGTGAGCAGATAGGAAGAAACTTCCTTTGAGTGTATTCTGCCGTGACAATCATGTTCATTGTTTGTAGCAAGCATCTCTGTTATCCACTGATGTCCTTTGAAGCTTAATCTATTGTAAAATTAGATCATCAAAATGGCCACAGTTTGCACATTTACATACCAATGCTTAACATTTTATGAAATTATTCAAATGCTGTGAAACTCCTAATGCCACTGAAGTTGTAGCACAGTTCATGTGCAAGTGATATGTAAACCATGTAAATGAGCAGAGATCCTTTCTTCTTTAAATTAATCTTTCAGAGGTTGTTACCCTGCCAGTTTGATTGCAATAAGAACACAGATTTTCTTCTCTCGATGGTGAAAGTGCTTTAATCCCCCTTTCCAAAGGTCAACTAATCTCCAGTCTTAAGTGCAATAGATGCAAATACACTACTTGTGTACTGTTCTTCCTAATTTAATTCTCTACTAAGCTTTCATGTCTAAATCTAGTAATGGATCCAGTTTAGGAGGAGGTCAAAAGGTTTTTGTTCCTGTAAAATTTAAATTGACATCATATACTGATAATGGTACTCAGTGCTCTAATATAAACATTTGCTACCATTCTTCCTGCACATCATTTTATTTTCTTGGATCTGTTCAGCCTTAGTGCTGTTCTTTTCCACTTGAGATATGTCTACTGCGGTAGAATGCTGTACTGGAGAATAGATGAGAAGCAAAAATTGATTTGTTAATAATTCTCCTGTTATCCTCAGCTAAACTTGTATTCTTGGTGTGCTAAGTATGTAGATATATAACATAGTTATATGCAAAAATATATACTTAATATTTGATTCACCTAGTCTTTCGATAAATCGTGCTTCACATTTTCTTGTGGTTCTTGCTTGTTCACTTGAGTTCCACAATGTCTCTATTTTAGGGAAAATTCCCCATGAATGTTAATTTGGCTCATAAAATAAATAAATAAATAAATAAATAAATAAATAAATAAATAAAAGTCTGGTTCGCTTTCATTTTCTTCTTGTAACTTAAAAGAAAGGTTGTGATGAAAGAACAGCAGCATAGGCTTGAGAGCCTCACCAACATGAATTTCCCTTGCAGTGTTTTGGGGAAACTTTCATTATTCAGGACTTTGGGATATTTAGAAAGGAGATTAATCTGCCAAATGATGATTACTCTGGGATCTTCCTATGGGTTTAAAGAAAGCCCAGGAAGAAATCATGCTGCTGGGTTCAGTCATATAGGAAGTCATTGAATGAAATACTGACAATAATATTTTGCGAAACACCCTGTGATAGTTAAGGATACTTTGCGTGGAAGTATATGGGGGTCTGGGCAGTTAGAGAAAGCAACATTGTTAAACTGAAGAGAAAACCATGGTTATCAGCAAGGGATGCTTCAGTCAGACTTGCCAGATAAATCTCGTGTTCTTGAGGATTATTTCTTCCTTTCTGCCACTGACAGAAACCAGAGCATACATCTCTACCAGTTTATTAGTCAAAGCAGTGGGAAACCAGAAGCTTGCTAGACAAACCAGCATGATACAGAAGACCAGGCCTGGATTGAATTGAATGGCACTTTCTTGTCTTTGATTTCTGCAATTTGAGAAATTCATAATGGATTATGGCAATTACTGTAAAGGGAGGAGAAATTATCATTGCTTCAGATTCAGCACATTTTTTTTTCTAAATAGAGATCTCAATCCTAAATTCTATTAAGTGGAATTTGGTGCAAAAATGAAACAGTTAAAGAATTTTGAACCTAGGAATTTCTTCTGAGTAAGGGAAATGACGAGATTATAGGGATTTCTATCAATTATTCCTAATATTCTTAAATTTAGTTTAAGATGATTTTGTTAAATAGTTGGGAATCAGAAATTTTACTGTAAATTATCCAAAAATCAGAGGCTGATCTTCTTGTGCTAATTCCTATTGAAAATATAGAAATATTTATTAAGTTGTGTACAGATCATCTATCCAAAATATTTGTCCAATGTTTAATTGAATAGGAGAGAAGAAATTACTATAAAAGTGCCATCTTTGCCTTCTTCTTGGAAAAAGCTGATACATTGACAAATAGCATTTTCTTTTTCAGAGGAATTTTAGCGTAAATCAGGCTCTGATAATAGCATGACCGATTTGAATATCATAACAAAACAACATTTTTTCTTATGTGTTTGTGATGGATTTAGTATGTTCTCACTTCATTTTATTAAGATTTTCTACAAGTGGAATATCTTATAAATCAACACATATTCAAAAATATAATAGTTAAGTGAAACGAAAGTAACAAAAATAACAAACCATTTGCAAACCTAGATTCAAAGCTTAGGGTTCCCATTTGCTGCACTAAAGCTTCCTTACAAAAGTAGCTTTTGTTTTGACCTAATATCCAGGGTCCTTTAGAATTCTTTTAGATTTTTTTTGTAGCATTTTTGACATCACTTTATTGTTGCTGAGAGCAAAGTGTTTCTTTCTTTTTTCTTTCTTTCTTTCTTTCTTTCTTTCTTTCTTTCTTTCTTTCTTTCTTTCTTTCTTTCTTTCTCTCTCTCTCTCTCTCTCTCTCTCTCTCTCTCTTTCTTTCTTTCTTTCTTTCTCTCTCTCTTTTTCTCTTTCTCTCTCTCTTTTGGTGCCATACTCTCTCCATTATGCTACCTCCTTGACAGTCAGTTCCTGGTTTGAAAAAAGTGGTTTATCTGGGGATTTAGTAAGAATCAAGGAGACCATCACCTGCTAGACAGATGATGATATAAAGATTCATATGCATAACTTTTGGCCACTTCATAACTGTGTTAAATCTAGGTTCAGTTTCTTGCTTTCTTACTCTTTTTCATGAATGTCAAAATAGAGAAGAAATTCTCAGAATAGCATTCATTTCCACCATGCTGTGAACACTTGTATGATTCCAGCCATGATGCAGCCTATGATACTGTTCTAAGTTATTAATATAATAAATCTCTGTGGTGACTCTCTGTAGTGCAAGAACCAACTGAGGAAGAATCTGAGCTCTTTGAGGACCACAGAATAGTTTGAGTGAGCACAGTTTTTACATGGACGCATACTTAGGCACACACAGAGAGAAGAAGCCTGGAATAAAGTTGATGAAGCTTCTGGGGCTAAGGGCAATACTGAACTGTAATATGACATGCCAGGGATCATACTGCCGAAAGTGGAGTGAGACTTAATTATATATATATATATATATATATATATATATATATATATATATATATATATATATATATATATATATTGTCCAAATAATAATGATCACCAAGAGAATATCTATAAAAATAGAAATTTAATCCACCGAGCTTTCGTCAAATACACTTGACATCGTCAGGGTTAAAAGGCAAACTACGGGGGGAGTCTTATATACAGTTGTTTAATGCCTGTTTCCGGCTCCTGGAGCGCGTCATAGGCCCCAGCTGATCGGGCTGAGTCCTAAGCATACTGATATGGGGAGGGGACCCAATCAAAAAGCCGCCCTGGCCTCCTCCCTACGTAATTACAGCAATGGAGTTTCCATTGACAGCTCCCCTCCCACGGATCAACAACAGACTGATTCCAGCAAGCAACTGCGGCTGAGTGCGCCACGACCCATAGAGAACGGATCATTGGTGGGACGGAATGGAGATGGAGTAGAGCCCGATGAACTGAAAGAAGAACGGAATACAACCAAGTTCAACCAAGATGACGAGACCGAGGACGAACCCCCCGTTGAGGATATTACCACACGCACTACACACACCATGACAACCCGGTCACAGTCGAGTAGAAGAATGCATCCCCCTCGGATACTCCCAACACCAAGTTGCGAGACAAAACAGCGACTGCAGTTAAAGGGGAAGAGCACTATACGGAGTGGGAACGGAGAATTGGGGATGAACGGCAATAGTGCTCTCCAACAATGGACGGAACAACGAAGCACTGATAACGGAACAACGGCAAGAAACATCGCGACTGCGCGCAAGAGAGAGAGCGTGGAAACGAACAGCAGACCGCTCAGGAGAACCTACGGGAAGAAGGAGGGGAGGAGGAATAGTATGGGGGGGGACTACGAGCTTGTGTTACAATCCCGGGAGATAGGAAAACAGGATCAAAGCAGCCTTGGGGCATGTAGTGATATTGAAGGCAGTGTGGATAATTGCCTACCCCCGCTCACAAAGGGAAGTGATGTCTGGGATGGTGGAGGGGTTACGAATAGGGAAGGAGAAAGGACTTGGGCTCCCAACCCGGTAACAACTAACGAAGCAACATATAATCGAACTCAAACTAACCATGGAACGGAGATAGATGCTGACGTGGGGCGTATGCTTAGGACTCAGCCCGATCAGCTGGGGCCTATGACGCGCTCCAGGAGCCGGAAACAGGCATTAAACAACTGTATATAAGACTCCCCCCGTAGTTTGCCTTTTAACCCTGACGATGTCAAGTGTATTTGACGAAAGCTCGGTGGATTAAATTTCTATTTTTATAGATATTCTCTTGGTGATCATTATTATTTGGACAATATGAATATTCCCAAGAGTCGCATTTTTGTTTTTATTTCTAATATATATATATATATATATATATATATATATATATATATATATATATATATATATATATATTGTTTGTAATCAAGTGAAATGCAGTTCATTTGATATTTGGCCATGCACTTAATGATTAATTTTGATCTTCAGTCTGTAGTAATCAGTGCTCAGTCATTGCAGGGTGCAAAAAATGGCCGCTCGTACGCAGCATTTTATTGTTTATATACAGTTTCACAAGCAGCAAAAGTTCTACATGGCAATAGCATTTCATTGGCTAAACTCCTTACCAATCCTCAAGAATATAGAAGCCAGAGGACAGAAACAGGGAGCAGTTTGGCAATAACATCTTGTTGATGTGAGCTAGCTGCTATCAAACAGGCAAGGTCACACAAACCTGCGCACTTTCACATCACCATGGTGATGTGAAGGGGGGAGATAGATCTAGAGAAGAAGAGGCACACAGGCGTTGGAGGGGCAGTTTTCTGCACATGACCTCAGCCTGGCCCCCACCTCTACATTGGTCATATTAAAACATGGTAGCAATCTTTGGAGCACTTTTAGGGGCATTCCTGGGAGATTGATGAAGGAATATAACTAGAGAAAACCCTGGGAGAATTCTGGACATAAAAGACTGATACATTATTGGAAACCATTGATGCCTGAATTTCTATCACATTAAATCCAGTTGTGATATGGCATCTTTTCCATTTGCCTCTTTCATTAACTGAGTTGGTATAGAGGAAAGGAGAGGAGGCCAGTAGTAAAGTATTTGTATCAAATGTTAAATACATCTTCTTCAGCTGTTGAAAACCTCATTGCTACGGATGGTATTAAAGAAACAGTTAATTATTAGATAACTTCTAATGGTTTATTTTTAGCGACAGAGCTGCTCTGAAGGTTCCTTTTGATAGAAAAGCAGAAGCAAAGGTAGAAAAAGAATGATTGCTGCAATCACAACAAACTTCATTTTGAAACTCCTGTAAGAATAGGAGAAAACAATTCATCCATCTGACACTCCCCATCCTGTGCATGTTCTCTGCTTTCCAGCTTTTCACCTGCATGTTTAAGGAGCTTTGTGGCCTGAAGCATCCACCTACTGTTCTAATTTGGTTAAGATTGCAGGGTCATTTTTCTTTTCTGCCACTTTTGTGGAAACTGGCTGCAAATATTTAGCAAGCATGGCTTTCATTAAATTTTCTACCACTAAAAACCTCTTCTAAAAACATCCCCCTTGTCAGCCTGGAATCCTCGTCACAGGTTTGAAATCCGTTTCCCACAATGCTAGGAATGAAGGAGCTGCAGAGGCTGACCTGTGCATTTGTGCTGTTGGAGCACTGCTGATACGCAGCAGAGCTGTCATTTTAACAGGAAACCATCCATCATCTGCCTGCTAGTCCTCAATAATCACCTTCTATTACAGTCAGATTGAATCTTCAATTGGTGGCATTCTGCCAAGTTTCCTACAGTTCTCAATTTCCTGTACTTTAGAGAGGTATTCAAAATAATTTACCCGTTGGTTCAGGAGATATCGTCGTCCTGGAAAATATTATTGTCATTAACCTGTTGCTGCCAAAAAGTTGGGGAAATATAAACCTTGCTTACTCCCTTTAGAGTTGTTTCCTCTGGTTGTGTGTTATGTGTACTGATTTTTTTTTATTTTATGTGCTAATACGATTGTATTAATTAAATAATTTAGTGTGATGCAAAAATGGAGATAGGATGGATGATTACCCTGTCTTAATATCATGAGAATAACTTCATTATAAAGATTATATTAAGCAGAAAGACATAGGTACCAAGGGTAGCAATCAAGCCAGTATTAAATAGCAACTACTAAGAAATTATTTGAAAGTTGATTTTACATTATATCAATTTATTTGTATTAATATACATTGATAGTTTTAGAAATCCAGAATATAGGTATGTAGAAATAGAAAAGCATTTTCCAAATGTGCTGTCTATATTATGTTTTGCAAGTTGGTTTTGCATATGTGTTTATAGTCTTACCTTTAACCCTGTATGCAAAATGGACCATCTTCCTAAAAAGAATGTATAATTATCCTTAATTTTAAATGGCTTTCCCTGCCATAGAAAGCCTTATTTATCTTCCTAAAAGCTCTATGCATCTACTTAGTTGTTTTCTCCATCAGCTATATAGAACAGAAGAAAAGATACTAGATATCAAATCTAAAAACGAGACAGGTAGTCCTTGACTTATGATCATTTGTTTAGGGACTGTTCAAAGTTATGATAGTGGTTAAAAAAAAAGACTAATGATGGACTTGCATCACAGTGTCCATGGACAAGTGATTCAAAATTCATTTGACAACTGCTATGTTTTTATGATGTTTGCAGCATCCCAGATCACGTGATAGCCATTTGTGATCTTCCCAGCTGGTTGCCGACAAGTGGAATCAATGGAGGAAGCCAGATTTGCTTAATGACTGAGTGACTTGCTTAACAACTGCAATAAAAAAGGGCTTAAAATTGGGTGTGACTCACTTAACGGCCATCTCATTTAACAATGAAAGTTCCAGTCCCAAAGGTGGTCATAAATCAAGGACTATCTGTATCCTTTGGTTGAAAAACCAAATCCCTAATCCCAGTTAGGTAAATAGAGTAAAGCATTTGGTCTTTGTCATATCAAAGGTTCACAAATACTAAAATGGACCTATGAACTCAGGTTCTGTGAATTCAGAATTTAGGCCAAAAACAGGTTAGCACTTTTTGCTGATATTTGCACAGTTCAGATTACAGATGAAATGTCATCAAAGAAATAAGTAGAAGTAAGAAGTAAAAATGGGATGTAGAATTCCTATATCTCAGGATTGTTTGTTCCACAAAATCATCACTCCCCCAATATAAAGACAGGAATTGAGAGAGCAATTCTATCCAAAATTATATTGTTGATTTGTAGGATTTGGGCTGTATTTGTACATAAAGCTCCCACATCTTTCCAATCTTATTAGTCATTATTTCTACCCAATCCCTCTAACTAGAAAAGAGAACCTCAACTGACAAAGGGCTACCTTAGATAAGAGATCTTTAAATAGTCTGGCAGAATGCTGTCAATGTCAATCAGTTTTGAAAAAGAAACTGCATATTTCTCTTCTTGTTTATAATAAGGAATGTTATTTTCAAATGTTCCATTTTTTTCTTTAGTTTCATGGCTCTTTAGAAATTATTTCCCATATGCTGGTTCTACTCTTTCTTGGGATTCTGACAATTCTGTAAATCGAGAGAGTTCTAATTTTTGTTTGGTTTTGCAAGTTTTAAAGTTTTGCCATACATTTCAAGGCAAATATTTGGCTTAGCTCAATGACTGAGACACTGTGGGACCTGAAAACTACATTTGTAGAAAGATCTTCAAGAACTTGTCACAACTTTTATGCCATTTTTTTGGGTAGCAGAAAAGCACACCTGATTTCATGTTTTAAGTCAAAGCATCAATTTTAAAATCAGCTTTAAACATATAATTCAATGTGTTTAAACTTTCTTTCCCATATAGCTGGAATCAGCTTCTCTTCAGAGGCACTGCTATCCTGGAGAGTTTTTTTTTCAAATGCTTAAAAAAATGCTAATGAATTTAGCAATTATCTGACATGTTCTTAATATGATCCAGTGCTACATCTTGATGTATAATGTTTATAGAGGAAGGCAGAATTGTAAAGTCACATGTGGTTTTTGTTTGTAACAATAGCGTGCCAAAGATCATCTCCAATTTTTTAGTTCTGGAAAAAGCAGGTCAGTTCATTCTTTTAGTTGTATGTATGTTTGTGCATGTTTTTAAGACAGGATAAATATAAGAGCTGTGCTAGAACATTGTTTGTACTGGTAGTTAAATTTCCAGTAGAGACTAGTAAGTTCATGTCCCAGGAGAGTCCAATATGTCCATGATTTCAGTTTACTCTCTGTATATATTATGTCAGGCTATAGGTTTTTTTTTAAAAAAAAAATAACAATGCTGGTAGCTACATGCACAGCTGCTCAGAGATACAGGTTTAAAATTGCATGATTATTTATTGTTGCACAGTCCTTTGGGAGCATGGTGAAAAATAGATTTTCCTCTTGTAAATTTCTTCCTCCTACCTAGACCAGTGCTTCTCAACTTTAGCAATTTTAAGACAAATGGACTTCAACTCCCAGAATTCCCCAGCCAGCATGACTTCTGGGAGTGTAAGTCCTCATATCTTAAACTTGCCAATGCTGAGAAACACTACTCTAGACTGAGATCAGTAGAAAGATTGGATTAAAATTATATCCTATAATTCTAAAAAGACTTACTGGTAAGAATAAAGGCATCGCTAGAAATCAGTAGGACGAAGCACACATAAACTTGATAAGACAGGAAAGCCACATTAAGTCATGATAAATATAATTTGAGACAACAGAAATACATACAGTGAAGAGCGGAACTGGGAAATGATTTGGAAACTATGTTAGACATCCCAATACTGAGATAAAATACTGCAATAAATCGGGTCTCTGTAACTCATGCATTTTCTGTTTGCAAGGGAGGGGGGGACCATTCTAAAAAACAATGTAGTTTACAAGCGAAGGATAAAAAGGCATACAAAATAATATATATTTTCATTTCTGTGATGACCTCTGAGGCTTCCTTCTACAAAAGGCCTAGCAGGGTTTCTGGCACATATTCTTCCAGAACCTTTTGAAAACTTTCCTTTTTCATAATCCATTGCTATTTTTAATATTTGTATTGAGCTTGCATTATGTTATACTTTAAATCTGGAGAATATCTAAATGACCCACAAGCTGTCCTAGAGCTTTTCCAAGAGGTAAGATGAAGAGAAGCAGTTATTTTGTATTTTAGAAAATGATGTGGGATTTACAGTACCACATCATTGTGCAATTTTCTGCAGTAGATTATATTAAAAACATCATTCCAGACATGTCCTTTGTATCACAATCTATAAAATCCTGGATGAAATACAAGTGGTGCAAATTCAGTGACATTCAAAAGACACATTCAACTTTATTTAATTGTAAATGAATTATGCCAGACCAGACATCCAAATCAGACAGAACTTTGAGGAATGAGCAGGAAATAGACAGAGTTTGTTGATTTCTCAGAATTTCTCCATTGTTATGAAAAAAAAATAATAAGTTGACATTGAGTATTTTCAAAGAATAAAATAAGGCTGTAGCATTCCTCAGATACTCTTTTACCTTTGTTTAGACTAACTGCACAAATACATTCTCAGTTCTATGTAAGATTAGGAAATTTATGGGATAAAATTCCCTAAGGACTATATTTGGTTGTTTGTGGATTATCATGGAGACTCTGAGAATTCTAGCGTTTGCTTATAAAATGTGCTTTGAGCACAGTTTATTCAAAAAGAAGTTTCAAAAGTGGGTTGTTGAACTATATTGCATGACTAAGACTACAGAAGTCTCTTTTTCTTCATGCACATTTTTTTAGAACTGTTAAGCATCTTTAAAGATCACTCTCCCTGAAAAATATCAAGTCCAGGATAAGCATATTATGACCACTAAGTGTTTACTAGCATCTGTCATATCTGCAGATTTGCCATAACTTCCAAGTATCTAAAATATGAATAGTAATTTTTACTCTCTAGTCTCCAGTGTATTCTAATATGTTCCCATAAGGTAAAAAAACAGTCCAGAAGCTTTGTTTTGTTTTTAAATGTGCCATGTAGTTTCTTACTTTGCAGTAAAAATGGCACCGTGTGTTTATGGGGTGTGTCATTGTGCAGACCTCCTATCTAGCAAAAGAAAAGAGGAAATATTTCACTGTGGCTCAAAAAGGGTGGGGATTTCTTTGTTTCTTTTTATATTTATCCAGGAAAAGCTGACAATCGTCCCACATTAATGAACAACACCATCAATCAATGTACTGACAATGAACGGAAAAGCGAGGTATATGTCAGACTGACGACATATTGCTTTTTTCAGCTAGGGCATGGCTGTTTATAGCACTTTTCTGTCTGGCAAAAGGCTTAAGCTCAAAGATGGAACTACAAAGAGGACTCTGTAATAAATCTGAGAGAAATAGGCTTTGTTGCTTCAGATTTTTTTTACCATTCATTTGTTTTATCAAACTCTTATAACTGTAACATAGAATGTTTACATATTTTAATCAAACCCTTTGAGATAATTGTTATCAATATTGGAGTGGGCTCAGGAGAAAAGTTATAATCTTTCTCCTTCAGTATCTTTTTAAAATAAAGATACATATCTTTTGTGGATACTATATGAAAAAATATCTATTACTCATTGTGTTCTGTGAAAGCTAACACATGAGTCATGGGAAAGCAGATTAGATTATCCAGTAGCACATCAAGGAAAAGCCCAGACCTTTCCCCAATATATTCATCTGTCAAATATATGATTTTTTTTTAGTGTGAATCATTTGAGAATATACTCTTCTGCAACTGAAATTCGTTGGAATCCAGAATTTTGCCACTGTTCTAGCCTCTCATGTTGTCTCATTTGAAGAATAATAATACAGCACATTGAATAAGAATCATTGTGCCAGAAGGATCTTACATGGTGTAATTAAGTATTTGGGGCATAAAGAACAAAAGGGGCAGATAAAGTTGCGTTACCTGATAAAAAGTAATTATTATCCATATCTCTTCTTTTAGATATACATGCAAGGCACAAATCTGCTAGATTTTCTGGTATATATATATATTTTGGGGGTCAAAGAAGTGCAATCAGCATATGGAAAGAGAAACGTTACCTTGTCAGACATAATCCTCGTCCTTTCTTCTGATGATACTGTGAAAAAGCTCTTACATAGATGACTCTTGATCTGTAAGATACTCTTCAAGGAACACTTTGTATAAGGTGACATCCTTTCCAAACTGGATGCTTTTTACACATGCTGAACTGTCTGGTGATGATAGGAACTGCAGAGAAATCCATCTAGAGGCATCAGGCAAGGAAAAGCTATAATTCTGACTTGTTTAGTTTTTTTAAAAAATGTATTGGTTAAAAGTCTTAAAAATATTTGATTTTTAATGTTATAATTTTTTTTGGCAGTATATATTTCCACAAGGTAAGCTTCTTGAAACATGTGATTGAGTCCTTTCACTCAAAGATCATTGGGAGAATCCAAGAAAAGATTGGAGAATAACAGGGAAAGACACTGTTTGGACCCATTTAAACTCTGTGAATATGCCAGATGATTTCATTTGGTTGTGTTTTTTCTTTCAAACTACCTGGTAGAGGAATCAAAATCCTTTCGTGTGTCAAATATAAAAATATAAACATATTTTCAGCCCTAATGTAGTAATAAACATATTTATATTTACATAAAATGTAAATATGTTATGTTTATAATAAACATAAAAAGGACAAATATTAGAATCCCATATATATTTACTCAGAAGTAACTCACCTTGTATTCAGAGATTTTTATTATTTAGAAAGTTTTTTTAATACTGGAATTCAAGGTTGTAGATCTGTTCAAATTTGTTAGACAAATAATTTTGATTTTACTGCCAGGTATTATTTTCATAGGCTTGTAGTCAGATGAAAAGTTATAATAGTAAAAATCATTACTTAGTTTACTCTTAAAAATCCCCATATAGTTAGTGGATCAGATGGAACCAATTCATTTCCAACCTTATCTTCTTATGCCTCTTATTAAAAATACTGTTCATTAGATATACTAACTAACGGTATTATGAAAGTAACACAAAAGTTTTAATTTTGCATAAAATAACTCACCACTGAGTTCATATATGCTAAGACAGTTCATATAAATGTATGTATCATCTATTCATATTGACCCCACTACAAATATAGTTCCTAAACAAATGTATTTATCACCTATGTTTTAATGTATATACTGGAACAGGAATAACTCCAAGGCTGCCTTCAGGGTGATGGCATCTGTTGCCACTAATTAGTACTGTTTTGCAATAGCCTACAAGTGGAATTATTATTGATTTTTTCATACAGTTATGGAAAAATAACTATGTGTTTGGGGATGTATATCCTACAATGTTCCATAATGATTTCATTAGTGGAGTCACTGTGATATCTTCTTAACAGACACAAACACAAAAATTGGGAAGAAAGTGTAATAATAATTATAATAATAGAAATAACCACCATGATAAAATACAACATGATTACTTTCATGTTGTGATGACCTCAGTTCTGTCCACACAACAGGTAAGCAATTGGATGAAGAGGACATCTAGGTGGTTCTATAAAAAGTGAGTGAATGAACTTTGGAACATCTACCTGGACTGTCTAGAAAACAGCCTACAATGTAGAAAATATGTATAGGAAAAGATTAAAATATAAATAGATCTTGTTATAGAAATTACTATAGCTAGATTAATAAGAATTGACCTAGGTCAATTTTAGCAATGCAGGCAGGCCAAAACCATCTGATTTTTTTTTTAAGTAAGGCATACTATGCTTGGGAGGCACCATAGTGAGATGGAAATAATGACTATATTGAGTTCAGAGAATCAGCCTTCTCCAAATCTCTTCCATCATCTGAAGCACAAATGAAAGTTTTGAATGAATGAATGAAACAACATTCATTCCATGATGTTGTTCTTGGATGTATTATTTATAGAAAGGTGCCTTTATGTACATTCCCCCCCCCCTGAAAAAAATCTCCAAGACATTTTTTTAAAAGGCCAATCACCCATCTAGAGAAAATTAAGTTACTTGATGAGAGATTTTCAGAGCATCAGCATAAAAGATAGAAGTTCTCATCCAGAAATGGTATGTAAATAAATAAAGTCTAATTGGATTGACCGTGCCCCTTTCCTGGCAGTGCCAAGAATCCTAGCATTGTAATTACACAGTTCTGGGCAGACATGTGGTATCCATTAAGAAAGACCTGTGATTGACGGAACTCATGAGGCATGTCAGAAAAAACACATCAATGCCTTTATAAAAAAAAAAAAAAAAGAGGGGGGGGAGGGAGAGGAGAAAAGAGACCTAAACTCATTTGTAGGAAATTGGCTTTTGTAAATGGCTTAAAATGAATGGACTAATGCAATAAGCAGATCAAAAAATCAAGAAAGCCTGATTTTGCATAAATCTGGAAAGCTGTAATGCTGTTAGCCTTCCTGAAGAAAAGAAACTTTCTGTTCTTTCAAATGGTCTTTTTCCCTTTTTTTGCCCGTTTTAAACTATTTGCATATTTCAAAATGTTTTCAGATGCAACGATAAATATATGCATTCATTATAGGGCAACAGCCAGTATAAAACAATAAAAACGTGTTTAAAAAAAACCACGTACACATTTTCACAAAAAGAAAGGAGGCAAGTTGCTTAAGTGTGGAAATTTTCTAGCAATCGTACTTCCACCTTAATTTTTAATAACAG
The DNA here is from genome assembly GCF_016545835.1 of Crotalus tigris. Classification (NCBI taxonomy): domain Eukaryota; kingdom Metazoa; phylum Chordata; class Lepidosauria; order Squamata; family Viperidae; genus Crotalus; species Crotalus tigris. The sequence continues at coordinate 428,131 of NW_024100595.1, read as the reverse complement.
CTCCTGTAATAACTTCCTACAGTCACCTAAAATGACTGCAATGTCAAAAGGTTTTTTTTGCCTTTGCATCAATAATTTTTAATATAACAAACATTTTAACATGCTGCATCAGATTTTGGCAACTTTAGCGATTTTTGCTAGATGTGTTTTCTAGACAGCAAACAATTTCCTCTTGTGCTCCTCCCAATATTGTTTTATTGAACTGCAGTAACAGCAGAAAACTAAGTTGTGAAATAGTGATTCTTCTGCAAGTGTAACTTTTTTCAAGATTTTTTCTAGAAATGCCTTAAAAGTAAAAGGGACTAAATCCTTAAAAGTTATGTTATATAGAATAGTACCAGCTGAATCCCAGAAACTGCATATAACTCACCCAAACTATAAGTTTGATTGGATGACTTTTCCAAAATCCACAATTCCAAAAGAATTGCAACTTTTAATGTAGACTCAGAAGGAAATGATTAAATATGCGGCCTGTATTTTATTAACTATATTTACATAATTAAATATAACATTAATTGCATTTAGAGCTAACGTAATTACATGTACATTTTGCCCTTATCCTATCTACATATTTATCTTAAGCCAATTTATTTTTTAATGTCTGGCCCATCTCAACATGGCACTTGCTACTGCCCTTGATTTCAGAAAAAAAATGCGTATCTAGGTTTTACATACTCATGTCAGATGATTTGATTTGGGGAAAATCTGTTCTGCAGTGTTAGTGATAGTAAATTATCACTGACCATTAATCTGAATCAACTATATGATACTTTGCTGCAAAATTGCTGTCCTTGACATTTTAGAATATTGTAAATTGGGGTATGTGTCACACTGCATGGATGAGAAGAGCTTGCTGGCTCAGTTTGATGATCACAAAGATGTGTGTGTGTGTGTGTGTGTGTGTGTGTGTGTGTGTTTTGCCACAATCTCTTTCCTAAACATGAGCAAAATGACTGACCCAAAGTTCACCCAGCCAGTTTCCATGCCTAAGGCAGCACTGGAACTCACAGTCTCCTAGTTTCTAGCCTGCTAACTTAACCACCACACCATACCAGCTCTCTGTTTCTGCATATAACCACTTAATGTTTGAGAGAGCACGCTGACTTTTCTTTTTTCATGTTACTTGGCTTATAGTTTGTTCTGGGTATAGAAATACTTTTCAGATATACACATTCGGTATTCATAAATTGTATTGCCAATGGTTCCTTCTTACATTTTATGTTTCCATACCTTCTGAAAAGGAGTGATCTTTTATCAGGATATGGCTTGTCTTGCTAAGAATGCTATGTTCAAAGAGGGCTGAGGGAACCACTTCTGACTGGTTTGGGTCTTCAAAGACTTCTGTTCTTTCTTACTGGTTTCATTTGGTTTTCGCTGTCCTCAGTAAATGGACAGGAGTCAGTGAGACCCAAGAATATGCTGTCTCTTGTGCACTGATCTTTCAGTCTTGAAGATAATAAAGAATCCCTGTGGTCGATTTATGTTTAATTACAGGTACATTTTATTCCTTATCGGCCTCTTAAAGGATCTTTTTTGGTACATTTTAATTAAACTGCACTTTTTCTGATTTTATAGTATGTTACTTATATTGAAATATAAAATATGGCCATATTTTGATGAAATGGGCTATAATGGGCCAAAAATAAAGTTAAAATGTAATATACTGTAAATTTTAAGCTTAGATCCTTAATGGATTTTGCTAAACAATTCAGAAAATGATAGAACAGCCATGTATACTATCATCACATTCAAAAGATATTTTTGTGTAGAATTGATCTATAAAACTGATATACTTAATAATTAATACTCAATTTCTCAGTACTAAATAGTACTGAGTTTAGGAGAACTACTAGTTTAACTTCAAATACTTTTTTTAAAAAAATCAATCAATTAAGAAGTTTATTTATTTAGATCCAAAAATTGCAAACATTCTGATAAAAAAAGAAATTTGGATGCTTCTGTGAATGAAATGCTAGAAGCATGTGTTGAACTATCCTATAACAAAATTTCCTTTCCAAATACTTTTTATAAATTATAATTTTTGTAAATTATATATAAAGAAGGGAAGTTATTTCCTAATATCTGCTTTGTAGAAATTAAAATTTGCACTTCCATTGTATTGTTGTTCTTCAGTTTGTTGTTTTTCAGCCATTTTGTGAATACAGAAGTGCCAGTTGAAGCCCTGAACTTTACATTCAAAATGTTCTCCTTAGTCAAAAGCACTTTGGTGCTTCAGAATGTTGAAGCTGACAGGGAAGTGTAATTCACATCTCTCACAAAAACACTATGAATTGCCAATATGAAATTCCTTTCCTTGTTGCATTCATACAATAATGCATCTCTAAACAGTACTGAAGATAATTAGTCTTCCCGTTTACTGTTTAATTAGCTGAATTTTGTGCTATGCTTCCCATCACCACACAATCAATAGTACTCTTGAGAACATTCTTCTGATATTGGAAATGGATACATTAAGCCCTACAGCTTTGGTGTAGTTTAAACGGTCCAGTAAAATAGTTTTAGAGTGGAATATATAGTCAATTATGCATTCAACAAGGTTGATAAATGAATGTACCTTTGGGGGGAAAATACAGCTTCTGTACACAAAAATGTTTTCCCATGTTGCTTCTGGTGCTCCCTTTCCCTGTCCCCAAATGCCAAGTGGAGTCTTTGTCTAATTTATGCATTTTACTGCACTCTAATATGAGTACCACTGAAGCAAGTTCAGAAAAGAATTAATGTAACTTCCTTATGATCTACTAGGAATCATTGTGCCAATCATAACTATGTATAGACTGCAAAGGAGACTATGACAATAAAACAAGAAAAACATAAATTATTTTTTTCATAAACTTGTAATTTATGAGATCAAAATCCTAGGATATCAGCAGAGGGGAAGATAAGTAGATGTTCTGATTTTTTTTTAACCAGGAATGGTTTGAATACCTATTCTGTGGCCTAAGCTGCTTCAGACTGCTGAAATAATTTTATTTTTGGCCAATTCTGGTTCAAAACAGATTTGGAGGGCATCAAGATAGAGAAAGCTGATTTAGAATATTTATTGGATCACATTGCATGCCTTAACACTTTGTGTCAATGCAGAGACTTAAATTAGAATGGAATGTCAACTAACTATGGTATATACAAGGCATTATTTGTAAATCATAGTTATGTGAAAATTGCTGCATGTTTTCCCAAGAGTCAGCCTGCTGAGTTGGAATACAGATTAAATAGGAATGTGCTTGCTCTTCTCTATAAAATAGGGTGGAGTGAGCAACAAGTACTATTTCACTTGGGTCTTCTGGTTTGCGCTGAACATTCTCTGGGGGTTGAATCATTCTTTTTGCAGATGACACCAAGTTGACAGGAATAGCCAACACTCCAGAAGATAGGCTCAAGATACACAAGGATCTTGACAGACTTGAACACTGGGTCCTATCTAACAAAATGAATTTCACTGGTGAGAAAAGTAAGGGTCTACATTTAGGCAAGAAAAAACAAATGAATAGGTGATACCTGGCTCAATAGTAGTAACTATGAGAGAGATCTTGAAGTCCTAGTGGGCAATCACTTAAATATGAGTGAGCAGTGTGCTGCAGCTGCAAAAAAAGCTAACACAGTCCTAGGCTACATTGACAGAGAGATAGAATCAAGATCACATAAAGAGTTAGTACCACTTTATAATGCCTTGCTAAGACCACACTTGGAATATAGTATAGGGTTTCCTGCTTGAGCAGGTGGTTGGATTGGAAGACTCCGAGGTTCCTTCCAACTCTGTTATTTTGTTACAGCCTGGAACACTTTTGCAGTCATCATGAAAGTAAGTCATATTAGCATTGTACAAAAAGTGCCTTAAGTTGAGTGATAATATATTTAATTGGCACATGAGTGTAATTCCAAAATATCATTATAGACTTTCCTAATCTGGAGTCCTTGGAGATCTTGGGGATTATAGTTCCAACACATCTAGCGGCCTTTCCTCCCAATTATTGTAGGAGGATTGTGACTACTTCTAAGGAACCACAAATGTTTTAGTAAAAACTTATGAGTTGTCACAAGAGGCAAAGCATGCCACCATAATTATGGCATAAAGAAGTGCACATTTCTAAATAGTGGGTGAAATATTTGGTTTTTAAAGTTAAGTTTTAATGAGATATAATACAGTATTTTAATATAACCTAGGATTTTAACCACTAGCTATGTTTTCTCTCTGTTCATATTAGACAATACTTTACAATATTTTGTTCATGGAATAACATTTAATTAAAATATACTAATTTATGTATTTGGTTATTATTTGTATCCCTAAAGCAGTTAAATTCATGGTGTGATTTTATGAAAAATGTAAATGAGGATGTTAGTGTTGCTAATAAAGTGAAATTAGCATAGTTTTCTTCTTTTCTTTTAAGATATAAGAAGAAAAAAAGACAAAAATAAGAAAAAAGGCAAAATGCACACTGATATAGACATACAAACACACAATCAGTTTTTAAATGAATCATTAAACCTTATTCTCATTGAATAATATTGACAAGTGTTTCTATTATTTCAATAAAGATGAAGTTTATGAGAAAAGAGAAAATGCAAATCATCAAATCAAGATTGTAAATCTGGGGCAACACTTTTTTTTCTGTTGTAGAAGTGAAAGCTATTTTTGCTACGCTCTATGCTTAGTAAATCCACAGTTCTTGATAAATTGAGCAAATTCAAATTCTGGCATATGATTCAAAGTCATATATGGTCTATGATTCTTATCAGTCATATTCATATCTTACCACCATATTAATTTCCCCAAACCATATTAATGAATATATGGATATTAAAGCAAAACAAGAGTGAGGAAAGTCCTCTTCAATATGAAGTTGACAGCCAATTCTTTTAAATCATTCTTAAGAGTTGTCCAATAAACATACAAAAAATGAGTCTCATTTTAAGAATAAAAGAAACTTTTAATATTCTGTAGGTCACTTAACCAATCGTCTGTTTATGTGTAGTATGCTACTGTCTTTATTCAAAACCGGTTGCAAATAACTGATAACATTTTACTTATCAATTATTTACAAAAAAAATATAATCACTGATAGTAATTCAGGATCATGAAAGTTTATCTGGATAGACTGTAAAATTGAAACTTTTTTTTAATTTTTATTTTTTTATTTGGAAATATTGCCAGCCTACAGTTTTATTGTAGCCCACCCAAATTGCAGTAATTCAAATGGTATAAAATGTTGATTAGCAATACATTGATCTGAAATATTAATGTGCCTATTAGCCTGTGAATTAGAATTAAAAAAAATACGTACTATTTTCAGATGGGATTATCCCAAAGTGAATTCCCATGAATAAGGGTCAAATGCTTCTATGCAAGGCTTTCTAACTAACTTTTTGCTGCTGGAAATACTTTGCAATTATGATTCAAAGAGGAACTAAGCCCCTCGCATGATATCAGTGTTAGATAATAGTATTGTAATTGTTTTCATATTAAGAGAATTTGTAAACTGCTGTGTTGTTTTTGGACATGATAACTTGGATTCCATACAGACATAAACATTTGTTGAAAATTAGAAAAATGAAATTCTTATCATTATATGACAACAATCATAAAGAAAATCTACGAGTTTCTCCTTCCTTTTAAGTTTTCTTAAGAATATATCAATTTGTTTGAATTGTGTTAAAGATACCATAATCTCCGAATTCAATTGATTTTTATAATATTAAACTTAGTCCATAATCTCATTTGGATTTTTAACTATTTATATCATATTAATATTAATGTAAGAGAAAGAATTTAACATTTTCCCATAAAAATAAAGAACTTCAAATATATATGTATTTTATAGAATAAGTAATCCAAGGCGTTTTTCACAATCAAAACCAGGTAACCTCCCCCTTGTTTGAGGGGAGATATGATAGCAGTGTTCCAATATCTTGGGGGCTGCCACAAAGAAGAGGGAGTCAAGCTATTTTCCAAGGCGCCTGAAGGCAGGACAAGAAGCAACGGATGGAAACTAATCAAGGAGAGAAGCAACCTAGAACTAAGGAGAAACTTCCTGACAGTTAGAACAATGAACCAGTGGAACAACCTGCCTCCAGAAGCGGTGAATGCTCCAACACTGGAAGTTTCTAAGAAGAGACTGGACAGCCATTTGTCCGAAATGGTATAGGGTTTCCTGCCTGAGCAGGGGGTTGGACTAGATGACCTCCAAGGTCCCTTCCAACTTTATTATTATTATTATTATTATTATTAGAATCTATTGGAACAAAAAGTCCAATAGAAATCTATAGATTATCAAATTACAAATGTTGGTATAGATTATTTCTAAGTAGGTGCCAGATCTAATTTTTCTTTAGCATATAATAACAATTTAAATTGTTGATGTAACTTTAATGCTCAGATTGTTCTTCAGTTACCCAATAAGACAATTATTTTATTATCAAGCTAAAACCACAGGGTATTGTCAATGAGTTCCATAAAGCATTTTAAGAGGTAAAGAAACCCCATTTGATCAAGAGGTGCAACATCATATTGGATTTACTTAATAAAAAAAGAAAATCATATTTTGCCAAAACTTGTTCCAAAAATTTGAACTGCACCATATCAAAATTCCTTCCTACTTCCAGCAAAATCACTACTCACATTCAGTTTTTATGAATGTATATCTAAATTATAACCCAACAATTTAGCATTATTCTAGGCTTCTCTCCTTTCTATAAAAGCAGTTGCACAGGATGGATAATCAAATATAAAGTCTTTTAGTTTTATGGCTAAGTAGTTGTTGTCAACAACTTATCATCAACTTTTAACAAGAAAATCAGGTAATGGCACAATTAGCAGAAGTCCTGCTAGCTTTCACAATACCAGTTGTATATAACTTATTAAAGGAAGTTGTAAGAATCTTATTCAAAAAATCATTATTATAAATCTTCAAAAATACAAGAGCAAAACAAAACAAAAACATGTGTTTTATACTACTGAATAGGATAGCCATCAAGACCGAGGTCTTTTCCTGTTTTCATAGATTTAATAGATTCTAGTATTTCCTGGAAAGCTAAAGGTGGAGCTAGATAAAAGCTTGGTCATGTGTAATATTTGAATGAAGTGCATTATTTAAAACTTGATTAATTTCTTCCTTACCTTTTGCTGAAAATTATAAAGTTAAGTATTCAAAATCTAAAAATGCTAAAGTATTAAAATATATTTTTTCCATAAAAACAAAGAACTTTAACTATATCTATATTTTACAGAATAAGTAATTATTACAAAGGAGTTTTGCAAAATCAAAACTAAATAATCTGCTGCCATAGTTTTCTTTTTATGAATATCACATAAAATGGTCACTCTATAATGGTCTTAGTTTTGGGAAAATTCATATAAATAAGTTGAAAATAAACTTTGTCTTTTTGCCTTGATCACATAGGCAATTGTTTGAAAACATGTTGCATTGAAAATGCTAGAGATGTGAATTCTTACATGCATCATGGAAAATAATACTTATTTTAAACCCAAACAGTAATACCAGTAGTGTATTCCTATCTTCAGAACTAACCCTAATTTAATTCAGAAAAATTTACAGTACTACTTGGTTAAATGTTATTATAAAATTTAAAAAAGGGTTTTATAAAGCTTTGAATCACTAATTATAAATTTTATTACTATATGAACACCACACCCAAATATCTCTTTTGCCTTCATTGGGTTTTATCTAATTTGCTGTTATTTCTATAAGCTGTTCTACAGGAACATAGGTAATTAATTCATTGTTCATTGTTACAACAGAATACCTATAAATCTAGTCTTTATAATTATTCTGACTGAAAAATAAAATAGCTCTTTCACAATTTGAATTTTTGAAAGGACTCTTCCAGGATCTCCTGGGAAGGAGAAAGGAAAGAAAAGAAAACAAAAGAAGAAAGAAAATAACTGGTATTTGCCCATTCTATTAATACAAAATCTGTCTTTTATCAGATTCCATTTAACACGAGAAGGGTGGTAATATCTTTTTAACCTAAACAATTTTATTAAGGCATAATCTTATAACTTGTATTAAAATCTGTTGTTTTAAATGTACTATCTGAATCCTTCAGAGTTTTGTGTATCATAGACTAACAAAGCTGTCCTCCTGCAATGTCCATTTAAGACTGTAATTCAGTTTTTTCCTAACCTGGTCGCCTCTAATAATCTTTTATTTTTTTAAAAAAATTTAAAAACAACTTTTAAAAGCCATTTGAAGGAAGGAAGGAAGGAAGGAAGGAAGGAAGGAAGGAAGGAAGGAAGATATAGATAGATGATAGAGCACTTTCTACAGACTCAATTACAATGATATGGGGGTTTTAGTGGAAGAGCTGAAGGATAAGGTTAAGAACAAATAATCAGGAAGAAAATATATCTACTGTTTGGTCACTAAGTATTGACAATGACTCCATGGGACATAATCAATAAACAGATATAGTTTATACTTTTACTATGCAGAATTTTAAAATTAAATATACTAATGTTGTGAAGGATAGAAGAATAATTATTTAATTATTCCTGACAAAAATATTAGCCAAAATCATAAAAAACATAACTGCAGCTTCAGATTCAAGTGAATTCATTATTAGCTTCATTAATAAATATCCACTTGGGCATCACAATTGATATTGATACACTTCCTGTAGTACAGAGGTCCCCAACTGCCGGTCTGTGGATTGGTACCGGGCCACAGCATGCCAGCAACCGATCTACATAAACAAGCAAAGCCCCATCCGTGGGATGCAGGCTGCACACAAAATCATGTAGTCTCCAGTCTGTGGAAAAACCTTTCTTCACGGAAACAGTCCCTGGTGCCCAAAAGGTTGGGGACTTCTGCTGTAGTATATTCTAATTCTTACAAATTCTGTTCACAAATATGTTAGGTTATATGTTCAGCTACTGTTGTCTAGGGAGAGGGTGGAGATGTCACAGTTATGGAGAATTTTGAATACATTTTTGAGTTTGTATATAATTTTTTTTTGGGGGGGAATCTTAATTGGGATTAAAGAAGCAGATATTGTAAACATCAAGATGAGGTCTAAGAGTCTTTTACACTTTCTCCCTTTGTTAGTTATTTATATTCACACTTCTTCACTTGACTACCTTCTTGAGTAAACAGCTTGTGGGCTTTTGCTATTTTCTTAATGAACTGTCAATAAACACACGCTTTCTCTCTCTCAGTTGTCAGCTGAAGCAAAGCTGTTTCTGCCATTGAGTCAGAAGAACAAAATGAAGAACAAATTGATTGTTTTAGGATTGTTGTTGGCCTTAACCACTTTACCACTCCACTCTTCAAAGAAGTTTGCTATATGAGCACTAGGATATACTATGCTTTGCTATGGGGAAAGAGCCAATAGTCATTAGGAAGGAATTTTGAAGTATTTTGAAATATGGGTATAGTTAGCATTCTCCATAAAGTGAGAACCAAGTGGAAATGTGCAATGTATCTTGTCATGATTCAGGGACAGTGTAACTAATGACCAAAGTCATTTGTTGTAAGAAGAGTCTCCGAGATGTTGAGCAATTCTTTCACTTTCATTTATTTTATTATTATTTTTGTTAAATTATCTCTTCTATGTTTTGATAAAGAGTCAGCTCCAATAAGTAGGTAAGCAGGCAACCACACAGAAAACAGAGGTAGTATTCCAATTAATGACTTATCTGATAGTTTGGCCTCTTCTTAATTCCCCTTTTTTAGGGGGAAACAGCTGAGAGACTTTGAGAAGTTTAGGTAATAGAAGTATATCAAGCCAAGCCTTTAATGTTTTTCTAGCTGAAAACAGTGACTCCTATGCTAGAGAAAAACTAAGGATCTCTTTTGGAATAAGCTCTGAAAATAAAAAATACTACTTTACTAAATACTATTCTGTATTTTATTCTGATAGCTAGGTTTATATAAGGGAATAGAATGTATTATAGTTTTTCTTAATCAGCAAATACATGGGGATTATCATCCCAAAGTTAATGAAAGCTGAGTTTCAAATCTACACAATCAAACCTGGTTTGTTGCCATTGCTCTGAAATTAGATCCATCCAAACTCAGGTTTTATGACATAAAATAGGTCACTATAAAAATTGCAGCCATTATGGAAGTCTTTTCATTCCATAATAATAAAGAACATCCAGCTCAATTCTTTCTAGGTTGGAATGGCACCTAGTTCATCTTGCTAGCAAAGCATAATAAACAAATAACTCAATTTTTGCTACTTTTATGTACATGTATGGAAAGCATTATGGATATTATGATTATGAGCCATGGTGGCGCAGTGGTTAAAATGCAGTACTGCAGGTTACTTCTGCTGCCTGCCAGCTGCCTGCAGTTCAACAGTTCAATTCTCACTGGCTCAAGGTAGACTCAGCCTTCCATCCTTCTGAGGTCAGTAAAATGAGGACCCAGATTGTTGGGGGCAATATGCTGACTCTATAAACCACTTAGAGAAGGCTGTAAAGCACTGTGAAGCAGTATATAAGTGCTATTGCTATAGCTGTGGATCTCATGACAAAGCATCCCAGGATATGGCCTGGCCAGAGTTGAATTTATTAGCTAGAAGTAGTGTGTGAGTGTTGTTAGTCCCAACTGCAAGCTGGGATATAAGAGCCATTATATTGAGATGTGTAAAAATGAAGATCTGAAGCTAGGAGCATTAAACACAAGAGTTTCCTCAATATTAGATCAGAGAGTGTAGCTGTCTGTACAGTTCTAGTCTATTCTCTGTGGAAGCAAATAGGGGACAAAGACCCACATATCACATAGAAGGACAATTAGGATCTGCTATGGGTGTTTTGTGATAGCTCTTTATGACAGGTGACTTGTTGGATTTACAGTACACATCATCTCTTTTGTCTCTGGGTGTGCTCATGGCTTAGGATCAATAATTTTATGAAAGCAAAGACAAATGAAGGCATAGGTAAGAGGTTCAGTGCATCTAATGAAATCATGATAGCTTGTCGAGAAGCCTCCTGTCATAGATGGAACTGGATTGAGTTCAATCTAATATTAATACATTATCCCAGTTCCTGTTCCCTAACTTTGAGCATTCTTGCATATGTGCATAGACTATATAGTCTGGTCTATAGAGTGATGCCAGTTATAGTTTAGATGATGGCATACATGCTAGTGTACAGAGGATCACAGTAACCATTGCATTTTAAGTAGTTACCCTTTCCTGCATAGAACAGACTACTATGAAATTTTATAAATTTCTGACTTTAATATTTAGCACCAACTGGTTCACCCATCTAGGTGCATTAGTCATTCAGAGGGTTAGGATCCTCCAGATTTTGAAATCAGCTTTCTTAAAGTCTAAGACAATATTTGATTTTTTTTTCAATTGCTTGTGCCTGCATTACGTTGAATTCCAGTATGACATGGCCATTGTCCCCCAAAGTTCCCACACCTTCAATCTCCTGTATTATTTCATTTGTGTTAGTAAGAATTAAGAGGTATTGTGCTCTGTCTCCTAGAATCTCCCAGTTTTTGCCATGCTAGATGGAATATCTGGACAGTATTATTTTGGAGGAGAAGATTGCTCTGCTCTTGTATAAAGAAAACAAAGTAACAGAGTTGTATGTAATATAGTGTGACCTTAGGATTCTTGTATTTCTACTGCCAGTTGTATAGTATAGTTGTTTCCATTGTGTGCAGTTATGTAGGAACGATGATATGCATGTAGACCTTTTTTTGCAAGGTTTTCTTTTTTTAAATGAAATTGGCATGTTTCTGTACATAGTTCTTTTCATGTGTGCATCATCAGTTCATTATTTTTATTATATTATCAATTCACTATAGTATGCCACTTTTTAAATTCTCAGGTAAACATAATGCGACCCATTTACTGGTGTTAGAAATCCAGCCTAATCTCACAGTATTTCTGCCCTTTTTTCTCCCTATAAAAATACATTTTTTATTAGAGAAAAAGTTGAATCTAAGTCACAAATGCATCCTTTTTCTCATGTATATTTGATACGAGGCTCCAGCCTAATCTGATAAAGTGCACTTTGCCTGTGGTGTCTTACAATAAGCTGGCTGCATTAGTGCCGGGAAAAATCAATACCGATTTATAATTTACCATTGCAAAAACCTATCACTTTTTATGACCCTCCATCCTCGCTCATTAATATTACATTAAAACACACCCATACCCACTGCAACAGGATGAAATTGTGGGCCTGTCAAGCTTGTCATAGTAAAGAAGCCTTTAATTGGTCTTAGCCTGAAAATTCAAGGCTAGAAGTAGATTAGTTGTTCCATTAAAAAAATAGTCTTTTTGATTTTAAAACATGCAGCTTGGTAATACATGTTATTTAGTCTGCCAGACGTTTCCCTGGGCACCTGATACATTCCAAAGGTAGACAGTACTGCTTTTATAAACGTAGATAATGCTGCTAGTTAAGGTAAGCCATTCTGGACGACCTAATTGTCTGAATCCTAGTTGTTCTTTATTGAGTTGTTCTTCAACAAACCCTCTCTCCATCTGTGGTTCCTTTTCTTTTTATAAGCCAAGTGGCCTTATATTGTTCAAAGATTTGCAAACAGCCATAGAAGTGCAAGCTGAAGGAGAAAAGCCTAGGCATAACAATAATATTATAAGCTTTATTGCTAAATCTTAGTTTCAGTTTGTGATTCTCTAACTTCTCCTGAGACGATGTCTCAGAAGCAGTAGGATTTCTCAGGTTTATTCCTTTGAGGTTGATGAAGGAACTTCAGCTTGAGAAGAGGAGATTCCAGCATCCTTTCTTATTTTCCCACAAGCTTCAAAATCCCAGCTTCAGAAAGTATCCAAACAGGGTGCTTCAAAGTCTGTTCTGGAGATGGGGAGAAAGGGCCTAGAGGTTGGCTTTTTTCCCCCATATCCCCAACCTGAAGGAAATTAAGATCAGATATTTGGCTAGTCTAAATAATATCTCCATTATGGATTATAATGAAATGGAAGCAATGTATTAGAAGAATGTCATTGTGGTAGCCATCAGTGCTTTGAACTTTATCAAGTGATCCAGTGGGACATTTTGGATGGCTTTGCCAGTGACCATGGTATATAATAGTATGAGAATGAATCCTCTCAGTTCTCGATCACAGAGAAAATGGGGAATTGGATTGTGTTAGCCTTATTTGTTTATTAATTTATTGCTTGGGATGCTCATGCCCAAATGCTCTTGGTTTTCACATTCCAAGTATGTTGTCTATCTTGATATGAGATCTGTAGGACAGAAGACTGACTTGTAAATACTGAGCTCACCTTTCTATCCTTTGCATCAGCTCCAACCTTGTCAGAAATGCTGAAATAGAGAAAGAAAAGAACATGAAGCAGTTAGCTTAAAAAACATTTTTAGAACTCAAATCAAAGCAATACTTGCCTCCCTGCAAAGTAAAAGGAAGGCAGTTCCATACTCATATATTTTCAAACTCTCCAGCTCCTTTATCTCCAAATTCAATCCAGATAATACCTAAAATAACAGTGTCAGTGTTTACGCTGGCATGTGAAAGGTACTCTTTATTTAGTTTCCAGAGAATCTCCTCTCTACTTGTTAATATCACAAGGATTCCAACTTAAACAAGACTGTTTGTTCTCTTCTCATACTTGTAGTAAATGAGAAGGCATAGATAGATAAGCAGAGAAGTTTAAGAATCCAGATGAAATAAAAATAGGAAATTCAGTGTGTCCTCAAGTGTGCACACCATGCAGCAAGTACATGTCGTGATTGGGTTTTTAAAAGATGTTTGCCTCCCCACTGACTGACAGGGCCTATTGATTTTTTAGGTTTCTGCCGTCATCAGTTTTCAGCCTCACAGCGGCCATATGTCGAGGTCAGGGCGCACAGGGGCTCAGCCAGGCAGCCTTCGCCACATCCCAAAGTGAAGGGCTGCTGAAAGAAAATCAATCATGTCATAAGTGGAAAGCATCAAAATTTTCCCCCCTGTATGGCCAAGGCCCATCAGGCTGTCTCCACTCAGTAGCTAAGGTTAGGCATCTGTCAAGTCAACCTAGGTGAAAAGTATTAGAAATGCCAGTTAACCCATGGAAAGGCTGAGCCATGTAGAGCTTTCTTTTCCCTTTGTTTGCCTGCCAGATATGACAAGGTTAGCATTTCCACTTAATTTCTGAGACAGCAATTTTCTTCCACCTATCTTACAGTCTATAAGATGGACAGGGCAAGAGGTGAGATTGCAGAGATGGATTCTCGACAGAAATGCTTTCTGGGTACAGAGAGATTCATATGCTTTTTAAACTGAGCTTTATCCTCCCAGCTACTCTCAGGGTGGGATTGAGACGGTGGATGAGGCTATGGCTTGGAGACTCTGTTTGGTGGCTACAGTAAAGAAGTTGATTCGGTCACTGATTTCATTATTTATTTTCCACTTTGCCTTTCAGTCCATGAATGACTCTCGGATGTAGTCAGAGCAGCTGTGCTTATTGGCTGTTGGGCAAAATTCAGATAGTGTTATGCAGTAGCCTATGCTTATGCAGCTGTTCCCTGACATTTGTGTCAACAGGAAAGCCCTTGTGTATTCAGGAACATGATGCTCATCGAAGTTCCTATATGCTCCTGGACCAGAGGAGTGTGGGAAAAGCTGACAAGAGTTTGAACTTTCATCATGTCAGTTATGTCCACTAAGGATGTGGTTCTGATTGAGGAATAACCCCACTGAACTGAATGAGACTTATTTTTGCCTAGCTGTTTCAGCCAAGTTGTGAAAAAAGTTCTAAATACAATTTGGCTTCCTTGAACCCTCAACAGCATTGTGCAGTAGGTTTCCATGTTCCAGCCTGTGAAGCTATCTTTTTTAAATACACTTTCTGCTGTGTTGTATAATTATAATCTTTCTCTGCTTGTTTCAGTAAAAATCTATAAAATTACACAGTGCAATTATGCTAAATAATAACTTTTTTTGTATTTTGTTATTTATATCATGTCTTATAGAGGAGAAGAAGACAAAGAAGAAGACAAATCTGAGAGATTTGTGCACATTTTCTACCCAGTTTTAATCTATGTTTTCTTTCTTGTCTTCCTTCTCAAGATGATTCTCTCTACTCGTTATACTTGTTTCCTTTGGTTTTGAATTCCACTTGTTCACTACCCACATTACTCATTGGTGTACAACTGAAACCAATGAAGAAATAATGTAGCCATGGCTGGGAGTGTAAGATGGAAGGGTTGCAATCCCAGACCTCTCTAGGTCTCTACATGCTGATCCTGGTGCCACCACTTATTGAGCACCTCCTGTCCACCCATAGCCCAGGTTATGTAAGAGATAGAGCTATGAGTAGACATGGAAAAACAAAAATGAAAAAAGTGAAACAATTTCAATAGTGCTATATTCTTGCCCTTATATGTAGAGTCAGTTTTTATTTTCCTCCTTGGAAGGCAGAGAAATCTCAGGAGAGTTAAATAAAATCAAACTTTTTTAAAAAAAGAATGCAGAGATAAAACATAACTTCCCTTTTTACCTCTACATATTGAAACATAAATATTCAGTGTTGAAAAAGATAAATTGCCAAGCTGCCCAATTCACAATAATACAGCCACTAATTTAAGTAGAAGGAAGAAAAAAAATCCAAAAGAAAATCCAGTGCTCCAGAAAGACCACAAGATATGCTTGTCTCCTACAAATAAGCACTTACTACCTCAAAGTCTTCATTAAAAAAAGTCCCAATGAAGAGTTCCAAATTAATATTAGGGTTTATAAGAAGATTCTACTGAGAATAAGATATTGATTGGAGTATCACCTGAAGTAGGAATAAAAAATGATTTCCTAACTTGTACAGAGAAATAAGAACATGAGACAATGAGAATTCAGCACTAGATAGCAAACAGAAAACTCCTGTAACAGATATTTCCTATGGATTTCCTCTAGCTTTGGAGAGATTCCACTTTCATCCAAGGATGTTGTGAAGATAGAAAACCTCATTTTTTTCTAGCCTCGGTCCCCTGATCTTTGCACTTGTTTTAAGAAAAAAGAACATTTTTGTCTCTAGCTAAGAGAGTGGCCAGATTATTTGACTTGGTGTACATGACAAAGAGTTACATGTGCTTGTAGGGATGAGTACTGAATGTCTGGATATGTAGGCTGCAAACTATCAAGCAATTTAGAACCGCTACAGCTATCTTACCCAATTAGCTGGTTTTATCCAGGTTTTGATCATGCTATCCATTCACTAAATGCTCTAATTTGTACTTTTAAAAAAAATATTTTGTTTTTTTTTAAAAAAATCAAAGATATAAGACCAATGTGCAGACAGTATAAATGGCCTATTGTTTTAAAAGTATTTTTAACCACGGAATGGCATTAGGAAGTGATTAACATTTAACTGAACAGTGCTATCCATAGAAACAAGGCCATAGTGATACATTGCATTAAGAATGCAACCATATTTTATGGCCTAAATGTTCTGTTTATCTTAAAAGAAGACAAGCTTCTTTTTTGATGTCCATGCGATATATGTTTATTCCTTCAGATGTTTGTTGTTATAAGCCTTACTTGGTTGTTAGATTCAGGTTATTATTTTTGTTTTGGACATTTTGATGACATCTAGAGACAATAACTGATTTAGGGCTGACAACTCTTAGAGATATCACTGAGATCATACATTTACATTCAGTTTAAAGATAGATTTATACAGAGGAATCTCATTTAAACAGAAATCTTTTACTCAAAATTGGGATAAATTAATACTTGTAAGATGTTAAAGTGCTTCTTTGTCTGAGAAAATTCTTCCCCTTGTTTCTGTTCAGGAAACTTCAATTCTTATCTAGAGAAAGATTTAGTTTCCCAGATTCATTTGAATGAAAAGTTGTGTCCACTTGTGAACAGCAACATGCCCCCATGGGCCAATTTTGAATTAGCATAATGTGTCATTTTATATTGGAGGATAGTAGGGCTTGACCATCTTAGAAAATACTGAACGTCTCAAACATCTCTATTAGCTCCTAGGGAGAGATAGCATGAAGTACCACTCCAGCCTTGCTTTGATCCTCATAATCATGCTAAAGTAACATTATGGAAAAATTTCAAAATATCAAGAAATATGAAGAAAGCCATTTGTTAGGGGAACATGATTGCAGTGCAAGGCTGGTTTAACTGGACTGTATATGTATGTGTGTGGATGTGGATGTGTTGTTGTACTGATAATCTCCTCCTCCTTCTTCTTCTTCTCCTCCTCCTCCTCCTCCTCCTCCTCTTTTTTTTTTCTTTACATTCCTAAAGCTGTCCAACTCCTTGATGACTGGATGGTGTACAAATTTAAGACCAAAGAAATAGAACAATATCAGATAACAGAAAAGAAAGGTGTCTATTATGGAAGAACAGACATAAACCCCTTTATGTAGGGAGCCCACATACCATTCACCCCCCAAGGCCTGGGAAAAGAGCTATGTTTTCAAGGCTAGTTTAAAAGAGAGAAGTTTGGGGGAAGAATCTACATAGACAGCTTGGGTGGGGGTGTTATTCCAGATGATAGGTGCTGGTACAGAAAAGAAATGTTTCTGAAGTCCCATCAAGTGGCATTGTTTAGTGCAGTGGTTCTCAACCTTTCTAATGCCGCGACCCCATAATACAGTTCCCCATGTTGTGGTGACCCCCAACCACTTATACATCACCGGGTGCCAGGGGTGTGGCCGAAGAAAAGGGGGAAAAATGGCGGACAGCCTTGTTTGGCGATCCCCGTGAAATGGTCGTTTGACCCCAAATGGGGTCCCGACTCACAGGTTGAGAACCACTGGTTTAGTGGATGCCAGGATTGGAGGAAAAAATGGGAGAGAGATGAAGCCATGTTATGTCCTGAGCCTGCAAAAGCAGGCTCGGGACATTGCTATGGTCCCAGGCATTTGCAAGCTGCCCGGGACCAGACTGAGCGGCGCCAGCTTTGCGCGCATGCACGAGGCGTGAAAGCGTGCCATTTCCCTGTAACCATTTTGCCCGGGAATCCGGTCACAAGATAAGAGGCCTGCAAGCCTCAGAGTTTGTTGTTGGAGTGAGCAGAAGAGAAATAAAGAGCTGTTGGTTACAGAATGCGTGCTCTTCATTTGCCATTAAACCAAGGACTTAACACCATAAATAATTTTTTTCTCCCTATAACAATAATTTTATGAGGAGGGTTGGACTAAGAGAGAGAGTGACTGACCCAAAGTCACACTGAGCCTCATGGACAAATGAAAATTTCTGAATCAATAGTTTCAATTGCAGCGCTAAGAGGTCTGGCTCTGTGTTCTGTGGCAACATCAAAAAACTCTGAATACTTCTGAATCTCTTTTAATAACAGAGATTTTAATATGTTCTTTACAAAATAATAATCCTATTTCTTTTTACAGCCAGTTGGTAGAATATACTGAATTATATATTCAGAGCTCTGTAGAAGCACAGAATAAATTCAGGACTCTGATACATGAAAATCAATAGAAGACCATTTGGGCATTTATATATCATAGGGAGATTTAAATTACAATTAAGTCAAGAGATATGATTAAATTTTAAATTAATAATTTTAATTCCTACTTAAATAATTTAACTGCATTAAACAGATTTACTAAATTCACTAAATAAGTTAAATAATTAATAAAATTTTGTTATTAAAATGATTTTAGTTATAGAGTTATTATTAAATTGTATGCATTCAGGTCCTGTTATTAAATTATTTACTAATACATAAAACCTTTGCTTAATTATATAAAACATGGGAAATTAATCTGGATGACTGATATGGGAACAAATATTTTCTCTCATCCCTAGACTGGGAAGTCAGAAAACAGGTATATAAACTTGAGCATTTCTCCCTAACCAAAAGTCAGTATGAAATTTCTGGTTTTGGCTTTATGCCAAAGAAGCAGCAACAGTTACACTTATATACTGTATTTATAAACATAATACACACCAACACACTCAGCCACTCCCATTACTAATAAAACATCTAAAATCTACTGAAACCATGACGAGCATAGTACTGGTACTTATTAGAATTGTTATTTGTGAGACGACCTGAAAATGCCTTGCAAAAGTTGTTATTGGTCTCCTGAAATATTTTAGTCTCTCTTTGGGCTTAATGGTCTATGGTGACATCTCTAGAAGATTATCACATGTCCGGTGGATCTGCAGAATGCATAAGCATTTGCAGCCCCTGACTGCAGAGGTTAAAACAGATCACCAGTCACCCTTGGGTTTTTAAACTAATAGCATAATCATAACAGAAACAGGATCCCACAGATTCTGCAGAAACCCTGTGAAGGTGGGCAGGTGGGTTAGGGAGTTACAGATAGAAAAAAAGTTGATCTGGATCTCTCTATCACCCACTTTTACAACCTATGGATTCAAAATCCTGCCTCTCCGAATTCCTGCATTCATACACTCCAAAACATTTACATTGAGAATTCTGCCCTATCTCTCTGATACCTGTGCTCTCCACTCACACTATTTTGTCTAGATGCACTGGTTAGGCCATGTTGTAAGGATGCCAGATCATCGCATCCCTAAACAGCTCTTCTATGGTGAGCTGTCTCAAAGAAAGCGATCGCACGGGGGACAAAACAAGCGATACAAAGACACGTTGAAAGCCTCTCTTAAGTCCCTGGATATTAACACCATCTCTTGGGAACTTCTGGCGCATGATCGATTGACATGGAGCACCTTGGTGTACCAGGGTTGCCAGACATATGAACACAGAAGGACAATCTTGGCACAAGAAAAGCAAGCACTCCGCAAAGCCAGAGCTGCAAATGCTGAAGTAACAGTGTCTACATTTCTTTGTTCAGTATGTGGCAGAACATTCCGTGCTAACATCGGTCTTATTAGCCACCTACGGACACATCGTTGATGGCCCATAACCCACAAGATGTCAAGGTCTTCATTGAAATTGATGGACGAACAACATTTTGATAAAGTATAAAATCCCAATTATATCATTAAGATGCAAGAATGCAAATATATTTTGTGGCATTAAAATAAAAGTGAAGCCAATTACAGTGCGCTGCATTTCTTGGTTGCTGGTTGTGGCCAATAATATTTTGGTTTTGGTCTTTAACAGTGATTTTAAATTTATATTTATTCTGAAAAAGTAGACTATATGAATTCTGAGGGATCCTGGGCAATGAAATGTCTGCAAGAAAGCAACCAAGCTCAGAGAGCACCAAGAACACCTCATTTCAATCCTGAGCTACAAATATTTTTATATGAATTTTAAATTATGAAAACAGAAGTAATCTATCATGACACTGAACAAAAAAAAATTAAAAGTTTTAAAATAAATTAAACATTTTTAATTTTTTAAAAAAGAGTCCCATAAAGAAAGGAACTGAGCTGAGTTGAGGTCAGGAAAGCAGTTTCTGTACCCTCCACTCAGTCCTGATCATTTTCTTATAGTTTTTGCAGAGCTGGATTTCCCTATAGGGAATGAGACAGCAGAAAAATTTGGTTACTGTGCTTGCATTTACGTTTATGAATGAGAAGGGTTTGAAAAGTACACAGGAGAACTAACAAGTACAACTAAACTGATTTTCTGAAAGAAATGTCTTTATTCAGAAGTGCTTTGAGAAATTGAATATGTAACCAATGCAAAAATAATGTTATTTTGAAAATCGATGGCATATAGTGCCATCTAGATATTATTTTTAATCTGTTGTCAATAAATAGTTAATTGGATTCTTTCAGGACAAAGAGAACTGTAACAGCCAACATTTTAGGGGAAAAAAAATGCTAGATTTGGCGAAGAGCTTATCCTAATTACATTATCCTTTTTGTGCACAAGGTGCTTACGTTATTGTTATAATCAAATCCTGCTAGTGATCCATGAAGCTTGAATTACCCAGACATAACCTATCTACAACAGGTAATGCTTAGAAGGAAGTGCCAAGTGTGCTTTGAAATGCTCATGTGTAAAATTACTTTAAATGCAGCAGGACTAGCTAGATAATTTCCTAGTTGGCGGGGAATGTGTAAGGGGAGTGAGGGAGTGGCCACACTTAAATTTTAATCTAGTAACCTATCCTCAATTACTAACTGAAAAAATGCTGCTTCTCAGAACAGGGATTCCTTTCTAGCAGAGGCAATAAATGGGATTGAGAAAATGGCAGTTTGGAATATAGTTGTACAGTATGTGCTAGCCAGATAGATTGCCATGATGTACATAGACCTAAATTGGTGATTGTCAAAAAAGTTCCGATAGTAGAAGCAGCACTGTGATACAAACAGGCAACTTCCTCCATCTTGTGTTGTGAGCCTCTGCCCTGTGGATGCCACAAATGGTGTATAAAAATCACCATTAAAATAAAATCAATAAATCACTGTCTTCTGTCTTCATTTGCAGATCCTCCCCCTCTGCTGTTCAAGATCAAAATGTTTTTTGTTTTGTTTTGTTTTGGATTATTGCAGTAATTGAATCTGTCCTCACATTCTTTCTTCTTAGGCTTGCTCTAAGTGTGATGACAGAGCCATGCAGGATCAGGTAGCCATGTTCTGTGACCTTTCAGCTCTTCAACAGCTCCCTCCCCCCCCCCCCTTTGTATTGCCAGGCAAGGAGTAAAAACAGATAATTTAGGAATTCCTTGACGGACAACTCTAAGCATTGAATACTTTGTTATGCTTGTGGCCTCTTCGTAGAGCTATAGCTGGAAAACAATTATAAATTAAAAGAAAAGTTGTGTGTATTGTTTTAAAAAGCTTTTTGGTAATGGGCAGTTTACATCCTCAACTTTGTGTTGTTCAGAAGTGTAGTAGCTTGGGGACAGTGTTGCAGAAAGAAAAAGCACCCAATATTTTCCATGGAAATGGGACTGTCCTAGATTTTCCTATTTACTTCTTCTTTACCCTTGGGAGCAGTGTAGAATTCCTGTAATTTTAGACTTTCCAGTAAGTGTTCTATTTAGCCTCATCACTCTTGATGCCACTTCCTCAAATTCTGAAGGCTGGCATCAAACCCTTGCATTCAGTCATTAGAGCAGATGATAATTCATTATGAGTGAAACTTCCCATAAACTCAGTGCATTATTTAATTTCTTGGCTGGTACAACAAACTACAGTGATGGGATAATTAATGTGTGTGCTGGTGATCTTGAAAAATATTATTGCTTCTTATTTCTGTAAATAAATCCCATATCCTATTATTATTATTGCAATTCTTCCCTGCATGTAGCACTTTGCCATAAACACCAGTTTTCATATGATTTCCCCAGTTGACTTTTGTCTCCTTGGCAATTTCCAGCCTTAATAAAGAAAACCTAATTAAGAAGGAGCTGTTGATTGGTTTGCTACTGTAATTAACACAGGTGATGCTAATGAGTTTTGATGAAACCAATGGTTTACAGAGGAGAATAAACAGAGCAATACTGCATATGGACTTGAGCGATATCTGCACTTTGGGAGAACCCTATTATGATTTTCCAAGTCATGTGAATGGTTTGTGACCATGGAAGGAGAAGATAACATATTTTTATAAGATTCATTAGTGAGCTGGATCAGGCTTGGTAAGCTTTGTGGACTGGAGGTGTTAAAAATCAGATTTTTTCTGACCCCATTAATTGCTTTCATAAGTTTTATCATACTGAAGAAAGAAAATTACCAAAGGTTTGACTTCTGCTATGTTCATTAAGTGTGTAATATAACTGTGTAGCGTGGCAGAAGAAAAATACCATTAATGCTTATACTTCCAAGCTCTTGACTGCAGTCCCAGTGGAACTGGAATACTGATTCTAAGATATAATGGTTTTCTGAAAATAATTGTATAACCAAGGATGACATGCATATTTCTATCATTCCTGCCTTAATCTCTTCCAATGCTCTTTGCATTTTTTCTATAATTTGATGGCTTCCACTATTTTGATTGCTGGTCACTTAAAGACAACAGTTGTGGACAGTTGTAGCACTACTTTAGAAAAGCTTGAAAAGAGAAAATTATGTTATTCCTGAGTTTCTCAGCACAGTAAGTTGAATATCAAAGCTAGCACACATAGGAGTGAGAGCAACACTAAGTGATATTGTTCTCTGGCACGGTGTATAGCCCTGCCCCTTAGTCTTTTACATATAAGTTTCAAGGGTTGTCTTTGCAATGCTTAATGAGATATTTCCCCTCATTATATAGAATAAAACAGCTATCTTATATCGTAGATACAGGGCAGGAATGAGCTATGACAAAGTGCTTGAACATAAAACTCATCCCATAAAATTCCTCTCTTTAGGCACAGATGAAAGTAACATCTCACTATCTGTGTTGACATATAGTCAATTTATAGTTGACTGCATATAGTCCTTTGCTGCCCACGAAATGTTAGGACATCATCTTTGCTTCAGATAGCACAATGTCTCGTGGACCATTTCACATGAATTAGGAATTCCCATCTCCCTGCACAGAGCCAAAGGAGATGTCTTGTGTGATCCTTTCCAGTTCATCGGTGGTTTACAGTATAAATACAGTTAATCTGAAACCTCTTTGTATTTTTATTTCAGTATTACTTTTGCTACAATCTAGGATTTTCATGTTAATCTTCTGTGATCATATGCCTGAGGGAGATTGTTCTTCTGAGGGTTGGTGGCACACTGCTTTAAAACTGACTACTGCTAACAGAATTGTTACTACCTTTTAGACTGTAAGAAAAGAAAGTTAAGTTGAAGCAGAATCTCATTTTGGACTCAGCTTTCAGTCTTTCACCTGGAACACATCCTCCAGATGTTTCAAAACCCTCCGAATTGTAACCTCAATGGAATTCTGAGCATATTGGTTAATATCCTTTTAAAAATCAGCTTAAGCCCATAAAATAAATGGCTCAGCCATATATATCATGTTTTTAAAGAGTGATGTACATTTATTGGTAATAATTACCTGCAGCATTTGTTCTTTCTTAAATTAAAACCAGCTTCTAGAATCCTGTGGCTTGCATGTGTGTGTGTTTCTGGTACGGTACTTGGAAGCAAAATGCTCTTGGGCATAACACAATTACATCCCTTCATGAAATACAATGTGATCGAATCTCATGACCTGAGTGACATCCTTCTTTTAAGAACTTGAGGTTGCAGATTTCATGAAAAGAATGTAGGATTAGAAACTACCTTTTTCCAGCTTCAGGTTTTTTTTTTAATATAATTTTTATTACCGTTTTCCTTTAGACAACTCTAATACATATTCCGTAGACTGTGTCATTTTTAAATACTTCAGATCAACATTCTATACAATATATACACTATATACATTCACTATCTAACTCACAATAGCTTTATGTATATTTCCAATTTTTGTTTCTATTATCTATCCATGTATACCATTTTTCCCAAACTGCACTAAAATTCCTTTTAGTTCTAAAGTGAGTTTATCCATTTCGGCACATTCATATATCTTCTGAATGATCAGTCCCTCTGGTGGTATATTGCATTCCTTCCAGTGTTGCACAAATGCAATTCTTGCCACAGTTAATATGTGTAGAATCAAATATCTTATTTTCCTGTCAAATTTATTTTTAAGTATTCCCAGGAGAAATGTTTCTGGGTTTAGTTCTATTTGCTATTTTGTTAGCTCGTGTTGCCCCACTTGTATCTTAGTCCAATATTTTTTCGCTTCGGGACACTGCCACCAAGCATGAAAGAAGCTACCTTGACGATGGCCACATCTGCCTCCCCAGAAAGTGCACTTTAGCACAAACCTTCATAAACAAATGAAGGGCCTTCTCCCACCATTATCCAGCTATTACCATAAACACTAGTTTGTTCTTCTTTACATTTATAGTTGCTTCATCAGAAAACAAGCATTTATGCTTTTCTACCAAAGTTTTCCCACTGCAACAGAAGTGCCCTTCTCTTCATTGATAATGTTAGTGGCATGGAAATATTCAACAAAATGGATCACTGGAGGCAAATTCCCTGTCTGTGTTACCCTCTTACTTAAATTAATATGTAAGAACAAGCTATCTATTGGGAACAATGTTCCTTATGGCCCTTTTTGCTCTGCCATTTTGTCATCCTATGTGTGATTCTTTGAGTCAGTGTTAACTCCTGCCGACTGTTTGGGTTGATGCCTGAAGTTTTCTTGTCAAAATTTCAGAAGTGGTTTGCCCTTGCCTGTTGCCAAGGACTGAAAGTGAGTGATTGGCCTAAGGTCACTTGACTGGCTTTGTACATAAGGAGGAACTACAACTCATGGTCCTCTGGTTTCTGGTTGAATGCCTTAACCACTACACCATATTGGCTTTCTGTTGCCACCCTTAGCATGTTTCCTTTGCTAGAATAATATTGACAAGCTTTTTTTTTTTGAAGGAATTTGTGATGCAAGGAGGCTGATTTGCATACATTCATTTTGGAAGGATATGTGAATTTTCAAAGGTAGGGCTTCCCTTTATTCACCTCCTCATTTCTTCAAGCCTTTTTTATTTGCCTCTCTCCCTTTATCCCTTTTCTTTCTAATCTCATTTTTCATCATCCTGTGGTTAATTCTCTCCCCCCTGCCCGCTTTCAGCTCATGCTACACTTTGTCTTGTCTATTGCGATGTGACAGAAAAGCCAAAGACATTCCATGTCTGGCAGTACACCTCCAGGGACATCTTTTGAACTCTCATAATTTGTATTTATTGCCACCCACTTTGTAAGTTCACAGTTTAATTTGCCAGCAGTGGCAGTGTTAGGCCGACACAGTAAAACAAGATAACGTTAAAATGTCAGAACGAGAGGGGGCATGAATGATGCATTACTCCCTGCTAGAACTTGCACTTGTCATGCCTTTCCACCAAAGTGATGTTAACTACCTTTTGAGAGCCTTATTGGGCTGATATTACTTAGAAATAGGATCATTAGTTCACCAGTCTGATGAAGGGATTGCTATGGTTGATTAACTCTTCTGGAACTGGGATCATGGTCAAAAGATTAAATGAATTGCATCTGCTTATGCTTCTAGAACTAATTTTTACAATTATTTTTGTATAATTATTTATGGTCATTTACATGTGTATTTTCCTAACACCGTGCTGAGTTGATTGAATCAAGAGGATATTGGAGCAGTTATTTACTGGTCTTTGTGTAGCCAACTGACCATAGCCAGGTACTTTAGTGCCTTTAAAAACAGCTTGATGAACAGAAATCTGCAGTCAATTTTTTTGTTCCTTCCAGAGCCTGGATAACATGGTCATTATTTAGTGAAAGTTGTGGATTATGTGACTGGCAGTGTAGCAGTTGGAAACTTGGCAATCGTAATACGTTATCTTTTTCTAGCAAGTGTGGTTTATATCACTGATAGTTAGAATTTTAAGTTTAAATATCGGCCCTCCTTTTTTGCCTTTAGCAGTGATTTTAAGAGCTGCTGAAACGTCTCCTTGTTTAGAGAGTAAGTGATGGAAAAGTTTAACTTAGTTAAATTTCTGTGCATCAGGCTGTTGATAAAGACACAGGAACGAGACTCATAATAAAATTAGCAGACTTGCTTTTAATTCCCTGGCACTATTATGTGATTAATATGATTGAAGGTGTCATAATATGGTGTTAAATATAGTATGTGTAATAGAACAAGGGGTGGGAGTTATTCTAGTTTAATCAGTGCTGAGTATAATGGTGTGAACTTGTTTATATAGTGTGTGTGTGTCTGTATACAGCAACCATTCAATATCTCTGCAGAAGGAATAATTTTGGATTTTAATAGTATCTTTCTAGGAAGAACCAGCACTACAATTGTCAACATAATAGAGGCTTTCCTGAATTCGATTTGAGCACTGAAAGATTATCAGATAGATATAAATATTATGAGCATGCATGTACCTTTGTTGAATACTCTAAATTATTTGTAAATGGAGTGCCTTTTATTTCAGTACTTGCTTTGTTTCAGGGAGGGGTCATTTATGCATTCACCTGTAAATGGATAATTTCACAAAATGATTTAAGAGTGTGCACCTTGAAAGTGTTATGAAATAAGGGCTTGACCACAAACTCATTGAAGTTTGTAGAAATCCTTTTGTTGTTTTATTCCTGTTGTGAATAAAAATAAAAGAGCATTTGTTGCCTTCAGCCAGAGCTGAATCATTCCATAACAGATAAATAGTCAATTTATGCCCTCTCTGAAAAGTTAATAATCATGTTAAAAGGAAAAATAAGCAGAAATTCTTTTTCAATAAGAGAGGATGATGGATTTAAAAAGTCATAAACCCCAAATTTAATGTGTTAGCAATTACATTTGAATGGAACATTAAAAAAAATAGATACCTTTTTCAGGCTACAGATTCTTTCTTGTTCGATAAATCCATGATAATTTATCAAGTTCTAAATAAGCATTTTCCCCTTTATTTTGCTGTCAATTGTATTGCCTGAAAGTTAAGTGAACTAATTTTGTAACCACTGCTGAATATTCTGAAATGAAATTTAAATGAAGTCATTGCCAGCATTCAGGCTATGACTTCATCAGGGCTATTGATATGGCTTGAGACTCATAGAAAAGCAACAGTTATTGCATATAGAGGGTCTTTTCTTAGTTTAATGTGTAATATACAGTTAGTTAGAGTTGTACTTCTCAAGTTGCTTTGTTCCATTCTTTTGTCACCCACAACAGGTAGCTCATGAATGATTTGAAGTAGACATTCTAGAATTCCAACTGAGAGACAATGAGCTTTGGTGATACAGGATGAGTTCAGAGAGCTAACAACATCTGAATTAGTTGAGCAACAGAGGAGAACTTTAATAGGATCTGACCTTTGGAAAAATAGGAGGTTGGCAGTGATGAGATTCAAATATTTTAACAATTGGTTCTATTCTTAGTCATCACCAGCGTGACACGCCTCGCATATTCATCATCACTGCATTGTTGTCATCACCAGCATGATGCATGTTGCATTGTCATCATCACTGGCATGACATGTATCACTTTGACATGATCACAAGTTTGACACACTTTGCAGCAACGGCGTCACCAGTGCAACACGTCTTGCAGATTTATTGTAACCGGTTTGCCAAACTCAACAAAAAGTTAGTTATTGGTTCTGCTGAACTGGTGTAAACCAGCTGAATCCCACCACTGGAAGTAGGGTCAGTAAATGGTTCATGATCTTCCTGACTTAAAACATGCTTCCAGACTATTGTAATTTTAATTCATTCCTAAGGCAAGTTCAATAACTCTAGATGTAGAATGCCACCATCTGTGAACAATAACCTCACTAGGACTGGAGTGGTTAAATTGCAGCCCCTGATTGATTGATTGATTGATTGCAGCCTCAACTGCATTGCCAAATTTGTTTTTGTGAGGAAACAAATAACAAATGTTGTGTAAGTCCAAATAGCAAAGTGAAAAAGAAAGTCCGGCAAAGAGAAAAAGAAAACCCTGCCCTGGGCATGATGTGAACCCACCCACTCTACTTCCATGGAGGTCTTTGATATTCTGAAAAAAAAATGTCAGTATTTCTATTTCTGTTATAGGGAATGGTAATGTACAACAGAAGAAGACATTATTCAGTATGAGGTGTATTGACTTCCTTGGAAGAAACAGATTATATACATTTATTCAGATTGTGGAATAAGCACAAAAAGAGACATTTTTGTCTTAGTAAATAGCCTGATATGATGTAGCTATCAAGTGATCTGTTCATTAGAGATGTACATTATTCACCAAAGCTTTTTCTTAACTTACCTATGTATGCATTTTGAAGTTTTGTTCATCAAAATGTTATTGCCTTTAACATTTCCTTGCTGTGTGGCAGTTTTCATTGTTTTTCTGCTTATATTCCATGCTGAGATACACTGATTAAATTCTGATTTTAAATATTAGAGCAGATAAAATAATTAAGTATTTTTACTGCCAACATATCACTTTGAACTATGTGGGTAGTTATTTTGCTGTAGCCACTTCCTTCATAGATTTAGGCTGCTTTACTATACATCTATACCTAAAAGATATAATTGCTTTTCCATATTGTTCCCCCACCCAGAAATAAATGAAATTATGAACAAATAAGATAGCAAACAAAAAACAGTAATAAATACAACTCCTGTTCATGCCATCTATCTGTTTGCTATGGCATCTTCTAAGACACACTGTTCATTTTCATCCTGACATTTTGTATATCTTTTCCTTCCTAATGTTTTATGTAGCTCAGAACTCACTATTTATTTACCTTTTCACCATATATCTACCTACAGTATTCCCCCCCCCGGAAGATTCTCTCCCCCCCCTCTTAATCTTAATGATAGTTCATTTGCCCAGTTGATGATATTTTGACTCTGTAAGATTTACTCTAGAAGATACTCTAGGGAGATGACACCACCTATCTCCTATCTACAACACAGTCCTCTCAGCAGTCCCAAGAAGGTTCCACACTCATTTGTATTCTGATTCAATTCACCGTAAGAGTTCAGATAAACCCCCAAGTAGCCTCAACTACTCTTAGACAGTTAACAACCAACTTTCAGAGTTGCTAATGACCAGATGACTGCAAAGAATAGAAATCTTTCCATTCCCCTGCATTCAGTCAGAACTGAAGAAGGTTTTTGCATGAGAAGTAAAACATTTTCAAGAGGAAAAAAAAACACACACACAAGAAAGACCACCTTTGGGATTAGTCTAGAATAATGATGGCGAACCTTTTAGAGACCTAGTGCCCAAATTGCAACTCAAAACCCACTTATGCATTGTCGGGTGCTGGGTGGATGTGGCCCATTGGCTGGGTGTGGCCCATTGGCTGGGTGTGGCTGCGGTGGTAACGGCAGACTGGGTGGGACTAAAAAGTTCAATCAATCAATTGCAACTTTGCAAGATCTTTTTTTTTCCCATGAGAAGTTGAAATTGACTGATTGATTGAACCTTTTTTTTTAACACGGTGGCGGAGGCCTAAAGAGAAAAGGTTTTATAAAACTAGCTGAAGGCCTAGGACTGGGGCGACGGCACGCGTGCCCACAGAGGGGGCTCTGAGTGCTGCCTCTGGCACCCGTGACATAGGTTCACCACCACTGGTCTAGAAGAGTATTTTCCAACCTTGGCTACTTTAAGATGCCTTCTCCTAGAAATCTATGCATCTTAACATTTGTCAAGATTAAAAAATACTGAACTAGGACATGACTCTTCCTAACTGTGTATTTAAATCATTGTGCATCTGATTCACATGTGAAAGAGCCATTTGGGTTCTTAAGAATATCTATAGGGGTGTCTGAAGATCTGGGCAGACTTTTCATCAATTACTTATAGCAGTCATATTTGACATATAAATTATGAAGGTACCCTCAGGCTGACTTCAGATCCAGAGCATGTAAGCAACTGCTACAATATATGAATTAGCTGGTAATACAAATTACACCTAAATAATCTGCATATAGGATTGCTGTTCCTCAGAGAACAAAATGAATCTTCCAATAACTAATTTGAATGTATTTTAGTAATATATGCCTTGTTTAATTCAGAGGCCAAAAAATATCATAAAGCCTTAAAAGATGTAATTAAAGAAACAAAATCAGAAACAAATGAAAATGTAAATTAGGATCTTATAAACTGATCAGGCAGTCTTCCCAGTCTCTCTGGGAAGGAAAGAAATGTAGATATCATGGTGTTTCAGTATATTGTCCTCCAAGAAACAGCTGGTGTAAATATTCATTCTTCTAGTTATTGCAGTGGCTTTGTGTCAGTTCCCAACAGTAAAGAAGCCATTTATATTTTCACTACAATGGAGAAATACTTCTTCACGTCAAGATATGTATTCTTTGGACATAATCATGTTCATAGCACTGCATTTACTTTTTATTTTCTGTTTAAAAAGACAAACTTCTCAGTTGTCTACTTTTTTTTAATAATGAACTCCATTTAAAAGCTAGATGACTTGAAATAATCTTTCAGCTGCAGTTATATTAGCTACTGGTCTGACTCATTCATTTATAAATGTGTAATTGTTGTTTAAGAATGGTGATGGGGGGACTCAAATACCAAATGTGACTGGCTAAATTGGCGAAAGGATAGAGTACTGAGCCAGTTAATCCACTCCTCCTATCTTTACAGAAAGCCAAGGGAAGGGAAAAACAAATTGGTCAATGCTCTTTTTTTGTTTTGTTGTTTTTTTCACTGGACATTTAAGTTTGGGTTGGGGTCTTTTTGCCAATAAGTTTCTCTCTGTGTAAGCAGGGCAGGAAAAGGATCTTACCAATTCTGTCTCCCTTTCTTGCTTAAAATCAAGGCTCTTGCAGTACCATTAGGATGTAGATTATCATATTTAAAACCTGTGATGACACCATTGTACCCATCTGAATGATTAATCTGCTCATTAAAAGAGTGCCGATGGGCTAGTCTAATTAGAACATGGATCTTCTTAAAGGACATTGCAGGGTCGGGAATAGGAAATATTACTCATAACATAAAGTAGGGATTAATTATGCTACTAAATACTATTGTATGAAATTTGCATATGGGTCTGGTCATAGGCAAGGAGTTAGCAAAAGTATGGCATCCTATTTTTATTACCATGAAGAATAAATGAGCTGTTCCTACAAAATAGTGCAAACCTTTCCCAATTTTTTTTTTAAAAAACCCTGTATCATAGGGGAGATCATGGGAATCTGCCAAAGATACCCAACCCCAGCAGTATTTTGTAGGTCTGAGTGAAGCTCAGTGTCACATTCAAGCCCTGCACTGTTTATTACTACCTACCTTTCCTCTTCCTTAAGTCAGTTGCTGTTAACAGATGACAATTCCTTTGGTTTGCTTCCGGGCTCGGGAGCTCTCCTAGGTACCTTCCTTGATGCCTGTCCAAGAGACTGGGCAAATAAATGTCTTTGGCCCATTTGCTTATCTCTTTTCTGGTATTAGAATGCATAAAAAAATAACATCTCTATCCAGTTGAGCTCAATTTCTGATAATTTCATGGCCACCTCCTTGTATTGGCATGGTAGCACCTCCACTTCCTCCAAGTTATTTTTGACTGATTACTTTGGCCTGTAAGAACCAAAGGATTATTAGCTTGGTCTAGCTTCTTAGCTAGAGAAGGACAGACAGCTGCTGCCTTCTGGTAAGACTGAAGAGTGAGAAGCTCTGTAACAACAGAGGGCTGAAATGTTGTTGTCTACTGAGCTTTACAGCACTGCCTTCACAGTTTTGCAACATGTAACTTTCGCCCCCCCCCTTTCTTTTTGCAAACAATTGCCATGTAAGACCAAAGGCAAATAAAAGACATATTTAACAAGAGCATTGGCCTTTTTTTTTTTTTGTTCTACAGAAGGTAGTTCTTACAGAATCCTACATATAACACTCTGATTTCTTTCTTGCATTGGGACTTCCAATAATGAGAATGAAATGTAAATGAAAGACTGCTAAATTCTAGATCTTAATTTAAGGCACTGGAAGATTAATGCAAATGAAGCTTGTAAACAATCCTTTACATGCATTGACTGCTATTGAATCAGTTACTTGACAATCAGTGTATGGTGCTCATGGGTTGCAGCTTAGCTTGGATGCTGCTCCTGATACACTAGATGCAGAAACTGTTGTAGCAACATAGACAATGTGATATTTCAACAGTGAGCTCTGGCATTTCCTGCAGTATCCTTTCAAAATTATGTTCTACCCTTTTTTAAATTTCAGAGACAATCCTACTTATGTATAATGGTTACATTTTTTTTCATATGGTGTTAATCAGTATGAGATGATTTGGGTGTGGATGGGAAATCTGGATGACACAGCTTCCCAATGAATCAGACACATAAATACTCTGACCACTTCATTTTGCATTTACTCAGATGTGTAATAAAAGAGATGGAACAGCCATAGCAAAATAATTTGTTTATTCAAAATCTCTGTCTGTGGAAGCATGCTTACAATGCATACCAACTGATGGATTCAAAGCTTCAAGTATGAATTGAATGAGGATCAAACTTTATATGCTTTGTAAATGAATTGGATTGTCTTCAATACAATTCATATGTGAATGTGTATTTCAAAGTTCATGTTATTGCAACTAGGCTTATTAGAATGCCAATTTATGCATGGCTACAGTTGAATTGCAGCATCTGAATTTAAAGAAAAATAGTAATCTAGCTTAAAACACAGACAATTGGAGTTTAGTCCTTCATGGTCTCCTGTGGTTTGTTTGTGGAGAGGGGAAAGAGATGAAATTCCCTCAGAATGTTTTTTTCTCTCCTTTTTTTTGTAGTGAAATACCTTTCTCAGGTTAATCGTGAAGAAAACAACAGTGTGATAAAGATAGACTGGAAAGACTATAGTCTTGCCATTTTTAAACATTGAAATTGCACTATGAGTGTAAGATGGGAGGCAAGGAAAAGAAATAATGCACAGATCAAGCTGAATTTTTAGAAGCCCATGTTTTTCTTTTCTCTGTTTGATCAACATAGTTATGTTTCTGCTACAGTATTCAGTTATTTTTAGTTGACTTAAAACAGGAGTGCATAACTATTTTCAAGCCAAGAGCCAAATTTGACCTTTGAGTGATAGTTCAGTGCTTCACTCTAAAAATGGGTCACTAATGGCAAAAGAAATCTGATTATATTCAAATAAATCAACACAATATGTTACTCCCACTGTAGTCAAAAATTGCCACCTTCTGTCAATTGGAAATTAAAGTTTGAAAAAAAAAGTTTTGGAAGGCACGCTGGCTGAGGAATTCTGGAAGTTGAAGTGCATGAGTCATAAAAGGGCCGAGTTTAAAGACCCCTACCCTAGACTTTGGAGGCTCATATTCAGTCAGGATTTATTTATCTGGCCCTTGAGACTAATGAAGCTTATTTCCCAGGTATAGCAAAGGATTTAATTGATAGACCAGCAAGCTTTGATGGATAGAAGAGTAGGAAGGCCCAGGTGGAGGCTCAACATTCCAAGTTGCTGCTTGTTAGGGATTCTCAGCCCTGTTCATATTATATCTTTCTTAATTATTATGGCAAGTATGGTATGACCACCTTATACTCTGAATTTTACACTAATATTACTTTAAAATTGAGACTCAGGTGCAGAAGATATGCATGTTATGGGTCAAAACCTTCACAATTGAAAAGATGGCTGGCAAAGTGCTGAATCCCAGTGGGAAACTAAGGTATCAGTTCAAAAAGCAAGGTCAGCACAATATCTTTATGCAGAGTTCCCTAACATGATGAATGTATGCTTATAAATATTTTACCTCTACCTTTGTGTGTGTGTGTGTGTGTGTGTGTGTGTATGAGAGAGAGAGAGAGAGAGAGAGAGAGAGAGAGAGAGAGAGAGAGAGAGAGAGAGAGAGAGAGAGAGAGAGAGAGAGAGAGAGATCACCTTATTACTTAGAAACTCTTTGGTCTTGAATTCATATGGCAAGTCAGTTTTTCACAGCAGGTTTCTATTTGCAGATCCTTAAGAAAACAAAAGAAAGTCCCAAATACATTTTGTTTGTCAATATTAAGCTGACTCCAGTTGCTGAGAATTTCTGTTGTTGATTTGTTTCTGCAAAGAGTATGTTTTAGATGGATGTCTGACTGGCAGACTCTATTCACTAAAAGACTGTGTTGTTGATGCTGTTGTTTACATGTTTAGAGGGACACCGCCTCCCAATCTGTTTCAGGCTTATCGAATCATGTCAACTAACTCCCATACTACCATCAATATTGGTCCAAAATCTGTCACTTTGGCAACCTTCAACTCTTGTTTGAAAAGCTGGTTAAACCATTCCAAGAGCAGCCAAGTCGCAAGGCATACAGAACAAATTCTATATACTCCAAATGTCATAAGTAGCCCATGCTGTAATAATATCAGGGAACAAAGAGTTGAAACCTTTAAATATTTTGAAGATACACACATCGTTCATAATAATAATAATAAAGTTGGAAGGGACCTCGGAGGTCATCAAGTCCAATCCCCTGCTCAGGTAGGAAACCCTACACTATTTCGGACAAATGGCTGTCCAGTCTTTTCTTAAAAACTTCTAGTGTTGGAGCATTCACCGCTTCTGGAAGCAGGTTGTTCCACTGGTTAATTGTTCTAACTGTCAGGAAGTTTCTCCTTAGTTCTAGGTTGCTTCTCTCCTTGATTAGTTTCCATCCGTTGCTTCTTGTCCTGCCTTCAGGTGCTTTGGAGAATAGCTTGACTCCCTCTTCTTTGTGGCAACTCCTGAGATATTGGAACACTGATATCATGTCCCCCCTCATCCTTCTCTTCATTAAACTAGACATACCCAATTACAGCAACCGTTCCTCATATGTTTTAGCCTCCAGTCCCCTAATCCTCATTGTTGATCTTCTCTGTACTCTTTTTAGAGTCTCAGCATCTTTTTTGCATTGCGGTGACCAAAACTGGATGCAATATTCCAAGTGTGGCCTTACCAAGGCATTGTAAGGTGGTATTAATACTTCATGTGATCTTGATTCTATTCCTCTATTAATGCAGCTCAGCACTGAGTTGGCTTTTTTGGCAGCTGCAGCACACTGCTGGCTCATATTTAAGTGATTGTCCACTAGGACTCCGGGATCCCTCTCACAGTTACTACTATTGAGCAAGGCACCCCTTATACTATACATTTGTACATTTGCTTTTTCTTGCCCAAAAAACAGAAACTTATTTTTTTCACCATTGAATTTCATTTTGTTAGATAGCACCCAGTATTCAAGTCTGTCCAGATCCTCCTGTATCCTAAGCCTATCTTCTGGAGTGTTGGCTATTCCTGCCAGGTTGGTGTCATCTGCAAATTTGATGAGTTTCCCATCTATCCCCTCATCCAAATCGTTGATGAAGATGTTGAAGAGCAATGGGCCTAGAATAGAGCCCTGGGACACCCCACTACACACTTCCTTCCATGCAGTTCCATTGAGGACCACACGCTGAGTGTGGCCGGTCAGCCAGCTACGAATCCATCTGGTGGTGATGCTGTCTAACCTGCATTTTTCTATCTTATCGAGTAGTAGGTTGTGATCTACTTTATCAAATGCCTCACTGAAGTCCAAGTAAATTATATCCACAGCATTCCTCTGATCCATTAATTTTGTCACTTGGTCAAAGAATGCAATAAGGTTTGTCTGGCATGATCTGTTTTTGACAAACCCATGTTGGCTTTTAGTAGTGATTTTGTTTATCTCTAGGTGTTCGCTGATTTGTTGTTTGATTATCTTTTCCAGAATCTTCCCAGGTATTGAGGTCAGGCTGATAGGTCTGTAATTTCCTGGATCCATTTTTTTTCCTTTTTTGTGGTTGTTCTTAAGTTGTTAATTGAAAATAACAATAACAATAACAATAACAATAACAATAATAATAATAATAATAATAATAATAATAAATCAAAGGTGAAATGAAGTTTTGCCAACATTAGAATTTGAAGAAGCTAAACTGACTCTTTGATTAGAATCCAATTTAAAGAACTTTTTTTTTAAATTCCCATATGGTACAAAACTCACACAAAATAATTTCTGGGTTTCTTTGTAACGAGGAATGTAGGAGGAAAATGTGTGCATGTAATGCTCTAAGAAGAAACTTTAAAAAAAGGAAAGGCTTGTCGTGAAAGCACTCTCTTTGGTGTATAAAGTCTGTCAAGTGATATGAATGGGAAAGTTTTGTAACTGGCCTTAGAATTTGACAGAAAATCTCTCAGTTGGAGTCAGTGCTTGTTAGTATGAATAGCAAGATTATAAGTGTGTACGTATGTGTGCCATAAAAGCAAACTGAGTGGCTATTAGTGAAACCATCATGGCAGTTATGCCCTGAATTTGACATAGGACCAGAGATTCTTTTGGAACAGGAAAGAAGAATGAAAAGAATGAACAACACTGGAGTAATTGTTATCTGGACCTCATGCATGGCATTAATCAAGAAGAGTGTGCCAACACAGAGCATGACAGAGAACAAACTAGGTGTGGTTTTTTCAGATAGAATTATTGTAACCTGGAGTTCAGTCTCATACATCTTTGCTGCATGTTAAGATGTGAACAATCCAATCAGCGGTGCAAATTACAGCCATTTGATTTGCATGGATTAAGTAGGGGAGGTCACAAATCAGTGACAGGTCAGTGATACCATCGGAGATCAAGAGGCAAAGTTGGATTCTTCTTCATTTCTTTCCCCCTTTACTTCTTCCTAGTAACTAATCATGCTGTTCCATTGTAAGAGGAGCTCTATTGGTGATAAAGGAAGTCTTGTCTTTTAAATTCATCCAAGTTAGGACCCCACTGAGCTCTGTCAGATATCAATCACAATAGGGGAGATGTTTTTTAACAGAGGCCTATCTTCCTTTCTCTGCAATACACTAGTGAAATAAAGCTGTGTGTGTATGTGGGTGTGCTCACAGACATGCATACACACACACACACACACACACACACACACATGCGTGTACACACACACACACACACACACACACACACACCTACACCTGTGCTAGGATTTTGCAGTTATTTTAGAAAGATCTGAAAAGGGCATTGTTTCTTTGAGAGCCACAGGCATGAACTGAACCATGCTATCTCAAAGATTTGTGCATTTGGAAGAGATCATTTAGAATTTCTAAAATCAATGTAGAATATTTTTGTTCCTCACTAAATAGGAGTGGAACTCACTAAATCTATATAAAAGTTTTTTGCGTTGAAACATTTTAGCTATTCAGAGCTAACAACTACTAGTTTGCTATATATAGTATTCTGTTCAATTCTCTATAAGAGTTATGAACTTAATTTTTGATATATCTGTCCAATCCAAACTTAGTTTGCTCTATCCATGATGGAAATAGTTTTGCAAGCTAGTTGATGGCACTATTTAACATGTGCAGTATGTTACTGCATTCTATTCTAAAGAAGCTAGGGGAGAAGTGTTGATTTGATTCACACATTACATTAAGCATACCTGTGTGAACCCAACTATTGCTACTTGAAAATCTGGCTTTATGGCTTAGCATGATGTGTGAATGCATTCTCTAATTAACATTGCATCTTGGGGAGGAGGGTAATGTGATACTTGTTTTGACTCAAATTTAGATAAAGCATGAAGTAGTCATAATAAATTGAACAATTAAACCATGAAAAAATGCAAAGAAAAGCATATGCAGCTGTCTTTAAAGGAGAACAAAGTCTTATTTCCAAACCTGTGGATGTGAATAATTTTTGGTAATTGATAATTTGAAACAGAAACTTAGCATACAACATGTTAGACATACCCTGGATAGTTTCTTTACTTGGATTTTACATTTACAAAACTGAAATAATAGCAAAGCCATAGAACATTTCTGAAGATGAAATGATTTCATTGAAGGTCAGTGAAAATGATTAGCATAAAAGAATATAGTTCTTTTTGTGTAGAAAATTATGGAGCCATACTGGAATTTGTGTTGCAAATGAAAAAATAGAGGAATCATCAACTCTGTTTGCATTTCAGATGCTGAACTGGGAAATAACTGGTTTAGTGAGTCATGCTATTCCTGGAATTATTTGTAACAATGTATGCATGTGTGGCTATAGTTATTCCTATTGAAGGTCTATTAATATTGCGTTGTGAGTGATTCTTCCAACAGAGATTCAAGAATGATGACTGACTTTAGAATAGAACAATGGTGGCAAACCTATGGCACGAGTGCCAGAGGCGGAAGAGAGTCACTCCTGAGCACAGCCCACATGGAGTAGCACAGCCAAGGACATGGCAGTTGGGCAGTGGGGACAACACTCTGCCCTCGTGCCCTGTCACATGCAGATGATGCTGCGGGGTGTGGGTGGAGGGCATGGCCACCATGGTGCTCCTGGGCTGCCTGGGCAATCTGTGGAGGCAGTGGGTAGCTCTGTGGATGGGCAGGGCTGCGGTAGAATGGGGGTGGAGCCGGTGGGATGGGGCGGAGCGGGAGTGGAGCAGGGGCAGGCGCGGCCATTTTTTGGCCACTCGGTCTCTAAAAGGTTCGCCATCACTGGAATAGAATCTGAAATAAGGACATGAACATACTTTATCTAAAAATCATTTTCAGAATGACATCTGTTGTTAGGGTCCCCCCCCTTCAGAATCCTTCCTTTACCCCAAACCTGACTTGATTTTCTATTAGATACAGAGGGATACTTGCCTCAGGATCAACAATGCATCAATTTAAATATTTACTAAATAATAAGTTGTTAGGTGGATCTAATGTGCCCAGAGAAAAAAAGATGCTTAATCAAGTGCAAAATGTTATTTTCAGTTCCTCAGAGAAAATTAATGGCAGAACAGAGTGCTTTATGAAGTTGAACATCATATTGTATGTAAAAGTCTATTAATGCCTAGAAAATGCAGAGCAAAATCTCATATTATGCAAAAATATTACCCAAACAATGGGAAAGAACCATGAAAACGAAGAATACCTAGGTGACCAATTTTAACTTCATTAGCATTTGACTAACAATAGCCACAGCAAAAATAATGCTTCTGATGTGAGAATGTTTCTAATTATACTTTTAACAGGCATTTGTTATTCTACTGATTGTAGATATTAGTTCCACTGCTTTTATTGGGAATCTCCATGCATCTCCAAATTAGTGTTGTATTTAACTGAAAGCCATTTCATCCTGTGTTAGGTTGACAGTAAACAAAATATGGTATCAATGGATAATTTATTTTAAAGATAGGATGCTGTTCTGAGTTTAAACATGTAACAATATAATTTGTATCCTCAGAAATATTTTATGAAAAACTATTAAACTTTTAAAAAGAAAACCAAACACCAGTATGAAATGTTTACATTTAGCAATCAACCTCAGTTCCTTGACTGTGTAGATAACAGGGAAATGTCAGTGAAAATGAAAGTATCTGGTCTCTTACGCTTGTTTGCAAAATTTAAAAAAAACCAGTGGAACAGATAAGACTAAGGTTAATAATGACTTATTCATAGTAATATCAATTATGGCTTGTAATGGTTATGTGAACCAGGCCAATATATTCTTGTGTGGTCCTTAGCAAACTGATTTTGACTTTTAAGTAAGACCTGGCTCATTTCCTATGAAAGGGCTGGCTATGTATATCTGTAGTGAACTTTGGGGAACTTTCCACTACAGATTTTCCAGCAAAAACTCTGTTGATGTGAATAGGAACCTGTCCATCTATTCATTTCGAGGGAGCTTTCATAGCAGAACATTTTGTATGAATTGTGTCTATTAAATAGTGACATAAAATGTTAAGGAATATCCTTACAGATCATTAGCTTCCATTGGCTGGCAAGAAGCTGTAGGGATGAACAAGTAATTAAAGTCTTGATTCCAGTTTTGACCACCCTCCTCCTTGCCTTTTTGCTTATATAGACACTTTTGACTTAAACAAAAAAATCTGAATGAACACCACAACAGCTGCTTTAGGAGGTTTATTTCTATTTCTGCTTCTCTCTCTCAGTACAATGCCCATTTAGTTACTTGGGCCTCATTTCAGGAAATGTGTTGAATGGATGGTGCCTATTCTCAAGATTTGCTTTTATAACTACAGTTTTGTTAAATATAAATGAAGGAAGAATAGATGGGAGGGGGAAGATGAGTGGAGTTGCACATTGACTTACTGTTTACTGGTGCAGTTAACAGATGGATAAGCCAACTGATCCACAGATGTGCAGCTTATAAATATAAACCAACGTCTTACTGGTGATGTATATTAGCAAGTGGCAACAAATTGCTTCCTATTTAACTGTGGTAGCTTGTAATGACCAAATAGCTGTCAGTCGGTCTGGTTAACATCTTAACAGAAGTAATATTAAAGAGGAATTTTCTGTGTTAATATTAGTCTAGAGGTTATCAAATATTCTATTTTAAAAATGTTTTGATGAATGTATACTACTGAAAGCTTCTCTCTCTCTTTTAATACTACTAAATTTTTCTGATACTTAAAAATAATTGGTCATGTTTACCCTGAATGACAGCCCTGAATTCTTGTTCAGGGAGTTCTCTTCTTCCCCAGATCCCTGGTTCTTAACAATAATCAAACTAACAAATTGGGAACAGTTTGTCACTTGCTGGTTGGATTCCTTTATTGAAAGTAGCTGAGAGCAGGTCTGTTATATTTATTATTTTATTAATTTGTCAGATATACTGTATATCTTACCTTTCTTCCAGAAGCTGAAGATTGTATCCATCCTGCTCTCTCCTCCAATTTTCTTTACCTACTTGTGAGGTAAATGGGACTGAGAGAGACAGTGTCTGGCCCAAAGTCACCTGTGAGCTTCCATGGCTGAGGGTGAAAATCAGTCCTATCCAAAAACAGATTCTATAAAACTAGAACAATTCTTCATTCAGAAAGGCAACACTAACAGAAACAGAAATCTGACTGTATTTCCCCCCCCCCGCTCTCATCCCAGAGAGACAAGTCCCATATTGTGGACTTGTCACCTGTTGTTGTCTTAATAGTTTCTCTATGATTATCTTCATGGTTCTGTATAGTGGAACACTCAGAACAAGAACCTGGCAAATTGGAATCCAATATTTAGACAACTTGCTAAGCAAATCATTCCTGGATGTGCTGAAGGGGGAGGAATAAAGCAGGATTAAATGAGCTGCATTCTCCATCATATATCTCCTTAAAATTTTCTGGCATTAGATTTGCCATTTACTGCAAACAAAGTCATGATTTGTCATTAACCTGAATCTTCTATATCTAATTTTCTAATTGTTGAGGGTGGAGATATTAAAGACATATTAAAGAAGAAAATCACTTTAATCTAGACAAAAATAATTGATTCCTTCATATATACATATACATATACATCAGTGGTGGGATATACAGTTATATATATATATATTTCTTTGAATCATGTGAGTTGAAATTGAAGATGAATTGAAAAATGGGGGAAGGGAAGGAGGAGGAGAGGGTATATGGGAAAATATGAGAGAAGATAGGGACTGCATTCTTTGGTTATATTTGCTGTTTAAATAATTTAGTTGCAAAAAAACTGAAGGCTGATTTAGCTGCAATTAATTATTCATTAATAACATGCTAATTGCATGGCATCTCTGAATATTTAAATGCAAAAGCTGTGTTGAAGGGGGGATGTTTGTTTGTTTTAAATGTAGGCAGGGGTCTTCTATTCACTAGCACAACTTTTGCAGGCAGGAGGGAGAAGGAAAGAAAGTCTCTTTGAAGAAGGATTAGGGAAAGTGATCGTACTGGCCTCCTTTTCCATTCACTCTCTTGATTTGTTCTCTATTCAAGGGAATGGATGGTCCTTATCTAGCCTCCCCAATTGACAGGGTGGCAGTGCTTTGACTTTTGTCCAAGTGATTTCTCCACGCACACAAAATGGGTTAATTATCGCTTTCCATAGCTTTTTGACTAACAAAAGACCACCGCTCTCTTTCTTCCTTTTCTTTACTGTACGGGAGCTCTTTGAAATGTGATAGTTTAATCGGTGACACCTTTTCAATGGAGGAATTCTGAGTGTCCAAGCCTGCAGCTCCGAGTTCATATGGCTGAGTTGGGAACATTATCATGATTAAGAGATACGGTCTTTATTGTGCCAAAGCTACCCTGGACTTTAAGGATGAAGGTCTCACAGACTTCTAAACAGCATGGTAGATTGATTTCCTCCTCCCCATCTTCCAGCTGATAAAAACCAAGCTGTAGGTTAGTAGTGGCATTTCAAGGGGAGGGGGGGAATGGGGGAGTCCGTTGTGATTTAATGGAAAGTTGACAGTTGACTGCTCTTTTCTTGTGTGATATCCACATATTTCTCTCTCTCTCTCTCTCTCTCTCTCTCTCTCTCTCTCTCTCTCTCTCTCTCTCTCTCTCTCTCTCTCACACACACACACACACACACACACACACACACACATGCATGGAAATGAGTGGTCCTTCTTAGATCTGGATCAGATATTGTTCTTCTGTGAGATAACTCATTAGGAAATGCGTTTGATTTGAGTTTTTCCTAAATGCAGAGTTACATGATATGCTATAATCCAGTTTCTTTAGGCCAAGTGGCTTGGGAAGCTTCCAAAATATGCAGATAATCAGGCATTTGGACAAAGGAGGGAGAATTAATATTCCAAGGGTTACAGTGACAAGGACTACATATAGGAAATGGCAACATGAAATATCTCAGACTTTGTTAATAGCCTATGCTTTTGAATTAAAGTGTTTTCTCCTTTACTTAATTTTTGGAGCCACTACTACTTGTTCATTTGAACTGTCTTTTATGGCTGCAATTTACAAGTTATTCCAAATATCATGGGTATAGGACAGAGACAATGCAGTCAGCCAAAGAGATGTAGAAGTATATTCATCAGAGTTGTCCACTCTAGATATTCACATTTGAGGACCTTGCCAAACTGGCTCAAGACCAGTGGTTCTCAACCTGTGGGTCGGGACCCCATTTGAGGTCGAACGACCATTTCACGGGGGTCGCCAAACAACTTAATCCGCCATTTTCCCCCCCCTTTTCCTTAGCTGTGCTACTCCCTTTTATTCTATTGGCTTTTGAAAGCCAAATATGCTAAGCCCGCCAAAAGTCCCATTCTGCAAACGGTGCTGCACCAGTTGAGTAGTCCTCGACTTATGACCGGTTGAGTAGTCCTCGACTTACAACCTGTTGGGGGTCGCGGCATTAAAAAGGTTGAGAACCACTGCTCTAGACAATCATCTACTGTACATGTATATAAGTGTTTATGAAAGAGAGAGACTACCATGTGCATATTTTTTTTTAAAAAAAACAGTTCAGTCTCCATAGAGTCCAGTTAAGATTGAAATTTATCATTTGCATTGCCTGAAAAAAAGATGATTTTTCAGGTGAGTGGATCCATTTTTATAATGTCCTTCAAAGATTGGGATGCCAGAAAGTTCAATATACCTCTGATTACAACTGGCTAATTTAAAGTTAGAGTGCATCTCTCTCTATATGTTATAATTACCACTCTATCTATATTTACTTCCAGTATCAAAGTAGTAAATTTCATATAGGATCATGTTCAGAAATTCAAAATTCAAGAAAGAGAGAGGAAAAAAGAGAAAAAAACCCTGAGAAATGGAATATAGTACAGATAGGGAAGAATCTCGAGTCCATGTGTCAGAATTAGCTATTCCAAATGTCAGTGACTATCTAAATTTGATACACAGATCTTTGGTTCTACCTGGCGATACCAAGAATGGAACTATGGATCCTGGCATGTTCTGTGCAAATGTGGAGGAAAGTTCAGATAGTCATTTAAAGCAATACCTTGAAAAATGTACTCTGAGCTTTGTGTTCTTTCATATTTAAGTGCAAATAGTTTCACAGTTTTAAATTTGACAATCT
The DNA here is from genome assembly GCF_016545835.1 of Crotalus tigris. Classification (NCBI taxonomy): domain Eukaryota; kingdom Metazoa; phylum Chordata; class Lepidosauria; order Squamata; family Viperidae; genus Crotalus; species Crotalus tigris. The sequence goes on along the minus strand of NW_024100595.1, from coordinate 384,039 downwards.
GAATGGAAGATGAGGGCAGCACATAACAAGAAACAATGCAACTAGGTAATGTTTGTTATGCCTTGATCTGATGAACAACTAATGATATTTTTTCTGCTATTAAGAAGCTGGGATCAATGGATATTTGAATACTTAATTAGTATTGTTTTTTCATTGTCTTTAAATGATTGCAATCAGTTGAATTTGTATGTGTGTTTGTGTGTGTGTGGTGTGTGTGTGTGTGTATCTATCGATGGTCACGGTCAAAGTAAATTATAGCGCCTCCTTTATGTAGGAAACTTGGCAACCTTTGTTAAATTCAAAAAGATAGGTCTGTTGTCAAATCCCATTTCCTAACTCTGGCCACTGATTTTTATATTATCTGAATAACTGCATACTTCTTCCTGATTTTCCTGGTGCTTTAGATACTAAAACAATTCATGGATTGCAATTACTTTTTTCCATATTGTATTAGTGTAATGATGTGCAAATCAGTTCAATATTTCTAGATATATTTTTCTAGTGCAAAATCAAAAAAGATAAGGGATTGTCAGATTTGTTAAGTTGTGGGCACATCTGGAATTTTGAGAAACACTGAAGATATTCTGCAAAGGGATTATTTGCCTGGTTACAAAATGGTTGACACTGTAAATATGATAAATCAGAAAACACCAATTTACCAGGAGGCAAATTGGTAGGGATGCTACCTATTGTCCCCTCTATTCCTTCCTCCCTAAGTTCTCCTATCTATAACAAGAAGAAGAAGAAGAAGAAGAAGAAGAAGAAGAAGAAGAAGAAGAAGAAGAAGAAGAAGAAGAAGAAGAAGAAGAAGAAGAAGAAGAAGAAGAAGAAGAAGAAGAAGAAGAAGAAGAAGAAGAAGAAGAAGAAGTTGTTGGAAGGGATCTTGGCGGTCATCTAGTCCAGGGCTTTTCAACCTTTTCGCCCATTGTACCACTTTTAGGATACGGCAACATCCGAATACCACCAGTTGCCTAGCAAGGTGTCAAAAACTTGATGACCCCCCCCCCAAAAAAACAGGAAAAAGTGATAAAATACAGGTAGTCCTCGACTTACAACAGTTCGCTTAGTGACTGTTTGAAGTTACAATGGCACTGAAAAAAGTGTCCCCCAAGCCACAGCCGAGCAAGACACCTGCCTGCCCACCTGCCCGCGCTCTTCTTCCTGTCCGAGGTTTTCATTGTTGTGAGCATTTCTGTTGAGGATTGGCAGCGGGGGTGGGGTGGGGAGTGTTTGGTTTTTATTCCCCCCATCTGCTGGGTAGTTGCAGCAGGTTTTGGTCACTTCACATGACCCTGGGACACTGTGACCGTCATAAATATGAATCAGTTGCCAAGCATCTGAATGTAAATCACAAGACCCTGGAGATGCTGCAACATTCCAGCTGATTGGTGCTTCTTCAGGGCTCAGCAGAAGCACCAGGATTAGCACTGGGCTCCAGCTGGAGCCTGGCGCTGATCCTGGGGCTTCCGCTGAGCCCTGACAGCCCTGCAGCTCCAGCCATCTCTTACTCAGGCTTGTGTGGTGCTGCCACCGGTTCAGCTCATTCCCCTCCCCTGCTACCACTTTTCTAGGATGGTCGCGTACCACCTGCCAGGTGCCAATGTACCACAGGTGGTACCCGTACCACTGGTTGAAAAGCCCTGATCTAGTCCAACCCCCTACTCAGGCAGGAAACCCTATACTCTTTGCATTATGACAGCTTTTTAGCTTTGTATTTATATATTTAAACTATTCTTTTTTAAAAGTTAGGAAGAAAATATCGACAAATGTTCAAAGGCACATGGTGACTGGACTACGTATCCCAATTTTAACTCATGGTGTGTATAGGTGCTGAGTGCCCTGGATGGTGGCAGAAATTAATGCGTATTTAGCAGGTTTGCTTATTGCAAATTTTACTCCTAAAACATGGATCCTGAAAATAGAGCTAGCACAAAATGAAAATGCAAATGGTTCAGGATTATGTACTGAGATGGTCCACATCACAGAATACACAAAGACACATACCAGTCATTCTTATAATAGCAATTTCAAAATAATTGGCTCAGATAATCAGACAATGAATCAATTAGTGTTTTGAGATAAACGTTTGTCTGTCAGAAACCGGCTGGTCACATATTTTGATGATATATTTGATATATATATATAATATGACACTTGGCAAGAATTGTGGACAGATAAACCCCTGGATTTGAGTTTCTATCCCTTTCCCTTCTTCCCTGTCTAATGCTTGTTCCATCCCATTTCTCTATGAGTTTAGATCTCTTTTTAAAGACTGCGTGGAAATTTTTACTGCTTTTTTTGGCATACTTGTCATAAATGCAAATGTTTATTTCCCCCCAATGGTCTATTTTGTATGTTGTTTTACTATGATGTACTTTTTTAGAGGGTTCATTTTGTGATTGTGCCTTTGATTGATCACAACATCTGAAAATGCATAGATACAGAAAGAATTGAATTTCAGTTGGCATATCGGTTTGGAGAAGTGCAAATTATTTAGATTAACACTGGATTTGCATTTTTGTCTTATATTCATTTCATCCATGTGCTTTGATAACAACCACCCCAAAGGGTATTATAAAACCAAATGGATGAAATGATCCCAAGCCCGCCATGGAGACAAAAAGTGCACACACGTACATAGACACCCCCTGGCTGAAGCCAAGCTGTTATTCATTCTGCTGACTGTTTGGGGTAAGAATCAATGTTCGGTTTTATTTTCTGTCAACGTCTCACTTTCACTTTTATACTAATAATGCATGGAGAGCACAAAGGGCAACAAATCAAAGCCCAGCCCTGAAAAGCCATACTGTGAAGCACAAATCCCCATTTGCAGATGCTAGTGGGAGTGATTGCCAGATGGCTTCCCAGTCCAACATATGGCCTATATTCAGCCATAGGTACAGAGGGAAAGGTTTTGGAGTGAGCTTGAAATAAATGTCTCAGGCTTTGTGGCATGGCACAGCACTGATTTCTTAAATACACTACATACGTTACAGAGAGTGGCCAAGATACTAGGCTGACACTATGTATATAAAGCGCATAAATGGACTTTTGTAAGTCTGGCTGACAATAGATAGAGCAAAAGAACCTATTATTCCAAGACATAGTATTCCCAAGCTGGGTTATTGTGACTGCTGCTGTTGTTGTTTCCATTTAATTTGCATTCCTTGGCCTTTAGCTAATGGGTGAGATAACTGGCAGAGTGTATATTTCAGGCATAGTGTATATTTCACCCAGTGTAAATATGATGATGCTAACTGTGGCTAGTTCCAAGAAATAATGAGTCAAATGCCAGCTTTGGAAAAGCACTGACTTTTGCATAATTGTAATTGTGCACTATGGGGGTCTGAATTGTTCTGAAATTATATTTCAGTGCTACAGGAAATGATCATAATAATAATTATTATTATATTAGTGGCAATTTGTTTATTATGGCAGCAGATGTTTTACAATACAAATTAATTCAATCCCAGTCCTAAGGCACTTACCAAAGATACTGTAAAATTGGGGAGCAATTTCAGGGTCAGAAGGAGAAGTCTGAGTTGAAAAATGAGGATCATTTTAAGATTCTGTCCACATGCTGGTTCCAGTGAAGGAGTCCCACTGATGTCTGTGAATCTTCTGAATTCATCAGATCACAGAATTATAGAATGAGAAGGGACACCCCCCCTATTTTATGCCAAAATTTGGTTTAAAACATCCATGACAGCTGGCTGACCAGTCTCTCCTAAAACATACCCAATGGAGGGAAACTTAACACCTCCCTCAATAATTGGTTCCACTGTCAGACCAGTTTTTCTATTGAGAATGTTTTCCTAAATCTATTGTTTGAATTGTTTTAGATCACCCTAAAACTTTTCACATATTGTGCTGGCAAGATGTCTTTACAATGACCAACTTACTATTTTTTAAAAAAAATATATTTTACTGGTCTAGCCAATTAAAAAACCATGTTGGAAAGATCATACAGCACTGAGAGGTTTGAAACTCTTGAATGCATCTTATTTCAGGTTCTAACGTTCTTAATTTTGTCCTGATGTTGCCATTTATTTCATCTTTTTTAGTTCTTTCTCCTTTCTGTTTTGAAAAAAGTCAAAGTGGACCATACTTTTGTTGCCACCTTATTGGCACCATTTGGGGTTTAGAAATATTTTTAAAGCCATATGCATATTGCAGTCACTCTAGTTATTGTAATGAGGAGGGAGAGGCAAAATCACCCATTACACAGACAAGCCAAATGTTAGATTCAAATGGCCACAGCTTTCATTAGCTTTAATAACAAAAGGCATAATCTCAAACTTTGGTAACATTCTTCCCCAATTCATGATTGGTGTGTAGGGGTTTTGGTTCAGCATTAGGAATGCCATAAGACTCTGACACAATTTGTACAAAATAGTCTTTTATGTCTTCACTCCAAAATTCCTTTATATGAATGTCTGTTATGAACGTGGATATAGCAAGCAAAACAATATTTCATACTATGCCTTCCCTGTCCACCCATAAGTCTGCGACATCTTTGCAAATAGTATTTATTTATGAATTTAAATCTGACAAAAACATCCCTCACTGTGTATAAAACAGATGTGCATGCCTTCATCCTGCTCCCTTTTGCAGTAAGCAGTGCAGAAAAGAGTTAGAAATAATAAGCCAAAGGTACGCTAAGAAAAAAGAATAGGTAGTAATTCACTGTACCTATCCATAACTTGCAAACCAATCTTGCTTCAAACAAGTCATATGTTACGTTTTCACAATAGAGCACATATGATCCCTGCTTGCTACCAGCCTTTGCACGTCTTCAGGTTTCTTTGCCCAGGCCCCCATTTTAATAAATCAAGGTTCACAGGCAGATTTTACACTTTTTTTCAGTCTTGCTAGAAGAAATGAATTCAAGGATTCTGACCATATATGAATAAGCCAGATTTAGTACAAAGCAACTATTTTTTCTGATTTTTCACCAGCTATGTATAACTTGCAATTGTTCACTCCCTTTTCTCTGACAAATACAGCAATCTTGGTCTTTGGTATATCCAGTTCCATTGTCCTTATAGAATCGTGTAACCCAGTGTTTCTCAACCTTCGCAACTTTAAGATGTGTGGGATCCAATTTCCAGAATCCCCTAGCCAGCATGCTCCCAAGGTTGCCAGATTTGAGAAACACTGATGTAATCTGTTCAAATTTCTCTGAGAATGACTTCTCAGACAATTACGACATCACATTGACATTGTACTAAATCTAGTTTGTTCTTGTCAAACCTTTGAAGAGTGTCACACAGCAATGGGAATGGTGAAAGATCAGGCTAAATATCCGGAGAAATTTTCTGACTATTCAAAGTGTCAACCATTGGAACAAGCTGCCACATAACATGGTAAGTTCTCCTTCATTGGAAATCTTCAAAACAGGCTAAACAGTCTTCTGTCATAGAAACTGCAGTGCATTGAGCAGGGGGCTGCATTACATGACCTTACAGCCCCTTCCAATTTTATCAGTCAATATATGATCGGAATTTTAAGAATTTTTATTGTCTGCTACAGAAACTAAAAACAAGGCAATGTTGCATAAAGTTGAATATGTATTAGATCTGTTGAGTTGGTTATAATCATTCAAATCAGTATTATCTCTGTCAGATTTCATTCTATATCCCACTCCTCAAATCTGGACAGTGTAGTGACTGGCCTTGAAGTGGCACTGATTTTCTCATGCCTAAGATTAACACTTTCATCTCAGCATGTTAAAAAATACCTATTGATTCTTGCCATCCAGTGCCATATGCATTTGGTTTTCTCCCCCATTTCTATCTGCAAGGACTGAATTTGATGTTTTATGTTGCATTAGGACCCACAACAACCTATGGTTCCAATATATCTAATTTTCTACCTTCACTAACCCTGTTAGAGACTCTGATATCATGAAATATCGTAGGAGAAGAAGTAGCAAAACCTGGGAGGAAGAGTTAAATGAGAGATCAACCTAAAATCCTCACGTAACCACTAGACGACTCAGTCCAACTCTCCTCCCCCACCCAATTCTGTTGACTCTTATCAAATGTCAAACAGATGCTGTTAATTGAGCAGATTCCTGTGCCTAGGATTTTTACCAGTAAATCAATTTAATTGGACCCTCACACCTAACAAATATTTATATATGGCAAAAGGAAATCAATTCAAATTTAAAATAAATATTTTAAAGTTTTAATGAAGAAGAAAGTTTCAAAATCCATCCAAACCTGCCACAAAAAAGGGGGAAGTAGAAAGGGTGGTGGAGGAGAAAGAAGTCAACCAAAATACATGTCCGCTCTTTCACTCATAGAGTGTCCCATGTTCCTATACTAATTACGGTATTTGCTATTGAAAAGAGAATTGCTACCTCTGGCTGTTTTACCAGAAGTGCCTTTTGGAGCCATCTTCCACATTTCTGAGTTTAGTTTTTTCTCCAGCATGGTTGGAGGCCAGTAATGGTAAACTTTTTGTCTCTAGATATTACTGGCTGTTGCTTCCAACATTCCTCATTATTAGTTTTGCTTGCTGAAAACTGCTGGGACTTGTAATTCAGCAACATCTGGAAGACCACAGATCCTCTCCTGTATCATAAGCTGATTTTGTACATGTCCAGTTTCCCATTTGAGAGAAGTAGTCCCTTTCACACTTAGAGGTATTGCTGAGCTATCATCGTTTCTGTCCTGGTTGAAGAAGGACCTGTAGCATTATCTTCTGAGCCGCGAAGACAAGCTGCCCTTTTAGCTATCCTAATGTAAAGAAGAAGCTTAAATGTGCTCTGCTCTTTCCTTGCCAAACAGACTTAGTGCAAATGTGATTTTCTGTGTTGTCTGGCAATTAAGCACCACTTAAAAACTCTTGACAATAATTAAGGGTTTAGATGATGAGTCCTTTTGGAGGGCTTTCATGGCATTAAATAAATCAAACTGCATTGAGGTGGGAGGGGCTGCATCTAAAGGAGAAAGGTCCTTCTGAAACATATTCAGACATGACATTTTCTTATGTCGATAACCATCAACAGCTTTGCTTCCCCATATGCAAAGACAAGAATGTCACATGTCAGTCAAAGGAGAGCTGCCAACAATAAATCAAGGATGAATTCCACAGTGTTTGGCTTTAAAAGGCATCTATTTTTGTGCTAAGATAAAGTAGAATCCACTATAAAATAGTACAACATGATTCTGTTTCAGAGATATGATGGTCCATGAAAGAATCCCAGACTTTATAAACGATGATTGGGGACAACTACTATAGTTAGCTTCACTTAAGTACTCCTACTTTGTTTTGTGAGATTGGTCCAAATTGGTCCAAAAGCAGATACCAAATCTTTTCTCCAGGGATGCTTTCTGTGTCACATACATACAAACACACACACACACACACACACACACACACACACACACAACACACACACACACACACTGATTTACACTGCTTTCAAGGCCAGTCTTTAATGTCACAAATAGAATTGGGAATAGACTAGGACTACCTCTCCTGTGTATCTATTTGCTGCCCTGGTGAGCTGCCCTGGTGATCGTCTGTCGCCCATGTTCCCTTCCTAACACAAATACCTCACTCTGCTCCCCCAGAGTGAGTTATGTGGGCTAGAAGAAGAGGATGGGTGGAGCAACATTGCTACAGCTATCGGCTACTTGGATGGTTTGAGCTATGTACGGACTTGGTAATGGACAGGGACGGAGAGTGGTAGAGGTCCTCTTCACGGAATCCTCAAATTTTAAACCTGAGAAGTTTCCTCTCTCATTATTGTGACTGCAAATGGTGTTTATTCGTGAATTATTGACTTGCCCTCTTTCAGAATTAATGTTTTCTAAGGTATCTTATAGTTAATGTCATGCAGACATTTAAAACCAGAATTTAAAAACAATCAATCAAACAAACTACATAGAGCAGAATTTTGATCCAGCACAGTAAAATAGTATTACCACCAAAATCAGGAAGAATTAATAGTTTAATTTTCAGCAAAAGCAGACTGAAGAGAAAATGTGAGGGGTACCAAATAGAGGGGTACCAAACATACCACCTTTGAAAAAAATTCCATACTTTTGAGATCATTGTTAAAAAAATCCCAAACTGAATTACCTGAATTCAATTTAATTTGCTATTCTTATGCTGTAATGTAGAATCTATATTTTTTAAAAACAAATCTAAACTTCTAGCTGATATACATGGGCAAATATGAATTATTCCTACTCAGCAGAGAAACACAGGAGAGAAAGGTGCAGAGACATTGACTAGGATAAAAATGGCCCAGCCTTATTGGATTAAACATTTCACCGCAATGTAGTTTGACAAAATTCATTGCACTGCGAATGAGAGTTGTACAAGCACTTGAAAGGGCTGCTCTGCAACATGTAGGAGTGCAAACAAAACTCCTATTTTCAAATCCCTGTTGCAAAGCTTAAGAAATTCTAATTGATGATAGTTAGAACTTTTTGTGCAGTTGGGAATCCAAATAGAAGGAAGGTCTCTGCTTGCATGGAGCCATCAAGTTGCATTCAAGCAAATCCACTGTACAATCCTTTCCACTCAATATGGGATAGTATTAATTTAGCATTCAAGTATGGTTCTGTTCTTTCTGCTTGTAATCCTATACCTTATTTGGCCATAATATTGGTTCCAGAGTGAAATACAGGTAGTCCTCAACCTTATGACCTGTTGCTTAACAACCATCTGAAGTTATGATGGACCGCCCCCCCCCAAAGCTATTTTCAACCCAGTTTTGAAGTTACAACAGCTGCACCCCCCAAGGTCATATGGTTGCATTCGGGATGCTTGGCAACAGTTATGGTTCTTTGCAGTGTCCCACGGTCATGTGATTGCAATTTGTGTCTTTTTTGTGGGAGGCAGTTTCTAGCATTTATTTCTGGTTTCCAGTAAAAAATGCCCATTGGGAAAAATTGACAAGAACTATGGCATTTGCTTAACAACCATAGTTCTGGGTTCAGTTATGGTAGTAATTCAAAGAGTAGCTTATAATGTAAGAAAAGAACTGAGAAAATTATGACAGCTAGTTAATTGAAATAGTTTATAATAGGCACTTATATTTTGGATAATTCCACAGATTTCTGTGAGGCTTCCAGATACAAACCTTGGCTATAATCTAGCAAATTTAAGGCTGCTTCAAGTCTAACTGTTGAACAACCTTAGATTATCATTTATACCTGCTTTGCAGTAATACATTTTCACTTGATCCTTTTTCCTTTCTTCCTAATTCCTCTCTGCCAGGAACTAAATATTTGCCAACAATCACAAATAATACCTTAAATTTAATATCAAAGTCTTAAATATTGTGACTAAATCAGTGGGATTTAGCATATGCTTGGAGCATAAGAGGCCAGAGTTACTGTATACTAATCTTCTTCGCTCCAAGACCTGACTTAGCTTATTTTGCATTTAGATAGTTTAGCTTTATAGGGCCAAGGAGTTTGATGTACATTTTCTCAATGGACTGTGATGATGTTTCAGTAGAGTAGTTTCCTATTCCTAACTCACTAGTCATTTTGCTGAATGCAGCCCTGAATTACAAAGTACCAACCAAATGGCATCATTGCCTTTATCACACCAAGTCAATTCTATGGCAGGGTCAACGGCAAATAAACAGGCTGTTTTCTGATGTACTAAACTCTTCAGAATTAAATGTTGCATCCTTGAATGACTGAGTTTATCTTGATTTTTCAGGAAAAGTGTGATGAGATTCCTGAAAAGGGGGTGGGGTGGGGGAAATTGCCTCCTCCATTCCATTGTAGGGCCAATCAGCCTCTTGACCTCCAGATTTTGAAGTGAGAAGACTGCTTGTTCAGTACATCTGTGTTTTTGTGCCTGTTTTTCCCTGTAATTATAATCTCTGCAGTGATGAGAGTGGTTTATGCTGCTATAATAATGTTATACTTTGAGGCTAACTTTCCCATGGGGAAAAGTTTCTTTTGTTATTTCTTTCTTTTTTTCACCCATTGCGAAAAACAAACAAAATACAAAATCCTATCTGAAGAACAGAAGACAGGAAGTAAGCTAATCTGAGGAGTTTTTGTTTTAAAAAAGTTCATTTTATATGCAAAAAGAAACAAAAAATAAAACAAGAGGAAAGGGAAGACACCCCCCCAAAAGTATATAACTCATGCTAATAAAAATTAATCTGCCTAATGTTCATTTTACATTACACAATTGTACAATTAATTTTTGGACCAATAAATTTTCACTGAAATAGTATATGCTATTGATGGTTTTAAAAACTCCCTTAAATGTGCTTATTTTTCAACAGCAAAAGAAGGTATCTTACCCTGAATGGAAGCAGACAAATGTCACAATCCAGTAAGAAAAAAATAATAATAAGGTTTGGGGTCATGTGATAAAGATATATTTTCTCTTTGCCTCCCTATTGGCTATATCAGGAGGAACAGAGTTCCTGTGGATTTTAAACTTTTTTAAAAATATTTATTTTGGGGCTGTATTGACCCAATAGAAATTTACAGATCACTGTTAAACTTGTTGAGCATATCTAATAATAATAATAAGTTGGAAGGGACCTTGGAGGTCATCTAGTCCATTTCAGACAAATGGCTGTCCAGTCTCTTCTTAAAAACTCTTTACAAAGAAATGTTGAATCTCTTGCAGCAGACTCTAAAGCAAAAGCCTTTTTAAATATATTATTGTTCATTTAGGATCCAGTGCTAGCAATGTCTTAAATTATATTTTAAAGCTGCTTTTGGACAGATGGACATTTTAACCATCAAACCTAGTTGTCTTTATTTGTCCTTACTGACCTGTGTTCTACCCAAGGAAACATTGCAACAACATAATATTAGCAACACAAGAGAGCAACATAGTAAAATAGCAAAACATTAGAAGAAGTTGATGGTGATGGTGATGATGAAATCTCAACCAGAAAATCAAAGACCTAAAAGTAGTAGAAGAAGAAATTATGGTTTTATTTGATGCCACAGAACTTTGTACATCCAGTTCTGGCTGGAAAGACCCAGAACTAGCAAAAGAATCCATTAATCCATGGCAGTATTACACAACACACCATAACCAAATACATTAAGATTGAAATACTCATAATCATGGACCTCATGGAGGCTCAATGGCTCAGTGGCTTAATGATACTGCAGATGGTCTTTGCTCCAGCAGTTTGAACCTTGCACTGTTTGGAAGGGTGAACTCCGGTCATTTGCCTCAGTTTCTGCCCACCTATCAGTTCCAAACCACCTTCTATGCAAGTAGATAAATAGGAACCACTTCGGTGGGGAGAAGAATTGTTAGTCTAAATGCTGACCCAAGGTTTGAAGAATCAAGAGCTTCATAAATCTGTTTGAAGTATCTCTGGAATTCCCAAAATTGTATGAAGTGGGATTGGATAATTTGTAATCCTCTATTGTTCATCTATGAGTTCTACATCCCACAGTCCTTGCTGCCTAAGAGTCCTCGGAAATATAATTCAGCAGGTTTGTTACCTCTGAGATCAATCTTTGGTGCCAGATAGTTGGAGCCACTGCTGAAGAAATTCTTACCTTAAATCCATACCATGTAATCAGGAGCTAATACAAAAAGAAGGCCAAGAAGGCTGTTTACATTTTAAGTCATCTGAGCCAAGCTAGCAGAGATGCTATATTAGGAAACTGACAGTATGTTGATACTAATCAGCTTCTTGAATTGTACTTTATATTTGAATGGTACCATTATTTGATCACAGAAAGGCAGTGCTGTTGCTTAAAATATATCCTTATTTATTTGTTGAAATCTCATTTAACAATTAACAGTTCTTTAACATGTATCACAGATAGTCCTTGACTTATAATAGTTTGTTTAGTGACCATTCAAAATTACAACGGCACTGAAAAAAGTGATTTATGACTGTTCTTCACACTTCCGACTGTTGCAGCATCCCCATGGTCACATGATCACTGCTTGGCAACTGAGTCATATTTATGACTATTGCAGCATCCTGATGTAACAACAACAACAACAACAACAACAACAATAATAATAATAAAGTTGGAAGGGATCTTGAGGTCATCTAGTGCAAATCCCTGCTCAGTCAGGAAACCCTATACCATTTCAGACAAATGGCTGTCCAGTCTCTTCTTAAAAACTCCCAGTGTTGGAGCATTGACAGCTTCTGGAGGCAGGTAGTTCCACTGATTAATTGTTCTAACTGTCAGGAAATGTCTCCTTAGTTCTAGGTTGCTTTTCTATTTGGTTAGTTTCTATCCATTGCTTCTTGACTTGCCTTCAGGTGCTTTGGAGAATAGCTTGACTACCTCTTCTATGTGGCAGCCCCTGAGATATTGGAACACTGCTATCATGTCACCCCTCATCCTTCTCTTCGTTAAACTAGACATACCCAATTCCAGCAACCGGTCCTTATATGTTTTAACCTCCAGTCCCCTAATCATCTTTGTTGCTCTTCTCTGTACTCTTTCTAGAATCTCAACATCTTTTTTACATCATGGTGACCAAAACTGGATGCAGTATTCCAAGTGTGGCATTGTAAAGTGGTATTAACACTTCATTGTAAAGTGGTATTAACACATCTTGATTCTATCCCTCTGTTAATGCAGCCTAGCACTGTGTTGGCTTTTTTGGCAGCTGCAGCACACTGCTGGCTCATTTAAGTGATTGTCCACTAGGACAACTACTATTAAGCAAGGTACCGCTTATACTATACCTGTGCATTTGGTTTTTCTTGCCTAAACGTAGAACCTTATTTTTTTCACCATTGAATTTCATTTTATTTGATAGCGCCCAATGTTCAAGTCTGTCTAGAACCTTCTGTATCTTAAGCCTATCTTCTGGAATGCTGGCTATTCCTGCCAGCTTGGTGTCACCTGCAAATTTGATGAGTTCCCCATCTATCTTCTCATCCAAATCATTGATGAAGATATTGAAGAGCACTGGGCCCAGAACCCCACTACACACTTCCCTCCATGTAGATGCAGTTCCATAGAGGACCACATGCTGAGTCTGGCCGGTCATCTAGTAATGAATCCATCTGGTGGTGATGATGTCTAACCCACATTTTTCTATCTTATCAAGTAGTAGGTTGTGGTCTTATTTATCAAATGCCTTATGGAAATCCAAAAAGGTCATTGATCAGCTTTTGTGACCTTCCCACAAGCAAAGTCAGTGGACAAACCAGATTCACTTAACAACCCCATGTTACTAATTTCACAACTGAAGTGATTAACTTAACAAATGTGACAAGTAATGTTTAAAATAGGGCAAAACTCACTTAACAACTGTCTCTCTTAGTAACATATTTTGGGGTCAACTGTGGTGGTAAGTCGAGGATTACCTGTAGTTCATGGTTGATGTAAAGCTTGTACCATTATATATAAAGAAACAGCAATATATCCAGTGATGTAGTGGTTAAGATGCTGAAATAGTAACTAAGAGACTGTGTTCTAGTTCTCCCTTAGGCATGTTGCCAGTTGAGTGACTTTGGGCTTGTTTGTCTCCCTCTCTCATTCCAGGCCATCTCATAGGGTTGTTGTAATGGGGAAAATAGGAAGGAAGAGCATTATATATGTTACTGTCAGTTGTATAATATAAAGTTAGGCTATAAAACAAATAAGTATCAAATAAAAAATCCACGTAATTTAAAAAAGACTCCTAACTCTTTTATAATTAAAAAAGCTATATATAATCAAATGAACAAACTTTATAAGAGAAAATAAAATATATTCTTGTCTGCTTATTATTCTGAGAAGTATTCCGCACTCTCCAGAGATAATAAATATACTTCAGGAATATTTCCACATTTAGATATTACATTAATTGTTAATTAATTAATGTTGCATTAATTAGCTATTAGCCAAGGTTTAGGGATCTAGTTGATTGCTCACAAGGAAGGGTTTTCAGCTTTTGAGCTAGGTAACGATGGAAAAAGTATTTCGCATTTTTCTTGGCAAGGCTTTTCAGAAGTGGTTTGCCATTGCGTCCTTCCTAGGGCTGAGAGAGAGTGACTGGCTCAAGATCACCCACTTGGCCTTTGTACCTAGGGCAGGGCTAGATGTCCCAGTTTCCTGGTTTCCAGTGTGATGCCTTAACCATGACACCAAATGGTTTTTGGTTTTTTTTTGCTGTTTGTAGTAATTCATAATGAATTTCAGTATACATAATCTAGCCCAGGGGTCTTCAAACTCGGCCCTTTTAGACTCATGGACTTCAACTCCCAGAATAGTGTGCCTGGCTGAGGAATTCTGGGAGTTGAAGTCCATGAGTCATAAAAGGGCCGAGTTTGAGGACCCCTGATTTAGCCCCTTGAGTTTCACCATCTAGAAAGAGGGGAAAATGCATAAAAGAGTTATTGCAGGAAGTGCTGAAAGAAGGCTTTGAACAAAATGTTTTTTTTCTATGAGCCCAAATAATAAGAGCCATAAGAGCCTTTCCTCATAAGAGTTCTTCAGCTGAGTATCAGTATCAGAGCTGTTGACAACTCTCTAAAGTAATAAGGGGAGACGTTCAAGTGTCTTGATTATGAAACGGAAAGTTGCAGCCACTTTGTGTATTACATCCAAAAGGACGGACAAACACAAAAACCTTTGATTGTAACTTTAGAGGCAGCGTCATCACTGGTGGAATTACAAAGCCTACCTCCTTGAGTCCAAGTCTGATTGCTTTGCCCTCCAGTTTTCCCTTCACAAATGTTCACTTATTCTGGTTTTGCCACCTGTGGCTCCTCTGAGTGTATCCTGGTGTTGTATCCAAGAAGTTACATTTAGATTATATCAGAACAATTGATTTTTTAGGAGGATGAGAATCAGCAATAACCAGCAGTCAGAAAGCCAGGCTGCTTAGCTTAGCTAACAAAATACAGGCAAGCACTGGATGCAGTTCAGATAAATATCTTCTTGGAAGTATTTATGGATAATCAAAATTAAGTAATGAATTCACTAAGGTATAATAGGATTTTTTTGTAAAATGCCGCAAGTGAAGTAATGAACTTTGAAGACAAGTGTAAATATCTATCCATTTGCTGGGGCAGAGTAAAAAAGATACGTTAACAGGAATACACCTCACTAACTTGCATCTTGTGTTCCTTACACTTGGAGATGCAAAGCTTATGGTAATGAATTTTATCTATTACAAGGGAAAACAATAACCTTTGATGACATTATAGAATAAACACATTTAACAGCATGCTGAATTGCTGAAGTATCATTTTCAACGACCTCATTAGTGTCACTTAATTAAAACTTCCTTGCTCTTGACTTTGATGCTGGTGCAGGCAAAAACACAGAGGGAATTGAACAAACAACTAAAAAAAGGAAAGGGGCATCTTTGTGTGATAAATAGCAGTGGTTGCTAATGAAACAAAATTATGTACCTTTTTCCTGCAACTTCGATAAAATAATATGAAACACGCAGCAACTTTGCATCAGACAAATTAATCAGCACTCAGCAGATTTGCCTGATAATAATCCCCTGCCCTTATTGATCATTTAAAGAAAGTTTTCCCCCTGTACACAAGCATTAGGACTGGTGATAATTAAAGCTTCAGCTTCAGGAATGCCATAATAACTGTTAATTAGCAGGATGCTATTTTCAACATAATTTGCTAATTAGGCAGGGAGCCCGTATAGTGTATGTACCTAATTATGAAAGGGTCTTGCATTTTAAACTCATGTGACTTGAGTGTAAATGACACCATTACAGGGGATCTGGCAGGGTTGATTTTCTTGTTAAAGTGTGTTTTCCTCTGGAACATTTAGCCAATCTGATTCCATGGGTTAACCATTTATTTTAAACAGACAGGCGTTTGCTTAATGCTTTGTATTTCTCTACGAGGAATAAATAAAAGGGCACCAGATTCCTTTTTTTTCTTAATTTCCAAAAGTCAACTCAAGGGTAGCACCTGCTTGGTTTTACTTTTATCCAGTTTCAAATCATTTATTTGCATAAGAATGTGTAAAAGGGGCACAGAGGCTTAGGCACTGAAAATATAAAAATATACATGTAAAAGTTGCAGACAACATTTCCAGCAGCTGGGTTTGCATGGAATTTCTGTGCATGTCTAGAACTCCTTCTCTTTGCATGGCTCACTATGGAAAACAATTGGACCATTATTAATGGTCTTTATTTTTGTGTCTATAATTATGAGATGAGTGGCATGATAAAGATATTACATTTGTACTGTCATTCCAATTATCAAAATAAAGGAAATCAATAACTTGGTATTGCACCATGTAGCTGTCTAAAGAGGATATGTAATGGATCTTTATTGGACACAATTATTGTTTACTAGCAAAAAAAGATGTTGGAGTATTATGGAAGGGCAACTTACCATAACTTTTGCATGATACTTATATTCATGTAGTCTACCATTTTGTTTTCTTTATTACCTCGTTCATGCAGACGACTAAGTCTTGAGTGTCTGATATATGTCATATAAGTTAGATAAAAGCAATCATAGTTGGTCCATAGGGGGAGAACTGTTAATTTTATAGCTAGATGATATCTTTATTAAGATATGACTGAAATAACTGAAAGTAACATCAGGCAAAGATTTTTTTTTTAAAATAAGAGATAAGAAAGAAGAGAAAATAATGTTCCAATATCTCAGGGGTTGCCACAAAGAAGAGGGAGTCAAGCTATTCTCCAAAGCGCCTGAAGGCAGGACAAGAAGCAACGGGTGGAAACTAAGCAAGGAGAGAAGCAACCTAGAATTAAGGAGAAACTTCCTGACAGTTAGAACAATTAACCAGTGGAACAACCTGCCTCCAGAAGCGGTGAATGCTCCAACACTGGAAGTTTTTAAGAAGAGACTGGACAGCCATTGTCTGAAATGGTATAGAGTTACCTGCCTGAGCAGGGGGTTGGACCTGATAACCTCCAAGGTCCCTTCCAACTTTATTATTATTATTGTTAACTAAAGACTGAGTAAATAGAATTCACGAGGTCTGCAGCGGATTGAAATCTGTTTCAAGATAGCGTTAAGTCAATTGAAACATTGTTAGGTTTTGGTGATATACTCAATCTTCACAGTCACAAGAAATTAGAATCATAGAATCATAGGGATGGAAGGGATCTTAGAAGTCTTGTAGTCAAAACCTCTGCTCAAGGCAGGAGTCTTGTATCTTTCCAATCAGACTGTTGTTTTGATCTATTTGTGAAAAGCTCCAGTGTTCCTGCCTTTCCTCATGCAACACAAGTTCATACTCCCCAGTCTTTCTCTTGCAATGGTTGACAGATCAGATGCTTTGCCCTGGCAGAGAAGTGAAATAAATATTTCTGTTTGGGTAATGGGGCCAGAGAGCCATTTTAGCCAATGCAGTAGGCATGAGGTCTGTTGTGCAAACTTTGTAGCATTTTATAATAGTCTTACAAAAAATGCAGTGACAACTTTTCCAAAAATGCATAATAAATATTACAATTCACTTGCTCTGGAAGTAACATTTATCTTGAGTGATAAAATGTGGTATCTTAAACATCACCCAAAAATCAATTAGTCATGTTGTCCATTGGTGGATTTAAAAAAAAGAAAAATCCACAGCCCATATTTGAATATCTTTATTAGGAACAACCAGAATAATGTAAGTACAAACTTTTGAGTGATTGAGGGCTTTTCAGTGAGCAAGATGTTATCTTAATTTCCTTAATTTCATTACTAGTAAGATGTTTTGGAAAAAATAACATTGTAACGACAAATACAATAAGAGATATTGTCACATATCCTGAGTTTTATACAGAGTGAAATACAACTCTAAGAAAACACAAAATTGCATACAATTTAAAGTAATCTTTTCATTGAGTTGACTAGAAATTCTGTGACAAGAGGTCTGAGGATTTATTGAGAGAGATCTTGCAAAACATTGTCTCAAAAGTCGTATGAGATTATCTCAAGAAAATATTAGGACTTCCTTCTTTCTATTCTTTTAAACTTTTACACTATGAGTGGGAGAAATAGGATTACAAGTGGCAGCCAGGAACATATCATGCACAATCAAGCTGTGCAAACTGAAAATCATATTTACCTCTACAGTATAACCAGGATAATTTTAATGCCTATGGAGATATGCCAGAATCTGAGTAAGCAAAACTTTAGATAAAGAAGTACTATTTATATAGCCACAGTGAGAGGGCACTACACAGAAAGTATTTGTTGATTTAGAAAAGTTGCAGGTTTGAACAATTTGAGGCTGAAATAATGGTGTACTCCAGTAGTTTGAACAGTGCCAGTATTGTGCTTGTTTACTTAAATATAAACTCAACTGTGTTCAAATAACAGGATTGTAAACTCTGAGTCTTAGCTATGAACCGGAAACACCTCAGTCCAAATCTTCCTTTTTCTTCTAAGACACTGAACAGCATGCCATTCCATTTATCGCCATCAGTTCTGTGTTTGCAAACCAAAAATAATATTAGCATTATCAGCAATATAGATTTGTTCAAATACGTGGCTCAATTTGAGACCTCCATGCGCAATAGTAATACAGTCCATTGAGATGGAATCATTGCTTTGCTTGGAAAAGCTTGCTAATCACAAATGATTCCATGGACAATTGTAACATAGCTTGGCTCTGCTTGCAGAAGAACTGTGTCTGATTTCAGGAAATGCATTCTTTTGTAGAAATTCTGTCCATAAACTCTTGTTCCGCATTTGTCCCAGAGTGATTTCTCTTGTCCTACCCTCTGCTTCCTAGTCGCATAGGTGAAGAAATGTGTTTGTTTCCTTGTACCTGCAGTTCTCCATGGTACAGGTGGTCCTAATGGCTTTTCTACAGAAAAATGGCAAATTAAATGCTCCTCATGGTTGAGCAAAAGTCCTGTTGACTTCTTAGATATTTTCATAAAGGTTTGGCAAAAGCGTGGAAGATTTTCCACTGCCTCTTACACTTCCTCTTCTCTAGTCTCTGACCATAAATAAATAAATAAACAACTAAATGGAAACTTGAATTCAACTGCCTGTGTACAGTGCTGTATTCTTTGGGTGGCTCCTATTCAGGTATAAACTAGACCTGATCCTGCTTAGCTTCTAAGTCCAGAAAAGATCAGCTACTTTGTTGATGGAAAGACAACATTTCTTTGAGCTTTAAGTTTGTAAGTGGCTGCTGAAAAGTATTTTTTTCTTCCCAGCCCAGTGGGGAACTCTGTGTTTTAACTTTTACAGTCTGGTTTCCAGTGAGAACTGCATTGTACCTGACTTACAGATATATGGCCATATGGTAATACAGCTCAATGTATATTTTTGTATAAAGCATTCTGCCATCTCTTGTGCAACAATTTGAGGATAGATCTAATAACCACATTTTTTGGATTCAGGGTATGCTGAGGCAATTAAGGATTTAATAATAATAATAATAATAATAATAATAATAATAATAATAATAATAATAATAATAATAATAATAAAGTTGGAAGGGACCTTGGAGGTCATCTAGACCAACCCCCTGCTCAGTCAGGAAACCATATACCATTTTAGACAAGTAGCTGTCTCTTCTTATAAACTCCCAGTGTTGGAGTATTCACAGTTTCTGGAGGCAGGTTGTTCCACTGATTAATTGTTCTAACTGTCAGGAAATTTCTCCTTAGTTCTAGGTTGCTTCTCTCTGGTTAGTTTCCATCCATTGCTTTATGTCCTGCCTTCAGGTGTTTTGGAGAATAGCTCCTCTTCTTTGTGGCAGCCCCCAAGATATTGGAACACTGCTATCATGTCACCCCTTGTCCTTCTCTTCACTAAACTAGACATACCCAATTACAGCAACTGTTCCTTATATGTTTTAGCCTCCAGTCCCTTAATCATTTTTGTTGCTCTTCTCTGTACTCTTTCTAGAATCTCAACATCTTTTTTACATTGTGGTGACCAAAACTGGATGCAGTATTCCAAGTGTGGCCTTACAAGGCATTGTAAAGTGATATTAACACTTCATGTGATTGCTGTAACAATTACTTTAATGGAAGAATAACTATTTACTAGAAACTCCAAAATTTATTGATGGTTATTTCTGCCATCAGTAACGCTGTTTCCATAAAGGTATAAATTGAAGATTTTTATATACTAAGCTATCCATGAGGCCAAAAGCAAATATGTACATTGACACCGGCCCCCTCCCCCACATAACAAATGCAAAATTTAAAAAGCTTAGATAATCTTTAGATTTATAAACTCCTATTGTCGATTATAATAGCTTGTAATAGCTGCTTTCTTTGAACTATTTTACCACATTTCATACCAAGCTATATTTCTTTTTTCCCTTTCAAAGAAATGAAAGTTTAATTCAATAATAAATGAGCTCCAGCACAGCCTACGAGTCACTTAACTTAAATCTTTTTGTAGAGGTTCCCACTTAAGCAGCTTGAAAGAGAGTAAATCACATTGGGGAAAATGGACATCCTTGTTTCATTGCCACACAGTGGTGCTCAGAATTAATGGTTGTCTCTTTAAAATGTATGGATAAGTCTTCCAGCTGCTGTGCCTGACAGTGTTATAGCTCAATTAATGTGATTTTGATATAATTGAAGATCAGGAACATAGCAGCTAAAAGTTAAAATTTTTCATAAATATTTTTTTTTCTTCGGATGTAATGATGAACAGTTTCAACATGTTTTTATAATAATCTGATCACTTGTTTAGAAGAGATTGAATGTATTTTTTTTTTTCAAAAATTAATCTGCATTGGTTTATTTGTTAGATTGACATCTCTCCTGCAAGTCATTTCTCCTTCTGTTTTCTTTCACCCACAACATCACTGTGGACTGGTGGGATGGAGAAATTGGCTGGCTGAAGGTCACCCACTGATCTTTCATGGCTTGAACATTGATTTCAGCACTTTTCACAGCTATATCACATAGCTTTTGTATGTCCCCATTTTGGGGATTTCTGTTGGGTGTGTGGGAAGACTTAAGGGCATTCAATATTTGCAAAAATCCAATACCTCAAAAATTGGTCTTGTTCAATGTTCTCAAGCTTAACTTACTCTGTGTTTTTTTTTTTCCTTCAATAATTATTTTTACTCCTTAAATAATTTTTTCTGAAATTCTGAGTTTCTCTGTTCGGTCTGCTTATTCAGGAACACCTGACTAATACTTGTGACATGTGAACTTAGCCGATATACAGTGGTGGCTGTTGGCTTGAAATAAAACGGGGAGATGAATTTATCTACTTAGGAGGGAGACAGTTTATCCTTGTCATTGTGTGGTGCAACAAACAATCCCAAGGCATTAAAAATTCCACTTAGCAGGAGGCTATACAATATAAACCCACCATCTCAAAACAAGTATTGGCATTCTTGCAGAAGTTACAACACTAATGATGAACTCCATATTCATCACATGGACTAATTAATGCACTGTAACATATCCCCATGCAATTTGCAAGTCATAGATTGCATTAGGTGATACAAATGACTCATTTGTGAACCTGAAGGGTGACCTTTGGCAGGACTAGCTTCTGACCTCCGAAATATGAAAGAAAGGTTATTTCACCTTGCCATGGTCTCCAAATGCCAAAATAGCCCAATTAAAAGCCTTGACATGGAAGCATAGGAGCAGATGTGAGTCCTAAAGGGCATTAATTATTTTCAGTGTCAGCTGGCTGTATAAGGGAGGCCAAAGGAGAGTTTGGAAAGCTATTAAGCCCCTGTCTTACATGTACTGGGTCTAAGGTTTGAATTCAAAAGAAGGTGTATAGTAGGGGAGTATTTCATTGGAATAAACTGTACTGAATTAAGCTGCACAATGTGCTTGTTAAAATCAGATTCGGCTTTACGTTCATCTCTGCAATATAATTCAACAGGAGCAATCTGCTTGTTTTCAGTGTACAATTATGAAATAATCATATGTTCCCAGTCCATAAGGTCAAAAGCATGTGCATATGTTGAGCAGTGTGCAGTTTCCTTTCTCTCCATGCTTTAATGCCAGCACACTGTGAGTATGATGTGTTTGCTCCAAATGTAGTGACAGATGAAGATACTGTACCCAAACTATGTCTCCATATGGCTAATTTTCACATTTGTTTTAACAACAGGCAGATTTAAAATAAATGAAAACACAAAGTCTGAAGGAAGCTCTACTTCTTTCTCCCTCTTCTGTAACCCCTTACTCCATGTGGACTTTTATGGGTGCTAACCAACATTCCTCAATGTATATTGATGAACAAAACCAGCAATGTACTTAAAGGGCTATATTTGTTTAGGGGATAGGTGGCAAAAAAAATCACTTGATTCCCCCATCAAGTAACCAAAATCATTCAACAAACACACAAATATTGTCAGCATAGTTGTCAGTTCATTCAAGCAGGTGCCTTACATCGATTAAATTAGAATTTTTTTACTCTCTTTTTTTAAAACAGAGGTTCCATTCCTAAAAATATTTTTGGAAGAGGGGACAACAAAGATGCATATCTCTGTTTCATAATTCAGTTCTGGAAAGAAGGCCTGTTTAAATTCTTTATTTTATTTTACTTTTAGGTTCTGGACAGATGAACAGATTCTTTGACTGCATTGTTCATGGATGGACTTTTCTCTAACTTTGAAAAGTCCACTGCAAGGAAAAGGCTGCCATGAGACAGTCAGTGGTGGGATTCAAATATGTGAACAACCAGTTCTCTGTGTGGATGCCACTTGCAGAAGTCCATTCTGAGCCTGGGCAACAAAAAATTAGCTACTGAAGTGGTGCAAACTGGCTGAATCCCACTACCAGACACAGTCCATTTGAAAGCACCCATTACATCTTTCAAATTAATCTTCTTTCAGTCCTGGTGCCTAACATATTTACTTTCTATTGCATTTTGTAATATATTTATATAGAGCTATCAGCTTCTGGGAACAGACAGTACCCAGTGCCTTGTTCTGATTTCCCTTACCCTATTAATTAATCAAATCATGTTCTCTATCCTGAACTTTCTGTTGTACCAACAGGAAGAAGTGTGCAAGAGTGAGACTTGCTACCTTGCTTAGGAATGTTATATTATACCCGAAGGCCAAAAGCTTTTTGGGGCCTTGGGCCAAAGAATAGATGAAACAGGATGAAGAAAAGGATCTGATCAGAAGAAAAAAATATGATTTCATTTATTTAAGGATAATTGAGTTAAATTTAATAAGTTAATAAAGCACACTTCATATGTGTAATGGTGTATGGGAATGACCTTGGGAGGCAGGGGGAAGAGCCGCAATGAGGGCAAGGATTCAAAAAGCAGCAATGTATCCTGCAGAATGAATGTAAGTATAGCAAATATCTGAGAAGGGACCCGTGAGTTTCTTGTGTTGTAAAAGAGATGTGGGAGAAATGTACTTTTGGACTTGCAAGATTTTGTTTATGTAGAGCTAGTACTTCTGGCTGCGCTTCTTGCCTGGATTACCTTGCGTGGCTGACAGCATGATAGCTCCCCATATATTTAATAATTGTTCCCTTACAATCCAGTACCAATCTTTAAAACAACTCTTGTGGATGAGGAGGCTTTTGTTCCTTTGAGTTGAGCCACGTTTTCTTGTGACATGTAAATGTAATTTCTGATTTTCCCATCTGCACTTCAGGTGCCTCCCACGAGGTCAGAAGGCTCTTCATTGAGCTGTTACATAGTTTTATTACTTTGCGTTTTGCCTTAGTTTAATGTTTACATGTATGGTCTCTCTTTATGCTGTTGCTAACCTTAATTCAAATAGTACGAGAAACAAAATAGCTAGTTTTATATTCCTGGTTGCAAGAAAAGTGGCTTGAAAAATCAGGTGTAAAGAAGGCACCTTTCATCAGGGCAGACTAATGTAATAAACTTGAGTCATATGGTTTGTATTGTTCTTTCTTATATTTATTATGTGAACTTTTCTCCCCCTCCTCCTTATTGAAGCAGCTGGAGAGTATTAATTTCAGCTTTAACTAGTGCTTTGCCATCGCTTGCAAGGTTACCCCTCCTCTCCTGGGTTAAATGATGACAAAAGGCTGTTACCAACAGGCTATCCAAGGTCATATATACATGCAATGTCCCTTTCAAGCAGGCATACAAAGTTCACTTTCTTAAATTGATTGGCTGGATTATCAATAATTTAGAGTGATAGTCCACTGATTTCTGAACACCTGTACTTACCCTGTCAGCTTTCTCATAGCCTACTAGTCCAGTGAACTTGATAAGTGTCCCATCATCCAGTTAATCAAATTACTTATGAACCAAAATTGACAGTTTTCATTAATTATAAAGGATTATTCTAATTGCAATTCAAATTTATTCATTTAGAACAGACGGCATTCAGTAATATTTCAGGAAATTTGCATATTAAATGGAGGGGGTCGTCTATTAAGTATGGTAATATATGCATATTTCCTTATTTTTAACTTCTGGGCCATATGCACGATTGCTACTTCAGCAGGTGAAAAACCAGAACGTGCCTAATTTGTTGAACAAACACAGGGCTGTAACGCATCTTTTGGCACTAACCAACATTGTCCTTCCCCTCTTTTTTTCCAAACAACCTCCCCCTTCTCCTTTCCAAAAGTTGGGTTCTGCTACAGTATTCAATTAATATTACTGCTATTATTTGGGGATTGAATAAGCCTATTAAAAGGATATAAATAAAAATTGCAATAAATAATAATAACAATAATGGAATCATATTATTATAATAAAAATAAATGGTAGGCATAGCTGCTATGAGCTGATGGAAATGTTTTGCCACCAAAGCCATGTTCATTAATTTCTTCAAGATGCTGAAACAGACATTAAGGTTGCTGGTTGGAGTCCTTCCCGGTGTCATGTGGAACAGCACGGGGGCTAATCGTCAGCCTTGTAACATCAACTGGTTACCCCCCTCATGCGGTGTGAACCTTTCCCCTCCAGTGAAAAATGAACCTGTCTGAGAGAAAAGCACAAGCGAGGCAAGCAGTGAGACAATCCCATTAGTCAAGCCCCTATATAGTCTCTGTTCCTGGATCATTAGGAATCATATTGTCATGATATTAATAAACACCTAGCCCCAAAGCCGAGATCTAAACTTGCACGGGGTATATATTTGGATTCACCTGGTGGCCATGATGCCCCGGAGAAGCCTAGGATTTCTTTGAAGGCCCAGATTGGCAAGAGTTAATCTCCCCCCCCACCTTGGGTGAAAATTGTGTTGTCATATATCATGTGGCCCAGGCAGCCAGGAATTTAACTAACATCCCCAGAAATTATTTCTATCACGTCTTAATGATTTTACTAAAACATCTGTCATCTCCTTTTTCTTTGAAAAGTGGAGTAACGGGAGGGGGGGAGAGTGAAACAGTTTCGAAGAAATTGTGTGTGTGTGTGTGTGTGTGTGTGTGTGTGTGTTTTCCTTTCTACTTTTTATTTCACCAGTTTTCTTTTGGATTCCGTAAGCAAACTCCTGCGTATTTTGATTTGTGGGTTTATACTTTTAAACCGTGTTCTTGGAATTTTGTTTGCTTAAAATTATATGCCATTTTCTACCACTGTCTTGCTAGAATTTTTATTTTTGGTATCTCGCCAGGTGTCTAACTGAAGACATTGTGATTTAACTAGAGGGATTTGAGTGCAGAATTGCAGACAGTAGCACCCAATGAATTTGGTAGTTAGGCTTGCTGGCAAGAGGTTACACACACTGAATGTTATCTTTCAGCACATCTGTGTATTTCTCTCCTGTTTATGGAAGCAGGCAGCAAGAGTAACCCTTTACTATGTGAAAAAGCTCTCTGTATTCCAAAACTGAGTAAGAGTTACTTCTTTCCCCTGCAACTCACCTCCTAGATTCGTGAATTATGCTGGCATATGTCACTCTGCATTCTTCCCTGATTGGCTGCTTTCACAGTCTTTGTTTTTATTTGGAAAAAAAAAGTTACCTGGGAGAGACTGTGGCAGCAAGGGCAGAAGCCTGCTGAGGCAGAATCCAATAAATTATTGAACTGATTGGTTTGAGCCAAAAAAGGAGATTTGCCCGTTGCATTTGAATGGGCAGATATAACCTCAGCCTTCCACAACCGCTCAAAGGGATATTGTTTTACAGAAACGCAAGTACTAAATCTGTGCCTTGCTGTAAGGGTTTGTTTAATAGGCTACATTTTATTAATCTTTTATATTTTGGGGTTTTATGAAACTACCCAGAACCTTTTGGGAATTGAGTAACATAGAATTTGTTAAATAAATGAGTGAATAAATATAATATTTATGTAGGATAGGTATGGCTTGGAAAGAGCAGATTGCCTGAAATTGCATGGTGAATTTCATGTCTGAACAAAACTGTAAACTCAAGCCTTTGATTTCTGGCACATTATCAGCTATTCCTCAGTGGCATTGAACCATAGCTTCTTCACTCAGCATCCTCACAATATTAAGTGCTGTGCATACACACATACTGCTCCAGAAAAATCACTCTTTGTGCATGCTCCAACTTGGCTTTCCACAAGACTTAGGACAGTATTGCTAGATCGATATTGCCAGCTCATATACATATACCACCTTTCAAAATTTGGGCAGAACAATTCTGATATCAGAGCCTTTGAGGTACCTTTAACTCAGGAGGGCTTCTGCTCAAAGACAGAAATAAAGGAAGAGAGTCCTTCTCCTTGGGTAGATTAATGCCCAAAGGATTAGCATGGTCTATGGCAGTGATGGCGAACCTTTTAGAGAACAAGTGCCCCAAAACTGGCCCCGCCCCCACTCCACCCCCTGCCCCGCTCCTGCAGGACCACTAACCGCCTCTAGGGCCCGCCACAGATCGCCTAGGCAGGCCAGCAGCGCCATGGCGGCCACGCCCACTGCCTGCGCTGCACAACATCAAGTGTGCACCAAGGGGTGTGAGAGCAGAGTCTTGTCTATGCTGCCTGGCTGCCATGTCCTTGACTGCGCTGTTCCGCATGGGCCACGCTCGGGGGTGATTCTCCTCCAGGGGCTTTCTGGTGAGGAGGGGTCACAGGGAGAGGCAAGGCTGGGGCAACGGCACGTGTGCCCACAGAGAGGGCTCCGAGTGCCACCTCTGGCACCTGTGCCATAGGTTCGCCACCACTGGTTTATGGCAATCTCCTCCAATCTGACGTTCTTGAGATGGTTGGGCTGTAGTTCTCATGGTAATGGATTCTGAGAACTGTAGGCGAACACAAATTGGCCATTTCAGGTTGGGAAAGGCTCAGAGCGTAGCAACTTCCAACATAATTTAATTGCCATCTTATGTCTGCTATTACAGATAGCATGTTAATAAAGGAGCCCACATTTCTATCAGATTTCTGGATAACTTGAGAATCTATGTTTGTTTGAAAAGAACAGGAAACATCCACCAATGTGATAGAAGAGAGACAGATAAGAAAAAATAAGAGTGCACCATCATATTCAGAATGGAACCTATGTGAAGCACCTAAATCTATTTGTTATAAGAAATATTTCAAGATAAGAATAATGACCAGGTATTGCTGAGATTAATCAGAGAGCATACACCAATGATTTTTTTATTCTGAAAGTAAATCAGATTCAAATAAAATGTGTATGATTTTATATTTTGTTATAATTTTTGCTTTCAAAGTTTCACATGTTATTTAGTTACTAAGCTGATAAGAGGAGTGGATTCTCCATTTGTGTTAGGGGATTATACCTGAAGTTAATGGGGAGGAAGGAGTATAGCTTTGTGTAGAGCACGTGTTCTGTATGCAGATGGTTTGCAGTCTGTTCCTAGCACCTCCATTTAAAAAGATGATGTAATCAGAGACCTTTCCTATTATTTTCTGAGACCCCAGGGATCTCTGCCGGCCAGACTGGACTATGCTGGGATAGGTGGATAAATAATCTGTTATCCTAGGGAAGGTGTTTTTTTATGTTCTTTCCTTTTTTTCCATCATAGCAATAATATGTAACCTGAGAACATAATATCTTATGAGTTTTACTTATGAGTAAACATAATACCTTATGAGTTTTATTAAAATCAGATCATGACCAAGATGTTTGCAGTGGATGACAACAGGAGAGCTCAGAAACAAATACTGAGTTCAATCAGTGAAGTTTCCACCCACATAATTTTTGTGGTACAATAAATTGATTTGGGAGATTGTGGGCCTACCACAAACCAGCATTTCATTGTGGTAACATCCTGGCAAGCAACGATTTCTAGATGATTTCTGTGAGAAGATAATTATAGAGACCTCAGTTTAGCATTCTTGGTAAACAAATGAAACAAACGAAATAATCCATGGGATAATAAATTCAGAATGTAGCTTGAACATCATTTCTAGAGTCTCTCTCCAATCTTTTTTGTCCATGTTGGGAAACTTGGCTGCAGATTATATGTAATGATAGTTTTATTCATTATTCACCAGAAGGGTTATAGCAAACAGAGAAACAGAGGCACTCTTTTGGTTCTTTTTATGATGTCAGTCTTTTAAATCCACACTGTTGATCATTGGGACTGGAATTTCTATTGCTAAACAATGTGGTCATAAAACACAATGTCACATGACTGCCACTTAGTGATGCTAGTTCTAGCAGTTCCTAGTTGCTGTCCATTAAGTGAGGACCTCATTTGTCCCTGTCCTCTGACTTTCTGCTGGCTTCCCCAATGACAGTCAGAAATCTGGACCAATTTCCAAGCTCTCAGATAGCAGTCAAATGACCACAGAGCACTGTGGTCCTATGACCCCAGAACTTTGGGGCCCAATCGTAAGGACTTCTGGTTCAGTTTGAATGGTCAAAAGTCTGAACAGTTGCTAAATGAATGGTTGCTAACCATGGACTAGCTGTACTCTGATCATATGTTGTTCCTCCCCTCATTAATTTCCTTGTGGTAATTGGGTTCAGTTCACAAATGTTGCTATCAGCAAGGTACCTCATAAGCATGAAGAAGATCCAATGCTCATGCACATCTGATGTGCCCGTGGGCCTCTGCAAAGCATTAGTCAGACTGCCCTGGTTAGAGTTGTTGTTTTGGAGAAGTCATAGAGGACTACTCCTAGCTCCATGCTATGGAACATTAGGGCAATGTAGTTTGGAGAAGACATTTTTGCCACATTAAGGGAGAAAAAAGGAAATCCCTTAGACTAAATTAATATTCTTCACTTTAGAGTTGGCTGAACTTTGTTTCATGCTCTACCTGTTCCCCTCAAAAGCAAAATTGAAACTTGTCTGGCATTTAAGTCTGAAGTTCCAATGCCTCTTTGGTATGATGATGTTTCATGGAGTAGCATCAGTCTCTTGGACTGATGTGTCATTTGAAATCACATGTTCTCATCACCCCAAATGTTTGAAAGGAGGAATTGTCCCATGTAAGTGGGAAAGGTTTGTGGCTAATCAGCTGGGATCTAATTTAGAAGCAGGACTGAATTCCTCCTGAAATTCTGTTGTCCAGAAGTTTGAAGAGATAAGGTGTGTTCATTTTCCATAATGTATATGTGCCCTATTTAGTGATGTATCGCTAGATCTTGCTTCTCTTACAATATGATTAACTTTTATGAGATGGTGGTTTAGATATTTTTCCAACTGTAAGAAATCTCCTGATTTTAATTTAAGAGAATTGTGTTTCTATAAATGTCTCCATCAAATTGGATCTGTTATCTTGGCCAACTGGACAGGAAAAGGCTCTGCTATCAATGTGGTTTTAGTTTGCAATCCATGAAAAAGAGACAATGGGTTATTTATTCTGAACTTTCCTTACTTGGACTATAAGAGAAACCATAGCTAAAAAATAGTAAACATTTCATTTTTTAATTTGTATATCATGTCTTTTGCATTTGTACAAATATATGGCTTCACTTAGTGGGCCTTTTTAAGTGCTTGTTGCCATGTGCAAGAAGAAACATCACATTTTGCTGCGTAATTCACTTGCTGGCATTGATGAGGGATGATTGTCCCTCCTTCGTTGTGGCATAATATTAATGTTTCTCCCTGCTGGCTTCCAAGCCTGTGGGTCAAAGCTCATGTTTCACAACACAGAACAGCCAATCATAAATCTCCTTAAATCATACACCAGGCAGAAGAGGTTCACTGTGGGGAAAGCTAGTCAGTCTGAACAAAGTGGCATTGATGCATGGAAGGGGGAGGAGACTGGCTTCGGACAGATACAGCATGCAGCCATCTGAGATCTTTGGGAGTCCCTTTTTCTCTAACACATTAGGAGGATTAATGATGATAGCATACAGTGCTTCTAAGTATGTGGTGCTTTGCAGCAAAAGCAAAAGAGCCAGGCCCTGGTCTTGAGGAGCTTGCAGTTCAAAGTTGGACAATGTGGAAGAACAAAAAAGGGGTCAAAAGCACACATTCTCTATTGCTGCTTTATTTGGTGTATTACTAAATTCACTCCAGGATTTTTTGTTGTGTGTGTGTGTGTGTGTATTTGTATATTATCCAATGTGCTCCACATTTGCCCAGGCATCAGAAAATGTCCTGCAGTCCAAATAGACTCTGATAGCTGAACTAGGCATCTCTAGATTTAAGTCAGAGAGAATAGAGAGGATCCAATAGAAATGAATATAGCTCATTGTTGAGTTTTGAAGTTCTTGGTGTTCTCTGAGCTTGATTGTTTGCTTGCAGAAGTTTCACTATCCAACTAGGTGATGATGATGATGATGATGATGATGATGATGATGATGATATCATCCATTCATTTGTGTCCCACTCTTGGCAATTTTGTGGGCCAGGTTTCTCCATATGTTCCGATCTTGCACTGCTTCTGACTAGGTAACACCTAGTGCTGATAATGCTAGTAAATATGAGCTTTGCTCCCTGTTTTATATACAATTGCTTGTTCTGCCAGTGTTGGTGAGGGTGTAATTTTCTCCTTGATAGTTCCTCATAAGGATATTGTTTTCTCAGGTGTTAATCCCTGCTTATCTGAATGTTGGTTGCTGGAGATGATGTATTCTGGTCTTTTTGTTTCCGTCTTAGCTTTTTTATTGTCTCTTTTGAATGGTGTGAAAATGGGGTTTATCCCATTGTGTGGGATATACATTATCTCCCTATGTTATCCCTATAGCCAGGATCACTTGGTAGATGACCTACATCAGTCAAGAGATAAATTGCTCTGTACCTTCAGTGAACGGAGAGGAAAACAATTCATGGTTCATATGATCAGCTTGATACAAAGGTTAGACAGATGGTTGTGCTGTGGAACTTCCGGTACAATGTTTCTAATTTACATATTGGTTTTCCAACCATCATATGTAAAGTTTGTACATTTAGAGATGTTTCTTACTGCAGTTGTTTGGCCCCAATGGAGGCAGGGGGGAAAGGATGGTGACCAAACTAGGCATGTCATTATTGCACTTTTCCTACAGTTCCGTATCTTCACATTTATAGGGATTACATGCTTCTGGAATAATAGCATGGGATTGATGTATAACTACTATGGCAACAGATCTTGCTCTAATGTTTGAAATATTTTGATTGCTATGATGATTTGATGCTCTCAAACAGTGAATACCTGGACCATTTTGGTAGGCATTTACAAGTTTTATAATTGTATTTATTTGCTTTGCTTTATCTATTCCATTAAACTTGAAATTAGCATGATGGTCTTCTTAAAAATGTAATATTTTTATAGAGTTTCCCTCTCAAAATAATTCAGGATGAAAAAAATGTTGCAATACATGCCAAATGTCTCAAGCAGCCCGGCGTTGTTATTTACTTTTGAGAATCAGTTTTGATAGAAGTTTAAGTGCCAAAAACCTTGCTTATAATCAACAACTGCTGCTGCTGCTGCTGCTAACATTTTTGCAGTTTAAGAGAAAACAACGATTACCCAAACCTCCTGCTGTGATAAGTGAATGTGTCAGTGAAATTATTTTAAACTCTTTCAGTTCACTAAAAGTGTATATTTATGCTTGGAATTTGCAAGCTGTTCATGTAATTTACCCTTTTATTTAGCTGCACTGTAATATCAAATTACTCTTAACTACTTTTGTGTGAGACGTTTCATTTTTGTTTTAAAAATGACACTGAAAAGAAGCATCTCACTATTGTTCCTGCATCTCTGTAGCCTTAAAATTCAGACAAGATTTACTTGTAAGTGGGCAAGGTAGAAAATGCAAGCAAATAAGCTTCAGATAAAGAGGGACCAAGCCCAAAATTTAAAGTAAATTGCAGGTGCAAGGAAGGGAAGATTTAGTATAGAATTAGCCATGTACCGCCGGAGACATCAAAGATTCCATATCAGTCTTGAGATTTTTTTTTAAAAAAGTTTATATATATATATATATATATATATATATATATATATATATATATATATATATAAATATAAATATATATATATAAAAATTTTTATTTTTAACCAACAAGACAAAACAGAACAAAGCAACACATAACACACATACACACACAATATATACCTCCTCTTTTTTTTTACAGCAATTATGTAACGGTAATCTAATATTTACATTTCCCCCTTATTCTTCTTTAAATATTTGTCCTTATAGCCCCATTATTTCTTATTTACATTTTTCTTCCTTCATGTGTACACATATTTTCACTTTTGACCTTTCCATATTTATTCTCCTCTATTATTTCTAGTCTCCAATCAGACATACACCTTGTTCTATACTATATAATACTCTGTGTCTTCCTTTTCTTTTATCTCTTTTGTTAATTTGTCCATCTCAGCACAGTCCAGGATTTTTCTTATTACTTCTTCCTCTGATGGTATATTCTCATTTTTCCAGCACTGTGCATATGCTATTCTTGCCGCCGTTATTATATGTAAAATTAAGTACCATATTTCTTTACTATATTTTCTATTTAAAATACCCAACAAAAAGATCTCTGGTTTCCAGTCTACAGGTTGGTCTATTATTTCTTGGATCCATTTTCTTATTGTAGACCAGTATTTTTTTGCAACTGGGCATGTCCACCATAGATGATAATATGTTCCATGTACTTTTTTACATTTCCAACATGTTGGTGAGTTATTCTGGAACATCTTGGCAAGCTTTGCAGGTGGAAGATGCCATCTATAAAACATTTTCAACTGGTTTTCCTTGAATGCCGCTGACATAGTCAATTTTATATTTATTTCCCATATTTTTTCTCATTTCTCCAATTCTATATTATATCCAAAATTTTTTGCCCATCTAATCATTATGTCTTTGACAACCTCGTCTTCCATTTTATATCTCAATAGGTATTTATATAAATTGCTAATTAATTTTATTTCTGTTCCATGTATAATTTTATCCAATTCTTGTGGCTCTTTTTGAATTTCATATCATTTTTTGTCCTCTGTATATTTAGATTGAATTTGTGTAAATGTCCATCAATCAATCTCTCTGCCAATGTCTTGTTCCAATTCTTGTTTTGTTTTCAAATTTCCCTGTTCATTTACAAATTCCTTGTATCTATTCTATCTATCTATTCCTCTCCATTTCTTACTTATTTCATATCAGTCTTGAGATTTTTTTTAAAAAAAGGTTCTATATTTTTAAAATGTGCTAAATAAGATATATATAACAGCTTCTACAGATCTTTGCTTAAAAGTGCCTTTTTAGAAGCACTTTCCCCCATTAGAATCTATGTTTTGTATGTTATTTTCTTTAATATGTATATTTTGCATTTCCTTTAATTAAAAAAAATTCTGCACTATTTTGAAGATACTCATTCAAGTTTGTGTACTGATTTGAACATGCAGATTTTTTCCCCTCTGTCCCTAGTTGGAACTCAAAATTGGCATTCAAAAACCCTTAATTGTAAAGCAAAATGAACAAATTACCATTTTGGAGGAAGAAATTGATATGAAGGAAATTTCAGATCACATTAAGAGGAAAAAAACATAAGATTAAACAATGGCATCTTATTTTCTATTCCTGTTGGCTTATATGTTGTTGCAAATACATTGCCATGATCTCTATAAGGTCATATTATTATTATTGAAACAACCAAACATAAAAATAGCGTTTGGAGTGATTTAAACAAAACAGAAGTCAAATTCTGGTCCTGTGCACCCCCCCCCCGCTGAATGATATACTTTCCAAACCAAATTAGTATTGGAAGGCTTTGCTTTGTTTGAAAGAGGATGTGCATTTATGGCTCCATTTTTCAGCAAGATAAATATGATATGTGCCAAGTCTTCCCTGAAGTAAATATTGTAAATAATAAAAGACTCTGCCAAGGAAAGCTGAGAAATGACTTAACTCACACCCATTTGTTCTGCAGGATGCCACAGCAAATTTGTATAACAAACTGCCAATTTAGTCTTCTAACATATTGCCACCCAGCCCTTCTTAATTCCCCATGATCATCAACATTACTGAATTTAATTGTGTAGCACTTGAATGGAAACTTCATGTCAACTGTAAGGAAGACTTTTGTTTTGTTTTGCTTTGCTTTTATTTTCCCTGGTTGTCTTACTCAGTCTTGCCCCCCCCCCCCCAGGGCTCTTTTCCAGAATCCCCATGTTCTTGGCACCACTTCTTTCTTGTAGATGAGATGGCAACTAAGCTGCACTCCAGTTTCAGTGTTGTGGATCAGTCTGTCAGTTTGCTGACTTCATGTTAAAAGATTTCAGTGGCAGACACTGTGTGCTACAGGTTCACATGTTAACATTGCTTCCTTACAATTGAACTGAGATCTGTGTGAGGCCTTATAGGAGAGATAAATGTTTTCTATTTCCTCAAATGCATTGCAGCTTCCTTTGGGTGAAAGTTGGGCTGTCATGGACTGCATTTGCTGATTATGTACAGTGAGTAGACTGATCCATTCCACATACTGTAGTAGTTGTTATATAACACCACCGAACATAGTAACCCCAAGAATGAGACTAAGCCTTTAACCTTTGCTAGCCAGATCTCTTGTTTAGGAGTATGACATGTGAGGAGCCTAAATCTGTTGGAGCTAAATTTTGCCATTATCCAAACACATCTTGAGTAGTACTATAGAAGGCTGTGTTAATATATTATACGCTCAAGAAATCAGTGATACAAATAAAAAAAAATATTAATTATCCGAATCAAGGAAGTAACTCCTTCAATTGTAAGAAGCAAACTAGGTCTATGTAGGACACCTTTTGATGTAAAAATCATTTGATTTAATTTTGTGAGACCTCCTCATTTTAAAAACATGTAACAGAATAACAGAGTTGGAAGGGACCTTGAAGGTCTTCTAGTTCAACCTTGCTCAATATGATATATTCTCATGTAGCTCACATAGTGTATTCAAGTCTTCTCCACCACGGCATTGGCCTATGAAGATATTGGCATTAATTCTAGCTGAATTTGCAATCCATCCGATGTTTAGAAAAAATGGCAGAGAAGTTACTGCTACCATCAAACTTCTAAAGCTGGGGAAGATCAAACAGGGCATCACAATAGCTTTTTGCAATAAAGACAACATGTTAAAGTTCATTTTATTCTTTTCAGTGGAATGTTGGAAATAAATTATGCAATTATGGTACTGTTGTCTGTCCATCTAACTACAGGATAACTCTGCAGGAAAGCAGAACAGAATACCATCAAATCTGGTCTGGTGATAGAAGCTGAGAAAGAAAGATTGTTTTAAAAAAATGAGATAGACCTGAGACTGCAGACCAAAAAAAAAAAAAATAGAAAAGTTCCGCAAATGCATCAATTGAACAGCAACTCAAAATGTTAATGAGTGCGCCATTCTAAACCCCTCCTCCCTTCTGATCTTGTGACACAAAAAGGAATATATCCAGCCCTTCCTGTGTTTCCCAACACAAAGCAATGTTGCCTGTTACTTTGTTAACATAAGAAAAAATGTCTTCTCTGACCACTGCTGGTAAGAAATTCCAGAAACCATGCTCTGAATGATTTCCCTACCTTCAAAAAACACCACACACATCTTACAACGTTTTACATAGGTTATCAGACTGCCCAGAGAGAGAGGAGCAAAAAAGGGGAGGAGACAGAACCTATTTCTCCTTTTTCACTGTCTGATGGATCAAATTAGAAATAGAAAATGGTGACCTGGAAATTTCTCACAGGAAGACTTGCTTGTAGAGATGATAAAAATCACAGCTGTGAAGATATACTTATTATCAGCAGGGACTGACTTCTGTCCAACTGGCAATTTTTCTAACCTCATAAATCAATAACAGCTTCATTTGAGATAGACCAGGAGTGTAGTATAAATTATTATGGCTGCTTGTTGTTACAGAGTAAAAGTTTCAGGTTGCAAAAGGAGGATGAGTCACTTCCTCTTTTCAGTCAGAAGCCATTGTGTTAATCTTACAAAATTGAGACCTGAACACTGAAGTAAAGCCACAAAAGTTACTTTGGATTGTGCCAGACATTCATGTCTAGCTTGATATTTTTTCCCCTCACAGAATAGGTAGCATCATGCAGAGAGACACATATTATTTCTGTAAACCTAACAGTTTTTATAAATGATCAAAACTTCTACTGTTTGAAAATACCAATCTGACAATACCAAAAGATTGTATTTAATAAGGATATAAAGATATAGTGAAGGCATAGAACACTATGATATACATGGGAATCCCTTCAAAACATAAGAGTTAATTCTCCCATGTGGAAAAATAAAGAATCATTTTATCATATTAAATATTTTGTCATGCTATATATGGAAACATTCTTTCTGGTGCATATCTTTTTTAAAGGGCTAACTCACTACTCATAATAAAGAAGCTCCAAAGCTTATACATTTAGTGATCAAAATATGTGAACGTTGTAACTGACAATTGATCATAAATTATTTGGTTTCAAAAAATTTTCTGAGCTATTTTTAATTCAGTCCTAGGGGTTTTCATCCATTTGATGGTCAAAATCCAGTTATGTAAATAATTTAATAGATAGTGAGGAATTTCAGGTATCTGATAATACCAAAAGTAAGATTATATTTAATTAGGGTATATAGTGAAGGCATAGAACACGGTGCTATAGATGGGAATCCCTACAATCGTGGGAATTAATTCTCCCATGTGGAAAAATAAAGCATAATTTTATCATATTAATTTCTTTATCTTGTCTTTCTTCATATGCAACTCAAGCTGGCAAACATACCAATACTCCTTCCTCCTCCTATTTTCCCCACAGCAACAATCCTGTGAAGTGGGTCAGGCTGAGAAAGGCAGTGACTGACCAAAGTCATTCAGCCAGCTTTCATGCCTAAGGCAGGACTAGAACTTACAGTCTCCTGGTTTCTAGACCAGCACCTTAACCAAACCAAATATTTGTAACTTTATTTTGTAAACTAACAAAACACTTTGGGTATTGGCCAATAAAGAAATGCTATGAGTATGGGAAAAAAGTTTTTCTTTTCAGGTGAGAGATAATTATTAATGATTATGTTCAGTGCTTTTTTTCTAAAAAAAAAAAAAAGGTGCCGGAACTCACACACATTATACAACCTGCCTTGCCTACCCTACAAGGTTCCATTCAAAAAAGGTGCCGGAACTCTGTTCTGGGTGTTCTATGAGAAAAAAAGCCCTGATTATGATAAAATCCATTCAAAATTATGTTTATTTAAAAACAAGTTCTAACATTGGTATTTAGAAGAGAATAGTCCTGCATAATGTTTGGAAATTGTAATGGGATGTACAGGGTAAATGTATAGAATCATTTGTGACTTAAAATACATGAAGTTCCATATCTAATTGGATATTACTGCCATTAGTTCCATTTGTAACATTGTTTGTAATGTAGGATATTGCAAATATCCTATTTAAGTATGTTGTCTGTTTCAGCATTTTATGGTGCCTTCAAGACAGTTTTTGACACCTAGCAGTTTTCTTGGTAAGGTTTTTTGGAAGTGGTTTGCCACTGTTTCTTTCCTAGGGCCCAAGGCCACCCAGATGGCTTTGTGCCTAAGACAAGACTAGAATTCAGGGTCTTCTGCTTTCTAGCATGGTGCTTTCACCACTACACCAAAATGGCTTCTTATTTATATGTAAGTATATTAAGTATATATTATATTTAAATGCACAATTTATATTTAATAATATAGGGGGAGAGCCTGAGTGAGCAATAAATAGAAATGCTTATGTAATTTGGCTACATTTTCTGCTTGAAAACAGAAAATGAAAGACAAGACAATAATTTGGGATAATATTGTTTAATGCTTGTTATATTTTAAAATATCACAATTTAATTGTTAACAGATCCCCAAGTTATCTCAGATGGTATCCTTTACTACATTCCTCCAGCCTCTTCTGCAATAAAAATTTCAGAACTATTGGTGATTGTTCTTTGTTGATTGACAGGGGGAAGGGAACTTGGAATCTTCTTTCAAGCCTTCTGTGTCAATAAAGTGTGACTTTCTGTTTCATGGGTACTTGCAAAGCTTCACAACTATTGAAACCATATTTGAGAACTTCTACAATACATATGCAGTAGATTAAGCAATTGGGGATTATTAATTTGAGAATACATTCAACTTAGGTTGTGTACACATCTGTGTGGGCATTTGTGATAGATTTTGACTGTCCTTATGGAAACTGGAGAAAGTCCATTTTGATACAGTTATACAGTTTGCTGAGCATTGTGCACAAATGTGTGCAGAAATATATAACTCAATACATGTTTATTTTGTTTAAGGAACACTTTAAATATTTACCTAATTTTGTATCTCATAGAAGTAAATGACTGGAAAATAGAATGATTAAAAATAGGCTTCCCGAATCTAGATCTTTCAGCTAAATGCTCATTGAAAGTAACTCATATTAGGATATAGGAACACAGGGCAGTTTGGTGATCTGCTGCTCCTAGTTTTCCACAGCCTTAACAGCAGACATGTCAAACACAAGGCCTGGGGGCCAGATGTGGCCTGCAAAGTGGTTTCATGTAGCCCGCGAAGCCATCCTGGAAACAGTGAGGGAACAGCCCCCGCTGCCTTGGCCCTGGCCCAGGCCGGTCAGGAGCCAATGTACAATTTTGTGGTGACCATCTATGCTGAAATGCATTCAGTCTTAGCTCCACCAGGCCATCTAGAAACAGCGAGGAACCAGCTCTGCTGTGTTGGCCCAGCCCCTGGGTGCATGCTGGAAAGGTGTCACCCTTTGTGAGGAATAAATAAATGGACCATGCCTTGGCGCTTGTCCCGGTCCCACCCCCTTCTGCCAGAGTCCTTCAGATCTGTCCCACTCCTGCCCAGGCCCCCACAGGCACCCTTGACACGAACGATGTAGAGCTGGCCGTGCCTATTCAGTAGGCCACACCCACTCCATCCACACCCACCCAATAGGCCACACCCACCTCCCCCCCAGGGCAACCGCAATGCTGATGTGGCCCTCAATGAAATTGAGTTTGACACCCCTGCTTAACAATATAAGTACCATATACTGAAGACATTTAAACCAGCTTCATTTTTTCTTCACTTCCTTATGACTTCCAATACATTTCTGTATTCCACCCTTATGTGAATTGTTATGGAATTTATGCTCCCTGAGTTATTTACCATGTAGAAGTTCTGGTTGTCAAATAACAGCTCCTGCATGCTGTTTGCCAGTGCAGACAGGCATCTCAAGTATGTATCGGAGCCGAGGAAGAGATGATCAAGGAGAAGAAGGTTTTTCATGTGGTTCAAAGTCAGTCAAATAGATTCCATTATCACCAGGGAGGGGATGAAATAGATATCTTGAGGGAACTTTCTCTGTATAAAAACCAACCCTGGAATATTAAAAATATGTTGATCTAAGCAAGTTAGTGGTCACCTCTGATCATGATTTACTATATGATAGAAAGTGCTTTGAATGCAGGAAGGGGAGAGAACAAGGCAACTGAATGTTTTAAAAGATTATATACAGAAACTTCAGTGTATTGGTCTTACAGAGTACAAAGTAGCTCAATCTACTTAAGAAGTTGTAATCTAAGGGGTGATTCAATCAAATAAGTTTTCTAAAATGGGCAAATTGTATTAACAATTGAGATCCCAATAGGCAAAATTTGTTCCATTGTGATTCTTCTTCCCAAGCAGTTTTTGCTGGGAATGGGAATGAAGAATTGATTTTAGGAAAATGAATCTTCTTAGAACGGACATCACAAGGAAAGAGGTAAATCTCTTGACTGCACTTGATTTGGTCCATAGCATTGGTCCCACCATCTCCTTTCTGGTTGCACTTTCTATTTTAGTTGCCCATTTTCTCAGCAATTGACTTGTGCTATGGATGTTCAGTTTTTTTTTTCTTCCTCTTTTGTATGCTAGCCTGGAGGACAGTCTGACTGAAAAGCTAGCTGAGAGTTCTTCCAGCAAACCAAAGGAAAATATTTTCTGTTCTCTGGCAAATAAAGCTATGAAATATTTCTAATCTGAAATAGCGTGGTAGAGATCATGGTGATTATTTTTTTTTTCCTGGATGGCTTCAGTTAAAAAAAAATTGGCAGAAGTTTGTCACAAAGGTCATTTGTGAACTTCCAGATAGCATTTCCCAATCTGCCCAGATGTGTCATGTTGTACCTCCCATGTCTCTCCAGCAGTGCAGTGGGTGGAAGAGAGGGGTTGACTTTTAGAGTCCAATGCAGCTGAAGTGTATCAGCTTGAAAAAAGACTGTCCTAAACTTTGGCACAAAACACCTTCATTGCTGTAACAAAAAAGTGTCTACTGAAGAAAAAAAAACATTATTTCCTAGAATTAATTATTAATTAATTAATTAATTAAACCATGATTTGAATTGATATATGATTTGTGTTATTCCTAGGTCAGTATGGGATCATTTAAGCTGAGTTGCGCCTTCATCATATCCATATTTATGTTTAAGGATTTACTTACCTTTCTGAAAATAAAGCCCTCCTGCTTCTCTTGCTGCTTTTCCCCAAGACCAAATCTCCATTTCCTTCCTGCTTTCTTCTCTGAGTGAACCTTTATCATATGCTAAGGTCATGCTGTCAGCATCAGAAGCAGCAAAGAGTTATAGGAAGAACAGTAGTAAAGGATCTGCTTTGGGAGTCCTCCTCCAGATGGAGATTTCCCAGAGAGATTAATTTTCTGGCTTTATGGCCTTTTTTTTTTTTTTTACCAGCAAAACAGATGCACCGGAAGCTACCAGAAGGCCTTCTATTTTGCTTCCTGGATTATACATAACACTGTGAAATATTAGGCGTAGCATTAGGCATGTGGCAGCACATTTACATTAAATACAGGCAACAGGGATCGTATTTATCAATTGCTTGATGGGAAGGGGGCAAGTCCATAGTCTGAAGAAATCGACATGGCTTCATTTTTTTAAAAAATTCAGACACTCTCACACTTGGATCCTGTAAGAATAAATAAATAAATTATACTGGTCCTTTTGAACAAAGGAGACATGTTTGTGAAGAGCATGTTCGCTAAATCAGAATAATGTAGTGGAGGGGAGCACAGCCCACAGGCTGGACTAATGCAGTAGTCTTATGTCTGGTCTATTAAGTCAATCTTGAAGTCATCACCCAGTTGCAACTTTTAATACAATGAGAGGCAAAAATTATTAAATCAATGCAGAACAGTCATATTGATTGGGCTGAATTAAGTTCAATTTAATTTGTAATGAAACGACATTTTTCTACTTTTTCAAACGTAATGGGCAGCACACCCTCAATTTCCTCCTCCCTCCCCAAATTATGCAGGTTAATGCAGTGGCATCACTTTTTCTCGTAAGATTATGGACCTAGGCTGAAAATCACTGTATGATTTTGGGCCAGTCAGTACCTTCCAAACTAGCTTATGGTAGATGGCCAGGGACAGAGCTTTGATTTGCCAGAAGAGAAATAAATATGAATGAAACAAACAAGCATATATATTTGGAAGGTCAAAATGATATCATTGATTGATTGATTGATTCATTCATTCATTAATTCATTTACATCCTGCCTTTATTATTTTTACAAATAACCCAAAGTCTTTAACATATCCAACATACCTTCCTCTCTTATTTTCCCCACATTAACAACCCTGTGAGGTTGTTATTAAAGTGGGCTGGGCTTAGAGAGAGTGACTGGTCCAATGTCACCCAGATAGCTTTCATGATTAAGGTAGGACTAGAACTCACTGCTTTCTATCCTGGTACCTTCTTAATCACTAGACAATTTTATTTTAAAACTGATTTTAAAACAATTACTATGTAACTATCAAAATTTGTTTATAATAAACAGAAGATTAGGGTTAACATAATCTTTAGGGCTGTCACAGGAAAGAGGGGGTTGGCTTATTCTCCAAAGCACCTGAGGGCAGGACAAGAACCAATGGGTGGAAGCTCATTAAAGAGAGAAGCAGCCTAGGATTAAGGAGAAATTTCCTGACAGTGAGAACAATTAATCAGTGGAATAGTTTGCCTACCAGAGTTGTGAGTACTCCATCACTGGAGGTCTGTAAGAAAACATTGAAGAGCCATTTGTCTGGGATGCAATAAGGTCTTGGGCAGGGGGTTGGACTAGAAGACCTCCAAGGTCCCTTCCAACCTTATGATTTTATGCTTCCTATTACAAAGAACTCCAGAGCAAATTGCAAAGTAAATCATAGTGAAAATTAGAAAACAATTTTTGTGATTTGTCAAAATTTCTTATGCTTTACTTGTATTTCTTGCCAACTTTAACATACCTTTTATGGGGTCAGGGATTTTCCACGATATTGCCATAAAAAATGCAGCAGATCCAAAGAAAAGTAAAACATCATTCCGTTTGTAGGACTCTTACCATATCACAGACATTTTAAGATGTAAAGAATTATCATCCATGTTTATAGTATACTAGTACTGCTCTTGTTATTGTGTGTATGTGGTGGGAGATTGGTAGGAATATTTAATATCATCGGACAGCCAGCCAGAAGAGACACACAGAGAAAAAAGCATGAATTAAACCTATTTTCCTTTTTGTTTTTGCAGTAAGTTCAGAAAATAGATTCATTATTATAAAATACTAATACATTTTATGGATTTCATAGCTTCTGGCAGGACATCTTTAAATGTCAATATTTAGTCTCTCTCTCTCTCTCTCTCTCTCTCTCTCTCTCTCTCTCTCTCTCTCTCTCTCTCTCTCTCTCTCTCTCTCTCTCTCTCTCTCTCTCATGTGTATGTGTGTGTGTGTGTGTGTGTGTGTGTGTACACACATATGTAGACACATACATATACTGTATCAATGACATATGCCCCTAATCATGCAGGATGTTCTTGCAGAATTCTGAAGGACATATAATCTTTGTAAGATCTCTTAGATAATATTATCATTTCCTAGAGTATAAAGCCTGTTTTGAAATAGTAATTTGGTCCCTAAAGAGCTCTTTAGCCTGTGCCTTGCCTGCTCACCCTAGCCAAGTGTCAGACAGAACAGCCAAAGATAGATTCTTGCATGGAGCAGTTTAAACCATCCTGCTTTTCTTTACTTAGGAATGTATTTATTATTATTATTTTATTATTTTTCAGGCCCTGCAATGTTCCTTTAGTTTCTTGTGTTTTAGGTTTGTTTTTATTTTCATAGAATGCAGATAAAACTTGCAAAGGGATTAAGTGGAGGTTTTTTGAATAATAAATCTAAAAGTATATTACATGGAAGGAAAAAGGGATTTCCCCAGTGTTTTTGGATTTATAAGTGCCAGAGGTTTAACAATTTACTAAAGGCATTAAATTGCTCTTTCCCCCCTCCTTTTCCCTCCTTTTCATGTGTAGAACATGTTCTAATATTATGACCTAGCCCAAAATTAAGCTGGTTTACTAAATCGAAAACATGTAGAGTAATTGAAAATGCGCTGGGCAGAGAAGAAAGCTCAGGTTGACTTGACCAGTTGGAAAGATTATATTGATTTGTAGGGAATATTTTAAATCCTAATTCCAATGACACAAGATCAGAGTAACTATGTATTCTTTCATCCTGACTTATGATATATAAATGGAGGAAAATAGCAGGTACTGTACTCTAGAAACTCAAATAATGCTCTGCACACTTCGTTGGGGCATTTTATTTCGGAAGGTATGTTTTATTTCCCAAAAGAAAAAAAGAAAAAAGAAATGAGAAAAATAAGATTATATTATTTTACAGGGTGCATAGGGAGCTTTAAAATTTTGGGCAGTGGAATGGGAAGATAATGGTAGTGAGGATACAATTAAGTTTCCTTTGCATAAAGCAGTGTCTGGAAGAAGCTCAGAAAGAAACAGTAGCTGTATGAGTTAAAATCAACAAATCATTACAAGAAGAGGTGTTGAAAGTAAGGATTTCGTTTGGTTGTTGCTTCTCAAACTGTGGTCTGTGGACCCACGGGTAGAATCAAAGACAGATGCATTTGAACTCACAAGGGAACCATTAGAAGTGCAGACTGCCCTGCCATTTTGGATCTGTAGCAGCTGAGAATTTGAATTCTGATAGGAGGAAGCAGATGGTAGCCTGTGTAATGCTAGGGGGAATGTTTACTGTTTTGGAGTTTGTAAAAAGAGCTAAGTATCAGTAACCTGGATAAGGCAGTTTACAAATTTACTTCAATTATCGATCCACAGGACAAGCTGATCAATAAATTTGGTTGAATCACATGCTGTAACTCAGAATAATGATAATTGAAAACAATTTGGGAGAGGCTGTTTTTTCTTTAAAAAATACACACTTTAATAATAAAAGAAACATGTAAGTATATGGGAGTCAGCAGGATTGATAGATAAAATTAATCACATTTCACAAGCTTCTGAGACTGTTTACATTTCTTTCTTTCTTTCTTTCTTTCTTTCTTTCTTTCTTTCTTTCTTTCTTTCTTTCATGAGGAGAGAACAAAAGCAGCATTGTTTGCAGCTGAACAAACGTAACACTAATTCTCATGAAAGCATTTTTTATTTATTTCTATTAGTTCTATCC
Source organism: Crotalus tigris (assembly GCF_016545835.1). NCBI lineage: Eukaryota > Metazoa > Chordata > Lepidosauria > Squamata > Viperidae > Crotalus > Crotalus tigris. The sequence continues at coordinate 339,413 of NW_024100595.1, read as the reverse complement.
TGAGTTACAGGATAAGAATGCTCCCAAAGCAGCTTATAATCACTATAAAAATTGTAAGCAAACTTTAAATAAATGTTATTTTAAAACAAAGGGCATTTTTAGGATCCTTCCCAATGGGCAATTTGTGGCAATAGTCCTATAGAGAGGAACAGCTTCTGTGATGGTTGTCATCTGCTTTCTTTCTTTCTTTTGGGGATCCTGCTGTGGCAACGATCCATTTATCTAAAAGAAGTCTATTTTTTATTTTTTATTTAAAAAAGATTCTTAACAAAACAATAATCCCTAAATATAACTAAATATGGTTATATGACAATTGGTTTCTTTACCTATGTCAATGGGTTTTTAAAAATGCCTTCTACGTTCACTTTTTACAAACAGGCTTTGTGGTATTATACAAAAGGTAACATTAAACTGATTTTAATGGTGCAGCTGAACTTTTTATAAAATGTGATGGTCCCTAGAAAACAGATATATATTACAACAATTTAAGATCCACATTTTACTACTTTTTGGTATGCTGCCATCTCATGATCATCTGGATTTTTGCAGTCAGGCTCTGGTCCCCTTAGATAGCTGGCTCAGGAATTCTGGGAGTTGAAGTCCATGAGTCATAAAAGAGCCAAGGTTGCCTACCCCTGGTATAGCCATACCAATGAGTGACTTAACTGAGTATATTTATAATGGCAACAATCCTAGCATTAATAAAGTTACCTTTATTTAAAAAAAGATAATCTGGGAAGCCCCATTGAAGCCTCTGTCTCCTAATCTTTCCTTTCCATTATACCATTACATTTCTGTTTGTACAAAATTTTCTTTCTGCCTTTTCGCCCATCCCCATTTTATTCTGCTATCCCAAGGATTCACTTGTGTCATTAACATTCAGTGTGTACAAAAGAAAAGAAAAGATGATGATGATGATGATACAGTAAATGGTGACTTCAATATGTTTTAAGAACACTTATATTTTTCCCCTGATTTGAAGCCTGCAGTAGAAACTGTCAATGTATGATGCTTTTTTGTAGCTCTCTTTCATGACCAAATAAATAATTTGTAAAGTTTTGATGAAAAAAGGATGTATCCTGTGCTCTGCTATCAACTGACTATTCTCCTTGTGCAATCTGATTTAGAGATTTGAACAGAAAAACCTTCCTTTCTGCTGTTTCCCCTGGAAACAGGAGCCCAATGGAGAGGTTAATCATTTGGGTTTGCAATTCATAGTGAGCTGGTAGTGATGGTAGAGGCAAAGCCAAAATTATTCTGCCTTTACACACTTTAACTGTATTCCATCTCTTCCCCATCATTTTTACAAATCATTGTTTAAAGCACTGTAAGAACATTTCTCTATATTCCTTCTAAATCCTACATTGTGAATAGATACTTTTTTTTTACATTTCAGTACTTTAAATCAAATTGTTTTATTTTGATGTAATGATATTCATTGACTGATATTCTATTGCCTGAGCTTTGCTGTTTGTATTTTCCTCCTTTTCCTTAGATTTCCTTAGGTCACTTTCCTTGCCCTCAAGCAGTAGTGTTGGAGAAAAGCCAATATTAAATTAAGCCAATTATATTGCACCTGCCCTCCTTGATAGAATTCAAGGAGTCTGCCCACCTCTATTCATACCGCACCTCTTTTATACTACTATACTAAGCAAAGACAATGTTTCAACTTTACAATCTTAGTTTATTTTATATCCTGCCTTTCTTCTGGGAACTGATGGCAATGTAGGTGCAATGCTTTCAATTTTCTTTCACAACACACTCTCATGAGGTGAGGTATTGTTGAACTGAGAGACGGGAGATTGGCTCCAAATCATTTTGTGAGTTTTCACAATCAGAATACGATAAATTTGAAGTAGAGCTCTCAAGTCTATCCCAAGTTGCTCACTATTGATCCACTTTGGGGTGTTACTGATTAAGTCCATATCAATGTTTTGTGACCAAATCAGGTCAAAATAAGGACAAGCATTTTAAGTCAAGTTGTCCTGCTAGACAATCATTAACATGGCTCTAGACCAGATGTGTCCAATCTATGGCCTGCAGGCTATATACAGCTTTGGACAGCTAGTAATGTGGCCCCATTAAGATTGCAAACATAATAATAATAATAATAATAATAATAATAATAATAATAATAATAATAATAATAGGCACTACCTTGACGTGGTTGTGGGGCTTGTGTACTCTGAGGAAGATGAGAGCTATGCCAGAGGTTCAACCATACTGGACAGGTCTCATCAGAGGAGTCAGACAAAGAGTGTCTCTCCCATAAAAAATATGGTGAGACGTAAATTTCAGAATGCCATACCGGCTCGGACGTCGCCCGGGTTAACAAGGTCCGCGCTAGATATTGGAGTTCCTGGATATCTGGTGAAAAATGGGTTACAGGACTCAGGACTGTTGGCTGAGCAACCAGGGCCAGCAGCTGCAGAACTACTGGAAGAAAAGGTGTTTACCCGTCGCAGATACACAGTGATGGAAAACAAAGAAATAATGATCTGTTACTACAGATCAAGTCCAACAAGAAGAGGATATCTAAAACGAATGCACCAGTTCTGGAAAGAACAACATCCAGAATCAGAAATAACAGAACAGAGACTAGCAGATCAACGCCGATTTATAACACGAAATAAAGTATTCACAGAAACAGAATTGGACGAACTGCAAAGGTTTACCCAGGGCAAAGAAATCAAAGCCTTACCAGAAGTAATTCAGAATGTAGAGGCAAACCAGGGGGAGTTGGCAGTGAAGGAATCCAGCAGAGATATACAACTGTTCTCATTTGGAAACCAGGCACCTCTTCCTCAGGAAGAACAAAACCCTCTAACTAAAGAAATAAAAGAATTGAAACAAAGAATAACTGAGCATCTAGAACAGCACAAAAACAACAGAATAAGGCTGCCTGCATTGAAGCTTGTTCCAAAGAAACAGCTAGCACAAGCATTAAAAGATGCAAATACTGCAATATCAAGTATAAGCACCAATTCATTGCAAGAAACAAACCAACTAATGTACAGCGCAGCTGCAGTTATAACAGAATACCTGGGATGCAAAATCAACAAAGAAGAAAAACAAACAAACAGTGCACCAGAAAAATGGAAGGTTAGACTAGAAAATAAGATCAGCAAGTTAAGATCACATGCAAGCAAGCTAGAACAGATGAAAGAAAAGAAGCTGAAGAACAAGAAGACCAAAGAATACCTAATCAAGAAATACCACTTAGAAACAAGGAAGATCAAGGAAGCACTGGAAATAATAAAGCAACAAATAACAGCTATAGCCAGGAAAATCAGTAGATATGAAGCTCGAATTGCAAACTATAGGCAGAACCTCCAATTTCAATCCAATCAGAAACGTTTCTACCAATCCATCAATGGAGAAACTGCAAGGAATCAGTCAGTACCTGACAAGGAAGAAACAGTGCAGTTCTGGAAGCAGATATGGGATAACCCAAAGAAATACAACAAGGATGCGGCTTGGTTAAAAGAGGTGGATGCAAATAAAACAGAAGTTGAAATGAAAGAACTAGTAATAACAACAAAAATGGTAGAAAAAAGAGCAAAGAAAATCAAAAATTGGTCAGCACCAGGTGAAGATGAACTGCATGGGTTTTGGTTGAAACATCTAACTGTTATACACCCACTCATTGCCAAACAGTTCAACAATATACTACAAGGAGGAGAAATTGAAAAGTGGCTAACAACTGGGAAAACCTACCTAATAATGAAAAATCCAGCAAAAGGGGCAACACCAGGTAACTACAGGCCAATTACCTGCTTACCAACAACTTTCAAATTACTAACTGGTGTGGTAGCTGATGCAGTACAACAGCATCTAGTTGAAAACAATCTCTTTCCACCTGAGCAGAAAGGAAACCGCCCCAATAGCAGAGGAACAAAAGATCAACTCCTAATAGACAAAATGATCTTGGAAAACTGCAAGAGAAGGAAGACCAACCTGAATGTGGCATGGATTGACTACAAAAAGGCATTTGACTCTCTGCCACATGATTGGATAATAAAGTGCCTAGAAATAACAGGAGTCAGTAGAAACATCAGAAAATTTGTGCAAAGATCGATGGCACAATGGAAGACACAGTTGCAGATCAATGGTGAGAGCTGGGAGAGGTTAATATCAAGAGAGGAATATTTCAAGGAGATTCATTATCACCATTACTATTTGTTATTGCACTGTTTCCTCTGTCAACAATACTGAATAACTCAGGACATGGCTATCAAACATCAAAAACATCTGCCAGACTATCCCACCTCCTTTACATGGATGATCTGAAGCTGTATGGAAAAACATCATCTGAAATAGAATCGCTGCTCAACACTGTCCGTATATATAGCCAAGATATTGTAATGGAGTTTGGCTTGGACAAATGTGCCACACTTACTATCAAACAAGGAAAAATAATGAAAACTGAAGGAATTAAGATGCCCCACGAAAATAACATCAAGAGTCTGGATGAGGAAGAGTACTACAAATACTTGGGTATCCTTCAAGCTGACAACATCAAGCACACTGAAGTCAAGAAAAAGATTAGAGGTGAATACATCAAGAGAGTGAAGAAGATCTTAAAATCCAAACTCAATGGAGGAAATACCATAAAGGCAATCAACACCTGGGCAATCCCAGTCATTAGGTACACAGCTGGAATAGTGGACTGGACTCAAGCAGAACTAAAAGCAATGGATAGGCAGACCAGAAAAATAATGACAATGAATCATGCCCTTCATCCACGCAGTGACATTGATAGACTTTATCTACCAAGGCAAATAGGTGGGCGTGGAATGCTACAAGTACATCAGATGGTTGAAGAAGAAAAAATGGCTTTGGAAGAATATCTGAAGAACAATGATGAAGATGCACTGAAATTAGTATATCAGGAAGGCTTACTAACTACTGGAGAGACCAAACTGGCCTACAAGAAAGACCAAATGAAGAACAGAATAGAGGCATGGGAAGACAAAGCACTACATGGCCAATACATGAAAAAAATAGCTGGGAAAGCAGATAATAATAAAACCTGGCAATGGCTAAGAGCAGGAAAATTGAAGAAAGAGACCGAGGGACTAATTCTGGCTGCACAAGACCAAGCCTTAAGGACAAATGCATACAAAGTCAAAATTGAGAAGACAGCAACAGACAGTAAGTGCCGCCTATGCAAAGAAGCTGAAGAAACAGTGGACCACTTGGTAAGCTGTTGCAAGAAGATTGCACAGAACTGATTACAAGCAGCGGCATGACAAAGTAGCAACAATGGTGCATTGGAAGATCTGCAAAAAATATCATTTGCCTGTAAGCAAAAACTGGTGGGATCATAAAATAGAGAAAGTCATAGAAAATGATAAAATTAAACTGCTCTGGGACTTCAGAATTCAAACAGACAAGCACCTGCAACATAACACCCCAGACTTAACAATTGTCGATAAGAAAGACAAAAAAGTCTGGATAGTGGACGTGGCAGTGCCTGGAGATGGCAGAATAGAAGAGAAAGAACTGGAGAAGATAACAAAATACAAAGACCTACAAATAGAAATAGAAAGACTGTGGCAAAAGCAAGCAAGGGTAGTACCAATAGTCATAGGCTCCTTGGGTGCAATCCCAAAACAACTGGAGCACCACTTGAACACCATTGGCATTGACAAATTCGCTATTAGTCAATTGCAAAAGGCGGCCTTATTAGGAACTGCTTCCATCCTGCGACGATATCTGTAATACCATCAAACATCCACATCTGCCTATCCCAGGTCCTGGGTAAGGACTCGATAGGTAGACAAAATGCCAAATCCAGTCTGAACATCTGGCTGACTGTGCGATGATCGATAATAATAATAGTAGCAGCAACAACAATAGTATTAGTATTAATATACCTTAACAATATTTTATATGTGGCCCAAGACAATTCCTCTTCATTCAGTGCCAATAGGTTGGATACTCTAGACCAGGGGTGTCTAACTTGCAATGTCACATGACATGTGATGTATCATGCCTTTTTTTCCATTGCCAGCAATGGAATTTGACATGATGCATCCAGCCCACTGGCTGGCAGTTTGACACCCCTGCTCTAAACTCTACAGCATCTTCCCCAATAGATATGATTTTACTCTGTTGTCATCTGACATGGCCAGCTAAAATGTACCATCGCCACCAACCAACCAAAACCTGTAAGTTTCAGCAGAATTGGAACCTTTTATCACATCTCAGCTTTCTTGTTCAAAAAACCCCATAGGACCACTATCATCCATGCTAAGAAGTAGCATTAATGTGATTTTCCTCACAGATAATGGTCACCATGGAATTTTCTGGATGTTCTAAGATGAAATCATCCCTGCATTGCTTTTGAATCTTCAGAATTTGTTATCTATGAAATTCCATTCCATGAAGAAAGATTGAGATCTTGCTTTAGACAAGTGTCCCTGATTGTCCTTAAAATATTTTCCCCTCAAAACCTTCAGTCTTTGTCCTATGCAGAGAAGTACAGTAGTGTGATATTTATATGCTGTAGGAGAAATGAGTCTCAAATGTATAGGTAATCCTCAAGTTATAGTTGGTTGCTTAGCAACCATTTGAAGTTATGACTGAATAAAAAATGGGACTTATGACCCATCAGCCCCCCCATCTTCATGTGACCAAACTTTGAGCACTCAACATTGTCATATTTATGGCTGTTTGTAGCACCCTGTGATTACAATGGTTTACAGTGGTTTCCTCCAAAAGAGGATCTTACAGTTTTTGGCAAAACTGTGGTGGTAATGAACCATTAGTTTGCTTAATGACTGTGGCATTCACTTAATGACATCACCATTGTTTCATGACTGCAGCATTCACTTGAAAACTGCCACTAAAATGGTTGTAAAATCAGGTCAGTTACACGACCAATCCATTTTATAATAGATGACCATAATGGGCAAGCTCCATTATAGCTGTATGTTGAGGACTACCTGTATTGATGAATTTCATATAGTATAGTTCTAATGCAGCTAATGGAGTAAGCTATAACTTTTATTTCTAAGTATCTGGAGCAGCTTTATGCTTTTCGACCTTTACCAATGAATAAATGAATCTAATGATGCAGAACAAATGCCCAGTGGTCAGGAGGGTTTGCAAGGGGAGGCCAAAAGCCAAAATAGTGGTCATCACCACATGATGAAAGTCCTTTTTTAAAACATGTGACTTATTTGCAGCTGCCATAATTTTTTTGACTTCCCTTTCTATGATTAAGATTCTGCTTTACAAAGCCCATATTCAAAATATGTAATTATGCAAACAGTATCAGTCCCCTGCAGTTGTTCTTCCACAATTGGTGTGAAGTGGGGAATTTTATACTAATTCTGGAGATTCTATTAACCATTCATTTATAATAAAGGTTAGGAGAACTATCTTCCATGGATGGAAAATGAAATTAAAGACTTTAAAGCCAATCGGCTTAGCTGCATTTTACAGCCACTAACTCCATAAAATAACTCTGAAGAAATCCTTTACTGTAGTTGGTCTATATCAGTTGCCTTTGATTTTCAAGGCATTCTCCTAAAAGAAAAACCATTTATCCACTTTCCCACTACCAAATGAGATTTCCTCAATTATCAGCACTTCTTCTCAAGTAGAACAATTTTAAAGTAATGGTAGCAGGGAATTCTCTAGTAGATAAATCTCCCCCTTAGTTAACTCAGCAGGACCTGGCTAACTTTATTCCATTTTGTTAAATTAAGCAGGCTAGGCTTGATTATACTTTGATATGTGATTTCCTAGAAATCCTAGGTTTGTGGCCCAGATTATGTTACTGCCATCTGTCAGATTCTACTATTGCTTCTGGAGCCAAAGTACCACAAAGCCTTAACATCTTCCCCCAATCCTTTCAGTTCCTCTGATGGGACACCGTAGCTTTAAACCCATGTATTTGCTGTTGGATTGTTCCATTTCATCACTGCAAAAAGCATATGTGGAAAGAGAAGATCATGAGAAGAGATGTGTGTGCCATTTTTTCTTCCCCATTATTCCCTTGGCCAACTGGAAGAAAGACATGTTAGTTTAATGAGAAGATGAAACATAGAAGGGGCAGTACCAGTGAAGACACTGTGTGGTAGGACAAAGCAATGTAGAAAGTATAAGGGACAAAACTCAAGTCTTTGTGAAAGTACCCTTTGTTAACATTTTCACTGCTGTACCTGTCAAAATATTTCTTTTCTAGTTTTTCAGTACCAAATCAGACTGTATGTGTGAAATTAGACATTTTTCTTCTGTTGTATCTTCCATTATAGTTATCTTGAATGTCTTTTGTTCTTCTTTTTCTTTTTTTACATACTCGGGGATTTATTTTTCTTAGGAGGGATTTTTTTTCCTTAGGAGTACTTTGAAGATTCAATTTGAATCTTTTGGTGTCATTTGCAAACTTTGCAAACTCATTAGTTATGTTATTATGCCCAATCAAGTCACCCTGAAATTTGCTTTCCTTGTTTATGACAATGTTCTCTTTACTTGTAACATCTGCTTCCTGTTCCTTAACCAATCTTCTGATTTGCTTCAGTAAATATCAAACAGGGTGTGGAACACATGGTTGAAATATTTGTACTGGGAGAAGAATGCCCACATCCCATCAACTAGACATGGAATATTATGGCTGGAGCAGAGAAATCCATTATTCTACTCAATATTCTCATGGATCAACTTTAATTGGAAATCTATGTCATATATGATGAGATGTAACAATGGAAAGAGAATTTAATTGAACTTAGTTGATCCTAAACTTCCTATATAAAATACAATAATCCTGTATAAGACTCTGGATTCTGCAGGAAGTACACATAAGGCTATTTAGGTGTTATTCCTTGCTCTGTTATTTGTAAGCTGATATAATAGTATATCAGAAGGACCTAGGGAGAGAGGAAGGAAAGTGGCAGACTGGAAAATTGGCATGTAAAAGATGTCTCAGCCCACCAGAGGGAGGGCTGGAAAATATTTTGAAAGAAACCTCTTTAGTTTTCCAGAGAGTAGAAGGGAAATGGGGAAGAAATTTTTTTAGTCTTGAAAGGTTTGGTTAATGTAATCTTACTGTTCGATAGAGTTGCTACTCCTCATTGTAATTCTTGTCTGGACTACCTTGCAGGACTAACAGCTAAATCACCAAAACTGGCTTTGTTCATGATCATGATAAGCAATAATGTGGTATATGACTTAACTGGGTAAGTGAACATGGCCATTAGGCTTATTTAACAAAGCATTATTAAAACAAACTATGGATTAGCATAGTATGTCAACCCTATCCCTGATGTGCCAAGCATGCATTCGTCACTAATACCTGAGATAGTTATACAGAGAATTTGCATCCTGCTATGGGTTACATTTTTGAAATTACACAAATATATCAGTGTGTAGCAGCTATTGGTGAATACATTTATTTATATATTAATATGTTTGTATTTAGACTGTCTCGTATAATAAAATAAAATGGCTTTAAAAAGAATAACATTACAACAGTGACATAAAATATCCAACATCTTATGAAAAACATGAAGCAATGTCAGATTGAAGAGATGCATTTTGGAAATTGAAAGTAAAACTGTAAATCTGTAAATCTTTTGCTGTTGTGGGCTGTGTTAAAGTCATGGTAGGAATGCCTTAGACATGTAGGTGGTTTATGACTTAAGTTGGACTGATCATTATGTTTGTAACTTTTTTTTGAGTCAGTGTTGACTCCTGGAAATTGCTTGGCTAGTCAGTTTTCTTGCCAATATTTTTCAGAAGTTGGTTTCTATTGCCTCCTTCCTAGGACTGAGAAAGAATGATTGGCCTAAGTCACACAGCTGGCTTTGTACCCAAGGCAGGACTCGAACTCACCATTTCCTGACTTCTAGCCTGGTGCCTTAAACACTACACTAAATTGACTCTCAACTTATATATTATCCATTCATAAATCTTGTTTGCTTTCTTTCTACACTGATCACTTGATTCAGCTACATTCTGATTCAGTTGAAGTTCCTGAATATTTTTCAAGGTAGCTTGATATGCATTATATTATTATAGCATATCATCATACAACCAAGACATGAGTGAATACAAAAAGCTTATTCTAAACCTTTTTTTGGGAATATACAATTTCAAGCAAAAATAAATCTGAAAAATGATGAAAGTTAATCATAAAAGTAAAAGAAATATATTTATTTGAATATGCGATCCAAACTATTCAGTAGATTGTCTTATGGAGTGCTTGGAAGAGTCTAGAAAATGCAGAATTTGGAATAATGGTATTATTCCACACACACATCCCCAGTAACCAGTTAAGCATGCAATTGTATATTTGCAACATGCTAGTTGTCACAGTGAAAGAGTATATTTAACTACAAAAAAATTCTACCAGCAAAACCTAACATCAGAGAAAAATGGCTCAGACTTGTTACAACGATAAAAATGACATTCATGCACTCATGCTTGATAACTGATTTGAGGCTTTTACGCTGTACTGCAAGGCATTACTAAATGAACCTTTCTGCCTCTTGTGTAAATAGATAGATTAATGGCATTAAGTGAAACCCAAGCCTGCTGAAATGTTTGCTTCCTTATAGGGTTTTCAATTTCCCCTATTTTTGATGAATGAAGCAATCTGGCCATAAAATCCTTGCACAGTAGGTTAATAATGTCATAGCTGAACTGTGAAATAGTAATGTGTATACTATCTATTTGCAAACAATAACCCTTGAAGCCTGATAAATCTATTTTCAACCAACTTGGGTGATCATTGTCTGCGGAGACAAAAGCAGTTTTTGTTCAATATGTTTGAAGGCTCAGAAGACAATGTAGGTCAGGAGAAAAGTCAGGCAAGTTCTTAAGACAAAAAGGCAGATTAACCTTTTTTCCTCAGCAACATCACTTGTCTTTTCCTCTTAATAGCTTTCCAGGGGTTTGAAGAGAAGAGGTCTCCTTCTTTACCTTGGCAGTCACAGCTCACTGCTCTGGTTGTGCAACATTCACTTGATGTTTGTCAAAGTTGTATTTCCTGTCTGTCACTCAAAAGGGGAACTGGACTTTATTTTATTTCTATGTAGAAGACTATGCAAATTTTCTGCTATACTAGCCTAGTATTGCCATCCATCTAGCACTTGGCTGGCTTGACCAGACTTCCTGATCCTGCACATATCTACACAAAACCTATTAATTTATATGCTTTATTCTTCATGCCATACATTCTCCATCATTTTTTTCATAGTGCTTAGACACACTGTTTAAGATCCATGTCCAAAGAGGTTAGTTATACTTACTTAAACTGTTGATATCAGGCCAGTATAACCAATTTAGCATAAATGGGCACCAGAATGGTTACTATTTTTTGAAACAATGCAGGAATAGATACGAGCAATAGTTGCAAAATTGCAGGACTTCTTTCATTGTTTAGAGTCAGTTTTGATTCTGGTGTTAGCAGGTATTGTGTTGATAGACTAAAACTTTTGCTATTGAATAGAGGTGAGTCACCTGTAGCCTCTTTTGGGGAAGCAAGGAGAGATAGCACCCAAACTACAGCTTCAGCACTGTGTAGATACATGATTGTTAATAATAGTGGTATCATTGAATACAGTGTAAATAGATCGTACTTTGTGGCTATTATGGGGTCCTTGATGCTCTCTGAGCTTGGTTGTTTTCTTGCAGTTGTATCATTATCAAACTAGGTAATTTGTTCATACTGCTGTCCACTCACCAGACATAAGACTTTGTAGTACAGATGCTGCACTGAACTTGCAGTACTGAACTTAGCAGTTCTGAATTTCACTTCAGTTGTTTCTGAGGTAAAAGCAATAATTATTGGATCAAATGTACTGCAAAACAGATTTGGGATCGAATCGTAGAAGGCTTTTTAGTGCAGGCAAAGACAGAAAACTCTGTGGTGAGTTGATTACTGCATTAGCTGAACCTTTGTTCATGGGTTGCACGATCTCCCATCTGTGGGGAAATTCATTTGGAGCTTAAATTTAAACTTATGTTCCAAAGGCTAGCAATAATTTGCCAGGTGTGAATGGTTTGGCAAGCCACACTCACAGTGCCTTAACGGCTTAACTGAAGACCTTAGAATAGAATAACAGAGTTGGAAGGAACCTTGTAGGTCATGTAGTCTAACCCCATGCCCAAGCAGGAGACCCTGCACACCGGGGTGCATTCCAGTCTTTCGACCACAGAGCAGGCAACCGAAGGAGCATCTGCTCTTGGTCTCCAGCTCCCCCATGGCCCTCCTTTTCCACATTCTTCTTCCACCCAGAATTCCAGCCAAATAGAATAGAATAATAACCTTATTGTCACTTTAAATGTACACTAATCAGCATCTATTAAAATGAGATTTCGTTGCATCCTCTCAAAAGGATAACTACCTCCAAATAAGCATTGCATAAACATGACAAAATAAGCAAAGCAAAGCAAAGCAAAGCAAAGCAAAGCAAAGCAAAGCAAAGCAAAGCAAAGCAAAGCAAAGCAAAGCAAAGCAAAGCAAAACAAAACAAAATAAAATAAAATAAAATAAAATAAAATAAGCATATACCCACATACATATACATAGGTGGCCCAGCCTCTCGGTTTTTCCCACTGTTCTCCAGCTGCAAATTTTTGCATTTGCTTTCTTCCCAAAGGGTTTTACCTTTTAGCCCTTAGCCAGTCTTTCTTCCAGGGAGAGGAACAAGAAAATTAAAACATTGAAGGTGTGTGTGTATGGGGGGGGGGGGAAAGAGGGAAGGATTTATCTTCCCCCATTTGGAGGTCTTCTAGTCCAGCCCCCTGCTCATATACCATTTCAACTCAGGCCCAGTTTTTAGGAAGCACCAGTGCTTTTTTTCTTAAAAAAAAAATGGTGCTGGAACCCACACACGTCATACAACCCGCCTTGCCTACCCTACAAGGTTCCATCCAAAAAAGGTGCCGGAATGCCATTCTGGGCGTTCTATGAGAAAAAAAGCCCTGGGAAGCACAATTCTTTCTGCCCATGCTTGATTTTTTTCCCTGAGTTGCCCCTCCCCAACAAGAAAGAGATTTTTTTTTTTTTTTTAAAAAAATTTACCCTACAAGCAAAAAAAAAAAAAAATCATGCAGATTTTTGCATTGCAAAACCTCCCTGACCTAAATTTGGTGCAATCATCCCAATCCTTCCTATAAAGTTGGGGATCATTTTGCAAGGGCAGGAGATCTTCCTTCAATAGCTCCACGAATCCAAAGCTGAATGTTCCTCCACATCTTTTTTAAAAGAGGGGGTTCTCTCTTCCCCATCTCTTTTTCTTTTTCTCTTGTTACCTCCTTTCCAAGGGAAAAAAAAATTGTAGAAATCAAGAAGCTACATAACTCTCTGCTGGCTAGGATTTGCGTGGCAGGTGGGGATGGGGTTTGAGGTATGGGGCAGGGAGGAAGTAAAAGTGGGAGGGGCTTTGAAATGGAGGGGGCCGAAAGCAAGGACATGAGCTCCACTGGAAAGTGGGGTAGGTGGTGGCTGAGATAAATTGGAGGGGGGAGAGAAGGAAAGCATGGGGGAGCAAGAGAGCTAACCCTGTGGAAAGCTGCAGCAAGCACTCTTGGGACAATGGGAGTTGTAGTAGTTCAATGCCTGGGGAGGGCCCCAAGGAAGGGGTGGGTGGCCACAACAGGGGGGGGGGTTCAGATCGGGGTGATCATTGCATCCCGTTTTTTAATCCTGCAAGGCAAAGAAGGAGCTGAGCATGTAAGGGACCTTAACTTATTATTGAGAAAACATGATTCTCAGCCTTACTTTTAAGATCAAATTCTGCAATATTAATGTGCTTGATATATGCCATGAACAACAGAAATATGGGAACTTGCCCGGAGAAGGCAAGTTACCATAAATATATTTATTAATCAAATTTATTTAGCCAGCCATCTCAAGACAAATTACTTTAGGCATCATACAATAGTCAGTAAAAAAGAAAAATATATATAAAAACAAACATTTAAAAGTAGAAAAACCAGCATTAAAATGGAGATAATTAAAATTAAAAATATATAGTATACCAAGGAGAGAGAGAGAGAGAGAGAGAGAGAGAGGGAGAGAGAGAGAGAGAGAGAGTATATCTATCTCAATAGTGGAACCATCTAAACAAGTTTCCAGTACCCTGGGACTCCTAGGCCTGATAGCATAACCAGTTCTTCCTGAACATCAAAAGGGATGGACATAACCTAATGTCAATGGAAGAATGTTCCATAAGGCAGACCCCACAGCAGAGAAGGATCCTGGCAAATGCTAACTGCAGCGGACCCCCCTCTGCCAGATATAATGGGCTGGGCTAATATAATTGGGGAGAGGTGATCTTTTAGATAAAACCCATGCCATGAGGGGCTTTAAAGTTTAAAACCAGCATCTTGAATTGGACCCAGAAGCAAACTTGACAACCAACACATCTTGCAGAGCAGAGGTGTAATCTGCGGATACTTCTGAATTCTGTACCAGTTGAAGCTCCTACGTGTTCCCCACAGGCAGCCCAACCTTTTCAGGGGCTGCCACAAAGGAGAAGGAGTCAAGCTATTTTCCAAGGCACCTGAAGGCAGAACAAGAAGCAACGGGTGGAAACTAAGCAAGGAGAGAAACAACCTAGAACTAAGGAGAAACTTCCTGACAGTTAGAACAATTAACCAGTGGAACAACCTGCCTCCAGAAGCGGTGAATGCTCCAACACTGGAGGTTTTTAAGAAGAGACTGGACAGCCATTTGTCCAAAATGGTATAGGGTTTCCTGCCTGAGCAGTGGGTTGGACTAGATGACCTCCAAGGTCCCTTCCAACTTTACTACTACTACTACTACTACTACTACTACTACTACTACTACTACTACTATTATTATTATTAGTTCTTAGATAGAGCCCAAGAGCCTGTCATTTATGCTTCTGAACTTATTTATTTTGGAGGAAGAGATTGGTGTGTTCTTGAAGAGTAGGAATCTATAATGAACAAGGATTGGTGAAATAGCTCATTGTACCTTCAACAGATAAAGAGGCTTTTTATAAGAAATACTTGGAGGATAAGGGGAAATCCTAGCTCCCAACTAGCTATATATTTTTAAGTGAAAATCAAGACGGCAAGTGTATACAAAGTCTAAAGATAGGATGGAAATCTCACAGACAGTAAGCTTGCCTCTTGTGATTGATGGGTTATGTGATAAAGAATCAGTGCCACTGAAATCACACTTCCAACAAATTAGTCCTGAAAACTGCACAGGGAACAATCTCCTATTCTGTGCACCACACAAAGGTGATTTTAAGGAATGAACAATTCCATTCATTCTACCACATAAATTCCACCAGGATTTTGAAAAATCACATCAATCTCAGATATCTGAAAGGAGAACAGATCCTCAAATGGATTCGGTTTGCCAAATCTATTTTCAGCAGACAGCATTGAAATGTAGATGCTTTAGTACATCAGCTTTCTGCAAATGTGTATGTTCCACACTGTTACATTTAAATTCCCAGAATTCCTTGCTTGTCAGAAGAATTCTGAGAGCTTAAACTCTACTGCATCTTTTTTGTTTTTACAGTAGAGCAGCTATATGTCCATTATTTGAGTCCATGTGTATTTTATGGCAGTAGCAAGAATCTCCTGCATGCAGAATTATTATTATAGTAATGTAAGAAATGGCCTTAATTATTTAGCAGTTGTAAGGCATTTTATTTAACCAGATTGTAGATGTTTAGGCTTCATTTTGTTGGAATTAATTGCCTCTTGGGTAAATAAATATTTGAATGGAAGGGAATGGTAGGCTTTAGGACTTATTTGAAAATTATGGGTTATTGCAACTAAAAGAAATGGAAAAAAACACAACCTCTGTGGCATAGGTTTTATTTAGCTAACTAAATATAATTTGATTTGTCTCTTAACAGCTTTGTTAATATAGTGGTTTAATGTTAAATTGGGATCACTGGGTTGCTTTGCTCAGTTCTGAGAATATAGTACAATTTGACTATTAATACTAATAATAATCTCCGATAATATTGTGTTAGTATTTAGATCTCAGTGTCTGAATGGTTCCAGACAGTGTGCAGAAACTTGACAAACAGGCCACTTTAATGCTGTCTGCTTGTATTCCACACAATGTGGCAGTGAAGCTTTTATTCTTTGAGACACTGAATTTGATTGGCAGCTCAGTTTGCCTCGAAACCATAACCCCTTTCCCTAACACTCCACTGCTATCAATTACAGTTTTGAATGTGGATTGTTTCTAATGTAAACTAATGCCAGGCTCTGCCTCTAACTCCAGGTCAGAAAGCTCTTTTGTCCACTATTCCCTTTTCTCCCTTCCCCCAATCCTGCCCACCAACTTATTCATGCTTTGCTCTCTCACTGCATTTTATTTTTCATGTATATTTTCTTTTGGCATATAAATGCGGAAGCCTTGTCCTTAGAAATTAGCTTCATGCAAAAGCATGCCTCATCAATAATTCTGTTGACAAGTGGGCTACATCAGTGGTTAAAACAGGAAACCTTTTGAGATATTCTTCTGGCTCGATCTTGCTCTCTTTTAATATACTGATATGCCCTGATATGCCACATTCTAAATGCTCATATTAGTGGCAGTAATTTTATGTGTGCTACAAGTTAGCTTGACTTTTCTATAGCACGATTTCCTTCTGGCAGTCAAGTTAAATTCTCATCGGGAAATTTGCCTGAATGGATTGAATACAGATCTTATTTAAATCAGGTGATTTGCTTTAGCTGCCATCTGTTGGCCAGTTTGCTATTATTATTATTCTGCTGTTGTAGTAGTTACCTGTCTGCTTGTATTGTGGTAACTTGGAAATCACATTTAATAACTATCTGAGATATTACAGAATGACTTTCACCGCAGGGAATTTATATGGAAAGTTATAGACTTTCTGTACAGTCCTAGGACTGACAGAAATGTGATTCCAAGAGTCAAATTAATTGTTTTCAAACCATCCCTAAGAACTGTATTTGTTCGTACTCAAAACCGTTGTTGCAGCAGATGCTCTGAATGAATGGCACATCCAAGGAGATCCAAGGAGAGGCCTCTTTGAGTGCTACAGGGCAATGGTGGGAATTATTTGTGCCTTTCTAGATTTCACAAAGGAACATTTTCTTGGTCAGACATCTTCTCTGAGACTTCTGAAGCTTTTACACGAAGCATTGGCCTCCTGTCTACTTAAAGTTTATTCTCAAACCATGTTTCTGATCACCGCAGGGATCTTTTTGGTTGCAAATTCAAAAGCTTATGGTCCAGAGAAATGTTTCCTTCTCCTCTTCTAAGAACCTATGTTACACTTTCTGGGCCTCAGTCAAGTTAGTTGCAGCTCTGTTCCAGCCTTTGAAAACTGTCAAGATGGCGGTAAATGAGATCTACCTTCTGAATATAGTGGGATTCCTCTTCCTTTGAATGGCTGCCTATCTATTGAGTCCCTTCTTACTGCTGGAAGACCATAGAGAAAGTAGGCAATAAATGTTTCTTCCAGTTAGAAGAAACTTTTTTTTTTTAATTAGAAAAGCACAATTTAAAAATATTGCAAAGTAATAAATACTATACATACTTAGATCCATTTCTGAGATTGAGTTGCTCCTCCCCTTCTCCCCAACAGTCCTCCCTACAGTCGTTTTGCTATGTAAACAACTTCCTGTTTAAAAGAAATAAGGCAACAATCTAAGGTATGCAAAGGTTTCAAACCCCACCTACAAATTTAATCCATAAATATATGTATAGCATTTCTATCTCTCCACTGCTTTGGCCCTTGCTCAGAGGTCATGATACTTAGAGTGAGGAGCTGAAAATTTTGAAGATGGAGCTTAACATGCATCTCTCTTGCTTCTAGTTCACACAAGAATAGGATATGCAAAGTAACTTTCTAGATCAGTGGTTCTTAACCTTTCTGTGACGGCGACCCCAGTCACACGGACGCGCCGCGCATGCGCGGCGCGCATGCATGGTGCCACTCCCTGAGGGGGAAAAATGGCGGATCGTGTTGTTTGGCGACCCCCGTAAAATGGTCGTTCGACCCATAGGTTGAGAACCGCTGTTCTAGATAGTAAGAATTTAGCAAGTGGGTTCAACTTCTATCTGCTTCTGTTGCTAAAGTGAGTCCAAGAAGTCACAGTAGGTGGCAGCACCTATCTGAACTCAGCTGAGTTAAAAACAGATTATTTGAATGGGAGGCCATCAGGAAATCCCAAAGCTGTGGTCTATACTGAATTAAAAAGAAAACAGTCCCCAAAAAAAGACACTGGCTAAGAAAATGAGATATTCATGCCTGTGTAATCACTAGGAGTTGGCTTAATTCAAAAGAAAAAAAAATCATTTACCTAAAGATAAAAGGAGCCTTTACCTTGCTAACCCTGGGGATCTGAAGAACAGCCCTTGAAATTCCATTGACTCTCATGGGATTCAGTCTGCTTTCAAAATCAAGGTAGGACAGTCTGGGAATTGTTTGGTTTGAAATGATTATCTTAAATGACAGCATGGTTTTATGGAATATAATAGGGCTGGAATACAAGTAAAAGAAAATAACAGCTAACACACAAAAAATTAAGCACCCCTTATCTCCTGCCTATCAGAATTACAGACCTCTAGGATTTAAAAAATTAAACCTATTGGATGCACTTTTTTTTTAAATGTCTCTAGCTGCATACAGTTTCACTAAACTCTGCCCTCAATCTGAGACTTTCCTTAATTATTCCTTAATTATTCATTATATATAGCCTACCCTATCTGTTAGCCGTAGGGCAGGTTAGTGTGATTTCATCAAATACAAAACTATCAATTATTGTTCCTAAATGGCACACAATCTGCAAACTCCCAATTTAATTTTTCCTTCCTTCCATTAATGGGGGTAAGAAAAAAAGTCCTTTTTTCTTCTTATTTTGCCAAAGTGATTGTTCTGGAAATAATTATCTTCCTTAAGAGAATGCATTGGAGGGCAATTATGTAAAAAAAAACAATAATTGGGATAGTATGAAACAAACACACATTACATATACTGTATATTACTCAGGGATATTCAGATTCATCGTCTTGTCTGTATAATTCATAGTGGAACTTTGTTCTAATTCTCATAAAGAGCAGATAACTGTACCTCTTCAAATGACAGATGAGGTCTCATATTATGAAATACTTTCCCATGGGGAAAAGGAGCCACATAAGTGTTTCCATTCTAATGGAATGAGGGGTGTCTATATGAGAAAGATGTGAATTAAGTCTGAAATAGTGTCTGACAAATTACATTTCCAGTTAAATAGAAAACTTTTAGCTCAATTCTTCCAATTTTCCTGTTAAATTTGGGAAGATCCAAAAAGAGGCTGCGACATGTTATTTTCAATTTATCATTACAGAGGACAAACATAAGGCTACTTTGTGTGGTGTGCCCAGGCCTTTTGAATTTTAACATTCTCTTGGAAAATAAGTGAAGAAGTGATGAAAATGCTTATGCTTCTCA
This sequence comes from Crotalus tigris, assembly GCF_016545835.1. NCBI lineage: Eukaryota > Metazoa > Chordata > Lepidosauria > Squamata > Viperidae > Crotalus > Crotalus tigris. Next base: position 319,995 of record NW_024100595.1, on the reverse strand, counting down.
CACAATAGATGCACAGGAGTATGGAAATAGCCTCAAAGAAGGTATGTGGCAGCCATTATGAAAATGTCAGATTGGCTGGAAAGAAAGAGGGAACAAAGAAGAAATGCATGATTGCCTTGTGTTGATTCTCTTTGGTATAACAAGTGGGAGAGGAATTCTACCAAGCTTTCAAAATTCTGTTATTCTACCCTAAAACAATGAAGTAGAGCTCCAGATGTTCTTATGGCATCTGATTCCTGACATGGCTGCCTTGAAGAGATGACAATAAGACATCATAATGTACTCCAATAGATTTCATACAACCTACCCATATGTTCAGATGATACATATGCACACAGAAATTGACACGTAGGAGGTGAAGAACAGCTTTTCCCATCTTTCAAGGATTATTTGATTGGTTGTGAGTACAGTATGATGGTCAGTAGTAGGTAGCCTAGCTCTATAAAATACTTCCAATATCAGGATTCAAGGTTAAATAGAAGCCAGAATACTTGTAAAACATTATGAAATACATGAGGAGACCAGTTCCTCTCAGATGTCACCAACACAATTTAGAGGATTCCTGGAATACTGGATTATACATGTTAACATACTATTTGAGTATAACTTTGTTGTTATAGATAGAATGCCATACTTACGCAAGTGGTTTCTATCACATGGATATGCCAAAGGCTCCTAACTTGTATTTACACAACTAATGATGGGAAAAAAAACCTACCAAGATCTGTTCCAATTTGTTTCAGAGCGCAAGACATGGCAACATGATTTTAAGTCAGGGTGATTCCAAATGACTATTAAGGGAAACTTTCTAACCGTAAGAGCAGTTTAGAACCACTTTCCCATAGTAGTGATTATATCTCCTTCACTAAATGTATTAAGCAGAGGCTGATGTGAAAGTTAATTATCATACAATCAAAAATAAATAACTTTACACTACTACCAAAACAAGCACCAGAAGGAGACTACCTCTTTTTTAGGTCTTTATGCGAAGTGGAAAGAAGAAATTAAAAAAAAGAACTTTGCTATAAACAGAGCTTGCATTTGATACATAGCAATCACTGGAATTCTTTCATAATGGCTTCTTAATTATCTAATCCCCCCCCATTCTAATTATCGGACATGTTTAAACTCACATAATCCTGGTTCTGCCTACCTTGCTTTGGCAAAGCATGACAGTAAACACCTTTCTTGGGAGATAACTTTAATTTAGGTTTCTGCACTGAGCAGGAATTATTAATTGGCTTATTTGACTTATATACATATTTTAAGGGCTGGAAGATCATAGGATGTCCCTTCATTTCTTCCCAACAACCTATCTATAAGTTAGGGTAAGCTGAAAGAAATTGACTGGCTTATTATTCAGTGGACTTTCATGTCTAAGGCTGAACATTTCCTACTCCACACCAGTGGCTACACCACACTGGCTACACCACACTGGCTCTGAAGTGGGACTGAAGTCTTGGGGGTTGGATTCAGTTGTCTTAATAGGCATTTTCAACTGTATGATACTCTGAACACAACTTTGAGAAGGCTGGTCAAAATCTGAAGGTCAGATTGTGTGAATCCAATTCACACAACAGACTCGATCCTTTGTTTAGAGGGCTCCAGATGATGGCAGCTGTCAGAACCAGTTAGATCCATTTCATTATTGTGCGATACTGCTTGAGTTGTGGTACAGTGACAGAGAAAAGCAGAACCAGTTCAATTCTCTCATGTAAATTCCTTTTTCTTCCTCATCATGTTAGGTATTGCCACCATTTTTTTTCAGTCACTGTTTTGGTTATTGACAAGCCCTAACTTCTTCTACCATGAAGAAGAGCAAGAGCAATAACTGCACTATAATGGCAGTGTTGATATTTGCAGCTGTGCCAGCTCTGACAATTGTTGCTATACAGTACTTTTCTAAAGGACTCGATGTACACAGTACAAGCTGCTATATTAACAAAACGTTAAAGCACAATAATTTGCATAAATTTATACTGCCCCTGTCTTGTATTGTAGATGTTGTTTTGCATATACATATGAAACAGAGGAAAAATTAGAAACTAACACAAAATGATTTTGCTAACAGTTTTTGTTCTGTGTGGAGTTACTGATGTCTCCAATAGAATCTGTGAGAGTTTCGTGAAATTTAAGGATTTTGTAAAAGAACCAACGTAAAGTTGTTGTTGTTTTTTTAAAAAAAGAGAGCCAAGAGCCACACTGTTTCTTTGTCAGTTCTTCCTTAGATAGAAGAGGATCTATTCTTAAACAACAGATTTTATATCTAGCTTAACAAGAAACATGAACAAAATGTTTGAAACAATAGACATGTACAATAGATGAGATTTTAATCCATATCCTTCTTTTAAAGTTGTTCTATAAATAAAAACAATTTGGAGTTGTTTTCTAGGGCAGTGGTGGCAAACCTATGGCACGCGTGCCAGAGGCGGCTCTCGGAGCCCTCTCTGTGGGCACACGTGCTGTTACCCCAGCCCCACCTCCCCCCATGTCCCCTCCTCATCAGAAGCCCCCCCAGAGGGGAGTCACCCCTGAATGTGGCCCACACGGAGCAGCGGGGACAAAACTCTGCCCTCGCACTCCATTGTGCACAGATGATGCTGCAGAGTGTGGGTGGAAGGCATGGCCACCATGGCGCTGCTGGGCCACCTGGGCGATCTGCGGCAGGTCATGGAGGCGGGCAGAGCGGGGGTGGAGCAGGCTGGGGGCGGGGGCAGAGTGGGCAGGACAGGCAGGGCGGGGGCAGTTTTTGGGCACCCGGTCTCTAAAAGGTTTGCCATCACTGTTCTAGGGTGTCAAATAAAAGGGATTTTAAAAAGACTGCTCTCTTTATACGCTTGTCACAGAATGGTAGGATATTTAAAAATTGTAGAGTTAATATAGTTTCTACATTCAGATACTTGCTCACCACTGTAGAATATTTTTCTTTCTTTTGCTTTGATTTAAGGATTTAGAGCAAACAATAGCTCATTGCAAAGCTTTGTTTATTTGAAATACTTTTGGTTAGTGAAGAAAAAAGTGCAAGCAAGGTTACGCTTTTTCTCCCAGCACCTCCCTGCTTACATTTGCATGCCATCTCAGATTGCCTTACAGACATCCAAAGCTATTATTTTCATTGCGACTGATGGTAGATGGAAATGACTTTTCCCTGTTACTGTAGCAGAATTCAGGCAGTATCCCACAATAATGAGATGGATCGTATTCCTTACCACAATACCATGGTATTCCTATAACACATATAATGCATATCTCCTCTCATTCATGCTGAATGAGAATAAAGCTCCCATTTGTATGAATTTCTGACTCATTCGGCTATCTTGCATGACCTTCTTCTGGTCACTTAATCATAAATAAATTGCTTGGAGGTAACTCCAAAAGATTTGAGGGCAGAATCTCAAAAAGGTCATATTTTGCACCAGATCACCATTTCCTAATGGCCTCCTCCCTTATGATAGAAAACTGTGAGAAAATGATTAACTTGTGGCCATTTTGGGGTGATTTGTTGTAAACTTTGTCTTCATTGGAAGAATTTGGGGTGAGGGTGTTTGTGTGTCAGCACAGTCCAGTGGTGGGATTCAAATATGTGAACGACTGGTTCTCTGTGTGGATGTTGCTTCCGCAAGTCCATTCTGGGCCTGGGCCAGCTACCGATTCTGCCAAAGTGGTGCGAACCGGCTGAATCCCACCACTGGCACAGTCCTATGTAGTCTGATTCTGAAAAGTATTCCATAAGGTTTATTATCATGAAAACTGTTCCTGAGCAGACCATTTCATAAAGAAACATGCTTTAGAAGAGACAGCAGGGCCCTGCCTTAGTTCTGTGAAAAAAGTTACAGGGTTTAGAATGTTCCTCTGTGGAGGTAAATAAGCTGTCAATTCATGATGAAGAAAATCAAACTTGCTCAATTTATCTTGGCCAGTGTTACTTGCAAAAAATATGAGAGAAATTTCCGACAAGCTAGCGAGCCCTCCATGTGTTAGCATTTAGTTTTTCTATTCTTTATTGTGCCTGGGACAGCTTTTGAGAAAGGTAAACAGGAACATCAAAATAAAGAAATGAAAGACTAGCATGTTCAGAATTGTTTTTTCACGTTAATTGAAATGAAGAAAATGAAGAAAAAAGTTGGCTCGGTTAAACGTATGTTTGACCTTGATATCAGTGCTGGTCGCCTCTTTGCCTTCCTTAGCTCAGCTAGAAGCCCTGTTTTATGGAATGCCTAAACTAAAATCTGGAAAGCACAGAAAATATGCCATCTGCAAATTAGTTTTACTTACTTACATCACGGCTTTAAAAAAAAGATGGGCAATTAGCAGAATGTTTCCTTTTTATTTGTGGTCTCAGGATATGCATGCCTTCCTACTCACTACACGTAGAGTTTAAATCAGAAGAGAGTTTGTTTGCAGCTTCTCTCTTGCAGCAGGGTAAATCTGACTACTTTACAATGGTAATTCCTTTCTCCAGATGTACTGAATTGTATAGTAGCCCTGAAAAACAACAGTGTTTTGGCTACAGGATTTTTTTCCCTACCCTCTTCCCTCATATGTGTGTTTTAAAAGAGTTATTTCTTATCTAAGCATATCTAATCCAGGCTAGAAAAGTATAAGATGAATAAATAAATTCAGCAAAAACATCAATCCAAGAATAGATATATACAGAAACTGGAACACCATAATAGCATATTATTAATAGTCATTCTGTTTTGCTTTTTTCTGAGTGTTTAGGGCTTCATTGAAATCAGTGAGCTCAATCCTGCCAAGATTACTGAGTAATAATATTTTTAAATATCCTCCTTTGCATTAGGTCTGCAGATTTCTGTCTTCCCCACTTTCAAGAATGCAATTATACATGATGGAAAACTATATTGTATAGGCAAGTGTTCTATTCCTCCTCTGAATCTCATTGTCTGTGTTGGCGGGGACCTCTGGATTATGTAGTCCTCATCTGGAGCTAGTGGCTGTAGCAAAATAACAGTTTGCAGAAAAAAATGGTGAACTAGTCCCCTCTTGTTCACTACTCCAACGTAAACTGTTCAAAGCTTGCAATATTTTCTCCAGGTCCAGTTTAATTAGCAGCATCCAACCTAGCAGTTCAACACCAGGCAAATGAGAGTAGATAAATAGGTACCAATTTGGTGGGAAGGTAACAGCACCCCGTGTTCCTCGTTATATAGTCATACTGGCCATATGACCACAAAAGCACTTTTGGACAACACTGGCTCCCATGGCAAAGAGACAGAGATAAGCACCTCTAGAGTTAGACACAACTGGACAGGGGAAACCTTTACCCTTTTTGCCTTCAGTCTCCAACTTTAAATGAATTCATATAAATGAATTCAAATAAAATACCACTGGTTAATCTGCCCTAAATGACTAGTATTACTTATTCTTTGCCAAACATGCCCCCCAAATGACATTGTCTTAGCTAGATTCTTCATTTCACAATTCTTTAGCCTCAGTGTCTCCCATGGTGGCAGCCACAAGTTAGCTGGGACAATTGCCTGCTTTGTTTACCAAACCCACAAAATTACAGCATTTTCTGTGAAGTGATATACATTTCCACTCCATCATGATCTTGCTTTCCTCTTTAACCCCCTGCTCTTTCAGCAGGGAATACATGTTTTCACCCATTACATACTAACTTAAGCCTCCTTCCCTTTCACCCATGTCCACATTTCTTATATTGTTTATGTGGATTACTACAAACATTCAAACTTGGGGAAAGGGCGAGGAACAGGGAACAAAAGCCACTCATATGTGTTCCCTTCCTCACAGTTGTCTAAAGTTTTTTTTTTAAGTAAATACCCTAAAGTGATGTTTCTCAATCTTGGCAACTATAAAATGTGTGGATTTTAACTCCCAGAATTGCCCAGTCAGCATATTGGCTGGGAAATTCTAGGCTATGAAGTCCACATATCTTAAATTTGCCAAGGTTGAGAAACACTGCCCTAAAAATTGGAAGGATGAGATCTTAGAGGCAAGATGGAAACTCAAATATCTAAAGTTAAGTTGATATTTTGTGGCACCAGGGACAAGTTCAAGCTGGATTTGTACTACTTTTATACAGTACTTGACACAGTAGAAAAAGACAAAGGGGTATCTTTAAAATGGTGCTAAGGACACTTCTGCAGATTCCAGAACAGGAATCTTAATTGCTTAATCAGTTCTGGAAACTGATTGTGTGGACACTGATGCTTCCACATAGAAAAAAACTTTTAATAAGTGAATCATACAAAGCAGTTGCAGATCCAGATGCTGATGGTAAAGTATGCTCTACGAAATTGTTCATCCAAGCCACCACTTTAAAAAATTATACTGAAGGATTCCAAAACCAGCATTATCCATCTAATTGTCAAGTCTTCTGTGAACTGCAATAAGTAAGAATTTACAATACTCTACATTTGAATTATTCAATGCTTAAGATGTTTGGTGAAGACTTCCAGAACAATGCTGTGTGCAACTAAAGAAGTGTGAAGACTTCCAGAACAATGCTGTGTGCAGCTAAAGAAAAGAAGTCTTTTGAGTTGGTGAGACTTGAGGAAGATAGATATAAGGTTATAGCCAATATATTTTGTGACTGTATTTCTCTCTAAAGTTTCATAAATTGGGGTTCCATGAATTTGCATACACTTTAGAAAACGATTACTGGAATTCAGGTGTTTTGATTATAATTACAGGTAGTCCTTGACTTACGACCACAATTGAGCCCCAAATTTCTGTTGTTAAGTGAGACATTTGTTAAGTGAATTTTGCCCCATTGTATGACCTTTCTTGCCTCAGTTGTTAAGTGAATCACTACAGTTGATAAGTTAGTAACCTGGTTGTTAAGACAACCTGGTTCTACATTGATTTTGCTTGTCAGAAGATCACAAAAGGTGATCACATGATCTTGGGACACAGCAACAGTCAGCCATATGAACCAGTTGCCAAGCATCTGAATTTTGATCACATGATCATGGGGCTGCTGGAAAGGTTGTAAATGGGAAAAACAGTCCTAAGACACTTTTTTCAATGTCGTTGTAACTTTGAACAGTCACTAAATGTAAGTTGAGAACTACCTGTATTCAATCTTAGCTAACAGTCAAGCTGGGTGGGCTCTACAGAAGCTTAGTGAAAAACATCTAGATTGCCTGGTAGGGCTGCCAATTTTTTTAATTAAAATAGTCAGAAAATTTAGTGTAGGAATGAACATTATTCCACTGGACCTATACTGAATCAATAAAAGAAGTATTTAAAATAATCGCTAATACATATTATACAGTATAATGGTTTGAGAAAGGAAAAGGAAAGAGAGTATCTTTAAAAAATCTTAATATTTTATTAAGTATTTATTTTGTAATTTATCTTTTCCTCAGCTCACTCTATACACTGATTTTCTTCAATGCTAAATGCACACAGACATAGATTGTTTTCTGTTTTTTGAGGGATGGTATTTCTTTTCTTTGTCTTTGGTTTTTAAAGTTAGCTGTTCTAAGACTCTGTTGTAAAGCACATCTGAAAGGAATACTCAACTCATAAGTTTGTGTTTGTGAATGTGTGTATCTGTCTGAGAGAGAGAAGAGAGAGAGAGAGGGGGGGGGGGTACGTTCATCTATCCATGATTCATTCTGAGGGCTGTTTTAGCCTTCATAAAATATTCATGCTGGTTGTGCATGGCTCTATAATTGCCATCTCAGGTCTTGAATTATTAATGAGTTGTACTGTTCATATAGTCTCATTTACTGATAGAGCAGATAACACCATAGAAGAGACGCTCCCAAATACTCTAATGCCTGTTACTTTGCATTAAGTAGTGGAATTATATTACTGTAGGTGTAAAAAGGCTGGATTTCCCCCTCCTTGTTTTAATACATACATACACATATATAATATATATAATTTATCATAGGCTAATTGTTGGGATGCTGCTAAGCCACATCATTCCTGCAGAATTTTACAGAAATCGAAATATGGGTTGAAATGATTTCCTTCTTGATCCCAAAATGATTGTTCTGAAGAACTATCCCCTGCCTATTCTATACAATTTATTGAAATGGATGTATGAGAACATCCTTGTATCTTAATTCTTTTATTTTACACTATTGATAAATTTGTTCATTCTAATAGTTAAGTAACATTCCATAGTTCAATTTACTTAGACGTTTACTGATATTTTTTTGTTTTGTTTTTATTTTAGTTCCCCTTCCTTCCTGGAAGAAGGAAAGGATGAGATCAGTAATATGAACATGCATACATCTTCTATACTGTATCATAAACAATACAGAATGTATTCTATAGAGCAGTGATTGGTGAACCTTTTAGAGACCGAGTGCCCAAACTGTAAGCCAAAACTCACTTATGTATCGTTGGGTGCTGGGTGGGTGTGGCCCATTGGGTGGTGTGTGGCCAATTGGGTGGGTGTGACCCATTGGGTGGGCATGGCTGCGATGGTAACGGCAGATTGGGTGGGACTAAAGAGTTCAATCAATCAATTCCAACTTTGCGAGATCTTTTTTTTTCCTGTGAGAAGTTGAAATTGATTGATTGATTGATTGAACTTTTTTTTTTTTTTTGCACATGGTGGTGGAGGCATAAAGTGAAAAGGTTTTATAAAACCCAGCTGAAGACCTAGGACTGGGGCGACGGCGCGCGTACCCACAGAGATGCCATAGGTTTGCCACCACGGCTATAGAGTATACTATAGAGTGTCATCACTATGTGATTACAGAACTATTATAATTGGGTTGTGAATATCCTCTCCCTAAAAAAAATCTATGCTACAACTTGTAATTGTTGTTCAGGCTCCATAACATCAGGAAGAGGAGTAGAAGGCAATCTACTCCTTTCATCTTCTTTTTAAAAAATCCAGAGCATCAAACCTTCCAAAGTACAAGCCAGTTTTTTCCCACCCTTTACAACCTCTGGAACTCCAGTTCTCATAATTCTTCATGGTCAAAAACGGGGAATTCTTGGAGTTCTGGTAGCAACATATCTGGAGTTGCAAACCTGGACAGAAAAACAATGTTTCTGATAAATTTGTCTGAATTCCAGGGCCAATTTTATAGTTGAAGGATTCTTAGCAAAAGATCTGTGGTCATAGTTTTATGATAGTGAATCTCTGTACTGTTTAGAGATAGCTTTGTGGCAGTTCATGGCTGCTGTATTTGTTTTTACAAATAACCTGAAGGTTGACATGTCTGGGAACAGTGGTGGTGGTGGGGGGGGGGATATGGACAATTTTCAGTATTTTTGTAGGTCATTCTCCTTTATCCAATTATTCCAGAGGGACTTTAACTGGGATCTTTTATACCTGCTCCTGGTTGAGACCTTTGGATGTATATCTGTAAAAAGTGCAACTTGGGCTAGTATGATTCCCTAAGATTGATGAATTTATTTATCCTTCCATAGCATTAGAGTGAATGGGACGAGATAGTGGACTCTTCTTTTGTATGTCTATTTCAGGAAGCTATGAATGGATTAGAGAGAAATATTGGAGCTTTAAGCTTCTCAGATGCTTATACACCTATTTCATATATTAAAACTTTTCAAACCCCTTCCCCAAACATACTTGCTTTTTGAACATGCTGTTTGAGAAGTCAAACAAAGCCTGGTATAGTCCTTCAGCAGTTGCTCATCTATGTTTAGGATGAGAAGATCACCTAGATACAATGTAGGCATCAAAAATGAATGCGGTTTGAAAAATAACAGCCTGTAAAAACCTTTCAAGTGCTAGGAAACAAAACTCCATTTGATTGCATTTCACACAGATCCAACATAGCTGCCTGTTAACTATCTGAAGAATCATATAACCCTGAAAATATCTCTTAATAAATTAGAGATGGAAAAATTAGAGAATAGGTTGAGAAAGTTTGTTCTGCACAGAGTAGATGACCTCTAAGCAACAGCAAAATCCATCCTTAGATAGCCATCTAGTGGTAATCCAGTGTTTTGCAGACTGGATTTGAGAGCCCTATTCTGTACATTGAAAATCTATCATTATATTCACTGGAGTAGGTAGTGCATATATTCCAATACATATAAATGTTAAAGATTCAGTATAGCAATACATAAATATATTCAGTTTTTTTAAATTATGCTTTCATAAATTGTTTTTATTGTTTTGGACATTTAAGGATAATTGATACTTTAAATTGAAAACTTAGTAACAAATTTGGAAAGGATCATTTCAGCTACTGAAATCAATATCTTGCTTGCTGCAAAAGAACAACAAGCCCAGTTTAAAGCATTCTGACAAAATTATTGTTTAGCCTTTGGTTAAAAACACCCAGTGACCAGAAGCTACAGACTGATTTGTACTGAGCCTTGGTGGCACAGTATTTAAAATGCAATATTGCAGGCAAACTCTGTCCAACAGCCCATCAGGGCTCAAGGTTGACTCAGCCATCCTTCCAAGGTTGGTAAAACGAAGACCCAAATTGTTGGAGGCAATATATGCTGACATTGTAAACTGCCCAGAGAGTGCTGTAAAACGTTATGAAATGGTATATAAGAGCTATGTAAGTACTAATAGGTCTAAACAAGTAGATGAAATGCTATAATCATACATCAGTTTGTATGCATGTGTATGTAGTTTGCTTCAGTATCTCGTACTCATCCCTAATACTATATCAGAAATGATGCCTATTTCACCTGTTTTTCATAGGTAGCCCAAGATGGCTTGTAGCCTGTGACAAAAGGCAAGATGGGGCCTTCCTTTCCATTCCATCCGTAGAAATGAATTGGGCTTATAATTAAGTATTGCTGACAAGCAGTGTCTTTAATTCCATTGGATAGCTGCAAATTAATTTAGGAGACATAGAACAAGCAATGTAAGACACAGAACTCTGTTCTCCAAGTGAGATAATAAAAGAGGAGTTAGGAAAAATGATTTTAAAAGGACACACTGCAGCATCACAACACTAAGAAAAACAGAAGAGAAATAGCTGCTTGATGTCTTTCTCCATAACAGCTATCCAAAAAACTTTGTATTCCGACACACAGCACCCAAACCACAACACACCACATAGCCAACCTTCAAGCAAAACCTAACCCTACCATACACAAAAAGGGTGTTGGAAATGACAGCCAGAATTCTCCAACCCCTAGAAATAGCAATAGCTCGCAAATTCACAGCCACACTCCACCAGGAATTATCCAGAATCAAAGACAAGACAGAGAAGGATGGAAAAAACAATGTAATCTACAAAATCAACTGTAACCATTGCAACCAATTCTATGTGGGACAAATATATCAATTAAAAACCATTATCCATGAACACCAGCTGGCAGTCAAATGCCACAATCTCAAATCCTAAATCTCTACCCACAGACATCAAACAACACCAGTTTAATCATTGGCCACAGTACCACCCACCATGCTCATGAGTTCATCGAAGGCTGACAAGCAATTCCATCAACAGACACATCAACCTACAACCAGCCTACGAACCTCTCAGAATCCAAATCAACTGCACAGCCAACCAGAGGCAGCACTGATGCTCAACCAACCCACGCAAGCCCCCACCACCAGCAGTTCATCTCCCAATGACCCTGATCTGATGTAACCTCCCCATCACAAGAGCCATCACAAAATTTTCACTGATGACTAACATCTGACCCATCACAAACCCCATCACAAGACCTTCACTTGACACACCCATACCTGAAACCCTTATAAACAGAAGAACACTGACACTGACATTTCCTAAACTCTGGTGAAGATGTTACCTAGCCTGGTAATGAAATGTTTGGAAACCAACTCACAAGCTCGGAGAACAAATCTTCATCCTCATCCTACATCCGAGTATAGATATTTGCCCCTATTGCAAAAGGATTTAAGGTAGTGGGTACCACTTATAGTAGAGAGATGCCACCTAATCATAGAGCTGAGACTGTTGCTATTTCCTAAGCTCTCTGGGTTCAGGGCTAGTAAGCCTGTAGAAATCATTTGACAGGATACAAAACTTACTCTGGAGCTACTTGATGAAGCTATATAAGAAGGTTCCATGGTGAAATATCTTCTGGCATGTAGTTGCTTTCTTCCAAAGATGTCAAAAAAAAAAAAAAATGCAGGACACCTATGGCAAATTTTTAAGGGGTGTGTTTATTTTGTAAATAGAATCCCAACCTAGCACTACCTGGTGAAATGATTTTTAAAGCAGTTCTATTTGACCATTTTGTGTTTTCTCATCAGCCTTCTAGATAAATGTCCAGCTAAGATGCTGCAGAAAATTGCTAAGAATGTGGCAACAGAGCTCTGGTGTTCATAGGAAAAACAGTAGAAAATATCCAAATGCCTATGCAGCAAACCAGAAAAGACAGCAGGTGATAGATGAGAAAAAAGAAATTACATGACTGGTAGAAAACTGGGGATGAAAGTGACTCAGCAATAGAATCACAGGGAACTGACAGGAAAAAAATACAAAGAAAAGAAACATTTTTCTTAAAACAAGACATTTGGATGCATAATAAAGCCTTTAAAAAATGTCTTTCCTCTCTCTCCCCAGTAGAATAAAAAGGATGATATTCACAATTTGTATCATGGGTGAACTGCAAAATTCTGTGTTTTCCGTGTCAACTCTTATTCTTCAGTCAGAAAGAAAATTATTACAGTACTGTGGAGTACTCTATTTCTTCCTATAAGTTACCATGGATAGTTCTATGTTCTAAGTTCATTAAAGGGATGTTTTGTTTGACAGAAGCCACTAGCAATTTCATGAAAACAATCCAATGTTCTACAATCTCTGCATACTCATTCAAATTCACAGAGCTTTTCGGGCTGAGCTGGAAAGATCTATAACTACTATTCCTGAAATAGTATCCCATTCTCTCAATCACTGTTTCAGTTTGCTTATTGTTCACAGAAGAAAGTTTCATGTTTCATTTTAAGCATACGGGAACATTCTTCAGAAATACCATCACCACTTTCTGTTCTGGAATAAATGGGAGTCATTTAATCAAGTAACGAATGTAGCCATAGCTTAAAAAGAGATACCTCAAAGAAAATATGGATTGATCCATAATCCACAAATTGATCACAAAACTCTCAGCTTCCTAGAAAACAAAAGCATTTATGAAGCAATGCTTCAGTGAGATTGCAGTCTATCTAAAGAACTGTGACTCTGAAAATTAGTACCAAAATAATTATATATTGTGTTTTCCTTAAGTTTCTACAGCTGCTTTAAAGCCAAGAGATTCTGGTTTATGGCTGCCCTTTTGAGAGAAGAGAATTGTTCTCCCAAGAGGGCTATGCAAGTTTACTACTGTTCATATAGAATTGATTTAGATAACTCCATATTGTGGTTTAAGTATTTCTGCTATACCTTGAAGTTCCCTGTAATATAACAGTCTTGTAATAAAGAATTGGGTTCAGCGTACTGCATAACTTATTACTGTGGATTGGATTCTTACTAATATCTGACTGATCAAATGAAACTAGTCCAGAGTTCATGGATTTGGCTATTCTTGAACAGCCAATGCATACAATCTGTTGGGGGAAAAATGCAACTGATACTCAGAACACAGCAAAGACAAAGTAGTTGAGGCACTGAAAATTATACAAGGCTGCATTTCATAAATAAGCAAGATCTTTCAAGTCAATGTAAACTTAGTGGGTAAGCTATTTTGAAGACATCTTAATTGGCATTTGCCCTACATTTATTTACTCTTGCTGTATACGGCAGTGATTCTGGAATAGAATAGAGGTAGTGAAAACATGTGTCAGGCTATGGGTGATACACTGGAGCATTCTTTGCCCCAAATCACTAATTATTACATCATTGATTGTTCATATATTTTATATACTGAAGACCTTTACATTTCTCCATATTTTTTCTCTGGAGAAGAAAGGGAAAAGGTAATATGGGAGTAATTCCCATATTTTAGTTTAGTTGGTCTACTATTCTTTTCAAGTGGCAGCAGGCTGCTCAGAAAGCCAAGTTATCACTTATGCTTAATTGGTCAACTGATCTGTGCTGTTATGGGCCGACTGCTGCAACACATGCTCTGACCTTTGCCTGCCGTTGAAGAAGAGTTCACTTCAACACTTGTCATTTCCCAATTATGCGGAGAGTTGGAAAAGCAATGCCCACATTTACCCACAATTATTAACGTGGAAAGAAGTTGGTATTTAACAGCTTGGGAGAAAGAATCAATAGTAGTGCCAAAGGAAAAAAGTACGTAAACATATTCTTCACATGTGCAGTATGTTTGGTATAATCAAGAGAAGCTGTAACCTTTTATAGATAAAGGAGCTATTTCATGTAATACTACATAGGCTTTTAGAAATACTTTTTTTTTTAAAAAATTACATTTTATTTTGCTTAGTAGGTTGATCTTGCTCTGCAGTGAATCTCAACATAATTGATTTTAAAATATATCAGCTATAACTTTCTTTATTAATTGTACTCACTATTATTTATTTATATCAGACATGTCAAACTCGTGACATCATGTGATGTCGTGCGACATATCGGAGCTTTTCCCCCATTACCGGCAATGGGGTGGGTGCAGTTTCCTGCTGACGCATCCGGCCCGCAGGCCAGCAGTTTGACACCCCTGATTTATATCCTAGCTTTATTATGTTTATAAATAATTCAAGGCAGCAAACATATCTAGTACTTCTTCTTACCACTATTTACCTCACAATGACAACAACAGTCCTGTGACGTAGGTTGGCCTGACTGACTGGCTTTCATGCCTAAGGCAGGATTCCAGAACTCCACAGTCTCCCAGTTTCTAGCCTGGCGCCTTAATCTCTAGACCAAACTAGCTCTATGGCAATATGGAGGAGCCTTTTTTTCTTTGCTCTGGAAACTTAATTTTTATTAGCTTCCTCCACTGTCTATGACATGTTGTACTTTCAGAATCTGCATTAGGACTTTGTGTGTGTGTGTGTGTGTGTGTGTGTGTGTGTGTGTGTGTGTGTGTGTTTGGTTTGCTTTTCTATAGAAGAGCAATGAAGGGAAATTCCCTGCTGGTGAAAAGTATCAGCTAAAAACTTTCAAAATGTAGGATGTATGTAATAAAATATAGTGATCTTCATTTATTCATTCAGGTAGACATAGGTCTTTCCACTAGTCTGATCTGTTGGCCTATTTTGCCTGTGATGCTATTCCATTTACTGTATGAAGGGAGCTTTCCACGAGGTCAAAGGAGAGACTAAATATGCAGTCGCACCAAGTGTGCAGTTCAGCACAACCCAATTTTGGGCTGAGACAGCACTTGATCACCCACCCAAGTATCAGAAGATGATACTTGTGTCCCAACATTTAATAGTAATTGTTACCTTAGGAGGGGAGGGAACAGGTAAACATCTATAAGTCTGAGCACATATTTATGACTGTACTGTATAACTATAACTATGGTGGTCTCCAGTATATAGTTTGCATTTTGGAAAGAAATCATTTTCTATCATTTGTCATTGCCTGGCTGCAGCAGACTGGGCCAGCACATCATTTGTTAGCAATGACAAAGCCACACTCATAAATGCCGACATGTTACATTAATTTATAGGCACTGAGTGACTTATTAAATGTGACGTGTGAAATATAACAGGGCCCGGTATGGATGATTAGGTTTGGGGCTTTCAATTGTTGACAAGGCAGAGGTAATGAATTGCAGGACACAAGCTAGAATGTTTCCCCCTCATTAGTCAGTATTAGCTGCATTAATAGTAATAATTGGATATATTCATCATTTTAAATGTTTTAATAAAATGTTTGGACAGCACCTGATCAAGGCTGTCAGTTATTTAGCTGAAAGGTTTTGTGACAGCACGAGAGTGACGGTGCCTTTTTGGTGGAGAAATACATGACTGTATTAAGGTGACATCTTAACCGATGTCTTTCAATAGTGGAAAGCGAAGATAGTTTGAAAACTAGCTAGCAATTGGAAATGTACTTTCTCCGCATCTCTTCTATCCCATAAAAGTGCTGAAGAAAGCATTTTGAAGAGGGCTGATACCTTGAAAATAGCACGCTCTTCTTTTACAGTTGAGTTCTTAAATTAAAATATGAAAGAATACATTTAAGAAACATAAGAAAGCTCCCCATTTTTAATGTGATAATCTGCTGTCAAGGATTTGAGGAACTTTCCATAACATTAGACAATGGACTAAAATAGGGACATCAACTTCCAGCAACCTGGCAACTATGTCAGGGTGGAAGATGATGGTAGTCAAATAAATTTGATGCATACCACCAGGTTTGAGATGTCTTATGCTGTGGGCAATTGCTGAATTGAATACATCCGAATATAACTTCAGAATATTACCATTTTGTCTTGTCATTTTTTTTTTCTCCATGTAGTTATCCCTGCAGTTTGGGATACTAATAAATTACCATTTGCAAATTCCCAAGAAACATAAAAGACATTTCAGAACTGATGTGCTGGAGTTGATTGTTTCCACTTTTGTTTCTTAGATTTTGGGTGGAGATGTCTGATTCAGTTTAAACTACAAATGAATTAATTTTATCAGCTATGCATTTTTGTTGATCCTCCTTGATTTCAGCTAGTTGGCAGTACACTGATTATCAAAGAACACTTATGCAGAAATAAATAAGACAAATCTTATTGCATTATTTGACCAAGTGACAAAATTAGTGGATCAGAGGAATGCTGTGGACATAATTTACTTGGACTTCAGTAAGGCATTTGATAAAGTAGAACACAAGCTACTACTCGACAAGATAGAAAAATGTGGAGTAGACAACATCACCACCAGATGGATCCATAGCTGGCTGACCGGCCGTATTCAGTGTGTGGTCCTCAATGGAACCGCATCTCCATGGAGGGAAGTGTGTAGTGGGGTACCCCAGGGCTCTGTTCTGGGCCCAGTGCTTTTCAATATCTATATCAACAATTTGGATGAGGGGATAGATGGGGAACTCATCAAATTTACAGACGACACCAAGTTGGCAGGAATAGCCAACACTCCAGAAGACAGGCTTAAGATACAGAAGGATCTGGACAGACTTGAACACTGGGCACTATCTAACAAAATGAAATTCAATGGTGAAAAAAGCAAGGTTCTACATTTAGGCAAGAAAAACCAAATGCACAGGTATAGTATAGGGGGTACCTTGCTCAATAGCAGTAACTGTGAGAGGGACCTCGGAGTCCTAGTGGACAATCACCTAAATATGAGCCAGCAGTGTGCTGCAGCTGCCAAAAAGGCCAACAGAGTGCTAGGCTGCATTAACAGAGAGATAGAATCAAGATGACGTGACGTATTAATACCACTTTAAAATGCCTTGGTAAGGTCACACTTGGAATACTGCATCCAGTTTTGGTCACCGCAATGCAAAAAAGATGCTGAGACTCTAGAAAGAGTACAGAGAAGAGCAACAAAGATGATTAGGGGTCTGGAGGCTAAAGCATATAAGGAACGGCTGCTGGAATTGGGTATGTCTAGTTTAGTGAAGAGAAGGACGGGGGGGGGGAGAACATGATAGCAGTGTTCCAATATCTCAGGGGCTGCCACAAAGAAGAGAGAATCAAGCTATTTTCAAGGCGCCTGAAGGCAGGACAAGAAGCAACAGGTGGAAACTAAGCAAGGAGAGAAGCAACCTAGAACTAAGGAGAAACTTCCTGACAGTTAGAACAATTAACCAGTGGAACAACCTGCCTCCAGAAGCAGTGAATGCTCCAACACTGGAAGTTTTCAAGAAGAGATTGGACAGCCATTTGTCTGAAATGGTATAGAGTTTCCTGCCTAAGCAGGGGTTGGACTAGATGACCTCCAAGGTCCCTTCCAACTTTACTATTATTATTATTATTATTATTATTATTAAGAATGAAACTGGTTAGATTTATCAAAAATGTCAAGCCAATTGAATGATTATTTGTATTTTGTCCTCTTGGGAATAAGTAGGAATGTTAACCTTTTTGTTCTGTTGCTGGTGCCAAAATCCACAATCTTTGTACCTATCAGCCATTTAATGATTATGAGAATAATTCAAGGATAATACAATGATTCAAAAATAATACAATACATAATTCATTCTGCTAGTTTGCTTCTTATTTTATACATGCTGATTACAGTGCTTGGTTTCTGTACCTAGTTCTTGGCATAGTCTCTATTCTTATTTATTTATGCATTCATTAGATGTTATTCCACCTTTATTACTTAACTTAAAGCAGTGAACTTACATACTACTTCTTCTGCCTCCTATTTTCCCCACAACAACAATCTTGTGAGGCAGGTTGGGATGAGAGAGAGTGACTGTCCCAAAGTCATCCAGCTGGCTTTCACGGCTAAGATGGGGACTTGAACTCACAGCCTCTTGGTTTCTAGAGCAGCACCTTAACCAATTAAATCAAACAATTGGCACTGTTTGTTGTTTCTTTTGAGAAATAGTAATTTTCAGCTATTTATATTCTTTTCATGTTCAGCAGTGGAAGCATGACTTTTGACTCAAAATCAATTCCAAGACAACATTGGCCCTTAACTAAACATTAAGGTACAACACCACTTGTACTTGGTATAAATCACAACTCAGTCCCATAGTTTCTACTGTGATGGAATCCATTTACTTATAGGACTCTCCCTCCCTCCCTTCCTCCCTCCCCCCCCTCTCTCTCTGAGAGAAAATATAAATAGCTTTAATTTACATATTCTAATAAAAATGGTTTGAGATTAATAGATTTTGTTTAATTTTGATTTCCTTTGAGTTTAGCAGCTATAAATAGGAGTTATATTCAAAGGTGCCCTTCCTTTTCCAAAGATTTACAGCTGAGCCAATTTGGTCTAGTGATTAAAGCATCAGATTACAAGCCTGGAGATCATGAGTTTTAGTTCTGCCTTAGGTATGAAAATCTGGCTAGATGACTTGGGCCGGTCATCCTCTCTCAGCCCAATTCACCTCATAGAATTTTTGTTATGGGGAAAACCTGCAAAAGGGTTCTTCAAGACATGGATTCTTGGATCTAGCCTTGCCTTTGAATGCCTAGAATCAACCTCAGGACTACCTAATATAATAATGTCCATCCATAAGTCACTGCATATTTAGGAAAATCTTATTGTCATTCAGTAATTCATTATTCTTTTGGGTTATGAAGGTCCCTCATCAATAATCAGCATTTTGCAGGCAAGAATACCTTCATTTTGTCTTAGTGCAAATATTAGACAGCAAATATGCAATATTTAAATTATTTGACTCAGTCCGAGGCTAAAATACATTAGCCACAATGTAATTTGACTTGAGTCAGACCTTGGTGGAGGAATACTCACAAAAAGTGAGTTTTCCAGCCATCTCCTGCAGCTTGGGTTTTTAGGATCCACAATTTGGTTTAATGTACTCCATAAAGTAGTGCAGATAGATTCCTTTTATCTCTTAACAGAAAAACTAGACAGAACACGTTCACATCTTATTTTTAAAACATTGAATTAAACTCACCAATGTCTTATTGCTATAAAACCTGCTTGCAGTGCACCTAATATGTATTGAATCCAAAAGAATTCTATGTGTGCTCTCTTGTGGGGTTTTTTTTTTTTTTTGTATGCCTTTTTGGGGGAAGGAAGGAAAAACACTGCCAAGAAAAACAGTTAACAAATTATGGAACTTAGCCATCATTTAAAAACAGGAATAAAGACACGTTTCCCTGAGGGTCCAGTATGACTATATGCACTGCTCAGATGAAGCTCTTGGCCTTTGCACATATAACCTCTTCCTTGCAGTCTTAAAATAGTGACCACATGCTAGGTTCCATCCTCATTGCCAAAACTCTGTGCCACAAAGGAAGTGAGAGTTTTATTCTTTAAGTGTGTTTGAACAATAGGAAAACCACTAGCTAGAATACTGAAAAAATAGAAAGCGAGAGGAAAGAACAGAAGCGTAGAGGCTTTGAGCCTCTTGAATAGTTTTGTCATGCATCTCTTTAGGGAGTTAAATATTTGGGAGAAAAAGAAAATTGCATAAAACAGAGAAACCAGAGCGCCACTGTTTAGGTGTTTTAGTGATGATAATTCCTGGAAGTACCTCCTATTTGAGGGATCTCTTCAGCTTCCTTTGTACTGTGATGCTATATAGCCAAGCCACAGACAGGCAAATGGAGAAAAATTAAAGAATGGTTGTGCCCTCCAGTTGTAGATATGTGCAGACATGTGCATGCTCTGTCGTGTTGTGTAACTCACTGCCTTCTCTGCAGCAATGTTTTGGTTTCCAGACGCTGAACCAAACAGGAAAAGAAATAGGACAGCAAAGTACTAGAACACTTCTCTGGGGAAAATATAAAACAGAAGAGAGGCTGCTGTAAAAAGGCAGTTAGTGGTTCACAGCTTATTTTATTTGGTGAGGAATAATCAGAGTTTATTCTTGTGAAGATTTTCCAACAAGCCTGGCATCAATACCAGCATTTGGGTACAGCTCTTGGGACCAACTCATGGTTTTAATAAATGTTGGAGTCCTTTCCCAGAGTGATGCTTACCAAAAATCTCCTTGCAAGTCTTCCAGGGACTGAAATTCATTATCTGAATTTTGCCAAAGAATTTCTTTCATTTTCTGACATTGGTATGAGATAAACAAACAGTGTGGCTGTAGTGTTTTTGTTTCAGCTAACATTGCCTTAGCCCACAAAGCAATGATATGATTGAATTTCCTGGAAACTGCATTTGTAATAATCTGTAATAGAGACTGAACCTATAGGTTTGGGGCTTCTGAGATAGGCCTTCTCAAGGCCTTCTTTTCTAATTCTGAATTAAAGCTTGCAAAAGTGGGTTAGATATCAGTATGCAACTGAAATACTTCCATTTTATCTACTACATTTACAAAATTGTGATGGTTTGTCTCAAAATCAGCAAGATTCTTAGACTGGATATGGCATTTTTATTCATTTATACACCTATCAAGTCCAAGGACTGGGTTAGACAGATGTTGTTTGTGATTATTATTACTGTTTTTCATTTATATCCTTTTTCTACTGATGTATACAGTTTATATTTTAACTATCTTGGATCTGGAAATGATTTCCTGATTGTATGGATTTCCTCTGTACAGTTTCCATTTTTAGTGAGTACCAGTATGAGATAGAATAACCCTTTAGATAGCGGGTGGCATATAAATTTAACAAATATTTTTTTTAAAAAATGATAAAAAGTGAATGGTCTGTCCTAGAAATTGCTGCACAGTCTCTCTCTCTCTCTCTCTCTCTCTCTCTCTCTCTCTCTCTCTCTCTCTCTCTCTCTCTCTCTCTCTCTCTCTCTCTCTCTCTCTCTCTCTCTCTCTCTCTCTCACACACACACACACACACACAATATATATATATATATATACTCACAAGGACTGAACTAATTTAGTTTAATTTTCCTAATAAACTTTAAAACTAATAGAGACAGCACTGGCTAGATGGACATTTACTTTCTTTCCTTCCATACCTCCTATATACTGATCCATCATTTCATTTCCATTCAATAGGGTGCAGATTTCTATCTACTGAGGTCAAGGAACAGGATCAGATGAATCCCCTTCCATGACATGTGAACATGAGGCCAGCCATTTTGGTTCCAGACCTACCAAGCAATTGCTACACATGTGCAGTTCCTCCACAGAATCCTCTTTTCTGTGAAGAGGTTCTTTATTACAGCTGATAGAGAAATAAGGCTCCTTTTCAAGGGTGCTGAGTATGACTGACAGAAATCATGGCTGGAGTACATATCATTGGAATGTGCCCTCAAAGTGCACACTTTTGCATTTTATATTTTATTTCATATTTACTCCCCATATTTTAAAAAGAAAACATATTTACATTTCCCATGAAAGTAGGATTGAAGGAAATTATTTTTTTGAACAGGGTGTATGAGATCCTTTTCTTCTTTTTCTTTCATTCTATCTTTTAAAATACTCTGCCTTGAATGAATAGTCTTCGTTAACTGGTTGAAACACTTATATGTAACAAAAAATGTCCTCGATATTTTACCACATTGGCATCTGTAAGACCTCTATATGTAAAATATCCCCAGTGGCTAGTTACAAAATCTTTCCAGTCATCTTTTTAGTAAGATAGTGGGAAGAGAAGATTTACAGTTTAGGTTCCAAATCAGCCATGGCTGTTGTAGCTTTGGTAGGGATTTAGTAGGCTAAGACTGAAACTGGGTATCATCCTGGAGGTTAATCCCCAGTCTCTGGAATTCATCTCATCCTCTCTCTGATAATGACACAGTGGAACAGCTGAAGCCAAAGGCCTTTAACTTGTGCTGTGGGTAGAATGTGGAGGCAAATATAACGAACAGTGAAGCAAATGTTGTAATTTGAAAGGCTCTTGCTTAGTGCACATCACATACCATTGGAAGAACTATAGTGGGCATGCAGTCTCAAGCTGGCAAAGATAGTTGATCCTTGATGAAGACTGAACTGAAATGGTAGCAGCAATTAGATGTGAATGCTGCCCTTGTTGCATGAAAAACATCTTAAATTCAAACATGCTGTAATGGGTAGTAAATTAAGCAAATAGCCAACACCCCAGAAGAAAAACTCAGGATCCAAAAAGATCTTGACAAACTTGAACAATGGGCCCTATCCAACAAAATGAGTTTCAGTGTGGAGAAAAGCAAAGTTTTATACTTAGGCAGGAAAAATCAAAGGTACAAGTTACAGATTGGTCGAGACCAGGCTTAAAAACAGTAACTGTGAGAGGAACCTTGGATTTCTAGTGGATGATCACTTGACTATGAGCCAGCAGTGTGCAGCAGCAGCCAAAAAAACTAATACAACCCTGGGTTGTATAAATAGAGGCATAGAATCAAGATCATGCAAAGTATTAGTACCACTTTATAAAACCCTAGTAAGACCACACCTAGAATACTGCAGCCAATTTTGGTCACCATATCACAAAAAAGATGTTGAGAGTTTGGAAAAAATTCAGAGAAGAGCTACTAATATGATTAAAGGTCTGGAGACTAAAACATATGAGGAACAGCTGCAGGACTTGGTTTTGGCTAGTCTAAAGTAAATAAAAAATAGGGGTGACATGATAGCAGTATTCCAGTATTTGAGGGGCTGCCACCAAGAGGAGGGGGTCACATTATCCACCAAAGAACCAGAGGCCAGGACAAGAAACAATGGTTGGAAACTGATCAAAGAGAGAAGCAACCTGGAATTAAGGAGGAACTTTCTGACAGCGAGGACAATCAACCAGTGGAACAGCTTGCCTTGGGAAATCGTGGGCGCTCCATCATTAGAGATTTTTAAGAAGAGGCTAGACAGTCTGAGATGGTATAGGTCCTCCTGCTGAGATGGTATAGCTCCTGAGATGGTATAGGTCTGAGATGGTATAGGTCTTCCTGCTTGAGCAGGGGGCTGGACTAGAAGACCTCCAAGGTTCCTTCCAGCTCTGTTCTATTCAAGTATTTATTTATTTGATCAACAACCAGCAAATTTAAAAGAACAATAATAGAGTGACCCAAATTACTACAGCATATACTAAATGGCAAGTCACATAATGAATGATAATACATCCACAACTCTACTACTGTATGAATACATTAATTCTCCAAGTAATAAATTTAAAAATAAAACAAAATTATAATAGTGTAAATATCCTCAAGCAACTTATTAATTAATAATAACTATCCAAAAATCATATTAGGGATAATCCAAAAGTGATATAGGAGTAAAACAGCTATAGTGGCTGGTAAGGTAAAATTGTAAACAGCAAATAAGGAAAAGAAATATGAGTTGAGTATTTCATTGTTCATAATGTGATGACATTTTCAAATGTTCTTCTATTTGATCCAAATTTTTCTCTCTCTGATATATTTTTCATTCAGTTGTGCCTTTGGATCTGATTATAATATGCAACTGTGTTTCCAGTTGTAGTGACAAGACTCACTTCCTGAAGTTATATTCAATTCACATTGTTGTAGATTCATACACCTGTATTTGGGGGAAGAATGGCCCAAGTTTAAGATATAATAAATAGTGCTCATCCTAGACCATATGCCATCAATTGGTATCCTAAGCAGGCTATGTCATTGATATTATCGTCATCATCATCTTTGATTTTCTTAATCAAAATTTGGTGTCATACTTAACTTGGCACTCCAGGCAACCACCTAATTCCCTACATGGATGAGCAAATTAGTAGTTCTAGTTTGTTCTCCTAACACAAAAAAATGTACAATACATCTTTGTGATTAAATACTGATCACTGGGGGAAAATGTCCAATTTTCACTCTTTTTTTATTCCTGAAACTCATTATTTCTCTTTACTTTGTGTTTCATAGTTTAATTTATCACAGGAAAATCAAAATGGAGGAGAGAAAAGGTAAATAATAAAAGAGAAAAGATAAATAATAAAAGCCTTTTGTAACTGAAATAACCATTTCATAATAAGGGAAAGTTTGGTTGTTCAAACTTCCAACACTGGATGCTGGTAAAAACTTCTGATGTTCTGTTTTGAGTTAGCCCACTCAACATATATTTTAAAAAATGCTTGTTGCATTGTCAAAATAAATATTTTCAGTGAAACTTATATGTGTGTGGGATTAGATTTTTTTCTTTGTTCAGTCATGTACCTTTTAGTTTAAAAAATATTTAGTGGGAAGATGATCATTTTCAAAATAATCTGGAAAAAGGAATTGTGCATATGCTTGTATATTTTTATGCTGTGTGTAATGTGCCAATTACTTCACATTTGCATAGAAAGATCTGCCAATCACTCTAGATTTGCATATCATTAAACCACTGGAAAAGGATTCTGGTTTTGGTTCATTCTTGATTTGCTTGTTCAATTAGCTCTTTTAATTTTATGATTAAAAAAAAATAATTAGTGCTCTCTTTTGGCAATGAAATTTTCTGTATGTAACTCCTATGATCTCATATTCAATTCTGATTTCAAAAAAAGGAATGCATTCTTGTTATCATATTACCTCCTCCTGAGCAACACATTGTTAGTCTGAAGCAATGTTTGAGTCCATGGAAGTAGGTTTCCTCTTAAGACCAAACCAAAAATAAACCCATACAATGAAAAAGGTTAAGTAGTACAATATCTTATCTTATTTATCCAATAACCGGAGAATCCAGGAAACAGTTTGCCCAGATGCTCAACTGGACTCTGAATATATATAATAGACCCTTGGGAAGATAATGGCAGTTTGCAAACTATTGCTAATTGATGAATATCTGTACATTTTTCTTTTATCACAACAACGGTCCCTCTTTAATGCATCAGCAGATGGTTAGCAACAGGATTGTTAAACTTCAGCCTAACCATCTTAGAAGGCAATTATTATTAGAATAAAGACACCATGGGCTAAGATTTCTATAACCTAATTTCTTTTTAATTTCAATAAATTACTTAAAGGAGATTCCTTAAAAATTTTGGCTTTTTGGTTGAGGTTGTTAACTGTACTGTATATATGGCAGAACATGCCTGTAGCAGACTAAATCAACCACTAGGAAATTAGCATATACAAGAGCCTGGATTGCATCTTCACCAAGATTGCAAATGAGATTTCATAGTGCCTTCATACACTAAGACTTGTGTCAAGAGAAGACAGAAAACTCTACTTAAAATGGAAACAGTTAAGGATAAATTTAAACTACCCCTGCTCTGTGGCTGGGGAGGAGACAAATCCTGCACTATGAAGTTATGTCCTTTCAGTAGAGTCAATCTGATATCTTCTGGAAATTGAGTATAAGCCCTAAGTCTGGATATATAAAGAGTTATGTGTGAATCCCTTTTCTGAAAACATTGCAATTTCATCTAAAACAGTTTTTCACAAACAACAGTATTTTTTTATTTATTTACTTAAATAAATTGGCTCGTTCTTAGAATTATTTATTTCTTTATTTTTAAGGTAGTAAAGATTATTTTAAATGCCCCAATCCAGGAACACAAGAGGAAAGGTAAATTTATTTCACCAGAGAAATTATAATTTAAGATTTTAAAGTGCAGGGATGTTACCCTAACACTCTTGGCCAAGCTTTTAAAACTTGGCTTATTCCCTAAACATTATAGCCAGGATGTTAGCAGAGACCCAAGATAGATAGATAGATAGATAGATAGATAGATAGATAGATAGATAGATAGATAGATAGATAGATAGATAATGTGTGGATGTGTGGATGTATAATATACAC
This sequence comes from Crotalus tigris, assembly GCF_016545835.1. Taxonomy (NCBI): domain Eukaryota; kingdom Metazoa; phylum Chordata; class Lepidosauria; order Squamata; family Viperidae; genus Crotalus; species Crotalus tigris. The sequence continues at coordinate 293,941 of NW_024100595.1, read as the reverse complement.
ACACAGACACACACATTTATACACATTTATTCATACATATATCTCTGTCTGTCTGTCTGTCTGTCTATCATCATCATCTTCAGGACAGTTTTGTTATATTGCCAATTAATTCAACTCCATGTGTAAATTCCACCTGAAGTGCTCCTGATGATTTAGCCACTCATGCTGGGGTAAGAGTACATCCAGAGATAACAGGCACTTAGACATTAGTGTCCTATTACAATTAACAGTAATTCTGCTATATGTCATCACTTAACAGAGGTTCTTGCAAAAGTATAAGACTGGTGTGGCTGCTAACTTGGTGGCAGCTTGCAAAGTATAGCAGACCCTGTGCCATATTATGATCATTTGGATGAATAGCATATAGCATTATAAGTGAAATTAAAAAGTAGACCTCACACATTTTTGTACTCTGATATTTAAAGGAAACAGGTAAGAAAAAAAATAGCATAAGGAAAAGTAATTAAACACGGGCAGATTAATTGAATATTAGTGCTTTTACTGAATAAATGAGGATAAATCCTGCTAATTATGTGACTTTTCCTTGTTCTGATGTGATAATAAAATACTCTAATTCTAGAGGGGCCTGACACCATCTCTGCTAAAGCAATAACTCCTTGTTTCCTAAAGAGCAGTACTTACACAGTTTGAAAATGATTCAGTGAACCAGGTCTTCACTGTTTTAACTGTAGAGGAGTGTGACAGCAAAACTAATCTTCTTGCTTTTCCATGGCATTATTGAGTCCCTGTAGAAACATCTGGTTTTGGGGTTCATGTTCATTCTTTGAAATGAATCTATGTCTAGGTCAGTGTACGTGCAGGTACTCCCTCTGATTATCAAAACAGCTCCCTCCAGTTTTTGAGCTTGATGGTCTACTGGCTTATTTCCCATTGGTCAACAGGTGCATTAGGTCAAATTATTTTGATGTTCCTCCTCCTCCTCCTCCTCCTCACCACCACCACCACCACCATCAAATTAACCAATTCAAGGTTATCTTGTGGAAAATTATGCCATTTTGTATGGAAATATTTATGCATTCTCTTGCCCTAATCCTGAGAGCTCAGAAAGCAATAATAAAAATAATAATGATCAATTTGATCCAGTAAGCTTCAAGTGGCATTAATGTGTTTTGTTTCTTCCCCTTCCCTTCCTAATGTGCTTTTCACAATCAGTTCCTGCTTAAGGCAGTTCCTAACTAAACACATAAAAATTGCAAACAGGAAGAATCATATTAACCCTTCTACTCTCTCTGTCCACTGTCCATCATTACATCTTGATAGGAAAATCATGGTAAAAAGCAGCACATTGATTATTAAGGTTAAATTAAGGGAAACAAGATGTAACCTTCACTATCAAATTGTCCCTGTCTCTCCTTTGTAATACTCTGACTTTGGGTCCAGCATCAACAAGTTGTGTGGCCTGTTTTTTCTCATTTGAATTTGGCATGCTGAGAAGATTGATAATATAATGCTGGCAAATATTTCAGGAAAGAGCTGAAGTTTTGTGAAGTTTTGTAACTCATGAAAAAAAGGAATAGAGTGATTTTTTTTTTAACAGAGAAGCTGTTGTAGGATTAAAAATTGATGTGCTCTGCTCCAGTGAACTGTGCACACTGAAGCCTGTAGAAAAACATCTTGGAAACTTTGTTGAAAACAGGCTAAGAAAAGTTGAAAGCTGCCTCTGGGCAAGGGTAATTTCTGCTTCAATGCTTAGGTGGGTCCTTCCAACAATTTGTAGTGCTGAAATAAGCTGCATTTATATCCTCAGCCTCTGTTCAGGCCTTGATTAAAAAGTTCATGAAATAATACTGTATATGCCTTTTCCTCTGTCTTTTAGCATCTAAGAGACTATATATTATATGTTGGACAATTGAAAATCTAATTGCTAGATTTTAAGAAGACAATGAGTAAAATATATATAGGAGTGTGTGTGTGTGTGTGTGTGTGTGTGTATTTGCCATTTTATTAAGCGTTGAAAGTGTTCATTGCATGCTAGAAAGGCCTCCACGAGGACATGTGTTTTAGTTCCCATAAAGTAGTTTCCTCAGTCCAAGAAGTGACCTTAAAAAATGTACCATTTGTTAACGATTCACAGGGCACTGCCCAGCACTTTGTCTCAACAGTTTTCTGCAAATCGCTAGTTTAATAGCCTAAGAAATAAACATTACTTAAATCTCTTGAATATTTTGAACTTTCAATATACTATATCCTCGTATCTTGTGGATGGAATGCAAATATCCACAAAGACAGCAGGAAGTGTTGACTGTAATATAGCTACAGTAGGTTCTTTCATTTCTATCTGCATGGGGACCTTCAGAGGTTTAATTATTTCTACACCATTTTAAACAGTGCACTCTGATATGCTCAGACACCAAAATATATCTGAACAGACAGATATGGCGACTGAACAAAATCATGTCAGGAAGGGAGGGAATGTCTGGTTGGGGAGTTAAGAAGTTCCCATGATTTTTGTCTTCTTGGCATAGTAGCAAATCAGTATTGTTGACTTATATGGAATAAAGCCAATATAAAGTCCCCTGAAGCCTCAAAGATCAGCTCATCTATTATAAGATTTTGTGGACTAAATCAATTGCATGGAGCTTTAATCTAAGTGAACATATTTTCTGTTTCTGTTATACATATTCTTTCTCTCTCTGTGTTATACGTATATGGACAAGTTTGGGTGGAAATGAATTATAAATAGGGATTAAAGGGAAATAAAGTGCAGGAGGTACAGACAGTGCTAATTATTACAGCTATACTTATATATTGCTCAGGATAATATTCAAAACATTTAATAAATTACACTGCAGAACACAGAAAATTATACATAAATATATTAGTCCTTAAGAAGCTGGAAGATTTTTATTTATTTGTAATATTTATTTCTATTTATAAATGAATATGTTAATAAATAAATATTTATTTTTATTTTTACATGTATATTTATTTATAATATATTTATACATAAATGTGTTACTCTTTAAAAAGCTGGAAGATTTTGATTTATTTATTTAGTTTTGTGGCAACAGAGTAACTTGGCTTTTTCTCTGGAAACTGAGATGCAAGGATGCTTAAATTATAATTCTCCATTATCTTCAAATCAGGAAAAGTGTGATTTCATCCTTTTTATCAACCTGGTTACTCGTTTCTGATTAATTCCAAAGAAGAATTAGGACAGTTTCCTTGTTTGAATATATAAGAATCTTAACACTAAAGCTAAGCATGGGGATGAGGTGAAGTGCACAACTTATCCTCTAATTGCCCAGGATTTATAGAGAATTAAATCAGAATAATAAATCAGAAATTAGTAAATATGAATGGAATCACACTACGAGAAAAATATTAATTACTTCTGCTAATTGTTTCTGGTAAAAACAGTGAGCATTTTGTAGATAAAGAAATGCTTGATTTTTTTTCCCCCTCAGTAATTATTTTCTTGTTAGATGAAGGAGACATGCTTACGGTAGTTCTGAGTACAAGGGAAACCTGATCCATTTCTCTGTATGGTATTCATGCACAATCTGTTGCTGATATGTTTGTATATAAAGTCATTAATTGCTCTTTTATAAATAAGAATTGATATTTCTAGATATACTAGTCCATGGACAATATCTACGTTATAGGGATTCACTGAAAAGACACTGCTGTATTATCTTGGATTTCAATTTTTCAGTATGTTCAGATCTCGCTAGCAGTCATCTGTGAACTGGCATTTTTCCAACTTACATTAACCAATGATCAGTGAACAAAGAGCAAGTGAACAGATTACAGACATAAAGTTGCACTGAATGATTTTACTCCTGACAGCTCAGCACTATTCATGATAGCTAAGAATTCATGATAGAGGCTTAAGTTTCTCAATGAAAAACACCATAATGAAAAAAAAAAGATATGATTTATTTATATGAAAAGTTTGGACTCCAACATTCCATTGATATCCATGAGTTTTATAAATGAAGAGTTCTAGTAGTAACTAAAAATAAATATTTAATATCCAAATAAGTAATGGAAGTAAATATAAAAAGTAGTATCGGTCCTACCATAGCAGCAAGAGAATAGTTACTGAATAAATGCACTTATTTGATTAGGATGAAAATAAAAACTAATACTGAATAATGAAAACTTGTTCTAAATTCTAAGCAATACCAAGTAGACAACAAGTCAATGAAGAGAATGATAAATTCCATTTTTTTTACTAAAAATAAAAGAAGAAAGTAATATGTTCATAGTCACAACCCTTTAGCCATTCTGTTAATCTACTGACAGTATAATTATGTTATTTTCACATTGTATAGGTTTATTTCCTCAGTACCTTAGAAGAGTGGTCCAGGGTAAAGAACTTCAGACTTTTCAGATTTTGCCAAACAAAATCCATTGGCATTAGCTGAGGAGGCTTTTGAAATTTGGTTCCTCTAACAAGTTGTGACTTTGCATCCAATTGATCCAATGTTGTTGCTGGGGTAAAAGGTGGAGGAAGGGAGTTTTATGTATGCTAGTTCCAAACATTTCGGAACCCATTAATTTATTCACCTATCACACTATTCCTCCAAGAATATAGAATATCTGATATTAGTACTGGCCCAAGAGAACTCAAAATTGGAGTCAAAATTGTGTGTTTTCCCTTGCTAATTTCTTTTCAAACATTGCTTCATGTATTTTCCTGTCATGATGTAGAAAATTTCAATGGTTTTTGATATTATTATTATTATTATTATTATTATTATTATTATTATTATTAAGTTGGAAGGGACCTTGGAGGTCATCTAGTCCAACCCCCTGCTCGGGCAGGAAACCCTATACCATTTCAGACAAATAAGTTGAAATGATTAATGCTGAAGTTATTCTTTTCTAGTGCTCAATATTTTGTTTCTAGGCCTTTTGAGATGCCATTTCAGGTACTTTATATCTCATACTTGTTGAGGTGTAGGAACTTTATACCAGCAGGCAAATATCAGTCATTTTCTAGTTCTTATTCACATATTTCTATTTTGAGAAGTTTGTATTTCAGCATTACCATTCCCTTTGGTTGTTTAAAAATGTAGCTGGCATTATAGTATTGGACATGATGAAAGTAATTTGAAAACTATAATATCGTCAAAATTTTGCTTATAAATGGAATCAGCCCATTCAGTTAAGCCCCTGCCTTAAAAAGAATAATTCAGATGATACAAAAATGTTATGTTTTTTGAAATATTTGAGAAACAAACTTATTTCTAATTTTCTTTCACATTTTATGGAAATGTAACAATACTATAAAAGATAAGGCAAGGAAGACAAGATAAGATAAGATAATATTTATTGTCATTTTTTTTACACTGGCACACATTAAAAATAAAATTCTGTTGCCTGCTCTCAAAAGAAAGTATATATCTACCCATATACATACATAATACACATATACATGCTACACACACACACACACACACATATATGTATATCTACACATATATATACTTACATACACCCATACATACATATACATATATATATATATTAATCACTGTCCATCTTGAATACATAGCGGAAAGAGGAAGCTTGAGAGTTCACAAGGTTGATGCTGTATGGAACAAAACTGTGACTGAATTTGCATATTCTGTTTCGGATACCACAAAGTCTCCTCCCAGAAAGTAACAAGGAAAACAGGTCATGAAGAGGATGTGTGGTATCCCAGACAATCCTGTGGAACTATCTTTTCCAATCTATTAGATTCTTCATAAGCTTTCTTTCATTCATCTTGCTCACTTCCCACAACTACATAATGGGATAAAAATAATAATTTCTGAAAAATGCGTAGTGGAAGAGAGAAGAATGAGATGAGAAAGCCTTAGAATTAGAAGCTAGAAAAGAGTAGATATTTTTAAGATACCCTTCAGATACATCACGTAAGCTCAAGCCACAAATACCTTCTCAGTCCCCAAGGACGGCAAAAAAAAAAAAAGCCCTGCTAAATATTTTCAAATATATCCTGATACTCCTTTTCATCAAAAACATTTTTTCACTAGTTGCTATGGTCAAAGGATCATGGGACCATTGATCTATATTTGGTCCTACCCAGGTCTCTGATTTTGGCAAAAATAGTCAATTAATAACCAGCACAACTCTTTGGAATCTATACCCTAAAAGTATTTTAGTGGTGCTTAGGATTTGCTTATACTTATTTTTCAATTAAAGACAGAACTCTTACGCATAGTGCAAGTTTCCATCTGCAAATAAAATAATAAAATAAAATGAATGTTTTATTTCTGACAACTATTCCAATTAAATATAGGTATGTGATTGCAATGTTACAGTATTGACTTCTATATGCCAGTTCTAAATTATTTCATTTTGAGTTGTATAGGAATAGATAACTATTTTACACTAGTAGATAACTAAATTCTACACTGCGTATTAATCTTCTACTGATACTCCTCAGCACTGCAATTATAATGGCTATCCCCAGACAATTACATACAATAATATCTTCCCTTTCATTTTTGATTCAGCACAGGCTTCCATAAGCAAAATTCTCCCCAATTTCTGCAGTCCTTTGTACCTCTTGGGACTGCTCCAGAGGTTTGTGGGCAGCAAGCCATGTAGGAGAAAGGGTGGCTGGATGAAAAGTGGAGAGCAATTAAATACAACCTGAATGTTTATCCACTTCTGATTAGCTGAGGGGAGAATGTATACCCTACACGTCAAACTCACACCTACACATAAAGAATTCATTAAAAAAAGATCCCATTAAAAAGTATATAGTGAGTATAGACTTTCTTTTCTCTTATCTTCAACTTAATGCTCATTCCAAATTTATTCTGGTTCCACCCATGGTTTCATATTTTTCTTTTTCATTTGTAATAAAGGGTAATAAATCTATCTTGAAATTCTGATCATTGCAAAATGGATAACTCCTCAGGGCTTAGGAGACTTCATGGAAAAATCCGTGTGTGTGTGTGTGTGTGTGTGTGTGTGTGTGTGTGTGTGTGTATTTTAAAAAAAGAGAATAGAGTTAGAACTTTATGAAATGAAAGAATACTGGGATTTTATCTGCTTTCTTTACTAGCATAAGTGCATATGCCCCAGATATTTATACAAATCTTCCCTATATTTGCACATGCTGCTTCAAAACATGTGCTTGCCTCTGAGTTAAAATTATTTTTAACTGTTCCATCTATCTCCCTACCTCTCCTTCTTGGTAACCTATTCCTTTTGGGAAGGGCAGGCCAAAATGGTCAGCTGCTTGGCTTTTACATTTTGGAAAACTCTGAAGAATCCTCCAGCAAATCTCTGGGGCAAAGCAGCCTTTTCCCCAAAGAACAAGGGCTTCTGAGAGACTTTGCCTCATAAGGGCCTGTCAGAGGCTCTGGGCAGGCATCAGTTGACAGGGACATCTTTGCCTCCTGACAGATGGTCAAGCTTTCCATGTCAGCAGGCAGCAGAGGGATCTCAGGATTTTGCCTGCATTCCACAAGGCAGGGCCAGTTTAGGGCAAAAGGGATCCAATGTCCATGCCCTTCATAGTTGGCGAGCTAAATGATGGACTGTTGACAGGAGAGCCATCAAGTGCTTATCCTCAACATACAAACCTCTGTGCTTCTCCCTTTCCAATTTTTTCTTTGGCAGAATTAATGTCCTATTTGCTTATCTTTCCAAATCCGTTTTGGCACCAATACAAACCACCGCTTGGTGGCAAGCAGTTGTCTGGATTTTAGATGCCAGGATTTGTGCTGACAGTTCTTTCTACACATTCAGAGTCAAGTCTCTCCCAGCTGGCCAAGACAGAAAGCTCTTCCCCCACCATAGGCAGCGACCCCAATAGTTAATTCATGCCAGTTTACAACCCTTGAATGCCATATTTTGTTTGATGGGGCAAGTAAAACTTACACCTTAAAAAAATAGTGGAAATAAAGCTTTTCTAGTCCCTATTCAGCTGGATACATTGCAGAGTACGGTCATTATACTTTTTTAAAAAAATCAGTTCAGAGATGGTTACTTGATTTCTCTTTAACAATGCCACCTATTTCCTGATATTACAATTATATTAAATGGGTGCAATAGGAAAAAATATCTCCCTTAGCTCAGCATCCACCCACATGGTAGACATGTTCCTGTTATATTACTCTGGGCAATAATATGGAAGTGGGTTGCCCCTGCTTCTCCAGCTGGCCTTCCAGAAGCAGGTGAAAACATAACTTCCTTGGAAGGCCTTGGGGAGTCAGTGTATAGCAACTGGCACCATATTCAGTAAATATTAGATTATTATTTTAATATTTAATTTAAATTGAGAGCTACATTTGATCATTGTTTTACTTATATTGATATGTTGTATGTTCTGTGTGTCAGTTACAAGCTACCTAGAGTCCTTTTGGTTTCAGGAAGTAGACAAAACTCATGACAAATAAACAAACAGGATGGAGCTTCTGAGCTATCTTAGAGTTTTGTTTTGTTTTTCATGCCATTTGAGCATATTTATCATCATAATTCAAAAATGTTGAGATTTCCAAATTGTAACTACAATTTTCATTTTGCCAATTGAGTATGAGGTTAATTAATATTAGTATTATTACTAATTACTAATTACTAATATTAGCAAATTAGTATAAGTTAATTAATGACAAGAATGTTTCTTTTTCCTGGTGACCTTCTAAATAAATAAAATGTTTTGAGTCAACCAACTAAACTTTTATCATTTTTTTTTAATATTTGACTATATTGCTTGAAAAGACCATTTCTTCTTCCTGGTTATCTTCTTTTCTAAGGAAAAAATAAGTCCATCAGGAATTTGGAAAGCAGGAGTCATAAACTTACAGAGAAAATTGCTGGCAACACCCTGAAATCATTTGAAAAGTCATAGATATGTTTCATATGATGTTTCCATTTGGAGATTTTTTAAAATATTCTCTGCAATGAAAAAGAGGCCTTGCAGTTCTTGTTGAAAGAACTCTCTTGAAATTACATTCCAAGATATTTGATGGAAAATAAAAGATTAATAGATATCAAAAGCATGTTGAAAGAGAACACATTTTGACTTCAAATATGATTGTAATTAAACTGATTTAATTGTAATCAGGTATCTTCTTTTTGAATGGGAAAGACCTTTAATTCAGAGATCACTTTCCTAAATGGTTATCCCATATCTGTACAGAAGATCCTATCTGGGGTGCACTCACACATCTTGATTTGCGCAAGTTGAGCTGCACACACATGTCCATGTATGCCAGCCTGCTGCTCATACAAGTCAAACTGCATGCCTATGCGTGCACTCCAGCCCACCGCTCACAGTGCCTGGATCAGAATAGGCCAAGGGGGGTGGTGACCCCTGCTCTGGAAGATGAATAATATTTATATCAAGATTTAGATTGGCATGTTATTTTTTTCTAAAATGAATGAATTCTTTTATTGTCTCTATAGAATTATAATAAGATGCGAAAAAATGAGAATAGTATAGTTGGTCTATCCTTTTTTTTATGAGAGCAGTTTGAAAGCTGAACACCTATTGTTAACTTCATATTTATTTCAATGGCATTTGTTTTTTGCATAAGACATTCCTGATGGGTTGTGCCAAAGTAAATTGGCTGTACATATTTCAATCAACAATTATTCCAAATATGTCATGACCTTTCCTACTTATGCTGAGATTTTTTTTGACATGGTTTAACTTATTTCTAAAAAAATAAAAATAAGTTTGACATATCTCTTTGTTTTTATTTTTAAAGGATAATGTCCAAACTGTGAGGCCTTTTTTTTTTTTCAATGTTTGTTTTTATGGCTTATTAATCCAGAACATTGAGGAAAACACTTTCTGTTGTTTATCACTTTGGTAAAAATATGTCTTCTGTTTCTGAAGAAATATGGGTTATAAAATTATTTCAGTGATTTTTATAGAGTCAAGAACTTAAAAAATATTATTTATTTAAGCATTTGTAGTTTCCAAGAACAAAGATAAGTATAATTTTATTTGCATCCTTATTTTATTTTGAAGACCACAGCTAATTTTCTTAAATGTTCATAGTGCAGGTTTGGATAAGAATTTTGATTCAGCTTGGTTTAACAGCTGTTTGGAAAAATATTATTTTATTTATAAATCATTATTTTTATTGATACATGTATGTTCACACAGGCACACACACAGCTTTTACCAAGTAATTTAACTTTATGCTTTATACAAAAGTAAAGTTTAAAAAAGTATCTTTAAACAAAAATTCCAAAATAAACCAGTTGCAATAAAATATAGATCCATATAGCTAACTGCAGCAAATTCTATAATGCTTTTTCAGTTAAGTCAAATGCAATGGGCTTATTTTTAAAGTCATCTTAAAAACACCCACAGAAGCAGTGAACTAGCTCTCTTTTGGAAGGAACTTCTAATATGTTCTGTTTCTAGCCCAACTCTATTGCATGTCTACCTTCCTGATTAAGCCTGTAAGTCCAAAGTTCAGTTTTTAAAAGCATTTTTATTTAGCATGTTGAATAAGGTAGTCCATGTCGAAAGCAATCTGCTAGTTTCAGCACCTAGAAAGATTCAAAATGTTTATAACATTCAGTGACAATTCTGAGAATACACTCTTTATTGAGACAATGCAAACTGCAGTATGTCTTTTAAATAGTCGGTTGATTGATTAATAGGTTAAAAGTAACACAACTAATTGACTGCAACCTTTAATGTAATGACAGCCCTAATTAAAAGAAAACTTGCCATGTGAGAGCTTCATGATAGCTGTTGTTGTTGTTTTAGCTTTTGTTTGGCTGAGCTCTTGGAAAATACATACTGTATACCTAATATATTGTAGATATTTAAGAATATTTACCCACTCCTTGCCACACCCAGAATTTATGTGGCATCTCTTTTTCTGCTATGCTTCAGTGACTTCTACATACTGATTTAGTCTCCTTACTGTAAGTGTTATGCTTAGGACATAGATTCCACCATTACATCCAGCCTATAATATGGGACCCATCCGTATCTTCTTTACTTAAAAGGGCCATAATATGTGATGAAATTCTTGATCTTGGGTGTCATAACGTACACAATTCAGAACCCCCCTCCATTTCTTGCTTTTGTAATACATGAGATAGGTATTCATTTACTCCAAATTGAAATCCTCCCGTCAGTTTCATGGGAAATGCAATTCAGTTACATTTCTTGCCTTACTTCTCCTATTTGGCCAGATAATAGAAGTTAGAATTTAAGTGCATCCATAAGGTTCTTTTTGCCAATTTAGCTCTGAACCCCAGCATTCCCACATTATCATCCAGATTCAAGAGTTGGGTTGTATTGTTTTCCTGTTTGATACCAGTTTGTCTGAAAGCAGAACAAAGCTGATTTTGGGTTTGTTAGTGCTAAAGGTCTATGAATTTTGCAGGCAATTTCTTCTGCTATTGAAGGCGTTCTTGTCCTGCCACTTTAGCATCTTGTTCTTGTCTATAGGCATGGTTGAGAATGTATTTCTCTTTCCCCTTCAAGCTCTTGTAGCAGCAGCATGCAGCCAACGGTTGGAAAAACCGGGAAGAGTAACAGGTTGTAGAAATGCGCTATTCTTTCATGTTCATAGCTTGCAAGAGAATTTTAAATGCAGAAAAGCAGTTTTGCCTGCGGAAAACTTCTTCACAACAATTTTTCAGAGTTTGGGTATTATTATTTTTTTTGCAAATAATAAAAAAGATGTGAAAATAGTAGGAGGCATAAGCAATTTACTCTACTTTGCGTGGAATCAGGGTGAAAGGAATTTTACTGTTCTATGAAAGTTTCTTTGAAAGTTTCAGAGACAGGGACATGATTGGATGATATTATTTGGCCCTATCCTATTCTCTTATTGGTCAGTTGAAGGTGGATATTAATTGGTTCTTGCTATTCCCCATGTGTTTTTAGTGTTTAGAATTTTGAAGAAAAAAATGATCACAGATTAGTCTCAAACTGCTTTATTGGAGTGGGAGAGGGCACTGGTATGGAAGTGAGCCCTTTGTGAAAGTTAGAGTTGTTTTGTGGCAATGAAGATAGATTATTTTGTCATACCTAATTATAAATACTTCAAATTGGAAGGAACTTCGCAATATAAAATTGCTTGTTCCAGTAAATTCCAGCGAAGAGACACCTATGAGATGGCTTGCCTGTTTCTTTGCCATATGACTCAAGTTCCAAGAATGTGTTTAAAGATGCATATATTGAATAGATTTTTTTAGCAATTAAGCAAAACAAATATTGAGCGAATATACTAAACAAATTACCTCTTTTCCCAACAGGTTCTTCTTGAAATTTTTTCTTAAATGTAACCAGAACTGCTTAAAAAATGCAGGAAATCCTCGAGACATGCGGAGATTTCAGGTTAGTGACACTTCCTACCTGTTTGATTAATCCATTTTTGACAATGTGAGCTAGGAAAACATACAGCCTTATTCGTGCATGTTGTGTGAAAATATTTACCTGATTTTTTGAATTTCAGTCTGAGAATTATCAATGACAGCAAAGGTAGTCCTCACTTACTGACCACTCATTCAGCAACCGTTCAAAGTTAGGGCAATGCGGAATGAGAAACCGTACAAGTCTTCATAGTTTCAGCTGTGACAACAACTTGGTGATCACACAATTGCAATTCAGATGCTTGGTAACTGGTTCACAATTGTGATGGTTGCAGCATCCCACAATCACATGATCAAAGTTGTGATCTTCATTGTCAGCCTCTGACAACAAAGTTAGTGGAGAAGCTGGCAGGAGGTCCTAAATGGTGATCAGGTCACTTAATGACTATGCAGAATTAACTTAACAACTGCAATGGGAATTGCTGCACCTGTCATTGTAAGTCGGTGTGGTCTTAGCGACAGAGTTGTCCATCTTAATTATTGTTAGTAAGCTAGAATTACCTGTACAAGCTCGAATAATTCTTAAAACAGCAACATATAAGTTAAACAAACACAAACACATTTAACCCTAGTATGCTCAGTTTTGGGGCCGTAGGCAATTTATTTCACTGTTTGACTCATGGCCGCAGGCAAATCAGAACCCCTTGTGCAATTAGTCTAAAATCCTTCCTCTTGATTGCAAGACGTAAAAAAAATAGGCTCTTTGGAAAGCCTTTTCAGGATAGAACAGAGGATATAACTGAGTAGAAGAGATACATTGGATAAAGTAAGCAGTTCACACAGGCTTGTAAATGACTTTGACATCCTTGTAGGGAGTAAGATGTATGTGAACCCAGCATTCCTAAGCAGGTAACCTCTACCCGCTTGAGTAATCCTGGCTAATTTTCATGTTTTTGCATTTCTTTCATATAACACTATTCCAACAGAAAAACTCCTGGCTTTCTATGAAATAATATAATCCAAATCAGCTACACTGGTTAAATCATGGATCCTTTTGGTCTCTGGCCTATTAAGAGACATTTTTCAAGGAAAAGATCTTATTTATCTTTTTTAAAATCTTACCTTCTTTATGCCATTTATTCAGAGGACCACCTTTGTAGTATTACAAAATATGTTTAAGCCCTTAATATGAACTGTCACCAAAGCTTACTTTTTCATAGTTTTTTTTTTTTTTTTTTTGCTTAAAAGTGCTTTGTAATGTTGAGAACCAGTTTGGTCTAGTGATTAAAGTACCAGGCTAGAAAGCAAAACACCCTGAGTTCAAGTCCTGCTTTAGCAATGAAGGTCACTGGGTGACCTTGGGACAATCATACTCTCTCAGCCCAATTCATCTCACAGGGGAAAATAGGAGGAGGAAGGTGTGTTGGATATGTTCTCCTTGAGTTATTTGTAAAAATAATAAAGGTGGGATATAAATAAATAAATGCCATGAAATTAAAAACTGTACTTCTCTATAATACAGGATAGAACAATATAATCATTAGATTGTGGTCTTATTGGGATATATAAGCATAGTCACCACTGTTTCCTGATCTGAGCTCAATATAAGATGAACAGCTAAATAAATAATAATAATAATAATAATAATAATAATAATAATAATAATAATAATAATAATAATAATAATAATAATAGTCATCATCAATGGTGAGAGACTGGGAGAGGTTAATATCAAGAGAGGAATATTTCAAGGAGATTCATTGTCACCATTACTATTTGTTATGCACTGTTTCCTCTGTCAACAATACTGAATAACTCAGGGCATGGCTATCAAACATCAAAAACATCTACCAGACTATCCCATCTCCTTTACATGGATGATCTGAAGCTGTATGGAAAAACATCATCTGAAATAGAATCGCTGCTCAACACTGTCCGTATATATAGCCAAGATATTGTTATGGAGTTTGACTTGGACAAATGTGCCACACTTACTATCAAACAAGTAAAAGTAGTGAAAACTGAAGGAATCAAGATGCCCCATGAAAATAACATTAAGAGTCTGAATGAGGAAGATTACTACAAATACTTGGGTATCCTTCAAGCTGACAACATCAAGCACACTGAAATCAAGAAAAAGATTAGAGGTGAATACATCAAGAGAGTGAAGAAGATCTTAAAGTCCAAACTCAATGGAGGAAATACCATAAAGGCAATCAACACCTGGGCAATTTCAGTCATTAGGTACATAGCTGGAATAGTGACTGGACTCAAGCAGAACTAAAAACAATGGATAGGAAGACCAGAAAAATAATGACAATGAATCATGCCCTTCATCCACGTAGTGACATTGACAGACTTTATCTACTAAAGCAAATAGATGGGCGTGGAATGCTACAAGTACATCAAATGGTTGAAGAAGAAAAAAATGGCTTTGGGAGAATATCTGAAGAACAATGATGAAGATGCACTGAAATTAGTATATCAGGAAGGCTTACTGACTACTGGAGAGACCAAATTGGCCTACAAGAAAGACCAAATGAAGAACAGAATAGAGGTATGGGAAAACAAAGCACTACATTAAAAAAAATAGCTGGGAAAGCAGATATTAACAAGACCTGGCAATGGCTAAGAGCAAGAAAGTTGAAGAAAGAGACTGAGGGACTAATTCTGGCTGCACAAGACCAAGCCTTAAGGACAAATGCATATAAAGTCAAAATTGAGAAGACAGTAACAGACAGTAAGTGCCGCCTATGCAAAGAAGCTGAAGAAACAGTGGACCACCTGGTAAGCTGTTGCAAGAAGATTGCACAGACTGACTACAAGCAGCGGCATGACAAAGTAGCAACAATGGTGCATTGGAAGATCTGCAAAAATATCATTTGCCTGTAAGCAAAAACTGGTGGGATCATAAAATAGAGAAAGTCATAGAAAATGATAAAATTAAACTGCTCTGGGACTTCAGAATTCAAATAGACAAGCACCTGCAACATAATATCCCAGACTTAACAATTGTCGATAAGAAAGACAAAAAAGTCTGGATAGTGGACGTGGCAGTGCCTGGAGACAGCAGAATAGAAGAGAAAGAACTGGAGAAGATAACAAAATACAAAGACCTACAAATAGAAATAGAAAGACTGTGGCAAAAGCAAGCAAGGGTAGTACCAATAGTGCTAGGCTCCTTGGGTGCAATCCCAAAACAACTGGAGCACCACTTGAACACCATTGGCATTGACAAATTCGCTATTAGTCAATTGCAAAAGGCGGCCTTATTAGGAACTGCTTCCATCTTGCGACGATATCTGTAATACCATCAAACATCCACATCTGCCTATCCCGGGTCCTGGGTAAGGACTCAATAGGTAGACAAAATGCCAAATCCAGTCTGAACATCTGGCTGACTGTGCGATGATCCATAATAATAATAATAATTAAAAAGTTGGAAGGGACCTTGGAGGTCATCAAGTCCAGCCCCCTGCTCAGGCAGGTAACCCTGTACCATTTTGGACAAATGGCTGTCCAAATGGCTGTTTTCTTAAAAACTTCCAGTGTTGGAGCATTCACTGCTTCTGGAGGCAGGTTGTTCCACTGGTTAATTGTTCTAACTGTCAGGAAGTTTCTCCTTAGTTCTAGGTTGCTTCTCTCCTTGATTACTTTCCACTCGTTGCTTCTTGTCCTGCCTTCAGGCACTTTGGAAAGTAGCTTGACTCCCTCTTCTCTGTGGCAGCCCCTGAGATATTGGAACATTGCTATCATGTCACTCCTCACCCTTCTCTTCGTTAAACTAGACATACCCAGTTCCATTAACCTTTCCTTATATGTTTTAACCTCCAGTCCCCTAATCATCTTTGTTGCTCTTCTCTGTACTCTTTCTAGAGTCTCAACATCTTTTTTACATCGCGGTGACCAAAACTGGATGCAGTATTCCAAGTGTGGCCTTACCAAGGCATTATAGAGTGGTATTAATACTTCATGTGATCTTGATTCTATCCCTCTGTTAATGCAGCCTAGCACTCTGTTGGCTTTTTTGGCAGCTGCAGCACACTGCTGGCTCATATTTAAATGATTGTCCACTAGGACTCTGAGATCCCTCTCACAGTTACTACTATTGAGCAAGGTACCCCCTACACTATACCTATACATTTGGTTTGTCTTGCCTAAATGTAGAACCTTACTTTTTTCACCATTTAATTTCATTTTGTTAGATAGCGCCCAGTGTTCAAGTCTGTCCAAATCCTCCTGTATCCTAAGCCTATCTTCTGGAGTGTTGGCTATTCCTGCCAGCTTGTTGTCGTCTGCAAATTTGATGAGTTCCCCATCTATCCCCTCGTCCAAATCATTGATGAAGATGTTGAAGAGCACTGGGCCCAAAACAGAGCCCTGGGGCACCCCATTACACACTTTTCTCCATGTAGATGTGGTTCCATTGAGGACCACATGCGGCCGGTCAGCCAGCTACGGATCCATCTGGTGGTGATGCTGTCTAACCCGCATTTTTCTATCTTATCAAGTAGTAGGTTGTGATTTATTTTGTCAAATGCCTTAGTAAATTATATCCACACCATTCCTCTAGTCCACTAATTTTGTCACTTGGTCAAAGAATGCAATTAATAAATAATAAATTAATTAATAAATAATAACATATAACAGTAGTATATTTGTGGGGTAGGGTTAGGGCTATCTGAAACTCATATTTTTCTTAATCAATAATTAGGATAGGATAGGATAGGATAGGATAGGATAGAGCTAGAAGGGATCTTGGAGGTCTTCTAGTCCATCCCCCTGCTCAAGCAGGAGGACCTAATCTATCTCAGATAAGTGACTGTCTAGCCTCTTCGTAAAAATCTCCAGTGATGGAGCGCCCACGATTTCTCAAGGAAAGCTGTTCCACTGGTTAATTTTCTTCACTGTCAGGAAGTTTCTCCTTAATTCCAGATTGCTTCTCTCTTTGATTAGTTTCCAACCATTATTTCTTTTTCTTGCCTTCTGGTGCTTTGGTGAATAACATGACCCCATCTTCTTGGTAGCAGCCCCTCAAATACTGGAATACTGAAATCATGTTTTCCCTATTTCTTTTTTTCTTTAGACTAGCCAAACCCAAGTCCCGCAGCTGTTCTTCATATGTTTTAGTCTCCAGGCCTCTAAACATATTAGTTGCTCTTCTCTGAATGTTTTCCAAACTCTCAATATCTTTTTTGTGATATGGTGACCAAAATTGGCTGCAGTATTCCAGGTGTGGTCTTACCAGGGTTTTATAAAGCGGTACTAATACTTTGTGTGATCTTGATTCTATGCCTCTGTTTATACAACCCAGCATTGTATTAGCTTTTTTGGCTGCTGCTGCACACTGCTGGCTCACAGTCAAGTGATCATCCCCTAGAACTCCAAGGTCCCTCTCACAGTCACTGTTTTTAAGCCAGGTCTTGCCTAATCTATTCTTGTATCTTTGATTTTTCATACCTAAACGTAAAACTTTGCTTTTCTCCACATTGAAACTTATTTTGTTGGATAGGGCCCATTGTTCAAGTTTGTCAAGATCATTTTGGGTCCTGAGTTTGTTTTCTGGGGTGTTGGCTACTCCTGCCAGTTTGGTGTCGTCTGCAAATTTGATGAGTTCCCCTTCAATTCCCTCATCTAAGTCATTGATGAAGATATTGAAGAATACTGGGCCTAAGACAGATTTAATTAATAATAATTTAGTGTTTTTATTTAATACTTTTTTATGGGAGAAGATAAATTAAGCAATGATTATTCTATTACTAAGAAGAAACTCCATGGCTTTCTGAGTAAAAATGTGTAGGATTATTCTCTTAGCTCTCTATTTCTTATTTTTATAGTATCAATGATAAGGAAGGAAATAATTTGAAAAATTACCAAAGTATATGTGGGATTTTGTGTATGTGTGTATATGTTTCTGTGAGTTTTTCTGATAAAGGTGCATATAAATATAGCACATATAATTATGTTTCCATTCCACTTTAAAACCCTAAATGATTTAATGTCCAATTATCTGAGAATGGTGCCTTACTTGGTAAAGAAGCTGTATAACTACTGAATTCAGCAGAATGCTCTCTTAAAGATGCTCTAAATTTCAGAGCATTTTCTTTCTCATACAGAAAAGGCATGTCAAACTCTCTAAAAGAAAGTTTTCTTGGCAGTTGCTCTTGGCTCCCACATTTTTTGACTTGAAGAAAGGAGTATGACTTTGCTCTTCACTGAGGCTTTTTGAGTTGGATTGTTAGTGATTCTAACTGCTGTTGATGCAGTTTTAGTGCATGATTTAACTTTAATATTATATGTCTTAGGTGTCTTGAGTACTCTTGTCTCTCGGCCACAGCACTCAGTTTGAAGTCTCCATAGATTAGGTTTGCAAGCTGCCTTTCAGACACATTTTGTCCAGTTCCTTTGATGTACTTCTCATCTTTTGCCAGGACTACTTCATATTTCATTATCAAAAAATCAAATCCATTCCAGCTGCCATCATTTCAGTAGCACTTTGTTCACTTCCAGTATTCTTGCTTCTCTTCCTGGGCTGTGTTCTTAGACATAAGAAATGAAGAAAATGCAATCTTGTCCCTATACCCCTCAGCCTCCTGCTCAGTGCTTCATAGTCCCTTGCAGTGTCTTCAAGTCTTTGACTGGTTGTATTCTTACATGGATCAATAGAAACGGGAGGGGATGTCTGTCACATCCCAATTGGGTGCTCCAGTCTCTTCAAATGCTATCTGGATAAATGACCGATTGCTGCTTTGGTCTCACTCAGTGTAAGGTCTCTGATCAGCCCTACTGGTTGCTTCCTTATCTTCAGGGCAGGCACAGGAATCCTTCTTTTTGTACAGAGCTTATTGAGTTGTCATTCTTAATTCCTGAACCTTGTGGCAACTGCTATTCATCTGGGATCCAGATGCCTTCTAATTGACCATAATGGCAACTGGAAGTTAGTAATGTCTTAATTTTTTGCTTTCTAATCACATATATGTGATTAGATGCAGAATGGTTAGGGACCTCTACCTGTATTTCATCAGTTTTCTTCCTGCTTTGCCTCATCCTTACTAAACCTAGATTATTTTTTCAGAACACCCACCAGTTAAATCTGCTTCATAGACAAGGGAATCTAGCATGAGCAACCAAAGCTAAAGGCTGTCAAAGCCTCAGTTCAAACCTACTTGTTCTGCTGCCAGTTCAGAATTCCCGCAAGATGTAAGCTGATTTTCATATGGAAATGCTTTTGGGTGTTCTGTCAGAAGAGCAATCAAAAGCTTATGTAGGTGACTAGGTAGAACATAAGAGAGGTTGTTGATCTCTTGACTTGTAAAGATATTCTGTCAGGCAAACTGAGCATCACAGCAGTTGAGCTTTCCATGTGTAAACAGAGACTGCTTTATTACACAGGTCATGTCAATTAGTGTGACCTTAGCATTTTAAGGAAATTAATCACTTTCAGCAGAGTAGATAACCCTTCATACTTTAATATTCAGCCTGTCTCCTTCAGTGACAAAAAAAAAATATTTCTATAGGCAATGGTTATGATTTTTTTCTCCCTCCTAACCTAGCTTCCAGATCTGGTGCTTGAACATTTGTAGAAATGTAGCCTCTTGATGATGGTGCAATTTATTTATTGTAACTGGGGAAGAATAGCACTAATTGAGGATAGGAGGGCCTTAGCTTAATTCTGTTGGCCACTATCAGATTCACAATGTTAAGAGCAGCCTCCTTGGGTTGCCCATGATGCCTCCTTTCATGAGTGTCCCAAAGGTGCCTTTTCAGGAGGCAACTGGACTTTCTTGTTTGGGATAACCTAGATGACTGAGAATATCCATAGACACTCTTTTCATGAGACAACTCATACGTTCTTATGGTTCCAGCTTAGGATGTCCCTGTTCTCCATAAAGTGTTCATCTCAGCGTTGATCACCTGAATTTAGATTGAATAAAAAATATCGAGAAAACATTTTGAAATTGAGTTCTGTTGTGAACAGCAGATAAGACTATAGTGATATTATATATTCTTAAAGTTCAGTTTTTGGGCTAGCTTCCACACACCTGGTAGACTCACCTCCTTTAGAACTTTTCCCAGTGTGGACTGTTTAGGGAAGGCGTTCCTGTGGATTTTTATTCTGCTAGTCATTGCCGACTGTAGGGGGTGGTGCTCATCTCACTTTGAGGCCACTGAGCCAGCGCTGTCTGAAGATGCATTTGCAATCATGTAGCCACCATAACATCACGGAGTGCTGTTACTTTTGCAATGAAACGGTACCTATTTAACTAGTCGTATTTGCATATTTTCAGACTGCTAGGTTGGCAGGAGCTGGAGCAAGAGCATGGCATATGGGTCTTGAACCTGGGCCGTCAGCTTTCCAGCTGACAAGCCCAGCATCTTAAGTGCTGTGCCATTGTATCACTCTGTTTGGAGAAGAATGGACAGAGAAAGGGGCGTTGTCTTACCTGAACGCCTTTTCTCAGCATGATGATGGAGAATCCACGGATGGGTTGCCTTAATCTATCTGCTCCAATTAGACTAAGTCTGAAATTTAGTACCGCCCCCTCTGTGCCAACTGCACCCCAGTTTTAGGCTAAGGCGATACTCAGACTTTAGTCCGACGCGTCTGAACAATATGGGAACCAGGCCAACTGACCTAATGGGAGGGAGTGGATTCTCCATCATCATGCTGAGAAAAGGCGTTCAGGTAAGACAACGCCCCTTTCTCCAGCATGATTGGATGGAGAACCCACGGATGGGACATACCAAAGCCCTGTGTCCCTAGGGTGGGGAATTAGATTGGGCCTGGGTCCCATCCAACGTTAATGCGTGTTCTAGAACCTTGCGGCCAAATGAAGCCGTAGAAGATGCATATACATCCCTCTTGTAGTGACAGACAAAGGAAGAGGGCGATGCCCATGTTGCTGCTCTACAAATTCCCTCTACGGAGGCCTGAGTAGACTAGGAGCTGTAGTAGCTGCGCCCCGGTTGAATGGGCCGTGATATGCCTGGGATCTCGCAGTGACTGAGACTGGTATGCCAGAGAAATACAAACTCTAATCCACCTGCGTATTGTGGTTGAAGAACCTTCTGATCTAGTGATGAAGGGTGATAGGACACAAACAGAGCCTCTGTTCTGTGGAAAGATGAGGTTCTCTGTATATAACAATATAAGCCCTGCGCACATCCAATTTGTTCCACTGAACCTCTATGTCATTAGAATGGGTTAGGACAGAAGTCCGGCAAAACTATTTCCTGAGATCTAGGATACAAGGACTTGACCTTAGGCACGAAGGAGGGGCCTAGCCTAAGGGTTACCCTGTCCTTATGGAACGTACACAGGTCCTTCCTCACTGAAGAGTAGCCAGTTCAGATATCCTTCTCGCTGAAGTTACAGCAACAAGAAATTCCACCTTCATCGATAACTGTTTAAACAAACCAGTGTCAATAGTTCAAAGGGTGCGAAACAAGAGCCTATAAACCTGATGAAGATCCCACGAGGGGTATCTATGTACAGTTGATGGTCTGACGTTGTTAGCTCCTTTTAGGAAGGAGCGTATCATAGGGTAATGTGTTAAGGATTCATTGCCACAGGAAATAACTGTGGCAAGTGCTGCTACCTGCCTGCGGATGGTGCTTGTGGAAAGCCCTTTGTCTAGACCATCCCTCAGGAACTCCAAGATAACTGGCATTGAAACCGCCAAAAGGTCAATTTTTTGAACTGAACACCAATTACAGGAGTCTCTCCATGTGGCATCGTATATTCTATTCGTCGAGGGTCGCCTGGATTGCTGAATCATAGCTATGACCCTTGACAATATGAGTCTCAGCCTAAGGCCTGCCTCTCAAGTGCCAGACAGTTAACTGGAGTCATTGAGGGTCTGGATGGCGTAGTTCCCCCTGAATGTGGGAGATGCGATTTGCTGGGATCCTCCATGGAGATGATGCAGAGAGCTCCATCAGGTCGGCGACCAAGAGCGTCTCGGCCAATGCGGCGCAACCAGGAGGACCTCTGCTCGTTCGCGAAGGATCTTCCTGATCGTGGCAGGAAGAAACGGCAGAGGAGGGAAGGCATAGAGCAGTTCCCTGGGCCAGGGACTGCGGAGCGCATCTGTTCCCTCCGCTGATGGAGGTGGGAACCCGGAAAGGAATCTGGGAAGTTGTGAGTTGGTGGGGGAGGCAAAAGGTCTAAGGTTGGGGAACCAAACCTGTCCACGATCTCTCTGAACACCTTCGGATCCAGCTGCCATTCGGAATGGTCCATGGTTGCTCAGTTCAGTGAGTCCGCCTGCTGGTTGGTCACTCCGGATATGTGCTCCGCCCTGATGGAGGCAAGATTCAGTTCCGCCCAGGACCCCAGCAATTTGGCCTCCTGCATGAGAGGCCTGGACCTTGTCCCCCCTTGTCTGTTGACGTGGGCCTTGGCTGTAATGTTGTCGGTTAAAATCAGGACATGTTGGCCCTGTACTATATCAGTGAATCCCTTTAGGGCCATATGTATGGCTCTGAGTTCCAGCCAGTTTATATTGTTCTTTAGGTCCTGTTTGGACCACCGACCTTGAGCCCAGTGCGTGTGGAGGTGTGCCCCCCACCCAAACAGGCTTGCATCTGTGGTAATGGTAATCCTGTCTGGTTCTAATACTGCTCCCCGTGACAGCGCCGGGGAGTCCCACCATTGAAGGGAGTTCAAGTCTCTGAAATGGAAGGAGAAGCCATGTAATTCTCTGGCATGGAGGCGTGCCCATGGCACAATTTGCACGCAGGACACCATCTTCCCCAGTAGCTGTGATAGGGAGGCCAATGTGACTACTCTGGCCCTTTGGATCCGACGTACAAGAGTCTGAATAGAGTTCCTTTGGTCCTGAAATAGGTAGACCGTACAATTGTCCATGTCTATAACAGTGCCCAAATGGAGGAGCCGGGTTGTTGTATGGAAATTAACAGAAAACCCGTGCTCCTGAAAGACCTTGATGGCTAGGGCGAGGTCTGATTGAGCATTTCGGAATGATGATGACTGGATTAGTATGTCATCTAAATAGCATTGAATTCTGATTGGAATTTGTCTAAGGTGGGCTGCGAGCACTGCCAGTACCTTGTAAATACCCTCGGGTAGGGTTCTGTACTGGTAGTGGGCATAGCTGAATCTGAGGAATTTGCGGTGGTTAGGAAACATGTCTCAGTTAGGTCTATTGAGGTAAGAAAGTCACCTTGCCTGATGCTTGCCAGGATTGATTGAAGTGGTTGCATCTTAAACTTCTTATACCTCAAGTAAGGTTTAGACCTTTCAAGTCTAAGATTGCCCTCCAGCCCCCCAAGTCTTAGGGATGACGAAGAGGTTTGAGTAAAACCTTCATCCTTCTTGGTCTTGTGTACTGGTTCAATTGCTCGTATTTGTAATAAATGAGCTATGGCCTCTGACATAAAATCAGCCCTGGACCTGCTCGTTGGGATAGGGCAAGAGTGGAATTTGTCAGGTGGTTGAGAACAAAATTCTAGTCTCAAACCTTGCGTGACAGTGTCTAACCCCATGCATCTGTAGTGATGGCTGTCCAAGTGCTGGAATAAGGGGCCAGCCGGCATCTGTAGTGGTGACTGCCCAAGTGCTGGAATAAGGGGCCAGCTGGCTTCCTATGGGAAGTGAGACTATGAGATCACTTGCCTCGTTTAGAGGAACGGCCCCTCGGCCTTGAAGGGGCCGCTTGGCCTGGATCTGTGATCTGCTTCTGCATGCTGAACGATCCTGCTGTCGTTCTTGTCTCTGAAAGGAATAGAGGGATGCCTGGGCCCAGTCCCAGGATGGAGCTGGTCGAAAGGTAGCCTCCTGTAACTGCTCTGTGACATGAGTTAACCAGAGTTTTACGTTTGTCCTTACCTTCAGTTAAGTATGGTTCTAGTGCCTTACCAAAGAGATGTCCACCTGTGTAAGGTTTAGAGGCCAGACGCCACTTGGTCTTGGTGTCTGCTCGCCAATTCCTGGGCCAAAGGAGCCTTCATGCTGAGATGTCTGCAGCGATGGCCTGGCAGTGTATCTAGCCATGTGCAGAGAAGCGTCGGCTAGGTACTGGGATGTAGCCACTAACTTACCCAGATTTTGGTGAGCTCTGAGCTGGTCCGGAGGGATCCTGTCCTGGAGCTCACGTAACCCAAGGGCTGAAGCCCTGGCAAAGAAGGCCATGGACATTGCCGCCTTTGTTGCCCAGGCTGATGCCAGATGGGAACTACGCAATGCGGAGTCAATCTTTTTATCCTCCGCCCTAAGTGCCTCATTTATGTCCCCAGGGATGTTAGCATTGGGAAACAATGAGTTCAAGGCTCATCAATCTCAGGAATCTCCAATAGGGAGGCCAGAGAACGGGCAACATTGAATAATGTTCCCTCTACTGCACCGGGGCTTAAGAAGGATCCTAAGTTCTCCCATTGTTCTTGAACTATATTCAGAAAAAGGGGAGGGCGGGAATATTGTTCTGCGAGACTGAGGGCTCGGTGTATATGGCGTGGGGACCCTTGGACGTTGTAGGTGGGGTCTCCTGTTCTTGGGGGAGGTTTGCAGTAGTGCAGGCCCTGAGTAGCAGGGAATTAAAGAATGAATGGTCAAAGAGACCGACAGGAGGGGTGGGGTCAGAGGGAGTGATGCCCTCGTCCTCAAACAAAATCAGGCCAGATTGTTCAGCCCCTGTAGATTCCAAATCCGATGAGGGATCCTCCATCAAATCTGGAGATTGTGGATGATACGTGGCCTGGGGGGGTGGCTGTGGGGTGTTGGAGGCCATAAACTGAGCCACAGCCTGGGCTATCGTGGACTGAAGGAGGTCCGGGTTCAAGGCCTGGTTCTCAGGAGGGCGAAGCCCTGCTGCAGTGGGGGTGAATGTGGCCTGGGGTCCTGGGGTGTCCTGGTTGGTTGTACCCCTCCCTGGGTCCACTCTTGTGGTTAAATCTAATTGGGGAATTCCCCTGGGGGAAGACCAGGCCCCTGGGGCTGAGGCACAATGTGAGGAAAGGGGTTCAAAAATGGACCTTCCCATCGTGCCTGTCAGATCTGGGGAGGCCGCTCTCAGTCTTTGGGACTCCTCCTCCCTCTGTGGCTCCCTGCTTGGCCGGGCTCGCTTGGTGGTGTTCTTTCCACTTGCCTCTGTTTGGCGTTTCCTCTTGGCTGGCTCGCTGATTTTCTCTGCCATGATGAGTTGCTCTGGGCTCAACCTTGGCAAAACGCCCCCCCTCAGCGCTGTAACTCACCAAGGGAGCCTGCAGAGATGATTCAGCCCTTGAGGGGGGTGGGCGGGGAATTAATGGGCACCGCGTCCCTTGGGAGCGAACAGGCCCTCCCCGGTTCAACGCTGTAGTCTCGAAGCCTCTGTCACCGGTGATGAACACTGCCTTCAGGAGAAACTCCAGGCAGTCTGGGCCTCAGTCACACACAAAATGGCCACCGTGAGTCAATTCAAAATGGCGGCCGCAGAGTTCGCGCCAAAAAAATGGCAGTTAGAAGAAGGCCTTGAGGCCTGAGGCCTAAGCTGCGATGAGCCCTCGTTCCGAGGAATCGCTTGGGCTCCTAACGCAGCGAATGGATTCCCAAAAAAAAGGCCATTAGAAGAAGAAGGCCTTGAGGCCTGTGGCCTAAGCTGCGATGAGCCCTCGTTCCGAGGAATCGCTTGGGCTCCTAACGCAGCGAATGGATTACAATTAGGTGAGCTGAGAGAGGCTGAGGCAGGCCGAGGCCTAGTAAGGCCTCCAGGCTCTGAAAATTGGATCGGTGCCAAAAACTTTCTCCTGCTGCTGGGGCGGTCTGCTGAGGCCGAGGGACCTAGAAAAGGCTCCCTCCAGGCCTGATGAGCCTCGTCGTCCCTTGCGGAGCCCCCCAGTCAATTGGCAAGCTTACCCCTGCCTCTAAGGCCTCCAGGCTCTGGTTAGAAGAATGGAGCCTCTGATGCAGAGGAACGGCCCCTGGTAGGAGATTTCTCTTGCTTCTGGGAATCCAATTTTCAAGCTGATTGTGAAGCTGAAAGGCTCTCAAAGGGAGAAAGGGAAAGTTCCCCCCCCCCAAAGGGAGGTTTTGTCAGCCTGTCAGCCTGCTAGGCTACAGGTTGGAATGAAATAAAATAGGAATACACAGTCTTCTGCTCCAGGAGCGAAGAAAAAACGTGTCTTAGAGCAAAGAGACTAAGTCTAAAACTGGGGTGCAGTTGGCACAGAGAGGGCGGTACTAAATTTCAGACTTAGTCTAATTGGAGCAGATAGATTAAGACAACCCATCCGTGGATTCTCCATCCAGTCATGCTGGAGAATGTGAAAGTGTAATACTCAGTTTTCATCCTAGAGTTAATTATACAAGACAGTACTTTATTTATTTATTTCATTTATATAGCCATCCATTTTATATCAAACTCTGAGCAACCCTAAAGTAGTTGTGATAATATAAATTATTTAAGACTATAATGGTGGCAAGGCAGACATTTTTTTAAAAAAAGCAACCTGGGATTGTACAGTATCTCTTTGATACACACAATGCAATCTAAATATTCTGACTGATTGTGGCCATAATGTTATTTCAATTACTATTTGAAAGAACTGCACTGTTCTTTTGACTGACAATATAAAAATGAATGCAAGTAAACAATTTTAACACCTGCAGGAATGATAAAAGAGTGAGAGAAAGTTTTATCTGGATTGCCAAGAAAAAATAATTGATCAAATTTATGCCATCCATGGTAGGAAATGGCAATGTGGAAATATTCTGTATTTTCTTTATTTCTCAATTTCCTATCCTGTCTTTCTTCCAATTGATAATGCTCATGACCACCTGCTTTCAAATCTTTATCACTGTCAAATAGGACATTTAATTTGTTACATTACATAAGCAGCTGAATAAAATGTTATTTGAAGGAGTGGACTGGAAATAGAGTTTCAGTATTACAATGCTGGGAATACAAGGTAGACTTTGTTGATGAACTTTGGAAATTAAACTCTGTTTTGGTAATTTTTTTGCTGCAGGTTTGAATAACATTCATTGGTGATTCAGTGCTGAGTCTCTTCAAGAGATGCAAATGACATGTCATGAGGCTAATTTTAAAAATCAGCAATGAGTGACTATATTTTAATCATTGTGAAGCTTCTACCTAAATTTAGGTCAGGATTTTTGTATCTTGGAACTAGAAGTTGAGTTGCAAAATAATAATAGATCCATGTTGCGAGAATCTGTCTAGAAGTCATTTCAGCCTTTTTATATAGTGTTCATATATGTAAACAAAAATATATACAGCTAGTCCTCAACTTACAACCACAATTGAGTCCAAAATTTATGTTCCTAAGTGAGAAATTTGTTGAGAGAGGTTTGCCCCATTTTATGACTTTTCTTGCCACATTTGTTAACTGAATCACTGCAGTTCTTAAATTCTTCCTAAATTAGTAACACGGTTGTTAAGTGAATCTGGATTCCCCGTTAACTGTAATAATAATAATAATAATAATAATAATAATAATAATAATAATAATAATAATACCTTGACGTGGTTGTGGGGCTTGTGTACTCTGAGGAAGATGAGAGCTATGCCAGAGGTTCAACCATACTGGACAGGTCTCATCAGAGGAGTCAGACAAAGAGTGTCTCTCCCATAAAAAATATGGTGAGACGTAAATTTCAGAATGCCATACCGGCTCGGACGTCGCCCGGGTTAACAAGGTCCGCGCTAGATATTGGAGTTTCTGGATATCTGGTGAAAAATGGGTTACAGGACTCAGGACTGTTGGCTGAGCAACCAGGGCCAGCAGCTGCAGAACTACTGGAAGAAAAGGTGTTTACCCGTCGCAGATACACAGTGATGGAAAACAAAGAAATAATGATCTGTTACTACAGATCAAGTCCAACAAGACGAGGATATCTAAAACGAATGCACAAATTCTGGAAAGAACAACATCCAGAATCAGAAATAACAGAACAGAGACTAGCAGATCAACGCCGATTTATAACACGAAATAAAGTATTTACAGAAACAGAATTGGACGAACTGCAAAGGTTTACCCAGGGCAAAGAAATCAAAGCCTTACCAGAAGTAATTCAGAATGTAGAGGCAAACCAGGGGGAGTTGGCAGTGAAAGAATCCAGTAGAGATATACAACTGTTCTCATTTGGAAACCAGGCACCTCTTCCTCAGGAAGAACAAAACCCTCTAACTAAAGAAATAAAAGAATTGAAACAAAGAATAATTGAGCATCTAGAACAGCACAAAAACAACAGAATAAGGCTGCCTGCATTGAAGCTTGTTCCAAAGAAACAGCTAGCACAAGCATTAAAAGATGCAAATACTGCAATATCAAGTATAAGCACCAATTCACTGCAAGAAACAAACCAACTAATGTACAGCACAGCTGCAGTTATAACAGAATACCTGGGATGCAAAATCAACAAAAAAGAAAAACAAACAAACAGTGCACCAGAAAAATGGAAGGTTAGACTAGAAAATAAGATCAGCAAGTTAAGATCACATGCAAGCAAGCTAGAACAGATGAAAGAAAAGAAGCTGAAGAACAAGAAGACCAAAGAATACCTAATCAAGAAATACCACTTAGAAACAAGGAAGATCAAGGAAGCACTGGAAATAATAAAGCAACAAATAACAGCTATAGCCAGGAAAATCAGTAGATATGAAGCTCGAATTGCAAACTATAGGCAGAACCTCCAATTTCAATCCAATCAGAAACGTTTCTACCAATCCATCAATGGAGAAACTGCAAGGAATCAGTCAGTACCTGACAAGGAAGAAACAGTGCAGTTCTGGAAGCAGATATGGGATAACCCAAAGAAATACAACAAGGATGCAGCTTGGTTAAAAGAGGTGGATGCAAATAAAACAGAAGTTGAAATGAAAGAACTAGTAATAACAACAAAAATGGTAGAAAAAAGAGCAAAGAAAATCAAAAATTGGTCAGCACCAGGTGAAGATGAACTGCATGGGTTTTGGTTGAAACATCTAACTGTTATACACCCACTCATTGCCAAGCAGTTCAACAATATACTACAAGGAGGAGAAATTGAAAAGTGGCTAACAACTGGGAAAACCTACCTAATAATGAAAAATCCAGCAAAAGGGGCAACACCAGGTAACTACAGGCCAATTACCTGCTTACCAACAACTTTCAAATTACTAACTGGTGTGGTAGCTGATGCAGTACAACAGCATCTAGTTGAAAACAATCTCTTTCCACCTGAGCAGAAAGGAAACCGCCCCAATAGCAGAGGAACAAAAGATCAACTCCTAATAGACAAAATGATCTTGGAAAACTGCAAGAGAAGGAAGACCAACCTGAATGTGGCATGGATTGACTACAAAAAGGCATTTGACTCTCTGCCACATGATTGGATAATCAAGTGCCTAGAAATAACAGGAGTCAGTAGAAACATCAGAAAATTTGTGCAAAGATCGATGGCACAATGGAAGACACAGTTGCAGATCAATGGTGAGAGGCTGGGAGAGGTTAATATCAAGAGAGGAATATTTCAAGGAGATTCATTATCACCATTACTATTTGTTATTGCACTGTTTCCTCTGTCAACAATACTGAATAACTCAGGACATGGTTATCAAACATCAAAAACATCTGCTAGACTATCCCACCTCCTTTACATGGATGATCTGAAGCTGTATGGAAAAACATCATCTGAAATAGAATCGCTGCTCAACACTGTCCGTATATATAGCCAAGATATTGTAATGGAGTTTGGCTTGGACAAATGTGCCACACTTACTATCAAACAAGGAAAAATAGTGAAAACTGAAGGAATCAAGATGCCCCACGAAAATAACATTAAGAGTCTGGATGAGGAAGAGTACTACAAATACTTGGGTATCCTTCAAGCTGACAACATCAAGCACACTGAAGTCAAGAAAAAGATTAGAGGTGAATACATCAAGAGAGTGAAGAAGATCTTAAAATCCAAACTCAATGGAGGAAATACCATAAAGGCAATCAACACCTGGGCAATCCCAGTCATTAGGTACACAGCTGGAATAGTGGACTGGACTCAAGCAGAACTAAAAACAATGGATAGGCAGACCAGAAAAATAATGACAATGAATCATGCCCTTCATCCACGCAGTGACATTGATAGACTTTATCTACCAAGGCAAATAGGTGGGCGTGGAATGCTACAAGTACATCAGATGGTTGAAGAAGAAAAAATGGCTTTGGAAGAATATCTGAAGAACAATGATGAAGATGCACTGAAATTAGTATATCAGGAAGGCTTACTAACTACTGGAGAGACCAAACTGGCCTACAAGAAAGACCAAATGAAGAACAGAATAGAGGCATGGGAAGACAAAGCACTACATGGCCAATACATGAAAAAAATAGCTGGGAAAGCAGATAATAATAAAACCTGGCAATGGCTAAGAGCAGGAAAATTGAAGAAAGAGACCGAGGGACTAATTCTGGCTGCACAAGACCAAGCCTTAAGGACAAATGCATAGAAAGTCAAAATTGAGAAGACAGCAACAGACAGTAAGTGCCGCCTATGCAAAGAAGCTGAAGAAACAGTGGACCACTTGGTAAGCTGTTGCAAGAAGATTGCACAGACTGATTACAAGCAGCGGCATGACAAAGTAGCAACAATGGTGCATTGGAAGATCTGCAAAAAATATCATTGCCTGTAAGCAAAAACTGGTGGGATCATAAAATAGAGAAAGTCATAGAAAATGATAAAATTAAACTGCTCTGGGACTTCAGAATTCAAACAGACAAGCACCTGCAACATAACACCCCAGACTTAACAATTGTCGATAAGAAAGACAAAAAAGTCTGGATAGTGGACGTGGCAGTGCCTGGAGATAGCAGAATAGAAGAGAAAGAACTGGAGAAGATAACAAAATACAAAGACCTACAAATAGAAATAGAAAGACTGTGGCAAAAGCAAGCAAGGGTAGTACCAATAGTCATAGGCTCCTTGGGTGCAATCCCAAAACAACTGGAGCACCACTTGAACACCATTGGCATTGACAAATTCGCTATTAGTCAATTGCAAAAGGCGGCCTTACAGGAACTGCTTCCATCCTGCGACGATACCTGTAATACCATCAAACATCCACATCTGCCTATCCCAGGTCCTGGGTAAGGACTCGATAGGTAGACAAAATGCCAAATCCAGGCTGAACATCTGGCTGACTGTGCGATGAATCCAATAATAATAATGAGGAGGAGGAGGAGGAGGAGAAGAAGAAGAAGAAGAAGAAGAAGAAGAAGAAGAAGAAGAAGAAGAAGAAGAAGAAGAAGAAGAAGAAGAAGAAGAAGAAGAAGAAGAAGAAGAAGAAGAAGAAGTTGGAAGGGACCTTGGAGGTCATCAGGTCCAACCCCCTGCTCAGGCAGGAAACCCTATACCATTTCGGACAAATAGCTGTCCAGTCTCCTCCCAAAAACCTCCACTGTTGGAGCATTCACCGCTTCTGGAGGCAGGTTGTTCCACTGGTTAATTGTTCTAACCATCAGGAAGTTTCTCCTCAGTTCCATCCGTTGCTTCTTGTCCTGCCTTCAGGCGCTTTGGAAAATAGCTTGACTCCCTCTTCTTTGTGGCAGCCCCTGAGATATTGGAACACTGCTATCATGTCCCCCCTCGTCCTTCTCTTCATTAAACTAGACATACCCAATTCCTTATTTGCTTTAGCCTCCAGTCCCCTAATCATCTTTGTTGCTCTTCTCTGTACTCTTTCTAGAGTTGTTTGTCAGAAGGTTGCAAAAGGTGATCACATGACCCCGGATCACTGCAACCATCATAAATATGAAACAGTTGCCAAGTTTCTGAATATAAATCATTATGGGGATGCTGCAACAATCATAAGTGTGAAAAATGGTGATAGGTCACTTTTTTCGGTGCCGTTGTAACATTGAATGGTCACTAAACGAACTGTTGTAAGTTGAGGATTACCTGTATTTCCTTCCAATAAAGTATAGATTACTGAAAATATCAGGAATGCGCCATAAGTTAACTTAACCTAATGATGGGTGGTGAAAACAGGGATCAATGCAACTCCTAATCTTGAAATATTAGATGAAGAATTCTGTGAGGGTTCAAAGTGTGAGGAATGGTTGTAAGTCACTCTTTTTAATGCCATTTTTTACTTTGAACAGTCACTAAATGAATGGCTATAAGTCGAGGACCACCTGTACGTGAAGAGCTGATTGTACCGCAGAATTTTTTTTTTCCTCTCTGCTTTTCCCAAAATGAAATCTGTGTTTTCTTCACAACATTTGGATCGGTTTCAGATTTGGCAGACCTGTCCATACCCATGTTTACCTGAATTTGTCTGCACCTCATTAATCAATTTTTAAACAGGAGTAAATCCTTTTTTTTTCCCCTTCGTGTGTTGGTATGAGTTTTTTAAAAGGTTGGTTCTTTGCATACATGTTACCTTGTGGCTGTGTTTTTTTAAAGCTAAAACAAAACTTGTTTCTGTTACAAATTAATTTTGCATATGCTTTGATCAAGATGCAGTCCATGAATGCAGCAATTGAAATGAGTTGCCTTTTTAAAGAGATATTTGGACCATAGTTAAGAATTAATTCCCTTCTTGAGAAGTTTTATACGATTTTCCAGTTTTATATACTGAATATGTTTTTCTTAAAACTATATGACCTCTGGTTAATGTATGTATGCAATGTTTGTGTGGAAACAATAGGTTTTTTTTCTTGTTCTACAGGTGCACTATGAATAATCACTTCTGAAAGTAGACCACCAAATAACCACTTGCATTTTTTCACACTTCCTGATGCTGGAAACAGTTTCTCTAGGAGATTCCTTTTTATAGTACTTTTTTTTTCTCCCAATGGCTATAAAAGAACCACCCTGGCATGGCATCATTGTAGTAAATCAAATTCTAGTCAAGGAAACTAGGTAGCAAAATTGTGTTATGCAATGAATGGGTTGGACTGAGTCCCCAATTTTGCAGATGTTGTGGGTAGCAAGAATTAAATAACGGATTTCAGTGAGATTACTCTGGTTAAAAAAAAAAGTTAATCAATGTTCTCCTGCGGAGAAAAATATTGCATTCTCTCTTATAGGCTCAGAACTCCCTTTACAGCATTATTTGAAACTCTGATTTAGTTCTTTTAAACGGAATAGTATTAAACAGTTGGATTAGTAAGGATTTATCTTCTTGAAATACTTTAGACTGTTACTTTCTTCTTTTTTTCCTTTATTCCCCTCTATTTGGTTGGTTTTTAAATCTGTGTATTAACAGCATTTTCAGGCAGCCAAAGTTTTCACACACAAAAAAAAGTATCAAAATCAGTCTTAAAATAGAACAGAACAGATTGGGGCATTCCTAATACATTTGGAGGACATCAATGGAGGGAAACCTCCTGATCATTTTTCTTAAGATGACTGTGGCATGTATTTTTTTATTGAGTAGAAGCAAAAGCCTTCATCCTTGACACCAGCATATTTGAAAAGTACTGATTTTAGATTTGTCTCTTCCACCCCTATCCTGGAAACTTACCCCATGTGAAAAAAAACCCATAGTTGCTTGTGTCTCCCCATCGCTTAAGCAAATGGATTAACCATTGTAGAAAAAGGCATAATACTCCAGTGCCTTGACAGTGCAAGGGCCTTAGGTGTCAATGATATTTCATGCATCATGATGTAATTATGTAATGATGCCATGTCACGAACGACAAACCGTATTTCATTTGCATCATTTGCACAATGACATCATGACATGAATAATAGCACAGGTTCCTTCCCACCCATGCAGATGCCCAGGACAAACATTATGTTACAGTATCTGAGTATCTTTATGTGATTTTTGCTTTATCTATTTATAAAATTCAGTAATAGTATAAACATATTGGGGATGCTTGCATTGCTCAGTTGACTTAAATGGCCAGGATTGTATATTGCCCATCAATATAAAATATATTCTGTACTCCAATGCACAAAATTTGTGCAAACCTTAATATATTTTTACTTTAAAAATTGAAGTTTTATGGACTGATAACATAATACTTTGAATAACAGTTAAACCAGGGGTCTCCAGCCCCTGGTTCATGGACCAGTACAGGTCCTCGGCATGCTAGCAACCGGTCCGCACAAACAAGGAAAGCCCCATCCACAGGATGCAGGCAGCACACAATGTCATGCCCCCTCCGGTCCATAGAAAAACCTTTCTCCACATAACCGGTCCCTGGTGCCCAAAAGGTTGGGGACCTCTGCATTTAACCTTTCCAGTTGAAACAATTCAGTATTCCATATGTAGTATAGTACTCAGTAGCTGAAAAAGAGCAAAATTGATTCTGGACAGATAAAAGTGACTGATCATAGGAGCCCTGGGGTGCAGTGGTTAGAATGTAGTATTGCAAGCTAACTCTGTCCACAGCCAGGAGTTCAGTCCTGACTGTCTTGAGGTTAATTTAGCATTCCATCTTTTTGAAGTCACTAAAATGAGGACCCAGATTGTTGGGGGCAATATGTTGACATTTGTAAACCACTCAGAGAGTGCTGTAAAGCACTATGGAGCAATATATAAGTCTAAGTACTAGTGCTATTATATTGCTATTGCTATCATTACAATCTTGTATTGAGGGATTGTCACCATATAGTGTTTTGCATGAAATCCCTGTTAAGGCACATTCAGTTTTGTACCCAGTTATGTATTTGCCACGTAGGGAACTGTGTCTATGAACCTTGATTATAGAAACAAATTAAATTTAATTTCAAACTTTTGCTGACGTGTTCCTTTTTCACTATGCTCTAACTAGCGTGCTGGTTCTATCTTGTTCAGTATCTAGCTTCTAAAACTGTTTTGTGACAAACTATATCCAGACACAAATCATGTCAACATTCACAGGCTTGTAAACATTAATAAATTGGGGAGAGGAGGGGAGGGAAGGACAGATTAAATAAACAGAAAATTGGAACTGCTGGATTAAACAGTGTTTTAGGTCAGGAAATGACAAAACATGTTTTTGAGAAATTTACTATGGTTAATGAAATATTACTTTGAAAACTTTGCCTCATTTTCTTTCCTTTTACCCATTTGAAGCCCCATAAGGAAATTCTTGCCAGCAACCCTTTCTGTTCATGCAACTTTGAGAGGGTAACAGCTTCCTTGGAGAATTGAAGAAATGTTTGCCAATCCTTGTAAAGCATTTCACCTCTTCAGAGGCTAAAGCTTCTCAATACCGAGAACAATTAAAGCAAGAGCCTTGCAAAGCAACTGGGGAATTCAGCAAAATAAATCAAAAACCCTCTTTCTTGGCTCTGGAGGGTAGCCTCATTATAAGAGCAGATCTATTAGCCCCTTTGCCATTGTCTTTCATTTCTCAAGTGAGGTGATTCTAATTAAATTAATCTGCATGTCAATCTATCGGTGATCAATCAAAGAGGCTGAGGTCTCCCTTAGCGGTGCTGTGCTTGAGGCTGACAGGGGCTGATAATGGAGGAAGAAATAAACTGTCGAGCAAAGTTAATTAGTCAACATAATAGGTGGATTAAACAGGAGCCAGCTGATTGCAGTTTCACATGTTGAAGCATGAGGTGGGAGCTGAAACTGCAATTAACAGACAATTATTATATTTGGTTGTAAGAGGTCGCATGAATAAACATATCTCAGTGGGTTTCAATTTTTAATCCCCCTTCCTTGTTTAATTTAAGGAGAAGTGTAGGTCATTTCTTCTTATTGTTTTAGAAAAAGTTCTGGAAGGCAGGTTCATAGGAAGGAAGCTGTAATTAGCTTGGGATGCTTAATGAGTGGTAGTGGAATGGAAACATAGCCTTTAGGTTGAATGCATGGTTAGGCAGTGGTAAAAAGCAGTGATGCAGCCACATAGATATAGAATTTCCCCAAAATGTGAGAGAAAACAGGTTTGTGAAATGCCCCACCAAAATTTTCGTCGGTGATTTGTTTTGGTGATTCATTATCCCCATTGGTTTTAGAATATGTCCTGTTGAATTTATAATTAACTAGATACAATATTGCATTATTAATCTGTTTCTCCTCCTTTCTCCCAAACCCCTCCATGATCAACACAACAGCACATTAATATTAGTGTGGACAAGTTCACACTATTCACAATAAGGATGGTTGTTTTATCCATTCTTATTGTGAATAAATGGCTGTCCACACTAATATTAATATACTGCTGTGTTTGATCATGGTAACAAATTGACTTAATTCATAGGCTATATTTATTTATAGAAGTCAAAATCAGTATTATTATAACTGTTATTATTTTAAATTTTAAATAAATCTTGGCAGACTCTTGGAGACTTAAAACAACACCAGTTTGAAAGAAACAAACAACATAAATAAAAATTTCAGTACATGTTTATAACACCTCTAATCAGCAATCACTGCATATAACATAAGTAGATAGTTATTCCCTGGAGACCTTCCAGAAAATTTTGATCTTGGGTAAATTTTGGAAGGCCATCATCAAAGGGCCAGCCTAATTTCTTGAGGGAGGCAGTTCCAGAGCACTGGTGCCAAGGTGGGAAACCTGCCCTTCTGGGTTCAGTCCTTCCCACCTCACAGAATTAGGATATCATGTGAAGATTCTCCCTGAAGACCCTCAGATGGGTCAAATTTGGTAGGAATCAGAAATTCTGGAAATGCCAAACTATATTTGGAATTTTAAATAGAAACTATCGCTTTAAATTGCATCTGGAAGTCTGCTGATAATCAATACAGGACCTGTAAGATAAGTGTAATACAATCATAAAGATAAAAGTGCTGTATATAGATGTGATTTAAGCATACTATCCTTCAACACTGGGAGTTAGATGGTGCTGTAGCAAGCATTACATTTGAGTCCAATTGTTAACTGGATGACTGTTTTTATTTTCATATTTGCGTAATTGTGTCTTAAGTGATATACACATGCACAGTGGCTACTTCAGGCACCTAGGGACCACGTTGTTCAAAGGCTAGCACGTTCTCTGACAAGCTTGAACTACCCCTTCGTTGCAACAAACAAAATTCAAGAGTTGTTTGAAGATTTAAAAATCCAGGATGATTCAAACAGCAATGGGTCATTCTGCTTGCTAACATAAATGTGATTGTTCTTAAGGCGGCAGTCTCCAACCTTTCTGGCTCAGCAGACTGATGGAGGTGGTCACAGCAGTGGGGGTGGGAGAAGGGATGATTTCACATGCATGCCACTTTTACAAATGCAGCTTCACGGATACTCACCCACCACTTCCACGCCCTGGTTCCAGTGGGCTGCAGCCCAGCACTGAGCCATGAACCAGGGGTTGGGACCCCTGTTTTAAGACATCTACTTAGTACCCTGTTATTTAACTCTTTAAAGAAAAAAACTGTTTTATAAGATTATTTTAATATAAATGAGACTAAATATAATAAAGAAAAGTGATGAATGAGCTGGTGATAATGAGGGTAATAATAATAATAATGACAGTATCTAAAGCAGGGATCCCCAACCTCTGGTCCGTGCACTGGTACTGGGCTGCAGCATGCCAGCAACTGGTCCACACAAACAAGCAAAGTCCCATCTGAGGGATGCAGGCAGCACACCAAACCATGCCCCCTCACGTCCACAGAAAAACCTCTCTTCACGGAACTGATCCCTGGTGCCCAAAAGGTTGGGGACCTCTGATCTAAAAAAAGGACTCAGTTGTCAACTCTACTGCTTAACTCCTTAAAGTTGAAGTTATTTTATACAGCTTCTAAAAGGTCCTTTTAAGATAAATAAGATTCAGCTATAATAAATAATCACTCTTGGATCCTAGTTTTGATCCATAGTGACTACAGAAAACAATGCATATGTCCTGTGTCATACTTTTTTATCAAAGTAACTTAATAGAAATCCTTTATCAAGTTGTTCAACAATTATATTTTATCAATAAAATTATATTTATTAATAAATGCATCAGCTGGCTGAGTTTGTGCTTTTTATTTTATTTATTTATTTATTACTAAATGTATATGCTGCCCATCTCACTGCCTAAATTTCACATGTCCTATATTGTATAGCAAAACAATATTTCTATTTCTAATTGTTCCCATTAGGATAATAAAATTTGCAAAAACAGTGAATTCACACTTGATTGCTACATAAAGACAATGTCTATCTAGATTTGAAAAACAGTATTCATTTAAGTTCTTAAATATTCTTTACATATACAATCTTTCTTTCTCTCCGCCCTGTTCAGGAGAATTTTGGACAAATGCTTATACTCCAGGCTTTAGCAGTATGAGGAATTCAGCTACTCTAATCCAACTTTAGCAACCAATTTTGTTTTTTCACTTGAATCAATTCTCATTTGCAGTGACAACAGTTTATCTATTCTGACATGCATGCTGAAGGATGATGTGGGGTAATATGCAGCCAACTCTTTTAAAAAGGAGTTAATAAAGCTGCTCTTGTTAAAATTATGGTTAACAGTGTATATTCCTTTATACAGCTACAAACTGTGTAATTTGACTAAATGACATCAAAAGCCTGTGATGCCAAAGACCCACTCATCAATAGCATCTCTTGTTAGAGTCATAGAGTCTAGGCACTGGTTATTATGCGAAATAGCTCTGCAATTTTCTGCCGCTCCCAGCTGTTATTTAAGATTCTGGGTTTATTAGTCTCTGTGCTTATTTGATTTTAAATTGCATTAAAGTGTTTCCTTATATTGCTGTTCCACTTGCAGGTTGTGGTCTCTACAACAGTCAACGTGGATGGCCACGTCTTGGCAGTGTCGGATAATATGTTTGTGCACAATAACTCCAAACATGGGCGGAGGGCTCGAAGGCTTGATCCTTCGGAAGGTACGCCTTCTTATCTGGAACATGGTAGGCATTTTTTGTTGGTTGCCATTTCTTCTTTCACTATGGGTCCTTGGGCTTTCTTTCCCCCTATTTTCTTCCCATGCTCAACACTGGTGCAAAATTTTGAAAATATTCCTGAAATGGGATGCCAAATTTCCAGCCTATTTGAATGACCTACAAATCCGGCTTATGCATTGAAGTAGGGCTTAATATTATTAGGGTAGAGTTATTACCATCACATAACTGATTATTTTTTTGTAAATCTGAAGTAGCCAAGAAACAGTGTTTCTCAACCTTGGTAGCTTGAAATGTGTGGACATGCTGGCTGGGAAATTCTAGTCTACGCACTTTCAAGTTGCCAAGGTTTAGAAACAGTGCTATAGAGAATTATTTTATGTACATTATGTTCTAAATTCACAAATGTTGCTTTCTGTTAGGTACATAATGTTCCTAAACATTTCCAGTCCTATGAAGTACAAGAAAGTGAGAGTCTCTGCAAATGTGTATATACATTGGATCAGTGACTATAAAATAGTCGTACTGCATTACCTCTTTTTTTTTAATTTCAAGAAGCAGTAATGTTACCAAGTATTGTGGATCTTATAATGCATATCTGGAGTAGGAAAGTGAATCTGTGCCCTCTAAAAGCTGTAAGACCAGGAACCCCAGTCAATGTAGCCTGTAAGAAGTGATGCTGGGTGATAGATGTCTATGGAGATTCTCAGTCATCCAGTTCATAGTTGTCCCAAAGGTGCTTTTTTTTCAGGAGGCAACTAGACTTTCTTGTGTTTCTTTGGAAGATGTTTCGCTTCTCATCCAAGAAGCTTCTTCAGCTCTGACTAGATGGTGGGGAGTGGAAAGATTTATATTGCTTATATGACCATCTGTCTGCAAGCACTATAAATCCTTCTTGGATGAGAAGCAAAATGCCTTCAAAAGAAACATAAGAAAGTCCAGTTGCCTCCTAAAAGAAAAAAAGCACCTTTGGGCTGGGTGTTGGAGTTCAGTATTTAGATGGCCACATGTTCCTTACCTATGGCTTACAGCAGGGATCCCCAACTCCCGGTCGATGGACAAGTACCAGGCTGCGGCATGCCAGCAACTGGACTACACAAACAAGCAAAGCCCCATCCGCGGGATGCAGAGGCAGCACACAAAACCACACACCCTCT
This sequence comes from Crotalus tigris, assembly GCF_016545835.1. NCBI lineage: Eukaryota > Metazoa > Chordata > Lepidosauria > Squamata > Viperidae > Crotalus > Crotalus tigris. Next base: position 253,752 of record NW_024100595.1, on the reverse strand, counting down.
GGTCCACGGAAAAAACCTCTCTCCACGGAACCAGTCCCTTGTGCCCAAAAGGTTGGAGACCTTTGGCTTACAGAATGATTATGAAATAATACTATCCTCATTCCTACACCATAATCATAATTTCAAGAATAACCTTTTAGTGACTGAGTCAGCAACTGACTTTAGGATCCAATGAGCTATTTTGCAGTGGCAACGTGACATGTTTACATGAATGAAATTAATCTGAGTCTTTGAATATTTTCTTGCAATAGTCTTCCTGGATGTTTTTTTTTTTTAACACTTAGATTTACAGACTTACAAAATATTCATGGATAAAGCATTTTCTTAATCTTATTCCAGCAACATAAACATGGAGAAATCCTATTTATTTATTTTGCTAAACTGTTTGGTTTTCCTCTTTCTCCTTTAAAAAGAAACTCTAAATTGATAAACATATAAAACAAACACAGTGTTAACATAGTGATTAACAACTGAAAATATGCAACAACAGTACATTACTGGTACACATCTTTTCTCAAGGTTTCCCTGGACAATGAAGGCAAGAGGAATCTGAATATAACCTTTAAAAGAAGCAAAGAGGATGCTGAATGTATCTTACTAGAAGACTCTCTGTAGCATGAGACTTACACACTTTATTTTCAAAACTGACAGTGAAAGCTGCAGTTCTGAAATCCATGGGCAGACTGGGGCCTTTGTGGTAATGCTGTTTATCAAAGCAGAGTTTCACTAGTGTAGTGGTGAAAAGCTTTGTTGGGGTAGATGTATAATGACTACTACTTCCTAATTCCTCTTCCTCTATGGGAAAATAAAAGATCATAAATTGAGAGTAGAGGATGGGTGGTTCCTTGTGGTTAAGGTGAAGGGTAAGGGTAAGTAAATGCAAAGTGCATTGTCAGTGATGGGTAAGATAGAAACAAATAGTAGGTAGACCCAGAGCCAAATGTTGATGGGGTACTTATTTGCTCACCCTCTCTCCTATCACCTTCTCTAACACTTTGTTTCTCTGCAACTGGCCAGCACAGATTCCTCTTGCCAGAAGTATGAAGTGATTGCTTACAGAGGGCTTTTGAAATTAAGCCAAAGACTGCATGAAATTAGACTGAGGTATTGGTTGCCCACCCATGATTTAGATAATACAAAGGCATCTTGTTCCCTCAGCGTCTCCTTCAACTTTCCAGTAAGAAGGAAAAGCTATAGCAGTCCTGGAGCAGGCATAATGCTTGTTTCTCTCACTGATGAAAAAAAAATGAATAGATAAATTAAAAATTAAACAGATGTGGAAAAAAAGAGGAATAGACTTATGCTGTAGCTGGCTGAGTTGGCAGAGTTTAAAAAGTGATATTTTTACTACTACTGATGGTGTCGCTCACCCATCCTCAAAGAATTGCTGTGTATGATTTTTACCTTGTGCATTAGATCCATATTGCTTTTACTGTAAAACTAAAGTAAGAAAAACTTGTAAGTCTTAATGTACTCCCCCTTCCTCTTTTATATTCATGAGAACTAGGGAGGGGCTTGTCTGAGTCACTTTATCAGATTACATTCCTATCCTGGACTCAATCTTCTTTTATCTGGCTGTTATCTTAGTGGCAGCTCTTCCTCTTGCCCCTCAAGGCCACTCCCCATTCTATCTACATTTGGGTAAAGAGATATGAGCCAGCAGTGGGCTGCAGCTGCCAAAAAAGCCAACACAGTTCTAGGCTGCATTAACAGAGGGATAGAATCAAGATCACATGAAGTATTAATACCACTCTGCAATGCCTTGGTAAGGCCACACTTGGAATACTGCATCCAGTTTTGGTCACCACGATGTAAAAAAGATGTTGAGACTCTAGAAAGAGTATAGAGAAGAGCAATAAAGATGATTAGGGGACTGGAGGCTAAAATATATAAAGAACAGTTGCTGGAATTGGATATGTCTACTTTAATGAAAAGAAGGGTAGGGGTGACATGATAGCAATGTTCCAATATCTTAGGGGTTGCTACAAAGAAGAGGGAGTCCAGCTATGCTCCAAAGCATCTGAAGGCAGGACAAGAAGCAATGGATGGAAACTAATCAAGGAGAGAAGAAATCTAGGATTAAGGAGAAATTTCCTGACAGTTAGAACAATTAATTAGTGGAACAACCTGCTCCAGAAGTTGTGAAGTTTTTAAGAAGAGATAGGACAACCATTTGTCTGACATGGTATAGGGCAGGGGTCCCCAAACTGTGGGCCGTGGCCCACTACCGGGCCTTGGACACTTGGCCACTGCCAGCGCTAGCATGACTCCGCCCTGAGGGTCCCACTGGCACTAGTGCCACCCCGAGCATCCCACCGGTGCTAGCGCTGCCCCACCCCTGAGTGTCCCACTGGCGCTAGCACTGCCCTGCCCCCAAATGTCCCACCAATGCTAGCACCATCCCGCCCCCAAGCGTCCCATTGGTACTAGTGCTGCCCATAGCCTCCCACCAGCGCTAGCACCACCCCATTTGTAGCACTCACACCTGCACAGCCTTTTTTTTCATGTGTGCATACACTCATGTGCGGCCATTTGCATGTACGCATGCGCTCATGCGTGACCGATTTTTGGGTGCACGCACGGGGTTCATTTTTGCATGTGTACGCACAGCCCATTTTCATGTGCACATGTAGCGGTGCCTGCCTCTCTTTCCAGGCCACCAAATCAAAAAGATTGGAGACCTCTGGTATATGTTTTCCTGCCTGAGCAGGGGGTTGGACTAGAAGACCTCCAAGATCCCTTCCAACATTCTATTCTATTCTATTCTATTCTATTCTATTCTATTCTATTCTATTCTATTCTATTCTATTCCTACTCCTACTCTTACTCCTATTCCTATTCTAGATTGTGTTCCAGAGAAGCCACATGGACTGGCTCAGCCAAGCCTGTTGAGACTGCAACAAATAGGATATTAGTCTCCCACAATTCCAATTAATATTAATATGCATGTATAAATACCTTGTGCCAATGCTAATAATATTTATCACTTAGTGTATCTGAAAGTTATCTTAGGAAACTAATACCATGTTGAAAAAACATGCAGCATGAAAATATGAACTGCCATCATTGCAGGAATCATTGGTGAAAAAACACAACTCTTGCCTCATTATTAGGCTGCCCTATTATTATATCTTATCATTTTACTTTGCATATATGTAAAACAGCTCTCTTTATATTATAGGAGCTACTTACATAATAAATTTGGTCAGGTGGTAAATGCATAATGTATCAGATCCACTTTGCACTTTCCAACCTAAAATTCTTAGCTCAGCAGTGTTTCTTATTATATAAACATAACTTACATCTGTATTTATTTAGCTTTAACTTTTATGTAGACCATGAAACATTTTATCCAATAATTCATACTATAGATTTTATTCCATCCTTGCCAGAAACCTAATTTAATAAACAAACCACTGTCATAATTTTTGGCTGATTTACTAAGGAATGTTCAAGCTGTTATTTTATTAATTAGAAGGAAACGAAGTATGCAGAGAATATCTATTAATTCATCCTTGAAGTTTCTTATACAAACCAAATCCTCCCCTTCTGTTTTTTTTTTATTAAAAACAAATAAGATACAGATTTTTTTTTTTTGAGAGGACTCAGTGAATACAGGTAGTTCCTGGTTTAAGAACAAGTTCCATTCCCAAGGTCTGTCCTTAAAGTCCAATTTGTTTGTAAACTGGACCAGTGTTATTGTATAATAATACATGCTGTAAATACTGTTGTATAATGAACTTGAACCACTGTGTATTTAACTTGAATTGCTGTGCATTTAACTTGAATTTTGCTACAATAGGTTCTGTTCTTAATTATGGGTTCCATTTAAACCAGAGTGTTCTTAACCTGGGGATTTGCTGTACCTGCCAATTAGAAGGATAGGCTAGAATTCCTTCAGACTGGAAATGAGCATAAAGCTACCTGCTCTAAATTCTGCTCATAGTTCCTTTCCACGTAATAAAGTAATATGGGCAGAAAAAGCAAAATCAGATTTCAGCTAATAGCAGTTGATATGAAAATTCTGCTTGCGTGAATTTATACCAAATTTTGTAGTTCCACAATCATATTTTAGCATTGGGATTAAAGCATTACTTTTTAGGACTAGGCATAGTTCTGAAATGATTTATTTTTATTTATCATGTTTATATGGCCACACTGGGATGGTGTGGTGGCTCAGCAGTTAAGATGATGGGCTTGTTGGTTGGAAAGCTGGCAACACAGGTTTGAGACCCGAGTGCCATGTGATGGGATGAGCACCCATCTTTGCTCCAGCTTCTGCCAACCTAGCAGTTTGAAAGCATGGAAATGCAAGTCGATAAATAGATACAATTTCAGTGGGAAGGTAATGTCCATGATGTCATGCTGGCCACATGACCACAGAAATGTCTTCGGACAGCACTGGCTCAGTGGTTTTGAAACAGAGATGAGCATCATCCCCCATAGTCAGCAAAGACTAGTGAAGTAAAATCTGCAGGGACTTTTACTTTATGGACACCCATCTCACAAGAAATGAATCTGGGCAGCATACAGTAAAAAAAGTATAAAACAAGAATCATGTAAAAGACAGTCATGTTAAAAAATATATTTTTTAAAAAGAAAAAAGCACATTCAAGAAATTCAGTCATCATTAGAATCACTTCTCAATCAGAAGTGCTTTGCTCACAGAAATGCGAGTACAGCATCTCTCTGCTTTTCATTGAAGTCAACTAATAATTCAGGTGCTTCTACATGAGGCTAGAAGTTGCACTTGCTTTGTAAGGTGCATTTACTTTAACGAATTGATGTCTTAGGGCAGGTAAGAGTTAGCTAGCTGAGGTTCACCATCCTTCCTTTAATGCACATGCATTGCTCTGCCATGTTGGTGCCTCTGTTGAAGAAAGGCAACATTTATTTGTTCTCAGAGTGAAAAAGTACCAGGCAGAGCAGCCCTGGGTATTGGAGGAAAGAGCCATACATGGCCCTTTCTAAAATGGGGAGCTACTCTGCCTGGCTTCTCTAAGGGGCATATGGAGGGAAGTCTGTTGACCTTGGTTGCCATTTCTGATTTTACCCCAAATTAAAATTATTTGACTTCAATGGAAAGCAAATGATGGCAGGGATTGAGATCTGGTGAGAAGAAGTCATGTGTATAACGAAGTCATTTTGATTTGATATCTCAGTTCCTTTTTGTTTTCCTAGAAATACATTCTAAATCTGCTAGAATAAGCCAAGGCAGCAATCCTATGTGTAGCATTTCTAGGGAGAAAGAAATGCAAAAATAATTTGGCTTTCTTTCTGAAAAAATATCTACAAGAAATTTGTCCCTATCCACAATTTGGGGCATATTTTATGCATGCACAACATGGTAGATAAGCTTTTGGAATGGAAGGCCTGTGTATGCATCCTGTTCTCATAAAATTGTGTCCTCCAGGTCATTATACCTTCCTAAGATATTGCTACCCTGTATTTAAGCAACAATCATGTAGTTCCAGGAAAAACTTTTCAAGACTGTGGAAAGATCAATATTCAGGAACTTTGCTATAATATTGGGAAGACAGATTTTCTTCTTGTAGTCTTCCTATTTCATCATTTATAAAATTTAAAGAAGCAACAAAGTTCCATGTATATTGCTATATATTGTATGTTAGATGACTATATATTTGTTTAATAAATAAAAAAATAAATAAAATATTATGGACAAGAACAGTGGTTCTCAACCTTTTTAATGCCGCGACTCCCAACTGGTCGTAAGTCGAGGACTATTCAACTGGTCGTAAGTCGAGGACTACTCAACTGGTGCAGCAGCGTTTGCAGAATGGGACTTTGGGCGGGCTCAGCAGGGCAGAGACAGCCTGGACAATTCCTATTGGCTTTTGAAAGCCAATAGAATTAGATTCTATTCAAGAGAGTCTATTCTATTGGCTTTCAAAAGCCAATAGAATAAAAGGGAGTAGCACAACTAAGGAAAAGGGGGAAAAAATGGCGCACTGCATTGTTTGGAGACCCCTGTGAAATGGTCGTTCGACCCCAAATGGGGTCCCGACCCACAGGTTGAGAACCACTGGACTAGAAAATAAATTAATGTAATGTCAACTTTGTTTTTCCAGGAATAATCATTCATATAGATTATTCTATGCAAGTGCATAATTAGCACAGTGCAATATTTTCTGTTAATTTCATAACCTAACAGTAAATTATTTTTTAACTATTATATGTGGCTTTATATTTTGGAATTAATTTTCTCTTTTCAGTCCATTTGTCACATATTGCTAAAAAAGGAAAACTCTCATTAATTTATTTCACTGTAATCAAGATTGTACTCCATGAATTTTCTTTATCATGCCTTAATAAATACATTGATCAGTGCTCAGTTTTTATATTTCAAAAATAATAGCTGGCAGATGCTCATGTAAGCAGCTCTGTTTGGCACAAGGGAAGTAAACAAGTGATTTGTGGTAAAATAGTTTTACTCAGATATGTCTATTTTTCCTTGTGTTTCAAAATTATACACATTGGGATAAAAAGACCAATATATTCAATCAATATGGATTTCTAGGATGTACCTTTTAAAAGAGAACTTCTCTTAAATCACAAACTCTCTAGCTCATAAAGAATTTGAAGGAAAAGCATGAACGGAGCATTAAATGAAGAATATGTTTTTACTTCTCTCCAAAACTGTGTTTAGAAGTCACTTCTATACTGCTGCCAACTTTTTAAATGGGTCACAGAATATTTTAATGAAATATTTTTGTAAGGGCAAAATGGAACATTTCAAATGAGAACTGATCCATGTTTAAGTATAGAATTTGAGTTTACTGGAGAGGCGGTTTGATGTAGTGGGTAAGGCACCAATATAGAAACCAGGAGACTGTGAGCTTTAGTGTTGCCTTAGGCATGAAGTCAGCTGGGTGACCTGGGGCCAGTCATTCTCACTCATCCCTAGAAAGCAAGCAATGGCAAACCACTGGCAAGAAAAACTCAGAGATTTTTACAGACAGTTGCTAGGAGTCAACAAATAATGATAGTAAAATAAAAAAGAGTTTCCTATAGCCCAGTGAGGGCGAACCTTTTAGAGACCAAGTGTCCCAAAACTGGCCCCGCCCCACTCTGCCCCCTGCCCTGCCCCTGCTCTGCCCCTCATCCACCACCCTGACTGCCCACAGGACTACTCACCGCCTCCAGGGCCCGCCGCAGATTGCCCAGGCAACCCAGCAGCACTATGGTGGTCACACCCTCTGCCTGTGCCCTGCAGCATCAACTGCATGATGGGGTGTGAGGGCAGAGTCTTGTCTACACTGCCTGGCTGCCATGCCCTTGGCTGCACTGCTCTGTGTGGGCCACACTTGAGGGCGACTCTCCTTTAGGGGGGCTGCTGGAGAGGAGAGGGTCATGGGGGGAGGCAAGGCTGGGGCAACGGCACATGTGACCACAGAGAGGGCTCCAAGTACCGCCTCCGGAACCCGTGCCATAGGTTCGCCACCACTCTATAGCACATTTCAGAGTTAGGGGACACTGGATGAATGAGCATCATATTCTGGCTGCTCTTCATGAACAGCACACATATAAAAGAGCCTCTTTCATTATTTGTGGATTGTATTTGCAATTGGCATTCTTCATTTTCCACATGTGTAGTGAACTCTCTTAACAATGTACAATTCTCCCTACTGGCAGTTACCTGTTATCACTGTATTTTTACTTTTATTTTACACATTACAGTGGACATAGGATATGTATGTCATGTATATCAAACATGCAAACAAGATTATTGAAAAACTTAAAAATCTGATAAAACAAAGTATATGAATGTAGGATGTACCAAATACCAAGCCCTAAAAGAAAGTTATATAATTTATGTTAAATATTTGAATTGATTGTTGTTGTTTTTTAATGTTTCTTTGTTCATTTGATGTATGGCTTTGAAAATTTCTAACTACAGTAATGTTTTCTATGAAAAAAAATATTAATAGAGTTAATAAAACATTACAATTGGGCTTTTAGTGTACTCTCTCTATATTTTTAAGAAGTAGTTCTTACTGAATTCACTGAAGCTTATTCATGAGTACATGAATATAGGATTACAACTAAAATAAATTTTCTCATGGATATTATTACAAATGTTATTTTTTATCATATATATATATATGATGTAGCTCTGCAAAGTTATTGTAGAGACAGTTGTAAATCTGATGCTGTAAATTATCTCTTGGTAATATTATGACAACTATGCAGGAAAGCAGTTCTTATCTGCAATGATTACTTGCTGTGATGTAATGTGTACTTTGATTATGTCATTCTAGACTGGTTTATTCACAACTCCCAGACAGATTTTGGTGGTATTCTCATTTGGTAATTGTGGACATGTTGGAAAATTTAGGTTCATTCTTTTATGGAACAAATCTTGCAAAGAAATTTGTAATAATAATAATAATAATAATAACAACAACAACAACAACAACAATAAAGTTGTAAGGGACTTTGGGAGTCATCTAGTCCAACCCCCTGCTCAGACAGGAAACCCTATACCATTTCAGACAAATGGCTGTCCAGTTTCTTCTTAAAGCAGCTATTTAAAGCAGTTACTTTTACTGTTCTTGTAAAATAAAGATGATAACAAAGGGAATGTGTAGATTTAAACGAACATGATGTTATCCAAAGGACTTTATTTGATTCAAGGCTCACGAATGTTTCAAATGAGGCTATAGTCATCATCATCATTGTATGGTAATATGGGTAGCCAATAAATTTTATAAATAAATAAATAAGTTAGTAAATAAATAATCAGTTTTACATTATCTTTTTTCTCAATCAAATCAATTAAAACAATAAATAAGGCTATAAAACTATATATAGTTTATAATTATATAGTTACATAGTTCTAAAACTAGCAGGATTAATTCTTTGAAAAAATAGCATTTGTGTGAATTCTTCATTCAATTCCAGATGGAAAACAAGAGGAGGAAGGACTTTTAGGTATATTTATTGAGTTATTTATAAACATAATAAAGGAATATAAATTAATAAATATAAATAAATGAAATATATAAATAGGTAAACTGGAAAAAATAGAAAATAAAGAACAAACAACCCTGTTGAATTACTGTGAAATAAAAGGTGTTCTCTATCATGTGACAATAGTTTCTAGTTTTCTAGTTTCTAGTTCCAATCAATAATGTAGCAATGATGTCTACGTAGAATTCTGTTTGGATGGAGCCAGTTGTCCCTACCAACACCTGCAAAGATTATCCAGTCGGGCTTTAGCGTTGCTTGAAGCTAATTTTCCATCTTGGGCTTTGTATTTATTAGAATGTAAAGCCCAGCACACAATAGGGCATGGCATAATGCCATAGCATCAAACTTACAGGGCAAGAAACCCTGTCAGTTTGCATGCTCTAACACTTTATTATCTAATGATCTAATATGCAACAATGCAAAGAGGAGATTCTCATCATTCTGACAGGAACCTAAGAGAAGTGACTAAATTACTTTATGTACCATTAGCGCTAGCAACCATTGTGAACTCACCGCCAAGCATTTATGCTAATACCCCCAAATATATTCAAGTGGCCTTGTCAAGCTGATAACTGACAAGCAGTTTAAATAGGGTTGTGTGTTGTGTGTGTGCGCGGTTTTTTTTTTTTAAGGGCCAGGGCAGTGTTTTCTTCTCCTTTCTGCTTTTCCCTGTCTTCTGCAAACCGTGGCAGTTCTTTGGCAGTTTGATTGTGTATCAACCTGAATGTGCAGCAGTAGCCAAGACTTGGTTACATACCAAGTACAAATCGTATAGGAAAGATCAATTAGGCTTTAAATCTAACAAAAGGTAGATGTGGTTGTTCTGTGTTCAGCATTGATAGTTCACAATATTAAAATTCAAAGTGGAATTAAGAATAGAAATCTTCTGTTATCCATACCAATCCCAGAGTCTAACAAAAAAAAAAGGATTATGCTTGGTAGCAGGTGTTTGGCATGGTGATATGATACCATGATGTGTTTATTCTGTCAAGGGTCTTACTATCATTGCTACTACCACTAAGAGGGAAATGAAGAAGTTGTGGAGTTGCTGTTTCAGCAGCAGCAAAAATAAAGTTGATATACATAGATTATTAATCACACTTTTCTAAATATAAATTACTAAGTCACTAAGCATCAGGACAAATTCTAAAACAATGACTCAACTGCTGTAAGTATTTATACGTTTTCCCAGAATATAACTCCCTAAGTCTTTTTGTGGAACTCTAAATCTAGAACCTAAAGTGTTGTGACTTCTCTAACAACATGATTTATTTATTTATTCTTACGCAGTAGAAAAAAAATTGTTTGTTCAGAATTAAGACTCCTCCCCGTTCAGTGGTATTATATACTAGTGAATGCCTTTGAAATTTCAATTTTACTGATCTAAAACTCAGGATCCTGCCTGGGAGTATAAGAAAATTCTTCTTTTCACATCTTAACTTCTTTACATATTTATTGCATTTATGGGTCTATTTATTTTCCAGGAGTTAAAGTTAGTCTACCCATTTCCATCATTGCTCTCACCACAAGGCTGAGAGAAATGGCTAGTCCACAATCATGCAGTAAAATTCATATCTGAGTGGAATTCTGATACTGGTTCAATCCACCCCAATATTTCTCTATCTTACACCACCCTGATCCTGCTCATTGCAAAGTGATCTTTCATATTACAGATAGGCCAATACAATTGTGATTGCACTTGGCTTTTGATTTGTCCAAACTTAAAATAGTTTATAATCCATTTATGAATTATCTTTCATTTTTTATACATTTCTCCCTGTATAGCCATTTTTTTTGGTATTGTCCCTTAAAATACACTCATTGAATTCAAACTATTTTCTAATGTACACATTTTGCACATTATTTTCCTAACATAATATAATATGATGTGTGTATACATTTTCATAGTAATAAAGTATAATGCTGGATGTACTTGTTTCAAATCAGAAATTGAAGTAGATTTGCAAATGGTACTTAAAGTGAACTGTAGTTCACAAATTAGAAAACCACTGAGCTCATATAAATGCACTTGCTAAGTCTGAAAAGACTGTCAGATCTGCCGGGACTTTGCTCTCGTTTTAACCATATAAATAATGGTTTATATGAAACAAATAAATTTTGAAATTTATTTTTGTGAATGAACCATAGATAAAACTAATAACTACTTTTGATTTGAATATAACAAGGCATAAATGAAAAAGAGAAAAGGAGATGTAGTGAAGTTTATTTAAAGTATTCCAAATTGTAGTTTAATATTAATGTCTAAGCATGGGCTATAAACCTTCTTCTGTTGAAGTTCACTTTATTTTGCAAAAAAAACCCCAAATTAAAAAAACCCTGATTTCCTAAGTAAATAATTGTTTTTAATGGTTTTGTAATAACTATTAATAGTCTCAGTGACATCATTGCTAATGAAAAAATTGGGAGAAAATGTGATTATAATAATGATTTCAAAACAAACTAACAAAATTAAATTTGCTTTCATGCAGAAATTTGGAAGTGATGCTTTATTATGGTGGAAATAAAGAGGTGATGGGATTTGCTATGGTGAAACATGAGGCAGGGGCTGCAGAAAGTTCCTCTCAACGGTTTCCTCTTAAACTTAGCAAAGACTGTCTAGGCTGGATGGCTTCAATAGGCCCTCCCAAAGTCTCCAAACTAGTCTTGAAAACTGCTTAGGCTGGAGAGTTCATGTGTACTCCTAGTTGGTTGTCTGTGGAGTTTCTAGCAAAGTTTGCCAGAACTGTCTAGCACCTGATACTTGCATGTCCCAGGGATTGTTGTGGTAACTACTACATTTGCAGTTGAACAGTGCTTCCTGGGTCTCTACTGAAATAGCCCAAACCAGTTACAGGCATTTGGAAAAATAATGCCAAATAGTTCAGGAGAACACTTCTCTTATCCTTCTCCCACCATGCAAGAAATGGCTTCTCTCAAGCATCTCCGGCAATGTAAGTTGTGCAAAAGAAGACTGAAAGAGGCTGCAGAACAGGAAGCAAAAATGACTGCTTGGCGTTACCCCTCAAAAAGTCCCTTGTTTTGAGAAGGAGTTTTGAAGGGGTACTTCACTTGAATCTTCTTCAAAGCAAAGCAATGCTCTGAAGATATGCACATCCTCAGCTATGTTGAGTAGGAGGATTTTCCTCTATCAAATTAAGGGCTTATTCATTGCTGCTTGAAATAGAATTTAGAATAAGTCCCCCTTCTGTTTAACTACTAGCCTAGCTGTGACAATTTTGTGCAAATAAGAGCATAAGATCCAACTGGCCAGGAGTGAGGAGTCTTGTGGGACAATTATCTCATCATTCCCTGTGACAGAAACGAAATGGGGTGCCAGACAAGGGAAATCCTACCCTTATCACAAAAAAAAGCACTTGGGAGTGGGACTATGAGAAGGCAATTCTATATACCAGTCTTTTAAGTTTTCTAGTTGGTGTACGTTTGTGCATTGAAAATTAAGAATGATTACTCTTTTATTTTCAAGGTCTGGCAAAATCGATGCAGAACCATGTTACTCCTATCCCAAAAGCCAATCCCCCAAGCACCCAACTAGATTAGTGGTTGTTGAGGTTGTTTGCTTGTTTGTTTTGTTTTGTTTTCTTGACCTTTTTCTCCTGATTGAAACATATGTTCATTTCAGGATTCCATCTATTAACCTTTAGCCCGGTCTTCATCTTTAAGGGGCAGCTGGACCATTTGTCTTCCTATTCTAGTAATGGAAGGTGTTTTATATGATGGGGCCCTTCCATTGATGTATGCTGAGTATGCCCATACTGCATCTCAGATTATTACTATCCTGCCTACTGGCCTATGATAAGCATCGGTCATCCCAGCTGGACAGAGTGATGCTGGAACTTTTTTCTTTTTTCTTTTCCACAGAGCAGGATTCATTTTCTTGATTTTTCTCCTTCTTCTGTTGTTCCAGCCAGCATCCAAATTGAGACAGAAATAACCATTCTTATAGTTATCCATTCTAAACTAATCCAGAATATTTTACAGCCTACTTGGGAACTAAAATTGCACCTGACATTCTAGCTTAGTTTTCAAAAACTCTTCACTTCATATGCCATCATACCTTTATCTGTGAATTTATAGTGCTGTTAAGGTGTAATGAATTGAACAAGTCCCTGAACAACGACAAATATCTTTTTGTTGTATTGTTCAAATTTAGAGATATGTTCACTTTGTGCTTCAGATGAATATTAAACTTAGCATCCTTTATTGGCAGTAAACGTCAGGCTACTTTTATTACACATTACTAATACATGTTTAAGGATGTGTATATGTGTGTTTGTTTTTGTGTGTGTGTGTATGTTTATATGTATTCTTGTTCTATGTTTGTCTGCAAAATGCTGCTGTTACTCGTGCTAAAGAATACACAAAGGCATCAAATTTATATTCTGACCAGCAAGTAAAACTTGAACAATCCTATCAGGGTGATTCCTCTATGGACATCTGAATAATAATAATGATGATGAAGATGATGATGTTGGAAGGAACCTTGGAGGTCATCTAGTCCATCCCCCTGCTCAGGCAGGAAACCCTATACCATTTCAGACAAATGGCTGTCCAGTCTCTTCTTAAAAACTTCCAGTTTTGAAGCATTCACTGCTTCTGGAGGCAGGTTGTTCCACTGATTAATTGTTCTAATTGTCAGAAAATACACACATTCACCCTTGTTAAAAATACAACATAGGCCAAGATTAACATTCCAGATTTTCTAGTAGTTATTTCACTTTATGATTTCCAGGCTCTGGAAACTGCCTTTAAAAGGTTCCTTTATTTAAAGGAAGAATCTAAATAGGAATAAGAGCTCTTAAAGTTTGATTTTTTTTTATTTATGGAAAGCCAATTACAGTTCCTTCTTCCTCAACAATTTCCTTATATATCCATGTAAATTGCATTAATTTTTAAAGATTTCCTTTCCTGCTTTAGGCAGCTTCCGAAAAAAAATGACCTGATACACAAGTATGGTTCAGAAAGAAAAACCTTAAGTATGTGGGGTAGGAAGGTGGGACTTGTTTTCCACTTGATCAAAAAAATTGGACTGAATATAACAAACAATATAATCAAATGTTTGTTAAATTATTGTTAGTTTTTACATGACAGTCTACCACAGAAAGTTGTAGCCTATAAATTAAGTTCTATTTATAAAGCAAGCACAATATCTTCCTTCTGTCAATGAAATCATATTATATAATTTTAAAAATAAGCCTAACTATGCCTGACACTTTATAGAAAGTGGCTAATGTGTGTCTGGAAAGTAGGAGACTTTTATTTCAAATTTGACCAGAATGATTTAGTAGGTTAGTTAGCTGTAAAAAAAATTGCAATTGTGTAGCCATAATATATTGGCTAGTATGCTTGGAACAGTATATGCACATTCTGAAACAAAATAATTGCATTCTATTATCAGTTGTATACCATGAAAATAACAATTACTATAGAAAGTTTGACATTCTTTCTTCATTACTGAAGAAACATACAGAAGCATTGCTATTCCAAAGCAACACAGATGGACTGGGGGCAACAAATAAAGAAATATATGGCTGTGGTGGCAGGGGAGTTTTGCCTTCTGTTTCTCAGCCACTGTTTCTCAGTGTTTTATGCTTCCTTATGTGTATGTATATATAATTCCTGACATTCCGGTCTGGGAATCTTAGTCTCCCTGGATGTAAGCATCTGTAATGGAAGCTTTTTATCAAGTATTATATTTTGAGCCTCCCACTTTGGCCTTTAATTCCTTTGCTTTTCTTCTTTTCAGACCTAGTCCCACAATCCATGACCTTATTTTTGCATTTAATCAACTTAAGCAAAATAATGATAATTCCACCATTATTATTAACTTAGCAATAGAAATGTTTATAATAGGTTGGATTGCTGAAAACTATGAACATTTATACAAAATTCAACAATTATAATGTGCTAAAAGCCCACTATGTTTGTTGAGATAACTGCACAGGACAAATTGACTTGAAAATATAACGAGTGATCTTCTCTGCCTTCCAAGTGTGAAGTCAAAAGCAGTGTAATAAAATCTGTTCTCTCTTTTCTTCCAGGCATAGAAAATGGCATAGGAAAAGAAATCAATAAGTATTTATTTTAGCACTTAACTAGGGAAGACATAAAAAGGAACTGTGTTTTCCCCTGAGCTTTGATGTGCTGTTTACAAATATAATTATTTTTAATTAAAATATTATTTGGGATGGTCACATTAAAGCCGCAGAATTTATTTTCATGCTGTATGAAAATAATAATGCAGCCTACATTGCCTTAATGAAGCCCTTTACCTACCATATCACTTCTGTACAACAGGTTTGTTTAGGGTTAATTCCTCAAATGAATGTGCACAATATTAATATTTTTTCCAGTATAAGTTTGGATTGAAAAAGAAAGTGCAAATAAAGAAAAATCTATATTTCTCCACACTGATAAATCCAAGAAGGAACACTGGTCTGGCTCTCTGGAGCTGAAGAACAAAGTAGACTACCACATTTTTATTCTGCAGGGTTCCATAATCAGAAGTGTAATTCAATATGTTGTCAAATTTGCCTGCAGCTTTAGAAGAAGTCTCCCCAGGCTGCATTTTTGCACCTTTGCCAGAGGCCAAGAGAGAATGGAATAAGGTGCAGGGAGGTCAACTTCAAACTGGAGACATCTTTGTTGGGATATGTAGCTCAGTAGTAAAGCAGATGCTTTAGATGCAAAAGGTCTCAAATATAATTCCTGGCAAACTTCTGTCAGCATTAAACATCCTGAGCTAGCTGATCAATCATTAAACTCTTTGTAACTAGTCTTCACCGTGATTATACCGAGTATGTCAGTCATTCCTGTACACTGCAGAGCATACTAGTTCTATGTTATTTTATAGAAACCCTTATTTTATTAGGTAGACATGCCATTTTTTAATTACATAGCTGAACAGAAAAATATGAGATGATACCATTCTTTAGGTTATTTAATAGAAGCATAATTTTTATGTAACAAAGTATGCTATGCGAGACTCATGGTGGATCTTCCAAACCCTCTGATCGAGAGTTTACTTGCTGATGTTGCCTAATTATATCATTCAACTCTGTGCCAGCCAAGACAGGCTGTTGAGGTTCTATCCCAGTGCCTGCAGGTTATTTGAGTTCGGATGGGGTGGAATCATCTCCAACTCAAGCCTACCAAGGCCAAGGGGCTATGGGTGTTTGGATCACCAAAATGTGGATTTATTCCAACTCTGAGCTTGGGTTGCACTTCAACCCAAGAATGGTGCACAGTTTGGAAGTCTTCCTGGACTCACAGATCCTGCTCGATGAGCAGGTGGCAGATGTGGCTAGGAAGGTTTTTGCCCAGTTTCATCTGGTGCACCAGTTCTACACTCTCCTATATTGGGGGGCCAGACACTCATGTCCCAGTCACTTCAGAGCTTGACTACTGCAACACATGCTACATGGACTT
Source organism: Crotalus tigris (assembly GCF_016545835.1). Classification (NCBI taxonomy): domain Eukaryota; kingdom Metazoa; phylum Chordata; class Lepidosauria; order Squamata; family Viperidae; genus Crotalus; species Crotalus tigris. The sequence goes on along the minus strand of NW_024100595.1, from coordinate 237,315 downwards.
GTCTTCCTATCTAGGGCTTTAATTCTGCTTGAGTCCATTCCACTATACCTCCTATTTATCTAGTGACTAGAATTGCTCAGATTCTCTTGATGCTGTTTGGTTAGTTTCATTTCTGCAGAAGTGGAAAGAGCTAGAGCAGAGATCCCCAACCTTTTGGGTACCAGGGACCGGTTCCATGGAGAGAATTTTTTCCATGGACTGGAGGGAGTGTGGTTTTGTGCACTGCCTGCATCTCACAGACGGGGCTTTGCTTGTTTGTGCGGACTGATTGTTGGCATGCCACGGCCCAGTACTGGTCCACACATTGGGGTTGGGAACCCCTGAGCTAGAGGTTGCTGGACTGTTACCAGCTATTACACACCAATTAGAAATTTGAAAGTTGTTGGTAAGCAAGTAATTGGCTTGCAGTTGCCTAGTGCTGTCACTTTTGTTGACTCTTTCATTATCAGGTAACTTTTTGCCAGATTTTAACCAATCTTCAATTTCACCTCCTTGCAGTATGTTGTTAAACTCCTTGGGAATCAATGAATGTAAACTTGAGATGTTTCAATCAAAAACCATGCAGTTCATCTTTGCCTGGTGCTAATCAATTCTTGATCTTCCTTGCCCTTTTTTCCATTTCTGCAGTTATTACAAGTTCTTTCATTTCAGCATTTTTTTTAAAAAAAAAATCCATTTCCTTTACTGAAGTTGCATTCTTGTTATATTTATTTAGATTGTTGGATAGCTGTGCGCAGAACTGTACTGTTACTTCTTTGTCAGATGTTGACTGGCTTACTGCAATATCTCCATTGATGATTTGGTAAAAATGTTTTTGATTCAGCTGAAATTGGAGATTCTGCCTATAGTGTGCAGTTCGAGGTTTTTATCTGCTGATCTCCTTGGTTATAGCTGTTATTTGCTGCTTTATTATTCCCAATGCTTCCTTGATCTTTCTTGTTTCTGGGGATATTTCTTGATCAGATATTGTTTGGATTTTTCTTTAACAATTTTCTAGCTTGCTTGCATCTGATCTTATTTTTGAACCTGATCTTCCAGTGTGGTGATGGTGTACTATTTGACTTTTTTCCCCCTCTTTGTTCATTTTTCATCCAAGGTATGCAGTTATAACTGTTGCCTTGCTATATATTAATTCATTTGCTTCTTGCAGTGAGCTGGTGTTTGTATTTGATACTGCAGTATTGTGTTATTATGGTTCGTCGCCTAGTTAGCCAGATGTTCAGACATGATTTGGCAGTTTTATCCAATTATTGAGTTGTTCCCAAGGACCTGGATAGGAAGATGTTGATGTTTGAAGGTATTGTCACAGGATGTAAATTGTTCCAAGTAAAGCTGCATTTTACAATTGACTGATGATGATTTTATCAATGCTGATGGTGTTCAAATGGTGTTCCAGCTATTTTGGGATTGCACCCAAGGCACCTACAATATTACAATTGTATTGCTTTTGCTTTTTTTCCCCATTGTCATTCTATTTGCAGGTCTTTGTATTTTGTTCATGTTGTTGTTGTTGTTATACAAATTATGCTATGTGGCCAGACTGACAGTGGTTCTTGTTTAGCTCATTATTTAGCCTTTGGTTGCACCATCCTATAACTAGCTACCTCTGAATATTCTGTACATAACACTGCTTCATTAAGGCTTCATTAAGTGCAGAAAGGGTAGAGAAACCAGAAGGTAAAATTTGGTACATATGTAATCTAGGACATCTTAATTACTATGGAAGACTGAATTATTAATGGTCTAGGGATATTTTAATTAGTTTACTTAGGAATATTTGGACAAATACTTTCCAGTTTAAGTATTAACAAACTTATTTTATTAGAAAGGTTGCTTCTCCTTTCCCTTACTTCCCAGTTTGGTAGCATCTTATTCTCCCCAGTTTACTGGATCCTGTGAATATAGACTACATTTATCCATTTCAGTCTGTATTTGTGCATCATCCTAAATCTGTTTGGACTTAGAGCTACAAAGCCTTCTCTGTGGAAGCAAACCCAGTCTTTCATGATAAATACTGAAGGGGCTAGGAAATGGGTCAGTCTTCAGCACCTGCACAACCTCTACATTAATCAAAGCACAGATTTTTTGAACCAAAAAAAGAGCAAAGGCAGAACTTGGCTGATATCACTGCATGCCACTAATTCGGCTCAGTAAGTCTGCATGTGTTAGTTCAATTAACCCTTATTTCCAAGGCCACCCATAAACTATCAAGTAAGCATCATTTCCCCTTGTTTCCTATCAGTGAAATAGATTTTTCTTTTGGGAGTTGGGGGAGGGGGGAATATATTGTTTACTTACTAATGAAGGGTGTGTTTTATCTGCCAGCCTTTGAAACAATGTCTCTTCCATTCGGCAAATCACAAGGTTTGACATTGCCAGTAGCTTCTTAATTTATTTGTATCATTAGACACTCTGGTTGCCCAGCAGGTGATGATAGGGCATCCCCAGTCGAAGTGTTTGTATATTCGTGTGAGCTATCGAGAACATTAGCAGTTAAATAAATATAGAAGCAGAAGAAGTCCCCCACCTCCCTATAATTATTTTTCTTATTCATTTCCCCCTCTCTCTCCCCCCGCCTTTGTGCGAAGCAAATTGGAAATCTCGTAATTAGGCCTGACTCTTAGTGTAGTACTAGACTCCCAAGCCAAAGGTCAACACCCTGAAATGAAATTTAAACCAATTAATCAGTTAGATTTTTACTGCTTGTCCGTGTTTTCTCAGCAATTCCCACAGCACGTAGCCTTTGATCAATTCTGCAAAAGCTAAAATCTGTGGCTGCTGGTAGCGAGATGGGAATGACATTAACATGGCACTCATAAAACAATCAGAGCAGTGAAACCCTCAAACAGAACAGGGCAGAGTAATATTTAATAAAAGCAGGCACATAATCTTCAGAATTAGCATTTTGTGCCTTGCTGTACCTTTGGGAGAAGAGCTTTTATTTGTGGAGTGATCATTATTATAACAAAGAACATCTATCTAATAATTTCCACTTTTAGATGGCAATATGCTATGAGCATTTCTGAACAATTATGCTAAACTGAGGCAGGGTAATCATGTTATTGTCACTGTTGGAAGGGAGGAAATTCTCTACCCCATTTTTGGCTACAAAAATGGGAGAAAACCCCACAAAGAGCAGTGTAGTTAATGACAACAACTTTGGGGAAGTCCTTGTACTTTAAGTGGCATTTGCTTTGTGCATAAAAACGCAAGTGAAAAAAACCAGGCAAGGTTCTAAAGGCCAGAACTGGTTCGTGTGTTTGCTTTCCTTTTAGGAATCTGACATGTACAACTCAAAATGCCAGGATAGTGCCTATTTGATTTGTAACAGATGCAATTTGTGGAAATTTTAAGATTCTTCAGAGAAATATTTTGAAATTTTAGTAGGTTTAGTAGATTTGTTTCCTATTCTTAGACATTTCTCGTGAGCAGCATTTTCTAGATTTTGGTTTGAATTTTTGCTGCTTTGAAAGAAACTCCAGTGGCACCTTGGTCATATGAGGACTGTTCCATTCCCAGGTTTTCTAGAAAAAATCCATTCCCTTTTTCTCTCTCGTTTCACCACTATAAAGTACTTTTGCTTTGAGCACAATTCAGTGACAAGCTAAATATGCAAGGCCATTGATTTCATACAGATCATAAATCATACATTTCATTTAGTGTGATAGAATGATTATATAAGGAGCTTTGTAAGTCATGTATCATGTAAGAAGTGTTAGTTTGATTCAGTGAAGCATGCATTTAAAATGCTTGCAGTATTGATAACACTTCTATAGATATCTTGTATACTGTCATGAATTATACTTTTTATAATAAGGAAATGCACAGATATGCTTTTGAGAACTGAAGGAGCTGCAGGCCTTGTACATCAAATCCAGATAAACTATAACTATAAACTACTACACTAAGAAATGGCCATTTCTTAATTATACTCATAAGCTTGAGAGCCAAACAAGTCAGTATGCTAAGGATACATATAGTAATAATAATAAAGTTGGAAGGGATCCTGGAGGTCATGCACTCCAACCCCCTGCTCAGGCAGGAAACCCTATACCATTTCGGACAAATGGCTATCCAGTCTCTTCTTAAAAACTTCCAGTGTTGGAGCATTCACCGCTTCTGGAGGCAGGTTGTTCCACTGGTTAATTGTTCTAACTGTTGAAATAAACAATGAAGCAAGTAATACATGCAAGAGGCATTGACAACTGGAGGCAAATGGAAGCAGAGGCTTATCTCTATTATGGTCATTTATGGTCATTGAATATGCAATGTTGGCTTCAACTAGGGATGGGTAAGGGCCTTCCTCCCAACACTGACTGGAACTACCCCGGAGGAAGGAGGAACATGAGTGCAACAGAGTACTACCTTCCCCCAATTCCCAAAGCCAGTCCAGAAGGATATCACTGATGATATCAAAAGCTACTGAGAAATCAAGAAGAGTGAGGATAGTCACACTGCCCCCATTCTGCTCCCAGCAGGTGTAATCTAATAATCTGATTAATGCGATTTCATTCCCATAACCCATCCTGAATTTTGAACGAAAGGGCCCAAATATAATCCACATCAATCCATGTGACTGAACTGGCCCCTTCAGGAGAAGGCACATTACTGCCTGCTTAAGAGCCAATGTAACCATCCCTTCCCTCAAGGAATTATTAACTACCACCCAGATGTAATCATGCATCCCTTCCTTGGCAGCCTTAACCAACCAGAAAAGACGTTAATCTAACACAGAGGTAGACAGACTAGCAGCTGCAGGAACTCTATCCACCTCCTCAGGTGCAAAGGGATCCTCCAGATAACCTTGCAAAACTTAGCCCCTGTAGCCTCCACTGCCCTAGAGTTGGAGTCCAGTGTAGATGCAAGTGACTTCATTTCCTAGATGCACAGCATAATTTTCACAGTGACCTTGTAGATGGACTCTGAGAAGGGATCAGGTCACGTAAATTTGGATGAGTATCTGTAAATGGAATAAGGGTGGAGAATTAATCATGTTTCATTACCCTTACCAGCACAAGGCAGGCTTTAAATGTTTTCACTCTGTGTCATTTGCTCTAGGACTCTCTTAGCCTCTTTACATTCCTCAATTCCTCTGTATACCACAAAGAGTGTGGGAATCATGGACATGGAGAGGCTGCTCAGGCACAATCTAATCCAGTCTAAGATCTGTTTCTCATTCCAAGGCTTCATTTGGATCATGTTGAAGACTTCCCAGAACAACCTCAGGCTCCCTCCAAAACCCAGTTGGGTCCATCAATTATCAAGGATGGATTGATCTAATAGGCTCAGATCCTTCCTTCCTTCCTTCCTTCCTTCCTTCCTTCCTTCCTTCCTTCCTTCCTTCCTTCCTTCCTTCCTTCCTTCCTTCCTTCCTTCCTTGATTTACAAACAAGCAGCAATTCTATGATACTAATACAGAAAGCATGAAAATATTCAGTATTATTTGTTTTATGATCATTAAATTTGGTGAATGTTTAAGAGATTATTAATCTCCTTAAATCTGCAAGATTATCTTTCTAAAGTATCGTAATGGATTGCTTTTACAAATTATTTATGTTCTTATATCCTAAAAAATTTTCTAGCCAAAAAAAAAAGCACTGAATATCATGATAAAGTTCATTGACAACTTTCTCTTAACTGGCTGCATTAAGAGAACACACACACTCACTCACACTCACACATACACACATACACATGGATGTTTTATCCTTTGTGCAATGGTAGAATGCAGAAAGAACCAGTGAATGGTTAAAAACTCTTAATGGTATTTTCCTTTGTCTGCTTAATATTTATTTACATTGTTATTTATTTTCTGTCTGTATGAAAAGGAAAGGAACAAATGACTTGTTTCACATTTTTCAACAAACAACTTCATATTAAACATCTGCATTTAAATAAACCCTGTGTATAAAAACAACTCAAGTATTTTCTATTGCCATTTCCCCCCATATGCAAAATCCATCCAAGTCTATTTATCTTCAGACAAACCCTATGTCTCATTTTTTTTTTTTTTGAACTGGAATTGAGTCTGGGAAGAAGGAACTTGCACATGGTTATAAATGTGCACATAAATGGGATTGAACTTAGGCCCCAATGGTATCATTCTCCCCATATCATTTGTATTTGAATGTACTGTAAATATCTGAAAGTTACTCAGTCATTCTCTTTACTTAGAGGGCAATCACCCTGTGTGTGTATGTGTGTACATGTTCGCATGGGCATGCGAGCACACATGTGCATACATGTGTGTGCAGGTGTACACTTATACATAACAATTCTATCAGGTTAGCTGCCATATCTAAATACCTATGTCTAAATATTAGACAATAGGTATTTGTGTTCCAGTCTAGTTTAAATACACATGATCTACCAAAGTCCTGCATATAGTCATTATATAACACAGCATAACTTTAATTCTACTCTCAAAGAATTTGTCACATTGTCTAGACAGGGAAGCTCATCTTGGGACAAGATGATGATATAGTCCCTTGAGAGATGCAGCTCAGCCCATCACAACACGAGCAAACTTGCATATGCATAGAAGGAATGTCCTTACTTCTTCTCCTCCTCTAGTTCTCATCCACACATCATATATTCTCCAAGGAGTCCCCAAGCCACTCAGAGCAGATTTCAGGAATATGTAGGAAGAGAAATTTGATCTTCTAGCATTTTCCAGCTAATTTTTTCCCTGATTTTGAAGGAGGGTTAGATCTAGTTAGTGCTAGGGTAGAAGATCACCAAGACAATTCCAGAACATAGGCTAGACTGGGAAGTAAAAACAAAAACAAAAACAAAAAAACCTAGAAGACAAGAGCAAGCTGTTTAGATAACAGTTCTAGGAAAATTACCGTATATGAATGTGTCCATAATTCACAGATGAATGCATTTGACTTTGTTTATTCTGCCCATTGAAGGACCCCATTGCTTATTTCCATCAAATAAATATATTTATTCATTCAATTTGTCCATCACTCAACTCCCAATTGCTCTTGTTCACAAAAAAAACCTCATGAAAAACTGTACAAACAGTAGATAACATTGTTTAATTGGATGAAACTGGACCATGTACCCAGAAGCAGATTGGCAAATATTGCGGTTTGGGAAATAGGAATGTACACAGGTATACTGAGGCATATTTCAACACCATACTCTGGACCAATTGAAACTTCCAGGTGGTCTTCAAGGGCAGCTCCATGCAAAGTGCATTGCAATAATCAAACCGCAATGGTCAAACATATTCTACTTTTAGATATCCTTAAAAATAATCTAACAGCTCCCCCCTCCCCCTACTCTGAGTCTACAAAGACAGAAGGGATGAAGTAGGGGAAAGTATGGCTCTTCTTCTTAGGCTTGATTTACTAACATAAATTAACTTAAAATTTTCATCTTTTTCTTCATATGTTTTTCTAGGATTCCTCTCACAATGAGATTTATATACAATAAGAAGGATCAAAGATGAATGATTTTAGGAATGTTCCTTTTCACAGACAGGTTGTTACTTGAAGATGTGCTTAATATGGCAGTCATGCAGAGAATAAGATAGATAAAAGAAAGAACAACAGTGAATCATCTTTCAGCTTTGGCATAACAAAGCTTTGCCTTCTCTGAATTAGACCTGAAGGTGGAACCCTGAAAAACTTTAGTAGTTTTTGAACCAAAAAATATACCCAAAAATGGCCCAGATGTCACTTTAGCTCACAATGCCTAAAGTGCAAAGTTCAAAAGGATATATAAATGGAAATTGCTCAATTCTTGATCATTTAGTTCAAACTACCACTGTTTAGATTAACTCTAGGATTGTACAAATTCATTATAACTAGGCTAGAGAAATTTTCTAAATTTCTGCACTCTCATCAGATGATTGGTAATTAAGTTTCATCCTTTCAAAAATTAGTCAATATTATAAAACCTACCATCTCTGGATTCATTAAAATGTACGTTATTGCTAACAAAATATGATTAAAAATAGGGCTGTAACTTCATTTTCTGATATGTAATGATATATTTTTTAAAAGATTATCCATTTTTACCCTAAATCTTTGCAGAGATCTGTTGCGTTTCCAAATATGCTCTGTATATATTTTCATGACTGCAAAGTGCCAAAATTATTTAAACATAATGATATGACATGGCTATTTGCCATGAAATACATTATAATCATGAAGCAGGTTTACCGAAGCAACATATAAGTCCTTTACTGTATGATGGATCTCCAAAAAGAAGGCAGGGTCATATTTTGTACAGGCAGGAAACTAAGAATTTGAAGAATGCACTCTTTTCTCCAGCCAGTCAATCTTCAAGCAGCAAATCTGCTCTTTTCTTTCAATGGGCTGCCAACTGATATTATCTTTTAAAGAGGAAAAAAATAGGAACAAAATTTAAAAAAATGATGGAGAATCATTCCCTTTTCAAGAACCAGTTCTGGAAATGTTTCTTCCACAAAAGAGGGGGACGGGGTGAGCCAGACACAGAAAGGGATTTTCATGTTAGAAAGGGGGGGGGGGTAATTAAAGTTTTCCTCCACCTCCAGGTCTTTTGTCATTAAAATCTTGTTCTAACAGCCAAATCCTTCTTTTTTCATGTGTGTTGGAAAGCAGCTACGCCCTGTATCAAAGCCATCAGTCCAAGTGAAGGATGGACTACGGGAGGTGCCACTGTCATCATCATAGGAGACAATTTCTTTGATGGGTTACAGGTCATATTCGGCACCATGCTGGTCTGGAGTGAGGTAGGTGTTCTCTGCAAATTAATATCCAGTAACCATGTCATGTCTGGTTTATAGCCAGTTTTCTTTCTTTTAGGAAATGTCGTATAGAAACAAAGTGAATGTATTCTAATTCTTTATATTTTAAACAACCAGGGCATTACAGAGACCTGTGGCACATCTCAGTTGTCCCTGTTTATATTTATGTCTTTATTTATGAAATCTATCCAATGTACTCACATTTAAAAAAATAAACCTGTGAACATGCCTGCAGTGCTGCAAATAATCTAATTAGGAGTAACTGTCAGTCCTGATCGTCTCAAAAGTGCCTTTTCAAATGACAACTGGACTTTGTTTTTCCTTGAAGATATTTTGCTTCTCATCCAAGAAGAAATATATGTTTGCTTCTCATCTGAAGAACTGAAGAAGCTTCCTGGATGAGAAGCAAAATCTTCAAGGAAAAACAAAGTCCAGTTACCATTTGAAAAAGCACCTTTGGGACAACCATTGCCTGATGATTGAGACTCTCCATAGACATGTCAGTCCTGATAAATAAATGGTTATTTCCAACATCAGAAACCATAGCTCTTGTACTCTTATGTTACTATATTCATTTCTTGTTTATTTTTTTCTTTGATTGTTCTGTGCAATTTTTCTCTCTTTTTTATACCACCACTTAATGTCCATTTTACAAACTGGTTTAAATATGTGCTCCTATCTGTTGGTCCTTCATGCAATTACTTAGTCCAATTATGATTAAAATGGCAATTTTAGAAGCAACTTTAATGTGTGAGTACACATGGGGCATAAGCCCGTCCCAAATAGACACGCTTCAAAATGTACATGATGTAGGCAAGTATATTTTATGTCTGATAATTTTGATGGACAAACATTTTATGTCTATTTCCCCAAATATGGAGATCTCAGAAGGGAGAAAAATTCCTTCTGATTGCCTGTGCTAATCTCTAGTGACATATTCAAAGCTCTTGGATATGGACATTTTCAGGCATTAGCCATTTATACATTCAATTTGGAGACATGTGTCAGGCATCAGAAGTTATGGGTGCTATGGAAAGCTATGGATGCTGATCTATATGGTGCAGAAATTTGTGAGAAAAAAACTAGAATAGGGCTTCAGTCTGACATGCTATTAGGTGCTGCCACTGAAATGGCTGAGATGATGCATTGCATATAAATGTAGCTTAGATTCATTTCCCAGAGTATCCAGTTATTTCACCAGAACTATTTAGAGGGTTGTTCTCAGTTGTAATAACACTAGAATTGTTGGCTAAATGGGCATAGACCTGATGTCCAATTACAACTACATATGTTCAAATGTCCTGTTCTTACATAGGACAATTGCAAAATTATGATCAATCAGTGAATCAATCAGATACCTGTATTTGCATCAGCTATGTAAAATCAAATTATCTGATTATGCGTTTCATAAGGCCTTTGATGTGCTATTCCATATTATATGATACAACTGTACTATTTCCTTAAAATAATATTTAATATTTATGAATTATATCCACACCCAAACCATTGAACAGTTATTAGCTATGTATTTGTCACAATGAATATTCATATTTATCTTTTGCAGACTTAAGTGCACACTCCAGTTTTAGAAATTGGTTTTAAGGAGTTTTCCCTAAGAGATACACAAACCAAAATAAGAGAAAACATCATATATTGATTTTTCTGATAGTAGGATTAAGCATATAGTATTTTTATTGCTTTTTTATTGAAGAAGCTAAACACCAAGACAAAAATTGCAAAATACAGAATTACAAAAAGGAAAAAAAAATTACACCGATTGCATAAGAGTTTTGTATTTATGTATGGTTATTTGATTTCCATTAAAATATTATGGGTCATTTTAACATGTTTATAAAAATGTGAATGGCACAATAACATTGTGAATTGTCCAGGGGTTTGATTGACAAGTATGACCTGGTAACTAGATAATTGCTATTGGCTTTAGAAGATGATTCTATTTGTAGCATAGATAATTAAGAATCTCAGTAAAAGGAGATATTATTCTTTGTTTAACATAGTTGGGACTTTTTTCAAAACAAAGTTAGCCAGAACAAAATGGTGTCTGTATAACCAAGTCATTTTTTATTTAAATCTTAGAATTAATACTTTTTAAATCTTTTCTAGGTTACAGAAATGATCATTAAATGATATTTAAATTTTTAAAAAGTCTAGAAATAAATTTCATTCACTTTTCATTGCAGGCCAGAATGAAACACTGCTAAATAGAACTAAATAACTGATAGAAGGAAATGTTAAAACATCCTTATTTGATACCTATCTGCCTCTATAAAGTATAAAAATTGTATTTAAGGATATATTTGAGAAATAAGAAACAGACCAAAGTTTCATTTCTGAAATAGTGTTCTTTTCCTATTTCTCAATCTGCAATGTAAATATTATAATTTTATTTCCCATGTATTCAAGCTTTGTAATTACAGTATTTATACGCATGAAATGGAAACTGATTATCAAGTCATTTCTCTTTAAAACACTATGCTGGTGTGAGTTTCATTAAAGAAAATAGGACTTCTGCTAACTGAAATATGGAAAATAGGAGATACTACATGTTAACTATGCTGATTTAAAATTATTTTGGGCTACATATTTATTATTTAAACATATATTTCTGGTTTAGATTCTATAACATAATTGCAACCTTTTTCACTTGGAGGAATGAACCAGAGCATAAATTGCTTTGCTAATTGTATATGAAAACACGGATACTTGAGTTTTCAATTAATCTCCAATTAAATTGTCATAATAATCATTTTTTTTAAAAAAATCACATTTAAAAAAGAAAAGAGAAACTATGTTCAGTTGGTCTATATTTTGTATATAATCAGCCAAGCAGAACAGCATAAACACATATATACTTTTAACAAAAATTAAATATATTTATATCATTAGCTTTCTATCTTACTTACTTAAAGTGACATATGTAATGTTCCTACGTACTATTTTCCCCATCCGAACAACTTTATGAAGGTGGGATGGAGTGAGAGGGAATGACTGGCCCAAGGTCACCCAGCCAGCTTTAAAGTCTAAGAGAAGACTAGAATTCACTGTCTCTAGTTTTTGATCCAGTACTTGAACTAATGTTCCAAACTGGCTGTCATATATACATCGGATTAAAATTCAGATATTAGCTAGAATAATTAATTGATAAAATGAGAAAGGGCTGTTGCTGCACATACATTATGCTTGGGTGCTTAAAGACATGGAACCCTAAATGGCCTTTAATTTTTTTGATTAATGTGCATTTGTGTGTCATACATCTGTCATCCTAAATCTGGTTAGTTATATATTTGTATTCCTGTGTATGATTAATAAAAATATGAAATTCATTGTCATGTGATGTAACAATGGCTGCTGGCTTGTGGTTTTTGTTTGTTTTAAGTTAGATAGCTCATATAAGTGTCAAATGAAATCTTCTCCAGGTTCAAAGGCAAATTATGCCTGAATTACAGATGCTAATGACAAACAATGGGGCAAAGTTATTCTTTTATGCCTTCTTTGCTGACTTCATTGAAAGACCTAGCTGGTTATTGTTAGAACCAACTAATGGAACTAGACATTTCCAATAGGGCTCTTTTAACGTCCCTGTCTTTCAAGCCTGCATAGTAATTGTGAAGTTTGCAGTTGGGAGATCCATAGTATATTTTAGTTAAATAAGTAGCCAGTACATGTGGGGTGAGTGTGGGGAATTGAATTGGGACAATGATATGAAAGAAAAAGACAAACCTTTAGCCTTTTATTCTTTCACTTTTTCCATCAGAATCCTTCCCCATGAATCCACAGATGAATAATTTACCCTCCAAGATAGTGATAGAAGGGAGAATATATAGGTATAACTAAATAGCCCAAACATTCTTCTGTAATTTGCTGATGACTCAGCTGGCAGGGAAGCTTCCAGAGGAGGGAGGGCATCTGCAAAACTGATGGTTTATTTAAACTGAGATCTGAATTGGGAATCTTTCCAGAGTACAGTGATTATGCCACTGCTGCTCACCAATTCTGAGATCGTGAAGTTAGGAATAATCTCTACAGGTACATGGTCTCCAATGAGGGTGGATCGTGATTGCCAGAAAACCCGATGTACACTAGAAAAGAACTTAGTGGAAGATTATCTATAAAGGGACCTACAATGAAAAACACATAGGATAATTTATTTTAAAATTTATTCTTCGTAGTTCACAAGCTTTTGTTTGTCACTTCTTCCTGATCATTTCAGGGATATGGATTACTTTTGTTCATAATTTCTTTTTTATGTTAAAAAATTGAATCTTCCCTTATTTGTAGAACAATTGTTAGGAAAAAAACATCGACTTCCGGTTCCGGTTCGCGGTGACTCTGGCCGTGTGGAAGAGACTTGTCTCCCCACCGGCTGTGTTTCCTTTGCTGGTAGACCCCAGGGGGGGGGGTTGAAAGTTGCCCTGGAGGGGTGACCACCAAGGAGAGGTCTTGATGGTGACTGCAAGAAAGCAGTAGCTTTTCCCACAGCCCCAGCTGACTCCTTAGGGTCAACAGAGTAAAGATCAGCCAGTAAAATGGCCGACCACTCAGCTGCACCAGCCGAAGTCAAAAGAACAGCTAAGCATGAAGAAACCACAGTAGAGAAACCTGGGTGAGACTTTTCCCTCCCTCACCTATCCCTAACTATTTTTTCCTGCAAAGAGCTTGCTTTTTGGATGATTTCCCTGTTCTAAGAAAGCAGTGTCTGTCTGTTTGGGGAAAAATACTTTAAACAAAACTACAGAATAGCACTTATTATATTTTGAACTTTTTGGATATTGGGCACCCTTGGAAAGATTTGTAATATAGAGCATTATTCTACTTACTATACTGAAGATATTTGCTTTTTTCTGTCTCTTTCTTTGCCATTCTTAACAAGATAAAGACTTTTAACGTGCAAAGAAAAAACTTTATATAGCTCACTGAGGACATCTAGTGGTGAAAATATTTACTGCAATTGTAATGTCTTTACTTTGGTGTTTGAAGATGGTTTGACCTTCAGAAATTAACAAGAAGAAAAGATAAAGGCTTGGAAACAGCTGTGGGTTGTGTTTGTCATTTAAAAATTGTGGAGGCGGATGTATATGGACTCTTAATAAATATAGTTTCCACAAAAAGATTAAAAGACTCTTTTACTATGGAAATAGAAGACTTTTACCCACAGCTTGACTATGAGCTGATATTGGAAAAAATATTGGAAATGACAGAGGAGATGAAGTTATAGAGAAAAACTAAAGATTATTTTGCAGAACCACAAGCTGAGCCTCAAACTTTAAAAGATCAACCTATAGGCCAAGAAGAAGCCTATATACAACAGTGTATACAATCTGATATGAAAGAAGAATTTACTGATCAGTTGAATTCTGGACTGGATTATGAGCTGATATTGGAAAACATATTGGAAATGCCAGAGGAGATGAAGTCATGGAGAAAAAAAACTAAAGACCATCTTGTAGAATCACAAGCTGAGCCCCAAATTTTAAAAGACCAATCTACAGGCCAAGAAGAAGCTTATATGCAACAGTGTACACAATTTGAGATGGAAGAACTCACTGATCAATTGAACTTTAGAAAAATTCTGGACCCAAAATCTCAGATTGAGACTTCAAATGACTACTCTATAAATCAACTAACTACTACACAGGAGGATACTTCACAAGTCTATGTACAAATGGTGGAGAACTTTGAAGATCAAAAAATGATTATAAGTGAAGTACTCCCATTGCTAAAATTAACAGGAATTGACAGCCAGACGTGATCGATTGAAAGTTATGACAACATGGATAATCAAGCTGAAATTATAAGATGTAATAAAATGGACTATATTGCTTACATGATATTGGAAGAAGGGGAAGAGAATTTTGATCAGATCAATTTGTTGATAAACATTAGTACTCAAATACTAAGATTTGATGACATAGATGTGACATTATGGAAACCAGCTTGGTATAGAAAAAAAAGCCAGACTTAGATTTAAAAATGTGATTTAAAATTTTAATTATTGGGTCAAAAGGGGTTTAGAGATTTGGACTGATTTGACAATCTAATTGAGTAAAAGAAAGCAGTAAGATAATAATTGGTGTAATAATATGTTTGTCTTAGATACGATAGTTAATTTGGTTCAGATTTAAATTTTACTTAACAGGTCAAAATGATTCTTTTTTGTTTTTTTACTCTGTTTATATAGAAAACTATTTTGCAATAGCAGAAGAATTAGAGAGATGTATGATAAGAGAAGAAAGGGTATTAATTAATGATGTATTAAATTAAGAGATGGAATATATGTGAAAATATTAGAATGTTATTCTTGGAATATTATGTGCATTGTAGAAGGGATACCCAAAGTTTTATTAATATGTTTGTTTAAGATTAATTGGAATATGTTAATTGAAATTAATGGCACTTAAAAGCAGGAGTGATTTATATAGATGTAATAGTAGAGATGATTCTGTGGATTGATTGAATTTTAAGAAAAAATAGATTAAACTAAATTTGTTGTATCATGTGAGGGAAATAGAGGGGGGAATTTTTGAGGTATTAATTTTAGTTATATATATATGACTTGTTTTGCTATGATTAATTATCCTTTCACCACGGTGTTTTCCTGAGCACTTTGATGTAAAAATAAAAAAAAAAAACAATAAAATGTGTATAAAAAAGAAAACAAAAAACCATCCAGTAATATCAGATTGAACAATTCATGAACCTCGAGGCCAGTTATATTATAAATATTACATGATCATATCATGGTGTGTATAAGTGTCAACTAGCAGGACTTGTTAGAGCATGGTGACTTTCTTATAATAGCTCAACTAATTTTGATAAATTGGTTATACTTCCGTAGCTCAATGTAAAGTGATACAGAACAAAAATAACTATTTAAAATGCATAACATATGCAGCAATAGCTGTGTTAATTACAGGTCATAGAATAAATCTGAAATGTGTCAAACAAAAATTAACATTCACATGCTCAGAATTTTAGAGACACTTTTTCCTAACTTTACATTTAATCCACTGCAATTCCCCAATGAGTTAAAAGAAAATCTTTGAAGCAGATGAAGTAATATAATAATAATAATAATAATAACAATAATAACAACAACAACAACAACAATCAAACAAACAGACAAGCACCTGCAACATAACACCCCAGACTTAACAATTGTCGATAAGAAAGACAAAAAAGTCTGGATAGTGGACGTGGCAGTGCCTGGAGACAGCAGAATAGAAGAGAAAGAACTGGAGAAGATAACAAAATACAAAGACCTACAAATAGAAATAGAAAGACTGTGGCAAAAGCAAGCAAGGGTAGTACCAATAGTGATAGGCTCCTTGGGTGCAATCCCACTTGAACACCATTGGCATTGACAAATTCGCTATTAGTCAATTGCAAAAGGCAGCCTTATTAGGAACTGCTTCCATCCTGCGACGATATCTGTAATACCATCAAACATCCACCTCTGCCTCCCAGGTCCTGGGTAAGGACTCGATGGGTGGACAAAATGCCAAATCCAGTCTGAACATCTGACTGACTGTGCGATGAACCATAATAATAATAATAATAATAATAATAATAATAATCTCAAATGAGAAAGGCTGTTAAAGTCGTATCTAATTCCTGGTATAGAGAGAGACACACACACATATATAATGCACATCTACATATTGCAGTTATTATTTTGTGACCAGACTTGTGAAAGTGACATACAGCAGTATGCAATTAATACTTCAAAAGCTATAATATATATTTTAAATCATAACCAGAATCTCCCAGATGAAACAGAAAAAGTATATTAGGTCAGCCTTGGGCTTCTCTCTGCTTCATGGAATATTCTGCACAGAACAATATTATAATATAGATTTGTGATTTCGGTAGGAATTCTAATTCTGAAAAATAGTGATGAACTGTTACAACAAAGGAATTCCCTATTGCATCATGGATAATGCAGTGAAACAGTGTAAAATATGTTAAAGTTAAGCACTCTGAATACGTGTTGTCAGAGAGAAAACATATATGTGCTTATCATTTTCATTGCCCTCACTGAAATGTAGAAAGCCCTTACTTTTTGCGTGATAATTTTCTAATAGGACACTCATATAGGATCTGACATATGCTAGGGGAGCAAAATGGAAATCCTGTGGGATTCATTAGTATAAAAACTGCAAGTTGGTTCAATCAAAATTTGTGGTTTGTCACAAGAAATTCTCATACCCCAAAATAAATGCTTGCTGTGTATGAAAACAGAGCTAATATAATTATGTCTGGGAAATAACATTTGCAAATATTGTCATTGGCTTTTATGCTAGTTATTCCAAGAATACATTCAAACACTGACAGGTTAATTATATATTCTAAAGCTTTGTTGTGTGATCTGAAAAGAATGTTTTATTACATAACTATTCCATATCTAACCAATTTTCTCTATTCTTACAATTTCTTCTAGCTTATTACGCCACATGCTATCAGAGTTCAAACACCACCCCGACATATTCCTGGTGTTGTGGAAGTTACATTGTCCTATAAATCCAAGCAGTTCTGTAAAGGCACACCTGGAAGATTTATCTACACAGGTAATGTTGCTTTAATTTAAATATAAATTTTTATGAGAAAAGATATAGCTGACCAATGTTTGGTGGTGTTGCCACTTTGAGGCTGTGCATTATAATAATGAATATTCCAAATTATTACAGATTCTGCCAACACAAAGAAACTTTTATCCTTTTATCACATGACAATTTAAATAATAATTTGTATCTATGAAACATCCAACCACACATTCAGAAAGACTTTTACTGATTATATTTCAATGGAAAAATAATAACATCACAGCCTAACTGAAAAATCAAGTTCACAGTAAGAGGAAAATGTTTTGATGGCCTGGCTGTTAGTCACAGCTCTTTAGAAATTTGAAAGATTGAGAGTCAGGTGAAAGGAATCAGATTGTGTTTACTTTTTACATCTGTATTCTGCCTTCCTACAAACTGAAGCTCAAGGCAACGTGAAGCAGTGATCATATAATTAAATACAATGACATATGTGGAATCTATTACAGGTCTGATATCTTATTTTTAGGAGGAAGAAATGTATGACCTCTAATGACTTGAGAATGATCTGAATAGATCATTTGCTCCTATCTAACTGACCACAGGCTGTTATTATCTGTTGATTATCAGGAGAAGTTCTGAGCCTTCACCCAAGTATTCTATAGATCAGGGGTCTTCAAACTTGGCAACTTTAAAACTTGTGAACTTCAACTCCCAGGCTGGCTGAGGAATTCTGGGAGTTGAAGTCCATAAATCTTAAAGTTGCCAAATTTGAAGACCCCTGCTATAGATGTTGAGTATGTTTTCTATGTTTGTTTGAGATGTTTTACGTGTATTTTCAGAAGCCGATGCCCCTCTCTCAAGTATTTGATAGAGATTTACCCCCTATACCTTTTTACTCTTTACAAAAAAGAGGGCCTTTCTTTGGATTGGTGCTCAGCTTGATTCTCCAATACCTAGAGCCACAGGTGGTATCCCTAGATGAATGAGGACATCTCTGGAAATACTGAAAGAGATTTTTGTTGTTGTGCTTTCCTATTTTACACATTTTAAGAGGCGAATAAATGACAGCATGAGGTTTCTAAAAAGTGAACCCCTCCTGTTGAGTCCGTCGCGAAATGGTAAGATACGAGAAGCAGTTGTAGTTCTCAGGAAACCTTTATTCTTCAGTTCAGCTTACATTGGAATATGGCGGCAAAAGCCCACACCTCGCAGCCTCCTTTTATAGGACTTTCCCGGGTCAATGTGTTACTTTTCACACGCCAGCACTTGTGCATGCGCACAAGCACTGGCGCCCCGAGCCTGCTTGCAAGGCTCAGGACATAACACCCCTTTCCCCCGGGCTAAAACTACGACCAATGCCAAATAATACACAACCCACTTTTAGTACAATGCTCTGCTCCTCTCCATGTTCGGAGTTCCCCCGTTTCCATTGCCTCAGTGTTTCTACCCTTCTACTGGCTCTGTTTAGCCAATAGTGTTATGTAATCCTCTAAGTACTTAGGAGATTTCCTTGCTCTCTGTGACCTCCTAAGCTCTGGGTGCTTGCTAGGTACTCCCTGATGGAGGGGTGACATGTGCCTGTTCCCTCCATTATGCCTTGGTGATTCCCAAGGACTGTGCTCCAATGCCTGGCCTGCTTGCTTGCCCACTGGGCTCGTCAGGCCAGGGCTTCTTCCAGTGTATGACCTGGTTGTCCTGCCTAGCTGTAGGCTCTCTGGCCCTTCTAAGTGACTGTCACTGTTGGGCGTTTCTGTAGAACCTCCTAGGTCCGTCCAAGACCTGTCAGGAGGCTGTCTATCCCCTGAATCCCGTTCTGTGTCCGGGCTTGTGTGGGTTTCAGTACTGTCCCAAAACTCAGTTGTCCCCTGAGTGTAGTCAGAGGTGTTGTAGTTGGGATTTGGTTCCTCGACCACCTCCCTGTGTGTTTGCCCCCTTCTAAGGACAGGGTTGAAGTCAGGCCAACTAGGAGGAGTGTGTGCCAGCTCTCTTGCAGGGAATGGATTGTTGGGATGCCCCCGGGTATTCTCTCTGACTGGAGTACTGAGTGATGCAGGTGAAAAGTGATCATGCCCCCGGGGTGACTCCCTGGCTGGAGTAGGTATTGATGCCTGAGTTCTAGTTGGGCTCCATGACTTCCTGTTGGGAGCAATTGCGGAATTTTGGGATGGGCTGTTTGTGGCTCCCTCATTGGTACAGGGCAGCATTCCATGCCCCTCCCTTTGCCCAAAGGGCTCCCCCTCCCCCCCTGGAAAAGACCCAGGAGTCTCAGCGGGAAGGTCCCGTCTAGGGTGAAGTTGGTCAATGTGCCGACGCAGGACACGACCGTTGTCCAGGGATACCTCGTAGGATAGAGGACCTGTGACCCTGGATATAGATGCGAGGACCCATGTATGACCAGGCCCGTAATTACGAGTCCAAACCGGGGCACCCACAAGTAGTTGCCTAGGTGCCCTGGGGTGTGAGACAGAAGGAGGCAGTCTGTCCGGATGCAACCGGTCAAGCTTGGTAGTCAGTTTGCGCCCCCAACGAAGTTCAGCAGGGCTTCTCCCTGTAGAAGTGGACAGTGTGGTGCGATAAGAAAGGAGGAAGTCAGCCAACCTGTGATGCCAGTCCCCATAGGTGAGCCTCTTCAAGGCGTCCTTGGTGATGCGAACCATGCGTTCAGCCATACCGTTGGTGGACGGGTGGAAAGGTGCAGAAGTGGCATTATGAATCATGTTAGCCTGCAAGAAAGCTTGGAACTCGGAGGAAGTGAATTGAGGGCCGTTGTCAGACACAATGACGACTGGGAGCCTGTGTGCAGCAAAAATCCCCCTCAGTACCTGAATAGTCTTTGCAGTGGTGGTGGAAGAGACAAGTACAACCTCAAGCCATTTCGAATGGCTGTCAACGAGGACCAAGAAGAATTGACCCTGAAAGGGCCCAGCGTAGTCAATGTGCACCCTAGACCATGGAGACTGTGTTTCCTCCCATCTATGCACAGGAGCTTGGGGCATTTCAGGGCGTGAACGTTGACAAAGGTGGCAAGCATGCACCTTAGCTTCTATGTCTTTGTCTACCCCTGGCCACCACAAGTGGCTGCGTGCAAGAGCCTTCATACGAACAATGCCAGGATGACCCTCGTGGAGGGAATCTAAGACCCTAGTCCTCATTGAGGTGGGAATGACAACCCTGCTTCCCCAAAGCAGACAACCCTGAGAGGTGGACAACTCGTTCCTTTTAGACCAGAAACTCTGAAACTCAGGACTAGGACAGTGCTCAGGCCATCCAGACAAAACCCAAGAAAGGACACGTGAAAGTGTGTGATCTGTGCCTGATTCAGCGGCTACATCCCTGGCATTCAGGGGGGACTCGGGCAAAGCTTGAATGGAGAGAATATTGATGGCTGGCGCGGGGTCAGCCTCTATTACCGGCAGGGGTAATCTACTGAGGCCATCAGCATGGCCCATTTCCTTCCCAGGCTTGTGAAGTAGGGAAAAATCATATGCAGACAAGTAGATAGACCACCTGAGCATCCTGGGAGAGATGATTTCGGGAGTTTGTTTACGTGTGGTAAACAGTCCCAGCAAAGGCTTATGGTCAGTGAAGACCGTGAATTGCCTACCATATAAAAAATCATGGAATTTTTTAATTCCAGCAACACCAGCTAAGGCCTCCCTGTCTATTTGAGCATAATTGCGCTCAGCTGCAGACAATGTCCTGGAGTAATATGCAACAGGAACCTGAGTTCCATCAGCCCTGAGGTGGCTCAGTACAGCACCCACCCCATAAGGGGAAGCATCACAAGCGATGCACACAGGAAGGCACTCATTGAAGTGTGCAAGTACACTGTTAGAAGTGAGTAAGGCCTTGACCTCATTGAAACTAGCCTCATGTGTTTGTGACCACTGCCACACTGTCTGTTTATCTAATAGCCTGTGAAGAGGCTCAGCTACACTAGCCTTATGTGGAAGAAAGGAATTGTAGAAATTCAGAAGGCCCAGAAAAGCCTGCAGTTCGGCCTTAGACTTTGGCCTAGGGGCTTGCATAATGGCTTTTAGTTTGGATTCAGCAGGATGAATCCCAGCAGCATCAATTGTGAACCCCAGAAACTCAGTAGAAGGTACCCCAATTTTACATTTGTCTTTCTTGAGTTTGAGTCCCGTTTTCCTGAACCTAAACAGAACAGCCCTTAGCCTTTCAGCTAGAATGTGTGTGGAGTCAAAATAGGGGCAAACCCCTGGTATACCCCATAGTGTGTTTTCCATTACGCTTTGGAAAATCCCAGGAGCGACATTTACTCCAAATTGAAGTCTCTTTACCTTGAAAGCCCCTCTGTGGGTCACAATAGTCTGAGCTATAGCAGTGTCATCATCAACAGGCAGCTGTTGATATGCTTGAGCTAGGTCAAGCTTTGCAAAAACGCGCCCCCCCTTGAGGGAGGCCAGGATATGACTGACCACAGGAACAGGATAGGCATGTTGCTGCAATGCCTTATTTAGAGTGCATTTGTAATCAGCACAGATGCGAATGTCCCCATTTGCCTTAAGAGGCGTGACAATGGGGGTCTCCCATGGACTGGAGTCAACAGGTTCTAGAATTCCTTGTTGGATCAGTTTGTCCAACTCAGTGTCAATTTTACTCTTTAAAGCAAAAGGGACCCTTCTTGCTTTAATTCTAATGGGAGTGACCGTGGGGTCTAACTTTAATGATACAGGGGGTCCTTTGTATGTGCCCAGCTGGGGGCTGAAAACGTCTGCAAATTCTTTGCAGACTTCCTGTAGGTCGAATGTTTGTAGGCTGTTGAGCCCTGTTACGTGTATCCCCAAGGCCTCAAACCACTCGAGTCCTATGAGACTCGTTCGTTCACCCTCTACTACTAGTAAGTCTAGTGGACCCTCAAAATCCTTATACTGTACGTTAAGGGTGGCCTCCCCCTTAACACACACTCTGGAATTTTGAAAATCCGTTAGCACAATGTCAGAAGGCCTCAACTTGGCCTGGGTTCCACTGCCGGAACAAATCTTCCTAAATGTTGCATAGAAATGATCGAAAGTGCAGACCCCGTGTCCAGTTCCATAGTTAATGGAACCCCTTGTAGCTTCACCTTAAGTGACAGCTTTTTCTTAATGGGCTTGTGTGTGCCTGTCCTGTAGATGCTTCTTTGCGAAGCACAAAAACCCACCCTATTCTGGCTGGGGACCCTGGTACCTTTCAGGCGCAATTCTTCCTGAGGTTGTACCTTCTGACGGCCCAGGCACACAGCTGCAATGTGTCCTTGTTTTCCGCACGCCCGGCAGATAGCGGAGCGGAACTTGCAGTTGGCTCTCTTGTGGTGACCTCCACAACCGATGCACTTGGGGAGAGCTGAAGAGCTTCCTCTTGGTTTTCCTTCCTTCGTGGGGTGGAGACGGTGCACTTCCTCATCCGGATCCTCCTCAGAGTTTCTTTGGACTTCTTCCTGGTGCACGGATGCAGCATCTGGACTATTTCTGATCGGCCGCATGTTCTTGATGGTGCCGCCCGCTGCTTCTTCTGCGGTGACCTCTCTCAAGGCATCTTGGAAAGACAAGTCCTCCTTGGCGAAAAGTCTCTGTTGCAACTCTCGATGCCTTAGCCCGCACACAAATCGGTCCCTCAGTCGTTCTTCGAGGTCCTTGATCTCGCAATGTTTGGTGGCTTTCCTCAGTGCAGCGATGTACTCCTTGGCCGATTCTCCGGGTCTTTGATCCCTCTCCTCGAAGGTGTAGCGCCACGCGATGACGGACATCTTAGGTTGTAAGTGCTCCTTCAGTAACTTTTTTAGATCTGCGTAGCTGACAGACTCTAAAGGAACAGGTGCTGTGAGGTTCTCAGCGATTTCGAATGCGTCTTGACTGCAAACGCACAGCAGGGTGGCAGCCTTCAAGCTCTCTTCCCTCACCTGGTTCACTTTGAGGTAGTTTTCCACCCTGGCTGCGTAGGACTCCCACCTCTCTGGGTGTGAGACGTTGAATTCCGAAAGCCTTCCAATCTTCGCCATTTCGTATCAGGAAGGGTCTATCAGCCAGCCTATCCCCGAATGCACGCTGGATTGGCGGGTAGCTGCCGAGTCAACGCCGTTCCTGCCGCTCCGGACTCACTCGGGTAAGCTTACACCTTCTCTTTTCCAATGTAAGGCAATCCCACCTTCGTCGCCAGTGTTGAGTCCGTCGCGAAATGGTAAGACACGAGAAGCAGTTGTAGTTCTCAGGAAACCTTTATTCTTCAGTTCAGCTTACATTGGAATATGGCGGCAAAAGCCCACACCTCACAGCCTCCTTTTATAGGACTTTCCCGGGTCAATGTGTTACTTTTCACGCGCCAGCACTTGCACATGCGCACAAGGACTGGCAACAGCCTGTCTGGTCCCGGGCAGCTTGCACCTGCCCGGGACCGCCTGCAACGCCCTGAGCCCGCTTGCAAGGCTCAGGACATAACACCTCCCATTTCATCAGCCAATCAATCAATCAATCAATCAATCTCAAAACTGCCAAAGTCCTTTCACAGAAAACACAATGCTGTCTTTATTTTTAAAAGAGAAATATTTTTTTTCCTGCCAGATGGCAATTGCACAAACTCCAGGTGCTTGACTTCCTGTCAATAGTACTATATTAGCAGACTGGATGTAGAGTTGTCACTCCTCCTGCTGGCAGAAGAGATGGATAAGGAGGCTGCAGTCATGTAACAGGCATCCTTTAACATAGTAAAGGAGAACACACAACAGTAGAGATGGAGTTTCAGCCATTTTAGTGCTGTGTGGAAAGTTGGGAGTCACAGCAACTGAATGATACTAGACTAGAGGGTCTTCTAACCACAGTTACAGTAGTATGCTTGTTGAATTGGAACTTGTAAGAGTGTGATGGCTCCAACTGATCGAATAGTGCTCAATGGTACTTGGCCTGGAGTCAAACATCTTATCACTTTACACCCACGATTAGCAGGATAGAAAAAACAAATAGGCAAAAATAGGTTGAAAGACAGAAAAAAGTCAAGGAGAGTTGCAAACTTTTCCCAGAGATGGATTTGTATCCTCTGATCTATCTTTCAATTGACAGATGCATGTTTAACTTTTATGGGTTGTTTTAAGGCTTTCCTTCATTCAGTTTTCTGTCAAGATCAGGCAGTGATTTAGAACAGTTTTCATGGATTTTGATGGAAGAAAGATGGAGAACCAGAGATAATGAGCATATTGGTAATTAGAGATAGATGAGAAACATATTCAATTTTCATTCAATGCAAGAGTGATATATTTGTTTTTCGATAGCGTATATATGCAAAAATGTCTATAATGGAGAAAATGTAAATGAACAAACAAAAAAATGTCCCTTCCTTCCTTCCTTCCTTCCTTCCTTCCTTCCTTCCTTCCTTCCTTCCTTCCTTCCTTCCTTCCTTCCTTCCTTCCTTCCTTCCTTCCTTCTAAAATAGGCCAAGCGAAAAAAAGTAATGAACTGCAGAAAATCAAAATTGATAATTTTCGCTATACCAAGCTCACCACAGCTCAGAGAACATTTTATGTTTTTGATGATAAATAATGGTAAAAACAGGACGGACAAACTGAATCACATAGATTAATGACCAAGGAACTGAACAAAGGTTCTCCAGTGCCATATTTAAAATACCTGCCAGTCCTGGTCACTTAGCTATGCTACTGGAGTTATGAGTGTTGTACTTCAAAATATTTGTACTCCAAAATACTTGGAGAAATAGCTTGCCTACTCTGTGGTTGATTTTTTCAAAAATATCAGAGTGTTCCAGCAAAACTAATGGAAAGTTTGTCCTCAATTCAGATAATTAATCAAAGTATCCAGGTCTCCATTTCAGTAGTCCACAGGCCATACTTCTAGCTGGCTTTCTTATCTAATTATTCCTGGACTTAAGGTATCTTCAAAACTGTTGTTCAAAAGATTCAAATCTTGGAAGCTAAATATAGAATGTTGCTGTTGGTGGGGATGGGAGCAGAGAATATAAATAATGAAATTATACCTATTTTATGTGTTACAGTGAGGTGCTCACTAGTGCTTTTATTCACTTGGCCAGCTGTGATATGAGCATAGATGTAGTAGACCCCTCTCTCCAAAGGATGTTTCCCATACTCTCAGGTCATAATGTGGAAATTTCCATTATAAAGGGTCAATTCAGAAGTCAGAATCAAGGAGTCAAGATTATATGTTTGATTGCACTGACCACTAGGAATAGGAATATATAAATGGGTGACACATTAAAGGACATTTGGAGGCTATGAAGGTATCTATCTATCTATCTATCTATCTATCTATCTATCTATCTATCTATCTATCTATCTATCTATCCATCCATCTGTCCATCCATCCATCTATTTTAACAAATGACTCTTAATGGCATACATCATAAAATAAAAAAAATGAAAAACAAAGCGATCAAAACAGCAGAAAATAAATATATATGGCATCAAGTAAGACTGTTTCTATATATTTTAATACAGTGAAGAAATGGGACCCTTAACACACTTGGGGCCTCAAGACTAAGCATACAACTAAGTCTGCACTGCCTTGCAAAAGTCCAACAGGGTTCGAGTCATCATGATACGTGAAGGCAGAATATTCCAGAGGATAGGTTCTACACAGCAGAGAAGGCATGCCGCCTAGTTCCTGGCAACTGACATTCCTGCAATATGCCCAACCTGCCTGACCAAATGTAGTACATATCTACATGAAAACATTTGTCTCAGTACTGTATCAGCCTGCTAACAATGAAAAACTCAGTTTGACTGTATAGTAAATGAAAGCTTGGCAGCTTTCCTGAGTTATCTCAACTGCATTCACCAGAAGTACAGAGTGATAACACAATGCTAAGCATAAGGAGAATTTTGGAAGGATTGGCTTCAGGATATGTGCCAGAAACCTCCAAAGACTTATGACCATAATTTTTCAACACATTTATGTTTGAGAAGGATAGTGAAATTAAACCTTGATTATACAATGCCAGCTCCTACCAATGCCAGTGCAATATTCAGATTTATTCAAAAGTAGGTGCTTCAGTGAAGTTTCTTATCAGTTAATATAATAATGTGTAGTTTGTTTCTGTATGTCTATGTATGCAAACTGACAATACCACTGAAACTAATAGATGAAATAGAAGCCCATGGAATTCCAAAGTTTTGATGAAATCTTGGAATGATTTCTCATTATTTTGTTTTACAACAACCATTTTGATTGCCATTCTTCTTCCATGTCTATATCAAACATTAAACTGTTAGAATTAAGCCACCTTTTTGGCTTTGTCATTGGCCAAAAATAAGTCATTATCAGCACATGTTTCTGGTGGTAGCCGACATACCATCAGATAGGCTGGACTCTGTGTCTCTCCATATTCACATAGTGTGTTGTTATCTGCTATGTTTATTTGATTACTATGACTTCTGGATACAGCAAAAGTTGAATCAATAGCACCAATGCTCCAGGGCAAAGCTCTTTCCTTTTAGCTCAGACACTTTTATTTGTTCTTCTTCTTCTGTATCCCATAAGGACATCCCTTTCCCACAGTCCTTGTACAAACTTATTTGCTCTAGTGTGCAGTACTGTAGTCGTCCCTTTCTTAACTAATGTGGATATACTTAGCATTGTACTGATACCCACACACTGAAAAATTTGGATGCATTTTGCTTTATTCCATGATCTGTTAAATATATACCCATTACCTTCTTTTATCTGGCCAAGGTTTATTTTACAAGGCCACTACTCTGACATGATTTTTACATGAAAATAGGTCGAGATCTACACTTCCAGTTTAAATTCTTGTTTAATTCAACCCTCTCTTTCCCAGACTTACCTTTAAATTAAAGAAACAATGTTGTATCTATCACAGGCAGTGATTTACATCCCCACCTCAAACCCTGGTTTGCAGTGGTTCTGCTTCTTCTGCATCCAGACTTGCATTCCAGCTTCTGTCAGTCCTATCTACGCACAGTCACTTATCTCAGTAGGAAGGGAGTGGAGGATTTGTTCTCGCCTGTGGGAATTTTGTTATTAAACTTTTTTATATAGTGAGCATAGAGGGCTCTACATAATACACGTTGCATGGTTGCTATGGTTAAAAAAAAAGAGGGAATTGTTCCGCACTCCTCCCCTGTTTTTATCTTTTTCTCTTACACACATGTAATAAACACACTTACTTCTCACCTCCATAAATGCCTCCAAGCCCTTTAAACAAAATGCAGGATTAGAGTGAGCCTGCCGATCAGTTTTAGTTAATTGAAAATTATAGGATTGACCCAAGAGGAAAATTTAGTTTGCACTCCAATCACTATTACAAATTAAGGAAAATTACTACAATTTTGTTTAGCTAAGGTTTCACACTGAGCTCACAAAATTAGCTCAGTTGCCCTGACAAAGTCAGCACTTTGTTAGTGATCAGGAGAAACAGGGAAATAATAAGACTGTGGTGTATACAAACGAAGCATAGAAAAAGCTATGATGCTTTACAGAACTAGGCCAAGTGGTTTTAATTAGGATTATTAGTTCATTGTAAATTTTGAAGAACAATCAAACTAGCAGATTAGCTGTTTCTTTTAAAGCTAGAATGTCTTGCCATTCATTTTTCCCATGAGAACTTCTTTTAACTCCCACATAGCCCCTCCACCCTGTGAGTCTTATTATGGGTCTACAGGAAATGGACCAATTGGAAGTTCTGATACTGTAACATTCCACAATCACATTCCAGTAGATGGGAGTTTTTCCACAGTGTTGTCAGTGAATTCAGTGTTCTGGAACGTTTTATGAAACCACAGAGGCCAAATGTTTTCTCAGAGGAGTTTGGCCTCTGTTTTGGGCTGAAAACAGTGAGACATCACTTGCTGTTTATTTATCCTGCAATGGAGAACGGGAAAAGAGAAGAAAGAAAGAAAGAAAGAAAGAAAGAAAGAAAGAAAGAAAGAAAGAAAGAAAGAAAGAAAGTTTGTGAGGGGGGTGCTTTTTTCCCTCTGGTGAAAATGTCTCTCTTAATGGCTCCTTTTTGTGGTTAGATCTTATTTAGAAGAAATTATTTTTAATCAGAGTTCAGCAAAATATCCCCTCAGGCCACCTGTCTGTAAACCGTTTTTTTTCTTTTTTCCTTTACTGTTAAATACTTAAATTTTCAAAAGGAAATGCCTAGTGACCATTATTTAGATTCTTCCTCACCTTCTTTTAACTGTTAACAACTTAGAAATTTGATCTGTAATAGCTTTAACTAATGAATCAAGATCTGCAAGCAGAGAGAAATGTTACAAATGTTAAAGTATGTTTATGGAAACCACTACAAATGATGATTAATTTAATTGAGGGCTATGTTTAAATATCTTTTACAATTAGCTACAAGGAAAACAGATTTATTCCTTTAACAATATTTATACCACAATCCTGACAGACTCTGGATAGTACTCAATTTACAAAAAAAAAAAAAAAAACCAAACAAACCAGAACCATTAATACTTGAATGTTTAGGCTAAGTCTTGTATACTTCTTTGGAGGCACTAAGTGGGACTTTCTTCTAAGTACATATGCACTGGATGTTATCTGAAAAGAATATTATTAGTATCTAATAATGATATTCACTTTGCATAAGTATTAATTGGTAACAGTAGAATCAGATCCACTGATAATGGCTCTGATCCTACTGATGCCACTAACCTGAACCATGGCATCATGATGCCACTAACTCTGAACCATAACGACTAGCACAGGATGCCATTGTTGATGGTATTGATAAGGCTGAAAGGTCTAATTGGAGATTCCCCCATCTAAGTCCAGATGTAGGACACCTATTGCAGTGACCAATGGCCTTTCTGTTCCAAGACTGGGCTGGCATCCTGACTGAAAAGGGTTCAAATAATCCATTTTGCCTATACTCTACATCCACCATTTTCTCCACAACCTTCTGTAAAAATGAAAAGATGGAAACAGAGCAGAAGTTGTCAGATGTGGTTTTTTAGAAGAAAGCATATCACCTTCTATTTCAAGGCAAGTTGGAGCATGCCCTCACTTAAAGAAAGTCTTCCAGATCCAGCCACATCCTACCTGGAACCATGAATGAGCCAGGAAGATCAAGCCTCTAAGTGGTAGTGTTCAAACTATTGAGGGCTCTATTTGTTTCATTGGGCGTGACAAACTCAAAAACAATCTTGCTCATCAGCAGATTCTGTTTATTGCCATATGGAACAGATATAAGCTATTTCATCCATTAAACTCATCTAGCATGCCTTTCATCTATCTACCCTTTCCTAAATGAGACTGGTTACTCTAAATAGGGTTACTGGATGAGAATCCAGTGCAGAGAAGAACTGATATCTTGCAGCTCTTACTGACACTGCATAGTCTCTTGCCCGATTTTTAACAGTGCTCAGTTTTATCTTCTTATTTTCTATCACTGTCACACTAGACAGATTTTTAGTTGCTTCATTTCCCTTGGTACCTTAGTAAACACAGGAGCCATTTAGGTTCATTGATTAGGAGAGGCCAATGCTCTGGATCCCTTCATATTGGCCAGGATTGGGAGAACTACTTGCCAAATTTTCAGAATATCCTCAATGGATCCAATAAGAAGACTGAATGGGTCCATTCCCCTTGCAAAGATCCAGATAACATCATCTGTGCTAGTGAGTATAGAGCTTGCTCTCTGTTTATATACACTAGCTTACCCTGCCAGTGCTGGTGAGGGTTGATGGGATTTTTTTCTTGATAGTTTCTTGATTAGGGTGTTGTTTTCTGTTTGGTTGCTTGTCTGGTGTTAATCCCTACTTATCTTGTTGGCTGCTGGAAGAGGATGTGTTCTGGTCTTTTTGTTTCCTTCTTAGATTTTTAAAAATTATCTCTTTTGAATGGTGTATAAATGTGGTTTATCTCTGTTTGTCTATTGATGGTTGAGCAAATCCCACACTCACTAGCACTGATGATATTACCTAGTTGGGTAATGAAACACCTGCAAATAAACAGTCAATATTGTAGAATACCAAAGATTCCAGCAGTTAACCCTGAACTGCATATATTTTCTTCTAATTAGACCCAAAGATGTATCATACACATATTTACAGGGAAATCTCCAGCATTACTTTCCACTAAAGTTGGCAGCCTTAGATGCAGAGGTTGGCACTTTAAGGATTTTTGTTTATGTTTATATTTTTTTAACTACTTTTGCTGGTGGGTTTGGGGGAAGATATCATATTGAAGATCATATTTCTGATTGAACTTGCTGTTTGTCAGTTTTTGTTTTGCTTTGAAGATAAGCTCAGCATCCTGAGTCAAGAAGAAGACACAAGAAAACATCATAATTGTTAAAAATTAGTAAAAAAGAGCTGATCATTAAATCACTGGTAGTGCATTGAAATTGGCCATCCTGGCAAGAACACCTCTATTGATGTTACTAGGGATACAACATCAATGTTGAGATTTGAGCCAATGAAATCAAAGTTTCCTTTCTAACTGAATAAAATGCAGTGGTAATCATTAATATATACTTTGATTTATACAAGTTCTGCATGCTTAACATAATTTTATAAAGAGAATTTATTATTTTGAGTAATATTACTACTATACTTCCTTAGAAAGGAAGTCTTAAATCTGCATCAAGTTTTGATTACCATGATGTAAAAAAGATGTTGAGACTCTAGACAGAGTGCAGAGAAGAGCAACAAAGAAGATTAATGGACTGGAGACTAAAACATATAAAGAACGGTTGCTGGAATTGGGTATGTCTAGTTTAATGAAGAAAAGGATGAGGACTGATATGATAGCAGTGTTCCAATATCTCAGGGGTTGCCCCAAAGAAGAGGGAGTCAAGCTATTCTCCAAAGCACCTGAAGGCAGGACAAGAAGCAACGGGTGGAAACTAATCAAGAAAAGAAGCAATATAGAACTAAGGAGAAATTTCCTGACAGAACAATTAATCAGTGGAACAAACTGCCTCCAGAAGTTATGAATGCTCCTACACTGGAAATTTTTAAGAAGAGATTGGACAACCATTTGTCTGAAATGATATAGGGTTTCCTGCCTGAGCGGGGGGGGGGGGGGTTGGACTAGATGACCTCCAAGGTCCCTTCCAACTCTGTTATTCTGTTATCCTTAAAATACCTGAGCCTAGAAAATCTTGACTTAATCATAATTCTTTATTCCATTCCTCAAATGGACTGATCACAAGAAATAAAAAGATAGTCCATAAACAAAGGTTCACTTCATAATTTACGTAATAGGTGATAGAAAGTATTTTCTATTGATGACACCGTAATGTTGGAAAAGTTGATAAGAACATAATCAAAGAGATAAGCTGCTATAGATTATGAAATGTTTCTCAACTTTTTACAATATGGTGCAATTTCTAAATTATACATTAAGAGTAAAGGATTAAGAAATTAAATATAAAAAAGGTGGCAAAGTAGCTTTCTTGCTGTTTAGAGTTTTTATTCCTCAAGTTTCCAGCAAATATATGGTGGCCATAATTGTTATCCAACTTTAATAGATAATAAAATATTTATTTTCATGGCAGATTTCACAATATATACATGTGCAATTACTGCAATTTATTTGGCATATGCTTTCCTTTATCCCTTTAAGTTCTTTAAGGGCTATACCCCACATATAGCCATTTTACACAAATAAGAGCTCATTCACTGAAGAAGAGAATAAACATAATACCATTCAGAATTTTTGGGAGTCAAGCAGCATACAAATGTGATAAATAAATACATTTGATTGCGGAAATACAGATTACAGATTTGGGGATATGGATATACATTTAATTCAGGAAATCAAGGAGACTGATTATGTTTTACTTTTCAGACTAAGAAATTGTGACCTTCCCTAAATTACATAATCTCCATTGTCAATAGAGTGCTTGAACCCCAATTTTTTAACATCTTAGAATAGAGCTCTAGCTGCACCTGCAGTGCAACATTTACTGTTTAATGATTAAAGCCCATATTTTTTTTTTGTATTTTCCATTCAAAACCAAAAAAAAAAACGAACAAAACTGGACTGCAATTATGACAAAGTTGATAAGCTTTCAAATTAAGTATCCATCACAAGATTCTCACCATTGATTGCAGTAATTTACAATGCTCTATACCAGTGGTTCTCAACCTGTGGGTCGGGACCCCATTTGGGGTCGAACGACCATTTCATGGGGGTCACCAAACAACGCAGTCCACCATTTTTTCCCCCTTTTCCTTAGCTTGCTACTCCCTTTTATTCTATTGGCTTTTGAAAGCCAATAGAATAGACTCTCTTGAATAGAGTCTAATTCTATTGGCTTTCAAAAGCCAATAGGAATTGTCCAGGCTGTCTCTGCCCTGCTGAGCCCACCAAAAATCCCACTCTGCAAATGGTGCTGCACCATTGAGTAGTCCTCGACTTACGACCGGTTGGGGGTCGCGGCATTAAAAAGGTTGAGAACCACTGCTCTATACAATCTTCAGCGAAATCAACCTTTATCTTAGTATAATGTTTCCATGTATGGTTGCTTGTGATATATTTACTCCACTAATATGATGACAGATTAAGTGCTCAAAAATTAAATTGGCTTTTTTCTGAAAAAGGACTACTGTAGTTTTCTCTTTTAACAAGATGAAAATGTCATGTTGTCCAACCAACTTTCCACCCATTCTGCTCAGCTAACCTAATGTGGCACTTTCTTTTAAGCATATAAATTGTGGTTAACCTCTTGGTCCTAGGAGCTGCCACTTTCCCCTGTTTGTTCATTTGCACCTGGTACTAGTAGTTACTGGCAGGAAACCCTTATCCTGACTTCCAGAAAATCTAGGGTTAATTAAAAAGTCTTTATGAATCCTCCCCACCCAGGTCTTTCTTGCAGAACACAAAGAAATAATAGTTTATTTCTTTATTCAAAGTTTATAGATCTAGGTTTAAAATTTGTCCTATTTTATAAAATCAGTTAATATTAGGATTTTGCAATTGAAGGAATATTAATAAGCCAGTCTAGTAACTCCAGACTTCAGATCTACTTGTACTTTATAACCAAATACCGGTATATATTTTGGAGAGTATACCTCATGAAGAAAAGATGACCTTTCAATAAACATGTATGAATTTGGATTGTAGCTATAAATATACCTGTAAAAATTGCACAGAGAAATAATAATAAAAAAATAAGCAGGCCTACAATAGCCTGGAAATATTCCTAGACTGAATACATCTTAACTTTTACAAAACCTTTTTTTCTTATGGAAAAAAATGTTCTCTGTATTAATTTAGAGGGGGAAGACAGAGGAAAATATTTCAAACCTGCATTAATATTTGAAAAATGGGTTAGTTGGGAAGGTGTTTTTTTTTCCCTTTGCTTTTATTTCCAGTGATGATATGGCTGCTTTTAGTACTGCAGAGGCAGAATATCCTCAGGAACAATGCTAGGTCATGATAGAAGTATTATATTCCAAGAATATAACTAGGCTGTTGTTCTATGCTTTGAACGTTTTGTATTCTAAAAAAAGAATTGGCACCTTTGAATCTTTAACTGAGCAGAAAAGCAGAATATAAGATGAATGAATGAAGAATGGAGATGATGTTTTTGATAATTGTTCTTTTCTTATTTTTAATTGCCAAGATGATGCTAGCAATTACTTTTTATCCTACAAATGATAAAATCCCATGGCTGATATATTCAGACCATTTGCCCTTTTTATATTGTTGCAATTAACTGAGAGCTTCAACCTTTGCTTGAAGATGGATGGGTAATTCCAGTTCACCAACTAATTGCAAAACATTGGTTCAGGGGCATAAAAAAACCAACAATAATAGTTTTGATGCTTAGCAAATAGAACGAGCTGTTTCTAAAGATCATCTTGTGACACATAACTATAAATGAAGGCTTTTAAATCCTGCTCTGGCCTATTCTACGAATGGTCTTACATATATAATGCAGGCAATATATAAGAAAAAAAGAGATGAATGTACATGAAAATGTTATAGAGCCAAGGAGAAGCAAAAATTTGACATGATAGCAGTGACATGATGTTGAGACTCTAGAAAGAGTACAGAGAAAAGCAACAAAGATGATTAGGGGACTGGAGGCTAAACATATAAAGAATGGTTGCTGGAATTGGGTATGTCTAGTTTAATGAAGAGAAGGACGAGGGGGGACATGATAGCAGTGTTCCAATATCTCAGGAGTTGCCACAAAGAAGAGGGAGTCAAGCTATTTTCCAGGCAAGAAGCAACAGATGGAAACTAATCAAGGAGAGAAGGCAGGCAAGAAGCAACAGATGGAAACTAATCAAGGAGAGAAGCAACCTAGAATTAAGGAGAAGTTTCTTGACAAAACAATTAAACAGTGGAACAACTTGCCTCCAGAAGTTGTGAATGCTCCAACACTGGAAGAGATTGGACAACCATTTGTCTGAAATGGTATAGGGTTTCCTGCGTGAGCGGGGGGTTGGACTATAAGATCTCCAAGGTCCTTTCCAACTATTCTATTCTATTCTATTCTATTCTATTCTATTCTATTCTATTCTATTCTATTCTATTCTATTCTATTCTATTCTATTCTATTCTATTCTTTAAAAACAGGACCCTAAAAAATCCATCCTCTGTGTAGCTGGGAAAAGCTACTGGTCTATCTGTTCTGAGCTTGCCAGCAACTCCTTTAGGTTTATTTGCTGCTTCTTCAAATACAGATCTTTAAGTGATCAAAGACTTATTGTCATCTAGAATACTTTTAACATTTTCATTTCTTTTTCCTTGGCTTGAAGTGATATGCAGTTGATTATGCTGGAATAGTGGTTTCTCCAGATTAAATCAGCACATTCTCCAGTTTGTCCCGCACTTTATGTATGGTGAGAGCAAAGCACGACCTTATTAGGAACTGTGTCTGTTGAAAAGGGATATCTTCACCTTCTGATAAATTGGGCATAATTCTTGAAATCATGACAATGTCATTTTTGAATGCACCAATGGTTTATCTTTGCTACCATGAAATTATTGTGGAGTTCTTCCATGATTATCCATGTTCCATTGCGAAGCCTTGAAAGATCCTCATTAAAATCATGGGAAATTCTGTTTTCAATTCCAGTTTATGTGGTGGCAATCCAGAAAGTTCAACTGAATTATGTTGGAAAATGAATAGCATTAACTCCTTCCCTAACAGCACTGAACTATAGTCTTTCATCATTGCAGGAAAGAATCTGATGCACATGGCATTGATTTTTCTCATTATCGAATTAAGGGGAATCAAGAGTTCTTTGAGAACAGTTCTGCAGGATTGCTAAATGTTAGATAGATGAAATCTATCCTTCCAGAGTTCTTGTTGGCAGAATCATATCTTCAAGTAATTCTATTTCTTCATTTTGAATTTTCTGAATATTGTATTATCCAACATCTTTTAAGAACACATAATATCTTCCCTTTCCTCATTCAATCACGTTTTCTCTTTAGTTAAATTTTGACAAAAGTCCTCCATTTATATATATATATATATATTTTATGTATAAATTCTCCACTTCAGCATCATTTTCTCTTTCCACAACTGTAAAAGCTGATGGAAATCACTGCAACCCTCCAAAGGCCTCATTCTTGCCACACATACTGAAAAGGGTCCAATCTATGGATTCAAAGCTCTTCTTCCTAATCATTCGGGTTTTCATCCCAGACAATAATCCCACATGTCAAAGCAAATTTGTATATTGGAGCTTCTTTCAATGTTACAAACAGTATTTTCATTCACTGTGATGGATATCTTGAATTGTGAATGTGCTGTCCTACCACCAAACATCAATGTTGTTGCAATACCAGATGATGTTACAGCAATAGCAACATCTCCATCTCCATTAACTTTAGCAAGGATGAAGTTGGTAACAAATGCCTTTCCTGTACCTCCTGGTGCATCAATGAAAATTATTGAAGAAAACTTGCTTTGCAAGCACTTACACACAATCATATACTTTGCTCATTATTCAATAAGGGTCTCATTGTGTAATATAAATTCCTGTCTCTGTTGTATTGCATTTCATGCAATAATTCCTGATTGCCACTATTTTGACTAATTGTACCATTTTTTGGTTTTGGCAAGTTATATTCTTCAAATGTTTTTCCAAATTTCTCTCTTGATTTGTAAGAAATCTTTAGGCACCGCTTTCTTGAGCTGGCTCCATAATTGTCATGGATTGATTTCAAATCCAATTCTCATGGATTGCTTGTCATCATAATGAGAAATCAAGCGTGGACATATTTCCATATATACAGTATATCATGGCATCTTGACATCATTCCATCATATATTGTTTCACCAACAAATGTTGAAGAGAGGAAGATGCACTTTCCAATGTTTCTAAAATCATTATCATCAATCAATACATCAGTCAGGGTTCTATATGTTGTTGATCTCAAGATTGCTTGTTTCATTTAGTTGTAACTCAGCCTCTTGCATTTAATCTTAGCAGACATATCAACAATGTATTGTTGGAACCTCTTAGAAGGTTATTAAACTCATTAGTATGGTTCATTATTCAATATGCATTAATGCATTGCTGTTAGTTCTTGTTCATCACTTGGAACTGATGATGCCAGCCATCATTTTCAAGAGGAAAGAAAAGTATGTATTGAAAGCTGTCATGAGAGTGATGGGATTCTGAAATTATTTGCAAACCATCTCCTCCTTCTTTCAATATAATGTGCCATAATGTTGGTTCAGTTTCAGTATTGTTTGGTATAATGATGTCCTCATTGGCAATTTGTGCATTAAATCTACTTTCATGTTCAAATGTTGATCTCCAGTCAGTATCAATGGTAATGGAAGTTTCTGGCATGTCTTGAATTTGTTTTTGGTTTTTTGCTAGTCAAAGGAATAGAGTGTATGGATTTCATTGTCTGTATGTTTCTTCAATAATTTAACCAATCTCATGTTGAATTCCATCATTGTATACCCATTCTCAATTACATGCTGCCTTGAGCATCCATGAAGTAAATTTGAATAAATTTGGCTTGCTGGTTGTTATCTGGCATTACATGTCCGATGAAATGATGGATTTGCCCTTGGATAATAACAATAGCCCTTAGATTTATATACCGATTCATAGTTACAGCTCTCTCTAAATATAGAGTCAGCATATTGCCCACAACAATGAGTTCTCATTTTACCGACCTTGCAAAGGAGGGAAGGCTGAGCCAAACTTTAGGATCAAACTCCTGGCAGTCAGTAAAATTAGTCTGTAGTACTGCATTCTAACCACCATGCCACCACAGCTCATTAATCACAGAAGGACTCCATTTTTTGTTGGAAGGACTTCTTCAGCACCAAAAGATGCCATTTGAAAAGGCAGTTGCATTGTTTGATGTTCTTCCTGGATTCATATGCAACAGCATCATCATTGTTATATAAACTGAGGAGTATATTAGATAGAGGTTGCAAATTGCCCTAGCAGCAGCCCAACCATAGCAACAGCCTGGAGCATCCACAACTTTCCCAAATTTCATTCCTTAGGCATCATGGGTCCTGGATTTTGGATGCATTTTGCCCATTTTATTTACCTAAATTGTTGCCATTTCAAACACTCTCTCTCCTAGGTAAAGGTAATGACAAGAAGAATTTAGTAGCATATGAATTATAGACTTTAGAGGATTGTTACATTTACCAACTTGTGAAAGGCTAGGAATGAATAACCTCCATACCCTTGGTATGGGTTTCAGTGCAACATCCAAATCACTCAGTAATTAACTTACGTTGCTTCTTCTCCAATGAGTAGCTTCCATTAATGTCTGAGAAGGCACTCTAAGAGTTTTGCAGCAGATGAGTTAACATGATTTGATTTGCAGACACTTTAAACACTTAGCAGGAGACAGCTCTGGAAGCTAATTAAATCATTCAAAGGTGCACTGAATTATCTTCTAAATAAGAAACTATTTCAGTGAATTATGTTGGCTGTTTAAGTGAGATCATGTATGGTGGTGATTCCAAGGCAAAGTTTGCTTGGCATTAAATTTCAGAGGCATGTCATGTAGGTCTGCGTTCTCTGTTTTAAACACAATATTCTAAAAAACATCCTTTTAAAAAAAATGTACAGAAGCTATTTCCATATGGAAAAGCCAATAAGCTTTCAAGTTGAATGAAAATCTTTCCAATCATAGTCTTATAAACCTTCTCCTTTCACCCTGACATGGTGTTTTTGTTGTTAAGTAGGAAAGA
The DNA here is from genome assembly GCF_016545835.1 of Crotalus tigris. NCBI lineage: Eukaryota > Metazoa > Chordata > Lepidosauria > Squamata > Viperidae > Crotalus > Crotalus tigris. Next base: position 198,873 of record NW_024100595.1, on the reverse strand, counting down.
AAAAAAAGGGGGGGGAAGGCTAGTACACTCACTACTTTTCAGATACTGCATCTTATTTAGTGTACCGGAATTCCCAATTTAAAGTAATCACAAAATTTATGGAGAAACGGATAAAAAGGTTGTAAAATATTGATTTGAGGAAAATGATAACACAACTCATCTATAATAAGAAGAAAAATGAAGCAATAATTCAGGAGGTATTGAACGACCTGCTGCTGGTTGTATTGATCTGATTCTTTAGTGTGTGAAATCACACCTGAAATTGGAACTGCATTCCTTAGCTCATTATTCTGGAGATAGCAATGCCTCATTACAAGAATCTTGCAAAGCTAGAAGAGAGTGGGGGGGGGGTGTCCAAGTTTTTATCATGGAATGGTCTGGCTTTCCATCAACAGTGTCTGCTGTTAACTGCTATCATTGTGACTACACAAATGCTTCTCTTCTTTAGTCTGTATCTTCTTTGCTTAACCTGAGCAATTAGAAAGGTGGCATAAACATTCACCTTGTTATCATATCAATGTGGCCGTCCTATAATCTCCTTTGAGTCCTCTCTCCTATGTATTATGTATTATATTTCTCAGGTGCCTAGTCATATTACTATTTGTTTCTGAGATTTATTTTTTGTTCCCTTCTTTCTGAAATGAAGAATATATGCCAAAGCATGACTTCTTTGTTACATCTGTTGTACTTTAATGCTGGCATAGTATATAGAATTACCAAAGTTTTTCCAAGCCATTCCTAAAAATAAGACATGCCTAAAAACACCAGATTTCTTGAAATGCCTTATCTGAACTGCCACTAACTACTATGAAAATTAAGTTTGGGAACATTGAAGAAATGTGTGCTCAATTCACACCAAACATTTCAATGTACATTTTGATTTTTCAAGGAGATGTAAGCAGTACTTTTGCTGGGCTGGGTAAAATACATAGTGGAAGTCTTTTAGAATAAATTTGTTCATATATGTAAATTTGGAATCCACAACCCGCCACTCAAAAGTTCTAATATACCCACAGATATCTCCTCTGGTGCCTGTCAGATCCCTGCCTTGACAGACAGACAGACAGACAGACAGACAGACAGACAGACAGACAGACAGACAAGGGCTTGGGGTTCCAACCTGGGTGTATTAAACTGGAGGTGGTTAATGAACTAAGAGAAAAATCTTACTTCCCACCCCCACACATCCTGCTCCCTTCCTTCCTTCTTCTTGGCCTCTTCATTTCTTTGGCACTATTCCTTAAAAAATTGCCAATAAATTTGGCTATATTGAATGATTGTTCCTAGGTAGATATTGTAGAAGATGTATTTTTTTAGGTCAGCTACAGCTACACTGTCTTTTTTTTTTTTTAGCTAAGCATAGAGTTCTTTATTCTTCCTATTGCATCAATACAATCATAAGCAAACTCTGCAAACTCTGAAAGTTACCTCTTTAACCTAAAGCTGGCAAAATGTTGCAAGTTTGTGAGTGAATAAGGGTACCATTGTAAATGAGTAGGAACTGTTATGATAAGGACACAGTCCAGCACATTGGTTCTGTATTGCATTGCACGTTGCAGTTCTGTGCTACCATGTGCTGGTGTAGCACCTGTAATCCAACTATCACATCTGCTTCCAACCAGAAAAGGCTGAGAAGTTTGATTGCTTAGCTGCTGACACATTCAAAATAGAGAAGCTCCAATGTTTGTTTAATTGGTTCAGTACTATAAGCGTCCACTGCAAAACAAAATGGCTAAAAAAAGGGGGGGAGACAAAACATGTTGGTAACATCATAGTATTCACAGCTTGACATACATTTTTTTTAAAGAATGCCATCTTATTTTTAGTTGTAAAGTATTGTGGGATATAGTTGAAAGTATTGGAAAATAGGTCTGTAAGTTATTTGTGCCTCAGGAATATTATCTCTTGTTTTTACAAATAAATGTCATTCTTTCTTAGATTGCAAATCCATCCTTTGATTCTGTTTTCGAATTAAAATCAGAGTCAAGTAACATACATTTCTTACCATGTATGTTTTAGATAAATCAGTTTAATGTACATTTAATCAAATTACACTTTATTTGCAATATAGAGCCATGAAAACTCTGCCATAAATCTGGTATTTTCTCTAGAGGTTAACAGAGGAAGCAATACTGCCAATGTTTCTATAAGCACGTATGTTGAATTTCACAATAAGTATCAAAATGAGGAAATAATTTTCTGATAAATTTTCATGTTTGTCAGCATTCCAGCTCATAGGATTTTTTTTAAAGTTATTGTATTACTATTTGCATAATTAACAATCATTTTATGTCTATAATATCTTCCTTATCCAAGATATGTATTGTCCCTTCTCTATGACAACTCTTATATTATCTCCCAAAGTTTTTCTGAGGGTTGAAATTATTGTAATTGTCTTCATTCTTTGGAAAGATTTGCTAATAGCTGCTATGTTAGAAAGGAGCATACATAAAGATGGAAAGGATAACTAAATTACACAATCTGAGTTTCCGTTCTTCAGAAGGAAAAAAAAAAACATTTCTGAAGACAGCCTCTTCTGGAGATTTCTGTAACAAAGCATTACAGAACCTTTGCTACTCAAAGTCGGCTTTTATTGCAGATGTTCATTTGTTATGGTTTTTACTAGTGTAGCATTACCCCCTCGGAGGCCGCTAAAGCACAGGCTCTCCTAATCCTCCCCCTTTAGTCCAGCTTAACAGCTGAGCTCTCAAGGCATTGACAGAATGTCCAGTTTCAGCGGGAGCACACGCGGAGTGAAGAGATGGCAAATTCTCATCATCAAAGGGGGGGGGTTGCAGGAACAAAGGTGACCAACCCCTAGCCATAGTGGTCAGGGCATAACAGTACTTAACAGCCTCAGGAAGTCATAGCAATAATAGTCAATAGTCCGTAGCAGTCGTTTGAGAAACAAGAGGGGTGTGTGGAAAGAACTCCCCGGCTCCAAGCAGCAGCAGAAACTATGAGATAATCAACACCCCGCAGTCACAGCTCACTCTGCCAGGGAAACTCCCCACAATGTTTACAGCATGCACAGGTGGTAGTGATCAACGTTTGGTTGCCCCATTTTTTTACTTCCTTTCTTGCCACAGTTATTAAGTGAATCACTGTACTTGTTAAGTTAGTAACATGGCTGTTACTACCTGGAATCTGGCTTCCCCATTGATTTTGTTAGTTAGAAGGTCACATGATCACATAATTCCGGGACACTGCAGCTGTCATATATATGAGTCAGTTGCCAAGCATCTGAATTTTGATCACATAACTATGGGGATGCTTCAACCGTCGTAAGTGTATAAAATGGTCACAAGTTATTTTTTTCAATGCCATTGTAACTTTGAACTACTAAACAAAATGCAATAAGTCAAAGACCATCTTTATATTTCTGATGTCCATTTGTTCACTAAGCCTAAATGAAGGGTTTTGTTGGAACTACCTATTTTAGCAGTTTTGAAAAAATTGCTTTCATTCAATAAGTTTTGATATGATAAATCTTAGTTTGCAGAAACTAAGTGTAATAGTATAACTATAACTATACTATTGCATAGTTTAATTATGCCATGTTCAAATGAAAGATGGAGAGAAGTTTGTTCATTCACATTTGATAAGAGTGAGGTGGAATGCAATTATCCTTCAATCTTTGAACATTTTACAATTTTGTGATAGATTTTCCTTCACTTTTCACACTTTTGAGATGATGCAAGCTAATACAGATGTTCTCTCTGTCTGATCCATTGACACATACATCATTTTTCATTCTGTGGCCATTGGATGATGGATATCTTATGTAAATTATCTCTCTGGCTCAGAGTCTAGAATGCATTAAAATTAGCCAATGAAATAGGCTACTGTCTAGCAGAATTATGAAGCTCCTTAAATTCACGCTTTATGCAGTGACATAGCTCTCATTGACTTGAGCCAAAGTTAAGTCTAGTTTTTGATTTTAAGTTGCTCTAGGTTTAAATAGGAACAACCTAGTTTATGTATTCATAGATCATATTTTAACTTTAAATCTTTTCCCTGAAGGCTGTAAGTATAAATGAATATAAAATATCTCAGAGACATTTTCCATGAGTCACCTTTTTAGTACAAGAATGTCCCTTCTTAAAATGCTGCATTACCAAACCCAATATACTGAAAGCCATAGAAAATTAATCATTCTATATGGTTAGATTGAATAACTTCCTGTCCTGAACTTCCTTAAATATCAATTGTACAGGAATTATCAACAAGAATGAACTCTGATGGCGCAGTGGTTAAAGTGTAGTATTGCAGGCAAACTCGGCCCATAGCCTGAAATTCAATTCTGTGAGGGCTCTGAGGTCAATAAAATAAGAACCCAGATTGCTGAGGGCAATATGCAAATAATGCTTAAAGTACTGAGGGGTGGCCCAAGTGCCATTGCTATTTTTGCAAACATATACTGTAGTAGAAGCAAAGATGTTAAAGCAAGAATATTATTTGATTTATAATGTTATGCAGAGACTTTGCCTCCTTAAAACAAAAACATTGTTGCCATTTTTTCCCACAGAAAGTTAATCTGATTCCCTATATTCTGTTTATTGGGTAAATCCTTAGAATCTTAAATCAGACTATTGTTCCAGTTTTCTGCTTACTGCAAACTATTTCTGATAGTAACATCAATTAAAGCATGTACTTTTTATAGTTAGGGATAACTTCTAAAACTAGAAGTCAATTTTATTGTGGTCCTCATACTACTTCTCGTTTGAAATGCTCCAACAAATTTAAATGCAAATATATATATATATATTGCTTACTGGTGTACACCGCTTAGAGAGTGCTTGCACTTAAAGCGGTATATAAGTCTCATAAATAAATAAATAAATTTAAATGCAAAAGATGTTGTGTTGTCCAAGCACAGATATTTCTTTTCATAAAGTGCCCAGTTAGATATCTGTTGTTCTATTGATATTACTTTGCTTCAGTATATGTGTACATTTCTAAAATGAATTTCTGCTTTGTATTTTGTTTAATGTTGTAACCCAGATCAATCCATTAACCAAGCACATAGATTAATTTAACTAATAAATTAGCATCCTTCAGATTAAACACATTGCCACTTAGTCAAGCACTCTGCTAAGCCATTTTAAAAAAAAAGTGGATAGTGACCATGTAAATGTTGATGATATGGAAAATAAATATTTGGGAAGATTAAAGCACTTCCCAACTCTATTCTACTTGTTGTTCTTCAAAACTACAGGCATATTGATACATTGATATATTTTGCTCTTGCAATCCAATCTTAACTCCTGTTTGAAGGGAGCACAAGTTAAGAAGACAACCCATATTATTTGTTAAGTTGTATTTGAAGTTTCTACATAGTGGATTGAGTAGTGCATTGGGCCATCAGACATTTGCTGAGGACACAAAGATGAATGAGTGAATAAGTTACCTTCCTTCCATATAAGTAGATGTGCCCTAGGTTACATCTGTTAAATGAGAGATGGGAATTCTATTGACCTTGCTGGTTGTTGCTGTTGACTAGAGGATTTTGTTATGCATCATCAGATCTAGCAAGGAACTCTTGTTTCCTTATACTTTGAAAGATTTTAGTCTGTTGTATTTATTATTTTGATTTTGATTATAATATTAGGGCAGTACATTACATGATGTCAAGGACTTTTGTAAACAAACCTTCATTGGTTACTACAATTGGGTTGGTTAATCCAGTTAGATTGAATCACAGAGTAAGCAAATGATCAGAGACTGATTTGTATTCTGAGTGCTGCAGCTGCATCAGTGAGTCTAGACCCTGAATTATCTGAATAAAACCACAGAATATAGAAAACCAGACAGATGCATCCTTAACCATTTACCATTTTGTTCATGTTTTGCTGTCTCTCTGATCCTATCAGTACAATGCATGGTTTCTATCCTTGTGGGAACTGACTTGCTTTTTCTATAGGTTTCTCTTGAAAGATTCTGAGGCTAACTTAGAAGAGTAACCTGGCTTGCAGCAAGTAATTGGAGAAATTCTTTAGCCCTTCTTCCCAGATAGGAAGGAGATTTGCTTGATATCCTGTAGATGGGAAAGTTTCAGGTAATTAAAATAGATGATGCTAACCAGATGTTAGAAATCATAACCTGGTAAGGAAAGTTCTATAAGTGATTTGCTGTCTGATTCTAAATAAATCAGCAGTGTTAATTACCAAAAAGCATGCTTCAATTTCTGCCTTAGAGAATACTTTTTACCTAAGCATTCATAGCTGATCACTACCTAGGTTCAATTTCTACAAAATAAAAAGTAGCTTAACCCATTTTATTCTCCCAGTATATAGGGGCAAAGGGAAATGGGCTTGTGAATACAGCTGAAAAAAAAGTTAGCTTTCTCTGAATTTATGGACATTTATAAACAAACCTCTCTGAATTTATGGACATTTTGTAAACAAACCTTCATTGGTTACTACAATTGGGTTGGTTAATCCAGTTAAAGGAGCATTTAGTCTTTAAAGAGTCTTAGAAAAGGTTTTCTAACTTGTGCCCTTCCCTGCTGTCAGGCATAAGATGCTTGTAGGCTTGTTCTGGGAGAGTAATAAGTATTGTTGTTAAGCAATTGTGATGTTGAAATTCAGCTTCAGTAGGTCTGCCAGTATTTATCTAAAATACTTTCTCCGATGCGTGTTGGAGTTCCAGTAACCGTGTCTTATTGTGCGACCTTTTCATTTTCCAGTGAAAAGGGATCAGCTCATCCGATAAAAGCTACAAGCTGAAGTACAGGAAAAATGCGTGCTCAGAAAATCCGAGCATGATTGAAAACAAGATGTGTTAAATCAATGCCGTTTATCGCCTGCCTATTCCTGGCAATTGCTGTTCTAAGCTCATTCTGAGCACACCCTGGATGATAAAAGTAGAGTGTCACGGTGCTCACTAGGGTGTGAGGGCAAGGAAACATGTTTATCAGGCAGGTTGCTATGATTTCCTTCTCCCAATAACAGTTATTGTTAAAACTGTTGAGGAGATCAGCTGGTCAATTACCAGGGTGAGTGTTATTGCTGGTGCTGAATCCAGAGGCTACCAGAAGCTCCAGAATTTCACATTTATTCCCCTACAACAAAAGGCAAGTTTTTTTTTAAAATGTAAACTAATTTAAATGTACCTGTTAATCACTCTCAGGGTAATAATGTTGTCATTCCTTCTCCTGCTGGTTGCTTCCAAATATTAAATATATACCAATGTCCAGAAGTTCTTCTTTTCAAATCAGTAAACTGTACAAGATTGTGGAATGAAGCAGTAGCAGTTGAGTTTAAACATGTTCTTGAGGCCTGTTTGTCAGGGGATTATTGGTTTGATAAGGCTCCATTACAATCAGCAAAGTATGTTTGTATGTGTGTTTAAAGTTAATTTTGCACAACAACCAGCTATGTGCACATTCTATGTTCTATATAAATAGCTAAACAATACTTTGTCATTTTCCTAGCTGATTGCTGAAGACATGATTAATATTACAATGCTTATCTTTTTTCAATATGATTATATCTTGCAACCACAGAAGGTGAAGTAGAAGCATGTAGCCACTTGAAGAAGCCCTGCACTTGTTTTAATCATCATTAAGTCCAGAAGTAAACTTGCATATTTTGAAAGATAGGAAGAGTTAGGTGCAAACAAAAACAGGACAAAATTCTTTATAATATAAAATCATGGTAAATTAATCAGAATTGCTATCTATTCATAAATTGAAACCTATTTATTTAAAAACAAATGTTGTATTTATACATCTTAATATTAAGGTCTCAGATGTTATATTTTTAAAAAATTGTAGGGAACTAGAGGTGATAGATTACTTCAATATTTTCCGCTTCAAATATTAATTAAAAAACCTTTTTAATGGATACTTTGGTCATTTTCATACAATTGTAATAATCCAGGCAGGTGATGAACCTACTGGATTTATTCATGATACATCATCCATTCTGATTTATATATAATAAATTATCTTTGTAGTGGTTGTTGTTTTTTTAAAAAAATTAAGGCTGTATTAAAACTGTTCTTTAGACAGGAGATTCTCAGAATATATGTTTTCACTTGAGAATATGTGTGCAAAGTGGATTTTGATGATTTTCTGTATTTTTGGTTAAGCAAATGCATTGCTAAGAATTTAGGCTGTGAATTAGGTTGCTTTCCTTCATATACGATCTGTGTTATTTAGTGTTTGAAAATGATTAAAAAACAAGTTTCTTATAGCTGAACTGTTCTCAGCCACACAATTCTGTTGGTAGCAGTGCAGGTAGTAATAGTGTATACTAATTTTAAGAGGCGATTATCAATTTGTTTAATAAGTGACTAACAATTACTTCTAGAGAAGAATTGATTTGTCATTGCCTTCTTTGAGATGTTTCCTAAACAAAAAGGACAAGGAAAAATATCAAGGATATATGTACATATATGCATATGCATATGTACCTATGTGTATATGTATGTAAAAATTCAAAGAAAATTTGCATGTTTGCTGTTAGGATTGTTGTATGCCAGGTAAACAAGTTATATTTTGCCCCAGTCAAGTTGACTAGAAGTGTGACAGTGCTAAGATTTAATGCACTGAATTAAATATGGTAGAGAACATGAAAAAAGTATGGTGTGTACAGAGCTTTATTTGTTCTTTGCATATTTAATATGAGTTTCCCCAAGTTTGCGCCTTATAGATTAGTTGAGAATACAACTCTGCAACCCCCAGGTAGCAAAGTTTTTTTCTGTGCTAGCTAAATACTATACTTCAGAAGTGGATGAACCCAGGATCTCTTTTAGAGTTTTAAAGAATGAAATGAAACAAATATCAACAAAACTTAAAGTTCCCAGGTTACTGCTTAAATTTCCAAACACGAAAATGAAAGCACTCAATTTTTAGATCCCATCCATTCTGGGTGAGCTCCAGGGCTAAAAAAAAAAAAAAAAAAAAAAAAAAAAAAAAAGATTTCATTCATTCATTCATTCATTCATTCATCATATTTCTACATTGCCCTTATCATCTAATTAACTCTGGGTGATTTACAATAAAAGTGATATCATAGTATAAAAACCATAAATGAGAACAAAGTTAAGAACAGAATTTAAAAGGCTGGGATTAAAATATTAAAAGTTAAAGATTTAAAAAGGTGGAGAGAACATTCTTCCAACACCAATCACTCCCAAGGTTGCATATAACTTTTCAACCCACATGCCAATTGACAGAGCCAAGTTTTAACACACTTTCTGAAGGCCAGAAGAATGGCAGCCTGCTTCACCTCTGGGGCTAAACCAGGGGTCCCCAACCTGTGGGCCAGAGCTCACTACTGGACCGTGGCCTACTGGCCACCGGGCTGCATCTGGTGTGCACACATGTATGCATGCACACATGTGTGCGCACTCACCCCCACTCATGCATGCACACATGTGTGCACATTCACCCCCCTTCATGCTAGCGCTGCTGCTACATAAACAGGATGCTGCATGGTGAAAACAGGGCATCATGCAACAAAAACAGAGTGACGCTAGAGAGTATCATATGAGCACTAGCACCATCTCATTTGCATCATGCATGCTCATGGCACTGTAGAGCACATTGTAGTTTTCATGCAAGAAATAACCAGCGTATGAGTGAAAGAAGGGCTTCTTCATCCAGGAAAGGGTGTAACTGGTGTACAAGATGAAGTTAAACAAAGGCTCTTCTAGCTACAAGTGACACGAGTCCAGAACGACTCCAAGATTATATACAGGGTATGTCTGGGGCAATGCCTCCCCATCCAGGACCAAAGATGGTAAACCCATGGATATAATCCATAGCCACTCCATTGCACCAAGATTGAATTGAAGCTATTGTTCCCCATCAGGAGCCAGACAGCCACTAAGCACCATGAAAGGGAATCTATGGGATCACTTAACTTGCCCGAGGTGAAATATATCTGTGTGTCTTGATGGCACTATTATTCTTTATCACATGTATGTGTGTGTTTAGCTTTATGAATGTTGCTCACAGTTAGTGTTGTGAGATGGCCAGCCATATAAATCAGTGTAACCCAACCAACGAAGCAACCTATCTAGTAATGTAATTCAAAACATTGTCTTGATCTATACTACTATACACACATTTAAAGACAGTTTTTGCTTGTATTTTTTAATCTGATGCCTTGGTTGTGTGCATTTTCAATAATATAGATATGGGTATTAAAAATGAAATCAGGAATGCCTGGAATATAACTTTCATTGTTTTGTTTCTGGACTTGCTCTAAGATATTTCCAAAATATTTCTCCTATAGTGTGTTTATTTTTCTTAAAATAATAACATTGAAATGTGTCTAATTCGGTTATTCCCATTACATTTAAATGAGTTTCCCAAGCTATGATATTTGAACAGGTTCTTTTAATTGCTGATACCAAGTGTCAATCATTCGGCTGCAAGATGAGAAAGTGTCTTGAAATAGATGTTTCTATTTCCTGTGCATCAGTCATTTAATCAACAATGAAAACTTTACTGGTACATCAACAGCCCTTCTTGTTACAAAATATTGAAACAAGAAAGAGAATCCTTCAAAGCAGAACATACATTTTGTCTGTTCACAATTACGAAAACGATCATTCCATTGTATACATAATACCTTTATTTCTAAAGCATTGTAAAAGAAATTCATCTAAAGTTTTATTTATTTTATTATTGTATGGAATGTTTTGGAATTTTTAAGGCACAATTTTAAATACATTGCATAAAGAGTTTCTAAGCCTGACTGCATTCAAAGAAAGTTCTTCCTCAAGGGTTTAAATAGTAATTCATAAAATGGAAAGAATAATAAATATTATGCTTTAACTCATACATGAGCATAGACAGACAGGTTTTGTGCACCTGGGTATAATTTTAGTTAATTCACACAAGAGACAGGTTGAAAGTTTATTGTTTAGATAGGAGAAAATGGCTTAAATCTCATATTTGCAAAAATGATTGCATTACCTTAAATGAAAATGGTATTATATTAGTTACTTCAATAAGCATTTCGTTTAGAAAAATATTTTAATAAAAAACTTATTTGAACTTCCTTACAACTTAAAATACGTAAGTGAGGGAAAGTACTTTCTTTGGGAAGAATAATTACTGGCTTTTTAGTCACCTATGTAAAATAATGTATTTTTGTAAATGGATTTCTGGCCACTTTAATCCGTTTTTTCCATTTCTTTTTTTTAAAAAAAGAATACATAAAAAGTAAGCACAGTCAATCAAAGAATTTTAAGGTTTATTTCCTCTTTAGAAATGATTGATAGCCATTTAGATTTACAAGCTGACAAGTTAAAGGGTGCTATTGGTATAATTATATACTATATTCACAGTCTTTCAATTTAAATGTCCTTTTAAAATCATGAGATTATCATATCTGTATTTTGAAAAGTAGGCCAGTCAGTTTGGGTTGGTGCACAAATTGCTTCCATTAGCCCTGGGACCTATTTGAATTTAATACCTTCTTTAAAACCAGCAGTACTTTCAATGTACTTTTGAAACTTAGAGTAATGGGAAAGCATTTTTATAGTATGTGTTAACTTTGTTTTTAATGTATGTATGGATGTTACAAATACAAATAAAAGTGTTACTCAATCTAAAATATTTTTTTAAAAAAATCATTAATCTTTTTATCTATGGAAAAACATTTATAGTAGGATCTGTGAGAATGAAGGAACATATTTTACGTTTGGTAGAGGAGGTTTGCTTCTCTTATTAAAAACAAAAAAAACTTCCAAGAATCTATAAATGATTCCATTTATTCAGCTATATGAAGTAACAAGTTAATCCAAAATTTCACTATTGCAACGATAACTTCATTTTATTTATTTGAACAATAGGAAGGTGTTGCTTCCTATTTCAATAAATTTCGATATCCCACTGAAATTTAAAACATTGTGACACCTGATATTAAAATGTTAAATAATAAACTCTGACTCAGACTGGAGTTTATTGGATAGAGGACAGTGACTAAATACCAATAGTAATGTCGCTTAGATTTGTGTACTACTCCATGATGCTTTACAGTACTCTCTGGACAGTTTTTAGTGTCAGCATATTACCCCCAACAATCAGGTGACCTCAGAAGGATGGAAGGCTGAATCAACCTTGAATCAGTCATGATCAACCACAAGACTGTGGTCAGAATTAGCCTGCAATACTGCATTCTAATCATTGCACCATCAGTGGTACAGTCTGTGAATCCTATTGTTGGAAACTGTTCTGCTCTTCCTTGCTTATCACAGTGGTAACCCTGTAGAATAATTAAAAATCCTTGTTTCGAAATAACATAAGCAACCATGGAAATAGATAAAAGTTTATGAAATAAAATATGTTATAATAGAAAATGTCTAATTGGAAGAAGACGCTATATCCAAACTGTTGAATATACTGCATACAATTCCATTATCTAACTTTCCCTAAAAAGAGGCAGTCAGCAAAAACTTTTATTTTGCCATGTTATACTGTAAATACGCTTTTCTTCTATGTCCATGGATTCTTAAAAGTTCATTTTGTTTTTAGAATGTTTGTGCTCTTACTGTGTTGGCATCTTTTGATACTGCTAAATGGACGTTACAGTTTTGGTAAAGGTGCTTGCAGTTTTTTTTTCTGAAAAGAAAATTTATCATAAATGTTCATGTTTAATAAGCAAAACAGAACTGATCAAATTTTCCATGATTTCAGGTCACTCTTTGTGAAGTGTAATATTAACAGTACTTATTACTTACCAAATAGAAGGTTATCATCATTTTACACAGATGTTCAAGTTTAGAAGCTGACATATGAGCAATTAGTTACATGCAGTTTTTAACTCTTCTTCTGATTCTTTATATGTGTCACTTGTGATTTTTTTTGCTTTAAGTAGCATTGGTGTTTGCAAAAACCCTTTCTTCATTTTTCTATCTCAAAAGCACATCATTAATATCATAAGGAAAATATACATGGATATATATTAGCAGACTAAAAAACTTTTAGGGAATGAATTTGTTCAGATCCTCCAGAATTGTGATAGCTTCTAGAACTCAAGAATTTTCAGTGGAATACTCAGTTGCTTAATTACTATTTTTCTTGTTCCAGCTTTGAATGAACCAACCATTGACTATGGCTTCCAAAGGTTACAGAAAGTCATCCCAAGGCATCCTGGTGACCCTGAGCGTTTGCCAAAGGTCAGCAAAATGTAGTGTATGAGTGTGCATACATATGTATCTGTGTTTATGATTAAGTCTGTAATGCATCATGTGTTTTTCAAATAACACTTCAGCACAATATGCAGTCAACATTTACATTTAGAATACTACAGCCACATGCTGTGTATGAAGCTTGTTTGTATCTGGTTCAGCTTTGTTGCATCCAGCTGTATTCTCATTAAATACATCTGTGTTTAAAGAGATGCAACAGCTACCTTTACTTACTGAGCCTTGTTCAAGAAGATATTGTTATGTATAAAGCACAAAATCATGCACACATGAAGGTCGGATTCATAGCTCTTTTAGCAATTGGACCATCAGTACTGATAGATGCTTTAAAGAAATCTTCTTTGGAGGAAGATACAGAGTTACTTCTGATCAGTGTGGATGGTCAAAAAATTCCAGGTTTTCTATCCAGCAATTCCATTATCAAAAGCCCAAGCAAGCAAATACACAAACTTAGTTTGTAGTTTTACCAAGTAAGTCTTTAGGACTTCTTATGTTACATAAACATTTTAATCATTCATATTTAATCTCCTCATCCCCTCTCATAAACCCCATGTCATGGTTCCAATAAATGAGACCAGTAAAAAGAGAACTCCAAGATAAGAGGTTTCCTTAAAAAACATATTTATTGGCTACATAGTATCGGCATGATCATAAATGAAACCAAGACTGAAGTTCCCTTCCAAAGGTTACAATATTACAAAGTTGAATTTCCCACTCCAGTAATAGGTCATAAATCACATTCCCCAATAATTTACTTTGGCGGGCTTTCTAACGGAAACTTCAGCCCACCAAACTCAGGCAGCAATGACCTTAGTTCCCAAAGGACAATTTATTGTTTTGTTTAAACTTAAAAGTACACACACACACCCCTTCCAATTCTGTGGCAACCTAAAGCAAAGTAGAAATGGCTTCAGCCAAATTCATTTGCAGCATTGACACTCCAGTTGGATAACATAAATGTTAATGGTAAATTAACCACAGTGATTCAATATCAATAATAAAATTAACGAATACTAATTAATACTCAAATTAGCATTAAATATTTTAACATTAATGCTAAAAATATCATCTAGAAGGAATGTTGTTGAACAAGTCCCCAATTCCTGCGGTAGCCTTCCTATATAGAAATATGAAGGAAATACAATGGTATTTGTTGAAACAAAGAATGTGGATATTTATGAACTGGATTGTGAGAATTGTACCATAATTATAAAAATGGTTTGTTAGAGAATGCTAGGATTTTTTTTAAAAAAAGTCAAATTGGTAAACATGAAAGCCATGAAAGCCACTGTAGTCAGGCACTGAAGATTTAAAAAGAATTAGCTGAATATATTAGGTCTCAGTATAATATTTTTTGTATACACACAAAATACAACAATCATTTAGATAAGATTTTGCCAATGGGCAGTTTTCAGGTAAACTGAGTCATAGAAATGTGGGAGTGACAGTGGCAATATTTTTGGAATGCTGAAGAGGACATCACAGGTATCATGTAGCTAGAAGTGGGTTAAAATTGATAATAAATGATCTTCATGGTTATTCCATTATCATGAATACATAAAAAATTAAGCACATGTATGGCATTCCCGTGCTGAATGTACATTGTAATTGGGCATTGGCACCTGAAATTCTGGACTTGTTTTAGAAAACAGAACACATGGCCACTTCTCAGTTTTTTCTCCTTTGAAATGAAGGTCTATTTTAGCTTTAAAATAATAGCAGATGTTATTCAGCTATCTTGTTAAATTGAATAATACTTTGGTAGGATGTTTGATTGCTTCATTTGACAGTATAGATTCAGAGAATGGTTAATTCTGCAAAAACTGAAGGTTGAATTTGTGTTTATCTTTTAGATGGGGTCAGTTAAAAACTTGATTGTCATTAGACGTCTGTTGTGCTGTTTCTCGAAGCTGGAGCTTATGTGGCCATATGTCGTATCATTTGGTTGTCTGAGAGAGAATAGTAATTATTGGAGAGATTCTACTCCAGAATGAACTATCTAATAGGGCACTTTCATTTGTTATTTGCTTGATTCATCTTGTATAGTTGGGCACTTACAATATATATCATTTTTTTTCCTCAATGATCTTGGAAATACCTTTCTTGTAAAATGGGTCATCAGTACTACTTTCGTAGTGATATGACAAGAACTAAAATGTTATGATTTTTCTGCATGAGGCATTATACTAAAACCACATAGGAGGAGATTATGTTGGTATTGTGAAAAATCCAAAATCAGGGATAACTCTAAAACAAAGACATTTTGACAACTGATAGTCACAGCCATATTGGAATTGTGCAGGAGAACTTCTTCTTGAAGGTCAGCAGAAATATGTAAACATTCCATGGCTTTTTCTCAGTGGTTAGTGTTTACTCAACAATTGAGTACAACAGATTGTGCAATTTAGAATCTATGATTAAAATCCTTAGCATACAAAGGATAGAAAGAGCCATACAGATCACTTTGCTCTTGGACCATGTTCTCTTAAAGCAAAAGACCAAGAGCAAGGATTCTGAGCATGGGTGCAATGTGTAGTTGGTTGGTTACTGCTTAATACAAACAGCTTGACTTAGCCTGAAGCACAATTTCTATCGAGAAGGAATTAAGATTGTCCATCTAATAAAGTAGACATTTATCATATACAGGATCTTAGAACAGTGATTTACAGGAGATAACACAGCATTTGAAATTGTGTGATAAGGGGTTTGGAAAACATAAAAATAATAAGTCAAAAATAGGAAGGTGATATATATTCAATGGACCTTTAATCAGAGTTTAAGTGATTTTCCCTAAGTGATTTTCCCACTTTCTGACCAGGGTCTTTTCAGTGGTTTGGCCACAGGGATTGAAACATAGGATAAAAAGTCTTTGTCACTGAGAAATAGCTGTTCACTTTGATTGAACTACTTATTTAAAAAATGTAATGTCATACCTTTAGATGTACACAGACAACAAGTTGGGTTCACGGGTTCAGTTGGGCTTGCTGCTGACGTACCTACCTCCCAGCTGCGTTGCAACAGCCCTTCCTGTGTTGCTGGAGTCAGTAGCCGGGCTGGCGGTGGAGTTCCCCAGACTTATGGTACTAGGGGACTTTAACCTACCATCACTCGGCGATCGCTCAGAGGCGGCGCAGGAGTTCATGGCTTCCATGGCAACCATGGACCTGACCCAGATAATCCAGGATCCGACTCATAGGGGTGGTCACACACTCGACCTTGTGTTTCTCTCGGGGCAATGGAGACATGATCTGGAATTAAGGGGAATAGAGATCTCACCCTTGTCATGGACAGATCATTTCCTATTGAGGCTGGACTTCAGAGCATCACTCCCCCATCGCAGGGAGAGGGAGCCAACTAGGTGGTTCCGCCCCAGGCGCTAATGGACCCAGATCGGTTCCAGGAGGAGCTTGGGGAAATACCTGACTCCCTTGTCCACAACTCGTCCGGGTCCCTGGAATGAGGCGGCGTCCGGGGCCCTGGATCGAATTGTGCCTTTGCGACCTCTCTGTGGTGGTGGTCCCCGGAGGGTGCCTTGGTTTACTGAGGAGCTCCGGGAGATGAAGCGCCACAAGAGACGTCTAGAGCGACGTTGGAGAGCCAGTAACTCTGAATCTGACCGATCACTATTAAGAGCCTATCTTAGGACTTATTTAGTGGCGATAAGGGCGGCAAAGTGTGTTCACTTTTCTGCACTTATTGCGTCCACAGAATCTCACCCGGCCGCCCTGTTTAGGGTGACCCGCTCCCTTCTTAAAGTGGAGGCGGAGGAACCCTTGCAGGGGAGAGCTGAGGAGTTTGTTCAGTTTCTCTTGGACAAAATCGCTCAGATTCAGAGAGACCTGGACTCTGACTGGGCAGTGCCAGCCGAGTTGCCGGGGGCTGGTCTTAGTCATGTTATCTGGAGCGAGTTTGAGCCTGTGACCCCTGATGAAGTGGACAAGGCCATGAGGGCAATGAATGCCGCCACCTGTTTATTGGACCCGTGCCCCTCCTGGCTGGTTTCTGCCAGTAGGGAGGTGACACGAGGCTGGCTCCAGGCAATAATCAATGCCTCCTTGATGGAGGGGTCTTTCCCGCAACCTTTAAAGGAAGCGGTGGTGAGGCCCCTCCTCAAAAAGCCTTCCCTGGACCCAGCTGTTTTGAAGAACTTTCATCCTGTCTCCAACCTCCCCTTTGTGGGGAAGGTTGTAGAGAAGGTGGTGGCGTCCCAACTCTTGCGATCCTTGGATGAAACTAATTATCTGGACCCTTTTCAATCTGGTTTCAGGCCCGCTACAGCACTGAGACTGCTTTGGTCGCACTGACCGATGACCTCTGGCGAGCCCGGGATAGGGGTCACTCCTCTATCCTGGTGCTTCTTGACCTCTCAGCGGCTTTCGATACCATCGACCACGGTATACTTCTGTGTCGTCTCGGAGAGGTGGGGGTGGGTGGCACCGTATTGTGGTGGTTCTCCTCCTACCTCTCTGACAGGTCACAGTCGGTGTTGGCAGGCGGACAGAGATCGACCCCTAGGCGTCTCGATCATGGGGTGCCTCAGGGCTCGGTCCTGTCCCCCCTCCTTTTTAACATCTACATGAAACCGCTGGGTGAGATCATTCGGCGACACGGGGTGAGATATCATCAGTATGCGGATGATACCCAATTACATATCTCCACCCCGTGTCCTTTCAGTGAAGCAGTCGATGTGATATGCCGGTGCCTGGAAGATGTGAGGGTCTGGATGGGAGTGAACAGGCTTAGACTCAACCCTGACAAGACCGAGGGGCTCTGGGTCTTGCCTCCCAAGGGTCAACTGGATGGTCCATCATTAGTCCTGGGGGGGAGCAAATTTACCTCCCTCAGTGCAGGCACGCAACTTGGGTGTCCTCCTGGACTCACAGCTAAATTTGGAACAACATCTATCGGCTGTGGCCAGGGGGACCTTTGCCCAGGTTCGCCTGGTGCACCAGTTGCGGCCTTATCTGGACCGAGAGGCTTTATTCACAGTCACTCATGCCCTCGTCACCTCAAGACTGGATTACTGTAATGCGCTCTACATGGGGCTACCCTTGAAGAGCGTTCGGAGGCTGCAGTTGGTTCAGAATGCAGCCGCGAGAGCGATTGTGGGCACGCCAAGGTACGCCCACGTGTCACCTATCCTCCGCGAGCTGCACTGGCTTCCTGTGGGTCTCCGGATGCAATTCAAAGTGTTGGTTATCACCTTTAAAGCCCTTCATGGCATAGGGCCAGGTTACTTACAGGACCACATACTGCCGCACAGTTCCCAGAGACCGGTGAGGTCCCATCGGCCAGAAAATGTCGGCTGGCGGGCCCTCGGGGAAGGGCCTTTTCTGTGATGGCTCCGACCTGGTGGAATCAACTTCCCCCTGAGGTTCAAACAACTCCCACCCTGCCGGCCTTTAAGAAAGCCGTTAAAACTCTCCTGTTCCGGCAGGCCTGGGGCTGATGTCCCCGGGGGGGGGACATGATCGGACTTGCGGTATGATTGAATTATTTTATTGTCTTATTCTCGATGATTGTTTTAATTTTGTACGCCGCCCTGAGTCTTTTGGGATTGGGCGGCATATAAATAAATTAAATAAATAAATAAATAAAATGATAAAACACATGAAAAGATGCTAATCCCGTAAAGACATTTTCTTAATGCAGTAGTTCCTTTGGAAATATATGTGCCAGAATTTTGAGGAAAGCAACAAAGACTGCATTTGTGTATTTTGTTCTGTGGAGCTGAAAATATCTAGCAAATTGATCCTGTGGGAGTAATAAATACACATTACTTTATCTTGTACTTCATGTCTTATACCCCTGAGCCTTGATAGAACAACACCACTTAATAGACTTTAAAAAAGAGTAATTACAGTCATTGGTTGTGTGATTTTTCAGCCCTTCCAGCCCTGCCTGACCTTCTAATTTAGCTTACCGTGTCTAACTAATGCATTTATATTCATCTTTTATGAAGCATGTGTAGTACAAAATTGACTTTGGAGCTTGTAGCAAGCTGTCTTACTAGTCGAATATCTGGTTAGTCCTACGTATATTCTGAACTGGGCATTTGTACAGAAGAGTGAGCTATAGGCTTTGTTTGGGTTTGGGGTTTCTTTTTATTTTCTGGAAATTCTTAAGTAATATGTAATATATAATGTAAATTTTACTTTTCTAACTACCTTCTGAAAAGTGTTGTATATACCAAGATTATTTACAGCCAAGCATAAATGCAAAAAGATGCAAGTGTTTCTAAAAGGGTTATCTCAAACATTTTTTTTTACTTCTTAGAAATAGGTCAATGTCCAGATATTTCTTGTTCTCTTTTAAGAAGGATGGTTGGATAAGGCTACTCTGTGCTGATTTGTATGCAAAACTGACAGCTTAGGAGGTGATTGATGCTGCAAAATGTTCAATATCTATTTAGTCCAATTTGTACATGCACATTAAGAAGTAGCTTAAGAAATGGCTAGAGGAATTCCCTTCTGGAAGAGCCACCCCTGAGCTAGCCAGCACACAGACCATGCTCTCTGCTGAGGACTTCCATAACTTTCTGCTTGGTTTACATATCCACTGAAGCACAATTGTTTTCTGTGCATTTCTTTTCCCACCATATGGTTTCCTCATTACTATACGCTAAGGGTCCATATGGGGAACTTATGAAGTGAACTGTACTCATTTTAACTGCCAGATGAGCAGCAAACTTAGCTTAAGTCATCTGCTGCTGCTTTTATGTTGTTATGGCAACAGAGCAACAATAAAAACTTCTAATGTACTGTAAGTGTTTCGGATCATAGTTTTTTAAATGCTTGTCGTAACTGTCCTCTAAAGTGAGAGTGCTTGAGCCTCTGGTATGACAAAGGGTTATTGCCAGTTCCAGCAGGTGGCAGTAAAGAAATCATCCTCCCCCCACTTGCAGAAGTAACATAATTAGAAAGGAGCCTTTTACAGATGTGTTGATGTCTTTGCTGAATTTGTGGGTGGGGGGGGTGGCCAAAGTGTTGAAAAAGACTTTCTTGGATTCCTATCAGTTGTTTAAGCAATACATTTGGATGCTTCTTTGTGCATGCGTGTTTTCTTATTTTGAATGATTCCTTCGCTTCAAGCACTGCACTAATTAAGAGCACCTTAAAGCAATGGAAGTAGACAGCAACATCTTTAAATATAAATCATTTCCACCTCCACAGGCCAGGTGATATGTTGCATATCTCTGACTCCCTGTCTACATTGCCAGTGAATGTTTGCAGTTTCCCTTCATCAGTTCACATTAGCCTCATGCTGAATATTTAAAGACCGAACAATTTAAGCAACCCAAGAAGAGACACATTTTCTGTCAGAACTGCAAAGGCTCCCCCGATCATTATTTAGTAAATCAGGCATTTACTGGTTTACTTGTGCCCAGAGCTACTCAGCACAACTATGTTGCAGCAAACATTGAAATCTGGTCTCCAGTCACATGGCAGCCCTGTTTCCAATTGGAGAAATGAAACAGAAAATTTCCCTCCTAGCAAAGTATTCAGGCTTAGTCATTTATCCTAAAGGAAACCGAGTGGCACATAAAAGCAGGAGTCACCGTGTGCTGTACAGTGTATTCTAATTACAGTAATACTGTTTTAGCATTTTTATGGGTGCGCAACAAGCAATTTAGATATCGCATTTGTAGCCTTTAATCTTTTGCAAATATCAATAATATGGTGTTGCTGAGGAATGACATGAAAGAGTAAATGGAACAACTAAGATACAGCTCAGTGGAAAAGATGCATTCCTTTGATAACCAGTTTATATATGAAAAACTCTACAGGAGTCTGGATGCTGCTTAGAGCATCCAACTATGTTAGCTCTTTAATCACTTTGAACATTGCTTGCCTGGTCTGCCTTTCTCATTATGAATGTAATAAATTATAGCTTGCACATGTTAAATGCACACTCTTTTTATTTCTCTACATTATATAACTGGAAATAAAGTTTGCATGGAAAAGGTTTGTAGCATCTTCCTGGAGTTGGAATACTTTTTGCTTGAAATTCTGAAACCAGTAGCCAGACAGATGTAGATAATAATGTGCTAAACTAAAGCACTGAAGGGTGTTTCATATTTTACCCTGCTTTCCGTTACATCTACAGTCTGGATCTACTCCACTATCAATATAACTAAGTCCAGATCCAAACTGAAAATGCAGGGAAATGGATGAATAGATTAAATATTTACCATTGCTATGTTTCCTGATTTAAAAAAAATCACTAAAATTGTTTGTCCCAGCTAAGTACATGATCAGTAATTATTAGCATAGTCTCCTATATATGTCAGAAATACATATGGATAAAATTTACAAACAAGGCATTGGACATCCAGAACTGTCTGCTAAAACATTTTTTATAGCATACATTATTTTGCTTGCGTCAGTTATGTCAGCAAGATGTTTAGACTAGATCTGCCATTTTTATCAACCTAGTAAGTCCTTCCCAAGAGTCTAGGATAAGCAATACTGTTGTTTCATAGTGTTAAAGGTATCATCTCAGAATATACGTTGTTCCAAATAAAGATTAGCTTTTGCAGTTGACTGATAATGATTTTGTCAATGCCGATGAAGTTAAAGTGGCGCTCCAGATGTTTTGGAATTGCACCCAAGGCACTTATTATTATTATTATTACCGCATTTGTGTTCTTTTGCCCCAGTTCTACTTTTACTTGCAGGTCTTTATGTTTTTGTAATTTTTCTCTAGTTCTTTGTCTTCCATTCCACTATCTCCAGGTACTGCAATGTGCTCTATCCCAACTTTTCTGTTTTTCTTATCAACAATTATTAAGTCTGGGGTGTTGTGTAGCAGATGCTTGCCTGTTCAAATTGTAAAGCACTGTATGTTAGAAACCTCACTAAAAATGTGGGAAATGTGGAAATGGATTATGAAAGATGTTATATGGTGATTCTATCTTTAAAACAAAGTTTTCACCTACTGGAGTTAATAAATCTCCATTTAGTAAATGATTTAAGGTACTGTACCAGTCCACTTATTATAAACTGCCAATTAGTGCTGTTTTATTATCTTATCACTATAGTCAGTGACATACAAACCGCTTCAAATTCAAAACATTTTGACCATAAAATGTCTTGTTTTCAAGTTCAGAACACCCCATTTTAAATTTGAAATAGATGACCTGAACGTTCTGAAAATATTCTGAATTCAGAATAGCCTCTTTTAAAGTTTTAGAATTTTAAACAGTTATTTCAAACTTGAAACAAAGTAATCAGAACAGCACTGGAACATTTTTGTTAAGGTCAGAAGAAAAAAAACTTTTGGGTATTCAAAATATGACATTTCAAATGTGAAATATTTTGGATTTGAAACTTTTACAGACTGTAAGCATCCCTCCCTACTACCTGATAGTTGTCAAAACTTCAGCAATATCTGAGCAACATTAAATGAGACATGTACCATGTACTATTTTGAGCCAAAGGCCTGGCTAGAATATTATGGATCTGAGGAACAAGATAGAAGAGTGTTCAAAGATGGAAGATGCCTTAGAAGATTATGCTCAAAAGGACAATCTCTATCTATATGTGTAGTGTTACTTTCTATTTCTGTTTGACTTCAAGGGTCATGAATTTTTTTTCTCCCAAAGAAAAAAAATCAAACGTCTCTCACGCACACATAGTCTGTCTTAGCTCCTGACTGTGCCTTTAAAAATATACAAAAAGTGGCGGGCCCAAAAATGGCCTGAACTTCTTCCTGAGGTGATTCCTTTGTTATGAGAAAAAAGCCCCATTGTTTATCTGTTTTCTACTTCCTGGTGTTTGAAGAACCATATTTATTTATTTATAGTCTCAATAAGATAAGGGTTGATGCAATATCCACTAAAATTAGTAACTGCTTAGTTAGGTATGTTGCTAGGTCAGGTTCACAGGGCTTATCTGTGTTATAAAGGGAATGCCATTCCTTCAGTAAGTTCCTCTCTGGTGCAGAGAGGTCAAAGGAGATGCTTTGCATGTTTGGGGAGTATTCAGTAGATCAAGTACACAAAGCCAGTTGCTTTGTAGAGGCTTACATGCATATTGATTTTTACAGTGTTTACCGATTACTCTCATGGAGATCCTCAGTGAACTTGATTCTCAGTGAAGCTCTGGTTTTTCACCATAACAGTAGCTTTAATCAGTACAGGACTCATAGAATCAAATGACATTTCCTATGGCTGTGATAAAATGCACATTTTCCTAGCAACCTATTTGGGTGCAACAACATTTAATGATCAGGAACAAAACATATAGATTCCCCCCCCCCCAGTATTCAGTGAGAAGATTAATCATCCTAAATTAATTTTACAGTAAACCTAATCTTAATTATAATTATATCTTCCTTGTATGCAAAGTAAACTATTTACTCTTTGGGATTTCTAGCAAAATTCTTGATATAGCATCCTTTCCACAAATGTTGGAAAATATATACTACTGGTTTAGCCTGTTTGTTTGTTTGTTTAATTAATTAATTAGTTAATCAATCAATCAATCAATCAATCAATCAATCAATCAATTATTACATTTATATGCCTCCCACCTCACCAAAAAGGCAATTGATTTAGGTGAGTCAACCATGAATGTGTTTCTAGTAAAACTAATAGTGGTTCATTGTGTTATTTATGAAATGGGACTCAGTTTTAGCAATTCCTTAGGACATCCCTGTTGCTTGTTTAAAGTCAAGATCAAAAGATATATAGTGTGCTTCTTTAGAAGAAATATGAGCATCGCATAATTTATAGAACCCTGGAAGTGGACAGTAAAATTTTTGTTGTTGTTGTTATGATGATGTCATTTAGTAAAATGTACAGTAAAGTCTTTTTTCTTCCTTAACAAACAGAGGGGTTTACAAACTGCATTTCATTATAGATATTTGAGCAAAGGGATACAGTAATCTGTTTTACAAAGAAAAAAAACAGACTTGGTGATTGTTTATTTGTAAAAATCACCATCTGAACTAATAGGTTTTGTATTCTTTATTTATTTATGTTTATCCCACTTTCATTATTATTTTTAATAAATAACTCAAGGCAACGAACATACCTAATATTCCTTCCTCTTTATATTTTCCTCACAACAAGAACCCTGTGAGGTAGGCTGGGTTGAGAGATAGTGACTGGTCCAAAGTCACCCAACTGATTTTCAAGGCTAAAGCAGGACTAGAATTCTAGGCCAATGCCTTAACCACTATTTTAATTGAGGCCTCATACCATAGTTAGGATTCACAAGTGGTTCACAGAAATGAAAATTTACACTCAATACATGCATCAGTAATTAATTCATTTCAATTATCAGTGAAATACTTGTACTATTTTATTTATTTATTGATAAATACATTTATTTATTTCCATCTCAAAAAAATGACAGAGCACCAAATAATTTTGATACCAATTAAGCTAGTTAAAAGCACAATAAAAAGGAGAATAGTCCCTAACAATATTAACTAGAACTAAAACAAAATTGCCTGATATTTTATTAATAAAAACCAAGTATTTTTCTTTCTTTGATAAGAAACATCTTATTTAAGATATATTACTTCCTTAAACCGTAACATCTTGGGACTGCAGTATGGAAACTTAGACTTTCTTCCAGGACAAAAAAATACATGTATTCTACCATTACTGTAGTAATCATGTCTGAAAAATACATTCATGCTTTCAGAAGAAGGAAGAGGCATTTGGCCCTGGCTTACAGAGCCTACAGAATAATTTATTCAGCTGATTCACAGTCACTGCCAGCTGTTTGCACTTATTTATTTGAGGATAACAAATAATAAAAATATTGACAACAACTTTGTGGTCTCTCCACTTGACATCTATCTATTAGGTATTGTTGTTGTTAATTGCGAAGTCGTGTCCGACCCATCGCGACCCCATGGACAACATTCCTCCAGGTCTTCCTGTCCTCATTAGGTATTATAGTAAAATAAAATTAAAATACAATTTGACACAATGAATGACTGTCTATTTATCTGTCTTTCTGCCTGCCTATCTGCCTATCTAATCTTTGGTCTTTTCCTCTATCTCTTACCCTAAGGTTTTTAACAATTGCTTGAAAGAGAATGTAATTAAGATTAAATGCAATGATAATTATCACAATTCTAGCCTTTGTTGGGGTTGATATCAAATATCTTATGCTCCTGATATTCCTGAAGAAATTTAATTCATCCGTTTATATAACTGTTTGTGACATCTGCTTAGAGAAATTAGTTTTTGCCAGATTTTTAGGACTGCATATTCAAAAATTAATCACATCTTTCTCTTGCTGATAATAAGAAAGAAAGTTGATGAAGTGCTTTAACAACATAAGGCAGGGAGCACTTCAGTAAAATAGGTCTGCTTCAGCTGAAGCCTCTCAGTGCAATAAAATACTATTAAGTTCTTTGAACACAGAGTTATAAAACATAATTGTTATACATTTGGCATTTTATGTTTCCCTAGAAATTACCACTTGGTATCTAGATGTAAGCTGTGCATTTTCTTTTCATTTCAATCGGTTCTGAAGTGGACCTTTACTGTAATAAGAATGCCCCTTCCAGAGACTTTTAAAAAATTATTCCTATTATAAAATGTAAGTGAGTGTACTCATTTGTAAAGGTTATAGTAGAGGAGGGAATGTTAACACTTTAATATAACATACTCCTCTGCTTTTTTAATAAGCTCAGCCTGGGCAAAATAGAACAAAATGCTACCAGAAATCAGAAACATCATCTTTTTCTTTTACTATAAATCCCATTAAGAGTCAGTAGTTAAATAATTCCAACAACCTTATTCTCTCTTGAGAGTTCTATTTTTCTTTTGAAGGATTTTTTTTTAAAAAAATACAACCTATATTCTACTCTTTCTTGTAAGATTAAACACAATCTTAGGGGGTGTATGCCAAGTGTTGGTAAGTACTATACAACAAATTTTAAGTTCAGCTGATTAGAACTTTTTATATGTAATATAGGTCACAAAAACTTCATAGTGAGAAACTCCTTGCGTCTTCGTGACAATCCATG
The DNA here is from genome assembly GCF_016545835.1 of Crotalus tigris. NCBI lineage: Eukaryota > Metazoa > Chordata > Lepidosauria > Squamata > Viperidae > Crotalus > Crotalus tigris. The sequence continues at coordinate 172,710 of NW_024100595.1, read as the reverse complement.
TGTTTGGGAAAGCAACAGAAAGGGTCACTAGAAAGAATAAAAAATCCTTGGGTTTCTATCAAATCATATTATTACATGTTTTGGAGAAAGAGTCATGTGATCCAAATAACAGACAAATAAGATAATACATTTTTTAAAGCTGATGTACCTGCTTTGATTGGAGCCACAAGGAAATACCCAATGTCTCCCAAATTCAGTGAATCTTAAACTCTGTGTTCTAGTTGCCCTGTTGTCTTTTCCATGATGGTTTAGCCATAGAAAATATGAATTACAAGTAGCAGAAGTCTATGTTCCTATTTTATCTCATGCTTCACAGACTGTTTTCAAGAAAGGAATGCCAAATAATACATAGGGAAATACATTGAAAAAGCAAGAATTTACACTGCATGGTATTTTTCCTTACAATAGCAACTACAGTAGATGAATTGCTTGGTTTATTTTTTTCCCCTTCCTTGCTGAGATTTTACCCCTCCCTCTCCCCCCTAGTGATCAGGGCACTGTTTTCTTATTTATTTGTAATATATTAAGGGCTCGATTCCTGCAAGCTCTTACCCTTCACTATTTAAAAATTGCTATTTTATATATGCTTACCATATTTCCATATTCAGCTTGGCTCAGTATAGAGCAGATGGCAAGGTCATTCAGTAAGCGTTTATGTTAGTGCCTAAGGCATCAACTGCAATCTTTGGCTCGGAGGAAGACTGAACTGGTTGAGTACTGTTTACACTGAGAGCAGTTTTTTTTTAGTGACTGAGGTCTTTACCATCACCAAGTGCATGATATTTTAAATTAGATATATCAAGGAAATTGGAACTTTTTACCTGCTAGAGATTACCCTTCAGGGTCCTGAATTTCATTATCCACAAGATTCCATCAGACATGAGTTTTCTTTAAAAGCTCAGATGGAGCTGTAGAGTTTGAGTGGGTAGACAAGGGGATAGTGCAGACCATGAGATAAAAGGGTAAGCCTGGTAAGACATTTTGAAGAGTTAAATCAGAAAAATAGGTGTTATGTTTCGGGTTCAGTGAGGCATTGACGAGGCAATTGGTGCAACAAGAACTCGTTTATTAAGTTAACAACAGAAGCGGCCGTAACTGCCAGTAAACCTCTATTTATGCCAGCGTTTCTCAACGTTTGTGTGACGGCGACCCCCGCCACACAAACGTGCCACGCATGCGCGGGGCCGCCCCCATGTGCAGCGCGCATGCATGGGGCCGCCCCCATGCACAGCACGCATGCGTGGCGCCGCCCCCTGAGGGGGGAAAATGGCGGATCGCATTGTTAGGCGACCCCCGTAAAATGGTCGATCAACCCCAAATGGGGTCGCGACCCATAGGTTGAGAACCGCTGATTTATACAGATCACCGCTAGGCAGCAGCCAATGGAATTAAAGCAGTCTTTCCCGCTCAAACACAAGCTAACAAGTATGTAGACAGTCAGTCCGGAGTTTAAATGGATACAGCCATTTAAGCATTTTCAACAGTTCCTAAGCAATTTACATCAATACATAACAATAGGTATGAGGATATGAGCAAGCACCTTCTTTCTCATCTAAAGTCATAACATTTTGGGGGAGGGATTGAGTCTTTTTTACATTGTTAATTACCATTTAAAAGTGCTCAAGAAATTAGAGTACATGCTCACACATAGACATGCATACACATAGAGTGTGAATATTGGATTGATAATATGTTGATACTTTATCATTTAGTGTCAATAGTATTTTGTGTTATTTCATACTACCTGTATATGAGGGTTATTTCTTATGCTTCTATCCAGATAGGCATGTCAGAAAAGTGTAAGTAATTTTTAAACCTAAGAAAGAAAGAGATCATATAGAGTGGGCATATGTTTTACATGGAAAACATTTGTTACATGTTTTACCCTGGTACATGAAGTAAGATTCTAATATAAAGGGATCTGTGTCACTATAATAACTAAAATTTCACAGAGCTTTTAGTCATATTTTGTCTAAGTTAATCCCACATGGATGAGATTCCTCAATCAATTTGCAATCTTCTGATTTAAATCTGAGGTTTTCAAGACCTGCTTTCTTGCAGAATCAGAACTTGTATTAGAATATAATGTGGTGTATTGTTTTAGCATGAATGAAATAAGAAACTAGAAGTCAGAATTTATCAGCTGCAAGTAGCATATGGAAAATATAAATGATATTGTTGTCATTAAACACTTCTATGAAAGATGAATGATTTCTTGGTTAATTTTGACACAATACAATGCTAATAGAGTCTTAAAAATATCGTATCACCCCTGGGGCTTCAGTAATTGATAAGCTTCATATCTTGTGGACAGTTATTGACTGAAAATATATTACCTGCAAAAAACAGTTCTTTGAAGGTGGCTCATTGTTAACATTAATCACTTGTTATAAAAAAAATCAGTATTTACCTGCAACGTTCTTTTTGCCCATTTCTTAATTGATTTAATTGTGAACAGAGTGATTGAGCCAAGAAAGCCTTGAACAGTTATATAAGATATTATACAATCATGTTAAAAGCAAATGACATGCATTGATGAATTCTCACTGGTACTAAATAAATATGGTGTTCCTGTGTAATTTACTCCAACTTCCAAACATTATTTCCACGGATGTATGTCTTTGCTTCAGAGTTATATCTCTTATAATATCACCCCAGGTACATTTTTATATTTGAATCTTTGTGTTGTTTCAGAATGGAAAGATTGACTGAGTGAAAAAAGTTAAAGCATTTGGATATCTATAATAAAATAAATGGAAGGTTTGAGGAAATAAGATCATTTTCACTTCAGTAATTATTTGGATAATTAGTACTGGATTTCTTCTTCATCTTGCTTTCCTTTTAGAAGACAGCCAACTATTTTCCTAGCCTATTAAACTATATTCTGAAATAATAAATAAGGTAAATGCAAGAAACATTTTTGTTATTGCTTTGGATCAAACTGCATTTTGTGTGTGTATACACATACATACACATACACACACATCTTTGTAGATTAATATATTCATAAATTAAATACTAGCTGTAATAGAATTATATTGTTTCTGAAATGTTTAAGATAGGATATTCCAGTTAAAACACTCTACACAGTTGTTATTCAATTCTTTTAAATGGCATACTTTAACAGAAATTGTAATAATTGAAATTTAAACACAGATAAATCAATCAGCATTATTATAATGGTAATAACCTACGTAATTTATTAGTTGTATTATCCTGTCCAAAGTAAGCTTACAGAAAACACCATATGTATACAGTATATCCAAATTATAAAAGTTTGGATTAGATAGACAGACAGACAGACAGACATCTTCCTTATCACATTACCGTTTCTTGCTGATTTTACAAAACTATTATGAATTACTTTGTAATAAAAGTTACATAATATCAGTTAATAATCACCAAGCCACAGATCTTCTTTTTGTAGAGTTCTCCTTGCTGATGTCTCTCAATTGAATAAGAAAATCCTCCTTCAGAAATACTTAAAAGTGTAAATCAGTGCCCTTTCATACATTCCTTTTTTAAATCTTTATTCAAAAACCTGAACTCCTTTTTTCTCTTCCAACCTAACCAGAAATAGCTCCTATTAAATTCTGAGGCTCAACATAAACCAGCAATCATTCTCAAGAACAATCCTAGTCAATAAACTCTTCCTTTTTTTTTTTAGAATAAGTTTGTCTTGCAGATGGCTGATTGAAGACTTTTCTTTCAGCCATAATTCGTTTTCCCCTAAACTGTAGGGATTAAAGTGAACATATAGCAAATGCTTTCTGACCTCCAAGCTTTCCGTTTACAGACTACTAACAGCCATTATCCACAGATTTATTTTCTTTACTGAAAAAAAGTTAAGTAAATCATCTCATTTATCATCTTTGACTAATTTTTCAGGGGTTAGTGTACCACTTTAATCTCAACAAACCTTAGCCAATCCACGATGACATAAAAGAAACAAATATAGAATACAGAGATAGTGCTTCTATTTTTCCAGAAACTCTCTTAAAAATATTAACTGTCTGATTCTTAAATGAATTGTTTTATTACTAAAACAATTCATTTAATGTCCAGTAAGTATGCCTAGAATGAGAGCCTGATAAGTTATCAGTTGAAAAGGAACATGGGCTAGGGTCATGAAAAGGAATATGCATTCCTAATACAATTAATGCACTTGGAAATGTTATAATTTGTTAATCCAAAAACAAATAATAAATGTAGGTATGTGAGTGTATTTACAGTTCTCTAGTATCTATTTAAAGGCAACCTTTTTGTGGTGCCCTTTATGCAAACTTTCGGCAGCACAATATTGCTTTCAAAGGCTTAGGTATTTTTTTTTAATATCAGCTATCTTCTTACAATAACATTCAGAAGGTTAACCAGTACACTGGAATATTTTATATACTTTTAAGTACAATATACAATCTATGATTAAAAAAAAACCCAGCCATAATCTTGAACATGCTTTAGCCCCTTAAATTGTTAAAGCTGCAGTGCCCTTTCAATCTACTTACATAATGTCATAAAATATACATTTCAAGGTAAATGAAGTCAGCTACTTCAATTTAGTCTCTCAAACTAGTAGTAAATGAGAGGTTAACACTATGGTGCCAAACCCATTATTGAGTAAATTTAGCACCTTGGACAGCTCTGTAAAATCTTTATTGCTTTCCTGACCTGCTCGTCATGTTCTGTCTATGTGTTCAGTGGCTCTCAGCTCTGATTGAAAGGCAATATATTAGATCCCGAACACAAACACGCTCGGGGCTACTTCGCTGTGAACATAATGACATGGAGGTGAGAAAAATTTTCTGGTCACTGCAATTCAACCATCTTGCCAGTGCTGTTGTAGAAACAGTACTTTCTAGAAGTCTTTTAGGCATCACATTGTATTTGAAGTCAGGATTGTGCTCATAATTGGGTTGAAACCAAAAATGTTTTTAAATTACATTGATTGCTGTGTAGAATGTTTCTATGTTAACATTGAATAGAACAGAAAAACTAGCATTTTTATGTAAAAGCTTAAAATTTACCTGACAAGATTTTTTTCCATAATTGTTTTACAACATTTGACAGTGCTACATAAAGGAAAGGTGTTATTATGTGGTGATTTTGTTAAGAAAACATGAAATGTATAGGCAATTCCTTGTTATAAAAAGAAATGCAACCTAAACATTGACAATATGTAAATTGTAGAGATGCTTATCTAATATAGTCCAATGATAAACTATGAGGAAAGTGTCTGCAATTAGAATTATTTTATTGTTGATCTTACCAACTATTAAGAAATTATTTCTGAAGAATGGAAGTTTAGATTTCATGTAGTTACATTAAGATAGTCCATAAGCCATACTGTCATATGGAGATTCCATTGGGGGAATTAAACTGGTCCAAAGTTAATATTTGATTTACTCTGTACATATCGATACTCAGACTTAAAGCAAAATACAAGTTTTATTATTAATTTGGGCAAAGGTATAAGACATATTTCTCATAACAATAAGAGAGATTTGTCATTTTATAATGAATGACATTATGCAATGGCTGATGATGTCACCTGGGATAGCATTACATTTCCAAAATCATCTTGTCTGGACAAGATGTTTTAATTTACTAGGAACTAGAAATCAAATGTGGCAAGCTGTTTTTTTCCCTTCTATTCTAGATTTTTAAAAAATCTTTTACAAGGCAGACTTAGCTCACTGATTTTCTAAGTAGCTTGCCTGAACTAGCAGGTCCTGATTCCATATGGGTATCATGTGCATTCAATTCATACACTTGTAAATTATTCAGTACTTTGGTCAGAATGCATAGAGAGGACAAAGGCAAGAGCTAGTGATCTTTTCAGAAATAAATAGTTTCAAATGTATTGATTTAAAACCCATCAATTACATAATGCAGCTGGCTGCAAGCATTATGAAAGGGACAGTGTGCTGTAGTTCTAAGAAACGATAAATGTGTATGGGAGTTCAAAACATACTTACAATCTCATTTTTAAATTTAGGACATCATGTATATCGTAAGTACCCACTGCAATATGCCAATTCTTTTAGCGTATATTGTAGAGAATTTTAAATTGAAAAATGCTAATATGCATCTAAAAGCTTGTCATCTGAAGAGTTGTTCAAGGATTTTGAAGAGGTTATGGTGACAGCAAAATGAATGCAATTATATCTCTCCTCTGATAAGAGACTATAGTATATGAAAATTGAGCATTACCACTTCTTTTAGTTAGAAAATCTAACTAGTGTATAAAACATTCCTAGTTAAGCTTCACAGCTTAACTCAAAAATCAGTTCTTAAAAACATGCATTTGCAAAAATATATTACAGTTCAGCTTTTATGCTGTCATACTCTAAAAATCTATTATTTTTGGTAGAAGTTGCTAAGATTTTTATACATACAGGAGGAATCAAATGTATATTATTGTTTCTGTGATGTAGAAAGATACTTGTAATTTACAAATACATTTTATTGATTCCACTCTTGTTCTTGAAGTTTTACATGCTAAAAATACAAACAGACCATTGCGCTATGCCAGTCTCAGGGCCGTGAGGGTATAGCTGGAGCAGGGAAATGAAGAAATGAGTTTAGGAATACAACAAAGATAAATAAATGAGCAGATGGAGAAGTGAGCAACCATGGAAATTAAAGTTAGGTTTATGCCTAAAATTTTGACACTCCACCCACATCCCTCCAAATTTCCCGAAGAATAACATTTATATTTTGTTCTCAGTTGCTGCTTGTCTTCAAAACCTTTCTTTCGCTTTTAAATACCAGGCTATGGCACCCAACTAGGGGAAAAAGATGAAGCATAGAACTTGGTTTTGTTATCAGATCAGAATAGCATTCCAGAGATAGCTTAACAATATGGCTGATCTGATAATGACACATTTCTATTATATAAATTAAGAGCCAAATAAACAGCATGAAATAAATTTGAACATGCTCTGGGTAACATTGATTGCAATTGAACAAAGAGATGTAGGTCTTATTCGGCAATAAACCAGCAAGCAGCTTCTGTGCAGTCAGTAGACGATTGAGTGACAGATTTTATTTTGCAGTCAAGCAGGTTTTACCTTTTAACTTTTGTGTGAACTGGATGAATTCATGATTTAGCAACATTCTGAGTTGACTAGGTACTATTGATTTTTAAGACTGAAAACAAGGGTGTGACTGAAAACAAAATTGAAAACACAGTTAGAACTGCATTTGCTTACATAAACTTGGGTAAAATTCTCCTTTTCTTTCGAACAGGAAGTAATACTCAAGAGGGCAGCTGATCTGGTGGAAGCACTCTATGGTATGCCACATAACAATCAGGTAAATGCAGCCTTGTTCATGGACAAATAAAAATAAAATTGCAAATTGGAGAAAAGTAATGAGGGTGCCATAATAGATCGAAGAAAACTTCCTACGTGAACCAAACTCATTTCAAAGTTTCTAACAGTAGTAGCATTTTAATTTTTGATTTTATTAGTTGATTTGCTTTGCTAAAATAATGAAAACACTTTCTGTGTTATTAGTATTTTATAGTTTTAAATGTGTTATAGTTTCAATAGAATTTAAATACATTAGTATGCTATCAGCTGTTTAGTAATTGCTCATGCCAAGTAGTTAACTTAATATCAGTATAAAATATAATTTACAATTTAGGCATTCTATTTAGAGCCTTTATCTTAGTGTAATTTAAGAAGTACAGGTCTAACTAATTCTTAGTAAGCCATGTCCTGATTTTATAGAACTCTTTTACAAGTTCCTTAAACTAAAGACAGATGTTTAACACTGGAATCTTACATGTCTTTCCAAAAATAAATGTACTGAAGTAAATGATGGTCACGCTCAGCTCTCTGATATCAGTATATTGGGATTAATTTCCCCATTTACAACCCTTTGTCTATGAACATCTACTTTTTGTGCATTTTGCTTTCTGGAAGATAGGTTGCTGTTCACTACAAATTGGGACTGGACTAAAGATTTTCCCAATACTTATAATTATTTGTTTCTTTCTAAGAACAAATAAATATGTCCTTATATGTAATATTTTAACAATAACCATCTTCAATCTTCTAACTTGGTCTCCATTTTACAGAATACAGGTAGTCCTTTGACTTACAACCATTCATTTAATGATGTTCAAAGTTACAACAGCAGGGAAAAAAATGACTCAATGACCGGTCCTTGCATTTACGACTGTCAGCCAGCATGTATTTACAGTGATTGCAATGTCCCCTGGGTCATGTGATTGCTATTTGTGACCCTCCCAACCAGCTTCTGACAAGCAAAGTGAATGGGGGATGCTGGATTCACTTGATGACTCCATGATTCACTTAACGACTGTGGAAAAGAAAGTTGTAAAATCAGGCATGACTGACCTAACAACTATCTTGTTTAGCAAAGGAAATTCTGGTCCCAGTTATTGTTCTTAGTTGAGGACTACCGATAGTAGCAAAGAATTGGTTCCTCATGATATCCATTACTGTTGTTCATCCCTTCCTTTGAACCGATGAAGTCACAATCTGATTCATAGCTCAATTTTCCATTGCTATGAAAGCTGGCACCAGTGCAGACTTTGAACTGATGAGTAGATTAAAAGATACTACAGGGATCCCCAACCCCTGGTCCGTGGTCCAGTACTGGGCAGCGGCATGCCAGCAACCGGTCCGCACAAACAAGCAAAGCCCTATCCGCAGGATGCAGGCAGCACACAAAACTTTTCTCCACGGAACCGGTCCCTGGTGTCCAAAACGTTGGGGATCTCTGAGCTATCAGATCAACAGCTTGGGAAAAAAAGCCCATTTGATGGTAGGAAGAAAGCAGAAAATATATTTTGCTAATATCTAGTGGCCACTTGGATTTTGATAGCCCAAATCTGATATTTCCTAGTAAGTTTTGTACAGGTAGTCCTCACAGTGCATTTAGTGATCGTTCAAAGTTACAATAGTGCTGAAAAAAGGGATGACCATTGTACACACTTACAACATTACAGCATCCCTTTAGTCAGGTGATCAGAATTCAGATGCTTGGCAACTGGTTCATATTTAACACCATTGCTGTGTCCAGTGGTGGGATTTAGCCAGTTCGTACCACTTCGGCAGAAGCTAATGTTTTGTTGCCCAGGCCCAGAATGGACTTCCGGAAGCAGCATCCACACAGAGAACCGGTTGTTCACATATTTGAATCCCACCACTGGCTGTGTCCCAGGGTCATGTGATCCTCTTTTGGGATCTTCTGCCAAGCAAAGTCAATGGGGAAGCCAGATTCACTTAGCAACCGGGCTACTAAATTAACTGCTGCAGTGGTACACTTAACAGCTGTGGCAAGAAAGGTCATAAAATGGGGCAAAAACTCCCTTAACAAATGCTTCCCTTAGCGACATAAAATTTGGACTCAGTTGAGGTCGTACGTTGAGAACTACCTGAATTTAATTACTTTCCTTCTGATCTAAACTTATGTCTTGGCAGGAAATAATCCTGAAAAGAGCAGCTGACATTGCAGAAGCCCTCTACAGTGTCCCTCGTAATCATAACCAACTTCCTGCACTCGCTAATACATCAGTCCATGCGGGCATGATGGGTGTGAATTCATTTAGTGGCCAATTAGCAGTAAACGTCTCAGAATCCTCACAGGCCACCAATCAGGGTAAGCTGAAGAAGATTTTTTCCCCCTCTTTTCAAGACGTTATATGGTAAATAAAAGGCATAATGCACATTACTTTCAACCAGCATGCTTCTTTTTCTTTTAGTGTCATATATATAGAACAACTTAGAATCCAGGCAATGTACAATGCATTTGGATAATTAATTATCTGTGAAAAGGAGCATGATAACTCGGTATCCTGTGAAGGACAGAACAGATGGTCAGTCACCCATTTCAATAAGTTGTGATCTAATAAATCTAAAAGTGAAAATCTCCAAAATTAATCCTATGATCTAAGTATGATTCCTTCATTTGAATACAGGCTCAGTTTGTAGAATGTCAGAAATAGGAAGCAGTGTTACTTAGGAACTTTTCCTGCAATTGGGAATTCTGGTCTGAGATGTCTAGAATCAGAGGAAAAGTTTCAGTAGGACAACGTTACATGTTGGGATATCATGAACTTCAGAATCTAGATAATAGTTTTATTTTTATTTTTAAACTTTTATTTAAAAAATACATTTTTTCTTTTTCTTAACAATACTATGTCCTATATCTCTTACATTTATTTACATTAATTGCACTTCTGGGATTATTATTGCATCCAGCCCACTTTTACTTTTATTAAGGGATGAGTATTCCTTGAGAACTAGTAGAACTTCATGTGTGTCTCATGCAACCAAGGCCATAGAACCCATAACCAAAAGTACAGCTATATTTTTATAAAGTATAGCTGTAAGCATGATGACAGTTTGTTTTATTATTTGTTTTACTGATAATCTTCATAGGTATTCTAATCAATAGATCTCAGAAGTCTCTGACATTGCAAAATGATTGTCCTTGCTTTAATAGTTTAGAACTAATTTAACCATTCTCCAGATTTAACAAAACAAGAAACACATTTTTCCTTTCTTTTAATACGAATTTGTCACAAATGGTTAACAAATTGCTGAATGCATGTCTGAAAATGAAGAAAATTATGATACAATGCATTAAGCTGTATCTCACAATGGCTTGCAATATCTTCTACTATCTGTGACCCACTATAGTGCATCACTATTACTTAAATATTCTCAATATTTTTACTGGTGGATTGCCACAATGGAATGCTTATGCTTCTTTTCCTATGAAAGCTTGTCTGGCACCCATGATTGTGATTCTTTCAGCACCAGACAAAGATCTTTTCTTTCTCCTCGACTTTTGCAATTTTTTTTTTCAAACAGCTTGGTTATTTAAAGCACTCATAGTAGTTTCAGCTTATACAGTTCCAGCAATCGATATAATATTTTTTATCATGCTACATTCATAACAATTTGGATTTTCTTGCTGGTTTGGATTTTTAATTGTTTATGGTTGGAATATTGAAATAATGTTTACTTTCTAATCCATTTTCTATGACACATAGAAAAATTGACTAAAGGGCACATAAGTATAAATAATGTATAATTAATTAATAAATAAACTATTTTAAAAAGCCACTCCCTCAAAATTTCCCCATAATTGCATTTTTTTTTAAAAAAAAAACCTGAAGTCTCATCCAGTTTTAGTGTAGCATAGTATGGAATGTTTTGAAATTGGGTGTAACTTTTGGTTGAAAAACAGCTGTTGTGTTTTTTTTTACTTTCTGCAAAAGGTTTTACTCGCAACTCAAGCAGTGTGTCTCCTCATGGTTATGTGCCAAGCACTACCCCTCAGCAGACAAACTACAACTCCGTCACAACAAGCATGAATGGGTATGGAAATGCTGGAATGTCCAATTTAGGAGGTTCTCCAACCTTTCTGAATGGATCTGCTGCCAACTCTCCCTACGCCAGTATGTATTAATATATATGTTGCATAACATATATTGAGTAGTGAGCTGCACATTTCAAGCTTTTGTAATGATTGAAAACATTTCAAGAAATTTACCAAATATCTAATTGGTGTGCTTAATTACACACAAATAAGATGAAGGTTGTACAGTGAGGTGTCTGCTGTTGCTGTTATTGCTTGAAAATATACTATACAGCATTAGAATATGTGAAAATGCAAATTTAAATCATATGTGAGTTCCCCAAGAGACGCTAGATGTTAATAACCCCTAATCTGTATGGAAAGAGTTGGTTAAATCTAGACCCATTATCCATTTGGTGTTCAAACTTGCAAAGCCAGAAATCAATTTAAATAAAGGTATGGTCTCAAACAACTTGACCCAAGAAATCTCCAAACTGGAGAATTTTTCAAATTTTTTGTTAATGGAGATTTATTTCCCCGTAAATACAGTTTGACTACTTTACTGTGCATAACTCTAGGAAGAGAATTGACCTGATTTTACCAGTAATTGAAAAGACCAAAAGATGTTATAATTAAAATGACTATAATAGTCTAATTAAAGAGATGATGGGCTTGCTATAGCCCATCAGGTTTATTTGGTCTACGGTTTCCAAAATTTTCAGAAATCTATTTCGAATTAGGGCATGTGCAATCCCAATGTATAAATACATGCCAGTTGCCAGGTGTCCAAATTCTGATCACATGTCTGGGGGGAGGGGAATACTCTAATCATCATAAGTATGAAAATAGTCATAAGTCACTCTTTTTCAGAATGATGATTGAGTGAATGGTTGTAAGTTGAGGACTACCTGTAATAGTTCACAACTTTATACCAAGAATTACTTTTTAATGGCCGTATTACTACCACTGAGTTTGTTCAACAATAAAATTCATTAAATGGCCTTCTTAGTCTAAGGTAGTGTTCAACTGACTAGAGCCCTCTGGAAGTCTTCCTTTCATAATCTACTGGTAACAGATGAAATTGTGGGAGTTTGACAGGATGCTTTATCTAAGCAACATTATTTGGTTCATGGTTAGAAATATTTCAGCAATGCCAAATTTATACCTCACAACTTTGTGATGTGCTTGTTCCTATTAAATCATGCCTTTTTTTGTCTGATCATCATCATTCTTAGAAGGCTTTTCCTGCCCTATTATCAACAAATATTGTTAATCAGAAAATGTTTCAATCATGACTTGAGAATTAGAAAGGTGGCATTCTTAATTAAATCAATAAACTAATTGCTGTATAGTTGCAATTCAATTTGGGTGCTTTGATTGCTCTGCCTTCACAAGTGCTTGCAAATACCAAGTGACTTTACAGTAAGACAGTAACTATCAGACTGCGAAACTTTGAACATTTAATTTCCATTAATTGATTTCATTGGGGTTCAAAAATGTGGCATCATATATTTACACAGAGATTCTAAAGAGATTATTTTTGTCTGTATAAATGCAAATAAAATAGTCATCTATGTCTCAGCTAATTTGAATTTTCATTACCAAACCATTTAATTATTCATAAAACATCCTGAACATAAACAATCTCTAAACAAGATTTTTTTAAAAAATGAGTAATTTGGCCTGTAAATGATTTTTTTTTCTTTTTTCTTAGAATCATAGAAGACAGTAATTCTGAAGTAATTTGGTTCTATTTTGAGTAAAGGCATTAACTATATTATTTAAGGCACCAATAGGGTTTTTAAAAAGTAATTAAGCATAATGTTGTAGGGGTTGCAAAATGTGCATGCACTTTGGATTACATACAGATGTAGATAATCTAAAAAGTGCTCCCCAATGTCCTTGATGACACTTCAAGAAGTCTTGGCATCATTTTCTGATTGAACTCTGTAGTCAACAAAAATGATATTTTTTTTGGACAAAACAACAAATAGTGCATGCATATATATATACATATATACTCCCAAATTATAATGTATAATATTCAAAATAATCCATTTGGCTCATAGGGAAAAATATATAAATATTTTGAAATATAAATGTAATAATAACAATTTAAGAAAAAATAATTTGCTTTTGTGATGCTCAAAGTCACTTTGCTTACTTGCAGTACTAATGCTGAAGAACACATAGTGGAATGAAATAGAATACATTTTTTTAACTTGCCAGGTTATGTCTCTTTAAGAAACATATTCCCAACCAGGATTATTAATGGAGAAGCAGGGAATGATTATCTGTCTGTCTGTCTGTCTGTCCATCTGTTTGTCCATTATCTATCTATCTATCTATCTATCTATCTATCTATCTATCTATCTATCTATCTATCATCACCTTTATCATTTTTACAAATAATTCAAGATGGCAAACATGTCCAGCACACTTTTCTTATTTCCCCCACAATAAAGTGAGTCAGGCTGAGAGAGAATGACTGGGCTAAGGTCTCCCAGCTAGCTTTAATGTCTAAGGTGGGACTCGAACTCACAGTCTCCTGTTTTCTAGCCTGGAGCATTAACCACTAAACAAACTGGTTTTATGTATAGTTATCTTTCAAGAGCACTTTAGAAATTACTTCCACAGAATTGCGACCACTGCTATTGCTGCACAAACTTGTCATTAAAGCTAAAATACAGTATCAAAAATTCCTTGTGCTGTTTAGCCTAATTTCAGCAATCCTGAGACACTTGTGTATAAGGAACAAGTCACATTCTGCTTCCTTCCCCCATGACCTTAGGTGTTCCTCTGCAATGAGGGACTCTCAAAAGGGACATTCCATTTTGAAATGAATGAAACATCAGTCATTCTGGACATCATTAAGGGAGGCTTGCGAATAACTTGCAAATAGATAAATGAAATACTCCAGTTAATTTATGGTCTTGAAAAGAATAATTCTTCTCTCTTCTTGTTTTCTTCTAGTTGTGCCATCCAGTCCAACCATGGCATCCTCTACTAGTCTCCCTTCTAATTGTAGCAGCTCCTCTGGGATCTTCTCCTTCTCACCAGCCAATATGGTCTCGGCAGTGAAACAGAAGAGTGCTTTTGCTCCTGTTGTCAGACCACAGACGTCCCCTCCCCCCACCTGTACCAGCACCAATGGGACTAGCCTGCAAGGTAGGCCAGTCTGGGCATGCTACTTATGTCGGCATGGGCAGGGTGGAGATGAATATGAAAAGGGTGATGGACTTTCATTTGTCTACATGGTGGGGAGATTCCATTGCACGGTTGTTACTCACCTTGTTCCCTCACAGCCAATCATTATTGCCCTGTTGAACTGAAATGCTGTGTCTTAAAAGCACGGTCTGAGTGTTTGCTTAAAATGAGTGTATTGCAGCTTACTAATACGAGCCTTTCTCTTTCTTCCCTTTCTTATTCCTTGTTGTTGTCTTTTATCAGACCAGTCTTTTGTGGACTCTAGCAAGTACTCCAGTGCAGGGTCTCTCCAGGGTCTGGCCTTCTCCTGAAGTACGTTAGTCAATCTTCCCTTCCTTTCTTTTAATTTTGTTTTTTTTTCCTTTGATATGTCCACCACCTATACTAAGAGCAGCATTGTTTATGAAGGTATCACAGAAATCAGATTGCATGTGATAGCATATCACTAAGTATAGGTGGCACATTATGTGTTGTATAAAGTTACCAGTCTTCTTATTTTCCCATGATTAATGTAATAACCCACTTCCACATGCAAACAATACCTGCCATCTTGAAAATCTATTCAGCTGTTTTCATTTCTATCCCATCCAAAAGATTTTAGCTGATGCCTTCCTCCCAGCGTACCATTGTAATTTATGCAAACATGGATTTCCAACATATCTATGTGTCAAATTCAGGAAGTTGTTAACATGATTCATCAAAGGGGAGAACATTTTTAATATCATGCTTTCCACTGTTCTTGTATCATTTGTAGAAAAACATTTTTGTCTTTCATGGAACTCCAGCATTAACAGACAAGCAGAGTATTTCCTGACAATTAAAATAACATTTAGGGAACTTTAAAGCAAATAACTTCTTCATTCATCAAATTGGATATATATGAACTTCATAACTATATTTAAATAAAGACAGGCTGAGATAATGAGAAATTTCCACTGTGATGGGCTCCAATAGTCATTTATTCTTTTGTTCATGTGATCAGGCCACCAGTAAATATTTTTAAATAGGGTGGGTATGTATTTTTGTGAGAAATAGATCATTCTTTTCAGTTCAGGATATGTCAGTGTTATATGTGATAACACTTTTTAAAAAGAATAATGAAATCAATATATGCATTAGTAAAGCTACTACAAAAATATGTTTTACTGAATTTGTTTAACCTGCTGCTTCCTAGCGTTTTGCACAAAAATTTTACACTGCTGAAATAGATTAAGTAATTTCCAAAAATAGTCAAGAAACAATTCTCCAGTTGTCCTTCCTACAAATTGAAAATTGACTTTACTTCCTACCCTCCCTCAGTCCAAAATGGCATTATTAAATGCAAATACATCTTGCTACTTTTTCCTATGAATTATTTTTAGTAAAAATTAAACCCAGTACATCATGGCATAGCAAACATGTCTGAAGATATCCATTATAGACATTCCTCAAATCCTAAAAGAGTAGTAGTTTAAATTCAGAGCATTAATGCTAAGATTCAAGACTCTTCTTCAGCAATCTACCTTAACATAGTGTAATTTCTTTCTGTTTTTTTTTAAAGTCGATCATATTTGTTTTTGAAATTTCCTTCATTTTAATAAACAAAATAGAATAAGAATATTGTTCTTTGCATAAATGTATTAGCGGCTCCCTTGGAGTTTGAGATCTATTTCCTTGCCTTCTTGAATCTTGACCTCACTCTCATTTTCCAAACAAAAGGAGTTTGTTTGTGTAAATATTTCCTTTAATTCCAGGGCAGTGAGGATAAAATGTAACACTTTGAAATGTGAGAGGCCTTTTTGACATAATCCACATGAAAGTAGAATAAACAGGTTAGGCAAATAGATGACATTTATATCTCTGAAGATTCAAAAATTGCTTTCTGGAGGTTTTAGTCTACAAGGATAATTCGGAAATAAACCTCCGTTTGGTTATCAATGTCAGACACTTGCAGATACAGAACTTTTATTATACACATTAGAAAACTACAACATTACATTACTTTTTGACATAATTGCCATTCAAAGGTTTGAAATTCGTTAGTAGTGGTCAGCACCAAATCTGGGCTATGGGGGAGGTGATCAAAAACATCCCAATGGAACTGCTTCAAAAGTTCTTAGGTGCATCTAGTGGTGTGTGGGCAAGCATTATCGTGAACCAACACCACACCCAAAGTCAATATACACCGACACTTGTTATGGATGGCTCGTCTGAGTTTTCATAATGTTTCACAGTAGACTTCTAAATTGAACCACGCTCCATGAACTTCACTAGCAGTACTCCTTTGGTATCTTCACATTTGGTGGGATTTTCTATGGCACCACTTCTGGTGTGGTGTTGGTTCATGATAATGCTTGCCCGTATACCGCTAGGCACACCCAAGAACTTTTGATGCAGTTCTGTTTTGATGTTTTTGATCACACACCTCCATAGCCCAGATTTGGCACCAAGCAACTACTAAGGAATTTCAAACCTTGTAAGATGTTATGACAGTGGTGGCGAAATTATGATACGCATGCCAGAAGCGGCACTCAGAGCCCTCTCTATAGGCACGCATGCCATGCCCCAGAGATGGTAACTGTCCCTCTTCAACCAGCCGCCCGCTAACTCACTGAGGTCCCACATGGCCAGAGACATCCCAGCATGGCTGGATTCCCTCCCCCCATCTCATCCATCCTGGCCTCGCATGCTCTCCTTTTCCCAGGCACAATCCACTGCATTGCCTCCTCAGCTGTTGGCCGACCAGCCAGCTCAGAGGCGGCTTCTCTGAACTGGCGGTGGGCTGTGGAGCCCCAGAGTATGCCGGTTGAGGGGTAGGCAGGCTATGGCTGCTGACGGGCACTGTCGGCTCCCATGTGCTCGCTGGCCTCTGTATGCGCAAGCCGATGATGTCACGCAGCAGCTGCCTTGGTCCCTGCCTCGCCTTGCGACAATGGCACCCCCGCCCTGCCTCACCTTGCCTCGCCTCACTCCACAGGACAACCACCTGCCAGAGACCTCCTGGATCTCCCACAACCCTGCCTGACCCCCACAGGCATCCCTCTCCACAAGCAACATTAAAGTGACCATGCCCACCTTGGCCACACCCACCCAGTCTGCCATGACCACAACAGCCATGCCCACCCAGTAATGGCACCCAGCAATAAATAAGTGAGTTTTGGGTTGCAATTTGGGCACCTGGTCTCTAAAAGGTTCACCATCATTGTGCTATGACAAAAGCCTCAATTTGAATGGTGATTATGTTGAAAAGTAATGTAATGTTGTAGTTTTCTAATGTGCATAATAAAATTTCTGTATCTGTTAGTGTCTGTCTGTCATTGATAACCAAACAGAGGTTTATTTCTGAATTGTCCTCATACATTGATTATTATAAATTTTCATTTAATGTTTAATTTCATGTTCCTGTTTGGTTTGCATTGGTAATGTTGATTTAACATCCTCGATTTTCCAATTTCTGAATACATTTTTCTAATGACCAAATACCTTTATGGGCAGATTTGATTAAAAAGAGTATTGGGTTCCATGTGAGATTTGCAGTAAAATTATTTGCCATATGTGCATTGGACCACAAGTCAGAAAAGTAAAAATTATCTAGTTAATACGTGGACTATATATCATAAAAGCAATTTCCTGATTTACTATTTAGTTTGGCTTGTTGGAGGGCTGCCCTTCTGTGCTTAACCCCCTCATAATTACCACATTACCACATTCTAAACCATTGAATAGAGAAATATTTCATGCTCACTTAATCAAGAAGGGTCTCACAATCCCTTGATGCCTTAAACACCTCTGGGGATAGAGGGTTACTGACACATGCTCATTCATACTATAAACAGAAAGGACTTACTATTCTTAGAGCCAAATGCAACATCCACTGCATTAGACACAGACAGATCCTAAGGCTAAAACCTAGTCATTGGATTGTTTCCCCTTCAAGAACAGAAGGTATGGAAAACAAATCCAATGCACATTTCATTTTGGTAAACGGAATATGCACAGGAATTGAACAAGAAAGAGAAGAGCTAAAGCAAATTAAGATTCATCTACAACTTATTCACTAGTCTATAGGACACAGAGTTTACATTGAAAAGCTAAAAGGGCCAAGGAGAACTGCCTTGTACTAAAAAAGCATGGGAAAAAATAGAAAGAAGAATCACAGCTAAATGCATGTTAATCTTGAAGCTGCAAGCTATTTAACAATGACAAAAAAGAAAAAAAAAGAAACCAAAGACTTAACCATAGTAGTGGACTATGAAAGATGGTCAACGCAAGCCATATATTTGGTCAAGTGAATCTGCTTGACTAAACTAGACAATGTTATCTTATGCCTTGCAATGAAGCTGCTTCTGCCCCTGCTCTCACCTGCCTAGACTTCTGCTTGCTGCAAAAACACCTGAGACATCAATGAAAGAGTGGAAAGGATAAACTGCCGCTGAACCTCATGTAATTGGAAATCTAAAGGAACCTATCTTATGTGTGCCAATTTATATATACTGTTATTGCCAATTAACTGTGATAGAACTAAGCATTTGAATAGGAATCAGAATATTGATTTATTGAACTACGGGAAACCAAAGAAACTGAAGACTGCTGGCAAGATGAATGGAAATCAACCACATTAAAACTAAAGTAAATGCCGGAAACCTGCATCATAATCTACTTTGCTGAAATTTTGTTGTCCTTCAAAAGAAAAAAAATGAAACCAATTTATTTTAATGAAAATTGATAACAGCGTCTGAAAAAAGAATATCTAATCAATGCAGTTGTAAACGTGATATCACATGACCATGCCACTCAGCAATAACAATTTCAGAAGTCCCCAGTTACAATTGTTAAGCAAGGATTATGTAGTTTGTTAAGTAAAACACATGAGACTTTTGATTTCCTGCTGGTTTCCCCATTTATATGTTGGAAGTTAGCAAGAAAGATCACAAATTGAAATCATATGACCATGTAACACAACAGCAGCCATAACTTTGAGGATCAGTCATAAATCCCCCTGTTTAGCACCGCTGGAAGTTTGAAGAATTGCTGAGTTCTTAACCAAGGACTATCAGTATGATGTAAAACCTCAGACCCTTGCAGTTATTAATCATATCTGGACTTAGTATTAATTTGGCCACATAATATATCTATCCACAAATCTTTCATAAAATTTTCCAACTGTTAAGTTAAAAAAAAACAGCTTACATATTAAATTTCAGCATTTAGCAACCAGTACTTACTATTATTAAAACAATTTAAAGATTTAGCATTTAAAGATACAAATAATCCAAAATGCAACCTGGAAACTTTTCATCCAAGAATTCTTAATCAGATCATGAAGTCAGAAAAAGTTAAAGAAAGTCTTCTGCTATAAAGACTATATCTATCATGCCAAGCATTTGAAAAGTGGCCTTGAACAAGGGAGACTTTACTTTCAAAGGGAATGTTTACTATGCTATCAGAATAAGTCACACATTTAGCATGCTTGATTCCAAAAGTTTAGATATATTTTGCTTTCTTGCCTCCTCATATTTTATTTATCTGTTGCCATTGCCATTGAAGCAGCCATGGGTTTGAATTCTTCCCCAAGATATCATTTGCCCAGATGTTTAAGATGGTGGCTCTAACCTATGTACCTTTGAAAGACATCAGTCTAAAGTCCAGAATTTACCATATCCTTTTATGGCACTTTAAAAGATGGTTCTGTCATAGGCATCATCACGAGCCATGTGTGAATGCCAGTGGCAATGACATATTTGCTTGCAGTAGGTCATTTTTCATATTGCATGGAATAGATGAGTCCAGATTATCTCCTGTAGATTTCTCCTAGCATAATGCGCAGATCTGCTTCTTTGCAAATGAAATGTATCTATTGTAATAACTGAATGTGAGCCAATCCTGTTGAAATCAGAATTCTTTCAAACTGCTTTCTTTTGAAAGATTGTACCTTTGTTAGTCTTAAAGAAATACAACGTGAACTCTGTAAAACTATTTGTTTCAAATAACCCCATTTCTTAGACATGTAGAACATTATGATGCAACTGCATTGAGCAGGGATATATCTTTACATGAATAAAAGATATGAAGAGAAAATAAATCAAATACAAGAAAGGATAATAACAATAGGAAAGGGAACAATTTTCATGCCCTGCCAGTGGTCCATCTGGCTACTGTATTAAATTGGAAAAATGCTAGATCTTTGAAGGTTTTTTTATTTAAGTAGCAGTTGTAGATGAAAAACTTTTTGTTGTTTTTTTACCAGTTTTCAAACTGGCAACAGTTTATAGACAATTGTTATTTATAGCTGTGAAACAATTTTTAGTTTTCTGCATGGTATCTCCAAAAATTTTTTTTCAGAAAATCCTAATTATATATTATGCATGCAGCTGATCAACGCCCTTTTCTTGATTTTAGAACTCTATTTGGCAAATTGAAAGAAGAACCACAAGATTAAAAAGTAAATTTTTTCCAAGTGATAACTTCATTATTTAAATTTTCCTTCATCAGAATTTATAGCAATCAGCTTAAGGATTGCCGGTGTTATTTCTGACATTCAAACAGCTAAATAACTTTGGATTGAGGGTTATAAAATTCATTAAGAATTTTAACTTGCCTGCATGTAACTTCTATCCATATAGATTGCAGTTTCCTTGCAAGCACTTACTTAATACTTTAGAGTTTTACATCTGAAATAAGTGATTCTAGAGCACTGGTGTCAAACTCGCCATGTCACGTGACGTGTCACAACGTATCGCAACTCTTTTTGCATTGCCGGCAATGGGGTGGGCGTGGCTTCAGTATGAAGAAGCCTAACATCAGCTATTATTCTTCCTTTCTAAGCTTTTACCCATTATAACGTGTAAATCCAACTTGAAGCATAGATGAATGATCTACTACTGAATATTTGAAACAATTGTTTTTCTTGCCCCAAATGGCATAACTGATTTGGTTTTGTGTCTCATTCCTTCTTATCTTTACAGCTATATCTGGCATGATAGTTCCTCCCATGTGAAAGAATTGCTTTGAAGAATTGACTAATGAAGGATTTGGATTCTGCTCCAGAACAAAGTCTACCCAAGTCCCAGAGAGGAACTTTTAACTCAGGCCTTTCTTCAAGGAAAAAGGAAGACTCTCACAATAACTGCAAAGTTTAAAAACACACAACAGTTTTTAAAAAAATTGCTATCCTTGAAAAATATTTCTAAAATCTACTCAGAGCCTGCAAGGGCAAGATGTTAATTTGAGCTGTCCATCCCAAGTTCTTGGGAGAGAAATTTGTGTCCTGAAGAAAATACGCTTCAGTCTTTTCAGTTTTTATTGGTCACCTTTTCTCTTTTACAAATCACAACAGGAGGGAGAGGCACAAACATGAAAAGCCAACTTGAGAACTTTTCTTTGTTGTAGTTTTTTAAAGCTGTCTTAAAGGGAAATAAAGTGGCAACACATACCATGAGTTTCTATGGAACAGAAGTAAAAGTGCCAGTTAGGGATATTGATGTTTTTCTTTCTTTTGAAAAAATAATGGCTGAGCCAGTAAGGGTTGTTTTCATAAGGTCTTACTCAACCAACAACAGCACATACATCTGTGATTTGCAGTCTGGAGAAGTTTCAATGGATATCCATGTGAACATACACATAAAGATACACCATATACACATACACAAAAAAGATTTCATTTTAGAAGCCATAATTATTTTTCCCCTTAATCCTTCCACATCTCTTTTTGACAACATTGTACTTAGAAGATTGCGTAAATACTGCAAGGCGGGGGGGGGGGAAGCATATGTGTAGCTATGGACATGCATTTTCCATCTTTACTTTGGAAACCCAGTGCCTCTGGATATAATGCTAAAAACTGCAAATCCGATTAGCATGGCTCTCTGTCTTTTGCTTTTAACCAACTTAAATCCAAATACAGTTCAAGCTGTCTTTCTCTATAAATCTCATTGAAATAGGACAGGATAAAGGCACAAAAGTGAGCCATTCCGTGCATTTTGGAGCATATTTTTTACTAGAAGCTTCTTTCCTGATACCTGTATCTTTCATTTCGTAATGGGCTGGTGGGGGGAGGGAGGGAAGACAAGATACAGGATTCATTCTGCCATTCCAGAGGATGGTCCAGAAGCACACACATAGGAAAAAGGACATATCTGGTTTGAGCTGCAGTTGTTTATATATCAGGCAAAGTTTCAGTTTGCAACATAATCTCTTAAGCAACAAGTGGTTGCATTTTTTGAGAATATGTATAGGAGAAAAAGGGTGAAAAATACAGTAAGTTTTCACAGTTGCAAAACAAACCACCCAATTTACAGGAATTTATCTCTTATTACTTGGAAAGTGTTCTTAGTTAAAGATGCAACAAACCTTTACAAATTCATTCATTAAATAATCTGTTTGGGTTTTTTTCCCCCTTTGCTGTGGCATTTTGTATGTAGTTATAAATAAATACTGTAGATTTTTTTTTTTTTGGCCAAATTATTGTTCTATTTATACAATGAAATGTCTTAAGATAGATTTTCAACCACACACAAATCTAGAAGAATTACTGCATATTTTGCAAAATGAGCTCACTACCTTTATGATTGCACATGCTTGCAAATTGAATTAAAGAAATAAAGCTTTTTTAATGAAGAATTTTGTAAAATACCCATATAAATAATGTATTTAACTTTGAACTTTGTACATTGCTTTTTCTCTGCAGCATCCCAGTTTATTTTATTGTGTAATTTTGCTATGTGAAAAGTGCTAATTTGTTTGTTCATTCACAAGTGTGTTAGCTGTTTAAATGTGATTTAATGCAATTCATTTATACTTTTTTAGTAACTGATTTAAACCAAGCTTCCATTTTTGTTTTAAGTTCACCAAAGTCATTGTCTATTTTTGTATTATTTCTAAGTTAATAAGTTTTTTTCCCCAATATATGGCAAAAAGTAGCATATTATTCTTATAGCATTTAGTTACGTAGATTTAAAAAGTATTCTTTGCTTTTGAGGCTTATTAAAAAAAATCTAAAGCTGTTTTACTCTATTAATATGCATGGAATCTCTCCCCTTTGAAGTGACGCATTTTTGTGCATTAAATATGGGGAGAAACTTCATAGAAATTAATGAAAATACTTTCTTTCTCGTCTGCTTGTATATTTCTCTGTCTTTCCCATAAATATAAACCAGCAGATTGGATGCCTTAACAATGCAAAGCATATTCATTTCACTTGTACATTGTACTGAGCATCAAAACTGTCAATCATCACTAATATTCTGAAAAAAAAAGGATTTTGAAAAGCACAAAAGAACTGTTTTGTTACCTTAAGATAATGTGACTTTTTTCTAGACAAGCAACAATGCTGCAACTGTGCATGCTTCCTGTATGAATTTTGCAAGGGATTTCACTCAGATATCACTGTGTGATCTTTCAGGAAAGGGAAGAGGGTGGGTGTGGGAGAGAGAGAGAGAGAGAGAGAGAAAGAAAGAAAGAAAGAAAGAAAGAAAGAAAGAAAGAAAGAAAGAAAGAAAGAAAGAAAGAAAGAAAGAAAGGAAAACAAATCCATAATATATTCTTTCCCCACAGAAAACAAGAACATAGTCACACATAAAGAAACTAGAAAATATAAGGAATTATCAGTGTATTGTTTCATTTAATCCAAACATTTATTCTAATTCTTAAAGTAACAGTGGCACACAAATATAATCAAATTAAAGCCATATTTTGTCCAGTGATGCCCTCCGTGGAATCCCAGTCAGACAGATTATTTTTATTTAGACAGTTACATGAATGTGTATAGCCTGTTTCCTTGACCTCCAAAGATCATGTGAGAGTACACAGACTTTCTTTCTTTCTCCAAGTATTTATAGTGCGTGATAAAGAAAAGTTATATTTTAAATTATCTCCCTGCCCTGAATAGATGAGTTCCAAGTCCATTCTTAAAGATGCCACTCTTTACAGAATATGGCTTTAAGTGGGAATGATCATGTTTCAGACTTAAAATGTGATTTCTCACCTTGGCTGGGCTGTGAGAATGATGTCTGCTTCCTTTCCATCGTAGCCAACTGCATCTAAAATGAAGTCATCTCTGAACCAATCTTCCTTTCACTTCTTACCGAACCTTTTGGAATAGACACAAACGCTGTACAGTTCTATTGTTAGAGAAGAAGAACCTAACTACTGTAGAGATTGTTATAATTATTTTGCAGAAACTCAAGCTGTAAAAACTTTTCAACTTTCACACTATTTAATTAAAGTTACTTCCTGTCTGTGAGTGCAGCTCCTGGCTGAGTATTTTATTCCTTTGGCTTTGCTAAGCCAACTGATGATGACCGGTTGATTTGCCCCTTGTAGGCTTTTACTGCAAAATATGAAGCAGCTAAAATAAGGGGATGGGCACATGAGTTTTGACTTGCCTTTCAGATAGATTGAGAGATAATATTCTGAGGTATCTTCTTACACATTTTGACAAGCAGAAGGATCAGCATAGCTGTCCTCGTGCTTATGGAATTCTTTATATACACTTCCCTAAATATTGAAGGATATAGCTTCATTTTAAAGCACTGTCAGACTGAATAAGAGTCCTCTTGGTTCAGGCCAAAGCATATTTCCTCCAGCATTTGGTGTCGTAAATGAGAAACCACCTACTGCTTTCAAGGAAATGAGATGATGGTGGTCACCCTCTTCAGCTGTTGCTCTTTGGCCTGGTATTGAAAGTATGCTACCTGTGATTCAAGCCAAGACTATCAATAGACTTGTCCACCATGAATTTCTCCAGTTCTTCTTTAAAACCATCGATATTAGTGGCATCAGGACTGATCTTGTAATTTAGTTATGTATTACAAAGAAGTCTTCCTTTTAGCAGACCTGAAGCGCTTTGTATGTCACTGTCAATGGAGACTCCCAAGTTCTAATACGATGAAGGTGAGAAAAAACACTTCACATTGTACATACTCCTTGGATTATGTACAGTCTGTTCCCTTTCCCTCCATCACTCTTCTTAAATGCCCCCATATGCCAAAGTTAGTCTTTGTTTAAAAAAAACTGCTCAAACCCATTTTGGCTGCCCTTTTCCACCTCTTTTCCCAAGCTTTACAACTCTGGATTTGGTGAGAATTTCATAGAATATTAAAGTGCATTCAACTATAGATTTATAAAAAGGTATTTGTAATTGCCCCTCCATCTCTAATGTTTTCTGCCATGGAATTTTTCTCCTCTTCTTCCTTTGCATCAACCACACAAGGAACTGGCATTTCCCTTGAATTAGCCACCATACATGCAAAATCTCTTCTGATTACTCACTGCCCTCTTAAACCCTTTGACATCTTTATAAACAGGTTTAAGTGCACCAATCCCAGAAGAATTTTTGTTATTCATTTTTATGTTATATTTTGTACAGAGGAAATTTGTTAGCAAACTTCTAGACATTATACATTTATCTGTATGCACTACTTAGTGTCATTACCAAACCATAAAATAACCTGAATTTGCTCAAGAACTTTTAGTGATTAACTTTGTCAGAGGATTTAAAAAAATATATTCCATCTTCTACCACATCTATCTGTTTTGTGGATACCCTTTAAAGATAAGTTAGAGGGAAAAGAGTTATCTACATAAAATATATGCAGATTTGTCTTCTAAGCCTTTATAACTGATTATTTTTTTCTTAATAATTCTTGCTAACAACTCAGCAGTTACAGATGTTAAACTAATTGGTATGTAATTACCTATATCAGATAAATAAGGCTTGGGAGGATTAATTTATATAAGGCCTATCATTTCTTTTCCCCTCTATTTCCCTCCTGAAAAAATCAGTTCAGACATGAGTATCTATCTACCTTGCATACTCTTCAGTAGGATTTGATCCTGTTCTCATGAGTACCGTACAACTAAAGCGCATTATTCAGAATTAGTGTAGTTTTACTCTGATACTTCTCTGTTTCTTTCAAGATCTTAGTAATAAATTATATGCAACTTTATTCTTTTTATTAGTAGAACACAATTGGACAGTGCCTGTGTTGAATATTATATCTATAATTGTATGTTGAATATTATACCTATAATTTTAGTTTATTGAATATTATGCTAATAATCTTTGTGTGCATGTGTGTGCATATGCACACATGCATACGTAACTTTAGTCCTAATCCTGGATATTATATCTGAGTCTCAAAGTTCAGGAATTTCAAATTCAGACATTCTTGTGCTTATTCCAGCCTTAATCAGATAAGTAACTTCTCACTTCAAAAATGGACCATGTTGAGCTTCAAGCAGATGAAAAGATAGTTCAGGTGGCAGAAATAAGGGGCAGATCATGAAGATAGTCACTGATATCTATATGGAGCTTTTAATGTACCTGAATCCCCAATCGACTATGTGGTTTTCCAATTCAAGTGGCAATGCATCTTGGACCGGTCTTTTTCTCAGATTCACTTGTAGATATTCCAGATGTTATTAATCTATGAACTGTTTACATAAACATGTGCAGAATATACTAAATATTCAGATCAAGAACTATTGTTTGAAAATCAATTTTCAACACTCAACTACCAATTATAACTTATTAAGTGAAGTAATAAAAAGTCCTGTGATAGGCACATTTGTGGAAATGACCACTGGAAATAGCAACAGCATTTAGACTTATATACTGCTTCATAGTGCTTTACAGCCTCTCTAAACAGTCAATGTATTGCCCCCAACAATCTGGGACCTCATTTTACTGGCCTCAGAAGGTTGGAAGGCTGAGTCAACCTTGAGCCAGTCAGGATCGAACTCCTGGCATTCAGCAGAATTAGCTTGCAATACTGCATTCTAATCACTTGGCCACCATGTCTCTCTCTAAAAGTAGTGCTTGAATTGTAATGACCATGGAATTCTTGGAAATCATGATGTGATGTGTTGCCTTCACTCAAAACTGAATACACCCTTAGCAATCATGACTGAATTGCCTGGGATCTTTAAACAAATAATAGAAAAGAATGAAGTGATATGAGATTATAGGTTTGCTTGTCATATAAAAATAATTTGCATGTCAATGGACTAAAAAGTTCTCCAGCTTCTTTCTTAAAGGGATCTCACTGTGATGCTATATGTCAAAATCCAAGAACAAAATATGCCTGGTTATTTCTAATTCCCCTTGCATATTCAGACATATTGTTAAAGACATTAGGTCATGGGTGTCAAACTCGCCATGTCACATGATTTTTTTCACATTGCCAGAGCTGGGGTGGGTGTGGACTCCGCACAATGCAACCTGCCTGTGGGCCGGCAGTTTGACACCCTTGCATTAGGTCCTGTCTTATTTCTTGTTTCAACCACACTTTTATCTACAAAATAATCTACAAAAAGGAATCTTGAAGTTTGATCTTACCTGATACAATTTGATTCAGCAGTGGTGAAAAGGGAATGCAACTCAGTTAAGGATTAATTTTCACCATAATTTTTAAAGACATAAAGAGTATTATTTCAAAGTGAAAAAGAAATGTCCCAAGAGCGCAAATAGGAAGACAATAATATATTCTGGTCTCATGATATAAATATGCTTTCAGAGAGAAAAATACATTTATTTATTTATTTTATTTATTTATGAGACTTATATACCGCTTTAAGTGTAAGCACTCTCTAAGCGGTGTACACCTGTAAGCAATGTATATATATATATTTACATTGCCCCCAACAATCTGGGTCCTCATTTTACCTACCCCGGAAGGATGGAAGGCTGAGTCAAAATTGAGCCGGTGAGATTTGAACTGCTGACCTGCTGAACACAGTCAGCTAAAGTGGCCTACAGTACTGCACTCTAACTGCTGCGCCACCTTGGCTCATACATCTAAAATGTCTTAAGTTCTACTGGAAAGACTTCAACTAAAGCCTAGATATACCCGTGATTCCCCAAAAATAAGACCCAGTCTTATATTTTTTTGCTTCAGAAAGAGGCACTAGGTCTTATTTTGGGGGGAGGTCTTACCTTAGGACCGCAGCAGCCAGGCTTCCCATGCCCCAACACCTGTCACATTGCTGCTTGACTTCTTCAGAAGTCACTTGCTACCACTTGCAGCCAGATGCCATGTGATGCATTGTATCAATGCCACCAGTTGGGGCAGGACACCGTATGGTGCTTCATGCTGTGTTGCTGGTCATGGCAGGACACTGTGTGATGCTTCAGGACATTTGCAGGAGGCCGCATGGTGCTTCAGGCCCATTGCCACTGCTCGCAGCATGACCCCGCATGGCGTTTCAGGCTGACGAGCCACGCAGCGCACAAGTGTCGAGGCATAGGAGGCCTGCTTGCAGCAGTCCTACCAGTAAGGTAAGCAAGTGCAGGATACATGGGGCAGCTCCACTCCCTACCCCTGCCCTAGCTTGATTTTTCAGCATGTGCTTCGCCCTAAAACTAGGGCTTATTTTGGGAGGTAGGGTTTCCATTTTGGGGGTTTCCATCCCCAAAAATCAAGCTTATTTTCGGGCTAGGGTTTACTTTTGGGGAAACATGGTATGTTAAATCCATTCATATATCTGTGGATGTCTATTAAGAATTTTGAAAGCTCATCTTTTGTTAACAGGAGAAGATCAGAAGAAAAGATAATCATGGTAAACATGAAGAATACTTCAGTTCTTGAACTACAATGCCTAAATCTGAGCCACTATCCTTACTTTTGGTCAGTATATCATATCTACTATACTAATAATGTAAATGATACAGGCTTACCTATACAGACATACCATATAGGAGACATGGTGGTGTAGTGGTTAGAATGCAGTATTGCAGGCTAATTCATCTCACTGCCAGGAGTTCAATTCTCACCTGCTTAAGGTTGACTCAGCCTTCTCTCCTTCCGATGTCTGTAAAATGAGGAACCAGAGTGTTGGGGGAAATGTGCTGCCTCTGTAATCCACTTAGAGAGTACTGTAAGGTAGTGTGAAGCTGTAAATAAGTCTAAGTGCTATTGCTATACCACTCCTGGGTTGCAAGCTCCAGACAATCATAGATGAGAGCTTTGAGATATAAATAAGTTGTATTCTACTGTAATAGGAACAAGCAAAAATCAAAAAGAATTAGAATGTGCCCTTTAGGTTTTATCAGGATAGCCCTCTCTTCTTATAATCTAGAGCAGGGCTTTTCAACCAGTGGTACACGTACCATTTGTGGTACATTAACGAGTAGCAGGTGGTACACAGCCCTGCCTAGCCAAGTGTGGTGGAGGAGGGAAAGAGCCAGTGCAGGCAAGGACTTACTGTGAGAGAGTCCTCTGGAGCTGCAGAGTGGCTGGGGCGAGGTAAAGACCTCAGGCTCACTTCTGGCTCGCCCTCCCCCATAGAAAGGAGGAGGAGGGGAGCGGAGACAGGAGAGATTATAAAAGGAGGCAGTTTGGGCGGGAGAGGGACAGAGAAAAAAGCAGCAGCAGCCTTGGGAGGAGGTGGAGTCAGCTCTAGCTGCACTGAAGGGAAAGAAGAAGGAGGAGGAGGAGGAGGAGGGTGGGGGAAGAGGAAATCAAGCAGGCAGGCCATGAGCCGATCTAAAACTGCTGTGGCAGCTACCTGTGCTGGCAGCAGCAAAGAGGCAAGAAATGCAGTGGGAGAGGGGTTGCCCTCCAAGAGGAATGAAAAAAGGCAGCAATGGCTGGAGGTGAGACACGGAGGAGGGAGGGAGGGAGATGGAGAGTGGAAGGATTCTTATGTGCTTTTGTGACTTTGAAGTTCTGGGATTTGTGCAATGTGGGCTTTGTGTTCTCAAGGAGTGTTTGGCAATTTCTATTTGGCTGATGTCTGATGTCTTGTGTTAGCTTCTATTGCTCTGCTATTGTTAGCTGTAAATTTTGCTGCAAGGGATTTTGAAGTATTTTTCTCCTGAATGGATTTTGCCTGTAGCATTCCTTTACTTATGAATGGAGCCATTTGGGGAGGCTGCCTTAGCAGGCAGCCAACACTTACTACAGTTTTTTCTTCCTTAAGTGCCAGCTGCGCTGCTTAACTTTCCTTTCTAGTTAGTAGCTAATTCTTAAAGGGGACTGTGCCTTTTTAAGCTAGTTCACTCAGCAGTTTGTCTTTTCTGTCTCTGGAGGCTTTTCCTTGTTTGATGAATATATGGAAGAGAGAAAATCTGGGGGGGGGGGGTTCAAATTCTTCGTTCAGAAGGAGGTGGGCATGAGACAGAGGGAGGCAGGGAAGGAGGGAGGGAAGTCCTGCCTTAGTACTTGGCTACCAACAGCCCTGCCATTGATTTTGCTTGTCAAAAGATTGCAAAAGGGGATCACATCACCCTGGGACACTGTGACCATCATAAATATGAATCAGTTGCCAAGTATCCAAATATAAATCACATGACCCTGGGCCTGCTGCAATGGTCATATGTGTGAAAAATGGTCATAAGTCATTTCAGTGTAATTGCAACTTTGAGCAGGTTTTTTTTTTTGTCATCAAGTTTTTGACACCTTGCTAGGTGGTACTTGAATATTGCCATATCCTTTCACAGGTTTGAAAGCCCTGATCTAGAGGAGATGGGTAGCACATAAATCTAATAAATAAATAAAATAAAAATAAAATAATTCCAGCACTGGGATTTTCTTCATTATTTAAACCTGTTCATTTTTTTTGTGGGGGGGGGGCTGATTTGGTCTAGATTTGGTAGAAATGAAACAGAGTATTAGCAAATGAAAAATTAGGGTAGAGATGCACAGATCTCTTTGTCTGTAAATGTGACCCTTTTCTGTCTGTTTAGTTCATATCTATCATATCCTGGAGCTGCTGATTACAGAAAAATGAAATGAATGGAGGATACTGAAATTTTGAATGGCATCTTTCTGGTTTCAGAATTATATGAATGTATTTAATGATTAACTTCTGTTGGCTGATGGCCATTGGGCATACATTATAGGGTGCAACCGCATTATCAAAGCAGGTCAAACCCTAACAGGTTTACATCCACTAGAAAGAATGACATTCAGTTAGAAGACCAGTATGATCTGGTGGAAGTTTCCAAAATTCTTACTGCAAAATATCAGACATCAATGAAGGGTAGTCTCGGAAAGTCTTTAGTGATAAGACAAGGATAGTCATTTCTAGTACCAACCAAAAAGAAAGCAGAAGACACACACAAACATTTTGGGTTTGTGTGGGATATAGTGTCTAAGGCAGGGCTCTTCAAACTTGGCCCTTTTATGACTTTTGGACTTCAACTCCCAGAATTCCTCAGCTAGGCACACAAGTTTGAAGACCCCTGGTCTAAGGAATGAAAAGATTTAAGCTAAAGGTTTTGTAGATCAAGGTTTTGCATTGATTTTGTAATAACAGAGGGGGGTATTATATTGTATTGTGTTGCAATAATAGTTGTTGGAATGTTGCTGGAGTAGTTGTAGTTGCTGGAATGAAATTGGATAGTCTTGAGGGCCAAAAATTTTGCTTCAGGACCTTGATTTCTCCAGTGTCCTAGCTACCCACATTTTTAACAAACAAAACAAACTAAAATCTCCATTTGGAAAGTATACAAAGGGTCCAGGGTCTAGTTCTAGTACGTACCACAAGAGTCCCACAAGTAGGACAGGGGTTGTCTCGTTCCCCAATACCAGCTGCCTCCTATCCTGTCAATTTTGCCAGACCTATGATGGAAAACCCATCCCCAAATTACTAACAACAGAAGAGAATCAAAATAATTGTTTTATTGGTTCCAAAGCTAGCAACTTTTAACAAGTCACTGGTCTCTTGCCAAAAGCAAGGCTTTTGAGGTTACATGGATCTTGTATAAAATCTTGATCAAAGAGAGTCTGAGCTGCCAAAGATCTGAACACAGAAAGAATTGCTTCAAAACTGTGAAAGATAACCACAAAGGGAGACACAGGGAGATTTTTCATAGTATAAACATATTGAAGACACATTCCTAGAAAGGAAGCAAAGTACCTTTAATATACAAGTTGAGCCATGCTTCTAGTTGTTATTCCAAAAAACTAACTATTTTACAGTGGAAAAGGGAACAGCTAGGGAGGTACACTACCACATATCCTTAATTCACACCTTTTTTCAAGAGGCGTATTCATAATAATGGGTTATAATTGATTATAATATAATCAATTAGTCCCTACAAATACAGGCAGGCATACTTATAAAATTCCATTCTGAAAGATGCTACTATATATGAGACTTAAGCACTCCCAACACACACACACACACTATGTAAGTAAATGTAACTCTATAATTATTCAACCTGATTTCTTACTCAGACCTACATCTGATTGTGATGCACCTCCAGAGATAAGCCAAAGGACACTCTACATATTGACATAATTAAAAAATGTACATAGTTTCTTGACTCATCTGTCACTACTGTTTCATGTACCCTGGCACCCACAGCAGTCATCAGGGCCTGATTGAAATTACATCTCCCAATGCAACTAATAAACATTCAAAAAATAACCAATATTTAATTTGTAAACTATAAGGACAAATTGAGATACTGAAGACCTTTCATTTGAAGATTCATTGTTTCTCCTTCTTCTGTCCAAAATACCTCACCATTTTTGCTCTTTTTCTTTCACTGCCACCAGCTTTCTACCATCTTCAGCACATCAACTGTTGTCATTGTTTAGCATATTGTTTTAGAGCTGTAGAAGGACAAGGCTGAAACATACTCTCACATATTTCTGACAATAACTAAAATTGAAAAAGCATTTTAGTAAAGATTATGATTTAGTTCAATGCATTGCACGCCAATAATTTTTGTGTGTGTGTTTGTGGGGGAACCTTTAGGGGAGAACTAGAACTTATCAAATTTCCTATTCTGCCCTGTCCATGGCACTTACTTTTATTTGGGACATATTTAGCAATGCTCTTGAATTTATGCTCATTTCTTCCCAGTGGATTTCCTTGTAAGTATAATTTAATTTACTCTGAACAAATAAACTCTTCTAAGTGGTCTGAATGATTGCTACCTCAGTGAAATAAACTAACAGTGTTTACTCAGTGGGTGCATAATATGTCAGCATACACTAATTGTGACAAAGGAAAGAAAACATCTGAGTTGTATGCATTCTTTTCAAAATTGTCTCTGTTTTTACACTTCAGAAGCTTTGAAAATGTAAGTATTTATGTATTCTTGCTGTCATGAACAGGTTTAAGAAGGTTGGCAAAACCACTTTGGGGCATCAGTATACTCACAGATATACACATTAAGATTTATGCATCTCAAAATAATCTGACTCTTCAGTACTAATTTGCTTAATCTTCTCTGTGTCAATGTGTGTAACACTTAACTCCTCTTTACATCCCAGTTCTGCCCTTTGAGTGCTAAACAATACAGAATCAGCTTCTAACAGCCCTTAATATATATTTTATTTCAACTATCACTCTTATTTGTCAGGTGAGTTCTTCACCCCAGCAGGTGTTCTTTAATAGTGCTAAGGAATAAACAGAACTTAGAGACAGACTTGTGCTGCCATTAGCTAATGGGTTAGAAAGCAAAAAGGACTTCTGTTTAACCTCCCTGCACTTAGCCCACTGTTGGGAAGAAGGGGAGGGCGAGAAAAGGGTATAAGCGAACAAGCTAACATGCTTTCCACATTTCACCAGACCCATGGGAAGTAAGCCTGAACTTGAAAGGTAGTTCTTTCAATAAATAGATGAATAAATATGACTGTCATTATATAATCATTTAGCCTGGGAAGTCTTTCTCATATTTATTGTCGACAAAATTGTACCTGTGAATTCTGCAAAGCTCTTGACCTCCATGACAGAGCCTTCCTTGATGAACAGAACAGAAGGGAGTGCATGGAACAAAACCAGTTGTGGAAGGATTGCCATTCCAGCAGTCCTTCTGCACAGCAGCAAGAAATGTTGAAACTAAGAGAAGCACACAACATAAAGTTCCTTTCTTCCCTGATTAAAATCAAATATTCACAGCAAGGCTTCCCTGTGTGACCCATTTCATCCCCAACCTAATGCAATTGGAAATATGCTGCTGAAATTTGTAAACCATGATTTCTGGTTTAGCAAATAATTGCCCAGACAATGGCATTTTGCTTAACAAACCATAGTTACACAAATTTATGACTTAGCACAATGTGTAAACTCATCCTCTGTGCCTAAGTTATACAATAAGCAACTCCTAGGGAGAGTCCCAGAATCATTCTTTTTGAGAACAGTCTAGAATGCTGGGATTGATTTTTGCCTTGACTTCTTAATTGTTTTTCTCAACAAAACCGAGCTCATGTAATTGGTCTAGGCTTAGTAAAATGAATTGGTAATCCTATTTAACATCACTTCTATTTAACATCTACATGAAATCATTGGGTGAGATTATCTGTCACCATGGGGAGAGATATCATCAGTATACTGATGATACCCAGTTATACATCTCTGCTCCTAGTAAGCTAAACAATTCTGCTGATGTCTTCTCTCAGTACCTGGAGGCTGTGAACATCTGAATGGGGAAAAACAGGTTTCAAATGAACCACGGCAAGACTTAGTGGCTTTGGATTTTGGGATCTTCTGAATCCTGGAGTCTACTATCTTTGGAGCTGGATGGGATTGCACTGTCCCAGATAGAGCCAGTGCACAATCTGAGGGTCCTTCTGGACTCACATCTTCTGCTTAAAAAGCAGGTGACAGTTGTGGCCAGGGAGGCCTTTGCATAGCTTTGTGTTATGTACCAGTTGTGCCCATTCCTGGATTGAGAGGCCCTACTATCAGTTACATACTACACCTCTGCTCTGTGAGCTGCATTGGTTGCCTGTTTGCTTCTGGGTCCAATTTAAGCTGTTAGTTATGACCTTGAAACCTGTACATGGCATGTGGCTACGTTATTTGTGGGATGGGCTTTCCTTAATTACATCTGCTCATTCCATTTGGTCCACCAGAGGGGGCATCTGTGAGTCTCATCAACCAAGGGGTTTGTTTAATGAAGGCAGGAAGAGAGCCTTTTTTGGCATGGTGCCTGAAACATCATTCCCCCCTGAGGTAAGATTGGCACTAACCCTGCTGGGCTTCCAGAAGACCCTCAAAACGTGAATGCGCCATCAGGCATGGAGATCCCATGGAAGCATGGAGCCCATTAAATGGTGGCCCTGTGTATAAATATGCACCACACTCTTTCCTGGTGTTTCTTCTTTCTTTTTTGGTTATTGTTGCTTTTATCTGTACTTTTAACTGTTTTTAATTGGTTTTAATGGCTAAATTTTGTGATTGTTGTTTTGTGTTTTGTGTATAGTGCCCAGAATCACATGCAAGTGATATGGGTGGCAACTGTAATATAAATTATCCATATATAATCTAATTCAGAAAACAAGGACTGGCCTTATCTTAATTGAGTACTTCAATGAACTCCAAAAGAGTTCACAATTATTCAGAATTTCTGAAACTCTGAGTTAGATGCTTATGATAGGTGCTTATAATTCCTCTTCAATGGAATTTGGGGGGGGAGGGGAGGGGGAGGTTGGATTTTTTTTCATAGAAATAATTATCTTTTCTATAAAAATCAATGACTTATTTATTTTGAGAATAAAGTATTTATTTCCTTTCCACAGAATTTTTATGTTAATGAATCTCCTAATTTAATTTGTTGAAAGAAAGGGGGAAGATTCAAATGATTATATTCTCTTATAGCAATCTATCATGTTGCATACATGTAAAATAATACACAACTGCATCACATAAAAGTATTCATAATGTGATATTTCACATCAATTTTCATCATAAATTCAAGTACATTGATTTATGTAGTTAATATTCATAGCTACCGTAGGTTATAAAACAGGTAAAAAATAAAGTTGGTCTAAGAAATAGATTCTGAAAAACTTTCTCACATTAAAATCACAGGGATGCCAGTTGTGCAAAAGATAATATTCAGTATTATTGATCTCTAAAACTTAAACATTATTGCAAATTTTATATTCTAGTAATTTCTCACACTTTCAAATTATAATACTTACGATAGAATAAAGTCATGTTATTGAGAAATATTGGTAGGGAAAGTCTGAAGTGAGGCCCTCTGTCTTTGTGGTGGAATAATGGATTGCAACAGAGGAAAATTAATTTTGCAGTCCTGGTATAAATTTGTATCTTATGAGAAATGAACTGAAAACTGTTGTGTGCATTATGTTGGACGAGTACAAATGTATCTCCCTGTTTGTCTCTTTATCTTTTTGTTAGTCTATCTAATGCCACAGTTATATCATTAAGGTTGTCCTAAGAGGTTTTTCTAGCTTATTAAGAAAAATGTAGTAAGACTCACAGTCAGATGTCTCCAGATGCCATGAGTAATCTTTCTAAAGACTTGTTTCTTAATAGTTGCAACACAACACTCGATCAGTGTCATGCCCATTATTAGCAAATATATTTTGATTTGTCTACAAATCAAGGATATTAAGAATGTTCCACAACAGCAATTTCCAGAATTCCATGTCAGAATGTCTTTTCCTTTGCCCCTCCTATTTCATTCAAACCATTATTTAGATTATTTATTCATGAATTAATCCATTAATCTATGCACTAATGATCTGCATTTTTTCATAGCCTTTTAGTCCATCTTTGGTTATATCATAGATAATCTTTTTCCAATATGTCTATTCATGTGATATTAATGTGGTACATTTCATAAGACATACATCTGCAAACTTACTGGGAAATCTTGATAGTAAACTAGAAAAAAAAAGCAAAGCATATAGATTGAAAGGCAGTAAAAAAACTAGAACTCAATTATTTAAAAGAATAAACATAGAAGCAAAATTATAAATTATCTAACTGTGGGAAATTCTGTAGCTATATTTTTTTTACCAAAACAAGAAACTTCAAAGATCATCCTTAGGGGAAATACCATTAAGAAAAATAATTACTAGAAGAACATAAAAGCCTTATGTGTGATTAACTTACTATTTCTGGACTGGAGAAATCCAGAACACCACTATCTAACAGTAAAGAGATGCAGTATCTCTCTTTCTTGCTATTTAGTGGCTGTCCAGATTTTTAAAGCACAAACACATTTTAGTTCGGTGTAATGGAAAGCACACGGTCTATTACTAGAAATGCCTACAAGCTGCCACTGTTGTTATTAAGAGCAAAATATTGAAATATTGCCACTATTGCAAACAAAATATGATTGTTTCAGGACCTACATAATCAAAATATTGTGGGCACTTCATCATTGGAAGTTTTTAAGGAGAGACTAGACAGTCACTTGTCTGAAACAGTATAGGTTTTCCTGCTTGAGCAGGGGGCTGGAGTAGAAGACCTCCAAGGTCCCTTCCAGCTTCTATTCTATTCTATTCTATTCTATTCTATTCTATTCTATTCTATTCTATTCTATTCTATTCTATTCTATTCTATTCATGAGAACTTGTGGGGCATTTTCACAAACTGTTAGCTATGAGATGTAGCTAACCCCTTCCCTGTTATCTTGCACAATGGCCCTGGAGGCTATAAAGTACCTACAAATCTTATAATTATAATAATTATTAATAATTATTAATATGTAATAATACATTAATTAATATAAATAAAGATGGTGCCATGGATCTGCATGCTAAGTTTCTATTTATTCCAAGAATAAAACAATGGAGGTATCTATGAGTATCACACTGTCAATTCCTGCATTGAGGTAGCAATGAAGAAAAGAAAGGTATATTGAATGTTGATGTTAATAATAGTGGGTTTTCTAAAATCTATAAATAATTATAATAATATCAACAACAACAAATATCACCATTACAGAAACAAAGAGACGATGGAGACAGAGTAGCCCACTCAAAGAGAAGGCTGCGGAATTTTTTACAAAGGAAAATAAAGCAAAAGTGGGTTTGACTATTTGTATATAGAAGAGCAGTTGCTGAAATTCTTTGATTCCTCTTTTCAATAAATATTACTTATCTGTAGTTTGTGGATTTCTTGTGATTGTGCCTAAGTCATTCATTCCTGCCCATGGGATGAAGCCTGACAGTGAAAAGCAATAATAATTGCCATTGTTTTCCATCTGAGAAAACCCAGAGTCTGATCATGGCTGCCAATACATATTTTGCTCTTAATACAATAGTGACAGCTTGTAGGCATTTCTAGTAATAGACCGTATGCTTTCCATTATACCAAACTAAAAGTTGCATTGCTCATATTTATTTTAAAAAAATGTTTACATTTTAGTTCAGATTATTATTTGCCTCGCATGATGAGGTGAGCTCCTCTTACTTACCCCAGCTTCTATCAATCTAGTAGTTCGAAAGCATGCAAATGTAAATACCGTAGATAAAGAGGTACCATTTCAGTGGGAAGGTAACAGCATTCTGTGTGCCTTGGCATGTGATGTTGGCCAAATGACTGTTGACATGTTTTTGGACAACACTGGTTCCCTCAGCTAGGAAATGCTCCCTAGAGATGGACATGACTGCTCTCTAGAGATGGACGTGACTGAACAGGGAAAACCTTTACCTTATTACTTGTTTTGGTGCCCTATTGGGGAAATATGTTGGACATAAACTGAAATATTAATAGAAAGCAACACAGCAAAGCTTTTCAGATTCATTATATATTATCTATGGTTCTCTGCTTTATTAGATGTGGATAAGACAGATTTGCTCCAAATCAGT
Source organism: Crotalus tigris (assembly GCF_016545835.1). NCBI lineage: Eukaryota > Metazoa > Chordata > Lepidosauria > Squamata > Viperidae > Crotalus > Crotalus tigris. The sequence continues at coordinate 133,660 of NW_024100595.1, read as the reverse complement.
CCATAAATAAAACCTCCATTATATGATAGCAGTTTTCCAATATCTCAAGGGTTGCCACAAAAAGAGGGAATCAAGCTATTCTCCAAAGCACCTGAGACAGGACAAGAAGCAATGGATGGAAAGTAATCAAGGAGAGAAGCAACCTAGAACTAAGAAGAAATTTCCTGACAGTTAGAACAATTAATCAGTGGAACAACCTGCCTCCAACAACCTGTGAATGCTCCAACACTGGAAGTTTTTAAGACGAGATTGGACAGCCATTTGCCTGAAATGGTATAGGGTTTCCTGCCTGATCAGGGGGTTGAACTAGATGACCTCCAAGGTCACTTCCAACTATTCTATTCTATTCTATTCTATTCTATTCTATTCTATTCTATTCTATTCTATTCTATTCTATTCTATTCTATTCTATTCTATTCTATTCTATTCCATTCTCCCTAAACGTCCTAAATATATCTCTGTGTTTTTCAAGACTGGGGAGAAAAGAGTATGGCTTGACACACTCTTTAGTATTCTTTCACACTGGAGATGAAAACATGGGGAGGGAAACAGTAACCATTTCTTGTTTCAACACAAAAAGCAAAACCACACAATGCAATTAAAAAACTGTGGCATATTCTTCTATACCCAGACAGTGATGGTCTGCTTAAGCCAAGAATGGTATCCAGAAAAACTTTAGTATATTGTGGATGCATTGTACAAACATAGTGGTTACATTGGGTAAAACCCTTGGATATACAGTATATATGTTAGGCAAAATAGATTATCCTCTTAACATCAAATTTGCATGCAGAACTTTCTTTAATTGATAGATTATGGTCCATTTTAACCAACAAGTTTAAAGTGATTGTCAGTTTGGTGTAGTAGTTAAGGCACCAGACTAGAAAGCAAAAAACCATAAGTTCAAGTCCCACCTTAGCCATGAAAGTCAATTGGGTGACTTTGGGCTAGTTACTCTCTCTCTCAGCCCAACTTATCTCACAGAGTAGATATGGGAAAAATAGGAGAAGGAAAGTGGATTGGATATGTTTGCCACCTTGAGTTATTTGTAAAAATAATAAAGGTGGTATCTAAATAAATAAAATAAAGCAATGCTATGTTGGGATTACAAAAACATAGATATTCACAAGATGGCAACAAAGAGTAAAACATTTCTGTATCTCTTTTGCCAGCTAAATCTGGGTGGCTGCAACCCTGATATGGTACCTTAACTATGCATTTCCACTAGATATGATCATGCATGATAATAGTGTGTACTGAATTGTGTCTTAAACCATTAAACATGTACATTTGAGGTGCGGCCACTTAAGGATTTTTTAAAACAACAAACCAAAGAGTTAAAATATTTATACTATGTATTATCATCATCATGTCACATAAAGATTTGGAGAATGTGCAAAAATTAAAATATTTGAAAGGTTTGCAGATTAATTCTAATAATCAAATAATGCTCTTGAATATGAATGCCATGCATGATAATGTCTGCTGTTCACCCAGGCAATATTTGCACAAAGTCTCCAAACAGGCAATATGCAATATTTCTTATTCAGGTGTCCATTTATGCCTGTCTTTTGTACCTTTAAATGGGTTTGTGTGCAATCGCCAAACCTTCTAACCACTTGCTGAATCATTTTCATCCTAAAAGCTTTTTGCCTTGATATGTAAGAAGCCAAGTCCTCTATTTCTGTTTCCAGCTAAGGAGTAGGAAAAACAAAAATTTAAACTTACAGAAACTGTATTTTTAAGCAGGGAAAAAAGAGAATTTTTGCCCTCCTCCTAATATTTAAAATACCCTCAGTACAATCTAAAACCAATGTGCAGGAACTGATATATTCAAATACCAAGTGTCTATTTGAAGGGACTTCTGAAGGTATACCCTGCCACCTGTGTGTAGCAAACCCTTTTGAATTTTGCCCTTGAAACAAAAATTACTGCCTCAGGGGACCAAGGCAGTGTAGACAATGGCTAACTGCAGAGAGGCTGAGATTCAAGCTCTAAATTTCCTACCGTGGAAAACGGAAGAAAAAAGAAGAGCAAAAATGCAGGTGGAGAGAGAGAGAGAGAATACAAAGATGAGAAATGCCTACAGGAGCCATTGGGGAGACAGTTGGTGGGAGGAAAGAAAGAAAGAAAGAAAGAAAGAAAGAAAGGAAGGAAGGAAGGAAGGAAGGAAGGAAGGAAGGAAGGAAGGAAGGAAGGAAGGAAGGAAGGAAGGAAGGAAGGAAGGAAGACCTATTGGGAAATCAGGCTAACAACAAACAGAAGTCAAAGGCTGAGAAAGAGTTTCAGTGGCAGCTTCTGCTTATCAGGGCACCAGCGTTCAGTAAATAAATCAGCAGCAGCTTTGAGTGTGTGGAAATTAGCAGTGACAGTATGAAAGAGGCAGATGAGGGGCTTTTATCTTCTGTAAACATTCAAAGAAGCACTTCTGAGGGAAAGATTGGAGCAGAATTGGCAATGGTGGCTTCGATTCAGTCTGGGAGAGGGAGATGGCAAAATGGAATTACTATTCTAAAAGAAGGAAGGAAGGGGGGAAGGGGGCAGGGAGGTAGAGAGAAAGAGAGAGAGAGAGGGAGGGAGAGGGAGAAGGTCTATTTCATTTCCTAGCAGTTCAGAACTTCATTTAGAACTAATCAGCTCTGTCTACTGTCAAGTCATTTTTGACAGCAACTCCCCTTTGGATAGTTTGTCACTCAGAAGATGTGAAAGAAACAACATGATAAAAATATCTGTGTCTTTCTGAAATGATGATGGGGTGGGAGTGGAGGTGAGCAAGAGAAGTCTACAAAAATCTGAACCCACCTCTAATGTAGCCCAAAATCAGAAAAAGTCTGGTGACATTTTTTTCAGACTAGCAAATTTGATTCCAAGGGACAAACTTTTGTGAACAATAGCTCCCTTCATCAGCTGCCTAGAGTGTCTAAATTAATGTAAGATTTAAATTTGGTGAAAGGGAGGGAAGAGAGGAAGACAGGTTAGTTATGCAGATTACATGTGAGTCAGATTACCTGAACCTTATCAATTAGCAACTGTAATGATTTAAAAACCCATCATGTTTTCCTAGACCAGGGGTGTCAAACCGGCAGTCTGGGGGCCGGATGTGTCACATGCAGGCCACAGCCACCCCAGCTCCGCAAAGACAAAAAAATGTCATGATATGTCACGATACATCATGTGACACAATTGAGTTTGACACCGGTGGCCTAGACCTTCAGAGATATCCTGAGACCTTTGTGAGTTTAGCATTCACTCATATGCAAAGTTGTTGAGATCTGTATTGCTAATGCTGTAAATGTGGAAATAAAAAAAGTTATTTGACCAATAGAAGAGAATATGGGGACAACAGAGAATGAGGTAGCTGGATGGAGTCACTGAAGCAGTAGGCGTGAGCTTAAATGGACTCCAGAAGATGGTAGAGGACAGGAAGGCCTGGAGGAATGTTGTCCATGGGGTCATGATGGGTCGGACACAACATCGCAACTAACAAGAAGAGAATATATGTACTTCAGGCTTGAACTAAGTCTTGACTGCTCTCTGAGCTTGGTGGTTTGCTTACAGACATTTTATTACCTGAATAGATAATATCTTTAGAATAAGCTGAGGTTCAAGGGCTTTTTGGCACAACATGGCAAGGCATCTGCTAGCTATGTCAGTCCTCCTTCCCAAGGATGCTCATGCTGTTCACCAAACTGAATGCATCATTCATTCTCTAAATTGTGTACCCTGTTTTCACAATACAGCAAAGAAAGCTTTTGAGGTCTTCCTAGCTCTTGTGAGAAAGGGTGCACAATTTGGAGAATGGCAGGTGTCCCATTCTTGCAATGCTTCAGAAGACCCCAGAAGTTTTCTGTAAGCTTTCCAAAGTATTAAGAGAATGGGGTACGAAGTTTGGAGAGTTAATGCTACACATGATTTGGAGAATGGCATGAGTGTCCTCAGGAAGAAAGTCCGATGCTTTGTATAGAGTAGGATCAGGTCAAGCATGCTTCAGAAGCAATGGAAGGGTAATGGTGAAAGTCAGCTGATCATGGCACAATCTATGTAGCTCAATGGGAGGCAACTAGGGCTTTGAATGATGGTGCTGGTCACTGAGTGGAGCCTGAGGTGGCATTTTTCAGTGGCAGCAGGGACTGCTGGGACCAGAATACAGGCCTGGGGCACCAAGAGCTGACTGCTGAAGGCCACAGACCTTTACTTCATCACCAACTTAGTGCTGACACTGATGAGCATCAGTGTGCAGGGTGCCCCAAAGGGCATAAATTGGGGAGGAGAGATAAGTAGACGAGGGGAGTTGATCATAACTGTGTGGGAGCCAAATTTTGATCACCCATTATAACCATGGGGGCACTGCAACAGTCATAAGACCTTTTGTCCAGCACTGTAATAACTTTGAATGTCTGCTGGTTGAATGGTCATAAGTTGAGGATTCCCTCTAGAGGTTGGCTAAAGGATTTGGTGTTCTGTTCTGGGGTAGAAGCTGGCAGTATGTAGATTGCCAAGTGATCCATATATTTCCTACCCAAAGTGGTGTTTGCATGTCCATGGAATAGTTTTAATATGATCTAGGAAACAGGCTTGTTTGGTAAATAGATTAAGGCTGAGGTTGATTTAGGGTGGAAGTTATTGAGGTTTTAATGGAATTTGATATAAGATTCTCTTCCAAAAATCCAGAGGATAAAAATGTCATCAATGAATCTGAAGTAAAGAGGAGTTTAGGGAGTAAGAGTTGAGAAAGTATTGTTCTAGGTCATTGGATATTATGAAGCCACAATTGATTTGCAGGTATATGTTGTTGCCAAGGACAAAGTTGTTTTAACTGAATACAAAATCACACATTTTAATGGCAAGGCATGCTGTATTGATATCCATGATGATGTTTTTAATCACTTGAAATCCAAGTTCGTAGGGGATATTGTTTTATAATGCTTCAACATCTATGATGGTGAAAATTATGTTGTTTAGATAGGTTTGTATATAGGACAAACATACCAGATTTGCATAATACATGCAGACTTGACATCTGGAGGCAAAATAAGGACAAGTAATAGCAAAGTATTTTAACACCTGAGGACATTCCATTACATTTCTCAGAGTAGCTGTTGTGGAACAAACAGCCTTCACCTGTACAACTGTGAAAGAGTACTAAATACATGACATATATACTATAAAAACAAACAAATAATGATCACCAAGAGAATAAATAGAGAATATTTAATAAACCAAACCTAGCTTTCGTCGGGTACTCTCGACATCGTCAGGGTTTAAAAAAGCAGTCATTGGGAGAAGCTTATATACAGTCTCTGATTGCCTGCATCCGGCTTCTAGATCGTGTAACCAGTCCCAGCTGATTGTGCTGAGTTCTGAGTGCATCTCTCACATCAGCATGTGGTTCCTTCCCATCCCTTCTCCGTACTCTGCCGCTCATACCTCCATTATTAATTCTGGGGCTAGAAAGGATCCTTTCCTCTCTCTTTCCTGTGGTAACCATTTCTATTCTCCCACCTCCCCACACACAACTCTCCTTGCTAGGTGGGGGGCGCGGGTTGTTCACTTTTCTTCCAGCCCCTATATGTGTCTCAACTGAGTTATGATTGGTCCTCCTCACCCCCAGCGATCACAACCTAGGTGTCTCACCCCGTTTCACATCATCCACCCTCCTATCTCCTTCCATATACGTCATCCAAGCTTGTCCATCATCCAATCAAACATCTCTCCCCCTTTGTTCATGAGGGCTATTTCCTTTCACCATGTTAACGACAGCACTCCACCACTCCATTCGCTGCTGGCCAACATTTTGTCCATTCCATTCAAATCCCCCTTCCCTTTTCTCCACCAAGGGTCTCCTCCGCCACGACAGTGGGCATTCACCGCTCGCCGCCCCCCGTTCTCCCATCAAATTGACCGGTAGAGAATCCCTCCCTCTTCTCTGGCGCAATCTAGTTGTTATCGTATATCTGCCAATTTTACTTACCGGGGAATTCCCCCATTGTCGCTGACCGGAAGTTGAATGGACGCACGTGGTTTACGAGGGGGTGTTCAAGATCCCATTGGTTCGATCATGAGGGGGAATATATATAAAGTTTCAGGCTATTGAAAAAGATCTTAACAAACACAATGAGTTTTTAACACACTATAACTGTTCATTGATAAAGTATTTTGTACCTGCATAACCAGCCTATTTTCTCCTATCCTTTTTCAGGGCTGTCATCCCAATTTAAAACCTGCAACATTTTAACTACTCCACCTGGGTGTATTGTGGAACTACTATTCAAAAACGTTTATATATAGTCTGAAAAGTTACTATTGCATTCCTCTTGATTTGTGATTACCATAAAACTATCATAGATTAACACAGTTTTCCTTATACAATGTGCACTTCTAATGTAGTACTGTTATAACATGATGTATTGTGGCCATTACCACGTGTTACTGTATCCAAAGCTACAAAATTGTGTGGGCCTTACACAATTAGACAAACTAATAAGCTGGAGTCATACAAAAACTTGGCAAATCCCAATATCTTCCTAGTACTAATCATAGTTTCATTATAATATACAATCAATCAGAATAGAGCTGGAAAGGACCTTGGAAATCTTCTAGTCCAAGCCCCTGCTCAAGCAGGAGAACCTATACCATTTCAGACAAATGACTGTCCAGTCTCTTCTTAAAAGCCTTCAATGATGAAGCACCCACAAAGACTGAAGGCAAGGTGTTCCACTGGTTAGTTGTCCTCACTGTTAGAAAGTTTCACCTTAATTCCAGGTTGTTTCTTTCCTTGATTAGTTTCCACCCATTGTTTCTTGTTCTGCCCTCTGTTGCTTTGGAAAATAAATTGACCCCCTCCTTTTTGTGTTATCCTCTCAAATACTGGAATACTGCTATCATGTTCCCCCCTAGTTCTTCTTTTCTCTAGACTAGCCAAACCCAAATCCTGCAACCCGAATCTTGTAAAAATATTACAGCACTGTAATATTTAACTCATTGTGAATTATAGTCAGCGTGTGAAATTTCCTCTCCCCCAGTACAATGCCATGCATTCAGCTAGATTTTTTTCTTTATTTCTGGAAACATAATGTATATTCTGAATATTTAATAGGAATAGTAGAGTGATACTGCTCGCTTAATAATCAAATACAGCAGATAGAAATCTATTCAATAACTAGAAGCCAATGAGTAATCATCAATGGCTTTATGTCAGAATAAACGAAGGAAAGTATCAATTGTTTTCCCTCTAGAATTGATACTGCAGCCAGCATTAATCAATATACTCATTAACAGCACACGAGAATGTAAATTCAGTGATCATTGAAACTACAGAAGATACACAACTCAGGAGGGGGTAATAAATGGCAAAAGGAGATATTGACCTATGAAAATATATAGACGTAACTGATTAAGATTATATCAGACTAGGAGACACATTTGGGACAGAACACTTTATCAATTTAAAAATCAAGGAGGAATACTTTTCAGAGGGGCCTTCTAATTCACTATCAGTTATTTTACTATAACTATCTGGAGTATTTCTGTTACACAAAAAACAATGTCATTGTAAGCTGCTCTTCCACAATTATTACAACTCTTGTTTGTGTTATTTTTAAACTCATTGTTATCTGAAATATTTCTGTCCAACTATTTTGCATCCTTCTGTATTTAGAGCAGTGGTTCTCAACCTATGGGTCGCGACCCCATTTGGGGTCGATCAACCATTTCTCGGGGGTCGCCAAACAAGGCGATCCACCATTTCCCCCCCGGGGGGCGGCGCCGCACATGTGTGCTGCACATGGGGGCGCCGCCGCGCATGCGTGCAGCACTGCGCTGCGCATGGGGCGGCGCTGCGCATGGGGGGCACGTTTGTGTGATGGGGGTCGCCGTCACACAAACGTTGAGAAGCACTGATTTAGAGCAATCAGGATGAATGAGATGAATGTTAAAATAAGATATTAAAAAGTAACTGGATGATTTAAATCTCAAGGAGGAGGGGAGAAATATCCAAGTTCACTGAGTTAAATAAAATATAAAATGAAATATATTTATTAAATATGAAAATGTGTTTAGCATGTTTAAGTTTTTATTTTGATGAGCGTTTCTAGTTGTTTTTAGTATATCTGACAGCATCCATTAATGTATGTATCAGTGAGTTGGAAATTGCTCATTTTCTCCTCATTGATAATAATTGACCAATGAACTTTATTCAGAATGGTATAAACTGAGAATTTTTATGATGGATTACATTATTTGCCAATTGATTCAAACACTGTTTCTAATAAGGCTGAACAGTTGCCAGTAGAAGCTTATAATAAACAAGAAGAAATGATAAGATATGGACCCAGGAGCAAATAATAAAGAATTTTTAGTCAGTTTTGGATCTAAAAAGAATTATTTATGATTTGGTTACTTTAAGGAAGCACATACTAGGGAAATAGGTGAAAGTTCCCAGGCTGTGCTGGGCATATTTCAGATTCTAGAAATTATCTCTCATTCAGTAAACTAGGGAAAACCATCCAGTCAACTCATGTATAATTTCCCCAAAGTAGTTTGGGGAACTAAAGCTAAAGCATGGGCATGCAAGAAAAACAGAGACAGGAAAATAAATTCTTTACACCGTAAGTTTTGAAAAAAACATTAGGATACTATTATACATTTTCTAATCAGTTGTCTGATGGCACATTATTTTTAAAAGTGGACATTTGTTGTTTGAAATTACTTCCTTTATGTGGTTACAAACTGCCTGAACCACTGGTAATTATATCAGCCTTCAATCTCATTTCCCCCCCCCCCACACACACTTTCTCATCATCTGAGAAAAATAAATATCTAGAAGGCTGGACAAACATTGGTAAAGTTCAAAGAAATCAAGTGCAGTTCCCACCCCCACCCCTAACCCCTCTTAAAATGTTAACATGACAGAAAACCTTTGACTGAGAGATAACAAGAGAGAAATAGATAGATGGGTTCTATAGACAACAAGTCACAAAGAAATTAAAGCTGTTTCACTGATACACTGATATAATTTTCCTCCAGAGAATATCTACGACTGACAAACAAACAAAGAAGAAACTTGTTTCTTAACATGTGGAATGTGACAGTCAACAGCAAATGGCAAAACAAGAGATTAAATTGTGTGAAATGTTCTCAGAAAATATGCTCTTTTGTTTGAAAGTCTCTGGTTCTCCGAATGTCTGTTGTGTATTTCAGTCCATGCTAATTGTCTTGGAGCCAGTCACTCTATCTCTTAACCTCACCCACCTCACAGAGTGATTGTTGTGGGGAAAATAGGAAGAGGAAGAAAGTACTAGGTATGTTCACCACCTTGAGTTATTTATAAAAATAATAAAGGCGAGATTATAAACAAACAAATATTAGCCAAATAAACTATATTCTGCAAGAGGGCCCCCTTGTAGCTAATGTTTCCCCATTTTTTCCACAAAATATTGTTCAAAATATTTTTCTCCTTTTGATTTCTGGAGAAAAAAATGGTAGACTGAAGATGACACCATGCAAATCAGAGCTTATAACCACAGTGAAACGAAGAGCCAATGAGTAGACCAGCCTTTGCAATTCCTCTTTGGCCAAGGAGAAGACTTGAGATTATCCACATGGGCTGTCTCGCAAACAGCAAGACAGTGGTCTTTAGTGGGAAGACAAGGGATAATTTTGCTCAAACCATGGTCTGTACCCTTGAAAGGGCACTAAGTTCTCATGCTTCCTTTTTAAATCTTTTTCAGAAATAGCTTGTTAATTACTTTTTAGCTATTAGGAACTTCAGATTGTTAATAGCACTAGGTGAGTTTCCTACAATCCTTAGCAAAAGAAAAATTTAACTACATGTTTAATAACTTAAAATTTGGAATAAACAGCAAAATAAAGCTTTAATTTTAGAAAATTACAAATGAACTAAAAGTCCAGATAAATCTGAAATAAAATTTTGAAAATAATTATAAAGAATCCTTCCTGTGCGAAAATGTTTTTATTTTGAATTTAAAAAGAAAACAAAATAAGATTTTTTTAAAAAATGGACACTAGAGGGAACTAAAGATTACACTTAAATGAGAAAAACAGATAAACTCAATTTTACAATTAAGGATACTTTTGAACAGTGGACCCAAATCTTAAAATGTCAACAAAAAAACCCCATGTATCTATGGAGAAACTGTGTCTAAAAGATTTATGGGAGGGGAATAAGTTTTTCCTGGTAGCATTGAGAGTGAATTGAAAGTGAATTGATATGACAGACTTTAGGAATGACTTGGAAAAAAACTACTATATTAACAGTATAAACAAAAGAAGCTGGCTGATGCTTTACTAATTGAAAGGGATATATAAACAATAAACCAAGAGAGTGGGCTGGATGATTCTCCAAAGAGGCTTGTTAAAATTTTGAAGAATCTCACGAGAAAATACAAAGATAATCTTTAAAAATTTATTTGAAGGGATTAAAGATTAACATTGATAGAACTAAAAGAAAGGAATATAAGGTTGGTTCATTTGATCAAGATTAAAATAGATTTATTGTTATTTCTGGTAACAATGAACTTTTGCTGACTTTTTTTTTTACTGAAATGATGCTTTATGGATTTGTTTATAGATAAGACATGGGATATGGGTAGAAGAGATCATTTGTATTTTAAAAGGAGGGGCTAAGTTTAAATAAAACTTAAAATAGTTTACATGTGATGAAGATGGGAAGCCTCTCTTTTCTGGGGTGTCCCAGAACTCTACTTTCTACTCCTTTTATTATCTATATGAAGCCATTGGGCAAATTCATTTGTCAAGACAAGTCAAGTATCATGAATATGCTGCCCCTGCTATCAGAGTGGTTCCTCCCTGGAGGCTGAGTTGGAGAACAGGTTTCAGTTTAACCCTGACAAGACAAAAACCCAAGGCTATGGGTTTATTTTATTTTTTTACTTTTCATATTTATGAACTGCCTATCTCCCTCAAAGGGGGACTCTAGGCTGTGTACCATAAAATGGCAGAATATAAAAACAGCATATAAAAAATAAATGTTAGAATTAAAATTTCAAAATTAATGTTGTAGCGGGGGGGTGGGGTGGCAGGAATAGTTAAGCCCTGTTAAAAGTCCAAATCCAGAAACTGGAATATTTCCATCATTGACTTTATTCCCTTGTTTAGATTCAGGGTACAATCTGGGAATCCTCCTCATAGTTCCTGCTGAAAAAGCAGGTGGCAACTGTGGACAGAGGCCCTTTTCACAGCTCTGCTTCGTGTACCAGTTGCACTTCTTTCTAGGCAAGGAGGCCATGTTTATGGTCAATCTTTAGGCACTTCCCAATGCTTGCAATGTTTATTGCAATGTGCTGTCCATAGTTCTGCCCTTGAAGACCCTCCAGAAACTTCAGTTGGTCCAAAATGTAATGCCACAGGTATAGATGAGTATAGCTTGCCTATGTGATGTCACTACTTTGTGAGCTGCACAAGCTTCCTGGAGTGATTCAAGAGGCTGGTTATCACCTTTAATTTTCTACATAGAAATGAACTGGGCTACTTGTGGGATCACCTGCTCCGAAAAACATTTGCCTTTCTCACATATTCCCATAGAAAAGTATGCCACAAATTCATTAACTAAAACAGTTCATCTAATGGGACTTGAAAGACCACTTTTTCAAGAATGGACCATGTGCTTTGCAACAATCTCTCTCCCCACCATAGCAGTATATGACAGGTTTGAGATATACTCAGTTTTAGAAAAGTGGGGAAGACCTGACATTTTCCCAGGAGTTTGGATCCCCACTTGAGTCAAGATTCATTTTAATTATTTTATTCCCTTCCACTCATCACCTGATAAAATCCACAAGTGATGTAACTTTACTTTTATTCATTTGCATTGGTGCTCATTGGAAAATCCTAATGTAAACTGAATCTGCCTGCCTCCAAACTGACAAACACTATTCGTTTCTCTAGCAATTAGTCTCAGCCCATCAAGCACTTTGGATAAGCCCAGAAGAATATTTCATTTATTTATATAAATGCCATTTGCTTATGGGCCACAACTCATTCAACAAGGAACAAGCAGTTGCAGTAAAGGCAGTTTTCATTTTCTTAAAAAAGAGGAAATGAAACAAAGCTAGCAATCAGGAAACAGATAGATTTAATATTCTGAAAAAGATTATTGCAGAAAGACTTTGAAAGAATAATTAAAGAAAAAATTAACAGTTGAACAAGATTATAAGGAAGTCTACCTGACTTGAAAACCCTTTTTACAATATTATTCAATTACTAAAAAGACCTCAATAATATTATTCTTTCGTTTTCTAACAAATATATTTGCTTCTTGTGTTAAAGCATTGGGTTTATTTATTTATTAATTTACAAAATGTATATACTACCCATCTCACTATCTGACTCTGAGCAGTTTGCAAGTAAACAAAAATCTATACAAAAGTAAACAAAGTCAAAAGATGAAGAAAGCACCATCAAACCATCAACCACCTCCAAGGATGCCTACCACTATTGGATCTCTATGGTAGTTGACAAAAACACGTCTTAATGCTCTGCTGGAAGGCCTGAAGAGTGGGGGGGCCAACATCACCTCAAGGTTGTTCCATGGATCAGGACTGATAGTGAAAAAGGCTCTTATCTTATATCCTGCCAGGCAAAATTCTTTAGTTGATGGGATCCATAACCAGCAGGAGGGATGGATTTCTTTAATTGGAATGAGATGGTTCCTTAGGTAACCTAGGCCCATGTTGTGAAGAGATGTAAAGGCGATAACCACCACCTCGAGTAAGACCCAGAAGCAGACTGGCAGCCAATGCAATCATGCAACAGATGTGTTACATGTGCAACACAAGGCTTGCCCCAAATTGTCCACGTCACCACATTCTGCACCAGCTGCAGCTTCTGGATACTTTTCAAGGGTGGCCCCATGTAAAGTGCATTACAGTAGTCCACAAAGGAGATGACCAGGGCATGAGTGCCTGGTGATTGAGGGAAGAGTTTTCTGATCCAGGAAAGATCCCAGCTGTGCCTAAAACAAAATTAAACAAAACTTTGTTCAACTAGCCTTGGTTCTTGAGCAGGAGTCATAAGTCCAGGAGGACTCCCAGATTACACACTAGGTCCATCTGGGGCAGTGCAATTCAAGAACAGAGATGGTAAACTCACAAATATAGAAGAGCCGTTCATCCACAACTACTCCATCTTTCCAGGATTCAAATGAAGCCTGTTGTTCCCCATCCATACCCTCATAGCCTCGAGGCTTTTCAAGAAAACATCCATCACTTAGGTCATCTAGGATAGAGATGTACAGTTAGATATTACTTGGAATATCACATCCAGTTTTGGTAACCACAATACAAAAAAGATGTTGAAACTCTAGAAAGAGTGCAGAGAAAAGCAACAAAAATTATTAGGTGACTGGAGGCTAAAACATATGAAGAATGGTTGCAGAAACTGGGTATGTCTAGTCTAATGAAGAGAAGGACTAGGGATAATATATAGCAGTCTTCCAATATTTGAGGGGCTGTCACAGAGAAAAAAGGGGTCAACCTATTTTCCAAAGCAGCTGAGGGTGGGACAAGATGTAACAGATGGAAACTTATCAAGGAAAGAGCCAATTTAGAACTAAGGAGTGAAAACAGTCATTGAAACAGCTTCCTCTAGAAGTTGTGGGTGCTCCATCACTGGAGGTTTTAAAGAAGAGATTGGACAATCATTTGGTATAGGGTCTTCTGCTTGAGCAGAGGTTTGGACTAGAAGACCTCCAAGGTCATATCCAACTCTGTTCTTTTCTCTTCTCTTCTCTTCTCTTCTCTTCTCTTCTCTTCTCTTCTCTTCTCTTCTCTTCTCTTCTCTTCATGATATTATACCTAGTACTTTTTTACCCCTGTATACTTTTATACACTTTTTATAGAGTATTGAAGATCTTCAGTTACTTGGGTGAACTGTAGTAGCACTTCCATAAAGTTGCACTTGAAATATATTTTCAAAATATAATGTTTGAAGAAATTAAACCAATAATCAGAATGAGTCATGGTCTATGATACCCGGACTGTAAAGTGTTAGGATTTTTAGGAGAAAGGGTTTTTCCTTTCTCATTTCAGTCTTTAACAAACTAAAACTACTTTTCATTTTAAAAGTTAAAAACTTAAAAAGTTTCAACTGATACTTTGCCCTCAGAACATCTGAAATCCACACAAGAATATACAGCCAACAAGGACTTCCGGTGGATTTTGCGTGCGTGATGGCGGCTACTTTGTAGCCGTCCTCCTGGGTAAGTGTAAGAACCGCTATGAACAGCAGATATCAGCTGTTCAGCGGTTCAAAATCCCCCTCCCGGGCAAAGGGGGGGGGTAGAGAGTGTCTGAATAGTGGTAGAGCCTCTTTCGCACCCCCCAAGTTTTTTTTTTTGGGGGGGTGAAAGGAGTGCTCCCACGGAGTTCAGACTTGTCTCCGCTTCCCAGCTGTTTTTGTCCTCAGGGACAAAACGAGCCGCCGCAAACACCTCCGTGCTTAAAGAGAACTGGTGAGTTTTTTTTTTTAAATGGACAGAGCTGAGTAGAGGATTTAGTTTTTGCTTTCTTTGACTTATTTGGATTTTAAGTTTTAAGATTTGTTTCTATTTTTATTCTCTCTTTTTATTTTTTTTCTTTGTTGAAAGGGAAAGTAAAATGGCGATCGGCAAACTCCTCGGTGTTTTTTTTTCTGGAAGTTAGAATGCTGACCGGCAGGCTTTTTGGTGTTTTTCTTTCTTTCCTTTCCCTTTCTCTTTTTATTTCCTTATGATTGGAATGGTTGTTTTTGGTATCTCTAAATATTTTTTTTGGAACGGACTTTTTTTATTTAATTATTTTTTTTTTCCCTTCTCCCTTTTTTTTTCCTTTGAACTCCCTTTTTTTTTTTATTGTAATGACCCTTTTTTGAAGGACTTTTTTTCTGTTTAATTTTTTGTAATTTTTAAGAAGGAGTAAAACTTTTTTTTAATTCTTTTTCTCTTCCTTTTTTTCCCTTTTTTCTTTTTATTATAATGACCTTCTTTGGAGGGAGTTATATTTTTGAAGGAATTTTTATAATTGCTTAAGAAGGACTAAAGGTTTTTCTTTAAGATGGCTCCAAAGCGTCCAGGGATTTCTACAGTTTCTAAATCAACAGTTTCACCCTCTTCTGGGGGTCAGCTAATAACTATGAAGGACTTGCAAGACATGATGGGAGATGTTATAATTCAAATTAGGGCAGAAATGAAAAAGATTTTAGAGGAAAACAATAAGATCTTGAGACAAGATTTTGTTTTGGCTTTAGAAGGTGTTGCTTCTGTTCTTGAAAAGGTGAACTCCCATGTGGAAGAGGTAGCTGAAAAAGTGGACATAATGGAGGGGAAAATTGAAAGTATGGAAAAAGAAATGGAAAATGAGATTCTTATGCTTCAATATGGACAAATGGAATATGCCTTAAGAATTAGAGGCCTGGGAGAGTCTTTGCAAGGAGATCTGAAGGAGATGGTTGCAAAGGACTTTGCATTGATTTTGAATAAAGAAAAAGAGGGAATACTTAATGAAATTGAAAAATTATTTAGGGTTAACTCTGTGGTGGCAGCACAGAAGAATCTGCCAAGAGATGTGGTAATTTACTTTGGTAAAAGATCTTTACGCAATGAAATTGTGCAAGCCTATTATAAGAAGAGATTTCAAATTGCTTCACAAGATGTTATAATTTTTAAAGAGATCCCATCTAAAATTTTAAGAAGAAGAAAGGAGTTTGCTTTTTTAGCAAATGAACTTAAAAAGAGAAAAATTTCATTCAGATGGGATGTTCCGATTGGAATGGTGGTGAATTACCTGGGGACATGTTATAGACTTAATACTGTTTCTCAAGCAAAAGATTTTTATACTTCGGTCCTGGGGGTATGTGCATCGCCATCAATTAAGTTTAAAGCTTTGGAAGAAAAGAATGTAGAATCACAGTTTGAAGAGCCTATATTTATGAAAACTGGAGAATCTTTGTGTGAGAGGCCTCAACAAGTCCAGGTTGAGGAGCAGAAGACAACTTGTGCAGTATATAATCCCAAAGAAAAGCAGCAACAGAAGAAGGTTAAGGAAGTTTCATATTTAGTGGTTTCTGAATCTCTGGGAGATGTTAGACCTACAAAGTCTTTGGAGCAATCTTTAAGGGTGGAATTGTTGCCTGAAATGGAAACTGGGAAATCTCAGTCTGAGGGGCATCAACAAGAGAGGAACGGGCAGAGGATAACTTGTACAACTTACAATTGTAAAGATCAATACAAGGAGGAATTTAAGGAACCCTTATTGGCTTCGGAGTCGATGGGAGATTCAGGAATTTTGGAGCAGTCTCCTAAGGCAGAACTTGCAGCATTTCTTACGAGTTTGATACAAGAATGGAGAAGGGAAATGGAAGAATGGAAGAATGGAGAATGGAAAAAACTGGAATGTGAATAATTAATAATACTAATATAATTGAGATTGATAAGGATGTAGTTTTTTACGGATGGAATTAGTTATTGGTGAAGATTGAAATGTTTAATGTGTTTATTAACTTTGTTGTTTTAAGTTTTGAACCTTTAATGATAATATTGTTTAAATTTGTGTTTTGAAGGGATTATAATTTGCTTATTTTAGTGAGTGGATTCTAATATTTTAAATTTTAAAAATTTGTGGTTTTGGAGGGAGTTTATATAGAGTGATGATTGTATTTAGATTTGTTTAGGATTTAAAAGTGTTTTTAGTTTTTAAATATTATTATTAATATTTTTAAGACAAAATAATTTGTTTAATTAAATGTGCTTAGATTTGTTTAGGACTTATAGGTTTTTTAAGTTTTTGTTTTTTGTTTTTTTTTTTTTTCTTTTTTTGGATAGGAGAGAAGATTATGAAGATTGAAGGAAATATGTACTTACTTTAAGTTCTTTAAGAGTATTTAGCTTTAATGGTATAACAAAGATTTGTATGTTTATTTTTTCGTTTTAGGATAAAGAAAGAGGGAGAAATTAGATTTTATATTATAGATATAGATATTCAAAGAAAGTAATGTTTAAATTTGTGTTTTTGGAGGGAGCTTATATAGAATGATGATTGTATTTAAATTTGTTTAGGTTTTAAAAGTGTTTTAAGTTTTTTTTTTTTTTTAATTAAGCCTGTACTCAGCTCTGGGAAGTCCAGGGGAGGGTTTGGGAGGTTGGGAAGGGGGGGGGTGAGGTAGGGGGGGGTATGGGAAGGGGATTTGTTTTTGTAAAATGTAAAAATTTTCAATAAAAAAAAAAAAAAAAAAAGAATATACAGCCAACATAAGATACATTACTTAGCAAGCTATAATTAACTATTGTACATGCTAAAGTGGCCATTGTTTAAAAAATGTTTTTATTAAATGTTCATGTAGGTTGTCACAAGCATTTAAAATCATTTACCACTGTTAGACTCTTATTTAATAAAATTAGCAATAAATTCTTATATTGGGATAATGTAGTAAATTAGAATTAACCATATCAGCCCAATGTCTGGTATAATGCCAAAGTAAGTGAAATATTTTTCATTGCTTAGATAATTATTTGGAATTTGATGAACTGGATCCTACACTCACATACAAGTGGCATATGTTTGTAATCAATGCCAGTGTAAAAATTCAGTACTGAAAAATGTACTGGTGAGGCTCCTGCAATTGTAAATTAAACATTAACTTTGGCCTTAAACCATTCCCAAATTATATAATTAAAGCAAACAACATTTCCATCATTTTCTCTTATAGTTATGGTTTTTTAAAAATTATTTAATATTGAATGCTTGTAAAGATCTATTGTTGCTTTTTCCCCAGCATGATTGGTATTGTGAAGCTTATCTGTTTTTGTTCCGTGCCTTCATCAATGAAGCAGCTTGTGAAAATATCAGATATGCACTTCCAAAACTGTTGAGTAAGCAAAAATAAGGCTGTTCCTTAAACCCTTCACAGTTTATAGCCACATTTACATAACATTAAATAAGTCAACAAAGGCATCATTAGCTCCCATTAAAATATGAGCTAAGGAATTTAAATGAACAAGACAAGCTAATTGGTAAGTAATGTTGTGTATCAAAATTATGACTATAAGATTCCACAGTTAATGAGAAGTTCTACAATTGTGCTTCCTATACATTTAAAAAATTAAATTAAAGGTGAACATAGTCAGCCAGAAAGTTTTCAAGGCCTCATTTGGAAATATATGTAAGTATAGGCATTTGGGAAGTGCCAATGTTGTATCATCATTAGTGTCTAACTCAGTTTAGATACATTTTCTATCTCAGTAGGAAGCTCCGTGCATGGATTCTTAAGGTGATAATATCTGCATTATGAACATCTGCATTAAGAATGAACTACTAAATGTGGATTGATTGTATCTTGAAACAAATCTATGGGTTCATACTGATTTAATATATAATATTGATGGAAATTCATTTTCCTATTTGTTTTTTGCATCCACTATATAGTTCAGCAGTGGGTGACCTGTATTCCACTAGACCAGTGGTCCTCAATCTTTTCAGCTCTGTAGACCGGCAGTAGCAGTGGCAGCGATGTAGGGGAGAGGAGATGGTTTTGTGCATCTGGCTGCCACTTATGCAAATTGAGCTTTGCATGCTCATGTGCTCGCTCACCACTTCTGTGGCCGGTTCTCAATGGGCTGTAACCCAGTACTGAGCCACGGACCAGGGGTTAGGTACCCCTACACTAGATCACACATGAATTGAAACAAGACTATCTGCTTTTTTTAGAAGATGCACTTTAGGTGTATCCACAGAGTATAGTCAAGTCAAGACACTTCAATCAAAGCTCTATTTTTTTATGTGGATTGCCACTATCTTGGCTTTTTTGACTACAGCTTGTGGATATCCCTGACTGTCTTAATCTTTCCTTAGGTTTAATACTTATTTTACTAATTTCCCATCCCAAACCTCCTCAAATGCAGAAAGAGATCTTTTTTGACTACTGCCAAACCTCCTATATTCTTTGACAGCTGATTTTTTTTCTTGAAAATGCAACACTTTTCCTCAAAATATTTATTCGCTCTTAATGTAGCCAGTAACTAATGAAGTACAACATTAGCTTGTGTGCAACTCTGTTTACACTATTATGAGCTATGCTGGTCTGTGCTTTAAAGCCTCACTTCAGCTTCTAGATGATATGACCAATATCAATGACTGCTGAGTAAATGTATCAGTCCATTTTTTTAGCCGTTCAAACGATCATATTGAATTCGCTTGCAAGATGATGAACAACCAGGTTCTTTAAAGTACTAGTAGGACACATCTTGGAATAATGGGATTAATAGAAATAAAGAAAAGTGTCCTTTCTTTCTTTAGTGTAGAGTTGATAGAAAGATCAGTTGCAGTGTAGCAACTCATTTTTTTCAGGAAATGTGCTGTATTTCTGTATGTCGTTTTGTATATTTATTTGCTTGTTATTCATAGAGTTTCAGAAATAAAAAAGTGTACAGAACTTAATACCTGGAAAATTTCTATAACCTGAAGGACTTGTAGAATGCAAAAGTCATTGCAATTATTAAATATTTTAATTTGTGTGCATCAGTTTCTTGCACCAATAAGATGCTTGAGTCCAATTAGTTGATATGTATATCTAAGAAAGAAAATATCCAGTTGCAGAAAAATAATGTTGTATTTGGAGAAGAAGAGAAGACTGGAGTTACTCTCGTAACTCTCCCCTCTGACATCTGAAAATCTTATCTTACTTGAGGGATCAGGTGTTAAGATCTGCTTATCTGGGTACATGGGAGCTATATTGCTCTCAGTCTATCAAATATGTCAAAAGAATTTAACCCCAGCTCCCTTAGTATTTAGAAAATCTGTAAAGATGCATAGCTGTCACAAGATTTTTAATTGTTAATCTACTTAGTATTTTAATTTCTGCTTTAATATTCAAGGGTGGGAGATTATGATCACCACCTTGTATGATCGTTCTAGTAGAAAGGAAAAAGAATGAAAAATAAATAAAAATAAAATAAAATTTTAAAATAAAATTTCTATAAATCATATTTGCACTGGAAAATATTGTTGCATAAATGAGGATATTGGTTCTGATTCTGAAGATTTGCTCTTATGCTCTATATGTTTGTTTGTGTGTGTGTACACACACAGAGAGAGAGACAGACAGACACACACGTGTTCTCAACATGAGATGAACAAACCAAAATTGTTTCCCCCAAAGCACTGGATAGATGGGAACATGGCTATCTTTTTCCATGTTTCTTGAAATTTTTCAATGCAATTCTCAATTCCAAGTTTTCATACTTCCAGAGTGTATTATGGGAGGCCATATTCATAGCAAAAAAGCATGCGTTGTGCATATTAAAATAATTATGAACTTTTCAGTGTATTTTTTCATTACTATATTACCAGAATGATATAAACTTTAATTTCCTTTTTGAACAAATTATAGCTAGGATACTCTGTAAATCTATTTTTTCTCAGCCTAAATGTCAATGGATGGATTTAATGAAGAGTAACACAGACAAACATCCACAACACAGGCACAATCACTTATTTTACCACTCCTATCATCCAGTATTCTGTTGACCTCAAAGGACCCATTACATGATCCAAGAAAGTGGAACAGTCATGGAAGGCAGAAGATGTAAAAGGAGAAATACGTTGAAAGCAAATAAATATAGCTCTGTTTGGATGAAAACACTAGACTAAGCTAAATAATAAAGGAAAAGGAAAGCAACTGTTATATTACTTGGCTGTGCTTATAATAATACACAGAATCTCTGTGAATCATTACATGGTTTATTAAATGAAAATTTTGTTTGCCAATGATGAGTTAGGAAATTAAACATCCCTGGTTGGTTTTCCTCTTCTTTTTATGTTTGTCCAGAGTTTTGCAGCTTTGTATGCAAGCTTTGTCCTCAGGGGCTCATTAAAAAGACCACTGTTTGCTACTCTGATTGTCCAGGGAAATCAGCAACAGATTGCTATTAAACCCTAGAGACTGTGAGCTTGAAATTCTTCATGCATTCGTAACACTAGCAACAGAATCCCTCTTAGCCTTTAGTGCCAAAGGGTTAATTTTATCTCTTCTATCATCGTTGTCAGGATGCCAATAAAACAGTGTGTGATCAGTAGGTGAGACTGACCACTTAATACAAGATACCTGCCAAAATTGGCTTAAGACTTCAGGAGGCAAAAGGGCAGGAAAAAGCAACAACCCCTCCCTTAAAATACAACTGCATTACTAGGGTTTACCTACAATTCTGTTCTGAAGAAATGCTTAATGTTTTGAGCATTTCAATTCTTTTCACCCATTTAGCTTATTCCTGTGACTTTTGTATGTCTTCTGACAGCGGCATTCTTTTGGTTTCATGAGATGCAATTGTAAATGGGATTCAGATACAGTTTAAATTAGGTATGAATGTTTCAGTGTAAACTGTTCTGTGTAGTGTTAATTTAGGTATCTCTCAAGTTCCTAATTTACTTAATTGTTTTAAGTTAAAAAGAGACAGCTCTATGTCTCTCGTAAAAAGGAAAAAAAAAGATATCAAATTGAAGTCACTGATGAAAACCATGGTGTCATATATTGTTAGCCACCTGGAATCTTGCAGGAGTGGGGTGGCTTATAAATTTTAAAAATAAAATAAAATAAAAATAAATATATAGAATAGAATAATGAAGTTGGAAGAGGTCTTCTTGTCCAATCCCCTGCTCAAGCAGGAGACCCTATACCATTCCAGACAAGTGGTTGTCCAGTTTCTTCTTAAAAGCCTCCATTGATGGAGCACCCACAATGTCTGAAGGCAAAGTGTTCCACTGGTTGATTTTTCTTTATCACTGTTAGGAAATTTCTCCTTAGTTCTAGGTTGCACGTTATTTTTAAATATATGTATCATATATTTAAAAATAAAATATAAAGTCTATTCAATTCATTGTAAAACTAAACAGAAGTATGAATTAAGATAATATGTGTAGAAACAAAAGAGCCATAAGGCAATTATAAAAAAAAAAAAGCTCAATTTGTCTAGAAATTTTCTCTTAGGACATGTCAGATTGGTTCCAGGGTAACATAAGTAGAAATATAAAAGATAACATCCTTCTACCAGTGGTTGTAGGATCTGCTGGGCTGTGTAAATAGTAGCACAGGGATGATCAACCTGACACTCACCAAATGTGTGTCACTAAATGCAGAATCTTGGACAATGGCTATATTAAATGAAAGAGCAATGCTGTAAAGTGTGGGATTATACTTAGCTAAGCAGCCTGATCCTGGCATTTGAAAGGTCTCTTTCTTGGGCTTTGAAAAATGCAGAATTTTCTTTGGCTCAACATGGAGAAATCGTACTCCTTCCAGTCTGGAAAAAAGGTTTCCCAATGTCCCTGATGGAAAACACTGTTTCTCCATGCTTATGAAATGGGAATTGCTGGGGAAAACTGTTATTCACTGATGAGCTGACCTGCTTTTCTTCTCCACCCAGCTGATGTGTAGGAAATAAGGGAGCCCTGGTGGCGCAATGGTTTAAAATGCTGTATTGCATTGGAGTTCGATTTTGATGGGCTCAAAGTTGGCTCAGCCTTCCATCCTTACGATGTTAGTAAAATGAGAACCCAGATTTTGGGGGAAAATATGCTAATATTGTAAACTGCCCAAAGGGGGATGTAAAGCAGTATGGGGTGATATATAAGTCTAAGTGCTATTGCTATTGCTAAGGCTCCCATCCAACTAGCCAAGTCATAACAAAAAAAATGATGAGCCTATCATTAATTGCAAAAATGCTTGTTTGGTCCCTGAGCAAATGCCTGCACAAGCGAACCCAAAATGTTCAATGCAACACCCCCAGAGCAACCCTGACCAGGCTGCTTGTACTATTTCAGGGACTCCATTTAAAATAACCCAGTAGGTGCAAAGATACATTTCTGAAACTGAGAGATTAATATGCATTGAACTTTTCATTCACTGTCCATGTATTTGTTCTGTCTGGTAGCTCATTTCTCTTTTCAGCTGTGTAGAACTCTTCTTACCATATAAAAGAGAACATGAAGTTTCGGAGGCTCAGGTGGCCCATCTTCAGCTTTGCTAGCTTTGGAATTTCGGAGTTCAGCCTCTGGTGATGCTCAAGATGGCTTTTATTGCAATCAAGACTTGAAACCTGCCTATGGTATTATTATCCAAATCTGATGGATATAGATTACGACCACCAGCTGTGCACCGTGTTAGTTTTATGCTCAGCACAGAACAATTGCTGAGGTGAAACAGCCTTTTATTCCTGCTGTGCTGACATTTCCTTACACAGGTGCCATCGTCCTGCAACTTTGCTCAAACTGTTGAGGTGGCATGGCAATAAATTGAGGACAAGAAAAGAATCACATTATCAGTACCTGGAGAGAAAAGACTGGCTAGTAAGGAAGATACACAAAGGAGCTGCCAACTTCAATGCATAGATGAATGTCATAATGTCATAAAAGGCATAGATGAATGTCATAATTCCACAGCTCCCACATCCTCTGAAGAAATGGACATACAGAATTAGCAGCATAAATGGCAAACAGAGAAAGCAAAAATAAGTAAAGACATTTTTTTTAAAAAAAAAAATTAAGATCCTATGGGGGATTTAACTCTTTTTTCATGGATGACGTTAGATAAGTTACCTAATTGGATCAAGTAGGTACTGGCATCATTTGGCACATTAAAACAGTGCCTTGTAACAAGATTCTTGGTCATTTGTTGATTGACACCAGATCTCCAGGGATTCCCAGAATAATATTTTCCAGTCCTTCAAAGAAGGCTCAAACCTAGATCTTTTGCACTGGCTCTCTCAATCAGCTACAAACCTTACCTGGAAACAAATCATTATGTTTTCTACATTGTCAATCATTTGATACATTTGGTATCAACATGGATTATGTAGTAGAATCCACCTAAAATTTCCCATGTTTTGTCCAAAATAATTCTTACCACCTTCTCCCCAAGTTTGGCATTACAAGTTAGGGCTAGTCAGAATTCCCTGCTTTGAAAGCCCAAAAGAGGGACTATTTTACCCTTCAGAGCCTTCCTGCATTTTTCATTTCCCCCAATTATGGAACATATTTCTTGAGGCACTGGATGTAGTCCTCACTCGTTTCATTTCAGGAAAGAAATTAAGAGTTTCCTCTTAAGAGAAACCTTTTCAATTACAAAAAGCATACTTTAATGTTTATATGGTTTTAATTGTATTTTATTTTATATTATTAGCCACTCTAGCAGGATACAAATTGAAATAATGCATAAAACAAAGCAATAATACATATAGTGATGGTTATATAAGCATAATGTTAATGTTAGATATGTCCAATGAGCATTTTTTTTCTTAATCTATCAAATATAATGCAGGCAACTTCCAAAGTCCCATTAGTATGTTTAGCAGCAGAAACAAGGAATTTAAGGACAAATCAATTGATCAGGACATCACTTTTCCTGGAGAATAAGGTGGGGTCTATTTGACAAATGCTTATTGACTTGCCATTGGGTACAAGACTCGTAACTGTTGATGTTACCGTGTTTTCCTGAAAATAAGGCCAGGTCTTATATTAATTTTTACTCCAAAAGACGCGTTAGGGCTTATTTTCTGGTTTTTTGAAGGAAAATACAGTACTAAATGCATCCCTCTGGCTGATGATCTTAACTGGGGCTTATTTGGGGGATGGAGTTTATATTACGAGTGTCCTGAAAAATCATGCTAAGGCTTATTTTCCAGTTCGGTCTTATTTTAGGAGAAACACAGTACAAACAAAAGTTCAGGCTTCTCTGATCAGCATTATTAAAAATTTGAGGGCAATAGTACAAAATGGCAACTTGGGCAAATCAATGGGCTAAGCCAAATAAATAAATAAATCACTAAGCCAAAATCAGTGAGCTTATGCATCCAAACCTTATGGGGATGGGCCTGAGAAATTGCTTGACAATTAAGTGATGGTCATTCATTGCCTGGAATTCTTGACAGATGCGTCCCCAACTATGAGCCAGAGATAGCTGATGAACTAAAAAAGAAGATATCATCACCGTACCAATCTTGCCTTTTGCTTCTTATTTCTATACCCAATATTATCAATATTTTTATACTTACGATTCTAATTGTAAGCTACCCAAAGTCACTTTGCAGAGTGAGATGGGCAGCATATAAATTAAATAAATAAATTTCCCTACCCAACTAGCTATGATATTTAACTTATATAGTGACTATAACGGAAGAATGGCAGAATTGAAAATATTGACTGTTGGGATGAAAAGTGGAAGTCAAACGTAAAGGATTTGACATACTGTATACCAAAAAGAGTATGTATCATTTGGTTAGCTAAAAGTAAGACTTTAAAAACTCATTAAGGAAACAAACATGGAAGTGAAAAATCAGAATTGTTGTAGCAAATTAAAAAAATAACAATAAATGCCCATCTGCATGCTTATTGAATGCACGGTGAGATTCACTGTGAAAGAGATGGACAGTTGAAATTTCTGGAGCTAAAAATGAAAGAGAACCAGATGCTGGAGAAATAAAGAAGAGGGTAATTCCAGTGAGGAACATAAATCTGGGCAAGATTAACTCAGCAGTTTAGGAGATGCTTTTGTATTATAGATTTTGGAAATGGTTACTAAGAGTGCTGTAAGAAGGACCAATCAATTGGTCTTGGACCAAATAAAAACCAACAAATGCCTTGAAGCAAGGGTCAGAAACAGAAACTCATTTGGGATGTGTGATGTGAATAAGGAAGGCAAATAGACATATGAGACTCAAGAAATAGAAGAAGGGATACATACCAGATAAGTTGGATAGAAGGGAACAAATATTGGGGACAGCATTATGATGATAACTGGTAATTTGCAAGAAATTGAATGCATCTTTCTGTCTATTTATACATGTATGCAAGTATAACATATATACCCACAAAGCCTGGCCATACATCATACCTCATATATTCCCAAAATTGACTACAATGGCTTACTTTTTCATCCTTTCAGCCTCTCAGAGAAGCAATAGATCAGGGGTGGACAACTATGGCAACTTTACAACCTGTGGACTTCAACTCCCTGGAAATGCATTTGGCATACTGGGGAAATAATCTGGTAAGCACCTTTCCTCAGCCTGTCATCCGAGGGGTTGAGACTGCAGATCCCAAAATTCCAAGCAATGCAATTCTAAAACATTTAGAGAATGTTTGTTCCATGATCAGTACCATATTTGTTTAGTTCAGAGGCAAGCTTGACACCTGTTGCAACAAAAATGGCAATATCCACTCAAAGCAGCTCTACTGTAAGTACGAGACCTGTGTAGTTGTTTGAAGCCCATAGAATATTTTTCCCCCTCTCCTGTAATCTTACCATTATACTCTACAGTGCTAAAAGTCTTAGATCTTTGATCTATACAGTTAAGGAAAGGAGATCAGCTTGGCATGCCGCTACCAGATCTTGATATCTGCCTTCAAAATACCATCCCTCCATTTCTTTCTCCTCCAAACCTGAGACAGTTGCAGCATTAAGTTGCCTAGCTGCCATGAACCAATGACTTTGTTCATCCCCAAGCAAAGATGAAGCTGCACATATAGCCAGGATCCCAGCAGAACAATGATTGGGCAGCATCAGTGCACTGGCCATATTCACCATGGAACCAATCTTCTTTCTCTCTTCCTAGTAACCCTAGAACTTCACTCTTCTGCAGAGCCCACAAATTCACAGGAAGTGAGTGCCCAGAGGAGCTTCTCTAAAATTTTTAACTTCATTTTCTTTGCATGTATATATATTTTTTAAAAATCAATATACTCAAAGAGCGACCCTAATATTAATATATTACTGAGCTAAATGAAACATATTGCCTATTTTTTTAAAAAGGAAAAATATTTTTATATGGCTAAGAAATCTGATGCTTCTGCAGGCTATCTTGAGTTCATTATTCGGCCATATAAAATGCTTCATTTTTATTAATATATTGTTTTCTTTCCCTCCTCATAAAAGAAAATGGGTGAAAAGAAAAAGATACATGGCTTATTTCAAAATCCATGAAAGTTGGTTACTCCCAAAATTCCAAAAGGATTACATACAAGTGTCATCTGGTAAATATTATCCTATGTTTTTGTCTTTGCTTAAGTTTTTAACACAACTTGACAGCCGATGGTATTGTGCCCACATTTCAAAGTGAAGATCTGCAAACAGATGGCAGAAACCCAACATTCCTTTCTACGTGGACCACAATATCTCCAGCCTACAAGTGTTTGCTTGTATCAAGTGAGGTGGAAAATAAGAATTTTCCTAAAAAATGTGGAACTCTACACAGGCAGTTTTGCTTTACCACCCATTCTGTTTAAGAGATTAACCATTTCATTGACAGCCTTTCCTAGGACTTCTTCCTGTAATTACTGGAATATAAGTAGCAATATTCAAATCAGCTGTTACTTTTTTCAATAGTCCTTAAAATCCTACAAAATTTCCCAACAGGGGTACCCAAAAAACTGGGGAGGGGTTACTATCTCATCATAGTTGCTAACTGGAGACAACTAATTGCTTGGTTCTTTCTCAAAATTAGAATGATTGATTCCTGCTGCCTTTCATAGGGTGAGATCAGTGATATTGCCCATGATAAACTGGGAACAGATTTGCATCAGGCTCATGTGAATTTGCCAGCAGCCCATCTGCAGATAGATATAATATTTGTGTGTGAGAGAATGCAACTGAATGTGTGCATGTGTGTGTGCTTGTATAGAGTTCTTTGCATTCAGTTGAGCAAGCAAGATGACCCACAGGGCTTTAAAGATTGCCCATGTTTAGGCATAAGTTGTCCATCGTGTGCAAGCAGAAATTTTGCTGTCTTCCAGAATTATACTGTAGCCTGACTTGCCAAAGTATCAGTGCTACAGCTGTTACACATCTTGTTATGCTATTAGACTGATGCAGAATGATCATCTTCCAAAGGATTTTGGCACTTGCTGCAACCCCTTCTAATACCCCAAATAAGGAATCCATCATTAATTGTGTTGATGACAAGGAAATGGCCAACAAGGCCAAGCCAGACTCAGAAGCAGAGCATGAGACCAAAGATATGAAGAAAAGAAGAGCCCCCTTTTATCACCAATTAGGCAATAGTTCCTTTTTCTTTTTTTGTAAAAGTAAAAAAAAGTGAAACAACTGGTAACAATTTGGATGCATAAAATTATTATCCATCTGCTTAGTCTGAATTGGTCCCAGCTGATGTTTGTGTTTTCAGATGGGAAGAATCACAACAGTTCAATGAAGACCCTTAGGCATGTGAAAGAGCAGCTGCAGGGAGCTTTGAGCTGGCAAAAATTTTGGAAGGAAAAATTTGCTTCCATATAAAAAGAATATAACCTCTGCAGGCTAAAGTATATGTTTGTGCTTCGCACTCTCCATCTTATAAAGCTGTCAACAGTTTATCAATATTCAAGATATTGAATCATGAATAATATCTGGATAGAGCAATAATCTGGGCATTGTCCTAGTCTCACAACTCCTGCTGGAAGATCAGATGGTAGATGTGGCCAGGGGTGCCTTTGTACCCTCCATCTTGGATACTTGTTGTACCAATCCTGGATTGGGGAGATAGAGGGCTGCTCACATACAGTAGTCATCTCCTGACTTTTTGTATTGCAACATGGGTTACCTATGAAGACCATTCAGAAGATTCAGCTTGTTCAGAAGATTCAGCTTGATAGTTATGGGCATTTCTGATTATGCCCACATATCATTTCCTCTGCAGAGGCATAAAAATGGTCTTGCAAGACAATAAGAAGATCCATTGCCAAGGCAACAATCAGACAAGTGTGGAGAGAGAGAGAGAGAGAGAGAGAGAGAGAGAGAGAGAGAGAGAGAGAGAGAGAGAGAGAGAAAGAGAGAGAGAGAGAGGGAGGGAGGGAGGGAGAGAGAGAGAGAGAGAGAGAGAGAGAGAGAGAGAGAGAGATATGATGATGATGATGATGATGATGATGATGATGTCGAAGCAGCAAATATCTCTTTACAACTGACTAAAGGAAAGAAACTGCTAGCATGCCATATCCATTATGAGACAGCCATTAAAAACAAACTAAGCAACCTAATGTGTTGCAGCAGATCCATCCAGAAATGAGCATGGGAAACAAACTGATCTCTTGTCAGGTTTTCTCCAATGCTCTACTGTAAATCTGAGCTACTACCTAGCCTGTAACCGTCATACAAGGCTGTGCAAAGCATCTCGATAGCTTAACCTCACCATCATTTTCAAAGGGAGGAAACAGAATAGTATGTATTTGCTTAGTTAAATTTCCACTTCCTCCCCCACCCCCCAAAATATCTTTGTGGTTGCTGGGGCCCAGATAAAATGTCGTTGTCAAGAAATCTTTCCCCTGCAAGGAAGGATCTGTCAACAGAATCCTATAGCAGCTTGAATTCAGGGGCTAGCAGATAAAATGAGGTATGATGTTCTGCCAATGTGAAAAAAATGAAAACAGTGGGTGATTCCCACAAGCTCTGCAGAGGTTCATTACTGCAAGAACAAGCATCCACTTCTTGATGATTCTGAATACACACAGAAATTAATTAATTAATTCCACTGCCAATATGAGAGGATAGTGTGGGAGCAATATTTCAGACTTTTCACAAAAAAAAAGATGTTGCTTTAAGAAATGGTCCCATGGATATACCTTTTAAAGCAGCAGCATTTTTTTAATCAGGTTCACCTGTAAGCCTGAAAAAAAGTCAGGCTCCTCAATGAAGAACATTAGGTCTGACACACTTTTTCCAAATCTTTTTCAAAGTATACACAGACTAAATATATAAATACCAATATTTGTGGTTAATCTTCCATTTGTCCATTCTGTCTTTAAAGCTGTCCAAACTGAGGTCCTCCTATAATAATCTATATGGTTTAGTTCTGTGAAGAAGTATCTATTTTTGTCTAGAATCTCCCACTATTCAGTATTGTTGAACTGTAGTATTAAACCCCAAAACTCCACCCAACAACAATAACCATGCAGAAAAAAAGTCTCACTAAGCAGTTTTGCTGCTTGGTGCATGTATGTATATGCCTTGGTCACATCTGCTCCAATACTGCATATATTTGGGGCAAAGATCCTTGTCTTGGGATATTGTTCCAGACTGCATTTCCCATTTGGCTAGCTCTGACTTCATTCATATCCTGAGTGAGAAGTCCCCAGACTAAGAAGAGTCTTTAAGACCTTTAGAAAGCAGTCACAAACAGAAGAAGTAACTAATCATCTTGACCTCCTCAGTTTGTTCTCCAGAGGGAGTAGCCAGATGTTCTTGTGTAGGAGTATGTGGTACATATGAGTGGAATTATTTATATGGATTAGTAAATTACATCCTCCCACACTTGGAGAAGCTAATAAATGGGGGACCAGATGGAAGTAAACACCTTTTTTATTTGGAAATAAAGCACACAGTAGCTGCTCAACAAAAAATATTTTGTGGTTAAAGATGGCAAACCATGGCTACAGTCTCTTCTTCCTTTTTAAAAATTTTTTGGAGAAATAATAATAGATAGTGTGTTGTCGTTGCATTAAATGATAATATTTCAGGTAATTTTAAAAGAAATATTGGGGATTCCAATACAACATTAGCAATGATTCTTTGTAACTGGATCCCATGAAAAGCATTGTCACAGTCACTGGTTTATTGCAGTTTTATTTCCTTAAATTTATGTTAGCCACTCTGAACAGCTATCGCCTGAAGAGCAGGATATAAATTATCTAAATAAATAAACAATTATGTCTTCATCTATAGTATAATAAATGCACAAAAACATAATATTTCTGATATGCAACTAGCCTCACTCCCATGCACCATCTGAAGATCTTTGCCCCATTCTTTGGGCACCCATTTTTATTATTTTCCTTCTGTTTATAATACAGTCTAATCTGCCCACACCTCCCTGTGTGGAACCACTCATACTCTTTCCATGCAGGCAGTGATGAGGTTTACACTCACATAGTTTTGATGGGAACATAAGTCTTCATGAGATTAAGAGTGTCATAGATTCTAGACTGGATGCCAGATTAGATTCACTGCAGGAATTAATGTATGGAAGGTGTCCCTGATCCATAGTATGGGTATGGATGAATACTGTTTTTGTTCCTTCCACGCAGTGAGCTGCTTCAATAATAATTTTTTATTGCTTCATTAAATTTCCAATCAGCCTTTCCTCCATAAAATCAAAATAATGTATATAAAATCCCCTCCTCCAATGCTTCCCAGAACTACTCTTGGAGGACACAAGCAGTTAGAGAGTCATTGGCCAAACTCACCCAGAGGAATCTGACCTAAAAGTGGAGTTGAACTTTGAATTCCCTAGTCCTAAATCCAACAATTTAGCCACAATTCTACATCCTTTTCAGTGTGCACTTAGCATTCTGGCTTTAAGACATATTTGTACAACTGATTTTAAATTAAAGTTATTGCATATTATTTATTTTGTATATTACTCACCTGCAGCACTCTGCAAATAATGAAAAACCTACCATTGGGCAAATAAATCCTTAATTGTGCAAATAATTTATCAATTCTTATGGAATAGTAATTATGTTTTGGAGCAATGTTTAATCATGGTTTGGGAATAAAATACAGGAATCTCTAAGTTGCTATCTGGATTGTCTAACATGTTCTATAGTCAAGGTAACTTGCATCATCCATGCATAAACAAATGTTGAATGATATTATTAACATGAAAAACGATCTACTGAAATAAAGTGCATTAAAATAGAACAATTTCTAACCATAGTTTGTTTTCTATGGAGATTCTCAATCATCCAGGTCATGATTGTCCCAAAGGTGCTTTTTCAGGAAGCAACTGGATTTTCTTGTTTTTCTTTGAAGATGTTTCACTTCTCATCCAAGAAGCTTCTTCAGCTCTGGATGATGACCATCTAGTCAAAGCTGAAGAAGCTTCTTGGATGAGAAGCAAAATTTCTATAGCAATCCTACTCAGCCAAGTGAATCTGGGCAGCTAGTTACTAAGTTGGATTGCTTTAACAAGTTATTATGAGAACTTACTCCTGTTTAAAATTCAAAAATATATTGAAGTATAAATAATCTAAAATTCAATTTGAATAATTTTCCCCTGGATGCATCAGAAAAGGATGAGTGGGAATATATATGTTCAAGGTCACCAATTTTTTTAATGTTAGATAGAAAGACCAACAGATTCAATGAGGGATTTTGATGGCAGGAGTCACATGTAGATTATTTGCAGAACAAACAAATGAAATAGCCAAAACTCCAGAAGACAGGCTTAAGATACAGAAGGATCTGGACAGACTTGAACACTGGGCGCTATCTAACAAAATGAAATTCAATGGTGAAAAAAGCAAGGTTCTATATTTAGGCAAGATATAGTATAGGGGATACCAAATGCACAGATATAGTATAGGGGATACCTTGCTCAATAGTAGTAACTGTGAGAGGGACCTCTGAGTTCTAGTGGACAATCACTTAAATATGAGCCAGCAGTGTGCTGAAGCTGCCAAAAAGGCCAACACAGTGCTAGGCTGCATTAACAGAGGGATAGAATCAAGATGAAGTGTTAATACCACTTTACAATGCCTTGGTAAGGCCACACTTGGAATACTGCATCCAGTTTTGGTCGCCACAATGTAAAAAAGATGTTGAGACTCTAGAAAGAGTACAGAGAAGAGCAACAAAGATGATTAGGGGACTGGAGGCTAAAGCATATAAGGAACGGCTGCTGGAATTGGGTATGTCTAGTTTAATGAAGAGAAGGATGAGGGGGGATATGATAGCAGTGTTCCAATATCTCAGGGGCTGCCACAAAGAAGAGGGTGTCAAGCTATTTTCCAAGGCGCCTGAAGGCAGGACAAGAAGCAATGGGTGGAAACTAAGCAAGGAGAGAAGTAACCTAGAACTAAGGAGAAACTTTCTGACAGTTAGAACAATTAACCAGTGGAACAACCTGCCTCCAGAAGCGGTGAATGCTCCAACATTGGAGGTTTTTAAGAAGAGACTGGACAGCCATTTGTCCGAAATGGTATAGGGTTTCCTGCCTGAGCAGGGGTTTGGACTAGATGACCTCCAAGGTCCCTTCCAATTTTACTATTATTATTATTATTATTATTATTATTATTATTATTATTATTATTATTATTATTATTATTAAATGTGATCTGGTCATCTCCATTCAGATTATTACAAAAACTGTATAAAGAGTTTAGAAAACTCAAACAGCAGAGAAGAATACAGAGAACCTGAGCCTATGAAAGGGATTGCTCTCAAAACAATATTTGGAGGAAATATTATAAAAGTGATTTTAAAATACCATTATGGGCTATACCTTGGCATGCGATAGAGGGGGTAAGGAGAGGAGTTAAGATGGATAGTGTTTCTTATGCACAATTACTCAGATGGGATGGTAAAAATTGGCAGTTAAAATCTTTGGATGATTTAGCATATGAAAATATTAATTATTCATGGTTTCAGTATAGACAAATAGTGGATAGATGGAAGATAGATTGTAATATGGGTTTGCTTAGAGAAGATGAAAATCTTTTTAAATAAGTAAAAGATCAAAGGCGAGCTCATATTAAGAGAATCTATGGGGTGCTAGTAGAACTGGATTCAGAACCAGAACTAATTAAAGAATGTATGATTAAATGGGCACAAAATTTTGGTGAACCAGTTCTACTAGATACCTGGGAAACCATCTGGGTGAGGAATGTTAAATTTACACAAGCCCAGAACTTAAGGGAGAATTTTTACAAAATGTTTTATAGATGGCACCTTGATCCACAAAAAAATGTCTCGTATGTATCCTGACTTACAGCCTAAATGTTGGAGATGTGGTTGTTTGGATGCTACTTATTATCATATTTGGTGGTCGTGTAAAAATATAAAAGCTTTTTGGATTAAGATATGGTGGAATATTCAAAGAATTTTTAGAAGGAGGGTAAAATTTACCCCACAATTGTTTTTGTTGGATATCGTTACTGATTGTGATGTTAAGGAGGTTATACTGATGTTAAATTTAATTACAGCCGCAAGGTTGTTAGTAGGGCAATACTGGAAGAAGGAATCTTTGCCTACCTTGCAAGAATGGTTTTTTAAAGTTTCTTATTTGGCGGAAATGGCAAAGATTTCGACTTTTTTAAAGGATCAATCGCAAGAGAAGTTTTTTGCGGTATGGGAAAAATGGATAGATTTTATACAACATAAGTTGGATATAAAAAAATATTACTTAGTTTTTCAATAACTTATATATAAATCTTAATATTTTATAGATTGTATTTTTTTCTTCTCTTTTCTTATATTTCTTATTTTTATTTTATCTTATTTTACTTCTTTTTTATATATATATACATCTTTTCTTCTTTCTTTTCTCTTTTATTCTTTTTCTTTTTAAGCATTTTTCTTTTTTAATATTTATGCTTTTCTTTTTTACATATATATTATTGTTAATTATCTTATAAGTTTATGTAATGTATTTAGATATATTTATGGTTTATAGTTTTTTAATTTCTTTTTAAGATTTTTAGAAATTTTAATTAAGCCTATATTCAGCTCTGGGAAGGTTGGGGGGGACGGAGTGGGAGGGTTGGGGTGGTTGGGTAGGGTTGTTTTTTGTTTTTTATTTTTTCTTTTCCCTATTTGTAAAAATTTTAAAAATTTTCAATAAAAAAAAAACAAAAAACAATATTTTATCCCTTGATAAAAGTTGTAGAGAAATAAAGTAATAAAAGTCAAAACAAACCAATATTGTTATAGGCTTAATTGTTAGGATAACATAGAAAATATCCCTTCTTTTCTACCATAATGTTTAACTGTTCAGGATCAAAACAACCAAAGCATCATGAAAATGCTTAAAATGAAATTTTTAAAAAGATAGAAATTGACTGTTATTGATTGTTGTGAAATGTGAACCCAGACAACATGCTGTTTACTAAGCACCAGGTTGTTAGTTTTTAAAAAATCAATAATATATATATATATATATATATATATATATATATATATATATATATTAAAAAAGAAATTTAAAAAAGGTAGATGCTACTATACAACCAAACATCCCCAAAGGTACCCAGTACTTGTGCAAGTGAAGCTGGGTTTTGTTTAGTTTGACCATCTCAGAAAATTTAGGAAAAAGTGGAATTCCAGTCCTTTCCCAACATTTTTTTTTTCTAGGAAAAAAGCCAGATTTTGTTGTAACTTGTATTTATCCTATCATTGATTCACCATTAAAGCAAACATTCAAAATTCATTTCCACAGATTCATGGTGTTATTATTTTTCAGCCAGTACTTTATGCATATATTTCAATTATTGCTGTGGAAAACCGGAAAGAAATCTAATGAATAAATAATATCAATAAATACATTGCAAAAATAGTTCTAGAATGAAATAAGGCCATTGTAATAATTATAAATAAAGTTGTTAGAATAGAAAAATAGGGAGAGGTTGTCGGGGAAGGCCACAGAAGTTATGTGACTTTAATAAAAGTAGAGTCTTAGCTTTCTATTCACTGTATCCTTATTTTATGATATTTGAAATTCCTGCAGGCAACAATATATATTCAGATGATAACCAACAGAGCAAGAGACGTACTAAGTTAAAAGTCATTTCAGATTATTTATCCCCTTAACTAGGGGTTGTGAGTCAAATACTGTGCCTGTGGACCATCTATACCCCACCAGATTAATACAGCCACTCCAGAATTAAATCTTTTTGTGTATGTGTGAGCACTTCAGTCCTTTCAGTGCAACAGCTTAGCTCAGTGCCCTTGAATTTGTAACTTGATGCTTTCTGCTAGGATGATCCTCATTTACTGAAAGACTTGTCTGTTTACTAGGAATGTCAGGAGACTGAAGGGCCATCGGTGGTGTTTGCTATGAATATCAAGAGGCTGAGATGCATAAAAATGAACAAATATTTTCTTTCACTCATGCCATCACAAAGTGCTGAGTGATTCATAAGTTGTTCATTTATTGCTGAGAAGAAGGAAAGAAAACAAACAAATGAACACCCCCAAACTGGTTTTTTTTTGTTTTTGGTGACAGGTTTGAAAAAGCTCAGTGCTATTGTATCAAATGTTATGTTTAGTTTTTTTTCTGATGCATCTGTTTTTAGGGGTAGCCAATCTGTTTAGATTTCACACAGTTTGATCTCTATTCTACTAAGATTCATGTGACTGTTTGTTTCAATTGGACAAAATGACAGGTGTCTATGGAGATTCTCAATCATCTAGGACAGGGCTTTTCAATCGGTGGTATGCGTACCACTGGTGGTACATTGGGACCTGGCAGGTGGCACGCTTATGATGGGTTGAAAAGCACTGTAAAAAATGTGTAAAAAAGTGTAAAAGTGTAGCGTGGGGGTGAGCTGAAGCAGCGGCAATGCAGCACAGGGCCGTGGGAGAGCCAGCTGGAGCTGCAATGTTGCTGGGGCTGTGCTGAGCCCCAGGAACTACACTGGGCTCCAGCTGACTGGCGCTTCTGGAAGCTGTGTGCAGCCTGGGGAAAGGAATCAGTTGTAGCTACCCCGAAGACAAAAGGAGGAGGAGGGGATAGACATGCCTGCAAGGTGTTTACATTTGGCCTGGGGCAGCCCTGGAGACAGCAAGGGGCCAGCCCACTCCAGCCTGTAATCAAAGGAAAACCCCAAATCCAGCGAGCCAGAAGGCAGCATAGCCACCGCGCCTCTCTGGTTCCATCTCCTCAGCCCCAGGCACAGACGTAGTCACTGCTCCTTGCCATACCTGGGGCAGGACTTGCAAGTACCTCCATCTGCTTTGTCCTGCAAAGCGGTGCTCACCCAACGCTCCCACCTGCCACAATGCCGGCAGCCCCACTAAAGGCTCCAGCTTTGCCCTGCAAAGGAAGGGGGCAGCAGCCAAGACTACATCCAATTTGCAGCTTGTCAGGGGCACTCAAAGGCTGCCCAACTTTACTCTGGAATTTCGGATTGGAAAACAGAGCTGCAGCACCATGTTTGCAGGCATGGCAGTACCTGCTGGAAAGCCTCCTGCTTACCCCCGCAGCTACCTCCTTCAGAGCCTTCCTGTTTCTGACGGGCCTGCCGGCATAGGTCCGCCCACTTCATCCTGCAAAATGCAGTTCACCCAGTGCTCTCGCCTGCTGCCATGCCAGCAGGCCCGTCAGGATCAGCCTCAAAGGAGGTAGCTGCGGGGCAGAAGCAGGAGGCTTTCCCACAGGTGCCGCCATGCCTGCAAACGTGGTGCTGCCTCTCCACATCATTCTGCACATGCCCCTGGCTTACTGCCACCCCATGAGGCTGGGCAGCTAGTGTGTGAGATCTGCTGCCTCATTGGGCTGCTGAGGTGAGGCTAGCTGTGGCCAGCAGGTAGCCAAGGTGGCTCCAGACCCCCGGGCGTCCCTCCGCCTCCTCCTGCTTCCCTATGTGGCCAGCTGGTTGAGGGGCTCAGAGCAGCAGCCACCACCACCCCCATCAGAGCTGCCGAGCAAAGGCCTCCTTCTGGCCATCCCAGGACCATCTCCGCTTGTACCAATGGGGCTGCACTGTGGAAAGGAGACAGTATAGCTTCTGATCCCCCCCCCGCCAGCCATCCCCCTCCAACCCCCTGCCTGGTGCCCCTTCTATGCAATCCTACATGACCATGGTGTGGATGAGAGACTCGGTTGATGGGGAGAGGGTGGCTTTCCTCCACGGAAGCATCCCAGGCCTCCTGCCCCCCTAGCCACACCCCCTTGCCTTCCCCATCTGGGGCCTGCTGACCCCCTTCCCTCCTGCACCCATCCCAGTCTGAGACTCTTGCAGCCCCTCCAACTGTATCCTCCTGACCTCCCAGCTGGGCCCTCCAGCAATGCTGCAACCGGGAGCTTCTGCGTCCTCACTGGGACCTCCTGCCCCCACCCCAGCCAACACCTGAGCAGCCCACCCCAATCAAAATGGAGGGAAGGCAAGGCAGAGAACCTGTTGTTAAATTATTTGAAACCCACCACTGCCTTCCTCTGTGGGTAAAAGTCCCCAAACCTGGAATGCAGTGTGTGTGCATGTGTGTGTGTGTGTGTGTGTGTGTGTGTGTGTGTGCACGTGCATGTGCTTGGTTGCTAGCAGTTTGGGGAGGCAAGAAGTTTGTGGGGCACCGGGTTGTCCCCACATCAAGTTAGCCGGTGCAATTTGTTCTGTTCTGACCCAGCTGTCTCAAGTCAGCTGTGTCCAGTGAGTGGCATCAAGCAGACCACACCCATCTGTTAGGCGACTACAATCTCTGAAAAGGTTGAAAAGCCCTGATCTAGGTCATGGTTGTCCCAAAGGTGCTTTTTCAAAAGGCAACTGGACTTTCTTTGTTTTTCCTTGAAGACATTCAAGAAGATTCTTCAGTTCTAACTGAATGGTGGAGAAAGATTTATATTCTTTGCAGTCATCTGATCATTAGCACTCTTTCTGAGAGTCATTGAGGTACATAATCAGGCAACAATTTTTAAAATCAATATATCTCAATGATATGCACTCAAAATCTGTGACCCATGACTCCTGCGGGAATGAAATTTGACAAAGATGTGACCAATTCAATGCTGTGCTACTGCACATCTGCAGTCATTTGATCTTTATTTCCAACACTCCTTACTAACTCCTATTATAATAATAATTTGGGGTTCCAACTCAAGCTGGGGTTATTCAAAAACAAATCAAAATGAAATCCAGATATACAATGAGAAAAAGAGATTTATTGAAAAGATTTGTTCTTAGAGATAGGCTAGAGACAAAATGGGGTGCCAAAACTTTTTTTATAGGGTAACTGGTCCTTGGTAGGGCTTGGGGATATGTGGTTTGTGTACATACTGGTTCTAGTGTATAACTCTGTCTGGTGCTCCTGCCCTGGGCTTTGATCCTGGGGTGAATGTGATATCTGGAAAGGAAGATCGCTCCTAGGTGTGGATTATTATGAGATCTGGTGTCTTCCCTTATATTAAGAGAATCCTTTGATGGAACCAGTGAGGTGCTAAGAAGGAGAGGCAGATCAGAGGCCTTTTAACTTCCAACACTCCTTACAAAAAAAAAAAAAAAAAAAAATCAATGAGGAAGCCATCAGAAATGACTCCTGCTCCCACTGCTTTTTTTGCCCACCCACTGTCATTCTGTTTCTCAGTTTAGGTAAGGAAATATTTCTGAAATGATGATCCAAGGGGCCACAGGTCTAATTTTCCTTTAAAATCTCATTCCTATCATGAAATGCCATACTTAGCTGGAAAGTTGTTGCAAGGTAGCATTTAATTACAGTATTTCAGTTAGCGGGAATTGAGAATATAAAATCCAGTCAGTAGATAGATTGTGTACTTATGTTTGTGTGTCTGTGTGTGTATTGCTTCAATACTGTGCCAAGGATTTGGCATCAGGTTCTCTTATAAATCGATTGGATTATGGGAGAGCAGAGAGTCCATGAAATCCACCTATCAAATAAAAGGATAAAAAATAATTTCTTCACATTTTGGAAGAAATAGTTTCTGTATCTCCTAGCTCCTAAATACCAGCTGCCACTTATCATTTGTTTCATTGGTTGACAGCTCCACATGGGTGAGTATCAACTTTTATTCATTATGTTTCATATTTTATGGCTTCAGTGTGGGTTTGAAACAACTGGCATTTGGCACAACAGCAGCCCATGCCCCTAAGGGATAGCCCTGTCTCCCTAACTCCCTCTTTTGTGAGAACTGTGTTTTCTTTCAGAGATTGCTGGGGTTTCTCTTAATTCAGTCCCAGGATCCTGGACTTTTTTCTTTTTAGTGCAGTTGTTGTTTGTGTGTTATATCCTGCTTGATCTGGCTCCAATAGTGATACTCCAATAATACAAAACACATTAGTTGGAATTCTGCAATAGTTGACCATCGAGTGGCACATTATCTAGTTGTCCAATGAACTGCTTTCCCAATTAACCAGGGTTTTTTTTCAGACATTGTCACAATGTGAAAGAAAGTAGACTTGGCCTTG
Organism: Crotalus tigris; assembly: GCF_016545835.1. Taxonomy (NCBI): domain Eukaryota; kingdom Metazoa; phylum Chordata; class Lepidosauria; order Squamata; family Viperidae; genus Crotalus; species Crotalus tigris. Next base: position 93,764 of record NW_024100595.1, on the reverse strand, counting down.
GGAAGTGGAAGAGAGAGCAATAAGCCATTAAGGGTAGAGAAAAAGTAACTCAGTCTTGAGAAAATGGAGAGGGTGAGAAAGAAACTCAAAATAATCCTGCCTTGATTTTGTTTAGGATAAAATGGGATAGAGAAAAAGTCTGAAAAGCTTCCAAGAATCTGTTATTGCATCCCACAACAATCAAGAGTACATCTGGAATTCCTGCCATGCCTGATTCTCAACTTTGACAACCAAAAGAACTGACATAATTCCAGAAAGCTTCCAACACTTTCACCAGAGAGGCATCATACTTAGTCTTCTAGATCTAAAATATGACTACAGATCCCAAAGGCACAACAGAATGTATACCAGGCATTGTTGAAGTATCAAAAGCAGTAAGATCCATGGCTAACGAGCCTGCAAAATGCCACAATACAGCCATTCCAGCACATGGGACAAGGCTGCTGCACAGCCATTTTTATGTTGTTGTCCTGGAAGTCTATCAGAGACGTTTGGTTGCTTGTGTTTGTCTCAGATCATTTTCTGATGCTCACAATGTAGTGTAAATTGCTATGTGAATTGTTTATGGTGAGCCAATCAGCAACACTTCCTATAAATTGGACTATGGTTGTCTTTGTTCTTAGTGTAATGAAAGAAGAGGCAGCTAAATGGACCAACCTGCTCATTGAGAGCAATGATGCATTGCTAGATAATTACTAGAACTTCATGCAAAAATTTAGAACTACTTTTGACAATTCAATCGGAGCAGCAACAAGAAATCAGGAGATTCATAAGCTAAAGCAAGAATATTGTCAAGTTCACGAGTACATAGCTGATTTCCAATTGTAGAAACTCAGAGATCATTTTTGGAATGATCCTGTCATGACTGACCACATTCATGAAGGTCTTTCTGATCAATTGGGGGATGAATTAGTAAGATAAATCCTACTAAAGAATTTGGAAAAACGGTTCCAGCATTGCATATTAATTGATGGAGATTAAGATCCCATATTCCATATTTAAACATTTTAAAAGAGCTTGTGGATAACGTTAAACTCTTTAAAAGAGCCATTAATTCTTTAAAAGAATTTATTTACCTTTCTACAACCTCTGCATCAAGAGATAGAGATATGCAGGTAGAGATGTAGAGAGATAGAGATGATAGAGATAAGTATAGAAATAGAGATGAGATAGAAATAAAGACAGATTCTGAGACAGCAATGAGATACAGTAGAGATGATTGAGATAGAGATTGAGGGAGGGGGAGGGAGGGGGAGAGAGAGAGAGAAATCATTCTTTGATAGCTAATACAGATGAATGGGACTCATTCTGTTCTAGATATGCTTCCATGAGTGTTCAACAGACAATGGATTATTAACACAACTTATTCAAACAGGTTTTCAATTTATTTCTAATTTCCAAAATAAAACCAATTATTTTTCCTTTGTATACCACTTTCCTTAACTGTAATCAATAAAGGTTTAAGCTTTATGTGAAGCTTGTGGGAAGGGGTATGAGAAAGAGGGCCTGTTTACCCTCCCCAGTTATTGGAACAATCTCCATAATAAACCTCCTTTGACATATACACTGCTTTCTTTTTAGCTCCGGGTGATGTCTTCTTATTTTCCCAGCATTTTTAGCTCTTGTTAATTCAGTCCTGGTGGTACTGATGGTAGTTTTAACTCTTATATTTACTTCCTGTTTTAGCAGTTTATTTTTTCAGCTTTTCCTTTTACAGGGCATGTCATATTGCATATTGCTTTTGAAACTCCCATCCTTTTCAAATGCAGTTTTCATAAGGCATCAAGAAAAAAAGTCCTATTCAAGAAAATAACTTTAAATTCATGATTCAGGTTTCCTCATTATTTAACTCCTGACCAATATTAGCAAGTTGTGTATATATAATGAATTTTGTAAAATAAATAAATAAATAGGCAAAGCCAAATTTTCATCCATGCTCATGTTTCATGAATGTATAATGTTAAGACAAATATTAGAATTAAAAACAAATCAGAGGGGAAAGTGAATCCAAGGAAGCATCTATAAGGCAAGGCAAGAATATTAATACAGAAAAATAACTGTATTTATTGATAAATCATTTTTAAGCAGAAAAAAACAGAAATAATGTATTATCAGCTATTGTCAGAGCATGCACAGTCTTATTGTGCTGAGATAACCGAGGAGTAAACACAGTAAACAGTGGTCTATATTAAATGGTGGTTTATCTTACACTACCTACAATATCATACACCAGGAACACTATACATACACACGTTAATACAGCAGTCTCCAACACACAGCAGTTACAGCAGGAAACGGAACAGAGAGAATACATCAGCAGAACCTTCCCTTTATACAAAAGCTCTTAAAGAGGCACAGACCCTGCTAAGTCATTCCCATCATTACATCTTACATTACATAAGCTGGTTAGGTATTAAATCAAAATCTTGACTGCTATGAAAAACCAGACCCACATGTGAAGAGTTCAAATTAGCTACTTTATTGTTCAATGCCTGTTTCACAGCAATCTTCCCAGACTGACAGTTTGTACCTGGGCTGGACTACATAAAGTTTAACAGCATTCAAGGGAGGTGGGGTTGAGTCAGATCTTGCTTTCTTGTGCCTATGTAAAGACTCCAGACTAATTCCCCACTTGGCTCCTCTCCCTGGCTTGGTGAGTCTGTCTCTGACTCATATCTAGCAGAATAGGGTTCTTATAATTGTAGGAGATGACTAGGTTGACCCTAAGGAAGGGGTCAAATGCATTACTAGTCATGAGTCCCCTTGCACCCACAAGAGATCTAAGTTCAGCCCACCTTGAATTCCTGTGCCTCTTATCTACCACCAATTTGCTGGGGCCATTAGTAGTTCAGATTTTTGTAGAGAGTTTAAGCTTGCAACAAATCCTTATACCCATTTGAACTGCCTGGATATCCTGATTTCCCTGGCACTTGACAGTAATGTTGCTAATGATTTAATTTGTATTAGGGGCAAGAATTAAATACATGGGGAGTGATAATAGCAAATAGATTAATTAATGTAAATTTAATCCAGGAGATCTTTGTAGAGGTCTCACCTATTTGTGACAGGAAGGTTGCTGGCATGCCACTTTAAGGCCAAAGGCAGTTCCTTTTCCAAAAATGGGGTTCACCTTTGCAAATAAATACTAAAGAAAATTTGGAGATTTCAGTTCATCTGAAGTATATCTGGATTTTTAATCAGAAGCTGTGTCATTTAATATAGAGTTTCTTCTTCTTATCTTTCCTGTGTTTTTACGTTTGTTTTGAAATTCCTTCTTTATACTAATAGGAGTTCAAGGAGCAAGGCAACCTTTTATCAGTCTGAAATGATAATATCCAATGAGATGGATGTTGGTTTCATTCAGTTTAAGCTATTAATTACATCACATTCTAATGTACTTGAAGGAAGTGAGGGTTTATTTATTATATCACTTACTAATAATAATATAGCTAATTTGAAAGTCAGCTTAAACTCAGGTAATATCAACCTTAATATGGCATGTGGATCTACAAAATTAAAAGTTCAATCAATTCATGGGCCCAGATTCTAAATTGGTACGCCAAGATTCAATGAATTTCAGAAACACCTCAACATATAGACTGAAGCAATCTGTGAGATTAGCAAATGAAGTAGATATTGTATGTTATCCTGAAGACTAAAGCCTTTTTTTTAATATACTCCTCCCTTTGCCCTAATCTCCTAGAAAGAGAAAGTTGAATTATATAGTTAAACACATTTGCTTTGTTGGAAGTAAGAAAATGTTTTTGCTGAACTGCAACTTTTTATTGTTCTCATATTTTTAAGTAAGAGAGCTGTTTCTTTTTCTTTTTCAACCATCCTTTGTACAAATATTTGTATGACTGTTTGTATTCTAAGATGATGAGTAGATAATGCCATTGGCTCTGGAACATTTTTAATTAGTGCATCCTTTGTGCTTGAGGAAAAAGAAACGTTTACACTGATAACTCTTTTAAAAGTGATTATAAGCCAAGCAGCCAAACATGTAGTCTGGCTAGGCAGAAATCAATAAAAAACAATGAAAGTGTGTGGGGTGAGAAGGTAAAGATGGTGGGTATGAGCTGCTAAACAAACCAACACACTTTAATAATGACTTCAGAGGCCGGAAGCCTTGCTAAATAAAGCAATTCATTGTCCCATCACATTTCATTCATTCATTCCCTGACTGAACAGGTGGTAGTGTTGATTGTTTTTCTTGGCATTATGAACTTTATATAAATTTTTCCCCCTGCAGACATCACCAAATCAGAAAAATTAGAATAGCCATTTGACATTAGCAAAGCATACAATTTGATTTACAAACCGCCTCACTCCAAGGACACTGGACGATATACAAAAATAATACAAACCACACAGCAAGATAAAATTCACAAGCATCAAGTTATTTTCTCAGTCTGTAGATTGAGAAAAAAAATCTAGATTGTTTTTTATTTTTCTCAATCTGTAGATTGAGAAAAAAAAATCTGTATTTTCTCAATCTGCTTATAGTTTCACAACAATTCTTTTTTTCCCCCAAGTTGAAAAGCACTGATATTTGTTAATGATTAGCAGGCCAAACATATAATTAATACTGAATAACCAATTTTATCCACTGCGCTGCATTGGGGCTGTAAGAATGGGAAGTAAATATGAGCTTATAAAATGACCATATAGATATCAGGTAAATATCAATGGCATTTCCCCAAGAGCCATATAAAATTAAACATCAGGAAAAAAATGTAGGAGCAATTCCTGATTTGAATTAGCCTGTTCCTACCTACCTTTTATAATGAGTTATACCATTCTTAACTTTTTAAAAATATGACATGACTTGAAATAAGATTCAGTTGACATGTCTATTTGCTCCAAATGTATTGGGCTGACTAATGGTGAGAATGCGGCTAGAAGAATGAATGCATTTGAAGGAACACTATTCCTGTAAATGGAAGACATAATTGTCTTTACCTTTCTTACAATATTTTTTTTGCCTTAGAAAACTACAACAAATGCTTTACCTTTTAGTAATAAATAAATGTAGAAAATCTATCCATGTTGTCTCTAAGAATCAACAGCAATATGATGGCACATAAACAATTTTTTTTTAAAAAAAAATAGAAATCAGAATGAAGGAGAGGGAAAAATCTAGATTCTGGGAAATATTTGGGAGACTTTCGGAAACTAGTACATAAAATGTTGATAATAATACATTAGACAAGTTTTTAATCCCAATATGTGTTTTTAAGTTTAGCAATATGTACTGCATTCCAAGAAAACTAATAATTCCTTAATTGCAGTGAAACATAAAGTTGAATAAATGTAGCCATATAAAAAGATTGTGATTTTCTTCAGCTTAATAATTTTAATGAAATAAACATTTTAAATAACATTGACTCATGCTTCACATGCTACATTTTTTTAATATAATAAAGTATGGTTTAGAAGTCACATATAGAAAATTAAGACATATCCCCTCAGGTTTAGCAGTGAGAAATCATATTAATGATTTGAATTTTATATTTAAAATATTCCATAATTCATTGATTACTCTTTATTCTTACTTTCCAGCCACATATTTGATTTCTAATTTTCAAGTTAATGGTAATCAGAAACCATGTGTTGGTTCACTTAAAACAATTCTGTAATTGTTACTGGGTAAGTGATATGATCCAGGAAACAGAACTTTCTCTGGTTATGTCCAGAAATATGGAATAAGTATATAAGTATATGGCATATAGATAGTGCTCAATTTGCGACCACAATTGGGCTCAAAATTTCCATTGCTAAGCAAGACAATTGTTAGGTGAGTTTTGTCCCATTTTACAACTCTTCTTGCCACAGTTATTAAGTGCATTTGTCAAGATTCCGACTGACGAACCCAACTAAACAAACACTTTTGAGACATTCCGATCTCTTAATGTAAAACTTCACTGAGTACATCATTTCAGCATAATGAAAGCAAAACCAGCTCTGGCATGACCCCTCTCAAACCCCTATCATAAAAGCATCGAATTCTCCCTCCTCCTTCCCTCCCTCAGGTCACATTGCCCAATCAAGTGGAAAACTATTGTTATGAGAAAGCATCTCTAGGTCTGGCCAGACACCTGGTGTAATGTCCTTGAGTCTCATGGTCTGGCTTCTTAAACTTTGAAGTCTGCGTTCCAAATCTCTCTCCTCCCACCAAGTTTGTTGGCAAGCTGAGAAGCAATATTTGTCCCACCAGGAAAAACGTGCTTTGAAACTTGACAGTGTTACTGCAGGTGTTAAGTTAGTAACATGGGTTGCTAAGTGAATCTGTCTTCCCCAATTGACTTTGCTTGTCAGAGAGTTACAAAAGCTGATCACATAAGCCTGAGACACTGCAACCGTCGTAAGTAAGTGCCGGTTGCCAAGCATCCCGATTTTGAACATGTGACCATGGGGATTTTGTAAGTGTGGGAAAATGGTCATATGTCACCTTTCTTCAGTGCTGTTGTAAACTTTGAATGGTCATTAAATGAATGGTTGTAAGTCTAGAACAACCTGTATTTGAAAAGCAATTTAGTCAGGTGGTTAAGGCACCAGGCTAGAAACTGGGAGATTGTGAGTTCTAGAGTCCTGCTTTAGGCATGAAAGCTGGCTGGTATATGTTCATCAAGACAAGGCAAGAAAACTACATACATACAACTACCTATACATTAATAGAGTCATATTTTTGAGCTGCCACTTGTATTTTTTTTTTTGTAATTTTGTAATTTCTTAGTTATTTACCCAAGGGCAAATTTGCTACATCTAATTAGACACATATAAGATTGTGTTATGAACAGATTATTTGGGAAATTTTATAAATCTCTTAAAATACATACACAGAGATACATATGAATATGCAAAAACAGAGGAAAATCATAAACATATACAGGCTTCTTAGAGTAAAGTACAGTGATTTGAATGATAAAGATCTTCCTGGAATTTAGCAGATGGCATCTTTCTCAAGCATAATATTATACAATAAAGACCCTCCCCCCAAAATGATGCTGGGTCTCCCTTAAGTTTGGCTTTCTTAGGGCATGCTTCAATGCGAGAAAGCATAGGGAACCATCAACAGTACATTAGATCTTCATCTGTATTTTAAAGAAACAGAGTTACATTGCACTGATGCTGACTTTGCTTAATACAGTTGGCCATTGTTCCTGTCATGCAAATATGACTATTCTGGTTTGTTTGAGGCCCAAATTTATAGTTGCAACAATGATTTAAAAAAATTGATAACCCAAAGATGTTCATAAAGCAACATCTAAAGAATGAATAGTCCATTTCAACAGAAAATGTAAAATCAAGTCATATGTTCAGAACTGGTATAAGACAACACAATGTGAGGCAAATAAATGCAGACATAATCAGATATGTTTTCTCATAAGTTTTCCATTTTTACTTTCAGTTTTACTCATTTATGCATCTGCTTATGGTATCATTTTAAATATTGAAATGAAATATTTAAAAGCTCCCATTTTATTAAATAATTGCTTTCTGTTTGAATTTATAGTTTGTCCCATTGGCAAGGGAGTAGTAGAATAGCTTTAGTAGTTATTTGCCTTATTTTTTAATTTCTTGAGGCATTTTTTTTCATAGAGAACTTTAGGAAACCTCATTTTTATATCACTGAAACCATCTACTTTTTTCTCCACTGTGGGAAAGGGGTTGTGATTCAACTTTCTCTGTTTGGGGGCTTCTTTCAAGAAGTTAATCTTCTATCCTTTGTGAGGTATGAAAGATGGTATATTTGAGAGCAGATTTGTTGAAAATAAGAAATGAAAACTGAATAAGGAGTTGGTCAATATCCATGGAAAAAATTTCAGGTGTTAGGTTTATGAGCAAATTTACTCTCTCTGTGTATCTCTCTCTCCCTCTCTCTTCCTCTCCCTCTCTCTCTCTCTCTCTCTCTCTCTCTCTCTCTCTCTCTCTGTGTGTGTGTGTGTGTGTGTACAGGCACACATACTTATTCCCTTTACTACATATCTCTTACTAAATAAGGAATCAATGATCTTTTTAGAAATCTTGGCACAAAAGCTACAATAGGAACTAATTTGACCAATATGGTGGGAAAAAATAAAATTGGATATGGTTTTCTGGATGAAGAGAAATCTTTGCAAGGCAAGGTAATTTCTCTTGGATGTTGAAGTCAAAGTGATTTTATGAAATTACCATGAAGAGAAAGGACAAAGGGAATGATATGTAAGAAGCTAGAAACATAAAACAAGATGCCCACATTGATAAATATGGAACGTTTGTCAGAAATGTAGTATTATATTGGTTAGAAAAGAGAGGAAAAATATCATGTTCTATGTGAATAAATATTTTGATTTCTTGAAATGAAGATTGGAAAATAATAAGTCTTCATGTTTGGATAGGATTATGTTCAAAGATTCAGCTTTGCTATTCAGGTTCTACACTGACTCTATAAATCGGGTTTGGTGGTTGGCCATCCTTCAGAACTATCAATATTTCTTCACAAAAAAGCAAATATTTTAATTATATCATACTTGGAGAAATGCAATATACTCTAAATAGGCCTGCTATTGAAAAATAAACCAACTTCTGCTGGTCCAAAATGTCTGCAAAGGACACTTACTCAAATAAGGGAGTTGGAGGGAACCTCGTCATCCAGATTTTAATAGATGTGCAGAAACCACTGGCAGTAGGAAGTCCCAAAGATGTCCATTTCCTGAATTATGAAGGACTTCAAACTTGGACAACCAACATTGAATTGCACCCAAAAGCAAACTATTAATAAGTATAGTTCTCAAAGCAATGATGTCATGTGGGTAAATTAAATAGCCCTCATTTTAACTCTAATTTAATATTAACACCTTTTAAATTGTCTAGCGTTAGTCAGAGCCATTTCTCTTTTTCTTCCCTGAAACTTTGGTGCAAACTGTAGTAACTACAGTTCTTACATAGTAGTAACTACATTGTAACATAGTAACTACAACCCAAAAGTAGACTCTTTTTGAAATGTAGAAGGGATTATAGGTCTAGGAAGCAATTTGGATGGTTTATTGAGGACATTTGATCTTGAAGATTCAGTGTCACTGCTGACACTATGCAAAGTTGCATGGAAAGTATAAAAGAAAATAATTTTCTGTCTACCTAGTGCCTAAACAGATGAATCTGATTGGCCAATGTGACAAACAAAATTCTGCACTAAGATGTGCCTTAGCCAAGGCTGTTCTTATACTCAACATGTATGTTTTATTTCAGACTCTTAAGACACCCTTTTTACTTTTAAAATTCCTGAAACACCTTCCCTGGTCTTGCCAACTTTTGAATATGGTGGCCATTGACATACCATGGAAAAGTTAGGGTACCATGCTGTCCAAAATTTAACCCTATTGTACTCCGTCAACTTATCTTTTTAAAACATTTCTTAACAAGTCTACCATAAAATAGGTGATGGTAACTCTGCACTCTTCAACCTTGGTCAACAATCTTGAAATTTGGAACCAATTTATCCTCAGACTGCAAAACTCTTCTCTGGCTGCAAATGTTTTTTTACCCTAGCAACAGGAGGATGATAGGGTCATCTCTTTTCTTTCTGATCACTCTTCTCTAATACAGTACAGTTTCATTTCATTATAAAAGAAGTTTGTTTACCAAGAGGGAAAGAATATCTTTTGTCACCTCTGTGCTAAAGCCATTGTCTCCTTTCTAAAAGCAATCATCTTTAGATATTAAAATGGCCCATTCCAAGCATGTTGAACATTTCGTCTAATCTGGTGACACTGCCAGTTCAATTCACAGATTGCATTCATTTTTTTTAGCTCCAAACCTTGCATTGTTGAGTCAGAATTCTGTAAAGAGATGGCATTTGCACACATGTGCGCTGTATTCAGGGGCTGAAGGACAAAGTGAAGAACAGATAAGTGATTGTTGGAGCCCATTGGAAGAAGAAGAAATACAGCAACAACAAAGCAAAGAAAATACCCACATTTTAATAGTTACAGATTTCAGATTCAACAATGGATTTCACATGCACTTTAACCCAGTAGAGAATAAATAAAACAAAAATGTATCCCCAAACAAGTTGTTATGGGAAGCCATCGAAACAGGTTTCAATCCACAAGTCTGAATAAAAATGGGCAACCCCTGGCATGAAATCATATATTGTTACTCAGAATCTCTAACTTTGAGCTTTTAAAATTCACAGCAGCAAAATTTGATTTTCAATAGAATTTTATATTTATCTCCTTTTGAAAAAGAGCTCAAGTGTATCATAACATACAACAACGAATTTGGATTTTAAGTTCCAAGAGTGGGGGAGTAGAATTTTAAAAAAATCAGAAGGATTGATCATAAAACCTGTAAAAATAATCTGGATCAGACTTACAGCTTCCTTTTCTGAAAAGAAATAAAGTTATGTTCTTATCTGTTGCTTGCATGGATGAGAGCACAACTAGAAAAGTAACAAACAGAACTGGGAAGCCAACACTGTCAGGACTTTCAATTGGTCAGATACTAGACATGTAACACAAACATGTCTTGTGGGTGATGCTCATTTTTCAACAATTGTATTAACTTTCCATTTGCTTTCAGGCATTGTTTAAAGTGTCAGCAGCTTTAAGGCCTGAATGGCTTTGGATCTGGATATCAAAAGGACCGTTTTGTCATATATGATCTTCCTATACTGCTATGCAGTGCACAATTACACTGGTGAATTACAGAAGCGAAGGCAACTGGACAAAGTGCTCTAAAGCAGCATTTCAGCTCCATTTCTTTCTCCGTCTCACTTTCTATCAGAGATGTCACAATTCCTACATAGCACAGATCTCTCCCTTTCTATCAAGGATACTAATCAGACATCAGGCATCTTCTTTCATGCCCTGTCCCCCCTCCCCTCCTTCATTTGCATACAGTAAGATCACATTGTTCTCCAAAAGGAAAAGGCGCAATAGGCCCATAATTCTTAAAAGCACATTTCAAGACAAATGACATGGTTTTTATTTATGACATCAATTTATATTTCACTTTGCAATTACGTAAAAAAAATAGTAATAACATGGTCAGGGAGATGATGTGATGGATTTAGGTGCTGAATTATTCATTGCCCTTCAGTTGTTGACTTCACATCAGATGCCTTTCTAGGTTCATCGCATAAATCACACAGGATCTTTTCAGTCACAACCATTTTGATAACATCCTATCTTGTGGCTTGCTTTTACCCGCCATGTTTCAATCCATTTAAGATATGTATAGACATGTATGCAAATCAAGATTTGCTGTAATATTTTTGTCTTCCACATCTAAAGTCCAGCTTTCCAATACCTTTGCAATATATTTGACAAGTGGATGGGTTGAGCCATTGTTCTTTGCATATAATGCATGCTTTTATGTTGAAAGCATTGCATTCAGCTCATAGCATGATCAAATGCCTGTGTATGCCAAAAGAGGTTCCACTGAGTTCAGGGCTATGCACAGTGTGTCCTGGATCACAATTAATCCATCTATAGTAATATTATTCACTTTCATCAAGACCATGTCTTTAGTACAGCTAATGGGCCTTAATTGACTATTCAAGTGCAAATCCCAGATGCTTTCTGATGAAACAGGGACAGCTTGCGATATACTACTATTGGAAAATTTCATTTTGCCCTATGTGGCAATTTTGAAGATTGCAGTTTAAAGAGCAGAAAGCACAAAGAAGCCTATAGAAAGCAGGGATGTCATCACAGTGACATCATCCCTCCTAAGAAAGCAAAGCCCTGATGCTTCATTTTGCTTGAGCTCAATCTTTACTATTACACTTCTTATAAAGTACACTAATGCCTGCAGCACAAGAAGAAGACAAAAAGTGAGTGTGACTTTATTGAGGATTAACTGTGTTAATAAGGGCAGCAAAATTTAATTAATGCCCTTGTGGAGAGCTGTCAGGTGACCGTCCTTTGGGTGACTTGTCTTTCTTTTTAGGTAAGGACTGCTAGAGTGAGGATTATTCCGGGAATCTTTTGGGTAAAGTTGTTTGGATTCACTTGGAGCTGAATTCTGGCTATGCAAATAATATGGAATTGATTGAGGTTCAGTCTTATTCTGTTATCTGAAGAGAATTGACCGGGTTCTTGAGGCATTTAATTCTGCCACTCAGGTGTTAAATTCTTATTTGCTCTCATCAGATAAGTCCTCCTGGGAGGTGACAAATAGCTGGAATCCAAACCGGAAGAAGCAGATTCACCCATTCCAGTCAGGTTCTCATAGTATTGAGATAGTAGTGATTATGCTTATGGATGACCTTTAGTAGGTTAGATTGGGGATAGTGCACCTGATGCAGTCCTCCTTGATCTTTCAGTGGTTTTCAGTACCACTGATCACAGTATCCTTTGGAGCCAGCTGAAGGGAATAGGAGCAGGAGGCATGTTAATACAATGGTTCTCCTTACTTCAGTTTTAGATGATGTTGACGAGAGGCTGGAGAGATCCAGCCCTAACTTCCCCTTGCAGAGCACCATAAGACTTAACTTTCTTTCTGCTTCAGTTTAACATCTAGCTCAGACATGTTAAATGCCATGGGCCAGATCTGGCCCATAATGTGTTTAGATCTGGCCTGCAAGTAGACTAGTAGAAGGAAGTGATTGAGTGGTTACCTCCTTGCTTCTTCAGGTGTCTTGTCAGTGGCAGCAGGGCTAGCAGACGACTGGCAGTGGAGCTTTTCCAATGTGTGTAGCAGTGTGGCAACAGTAACTGCAGGGGCAGGCAGGCATGGCTCTATGATGACTCACAGGGGCCAGGTGGGTGTGGCTAGGTAGGCGTGGCCAGGTTGGTGCAGCCAGTCTGTCCCCACTGACTTGGGATGGCTGGGTCAGAACTGAACAAGATAACTGGACATGGGGACAACTTGGTGCCACAGACACACACACACACACACACACACACACACACACACACTTCCACTTTAATTTAATGGGACAAAGAGATAGAAGGGGAAACTTCTTTCCTCACTTACCTTGGAGGAAGGGGAAGAGGTCTAGCAAAAAATATGACCTCAGAAAAATGTAGGATTTTTTTTTTTTTTTACATTGTGGTGAACAACTGTACAGGAAGGAATAAAATATGCTGCATAGTTAATTCACATCTTGCAAATAGGTTTAGGCAGCTGGGCTGGTCACAAACCACTCTGAAGTTACCAAGCTGTTAAGTTTTGTTTTTTATATAAAAAAAAAAACTATCTGAAAAAAAGGAGAAGTCCTTTTGGAGATTTTTAATTTTTTTTTTTTAGTCACGTTTCCTTGGTCGCACTGCTACTTGCTTGCATTTTAGGCAGCCCATTCACCAAGGCCCAGCCATGCCCTGTCCACTTACAATTCATCACCAGGTTATGCACAGATAAATCTCATTCATCTCAGGAGGATTTAAGAACAGCTTAGCGCTTTCTGACACAGTGGCAGGGTTTTGGCAGCCCGTTTAAACAGGCATCAGCCCCATTCTTCTCAGCCAGGCTTTTGCATATGCAATTCACTGCAGGGCTACAGCTGTTCCTTGGTGAAACACCCCTTCTTAGGCCCAAATTGAATTAAAATGTCAAAAAGGGGGAGAAGCTAGACAGGGGGGACCTGGAGTAGAGATTTCAGATTGGAACTGAGCAATGCAAATTCAACACAGAGGGAATCGACTGTAAATTAAGTGCTTTTGTGTGGCTCTGATGGTGGGCTACCTCTTAGGAATATTGTGAGGGCCAAAACACTAAAAAGAACCCAAAGCTTTTATTTTTGGGGGAGCAGGTGGGGGGTACATGATTGAACATTAGATGTGACTATTGATAAGACTATCCAGGTATTTAAATACTTGAGCCAGATGAGCCCTTCCAGGCAAACCTCACTTTCCACTGCCTTCATTTCTTCCTTTTATATTTTAAGAAAACATTTTATAGCCAGAGTATGTTGCCAGTTGTGTAGATGGTGACAGGATTTTATTATTTTTAATTTAAAAAGATATGATCTTTTTCTATCACACAATGATGTCCATTCACAACCAGCATGTATAGCACCAGAAGCTCAGGTGAACTCCGTTTTATTCTCATAGTCACAATGGGCTATGATTTAAGCAAGTTTCACATGTGAAGTTGTGCACCAATTGACTGACATCGTTGTTTTATTTTATGGAAGTAGCACAGAATAAAGACGCTTTCATCTCCTGACACAAAGAACCAGGAATCCTATACTTCGCACCTACCAAACCATACCCCCGCGCTGGGATATTTAACATACAATTTTCCAGGGAATCGATAAAGCATTTTCCATTTGAGTGCTTTTATTCAGCTAGGTGAGGGTATTTGCAAATGTATGTGATTTTCCTAGCCTCAATCAGAGGGGCCTGCATGGCCATTAAGGCCCATTTAGACATTCAATTATCAAAGATGGAAAATGGGAGTGGACTAAGTACTATCTCCTACTTCTACTGACCAATTAGTTAGTACATATAATAAGTCGTCAAACATAATTAGCTGATGGGCATACATTCAGATTACATCACAGCCTGATGTTTTTATAAAATTCTGCACAATCGTAAAAATCTAGTAAATTTTCACTAGTTTGCATGAAGTTATTTGGATTATACATAGTAGCCTACTGCAAGAATTCTGCTTGAAATAGAAAACTAAATAGCGAGTTGATCACCTTCGGAAGAAAAGGAAGAGGTGTGACCAAAAGAGGAAACACGGCAAATGTGAAGGCCTAACATCTAGACTAAAAGCTAGACCTTACAGAGTGTCTCTTCCATCTATTTTGTTTGCAAATGCTCGTTCCTTAGAACCAAAAATGGATTACTTGAGACTGGATTTAACAACAAACCATAAATCTCCCCCCCCCCTTCCATTTAATCATGTCCATTTCTGGGAGACTGCCTGGAAAAGTCCCTGCAGTTTTCTCGGCAAGATTTCAAAAGTGCTTTGCTATTGCCTGCTTCCTACAGCTGAGAGAAAGTTGATCTTGTGCCTAAGGCAGGAATAGAACTGTCTCTCAATTTCTCACCCGATGCCTCAATTGATACACCAATTTAAAATTAAGAACTAGCTATAAGGATCCCTCAGTGATAGGAAAATCCTTCCTATATACTGCTTCATTTTTTTTTCTATCAGTAAGATACTCAGGGGAATGTGCATAACAGTTTTCTCTCTCTCTCTTTTTTTTTTATCCTCCAAATAAACCTGTGAGGAAGTTTAGGCTCAGAAATTGTGATTGGAACAGTCATTTGTAGAGCTGTGGTGATACAGTGGTTAGAATGCAGTATTGCAAGCTAACTTTGTCCACAACCAGGAGTTCATTCCTGATTGGCTCAAGGTTGACTCAATCTTCCATCCTTTTGAGGTTGGTAAAATGAGGACCCAGATAGTTGGAAGTAATATGCTGACTTTTGTAAACTGCTCAGTTTTGTAAAGCATTATGGAGTGGTATATAAGTTTAAATGCTATTGCTATTTGCTCAATTTCATGGTGAATTGGACTTGGGGTCTGCTATCTTTGGTCCAAATCCAAAACACTAAACTCTGTGGCATTGTATAAGCAAGAAACAGTTCAAACAAAAATAAGACACATACAAATCTACCCAGATTTTAGAGTAGAGTCCTGGGTGTTGTCTGAGCTTGGTTGTTTGCAGACATTTCATTACAACTAAGTAACATTCAACTAAGTATTATCATTAGCCTATTTATATGCAGTAGCTTACTTTGCCAGTAGCTTACCCTGCCAGGGCTGTGGTGTTTTTCCTCAGCATTTCCTTGATTAGAATATTGGTTTCTGCTTGATTGCTTGTCTGGTATTAATCCCTGCTTATCTGGGTTTGGGCTGCTGGAAAGAATATGTTCTGGTTGTTTGTTCTTTCATAGTTTTGTTTTCTCCCTTTTGAATAGTGTGAAAATATAGTTTATTATTTCTATGTGTCTATTGATGGCTAATGGGCTGGAATAATGAAAAATACTGTTTTAACTCTAGTGCAACTAAGCACAGGTTAAGCCTATTCAGGGTAATGAACTGGAAAGACAGCAGAAAAAAAGAGCTTTCCTAGAGAGGAAAGCTGGGTGTGCTGGGTTTACGTGTCACAAGGCCTACATGTGATTGGGTCACTGACAGTCCAACGTGGATGCCTCACAGTGGTATTGTGAAGATAAAGTAGAATAATATACTCACCTCTGTCATACTGAACTCATTGGACACCAGAATACAAATGAGAATCACCCTTAAATACCAGGCAATACACAGCTTGTTACTTTATCTGCTGAGAGTAATTGGTTACAATAGTATCATGTTTTTTTAACAAACATGTCTTCTTAAATAATATAATAAAAGTGACTGAAGAAAGCAAGGAAAGAAGGAATGGGAATGTCTTGAATTATAATCCTCTACCCTTAAAATACTGGGAAGCCTCCCTCCTATATATGACATCTCTCCTGTGTGTGTGTGTGTGTGTGTGTGTGTGTGTGTATACACATGCATAAATTTTATTATTAATTTAAACTAACAATAATGAAGAAAAAGTCAGACATAATAAGCTACTGGTTTCAATTACCCATTAATTATAAGACAAAAATAGAAAACGAGAAAAATAGCTCAGTTTTACTTTTTGTTTTGCCTCAGCATTTTAGTATATACAGACAGTCCTGCTGTATACATATGCATACACCTGCTCATTTAACAACCATTCAAATTTACAACGGGCTTGGAACAGGTGTTTTACAGTTCATAAAATACTTCTGGCTATTGTAAAATGTTGTGCCCTACTCTCCCCCATGGTCTTATTTTGGGCATTTGGCAACCAGTATCAAGTAACCAAAAAGGTGTATCACAGGAAGGCTGATTCCAGAGCCATTCTTTCTTCAGGTTTCTTCACTATTGGGGAGTTGTAAGGAGAAAAAGGCAAGAAGTATCAAACAAAACACCCTCAATAACTCATCCAATGGCCATGTCCAGGACTCATTGGGAAAGCCCTGAAAGTCTAATCCAGGGTTTCTTTGATGACCATCCCATCGAATTAATCCCCTTCCCCACCACACACATATTAGTATTTACTCTGCTTTTGTATCTGTTTAGCAGTGACTTTAAAAAGAATTATAAACAACACCTGCTGTGTAGCAGCTGATCCTTTTACCATTTTTCTTCCACAAAGTTCTCAGTCCACGAAAGAAAGGAAAGAAGAAAGGAGGAGGCATCAAAGACCTTTCCTGAGATCCTAAGAGTAATAGCTTGATAGCCCACGTTATTGCCACATGTGCTGAAAGGCAATTCCATGGATGGATCAGTTCTTTAAAAACTTTTGATTAAAAAGATGTCAAACTATAATGCTAGGCTGCATTAACAGATGGTTAGTATCAAAACTTTTGATGAAAAAAATAAAATGTCAAACCATAGTCCTAGGCTGCATTAACAGATGCTTAGTATCAAGATCTCAAGAAGTAATAGTGCTGCTTTATGCTGCACTAGTGAGGACACACTTGGAATATTACATCCAATTCTGGTCACCACAATACAAAAAGTTGCTGAGCCCCTAGAAGAGTGCAGAAAAGACTCTGCAGGATAAATTGTACAAGGAACAATTAAGAGAACTAGGAATGTCTAACGTAACGAAGAGAAGAATTAGGGGTGACATGCTAGCTGTCTTCTGCTATATGAGGGGTTACCACAGAGAGGTAGATATCATCTTATTCTCCAAAGCTCCTGAGGGTACGACAAAACACAATGGATACTAATACCAATACTTCTGTGTCAGAAGCTTCTGTGGTGAAAGGATTTATTAGTGACATCATGTTGAGGGATCATTTCATGTCCCCATGAAGATGCCCACCAAAACAGTACCCATTTATCTACTTGTGGCCGCCCACTTTTGAATCATTGAGTTGATGGGAGCTGGACTTATGACGGGAGCTCACCCTGCTCCATGGCAGCAATGGGTCTCGAAAGAGGCTGTCAATCATCAGGCCAGCATTCTAAGCTCATGAGCCACCATGTCCTTTATGCATTAAAGAGAGATCCTACCTGGAATTAAAGATAACTTCCTGGTAGTGAGAAGAATTAACCAGTTGAACCATGGTACACACAGCTAGAATTGTGTACACCATCACTGGAGGTTTTAAAGAAAAAGTTGAACATCCATTTTTCCAGGATGATATGGACAGGGGTTTGGACTAGATGGTCTCCAAGATCCCTTCCAGCCCTATGATTTTATGAATTTTGGTATTAAACTTTGATTCATCTGTTCAGATCATCACTTAATGCTGCAAATATCAATCATACATGTGCAAATATAGTTGAATTACAATGAAGACAAAATCTACCTTTTTCCAGATATGGTTGCTTGTGGATAAGTATATGAGTATGCATATATATAAAGCCCAAAAGAATTTAGGCTAATTGTAATTGTGGGCAGATATTATTAAACTTTATTGTATTTTAATATGTACATTATCTAGAGACACTTTTGTTAGAAGATGATAGTAATAATAAGCAAGTAATTGTCACATTCCATGAAGTGTCTTAAAGTGTACACAAATCTCCCAGGAGAACTCAGTACTCTTAGTTGGCTCACTTGCGTTGTCTTTGAGAACTTATATTTTTACAACTTTAACCTACTCATTAGAAGTAAAGATCTTTGAGGTTAAATGGGACTTTTTTTTCAAGAAGGTGTGCATATAATTAAGTTCCAATGGCTTAGTAGTAGTGACATGTAGCCAAACTCCAGATGATTCACAGATGGCATCCACAATATAGAGAAAAGTTTACTTTTTGCTGTTATCTAGTGATCATGTGATGCGACACCCAGAAAAATATGGCATACTCCATTTAATCTTCCAGGGAAAGATTGAAGGCAAATGAGGTCCAGGCAGAAGAAGAACATAGTGGCTTCAAAATCTAAGGGACTGGTTTGGACAAAACTTGTGCGGCTGCTGATAAAAACAGGATCGCCAACATGATTGCCAACGTCCAATAATGGATATGGCACAACAACAAGAAGAAGTGATCATCCAGACCAGATTTGATAGCCCTATTTAGTGGATCCTACTGCTATGATTCTGAGCTCATTTTGTCTAGTGGTTAAGGCACCATCCTAGAAACCAGGAAACTGAGTTCTAGTCTCATCTTAGACATGAAAGCTGGCTGGGTAACTTTGGGCTAGCCACTTTCTCTCAGCACAACTCACTTCACAGGGTTATTGTTGTAGAGAAAATAGGAGGAAGAAGGAATAGTAGTTATGTTTGCCACCTTGAGTTATTAAAAATGAAGGTGGAATAAAAATATAAAATAAATTTGAAATATGATCTCAGAATAAGTTTGTGCTCTTGTATTTTTTTTAAGGTTCATTGAAAACTTTTCTAGCTTTCAGCAGGAAACATAGATTTGAGGGGAGTTTTCCCATTTTAGAATATTTAAATGAAAAATATGAAGGCCAAAAAACAAGAAAAATTAAATATCACAAATCACATTGAGCTGAATTGACCTAAATTGAATAATTTAAGTATGTGCTTAACTGTGTCTTTGAAATGAATCACATGGAAAAGTGCTTATCTCTGTTATACCCAAGATTTTTAGAGCTGATTTGATGAGGATGAAGCTTAGGATAAGTAGGAACCTGTTCTCCATGACTACATATAACTAATTTAAATACAGCTCTCAACAAAGAATGCAACATACAATGTCTCCTTTAATGTACAAAAGCAATTGCTCTTATGAAGAGAAATTCAATAAACCCTCTCATAAAGGCATAGTAGAAAAAACTAGCAATTCAGCTATAATTCTGTCTTGTTTAACCTGACTACCCTACTTTCAGGGGAAAATTTACTGCTATTGCCATGAAACAACTCAATATTTCAAACAATGTTTGTTGACACAAACTGAAACACGGTCAATATGGTGCTCCTAGACTAAAGTGGTATGGAGAAGGGCTGTGCAGGCATCAGGATCTGAAAGTGATTTGAAGCATGTATGGGCAGCTGTGAGAGCAGCCTTGTGATCTCAGGAAAAGGTGTACCCAAGGTGTTCTTGACTGGGTGCTACACACCTGCATGTGTACTGTTTGAATCTCAGACAGGTTCACCATACAAACCTAACAGGGAATGATAAATTGCATTCTCGGTCAGGTGAGAGCAGAAACATAAGCCGAACTTCCCTGCTTTAGACCTTAGCATCCATAATTCCAATTCTGAAATACAATACACCCTGATAGCATCAGAATAAGGAAGATTGACAGCAAAAATCTACATATTTCAATAGGCTGAATTCAACTGTACCTATTGGACAAAATAAGCAAGATTATTTATAAGCAATACTGGTATGGTCTATCTTTTTTTTTTTCCTTTGGTTTGTCCCCCACAGTTATTTATTTATTTATTTATTTATTTATTTATTTATTTATTTATTTATTTATTAAAATTTATAGAACACCCCATTCCCGCAGGACTCCGGGCGGCTAACAATAAAAACACATTATAACTTAACAAGACAAACAATACAGTAACATTCATCCAGGGGTCAGATTTTATAAACCCCAAGCCTGCCGGAAAAGCCAGGTCTTAAGCAGCTTGCAGAAAACCAACAGGGTGGGAGCGGTCCTAATCTCCAGGGGGGAGCTGGTTCCAAGACGTGGGCGCCGTCACAGAGAAAGCCCTCCCCCGCAGCCCCGCCAAATGGCATTGCTTGACCGATGGGACCTGAAGGAGGCCCAACCTGTGGGATCTAACCAGATGAAGGGAACTATGAGGTAGTAGGCAGTCTCGCACATAGCCTGGCCCTGAGCCATATAGAGCTTTAAAGGTAATAACCAACACCTTGAATTGGACCCGGAGACCAATAGGCAACCAGTGCAGCTCGCGGAGGATAGGTGTAATGTGGGTGTACCGAGGAACACCCACAATCACTCGCGTGGCTGCATTCTGGACCAACTGTAGTCTCCGAATACTTTTCAAGGGTAGCCCCATGTAGAGCGCATTTCAGTAGTCCAAGCGTGAGGTGACGAGGGCATGAGTGACTGTAAGGAGAGCCTCCCAGTCCAGGTAGGGTTGCAGCTGGTGCAACAGACGAACTTGTGCAAAGGTTCTCCTAGCCACAGTCGTCAAATGATGTTCCAATTTCAGCTGTGGATCAAGGAGGACACCCAAGTTGCGAACCCGCTCCGAAGGGGGTATATTTTCCCCTGCTAGAGTCAACACTGGACAGTTAACATGATCCTTGGGAGGCAACATCCAAAGCCACTCGGTCTTGTCAGGATTGAGCCTGAGTCTGTTAACCACCATCCAGACCCTCACGGCTTCAAGGCAACGGCCCATTACATCAGCTGCTTCACTGAGAGAGCTCGGGAAGTTGATATATAGCTGGGTATCATCAGTATACTGATGAAACCTCATCCCATGCTGTCTGATGATCGCACCCAGCAGCTTCATGTAAATGTTAAATAGGAGGGGGGAGAGGACCGACCCCTGCAGCACCCTGCATTCAAGGGGCCTCGGGGTTGACCTCTGCCCCCCCACCAGTACTGATTGCAACCGGCCAGAGAGGTAGGAGGAGAACCACCATAAAACGGTGCCTCCCACTCCCACCCCTCGAAGTCGTCGCAAAAGGATACCATGATCGATGGTATCAAAAGCCACTGAGAGGTCAAGTAGCACCAAGACAGAGGAATAACCCCTGTCTCGGGCCCGCCAGAGATCATCCATCAGCGCAACCAAAGCAGTTTCTGTGCTGAAGCTGGGCCTGAAGCCAGATTGAAAAGGGTCTAGGTAATCTGCTTCATCCAGAGACCGTCGGAGCTGGAGCACCACTACTCTCTCTATAACTTACCCAAAAAGGGAAGATTGGAGACTGGGCGGAAATTATTTAAATCAGCCGGGTCCAGGGTAGGCTTCTTGAGAAGGGGCCTCACAACCGCTTACTTCAAAGGTTGCGGAAAGGACCCCTCCCCCAACAAAGCGTTGATCAACACCTGGAGCCAGCCTCGTGTCACCTCCTTGGCGGCCAAGACCAACCAGGAAGGACACGGGTCCAATAAACAAGTGGAAGCGCTCATCGCTCCCACCGCTCTGTCAACATCCTCAGCGGTCACGGACTCAAATTCATCCCATAAAACTGGGCTAAGACCTGCCCCGGTCATCTCAGAAGGCCCTGCCCAATCGGAGTCTAGGTCTGTCCGAATCTGAGCGATTTTGTCTGATAGAAACTGCACAAATTCTTCCGCCCTACCCTGCAAGGGCTCCCCGGCTTCCAGAATGTTAAGTAGGGAATGGGTCACCCTAAACAGGGCAGCGGGGCGAGATTCTGCAGACGCAATAAGAGCGGAAAAATGCAAACATTTTGCCGCTCGTATCACCACTAAGTAAGTCCTAATATAGGCTCTTAAAAGTGTCCAGTTGGGTTCGGAGTTATTAGCCCTCCAGCGTCGCTCTAGACGTCTCTTCTGATGCTTCATCTTCCGTAGCTCCTCGGTAAACCAAGGTGCCCTCCGGGATCCACAATCACGGAGAGGTCGCAACGGCGCGATCCGGTCTAATGCCCCTGATGCCACCTTATTCCAAGCAGCAACCAAGGACTCAGCCGGTTCGTGGAGGAGGGAATCAGGAAAACCTCCAAGCACTAT
Source organism: Crotalus tigris (assembly GCF_016545835.1). Taxonomy (NCBI): domain Eukaryota; kingdom Metazoa; phylum Chordata; class Lepidosauria; order Squamata; family Viperidae; genus Crotalus; species Crotalus tigris. Next base: position 71,194 of record NW_024100595.1, on the reverse strand, counting down.
TCGGAACCCCTCCGGGTCCATTAAACGCCTGGGGTGGAACCACCTAATCGGTTCCGCCTCCCTGCGGTGGGGGAGTAGGACCAAGAAATCTAACCTCAACAGGAAGTGATCCGACTATGACAAGGGAGAAGTAAATATACCCCTTAAATAGAAATCACGTCTCCACTGCCCCGAGAGGAATACCAAGTCGAGCGTGTGTCCTCCCCTATGGGTCGGACCCTGAATTATCTGGATCAGGTCCATGGTTGTCATGGAAGCCATGAACTCAGAATCATGCTGCTTTTAAATATGAAGAGGTTTTTTTTCTGTATCTGTTTCTCTCTTGTTCTCAAGCTTCTATCATTCACAATAATTCCAATTTCAACCTTCAGTGAGATTCTGGAACTGTATTTTAAAATGTAATAACTCTTTGAAGTACCTGGGGTAACACCAGACAGATCACTAAGCTTCTGACAACACGTGGAAGAAACAGATGCAAACTTAAAAAGCTGCAACAATTTACTGGAGTGGAACTAGCTGGAACATCCTGGGGTGCTAATGCTAATACCCTATGAACAACAACCTTGGTTTTGGTTTATTCCACAACTAAATATTGTGCCAGTGTGTGGCTTAACAGCTCCCACACCCAAATGGTTGCATACCATCTCTGGCACATTGCATTCCATTCCTGTGCACTGATTACCAGTACTTAGCATTATCATACTGCCCCACAACAAGCTCTCATTCAGCTGTGGTCAAGGATGTTGAACAACAAGGCCCTCCCTAATCACTAGGACAATGTGCAGCCCATCACAAGATTGAAATTAAGTTATTTGCTTAATATCTACCCAGTTTAACCCAGAGAGGAATGGTCCAAGGTACCTTTTTGTGCCTTAACCATTAGTGGTCTCTCTACCAAACCACCTGGTTTTGATCTGCCTCACTTTATCTGGTTGAAATTGAACAGAATTAGGTGTGATACTGGAAGAAGTGCCTCTGACCTGTATCGGTGGGTTGAAAGATCCCCCTTCTTGCAAATTTGATGCTGATATGCAAACTATTAAATATATTGTTCAAGATTGCCCACAATGTGCGTTCTCTGGTACCCTAGAAGATCTACCACTTTACAATGCCTTGGTAAGGCCACACTTGGAATACTGCATCTAGTTTTGGTCACCACGATGTAAAAAAGATGTTGAGACTCTAGAAAGAGTACAGAGAAGAGCAACAAAGATGATTAGGGGACTGGAGGCTAAAACATATAAGGAATGGTTGCTGGAATTGGGTATTTCTAGTTAAATGAAGAGAAGGACAAGGACATGATAGCAGTGTTTCAATATCTCAGGGGCTGCCATAAAGAAGAGGGAGTCAATCTATTCTCCAAAGCACCTGAAGGCAGGACAAGAAGCAACGGATGGAGAGAAGCAACCTAGAACTAAGGAGAAATTTTCTGACAGTTAGAACAATTAATCAGTGGAGCAACCTGCCTCCAGAAGATGTGAACACTCCAACACTGGAAGTTTTTAAGAAGAGATGGACAGCCATTTGTCTGAAATGATATAGGGGGTTGGACTAGATGACCTCCAAGGTCCCTTCCAACTTTATTATTATTTCTATTTCTATCTGCATGAAGCAATACCAGATAGATTATTGCCTGGGTAGCTGAATTGGACATCCAATTATAAGGCCACTGCCATAACCCCATAGAAGTTTTACTTATAATTACGTGGACTGTGTATATATCTTTATGTCTCTTCTGTTATGTTCTCATCATACGCTATAATAAATAGTAATAATGATTCCACTTTAAAGAATCTTTCATTGGAGTACACATTTTACCCATGTTTCCTTGAAAATAAGACTCGGTCTTATTTATTTATTTATTTATTGCCTCAAAAAAGAGGCACTAGGTCTTATTTTCAGGGGATGTCTTAGGACTGCTGCAGCCAGGCCTCTCACACTCCAACACCTGTCGCACTGCTGATTGACTTCTTCAGTGGCCACTTGCTGCCACTGTCAAGAAGAGACTGAACAGCCATTTATCTGAAATGGCATAGGGTTTCCTGCCTGAGCAGAGGGTTGGACTAGATGACCTCCAAGGTTCCTTCCAATTTTTGTTGTTGTTGTTGCTGTTGTTGTTATTATTATTATTATTATTGTTATTATTACTGTTATTATTATTATTTGCGGCTGGATGCCATGTGGCACATTGTACCAGTGCCGCCAGACATGCCAGGACGCTGCATAGTGCTTTGGGCCATTTGCAGGAGGCTGTCCCACAGTGCCACATGGTATCCTGCCATGACTGACAGCACAAGCCCAAAGCGCTCTACAGCATCCTGCCGCAACCGATGGCACTGGTGTGAAGCACCATGCAGCCTCCTGCAAATGACCCGAAGCACTGTGCAGCCTCCTGCCGTGAATGGTGGCAGCGGCTTGAAGCACCTTGTGGCCTCCTGCCATGAGGAGCAGCAATGGCCCAAAGCGCTGCATGGCATCCTGCTGTGACTAGGGCAGAGCCTGAAGCACCATGCAGCCTACTGCCGTGAGAAGTGGCAATGGCCCAAAACACCATGTGGCCTCCTGCCACAGGAGCGGCAATGGCCAAAGTACCATGCAGCTTCCTGCTGTGAGGAGTGGCAATGACACAAGCCATGCAGCATGACAAGTGTTGGGCATAGGGGGCTTGCTTGTGGCAGTCCTACCAATAAGGTAAGCGGCTGTGGGCTAGCTCCACCCCCTACCCCTGCCCTAGCATGCACTTCGCCCCAAAACTAGACCTTATTTTCAGGGTAAGGCTTATATTTGGCTCCCCCCAATCAAGCTAGGGTTTATTTTGGAGTAGGTCTTACTTTCGGGGAAACACGGTATGTCTTGCTGGTTGGAAGCATCAGTCAACCCAACAGATACTGTGAGATACTATCAATGTTCAGTTATAGGCACCCTCTCCCAATCTAGAAACCAGTATAGCCTAGGTTCTAGAAATGGTTTAGAGGGCTTTATTGTACTATATAGAATAAAATACATTATTGGCCAAGTGTGATTAGGCACACAAGGAATTTGTCTATATTGCATAAGGTCTCAGTGTACATACAAAACAACAAAGTAATAATAATCATAATAACAAATAGAAAGGGTTTTCTCCCTACTTCTCCTTAGAATTCTTCTATATGAAAGTTCTCTGTTCATAATTTTAGAAAGCCAAGTCTGAATCATACAGCATGATTCTGGACTGAATTGAATCTTTTGTCACTATTGTTGAAATTCATTGCAAGAACCTTGCCAACAGAAGCAGATAAATGAGCCTCAGAGACTCAATGGTGATTCTTTTCAAGGCATTACTCTAATTCTCTCCTTTGCTATTGATCTGTAAGGTACCACCCCCTCAAGCCCTAGACAAATTGATCCTGTGACTAACATCTGTGCACACAATTAATCTCTTTCACACATCTGATGTTCCACTTTGTTGGACACAGGACACACACTATGACTTATGTGTTAATCAGCTAATACCTGAAAATTAGGCTTGGACCTACTGTATAAACAATGACAGACAATCCATCAACAGCTTGGATGTATTAACAAATTTTGCTGGGATCTACAATTTGTTTTTGAACCGCATGTTGGAAGTCACTGAATGTATTCAAAGCTGATACATGCCTTGTCTAGGAGGGGAGGGGAGGAAGAGGAAAGGGATTCCAGCCAGCAAATCCAACATATACCAGAAATTGAAATTCACTATGCACCCTGGAAAAAGGATGTGACACTGCCAGAAGCTGATCCAGGCCAAGATCTTTCTCCTAAAATGCCTGAGGCAATTATCCAACTGTGTAATCTCCTACTCACATATCAATTCTGAAGAGGATAGAAAATGTTTGTCATTTCTTCCTGGGAAATAGGATGCCAGACTATTCCCTGAAGTGACTTTTCACCTTTCAGAGAAAAGTTGTCATCAATGGCCAACTCTAATTTTTAAGTATAAAACACATCCTCATCCTTCTCTCCCCTGCACTCTCTATCCTCCCCTTAAAATATTTCTAAATGCATATTCTTCCACTATATCAAGAAGTTGAATATTGATTGAAAGCACCCAAAAAGCAAATAATTTGCTATATAGTGGAGTTATATCTTGAATCTAAATTTTATAGTTATGTTCATGAGAACAACACTTACTACCCTTTCAATGTTCTAATAGGCACTGGATCCAATCCAGATGAGAAATAGAGGTACTTAAACTTTTAATACTCTACTTTTAATCTGATTTGGGCTTTCATTTCTGGTACTTCTTTTAAGAAGCTATTATTCAGTCCTTAAGAAGTTTCTTCATTTACATAAAGGAACAAAGTAAATTAATAATAATACGTGAAAAACTTTCAGAGAACTTTCATTTCTCTCCTGTAAGGAAGGTCAATGTAGATGCAGAAACAGATCGCACATCAGAAAATGTAAGTACTTAAAAAAAAATCAGGTGGACATGTTTTGTGATAAATATATCCCTCTTACAAACCTTTTAATCAGTCTGGTAGACATAAATATATAAATATTAGAGAAGTGCTTGTGGTCCAACCTCTTGATTAGTGTATTTATTAGATGACATTGGGCTGTTCTCATATGGACACATCTCAGTGAAAACAAGCAGATGATACCACTCTAATGGCAGAAAGTGAAGAGGAACTAAAGAGCCTCTTGATGCGGGTGAAGGAGGAGAATGCAAAAGTTGGCTTGAAACTCAACATTAAGAAAACCAAAATCATGGCATCTGGCCTTCTCAATTCCTGGCAAATAGATGGGGAAGAAATGGAGGTAGTGACAGATTTTATTTTTCTGGGCTCCAAGATCACCTCAGATGGGGACTGCAGCCGAGAAATTAAAAGATGCTTGCTCCTGGGGAGGAAAGCTATGGCAAATCTAGACAGCATACAAAAAAGCAGAGACACCACCCTGCCAACAAAAGTGCATATAGTCCAGGCCATGGTTTTCCCAGTTGCGATGTATGGCTGTGAAAGCTGGACCATAAGAAAGGCTGAGCGCCAAAGAATTGAGGCCTTTGAACTATGGTGCTGGAGAAGACTCCTGCGAGTCCCTTGGACTGCAAGGCGTTCAAACCGGTCATTTCTAGAAGAGATTAACCCCGACTGCTCTTTAGAAGGCCAGATCCTGAAGTTGAAACTCAAATACTTTGGCCACCTAATGAGAAGGAAGGACTCACTGGAGAAAGGCCTAATGCTGGGAAAGATTGAGGGCAATAGAAGAAGGGGATGACAGAGAATGAGATGGCTGGATGGAGTCACTGAAGCAGTAGGTGTGAACTTAAATGGACTCCAGAAGATGGTAGAGGACAGGAAGACCTGGAGGAACATTGTCCATGGGGTCACGATGGGTCGGACATGACTTCGCAATTAACAACAACAACAACAGTGAAAACAAACAAACTTATAAAAACACACCTTGAGCTCCTTGGGAGAAAGGTAGCAACTCGAAAAGTGGGAACAGAAGCTTTCCAGCCTTTGCACTCTGAATTCTTTTTATTGAGCATTCAAGTGAATGCAAATATATTAAGTAGCTTTGACTCAAACACAAAAGGTATAAAGTAGTGAAGGCAAAAGAAGGGAAGATTGTGAGGAATCATCATCTGATGTGAAACGAAAGCTTGTCCTTCATAGGATTGGCTTTAATGTATCTCTTGCCATTTTTGTAAGAGACATATTTCTTTTCCAGCTGATAGGAGAATTGGGTGGGCGGGACCTCTTCTCCTTTCAAAGAGCCAGTAATTCCATTAAAGCTCAAAATGACTTGGTGAAACATGAGTAAGGGGAAATCATTTGCAAGAACACACCAGCTGGGTTCCATGACATCACTTGCAGAATAAAAGGAAATGAACTAATAAGATATGCATACAAATCTCATTTGGTTGTTGCTGTTGTTGATTTGCTTACAGGGTTCCGAGATGGTTTTATAGGCTGACAAGAAATGAAGACAGGGGAGAGAGAGAGAGAGAGAGAGAGAGAGAGAGAGAGAGAGAGAGAGAGAGAGAGAGAGAGAGAGAGAGAGAGAGAGAGAGAGGAAAAGGGAGGGAAAATGCCTTGAGTATTTTGTTCCTTTTGGTAAATCATTTTATTTTTTATTAAAGCTGACAGTGAAATAAAATGGTCACAATGCTTCCCATTTTCTTTTATTTTGAAAAGAATGATTGTGGGTGCAAGAATGCCATGCGCATCTAAATATACAATATCTGCAAAGCCAGGAAACAGTATTTGAACATATTCATTAACACCTACATTCTTCATGTCATGATTTACATGCACAGACATTGACCTTGTTGGATACTTTATGAGTAAGTATTTCATTTGGAAAAAAAAAATCATGTTTCCTGTCAGATGCCATTACACCAATGGTAGATAACTGGCTTTTGAAATTAATATTGTAGAAATCCTGCAGAAGCAAGAACTTTCACAGCAAAAAAAAATAGGAATCTCTACTAGAGACTAAATAGAAAAATCTTCTGTTACTTAGCTTAGGCATTAGCTACTCCACTTAAAAGAAAAACTAGGTCAGCCAAATACATGAGAAACCAAATATATAATCTAGTTCAAATTAAATTTGAACTGATAAAAATATGTAGCAAAGTCTCCTAAGTCTTCTATACACTCCTATCTCAGCTCTACTAATATACAGGTAATCCTCGACTTACAACCATTCATTTAGAGACTGTTTGAAGTTACAACAGCACTGTAAAAAGTGATGTATGACCTGTTTTCACATGACCATTGCAGCACCCCATGGTTACATGATCAGAATTTGGGCACTTCGCAACTGGCATGTATTTATAATAATAATAATAATAGTAGTAAAGTTGGAAGGGACCTTGGAGGTCATCTAGTCCAACCCCCTGCTCGGGCAGGAAACCCTACACCATTTCGGACAAATGGCTGTCCAGTCTCTTCTTAAAAACTTCCAGTGTTGGAGCATTTACTGCTTCTGGAGGCAGGCTGTTCCACTGATTATTTGTTCTCACTGTCAGGAAGTTTCTCCTTAGTTCTAGGTTGCTTCTCTCCTTGATTAGTTTCCACCCGTTGCTTCTTGTCCTGCCTTCAGGTGCTTTGGAAAATAGCTTAATTCCCTCTTCTTTATGGCAGCCCCTGAGATATTGGAATACTGCTATCATGTCCCCCCTTGTCCTTCTCTTCGTTAAACTAGACATACCCAATTCTAGCAACTGTTCCTTATATGTTTTAGCCTCCAGTCCCCTAATCATCTTTGTTGCTCTTCTCTGTACTCTTTCGAGAGTCTCAACATCTTTTTTACATCGTGGTGACCAAAACTGGATGCAGTATTCCAAGTGTGGCATTACCAAGGCATTGAAGAGTGGTATTAATACTTCGCGTGATCTTGATTCTATCCCTCTGTTAATGCAGCCTAGCACTGTGTTGGCCTTTTTGCTGTGCTGGCTCATATTTAGATGATTGTCTACTAGGACTCCGAGGTCCCTCTCACAGTTACTACTATTGAGCATGGTGCCACCTATGCTGTACTTGTGCATTTGGTTTTTCTTGCCTAAATGTAGAACCTTGCTTTTTTTACCATTGAATTTCATTTTGTTAGTTAGTGCCCAGTGTTCAAGTCTGTCCAGATCCTTCTGTATCTTAAGCCTGTTTTCTGGAGTGTTGGCTATTCCTGCCAGCTTGGTGTCGTCTGCAAATTTGATGAGTTCCCCATCTATCCCTTCATCCAAATCGTTGATGAAGATGTTGAAGAGTACTGGGCCTAGAACAGAGCCCTGGGGCACCCCACTACACACTTCCCTCCATATAGATGCAGTTCCATTGAGGGCCACTCACTGAGTATGGCCGGTCAGCCAGCTACGGATCCATCTGGTGGTGGTTCTGTCTACCCCACATTTTTCTGTCTTGTCAAGTAGTAGGTTGTGATCTACTTTATCAAATGCCTTACTGAAGTCCAAGTAAATTATGTCCACAGCATTCCTCTGATCCACTAATTTTGTCACTTGGTCAAAGAATGCAATAAGATTTGTCTGGCATGATCTATTTTTGACAAACCCATGTTTGCTTTTAGTAATGACTTTGTTTGCCTCTAGGTGTTCGTTGATTCGTTGTTTGATTATCTTTTCCAGGATCTTCCCAGGTATTGAGGTCAGCTGATAGGTCTGTAATTTCCTGGATCCATTTTTTTTCCTTTTTTGAGGATGGGAACTACATCAGCTCTTTTCCAGTCCTCTGGTAGTTCCCCTGTGTTCCAGGATCTTTGAAAAATATAGTTCAGTGGCTCCGATATCACATCTGCCAGTTCCTTGAGAACTCTGGGGTGTAATCCATATGGTCCTGGCGATTTGAACTCATCTAGGCTGGACAGGTGCTCACTAACCATTTTCTTGCCTATCTCAACTTGTTTTTTCTGTTTTGTTTTTTATGGCACTATTTTTGATAGGTTGGTCGGTTTTTTCCCTTTGTATAAAGACAGATGCAAAAAATGAGTTAAATAGTTCTGCTTTCTCCCTGTTGCTTGTCACCTTCTTGCCACTTCCACCCACTAATGGACCAATCATTTCCTTCACTTTTTTATTGTTTTTTACATGTTGAAAGAAGCTTTTTTTGTTATTTTTGACTTTGGTCGCAAGCCTTAGTTCATTTTGAGCCTTGGCTTTCTTCACTTCATCTTTGCAGGCTCGGGCTATTTGCTGATATTCTTACTTAGTTATGTTCCCCTCTTTCCACTTTCTATACTTGTCCTTTTTATCTTTCAATTTGTCAGAGAGTTCTTTATGCAGCCATGCTGGTTATGACAGTTACACTGTCCTGGGGTCATGTGATTACCATTTGTAACCTTCCCAGCTGGCTTCTGGGAAGTCTGATTCGCTTAACGTCTGCATGATTCATTTATCAACTGCAGTGACTTGCTTAATGACTATTGCAAAGAAGTTCATAAAATGGGGCACAACTCACTTAAGAACTGCCTTGCTTAGCAATGTATATTTTGGGCTCAGTTGTGGTCATAGGTTGAGGGGCTGCCACAAGGAAGAGGAGGCCAACCTATTTTCCAAAGCACAAGAAGGCAAGACAAGAAACAATGGATGGAAATTAATTAAGGAGAGAAGCAAGCTAGAACTAAGTAGAAATTTCCTAACAGTGAGAACAATCAACCAGGGCTTGCCTTCAGAGGTTGTGGGTGCTGGACAGACACTTGACTGAAATGACTGGACAGACACTTGACTGAAATGATATAGGGTCTCCTGCTTGACCAGGGGGACTAGAAGACCCCCAAGGTCCCTTGAAATTCTATTATTATGACTACCTACATCTGTGTTTGGATATACATGGTTCAAAGTAAAATCTTTGCTCAGGTCCAAAGGAAATGCACAGTGTGATCATGCAAGCTTCTGAGTTATATAGAACTTTTTATGTCATGCTGGATTTGAAGGGCAAATGAAAAGAAGAGGGGGAGAAGTTGCTTACGATATAGTGTTAAATGCTGCATTTGAATTTGAAACTGACAACAGGAGATGTCCTTTGTAGATTCAGTTAGGCATGGGAGAAAGATGGGAGTTTACACTAAGAGAGCAGGATTTGAGAAGCAATAGAGAGTGAAAGAAAGAGAGAAAACAGCTGTCAGTGTATATAACCTTTCTCATGGCTTCAAACTGATACATGTAGTTCCGCTCAACCATCCCTTAAGGTTGATCCTTTGATTCCTCCTATTCCTGTTTTCTTCCTTATTATTCACTGTTGTGATGGTTCAACAGAATGAGATGATAAGGCAAAGCTGGGAATAAATTGTGTATATACGGGAAATAATTTCATAAACAATTTCCCCTTGAATTGTATGTAAACTTCATTTAAATGTAGAAGGATTAACTTTAGATCAAATGAGCCCAGGAGTGTGCTGTTAAGCGTACATTTCCTTGCTTGTCATCCTTGATTGGGAAGGTACGTCAACAAAACAATTTTAATCAAAGGGCTTTTCCTGATGGCTGAGTTAAAGTGCTATCCACAGACTAGTCCTTGAGCTGGCAGGATAGTATATCAGTTTAAAATCTACTGCCTCCACTGGAGATCTCAATAACTTATTTTTATTTTTGTATGACAATTAACCTTACATGGAGTACATTTATACATTATCTATAACACTATTATAGGAAATGCCAGTACATGAAAAGAAAAACTTTAAAAACAACTAATTGAAAAATAAAAAAATTAGAGGAAAAAATAATAAAAAACACACCTAAAAACAAAATAAAGCAAAAATAGATTCAAGACTTTGGAATTTCACTGCTTCAGGTTAAAAGACATAATTACATATCATTACATATATCAGTACAATTCAAATTTAAATATAGAGTTTGGTCATATGGAATCATAAGGAGGCTAGCAAATGGCACTGTCTTTCTTTACTGCATACAGGATGTATCAGAGGCAAAGGTTAATGGATTCTCATGTCTTTGTTTCTCTTCTCTACCACCAGTCATCACCAGCCAGCAGGAAACATCCACAATCAGGCTCTTTAACATTGGGTGTGGATGGGAAGGAAGCAAATCTTAACAGATGGCTTCTGCAAGTTATGGTATTCCCTATGATGCTCTATAAAAGTGAAAGTTGGACTTTGGAGGAGCCTGATAGAAAGATCTACCTGTGTGGTGGCTAGGAGTCAACAACAACTTAATAGTACAAAATTTATCAGTGAATCTATCAATCAGACTGACAATATATCCATTTATCAAAATATTCTCTAGTTTTGCAGTTGTTTTAGGTGATTGTGTTCAAAATTCAAAGGAAGCCTTACTCTTGGCTGATGGGTTTGGATATAGATTTAGTGTACAGCGGTTGGGAAAGGAAATTGAAGCTCATGCAGTTTAACTCTCTGGCTAGTGCAGGAATTTACTACTACAGTATAAAATTTTCTACAGACAGTACTTCAGCTTCTATTTAGACACCCCAAGTAAAGGAGTGGCAGTCTGTTCCATTATTGCACAGCTCATACTGATATATATTTTTTTTCTTGAGATCTAGCCAAATTTGACTGTGTTGTAATTTTAAACTCTTTGTTTCTTGTCCTTTCTTCTGGAACATCTTTGAACAATTTTGCCCTGGCTTCTGCATGACAGCCCTTCAGTTACTTAAAGAGAGCTGTCATATCTCCCTGCAATATTCTTTTCTCCAGGCCAAACATCCCCATGCCTCCAGCTATTCCTCATTTTTTTCCCAGGCTCCTTATCATCTTGGTTGCTTTCTGCTGGGCATACCCCTGTTTGTTAAAGTCCTGCCTACAGTGCAGTACCCAGGAGCAATATTCTAGTTGTAGTTTGACAATGGCAGAACTGGTTGTCAGATAAGAATATTACAAATTCAGGGCAGGATGCAAATATCCAAAGCGCCATTTGGATGGAGAATAAGAAGTCTTCAGATATTGACCATGTCTGCATTTCATGGGCTGCTTCAAATTGGAAGGGAGAATTAAATTAAATTAAATCTTAAATTAAATTAAAGTTAAGAGGTGCAAGACAGTCCTTTGGAAAGTCCCTGCTGTCAGAGACTTATCTTCCGGGCATGTGGAACGGAGTCTTCTCTGGCTTTGCTTGTAAGCTATGAATGCATTTCCATTAGGAGTTGAGTTTCTTTCCCCTACTTTCTCAGCATTTAAGTCATAGTTCTCTTCCGCCAAACAGTTTAAAGAGAGTATTGATGTTGATATTGGCATGTTTTTTTAAACTTTTTATATTGTTTTTGTTTTTAAAACAGTGGCCACCTTAAGGGCTTGTCAGAGTAAAAAGAGAAGAGTATTAAATAAATAAAAGTGTTTATTTATTTAGACAAGCATTGCTTGTCCTGCTAATTTACATACGATAGTACTAATCTATTATGCCTGAATCACAGACATTCATCTTTTGCATTTTTAATTTCTCAGATTTTAAAGTTGCCCTGAGTATAGGTGTTGAAGTGAATTGTTATATCTGGAATTGCCAAGAATATTTACAATATACCTGGATGAACAGGTTGCCTTTTAAAAACTAAATTAATATCAATATCAATAAACAATGATGCAAATATAGTCTCTCTCTGAACACCACATAACAAACAAGTATAGCGTGCACATGTATAAATTCTAACAAAAGGTGCTGTGCTTCTCAAATTTCACTTTAGAATTACTCTTGCTACACATTCTTTAAAGTCAAGAATCACAATTTTAATATATCTGGCGCCTGTATTTTATTTTTGCAACTGTATGGATTGCCCAAGACTTCTGAAATTTACTCTTCCAACTATCTGGGATCCATGCCTAATATTTAAGAGGAAGAAAAGCAGGCTTTAAGACTGAACCCTAAAGCAGGCTTCAAAACTGCATTTTTAAAGCCTGCTTTAGGGTTTGATTTTAAAGCTTGATTTAAAACATTAATTAAAATTAATTAAAATGTTCAATTTTGCAAAACTAAAGAGCAACATATGCAAGTCCCTATGATTTTTATCCAGGAATTACCTTCTCTCTCCAGCATTTTCCTGCTCTACCTATTTTGGCAACCTGGCCAGATTATTCACATCGAGCAGAAGTCAGTCAATGTTTCAAACCACGTCTTCCACAAACTCTGTGCATGCTTTTCTTCTGAATAGTGTGACAATATAGTGACTAGAATAGACCAAAGAACCATCCAGCTCACCTTCATTTCTCACTAGACACTATTGGGAGACAGGATATGAATGGAACAACATCTTTTCTTTTCTTACATCCTCAGTAATGAAGGGTGAGTCTTCATTACATGAGATTGGGGGTAAATAGCCATTGTAGCCTTGTATCTAATCCTTCCTCTGTTATAGCAACAAGGTTGATAGCCCTTAGTACATATTGTAGCAGCAAATTCAATATTTATTTATTTATTTATTTAGTTAGTTAGTTAGTTAGTTAGTTAGTGTATATAGCGTATAATGCCAGGGAAATCTACAAATGTTAGACATAATGCAGTCCTGATAGCCTAGATTGCTAGTTCATTCTGTTTGGTGTTTGCATGCTTAGGTGTGCTGTGAGGTTGGCAAACTAGCTTTACATAAGCTAACTAGCAGTGTTTGGGTTTCTGTCTCTTCCAGGCTCCTCCACCAGTCTCGCCTTGCTTCTCCTTGTGTTGTGATGCTCCGCATCTGACTAGTCCAGCACCAGCTTCTCCTCTCCACATACACAAATGAAGCTAGGTTTTTTACCACTGAAGGGGTACTCATTTATGTACTTGCAATATGCATGTTTCAGACTGCTGGGTAGGCAGGAACTAGGGAACAAACAACATGAATTTAGTCTAACTCATAGAGCTGGGCTTGAACTGCCAGAGTACAAGGCCATTTCTGGTCAGCAGTTCCAGCATCCTGAAGTCCCTGTACCGTTGCATATCCAGAATTTGATACTTAACATGATATGAAGGACTTCCTTTTGATTGTTCCTATGTTAATCTTAGCACAGTTTGAGGAACAGGGTATGTGGTATCACTTACTACAATCTTGGCAGATGAGCATTTGGAAAGACTGGAGGTGACTGGATAGTTCCTTCCTGACCATTTTTCCTAATGATAGAATAAGCCATAATACTTATTTCTGAAAGTTTAGCATCTGCATGCATATATGCAGGGCTTTTTTTTGTCATAGAACTCCCAGAACGGAGTTCCGGCACCTTTTTTGGATGGAACCTTGTAGGGTAGGAAAGGTGGGTTGTATGACATGTGTGAGTTCTGACACCTTTTTTTTTTTTTTTTTTTTTTACAAAAAAAGCACTGCGTATATGTATACACACACACACACATATGCATTCAGAATATCCTGGAAGTATTCTGGGTTTGATTTTTAAGTCAAAATTAAGTTTTGACTTTAACATCTACTTAGTTTTAAAACTTTTTAAATCCCTAATCCTAATAAGTACATGTAAATTGTTGTAAAGTAAATCTTTGTTTCAGAATTCTACATAACAATTATCCTCTCCTCACCACCTTTGACGTAAACCAGATTCATTTTTTTTCACATGTCAGGATAGCAGATTCTGAATTAGAACAATCTAAATTAAAGTGCAATCTTTTTGCCAGCTGCAATATGACATCTGCTGTGTTCATGACAATGACATGTATATACTGTTAATTAGTCATAATAAAATTGATACAACAAATGGCAGTCCTCAGTGCTGACTCTTTATGTGTATCTGCTTTGACTTCAGTGATGAATGTGTTTCCCATCTTGAGGCTGCACAATAGTTCTGGATTTTGCTTAGATTATACTCAGATGTAATTGCACAATAATTACAAAAGCAAAGACCAAATCTCCTAAGCCAATTTTCAGAGTAAAAGTTAATAAAGAAGGCTAACTGTACAGTACACTATAACATTGTTTAATAGTGTGCTGTCTCTTTAAGGAGATAACCACATAAGAGGTGATTTAACTATATTTATTAAGTACACTTGAAATCTATGTTGAACAAAAGGAACTTAACTTCTTGCAAGGAACATGCTACTACTCCCCAAAACACAAATATTGGCCTTTGGGGTAGGCAAGGTCAAGAAACAGACACAGCTGAAATTCCAGAAATACTTTTTATTGCTGTGGGGTAGGATAACAGAATGTTAAAAGTCAACTAGAGTTTTTTTTTTCTCCTCCATCTTATGCTAAAAATATCAAAGTGGGGCATACAAGTTTAATATATTATGGTTGGTTGCACAGTCAGCCAGATGTTCAGACTGGATTTGGCCTTTTTGTCTGCCTATTGAATCCTTCTCAAGGACCTGGAATAGGCAAATCTTGTTTCATAATATGAAAGGTCTTGTCACAAATGTAAACTGTTCCAAGGGACGCTCCCTTTTGCAATTGACTGATGGTGAATTTGTAAATACCCATGATGTTCGGCTCATGCTCCAGATGTTTTGGGATTGCACCCAAGGTGCCTATTACTATTGGTGCTACTTTTGCTTTTTTGCCATCATTCTACTTCTATTTACAGGTCTTTGTAATTTGTTACTGTCTCTTCTATTCTGCTGTCTCCAGGTACTGCCACACCCACTGTCCAAACTTTTTGTGTTTCTTATAGACAATGGTTAAGTCTGGGTGTTATATAGCAGCTGCTTGTCTGTTTGAATTCTAAAGTCACAGAGCACTTTAGCTTCTTCATTTTCTATTATTTTGATTATTTGTGTCCCACCAGTTCTCGCTTGGAAGAAAATAGTATTTCCTGCAAATATACCAATGCACCGTTGTTGCTACTTTGTCATGACGTTGTTTGAAGTCAGAATTGTGATCTTCTTGCAGCAGCTAACTAGGTAGTCCACTGTTTCTTCATCTTCTTTCCAGAGATTGCATTTATCCAATCATGTGGCAAGGAGTCAACTGCCTTCTGGTAATCAATCCAAACTACATTCAAGTTGGTGTTCTTTCTCTTGCAGTTTTCCAAAATCCTTTTGTCAGTTAGGGGCTGATTTTTTTTCCTTTCTGCTCAGGTGGGAAGAGCACACCTAGCAAATTGAAAGTTGTTGGTAAACAGGTAATTGGCCCATGGTTTACCTGGTACTGCCCCTTCCCTTCTTTTATCTTTCATTATCAGGCAGGTTTTGCCAGATGTTAGAAGTAGGCAAAGAAACATAAAAAGAAAAAAAACATAAAAAAGAAGAAACAATCATACATGGAACAAATGGAAATAATACATAAAAATATTACAAGAAGCACAGGTGGGTAAATGCATACACTTGCAAACACATACACATGCACACACACATACATACAAAATTGTGAAAGTCAAACATATCATGATAAATTTACCCCTCATTAGCTCTGGTATCCCTGGTGTTTATTAGTACTTGGTGTTTATTAGTACCACTTTATAAAGCCTTAGTAAGATCACACTTAAAATACTGCAGCCAGTTTTGGTCACCATATTATAAAAAAGATATAGAGATTCTGGAAAGAGTGCAGAAAATAGCAACAAAGATGAATAGGGACCTGGAGGCTAAAACATATGAAGAACAGTTGAAAGAATTGGGTTTGTCCAGTCTATTGAAAAATAAGTCTAGGGATGACATGATAGCAGTATCCCAATATCTAAGGGGCTGCCACAAAGAAGAGGAGTAGAGTAGAGTAGAGTAGAGTAGAGTAGAGTAGAGTAGAGTAGAGTAGAGTAGAGTAGAGTAGAGTAGAGGTGGAAGGGACCTTGGAGGTCTTCTAGTCCAGCTCCCTGCTCAAGCAGGAGAACCTATACCATGTCAGATAGGTGATTGTCTACTGATTTCTTAAAAATCTTCAGTGATGGAGCACTCACAATTTCTGGAGGCAAGCTGTTCCCCTGGTTGATTGTCCTCACTGTCAGGAAGTTTCTCCTTAATTCCAGGTTGCTTTTCTCTTTAATCAGTTTCAACCATTGTTTCTCGTCCTTCCCTCTGGTGCTCTGGTGAACAATCTGCCCCCCTTTTCCTTGTGGCAGCTCCTCAGATACTGGAATCCTGCCATCATGTCTCCCCTATTTCTCCTTTTCTTTAGACTAGCCAAACACAAGTCCTGCAGCTATTGTTTGTAAGTCTCCAGGACTTTGATCGTCTCAGTTGCTCTTCTCTGAATTTTGTCAAACTCTCAACATCTTTTTTGTGATATGGCAACCAAAATTGACTGCAGTATTTCAGGTGTGGTCTTACTAGGGTTTTATAAAGCGGTACTAATACTTCATGTGATCTTGATTCTATGCCTCTGTTTATACAATCTAGGATTGTATTACCTTTTTTTGGTTGCTGCTGCACACTGCTGGCTCATAGTCAAGTGATCGTCCACTAGGACTCCAAGATCCTTCTCACAGTTACTGTTTTTAAGCCAGGTATCCCCCAATCTGTACTTGTACCTTTTATTTTTCCTGCCTAAATGTAAAACTTTCTTTTCTCCACATTGAAACTCAGTTTGTTGGATAGGGCCCATTGTTTAACTTTGTCTAGATGTTTTTTGATCCTGAGTTTGTCTTCTGGGGTGTTGGCTACTCCTGTTAGTTTGGTGTCATCTGCAAATTTGATGAGTTCCCCTTCAATTCCCTTATCTAAGTCATTTATGAAGATGTTGAAGAGTACTGGGCCTAAGATGGAACCTTGTGGTACCCCACTGGTTACTTCTTTCCATGTGGATGTAGTGCCATTGGGGACTACATGTTGGGTACAGTTTGTCAGCCAGCTACAGAGCCATCTAGTGGTGATGTTGTATATTCCAGCTTTTTCTAGGTTGTGGTCTACTTTATCAAATGCCTTACTGAAATCTAATTATACTACATTTACTAGTTTAGTCACTTTATCAAAGAATGAAATAAGATTGGTTTGGCATCATTTGTTTTTAACAAACCCGTGCTGGCTACTAGTTATAAATTTATTTGCTTCTAGTTGTTCGCAGATCTGTTTTTTGATTTATCTTTTCTAGGATCTTCCCAGGTATTGATGTTAAACTGATTGGTCTGTAGTTTCCTGGATCCGTTTTTTCCCCCTTTCTTGAAGATGGGAACTACATCAGCCCTTTTCCAATCCTCAGATACTTCCCTGGTGCTCCAGGATTTTTGAAAGATGTGGTGCAATGGTTCTGAGATAACATCTGCCAGCTCTTTCAGAACTCTGGGATGTGATCCATCAGGTCCTGGTGATGTATATTTGTCAAGGTCGGATAGGTGTTCTCTTACCATTTTCTTGTTTATTTTAATTTTTGTTTCTAGTATATCTTTTGAAGTGGTTTTTGCTTTTGGTATGTTGAGCTAGTTTCTTTTTATGTGAAGACTGATGCAAAGTATGAGTTAAGCAGTTCTGCTTTCTCCCTGTTGTCTGTTATTTCCTTGTCATCTTCTCTCTTTAGTGAGCCTACAGTTTCCTTGACCTTTTCCTTGTTGTTAATATGTTGGAAGAAACTTTTTTTATTGTCCTTGGTTTCTGTTGCAAATCTTTGTTCATTCTGAGCCTTTGCTTTCCTGACTTTATCTTTGCATGGTCTGGCTGTCTGCTGGGAATTGGCCTTAGTTATGTGCCCCTCTTTCCATTTTTTGTATTTGTTCTTTTTGTCTTTCAGTTTGTCAGAGAGATCTTTGTGTAGCCATGCTGGTTTCTTCTTGATTTTTTTGTTTTTCTTTCTCAATTGTATTGTGCTGGTCTGGGCTTTTATGATCACATTTTTCAGGGTTTTCCATGCTTCTTGGGTTGTTTTCCCCTTTAGGATTTTCATCCATGGGATCTTTCCTAGGTTCTCTCTGAGTTTGTTAAAGTCAGCTCTTTTGAAGTTTAAGACACTGGTTGGATTGTTTTCCATTGCTAGTGTTTGCATTATATTAAATTCCAGTATGACGTGGTCACTTTCACCGAAGGTTCCAGCAATTTCAATTCCCTCTATCACTTCTGTATTTGTAAGGATTAAATCCAGTATAGCTTTACATCTAGTTCCCTCCTCCATCTTTTGGGTGACAAAGTTGTCAGCTAGGTTGGTTAGGAATCTGTTTGATCTCCTGTTCACTGAGAGTTTGCCTCCCAGTTGATATCTGGATAGTTGAAGTCTCCTATTACTACTGTGGTATGTTTCCTACATACATTTGTTAACTGGTTGGCAAAGAGTTCATCTATTTCTTCTGTTTGTTTGGGTGGCCTGTAATATATACCTATGGCAATGTCACTTTTTTTTCTTTTATATTGACCCATATACATTCTGGAGAGATTTTATTTTTGATCATGTGCATTTCTGTAGATATGTAGTGTTCTCTTACATATAGTGCAACTCCGTCTCCTATTTTTGTTTCTTTTCAACAATTTGTATCCATCCATCAGTCCATTCCATTCATGGGTTTTGTCCCACCAGGTTTCTGTTATGCCAATTATGTCATAACCTCCCTTGTATACTATTGCTTCTAGTTCACCCTGTTTGTTCCCCAAGATTTGAGTGTTGGTATATAAGCATTTAAGACCTTTATGCCTGTCCATGGGTATATTTCCTGCATCTCCTGATTGTTGTTTGAGTTTTTCTTTTTTATCATCACTGCCTACCTCATTGTTTGATTCTATTACTAACAGATTGTAGAGATTGGTCACCCTCCCCCCTCAGTTTTAGTTTAAAGCCTTCCTGATGAGTTGGGCCAGTCTTTTGCCAGGTACATTTTTGCCTGTTTTCATGAGGTGCAGCCCATCCCTTGCCAAGAGTCCTTCATGTAGGAAATGCAGTCATGATCCATAAACCCTTTAGCCAATGGTTTATTTCTAAAATTCCTTTTTCCCCTCAATGGGTGTTGGCCTTTCATTGGGAATACTAATGAGAACACTATTTGTTGTCGTCCTAGCTTCTTAACTTTATTGCCTAGTTGTTTGTAATCTCTCACTATTGTACTCAGGTTGTTTGTTGTGTCATTCATCCCAATGTGGTGGAGGAGAAGAGGTAGTAATCTGTAGGCCTAATTATTTTGGTTAGGTTCTTAGCCACATCTTTGATTTTTGCTTCAGGGAGACAACATACCTCCCTGGATTTTATGTCTGGTCTGCAGATGGATGATTCTGTTCCTTTGAGGATAGAATCTTCTATTACCAACATTTGACTTCCTTTTTGGGGGGCTGCAGTCTGGGGTGCTTTTCTGTTTATCTCAGGTGTGTTTGTTGATGTGGCTTTTTTAGGGATATTTGAGGTGACTTTTTTAAGGAGGTCAACCTATTTTCCAAAGAACCAGAAGGCAAGACAAGAAACAATGGAAACTAATCAAGGAGAGAAGCAACATAGAACTGTGGAGAAATTTCCTAAATGGATCATTTGCTGTAAAAATGCAAGGTTATGGCATGAACTCAGAAGGAAGAGAGGAGATGTGTATTTGCAAGGCCTATATAACAAAGATAAAGGAAAAGGGAATGTGGACAGGTGGGCCCCTTTCAGTGTAGAAAACAAGACCTGACTGTCAGGCACATCATACAAGACATATTGCCAAGATAAGGAATAGGGCTCAGACAGAGCTTATAGAAGACTTGCTACATGTCTTCTAGGATGCCTATTAGTTAACTTTTAGGAATAGATATGAAATAGAGCCAATAGAATATTTATTAGATAACTTTGGAAGTGTTTATTATTTTAAGACTTAGAAATAGGGATGGCATGGAGCCAATAGAGGACTCTTTCAGAATGCCTATTAGACAATGTTCCTTTATCCCACCTTTAAAAAATGTATAAAAGTTTGTTGAATCTTTTGTTCTGGTTCCTGGCATTTTGCTGGCTGGGGCCCCTTTTGCTGAAGTGCTTCAATAAAAGAAAATAAAATTTGTACCTCGTGTCTGGTGTTCTTCACCAACTTTGGCACCTAGCTCAGACCCAAACTGGGGACAACAGAAT
This sequence comes from Crotalus tigris, assembly GCF_016545835.1. Lineage (NCBI taxonomy): Eukaryota > Metazoa > Chordata > Lepidosauria > Squamata > Viperidae > Crotalus > Crotalus tigris. The sequence goes on along the minus strand of NW_024100595.1, from coordinate 50,891 downwards.
GGCTTGCCTTCAGAAGTTGTGGATTTTCCTCACTGGGGGCTTTTAATAAGAGACTGGATAGCCACTGGTCTGGAATGGTATAGGGTTTCCTGCTTGTGCACAGGATTGGACTAGAACAGGAGTGTCAAACTGCCGGCCCGCAGGCCGGACGCTTCATCTGGAAGCTGCATCCACCCCATTGCTGGCAATGGCAAAATCATCCTGATACGTTATGCGATGTCATGTGACGTCGCAAGTTTCACATGTCTGGACTAGAAGATCTCCAAGGTCCCTTCCAACTCTGCTATTCTGTTATTTAACTTTGGACTCTCCTCAATTTATTTAATGCTGATAATAGGAATAACTTGTGGCCATGTAGCCATGTGAAATGAACACTTGTTTCTGAATCAGAATTGCCCATATCCTACTAACAGAGACCGTTAAACAGCCCAGTGAAGATATCAGTCTCATGAACCTTCTGAAACAGGTTTTTCAAAATATAGTCCTGGTTTTAACTAAACTGCAAAAAGACTAGTCAAGGTAATATAAAAGACCTCTTTTCTCCATTCTGAAGTCTCCCAATTCAAAAACATTTTTTATAGCCTCATGAGTCAGGAGAACAAGGCACAAGGAGGACCATAAAATAAAATCTGTCTCATGCCTTGAGCTCTGACTACAGCTAATTGCTTGGCATTCCAAATTATAATGTCATATTTTAGGGCCTTAGAGGTGGAAAGAATTTATTTATTTTTTTAATCTTTGACCATACCTCCTAAAAGTACCTTAATCCTAAGAAAAAATGTCATATTATGATATAGCCAAACTAAATGGGAGAAGATCTCTGTGCAGCGTTTGGAGCCCAGTTATAATATGTATTGTTTCATTGTTTCTCTAACACACTGAGTATATTACCTTAGCCATAACATGGGGGACTTTCCAATCTAATTTGTTCAGCACTAGTGCTGTTGAAGACTGGGAAGTGTTCCAGGGGAAATCACCTCCACACAAACAGAGATTAGCAGCTCTCCCTTGCAGACATATGGAAATGATTGCCTATAATCTCCGGTAATTGTGGCAGTATTACATTCAAATCCTGTTTTCAATTTTCTCAAACTCTAGACTGATTGTGTTATTAAATCATGCTGGCTGATGTATTTAATAAGGACTATTAAATGTTTATAAAATTAGGGAAATCAATATGAGCTTTGAGTTGGATGATGTGTTTATGGCTTACAGCAAAGGTAGACCATTGTTAAAAATAACAGCAATAGAATTAAAGATGTGTCTACAAAATTGACATCAACAACCCACTTTAACAACATTGATTAGAAACACCTAATTAAGGTGTGGAGGAGATAATAAAGTCTAATACTTATCCAGAGAAGGGTTTCTTTAGTTTAAAACAATAGAAAACAGTCTAAAACAACAGTCTAAAACAGAACACAATCCTAAAAGTATAGTTCACATATCCACTCATATAATAAAGATACAATCCTATGTACTTTAAGTTGATAGTAAACTCAGATGAGCCAAGATAATTTTTGGCTGAAAAAGAGTCATGTTCTCATTTCCCATGGCTTAAAGACTACAGTTGGAACACATCAGTTTTGAGCCTGGAAGATGCTCATGAAGTGAAATGTAACTGCAAACCCATTAGAAAGTGGGTTGTCCAGAGCTCCCATAGGAGTCATTTCCACCAAGGTCTGACCTCCATCCCCACCATTCGAACCAAATGCTTTTCATCTACTGATGTTAAATGTGTGCCAGTATGGCATTCTATTGTCTCTTTTCCTCCTAGGGGTGAAGCCAAGCTTCCCCCCCAAACCCGCCCCAAACAATACTCCACCCCTGACTATGTAACAAACAAACAAATCAATGAGATAGCAAGCTTATTTTTAACATGTATTGCTCCCAATGAGGGGGTTTTCCTCACAGTATAATGAAACTGCCAGAGAAAACATTCAGTCCATGTTCAGATAAACTCTTGGCCAATAATGTCCAGTATTTTTGAGCTCCAATCTTCCTGAGAAAATTATACGATGCAGTATTGTACTGCCCAAAGTCTTACTTAATTAGTCTACTTGGATTTTCAGAATACAATTTAAGTATTTCCTTATTTTTCCCTGGCCATTTTAAGGAACAGAGAAATTTTAGTATGACTTTCAATGTATTAGCAGAGGTTGGTTTCATAATGCACGTTGTGATGCACAATCAATTAAACCAGATTATATGGATCTAAGCTGATTTTTCTCAGTTTAGTTTATTTGTACATTTCCCATGTCTAGAGAAATTTCCACTGGTTTTAATTTAGATAAATCCAATTTGGTCTACTTCCATTCTTAGAGATATGAGACTGAAGTTACAAGGTACACAGAATCCTCTACAAAAGTAAGTTCCACATCCTATTTGAATCTGATGCTTTGCACCTGAGCTAGGTAACCATTTTCTCTAAATAATTTATTTATTTATTAAAAAATTCCCAAGGCCTTTGGGACTATAGCAATGACCAGATCTACCATAGTAAGTGTGGCTGGCATGTTTTTGAACTCTTCCTGGGAGTGAATATATTCACATAAAATAAGCATATTAAGCCAAATATTGTACTTATTTTAAATTATAATTTGCAGAAAGTTGTAAACAACACAGGCAACCCAAAGCTGAAAACTGTATCACTAAAAATGCTTATTTTGCTCCTGAATTTTTTTGATGCAATCTTATGAAACTCTAGGGATGAAGAAATGTATCTGAGGTTTGGTTGCCACCAAACATTATATATTGTCATGTATTGAGGTAATACAAAGTAGTTACAGTGTCCATATGAAAATGTAATCATGGCTTTAAGTAGTGTTAATATATGTAATTTATGAAATACACCGATGACAAATAATTGCAAGAGTTGGATCTAAAGATCTTATGAATAGAATTTTATCTAAAGGAGAAGGAGGAGATCTTTTTGTGTTTTGAATTAATTTTTCCCTACTCCCCCTTGCTTTTTTTTTTTGCCCTGACTTCCACAATATTTTGGATTAATGTCATAATATAAAAATCAAACATTCACTTATCCATATTGAAATTATATGACAAAGACCACTATTCTATGTGTGTCATCGTTTAGTGAACTGCAATCATCTTCAGTGAGCAGAGTTCCTGGTAACTGCAAACAGAATAAAAACTCTGTATTAATGGAATTGTTGGCATGATTCTGCTTATGTAGGTTGGGACTTCTATATTTTAGTTATTTCTATACCGTTGCATCTTTCTACAGCCATCCCTCTTCTCTCTCAGATTCATCCTGTCTCCCACAACTGCTTTTGGGGGATGGGATGACAAAGATGGGTAGAGTTGGAAGAAGCACTTTTCCTCAAGGCAAAATCACCGTAGGATAGAATGGAGTGCTTTTGAAGAGTTGTTAGGAGATGAGCAATATATAAATGTAATAAATAAACACATAAATAAGGCAATTTCCCTACCTTTGAAAGCATGTGTATTCAAGCAGCTGAAGGCAATTAAAAACACCAATTAAAAACTTCATATAGTTTCAAATAACTGCATGCAGGAATCAACATATAATGTATAGATTTCTTCAGAATTTTTCATTCATGTAATTTTTGAAAATTAAGACTAAAATTAATTCCAATTTAAAATCAACTTTGAGCTATAAATTTCAGGGGTTTTCTAGGAAAAATAAAAATGGATACTTTTGTCCAGTTTTTATTACAAAATTATTACAAAATTCACTTCAGCTCTGTCTAAAAGATAACTAATGTAATGGTATAATTCTTTTTTATATTTTACACACTGTAATAATGATTAGTTTGGTGAAGGAACCTATATATTCAAATGATAGATTTTACAAATTCCATTTCCTTGTTGTAAAATACATGCTATTTAATCTTCTGCAGAGTGCAAGGTTTCTATCTATTTAATCACTCAAAATTTCACCTTCAAATTTCCTTTAACCTTTCACTGGCTTTCTTTGATCACTGTAATAATTTTAATGAATCATTATCAAAAAAGGGTTTTTTTTTCAATTCTTTGCATTAGTAATTCTCACTGGACAAAAAGCATTTTAAAATCCAAACTCATTAAAACCACAGCCCACATGCTAAAATAATTTGGTCCCCTGACTAAAGGATAAACTTAAACTTGTTTTTTTCCAGCAAATTAATTTTTCTTTCTTTTCTCTTCTTTCTTTTTCCCCCCAGGGCAGTGGAGGGATGAGACTTACAAATGAATTAATTACTGAGTTACCCAGCATAAAATGCCCCACATCATTATATTTACATAAACATGCAGTATTTTAAAACCCTGGTGTAACTAGCCCATAATGTAGCCTTTTCCAAATCCTATGAAGTAAGGAAGATTTTGCATGGTTTGCATTACAAACATTGCAAGGGGTGAAGTAAACTGGATATAAGGCTAATATTTGGCAGTGTCTTATAAATAATCTGATTATTTTATATTGATTGAAATATAAAATTTCATCTTGTGTACCAGAAACAAGACCAGCCATGCTTGGAATTTCTCTCTCTCTCTCTCTCTCTCTCTCTCTCTCTCTCCATGCCTGTCTGCCTGCCTGCCTATACTTAGGCAACTTAGAGCAAGGTCTCTATGTAGCATTAAACATCTGCATTTTCTTGGTCTACTCTCAAGGGACCTTTCTTCCCATTTAATTATTTGAGGATTGTATATTTCTGGGATTTTTCCTTCCAAATCTTCTGTTGGAATTTATTTCTGATCCAAATGAAAGTAGCTTCTTTCTCTGAGTCTCCCTTTCTCTCTTTCAAAAAGAAAAAGAAATGCACAATAAATGCAATGTATTGCTTTCCAAGCTATTGGTCTGAAATATTTAGAATTGATTGTACTAAAGGATCATCCATCTGCCTTACACATCGCTTCTGAATGTTAAGACACACAGAGATTCATACACAAACAAAAGGGTAGGGTGGGGAAATAACCATTCAGAAGAGGTTTACATAAAATGATTCTTAATAGTTGCTACTAAGTGCAGGGAGAAACATTTGGCTCTCAGATCTATAAATCACAAATTTTTTATTCATATTGCTTATCTGTATAAATAGTAACAAATGAAAATTTAAACTATGCAAGTTGCCTATATTGCATTATATAAGAAAGGATGAAATAATAGGGTTATATAACCAATGCATACCTGAGACAGAATAGTTTAAATGATCATTCAAATCTTTAGAAGCCACATTTTTTTATGAACCTGGGTTAATAACGTAACATAACATAACATAACATAACATAACATAACATAACATAACATAACATAACATAACATAACACAACACAACACAATACAAAAATATAATATAATATAATATAATATAATATAATATAATATAATATAATATAATATAATATAATATATAGAAATGTTATAGTCACTATAAATATATACTAATCAGCATACATTAAAATGAAATTTTGTTGCATTCAGCTCTCACAATTCAATAAGGTTGAATTTTGCTTACTCTTCACAAGGAACTATGAAACCTCATGGCTATTACTAAACTTGTATTACATTTAACTTTGATTAGAATTTATTTGCGCATTCTGAAGAGGGAACAAGTACCAGCTTGTTCCCCAGACATTGTGGGAAGCTTAGATTCAAACTATAGCCGAACACCAATTGTCTGATAGCCATGACTATCTTACTTTCTCTCAGATTATCTTACTTTGCAGGGTTGCAGGAGGAAGTGGGGTTGGCAACTAGTGTTGTAAGCCCACTGAATAAAGTTTGGAATACAAATGCCTTCTTCTCTAGAGAAACTGTTGATTCTATGCCAACAATGAAATGCAAGAAACATCTGATTATATTCTCTACATCCAGACCGTAGCAAACTGATTGGGCAACCAAGTTTCTGAAAAAGGGACCACCATCCATTGTCTATCACAAGTATAGGTAGTTGAATGTTTTCACTTTTTTCAGTTTTACATTTCAAATACTATGTTTCAGAAAGAACCCATCTTGATCATTTCTTCCATCAAAGAAACATTGGCAGGTTAAACTCCCCTTCTTCCCCAAGCCCCTGGCCCCCTCCTCCATAGACTAGGGAGGGTCTTCAAAGTAGATTTCAAGGAATGAGGTCTGAGGACTGACAAATTCCTGCTGAATGAATCAAAATTTGCTGATGTAACTTGGATTTCTTAACTGGATGATATGTTAAAGCAGCATTTCTTCCTAGAGGCTAAAAAAGTAGCATTTCTCTTGCTTACCCTTGCAATATAATTTATAGGATAATTTTCAAAAAGGCTGTATTTCTGTTACTGGATGTAATACTAACCATTTCTGAAAATATTAAAAGAAGAGATTTTAGTAACCTTAAAATCAGGCCTTTATATGCAGAGCACTCAAGCATCTTGCCAGAATACACAGATATTGAATATGCTCAGTCTTACGTATATTTGCCTCAGCTGAGTTCCCTAAAGACAACAGCCTGCATCACAAAATCACCACACGTAGCTCAACATAATTTTTCCCAATTAGCACTCTCTCTTCTGGAAAAGCCTGTGGCGGATGCAATAGACAGATCCCTTGAGGAAAGTGGTCCATATAGGTAGACTTGAGATCGCTGACAGATCTCTCAGTATGTGTGTGAGAAAGAGAGAGAAAGAAAGAGAGGGGAGTAGATATTCATAAAACATTCCCCTCTTCTTATCACTAGCTCAGGGGCATGTCTGTGTCTTAAAGCAAACATCCGTTAAGCTGCTGCTCCTTTTTTTTTTTTTAGTGAGCAAGAAAAATAAAGTCACAGTAAATATTAAATACTTCTACTTACTTCACATAACAAATATAAAGAATCAGAGCCAAGCAAGAATACAAACCTGAAAAAAAAAAAATCTCGAGAAGACAGATTGCCTTTTTAGTTTTAAATTTCAAAGAGAGTTAGGGGTCCATTATAGACGTTTTCCAAAGTTCCCAACTTTCATTGTTTCAATAAAGCAGAATATAAAGCTTTTGGCTTAGAGAAGAGTAACTCGAGAAAAGCTAATAGGGCTGGTCTACTCTAGAGCACAGATTTTCAGACTTGGCAATTTTAATATCTGTGGATTTCAACTCCCAGGATTCCCCAGATTTCCTTCACCTTTCAAGTGCAGTAAGAAGCTTCTGTGGATCAATGGATAATGTTATATATAAGAACTGTGGTGGCACAGTGGTTAGAATGCAGTATTGCAGGCTAACTTTGCCCACAGCTAGGAGTTTGATCCTGACCAGCTCAAAGTTGACTCAGCTTTCCATCTTTCCGAGGTTGATGAAATGAGGACCCAGATTGTTGTGGGCAATATTATGCTGACTTAGAGAGGGCTGTAAAGCACTATGAAGGAGTACATAAGTCTAAGTGCTATTGCTATTACTATATATGAATGTGCTTCAGGTAGTAGATTTACAAAATATTTTGTGGTTGCCAAGTCAGGACTACCAAGTCACTGCTTGAGTTGTACTTGCCCATTTTAGAGAACATTTGCAATCTGTTCTCATGATTTTATTGGGATTATTCATCTTTTGCAAATATATAGTTGCCCATTAATCATTTGAGAACAATTCATACCCCTGTATAACAGAGAATTTCTAACTTTTTGCCCTCATATTGGTATATATATATTATATTGACCGGGGAGTCAGTCTTCAGAGGCAATTTCTTCCTGCAGAATAATTTTCATTATGCATTTTGGAGGGGGTGTTGTGTTCCCTTAGTACATGAAATTTATTACATAAAGTAAAGCTTTACCAATGTAGTTAGCTAATTCTCAAAATAGGCAAAAAGTCAAATAAAAGGTTATTTATTTTATTACATTACGGCATTTTAATATCTGAGCTAGTATGAGCAACTGAGCAACTCCATTTGGGATTTATTATAATTTCTTCAGTGCTGAAGGAAGAATATTGTTTGGCCCAGTAGGTATCAACTCTGAGAACTTCCATAGAGGATGTACACAATATAAATAAATGTTTCATAAAATGTAATGAATGTGTCATTCTGAGACTTGACATTCCAAGAGACTTCAATTATGGCTGTTGATAAGTGTCATCTTTGAATATCCAGAGATAATTATTCATTAGAAGACATGAATTGACTTAAGAAAACATACAACCAGCCTTATAGAGATGTTCATAAATTACAAGGGCATTTAACCACAATATGGAACATTAATATGCTGCAAAAACCTATTGTCTCTTCTGTTTAATGATGATCCCATAGAATCTAATCTGGAACATAATTGATCAGCAGTTCCATTCATAATAGATGCTAGCAGCCATCTGGGAAATGCTACTAAAAATGTGTATGTGTGTATGTGTGTGTATGTGTATACATGCATAAAATAAACTATAGAAGTAAGTACTAAAAGAGAGTGGGACACATTTCATCACACTCACCATCTTTTATTTCTTTTTAAACTGATTTTATTGTAATTTGTTTGATTGTTTTGAACCAGTCAGAGTTGAATGGCATATACATTTAATAAATTATAATTATTACTACAAATAAAACATGTCTCTTCACTAGTCCTTATTGTATTAATTTTATAAAAATTATACTGTATAGTTTTAATTATATTAAAATATTGATATTTTATAGAATTATTATAATTGATATATACTATATACTATGTAGTATTGTGGGAAGTCAGCCCCCAGAGAAGGAAATATTAAAAGGGCAGAAAAATATATTTCCTCAAAAGGATTTTAAAAGCAGAAACCAAACCTGCCCCCAAGTCTCTCTCCCAAGCAGAAGCCAGCTCTGTACAAATGCAGATGTAAACCATCAGGAAAGTTGGAGCTAGAAGCTTAAGAAGACAAAAGACACCTAAAATCTGCATACCCCACGTGAGACAGGGCATGGTAGGATTAACTCAAAAAGGCCAAAGGGCACACCCAGACTCAGGTCAAAATACATGACATAGGAAATACAAAGCCTGAAACAGGAACAGGATCCACTCCAAACAAAAGGCTTCAGTGGGTATAAAAACCTACTTCCCACATGTGTTCACCCCTTCTTTTCTCTCCTCTTTCCTGCCAGAACCATTTTTCGGCCTGGCTCTTCAATAAACTGCAAGCTTCTTTTTAAAGCAGTTGCCATGTTGGTTATTTATCCCCAGCTTGGATGAATCAGGATGAAGACTTTTCTTTCGGTTCAGTGTTTCTTTTGGAAAAGAAGCAAGTTTCCAGATGAGGAACATTGGACTTGCATGTGGTTACATAGATGCTTTTGGTTTTGGTACATTATTTTAACTAATTGTTTAGATTTTTTAAAATCTATTATTTTTCCTTTAACCTTTTGTCCTAAGTGTTAAAATCTGAACATCTCAGACTGATTGTATCTCTGTATAGTTAATTACCCTCTTTTGGTTTTGAGGAGCTCTGAATTTAGTTTTATATTTAAATTAATTAACCCAAAGTAGTATTTGAATGATTACAGAACTTTTATATAAGAAAAAAAATATATTTCTGATGAATTTAAGTCCACAACTCTAGCACATTTGGCTTAATGTTTCTTGCAAAATAAAACTATATTATAAAATAGGTATATTAAGTAGTGTGGTGAATTCAAATAAAGAGAACATATATTAAGTAATAGAATAACAGAATAACAGAGTTGGAAGGGACCTTGAAGGTCTTCTAGTCCAACCAACTGTTCAAGTAAGAGACCCTATACCAGGGGTGTCAAACTGCCGGCCCGTGGGTCAGATGCGTCATTCAGAAACCACACCTGGTTTTGCAATGGCAAAACCGTCCCAATACCTTGCCCAATGTCATGTGACATCGCGAGTTTGATATGTCTGCCCTATACTATTTCGCTGTCCAGTCTCTTCTTAAAAAAATCTCTAGTGATGAAGCATCCACAACTTCTGGAGGTAAGCCATTCCACTGGTTACTTCTTCTGTCAGGAAATTTCTTCCTTAGTTCTAAGTTGGTTTTCTCCTTGATTAGTTTCCATCTATTGTTTCTTGTTCTGCCTTCAGGTGCTTTGGAAAATAAGTTGATTATGAATAAGCTGATAGCTGATTCAATCAACAATCTGAAATAAGGAGAAAACCGTCCTAGAGATTTAAGAAGTACAGGGCGTGGAAGGCAAAATATAGCACAGTGGTTCTCAACCTTTTTAATGCCGCGACCCCCAACCGGTCGTAAGTCGAGGACTAAACCGGTCGTAAGTTGAGGACTACCCAACCTGTCGTAAGTCGAGGACTTTCCCTGCCCGGGAGCACCGCGCATGCGTGGTGCTGCCCCCTGCGCCAGCCGAGGCGTAGCTGGCAAGCAGCAGAGACGGAGCAGGCCGACTACCGGCTGGGCCACCAGCTGGCCCAGCCCAAGGGAGATAAGTTTCCAACCCTCCCTGCGCCCGCCGGCCTCCCACCTCCCACCCCTGGCCCTCTTTTACTTACATTTTTAGTAGTTGCTCAGCAGGGAGGGGTGGAAACTTCCAGACAGCTTGCCTTCGCTGCAGACAACTTGCAGCACCATTTGCAGAAAGGGACTTTTGGCGGGGTCAGCAGGGCAGAGACAGCCTGGACAATTCCTACTGGCTTTTGAAAGCTAACAGAATTAGACTCTATTCAAGAGAGTCTATTCTATTGGCTTTCAAAAACCAATAGAATAAAAGGGAGTAGCACAGCTAAGGAAAAGGGAAAAAAATGGCGGACTGCGTTGTTTGGCGACCCCTGTGAAATGGTTGTTCAACCCCAAATGGGGTCACGACCCACAGGTTGAGAACCGCTGATATAGCAGCAGGCTAAAACTCAGCACAACATTTAATAAATACTCTGATAGAAAGCAAATGTCTTTTAACAACATGAAGGACATTGTTGTAAAACGAGAGTCATCTTTCTTTCTTGATGAGACTCCTGAATCCTGTTTTCACATTTACATAAAGAGTTAAATTAAGACAGCTTCATGTATTTCAGTGAGCAAAATACCCTAATGCAATATCAAAAGATGAGCATCACAGAAATGTCGCTGGAAACAAGCTGCCCAAATCCAATGGAGAAAATGCAAAACTCTTCCATTTCCCTTGTTGCAAGGGAACATGGCACACAGTGCCATAACAGTGTCAAGAAAGACTTAAGCTGGTTCCGCTATATTTCACTTTAATTAATTTAGAGATTATCTTCTAAGACAATATACTTCTGGGTACAATTAGATGACACATGCTGTATCGTGTATTGACACACATTCAGGAAGTGCCACTCTCTTTCAAGGACAAACAAGTCCAAAACATCTGACCAAAGGGTGAAGAGGGGAGGTTGGGAAGAATCTTCAACCCACCCGATCCAAAGCTATCAGTCTTCTGCTGCAGTTCCAATGCAATTAAGGGGAGGAATCTTTGCTAAATTGATATATTCTTTCCTATTGTTTGCAATGAGATTGATTGTTGGAACAGGAGAGGACAAGACAGGAGAGGACAGAACAAGACAGGGAAGGAAATGGAAGGAAAGGTAAAGAAGAAAAGGAAAGGAAAGGAAAGAAAAGGAAAGGAAAGGAAAGGAAAAGAAAGGAAAGGAAAGGAAAGAGGAAAAGGAAAAAAAACAAGTAGATCAGCAATTTCTGTTTCTTCTCAAATTTACATTCTATTTCTCTCTTCTCAGCAGGTGTCCCAATTCACTTTTGGATTTTGGACTTTTACAATATCGAAGCCTTTGATGGAACAATAGAATTGCTCTATAAACTAATGAATGTGGGCTAATTCTATAGAGAACTTAGGTTTTGTTTCCCTTCAGTCTTAAACACTACATTTATTCAAACAAATAGCAAACCTAGACAATGTTTTGCATAACAGCTTGGTGTTCCTTTGCAGCTAGCCACAGAGCTGTGCAGGTTGAAGAAATGAATTTATGTCTGTGGTAGATGCTTCTACTGAGAGATACAGTTTAATATGTATTGAGTGCAGCATAAATTCCTCATTAACCTTTACAACCATCTGGAGAAAGAGCTGCTACTTATATCACAACAGACCACATCAGTGACAATGACTGTAACCTAAAATGCTGCATTTTATGAGATAGTGGAGAAGTTGGTGCCAAGGCAGTCAGACTCATGAGCTCCAATTACTAATTGGAGCATACAAAAGTAGCTACACTGGGTTATCCATGCACAGTTTTTAAGGGCTTGAGAGATCATATCACTGTAAAACAACTGTAATAGCTACTCAGCTAGAGTTTGAAGAAGATGCACTTCCATTCAGGAAAATGATACTGTCTCCATTTTCTAATTTTTACAGCAGACAGTTCCTCCAATATAATACCAATCATTGCTTCCAAATTTCCAAAGGCTACTAACTTGAGCCATTTGCATGTAGGTTAAAGCTCAGGACTACTTAATTTTAAAATCAGCCACATTAAAATTATATCGAATAAAAGAAGATAGAGATTTCCCTATCCAGTTAAGTTGTGTCTCTTCAAGGCACGGTGCTTATCTAGCAGTAGGGACGTGATAGAGCAGTGGAATGAAAGCTGCTTGTTTGCTTACTGTTTATTTGGATTTTATACAGAGGCAAAATGAAAATAAAATAGGAAAAAATTGCTTCTAATGCAACCAAAGGCAAGAGCATGAGGCATCCCTCCTGAAATATATTTTCCCATTCTTTGACACATCGTAGTTGAATTTCTCTACTTCTACTTTCTATATTATTCTGTGATTGAGCAATGATTTTGTAGCCCAGTTCTCAACTAGGACTTCTAAAAGAATCATAACAACAAAACTGAAAAGAATGAAATCAGAGCTAAGCCAGCAGATACAATATGGCAAATGTCTATGGAGATTCTCAGTCATCCAGGTCATGATTGTCCCAAAAGTGCTTTTTTCAAGAGGCAACTGGACTTTCTTATTTTTCTTTGAAGACGTTTTGCTTCTCATATAAGAAGTTTCTTCAGCTCTGACTGGATGGTGGGAAATGGAAGGATTTATACTCCTTGCAGCTAGCTGGTCATTTGCATTCTTTTAGAGAGTTTATCTGTGTCCTCAAGGTCACCTGAGTGGTGCAAATGGGTGTGGAGCCTTCTTGGAACTGGTGAAAGGACCGTGTTGTAGACTGGAAACAGATGATGTCGTATCTCTCCCCTTCTATTGAGAGAAGGCTGTTCAATTGTGACATAGATGGCCTCTTTGGGCCCTCTTTCAAACCAGCAGTCCTCTCTGTCCAAAATGTGGATTTTGCTGTCTTCAAAAGAGTGAAAGTACATGTAGCCCCAAATTTCTGTTCCTAAGCAAGAACAATGTTAGGAGAGTATTTCCTCATTTTATGACTTTGGCCATCATTGCATCATTGTTAAATGAATGATGCAGTCATTAAGCAAATCTGGCTTCCCCCATTGACTTTGCTTGTTGGAAGCCAGCTGGGAAAGTTACAAACAGTGATCATGTGAGCCCAGGACAGGGCATCCATCATAAATACATGCCAGTTGCCAAGTGCTCAAATTTTGATCCTGCAACATGAGGATAATAATAATAATAATAATAGTAAAGTTGGAAGGGACCTTGGAGGTCATCTAGTCCAGTGGTTCTCAACCTTTCTAATGCCGCGACCCCATAATACAGTTCCCCATGTTGTGGTGACCCCCAACCACTTATACATCACCGGGTGCTAGGGGTGTGGCCAAAGAAAAGGGAAAAAAAATGGCAGACAGCCTTGTTTGGTGACCCCCATGAAATGGTCGTTCGACCCCAAATGGGGTCCCGACCCACAGATTGAGAACCACTGATCTAGTCCAACCCCCTGCTCAGGCAGGAAACCCTACACCATTTCGGACAAATGGCTGTCCAGTCTCTTCTTAAAAACTTCCAGTGTTGGAGCATTTACTGCTTCTGGAGGCAAGCTGTTCCACTGATTAATTGTTCTCACTGTCAGGAAGTTTCTCCTTAGTTCTAGTTGCTTCTCTCCTTGATTAGTTTCCACCCGTTGCTTCTTGTCCTGCCTTCAGGTGCTTTGGAAAATAGCTTAATTCCCTCTTCTTTATGGCAGCCCCTGAGATATTGGAATACTGCTATCATGTCCCCCCTTGTCCTTCTCTTCGTTAAACTAGACATACCCAATTCTAGCAACCGTTCCTTATATGTTTTAGCCTCCAGTCCCCTAATCATCTTTGTTGCTCTTCTCTGTACTCTTTCTAGAGTCTCAACATCTTTTTTACATCGTGGTGACCAAAACTGGATGCAGTATTCCAAGTGTGGCCTTACCAAGGCATTGTAGAGTGGTATTAATACTTCACGTGATCTTGATTCTATCCCTCTGTTAATGCAGCCTAGCACTGTGTTGGCCTTTTTGGCAGCTGCAGCACACTGCTGGCTCATATTTAAGTGATTGTCTACTAGGACTCCGAGGTCCCTCTCACAGTTACTACTATTGAGCATGGTGCCACCTATGCTGTACTTGTGCATTTGGTTTTTCTTGCCTAAATGTAGAACCTTGCTTTTTTCACCATTGAATTTCATTTTGTTAGTTAGTGCCCAGTGTTCAAGTCTGTCCAGATCCTTCTGTATCTTAAGCCTGTCTTCTGGAGTGTTGGCTATTCCTGCCAGCTTGGTGTCGTCTGCAAATTTGATGAGTTCCCCATCTATCCCTTCATCCAAATCGTTGATGAAGATGTTGAAGAGTACTGGGCCCAGAACAGAGCCTGGGGCACCCCACTACACACTTCCCTCCATATAGATGCAGTTCCATTGAGGACCACTCGCTGAGTACGGCCGGTCAGCCAGCTACGGATCCATCTGGTGGTGGTTCTGTCTACCCCACATTTTTCTATCTTGTCAAGTAGTAGGTTGTGATCTACTTTATCAAATGCCTTACTGAAGTCCAAGTAAATTATGTCCACAGCATTCCTCTGATCCACTAATTTTGTCACTTGGTCAAAGAATGCAATAAGATTTGTCTGGCATGATCTATTTTTGACAAACCCATGTTGGCTTTTAGTAATGACTTTGTTTGCCTCTAGGTGTTCGTTGATTCGTTGTTTGATTATCTTTTCCAGGATCTTCCCAGGTATTGAGGTCAGGCTGATAGGTCTGTAATTTCCTGGATCCATTTTTTTTCCTTTTTTGAGGATGGGAACTACATCAGCTCTTTTCCAGTCCTCTGGTAGTTCCCCTGTGCTCCAGGATCTTTGAAAAATATAGTTGAGTGGCTCCGATATCACATCTGCCAGTTCCTTGAGAACTCTGGGGTGTAATCTATCTGGTCCTGGCGATTTGAACTCATCTAGGCTGGACAGGTGCTCCCTAACCATTTTCTTGCCTATCTTAACTTGTGTTTCTGTTTTGTTTTTTATGGCACTATTTTTGATAGGTTGGTCTGTTTTTTCCCTTTGTGTAAAGACAGATGCAAAAAATGAGTTTTTGGGATGCTGCAATGGTTGTAAGTGTGAAAAACAGTCATAAGTCATTTTCTTCAGTATTATAACTAAGTTAGGATGGTCACTAAATGAATGGTTGTAAACAAGGACTACCTGTAATAGGTAGGCTCCATTATGATTGAGGTGTACTATATGGGAAACCATGCCTCTCACTATAAATGAAATGTATGGCTCATATATAGTGTGTGCATGTGGGGGGGGGAGAAATATACTTCAAGAGCCAGATAGGCCAGCCTTTTCAATCTGCTAGCCACAAATTTCCTTGGATTAGGGAAATAAATTATCAAATTTGAGAGTCAATACAGACAATATAGGCATTTGATTCAGGATCCTCTTTAAATGATTTTCCTGGCTCCTCATTTTTTGTGGAGGAATTTCCTTGGTAGAAGACACTATCCAGATATCTGTCCTTTAAACTCTGAGACTGATATGAGAATATTGGTATGGGTTTGCTCATCTTGTTCCCCTAACACAAATATAATCCCACCACTTTTCATAAGATCTTAAGAGGGCTAAACATATACTTCTAACAATGAAATAGAAATTCATGTGAAGAGAAAGGTTCTAAGTTCAAAATAAATTTTCAAGGTCATGCCAGTACTACTAATTGGGACTAGAACAATCCAAGTGGATGACCGTAGAGTTATTGGTCAAAATGGTCTGAACAATTTAGAGCCTAGCAATTTCACTCTGAACCAGTGAAAGTTTCCAGACACTCTTCAAAGACTGCCACACACAGAGTATATTACATAATCAAATATGCTTGTTAGGAGGAGATGAATTATTGTGGCTAGATCATTCTGACACAGCTGGTGAACTAGCTTCTACTGGAAAAAATGCATTTTTAAATATAGCTACCACCTGAGCATCAGGATCCAAGAATCCTTGAATATTGCAAGTCTGAATCTTAAATGTTGCAAGCCTAAGGTTGGTGATGACAGGAGGGAGTGCAACTCCAATTATAAAAAATGATACTGAGATAACAGACTGAAGCCCTCAGGGGAAAAAATCTACATAGGTGCTAATTATTTATACTTTTTTTTCCTTAGTTGGATAGTATTTCTGAACCTTTCTAATTAATCTTGAATGAGCAATCCAACATTATTTCCAAACAGCCCTAATTCATTAACAATTGTCTGATTGACTATGTGCCATCAAGTTGATGTCAGCTCCTATCGACCACATAGGTAGATCTTCTCCACGATGATCTTTATCCAACCTGTACCTTTAGATTTTCAGTGATGCTTCTGTCACTATTGCAACTGAGTTTGTCCCTCTTGCTGTTACTTGTCCTCTTCTATCCCCTTCCACCTTTTTCAGTACTATAAATTTCTCAAGACAGCTAGGTCTTCACACTGTATTGTATATGTAAAATATGATAATTTGAACTTGATATTTGTGCCTTACATGAAAACTCTTATTATTTTAGTATACATCCACCTTTGCAATTGTGGGGGGAAATGTTGGATTTTATTGTGTGTTTGGTGAATGACTATACAAATGACTATACAGGTTTGGTCAATGACTATTCAGGTAACGATCTATGGCAGAAACGGTATCCCTCTATCCCACAGAGAAGCAAATGGTCAATATTTTGCCTGGAAAATAACATCCTTCATGATGATTATATATATAAAGGAATTCCCATAAATATTTGCTTTTGTTATTTCAAATCAGCAACTTGGAAAACTCTCAATGCTTCTCAACTCTTTTGGAAGAGAAAATAAATTTTCTAGTGAAAACATTAGTTGCTTTATTACTCATTCTCCTACAGAAGGGGGTAGATTGCTCCAGGTTCACATATTTCTGATTATTAGGGCGATACAGATATTTAGAGTGGCACTTCACTGAATGGAGATTCAAGTAAACACTCAATACAAGGTGAAGCACATCCCTAATTCAAAACAGTAGATAAAGATTCTTGTCTTGCTTTGCAGAATACATTGCCATGAGGCTCTTTGGGCAATCCAGCAGATTGGCCCCAGCTCAACAATTTCTTGAGGTACCACTGAGTCCTTCTGTGAGTCTCTTTGCAACATCAAAATGATGGGACACATTCCTGTGGGGCAAAACATGTGTTTGAGGCAGATCAGCCATGATTCCCACACTTTTACTCATTATAATTTTAGGGTTAAGACTGGGCTGCACTTCCCTTAATAGGTGGAAATGTTATTTACCCTATATTGCCAAATGTTTGAGCAGCCTGCAAATGATTTTCAGCAAATTTATGATAGTTGTTTGGAACATAGAAGGAAAAGAAAACATATCTAGTAACTTTCTAATTCACTTCATTCATTGTGGCTAAAAAAGGTGCGATGCAATTAAGGCCTATCCAGGAAAATCTGATTTCAATCCTGGCAGAACAATTAGTTGTTTCAAAGGATACCAATAGAAATATCTTTTCTGAGCACATCTGTTATTTCTGCTTTTAATTTTCAACCACCAGTTTTAATTTAGAATCTGTACTGTAAGCACTCCATTCTGTGAACATGAATTATATAATTTGCCAAACTAAGACCTACAGCCAAAGTTTTGTTTTTATTAAGCAATCTGCAATGGGTAATGGACTTTCTTTAACTCTTTCCAGAACATCACTTTCTGATGTTATGGAGTCTGAGAGGGTAAAATAACTTTGAACACATGAACTGGATCATGGAGACTTTCTCATTCCTTCAACTATGTCATGGATATCATATACTTTATGTAGTTGCCATGTAAATGGAGGCATATGCATGTACATTGAATGTACAGATGTTTATTTATTTATGTTTCATATTTCTTAACTGCCCATCTCCCTTGGACTGACTTTGACTTTGAAAAGATGGAGGATAACAGGGAAAAAATTCGGCTCAAGCAAGAGCATAAATTTTTGACAGGATTAACCACTAAATGTTGCCCCCACTAAATGACTTCAGTGTTTGCATAAGGGATTTGTTCCATCTACCTCTGCGATCTCTTCTAATTGGTGACTTCAGCCTACTATTCAAGTCAATCAAGTCAAGTCCAGTCAAGTTAGTCTACTTTTCTGATTTGCAATGCTTTCAACCCTGAAGTATTTTAATTCTGCAGCACTTTGGGGAAGGGGGAGGGACAAAGGGGTGGGAAGTCAGGCTAGGCAGTGCTATCCAAGATGTTTATTTAAAAAACAACTCCCAAACCTGCATGTCACAGCTATGCTAGAAATGTGGTTTTAAGCAGGTAGCTTTGGTGTGTCTGGATGAAAATCTGCCTCTGGGCAAGTTGTTTTTCTTAAACTATACTTATGGCCCTGACAATAAATATTGAGAACTGCTGCTGCAGGACAGCCTCTTAGAGGCATCAAATATGTATACTGTATATGAAAAAGTCTTGCAAATTAGAAGACTGGGGACACCTAGTGTGATTATTCTATTTTATTCTAATATTTTATTCTATTATGAAATAACACTGAAAGATTGAAGAATATATAAAGAGTGCCAGTTTGGTCTAGCGGTTAAAGTGCCAAGCAAGAAACCAGGTGACTATGAGTTCTAGTCCTGTTTTAGACATAAAAGCTGGTTGGGCTTGGCTGGTTATGATAGATGCCCACTGCATACAACATTTCAACATCTATCAAAGCCAGCTCAGTCTGGAAGAATTTTGGTTATGGGTATAGAAGAGGCAAGTGAGTTGATAGTGAATGGGTGAGATTTCATCTGCCATCTTCTGGCCAAAACTGCTCATCACATATCCTTTGAAAGGGGAGTCAATGATACTATCTAATTACTTCCCTCCATCACTAACCCAATTTCCTTCTGAGAGGCAAAATGGAAACACCACCATGCATCCCTTGTGACACCATTGACCAAAACTCTAGGCCAACAGATCTTAGCTGAGATATTCTGATGGCCACTCTGAGCAAAATTCTTGGCCTGGACATTCTGGGGAGGACAAAAAGTCTATCCCCAGCTAAGGATAGAGGCAGCAGGCATTGGGAATGAAAATGTTTCCTGCTTATGTCCTCTTGGATATGCAGCCAAGAAGCTTTGGTGAGTTGGTATTAGAAGAGAGATTGGTCATCTGAGAGTGTTACTCCTGCCTTGCATTCCTCAAGCCCTGCTGGCCCAACTCTGGGTGGAGATGCTTCAAGTTAGTTACTTCTGACACATTTGGTCAGATTCTGTAACGGTATGTGGGAATGATCTAGTGAGCCAGGAGGAAGAGATGCAGACTGGACAACCAACATGCAAAAGATTTCTCAAGTCACAGAGGAAAAGCGGTATATAAGTCTCATAAATAAATAAATAAAATAAATAAAAGGTGGCATGGGAAGCATTTCAAGAGCGACCCTCCCTAGTTTTCCAGAGAATAAAAGTTTTACAAAATTCTGTTAATGTAACCTTATAACAAACATAGTTTGTTCTTCTTGAGTGTACAGTCTTGGAGGGCTCATTGATATCTTGTAGTTTGTGCTGAAGCCCTTGGTACTGCTAGAGGAGGAAAGTCTTTTCTGTCTTCTTTTGTTCAGGTAGTCCTCAACTTAATGACAAAAAGGGAACCTGTCCATCACAGTTATAAATTGCAATGATCATAAAGTAGGTCACAACATTACCAACTCGATGTTATGATTTTTTTTGTGGGGCTTGGTAAATGAATTACCACAGTGGTTAACTGAATCCATGGTTGTTAAGTGAACCTATTGTTTGTCATGGGGTGATTTTGCCCCAAAACCGAAACAAAGACAGGTTTTCAGCAAAAAAGTCATAAAATGTGGTCATGTGACCATGGGAAGGGTGGAAACTGAAACTTCGGAACTGGTTCATAAGTACCATTTGAGGGATCTGTCATAACTTCAAATGGTCACTAAGCCATCATTCGTAAATTGAGGACTACCTGTAGTCTACAGAGAAAGTTCAGAGCAATTCCAAGCAGACCAAACCAAACTAATATATAATTTCACTTTGGTGAAATTGGGGCATTACTACCTCATTTGCAAGATCCTTGGTAATGAACATTTGTTCATGCCGTTAAAAAAACAAAAACAAATACTGAACACCAGTAGGCACAACAAAGGCAATGAACGTGTACTCTCTTTGAGGGATGTTGAGGCCATTTGGTGAGTTTATCTGTGCCCTGTAAACCCTCAAATGGCCTCAACAACTCCCAAAGAGAGTGTTAATGACCAGATGCCTGCAAAGAAATTTAATCCTTCCATTTCCCACCCCCATCATCATTCTGTCAGAACCTATCCTTCTATCTTCCCACCATCCAGTCTCAACTGTCAGTATCTATCCTCCCCTCGTCAGCAATCACAATTGATGAAGCAAAATGTTTTCTTCTTATTCCTCAAGGAAAAACAAAACAAAAACAGTCCAGCTGCCCTTTGAAAAAGCACCTTTGAGATAATTATGACCTAGATGACTGAGAATCTCCACAGCCATGGGACGAATGCCTTCCTGACAACTTTCTCTGATTTTTAGTGGAAATATCAGTCTTAGATAGCCATAACTGATGGAAAGATATCTGTGCTAAGAAGGTGAAGACATTTGCAAATCTCTCTAAGCTATCTGGTAACAATGGTTGGTGCAAAACAACGATACCAGTCCCTCCCCTCATGCCTGAAAAGTTTAATTTGTGTGTGTGTGTTTTATGTAAAGTTGTATTTCTTCAATCAAATTGAAGAAGCATGAGAATGCATAGAAATAGCATAGTACGGCAAACATGCCTCTTTTCCTTTGGAAAAAAGGAAGGACATAAATGATAGTAACACCTAACATATGAAAACTAGAAAGAAAGGGATACAAGGAGGGATTTCTTTCTCTAAAAATAATGTAGCAACTGCAGAACATTTTGTTTAGCCTGTACTGTTCAGCTGAGTAAAGATCAACTTGTGCATTATGGTCACAAAGATTTATGTTTACAAAGATATTGTTTATATATTTTTGTGGGAATAACTTGGGATGTTCTGCAAATAAAATGTCAAACTTTCAACATGGAATGAAACATCTTTCCACATCTGCTGGCTCCCTTAAGTTTGATATTCAATGGAATGGATATTATTTTTCTTGCATTGCTATTCTATTTTGAAATCATTCCCAGAGCAGCTCTTGTTTCCATCTGTAGGGGCACAACCCATCATGAATATTACGATATCTTTAACAGTAATACATATATGCTGGCCTAACCTTTTGTGAACCAAATTCACTGCAGGTGAAAACATCTGCTGTGTTTTACACAAAAGATTAGGACAAGCTAAATATTAGTTTTTCTTTTTTCTGAACAGAATATAACATTAACAGCATTATAAATGTTGCAGTTAAGTCTCTTACCTGCAAAAGTGTAAGATAATTCAATGCATAATATAGATGACTTATAGCAGCATTTAGTAACAAAAATATTGTAATTTCTGCATCAAACCCCATCTTGGATGCCTTTTGTTAGGTTGCACAACAGGTAGATAGCTTCTGGCCTGTGTTCCTCTTTCTTTTTTTTCCCTTGCTGCTCTTTACAGAACAGTGTCTTTAAAAGGGGGAGAGGAAGTAATGGGTAGAATGAACAGAAATACATAAAAAGGTAGATGGAAGTGAAAGATAAATGGAAAAAGAAATCTTAATAAGGTATCTTTTGGGGAAGACTGCTGTAATAAATTAAAGTCACACAAGAGTTTCAAAGGAAATCATATGTCGGCAGAATGGTGAGCCCACCTGACAATGCATGCTAACAGAATTGTAAGTGTAAAGGGTAATGCTTGTCAGCTCTGACAGCTCTAAATGGCCTTTTAGTTCAGTACGCAGAGCTGTCATAAAAAAACATAAAAATGCATATGCAGACAGCTGAAACTGCTATGCACATCATTATCTGCAAATGGTATAAGTATCCTGAACAAAGGGCCTTCCAGTTTACGGACATGCATAAGACATTTTTTCTGCCTCTAGCCTTAAAACAAAGTGCTGTCAAGAAAACAAGATGCACTGCACTAGAACTGAGGGTTTGCTGTCAATCAGCAAGGTGCTACATTTGTACATATTTTTCTGACCTAGCATATGAGAAGAGCATCCTTAACAGATGTGTATTTAACTTCTGGCAGACACATCTGTTTCTTCTCTCTCTTTTTAAAGTAGAGTAGAACTGTTTTGTTGTGTATGTTAATTTCTTTATATCTCAGCTTCTTATTTCAAAAGAACCCATGCAGTTTGTCAAGTTCTTTATATGCCAAGGGAACGGAGACACCAAGATAATGTGCCAGGGGAAGGAAGGAGAGGCACTTTAACAGCTCTTTCTCTCAATTTGCTCAAGATGGTTTTGAAAGACTGCGAAATCAGAAGTGTGGGCAAAAAGATATTTCAATCACAGTGATCACAACTTATCCTGGTAACTTCTGAAAGGCCATCAGTTCTGGACTGCAAACTCTGAGCCATCACTAGATAGCAACAATGTGTTAACTTTCTGCTGTCATCTAAAGATTATTCAGAGTTTTGTAGCTCATTGTTACATAAGAGAAGCATAATCACCTTTTGTTTTTTTTCCAAAAAGGAAGGAAGTAATGGGTATCTTCCTAATACTGCTCAGCTGCGTGGTCCTGCCAAGCCACTATTATTCCCTATCATGCTGCTTGCAGACTCTAATTCTTAAAATACTTACATTTGCAATGAGGGTAAGTATGTGTGAGAGAAATATTTAGCAAAGTGTCTAAGAGCTTATCAACACTGCTAACCACCATATCAGAGCAATTGTTTCTGGCAATTTGTTTTGGAGTGGCTCTATTAATTCCACCTTGCCATTGCAGTTATTTGGTCTGGATGTTAAGAATATATCTGATGCTACCTGAATAATATCCTTCTCTTCCTTTTTCTCATTTAAAAAATGGGAAATTAGAGAGGAAGAAAAAGAAGAAGGAGGAGGAGGATGCTATGGTCAATTCTTTCTCTGCATCTCTGTTTTCTTTCTGAATCCATGAAATTTAATGCTTTTATCTTTCTTCTCTGGAGAAACCAGAAGTTAGTCATATGCAAAAACAATCTGATTTGGAGGATGCATGCATGAATAAGTTAAAAATGACCTTTCACATATTAATAGAACACATTTACAGGCCTGTGATCTGACATTTTTTATTAGGCTAGATATTATATTTTTTCATAGATGCTCCGTGTAGACATCTCATTTGAAGTAAACATGGTGAATAAAATACTGTGCCTTCTACTGGCAATCACTGTCCATCCAGCCATTTATCCATCCATTTATCCATCTATTCATCTATCCATCCATTCCAGATGCTTTTATGCTACTTCAATTAAAATAAATGAATCTAAGAACCGTGGTGGCGCAGTGGTTAGAATGTAGAATTGCAGGTTACTTCTGCTGACTGCCAGCTGCCAGAAGTTTGGCAGTTCGAGTCTCATTGGCTCAAGGTTGACTCAGCCTTCCATCCTTCTGAGGTCCGTAAAATGAGGACCCAGATTGTTGGGGGCAATATGCTGACTCTGGAAACTGCTTAGAGAGGGCTGTAAAGCACTACGAAGCAGTTCACAAAAGCTGCACATTAAATCAACATATCAAATCAACATTAACATATCAAAAAACCAATTGCCTTAATAAGCAGAGCCCATTCCCATCCTAAGCATATATGTCACCAACTCCTCAATCACCAAATTCTTCCTTAAACAGCCAGGTTTTCAAAACTTTTAATGGAGAGGACTTCTATATCTTCCCAGATTTCAGATTTTTCTTTTTAGGGTGGAGAGAAATAATGAGTTCCATCTGATCACAGCTGTGAGGAAACCCACCTTCTCCAGTTTTGATTCCCCAAATTGTTTATTATGAGCCAAATGACTTCAACTACAGAATTTTCTGTCATCAAATGTGATAATGGTTAGCAAATTTACATGGATTTTAAAGAAGATAAGGCAAATTCTTGGTGCATAGAGCTGTCAGTGACTATATTTCCTAAACTAATCACAGTGTCGTACTTGCAAGGAGTCATCTAGCTGATCTTTTGGTGACTGAAAAGGCTGGACCAAATAACCTTTTGGTCTGATCCAGACAAGGTATTAAAAATATATTTAGTATTGCAGTTTGCCACTGAACTGGGAGATCCAGGGCACAACTTCAGACAGCTCCTTGAAGTATACTAAGATAGATGGGCAACCAAAAGTGAAGCTTTGCCAGTTGTATGAGAAGGAAAGGTAAACTCTAATTTTAATTCAGGGAAAAATATCTCAGCTGTTACAGGTTAGAAAACAATTATTTATATAACTTTACAGTACATTGAAAGTGTAATTTAATGCAGAGTAGTAACCCACAATGCTATATCTGTTGTCTATGAAACTTTTTGTGTAAAACATCAATCCTTGTGGTTTTTATGAAGGACACTAACATATGTTTCTGGATTTAATTTGAAAAAGGTCATCAGTGTAGTTCTGGCAATGTTTTCACTTCAAACTGTTGTCCAATTTGAATGCTTCTGAGGTTAGAAAAACATTAAATAAGGATTCCTTTTTCTAATTAACAACAACCTAAGAATTCAATACGTCACCTGAAAAAAATGGAAACAATAGGACCAACTTCACATGACAGGGGTATTGTGAATGTGAAAATAGAAGTTGCAAAACTATTCTAAATCTTAATGGAATAGCAGAATTAATACACACCCTCAGCAGTGAATTTGCTGCAATCAGAAATGTCTTTTTGCAATAATTACATATTTTTTTAATTTTTTTAACAAATATATTTTAAGTTCATAGTTACTGAAGAAGCTTTTTTTTCTTTGCAAAAGCCATTCTTAGTTTTTAACTCTTAAGTCTATTTTCTTCCAAACCTTCATTTGAAATAAAAACATTGCTGTTTTGTTCCATTTCTTTCCATGGAATCCTTGTATAATCTCACTCCCTGAGAAGGATTCAACCAGAATGAAACAAGGTGAAGTTGACCTTCAGGAGGCAGAACATCTGGAAAGACAATTAAAGCCAGATGCACCCAAGACAAGCAGGTTACTCAAGTCCCATTCTATTCTGCTGCCTCCAAAGAACAAAAGGAGAGGACGCTAATCTCAAGACACCCATCATATTTGGGATTCAAATATGTGAACAACTGGTTCTCTGTGTGGATGCTGCTTCCAGAAGTCCATTCTGGGCCTGGGCAACAAAAAATTAGTTACCGGTTCTGCCGAACTGATGCAAACTGGCTGAATCCCACCACTGTGTAAAACTATTGAAATCCTGACCATATCTGTTCTTACCCTTTTTGCATTCCAAAGAGACAGGTGAATACAGAGTCACTTAAAGATAAAGTGGACTCATTTGAGTTTTTTAATCTCAGACTTCCTTTTCTACAAATGACGGATTTTGAGAACAACTTTTCTGAGTATTTAAACATATGGATACATACAACATCAAATGAAACTGACAGCACTGAAGAAATGACTATATCTGGAAATATCTAGCATATAAATGTATTTTCTGATTTTGATGGTGACTAGGCAGATTGGCTGTGCATCAGCTCCCCTCCATTAACCGTTGCCATCTTGTGGGACTGAGGAAATATGCCTTCTCTGCCATGGCCCTTACCTTCTGGAACAACTTTCTCCCAAAGGTATGTACAACTCCCACTGTTCAAGAAGGAAGGTTCCCTTCAAGAAGGCTATGTTCCCAGGTCTTAGGATGGGGTGTTTATGAAGTTTTTGTTGAATCTCTATTTGAATGCTATTGCTGTAGTTTTGTCCAGGCAATTAAGTTTCATGTATTTTAAAAGTTGTAAGCCACCCAGAGTCTTTTTTGGAGCCAGGTGGGGTCAATATGCAGTACATTAAATTAAATTATGTTAGTCAACCAACCAATTCTCCATTTTTGTTTGTGCATGAGTAAACTTTCTGGCTGATTTTCAGTGGTGGGGGAACTCCTTGATATTTCATGAAGGTGAGCATGGAAGAGAAGAGAAGAGAAGACTCGTGGAGCTTCAGATATATATTAGACTGACTACCGGACTGGATTTGTGTAGAATGGGTACATCATGAAATTTCATGATTTATTAGATTGAACAGTTTTATATTTAAACAGCCTATATTGTGATTGTTGTTACTATTATTAATCACAATTATTATTATATCCTGTCTTTCCTTCAAAATCTTAAGGTAGCCTCCACTACATCCACTCTTTCAATCCCCCCTCCCCCCCAATAACAATTCTATTAGGTAAATTGAATAGAGAAGGCTTCTGTTGCTGAAGAGGAAATTTGAACCTGGATCTCTCAGGTCCTGGTACAATAATTTATCCACTATATACGCTAGATCAGGGGTAGGCAACCTCGGCTCTTTTATGACTCATGGACTTCAACTCCCAGAATTCCTGGGAGTTGAAGTCCATGAGTCATAAAAGAGCCGAGGTTGCCTACCCCTGCCCTAGATTATGATAAATATTGTACAGTAATCCTTTAAGCCATGGATGAACAATCCATTGCTCCTCAGTTAGGATCTGCTTGAATTTCAGATCTATTTACTCAAACCAGCACTGCTGATATCTTATTATGGGAACTGTGTTCCAAAACATATTTTATAGAGCACAGCAGCTTGCCTATCCTTGCTTTATGCTTTTGACTCTGGTTTCATTTTCTTCATATTATGTGAGAAAACTATCAAGCTTCAAGCAAGAAACAAAAAAAAATGGTGGTATGGCTCTTAATGAACATAGTCCAATAAACAATATTACTGCACTGGCTTTGTCCTTATCCTTTCTCGCGGGTTAGCCCCCAAATGATTTTATAGAGAGCACCAGGGTCTGAGAGCTATGATTTCACTGGCAGCTCTCCCGAGAGAGGCAACATCCATCTTGCTTTATTGCAGTAGAAGTCATTCCAAAAATTGCGTTTGGGACTGGCCTATATATTAGCCCATTTCATTCTGTAGCCTCAAGGGTTTCAGAACCCTTGGAACCTCATTGCCTTAGTCTATGTCACATTGTCTTTGCTGCACTCTTGAACCGTTCTACTTTTGAATGTAATGAACAATCTTCAAATAACCATTCATGATAAAGAAACAGTATAAAGATCCATTTAATATGGTTTTCTATGAAGGAGATGGTCACCGGAATTTGGAAAGTTTTGGGGGCTGCAGAGTTTTGCAGGACACAGTTCTGTGGGATCAGTTGTCATGAGGGACTTGAACAGGTATCCTCTGCATCACTTCAGAAGCACAACTCCTTTTTCCTTCTTCCGATCCTCCATTTACCAAGCATCAGAGGAAAAAAATCTTTTTCCAAAGTGATTCCCTTTCACCTTCATGACCCAGCATCACTTACTAACCACATCAAAATTGTTAACAAATGTTAACAAATGCTT
The DNA here is from genome assembly GCF_016545835.1 of Crotalus tigris. Lineage (NCBI taxonomy): Eukaryota > Metazoa > Chordata > Lepidosauria > Squamata > Viperidae > Crotalus > Crotalus tigris. The sequence continues at coordinate 23,255 of NW_024100595.1, read as the reverse complement.
CCCCCCCCCCACATCAGTGAGTCAAACTTTCTAAGCAACAGAAGACTGCATAGAATTAGACGCTGGGTGCCACATCCCTTCCCTGTGTGCTCTCCACAAACCAAGTTCAGAAGGTTATTGTGAACAATATTGACAAAGAATGTCTGGTCCTTCCAGCTGCCTAAACTCAGCAAACACTTTTTTGACAAAGGAAATTTGAATTGTGATGGGTAGTTGGTCTCTCCTTTATCTGTTAGATAGTGATGTTGAACTATTCTCTTGTTTTTTATTTTTGTTTTTACTTTTAAAAATTACATTTATCCAGATAGTTATCAAATTTCAAAAAAAAATATCCTGACATATTAAACATAACTTTTCATCATTACTAGCAGGAAATTCTATATGGGAGAAAGTATACAGTTAGAAGAGTGCGCATGAGTGTGAAATGGAAAAAAAATCAAGAAGGAAACTGAAACTATCAATCACCCCATGAATCAAATCAGGCCAGTTTCTTTCAGGAATCAAATGATGGTTTCACCTCTATAGTGCAGAAATCCAGGGAACAATTCATTCTTGACTTCTCAATCCAATACCTGATAATTCCAATCTTGAAAATCTACATTTTATACGTCTGTAATGCTGAGCTGTAAATCATGATTGAGCAGTAAGAAGAGAGATATTTTCACTCAATGACATATAAATGAAACATTTCTGCAATGCAACAATGGCTACCAACTCAAAGATGGTAAACAATCTTTATTGCATTTCCTAGAGCAGGCTTTGCAATCAACAAATTAACCACCAATTTACTTGTGGATTTCATAATACAAAGAACCTGGTTTCTTAGTTAGACATTTCCCGTACATTGCAAATGACACTTGAAAGCCAAAATCTTAATGGTCCTGCCCTCTTTCACAAAGAAATCAGATGCTTAGAGAATTAACTGAGATTTTATTGACAGTTTTAGGTTCCATAACAATTCACCTTGTATATGCCCTATAAATACCTTCCTTTTCAGTGTCATTCAAATGCTCATTTTCTGCCTCAATAATTCTCTGCTAAGATCTCATTCCCATAACAAAACAAAAAAAGTGAGTGACACCTCAAACAATATTTGATAGTCTAACAACAATTTCCAACTTCAAAGTATATATACATAAAAGTTGAAGACTTGCTACAAAACCAAACCACTGGGAAATCATTTTTCGATTGACATCAAGTCCCCAGCCACTGAAGTGAAGACTTTCACTAAAAATATAACTTTTTATGACATTCTTTAACATTTTAATTTAATCATTACAGAACATACATAAAATTCACCCTATGTTGTCTTCACTTCAGGATTGGAGGAATAAATGAAACAATTTCAGAAAAACAGAATCTTTTACGTTAAATATAGTTGGTTACTTTTCAAAAATTGAAAATAATCATATATTAATAAAACTATCTCTCTCTCTCTCTTTTGTGTGTGTGTGTGTATGTTTGTGTGTGTGTGTGTGTAAAACAAAACAAAATAAAACACTTGGAATTTGTGATACATTGCTTTTCAGAATCAAAACTGTATAATCATTTGATAGTTTTTTTAAAAAAAAAATGAGATAAAAGTTGTCTCCAGAATTCTGAATCTTTTCTAATCAGTCTGGGGGCTGAATTGTCTAACTAACTCTATGTAAGGCTAAACTTAAGACAACATTAAAAGACACTTTTATCTGTTTTGTGAAAATGTGCCTTAATGTCTGTAATATTTATAGAGAATATAAATTCTGTATACTGTGGTACCAGGTTTTGTTGAGAAATGCAAACCAGAAAAGTTACATAAATTAGAATCTTAATTTGGGAGAAGGAGTGTTCAGTGACAGATTTCTGCCATATCTTCTATACATTCTACAATCTATATAAATTTATAGCAATGAACTATTTCACTGTTCACTTGAACACTGTTCAAACTCCTTCCTCAGGAGTTTGAGGAAGTGACTGATTAGATTAGAAGATCCCAGGCTGGGTTTTATAGAAAAGGCTACTTGTTCATCAAAGGATGACCTTTTTACCCTGTTAAATTTAGCTACATTTAATACCCTTTCCAATTGTGTTAGAATCAGAATTAGAGTCAGAATAGAGCTGGAAGGGACCTTGGCGTTCTTCTAGTTCAGCCCCCTGCTCAAACAGGAGACCCTATACCATTTCAGATAGGTGGCTGTCCAGTCTTTTCTTAAAAACCTCCAGTGATGAAGCATCTACTACTTCTGAAAGAAGCTGTTCCATCGGTTAATTGTTCTCACTGTTAGGAAGTTTCTCCTTAATTCCAGGTTGCTTCTCTCCTTGATTAGTTTCCATTCATTGTTTCTTGTCTTGTCTTCTGGTGGTTTGGAAAATAAGTTGACCCCTCTTCTTTGTGGTGGCTACTCTAATACTGGAATACTGCTATCATGTCACCCCTAGTCCTTCTTTTCTCTAGACTAGCCATACCCAATTCCTATAACCATTCTTCATATGTTTTTGTCTCCAGGACTTTAATCATCTTAATTGTTCTTCTTTGCACTTTTTCCAAAGTCTCAACATTTATTTATTTATTTTGTAATGTAGTGACCAAAACTGGATGCAGCTTACTAAGGATTTATAAAGTGGTATCAATTCTTCATGTGATTTTGATTCTATGCCTCTACATAAACCAAGGATTGTATTAGCTTTATTGACTGCTGGCTCATGTTTAAGTGATCATCCACTAGAACAGGGGTATCAAACTCAATTTCATTGAGGGCCACATCAGCATTGCAGTTGTCCTCGGATGGTGGGTAGGTATGGCCAGGGTGGGTGTGGCCTGCTGGGTGGGTGTGGCTGGAGTGGGTGTGGCCTACTGGGTGGGCATGGCCAGTTTTACAGTGTTTGCGTCAAAGGTGTCTGTGGGGGCCTGGGCAGGAGTGGGACAGATCTGAGGGTGTCTGGCAGAAGGGGTGGGACTGGGGCAAGCACCAAGGTATGGTCCTCTGGAAGACCCTCTCAGGCCATGCGAGAGGGGGCTGGATGGTGCCGTGGGCTGCCCAGAGCCCTGGGCAGCAGAGGTCAAACACCCAGCCTGGCCCTCAAGCACCCACAGAACCAAGCCCAGCCCCACTACCCCAAGGGGGTGCCCAGCTGCACTTACCTTCTCCTCAAGGCTGCTGCTGCTGCTGTGCTTGCTCTACTTAGCTAGTGCTTGCTCATGATGGGTATAAGGGCAAAGTCAGAGGGAGGCCCACTCCCTCTCCATGGGAGGAGACCCGGCTTTGTATCCAAAGCTTCCTGAGCAATAGGATGGGAGACCCCCCAAGATAGGCCAGGAGGAGGGGGCAAGGGGATGGTGAAAGGGCAGCAGGGCAGGACTAAGGCAGGACTTCCCTCAGACCCTTGCTCTCCTTCCTTTCTTCCTTCCTTCCTTCCTTCCTTCCTTCCTTCCTTCCTTCCTTCCTTCCTTCCTTCCTTCCTTCCTTCCTAAGAACAGAGTGGTGGGAAAATATTTGAGATGAGGAAGGGAGAAAAACAGGCAAGAAACATAGCTGGGGAGGTGTCACCCTTTGTGGGGAATGAAGAAATGCACCATCACTTGGAAGTGGCCAGCATGTGGCCCTTGCCTACTTCACATATCTGGCTTGGTGGGCTTTGGGGGAGGAGACGCCAGGAGCAACGTGATAGTCGACATTACCTGCACAATGCTGCCCAGCCCCCAGCCTGCCTGGTTTCGGAAGGCAGCAAGATGTTTTCCTCACAATGCCAAGAGGCTGAGCCAGGCAGTGCGAATCCAAAAAAAAAGCGCGACACCACCCAGCCCCCAGCCTCTCCAGTTTTGGCAGGCAGTGGGGGGCTCTCCTCACAGCACTGAGAGGTTGAGCCGGGCAGTGCGAAGCTCGCCAGCTTTGCACCTTGCTGCCTGCTGAAATCAGGCAGGCTAGGGGCAGAGTGGCGGCACACTTCTTTTTGGATTCGCGCTGCCTGGCTCAGCCTCTCGGCACTGTGAGGACAGTGCCCCACTGCCTGCTGAAATCCCTCCCCCAGAGCCCATCAAGCCGGATATGTGAAGTAGGCGAGGGCCATTTGCTGGCCACTTCCAAGCAATGGTGCATTTCTTCATTCCTCACAAAGGGTGACACCTGCCCAGAGCACGCCCAAGGGATGAGGCCAATGTGGCAGGGGCCAGTCCCTTGCTGTTTCCAGATGGTCTTGTGGAACTAAGACTGAATGTGTTTCAGCATAGATGGCCACTACAAAATTGTACATTGGCTCCCGGGCGGCCTGGGCCAGGGCAGCAGGGGCCGTTCCCTCACTGTTTCCAGGATGGCTTCGCAGGCCACATGAAACCACGTCATGGGCCACATCCGGCCCCTGGGCCTTGTGTTTGACATGTCTGCACTAGGACTCCAAGGTTTCTCTCACAGTTACTGTTTTAGAGCCAGCTTTTGCCGAATCTGTACTTGTACCTTTGGTTTTTCCTGCCTAAGTGTAAATCCTTGCTTTTCTCCACATTAAATTTCATGTTATTGGATAGGGCCCAATATTATGTTAATAATGTCAATATCACCAGTTTAGCTGCTGCTTTTTGTCATTGTTGGTATTTGCCTTATTTTTTTCAACACATACATGATCTGATTTTTTTAAAAGAAAAAACAAACATTTCAGTACAGCAATTCCCTGTGACATCATAAGAATAAAGAGGTAAGTTTCACTGGTTCCATTTCACAATAGGATGCCATTTCAGACACTTTATTGGCAGCCTGAATCATGCTTAATTATGTTTTCCTTTGTAATTTTAATGCAACTCAGTCACATGACATCATATCTTTTTCCTAATCCTTCCTTTTTAAAACATCAGCCCTCTTGTCTGAATTGCCATAACTGAATACATTGGAAGCTGTTTAAATTTGTAAGTGCACTGAATGGGATAATATGTAGTCCTTCTATATTTCTGTTGCCAGGCTGCCTAATACAAAGCTTATATGATTAAACTCATTTAATGTATGAAACAGGCTGAGCATACGGGAGTCAGTTTTTCCAGTTATAACACTTCCTGGATGGCTTGTATTGTCCAGAGTTTGAGGAAATGTCTTTGCCAGAAGATGCTGAAGTAACTAATGCAGATGAATACACACACACACACACACACACACACACACACACACACCAAAAAATAAATAAATAAATAAAACTCCACATTTCTGGATCTGAAATACATGACCTCATATGTTGAAATCTTTAACAGGGCAATGTCAAGCATGAAACTCCAAGCACCAATTGTAATTTTATTTTAAAAGATGAGTAACATCTGTGGCTGTAGTATGGGAATTGGGATAATAGCTAATAAGGGTTCATAGCTAGTGGATTTCCAGAGAAAGATGGCTTGGAACCCTGTTTGGCTTCTCCTGTACAACTCTGGACATGACTGGCTAGTAGCGTTTGTTTCTTGTTTTAATTTGACCCTTTGTAATCAAACTGGAAAACTTATACTCTGGATCCATTATGTATGAAAATTCTTTAGGCTTTGCAATGAAGACGTTCATGTCCTTCATTGCTGTTTTTTGAAACGAGAGCAAGAATCTAAGAAACCCTCCAACAGCAAGGCAACTATTAGCAATCCCTGCTGGACATTCTCAAAGGTGCTTTAAGTAAATAAATGGAAATATTTAAAAAAAAGAAAAGAAAATAATGCATCTTAAAAGAAAAATGCTTAATTTATTTTCCTTTATACATATGCTTCTAATATTTTTCCTTTCAGATATTTTAAAAATATTTACTCACTAGACCCTGTTTTAATGAGAAACCCAATGCTATTTACAACAAATGATATTATTATGGAGTTATGGATCAAATCATGGGTGTGATGGATGTTGGATACACCTCATTTTACTTTTGTCTTGTATTATTTCTCAAAAGCAGTATCCCGTTCTTCTAGTTACCTGTGGCTGTTTCCATTCTAGTTGATAAAACCTTGGACTCAAGACCAAAGCAAGACACAATTCTTGTGAGTGAGTCACAGCTCAGTTCTAACTCAAAATGTCACATCTGTTCTGATTCTGAGTAGATGTAGCCACTGAACCTAAAAACTAAGTTTCAATGCACTTCAGTGCAATACAGACTTCAGATTTGATTTCCCAAAAGTGCTACAGACGTTGTAATGATGTAATGATTAAGGTGATGCAGATTACAAGTGTTATGATAATGCTCCTGTTTGCTCTGGAGCACTCTTTGGAGATCAAATCTAGTTGATGCAGAGCCCTAATATTCATGTTTATATCATATTTTATTTTTGCACTGGTTTAGAATATAGCAACACTTTCTCATCCAGGTAATCTTCCCCTGGTTCATGTCCATAACAAGTGAACTTCTGCCATCTACACTGCATCAGAAGGTGAGAATCGTTGAGAATCAGTTGGGAGTAACAGCAGATTATGTTGTTGCAACTAAACTTTAAAAAGTTACGTGCTTAGATCTAGGGTAACGGTGGTCACATTTTCTGGTGTTTCTGTGAAAGCTCTGAAATCTACTTACATGTCTGTGCAATCACCATTGGTTCTACAAGTTTGCAATGATAAATGGAATTGATAAATGGGGCTTGTGGAATTGTCCTCAATATTTCTGTTTAGCTTCAGCCTATAGAAAAAGCACATGTGAAGGCTTAAGGATAACAGTGTCAGTAACTAAGTGATTAATTGGCCTAACTGAAATTGCTGAGATTGCACAATTGACTCCAGTCAGCAACATAATTTTTTCTCTCACCAAGGGCATTTCTACTGGCAGCACATTTTTCTTACAAAAAATATAACATAACATCATCCACTAAAACAATGATATCCAAAGGACATATAGAAATGTACATAACAGAAGTAGACATACCCAAATTCAATTTTAAGACGACAAGGATTGCATTCAACTTGGGAAACATTGTTCAGAGGTGCTCCTTATATACACAACCTCTGTGTTACTACCCTCTTAGAACTAATAATCAAGTGCTGGGTTCGCAGTCCAAGACAAATCTGCACTTCTTCTCAACTTCCAGCTAAACCCCAACTCAAGGATGAACCAGCTACTCACTTCTCTTTGTACTGATCTCTCCACTGCTTTAGGTTTGCACCTTCAAAGAGGTGTAAAATTTCTGCAGAGCTTCAGTTTGATACTTCTCTTACAGACATTGAGTTAGCAATCAGCCAACATTTCTCTTCCAAAAAAAGAGTCAATAGAAATCCCCCAAGCTTTGTGATTTTTTTCTCCTCCAAGTTCAGCATCCAAGTTGATCTTTTGCTCAACTTAAAAAGAATGATAAATGTCAGATCTTTTTTTTTTCTTTCAGACCAGAAGTATTCAGAGAGAAGGAAGGAAAGAAGGAAAGGAAGGAATTAAATGTTTGAAAGTGCCACTTCTTCTCCAAACTCTCCACCTTCTTAGAAGCTGTACGTTTTAAGTTAGACTACACAGAGTAAAGTGGCATGTTTTTGTCCCTTGGCCAGTTGCTGAGAAATTGAAACAACATAGAATTTCAACTTCTTAGCACTGTCCCATTCACCTGATACAATTCACTTGTTTTCATTCTTCCAGGTCAAAAACAAACATCATTTAAAATTCAGACTGTGTGAAAGTAATTTTAGGGTGGTTTTATCTACAGTATACAGTCGATAAAACAGGGATATTTTTTTATAGAACAACAATACCCCTAGTTTATTAAAATATTAACTCACCACACTTAATTAAAAGTTACTAAAATGTGGTAGTAGATATTAATATATAAAATAGGCAAGGATCCCACATGCTCTGCATTTATAAATGGGACTAAATATTATATTTTCATATTGCATACATTCCATAAACTCAAAAGGTAGACTTGGTGGGCCACTAGGTCTTTTTCTGCCATCTTTTTCTGTATTTCTATGTTTCTACATTGCTTGCATATATGGCATTCTGCCATTGTGTAATCCATTAGTGCAGTGCTTAATAGTTTGGTTAATTCAGCATTCTAGTTTCATGCAATAAGTTATACCCTGCTTATTTTGTACTGCTAGGTGAGCATTTCTCTCTCTTTTTCAGTTCAAACCATTGTAGCAGGTGCACTTTATTTATTGTTTAAATATTGTGGAGATGGATCTGTTGCTAAGCCATGAACTTCATTTTTCCACAAGCTCTATGCTGGGGTAATGTAATTGGTGCACAGTAAAAAATGCTAAAAACAATATAAAGAGCCAGGCTGCAGCTGAGCCAAATGATCTGCAATGAACAATTTACTCAAGGAATTTAGCCCTTTCCATCTGGCTGTCAATTATTAGTGGTCAGTTTTTGCTTTTTTTACAAATCAATTGTTTGTCAGAGTCCCTGATGAATTTGACAGGGCTTTATTGTTGTTGTTCTGAATATGTTTGAGCATTCACACACTATTAATTATGCTCTTCCTTGCTCATCTAATATTTAAGTTAGAATGTTTACCCAATTACTTGGCACTAAGCCCCACTGAACTCAATGGACCTTGCTTCAGAATAGACAGAAGATTGCATTTTAATGCTATTTTCTAGGTTATGCTAATATTAATATGTCCTCAGGATGATGGGATATCATGGCTATTGTGAATATACTGCTGCATCATTACAAAATGATGGATTGTCTTCATATGTGGCATATTTGGGATTACAAAAACAGCAAAACCACTGCTATATTTAGGAATAAAACTAAATCAGAAGGATTGTATATGATTGAGAAGATGTATCAAGAAATTTGCCCATTTCCTTCACATGTCTTTTCAATCATACAGAGTCTAGAAAATAAATATTGTCCTTCCAATTCAAACTCACAGCCAGATACAGAAAATTCTAAAGGACAAGGCTACATTCAAAGGGATACTATTTATGGAATGAATAAATTATAGAATTTAAAAATTGGTCCTGAACAGCTTTCTTTAAAATAATCCCAAGTAGATCTGGTTTATTAAAATAATAAAGGGATCTCTCTAAGATAACAGAGACACAAAAAAGGCAATAGTTATCAATTTGATATCGAGCCTAAAGAAGTCTATAATAATAACAACTCAATTTTAATCGTAGTTAAGCTTTCCTGCAGCAGATGCTATAATAATACATCTCAAAGTCTCAGCTGAAGAATATCTGCACACCAAGAGTTGGCAATACACAATCTATGATGCCACTAGATGGTGCCCACTGACCTGCAAAATTATAAAAAGTATTGACATTTTTTTAAAATGGAAAATGACCTGAAACTCAAGGAACAGCCAAATCTTGAAAAATCTCTCTGTTCTCACAAGAGATTGAAACCAGCTACTTGAAAGGTGCTGAATCACACAAGACTATTAGCATCCCATAACAATTGCTTTGGGATTAGGCTCAGATGATAGCAGGAGGTAGCCTTTCTTCTAAACATGCATGTCTTATTTGTGTGAATAATGATCAAAATGTAGAGAACACTGTAGGGAAACATACTGCAGTCTTATATCTGGTATTTATGAACATTATAATAGTTTTTCCAAGGAAAATTGACTTTTATGATAGAATTTCATTAAAACTGTCTTCTTCATAATCATGTTGATGCATTAATACAGTAGTCATATATCTCAGGATTCCCTGTGGTGCAAAATGTTTAAAAAACATGAAACACTGAGGGTCTATGTGATATGGTATATACAAATTATATAATGTCATGATATATTGGTATTCTTCAAAAGATCTTATAGTCATTTGCAACCTGATGTCTTAGCTGCTGATGTGAAAGGCCTTTCTTGTTATTATTTTTATTTAAATTATTCTTCATAAACCATGATGTAGTAGGAGCATCTGTGCAAAGGACTATTTTTAACAAAGAATAACAAATTATTGATCACCGTCACTAAATTAGAGAATACTACACAAATTATTTGGACCAGACATTAAGATAGACTAGAACTATTTAGTTCTGCTATTGTCTAAAATGCTTTTTATGTTTGCAATGATCAGGAAGTTGTCATCTAATGCTCATCAACATTTTGGCAGCCCAGGTATGGTAGTCCTAGCTATTTCATTTCGTTGGATTAGCTGTTGAATCTTTACCACCTTGTTTTCCTGTTTTCTGATCATCCATTGAGTGGGAGTAGAACTGTCTTTATTCTCCAGAGTTCTACAAGCACTATAGCAAATGGAACATGACTTTATATGCCTCACTATATTACTGGACTTGTTATATTTGAAATGGTGTTGGGAAAGTTATTTAAACAATCAACCTTATACAGAAGGGTCTTGAAAAAAGTGATGTACTTCGGGTTGTGGCAGGCAATCACAACATTGTTTATTGCATCTGATCCCTATAAGATTATTCAAACAGCTTCTTTTTTTTTCAACATTACCTTCAAGAAACCAAGATCCCTATAATATATATGGCTTTGCTATATTGGGCAGAATGTTTAAAATTGTACCGATAGAAAAATTAAGTTGAGCCTTTCCTTTGCAGCATTCACATTCAGGCAATTTTCAGTTGCCTAACTAAAGAATTACACACTGTTCCCTAAATAAATTGGAAGTACTCTGGTAATGATAGATAATTGCAAATGGAAACAGAGAAAAGTGTAAGAACCACTGTGTATATTTACAAACAGTTGAGACTTCATGTGCAATGTATTACATATTAATACTCTGACACATTCTTGAACTAATTCCTAATTTAACAAGTATAAAGAATCCAAATGGTACAAAAAGAGAGCTTTCTCTGTAAGCTGCTTCATGAAAGCAGTTCAGAGAAGTAAAGGAATTTATTATTGGGTTATCTGTCATTCATTGGCCCTTAGCCTAATTCTTTTTTATATGAAATGTTGTGTATCATAAAATGATAAGGATTAGCATATGTTGTTGGTAATGTATTTTTTTCATGTGGCTCATATTCTCAATTATTAGCCAACATGAAAGTAAACAATAGATAATATTCCAGCATTAATTCTTTGGAAGTATTTTTTTTTTTTTAAAAAAAAAGTCTAGATTGTTGCAGAAAGCAAAAGAGAAAATGTAATCTTTGTGGCATACACATCTTATTTCCTCAAACAATAGCACAAAATAAACATGAAGAACTTACTTCACATTTGCTATTGGAACATTAGAAGCTTTTGCACACTCAGATCATTGTGCATCCATTGACAGTATTTTATCAAGGTGTGCAATAATTCTAGATCCCTGAAGCAACATGAAAAGCTTGTACTCCTATACTGAACTGCTATCCTAACCCCCAACATTTTAAATACTGCCCAGAGATCTTTGGTTAAACCAAAACAATATTTTAAAATTCAGTGCTTTATTTACCAAGACATTTTTAATTATATTGTTATCTTTGCCTGCTTTTTCTAAGTGTGTTTGCAAATATTGTTTGCCAATATTTTTATTGTGGTGTATTTACATTGCCCATAATTAATTTTATTTATGACTTTGCATATTGTCTTGGAATCCATCTGGAGGATGAACAGCTCATACATAGTTTTAAAAAAATGTATAATAAATAAATAATCCTGCTCAACAAAATCTGTGAGGTAAGCAGTTTGGCTCAATCACAACCATCTCAGTGTTCAAAATTTGTACTTGCAGAAAGCTATTATGTAGTCATAGAGGGAAAGAATCTTGTGCCTTATTGGTGGCTTTCTCAGGTATATCTGTGGAATGTGAAATGCCAGAAAATATTGGGCAAGTATTTTTTTTCTTTTCATGCTTCAGAATTTTCTAACACCTAGCAGTCACTTTCTTACCAGAAAAGAAATCCCTAGACACAATGCTAATATGAGACCCATATTTTTTTTGTTGTTGTTTGCCTGGTAAGATGAGGATCTTGTTGTTTTAATCTTAATGGTAGAGTGTTGTAATTTATCCAGCAGGTTGTCTGTAGCAGGTAATTATGCTTCAATTTACTGAAGTCCAAAGATAGATTTGTTGTTGTTATATACCTCACGTACAAAATACTGAATGTAAATTAAGTTCAATCTACCATCAACAAAGTTCATCAAACTATATTCCACATTATGACTTCAAGCCAGTTTTTGGAATCATCCTAAGAAATGCTGGACATTGTATTTCTGAGAAGAGTGGTAGAAATTCAAAATAATCTTTTCAAGCTCCAGTTCACAGAATTCTTTGGAACAAGTCATCATTAAACTGATGCTATATCTGTACCGTAAATATGCTAAGAAATGGCTTATTGAAGAAAATGTTTATCAGCTGAAGCATGGTTGATACGGGACACATTTTTTTCCAGTACTATCTTGAGATTTTGTGCTTCTACTTTTGTTTCCAGAAGATTAAAGTAATACAGAATTAGGAGTGGGATCAAGAATTTTCAGAAGTGAAGGCTAATGGTCTGCGCTATATTTCATAAGGTGACCAATCATCCTCCTTTAGGGAGGACAGTCCTCCTTTTGTAAGGTCTGTCCTCCCTCGAAAAGTGTCCTCCTACATGTCCTCCTTTTTGATATTTGAAGACTAATCTGCAGGGCTTTTTTTTTCTCATAGAACGCTCAGAACAGCGTTCCGGCATCTTTTTTTATGGGTTTTTTTCAACTTTTGCATGAGCTGTGCTACTCCCCCTATTGGCTTTCAAAAGCCAATAGGAATTGCTGCTGAGCGTGCCAAAACACCCGTCTGGCAAACTTTGCACACGCAAGTTGTCTGCAGCGAAGGTGAATTGGCAGGAACTTTGCACCCCTCCCTGCTACCCAACTACATCATTCCCAGTTAGTTCCAAAGATACCTGGAGGAGACTGGAGCGGTAAGTTTCTCTTGATCTTCGGCTCTGCTAGGGCAATAATGGGTGCGGGTGCAAGAGATAGGGGCGGTGGGGGTGCTGTGGGTGGGGGTTTGAGGGGCGGCAGCGGCTGGCTGCCCCCCATGCTGTGGGAGCCGCGGAGCTCTCTCCACACGGGGCTGTGGAGGGTGTGTCGACAGTGGGCTGCCCCCCGGGGGCCAGAGCCGGCGCGGCTGTTGCTTTGGGAGCCATGGGGCCCGTTCTACACAGCAGGGCAGCAGTGCTGGTGGGGCGGCTGTGGGCAGGGGCATGACAGGCGGTTGACTTTCCATGGGCCAGGCCAGCTTTTACGATATTTTTTTCTTCAATTTATTTGTGTCCTCTTTTTCATTGTAAAAAAGTTGGTCACCTTAATATTTCACAGATTTCTATTGAAAGGAGGAATAATAGGGAAGGAACATTTTTATGCAGTAAATTATTTGTAATTGGACAGGGCCCTAAGGAACACTTCTTCTGACCCTCTCTGCAGTGTTTAGGTCAGCTCTGACTGTTCTGGACAGGTAGTTATTGGCAGGTACCCATTATGCTTTAGCTGAAAGGGAGATGATCCATATATGTTCTGCAAGCTCATACTTCAGTTGCTTCAGCCAGGCAGATCTGAGACAAGCAACTATCTTCACTGCTTCAAAAATGGCTTGCCAATGTGATTTTTATGTGCATTGCAAAGAGGAGTTAGATCTGGTGTATGGTAGTGGAGAATGGCAGGAGACTTAAAACAATTTCTTCAACCCCGAACTTCTGACAAAATGGTACAAACACAATAGAAACAGCACACATAGTTATTCAGGAACATGTCACTGTATAACATTAGCTTTAACCCCCCCCCCAAAAAAAATTAGTGCAGTCTTCCAACATTTTGCTGAAGGAGTGTTCTTTGGATTAGCTGATTACTATGTGTTCAATTCTCCTGTATTCTACCACTGAACTCAAGGAATGAATTTATTGCACTGGAGCCAAAAGTAATACTGATTACTTTTGTACTAGGAACACTAAATAGGTTTATCAGATTTGTGATGCAAAAGTCCAGGCATGACTAGATGGCAAGACACAGTGTTTTCTGTATGTCATTGCTGTCTCTGATGCTAACTAAATTTTTGTAGTTCAAATTTCATAGCCCTTTTGGTAACTTTTATTTTCAGAATAACCTTGTAAAATAAATTAGATGAAAGATGGTGAAGATTGTTTAATGAATTTTAGCTATATTCTGGATTAAAACAATTTTCTAACATTAGTCCTACATTTTATGATATTATGATTACTATTATCTCTCTCCTTTTAAGAAACATGGGAAATACACATTTGTTCATCTTGGATTTTAAATTTGTTTTAGTGTTTTTCTTTTTGCCAACCCAGTTTTAATACTTCATGATGGTTATTATTGCTTCAATGGTTTGTGGTTTAATTCTGGTGGAGATTCATTCTGATATTCTAGTGATGTTGAGATGGTAAAGAAATAGAAAGATGACAAAATGGATACATTTGGGACACTTCTGATGCAATGAACTATAGGATTAGGCTGCAATACTTAATCTAGAGTTGCTAAATTCACATACCCTGTTTACTGAAGATACAGGCACACTTAACTTTCTGTGACCTTCCTATTTTTCTTCATCATTGAGTTAAAGATACTGCAATTGGCCGATGATTAATTGGGTGTGTTGACATAACTCAAGGTTGCTTCCAAGTTAGAATAATTAGAATATTACCCAACAGAACCAGTAATGCTAAACACCAACCACGGAAAATAAATACTAATTTTGAACCTAGTATATATATATATATATATATATATATATATATATATATATATATATATATATGTAGGTCTTTGGTTATTCGGGTTTTCTCCCACGTAAAATTGGAAGTGTCTTGGTGACGTTTCGACGAAGTCTCATTCGTCATCTTCAGGCTGGTGCTTTCGGCTTCGTGCTTCTAGGAACAATGTGATTGTAGCTGTTTCCTCCTTTTAACTGCCAGTGGGAGTATGAACTGATTGGATGAGAGCTTGGCTGTGTTCTGATTGGATGGAGATGTGTTCTGAAAGACCAGAACTATCACCAAAACTGAACATTTTAATAACAGAATAATCACAGAAGCCATCGAGATAGAAAAACGCCCACACAGCATGAACAAACGAGATGATACCTCCCAACTACCAGCCATTTGGAAACCCGCCCTTATTGACAAACGACTCCCTAACACAAAAAATGACACCAGACCCACACTCACAAAAACCACACAGGATGTCACCACCACACATCCACGCAAAAAGCAAACCCAAAGCCACACCGATGATCAGGCACGACCACAAACCAGAAGCCAGACCATAGCTGCATCATTAGCCACTTTAAACCCCTCCAATCCATACATGAAGCAAACTGACACCCACCATGAAGATGAGGCACGACCACGAACGTGAAGCCAAAAAATAGCAATGCAGCTCCCCATTTTAAATCCCCCTGCAACTCAGACTAACCTGAGCACAGCCAACCCCCCAGCAAATCAGAGCACAGCCAACCCCCCAGCAAATCAGAGCACAGCCAAGGTCCTAACCAATCAGAACACACCTCCATCCAATCAGAACACAGCCAAGCTCTCATCCAATCAGTTCATACCCCCACTGGCAGTTAAAAGGAGGAAACAGCTACAATCACACATTGCTCCTAGAAGCATGAAGCTGAAAGCACCAGCCTGAAGATGATGAATGAGACTTCGTCGAAACGTCGCCAAGACACTTCCAATTTTATGTGGGAGAAAACCCGAATAACCAAAGACCTACATACAAACACCCGCGAAAACCTCAGAAAACATATATATATATATATATATATATGTTTAAAATAAAGTGAGCACCAGGGTAATAAAACTATAAAAGTTTAATTTAATTTAAAAATGCCAAGCTTTTGCCGTCACCTGCCGGCATCCTCAGGGCTTAAAAACGCCAGAGAGTGAGAGAGTCTCTTATAAGCAAGCCGAAGTCTGCACCCGGCTCCTTAATCTCGTCATCGGACCTAACTGGTTGAATTGTGCTCCGGTGATTCGTTTCTTCCTGCACCCCTTTTTTTCACGTGTGTCCTCATTTGCCTTCTTTTCTTTGGATTCTGAGGTAGGTGGAGCAGCCTCTTATTTTAAACATGAATATTCCCAGAGTTCATATTTTTAGTGTTATTAACCATATATATATATATATATATATATATCTATATATATATAAAATATATATATATATATATATGTTTTCTGAGGTTTTCGCGTGTATTTGTATGAGGGTCTTTGGTTGCTCGGGTTTTCTCGCGTAAAATTTGGAATGTCTTGGCGACGTTTCGACGAAGTCCCATTCGTCATCTTCAGGTGGTGTTTTCAGCAAATTGCTGCTCGAAGCACGAAGCTGAAAACACCAGCCTGAAGATGACGAATGGGACTTCGTCGAAACGTCGCCAAGACACTTCCAATTTTACGCAGGAGAAAACCCGAGCAACCAAAGACCTATATATATATATATATATATATATATATATATATATATATATATATATATGTGTGTGTGTGTGTGTGTGTGTGTGTGTGTGTGTGTGTGTGTGTATACATATAATGTCATCTGTTTACATACATATATATATATATATATGTAAACAGATGACATTAACTTAAATGCATTGAGCAAAGCATGCATTTCATTTGCCTTGGTGTGTACACTTCTTATGGGTATATAAACATGCTATGGTAAACTCATCATCTAAATTTTTCTGATAAGAATGAGAGGTCCTTGGTTTTCTCTGAGTGTGCTTGTTTTTTGCAGATGTTTCATTACCTAAACTTGGTAACATCAGCAGTGGTAACAGGGAGTGGGGTTTGCTCTCAGTTTATATTCTAGTGGCTTGCCCTGTCAGAGTTGGTGGGGGTGGTCTTAGACATTCTTTGATTGGGCTGTTTACTGTTGGCTCTTTGGCAGTTTCTTGATTGGTGCATTGTTTACTTCTTGATTGTTGGTCTGTTGGTTAATCCTGGGGTTAATCTGTGCTCATCTGGGTATTAATTGCTGGTGAGGAGGTATTTTGGTCTTTTTGTTCCTTTTTTGGATTGTTGATTGTCTCTTTTGAACAATATGTAGATGTTGTTTATGTTATGTGCTTATTGATGACCAATTTGTCAGAGTGCCAGGGTTCCAGGAATTCTCTAGCATTTTTGGAGTTGGCTTGGTCTAGGATTACAGTTACACTTTCCCAGTTATAACTATGGTTAAGTCTGTCTATGTGCTGTGAAATTAAAGAATTTTCACCATGTCTTTTGGCTGCTGGTTAGTGTTCATGGATGCATTCTGCTAGTCTTCTGCCTGTTTGTCCTTACACTGTATGGATATGACTTACATTTTTTTCTTTGGGGAAGAAAGGATTTTTTTTACTTATTTAGGATGTTTAGAAGGGCTTTAGTTGGCTTGTGTGCTGTATTTATTCCATATGGTTGTAATAGTCTGTTGGTAGTTTCTGAGATGTATTTGATGTATGGCAGTGTTATCTTTATTATAGTTTGTGTTGGTTGTGCTATACAGTATTGGGTGCTCAGGCACTTTTTGATGAAGTTGCATGGATATCCATTCTCTGAAAGCTAACAATTGAATGCTAATAATTTCAAATCTGAAATGTTTTCTCAATTAAGGTACTCAGTATTCTTCTGACAGTCATACAAAAGTTATTCTTCTTACTTTTACAGCTTGAATACCATTTAAAAAGAAATAATATATCCTGTTTTCCTAAATGAGAAATATAAAAAGGGGGAGACTATGGATAGTATATGGAAAAGAAGCATAGGAAGTGGCATCAAAACCAGTATGGCTTAACAGAGCTAAGCTTTCTCTTTGCAATTTTACAACATGAATTCAAGGGCTACACTGATTTGGATGTTGTTTTTTTTTCATCCAAGACGCTAAGGACTTAAATACTACTTTAGTAAATTTTCTGCACAATTACAGATTATTGCCATAGCAACCTCCTGCATCACATGACAATTTTGTTACTTTTGAGACAAGAAACAGCCACTTAAAGAAATACACATAACTTAGTAATGGACTTCTTTTCATTGTTGACCTCACTTTGTTTTAAGCATAATTCTTTGCTTTTTTGTAGGTATGTTTTTCATCAGTCTGCTTTTTTAAACAAAATGCACTTAAAAATTGCTACAACAACTTTTTAACATTTTTTTCTTCCTTAAAGTATAAATTATATACTTTTCTCAATAAATACTTAAAAGAAAGGACAATAATGAGATCAATAAAGCGGTTGGTGAAAAATGTCCTTAGCAGCAATCTCTTTAGAGCGTCGATTTCCATACTATCTCCTGTTTCATTCCCCAAATTCTCAGGAGCAGTTTGAAGATGACCTATGACTGTCTTCACATCTACCAGATGCTGAGATATAGGAGCAAAGATCACTGTCCTGCTCTGAGCTGCTGAAGGTCTGGTAGGCACAAACATCTCTTTATTCCATTCCATACCAAATGGAAAGGACCCAGTAACTTGAACTTTGTATCCAATGATGCCTCAAGTTGAAGAGAAGAGGAAAGGACATGTGTCCTTTCTATTCTTGCTTCTGTGTTCTGGGCTACTAAGATGCAAAGTATTATTGTTTTTATTTAAAAAAAATGTTTTAGTGTCTTGATTGTAATACATTTTCTGAATTGTAAGTTGCCCAGAGCCATTGACTGAGATGGGCAGCTATAGAAATTGAATGAATGAATGAATGAATGAATGAAAACATATTCTTTGCAGGATTGAAAGCTCAGGAGGGATGAATGAAGAATCCCAGTAGGAAAAGAGAGCCACAGTCTCAAAACTCAATAATTAATAATTAACTGGTCCCAGTAGTTTTCCAATGGTTACAGGTAGACAATTTCACTGGAAAGAAATTGTTCCATGCTTTAACACTGTTGATGTCATGGGAACACAAAACTCTGGTGCTACTTTCCAACTGGGACACAATCCTCATTAGAAATTGTAAAAAGAAATATGGCACTTTGCCTGTTCCCAGAAATGCCTTTCATTAGTAGAAAGTAGCTCTACTGAGTTCCTCCAAATTCTCCATCCTGCTGCAGAAGCCTGTGCCACATGGCACACAATGGGGGATTGATTTGCATTTGTGAATCTACCTGGAAAGAAGTCAAAAATTAATAAAGATCTATTCCATGAGTTGGAGAGCCAATAAATTATTAGTATCCAGCCCAATGGCTCAATTTTATTCCAGCAATTGCCAGGATCAGCAGCACAAATGAAAGTAGAAACCACCCAACTCAAAATAAGTTTCAGTTCCATTGATTTCAACAGGGGAGTGGTCACATTTTAAAATTATTTCCTATTGGAGTCACTGATTTTTAACTTTGTTAACTTTAGGTGCACCACCCTTGGACTGATGAAACACACATCATTTGATTACAAGTCTGATTCCTAGAAGAACAGAACCAGTATTGCTGCAAGCGATGGGAGGAATATCCAACATATCTAGAAGACTCTGGTTTCAGATAATCATTTCAAGTTATTTTGTTTCACAGCAATCTAGAATGCCACACTTTTTGCCACAAGTATGCCTGGCCCAGGTGCCAATGAAAGGCAAAATAAAGAGAAAGACAAAGATTGGCTTTGAATGAGAACAAAGATAGTGTGTAGCAGAAACCTGGTGAAATGGATAAAATCAGTGGGATCAGGTCATTCCTGGAGAGGGTTATTCCAAGAGTCACCTTCCCCTTGAACAGGGTTTCTGTGTGTGTGTCTCTCTCTCTCTCTGTGTGTGTGTGTGTGTGTGTGTGTGTGTGTGTGTGAGAGAGAGAGAGAGAGAGAGAGAGAGAGAGAGAGAATCTGTGATTACTAAAGGAAATGTTCTGATATTAATTAGGGTATTAAATGCGATAGAAAACATTCACATCCTAGATCATAATAGACTGAAAATTCTTTTTGAAAAATTATCTTACCTCATAAAATATAGGATGTTATCTCATCATCAGTGCGAGTAAGAGTGCTATTTGCTGTCAGTATATATGCTATCACTGGCTTGCCTATCAATGTCAATGGGAGTGTTCTTAGAAATTATTTGATTGGTCTGTTTGCTGTTGGCTTCTTTGGCAGTTTCTTGATTAGGGCATTGTTTACTTGATTGTTGATCTGATGTTAACCTTGGAGTTACTCTATGCTGATCTGGGTGCTGATTGGTGGTGGAGTGGTGCTTGGGTCTTTTTGTTCCTTTGTGGCCTGGGTGGTCATCCCTTTTACATAGTCTATAGATGTTGTTAATGTCTATGTGTCTATTGATAGCTGATTTGTCAAAGTGCCAGGCTGGTTAAATCTGTCTATAGGTTGTAAAATTAAAGAATTTTCATCATATCTTTGGTTGATGTTCGTGGATGCGTTCTGCCAGTCCTCTTCCTGTTTTTCCTACATAATGGTTGTTGCAGTCCTTACATTGTACGTTGTAGATGGCTCCTGTTTTTTCTTCTGGGGTTGTTGGTCTGTTTAGGATGTTTAAGACTTTATTTGGCTTGTGTGCTATGCTGATTCCATGTGGTTATAGTAGTCTATTGGAGCTTCTGAGATGTTCTTGATGTATGGCAGTATAATTCTTTTTAGGGTTTGTGTTGGTTATGCTCTATGGGATTGAGTGGTCAGGGACTTTTTGATAAAGTTGCATGGATATCCATTTTGTTGGAATATGTTGTACAAATACTTATTTCCTTTTTTTTTTCTGGCTGTTCCGGGTTGCTGCTCATCTAAATAAAGTCTTTACACAGCTTCCCTTGTGGGAGGTTAGGTTGTTGCTTTGGCAGTGGAATACCTGGTTAGTATGGATGGTCTTTCTGTAGACTTGTATTTCTAGTTTGCCATTGTGGTCTCTGCTGATCAGAATGTCCAGGAAGGATAGCAAGTTGTTGTTTTCTTCTTCTCTGGTAAAACTGGATTCCTTTAAAAATATTATTGATGTGGGTGTTCTCTAATTGGTCCTTTTTTATTATGGTGAAGGTGTCATCTACATATCTGATCCATATTTTTGGTTGTATTTGTGGAAGTACTATGGTTTCTATGTGTTGCATAACAACCTCCACTATAAGCCCTGAAAGCAGTGATCCCATAGGTGTCCCTTTAATTTGTTGATAAATTTGTCCATCAAATTGGAAGTATGTAGTTTAGCAGAGGTTTATGAGATCCATAATCCTGGGTGTTTTGATCTTCGTGTATTCAGTTAAGTCAGGTGTGAAATGCAGTTATGGATTCTTTGGCTAATTCAGCAAAAAATGTTCTCTTTTTAGAAAATTTACTTGGCTGAGAGACTGTTTTTAATGAATGGGTTTTCAAGTGAAAAAAGAGTTGCCAGAAGACAGATTTTATTGGAATCACTTCTGTTTTGGTTACCATCAACTTTCCAATGAGGAAAAATTATATTTCACTACTCATCCCCTTTGCCTAAGCATTTTTCATACAAAATGATGTGAATGTTTTATTATCATCAATAATCTTTGAATAAGGAAGGGAGGAAAATCTTTTTGTTTTGG
This sequence comes from Crotalus tigris, assembly GCF_016545835.1. Classification (NCBI taxonomy): domain Eukaryota; kingdom Metazoa; phylum Chordata; class Lepidosauria; order Squamata; family Viperidae; genus Crotalus; species Crotalus tigris. The sequence goes on along the minus strand of NW_024100595.1, from coordinate 1,979 downwards.
TTTTTCTTTGCTGATGTGTATTTGTAACTCATTCTTGCATTCTGCTCCAGTATATTTTCTGTTTTAAAGAATTGTTGATGCCTCAGGGAAAATTCAGATACAAATCCTATCTGGGAACCATTCCTTTTCTTAGTGTCGTATCTTTATTGTGCTAATTTTACAGGTATTTGTGCAGCTTCATTTCTAATTCTCTTTCCATTTACTCCAAAGTAAATTGTGAGGAGGCTCCAAATTTATGTATTTTATGCAGTAAATCTCATTGGATTCAGTGGAAATTACTCACAGATAATTGTCCAAATTGCAATACCGTTACACCAAAGGAAAGAGGGAAAAAAGAAGAAGGCAAATATCAGTCATATGTGTTTCATATAAATAATTTTTGTAACGAGAAATAGGAAATGCAGCTCTTGGATCCTATTTAATAAAACTTTTCACTTTGCTTAGCATGGAAAATGGTTGAACACTGAATATTAACAGAAACTTAGCTTTTGTCCAAGTTAAGGTTTTGTTGTTGTTTCCATTTAAATACAAAGTTGAAGAAAGGTGGTTTTATTGTAGACATTTTCAAATCTGAGCACATGCTTATATCAATTTCCTTGAATCACTCCCTTTTAATTTTTGATTAGCCCATTTAGTAGGCTAAATTATTCCTTATTTCAGGAAAAATAATGGTATCTAGTGCTAAAAAATTGTCCAGCTTTTCTAACTTTTAATACTGAACTTGATAAGTTTGATAAACATGTTCTTGTCTATAAAATACAGCCTGTGTGATAAAATTATTGTAACCATGATTCATTTATATGTAGCATTTTTTTCCAAATAATTTTTATTAAGATTTGTAGACAAAATAAAAGCCAATACAAACCTCAAAAAAAGCAGAGGAAAAAAGAAAGAAAAAAACTTCGGTTGTGCTTCTGTTCTGCTTGCATTTGGAAATACACTTAGTGCATATATTCAATAATAACAAACAGATATTGTTAGAAAAAGGGAGGGTGTCAACTCACTTTCCTAAATCTATGCAATAGCATCATAAGTGAGCTATGGAATGAATTATTTGTTTCTTACTTAGCTAAATTGAAACATTGGTAGGTTACTTGTTCTTCCAAAGGTCTGACACTGAATACATATGTTATTTAATTTCATTTTTAAAAAAGAAAAAAAAAGAAAAAAGAAAAGAAGCCATCCTAGAAGGAATGTAAATTTTGGTTTCTGTTTTGATTTTTGTTAGAAGACCTTCAACAGATGGGAAGAAGCTGTTTTCTGTTTCCTATCTCCGGCCATAGCTCAGTAGGTTATTTTTCTCTAATCAGGAAAGGTGAGGTTACATGCCTCCCGACTCCACCATATGGACTCTGGCTGCTATGCTCTCACTGGATGTTTGCATCTCCCATCATGCTGAGGATTTAATGTTAATGTGATGTGGTTAAAAACCGCACTGTTAACATAACACATATAGGCTTTCAGTGTGGTAGAACACACACCACCTGCCTGTGGGGAGGGAAATTCATGAAATGTCATTTATCTCTAATTTTAGAGCTAGATCTATAAATATTTTGAACAAAGTTTTAGATTGTGGATCAGTTCCTTCCTTCTTTCCTTCCTTCCTTCCTTCCTTCCTTCCTTCCTTCCTTCCTTCCTTCTTTCTTTTCTTTTCTTTTCTTTTCCATATTACTTGTAGATATTTTTTCCCAACATAAAGCAATTTTCTTGCTAAAAATATTTCCTATAAGCTGCCAGAGGAAACCATGATAATATGGCTGCAGTTCTGAGATTATTTTGATTTTTCTAGCATTTGGTATTTCTGAGATATCCTGACAATGGATGTCAATTTAAAAGATGGTATGATAAAGAGGCATAGGGGGGAAATGGAAAAAAAATTAGCTCATAATATATTTAGCTCATAAGCGAAGCAAAAAGGGGCCAGAAGCTACTCAACTGTAGGGCCTGAACATAAACAGGGCATTAGGGAGAATTAACTG